>NW_026988441.1:1405000-3805000 GCF_030222135.1 Aotus nancymaae | reverse complement strand
ACTATTTGGTGAAAATGAGCAGAACAATGTCCTTCACGTTTCTTGCATATGAATAAAAGAGAAACACTTCATACTAAGCAGGACTCTCTTATTACAGGAATCACTGACCCTGGAGGATGTGGCTGTGGAGTTCACCTGGGAGGAGTGGCAGCTCCTGGGCCCATCTCAGAAGGACCTGTACCGGGACGTGATGTCAGAGAACTATAGCAACCTGGTGTCAGTGGGTGAGGACAGCTGCCCTGTGTCACTCAGAGGGTACCCAATCAAAGGCCTTTGCTTTCTTGGCTTTCAAAAGCTCTGAAGGGCTTGTGGTGCTCTGAAGTGGTACATTCTGTCCCCTCCCTGGCCCGAGATGAAAGAGTATAATGTGCCCCCTTTAGAGAGAAAATCCCTTTGCTTTGCAGACACATAAATTACATCATTCCCAAAACAACACATGGTTCCATGTTGATAGACCACAGCTCAATTCAGTGAGCCTAAGCTGTCATTTCCTATGAACAGGGTATCAAGCCAGCAAGCCAGATGCGCTCTCCAAGTTAGAACAAGGAGAACCATGGACAATAGAAAATGAAATCCACAGCCGAATCTGTCCAGGTGAGTTCAGGGTGACAGCCAGCAAGACAGGTGGCTGAGCAAGTCACATGATAGTTGTTCAGCGGTGTGTGAGCTCTGAGGGAATCTGAGGCTGTGTGGACAGAGCCTCCGTGTATCCCATTCCTCATACAAAAGTTCTTTTTCCTTCAGGTGTGTAGAGGAACATCTACCTCTTTATCTCCTCTTGGATTTCATCACTGTTTATTTTTTATTTTTTTGAGACAGAATCTCACTGTCGCTCAGGCTGGAGTCCAGTGGTGTGATCTCAGCTCACTTCATCCTCTGCCTCCCGGGTTCAAGTGATTCTCCTGCTTTGGCCTCCCTAGTAGCTGGGATCACAGGCACCTGCCACTATGCCCAGCTAATTTTTTGTATTTTCAGTGGATACGGGGTTTTACCAAGTTGACCAGGCTAGTCTTGAACTCCTGACCTCTGGTGATCCACCTGCCTCGGCCCCCACAAAGTGCTGGGATTACAGGTGTGAGCCACCACACCCAGCCTCTCATCACTCTTTATTTAATCTAGGTTTGATTTGTTTTTCTCAGGGTTTCTTCCTTTTTACGATTCTGAAATCTCATCATTTCTTGTTCCCCCATCAAAGCATCACCACCTGTTCCTTCTACTTCCCTTGCTGTGAATTTCCTCCTTCCATGACTATCTCCAAAGAACAACCTTGGATCTCAGCACTCTCTCCTGACCACTCCTCTCTCCTGTACCTTTCTGCCCCTTTAGATAATGTTGATTTTTTTTCCCTGAGGTCTTCCCACCCTATCTTGCACCGTGTGCCCGCTTAGTAACCTGGTCTGTTGCTTTGCATATATATGCTTCCTTAGCTTCTCTTTTTTCTCCCACTCCGAGGTCCTCCAGAGGTTCTGTTTTCCATTTATTTTGCTCTGTTCTCATATTCTTTAAAAGTTTCCTTCGTTGTAATGAATTAAGTTCTTGTTTTCTATGGAGACTCTCAGATTGACATCTCCCTTAATATTTCCTAACTTACATGTTTCTACCATATTTTTTACCCACTTGCATGTCAATTCCTTGAGTTGATCCTGACCACTGTAGGGTTACCTTGAAAATTCCCTGCCTCCTCAGCTCCCTTATTTAAAGTCTTTGCGCTTTCAGTTGATTTTTGAAGAATTCTCATTCTGTTTCCAACCCAAACCAGATTACTAAACCTCATGACTTTCCTTCAATCTCCTTTTGGAATCATTAATTCTGCCCATTATTTAGTTTCCTTTTTTTGTTGTTTGGTTTCTTTTTCTTTCGTTCTTCCTAACAATACATTCTATCATACCATTATTTAGTTTCTCTTAAATTATATGCTAGACTTATTCCCTTAAAGTTTTCTGTTCTTACCATCGTCTGATGGCACTAAGTCCCAGCGAATCAGAGCAGTCATATAAGATGGAAATTTCTCTTCTGTCAAGTGATATTCTAGTTGAATCACCATGATATGGTATCATCTTGCCTACACAGAGTTTGCTTTCCTTTTCTTAAATTCAAAGCCAACTATCTTTAAAGCACTACATTTGAAGTAATCTTTCCCAATGTGTCCTATACATGTGAAACTTTTCTTGTTTCATCGCCTTAAATATTTTTTGATAGCCTATTACATACGGGCCCTCACAACTGTGAACATCAATAACAACAACAAAATTCTTCTTGAAGATTACCTGCTAAAAGGAAGAGGCATGAAATAAATCAAAATAGATAAATGTCCTGTGAAAAATGCTGGGAAGATCAATAACAAAGCATAATGAGGGATGCTGGGAGTGGGAATGGCTCTTTGGTGAGATGCCTTTGAGCAGCTAAATGAGAGACGTGAGTATGTCCCTTGAGTGAATTACCTTCCAGGTAGACAAAATAGCATGTCCGAAGACCCAAGGCAGGTGTGTATTTGAGGAACTTCAAGGAAGCCTGTGTAAATACAGAGGAGTGAACAAGAGGGGCAGTGGTTGGAGATAATATGGAGGTAAGGACAGTGTGATGGGATGTAGAGTTTGAGGTAGACAGGTCATGTATGACCTTTCTTTTTTTTTTTTTTTGAGACGGAGTTTTGCTCTTGTTACCCAGGCTGGAGTGCAATGGCGTGATCTCGGCTCACCGAAACCTCCGCCTCCTGGGTTCAGGCAATTCTCCTGCCTCAGCCTCCTGAGTAGCTGGGATTACAGGCATGCGCCACCATGCCCAGCTAATTTTTTGTATTTTTAGTAGAGACGGGGTTTCACCATGTTGACCAGGATGGTCTCGATCTCTTGACCTTGTGATCCACCCGCCTCGGCCTCCCAAAGTGCTGGGATTACAGGTGTGAGCCACCGCGCCCGGCCCATGTATGACCTTTCAAGGACATTTTAATGACTTGATTTTTAAAAAAATTTTGAGATGAGGAAACATGAGGGAGTTCTGAGTAGAAAAGTGACGTGATACAATTTATATGTAAAAGGATCACTTTGACTACTTTGTAGAAAATATTTAGGAGAAGAAGAGGTTGAAGCCTGAAATCCACTTGGAAGGCTATTGCTATAGTAGCAGACAGAGTGGTTCTCTTACACCTAGATAGAGGGGGTGAGTTTTAGTCAGTTTCAGAATATAGGAGTCACCCTTCATCTACAGTTTCTCTTTCTATGGTTTCAGTTATCTGCGGTCAACTATGGTCTGAAAATGTTAAATGGGAAATTCTAGAAATAAACAATTCTTTTTTTTTTTTTTTTTTCCGAGATGGAGTTTTGCTCTTGTTGCCCAGGCTGGAGTGCAGTGGTGCAATATCAGCTCACTGCAACCTCTGCCTCCTGGGTTCAAGTGATTCTCCTGCCTCAGCTTCCTGAATAGCTGGGATTACAGGCATGTGCCACCATGCCTGGCTAATTTTGTACTTTTAGTAGAGACAGGGTTTCTCCATGTTGGTCAGGCTGGTCTCGAACTCCCAACCTCAGGTGATCCACCTGCCTCGGCCTCCCAAAGTGCTGGGATTACAGGTATTAGCCACTGTGCCTGGCATAAATAATTCTTTTTTTTTTTTTTTGAGATGGAGTTTCGCTCTTGTTACCCAGGCTGGAGTGCAATGGCGTGATCTCGGCTCATCGCAACCTCCACTTCCTGGGTTCAAGCAATTCTCCTGCCTCAGCCTCCCGAGTAGCTGGGATTACAGGCATGCGCCACCATGCCCAGCTAATTTTTTTTTGTATTTTTAGTAGAGATGGGGTTTCATCATGTTGACCAGGATGGTCTTGATTTCTTGACCTCGTGATCCACCCGCCTCGGCCTCCTAAAGTGCTGGGATTATAGGTGTGAGCCACCACTCCCAGCCCCATAAATAATTCTTAATTACATTGCTCACCATTCCAAGGAGTATGAAATCTTGCACCATCTTGTTCCATCCTGGGACAAGAATCACTTTTTTATCCAGCATATCCATGCTGTATACCCTCCCGACCTGTGTCACTTAGTAGCCATCTTGGTTATCAGATCAACTGTGACGGTATCAGAGTGCTTGTGTTCAAGTAACCTTTGTTTTACTTAATAATGCCTCCAAAGCTCAAGAGTGTGATGCTGGCCTATTGTTATAATTCTTCTGTTTTATTATTTGTTATTGCTAATCTTTTGCTGTGCCTAGTTTATAAATTAAACTTTATTATAGGTATGTATGCACTGTATAGGAAAAAACATAACAGATATAGGGTTTAGTATGATTCAGAGTTTCAGGCATCTATGGGGGGTCTTGGAACATATCACCATAGATAAGGAGGGATTACTGTATATTTATGAAGGAGGACATATGGAATTTCCTATTGAAGTAGACAAAGGGTATGAGAGAAACATACAAATGAAAGATGATAGTAAGGTTTCTGGCATGAGTCTGACCAGGAATTAACTTGCCATTTCCTGAGAAACTTACCTTGTTTATACACTGACTGCTTTTAACTTTTGTTTTCTTTGTTTAACTTTAATGGTTTATTCTTGTCCAAGTGACAATGAGCACATCTACTTGGAGTTTTTTAAAACCGTGGTAATAGTGTGGTCAGTAGAGCCAGCCTGTGCAAAGCTGTTTATGAAGTAGTTCTTTTCCATGCTCATGGAAAGGTGTATCATTCTCTTCTTCCCTAGAAATCAAGAAAGTTGACAAACATTTAGAGATGCACTCACAAAACCAAAGATGTCTGAAGAGAGTGGAACAATGCCACAAACATAATGCATTTGAAAACATCATTCATCAGAGGAAAAGTCATTTTCCTTTAAGGCAAAATCATGATACATTTGACTTACATGGGAAAATATTGAAATCAAATTTAAGTTTAGTCAACCAGAACAAAAGGTATGAAATCAAGAATTCTGTTGAGGTTAATGGAGATGGAAAATCCTTCCTTCATGCCAAGCATGAACAATTTTATAATGAAATGAACTTCCCCAAATGTGGAAATTCTATGAATACAAATTCACAATTCATTAAGCATCAGCAAACTCAAAAGATAGATAAACCCCATGAATGCACTGAGTGTGGGAAGGCTTTCCTCAAGAAGTCTCGCCTCATCGATCATCAGAGAGTTCATACTGGAGAGAAACCTCATGGATGCAGTATATGTGGTAAAGCCTTCTCTAGAAAGTCCAGGCTTACTGAACATCAGAAAACTCATGTAGGAGAGAGACGGTATGAATGCACTGACTGTGACAAAGCATTTCGCTGGAAATCACAGTTCATTGCACATCAGAAAATACATACAGGAGAGAAACCCTATGTATGCAGTGATTGTGGAAAAGGCTTCATCAAGAAGTCTCGGCTCATTAATCATCAGAGAGTTCATACAGGAGAGAAACCACATGGATGCAGCCTGTGTGAGAAAGCCTTCTCCAGAAAGTCCAGGCTCACTGAACACCAGCGAACTCATACAGGAGAGAAGCCCTATGAATGTACTGAATGTGACAAAGTGTTCCGCTGGAAATCACAGCTCAATGCACATCAGAAAACTCACACAGGAGAGAAGTCATATATATGCAGTGACTGTGGAAAAGGCTTCATTCAGAAGGGAAATCTCATTGTACATCAGCGAACTCATACTGGAGAAAAACCCTATATATGCAATGAATGTGGAAAAGGCTTCATCCAAAAGGGCAATCTCCTTATTCATCAACGTACTCACACTGGCGAGAAACCCTATGTATGCAATGAATGTGGGAAAGGCTTCAGCCAGAAGACATGCTTAATATCCCATCAGAGATTTCACACAGGAAAGACACCCTTTGTATGTACTGAGTGTGGAAAATCCTGCTCACACAAGTCGGGTCTCATTAACCACCAGAGAATTCACACAGGAGAGAAGCCCTATACGTGCAGTGACTGTGGGAAAGCTTTCAGAGATAAATCATGTCTCAATAGACATCGAAGAACTCATACAGGGGAGAGACCCTATGGATGCTCTGATTGTGGGAAAGCTTTCTCCCACTTGTCATGCCTAGTTTATCATAAGGGAATGCTGCATGCAAGAGAGAAATGTGTAGGTTTAGTCAAATTGGAAAGTCCTTTCTCAGAAAGTCATAGCTCATCACATACAAGTGATCTCATACAGGAAAAAGACTCTGTTAGCATGGTGACTGTGCAGATGCCTTCTGTGGCAGCTCAGATTTCATTAAGTAACAGTAAGTTCCAAGCAGATAGCAAAGTAGCCATTGTGAGCCAGCCTGTTGCCAGAAGTTCACTCTTAGCAGATAGTAGAATTTGCACAGCATAAAAACCTTATGAATGCAGTGAATGTGGTAGTGCTTTCGGTGATCAATTACATCATATGTCACAAAACACACACAGGAACAAACTGTGATACATTCAAGGTGGAAAGCCCTTGAGTAAAATCTTATGGCTGATAAGCATATATTCAGAGAAAATTAGTATGAGGTAGAGACTGGGAAAGTCTTTTATGGGAAGATAGATCCTCTCATTAGTGATCATCAGTGAGCTTATAGTTGGTAGAAATATAATGATCATGGAAAAGTCCTTGTTCAGAAATAATACCCCAGTAGGTATCAAAGGCTTTACATAAAGGAGGAATTGTTGGAAGACCCTTGAAGGCTGTGAATGTGGCAGGGTTGCTAGTGGTACATTCTGCCTTATCCTCAGAGAAAATCATATAGAAATAAAACTATGAAAATAGTAACTAGAACATCTTCAGCAAAATATGAAAGAACACATGAAGCAAATAAGCCCTGTGAAAATGGGTATTTTAGAGATTTTGATTGCAAATCTAACATCATTATATAGCAGATAATATACAGGATGTGTTTTTTAAGACAATATACCTTGAATCACTAGTTGATATGTCAATGACTAATTAAAAGGGGTTGTCAGTGTTACACATCATTGATTAAATTTATAACACAATGTGCCCCTTCCCCCATTTTTGGCATGAGTTTTCTACCAAGATCATTATATGATTAGCTCTTGTGTTTCTTTGATTCTAAATTTTTTCACTTGTTATTTCAGACTACTGAAGTTCTTCAAAAGGAAATATGTATTTAACAATGTAACACGGCCGGGCGCGGTGGCTCAAGCCTGTAATCCCAGCACTTTGGGAGGCCGAGGCGGGTGGATCACGAGGTCAAGAGATCGAGACCATCTGAAACCCCGTCTCTACTAATACAAAAAATTAGCTGGGCATGGTGGCGCGTGCCTGTAATCCCAGCTACTCAGGAGGCTGAGGCAGGAGAATTGCCTGAACCCAGGAGGCGGAGGTTGCGGTGAGCTGAGATCGCGCCATTGCACTCCAGCCTGGGTAACAAGAGCGAAACTCCGTCTCAAAAAAAAAAAAAAAAAAAAAAAAAAATGCATATGCCTGTATCAGTTGAAACTGTAGTTTAAAAATGCATATGCCTGTATCAGTTGAAACTGTAGTTTAAAAATGCATATGCCTGTATCAGTTGAAAAAGACATATAATATAAAGATCAAATTGTCCTGATAATTTCTTATTCAAGGTACATATTATTTGGAGTGGGAAGAGGAAAAGACTCAATTTTCCTTACATAAAACAGGATATGAATACTTTTCTAAAAAGTGTTCATGTCTTATCTCTACCTAAATTATAAATTCCATGATAGTTTGTAGGCAATTGTATATAGCCTAGCAGATACCAAAATAGAAATTAATTATATATAGATTTGGAAGATGAATGAAGTGTAGGCAATTGTATATAGCCTAGCAGATACCAAAATAGAAATTAATTATATATAGATTTGGAAGATGAATGAAGGTGCGTGAATAATCCAGTGGACAATTGATCAGAATTACTTTTGTCATTGAAGAAAAGGAGCTACCAGAAAGAAATTGTAAGGATTAGTACTATTCTAAAAAAAAAAAACTTTTTAAAAAATCCTGAAGAGAGCCTCACTTCTGTCATAAGAGGGGCAGAACAGAGAAGAAATAGGATTCACAGAATAAGCCCAATTAAAAAAAACAAAATAACTTCATTCTCTAAAAATAAAGGCCAGCATGTAAGATGAATAAAGGTGAGATCCTTTTGGATATTTTAGATAAGAACGCTTAAATTTGTCTATAGGTCTGTCACCTTGGAGAGCTGCCACTGTTTTAAAGATCCTAGCTCCTCTGTGATGTGCTCAATTGGAACATACGATTTACCTTCATCATTCCTTCTCACCCAGGGTTGAGACCCTTGTTCTCTCCTATACTCAGAGTTCCTTCCCTTAATCTAATCAAGATTTATCCACATTAGAAACAGTCCTGTTTACAAGGAAAAATAAAGTGGAAATTTGCCTTAAAGTGGCTGCCTCACAATTGAAACCCAAACTCTAGGTTATTGGGTGATTACAACAGTCTTTGAGCATTTGCACTGTGGCAGGCACTTGTACACACAGGATACACTGACGGACTAAACGTAAAGTAGTGGCCTGTAACCGGATTGATTCAGTACAGCTGCTCTGCAGTTAAGAATGTAAGAAATGGACTCTTCTTCAATCTAGACTTCAGGTTCTGTCTACTTCTTGCCTTGTGAATCTGTACATCCTATCATAGCAGTCATAACATCTTACTCCCTGAACACATAAATCAGGGTGCACTATTGGGCTGCCCAGGCCTGTCCTTGGGACCGGATGTTGAATTCACCTTTAAGAAATTGGCATCCCAGCTAAATAAATTTAACTGGACACTCAATTCCAGGTTGCCTCTTTCAAAAGGCACATCGCCCCTCACCTTCATAAAAATTGTAGCTGACGTTTATTAAGCATCCGGTTTGCCAAACGGTAACTGCATTATTTGGTAATTTTGAAAGTTTAAACAGCTGTTTGTTTTTATTCTGTTTGAGACAGGGTCATGCTCTGTTGCCAAGGCTGGAGTGCAGTGGCCTGATCATGGCTTACTGAGGCCAAGTCATCCTCCCACCTCCGCCTCCTGGGCTCAAGTCATCCTCCCACCTCAGCCTCAGGAGTGGCTGGGACTACAAGTGCATGCCACCACACCCTGCTAATTTGTATTTTTTTGTAAAGGCAGGGTCTCACTATGTTGCCTAGGCTAGTCTCCAACTCCTGGGCATAAGTGATCCTCCCGACTAGGCCTCCCAAAGTGCTGGGATTAGAGGCTTGAGCCATGGCACCTGGCCTCTTTAGTTATTTAACTGGATGGATGGATGGATAGATGTATATAGAGAGAGACATATAGAGATATATATACATGTATGTATGTATGTGATGAGAATTTAAGTGATGAAATCAAATATTTACCCAAAGTATTGCAACTGTGAAAACTGTAGGATGAAACTGAAAAAAACAAAAAAGGTCTTCAATAAGAATCAGAAATGTGGGTAATAGAAATTTTTTTCTTGTGTCAGAATAAATCTGAAAGAAAATATGAAAAAGACACGGTAAAGTTGGGAACTAGAGAGAAAAAAATTCGACTTTAGTAGCAAGCTCATCATCACATCGTCCAGGAGTTTGTAGACAATGATATGAATGATGATATAGGAAGGCAAATGTTTGTTATTGTTGTTGTTGTTGTTGTTGTTTTTTGAGACGGAGTTTCGCTCTTGTTACCCAGGCTGGAGTGCAATGGCGCGATCTCGGCTCACCGCAACCTCCGCCTCCTGGGTTCAGGCAATTCTCCTGCCTCAGCCTCCTGAGTAGCTGGGATTACAGGCACGCGCCACCGTGCCCAGCTAATTTTTTGTATTTTTAGTAGAGACGGGGTTTCACCATGTTGACCAGGATGGTCTCGATCTCTTGACCTCGTGATCCACCCGCCTCGGCCTCCCAAAATGCTGGGATTACAGGCGTGAGCCACCGCGCCCGGCAATCTTCCAGTCTCTTAATCACTGACCGCTAAGTGCCCTATTACCAAAGCCAGGCTTCTCCACTGAGTAAACCCAGACAGAACCCCAGGAAGCGAGGTTCCACATGGTCTCAGAACAGGGACTCCCCTGCACTGACCCCCTACAGGCCTTTCACTTAGAGCCACACCCAGACCCCGACCCACCTGATCCTGAGTCTCTTCCCAACTCCATCGAACAAGAACCGAACGCTGAGCCTGAACCCAACACGACTTCCATGTCTCTCCGACTTCGTCGCTAGGGCCTTTGAGGGCCCTCGGCGTCGGGCGGGGAAACCAAACGTTCCCACACATCCAAGCTCCTCCTTCGGCCTCGTATTGTGACGTATGATGGCCACGCCCATCTCGGCGACTCCCACCGGAGAATCCGGAAGGAAGGGCTGTTACCACGGCGCTGGAAGACAGGGAATTAATTTCAGGGCACCTTAGTCACTACGCAAACTAAAGAAATTATCAGAAAATTATAAAAACTTTTAACTTTAATGAGCAAAATAATAATAAGATGGCCGCGCGCTCTGCGTCATACTGACCCGTTAGGAAGAAGCATCATGGCTGCAGTTCATCTTAGGAGGCGTCGGTTTCCATTCAGCAGAAAATACAATCCCTTGGGAGTTTAGGGCGGACTCGTGGAGTATCTCTGAGGGCCTCTTCAGGACCATCGAGGTGTGTCAAAGGCGAATTGGCTGAATGGGAATGGGGGACACTGGTCACAGAGTGGACCAGATATGTGGACGTTCTGAATCCCCTTCAAGGGATGGAGAAAAGAATGGGCAAGTCTAGTCTAGCTGAGAATTGTCTTGAGGCCAAATAGAGGGGTGATGTCTATGAGGATCAGTGCCCACGTGCAACTGCATACAGTGTGTGGTTACCTGTAGTAAAGAAAAAGGAGTGAGGCTTCAAATTTAATCAAATATTTCCCTAAAACACATGAAGATGAAAATGTGGGTAAGTGGGGTAATCACAGCAACATTAACTTTTATTGGCAGACTGACTGGATTTTGTGTGTTAATAATTGAGGTCGCTGGTAGAGGGTAGGTTTCTTTTGTATTTTTCTAGTCTGTGGGTAGTCTTATCTTTCATCCAGTGACAGCAATGATGCAATACTAAGGAACAACCAGCGTTTCTAAGAAATATTTAAAGGTGGCATGAGTCTTGGTTTAAAAGAAAGAAGGTGGTCCTTTAGGCCCCTTGTGTGTTGCTAACCAAGACATAATTGTAGAATTATAGAAGAAGAAGAAGATGCTGTTAGTTACAAGACAAGGGATCCGTGTATTAGGGACAACGGAATGGGAAAAATTCAGATGTGACATCTGTGTAAGTACTACATGCCAAATCTAACTTAAGAAGGTGACAGATGACACATGTGGGCACCAGCAGCAGCACCCATTCAGTAACACATTTTATCCTATTCAGAAGCTCATCTGCTTCTGGAGAGGTCTACATACGTGGTTCGTTGGCCTGTTGCCAAATTCCCAAATGATCATTGTTTCTCATTTTTTCCTCTTTGTTTAGAAGCACAGGAGAATGTGCCCACAGTGAGACTAAAGGTTGGGCATTGACAATAAATTTCCCTCTAAATGTGAGATTGGTGCTTTGGGAAAATTAGTTCGATGATGCAGAATGACGAAAAGGAATACATTTTAGAAACAGGATGACCATCTAAGAGTGTCACAGATTTTGAAATCAAAATCTGACATTCTGCTTATTTCCCTGATGAGTGTTTGGTTCACCTTACTGAGCTTTTCCAAACCAAATGTTTGAGTGACTAACATCTTGTTTCTTTGCCTTTATCTTTGCAGTTTTGGCATTCTCTGAACATGATCTCATCTAGTCTTTTATCCTTAAATATTTATGTCCTGATGTTTTCCACATTGCCATTCTCAAGCCCTTTCTCAACAAATTAGGTACTTTGTACTTTAATATCTAATAAAAATCTAAATATGTAGATGGTTTTAAAAGTACACTTATTTCTCCTACATCCCAAACCTCAGTAATATTCACTCTTGCAAAGGCAGTTTCCACTTATCTCTTGATTCAAGCAAAATACTTAGGAGCAAACTATTTAGCGATTGTGTTAAAATGCCTCTAACTCCTCAGATATCATTAAATATCAGTGGGCTCCTAGAAAACAGGAATATAGTTCTTTGGAACAGTCTCTTGCTCCATGTGTGCCCTCAGGAGATAGCAGAGAATTTGCAGAGAGGATAAAACTTATAAATGCAGTGAATGTGGTAGTGCCTTCAGTGATCAATTATGTCACATTTTATGTCTCAAAAATCCAGGCTGGGTGCAGTGGCTCACGCCTGTAATCCCAACACTTGGCCGGGCAAAGTGGCTCATGCCTGTAATCCCAAAACTTTGGGAAGCCAAGGCGGGCAGATCGTGAGGTCAGGAGTTCGAGACCAGCTTAGCCAACATGGCAAAACCCCATCTCTACTAAAAATACAAAAATTAGCCAGGCATGGTAGTGCGCACCTGTAATCCCAGCTAGTCAGGAGACTGAGGCAGGAAAATCGCTTGAACCTGGGAGGAGGAGGTTGCAGTGAGTCTAGATTATGCTATTGCACTCCTGCCTGGGTGACAAGAACAAGATTTCATCTTAAAAACAAACAAACAAACAAAAATCTATGGAAAAGAAACTCAGGTATATTCAGGTGCACTCAGATATATTGAATGAAGAAGATTGAGCAAAAAAAATTGTAGCTTATTCTCTAGCTGATTAAGTGAGAGAAGTCATGAATGCAGAGACTGGGAAAGCCTGATAAACTCATCCTACATTGTGCATTGATACAGAGACACAATCTGATGTTAACCTCAGGATCCATTCACATTGATTGCTCAATGTTGTTAACTAGTCTCTGGAATGCCTGAGATATCCAAGTAAAGTGAAACATTACTGTGATTATGAAAAGAGATAAGAGGTATCTGAGCCAGGAATGGTGGCTCATGTCTGTAATCCCAGCACTTTGGGAGGCTGAGGCAATACCCAATTAATAAAATATAATTTAACTCAATATAACTTTAGATTGTAAATAATGTTGTTTGTCTACAAGTATTTATCCCATTACATTTACCTAATTATTATCATAGTTTAGCCAGACTGTTTATGGAAACTGCGATAGTCATCATTTAGATTTATAAAACCACCATTGCAAAATTGTAACTGAGACAGTGAAAGAGATTTGACCTGACTTCATCTTGCTTCTAACCTCCAAGCTGTCCTTATTCATTCCTGGTCATAGGGTGGAGCTAACTTTGGGGGAAGCTAGTTTATGGATTATCTTTAAAACAAAGATGACAACAGTCCTTTCCCAAAACAAACCTTCTTTCTGCCAGGGAACTAGGCTTCCTAAAGCCGCAAGATTAGACATTATGGTTTAGGAGTCATGCAGTTGGAGGCTGCAATAGTCTCAATCTTCCCAAATTCCTCCTAGGGATAACATCACTATTGTGAATAGATCCCCAAGATCTGTGCTCAAGATATTGTGCAGAACTTGCACTCAGTGGATCAGATGGCACCAACCAGATCAATAAACTAGCTCATCTGGTCTCAGAGCCCCCACCCAAGAACTGACTCAGCATAAGAGAACAGCTTCAGCTTCCTATGATTTCATCTGCAACCCTACCAATCAGAACTCCTGCCCACTGGCCCTCTAACCACCAAATTATTCTTAAAAACTCTGATCCCTGGTTTTCCAGGGAGATTGATTTGAGTAATAATAAAACTCATGTCTCCTGCACAGCCAGCTCTGTGTTAATTACCCCTTCTCTATTGCAGTTATTCTGTGTGGATAAGTTGGCTCTCTCTAGGCAGTGGGCAAGGTGAAACCACTGGACAGTTACAGTTATCACCCTGTCAACCGTTTTCCAGCCTATGAATTTCAGGTGTTTACCTAATAACCTCAGGATTAAATATATGGCTATTTTAATAAATAATGCAAGATTTAGCTATTTCCATTAAACCTATATATATGATTACTGAGCACTCTAATGGTAAGGAGAAATTACAACCAGCTGGTTGTTAATATTAATTTTAGCCAAAACAGAACCCCAATTCAGCTACTTACCTATTAGGGGTCTCAGGCTGAAGACTGCTCTTTACCATTCTAGAAGCAGGAAAAACCTGACACTTTCCTTACTTGTTGGAAGCAAGTTCGAACTCCAGAAAGAAGTCACCTGCCTTCCATTGTCATGGAAGCAGGAAAATGTACCTTTCTTGATGGAAGAAAGTAAAACTTCCCCTCTAAAAAAGGAGTTGTTTGGCAAAATAAACTTTGGATCTTGACCAAATTTGTCAAGATCAGTGATTCTCTGGAGTGGGTGCTCCCAGGCCTCAGCAAATTGTCCTACTGGTTTGAGCCGTAGAGACAGCTCAAGCTGGTACCAAGCACCAGTAAGAGATTTGTCAAAGGTCAGGGGAATTTGTCAGAATTCCTCCATGGTTACCAAAATCTGAACACCAAATATCTGAGACATGTCTCAGTCAATTTAGGGTTTATTTTGCCAAACTTAAGGACACACACCTGTGACATATCCTCAGCAGGTGCTGAAATATGTACCTGTGAAGATTACTTTATAAGATATTAATATGTAGACAATTATTTTTTCTTTTGTTTGACTTTTTTTATATGTAACTTTTTCCATTCTATTTACATTGTGGATCAGGTAAGCCATTGTTATTTGAGGTTATAGGATGTTTTGAAGAAACCCTCTCTGTGTTAGGCCATTTTGCACTGCTATAAAAATATGCCTCAGACTGGGTAATTTCCAAAAAAAAAGAGGTTTGTTTGGCTCACAGTTCTGCAGGCTGTACAAGCATGGCACCGGCATCCGGATGGCTTCTAGCGAAGCCTTGGGAAACTTCCTGTCATGGTGGAAGGAAAAGAGGAAGCTGATATCTAACAAGGCAAGAGGGAGCAAGAGAGAGGAGGAGGTGCTAGGCTGTTTTAAACAACCACCTCTTATGTGAACTACTGTGAATTTGATGTTTGTACTTTGTACATGTAAGTAAGTGCATGAAATATTTGTCTTTCTGTGTCTAGCACAGAATGTCTTCTGGGTTCCTGGATCCATTCACCGCCCCACATCCAATCCCCACCGAGATCCTAGTTCCCTGACTACTGAGTAGCTTCGGCTTCTCTGGTAAGACTGGATGGAGTCCACCAGGCTCGCAAAAATCGGTTTTGACTTAAATCAGTTCAACTTAAGAAGAAATCATCTTAGTTTTCAATATAAGTGAGACCATAACTTTAAGCTTCAACCTTAAATTCTGAAACATTAACTTAAAATGGGCAAGAAGCAACGCTGCTTCGCAGGACAAGGAATAGTCACAAATATTCCCAGATCTGGAAAACAAAATCCTGCTGGGTGACAGGCAGAGTGGAGAACAGGCCCCGCCCACCCCTGGAGGACCCGCATCATCCCAGCTTTTCGGCCCAGCCAAGCCCCACCTAGTTGCGCCCCCTACTGCCCTGTTCCTCCCACCACCCGCTCAGGGCCCCTCCCCAAGCCAGGCCGGTCTTTTCGCCCCGCCCCTTCCCAGTCGTGCCTCGCCCAGTCCCCGCCCCCAGACCGCCCAGCCTTTTCTTTCCGCTCCCAGTTTCCGGCACACCCGGAAGCAGATCGCGCCAGGGAAGGGCCTCGTTGCTATGCCTATGGTTTCGTCTACCTGGATTAAACGTTTACTTCGTTCCATCTACCTGGATTAAACATGCACTTCGCAGTCCATTCTCTATACCCATGACCTGGGGATTGCTACGGATCTTAAAATACCCGCAAATATCCGCAATAGCGCCTTCGTCCCAAGTAAGTACGATTATTGCCTCCCTTTAGGTTTAAAATCTCTCAGGCTGTTCCTTGCTCCCTGCCTTTCTGCGTTAGGATCATGTAGACAACCCCATTCAGGTCGTGTTTCTGCTTAAAACCCTTGTTGACCTCTGCTTGGGCCCCGCACCAAGTCGAGTCCTCACTCGCAGGGTGGATTCCCGCCCGTCGCGACCCCCGAGCGTGTCCCTTGTCGGCTCCTGCAGGGGAGCGCCCGCCGCCCGGCTCCTGAAGTAGCCGCTTCTCCTCCCAGGTCCTGGGACTCTGCAGACCCTCCCCGTTCTGAGACTCCGCCCCCCACCACCTTGTGTCCCCCTCACGCCGGGTCCTTCTGCTCCCCAGGCTTCCCCTTCACAGCCACTGCTTTCCCTGACCCCGCGTTGGGGAAAGGGACCCGAGTCTGTCTTGTGACATCCAGTGTTCTTTCTTCCCAAATTTTACTCCACTGGAAAGTGTGCTCTTCTGCGAGGCGGGCATCTTATTCCTTCCCTTTCTTCCTGAATGTGTGTGTGGGTGAGGGGGATCGGGAGAGGAAAAGGCGGGGAGCGACGGAGTAGAAGGAAAAAGCGAGGAGAAAAGAATGAGGGAGACGCAGAAATACACGGCAGAATGGATGATAATTTAGAGACCTGCAAAGAGCAAAAGTGAAAAAGGACGCATGGAGAAAGTAGCAGGGGAGAAAAGCACATAGAGAAATTAGGGAAAAGGGGAACCTTCAGGGAGATGAAGGGCAGCAAAATAGAGAGGGACGGCCAAGGAGGAGGCACTGCAGACAGACGAGGGGAGAAGGTGAAAGAGTTGGAGTCGCGGCTGACAACCACGTGGTGCTGGGACTGAAAGAGATGGCAGTGTGTGACAAAGGAGAGTAGGAGAACGACAGCAGGGAGGAAGCCTAGGAAGTGGGGGGTGCTAGAGAGTGGGAACTAAGGAGATGTAACAGGGAAGAGGGAATTTCACAGGGGAGCAGAGAGGGAGCTCAGATGGGGAAGAGGCAGAAATACGGGAGATTGGGGACAATCGGAAAGTTTGGGGGAGAAACAGCAACAAGAGGTGAAATAAGTTGGGGAGCATTGGGCAGAACAGGCATAAAAGAGGGAACAAAAGAAGGGAAGAAAAACAGGAAAGGGAAAAAAAAGACGTGCAGAATGAGAGAGGGAAACACATGGTCATGAAGAAAGTGGGAGAGGACCCCATCCAGATGAGCTGTGAGTTGATTGGATATGGATGTAGTTGTAATCCTCTAATTTATGACTTTTACTCTAATTTAAAATTTCTTTAAATTGTACTCATGAGGATGAAAATTACCACTCTTTCTTATAAAGCTTTTGCATTTTGTATGTATTTGTATCAAAAGATACTTGGAATCCCTATTTAGCCATAGGGCAGAGACTTTATTCAGTCATGTTGTAACTCTTCTGTCCAGGGATGGAGGAGGGAAAAATAGGCAAGAAATGACTGACTGTCACTACAAGATATATCTTTGTTTTTTTGTTTTGTCTTGTTTTATTTTTTCTCTTTTGGAGTCAGGGTCTCTCTCTCTGTCGCCTAGGCTGGAGTGCAGTAACATTATGTGGCTCACTGCATCCTGGACCTCCTGGTCTCAAGCAGTCCTTCCTCCCCAGCCCCTGAAGGTGCTGGGATTACAGTGTTAACCACCACTCCAGGCCTACAATGAAGGAATGCAGGCCTTCTTTGAAGGGAGGTTAAGAGTGTTTTTTGTTTTGTTTTGTTAATGGATTTACTTTTTTCCTTGTAGTTGCTTTACAGTTAATTCATTGTTATTTTGGAAGTTTGAGATACATTTTAGTTTATTCAGTTTCTTCTATAAATAATTGGTAACTTCTGAAATAAGATTTGATGGCATACTAATCAATTGGTCATTAATTTCTAAATACTGCCTTTTTTTTTTTAGCTTTTACCCCATTATTCATTAGATTGTTCAAAAACTTTTCAAAATGTTAAAATATCCAATACGGTATATTCACCATGGAATACGTTAGATTCCTCAGAACTTCTTTATTTTATAACTGAGAATTTGTACCCTTTGACCAACGTTTCTCCATTTTCCCCACCCACCATCCCGTGGCAACAACTGTTCTGCCCTGTTACTATGAATTGGACTTTTTTAGATTCTGCTTGTGAGATCATAACAGTGTTCTTTCTGTGTCTGTCTTATATCACCCAGCATAATGTCCTCCAAATTCATCCATGTTGTTGGAAATTGCAGGATTTTCTTTTTTATGCTTAAATAATATTCCATTATATAAGTGTACACACATACACACTATATATCCATGTATATACACACACATAACTATTGCACACACATTTTCTTTACATATTCATTCATGGATGGGCACTTAGGTTGTTTCTATATCTTGGCTGTTGTGAATAATACTGTAGTGATCATGGGAGACAGAGGTTCCTAAAATTTTTTTTTTTTTTTTTAGTAGAGACATGGTTTCTCTGTTTTGTCCAGGCTGGTCTCTAACTCCTGGTCTCAAGCAATCTTCCTGGCTTAGCTTCTCAGGGTGCTGGGATTGCAGGCATGAACTACCACGCCTGGCCTGGATGTCTCTTCAACATACTGATTACATTTCCTTTGGATATATACCAGGAATGGGATTGTTGGATTTTATTGTTGTTCTATTTTTAATGTTTTGAAGAACATCCATACTGTTTTTCATAATAGCTGTACTGATTTGCACTCCCAGCAGCAGTGTACAAGGGCTTATTTTTCTCCGTATCATTGCTAACACTTGTTAACTCTTGCCTATTTGATAATAGCCTTCCGAAGAGGTATGAGGTGATAGCTTATGGTGGTTTTGATTTGTATTTCCCTGGTGATTAGCGATCTTGAGCACCTTTTCATATACCTGTTGGTCATTTGTATGGCTTTTTTTTTCCTGAGACGGAGTCTGACTCTTGTTGCCCAGGCTGGAGTGCAGTGATGTGATCTGGGCTCACTGCAACCTCCGCCTCCTTGGTTCAAGTGATTCCCTGCCTCAGCCTCCCAAGTAGCTGAGAGACTACAGGCTCCAGCCACTATGCCCGGCTAATTTTTTATTTTAGTAGAGGCGGGGTTTCACCATGTTGGTCAGGCTGATGTCAAACTCCTGCCTTCAGGTGATCTGCCCACCTTGGCCTCCCAAAGTGTTGGGATTACAGGCGTGAGCCACCGTGCCCAGCTGATTTCTGTATATTTTATGATTGTAAATGATAGAATTAAATCTATATTTTACAAATTCCTTACATACCTTTTCCTTTTTGAGACAGAGTCTCGCTCTGTCGCCCATGCTGGAGTGCAGTGGCATGATCTCGGCTCACTGCAACCCCAGGTTCAAACAGTTCTCCTTCCTCAGCCTCCCAAGCAGCGGGATTACAGGCACGTGCCATCACGCCTGGCTAATTTTTTGTATTTTTAGTAGAGACAGAGTTTTGCCGTGTTGACCAGGCTGGTCTTGGACTCCTGACCTCAGGTGATCCACTCACCCCTCCCTCCCAAAGTGGGATTGCTAGCGTGAGCCACCACACACAGCTCCTGCCAACCTTTTTAAATAATTAGGCTATATGGTTCATCTGTGAATGTTTTCAAGTTGTTACAAATCTTTAAAATAGCTTTCAAAATGTTTATTGAAGAAAATTCTTTTATAAGTGGACCCACACAATGCAAACCCATATTATTCTAGGGTGAACTGAAGTGAGAAGCAAGGTCTAAGCTGAGCCCACAGGGAGGGTGGGCATCTGGAGAGTTGGCTCATTGGTCCCCAGAGCTGCACCGCAGTCAGCAGCACTCTTGATGGAGACTTCTGCAATGTCTTTTGGGAGTGCAAGAATCATCATGCAACTCACAAAAGTATTATCTGGAAAATCTCAGAGGTCATTTAAGGAGTTACTTTTGTTTTTTGGAATATCATGAGCTGCAAGTTAAGATGGTTATAGATATGTTTTGGAATATCCAAATGTCAATATGGAGAGTTTCCTTGGAAGATGTTGGGGTCTCACTGGGGCATGTGCATCATTGGAGACATCTGTTTTAGTAGATGGTGGTGCCAGTGTTTGGGGGTGAGGTCCTTATGAATGGAATAGGGTGTCTTAGGTCATTGAGTCCTCCGTATCTTTGTATATATTAGTTCAGCATGAGTTTATGAGTTGTTGGGGCACATGGGATTTTGTAGCAGGATATGGGGAGCACCATGGAGTATCTGGGAAGGGTGTGGGACCCCATGGAAGTTTGTAAGCCTGTCTCAGTTTGAGACTTGGGCCACGGACACAGACTTTATCCATATCACCCACCTTATGTGTCTCCATGTCCCCTGCAGAACTGTCCCCTGAACTCTGGATTCCTGTGTCCTGTTGTCTCCTCATCTGTCTGCTCAGCCCTGTAAGAGACATCTCCACCATTATGTATCCAAAGTGACTTCCTGAACTCACCAAGTACATTCCCCTGCAATCCTGAACGTCTCAGATGTAGGTGACTCTATACTTCCTGGCCTTAGCTTTACATGTCAGCATATATTTGAAATAGAGAAGATATGACATCATATAGAAGTGTTTTAATTCAAATGTAAAAGGAAAGTTACAGTTACTTACAACAGTGGGGAAATGCATAGTCCCCGAAAGTGCTGTGAGCTGTGGGAGAAAAGTGTTTGAGGACCTGGTCCCTACCTGATCTGCTGCCTCGGGACCTCTCTGACCTCATTTTCTACCGGTGTCCTCCTCTTTCCCTCTGCTTCAGCTACACAGGCCTCTTTCCTGCTCCTGGGGCCCAGGTTGCTCCTGACTGAGGGCGTCCACGTGGGCTGTCCCTGTGCCTAGAACTCTAGGACCCCTCAGTTGCAGGTAATCTGGCAGGATTTCCCACTACCCCGAGCTGAGAAGGTGCCCTCTCCCACCAGCATCACATGAGATTTCCCTCTCATCTAAACAAAACTTACTGCTATGTTCTTTTTACATTTTGAGGATCTGGGGAAAGTGGCATCCCAAAGAAAAGTAACTTTGACACAATTGGCCTGCTGTTAGTTTCCTGATTCTGCTCCATGCAGCCCTTTTCAGCTTAGAAAGCCAACCTCCTCCCCTCAGCTCATCAATACACTCCTTTCATTTTAAGAATCAGGTGTTGTCTGATTGTAGGATTGCAAATAAAAGCAGGTCCATATTTTCTGCTCTGTATGTTTTTTCTGGTCCTTTGCCTTCTGCTTTCTATAAACACAGCTCCAAGGGGATACAGAGCTGGGAGGCAGGGGCTGTGCTAGTCTTGGCCCCTTTGAGATGTACTCAATCCTGGCTTTACACTAGAGTGCTGAGGCATTTGTAGTAGCACATGGTTTGTGATCCCTTACTAGAGATTCTCCTTCTAATAGTCAGGGTGGGGCCCAGCCTCTGTAATGTTTAAGGTACCTAAGTTGATTCTTTTTTTTTTTGGGAGGTGAAGTTTTGCTCTTGTCGCCCAGGCTAGAGTGGAATGGATTGATCTCAGCTCGCTGCAACCTCTACCTCCTGGGTTCAAGCAATTCTCCTGCCTCAGCCTTCCAATTAATGGGATTAGAGGTGTACACCACCACACCCAGCTAATTTTTATATTTTTAGTAGAGACGGAGTTTCATCATGTTGGCCAGGCTGCTCTCGAACTCCTGACTTCAGGTGATCCACCTGCCTCAGCTTACGCAGGTGCTAGGATTACAGGCGTAAGCCACCATGCCCAGCCCCAAGTTGATTCTAATTTCTGTCCAGCATTGAGCTTCAAGCCTTTATGTCCTCCATTTCCAAGGACTGAGCTCAGCCTGTGACCCACAGAGGTGAGCGGGTCTGTGCTCTGCATGGGGTTTGATCAGGGATAGGTCTGTGCCATGAATGGGAGCTCAGTCCAGCCTAGCTCCCCGCTGCTGTGTGTGTGTGGGCTTCTCCAGGAGGGGAGCAAGTGCTGAGGAAAATGGTGAAAAAGTCACTTGGTCTTTGTGTAGGAATTTATTATCCTTATCCTCCCCGTGCAGTGGGCTGTGTCCACATGCTGAGGTCTTCCCTGTGTGCATGGTTGTGGCACAGAAAGGAATGTGTTAAACAACATTAAACAACATATTTTTGCCTTTCAGGTTTGATGTGTGAAGAATTATATTGACTGAGAAAGAAACCCAGAAGAGGAGGAAGAGGATAGAAAAGGAGTAAGGAATGGCTGTTTCTCAGGTAAAGTGATATTCTTGGTGGGTCATTTTCTCTCCTTCCTTTGTGAAGTGCGGGGCATTGGAGTTGCGAATCTTCTGAGTCTCAGGCATCCTGCCTGACTCGTTTGCTCACGCTCATTTATGCCTTTCCTCAGTCCCTCTCATCTTACTTAGATTCCATCTTACCATGACCCAGTGACATGAACCTGGGAAGAGGCTCCACTGGACATCGTCCTGGGAAGGGCTCATACCCAGATGTGGATGGAGCTCAGGTGTGGGCCCCCATGGTGTCAGAGCTGTTGGGCAGCAGGGATTGTTTAGAGACCACATGTGGATGCACTGTCAGCTCTCTGTAGACCAGGAATAGAGAAGCTACATGTGGAAGTCACATATTAATGTGCATAAATACCTAGTAAATTATCAAAAGTGGCCAGGTGCCATAGCTCACTGCAGTAATCTCAGCACTTTAGGAGGCCGAGGCGTGTCGGGGGCCGGTGAGAGCGGCACGTCTGCCGGGGTCTCTTGGCCTGCAAGAGGGTCCCAATACCTGGAAGAGAGAGTGCGCGGAAGAAAAGAAAAGACAGGACAGCTGGAGTCTGGAGGGCTGGCCCTAAAACCAGCAACTTTATTGTACACTGAGTTAGTATATATATCTTTTCCTACTTCATTTTACAGGAACATTCTTTGCCCCACCTCATTTACATAAGCATTCTTAGTCCCATCTCAATTATCAGAACATATGCCATTATCTTGATAAAGGGAAGAGAGAGCCATCCGGCTACAAGCTTAGGCAGCAGAAAACACACAATGGGTACAATCAAGTCACACAATGGGTACAATCAAGTCATGGAGGTGGGTCTCATTATCAGGGTGAGGAAACCTATAGTTAAAATGTTAATGATCTATGCAAGTCATCAGAGAGGCGATAGACCCATTAACTTTGCAAATAGCAGTCACAGGAAAAAGCATGGGACCCATCAATAGAGGGTAAACAAAGTCATAAAACTAGCCCAGAGCAGGTACTTCAAGAAACAATGCCTAGTAAAACCACACAGCCTTCACCCAGCATTTTAGGTCAGTGGACCAGAAATAGGCTTCTGCAAACTCAAACTTCTATTAAATCTCTCTTTCACTGGTCTCGACTGCTTCCAGGGGGTGAGAAACATGTCCGGGCTCAAGCTCCATTATGGCGGGGACACCGAGTGGTCTCAACGCTGGAGCGATCCCCACAGAGGCGGTTGGATCACTTGAGGTCAGGAGTTTGAGACCAGCTAGCCAACATTGTAAAACCTTGTCTCTAGTAAAAAAATACAGAAATTAGCCAGTGATGGTGGCAGTTGCTTGTTATCGCAGCTACTCAGGAGACTGAGTGGGAGAATTGCTTGAACCCGGAGCTGGAGGTTGCAGTAAGCCGAGATGGTGCCACTGCAATACAGCCTGTCCTTTTTTTGAAGACAGAGCAAGACTTTGTCCTAAAAAAAATTTACATGTATATGTAGGTATGTATGTACATGGAAAAGGAGGACTGTAAAGGGAGATCTTTCTGCCTGATTTTGTACTATATTTGAAGCTGTATGAATAGTCACTATTTCTACCTCCACCACCTTAATGACTGGTAATGGAATGGAAAATTAGATACAGACATTGGAGCATGTTTTATTCCGTCACTGATTTAAAAATATGAAGTCAACCTGAACATCAGATGTTCCTAGCCATGGTCAGAATATCCATCCACAGAGACTGCAGTGTTCATGTGGGGATGATTACCAGCAGTTGTTTTAAGTTTTAAGGTTATAATTTTGCTCAGATGTAAGAACTGGGCAAGGTGGTGGGCATCTATAATCCCAGCTACTTGAGAGGCTAAGACAGGAGAATTGCTTGAAGCTGGGAGGCAGAGGTTGCAGTGAGCCAAGATCACCCCATTGCTCTCCAGCCTGGGCAACAAGAGTGAAACTCTCTCAAAAAAAAAAAATAGTCTTCTTTTTGATCTGGTCTTAACTTTTGGGCTATCTCAGTCCTTTTGTTTAATTAACCATTATTTTACTTAACAGTATCACCCAAGTACATGGATATTGATGCTGGCAATTTGGATATGTCAATGAGAAGCTGTCACGTGCATAATTTAAGTGCAGTAAATAGAGTTCAGTCCTGTTTGAAGTTCTGGGTATCCACTGGGCATGTTGGAACATATCCCTCATGGATAAGGGGATTCCACTGTGTTGTGTATCTGGCACTGAGCACCAAGGCTCTCTGTCCTCCATTTGTGAGGGATTACATGAACCTGGGATCCACAGAGAGGGTAGGGAGGCTGTGCTCTGCATGGGGTTTGATCAGGGCTGAGTCTGTGTCCTGAATGGGGCAGCTGAGTCCAACCCAGCTCCCCACTGCTGCAGCATGTGTGGGGGCTTCTCCAGGAGGGGAGCAAGTCCTGAAGAAAATAGTAAAATCTTCACTAGTTGTTTTTGAAGGAGTTTCTTGTTCCTAGAACAAGAAACTCTGGTGCAGTGGGCAGCGGAGGACACCTTTCCACAGGGTGAGGTCTGACCTGTGTGTGTGGTTGTGGCACAGGAAGGGGACTCTGGTGCAGTGGGCAGCGGAGGACATCTTTCCACAGGGTGAGGTCTGACCTGTGTGTGTGGTTGTTGCACAGGAAGGGGACTCTGGTGCAGTGGGCAGCGGAGGACACCTTTCCACAGGGTGAGGTCTGACCTGTGTGTGTGGCTGTGGCACAGGAAGGGGACTCTGGTGCAGTGGGCAGCGGAGGACATCTTTCCACAGGGTGAGGTCTGACCTGTGTGTGTGGTTGTTGCACAGGAAGGGGACTCTGGTGCAGTGGGCAGCGGAGGACACCTTTCCACAGGGTGAGGTCTGACCTGTGTGTGTGGCTGTGGCACAGGAAGGGGACTCTGGTGCAGTGGGCAGCGGAGGACACCTTTCCACAGGGTGAGGTCTGACCTGTGTGTGTGGCTATGGCACAGGAAGGGGACTCTGGTGCAGTGGGCAGCCAAGGACACCTTTCCACAGGGTGAAGTCTGACCTGTGTGTGTGGTTGTGGCACAGGAAGGGGAATGTGTTGTTTTTGAGCAGTAATCAGCATATTTTTGACATTTAGGATTGACTTCTGGACAGTCATGCTATGTGATGATGAAGCCCAGAAGAGGAAAGAAAAGGAATCAGGGATGGCTCTTCCTCAGGTAAAGTGATATTCTTGGTGGATTATTCTATTTCCTTTTCTTTCTGAAATGCCTAAAGCATTCAGCCTGACACCTTTGCTGGCACTCACCCATGCCTTCCCTCAGTCCCTCTCATCTGATTTAGATTCCATCTCCTGTGACCCAGTGACATGCACTTGGGAAGAGGCTGCACTGGACATGGTCCTGGGAAGGGCTCACCCCCAGATGAGGATGGAGATGGGGTGTGGGCCCCATGGTGTGAGAGCTGTTGGGCGGCAGGGTTTATGTAGAGGCCACATCTGGATGCACTTTCAGCTGTCTGCGGACCAGGAGTAGAGAAGCTGCATGTGGAAGTCACATATTAATGTGCACGAGTACCTGGTAAATTCTGGAAAAGGAGTTCAGGAAGGAGAAATCTTTTCTGATTTTTACTACTTTTGAAGTAAACACCTGTCTTTGTTTCTGGCCTGGTTCAGGGAGGACGCTCTCTCTTCTGTCTCAGAACGCCCCTCCCATGGAGACTGGTGTTCCTGCAGGGAATCTTGTACGGCATCTGTGTTAGTGAAGAAAGCTGTAGTTTTGCTCAGAGATTGGAGCAGATTTTTTTGTCATTAAAGAGTTAGAAATTATATTCATTCTCGTTCTGCCAATTATTATTGTTATTATTATTATTATTATTATTTGAGATGGAGTTTTGCACTTGTCACCCAGGCTGGAGTGCAGCAGCACAATCTCAGCTCAGTGCAACCTCCACCTCCTGGGCTCAAGCGATTCTCCTGCCTCAGCCTCCCGAGTAGCTGAGATTACAGGTGTGTGCCATGAAGCCTGGCTAATTTTTGTGTTTTTAGTTAGGACAGGGTTTCCCCATGTTGCCCAGACTCGTCTTGAACTCCTGCTCTCAGATGATCCACCTGCCTCGGCCTCCGTAAGTGCTGGGATTACAGGCATGAGCCAGAATGCCCGGCTGATTGTTACATTTTTAATGTTAAACATCGAATTATATGTATATTTGTTCTATAGGAAGACACCAAACATCCAGCTTAGGCTATCAGTTACAAAGCCTCCCCTGCCCTGTGCGGCCTTCCACCCTGGCTGTGTCTCACTGGCAGCCCGCTGCTGTCAGCTTTGTGTCAAGAGCAAGAGCAAGTCCTGTAGAAATATATTTATGCAGCATTATGGTATTTTAAATAAAAGCCTCACTGATTGTTTCGTTGTGATGTTTTATTCCAAAAGTTGTGAAAATTTGCATGTTTTTGTGTTAGGAAGGTGGATTCCTTGCTCCTTTACATCCTCATGTGAACGTTCTCTGAATTAGAAATCAAAGTCATTTTGGCCAGGTGCGGTGGCTCACTCCTGTAATCCCAGCATTTTGGGAGGCTGAGGTGGGTGGGTCACCTGAAGTCTGGAGTTTGAGACCAGCCTGGCCAACAGGTGAAACCCTGTCTCTACTAAAAATACAAAAATTAGCTGGGTATGGTGGCGCATACCTGTAATCCCAGCTACTCAGGAGTCTGAGGCAGCAGAATTGCTTGACCCGAGAGGCAGAGGTTACAGTAAGCCGAGATTGCGCCATTGCACTCCAGCCTGAGGGACAGAACAAGACTCCATCTCAAAAAAAAATATCAGTCACGTCTCTAGTCTTTTGTGCCTGGCGTGGTTCAGGGAGCACATGCACCAGTCAGCCCAGGAAGAGACTCTAGATGTCCCCAGCCTTGTCTGGGATGTGCCCTCTCTGGGCTTTGCTTGTAATCTCCTAACTGAAGTGGGTGGCCAGGTTCTGCTCAGGAGCTCCCCTTTCTGCACCTGCTCTGCAGCCTGTGTGGGGCCATAGGAAGCTGAGGTCTGCACCATCACCTTTGTGTCTGCCCGCGTTACTGCGCCCTCTGGTTTATGCTGGTGCCTTTGTTCTCTGTGGCTTCCTGATCTGGGGTCCTGTTACTTCAGTGCTTATGTTCAATCAAGACAGAACATTGTCCCTCAGGAAAAATCTGGAGTTTGTAATTTCCTCTGGATGATGGCGCGTCATGCCTGAGCAGGGGCTCAGGCTAATGGGCTCGCACATTTTCCCACTGGGCTCCCAGAAGATTGATTTGGTGCTTCTTTGGGGTGTAGGAACTTGCTAAGGGCCTGCATTTCTCACAAAGGCAATTGGCCTGTGTATTGTTTAATTTTTGTCTTCATGGGGACAGAAAGGTCTTTGGCTTCCTATTCCTCTGTCTTACTGACATTACTCTTAGTAGAGTTACAGATTTCTTAACACAGGTCTGGAATATCTTTTAGTTAGGGGCCACGTATATTTGCTCAGGGAGATGTAGAATGTTTCTTGCGTGTGTGTGTCATTTATAATAAGTGCTGCTAAGAAGGGAAACTTGTTTTCAATTTATTTGTGTTTATTTTTTAATTTTAATTTTAATTTTTTAAGATGGAGTCTCACTCTGTTACCCAGGCTGCAGTGCAGTGGTGTGATCTCGGCTCACTGCAACCTCTGCCTCCCAGTTTCAAGCAGTTCTCCTGCCTCAGCCTCCCAAGTAGCTGGGACTATAGGCGCGTGCCACCATGCCCGGCTAATTTTTTGTATTTTCAGTAGAGGCAGGGTTTCACTGTGTTAGCCACGATGGTCTCAAGCTGCTGACCTCGTGATCCACCCGCCTTGGCCTCCCAAAGTGCTGGGATTATAGGCATGAGTCACTTTGCCAGGCCTTGTATTAGTTAATATGCTAAAATGGCATTCTGTTTTGGTTACAGGCCTGTCATTCCTTAGTTCTAACAGATCCTGCTTTTTCCTGCCTCCTACCCCCACTTTTTTTTTTTCTGTTTTTTTTCCTCTGCTTCTGGTCCCTGCTCAGGCCTCCTGTGCGATGGTGATTGTCTGCAGCACAGACCAGGGCCTTTTCCTTGCCTTAAATTAGAAGAAATGGATCCCATGTTTATTGCTGATGATGATGTTTTTCGAGATCTTCTTGTTTAATATCATGATGTTTTTTCCAGTTTCATTCTTGGCCTGAGTATTAATTATCTAGTAATTTCTTAAGCTATGTGCTGCTGAGATATTTTCTATGACCTTTGTTTGTTTGTTTTTTGAGATGGAGTTTCACTCTTATTGCCCTGGCTGGAGTGCAGTGGTGCGATCTCAGCTCACTGCCACCTCCACCTCCCAGGTTCAAGCGATTCTCAGCCTCCCGATAGCTGGAATTACAGGTGTGCCCCACCATGCCCAGCTAATTTTTGTATTTTTAGTAGAGATGGGGAGGTCTTAGTGTAGGCCAGGCTGTTCTCGAATTCTTGACCTTGTGCTCCACCTCCCAAAGTGCTGGGATTACAGGTGTGAGCCATCACATCTGGCCACCTGAAAATATGCTTTATTATATATGAAATTCATGCTAAATGAGATTTTAGCTGTTCTGGCAAAAACAGAAAAAAAAAAGTAACTGAAATGATGGGTATGTTAATTTGTTAAACTCTAGTGACTTTTTTACTATTCATACCATAATATCATGTTGTATACCTTAAATATACACAATGAAATTTATCAGCAAACATTTTAGTTTGACATAGAAAAAAATTATAACCTAAGAAAAATACATCAAGCCATTTATATTAAAAAAAATTTGATTACAGAATATGAAATGGGTCCTAGAATGCAGTAAAAGAAAATTGAGCAAAGAATGAAAAGTATTTTGGTTTGATTTCCATAAAATAATGAAACCCCCTCACAGTCCAAGAAATTGGAAAGTGGAAGTACAAAGGGTTTTCATTTTCTCCATATCCTCAAAATGTACATAGAACGTAGTAGTAAGTTCTTTTTTTAATGAGTGGGAAATCTCATGCTTCATTGGTATATGAGGACACCATTGCACGTCAGGGTAGTGGGGAGTCTTGCCAGATCCGGGAAAAGAGGAAATGTACCGTCCTAAAGAGGCGATCACTCTTTCAGTTCTCCAAACCGGAGGAACCCAGGTTCCTTTTCCCGGTCATCATCTCCATTATCCCTCGTGTTTCAGTGGGGAGCTACAGTTGTAAGTTCTGTTGCAAGAGTCACTGAGAGGTGTCAAGATGCATTTACGTATCATTGTGCGATTTTAGAGAACAATTCTTCTGTGAATATTCTGTTGTGAAATTTTATTGGGCCAGTTTTTGAAATGTACATATTTTTTATGTTAATAAACACTAGTAGCTTGCATTACATCCTGTTTGGAACAATGTCTAAATGAAGACATATGGATCTTTTACAATTTTTCTCTGTTTCAAAGAATGTCACCATGGCTGCCGTAATGCTGTCTTCACCACAGGTGTCTGAGGATTCCTTCAGATTGGGATAAATAAGTGTTTGATCTTTCTTTGGAAGGCCTGGCTCACTGTGTGATTATAAAATACGTGTTTCTTTTAGATCGAATGTTTTATTGCTTACATTTTGTTTGCACAAATCTTTAATTTGAATTTTTGTATATGTTTTGTTGTAGATTATATTTGATTATAAAGTTTTAGATTATAAATATCTGACATTTTGGGCTAGATGTAATTTGTATTTTAAAGAAGACAAAAATATTATAAATATGATAATAGGTTCATATGTAGGTTGGCAAACCCCTCCATTTTCTTTCCAAAATTATTTTGGTTCTCCTTTTACACAACACGATCACGTGTTATTTAAATTCCACATATTGGCCTGGCGCGGTGGCTTATGCCTGTAATCCAGCCACTTTGGGAGGCCAAGGTGAGTGGATCACCTGAGGTCAGGAGTTCAGTATCAGCCTGACCAACATGGTGAAACCCCGTCTCTATTAAAACTACAAATATTAGCCAGATGTGGTGGTACACGTCTGTAATCTCAGCTCCTTGGGAGGCTGAGGCAGGAGAATCACTTGAACCCAGGAAGTAGAGGTTGCAGTGAGCCAAGATCGCACCACTGCACTCTTGACTGAGCAACAGAGTGAGACTTGTCTTTAAAAAAAAAAAAAAGAAAAATTCACATATTTCTTTTGTGTTTGAATGGCTCTGAATTTTTTCGGTTGCAGGTCTTTATGCCACCGTGTCTTCGATTAAGAATTGAGTTTGAGGCCGGGTGCTGTGGCTCATACCTGTAATCCCAGCACTTTGGGAGGCTGAGGCGGGCAGATCACCTGAGGTCAGGAGTTTGACACCAGTCTGACCAACATGGAGAAACCCCGTCTCTACTAAAAGTACAAAACTAGCTAGGCATGGTTGCACATGCCTGTAATCCCAGCTACTCGGGAGCCTGAGGCAGGAGAATTGCTTGAACCTGGGAGGCAGAGGTTGCGGTGAGCTGAGATCACACCATTGCACTCCAGCCTGGGCAACAAGAGCGAAACTCCGTATCAGGAAAAAAAAAGAATTGAGTTTGTCGGTCTTTGATAATATATTACTGTAGTTCAGTAATGTTAGATATATTCACACTCTTTATTGGACTCCCAGAATGCATATGTTCTTGGTGTTTGATGGTTTTTCATCAGTCTTAGGCTGTCTTCATTTTCCTGCCTTCTGCCTGCCCTCCCTCCTTCCCTCCTTCCTTCCCTCCTTCCTTCCTTCCTTCCTTCCTTCCTTCCTTCCTTCCTTCCTTCCTTCCTTCCTTTTTGAGATGGAGTCTCACTCTGTTGCCCAGGTTGGAGTGCAGTGGCACAATCCTGGCTCACTGCAACCTCTGCCTCCTGGGTTCAAGCAATTCTCCTGCCTCAAACTCCCTTAGGAGCTAGAACTACAGGCATGTGCCACCACACCCGGCTACTTTTTTATTTTTGGTAGAGACGGGGTTTCACCATGCTGGCCAGGCTTGTCGCAAACTCTTGACCTTAGGTGATCCGCCCAACTTGACATTTTCTTTCTTTTTTTAATAATTTTTCTTCCCCTCCCTGTCAAAATCCCCTTTGAGTTAACTGATTCCTTCTTCATGATTAAGCCTTCTATTGAACTCATCCAGTGAATTTGTTAACTCAGTTGTGTTTTTAGGTTCAGACTTTCTTTCTTTTTCTTTTTCCTCTTCTTTTTCTTTTTTATTGTTTTATTTTTTGAGATAGAGTCACACTCTGTTGCCCGGGGTGGAATGCAGTGTTGCGATCTCGACTCACTGTAACCTCCGCCTCCGGTTGAAGTGATTCTCGTGCCTCAGCCTCAGATTACAACCATGTGCCACCACGCCCAACTAACTTTTGTATATTTAGTAGAGATGGGGTTTCATGACGTTGGCCAGGCTGGTCTTGAACTCCTGCCCTGAAGTGATCCTCCTCCTGGCCCTCTGAAAGTCCTGGGATTACAATTGTGAGCAGTCACACTCGACTCAAATTTCTTTTTAATTCTTTAAAGTGAAGATGTACATCGCCCTTTCTTTCATGTAGGTTTGTAGAGATTCTTTTTTTTTTTTAATAGACCATATTTTCCTGTTTTTTGGTATGGTTTTATTGTCTTTTGCAACTCCAGCATTTGAAAAATCACCTGCCTCCCCAGATTTGGTGGTTGCTTTGTATAGGGAGGACAGTCCAATCAACTACCTAGATCCTGGAAACTTCCCATGCCTTTTCTCACTGGGGCTTGTGTCCTCTCTGGGCCTTTGCTTGTCATCTTCCTATTGAAGAGGTTTGCTGATTTCTACTCAGAAGCTCCCCTATTTTCTGTGCTATTGTAGACGCTGGTACTGCAGACATCTGTGGTACTAGATCTTCACCCTCGTTTCTTTCTGTGTTACTGTAGTCACTGGTTTATGTCAATCATTTTTTTGCTCAGTGGCCCCAACCTTTCATCCTGTTTCTTTCAGTACTACCACAGGAAGTCATCACTAGGGCAATTCTCAGTCTAGCCATAGGGCAGGGACACCTCAGAGAGTCCTTACGAGGGCAAGGTCAAGGGGAGCCCTGGGCAGGACCACCCCTGAGACCCCAGAACTGTAGAGTCACTGGTATCTGGTCCCAGCTCGGGAGACCACAGCCTGTGAGAACTTCCATGTGGGGTGATCCCAACAAAACTGTGGCAGGGATCCCCAGGACATGGGGGACCTAGCCCCTACTCCAGGGTGTCTAGAAGGTGGGACATAGAGTCAAAGAAGATTATTGTCAAGCCTTAAGATTTAATGTGTGTGCCCTATTTGAGTTTGAGACTTACATGGGAGAAGCTACCTCTTTCCTGTTTCTCCCTTTTGGAATTGAAATATGTAACCTGTGTCTGTCTCACTATTGATGTTAGAAGCACTTAAGTCGTTTGATTTCACAGGTTCACAGTTGGAGAGTAGTTTGTCTCAGGATGTGTTTAGACTTTTGAATAGGTAGTAGAAAACTTTTAGACTTTCCATTGGGATGGAATTCTTTTGTTATGTGAAGAGTACATGAAATTTGGTGGGGCAGGATGGAACACTGTGGTCTGAGTGTTTTTCTCTCCTCCACAATTCATTTGAAACTTAATTCCCAGTGCCCAATCTCCAAGTATTGTGAGTTTTGGGTTTTAATAGGTGATTGGATCATGAGGGGTCTGCCCTTATCAATGTGGTATGGTGTTCTGGACAATGAGATTTCAAAACGCTTATCCTACGGAGTTCACTGCTTTTTGGCCCTTCTGTCCCTTCTGCCGTGTGGGGACACAGCGTTCCTCCACTCCACAAATGCAACAAGACACCATCTTGGAAGCAGGGATCATCCCTCAGCAGACATCAGTCCTGTTGGAAGCTTGATCTTGGATTTCCCAGCGTGCAGAATCATGAGAAATATGTTTCTATTGTTTGTAAATTACCCAGTCTATCTTCTTTGATTACGGCGGCATAGAGAGACTAGGACATACTGTAACTGTAATTTAACTGTTTGATTGTTTTGATTGAACTCTAATTCTCAGACATTTGGGTTCAGATGCTTGCTCTGCTCTTTTCAGGTTGTTGACATAGACAAGTTTGTTTGCGTGTCTGTGACATAGTAACATGGGAAGAAATCTCTCTCTCATAGGCTAATATCTTTTTTTTTTTTTTTTTTTTTTTTTGAGATGGAGTTTCGCTCTTGTTACCCAGGCTGGAGTGCAATGGCGCGATCTCAGCTCACCGCAACCTCTGCCTCCTGGGTTCAGGCAATTCTCCTGCCTCAGCCTCCTGAGTAGCTGGGATTACAGGCACGTGCCACCATGCCCAGCTAATTTTTTGTATTTTTAGTAGAGATGGGATTTCACCATGTTAACCAGGATGGTCTCGATCTCTTGACCTCGTGATCTACCCCCCTCGGCCTCCCCAAAGTGCTGGGATTACAGGCGTGAGCCACCGCTCCCGGCCCGGCTAATATGTTGTTATTTGAATTAGAACCTGTAAAGCAACTGGAGAAATGACCAGAACATGGGGAGTATTCCAAAACTTGAGTCATCGTTGTTGCTCTGGTCATCACAGTTTTTAGTTTCCGACTTTTCTTTAAAGCCGCTATAGACATTGTCATCTCTGAAAACACCACCCACATACTAGCTCATCTGGACACTCAGTTGATGTATGGAACATTGTATCTAACACTTTTTTAGGGATAACCATGTGTTTTTCTTATTTGTGTATTTTTTTGTATTCTCCACAAACAGAGAAATGTACACTGATTTAGAGAATATAATAGTCTTCTATTGTATTTTATAACAAACTAAAATTAGGGACAAATAACTTTCTCACAGATGCCTTTTATAGATATGTCAAAACACACACTTCAATCAAAGTGATGGGACAGTTCTCTCTTCTCATTTTAGGTAAACACAGTGCTCCTTTTTAGTTAAATAAAACATTCTTTAGGTAAATCATATTGCTCTTTTTTTGAAATGTGTTTTACATTTCAGGGACCTTTGACATTCAGGGATGTGACCATAGAGTTCTCTCAGGAGGAGTGGAAATGCCTGAACCCCACGCAGAAAGCTTTGTATAAGGATGTGATGTTGGAGAACTACAGGAACCTGGTCTTCCTGGGTGAGGATAATTTCCTTCTAGAAGTTGAGATCTGCCCTTGTGCATGTTTGTATTTTCTCTGTTGTCTTTCTTGGGAGCCCTTCCATTATTTGAGACTGAAGTTGTTGATTAAAAAATAAAAGGTTCATAATGCTGCATCTGGCCTTTCACTGTCCCATTTCTGTAGGTATTCTGCTGCCTTCTTTGTACATCAGTGGTGGTTCCAGAGCTGAAGTACACAGAGAACTTTATGGCAGAGTTAAAATACCCAATTCCCTATTTTCTGTCCCTGCACTTTTTAATTTATTTAAGACAGGGTGTTGCTCTCTTGCCCAGGCTGGAGTGCAGTGGTGCGATCACGATTGACTGCAACCTCTGTCTCCTGGCTCAAGCAATCGTCCCACCTCAGCCTCCCAGGTAGCTGGAACTACGGGTGCATGCCACCATGCCCTGGTAGAGACAGGGTTTCACTATGTCACTCAGGCTGCTCTTGAACTACTGGGCTCAAGGAATTCTTTGGTCTTGGCACCTCAGACTGCTGATATTACAGACTTGAGCCAGTACGCTTGGCCTATCCTTGTGTTTTTGATTCAGTAGTTCTTGGAAGAGAGCTAGATGTCTACATCTTATCCTTTTCCCTAAGCATTCAGAAGGAGGCAATCAATGGATGAGTCTGTGAAATATTTTGTAGATCCAACTGTAATGTTTTCTGTGCTACCTAAACATTGGGCTGGAATTCTGGAACACCATCGGCACATTTTCTTTATTTTATCGTGAGCCGGACTCTGTCTTGCTGACCTGAATATTATCTTTATGTTGAAGCAAGGGAAAGAGCCCTGGACTGTGGTGAGCCAAGTGAAAATAGCAAGGAACCCAAATTGGAGGTGAATGCATGAAAGGTGTGGTCACAGTTAAGAGCTGAGATGGGCACAGTGGAAGCAGCACAATGAAATTCTGTTTGGGAAACTGCAATTGGGAGGGTTTGGTTGGAAAACAAATTTGATTTCCTTTGAGCTCTGAAATCTTTCTTCCCACCTATCACTCTGCTCTCCAGATATGTATGTATCAGTTTATCTTTTCACTCTCCAGTGCTGCTGCAGCTCAGAGCAAAAGGACAAGACTGTTACGATAGACAACAGTGTCGTCTGTCTTCTGTGAACTCTGGTGCTTTGACTCTGTGGCCTGGGAAGGGCCTTTTCAAAGGAATCTCTTTTCCATGTGGTCTCTCCTCCTGGTCTTGCTTTCATCTAGATGCTCAGTCTCTGTCCATACAGATCAGAGCTGAGGCTTCCATCTTACTGGTGCCTAGTGCTTTCCTGTTTCCACCCATTTCCTATACTTGAAAGAGCTGATCAGGTGACGGAAAGACATTGGTTGTTCTTCCTTTGAATCTGTGTTCCCAGAAACTACACTGAGCTGTGCTAAGCCCTCTCTGCCTCTTCAGCTTTCTCAGCCATTTCTTCAGTTCTTCTTTGTCCACTCTTCTTGGGTTTGTGACAGCGGAGTGAGATGGGTCCTCTGAGGTTGTTACATAGAAGAATAAGAAAGACAGTTGACACAAACATCCTCTCTTCGATTCTTAGTGCTAGACAGGGAGCATGTCTCTGTCTTGAAACTCTTACCTTGGTTTCTGTGGACAGCAGAGTCTCATTTCAAGATCCCTCCTAATCCCACTCCTGTGTTTTTCCCTGTCTTCCAGTGCTCTGTCGAGTATGGTTATGCCTTGGCTCTTCCTCATCTTATATTCACTTTATGTTTGTGTGATTTTTTTTTTTTTTTTGCCTCTGAGTCTTACTTTGGATAAACACATTTCTAGGGTCTGACATGTCATTCTTTGTTCATTGTGACAACCCACCTTAAGGTTATGAATAACATCTTGTGGACTATCCCGTGGAGTAGGTTTATTGGTTAACAGAAAATTCTTGAAGGGAGAGCACTTTGAGTAATAAGTTTTAGTATCATGTTGCTACATACAGATATGCCTATTAAAGCCAGAGTCTACTCTTTAATGCTAGAATAGTCAGCATTTCCCATGATATTCAGATAGAGAACATCACAAGATCATGGGTTTTTAGAAATGTCACAAAAGTATCTCCCAAGGGTACTGTGGATCTCATATACTTAGGGTCTTCCTTTTTGAGCTAGCGGTGAATGGCGTAGGAATTTCTCCCAGGGAGAACATTGTCCAAGTTCACAGCTTCATGTCTGCAGGGCGGTTGCCTGAACCACTGCTCATGCCACACTTTTCTTCCCCAGTATTTTCCGTTTATAGTGAGTGTGACTTTGATCTTATTGAGGAAGCTAGTGAAGTTGAATGAAGCTTTTTGTTTTGTTTTGTTTTGAGATGGAGTCTTGCAGTGTCTCCCAGGATGGAGTGCAGTAGTGTGATCTCAGCTCACTGCAACCTCCACCTCCCGGGTTCAAGTGATTCTCTTTGCCTCAGCCTCCCAAGTAGCTGGGATTACAGGTGCCTGCCACCTCAAGCCTGGCTAATGGTTTTGTATTTTTAGTAGAGATAGGGTTTCACTATGTTGGCCAGGCTGGTCTCGAACTCCTGTCCTCGTGATCTGCCCACGTCGGCCTCTCAAAGTGCTGAAATTACAGGCATGAGCCACCGTGCCTGACCAGAGCTTATATTTTTTAAACCCATATAATTTTTTTTAAGTGACTGCTACTTTTATCTGGTGCATTTTCATATATTGTAAGTGAACTTTTTATTTATTTAATTATTGGATCCATATTTTTGAGGATGCTCAGTTTTCTTTGTTTTATGTTTCTTTGTGAGATAGAGTTGTATTGGGAAATGCATATCATTTTATATATTTTACAAGATTTCTTTCTTTAGTACAGATGGTATAGCTCAGCAGCAGTTTCTCTGTAACTTACACAAACTCCATAGTGTTGTCATAAGTCAGTTACTCCTTTTACTCCCATTTTACCTGACTTAATTCCTGCTATTAAATTTGTTAATTAAATGGATTATAGTTCCTTTTATTGGAATTTTTTAATACCTTAAATATAATTTTTTTTATTTTTGAGACGGAGTCTTGCTCTGTCACCAGGCTGGAGTGCAGTGGCGCAGTCTCGGCTCACTGCAACCTCCGCCTCCTGGGTTCAAGCTATTCTTCCGCCTCAGCCTCCCGAGTAGCTAGGACCACAGGCATGTGCCATCACGCCCAGCTAATTTTATTGTAATTTTAGTAGAGATGGGGTTTCACCAGGTTGGCCAGGATGGTCTCGATCTCTTGACCTTGTGATCCACCCGCCTTGGCCTCCCAAAGTGCTGGGATTACAGGTGTAAACCACCGCGCCCGGCCAAATATAATTCTTTAATCAAGTTACTATCTTAATTGTAGAAATACCATGAGAGAGATTGGTCATACTTTATTATATAAGACACATTGCTTTTCTGTAGTAAGTTTCAGTCCTAAATATGACTTGCTGGATTTTTTGTAAATCACACTGGTTTTTGTGGGTTTTTTTTTTTTTTGGCACAAATGCTATAATAATCTCCTGTCTACTTTCATGTCCATCATGTTATATGAATTATTATTTTAAAATCTTACTTTATTTTACATGTAGCCCATTTCTTGCACTTTAAGGACTTCTCAACTGATGTTTATAAAACCTGTATGTATTTTTCCATCACGCTTAGGGAATGAGGAATAAATTTTCTTTAAAAATTTGTGTTTTGTCCAGAAATGTTTTCTTCTAGGATTTTCGTAACCCGAGGTCTTACATTTAAGTCTTTATTTATCTTGAATTCGTTTTTGTGTATAACGAGAGATAGGGGTCCAGTTTCATTCTTGGATATGTGACTAGCCAGTTTTTCCAGCACCCGTCATTGAATAGTATGTCTTTTCTCAATTGTTTTTGTTGGCTTTGTCAAGATCAGTTGGTTGTAGGTATATGGCTGTATTTCTTCGTTCCTTATTCTGTTCCATTGGAGATCTTCTATTTTAACAGAAGCATTTACAGCTAACAATTTTCTATCTTAGCACTGTTTTCTCTGCATACATAAGTTTTGGTATGTTCTATTTTCATTTTCCTTTGTTTTGAGATATATTATCATTTCCCTTGAGATTTCCAATTTGACATACTGGCTGTTTAGGAGTATGTTGTTTCCACGTATTTGTTGATATTATGATTTTTTTTCTGCTGTTGATCTTTAGTTTTATTTTATTATGACAAAGTATCATAATATATTTATGATGGGATAAGTTATACTTTATTATTTTAGTCTTTAAAAAAAGTATTAAACAAGGTCAGGAGTTCGAGACCAGCCTGGCTAACATGGCGGAACCCCATCTCTACTAAAAATACAGAACTTAGCTGGGCATGGTGGCACCTGCCTGTAGTCCCAGCTACCCGGGAGGCTGAGTCAGTAGAATCACTTGAACCTGGGAGCTGAAGGTTGCAGTGAGCCAAGATTGTGCCACTGCATTCCAGCTTGGGTGACAGAGGAAGGGTCTCAAAAAAAAAAAAATGTTCACAGGTTTTCTTTTTAGATATTTCTTTCAAAGAACGTTTCATGTAGTTATGAGAAATTTGTTTTGTGCTGTTTTTGGGTGATAAATTGTGTATATATAGATTAGGTCCAATTTGAGGTATAGTTTAGGTTGTCTAGTTAGTTACTTTTTTCCTGTCTGATTGTTCTATTTATAAAAGTGGTCCATGGAAGTCTTTTATTATTACTGTGGAACTTTTCTCTTTTTAATTATGTTTCTCTTGCTTCATATATTAAGAATCTCTAATCTTGGGACATATAACCGTAATTGGTATATCTTCCTAATGAATTAACCCTTTAATTGTTATATAATGCCCTTCTTTGTCTCTTGTACCAGTTTTGACTTAAACTCTATTTTGACTGATACCAATTTAGCCACCTCTGATGTCTTTCTGTTATCATTTATACGGGGTATCTTTGCCGGGTGCAGTGGCTCATGCCTGTAGTCCCAGCAGTTTGGGAGGCTAAGGTGGGCAGATCACCTAAGGTTGGAAGTTCAAGACCAGCCTGACCAACATGGAGAAACCCCGTCTCTACTAAAAATACAAAATTAGCCAGGCATGGTGATGCATGCCTGTAATCCCAGATACTTGGGAGGCTGAGACAGGAGAGTTGCTTGAACCAGGGAAATGGAGGTTGCAGTGAGCCGAGATTGCACCATTGCACTCCAGCCTGGGTAACAAGAGCGAGACTCTGTCTCAAAAAAAAAAAAAAGAAAAAAAAAGAGGGGGATATCTTTTCTTATTCTTTGAATTCAGCCTATGTGTGTCCTTCAAATAAAAATGAATCTTTTGTGGATAGCATGTAGTTGGAGCCTATTTGTAGAATTCATTCTGCCAGTCAGCGTTTTCTGATTGTGGAGTTTAAGCCACTTACGTTAATGTAATTACTGATAGAGAAGGACTCATTGTTGCCATTTTGCTAAATGTTTCCTCTGTCTCCTTTAGATTATTTTGCTCTTCATTTCTATTACTGCCTTTGTATTTATTTATTTGAATCTTTTGTCCTGACATACTTTTATTTCCATTGTGTATGTCTTCTATACATTATTTGTGGTTACCATTGCAATTACAGAAAATACTTTAGATTTATAACCTCTTTTTTTAAACTGATAACAGTTTAACTTCAATCACATACAAAAGTGACTGCTTTACAGGCTGCTTCCATGTTATGTTTTTGATATCCCCAATTACTTCCTTATATACTGTGTCTCCATTAACATGTATTTAAACCTTGACAACAGTTTCCTGCTGTCTTAGTTTTCTCAGACTAATCTTTGCCTATTTTGCTAGGGTTTCTTCTTCTTTACCCTGAGTCTCCTTAACATTGTTATACTATCAGTAAGATTTTATGTTGTCTCGTGTGTATACAAAATGAATTCATTAATCTCCTGTTCATGGATGGCAATTATCAAATTTTTTTCTTCAGGATTGTATTGTAGGAACATTTTTTCACATATCTCCTCATACGTAGGGTTTTTGAGCATATGCCTGGAAATAGAACTCATGGGACATTCAGTTTGATAAATTTTATAGCAAACATTATAAACACATAAATTACTTTCTTCTCATATCATCACACTGCCTCCTTTTTACCTGTCTTCCCTGTCACTCCCCAGTGTTCTTCCCAGAACACTGACTAAATCAGTATGTGTAGAGGATGATGACTCAGCTACTGTTATTCATGGGAATGGCTCAATAACCGCTTTTGGCAACACAGCATGGCTATTGAAGTCTTACTTTCTACACTCTTAGTATTTGGGGTGACTTGTTACCTGCACTATCTGCTTGGGAAGCTTTTTTTTTTAATGTTGTTTGATCCTGCAAATATGGGTGTATATCTTTCTTTATAAATTGAATGTAGATATATAAATCCTGTGGGCATACTTACTGTGCTTGTGTGTTAAATAGTGATGACTTACCTCAAGACTTTTTACACAAGTTAGTACTATTAGCTAGTCTAGAATATTGTGTTTTTTACTAAAGACTCACAAATTTCTTTGTTTAATAAAGTGTATCAACATTGTTTCATGTGTATAATGAGATAGCATATTGGCTTTACCATAGTCAGTGTGGCTAACTATAGCAGATACCATAGATTGGGTGATTGAAACAACAGAAATTCACTTTTCACAGATCTTGGTGGTCAGAAGTCTAACAATGTCAGAGCCAGCCATTTTAGTTCTTGGCATGGGCTCTTTTTCTGGTTTACCATGGCTGTCTCTTTCTGTGTCTTCACATAGCAGAAGGATTGGTAGCAAACAAGCTTTTTCACATGTCTTCTAATTCCATTCCTAAAATTCTACCCACCATTATGACCTAATTGCCTCCCAAAGACCACACCTCCAAATACTGTCATCTTGAGGAATGAGTCCTCAACATAGGAATTTTGGCAGACATACTTCTTTATGTCAAAGCAGCCCACATTGTATCGGCAAGTTTTTATTTTGTAGTTTCTTGTAAACTGTGTTTGTTGTCTTTTATCTTAGTTCATATGTTTTTCAAATAGAATCTCTGTGTGATGTATATTTTGTGGCCAGTTAACTAGATAATTACAAACAATGAATAGGACCAGGTGTGGTAAGTTGTGCCTGTATGTAATCCAGCACTTTGAGAGACTGCAATAGGTAGATTGCTTGACCTCAGAAGTTCGAGACCAGCCTGAGCAACATGGTAAAACTCTGTCTCGACCAAAACTACAAAAAAATTAGGCATGCGTGGTGGTGAATATTTTTGGTCTCAGCTACTTGAGAGGCTGAGGTGGCAGGATTGCTTGAGTCTTGGAGGTGGAGGTTGCAGTGAGGCAAGATTATGCCACTTCACTACAGCCTAGGTGACAAGAGTGAGTGAGACTCCATCTCCAGAAAAAAACACAATAGATATGGAGTTGCTCTATTGATTGTTATATAGTTGGAGGTATGAAATCATATTACTATTTTTGATTTCCTTCCCCACATTTATTCTGTATTATATTGTATATTTACCTTTCTCCCATTCAAGTAGTAAGCAGGCCTGACGTTGTTTAGCTTCGGAGATCAGCTGTGTTCTGGGTGGTATGACCATAGACACACTTACCAAGTTAGTGATGTGGCAGGGGAGTGGCCAAGATCACCGAATACAAACAGCTCCAGAGCCCAGTTCCAAGCTAGAGCAACACAGAGGGTGAGTGATCTCCGCCCTTCTTTTTTTTTTTTCACCCACAAGATCTAAGTAGAAGTTCATAGATCTCCGACTTTGCAACCAAGGTACCAGGTGCATCTCAATGGGACTGATTGGACAGTACGTGTAGCCCAAGGAGGGTGAGCCATGGCAGCATGGGGCGATGCCTCACCTGGGAAGTGCAACAAACTGGAGGTTCCCCCCGCCCAACAGAGGCCACCAGGGGCTTTTCCAACCACTCCGGCACTCCAGTTCAGATACTGTGCTTCTCCTATGGTCTTTACGGCCCACAGACCAGGAGATTCCCTGGGCTGGCAAGCACCGTGGGTTTCAAGCACAACTATTTCAGCCAGTGCCGTGGGTTTCCAGCACAAAAAGCCACAGAAATCTGGGCAGCCGTTTTAACTGGTGCCTGGAACACCTGAGAGACAGAACTGCCCATTCACCTGAAAAAGGGGACTGAAAGCAGGGTTCCAGGTGATCTGGCTCAGTGGGTTCCACCCCTGCAAAGACCAGGAATCTGAAACACACTGGCTTCAGACTTTCACAGCCAGCACAGCAGTTTGATATTGACCAGGGACAGTCGAGCTCCATAGGGGGAAGGGCATCTGCCATTACCAAGGCAGTTCTAACTTTACCTGTATAAACAAAACCACAAGGAAGTTTATGCAGACTTAAACGTCCGTGCCCAGCTGCTCTGATTGGAACAACAGAGCTGCCAGCACAGCACTTGAGCTTTGAGAAGGGACAGACTGCCTCCTCAAGCAGCTCTCTGGTGCCTCTCTCCAAAGAGGCACCTCATAAAGGAGAGCTCTGGCTGACCTCTGGTGGGTACCCTTCTGGAATGAATATACCAGAGGAAGGAACAGGCAGCAACCTCTACTGTTTGGCAGCCCCCACAGGTGTTCCCAGGCAAGCAGCGTCTGGAGTGGACCTCCAGCAGTCCTCAGCAGAGGGGTCTGACTGTTGTTAGAAGGAAAATTAAAAAACAGAAAGAAATAACTACAATATCAACAGAAAGGATGTCCACTCAGAGGCTCCATCTGAAAGTCACCAAGTTGAAAGACCAAAGATAGATAGATCCATGAAGATGGAAAGAAACCAGTGCAAAAAGGATGAAATCACCAAAAGCCAGAACACCTCTTCTCCTCCAAGGAATCACAACTTCTCACCAGCAAGGGAATAAAATATGATGGAGAATGAATTTGACAAATTGATAGAAGCAGGCTTCAGAAGGTGGGTAATAACAAACTTCTCTGAGCTAAAGGAACATGTTCTAACTCAATGCAAAGAAACTAAGAACATGAAAAAACATTAGACAAAATGCTAACTAGAATAACCAGCTTAGAGAAGAATATAAACAACTTGATGGAGCTGAAAAAGACAGCAGAAGAACTTCGCGAGGCATACACAAGTTTCAGTAGCTGAATTGATCAAGCAGAATAAAAAATATCAGAGATTGAAGATAACTCAAATAAAATCAGAAGGCAAGATTAGACAAAAAAGAGTGAAAAGAAATGAAAAAAAGCCTCCAAGAAATATGGGAGTATGTGAAAATACCTAATCTACATTTGATCAGTGTACCTGAATGTGACGAGGGGAATGAATCCAAGCTGGAAATCATTTTTCAGGATATTATCCAGGAGAACTTCCTCAACCTAGCAAGGCAGGCCAACATTCAAATCTAGGAAACATAGAGAACACCACAAAGATACTCCTCAAGAAGAGCAACCCCAAGGCATGTAATCATCAGATTCACCAGGGTTGAAATGAAGGAAAAAATGCTAAGGGCAGCCAGAGAGAAAGGTCGGGTCACCCACAAAGGAAAGCCCATGAAATACACAGCGGATCTCTTGGCAGAAACCCTATAAGCCAGAAGACAGTGGGGGCCAATATTCAACGTCCTTAAAGAAAAGAACTTTCAACCCAGAATTTCATATCCAGCCAAACTAAGCTTCATAAGTGAAGGAGACATAAAAACTTTTACAGAGAAGCAATTCCTGAGAGTTTTTGGCACCACTAGGCCTGCCTTACAAGAGCTCCTGAAGGAAGCACTAAACATGGAAAGGAACAACCAGTACAGGCCACTGCAAAAACAGACCAAATGGTAAAGACCATCAACACAATGAAGAAACTGCGTCAACTAATGGGCAAAACAACCAACGAGTATCAAAATGGCAGGATGAAATTCACACATAATAATATTAACCTTAAATGTAAACAGGCTAAATGCCCCAATCAAAAGCCACAGAATGGCAAATTGTATAAAAATTCAAGACCTATTGGTGTGCTGTATTCAGAAGACCCATCTCATGTGCAGACACACATAGACTCTAAGGGATGGAGGAAGATTTACCAAGCAAATGGAGAGCAAAAAAAAAAAGCAGGGGTTGAAATCCTAGTCTCTGATAAAATGGACGTTAAACTAACAAAGATCAAAAGAAACAAAGAAGGGCATTACATAATGGTAAAAGGAGCAATGCAACAGAAAGAGCTAACATAAATATTTATGCACTCAATACAGGAGCACCCAGATACATAAAGCAAGTTCTTAATGACCTACAAAGAGACTTAGACTCCCACACAATAATAGTAAGAGACTTTAACACTCCACTGTCAATACTAGATCAACGAGACAGAAAATGAACAAGGATATCCAGGACTTGAACGCAGATCTGGACCAAGTGGACCTAATAGACATCTACAGAACTCTCCACCCCAAATCCACAGAATATACATTCTTCTCAACACCACATCGCACTTACTCTAAAATTGCCCACATAGTTGGAATAAAATCACTCCTCAGCAAATGCAAAAAAACAGAAATCATAACAACCAGTCTCTCAGACCACAGTACAATCAAATTAGAACTCAGAATTAAGAAGCGCACTCAAAACTACACAACTACATGGAAACTGAACAACTTGCTCTTGAATGGCCACTGTATAAATAATTAAACGAAGACAGAAATAAAGATGTTCTTCAAAACCAATGAGAACAAAGACACAATGTACCAGAATCTCTGGGACACATTTAAAGCAGTGTCTATAGGGAAATTTATACCACTAAATGCCCACATGAGAAGTGAGGAAAGATCTAAAATCAATATCCTATTGTCAAAATTAAAAGAGCTAGAGGAGCAAGATCAAACAAATATAAAAGCTAGCAGAAGACAAGAAATAACTAAGATCAGAGCAGAACTGAAGGAGATAGAGACACAGAAAACCTTTCAAAAAACCAATAAATCCAGGAGCTGGCTTTTTGAAAAGATCAACAAAACAGACTTCTAGCCAGACTAATAAAAAAGAAAAGAAAGAAGAATCGAATAGAGGCAATAAAAAATGATAAAGGGGATATCACCACCGATTCCACAGAAATATACACTATCATCAGAGATTGCCACAAACAACTCTATGCACATAAACCAGTAAATCTAGAAGAAATGGATAAATTCTTGGACACTTACAACCTCCCAAGACTAAACCAGGAAGAAGTGGAATCCTTGAATAGACCAATAACAGGGTCTGAAGTACAGGCAGCAATTAATCACCCACCAACCAAAAAAAGTCCAGGTCTAGACGGGTTCCCAGCCGAATTCTACCAGACATACAAAGAGGAGCTGGTCCCATTCCTTCTGAAATTATTCCAAACAATACAAAAAGAGGGAATCCTCCCTTACTCATTTTATGAGATCAACATCATCCTGATACCAAAACCTGGCAGAGATACAACTAAAAAAGAAAGTTTCAGGCCAATATTCATGAACATCGATGCACAAATCTTGAATAAAATACTGGCAAACTGAGTGTCAGCACATCAAAAAGTTTATCCAGCACGTTCAAGTAGGCTTTATCCTGGAGATGCAAGGCTGATTCAACATACACAAGTCTATAAATGTAATCCATTGCATAAACAGAACCAAAGACAAAAAACACATCATTATCTCAATAGATGCACAGAAGGCCTTCAACAAAATTCAACAGCCCTTTATGCTAAAAACTCTTAAACTACGTATCGATGGGATGTATCTCAAAATAATAAAAGCTATTTATGACAAACCCACAGCCAATATCATACTGAATGGGCAAAAACTGGAAGCATTCCCTTTGAAAACTGGCACTAGGCAAGGGTGCCCTTTCTCACCATTCCTGTTCAACATAGTATTGGAACTTCTAGCCAGAGCAATCAGGAAAGAAAAAGAAATAAAGGGTTTTCAAGAAAAGAAATAAAAGATACTCAATTAGGAAAATAAGCCAAATTTTCTCTGTTTGCAGATGACATGATTGTATATTTAGAAGACCCCATCATCTCAGCCCAAAATCTTCTTAAGCTGATAAGCAACTGCAGCAAAGACTCAGGATACAAAATTAATGTGCGAAAATTACAAGCATTCCTATACACCAATAACAGACAAACAGCCAAATGATTACTGAACTCCCATTCAGAATTGCAACACAGAGAATAAAATACCTGGGAATACAACTAATAAAGTATGTAAAGGATCTCTTCAAGGAGAACTACAAACCACTGCTCAAGGAAATAAGAGAGGACACAAACAGATGGAAAAACATTCCATGCTCATGGTTAGGAAGAATCAATATCATGAAAATGGCCATAGTGCCCAAAGTAATTTAGAGATTCATTGCTATCCCTCTCAAAGTACCATTGACCCTCTTCACAGAACTGGGAAAAACCACCTTAAACTTCATATGGAACCAATAAAGAGCCGACATAGCCAAAACAATCCTAAGCAAAAAGAACAAAGCTGGAGGCATCATGCTATCTGACTTCAAACTATACTATAAGGCTACAGTAATCAAAACAGCATGGTACTTGTACCAAAACAGAGATATAGACCAATGGAACAGAACAGAGGCCTCGGAAGTAACGCCATACATCTGTAACCATCCGATCTTTGACAAACGAGACAAAAGCAATGGGGAAAGGATTACCTGTTTAACAAATGGTGTTGGGAAATCTGGCCAGCCATGTGCGGAAAGCTGAAACTGGACCCCTTCCTTACACCTTATACGGAAATTAACTCCAGATGGATTAATGTTAAATCATTATGGTGTAAGACCTAGCACCATAAAAACCCAAGAAGAAAACCTAGGCAATACCATTCAGGACATTAGCATAGGCAAGACTTCATGACTGAAACACCAAAAGCAATGGCAACAAAAACCAAAATAGACAAATGGGATCTAATTAAACTCCAGAGCTTCTGCACAGCAAAAGAAACAATCATTAGAGCGAACTGGCAACAAACAGAATAGGAAAAAATGTTTGCAATCTACCCATCTGACAAAGGGCTAATATCCAGAATCTACAAAGAACTAAAACAAATATACAAGAAAAAAACAAACAACCCCATCAAAAAGTGGGTAAAAGATATGAACAGACACTTTTCAAAAGAAGACATTTATGAGGCCAACAAAGATATGAAACAATGTTCATCATCACTGGTCATTAGAGAAATGCAAATCAAAACCACATTGAGACACCACCTCATGCCAGTTACAATGGCGATCATTAAAAAATCTGGAGATACCAGATGCTGGAGAGGATGTGGAGAAATAGGAACGCTTTATACTGTTGGTGGTTGTATAAATTAGTTCAACCATTTTGGAAGACAATATGGCGATTCCTTAAGGATCTAGAAATAGAAATTCCATTTGACCCAACAATCCCATTACTTGGCATTTACCCAAAGGATTATAAATCGTTCTATTATAAAGACACATGCACACGTGTGTTCATTGCATCACTGTTTACAATAGCAAAGACCTGGAACCAACCCAAATGCCCATCAATGATAGACTCGAAAAGAAAAATGTTGCACATTACACCATGGAATACTACACAGCCACAAAAAAACGATGAGTTTGTGCCCTTTGTAGGGACATGGATGCATCTTGAAACCATCATTCTCAGCAAGCTGACAGAAGAACGGAAAATCAAACACTACATGTTCTCACTCATAGGCAGGTGTTGAACAATGAGAAAACGTGGACACAGCAAGGGGAACATCATACACTGGGGTCTTTTGTGGGTGGCTAGGGAAGGGGCAGGGGGGAATGGGGAGGTTGGGGAGAGATAACATGGGGAGAAATGCCAGATATAGGTGACAGGGGGATGGAGGCAGCAAACCACCTTGCCATGTATATACCTATGCAACAATCTTGCCTGATCTACACATGTACCCCAGAACCTAAAGTACAATTAAAAAAAGAAAATAGAAAACAAAATCTGGAGACAACAGATGCTGAAGAGGATGTGGAGAAATAGGAACACTTTTACACTGTTGGTGGTAGTGTAAATTAGTTCAACCATTGTAGAAGACAGTGTGGCAATTCCTCAAGGATCTAGAACTAGAAATACCATTTGAACCAGCAATCCCATTACTGGGTATTTACCCAAAGGATTATAAATCAATGTTTTATAAAGACAAATGCACATGTATGTTCACTGCAGCACTGTTTACAATAACAAAGACTTGGAACCAACCCAAATGCCCATCAAAGATAGACTGCATAAAGAAAATGTGGCACATATGTACCAGGGAATACTGTGTAGCCATAAAAAAAGGATGAGTTCATGTCCTTTGCAGGGACATGGATTAATCTGGAAACCATCATTCTCAGCACACTAACACAAGACCAGAATACCAAACACCGCATGTTATCACTCATAACTGGGTGTTGAACAATGAGAACAGAAGGACACAGGCAGGTGAACATCACACACTGGGGTCTCTTGGAGAGTGGGAGGCTAGGGGAGGGAGAGTGGGGGCTGGGGAGATTGTGGAGGGATAACATTGGGAGAAATACCTATTGTAGGTGACAGGTGAATGGAGGCAGCAAACCACAATAGCATGTGTATAATCCTGCAAGATCTGCACATGTACCCCAGAACTTCAAGTAAAATTTAAAAAACAAAATTATAAATACAAAAAAACAGTTAGTGTTCTCAACATATTTTCTACTTATGCTATCTGTAGAACATATGTTCTTGCTTATTATAAAGGGAGAATTGTTTAGAATTCCATACTATAAATTTTGTATATTTACATATGATGCAAATTTATATATGCAATATAGAAATTTGTAGCATGGAATTCTAAATATATTGTATATTGTATTTTACTTACCTGCTGGTTTTATCATGGGTTATTAGAAGTTTTATTTATTAATTTATATGATTATTAATTAGTTGAACTTGTGAACATTTACCATTATACTATATCTTGCTGTAGTTTGGCATTTGTTTGTACACAGTAAATATGAATTAAATATATATAACTTTTATTCTTTTCTGTTCTGAGAGAGCCATATGTTTACTGCCAGTTAGTATGTAATTTGCTGTCATTGGTTGCAAAATACTTGTTTTAGTGCTAATATATGTTTGCACAGCATGAGTCTTTGGTCGTAGGATGTTTGAAACTAGGCTTTCCTAAAATTAATTTGATTTACATGTTGTCACCCTTTCTTTACTATAGAATTCTATTCGTTTTGTATTTCTAAAAATAAAAGATTGTGGTGGAGAACTTTCACACCTGTCTAGTATACACATTATGTTTAGTGTAGTATTGTTCCAGTATAAAATATTTATTTATCAATAATTATTGAAAAAAAACCATGTTCATTATATTTTGCAGGTATCTCGCCTAAATGTATGATCAAGGAATTACCACCAACAGAGAACAGTAATACAAGAGAAAGATTCCAAACAGTGACACTGGAAAGACATCAAAACTACGATCTTGAAACTTTATACTTCAGGGAAATACAGAAAAATATACATGACCTTGAGTTTCAATGGAAAGATGGTGAAAGAAATTATAAAGAAGTGCCAGTGCCCCATGAAAACAATGTTGCTGGTAAAAGAGCTCAACATAGTCAAGGGGATATAGAAAACAAGCAGACTGAAAACCAGCTTACAGCAAGCTTTCAGTCACACCTGGCTGAACTGCAGAAAGTTCAAACTGAGGGGCAAACTTATGAATGTGATCAAATGGACAAGACAAGTAATAATGGTTGTTTAGTTTCTCCACACATTAGGGGAAAATCTTATGTGTGTAATGAATGTGGCAAAACCTTTGGAGAGTCTTCCAGTCTTACTACTCATCAGATGATACATACTACAGAAAAACCTTACAAATGCAATGAGTGTGGCAAAGCCTTTTGTCGGGCCTCACTAGTAACTGTACATCAGGTAGTCCATACAAGAGGGAAACCATGTCAATGTGATGTATGTGGCAAGATCTTCAGAAAAAAATCATATTTTGTAAGACACCAAAGGAGCCACACTGGACAGAAACCCTACATATGTAATGAATGTGGCAAGTCCTTTAGTAAAAGTTCCCACCTTGCAGTTCATCGGAGAATTCATACTGGTGAAAAGCCTTACAAATGTAATCTGTGTGGGAAATCTTTTAGTCAACGTGTCCATCTTAGACTTCATCAGACAGTTCATACTGGTGAGAGACCCTTCAAATGTAATGAGTGTGGCAAAACCTTTAAACGGAGCTCAAACCTCACTGTACATCAGGTAATCCATGCAGGAGGGAAACCACATAAATGTGATGTATGTGGCAAGGCATTCAGACATAGATCGAATCTTGTGTGTCACCGGAGAATCCACAATGGAGAGAAACAATACAAATGCAATGAATGTGGCAAGGTCTTCAGTAAATGTTCAAGTCTTGCAGTGCATAGGAGAATTCATACTGTAGAGAAACCTTGCAAATGCAATGAATGTGGCAAGGTCTTCAGTAAACGTTCAAGTCTGGCAATGCATCAGAGAAGTCATACTGGACAGAAACCTTACAAATGCAGTAAATGTGGTAAGGTCTACAGTAAGCATTCACATCTTGTAGCGCATTGGAAAATTCATACTGGAGAGAAAGCTTACAAATGCAATGAATGTGGCAAAGTTTTCAGCATACATTCACGTCTTGCAGCACATCAGAGAATTCATACTGGAGAGAAACCTTACAAATGCAATGAGTGTGGCAAGGTCTTCAGTCTGCATTCACGTCTTTCAGTGCATCGGAGAATTCATACTGGAGAGAAACCTTATAAATGTAAAGAATGTGGCAAGGTCTTCAGTGACTGTTCAGCTTTTGCAAAGCATCGACGAATTCATACTGGAGAGAAACCTTACAAATGCAAAGAATGTGGCAAGGTCTTCAGTCAATGTTCACGTCTTACAGTCCATAAGAGAATTCATAGTGGAGAGAAGCCCTACAAATGCAATGAATGTGGCAAGGTCTACAGTCAATACTCACATCTTCTAGGGCATCGGAGAGTTCATACTGGAGAGAAACCTTACAAATGTAATGAATGTGGCAAATCCTTTAATCAGGGCTCAACACTCAATAGACATCAGAGAATTCATACCGGAGAGAAACCTTACAAATGTAATCAGTGTGGGAATTCCTTTAGTCAGCGTGTCCATCTTAGACTTCATGAGACAGTTCATACTGGAGACAGACCCTACAAATGTAATGAGTGTGGGAAAACCTTTAAACGGAGCTCAAACCTCACCGCACATCAGATAATTCATGCAGGAAAGAAACCATATAAATGTGATGTGTGTGGCAAGGGATTCAGGCATAGTTCACATCTTGTAAGTCACCAGAGAATCCACACTGGAGAGAAAAGATACAAATGTACTGAATGTGGCAAGGCCTTTGGACGGTTGTTTTCCCTCAACAAACACCAAAGAATTCATTCTGGCAAAAAAACCTTATAAATGTAATGAGTGTGGGAAATCCTTTATTTGTCGCTCAGGCCTCACTAAACATCAAATAAGACATACTGGAGAGAATCTTACAACTAAACTCAATAGGACAAGGCCTTAGACATTGTCCTAGCTTCTGGAATCATCAAATAATTCATACGTAATAATATAGCTTGTATATTTAGCCCTTCTTTTGAAATCTCATGTGGAATGGTAATCTCCAGTATTGGAGGTGGGGTCCATTGGGAGGTGATTGGATCATGGAGGTGGATTTCTCCAGTTAAGAAAGATTCAGCATCATCGTTGGATCTCAAGATTTAGCATCGTCCCCTTGGTTCTGTCCTGGCAGCAGTGACTTCTCTTGAAGTCTGTGTGTTTAAAAGTGTATAACACTTCCCTGTTGCTTGCTCTTATTTTCACAGTGTGAAATACCTACACCCTCTTTGCCTTCCACCATGATTTTAACCTTCCTGAGGCTTCCCTAGAGGGTGATCAGATGCCAGCATTTTGTTTCCTGTTAAGCCTGCAGAAGTGTGAGCCAATTAAACCTCTTTTATTTATACATTGGCCAACCTCAGGTATTTTTTTTTAACAATGCAATTGTGAACTAACACATTTACACATGCAGTGAATATACCAACATTTTAAGCTAGCGTTCACTACTCACTAAGTCTAAGAATATACATCCTGGAGAGAAATCACAGAATTATAATATGTGTGGCAAGAATTCTCAAAACTTGTGAATCAAAAGCCAAAATTTGTGAATCTATAGATAATTTGAAGGGCATAGATGTACCAATGAAATGAGGATGGGAAAACCTTTACTAGAGTTCAATCACTACTTGTCATAAGAGAATTTATACTGAAAGGAAATCATATAAATGTATGTGTCAGAGGCTTTCCCCAGGCATCAGAACTTACTAGACATCAGAATATCCATCTTTGAGAGGAACCAAAGAAATACAATATGCATGCTAAGGCTTTTACATGAACATCAAAATGGAAACAGAGTATTCATACTAGAGGGCAGCCTTACAAATATAAAGGTGGTAAGGCTTTTTTAAAAATCAAATGTTCCAAAACCTGGAATCAACCAAATTGCCCATCAATGATAGACTGGATAAAGAAAATGTGGTACATATACACCATGGGATACTATGCAGCCATAGAAAGGAATGAGATCATGCCCATTGCATGGATGGAGCTGGAAACCATTATCCCCAGGAAACTAACACAGGAACAGAAAACCAAACACCGTATGTTCTCACTAAGTGGAAGATGAATAATGAGAATACGTGGGCCCAGGGAGGGGAGCAACACATGCTGGGGCCTGTCAGTGGGAGTTGGGGGTTGGGGAAGGGGAGCATCAGAAAAAATAGCTAATGCATTTTTGCCTTGATACCTAGGTGATGGGTTGGTAGGTGCCACAAACCACAATGGCACATGTTTTCCTATGTAACAAACCTGCAAATTGTGCACTTGTACCCTAGAACTCAAAGTGAGACAAAACAAACACCTTTCTGGTTTGATTGAACATATAGAGGAGAAGCATCCTACAAATGTGCTGAACATGAAAGGGACTTTAAGCAGTAGTGTGTCTTCAGGCTCTACCAGGAGAAACCTTGGAAATGTAATCAATGTGGTAGAAATTTCAACTATTTCTTTCAACAGACTACGTATCTTTGAAATCGTATTATCAGATAACCAAATCTACTTCTCCAAGATTGGCCTGGAATATTAACTACAGAATAACTGCAAGACAAAATTCGTTAAAACTCAGGACAGTGTGTATTTGAAAGGAACAAGTGCATGTGTGGAAATGGCTCATTCAGTTTATACAATATTGTATTAAATTTGAGGGGTTTTGTTGTTGTTGTTGTTTGTCTTTTTTTTTTTTTTTTTTTTGAGACAGAGTTTCGCTCTTGTTACCCAGGCTGGAGTGCAATAGCACGATCTTGGCTCACTGCAACCTCCGCCTCCTGGGTTCAGGCAATTCTCCTGCCTCAGCCTCCTGAGTAGCTGGGATTACAGGCACGTGCCACCATGCCCAGCTAATTTTTTTTTTATTACTATTAGTAGAGACGGGGTTTCACCATGTTGACCAGGATGGTCTCAATTTCTTGACCTTGTGATCCACCCGCCTCGGCCTCCCAAAGTGCTGAGATTACATGTTGTTTTTCTTTTGACAAGGAGTCTCGCTCTGTTGCCTAGGCTGGAGTGCAATGACATGATCTTGGGTCACTGCAGCATCCGCCTCCTGGGTTCAAGCGATTCTCCTGCCTCAGTTTCCCAAGTAGCTGGGATTACAGGTGCCTGCCACCACACCTGGCCAGTTTTTTTTATTTTTAGTAGAGATAAGGTTTCACCATGCTGGCCAGGCTTGTCTCGAACTCCCAACTTCAGGTGATCCACCCACCTCGGCCTCCCAAAGTGCCAGAATTACAGGCGTGAGCCGCTGTACCCAACACAAAAGGAGGTTTCTGGTTTTTTCTTTTGTGACAGAGTCTTGCTCTGTTCCCCATGCTATCGTGTAGTGGCACCAATTCACCTCCATCCTTTACATCCTGGGTTCAAGCAATTTGTGCCTCAGCCTCCCAACTAGCTGGGGTTACAGTCACACCACCCTGCTTGCCTAACTTTTGTATGTTTTTCTAGAGACAGGATTTCACCATGTTGATCAGGATGTTATTGATCTCTTGACCTCGAGACGCACCTGCCTTGGCCTCCCAAAGTGCTGGAATTACAGGTTTGTGCCATCGTGCCTGGTGGGACATTTCTTAAAGCAGCTACTAGACTATGACCTTTATCCTAAAGTTTGAAGTCTATCACCTTCCTTACATATCCTTCATTGTGGTCTCTGGGAATGAACCATCAAGAAAGAGGGGCTACTTCATTTGGTGTGGTTCCTTCATTTCCATGCTGCCTGAAGATTAAGTCCATTGAATTTTAAAATTCAGTGTCATGTGAGTTACACAGCATGGAGTAATTGGGAGAATCATGTAAATTATGACATAAATTTTGCTTGTGTTCAGGGTATCCTTTCAGGGTGTACAGTGCCACTTTGGGTTGTAGGAAATAATTGCACAGCCAACTGACTGAAACACCAGTGAGGACACTGATGGAATATTAACGATATTAATGGGAGGCAAGTGATAGTTTAATGAAGATGGATTGTGTGGGAGAAATAGTGCAAAGGAAATGGTGGTTATCTACATTGAATGACAGCTGTTTTATCTTAAAGAGAAATTTAAAATTAGTCTTACTCTTGGAAGTGGAAGACTGCAGTTATCAGAGAGGAGAGTTTAATCAAAATCAGAATGGCATGTTCACAAGTCAGATTCACATTAAAACATTTATTATATGTTACTGCTGTTGCAATCAGAATGTATCAGAAGTCTCATGGTTCAATTAACAAAATGTTATCATTTCTGTTCATAACTCAGTGACTCCTTTAACCAACATATTTATCCTACCTTACTGAAGAACTTTCTAACAGACACTGCACCATTACACTCTGCTGGTTAAAATAATGTGCGACAATTGTTTTCTATGGTGAAATCAAACAACATAGATTTTTACCTATACCTTAGTCCCCTTTAACCCATGGGATGCCTTCCAAGTGTTATTGGATACCTGAAACTGGATAGTACTGAACCCTAAATATACAGTTTCAGTCACGTTTTGAGGTATGACAGCAAAGCAAACACTGATTATTTTTATTTGCACTCATGTACAGGAGATTTATGGTAAATCTTAGCACTTCATAGAATGTTTTTTCTTATTAAATCAATAACCTTTCACTTTTTAACTTAAACGCACTTTCCAACTTCCTTGCTTTCTCTTTTTTTTTTTTTTTTTGGTGGTGGTGGTTGTTGTTAGGAGGTTTTTCCATGTCACCCAGGCTGGAGTGCAGCAGTTATTCACAGGTGAGATCTTAGCACATTGCAGCCTCAAAAAGTGGTCCTCCCACCTCCGCCTCCAGACTACCTGAGACTACAGATACATGTTATTGTAGCTAGCTTACAGCTTCTCTGAGATATTCAAGTTGCAAGCACCACGGCTTTTGTGCTTTGGGGCCATTATTAAGTAAAATAGGAGTTAATTGAACAAAAACACCATAATACTATAAGAATGCACTAACTTTGATGACTACAAGAGACTGAGTAATGGGTAGGTTATTCTCTCTGGCTACACTGCATGAAAGAATGATTATGTCCTGGTTGGAACAATGTGAGATTTTATCACATCACTGAGAACAGTGCAGTTTGAAATTTCAGAGGTATTTGTTTTGGGAACATTTCATTTAATGTGTTTGGACCACAGTTGCCATGGGTAATTGAAACCATGGAAAGCGAAACTCCAGATAAAGTGGAATGACTGTACCAGTGTGTTGGAAGGAGGGATTCTGACATAGCAGCTTTGCACAAAACTGCAATTTGTCAATTCACCAATGTTGATCATGAAAATGCATGCTTGGTGAGCTAAGAATATTCCTGAAAACCTTTTTTCCCATTGCCAGTTCCTGAAAACAGTTATGAGTTCCTAAAGAACATCACCACAAAGACATTTTGGAATGTTTGGTAAAGGCTTTTTCTTTTCAATGATTGCCGAAGGCAGGACAGGATCAAATAGAAATAGAACATTGTAAGTTCTGAGACTTGATGGACAGTAATATGGAAAATCTCTTGTTTTGCCTATTTGTGCATCTACTTCAGTGAAATTTCTCCGCATGTTTTCACCTATATTCTAATTCAGTTGTTTTCTTGTAAGATATACTTTACTTTGTAGAGCAGGTTTTGGTTCCCAGCAATATTTAGTGGAAGGGACAGAGATTTCCTATACAGCTCCTTCCCCAACATATGCTTAGCTTTCCCTGTTATCAATATCCTCCACCAAAGTGGTAGATTATCACGCAACATCCCTAGTTTATATTTGGGTCACACTTATACATTGTGTGGGTTTCGAGAAGCATCAAATGGCATGTATTTACCATTATGGTAACATATGGTGTACTTTCACTACCCTAAAAATCCTCTTTGTGGCCAGGTGTGGTGACTCACACCTGTAATCCCAGCAATTTGGGAGGACAAGGCGGGCAGATCACCTGAGATCAGGAGTTCAAGACCAGCCTGGCCAACATGGTGAAAACCCATCTCTACTAAAAATAGAAAAATTAGCTGTGCATGGTGGCACGTGCCTGTAATCCCAGCTACTCAGGAGGCTGAGGCAGGAGAAATCACTTGACCCTGGGAGGCAGAGGTTGCAGTGAGCAAAGATTGTGCCATTGCACTCCAGCCTGGGCAATAAGAGTGAAACTCCATCTCAGAAAAAAAAAAATCCTCTTGCTTCACCTAGATTTGTATATTTCTTTTTCTTCTTTCACTTGGTGCTTCACTAGTTTTGCAGTTGTTTTTTCGTGCATACACACTGATGATTCTCAAATCATCTTTGCAAATTGAGATTTTTATCATGTACCCCCCCCGCCCATTTTTCACTTTGGGTATTTTTATTTTCTTCAAAAGTTACTTCTTTTTTTTCAGTCTATTTGGCAAGTTTATTTTGCCAAAGTTAGGGATGCTTGTGCCCATAGCACAGCTTCACAAGTTCCTGGCACCATGTAGGTGGTTGGGGCTTAGCTTGGTTATATACATTTTTTGGAGACATTAGTTAATATGTTAGATGCACATTGGTTTGGCCCAGAAAGGTGGGACAAGTCTCAAGGCCTACAAAGACAAAATGAGGGGAGAGGGTAAGAAAAAACCTGAATATAAAAAGAACAATCCTGGAAAACTGTTATAGACCATATTACTCTCAAGTCCATGTAGGCAGGTATGAAGGTGCCTTATGTATGTAAATAGATTGCTGTTATTTTCTTCTGAATTTTATGTTGTCTAGCTTCTAGCTTCAGTTTGTAGGGCGTTAAGAAAATATAGCTCAGTTTTCAGTGATTTCAAATTAGGAAAAATGGAAACAATGAAGAAAAATAAGAAAAAAATCGAAAACATCATTTTGGAGACCTGTAGCCAGGAAAAATGAGAATTAAGCCCAAACTTTAGAAAATAATAAAAAATGGAAAAATATTAGGCAAGACTAGAATCTAACACAGGTGTACTGTAGTTTTTGAAACATAATTATTCTTTCTTCAGTTTCCCATTTTTACTAAAAGCAAATCAGCATAGGACAAATTTACTTTATTATACTTGGTCTGATTATATATATAAAGTGCAATGAGAATACTTATTTTTCATATAGCATTTTAAAATTGGCTTTGATGAAACTTTGTTCCATGATAGAAATCTCAGATAATACTTTTTAAAACAGATCCCAGCCATGACTTTGTACTGGCAAATACCTATGAGATGGGTAAATTCCTTCCCTCGTGAGGTCCCAAGATAACTTGAGCCTCCTGGGTCTGTCAGAAAGTGACATTCTTTGTTCACAAGGTATGAGGTCAGTTTTACTGAGAGGCTTTTTATTGGATCTATGTCAAGTTTTATTAGCACTCTGCTCCAGTTAAAGCCTTGCTAAAATGCCCAGTTTCTCTGGTGGTGTCCTATTGCAAAAGAAAACATTCTTCTGGCACTTACGCCAATAATTACATTGATATAAGTTAAGAATATTCACAAATAATTTCCAAATTTTGGAGAAATCGGGTAGAGAGAAACAAATATGCTCCACATTTTCATCACAGGGGTAAAATTTCCTCAATTGTTAAATGCTATCAATAGCCCAAAAGAAAAATTTCCTTGACTCTGAAAAACAAAACAAAGGATCAGTAACATTTTAAGCAAAAATGTCAATAAGACTACTTTAATCTTCTATCAGTTCAGCCCATACAGTTAACGCCTGTTTTGTTTGATAGTCATGAACATTTCAGCTCTCCATGAAAGTCCTGAAAATTTTTTCTCCATTCTAATGCCACATTTTCCAGAGTAGCTGGAATTACAGGCATATGTCCATATGCCCGGTTACTTTTCGTGTTTTTAGTAGAGCTAATATTTCACTGTATTGGTCAGATTGGTCTTGAACTCCTTCCTTCACGTAATCTGCACACCTTGGCCTCCCAAGGATTTCAGGCATGAGCCACCACACCTGGCCCAAAAATACCTCTTTATTTCTATACCTTTCTTTACATCTCTCTTGTTTCCTCATTCCTTTTATGTTTATTTTATACGTAACCCTTAGGTGAGCTTTTTTTTTTTTTTTTTCTGAGATGGAGTCTCACTCTGTTGCCCAGGCTGGAGTGCAGTGGTGTGATCTCAGCTCACTGCAGCTTCCACCTCCCAGGTTCAAGGAATTCTTTTGCTTCAGCCTCCCAAGTAGCTGGGATTATAGGCATGCAACACCACACCCAGCTGCTTTTTTTATTTTTGTAGAGATGTGGTTTCACGTTATTGGTCAGACTTGTCTCAAACTCCTGACCTCTGGTGATCCACCTGCCTTGACCTCCCAAAGTGCTGAGATTACTGATGTGGGCCACTGCACCCAGCCTTAGATAAGCTTTGAATTAGACAAAAATTCTTCACCTTTTAACATGGACACACTTTTTTTTTTTTTTAAGAAAAAATGTTTTTCTACAATATTTTTATTGGAAAATACCCAACTAATAAATATATATTACTTAATATAACTTTAGATTTTAAATTATGTTTGTCTACAAGTATTTATACCGTTGTATTTACCTAATTATTTTAATAGTTTACCTAGATTATTTATGCAAACTGCAATAGTTATTTAAATTATGAAACCACCATTCCAACATTCTAACTGAGACAGTAAAAGAGAGTTGACCTAACTGACTTCATCTTGCTTCTAACCTCCAAGCTGTCTTTGATAATTCCTGGATATAGGCCAGAACTATCTGTGGGAGGAGGGAGTATATTATCTCTGAAACTAAGATGATAACAGGCCATTCCCAAAACAAACCCCCTTGCCTACTGGGGAGTAGACTCCCTGTGTAGGATGAATAAATTAACCACAATATTAGAAATTATGGTTTAAGAGTCATGCAGCAGGAGGCTGCAAGATTCTCAATCTCCCCAAATTGCTCCTGGGAATAACATCACTATTATGAAATGTAAGATACATGTTTGAGATATTTTGCAGACCCTGCAGTCGATGGATCAGCAGGCACCACACAGATCAATGAACTGGCTAATCTGGTCTCATATCCCCCACCCAGGAACTGACTCAGCATAAGAGAAGAGGTTCAACTTCCTATGATTTCATCTCTGACCCTACCAATCACAACTTCTGACCCTCTGGCCCACTGCCTACTAAATTATCCTTAAAAACTCTGATCCCTAGGCCAGGCACAGTGGCTCATGCCTGTAATCCCAGCACTTTTGGAGGCCGAGGTAGGCAGTTCATCAGGTCAGGAGTTTGAGCCCAGCCTCACCCACATAGTGAAACCCCATCTCTACTAAAAATACAAAAATTAGTCAGGAATGTTGTCACGTGCTTGTTGTAATCCCAGCTACTTGGGAGGCTGAGGCAGGAGAATCACTTGAACCTGGGAGGTAGAGGTTGCAGTGAGCCGAGATCACGCCACAGCACTCCAGCCTGGTGACAGAGCAAGACTCCATCTCAAAAACAAAACAAAAGAAAAGAAAAAACTCTGATTCCTAAATTTCCAGGGATACTTACTTGATAATAATAAAACTCTTGGCCGGGTGTGGTGGCTCATGCCTGTAATCTCAGCACTTTGGGAGGCCAAGGTGGGTGGACCACAAGGTCAAGAGATCGAGACCATCCAGACCAACATGTTGAAACCCCTCTCTACTAAAAATACAAAAAAAAAATTAAGCAGGCGTAATTTTTAATCTCATAATAAAATAAAATAAAATATAAAACTCTTGTCTTCTGCACAGTCAGCTCTGTGTAAATTACTCTTTCTCTTTTTTTTTTTTTTTTTTGAGACGGAGTTTCGCTCTTGTTACCCAGGCTGGAGTGCAATGGCGCGATCTCTGCTCACCGCAACCTCCGCCTCCTGGGTTCAAGCAATTCTCCTGCCTCAGCCTCCCGAGTAGCTGGGACCATAGGCGCACGCCACTATGCGCAGCTAATTTTTGTATTTTTAGTAGAGACAGGGTTTCACCTTGTTGATCAGGATGGTCTCGATCTCTTGACCTTGTGATCCACCTGCCTCGGCCTCCCAAAGTGCTGGGATTATAGGCGTGAGCCACCACGCCCGGCCAATTACTCTTTCTCTATTGCAGTTTCCCTGTCTTGATAATTTGGCTCTGTCTAGGCAGTGGATAAGGTGACCCCATTGGACGATTACAGTTATTTTCTGTCAACCATTTGATAGCCTATGAACTTCAGGGGTTTACCTATGTAAGAAGCTTGATATTAAATACATGCTTATTTTAGTAACTAATGCAAGATTCAGCTATTTTAATTAAACCAATATTAATGTATAATTTATGAAAAATTACTGAAGCAAAGATCATTCTGTTTTGGGCTGACTTTATACTTTTGCCACTTTTATGTCAAATTTTGACACCTTATATTGTTAGTAGCAGATGTGAAATCTTAGGTTCTTGGTGCCACGAACGAAGAATTGGACATGACACACACAAATAACGAAGCAGAAAATGTTTATTGAGCACTGAAACACTCTAAGAGAGGGGAGAGTGGGCTGATCTCTGAGAAATAAGATGAGTCTGTTTTGTGTATTTTGGATCTTTTTATACATTTTTCTCTTTTCAAGCTGCCTAATCACCATCCAGCATCTGCCTTTCAATTGATAGGTTGGTTGCATAGTTACTTTGGCCCCTATGCACTTGTGCATCACCTGCTTCTTATAATTTTAAGTACATACAAAATACTGCAGTCCCTATGCATGAGCTTTAATGAGCTAATAATCATACAGGATTATATTAAGAAGAATTTTTCTCTCTAATGGGCATACCATCTTCAAGGGACCGCCCCATACTGGTTTGGTCTGAATCTAGCCAGCCATGGGCTCCTTACTCACTTCCGGTTTTATTTGTTTGTTTGTTTGTTTGTTTGTTTGTTTGTTTTTGAGACAGAGTTTCACTCTTGTTACCCAGGCTGGAATGCAATGGCAAGATCTCGGCTCACTGCAACCTCCGCCTCCTGAGTTCAAGCCATTCTCCTGATTGAGAGTAGCTGGGACTACAGGCCTCCCGAATAGCTGGGATTACAGGCATGTGTCACCATGCCCAGCTAATTTTGTATTTTTTTTTTTTTCTATTGTAACTGTCCTCTGAAGTGAATGAATTGAACTAACTTTGTATTTTTAGTAGAGACGGGGTTTCTCCATATTGGTCAGACTAATCTCGAACTCCTAACGTCAGGTAATCTGCCCACCTCAGCCTCCCAAAGTGTTGAGATTACAGGCATGAGCCACCACACCTGGCCAAGAATGTTTATAAAAACCCTTACATTTTACTACAGCTTGGCAACCCGTTCAGGACCCCTCTCTATGACAGAGCTGTGTTTTTCTTTAGCCTGTTAAACTCCTGCTCCAGTCTCACTCTGGGTGTGCCTCTGTGTCCTTGACTTCCTTGGCCTTGAGACCAAGAACCTTTGGTTTTTCATTCAGGCAACCTGGCTGTTTTAGTAGTTTTGAAGAAAAGAAAGAAGGTCCTATGCTACATCGGTTATTGTCTCACAAAGTTTACATGCTGGGAAACAGGACCCTGGTTTATATGTGGTAAAACTAGGAGTCTAGGGATTGCATAGGAGGTTGAGAAAAATGCACTTTTATGGTCGAGTCTGTGGAGGCCTAATTAGGGAAGAGGAGTCAGGCTGGCAGGATCAGGGAAAGCAATGAGATAAAGCAAATAAGCTATAAATCTGCCCTTCCAGGTGGCGTATGCCTCTAATCCTAGCACTCTGGGAGGCCTAGGTGGTCAGATTGCCTGAGCTGAGGTGCTGGAGACCACCCTGGGCAACATGGTAAAATCCTGTCTCTACTAAAATACAAAAAAAAAAAAAATTAGTTGGGCGTGGTGGTGGGTACTTGTAATCCCAGCTTCTCTGGAGTGTGAGGCAGAAGAATCGCTTGTATTCGGGTGGTGAAGGTTGCAGTGAGCCTGATCACATCACTGCAGTCCAGCCTGGGCGACAGAGCAAGACTGTCTCAAAACAAAAACAGACCAAAAAAAAATTTTTTTCAAAGAAATCTGCCTTTCTTCATGGTCCAGGACACACAAACAAAAAAGAGGAAGCAGATAAACTAGGTCTGTTTTTCTTTATGGCCCAGGACATTTGGCACTTCTGTGCAGATAATGTACATAGCTCATAAACTTTCTGCTTCAATTTTTCATCAAACACCTAACAGAAGGAGGCAAGTTAGGTCTCTGCTACCTTGGCGTTATCTTTTATTTATTTATTTGTTTATTTGTTGAGACAAAAGTCTCACTCTGGCTCCCAGGCTGGAGTGCAGTGGTGTGACTTTGGCTCACTACAACCTCTGCCTCCCAGGCTCAAGCAAATCTCCCACCTCAGCATCCTCAGTAGCTGGGCGTACAGGTGCAGGTCACCATGCCCAGATAATTTTCATATTTTTTGTAGAGATGAGGCTCACCATATTGCTCAGGCTGGGCTGGAACTCCCAGATTCAAGAGATCTGCCCACCTTGGCCTCCCAAAGTGTGGGGATTTACAGGGGCGAGCCACTTTGCCCAGCCAAATCTCTTACGAATCAGTCAGATTGGACTGGAGCCCACTTTTACAAGATTATTTTAACTTAATCACTCCTTTAAATGTCCTATATCCAAATACAATTATATTCTGAGGTATTGGGTGTTAGGACTTCAAGATATGGTTTTTTGGAGACATGACTCTGCTCATAACACTCTGTGTTCTGAACTCCTAAACTTTATGTCTTTTTTTTTTGAGCCAGAGTTTCACTCTGTCACCCAGACTGTAGTGCATTGGCTCTTGGCTCACTGCAACCTCTGCCTCCTGGGTTCAAGCGATTCTCCTGCCTCAGCCTCCCCAGCAGCTGGGATTATAGGCGCGTGCCACCATGCCTGACTAATTTTGTATTTTTAGTAGAGACAGGGTTTCACCATGTTGGTCATGGCTGGTCTCGAACTCCTGACCTCAGATGATCTGCCCACCTCAGCCTCCCAAAGTGCTGGGATTACAGGCATGAGCCACATAGGGCATAAGGACATAAAGTGCCCAGCCAACTTTATGTCCTTCTTACATGCAAGATCCCTTCACTTCCATCCGAATAAAAATCTTTTATTTATTTATTTATTTCTTGAGACAGGTCTCTCTCTGTCACCCAGGCTGGAGTGCTGTGAGGTAATCATGACATTGCAATCTCGACCTCCTGGGCTCAAGTGATCCTTCTGCCTCAGCCTCCCAATAGGTGGGACCACACATGCAGGCCACCATGCCTGGCTAATTTAATTTTTTGTAGAGACAGGGTCTGGCTCTGTTGCCCAGGCTGGTCTCAAATCCCTGGCCTTAAGTAATCCTGCCACTTCAGCCACCCATGTAGCTGGGACTACAGGAGTGTGCCACTAAGCCTGGCTAATTTTTATATCTTCTGTAGAGGCAAGGGTCTTGTTATGTGCCCAGGCTGATCTTGAACTCCTGAGCTCAAGCAATGTGCCCAACTTGGCCTCCTAAAGTGCTGGGGTTACAGGTCTAAGCTACTTTGCCTGGCCCATCCGAAAAGTCTTAATCCATATCAGTATGAACTCTAAGCCCAAAAAGCACCTAAATATTATCTGAATCACATATGGGTGAGACTCAAGGTGTGGTTCATCCTGAGGCAAAATTTCTGCCCAGCTTTGAATCTGTGAAGCCAGAGAAGTTATATGCTTCCAAAATACAATGGTGGGACAGGCATAATATAGACCCTCAGAATTTGACATTTGTACTTTGCACATGTAAGTAAGTGCATGAAATACTTGTCTTTCTGTGTCTAGCACAGAATGTCTTCTGGGTTCCTGGATCCAGTCTCTGCCCCACATCCAATCCCCACCGAGATCCTAGTTCCCTGACGACTGAGTAGCTTCAGCTTCTCTGGTAAGACTGGATGGAGTCCACCAGGCTCGCAAAAATCAGTTTTGACTTAAATCAGTTCAACTTGTGAAGAAGAAATCATCTTAGTTTCCAATATAAGTGGACCATAACTTTAAGCTTCAACCTTAAATTCTGAAACATTAACTTAAAATGGGCAAGAAGTAACGGTGCTTCACAGGACAAGGAATAGTCACAAATATTCCCTAATCTAGAAAACAAAATCGTGCTGGGTGAGAGGCAGAGTGAAGAACAGGCCTCGCCTCGGCCCCGCCCACCCCTGGAGGCTCCGCTTTATCCCCCACTTTTCGGCCAAGCCAAGCCCCACCTAGTTACGCCCCCTACCGCCCCGTTCCTCCCACCACCCTCTCAGGGCCCCTTCCCAAGCCAGGCCGGTCCTCCCGCCCCGCCCCTTCCCAGTCAGGCCCCACCCCCCAGGCCGCCCTGCCTTTTCTTTCCGCGCTTAGTTTCCGGCACACCCGGAAGCAGATCGCTCTGGGAAGAGGCCACGTCGCTGTGCCTGTGTTTTCGTCTACCTGGATTAAACGTTTGCTTCGGTCGGTGAACCTGGATTAAACGTTTACTTCGTTCCATCGACCTGGATTAAACATGCGCTTCGCAGTCCATTCTCCATACCCGTGACCGGAGATCGCTACGGGCCTTAAAATACCCGCAAATACCTGCAACAGCGCCTTCGCCCCAAGTAAGTCCGATTATTGCCTCCCTTTCGGTTTAAAATCTCTCAGGCTGTTCCTTGCTCCTTGCCTTTCTGCGTTAGGATCATGTAGACAACCCCATTCAGGTCGTGTTTCTGCTTAAAACCCTTGTTGACCTCTGCTTGGGCCCCGCGCCAAGTCGAGTCCTCACTCGCAGGGTGGATTCCCGCCCGTCGCGACCCCCGAGCGTGTCCCTTGTCGGCTCCTGCAGGGGAGCGCCCGCCGCCCGGCTCCTGAAGTAGCCGCTTCTCCTCCCAGGTCCTGGGACTCTGCAGACCCTCCCTGTTCTGAGACTCCGCCCCCCACCACCTTGTGTCCCCCTCACGCCGGGTCCTTCTGCTCCCCAGGCTTCCCCTTCACAGCCACTGCTTTCCCTGACCCCGCGTTGGGGAAAGGGACCCGAGTCTGTCTTGTGACATCCAGTGTTCTTTCTTCCCAAATTTTACTCCACTGGAAAGTGTGCTCTTCTGCGAGGTGGGCATCTTATTCCTTCCCTTTCCTCTTGAATGTGTGGGTGAGGGGGATCGGTAGGGGAAAAGGCGGGGAGTGACGGAGCAGAAGGAAAAAGCGAGGAGAAAAGAATGAGGGAGACGCAGAAATACATGGCAGAATGGATGATAATTTAGAGACCTGCAAAGAGCAAGAGTGAAAGAGGACGCATGGAGAAAGTAGCAGGGGGAGAAAGCAAATAGGGAAATTTAGAAAAAAAGAGGAACCTTCAGGGAGATGAAGGGCAGCAAAATAGAGAGGGGCGGCAAAGGAGGAGGCACTGCAGACAGACGGAGGAGAAGGTGAAAGAGTTGGAGCCGCGGCTGACAGAGCCACGTGGTGCTGGGACTGAAAGAGAGGGCGGTGGGTGACAAGCAGAGTAGAGAGAGAACCACAGCAGGGAGGAAGCCTAGGAAGGGGGGGGGTGCTAGAGAGTGGGAACAAAGGAGATGTAACAGGGAAGAGGGAATTTAACTGGAGAGCAGAGAGAGGGAGCTCAGTTGAGGAAAAGAGGCAGAAATATGTGGAGATTGGGGACAATTGGAAAGATTGGGGAGAAAGTGCAACAAGAGGTGACATAAGTTGGGGAGCATTGGGCAGAACAGACATAGAGGGAATTAAAAAAAGGGGTGAAAAACAGAAAAGGAGAAAAAAAAAAAAACACTTGCAGAATGAGAGAAACACATAGTAGGGACACCATCCAGATGAGCGGTGAGTTGACTGGATATGGATGGTGGTTGTAATATATTGATTTGAGGCTTTGTACTCTAATTTAAAATATGTTTCTTTAAATTTAAATTGTACTCATAAGGATGAAAATTACCAAAGGTTTTTCTCTAAGGCTTGTGCATTTTGTGTTTATTTGCGTCAGAGGATATTTGGAATGCCTATTTAGCCAGAGGGTAGTGACTTGATCCAGTTATTTTTGGTTACTCTCTTCTTTCCAAGGATGGAGTAGAGGATAAAGGAGGAGAGAAGTGGGGCAAAAATGACTGTCACTGCAAGATATGTCTTTGGTGTTTTTGTTTTGTTTTGTGTTTTTGGGATAGGGTCTCTCTCTCTGTCGCCCAGGCTGAAGAGCAGTGGCATAATCTTGGCTTACTGCAGCTTTTACTTCCTGGCCTCAAGCAGCCTTTCCACCTCAGCCTCTCAGTGTGCGGGGATTACAGGTGTGACCCACCACACCAGGCCTATAAAGTATGTCTCCGAAGGAGCATTAGAAGTCTTGGTGTTTTTTGTTGTTGTTTTTTTTTTGTAATGAATTTGCTTTTTTCTTTGTAATTGGTTTACAGTTAATTCATTGTTATTTTGGAATCTTGAGATAAATTTTATTCAATTGCTTCTTTTCTATAGTTGCTAATTCCAGAAATAAGATTTGGTAGCATCCTGTAATCAGCTGATGTCATTCATTTCTGAATATTAAGTGCCATCATTTTTTAAACTTTTAACCCATAATTTATTAGATTTTTCAAAAACTTTCCAAACTGTTAAGGTGTCCAATATAGTATAGTCACCGTGGTGTACGTTAGATTCCTCAGAACTTCATTTTATAACAGAGAATTTGTACCCTTTAACCAACATTTCTCCATTTTCCCCACCCAGCAGCCCGTAGCAACAACTATTCTACCCAGTTACTATGAATTGGCCTTTTTTAGATTCTACTTGTGAGATCACATGGTAATTGTCTTTTTGTGTATGTCTTATTTCAGATAGCACAGTGTCTTCCAGTTTCATCTACGTTGTTGCAAATAGCAGGATTTTCTTTTCTTTATGGTTGAATAATATTTCTTTATATATATGTACACACACACTATATATCTATATCTATACACATAAATATATATATACACACATATATATTTATTCATGGATGGGCACTCGGGTTGTTTCCATATCTTGGGTGTTATGAATAATACTGTAGTGATCATGGGGACAGAAATTTTGTAAGGTTTTTTTGTTTTTGTTTTTTCAGTAGATACGTGCTCTCTGGTGTGTTGTCCAGCAGGGTCTCTAACTCCTGGTCTCAAGTGATCTTCTTGCCTCAGCTTCTCAAAGTGCTGGGCTTACAGGCGTGAACTACTACGCCTGGCCCAGATTGGCTCTTCAAGATGCTAGTTTCCTTTGTTTCCTTTGGATGTATACCCAGAAATGGGATTCCTGGATTACATTGTTTTCTATTTTTAATGTTTTGAAGAATATTCATACTGTTTTTCATAATAGCTGTACTGATTTGCACTCCCAGCAGCAGTGTACAAGGGCTCATTTTTCTCCGTATCATTGCTAACACTTGTTAACTCTTGCCTATTTGATAATAGCCTTCCTAAGAAGTATGAGGTGATAGCTTATGGTGGGTTTGATTAGCTTTCCTCTGATGATTAGTGATCTTGAGCACCTAATTATATACCTGTTGGTCATTTTTATGTCTTATTTGGAAAATGTTCAGGTCCTTTGCCCATTTTTATTGAGATTATTTGGGGTGTTTTGCTATAGAGTTGTAGGAGTTTTTGTATATTTTGGGTATTAACCACTTATGAAATATATGGTTTGCAGATACATATTTCTATCTTATAAACTGCATTTTCATTTAATTTATTGTTTCGTTTGCTGTGCAGGAGCTTTGCCACCCCCCGCCCATCCTCCCACCCTCTATCCCCCACCCCCCACCCCCTAGACGGAGTCTCACTCTGTCGCCCAGGCTAGAGTGCAGTGGCACAATCTCAGCTCACTGCAACCCGTGCCTTCCTAATTCAAGTGATTCTCCTGCCTCATCCCCTCAGTAGCTCGGATTACAGGTGTGAACTACCACTCCCAGCTCATTTTTATTTTTAGTAGAGTTGGGGGTCTCACCATGTTGGCCAGGCAGGTCTCAAACTCCTGACCTCAAGTGCTCTGCCTGTCTTGGCCTCCCAAAGTGCTGGGGTTACAGGCATGAGCCACCACGACTGGCCAAACTTCTTAGTTGGACATAGTCCTACTTTTTAGTTTGAGGTAGTCCCACCATTTGTTGCATGGGCTTTTGGTGTCATATCCAAAAAAAATCAATCATTGCCAAGATCAATGTAATGGAGCTTTTTTCCCTATTTTCTAGAGTTTTATAGTTTTAGATCATATATTTAAGTCTTTAATCCATTTTGAGTTTATCTTTGCATATAGTATGAGATAAGGGTCCAGTTTCATATTCTTTTGAATGTGACTGTGCAGTTTTCCTGACAGGATTTATTGATGAGCCCGTCCTTTCCTCATTGTATATTCTTGGTGCCCTTGTCAAAGGCTAGTTATATATGTGCATGTTTCTGAGCTCTCTTGTGTTTGATTGGTCTCTGTATGTTTTTATGCCAGTATTATACTGTTAGAATGCTGTACCTTTATAATATAGTTTGAAATCAGAAAGTTTAATGTCTCTAGCTTGTTCTTTCTCATCACTGCTTTGGCTCTTTGGAGTTTTTTTGTGGTTGTATAAAAGTTTTTTTTTTTTTTTGAGAGACAGAGTTTCACTCTTGTTACCCAGGCTGGAGTGCAATGGCGCGATCTCGGCTCACCACAACCTCCGCCTCCTGGGTTCAGGCAATTCTACTGCCTCAGCCTCCTGAGTAGCTGGGACTACAGGCACGCGCCACCGTGCCCAGCTAATTTTTGTATTTTTAGTGGAGATGGGGTTTCACCATGTTGACCAGGATGGTCTTGATTGACCTCGTGATCCACCCGCTTCGGCCTCCCAAAGTGCTGGGATTACAGGCGTGAGCCACCGCGCCCGGCTCTGTGTTTTTATGCCAGTATTATACTGTTAGAATGCTGTACCTTTATAATATAGTTTGAAATCAGAAAGTATAATGCCTCTAGCTTGTTCTTTCTCAACACTGCTTTGGTTCTTTGGAGTTTTTTGTGGTTGTATAAATGTTTCAGGGTTTTTTTTTATCTGTGAAAAATAGCATTGGAGTTTTGATATAGGGATTGTGCTGAATTTGTAGATTACTTTTGGTAGTATGGACATTTTAATAATTTAAAATATTCTTATAATTCATGAACATGAGATAGCTTTCCATTCCTTTGTATGTTCTCCAATTTTTTTGTCTTTCTTTTCTCTTTTTTTCTTTCTTTTTTTTCCTTTCTTTCTCCCTCCCTCCCTCCTTCCCTTCCTTCCTTCCTTTCTTTCCTTTCTTCTTTCTTCTTTCTTGCTTTCAACCAGCCTCACACTGTTACCCATGCTGGAGTGATGGCATGCAGTGGGGCGATCATACCTCACTGCAGATTTGAACTCCTGGGCTCAAGCAACCCTCCTGCCTCAGGCTCCCAGGTAGCTAAGACTACAGGTATGCACCACCATACCTGGCTAATATCTTTTCTTTATAGAGACAGACTCTCACTATGTTGCCCAGGCTGGTCTTAAACTCCTGACCTCAAGCAATCCTCCCACCTCAGCCTCCCAAAGCACTAGGATTACAGGCATGAGCCACTGTGCCTGGCCAGAATGCCATAGTTTCTTAGCTCACGTTCTCTGGGACATGAGGTATTGAGACTGAGATTTGCCTGCAGGGTTTTAATTGGGACACTCATAATCACACCTGATAAAGACTGAAGACAGTGTATTTAGGAAACGTTATCCGGCAGTGTAGAGTTGACCCTTGAACAATGTGGGTGTTAGGGGTGATGAGCCACATAGTCAAAAATCCAGGTATAGCTTTTAGATTTTACTCCTTCAAAACTTAACTGCTAATAGCCTACTGTTAACCTGAGCCTTACTGTTAATAGTCTATTAACACAAATTTTATATGTTATATGTATTATATACTGTATTGTTAAAGTAAGCTATATAAAAGAAAATATTAAGAAAATTATGACCATAATTGCCTGGTAACTAACACCCATAATCCCAGCATTTTGAGAGGCGAAAGTAGGAGGATCACTTGGAGGCCAGGAGTTTGAGATCAGACTGGTCAACACAATGAGACACTGTCTGTACAAAAAAAAAAAAAAAGCCAGACATGATAGTGCACACCCATAGCCCTAGCTCCTTAAGAGGCTGAGGCAAGAGGATTGTTTTGCCTGAGCCAAGGATTTTGAAGCTGTGGTCAGTTGCTATTGCACTGCACATAAGCCTCGATGGTAGAGTGAGACCTTGTGTCTTAAAGGAAAAGAAAAGAAAGAAGGAAAATCATAAAGAAGAGAAAATATCTTTGCTGTTCACTAAATGGAAATGGATCATCAGATGTCTTCATTGTGATCATCTTCACATTGAGTAGACTGAGTAGGAAGAGGAAGAGAGGCTGGTCTTGCTGTCTCAGGGGCAGAAGATGTGGAAGAGATGGAGAAGAGAGAAGGAGAGGGAGGAGTCGGGGGCATACTCAGTGTAACTTTATGGAAATACATCATAATTTGTGTCTGACATTTTTGCTATTTCATTTCCCTAAAAATGTTTCTATGTGGCACCAATCCTTTTCCTGTTTGCCTTAGTTTTAGTGTCCAGATCATAGAAGAGCACTGAAATTACTATCCTGAATAATCAAAACTCTTCTTCCAGATTGTCTTATGTCAGTTTGTTTTCTGGTTTTTTATGTCTTCTTCCTCTTCTGGTGCTGATGCTAAAGCACTCATGTTCATCAGGTTGTCTTCTATTAATTCCTCTAATACAGTGTCTGTTAGCTCTTGAATTTCTCCAAGACCCATATCTTGAATCCCTCCACCCCCACCTCTTTTTCATGTCATATCCCAATCTTTTTCATGATTTTCTTGATTGTCTTTGTTGTAAATCCTGTGAAGTCTTGCAAAACATCTGGACACAGTTTTCTCCAGCAGAAATGTATTGTTTTGAGCTTGATGGCTTTAACAGCTTTTTTCTTTTTTTATATACTTCAAGTTCTGGGATACATGTGCAGAATGTACAGGTTTGTTACATAGGTATACACGTGCCATGGTGGTTTGCTGCCATCAACCTGTCATTTACATTAGGTATTTCTCCTAATGCTTTCCCTCCCCTAGCCCTCTACCTGCCAACAACTTTTTTTTATAGCAACGATGGAGTCTTCAATGATGTAATCCTTGCTTACTTTTATCATATGCTCTGTATTGTGGTTTTATTTATTTTATTTTATTTCATTAATTTATTTTATTTTATTTTATTTTATTTTTTGAGATGGAGTCTCACCCTGTCGCCCAGGCTGCAGTGCAGTGGTATACTCTCCACTCACTGTAACCACAGCCTCTTGGGTCAAATGATTCTCTTGCCTCAGCCTCCCAAGTAGCTGGGATTCCAGGCACCTGCCACCACGCCCGGCGAATTTTTGTATTTTTAGTAGAGACAGGGTTTTACAGTGTTGGCCAGGCTAGTCTCGAACTCCTACCTCAAGTGATCTGCCCGCCTCGCGTTGGCCTCTCAAAGTGCTGGTATTACAGGCGTGAGCCACTGCTCCAGGACACTCTGTTGTGATTTTAAACTTCCATAGCATTAACAATTCTTTCCATAGCATAATGAGCCTTCAAGGTCCTTATGTCCTCCAGATTAGGAACTTTGTATTTTGCCACCTTCTGAGTTGAGCTCATGGGGTTGTGGGTGGCCAGGGGCATTGTCCAATATCAAATAACTTTAATAAAAGGCAATCCCTTACTGACAGAGTACTTCTTGACTTCAGGAACAGAACATCAGTGGAAATCTAGAAAAATTATTCTCATTATGCAGGACTTCTTGTTGTACAGCCAAAAGACTGGCAGCTGGTGTTTATCTTTTTTATTCAAGGCCCAGGAGTTAGCTTTATTGATAAGGGCAGTCCTGATCATTAACCTGACTGCATTTGCATAAAACAGTAGAATTTGCCTATCTTACTTTCTTTCTGTAAGTCCTGGCCCTTCACTTCTTTATTAATAAATTGTATTGTGGTTTTTTTGGGGGCGGTGGGGGGAATAGGGCAGTTTTGTTTGCATTAAAAACCTGTCCAGGCAGATGTCCTTTTTCCGCAATGATTTTGTTTGTTTTTTGATTTTTTACTCCACTGGGAGATAAATTTTTTTTTTTTTTTTTGAGACAGGGTCTCACTCTGTCATCTAGGCTGGATTGCAGTGGTGTAACCTCGGCTCGCTGTAATGTCCGCCTTCCAGGCTGAAGGGATCCTCTCACCTCAGCCTCCAAAGTAACTGAAACTATAGGCACACACTGCCATGCCCAGCTAATTTTTCTGTACTTTTAGTAGAGTCAGAGTTTTGCCATGTTGCCCAGTCTGGTTTGGAACTCCTGTCCTCCAGTGGCCTGCCCACCTTGGCCTTCCACGAACAATCATGCCTGGCTCATTAATGATTTTCTTCAAGGGTTTGGGACCCCATCTACTGCCTCTTGGTTGGAGTTATCTTGACATTTTTTAAGCCAAACTTCTCAAATTATCACTCATGTTTTGCTGGCATCAAATTATCCAGCTTAAAAATAAATAAATAAATAAATAAATAAATAAATAATAAAATAAAAACAAATTCTCCAGCTTTAGATCCTTTACCTTCCTTTTGCTTTGTCATAAAATAACTGCCCTTTTTCTCAAATCATATTAAGAGTCTACAAGTATGCTTTCATTATAGTGATTTTGCACCTGTATAAAAGCTGCATTTTCAATATGAGATAAAGAAGATATTTAGCAAAAATTGCATTGTTTTAGTGCCTACTGGTGTAGCTGCAGTGACGGCCTCATGAATTTTCTCTTTTACAGTGGTCCTTACACCAGATTCATTTATCTTGAAATGGCGGGCAGCTGCAGTTGCACATCTCAATCCATGGTATGTATCAAGCAATTGAACATGTTCTTGTAATGTCATGACCTTTTTCTACTTCTTGAGAGCACTTCCAGCATCACTAGTGGCACTTCAGATGGGTCCCGGGTTGTTACTCAGAGTTTATGGTATTGCACGAAACACAGTGAAAAATGTGCCGGAACACAGAGATCAGTTTTTACTGCCATCTGCAGTGTACTAGAGAGATGGACTGTTCACATGGAGATGATTAACATCACAGGGCACGTTAGCAGATACTTGAGCTCACCACAATAGCAATGGGAGGTGGCTATGAAATTATTACAGTAGTTCAATATGTACTACAGTTAATTTTATGCAATTGTGATTGAATACTGCATCTTTACATTTTTACATTTATTTTGACTATGGATGGCACCATACACAGTCTAAAGGTGTTTGTATAAGTTTGGTAAATTTTAACTTAGAATAGATTTGTGTATATTTGATGGTAGTAAATCAAATAGACTAATATACTAATATCTACGTATATTTTATGCATTCCTGGCATGCCTTTTTCTTAATTAGGGTATGTGGTTCATCTGCAAGTTTTTTTTAAATTGTTGCAAATCTTCAAAATATTTTTCAAGATGTTTATTGAAGAAAATTCTTCTATAAATGGACCCGCACAATCCAAACTCATGTTGTTTTAGAATCAACTGAAGTGAGAAGCAAGGCCTAAGCTGAGCCCACAGGGATGGTGGGCAGCTGGAAAATTGGTTCATTGGTCCTCAGGGCATGGATCCCAGAGCTGTACCACCATAAGCACTCTTCATGGTATTTTCTGTGAGGTCTTTTAGGAGTGCAAGAATCATCATGCAACTCACAGAAGTATTATCTGGAAAATCTCAGAGATCATTTAAGGGGTTACCTTTGTTTTTTGGAGTATTTTGAGCTGCAAGTTAAGATGGTTATAGATTTGTTTTGGAATATTCAAATGTCAATATGGAGAGTTTCCTTGGAAGATGTTGGTTGGGGTCTCACTGGGGCATGTGCATCACTGGAGTCATCTGTTTCAATAGATGGTGGTGCCAGTGTTTGGGGGTGAGGTCCTTATGGATGGAATAGTGTGTCTTGGGTCATTGAGTTCTCCAGTGTCTTTATATGCATTCGTTCAGCATGAGTTTATGAGTTGTTGGAGCATGTGGGATTTCGTAGCAGGATATGGGGAACACCATGGAGTATCTGGGAAGGGTGTGGTACCCCATGGACATCTGTAAGCCAGTCTTAGTTTAGGAGGGGAACATTAGGGCCTCGGACTCTAGTGAAAGAAGGCTTTCACTAGGGAAGGTCTTCTGTGATGGGTCTGTGGCACGGTGGTGACTTAGGGAAGAATTTTCAAAGCATGGTTGTGGCACAGAAAGGAATGTGTTGTTTCCAAGCATTAAACAACATATACTTGACTTTCAGATTTGACTTTTAAAGAATTAATTATATTGACTGAGAGAGAAACCCAGAAGAGGAAAAAAAAAAGAAAAGGAGTCAGGGATGGCTCTTACTCAGGTAAAGTGATATTCTCGGTGGATTGTTCTGTCTCTTTCCTTTTTGAAATGCAGGGCATTGGAGTTGCAAATCTTCTCTGAGTCTGAAGCATCCTGCCTGACACGTTTGCTCACACTCACCCATGCCTTCTTTCAGACCCTCTTTTCTGCACTTGATTCCTGATCTCACGGTGACCCAGTAACATGAGCTTGGGAAGAGGCTCCCCTGGGCATGGTTCTGGGAAATGCTCACACCCAAACATGGATGGAGAGGGGGTCTGGGTCCTGTGATGTCAGTGTTTGGGCAGGAGAGATTGTTTAGGGGCAATATCCGAATGCACTGTTAGCTCTCAGTAAACCGGGAGTAGAGAAGCTGTATGTGGAAGTCACACGTTAATGCATCTGCTAATGTGCACAGATAACCTCATATATTCTTGAAAGGATGCCTTTAAGCGGAGATCTTTTCTCCTTGACTTTATACCACATTTGAAGCTGTAATGAATGAGTCAACTCTTTCTAACTCCACAATCTTAATAACTGGAAATGGAATGAAAAACTAGGTAGGGACATCAGTGATAGAGAGGGTGTTTTTTTCCATCATTGAATTTAAAATATGAAATCAACCTGAACGTCAGATTAATTTAGCCATTCTCTGCATATCCATCCCACACAGAATGCAGTGTTCCTGCAGGGGCTCTTACCAGCAGTTGTTTTGTAAAACAGTTACAATTTTGCTCAGAGCCAAACTTTTTTGAGAAGATGGAGCCAAATTCTCTCATTCCACCAATTATTATTAAATATTATATTTCTTTTATTTTAAACATCACATGATACATATAGTTGTTTTGTGGTAAAAGTCCAAGCAGAGATGCAATTTAGGCATTAAGAAGGTGATACAACATGAGGATGATAGGGAATAACATTTTATCATATGTGAAATGTATACTAAATGAGATTTTAGCTGTTTTTGCCATAAAAGCAAAAAAAAAAAGTTAACTGTGAGATATGGATATGTTAATTTGTTAAACTTTAGTGAGTTTTTTACTGTCTATGCCTTACTATGTTGTATACCTTAAATATACACTATTAAATTTATAAGCAAACAAGTGAAAAACAGGGCATCAAGATACATTTCAGTTTTATACAAAAAAAATTTATAACCTAAAAAAAGGACAGTAAGGCCATATTTTAAAACTTTACAGAATATGAAATAGCTTCTAGAACGCAGTAAAAGAAAATTGAGCATAAAGTGAGAATTATTTTATTTTGATTTCCACAAAATAATGAAACATCCTCACAGTCCAAGGCATTGGAAAATGGAAATATAAAGAACTTTTATTTTTTCTAGATCCTCAAAGAGAAAAAAGAACATAGTAGTTTTTTTTTTTTTGAGACGGAGTCTCACTCTGTCACCAGGCTGGAGTGCAGTAGCCTGATCTCAGCTCACTACAACCTCCGCCTCCCAGGTTAAGCAATTCTCCTGCCTCAGCCTCCCGAGTAGCTGGAACTACAGGTGCACACCACCACGCCCAGCTAATTTTTATATTTTAGTAGAGACGGGGTTTCACCATGTTGGCTAGGATGGTCTTAATCTCTTGACCTCATGATCCACCTGCCTCGGCCTCCCAAAGTGCTGGGATTACAGGTGTGAGCCACCATGCCCGGCCAAGTACTTTTTTTTATTTAAAGAGTGGGAAATGTCATGTGTCATTGGTGGGAGGGGGCACCCTTCAACTTGGGGGAGTGGGGAATCTAGCCAGATTCATCAAAATAGGAAATGTACCATCCTAGAAGAGGTGATCACTCTTTATCCGGAGGAACCCAGGTTCCTTTTCCTGTGACATCCTCCACCATGCCTCACATTTCATTGAAGAGCTACTATTGTGAGTTCTGTGACAAGAGTCAGTGAGAGGTGTCAAGATACATTTACACGTCATTAGATTTTAGAAAACAATTCTTCATTGAATGTTCTGCTGCGATATTTTATTTTGCAAGTTTTTGAAATGTACATGTTTTTGTGTTAATAAACACGAATAGCTTGTTTTGCATCCTCTTTGGAGCAATTTCTAAATGAAGACATATGGAACTTTTATAATTTTTCACTTTTACAAAGAATATCACCGTGGCTGCCTCTGTGCATGCTGTCTTTACCACAAGTGTCTGAGGCTTCCTTCACAGGCAGTTCAAAGAATGATTGCTTCTTTTAGGATAGTATACCGCAAAAGCAAAAATAAATATTTTTTTAAATCTTTTTTTGGAAGGCCTGGCTCACAGTATGATTATAAAATACAATGTTTCTTTAAAATCTCATGTTTCGGGCCGGGCGCGGTGGCTCAAGCCTGTAATCCCAGCACTTTGGGAGGCCGAGGCGGGTGGATCACGAGGTCGAGAGATCGAGACCATCCTGGTCAACATTGTGAAACCCCGTCTCTATTAATACAAAAAAATTAGCTGGGCACGGTGGCGCGTGCCTGTAATCCCAGCTGCTCAGGAGGCTGAGGCAGGAGAATTGCCTGAACCCAGGAGGCGGAGGTTGCGGTGAGCCGAGATCGCGCCATTGCACTCCAGCCTGGGTAACAAGAGCGAGACTCCGTCTCAAAAAAAAAAAAAAAAAAAAAAAAAAAAAAAAATCTCATGTTTCTTGCTTATATTTTCTTTGCATGAGTCTTTTAATTTGAATTTTTGTGTACATCTTTTTATAGATTATATTTGATTGCTTTTAAAGTTTCAGATTATAAATATCTAAATAGGTTAATATGAAGATTGGCAAAGCCCTCCATTTTCTTTCCAAACTTTTGTTCATTCCTTTTTTATATAACAGTCACATTTTATTAAATTCTGACATATTTTATGTTTGAATGGCTATGAATTTTTACAGTTACAGGTCTTTAAGTCACCACATCTTCCCGTAAGAATTGATTTTGTCAGTTAGTGATCATATCTTTATTATGTCTTTCAGTAAAGTTTGTTTGTTTGCTTACAGTTCAGTAATGTTAGGTGCATTTACATATTTACATTAGTTATTGGACTTTCAGAATGCCTATGTTCTTGGTGCTTGATAGTTTCCTCATGAGCCCCTTAGGTGCTCTTTATTTTCTTTATTTTTTATAGTTTTTGTTTTCTTCCCTGTCAAAATCCCCTTTAAGTTCACTGATTCCTTCTTCTGCATAATTAAGTCTGCTGTTGAACTCATCTAGTGAATTTTTCAACTCAGTAACCGTATTTTTAGGTCGAATTTTTTTCTTTCTGTTTTGTTTTCAGGCAGGGTTTCACTCTTGCCCAGGGTGGAGTGCAGTGGCATGATCTTGGCTCTCTGCATCCTCTGCCTCCTGGATTCAAATGAACCTCCCACCTCAACCTCCTGAGTAGCTGAGACTACAGGTGTACACCATCACACCTGCCTAATTTGGTTGGTTGCAAAACTCCTGGGCTTGAGTGATTCTTCCACCTCGGCCTCCCGAGTGCTGGAATTACAGGTGTGAGCCATGGTGCCCAGCCTCAGAACTTCTTTTTGATTCTTTAAAGTTTCTATCTCTGTTGATATTCTTCTTTGCATGTATAGTTCATACAGTTTTCCTGATTTCATGAACTTGTCTGTGTGTGTGCTGTCTTTTAACTCATTGAGCATTCTTGTGGCTGCTATTTCAAATTCTTTGGTAATTCACATAGAGTCAGTCCTCTGTAGTCAGGGCTTATGCAGCCACGGGTGGAACCAACTGTGAACTACAAATAGCCAGAAAAGAATGGATGGTGTCATCTGTGTTGAACATGTGTAGTCCTTTTTTTACTTGTCATTATTTCCTAAACAATGCAGTATAACAACTACTTACATAGCATTTACATTGTATTAGCTAGTATAAGTAATGTAGAGATGATTTAAATCATATGGGAAGATATAGGTAGGTTGTATGCAAACACTATGCCTTTTTATATAAAAGACTTCAGTATCTGTAGGAAAAGATGGCCAGGGGCAAACTATGGTACAGTACAATAAAAGCAGAGATCAAGCAGTAACAGGAGGCCTATAGTAAAGACCATCTAATGGTGATGTAGCAGGAGCGGAGGGGAGCAAACCTCTTGAACACCGAACTGAGGAAGAAGTGGCTTTTATTCAGCTGGGAGTTGTGGGGGTGCTACAGCCTCATTCATCAAGCTCCCTGAGCAGCTTCTCTCCCCTTTTATAGGCTTACACTGCTAAAGGGGAAACTGAGGTGGAACTATGTCATTGTCCATTTGCTGGAGTCTGACCTTACAATCTTTTGGCTTTATTGATTTGCTAATTCATATGCAGTGTGAGCGGGAACCAGGAGGGGAGGGGGGCTTACAGAGACAAGACAAAAGCAACAAGCTGTTTGTTAGCAGAGGTGTTTCCAGGAGGGGGCGTGGTCCGTAGAGATGTGGGGGCGTGAACCAGTGCAGGGCTCCGGCCAGCAGAGATAACATTGATTTGCAGCTCTTTTTAGGTTAACAGATAGCAGAGATGCTGGGAACTAAAGAGGGAGTCATTTTCCCAGCTCTTTAGTATTTAATTTTTTTTTCCTTCTTCACCCTCCTTCCCATCTGGAAGGTAGGGCAGAAGAGGTGAAATTGAAGGAGGTGAGGGGGTCTCCCCTCTCACCAAGACCCCACAACTGTAGACTCACCGATATGTGATCTCAGCTTGGAAGAGCTGTAGGCACTTTACCACAGTGCGTAAGAACTTCCATGTGAGGTGATCCCAACAAAACTACTGGGGCAGGAATTCGCAAGATGCTAGGGACCCAACCTCTTCTCCAGAATGTCTAGAAGGTGGGACATGGAGTCAAAGGAGATTATTGTCAAGCCTTATTATTTAATGTGTGTGCTCTATTGGGTTTCAGACTTACATGGGAACAGGTACCTCTTCCTTCCTGTTTCTCCCTTTTGGAATTGAAATATCTAACCTGTGTCTGCCCTACTATTGTATTTTGGAAGCACATAACTCATTTGATTTCACAGGTTCACAGCTGGAGAGGAGTTTACCTCCAGATGAAACACAGCTTTGAGTCTCACCCATATCTGATTTCAGTTATAGTTAGATGCAGCTCTGGACTGTAGACTTTTGAATTGGTAGTAGAAAATGTTAAGGCTTTGGGAGTCATTGGGATGGAATATATTTCGTACATGAGAAGTACATGAATTTTGGCAGACAAGGGTAGAATTCCATGGTCTGAGTGTTTTTCTCTCCTCCACAATTTATGTTCAGACTTAATCCCCAATGCCCAATCTCCAAGAATTATGAGGTGTGGCCTTCAGGAGGAGGTTAGATCATGAGGGTTCTTCCTTTGTCAGTGGGATATGGTGTTATTTTCACTGAGATATCAAAAGGCTTATTCTAGGGAGTTCACTGCTTTTTGCCCCTTCTGTCCCTTCTGCCATGTGGGGACACTGCGTTCCTTATCTCCAGAGGATGCAGCAACAAGACACCATCTTGGAAGCAGGGAATATCCCTCAGCAGACATCAGTCCCGCTGACACCTTGATCTTGGATTTCTCAGCCAGTGGAATCATGAGAAATACATTTCTGTTCATAAATTAGTCTGCCTTATTTTGTTATAGCTGCACAGAAAGACTAGGACATACTCTAACTGTTATGTAACTGTTGGATTCTGTTGATTCAGCTCTAATTTTCAGACGTCTAGGTTCAGGTGCTTGCTCTGCTGGTTGCAGGTTGTTGACCTGGGCGAGTTTCTTAGCGTGTCTGTGACATAACTGTCTTCTAGTAAGATGGGAAGAAATCTTTCTGTCATTGGTTATTATGTTGTCATTTGAATTAGAACATGTAAAGCATTTGGAGTAATGCCCAGCACATGAGAAATGTTCCAAAACTTTAGACGTTGCTGTTGCTCTTGTCATCACAGTTCTTAGTTTCTGACCTTTCTTTAGAGCCACTAAGAGCATTGTCATTTCTGATGACACCACTTGTATTCTAGCTCATCCAGACACCTCATTTGGTGTATCAAATATAATATCTAATACTTGCATAGGGATAACCATGTGTTTATTTCTTATTTTGTCAACAAAAATGAGAAATGTGCACTGATTTAGAGAAAATTCTAATCTCCCATTGAATTTTATAAAAACTAAAATTAGGGACGTATAATTATCTCACAGTTGCTTTTCATGAATATGTCAAAACACATAATCAAATTGATGTGACCTTCTCTTCTCATTTTATGTAAAGATAAGAGCTCACTCATTGTTCATCATTGAAATGTGTTTTTCATTTCAGGGATCTTTGACATTCAAGGATGTGGCCATAGAGTTCTCTCAGGAGGAGTGGAAATGCCTGGACCCTGTTCAGAAAGCTTTGTACAGGGACGTGATGTTGGAGAACTACAGGAACCTGGGATTCCTGGGTGAGGATAATTTTCCTCCGGAAGTTAGGATCTTCCCTTGTGCATTTTTGTACTTTCCTTATTATAGGAGGTCCTACGTTATTTGACAGAGATTGAAGCCTTGTTTATTCACAAATAAAAAGCTTCATAATGCTATATCTGGCCTTTAACTGTCCCATTTCTATGGATATTCTGCTTCCTTCTTTGTACATAAGTGGTGGTTCCAGAACTGATGTACATATAAAACCTTATAGCAGAGTTAATACAGCAAATTCCCTGTTCCTGTTTTCTATCCCTGTGCTTTTTTTTTTTGAGACACAGTCTCAGTCTGTCATCCAGGCTGGAGTGCGGTGGTATGATCTCAGCACACTGCAACCTTAGCTTCTTGGGATCAAGCCATCCTCTTACCTCAGCCTCCCAAGTAGCTGGAACTATGGGTGTGCACCACCATGCCCAAGTAGAGACAGAGTTTCACTATGTTGCCCAGGCTGATCTTGAACTCCTGGGCTCAAGCAGTCCTCCCACCTTGGCTTCCTAAAGTGCTGAGATTACAGGTATGAGCTCGTATGCTTGGCCCATCCCTGTGTTTTTGATATATCATTTCTTGGGAGAGAGCTAGATTTCTGCATCTTATAGTGTTCCTTAAGCATTCAGAGGGAGGCAATCAATAGATGAGTTTGTGAAACATTTTGTAGATTCAACTGCAATGTTTTCTCTTCAACCTAAACGTTAGGCTGGGTTCTGGAAAAACCATGGGACATCTTCTTTCTTTTTTTATAAGCAGGACTCTGTCTTCCTGACCTGAATATTATCTCCATGTTGGAGCAGGGAAAAGAGCCCTGGACTGTGGTGAGCCAAGTGAAAATAACAAGGAACCCAAATTGGGGGGAACGCATGAAAGGCGTGATCACAGGTAAGAGCTCAGATGGGCACAATGGAAGCAGCACCGTGAAATTGTTTGTGTAAAACTGCAAGTGGGAGAGTTCTGTAAGGAAACAAATTTGGTTTTCTATGAGCTCTGAAATTTTTCTTCTTTCCTGTTTATCACTTTGCTCCCCAGACATGTGTAAGTTTATCCTTTCACTCTCCAGTGGTGCTGCCGCTCAGACAGAGCAAAGGACAAGACTATTATGATGGATCACAGTGTCATCTGTATTCTGTGAACTCTGATGCTTTGGCTCTGTGGCATGGGAAGGACCTTTTCAAAGGAGTCTCTTTCCTGTGTGGCCTCTCCTCCTGTTCTTGATTCCATCTGATGCTCAGTTCTCTGATTCGTGTACATTAGAGCTGAGGGCTCCATAGTCCTGATACCTGGAGCTTTTCTGGTTCCACCCCATTTCCTATACATGAAAGTGCTGGTCCGGAAATGGGGAAACACTGGTTACCCTTTCTTTGAAGCTGGGATCCTGAAACTGCATGGGACTGTCTTCAGCTCTGTCTGCCTGTCAGGTCCCTCAGCCATTTGTTCAGTTCTTCTTTGAACAGTATTCTTGGGTTTGTGACAGGGGAGTCAGTTGGGTCTCCTGAGATTGTTACATAGAAAAACCGTAAAGACAGTTGACACAAAGGTCCTCTCTTTATTCTTAATCCTACACAGGGAGCATATCTCTGTCTTCAGACTCTCAGGCTGGGATCTGTGGACAGAGCAGAGTATCATTTTGAGATTCCCTCCTAATACAACTCCTGTGTTTTTCTCTGTCTTGTTTATGCCTTGGCTCTTCCTAATTTTATATTCTCTTTTATGTTTGTGTGAATTTTTGCCTCTGAGACTTGCTTTGGATAAACAGATTTCTAGGGTCTGGCATTTTATCCTTTGTTCTGCTATGATAACCCATCTTGGGGTTATGAATATCCTGTGGACTGTCTCAAGGAGTGGGTTGACTGCGTAAGAGAAAACCCTTGAAGGAGAGCACTTTGAGTGATAAGTTTTAACATCATCTTGCTATATACAGTAGTGACTGTTAAAGCCAGAGTAGAATGGTCAGTATGTATCATGATACTCAGATAGAGAGCATCACAAGAGCCTGGTTTTTCAAATGTGTCTTTCAAGGGTACTGTGGCAATGTTGATCTCATATACTAATGGTCCTCATTTTTGAGGTAGCGGTGAATGGCGTAGGAATTTCTCCCAGGGATAACACTGTCCAAGTTCACAGCTTCATGTCTGCAGGGCGGTTGCCTGAACCACTGCTCATGCCACACTTTTGTTCCCCAGTATTTTCCGTTTACAGTGAGTGTGACTTTGATCTTATCGAGGAAGCTAATGAAGTTGAATGAAGCTTACATTTTTTAAGTCCACAAAATTTGTTTTAAGCAAACATTGCTTTCATCTTGTGCATTTTCATGTATTATAAGTGTGCTTTGTTTTTATTTATTTAATGATAAGTTCCATATTTTTGAGGATACTCAGTTTTCTTTGTTTTATGTTTCTATGTGTGGTAGTGTTGTGTTGGGGAATGCATATTGTTTTATGTATTTTACTAGATTTCCTTCTTTTTTTTTTTTTTGAGACGGAGTTTTGCTTTTGTTACCCAGACTGGAGTGCAATGGCGCGTCTCGGCTCACCACAACCTCCGCCTCCTGGGTTCAAGCAATTCTCCTGCCTCAGCCTCCCGACTAGCTGGGACTACAGGCGCGTGCCACCGTGCCCAGCTAATTTTTGTATTTTTAGTAGAGACGGGGTTTCACCATGTTGACCAGGATGGTCTCGATCTCTTGACCTCGTGATCCACCCGCCTCGGCCTCCCAAAGTGCTGGGATTATAGGCGTGAGCCACCGTGCCCAGCCTAGATTTCCTTCTTTAGTACAGATGGTACAGCTCAACAGCATTTCCCTAAAACTTACACAAACAACATGATATTGTGTTAAGACAGTTTCAGTTAATTCCTTTTGCTTCTGTTTCACCTGACTTAGTTCCTATTAAACTATATATTTGTCAATTAAATTGATTGCAGTTTTTAAATTGGAAAGTTTTAATATCTCAAACATAATTTTTAATTGTTACTATCTTAATTGTGGAAATACCATTTAATAGATTGATCATTCTTTGTTATGTAAGATATATTACTTTTCTGTAGTATGTTTTGGTTTCCTAAATGTAACTTGCTGGATTTTCTTTAAATTGCACCATTTTTTCCTTTCTTGGAACAATTGCTGTATTATGATAACTATTCGCCTATCTACATTCATGTCCATCATGTTATACTGAATCATTATTCAAAATATATTTTACATTTAGCCCATTTCTTACACTCCAAGGACTTCTCTACTATTTATAAAACCATTATGTTTTTTCATGATGGTCAAGCAATGAGGAATAAATTATCTTAAAAAAACTTATATTGGGCCAGGAGTGGTGACTCATGCCTGTAATCCCAGCACTTTGGGAGGCTGAGGTGGGCAGATCATTTTGAAGTCTGAGGTCAGGAGTTCGAGACCAGCCTGACCAACATGGTGAATCCCTGTTTCTACTAAAAATACAAAAAAATTAGCCTGGTGTGGTGGCACATGCATGTAATCTCAGCTACTTGGGAGGCTGAGGAAAGAGAATGGCTTGAACCCAGGAGGTTGAGGTTGCAGTAAGCCGAGATTGCACCACTGTACTTCAGCCTAGGCGACAGAACAAGACTCCATCTCTTAAAAAAAGTAAAAAAAAAAAAATTACTTTGTCCAGAAAAGTTTTTTTCTAGGTTTTCTTCTAGGATTTTTGTAGCTTGAGGTCTTACATGTAAGTCTTTATTCATCTTGAATTAATTTTTGTGTATGATGAGAGACAGGAGTGCAGTTTCATTCTTCTGTATATGGCTAGTCAGTTTTTCTAGCACCTTTTATTGAATAGAATGTCTTTTCCCAATTGTTTTTGTTGAGTTTATCAAAGATTAGTTGGTTGTAGGTATATGGCTGTATTTTTGTGTTCCTATTCTGTTCCATTGGATAGCTTCTATTTTAATGTTAGCATTTGTATCTATACATTTTCTATTTTAGAACTGTTTTTTCTACATTCATAAGTTTTGATATGTTCTATTTTCATTTTTTTTTGTTTTGAGATTTTTAAAAAATTTCCCTTGTGATTTCTAATTTGACATATTGGCTGTTTCACAGCATGGGTTTTGTTGTTGTTGTTGTTTTTGTTTGTTTTCTTTTTTTTTTTTTGAAATGGAGTTTTGCTCTCGTTGCCCAGGCTAGAGTTCAGTGAGGTGATCTTGGCTCACTTCAACCTCCACCTCTTGGGTTCAAGCAATTCTCCTGCCTCAGCCTCTCAAGTAGCTGGGATTACAGGTGCCTGCCACCATGCCCAGCTAATTTTTTGTATTTAATAGAGACAAGATTTTACCATGTTGACCAGGTTGGTCTTGATCTCCTGACCTCAGATGACCCACCTACCTCTGCTGCCCAAATTGCCGGGATTACAGGCATGAGCCACCATGCCCAGCCTAAGATTGTGTTGTTTCCACATATTTGTTGATAATCTAATTTTCTTCAGCTATTGATCTCTAGTTTTATTTTTTTATTATGGGATAAGTTATGCTTTACAATTTTAGTGTTTAAATAGTTTTAAAACTTTTTCTTTTCAAATATTTCTTTTGAAGAATGTTTCATATGAAGTTCTGAAAAACTGGTGCTGTTTTTGAGTGATGTGTTGTGCATATATAGATTGGGTCCAATTTGATGTATAGTTTAGGTTCTGTAGTTCCTTATATTTCTTCAATCTGATCGTCCTATTTTTAAGTAAAAGTGGGCCATTGACATCTCTTATTAATACTGTGGAAGTATTTCTCTAGTTATGTTAATTTTGCTTTACATTTTAAGGATCTCTAATATTAGGCACATATTATTATATCCTCCTAGTGAATTACCTCTTTAATCATTGTATTGCTCTTCTTTGTCTCTTGTACCGGTTTTGACATAAAGTCTATTTCAACTGATATCATCTTAGCCTCCATTCTGTTACCATTTATAGGAGATATCTTTTTTCATACCTTCAATTCAGCGTATGTGTGTCCTTTGAATTAAAATGAGTCTTTTCTGGATAGCATGTAGCTGAAGCCAGTTTTAAAAATTCACTCAGCCAGTCTCTGTCTTCTGATTGTGGAGTATAAACCACTTACATTTAATATAATTACTGATAGAAAAGGACTTATATTGCCATTTTTTAAGTGTTTTCTGTATCTCTTTTAGATTTTTGTTGTTCTTTTTCGTACTGCCTTCATTTTTATTTAGTTGATTTTTTTTCCCAAAATAGTTTTATTTCCATTGTGTGTGTCTTCTATACATTCTTTGTGGTTACCACTGCAATTACAGAAAACACTTTAGCTTTATAACATCCTATTTTAAACTAATAATAGCTTAACTTCAGTTACATACAAAAATGACTTTTTTACAGATCTGCTTCCATGTTGTGTTTTTGATATCCCAGATTACGTTCATCATATATATGTGTGTGTGTGTGTGTGTGTGTGTGTGTGTGTGTTTTCAGTATAAAATAATGTTTACCAGTAGCAGTTATTTTAAAACCCCATGTTCATTACATTTTGTAGGTATCTCTCCTAAATGTGTGATCAAGGAATTATCACCAATACAGAACAGTAACACAAGAGAAAAATTCCAAATGATGATGTTGGAAGGACATGAAAGGTGTGACACTGAAAATTTTTACTTCAGGGAAATCCAGAAAAATCTACAGGACCTTGACTTTCAACGGAAAGATGGTGAAATAAATTATAAAGAAGTGCCGATGACCCGTAAAAACGACCTTACTGGTAAAAGACTTCAACATAGTCAAGGGGATGTAGAAAACAAGCATACTGAAAATCAGCTTATATTAAGCTTTCAGTCACATCTGGCTGAACTGCAGAAATTTCAAACTGCAGGGAAAATTTATGAATGTAATCAAATTGAGAGGACAGTTAATAATGGTTTTTTAGTTTCACCACTTCAAATGATTTTTCCTAGTATCCAAACCAACACTTCTAGAAAATTTGGGAATGATTTTTTGCAACTTTCATTACCTGCACAAGATGAGAAAACACATATTAGGGGAAAACCTTACATAGGTAATGAGTGTGGCAAAGCCTTTAGAGTGTCTTCAAGTCTTATTAATCATCAGATTACTACAGAGAAACCTTACAGATGCAATGAGTCTGGCAAAGCCTTTAATCGGGGCTCTCTATTAACTGTACATCAGGTAGTCCGTTCAAAAGGGAAACCGTATCAATGTGATGTGTGTGGCAAGATCTTCAGACAAAATTCAGATCTTGTAAATCACCAGAGATGTCACACCGGCGACAAACCCTACATATGTAATCAATGTGGCAAGTCCTTTAGTAAAAGTTCCCACCTTGCAGTTCATCAGAGAATTCATACTGGAGAGAAACCTTATAAATGTAATCAATGTGGGAAGTGCTTTAGTCAAAGTTCCTCTCTTGCAACTCATCAGACAGTTCATACTGGAGACAAACCCTACAAATGTAATGAGTGTGGCAAAACCTTTAAACGGAACTCAAGCCTCACTACACATCATATAATCCATGCAGAAAAGAAACCATATACATGTGACATATGTGGCAAGGTCTTTTATCAAAGTTCACAACTTGTAAGGCACCAGATAATTCATACTGGAGAGACACCTTACAAATGTAACGAATGTGGCAAGGTCTTCTTTCAACGTTCACGTCTTGCAGGGCATCGGAGAGTTCATACTGGAGAGAAACCTTACAAATGCAATGAATGTGGCAAGGTCTTCAGTCAACATTCACATCTTGCAGTGCATCAGAGAATTCATACTGGAGAGAAACCTTACAAATGTAATGAATGTGGCAAAGCCTTTAATTGGGGCTCATTACTCACTATACATCAGAGAATTCATACAGGAGAGAAACCTTACAAATGTAATGTGTGTGGCAAGGTCTTTAATTATGGTGGATACCTTTCAGTTCATATGAGATGTCATACTGGAGAGAAACCTCTCCGTTGTAATAAATGTGGCATGGTCTTCACTTACTATTCATGCCTAGCACGTCATCAGAGAATGCATACCGGAGAGAAACCGTACAAATGTAATGTATGTGGCAAGGTCTTCATTGACAGTGGAAACCTTTCAATTCATAGGCGAAGTCATACTGGAGAGAAACCTTTCCAGTGTAATGAATGTGGCAAGGTCTTCAGTTACTACTCATGCCTAGCACGTCATCGGAAAATTCATACTGGAGAGAAACCTTACAAATGTAATGATTGTGGCAAAGCCTATACTCAGCGTTCAAGCCTCACTAAACATCTGGTAATTCATACTGGAGAGAAACCTTACCATTGTAATGAGTTTGGCGAGGCTTTTATCCAAAGTTCAAAACTTGCAAGATATCACAGAAATCCTGCTGGGGAGAAACCACACAGATGTAGTGAATGTGGTAGAACTTTTAGTCATAAAACAAGTTTGGTGTACCATCAGAGAAGACATACTGGAGAGATGCCATATAAATGTATTGAATGTGGGAAAGTCTTTAATTCCACTACAACCCTTGCAAGGCATCGGAGAATTCATACTGGAGAGAAACCTTACAAATGTAATGAATGTGGCAGAGTCTTCCGTTATCGCTCAGGCCTAGCACGTCATTGGAGTATTCATACTGGAGAGAAACCTTACAAATGTAATGAGTGTGGCAAAGCCTTTAGAGTGCGCTCAATTCTGCTTAATCATCAGATGATGCATACTGGAGAGAAACCTTATAAATGTAATGAATGTGGTAAAGCTTTTATCGAAAAGTCAAACTTGGTTTACCATCAGAGAAATCATACTGGAGAGAAGCCATACAAATGTATTGAATGTGGCAAGGCATTTGGGCGGCGGTCTTGCCTCACTAAACACCAACGACTTCATTCTGGTGACAAACCTTATAAATGTAATGAGTGTAGCAAATCTTACATTAGTCGCTCAGGCCTCACCAAACATCAGATAAAACATACTGGAGAGAAGCTTATAACTAAACTGAATGTGGAAAGACCTTTAGACATTGTCCTAACTTCTGGGATCACCAAATAATTTATACTTACTGATATAGCTTGTATATTTGTCCCTTCCCTCTGAAATCCCTAACCTTAATCTCCAGTATTGGAGGAGCCTAGTGGGAGGTGATTGGATCATGGGGTGGATTTCTCAAGAAAGGTTTAGTACCATCCCCTTAGTGCTGTCCTTGTGATAGTGAGTTCTCATGAGGTCTGGATGTTGAAAAGTGAATGTCAGGGTCAGGTGCCATGGCTCATGCCTATAATCCCAGCACTTTAGGAGGCCAAGGTGGGTGGATCACTTGAGGTTAGGAGTTCGAGAGAGAGCAGCCTGGCCAACATGGTGAAACCTGTCTCTGCCAAAAATTACACAAAATTAGCAGGGCTTTGTGGCGGGCACTTGTACTACCAGCTACTCGAGAGGCTGAGTCAGGAGAATCACCTGAACCCTCAAGGCAGAGGTTGCAGTGAGCCGAGATTGCGCCACTGCACTCCAGCCTGGGTGACAGAGTGAGACTTCGCTTTACACACACACACACACACACACACACACACACACACACACGAATGGCACCTCCCTAGTTTGTTCTCCTGGCCATGTGACATGCCCACTCCCCCTTCACCTTCCACCATCATTTTAACCTTCCTGAGGCTTCCCCAGAGAGTAACCAGATGCCAGCACCATGTTTCTGTAAAGCCTGCAAAATTGTGAGCCAATTAAACCTCTTTATACATTACCCAGCCTCAGGTATTTCTTTCTAGCAATGCAATTATGAGTTGATACATTTACACATGCAGTGAATATAGCTAAGTTTTAAGCAACTGTTCACGAGGCATAAGAATATAAATCCTGGAGAGACATCACAGAAGTATAATATGTGTGGTAAGAATACTACTTAAAGGTCAAAACTTGCGAATCTCTAAGTAACTTGAAGTGCAGATATGCTTTACAAATGAAATGAGTGCGGCAAAAGCTTTACCAGAGTTCAATCACTACTTGACATGAGAGTTTATACTGGAAAGAAATCATTTAAATGTATGTGCTAGAGGCTTCCCCCAGGTATCTGAACTCACTAGACATCAGAATATACATCTTTGACAGGAACCACACGAATGGAATGTGCGTGCTAAGGCTTCTTACCTGAACGTCAAAACAGAAACATCAGAGTATTCATACAGGACACGGCCTTACAAATGTAACAAATGTGGTAAGCCTTTTTAAAAAAAAATCAAATGGGCCATGTGTCGTGGCTTACACCTGAGCACTTTGGGAGGCCCAGGCGGGTGGATCACCAGAGTTCAGGAGTTTGAGACCAGCCTGGCCAACATGGTGAGACCCCCATCTCTACTAAAAAGACAAAAATTAGCCAGACATGGTGGGCGCCTGTAATCCCAGCTACTTGGGAGGCTGAGGCAGAAGAATTGCTTGAACCCAGGAGGTGGGGGTTGCAGTGAGCCTCCACCTGGGTGACAAGATCAAGACTCTGCCTCAAAAAAATAAAAAATCAAATGTTCATGTTTTTGGAATTTGAGATAATTTATGCGGGAGAAAAGCCAAATGAGTGTGCTTAACATGGAAGGACATTTAGTCAGTAGTGTGTCTTCAGGCTTTACCTGAAGAGAGTAAAGGTTTATTCATACTGGAGAGAAACCTTGGAAATGTAATCAATATGGTAAAATGTTAAACCATTTCTCAACAGATTCCACATTAGGTAAATCATGCTACGGATACTAAGTCTGCCTCTGCATCCAGGATTGACATGGAATGGCAAATACTGTAACTACAAGACATAAAGTATGAAGTCTATTGCCTTTCCTACACATCTTTCATTATGGTCTCTGGGAATAAATCAGTAAGATGATGGGGCCTACTTCATTAGGTGTGGCTTCTTCATATCCATGTTTTCTGGAAGATCAAGGCCACTGTCCTGTGTGAGTTAAGCAGCATGGGGTATGGTGGAGAATAATGTAAATTTACAATGTAAGTCACTGAGCTTGTTGTGTTCAATCAGGGTGTCCTTTTACAAATAGAGTGTTGCTTTGGGATATGGGAAACAGTTGCCTGATAACTGACCAAGAAACAGCAGGAAGGACATTGATAGATTCATATTCAGGATTTTCATGGAAGGTGAGTGATAGGTTGCTAGAGACGATTGTATGAGAGAAATAATGCAGGATAATGGTGGTCATCTCTATTGAATGATAGATGTTATATGTCAAGGATTAATCAGAATGTAATCTTATTCTTGGAAATAGAAGAGAGCAGGTATCAGGAGAGTTTAATCAAAAGAACCAGAATAGCATGTTCATAAGTGGGATTCACATTTAACTGTTTATATTTTACTGCTGAAAATATATTCAGAATGTATCAGAAGTCTCATGTTTTAATTAATAAAATACTATCATTTTTGTTCATAACTCAGTCATGTTCCTTTTACCAACACAGTTTCATTCCACCTTAGTAAGGAACTAACAGCCACTGCACCGTTATGCTTTCATGGTTGAAATAATGTGTAACAGTTTTTTTTTTATGGTAGAATCAACAACAGATTTTTGCAAATAACAGTAGTCCCCCTTACCCATAGGATACCTTCCAAGACTCCCCTGGTGGATGCCTGACACTCTGTAGTACTGAAGCATATATATACAGTTTCAGTAAAGTTTTGATGTGTGACAGCAAAGCTAGCAATAATATCTTTTTATTCAGTCTTTCATGTGCAGATTTCTTTGTTTTGATCACGTCAAAGGAGATTTCAGTGCTATCATGTAGAGATTTCTTACGATAAATCTTAGCAGCTTCAGCATATGATTTTTTTCTTATACAGCAAGAAATTCCAGTTAAAGGAGGTACTTCAGAGCTTTCTTGCTTTTTCTTCTTTTTCTTTCCCCTCTCTTCCTTACTTCCTTTCCTCCCTCTCCTCCCCTCTCTCTTTTCTATTATTTTTTTAAGGGGTTTTTGCCATGTCACCCAGGCTGGGGTGCAGTGGTTATTCACAGGTGAGATCTCTGTACTACAGCCTCAGTAAGCAGTCTTCCTGCCTTAGCCTCCTGAGTAATTAGGATTACAGATGTGGACCACCATGCCTAGCTAATTGATTTTTAAATTTACATTAAAGATGGGGTTTTGCCATGTTACCCAAGCTGGGCTCAAACTCCTGGCCTCAATAAATCCTCCTACCTCAGCCTCCTAAGTAGCTGGGACTACAGTTGCATACCATTGTGCATAGCTTACACCTTCTCTGTGACATCTAAGTTGCAAGCATCACTACTTTTGTGCTTTGGGACCATTAATTAAGTAAAATGAGTTACTTGAATACAAGCACTGCAATACTGTTAATCGGCTGAGATGACTGCTAAGTGACTAACAAATGGGTAGCATATTTAGTGTGTATACACTATATAAAGGGATGATTTATGTCCTGGGTAGAACAATGAGATTTTATCACATTTATGAGAAGAGTGCACAATTTAAAACATGAATTATTTATTATGGGAATATATCATTTAATGTTTTTGGACCACAGCTGCTGTGTGTAATTGAAACCATGGAAAGTGAAACTGTAGATAAGGCGGGATGACTGTACCAGTGTGTTGGGGGAGGGGGAGCCAGCTGGTTTATAGTTTGTGATTCTGAAATCGCAGCTTTGCAAAAAAGAAACTGCAATTTATCAACTCACCAGTATTCACAACGACAGTGCATGCTTGGTGAGCTCAGAATATTTCTGAAAACCTTTGTTCCCATTGCCAATTCCTGGAAACAGTTATGGGTTTCTAAAGAACATCACCACAAATACATTCTGAAGTGTTTTCTAATTCAATTTTCAATTTTGATTATTTTTGATTTCTAATTCTATTTTCTGATTCATTTGTTTCTAAAATTTATTTTTTAGAGCAATTTTAGGTTCCCAGCAAAATTTAGTAGTACAGAGATTTTCTGTATAGCTCCTTCTCCGTTATCAACATTCCCCACCAAAGTGGGAGTTACATTATCACCCAACATCCATAGTTTATATTTAGTTCACACATGTACATTGTGTGGATTTAGACAAGTGTTATACAGTGCCATGTACCCACCATCACAGTAACATAAGGAGGACTTTCACTATCCTAAAAATTCTCTGTGCTCCACCTAGATTTGTATTCTTTTCACTTCTGTCACTTGTTGCTTCACGTTTTGTAGCTGGTTTTAAGTGCATAAAAACAAGATTCTCAAACCATCCCTGTAAATTGACATTTTTATAATGTAACCTCCCTGTCGCTCAGGCTGGAGTACATACACTATGATAAAAAAGAGTGCATACAGTATGATTCTACAAATCTACAGTGACAGGGCAGCTCGCCGGCTGCCCAGAGTGCCTGTTTCGTAATCGCAGCAGGGTAAAAGGCCTGATTGGGATGAGGCTGGAAAGACGGTCACGAGGTCGACTTTTCCAGCTCATTTTGTAATTGCTGCATCCCCCATACCACCTCACTTTGCCAGAGCTGCTAGTTCTTCTGAAGACATTCCCATGGGCCAGTTCCACGGGCCAGTTCCACCTCAAACTTCCCAGAAAGCGTTAGTTCTGCTGTACGGACACCGAACTTCCCCTAAGATGGCTGCGCCCACGGTGCTCTCGCCTAACGGCGCGGTTACTTGTAACGCATCGTTTTTCTTTTTTTAGTCCCGCTTGCTTCATTTTTTATACGGCCCCTAAAACGCTTCGCATTTAGAACAGTGATTGAGGTGCCAGAGGTGACTTTAATTTTCCACTGAGCTGAGACGTCACAGTCGTCATGACCGCTAAGAACGGATGCCGCTCCCTTGTGTAATGGGCTCCGGCCTTTAAGAAATTTGCGCTGTTCCCTGTCCCCTTCAATGAGATCAACTTATTCTGTTTCCTGTCCGTTCAGGGAACTTTACCCCCACGCCATTTCTGCCTCTGATAATCTCTCCATTTTCTGCCAGGGCTGAGGTGTCTGGAAATTGGACAGTCTTAGACGCTTCTGCTCACCGCGTCTCGCGGATGCTGTGCCTTCCGTACGTCACGTACTCAAAGATGGCCGCCCCCAGAGGAGCGAAGCGAAGGCGGCGCTGGCGAGGCTCCTCCTGAGGAAAAACCGGAAGCCTGCGTTCCGCTTTCCCGGGAAACGCGGTGGACCCTCTCTGGAGGTTTCTGCGGGAGGGAGCTGGGCTAGGGGCCCAGAAGTGGAAGAAGTTTAGGGAAGTTCAGTCTTTGAGAGGTCGCGGCGATTCCAAGGACAGTCAGGTCAGTTTGTGGGTCAGGCCGTGGAAACGCTGTGGGAGGGAGCATTCTGAGGCTGTCTGCGTTGATAGTGGCGCTAGACCGTGGAGGTAGCGCGGGGTTGGGGGTTGGGGTTGGGGGGACGGGTGTCTTCTTTGGAGGGGCGCTAGGAGACCCTGGTAGGTGTCTGTGTTGGGGTATCTTTGGGGGTCCCTTAGGGAGGCTCTGGGTGGTCAGTGATTAAAGGCCTGAGTAGATCAACTACCGATAGTCCTTAGGTCAGGGATTGGGGTATTCGCAAGTCACTCCCTTGTGGGGCTCAGTGACTGAAAACTGGTGGGGTGGCTTTTGTCAATGAATGTGACTTCCGTTTCACATTCTGGATTAATCTGAGGCTCAGTGACCGAGGAATCATTAAGGGAAGCCAGTGTACAAGTGTATCTACTCCGGGTTTTCGTATTAATCTGGCGGAGTCTTTTGTGTAGAGACGAGTGAAAGCTGAAGTCTTCACAGGAGTCCGGGCTGGTGCGTGTGTGTGTGGGTGTGTGTGTGTGTGTGTGTGTGTAGCTCAAACTTTGCTGCTGGAACAGACTTGATGAACGTTAACATTTCCTAAGGAGTCCTGGCTGAGTGTGTGTGTTTGTGTGTGTTTCTCAGACTTTGGCTGTTGCAACAGAGTTGAACATTAACATTTCCTAAGGAGTCCTGGCTGGTGTGTGTGTGTGTGTGTGTGTGTGTGTGTGTGTGTGTGTGTGTTTCTCAGGCTTTGGCTGCTGCAACAGACGTGATGAACGTTAACATTTCCTAAAAGTTTCAGGTCCAAGTCCCTCCTCCACCATGAGTTTTCTAACCCTATGTCTTCCCACAACAACCCATACTCTTGAACCTACAGAAAATGAAAGTTTTTTGGTAAACAGGAAAGACGGGATGAATAAGCTTTCTATTTAAGAGTCTTTTTTTTTTAAATTACTGCTGCACAAATCAATAAGAGCCAATTTTTATCCTTCCTCTTGCAAATGTACTGCATGTTTTTTATCGCTGTTTCCTTTCAGGTTTTATTATGTTAGTATATAAAGGCACTATTTTTCCAGTATTTATATTTTTGAATTATTTTATAAATTTCTACTTATACCCCATATTCCTTCTCTCCGTATCCCTCTTTTTTTTTCAGTGTGTTTTTTGTTCTTCATATTGAAGTGTGTATATAAACACTTTTTTTTTTTTTGAGATAAAATCTTGTCTTATTGCCCGCGCTAGAATGTAATGGCGTGATCTTGGCTCACTGCAACCTCCACCTCCTGGGTTCAAGCCATTCTTCTGCCTCAGCCTCCCGAGTAGCTGGGATTATAGGTACCCTTCACCACACACAGCTAATTTTTTGTATTTTTAGTAGAGACGGGAATTCACCATGTTGACCAGGCTGGTCTTGAACTCCTGACCTCAGGTGATCTGCCTGCCTTGGCCTCCCAAAGTGCTAGGTTTACAGGCATGAGCCACTGTGCCTCGCTGTATATAAACACTTTTAAATTTATATAAAGGCTTTTAAAGAGGTGTGAAGGTAACATTGTACAAAGGAAAAGATGTACAGTTTTTCACCATCCATATGGCCTTATTTAAAAAACTGATACAAGAAGTACCTACTACTTAGGCATGATGTTGTGCGGATTATCCTTTGTGACCTTCCCTTTCACCTTCATGTTACTTCCACACTTCACAAAAGAAAGGCATTCAACCTACATTGAGGGTCTTGCATTTCACTGGTTTGAGAGAACCAAATAAAGAGACAGATACTCAGGGCCACGTGTTAAGGTGAATGTACGACTGAAAGTTGTTTTGCTCTCCAATCTACAGGTCCTGGCTACCCTGGGAAGAGACAAGAAATGAATGAAGAAAGAGGAAGATTCCAGGACCTAGATATGATTTCTATGAATACCCTTCACTGGTAGTGACCGGGGTTTCTAACTAGAAATTTAAGGCAGATCCAGAGGAGACAAAGACAGAGTATCCCGGTGCTGGCCACTTCCCACAACGGAAGAAAATGCTCAATGCCCAGGTGACTTTTCTCTATTTTATTCTCTCCTTTATTCCATAGTGGATTTGTAGAGACCTGTAAGAAATCATTTCAGAATCTAGAGAGAAATAAACTTTAAATCTAACTCCAGAATCGTGGCAAAGGTCAGGAATATGGCGTTTATATGATTCCTACAAAATGACTGATGTTGGAACATAATGCCTGGCTAGAAGATCTTTTCCATTATGTTAGCTGTCAGCTTGCATCTGATGACTCTGACAGCCAGTACAAGAGAGTCATGCTAAGTTATATAATATACAGTAACTGAGGAGAAAGCTGAGCTTCCTCAGTAGATCATTATTTCATGGCAGTTAGAGCTCAAGAAAAATTTGCTATCCTTCTCAGAGGTGATGTGGTGAACAGTGTTTTGAACTAGCTTTCTAATAAAGGCAGAAGATTTCTTACTGCTGTTTATTACAGGGTTCCTCAGATACTCCTATGGAAATAGACCGAGCAAACTCAGTGCACTGACACCGTTTTTTCAGGGGACGAAAGCAAGACCACTCAAAGGACTCAGTCTTGTGTGTCTGTGTGAGCTTATTAGGAATAAAATCTAAGTGGCCTAGGAAAATGGAAGGTGTGCTTAAGTGTCATTTGTCCTGAACAGGTGGCTGAACTGGCATGTAACTACAGATTTGGCATTAGGGAGTTGTCTGATAAGGTCTTGAGTTGTTGGGTGCCATGTTTGATAATTTCATCTCATCTCAGAATATACAGAATCCTTCTGCATTTTCATCTCCAATTCTTAGATTTATTGCTTTTATTTTTTGTAATTATGTAAATTACTCATGGATTCCAAAAGGAAAAAATTGTGGGTTTTTGTTTGTGGTTTTGTTTTATTTTTTATTTTTTTTATTTTTTGAGACAGAGTTTGGCTCTTGTTACCCAGGCTGGAGTGCAATGGCGCGATCTCGGCTCACCGCAACCTCTGCCTCCTGGGTTCAGGCAATTCTCCTGCCTCAGCCTCCTGAGTAGCTGGGATTACAGGCACGCGCCACCATGCCCAGCTAATTTTTTGTATTTTTAGTAGAGATGGGGTTTCGCCATGTTGACCAGGATGGTCTCGATCTCTTGACCTCGTGATCCACCTGCTTCGGCCTCCCAAGGTGCTGGGATTACAGGCTTGAGCCACCGTGCCCGGCCTTTTTTTTTTTTTTTGAGACAGAGTCTCACTCTGTCGCTCAGGCTGGAGTGCAGTGGTGTGATCTCAGCTCACTGCAACCCCTGCTTCCCAGCCATTCTCCTGTCTCAGCTTCCTGAGTAGCTGGGATTACAGGTGTGTGCCACCATGTCTGGCTAATTTTTGTATTTTCAGTAGAGATGGGGTTTCGCCATGTTGGCCAGGCTGGTCTCGAACTCCTGACCTCAGGTGATCCACTCAACTTGGCCTCCGAAAGTTCTGGGATTACAGGTGTGAGCCCCTGCGCCCAGCCCCAAAGGGAAGTAAATTCTAATAATGAAGTACACACTGTTTAAAAAAGTAAATTCCTTCTTCATAACTTACTTCCTAATCCCCTTATACTGCTTCAACAAATGTTTGGTAGCACATACTTGCTGTGACCAAACTGTGTGCATCTCTGTATGTATATGGATGTATGTCTTCTAATGCATACATCTGTGTCTTTTATGTATGTGTCTGTATATATAAACACATTTATTATGGCTTCTCTTGCTTCAGTGGGATCACACTCCACCTGTTGGTCACCTTAGATCAAGCGTGTACAACCTGTGGTCTGGTCTGTGGGCTGCATGCACCCCAGGATGGCTTTGAATGCAGCCCAACACAAATTTGTAAATTTTCTTAAAACATTATGAGAATTTTTTGGGTTTTTTTTTTTCAGCTATCATTAGTGTATTTTATGTGTGGCCCAAGGTGTTTCTTTTTCCAGTGTGGCCCAGGGAAGCCAAAAGATTGGACAGTCCTACCTTAGATGGCATAGTTTTAGAATATAATCACTGTAATTAATTGAAGAATATATATATATATTTTTTTTTTGAGACAGAGTTTGGCTCTTGTTACCCAGGCTGGAGTGCAGTGGCGTGATCTCGGCTCACCGCAACCTCCGCCACCTGGGTTCAGGCAATTCTCCTGCCTCAGCCTCCTGAGTAGCTGGGATTACAGGCACGCGCCACCATGCCCAGCTAATTTTTTGTATTTTTAGTAGAGATGGGGTTTCACCATGTTGACCAGGGTGGTCTCGATCTCTTGACCTTGTGATCCACCCGCCTCGGCCTCCCAAAGTGCTGGGATTATAGGCGTGAGCCACCGCACCTGGCCCGAAGAATATTAACTATATAAAATTCCGTTTGTCTAAAGTCATACATAAAAATATTGTTAAACTATGTAAAGTATCTAAGTGAGTGCCTGCCACATAGAGACTGATACATGGAGTCCTTTGTGCCTTTAAATCTTTGCCAATACTTAAAAATATGACATTATCAAATTACGCAGTTTTCAGTGGTCCAGTATTCTCTCGTCTTATTTTGCATTTTCCTCATCACAGGTGAGGTTGAAACCCTTTTTGTGTATGTCTTGGCCAACTGGATTTTTTTCTCTTGTGAAATGCCTGACTTTATAACTTTTACATTAAAAAAACTTTTTTCTTACTGGTTAATGAGTTATTTATATCTGCTACGTATTGATCTTCTGTTTACACCAAGTGTTTTTTAGCCTGTCATTTTTCTTTCAGCTTTGTTTATGATCTATTTTTCAATGTAGAAATTTAGTTTTTTTCATAAAATTTGTCTATTTTTTTCCTTTATGGCTTTGAACATGAATATATTTCATATTTGCTTCTGCTTCCATGAATATGTTTCATATTTGCTTCTACTGCTTTCTGGTCAGGACTTTAAAGAGGAAAAACTTATTTTTGAGTATTAATTAGATAGAAACCTAAGGGTTTTTTTTCCCCAGATTTATTTCTCATGTGAAATAATTCAGAATGTGATAAGATCAGCAGCATTAAGAGTTTGCAGATTTTACCAAGTCTGTTCTCCTCTCTGTGTATTAATCTCTGCAATTACATGAGGATAGATTATCCCATCAATTTTCACCTGGCTCTTTCCTTCCCACTGCCATATTATTATAAGTCATGTTGAGATAGGAGAGTGGCAGTTTAGCTGACAAGAGCGTCTCAAATTATTGTGGCATTTGGGGCTAGGCCATACCATACAATTTGCCAGTTGCCGCAGAATCAAGACATTGAAGATGTTATTCTGCACTTTTCTTGCTTCTTTTATTTTTGTGGAAGTCAGTTGTTTAGACATTCTATCTTTCTTTTGATGGTAATGCATCTTTTCCTCCTGTTAATGGTTGTTTTCATAATGTTATATATGCATCTGATGTTCAATTGTTTCAGTCTGATGTGTCTAGATGTAGATTTTCTGCTTTGCTTTGTTGGTTTACTAAATCTGAATTATAGGATATTTAATCAGTTCTGAAAATTCCTCACTCAGCTCTTTGGAAATTGCTTCTCCTATTTCAATATAATATTTCAAAAACTATGTATAGGCGTATGTTAGGCCTCACTCTGTCTTCCATATTTAATAAACTCTCCTTCATACTTTTATTCATTTTGTGTCTCTGCTTCATTTTTCAGTTATTTTAATTTTTTGAGACAGGATCTCACTCTGTCACCCATGCTGGAATGCAGTGGTGTGATCACAACTCACTGCAGCCTCAACTCCCTGGGCTCCAGCAATCCTCCCACCTTACCTACCTTCCCAAGTAGCTGGGACCACAGGTGTGTGCCACCACACCTGGCTAATTTTTGTCTTTTTGGTAGAGGCGGGATTTTACCATGTTTCCCAGGCTGGTCTTGAATGCCTAAGCTCAAGTTTTCCATCTGCCTCAGCCTCCCAAAGTGCTGGGATTACAGGTGTGAGCCACCACACCTGGCCCCGTTATTTTTTTTACTGTGAATTTCAACTCACTAATTATCTCTTCAGTGTATCTAATATATCCTTTCTGATAATAGACACACATACCTGTGACTGTATACATATATATTAATATAGATATGTATGTGTGTGTGCGTATATAGATATATATTTGATATATATTTCCAAGAATAAGTTTTCACAGTTTGATTAATCTTTAATAGTTTCTTATGCTTCTATATATTTCTATTTTTAATCCATTTAATAATTAAACATGAATGTAGTATCCTGTGATTCTAGCATCTAGAGTCTCTCCATGTCTCATGCTAGTATTAGCTGGGAAGGCTTACAGCAAATAAAACAGTTATTTCAGATATCTAGATGTCAGTAGCATATACTGCCTTGAGTGGTCAATATATACTGAAATTAAAATTTATACATAAAACTTGTTTTTACTGAGAGAATTTGGTATAAAACCTTTATTTTTGTTGAGCAAGCGGGGCACTGTACAATTATAGAAAACTTGGAGATTAATTCTCTGACAATATTAAAAAATACAATAGGCTTATAGATTCATGCAGTCTACGTGGTTAATATGAGCGGGACAACTTCCTTCACATTCTTTTCATGTCAATAAAAGAGAAACACTTACTATTAATCAAGGCTCTGTTTTTTTACAGGAATCGCTGACACTGGAGGATGTTACTGTGGAGTTCACCTGGGAGGAGTGGCAGCTCCTGGACCCTTTTCAGAAGGACTTGTACCGGGATGTGATGTTGGAGATCTACAGCAACCTGGTATCAATGGGTAAGGACAGATGCCCTGGGTCACCTGGAAGGTGCCCAGTCTGTGGCCTTTGCTTTCTCAGCTGCTTACCCTTGGAAGTCACTGCAGTGCTCTGAATAGCAGATTTTTAGTGCATCCTCTGGCTTCTGATAAAAGGATGTATCCCTCATTGTCCAAGAGGGATTGGTTTCACAACTTTCCAAAGATTTGAAATCCACAGATGCTCAAGTCTCATATAAATGGCATTGTATTTACATATAACGTACACACACCTCCTCCCGAATTCTTTAAATCATCTCTAGGTTACGCTTGATACTTAATACAATGTAAATGCCATGTAAATAGTTGTTATACTCTGTGTTTTATTTATTATTATTATTATTATTTTTCTTTAGAGACAGGGTCTTGCTCTGTCACCCAGGATGGAATATAGTGGTGCCTTCATTGGCTTGCTGCAGCCTTGAATTGGATTTAAGTGATCCTTCTGCCTCAGCCTTTTGAGGAGCTATGCCTACAGGTGCAAACCACCATGCTCGGCCAATTTTTTTTTTTTTTTGAGACGGAGTTTCGCTCTTGTTGCCCAGGCTGGAGTGCAATGGCGCGATCTCGGCTCACTGCAACCTCTGCCTCCTGGGTTCAGGCAATTCTCCTGCCTCAGCCTCCTGAGTAGCTGGGATTACAGGCACGCGCCACTATGCCCAGCTAATTTTTTGTATTTTTAGTAAAGACGGGGTTTCACCCTGTTGACCAGGATGGTCTCGATCTCTTGACCTCGTGATCCACCCGCCTTGGCCTCCCAAAGTGCTGGGATTACAGGCTTGAGCCACCGTGCCTGACCCAATTTTTTTTTTTTTTTTTTTGGTAGAGATGGAGTCTGTGTTGCTCAGGCAGGTCTCCAACTCCTGACTTCAAGTGTTGGTTTCATGTCAGCCTCCTATAGTGCTGGGATTATAGGCAAGAGCCATTGCACTTTGTATTTTTTGTTATTGTATTGTTAGTTTTTATTGTTTTAAAAAATATTTTCAATCCATCATTGGTTGAATCCCTGGATGTGAAATTTTCAGATATTAAGGTCTGACTGTAATCTGCCCTTTCCTGAGAGAAAAGCCTCTACTTTGCAGATGTGAAAACTATTGCAGATGTTAAACTATGTTAACATTCTCTCATGTTACATATCCCAGCCCAATCCATTGTGTCTAAGTCTTCTATCATTTCTCATAAACAGGTTTTCAAGTCAGCAAACCAGATGCACTCTCCAAGTTGGAACAAGGAGAAGAACCATGGACGATAGAAGATGAAAGGCACAGTCGAATCTGTCCAGGTACGTGAGAACCAGCAAGATGCATAAGTCATATTATAGTCAGTAAGAGAAGGCTGTGTGGGTGTCTGAGGACACAGAAGCAGCGACTACATTAAGAATAGGAATCGTTTTCCCTCCACCAAGAACCCTTCTCATCTTAAGGTTATATTCTCGTTTAGTACCATACATCTGTCCTGTCTGTGCTGGTGTTATGTTGAATGTCCTCTACCTAAGGAGTTCTCTTCTTAAAAGTCTCTACCGTTTTGTTGAGTGTTTACCTAGAAAGGACTGTTTTGCATCTTACATCAGTTCTAGTCCAAACCAGGTCATGACTTATGTCTACCTCAGAGTACTTCCTCTGTACATTTGATTTCTGCTTTTCATTTAGTTCATCTTAGACAGTAGCATTGTATTCATTTCCCGAATGTGTTCTTCCCATTATAGATTGATTTTTTTTAACAGCTTAGATAGTTTACATACTATACAATTTGCCAGTTTAAAGTTTATTTTTCAGTGCTTTGTAGTATGTGAACAGTTATGTGACCATCACCTTAGTGAATTTTGGATTTCACTGAATTACTTAAAAAAAAATTTCCTTCCAAGCCCTTAGTCCTACGCAATCACTAATCTACTTTTTATCTCTATAGATATGCCTGTTCTGGACATTTTATATAAATAGAATCAAAATATATGGTCTTTTGTGTCTGGCTTCTTTCATTTAGCATGTTTTTGAAATTCTTCCATTCTTTAGCATGTGTCAGTACTTCAGTTCTTTTTATTGTTGAATAATATTCCATTGTATGGATATACCATATTTTTATTTATCCATTCATCTGTTGGATGAACATTTGGGTTATTTCTGCTTTTTGGCTTTTATGAATCATGCTGCTATGAACATTTGTGTACAATTTTTTCAGAAACATGTTTTCATTTTTCTTGAGCCTTCATCTAGGAGTATTATTGCCGGGTCACTTGTAGACCAGGAGGGGTCCAAGTGCAGTACTTCTGGTCCTTCTCTCACTGTGGACATTAAATTTCTTCCCAGCCACAGTGTGTGACAATACAGAGTATTGCCAACTAGGGAAGCCCACTTGAGCCTTTGGTGGCCAGAGTTTTGATTGGGTTTCAGTCACATACAGCCCACCTACCTGGCCCACCAACTTTCCCAGAAGTTGGGCTAATATCTAGAGTGTCCAGTTTTTCCAGAGATTGGAACTGATATGTCATGGCCCAAAGCCCCTATCATAAATGTTACTGTTACACTGTTCTGTGGCCAAAGCCATCAGGCAAACAAAGACACTCCTATGGGACAGGACATTCCAGGGGCCTAGAGATCATTTCTTAATAACTAAGAACAAATGCTAGACCTCTCTTTGGATGAGATTAGATCTAGTTCCTCACTACACAGAAGATTACTGTAAAAATTAACAATAAAGTGGTTAATTTAGGAATACAGAGGAAATAGAGCATATCGGCAGTGTTGGGAACCAGCCCAACCCTGGGCATGGGTGCCCCGTGTCTCAGCAGTGATGAGGGAGAAAAGAAATAAAGACACAAGAATAGAATTTTACAGCATAGGTCCAGGGGTCAAGCGCACTCTCGCAGGTGTGGGTTGGCCCTGAGCTCTGGGCTCCAAGTGCTTTTATTAGGTGTATTATCTTGTTAATATTGCAGGCTATGGGGAGGAGGGTTGAAGAGGTAGATAGCTGGAGGAAAAGCATGTGTCCGCAGCATTCAGTCGCATACTTGGTTCTCCTAAGAAATGCTAACTAAGGACACTGATATTTTACCACCCATTGTCTAACCAGGTGTTTTGGCAACAGAAGTATAGGGGATAAGGCACCATAAGGTCTGACCACACACGATGCATTAAGGGGCTTTTATCTCCTGAGCATCATGGACACAGAGCAGTCGGAATTGCTCCATATTCTGAGAACATGGCAGAGCCTGTGGCATTCTGGTGTCTGCCCTGCAAGGCTTTCTAGCCTTACCAGCACCCATCTGCGAAGACCCTCCCAAATCTTATGAGCAGAGATTGCATTACTTCCCAGTAAAGCTCCCTTTATGAGATTGTTACACAAACTCTATGTTAGGAAGAGTTGTGGGACCAAAGCAGTTTTTTCGCTGCTCTGCAACCACACTGCAGTGTTCCACAGTTGTAGGGCGCTCTCAGATGGGCTTTACCATAGGCCTCCTGTTACCACTTGATCTCTGCTTTTATTTTACTGCACCATAGTTTGGATATGATCCGTGGCACAAATCTCAGTGTATAAAAAGCAAAGCAAGCTTGTAATCATTTAACTATAAGTAACACAGGTTTGGCCCTGACCATCTCTTCCCACATGGCAGGATAGTCAGAATTGCAGCAAGAGTATGATGTGCACAAGGCATATCTAGATTTTAAATTAGGAGGATGGTGACACGAATTAAGAATGAAGGCATGAAATAGGAATTGTGCAAGGCCATGGGCTTGACTATCAAAAGATTGGCTTCAAGTTGGCCAAGTACAGGTCAGTGATAGAAGCTATTTGTTGGAGAAATCTTGGAGCAGAAACATGGTAATATTGATGGTAATGTAAACTTTCTTTAATCAAGATGACTTTTGATTTTATTTTTATTTATTTATTTTTTGAGATGGAGTCTAGCTGTTACCAGCCTGGAGTGCAGTTGTGCAATCTCGGGTCACTGCAACCTCCACCACCTGGGTTCAAGTAATTCTCTGCCTCAGCCTCCCTAGTAGCTGGGATTACAGGCACCTGCCACCACGCCCAGCTAATTTTTGCATTTTTAGTAGATAGGGGTTTCACCATCTTGGCCAGGCTGGTCTTGAACTCCTGACTTCGTGATCTACCCAACTTGGCTTCCCAAAGTACTTGGATTGTAGGTGTGAGCTACCGTGCCTGGCCAACTTTTGATTTTATATATGAGTAATTGAAGTAGCATGGTTGAGGGTTGGTTATTCTTATATTTTTTTCTTTTCACAAGATACCTTGATAGTCTGACCTTTCACCTGGATGACAGCAGTGTAGCAACAATAAGGAATAGCTAAATGTCTTAAGAAAAACTGAAGGTGAAGCTGGCACAACCTTTATCTAGAAGGAATAAATTTATCATCTAGTACAGCTTAACTGATGCTAAGACATAAATGTAGCATTACTGAAGGAGATGCTATTGGTGGCAGTTGAGGAAACAGTATCAGGGATATTGAAACGGGAAAAATTGGATATATTTTTTTTTGAGACAGGCTCTCACTTTGTTGCTCAGGCTACAGTGCAGTGGCACAATTTTGGCTCACTGCAGCCTCGACCTCCTGGGCTCAAGCGATCTTCCCACCTCAGCCTCCCAAGTAGCTGGGACTACAGGCACACATCACCATGCCAGGCTAATTTTTGTATTTTTTGTAAGGATGGTGTTTCACCATGTTGGCCAGCCTGGTCTGGAAAGTGATCTGCCCACCTCAGCTTCCTAAAGTGCTGGGTTTACAGGCATGAGCCAACATGCTTGGCCTTGATAGGACTTTTCTACTGCATGCAGAATGTGATTGAAGAAGGTGACAGTTTTCATATCCCATGCAGCAGCACATTTGCTTCTGAAGGCAACTACATGGTACACTGGCCAGTGTACCATGCAAAATTCCTGTCGTTTTTCTGTTTCATAATTAATGGAACATACGATAACATGACACAGCTAAACGAAAGGGCGGAGGATTGACTGTAGGCGTCGTTCACTAAATGTGATGGATGTTTTTGGAAAGTTAGATAGTAGTCTACAGATTGAAGAGGGGCAAATTTAGTAACAGCATTACCACACAAGAGTCTATCTCAGTTCACTTAAGTTCAACAGTTGGGGATTTCCAATTCTTAACTTGCCAGGCAACAAGTATGTAAATGTATTTATTCTATACATCTCAGTAAGCATATTTCCCTGATCTTTGTAGTCACAGTTTGGTTCCTCTAAGAGGGCTTAAATAATCCCAAAACTGTAGGGCCACAGCCCTACAGGGTTGTGGGGTGTCCCCTATTGCTGTGTTGAGTTGTAGGATCCAAGAAACAAAGAGACAGGACACAGGACTGGAAAAGAGCAGCTGGGCTTGGGGGGCCACACCACCTATGAGCGGAGACAGGCGAGGCCCCGAATTTCCAGCAGCATCTGTATTTATGAGGTACAAGACAAAGGGAAGGGTTATGAGTGAGGTCATCTATAGGCTTAATGATAAAGCATACATAATCACATGAGTAGCAAGCAAGGGGGCCACTCCATTAGGTCACCTAGTCAGAGAGGTGGGCCATGCATAGTAGGGGACTGTGCTGTGTGCAGTAGTAGAGGGTTGTATATAAAAAAGGGGGTCTACCCCTATTAGGTCACTGAGGCAAGGAGGTGAGCTGTGTGCAACAAGTGCCATGCGCAACACTTCTTACCTGGGGTCTGGAGACTTCAAAGGATTCCTATAGAAGGATGTTGTAAACCAATGCAGTGGGAGCTGACAGAGTATGCTCTTCTCTAAGATAATTTATAGGAGGATGATTTGAGCCAGCCCAGTAGAGAGAAAAAGCTGACAGGGTGTACAGCTGCCATGGCGCGATTACACCAGAGGGGTTTTTCTCCCTCAATTGTTTACGGGATCTCAGGCTGAAGGCCTGCTTTCCACAAGAACTGGATGCAAGGTACTGCAACTCCTTTTCAGGAGGAATAACTCTTGCCCCAAGCTAGCCATGTAGAGGGTGTTGAGTGCTGCCGTCTAGGCCCTGACCTGCTATATAGCATATGCCCTTTCAGGCAGGGGCACTACTGTCTGGGTCACTGGTTCTTGTCCTGGTCTGGCTGTTTTTCCCATGTACTTGCTTCTGCTCTGTGACTGCTCTAGGCATTCCTCCTACTACAAACTACTATATGGTTATATAGAAGGATTATATAAATCAGCACTAAATGTGTCTGTACAGTTTCTACCACAATTCATTATATGATTATATACAAAGATTGTATGGACCTAAGTATGATTTTATATATATATATATGCTAGATCTAAGATAATATGGAGCTAAGTATGATTATATAAGCTAGATATAAGATTATATGGAACTAAGTATGATTATATATATAAGCTAGATACAAGTAAGTACTAAGCTATACTTCAAGCACTAATTGTGCCTGGGATCTACACAGCTCTGCTTCCTCGGTGCCCATATGGGAGGTTACCCACACAAAACTACATGTTGGAATGTCTAAAACCTTGGTTCTGTACCTTCATCTTTTATTCAACACGTCTTCTCAACATAGTATCCTGGCCCAGTGCTCACACCTATAGTTCCAGCACTTTGGGAAGCCAAAGTGGGCAGATCACTTGAGCCCAAGAGTTCAAGACCAGCTTGGGCAACATGGCAAGACCCCATCTCTATAAAAAATGGAAAAAATCAGTCGAGCATGGTGGCATGCTCCTGTAGTCCCAGCTACTCAGGAGGCTGAGGTGGGAGAATCACTTGAGCCTGGGAGGTGGAGGTTGCAGTGAGGCAAGATTGTGCCACTGCATGCCAGCCTGGGTGACAGTGAGAACCTGTCTCAAAAAAAAAAAGTAATTCAGTCCTTTTTTCTCAAATAATATGTATGTACTGATTATTTCCACGCTGCCCTCTCCATTTATACCTCCAGCCAGATTGCTGATGTCTGTGTTACATATTTGATAACCATTTCAAAGTGGCTCAAGCTATATAGTTAGTAATCTTTGAGTCCTCACTTTCCTTAACTACTCTCCCCACTAAATTAATCATTTAACCTCCTTTTCTTTATACAAATATATCCTGCTTTCCTCCACCTCTCACCATCTACACTGCTCCTTCAAACCACACTTAATATCTCCAACTTCCTTTTTTGTTGTTGTTGTTTCTTCTTGTTTATTCAGTTTTTCCTAGCTAGAATTCAGCATCAGTGAGAATAAGGCATATTTTATAAATCTCAAATGCCAGCAGACTGCCTTGTCTATAGGAGTCATTCAACAAATACTAGTGGAGTGAATAAATACAACCCTCAGCATTATGGATCAGTTGCCTTTTCCACCTTTGTGGTATGGTGTCTCCTCAAATTTTATGGAATGGTGTTCCCCGAAGCCCTGTTGTTTGCTTGTAATAATGACTTGCTTGAGGCTGGGCACGGTGGCTCACACCTGTAATCTCAGCACTTTGGGAGGCCAAGGCAGGTGGATTGCCTGAGGTCAGGAGTTTGAAACCGGCCTGGCCAACATCGGGAAGCCTCATCTCTACTAAAAATACAAAAATTAGCCAGGCATCGTGATAGGCACCTGTAATTTCAGCTACTTGGGAGGTTGAGGCAGGATAATCACTTGAACCCAGGAGGCGGAGGTTGCAGTGAGCTGAGATCGCACCATTGCACTCCAGCCTGGGTGACGAGCAAGATTTTGTCTCAAATAATAATAATAATAATAATGACTTGCTTGTATTTTACTATGTCTGCATGTTTTGCAAGATCCTATTTAGAAAGCTGTCAAATCTATACAGATTATCAACTGCCTAACCTTATTTGCACACAGACCGCTTTTACCTTTTGGTTTATTTACTATGTCTTTACCAAAGCATATACATGAAGTTGCTTTTATACTGTTATCATAGTATTGTCATTAAAGAGCCATATTTAAAAACACCTGGCCAGGTGCAGTGGCTCATGCCTATAATCCCAGCACTTTGAGAGGCTAAGGTGGGAGGATTACCCGAGGTTAGGAGTTTGAGACCAGCCTGGCTAAAATAGTGAAACCCTGACTCTAGTAAAGATACAAAAATTAGCTGGGCATGATGGCACACACCTGTAATCCCAGCTACTCTGGAGGCTGAGGCAGGAGAATTGCTTGAACCCAGGAGGCGGAGGTTGCAGTGAGCTGAGATCATGCCATTGCACTCTAGCCTGGGTAACAGAGTGAGACTCTGTCTCAAAAAAATATAAATAAATAAATAAATAATAAAATAGAATAAACGCACCAAGGATTTTTTTTTTTAAAGAAAACACTTTTATCCCCAACAAAATATGAAAGGATTCATTGTTCTCTTCTTTCCCAGAAAACAACAAAGTTGATGAACATCTGCAGGATTACTTGGAAAATCAAAGGATGCTGAAGAGTGTGGAACACCACCATAAACATAATGCATTTGGAAATATTGCCTCTCAAACCAAAAGCCATTGTCTTTTCAGGGAAAATCATGATACAGTTGAGTTATATATAAAAACTTTGAAATCAAATTTAAGTTTAGTCAACCAGAACAAAAGCTGTGAAATTAAGAACTCTAATAAATTTAATGGAGATGGGAAATCATTTCTTCATGATAAGTATGAAGAACTTCATTCTGCAGCTAAATTCTCTGTAAGTACAAAATCCAATAGCACCAAATCCCAAGTCAGTAAGCATCAAAGAACTCAAGAAATAGAGAAAACCCACATATGCAGTGAATGTGGGAAAGCGTTTGTCAAGAAGTCTCAGCTCACTGATCATGAGAGAGTTCATACTGGAGAAAAACCTTATGGATGTACTTTGTGTGCAAAAGTGTTCTCCAGAAAGTCCAGGCTAAATGAACATCAAAGAATTCATAAAAGAGAGAAATCTTTTATATGCAGTGAATGCGGAAAAGTCTTCACCATGAAGAGTCGCCTGATTGAACATCAGCGAACTCATACTGGAGAGAAACCCTATGTATGCAATGAATGTGGAAAAGGCTTCCCGGGCAAGCGTAATCTCATTGTACATCAGCGAAATCATACTGGAGAGAAATCCTATGTATGTAGTGAATGTGGAAAAGGCTTCACTGGGAAGAGCATGCTTATCATACATCAACGAACTCATACAGGAGAAAAACCCTACATTTGTAGTGAATGTGGGAAAGGCTTTACCACAAAGCACTATGTCATCATACATCAGCGAAATCATACAGGAGAGAAACCGTATATATGCAATGAATGTGGGAAAGGCTTCACCATGAAGAGCCGTATGATCGAACATCAACGAACTCATACAGGAGAGAAACCCTATGTATGCAACGAATGTGGAAAAGCCTTTCCCAGGAAGAGTAATCTCATTGTACATCAGAGAAATCATACAGTAGAGAAATCGTATCTGTGTAGTGAATGTGGAAAAGGTTTTACTGTGAAAAGCATGCTCATAATACATCAGCGAACGCATACTGGAGAGAAACCCTACATATGTAGTGAATGTGGAAAAGGCTTCCCCTTGAAGAGTCGGCTGATTGTACATCAGCGAACTCATACTGGAGAGAAACCTTACAGGTGCAGTGAATGTGGGAAAGGTTTCATTGTGAATAGTGGACTGATGTTACATCAGCGAACTCATACTGGAGAGAAACCCTACATATGCACTGAATGTGGAAAAGGCTTTGCCTTTAAGAGCAATCTTGTTGTACACCAGCGAACTCATACTGGAGAGAAACCCTTTTTGTGCAGTGAATGTGGAAAAGGGTTCACCATGAAACGCTATCTCATTGTACATCAGCAAATTCATACAGGAAAGAAGTCTTGTATATGCAGTGAGTGTGGAAAAGGCTTTGCCATGGAAACTGAGCTTGCTTTACATAAGCAAGTTCATACTGGAGAAAGACCTTATGGATGCAATGAATGTGGTAAAGGCTTTACTGTGAAGAGCCGTTTAATTGTTCATCAACGAACTCATACAGGAGAGAAACCTTTTGTATGCAGTGAATGTAGAAAAGCCTTCTCCTCAAAGAGAAATCTCATTGTACATCAGCGAACTCATAATGGAAACAAACCCTAACAATGCAATAGACATGGTCATGCCTTTGGGAAGAAAATATGTCTTGTACAACATCAGAGATTTCACAGTATAGATTTTCTTTATGTGTACCGAGTATGAAAAATCATATTTCAAAATCCAGTGTTATCCACTAGGATGAATGCTATCAATGTCAGAAAGCCTTCAACATGAATTCAGGCTCTGAATTCTTTGATGTACCAATGTATATAAAATAACTCATCTGAGAGAGAGTCTGTGGATTGGGGGTAACCTTTCATTTGTCAATCTTCATTAAAATTATAAAAACATGCACATAGGAAATGTATAAGGTCAATAGTCCTTTTGCAGAGAATCTGAACTGATTACATACAAGCAAACTCATGCAGAGGGAAAACAATGTTAGCAATGTGAATGGATTAAACATCAGTGTGTTCCTAGCATATATATATGTAGGCAGTGTAGAGCAGCCTGTTGCTAGATTTTCACCCTTGGAAGATTATGCAATTTGCAGGAGTGAATTTTTTTTTTTTTTATAAAGATGGGGTTTCATCATGATGACCAGACTGGTCTTGAACTCCTGACCTCAGGTGATCCACCCACCTCGGCCTCCCAAAGTGCTAGGATTACAGGCGTGAGCCACCGCGCCTGGCCTAGGAGTGAATTTTTATGAATGCAGAGAATGCACTAGTGCCTTAAGTGATTAATTACCTCATATTGTATGTCACAATAAACATAGGAAATAAACTTGACATATCCAATGCAGAAAAGTCTTGACAATTTTCTAAGTAACTATGTCTTGAAAAGTATTTACTGTGATAAATCTTACAAAGGGGGAGACTAGGAAAGCCTTCTATGGGAAGAAAGACCCTATGTCATCAGTGATCATAATAGATCATCAGTGAACTTACACATACTAGCAGCATTATCATGGAAAAGCCTTTGCCCAGAAATAAAACCTTAACAGTTGGCAGATATATTTCATACTGGAGAAAAAAATTCAGATGGCAGTGAATACAGTAGGATTTCAGTGATACATTCTGCCTCATCATCATCACTTCATGCAGAAATAAAACTTATGTGAAGAATAGAAAGGATCAGAAAATTCATGAAGTAAAAAAGCCTCATGAAAATGATACATATTTGAGGGCTTTCTGTCACAAACCTAAACTCATGATACACTTGATGTCTGTTCTGGAACAGCATACCTTGCATCATAATTATCAGTGATTCCATAATTGTAAAGTGGGCTGTTCTTATCATTGATTAAATTTTAATGCTTTCTACAACACGGGCTGTTTTGTCAACCTAGTATGACTTTTCTTACACATTATAGACCCTAAATTTATTTTTTCAGTCTATTCATAAATGTAATTCAGTATATTTGGATGTGTTTATCCAAGTTAGTACGTACCATTATGTAGTTTGCAAAAATGTCTTAAATATTATTTTCCTAAAATTTGTTTTGAAGTAATTTTAGATTCACAAGAGATTACAGAATATACAAGTTTCCTGAGTATCCTTTGCTTACCATCATCAGTGTTACCTTACATAACCATAATAATCAAAACCAATAAAATGACATTAGTACAATGCTGTCAAAGTACAGCCTTTATTTGGACTTTACTACTTCATGCATGCAGTAATTGTGGTTTTATTTATTTTTGTGTAGTGGTCTAAGAAATTCTATAAGATGTATAGAGTTATGTAAAGTCTACCACAATCAGGATGTGGAACTGTTGTGCCAACAGAAAGAAACATCCTCTTGCTACCTCCATTTTTTTTTTTTTTTTTTTTTTTTGATACAGAGTTTTGCTGTTGTTGCCCAGGCTGGAGTGCAAGAGTGCAATCTTGGCTAATGGCAACCTTCGCCTCTCAGGTTCAAGTGATTCGCCTCCCTCGGCCTCCCAAGTAGTTGGGATTATAGGTGCCCGCCACCACACCCAACTAATTTTTGTATTTTATAGTAGAGATGGGGTTTCACCATGTTGTTCAGGCTGGTTGAACTAACCTTGAGAGAACTACCCGCCGCCGCCTCCCAAAGTGCTGGGATTACAGGTGCGAGCCACTGTGCCCTGCCTCCTCTTGCTACCTCTTTATACTCACACTGTCCTCCCAACATAACCCACAGTAACCACTGATCCCATCACTCTTAATTTTGTCATTTCAAGAATGCTATTAAAATGGAATCGTAAAGTATGCAACCTTTGAGATAGGGCTTTGTTCACTCAGCAAATTACCCTTAAGATCCATCCAAGTTACTGGGTGTCTAGTTTTAATTTTTGTTACTGAGTTACTATTCTTTTAAATGGATGCACTGGGATTTGTGTATCTTCAGTGTTGATGGACATTTGGGTTGTTTCCAGTGTTTTGCTGTTATAAATAAAGATGCTGTGACTGTTTGTGTACCCGATACTGTGTGAACATAAGTTTTTTATGTATTTGGGATAGACACCTGGGGCATGACTGCTGATGAATATGTAAGTTTATGTTATACTTTGAAAGAAACGGCCAAACTCTTTGCCAGAGTGGCTGTACTAATTTACATTCCCACCACCAATGCGTGAGCATTCCATTTGTTCCATGCCCTTTCTAGCTCTTGGCACTGCCAGTGTGCTAGCTTTCCTATTAGGTACGTGGTAGTATGGGATCATGGCCTCAATTTACACATCCCTAACAAAATGACATTCAGTATCTCTGCATCCACTGAGAACCATGTCAAGTAACAATTGTATTGTAACTGTTGCTTCTTTTTTTTTTTAATTTTTATTTTTTGAGACGGAGTTTCACTCTTGTTACCCAGGCTGGAGTGCAATGGCACGATCTCGGCTCACCTGGGGATTACAGGCACGTGCCAACATGGCCATCTAATTTTTTGTATTTTTAGTAGAGACGGAGTTTCACCATGTTGACCAGGATGGTCTCGATCTGTTGACCTCGTGATCCACCCGCCTCGGCCTCCCAAAGTGCTGGGATTACAGGAGTGAGCCACCGCGCCCGGCCCGTAACTGTTGCTTCTAACCAGCAAACATAATTTTTAAAACTCAAAAGAATGCTCTCTGTTCCTTTTTCTTCATTTCTGATGTTGTTTTCCTTTGGTTATTTCCTTTTTATGTGAACTTCCTTAATCATTTCTCTTTAAGCAGGCCTGCTGACAAAAATTTACTAGTTTCCCCAGAAACAGCATTCCTGTTTTCTCTATCCAGAGTTATTTCCCTTGATCTAATATGGATATTTAATCCAGTTTATAAATGGTGAGTTCGCTTTATAAAAGAAATAGACATTTGCCATAAAGTATTGTGGCAGAATTCAATCCCTGACTCCATATTGAGTAATTCACTCCTTTGAAAATATTTTTTGAACTTCTACACTATGGCAGGCATTTTGTAGACAATGGAGACACATCAATGAACAAAACAGGCAAAGTGATGGCTTTGATACGGCATACAGTCTGGTAAAGGAGACTGAGTAAGATAAATACAAAACTGAATTCACATAAGTGCTAGGAAGAAATATAAAGCCTAGTAAGTTCATAAATGGTAATCAAAGAGTTATTTTAATTAGAGTTTTCAAGGAAGACTTTTCTGTGCAGATGTAATTTTTTTTTCTTTTTTTTTGCTCTGTCGCCCAGGCTGGAGTGCAATGGCTGGATCTCTGCTCACCGCAACCTCCGCCTCCCGGGTTCAAGCGATTCTCCCTGCCTCAGCCTCCCGAGTAGCTGGGATTACAGGCACCCACCACCACACCTGGCGAATTTTAGTATTTTTAGTAGAGATGGGGTTTCGCCATGTTAGCCAGGCTGGTCTCAAACTCCTGATCTCAGGTAATCCGCCTGCCTCGGCCTCTGAAAGTGCTGGGATTACAGGTGTGGGCCACCATGCCTGGCTGCAGATGTAATTTGAAACAAGGCCCAAGTATACTATGGGGAAACAACCACCATATTTGTAAGTCCAGAACACTACAAAACTTTTTTTTTTTTTTTTTAAATGGAGACAGTCTTGCTCTGTTGCCCAGGCTGGAGTGCAATGACATGATCTTGGCTCACTGCAACCTCTGCCTCCTGGGTTCAAGCAATTCTCCTACCTCAGCCTCCCCAGTAGCTGGAATTACAGGAACGTGCCACAAACACCTGGCTAATATTTTTGTATTTTAGTAGAGATGGGGTTTCATCATGTTGCCCAGGCCAGTCTCAAACTCCTGAACTCAGGCAATCCACCTGCCTTGGCTTCCCAAAGTGTTAGGATTACAGGTGTCAGCCACCGCGCCTGGCCCACTACAGAACTTTCTAAGTGTTTTCTTTGGGGTTCCTACCTCAGCATTCTCTGAGAAGCTTATAAAAGAAATTTGCAAGGCCCTTGAATCACCTTCTTTGTCCTGTGAGTTGGCATAGCTTGCCATGGCAAAGACTATTAGCCCACTCCTGAAAATGATCAGTGAGGGTCCCATCATGGGACACCTCACAGTCCTGTGGACGAGGTGCTAAACTTACCTATCAGATACTGACATTCCTACAGAGATAAACATTCTAGATAAATGAGGCTGAAATTTAATCCTGCATGGAATATGTTATAACCCCCAAGAAATTATACAAACATGAAATTCTTATTCTTTAGAAATTACAAAACAAGTAAAATGAAGAAATTTTAAGTCACCATAATTGTATGGAAGAGTCAAATATTGTTAGTATATTCTCCAGAATTTTTCAAATGCATTAGTATATTTATTTTCTGAAAGAAAACAGCCTATTTTGCATTTATTATACCATGAACTTATATATCATCATACCTAATTTTTTTCTAAGATCAACATCTGTTTTATAATATAGATATTCATGATTATGACATAAAGATAGTAAAATTAAGAAGTGCAGGCCGGGCCGGGCGCGGTGGCTAAAGCCTGTAATCCCAGCACTTTGGGAGGCCAAGGCGGGTGGATCACGAGGTCAAGAGATCGAGACCATCCTGGTCAACATGGTGAAACCCCGTCTCTACTAAAAATACAAAAAATTAGCTGGGCATGGTGGCACGTGCCTGTAATCCCAGCTACTCAGAAGGCTGAGGCAGGAGAATTGCCTGAACCCAGGAGGTGGAGGTTGCGGTGAGCCGAGATCGCGCCATTGCACTCCAGCCTGGGTAACAAAAGCGAAACTCCGTCTCAAAAAAAAAAAAAAACGTGCAGGCCGGGCACGGTGACTCACGCCTGTAATCCCAGCACTTTGAGAAGCAGAGGCCAGCGGATCACGATGTCAAGTGATCAAGACCATCCTGGTCAACATGGTGAAACCCCATCTCTACTAAAAATACAAAAATTAGCTGGGCATGGTGGCACATGCCTGTAGTTCCAACTACTTGGGAGGCTGAGGAAGGAGAATCGCTTGAACCTGGGAGGCAGAAGTTGCAGTGAGCCGAGATTTTGCCACTGCACTCCAGCCTGGTACCAAGCGAGACTCCGTCTCAAAAAAAAAAAAAGCAAGTGCAAAAACATGGCATTCTGTACCTATGAACACAAACAATATTAATTCAAACTAAATGTCTTGTTTAACCGATCACAATTTTCCAAAAGATGTTTATAATTTCTTCTAATAACAAGATCATAATATATATACTATACTGCAGATCATTTTTTGTCCTCTGAAGAATATAGTTACCTTTTCTTATTTATAAAACAATTGTAGTATATTCTTTTACATTGATATATACTGTTACAGTTGAAAGCGGATGTTCCATAATTTACCAAAGTATTCATCTCTTATTGTAATTCCCCTTTTTTTTGTAAATTACAAAAGTTGTGGTCAATATTAAGACAGCTTTTTACCAAATTAACTTTTAGAATTGCTGTGTCAAAGAAAACGAAAAAATTAAATTGGCTCTAGGTTGGCTTCCAAAAAGAGAATATTTACTTAAATCTTCTACAGTTACAACACCAACATCTGCAAAAATAGAACTAACTTTTTTTGTTTGTTTGTTTTTTGAGACGGAGTTTCGCTCTTGTTACCCAGACTGGAGTGCAATGGCGCGATCTCGGCTCACCGCAACCTCCGCCTCTTGGGTTCAGACAATTCTCCTGCCTCAGCCTCCTGAGTAGCTGGGATTACAGGCATGCACTACTGTGCCCAGCTAATTTTTCGTATTTTTAGTAGAGACGGGGTTTCACCATGTTGACCAGGATGGTCTCGATCTCTTCACCTCGTGATCTACCCGCCTCGGCCTCCCAAAGTGCTGGGATTACAGGAGTGAGCCACCGCGCCCGGCCCGAAGTCTCTCTCTTTTTTTTTTGAGACGGAGTTTCGCTCTTGTTACCCAGGCTGGAGTGCAATGGCGCGATCTCGGCTCACCTCAACCTCCGCCTCCCGGTTTCAGGCAATTCTCCTGCCTCAGCCTCCTGAGTAGCTGGGATTACAGGGATGCGCCACCATGCCCAGCTAATTTTTTATATTTTTAGTAGAGATGGGGTTTCACCATGTTGACCAGGATGGTCTCGATCTCTTGACCTCGTGATCCACCCACCTCGGCCTCCCAAAGTGCTGGGATTACAGGCGTGAGCCACCGCGCCCGGCCCTAATTTCATATTCTTAAGTGCCCCGTTGTCATCTTCCTTTACTTGTGGAAGGAAACATGTAGATATTATTAATACACTTGCACCTGCACCTCATCCCCTTCCCCAATGGCAGTAGTTTTGTAGCAAGCCCCATGTGGGTATTACTGTTTAACGGAGCATCACTCCTATTCTCGGCTTCGTCCATTTAGTCAGAGTCTAATTAACCTACAAAAAGCCTTACCTAGTCCACAACCCCCGCCCTGTCCCCAGATCTAACACTTTCAGTGACCACTGGTTCTGGCAAGTCTGTGACCGCTTGCTGCCCAGCACCGTGGCTTCTTCAAACCCTGTTTATTTTTCCAAATTGTCCTGGGTCTGAGCATCTTCTCGGTCGTACGGCCGCTGCCTTCCTCTAAGATGGCCGCGCCCATGGTACTCCAGCTAAGGCTCCAGTCTCAGCTATAACGGGCACAAAGGGCGCCGCCATCTTTTCCCCACCCCCAGCCGACTGAATAGAATACCACTGCGCCGCTTTGGCCTTGGCTGGGCACCCGACTCTTAAAGCTTGCGTGGTTAGCCCAGCGCTGCTGAATGTCCCTTGCAACGCAGAGAAAAAGGCATTGAGGTGGCCGAGAGTGATTTCCACAGCCATTAAGGTCGCTCCTGTCAGAAACGCGACGATGGGCGCAGCCGTGTGACGTCATAGAGCGGCTCCCGCAGTCTGAACTCGCGATCACCGGCAGGCTCCGTGGTCCTCGTCTTGCTCCAACGTCGACACCGCAAAGCGTCCCGTAGGCCGCCTCAGGAGCGCGTCTGAATAGGAAAAGGTTTCGGACTTGGATGCGGCTTTTTGTCGGCTGCCAGTGGTGTCTGGAGAGGTTCGGGCTCAGGTGAGTCGGGTTCTGGGCATGGACTCGCGGCCTGTGTGCCTGTGTACCCGATGGTGCGTGGAGCATCCTGGTTGGGGCTGTATTTGAACGCAGTCGCTGAGGAAGCCGGGCGTTAATGACGGGGCCTTTGGCTGTAGGGGAGAAGTTTGTACCCGTGAGCGCGGGGGCCTAGTTCAGGGTCGCGAGTCTGAGGAAATCAGCTACAAGTCCGGCTCTGTCTGGATTTGGGGTCATGGTGAGTCACTCGGCTTGTGGCTCGTGGGGCTCAGTGATTGGGACCTGGAGTGAGTTGTACCTGTGAACTCCGGAGCCTCGTTCAGGGTCGCGGTTTAATATGGGGCTTAGCCTTAGAGATGTCTGGGTTGGGGATATGTCCTTTCCGTTTCCTAGACGTGTTTGGGGTTTTATATGGGATTTAATATGGGGCTGAGACACGGAGAACCCTGGTAGGAACTGTCAATATGTGAGGAGGTCCAGGGCCCTTGTTAATTGGTTGAAACCTTGAATGCGGGGACAGCCCTGAAGGCTGCATTTCTCCTGCTCAAATCCACTTACCTCTGTCAAGTTCAAGTCCGTCCTTGCGGTCCTTATCAAAACTTATTTTGTCTCCCCACATCGCCACTCTTCTTTATGGAGACAGAGATCGGTGACATAAAATTGTTCATGAAGTCACTTCATAAGCTGTTTAATTTTCGTAGAGTCAAAATTAAACATGTTTTATATCCCAGTAATAATATCACATCTTACATTCCTGATTGTCACTGCTACCGTGCACTTGCCTTAAATAAAGGACCCTAATATTTCTAACAATAAAGGACCCTAATATTTCTAACAGTAAAGGAGACAGAGATCTGTGACATAAAATTGTTCATAAAGTCACTTCATAAGCTGTTTAATTTTTGTAGAGTCAGCAATAATAATATAACATCTTACATTCCTGATTGTCACTGCTGCCGTGCACTTGCCTTAAATAAAGGACCCTAATATTTCTAACAATAAAGGAGACAGAGATCTGTAACATAAAATTGTTCATGAAGTAACTTCATAAGCTGTTTAATTTTTGTAGTCAGCAGTAATAATGTACATTTTGTAGAGTCAGCAGTAATAATGTCACATCTTACATTCCTGATTGTCACTGCTGCTGTGTACTTATCTTAAATAAAGGACCCTAATATTTCTAACAATAAAGGACCCTAATATTTCTTCCTTTATTTGGTGCCTCGGAGGCTTTTACATCCTGGGGCAATAAAACAAGGTTCTAAACGTGTGAAAGCTATGCCTTTCTTTAGACGCAAGGTAACTTGTATCTTTTGTTCTTGTTCAACCTAGTTAGTGGGTATCAATTTTATTGATTTTTTCAGTCCCTTTTTGTATTCTTGCTTTTTTTAAAAATAAATGTTTGTTTTTTTCCCACTGATTTCCACTTTCCTCTTTATTTTTTCAGTCAAATTGCTTTGTGTTTTAATTGCTCCTCGTTTTCCAGTTTTTCAGTTTGTACATTGAGTAATGATTTGAGGGTTTTTTTTTCTTTTCTGATACAGGTTTTTTTTTCCTAATTTGAAGTTTTGTTTTTTTTTTTTTGAAAAAAAGAACTCCTGTAGAGACAGCTAATTAATATTGATGTTGTGTTTTTATTTCCCATCAGTTCAAAATATTGTCCAATTTCCTGTGTGCTTTTCTTTTTCCTCTCTCACTTTCTTTCTTTCTTTCTTTCTTTTTTTTTTGTTGAGACAGGGTCTTGCTCTGGTCCTTGCTGGAGTGCAGTGGTGCAGTCTCCGCTCCCACCTCCTGAGTTCAAGTGATTCTTCCACTTCAGCATCTTGAATAGCTGAGATTACAGGCACGCATTACCGTGCCTGGCTAATTTTTTGTATTCTTAGTAGACAGGGTGTTTCACCATGTTGGCTAGGCTGGTCTGGAACTCCTGGCCTCAAGTGATCCACCCATCTCAGCCTCCCAAAGTGCTGGGATAACAGATGTGAGCCACTGTACCTGGCTCATGATTTTCTTTTTAACCGTGGTTATTCAGAACTGTGCTATTTTGTTTCCAAATATTTGGATATTTTCTAAATTTCATTCTGAAGTTGATTTCTAATTAAATTGTTGTGGTTGGAAAATATATTTAGAAGTTATTGACACTTGTTTTATATCCCAGCAAATGGTCTTTCCTTGAGAATATAACACAGACTCTTGAAAAAAATGTTTATTTTACTGCTGTTGAGTGTAGTATTAAATATCAGTTAAGTCTAGTTGATTGATTATGTTGTTCAAGTTTTCAGTATCTTTGCTGAGTTTCTGTTTGTTTTCCTTATTACTGTGAGTAAGGTAATAAAGTTTTCAATTATTATTGTGGAATCGTCTAATCCTCTCTAATTCTGTTTTGCTTCATACGTCATGTCCTTATATCTACACGCTTATATTATTGCCAGCCATTGCAACCATTGTTGCCACTCATCTAGGCCTTGGTGTTCAGAGTTTTTATTGGGTATCAGTTAACATATACAATTGACTTCCTTTGTGGCTGACTTCAATCTCCAGCACCTCCAGATAGCAAACTAATACCACGTGGTCCAAGGCCTCCCACAGTAATTCACATTATTAGGATAGACAATTTGGCATGGCTCAAATTGCCCTGATAACCAAAGACAATTTTATCAAGCAGCATATTCCAAAGGCTTAGAGTTTGCCTCATTGGAACTGTGGGCAAAGGACAAACCTCTCTTGGGTAAAGTTAATTCTTTAGCACATAATGTAAAATGAGATAGTTCTTATGATTTGTTTAGTACATTGGTCTTGACACTGAGATATGTATACCCACAGAGCATACAGAGACTTTTGAAGCAGTACATGAGCACACATGCATTTTAAAGACATCCTTGGAGTCTTCCCTGTGTTCTCTTTCCTAAAATTGATCTGCCTGAGAATTCCTGTGCCTCTGAGGCATCGTACTGTGTCGGTTCTGCTTTCCCGCCTTCTCTGTAATAGTCATGCCACTTCTACTTCACGAAAGAAAGTCACAGCTTTCATACATTTAGAACCTTGTTTTATTGCTCTAGATGTATAAACCCCTGAGGCACCAAATAAAGGAACTGTAAATATTAGGGTCTTTTACTTAAGTACAGAGCATCAGTGACAACATCTGGACCCAGGATGAATGTACACTTAAAGCCATTTTGCTTATCAGCCCTTAGGTCCTGGCTCCCAGAAGCAAGATAACTCAAGTGAAATCATGAAGGAAGAAGGAGGTTGCTGGCCTTAGATATCATTTCTAGGGACAACTTTAAGTGGACACCAATATTTCTGACTAGGAAAACTTCACGGTAAATGCAGAAGAGACAAAGACGTATAGTCCATGTTATACACTATTTTCTGAGCACAGAAGAAAATGATCAAGACCCAGGTGATTTTTGGTTTGTTGTATTTTCCCTTTTTTTTTTTTTTTTAATAGATTTATGGTGGCCTTAAAGAGTCAGTTGAACTTAAGGAAGTATATACTGGGATAATTGTGTACTAGGGAGAAATTAACTTAGACTGCTTTTGGGAGTAAAGGTGGGGGTTCATTGTGCCTTATGAGGTAGATTCTGGATTGCTTGAGCTCAGGAGTTCAAGACCAGCCTGGGCAATATGGTGAAACCCTGTCTCTCCAAAAAATACACAAATTAGCTGGGTGTGGTGGTGAACACCTGTAGTCCCAGCTACTCGGGAGGCTGAGGTGGGAGAATTGCTAGAGCTTGGGAGGATGAAGCTACAGTGAGCCATGTTTGCACCACTGCACTCGAATTTGGGTGACAAAGTGAGACCCTGTCTCAAAAAAAAGGAAAAGAAAAAAGGTAGACTCAATATGAAAGAATGCAAGCTTTATTTATAGTTCAGCTCTTTGACCATTACAGTGATACATGAATCACCTCTCGAGAATTAACTATGGTTGTCATTTTAATGTACATCCTCCAGACCATTTTCAATATATTGGCATTCTTTGCATACTAGTGCCTGCCAGCCAAGTTCTTTTTTTTTTTTTTAACCTAATGTAATGAACTCCAAATGATGTCTGTGTGACAATTTAGCAGTTCAACTGTTGGTGAATATTTAGGCATATTGTTATAAACTACATGACTGAACAAGGTTACATGGTCGTGTTAATGGCTTTTTTGTGAAATTATATCAGTATTACTTGAGGATGGTTACAAATAAATCAATTTAGGGTGTAGTCATTTAATACATACTTTCCGTTGCTATCAAAATGGACATTCTACTTTATGGTCAGTGTAGAATAAGGCCAGGATTGTTGACTCTGGAGTCAGTTGCCAGCTGTGTGACCTCACATACTTCATTTAGCCATTATGCACCTCAGTTTTCTTATCTGTGAGAAGGATGATATGGCACCTACATAGTAAGGGCATAAAATGAGTTAATCTATATAATGTATTTAGAAGAGTATCTATGTACAGGAATAACAGTTTTACTCTATTCTCAGACAATGTTTCTGATACCAGATATGTGGGGTTTTCTCCACACATCAATTCAATTCTCCATACCGATTAGGTATTCTAAAATTTACTCAATTCTTACACTAATTGCCTGGACTTAGGACAGACCCCACAGGTTGAGGGCTCAGTCCCACAAGACTGCCCCCTGAAAAGTGCTGGGTCCCCAGGTTACTCACAACTTCTGTTGGACTTGGCTACTAGTTGGATGCCCCCACAACCCCCTACTCAGATTTATTCATCTGCTAGAAGGCTCAAAAAATGCAGGAAGACAGTTTACTTACTAGATTACTGGTTTATTATGAAAGGGTACAACTCAGGAATGGCCAGTTGGAAAAGATGTATAGGGCCAGGTAATGGGGAAGGACCACAGAGCTTTGATGCCCTCTCTGGGTGTTCTACCCTCCCAGGACTGCCGTTATGTTGAGCAGCCCAGAAACTCTCAACCTCATCCTTTTATTGTTATGGTGGCAGATTCATTACATAGGCATAATTCATTAATTCATTAACTATTGGTGGTAAGCTCAATTTCTATCACCTCTCCCTTCCTCAGAGGTCAGAGGTTGACTGGGGAAGTGGGACTGTAAGTTCCAACTGTCTGATCACAAGGTTGTTTCCCCTGGCAACCAGCTCCTTTCCTGAGGCCATGGAAGAGCCCCAGCCAGCAATCATCTCAATAGCATACAAAAGACACTATCACTTCAGCAATTCCAAAGATTTCGGGGGTAGAGACCAAATGTATATTTATTTTGTCACAGTATGGTATATAAAAAGTGACGTGTAAATGTGGTATAATAAGAAATATATATACTTACCTGGCAGGGGAGATACCATGATCACGAAGGTGGTTTTCCCAGGGCGAGGCTTATCCATTGCACTCCGGATGTGGGAAACTCAACTGCATAATTTGTGGTAGTGGGGGACTGCGTTTGCACTTTCCCCTGACAAAAAAAAAAATAAATAAGAAATATATTTGGTCATTGTTTTCAGTTCATGGCACAGTATGCCTAAAGCCCTTTGAATTTCTTCCTGAGGAATAGGTGTGTCTTCTGTTATTCATGAGGAGCCTGAATTTCATGGTGAGACCTCTAGATAGTGTCAGGATGAGACTGAGACTAGGCCCCAGAAAGACTAAGCAGTTAGAGGATTGGAACTGAAAGGAGGAATAGACTAGAGAGTAAGTTCTATGAAAATTCTTGAACAGGCCAGGTGTAGTGGCTCACGCCTGTAATCCCAGCACTTTGGAAGGCCGAGGCGGGCTGATCACGAGGTCAAGAGATCAAGACCATCCTGGCCAACATGGTGAAACCCCATCTCCACTAAAAATACAAAAATTAGCTGGGCACCGTGGCACATGCCTGTAGTCCCATCTTCTTGGGAGGTTGAGGCAGGAGAATTGCTTGAACCTGAGAGGCGGAGGTTGCAGTGAGCCGAGATTGTGCCACTGCACTCCAGCCTGGTGACAGAGCAAGACTCCATCTCAAAAAAAAAAAAAAAACTCTTTTGAACAAGCTTCAGGTTGGTGAACATACCAGGGTGCTGGGAGGATGCTGCACCCAGAGGGGAATGGAAGCTTGGCATGCCATCCTCCATCCCTTGCCCTGTGCATTTCTTCTTGCTGTTCCTGAGTTGTATCCTTTATTATTATCTAGGTACCATAAGTAAAGTGTTTCCTGAGTTCTATGAGCTGTTCTAGTAAATTATCAAACCTAAGGAGGGGTTTGTGGGAGCCCCTAATTTATAGCCAGTTAGTCAGAAACACTGATAGCCCAGGACTTATGACTGGCATCTTAAGAGGAGGCAGTCTTGTGGGATTGAACACTTAAATCTATGGACTCTGACACAGGTAGTATCAGAATTGAATTGAATTGTTGGACATCTAGTTGATATTTAGAGAACTGGAGAATTGGTTGTTAGTGTTGGAAAACACTGCACAAAAAGAACATTCGTTGTTGCAAATCTTGCCAACACTTACTGTGTTATCAAATTGTGTATTTTCCATGATCTAGATGATCCAGTATTATTTTGCCCTATTTTATTTTGCATTTTCCCATTCACCAGTGAGGTTCAGATCTTTCATCTCTTTGTTGCTTCTTTGGATTATTTGTAACGTAAGAAACTGTCTTTAGTTTTTGCTTATTTAATTTTTTTTTTTTTTTTTTTTGACACGGGGTTTCGCTCTTGTTACCCAGACTGGAGTGTAATGGCGCAATCTCGGCTCACCGCAACCTCCGTCTCCTGTGTTCAAGCAATTCTCCTGCCTCAGCCTCCCGAGTAGCTGGGACTACAGGCACGCGCCACCATGCCCAGCTAATTTTTGTATTTTTAGTAGAGACGGGTTTCACCATGTTGACCAGGATGGTCTCGATCTCTTGACCTCATGATCCACCCATCTCGGCCTCCCAAAGTGCTGGGGTTATAGGCGTGAGCTACCGTGCCCAGCCGAGAAGTCATTTTTTTAAAGCTTTTTTTTTTTTTTTTTTTTTTTTTTTGAGACGGAGTTTCGCTCTTGTTACCCAGGCTGGAGTGCGATGGCGCGATCTCGGCTCACCACAACCTCCGCCTCCTGGGTTCAGGCAATTCTCCTGCCTCAGCCTCCTGAGTAGCTGGGATTACAGGCACGCGCCACCATGCCCAGCTAATTTTTTGTATTTTTAGTAGAGACAGGGTTTCACCATGTTGACCAGGGTGGTCTCGATCTCTTGACCTCGTGATCCACCCGTCTCGGCCTCCCAAAATGCTGGGATTACAGGCGTGAGCCACCGCGCCCGGCTTTTTTAAAGCTTTTTACTTATGAACATGTTTTCTTTTGTTCCTTTTTTTTTTTCCTTTGAGACAGGGACTTGCTCTCTTCCCCAGGATGGAGTACAGTAGTAGCACTGTCATGGCTCACTGCAGCCTCAGCCTCCTGGGCTCAAGTATTGTCTGCCTGCCTTATCCTCCTGAATAGCTGGGACCACAGGCATCCACCACCACACTCCAGCTAATTTTTTATTATTTGTAGAGAGTAGAGACAGGGTATCACTATGTTGAAGATTGGTCTCAAACTCCTGGGCTCAAACTATCTTCCGGAAGTCCTGGGACTATGAGCCCCACTCCTAGCCTCATAAGTTCCTCTTAAGTTTATATCTTATGTTCATTGTCTATTAGTACCTAAGAAATTACTCCAAAATGTAATGACTTGAAACAACACTTAAAAAAAAAAACCTCACACTTTCTGTGGCTCAGGAATAAGGGCATGGCTTAGCTGGCTACTTTGATTCAGAGTCTCTTATGGGGTTGTAGTCAAGGTGTTAGCCAGGTTGGCATCTGATCTGAAGGCTGAAATGGGAAAAGATGTACATCTAAGCTCACTTACGTGGTTTTTGGGAGGAATTCATTTCCAGAATGAGAAATGAGGCAGTTCAGTTGAGTTCCTCAGTTTCTACCTTTCTAAGGCCACCTTTAGTTTTTTGCCACGTGCACCTCCCCTATATGCCAAAGTGTTTAATCAAAGCCAGAAAATGACAGATTCTGCTAGCAAAATGGAAGTCATATAGACTGTAATCTTAAAGTGGCATCTCATCACTTTTCCTGTATTCTTTTCATTAGAAACAAGCTATTAGACCACTTGATACTTAGGAGGATGGTGCTGCACAGGGGCAGGAATACCTAGAGTGTAATAAAGAATTTGGCTAGCCTTTGTCTTTCATTCCTGGGAGGTAACCTCTAAACCCTTGTAATCACCCAAGTTGTAAGAATGTCTCTGTCATTCATGGTGAGCCACTCATATTCGATAGCTTATATCTATATACATAGTGGTGACTCATAGTGGATCCCTAGATAATTTATGGCAATGACATGACACTGGATAGGGGCTGCCCATGCCAAAAAGAGCACTATGTGATTAGAGAGTTATGGTTTTGAGTCAGAAAGGGGAGGGAACTGGAGCCTGAACTCAGCTACATGGGCAGTGCTTTCCGTAAACCATACCTACATAATGAAGTCTCAATAAAAACTCCGGACATCAAAATTTGGGTGCATGTCGCTGGTTGGCAAGTACTCTTGAATATTGTTGCATGATGTAGTCAGGAAGATGTTATGCCACCCAGGACTCCATGAGGAGAGGACAGTCAGCAGCTTTGTGTTTGGAACTTGCCCAGACCTCACCCTGTGCATATTTTCCTTTAGCTGATTCTGTTTTGTGTCATTTTGCAATAGTAAAGTGCTAATTGTAAATACAGCACTATCTTGGGTTGTCTGAGTTGTTCTATCAAATTATTAAACCTGAGGGAGTCATGGTAGCTCCACATATTTGTAGCCAGCTAGTTGCAGTTGAGGGTGGTCTGTGTAGCTTCAAGCTTGTAGCTTGTGTCTGAATTGAGGGCAGTCCTGTGGAGGACTGTATTTTTAACCTGGTAAGTTTGGCCTAACCCAGGTAGCTGATGTCAGAAGTCACTGCAGCTAGAGAATGAGATTATCAGAGGCTACCTTAGAGTTGGCCTGCAAGATTTCCATCCAGTAATAAATTCTTTTGGACCGTGGAGTGAGGTAGAAATTTAACTTTACAGTTACCCAGTTGATAGACATCTCACATAAAGATTTTAGAATGAGATAAGCTGACCAGGCTTGAGCACTTGCACCCTTTCATGAGTCTACTTTCTTGACTATGCAGCATCCCACACAGTAGTATAAGATAGATGATCTTACCAATATTTCCTTGGATCTTAGTTACCTCTACTTCACACACTGCAGTTCTCTGAAAAGTTATTGTGAAGCAGGAGAATGGCAGTTTACTTGACAAACAGGTCCCTGGTATCACGGTTGTAAGACAGCAAGTCATCTGCTAGCCATGTGTTTTAATCCCAAATGGCCTTCCAAAATTGGCCTTTTTTGTTGCAAGAATCAGGACTTCGAAGATAGTATTCCATACTTTTCTGGATTCTATTATTTATTTATTTATTTAATTTTTGAGACGGAGTTTCGCTCTTGTTACCCAGGCTGGAGTGCAATGGCGCAATCTCGGCTCTCCGCAACCTCCGCCTCCTGGGTTCAGGCAATTCTCCTGCCTCAGCCTCCTGAGTAGCTGGGACTACAGGCGTGTGCCATCATGCCCAGCTAATTTTTGTATTTTTAGTAGAGACGGGGTTTCACCTTGTTGACCAGGATGGTCTCGATCTCTTAACCTCGTGATTGACCCACCTCAGCCTCCCAAAGTGCTGGGATTATAGGCGTGAGCCACCGCGCCCGGCCTTCTGGATTCTATTATTGAAATGTTACCCATCAGTACATTTTGTTATTTCCTCGTAGGTAATCTGTCTTTTGTCTCTTGATGATTTTAGTTTTCCCTTTGCATTTGATGTATGGTAGTTTCAGTCTGACGTGTCACACCAGTTGTGAGTTCCTGCTCTAAACTTGTTGAAATTTCTGAATTTGAGATTTCAGGTATTTAGTGAGTCCTGAAATATTTTAGCTTCTAGATATTTATTATTAGATCTTGCTTCTCTATTATAGTATTTTCCCTTTTCGAAACCATAAGTATCTAATATGCTGTTAATCTATCCATTAATACACATATGTATTTCTGTTTTTCTGTTAGAAGTTTTTTTTTTTGCTGGGGGCAGTGGTGCACACCTGTAATCCCAGCACTTTGGAAGGCCGAAGCAGGAGGATCACTTGAGGCCAGGACTTCAAGACCAGCCTGGTCAACATAACATGTCCCTGTCTGTACAAAAATTGGTAGTAGCATCCACCTGTAGTCCTAGTTACCTGAGAGGCTGAGGTGGGAAGGTCACTTGAACCTAGGAGTTCAAGGTTTCAGTAAGCTATTATCATGATACTGTACTCCATTTGGGGCTACAGAGCAAGACTCTGTCTCTTTAAAAATTAAAAAATAAATAAAAATCTAATCAATTTTAAGGGTCTTTTGTGCTTTATACAGATATAGTTTCTTTTTTTTCCTCTTACATTTATTTAAAAGTACTATTTTATGAATTCAGGATGTGGAGTCTATTCATGTCAGATCCTCATATTGGCTGTGAAGTCATTGGTAATGTAGGGATGTTTTATTTGTCTTGATGTCATTTGCCTTTGTTTAATATTTAGAAATAGGTGCTAAAATATATAGATAGAGGATTTTGCCCCTTCCAAAGTATATTTGAGAAAGGAATATAGATGCAGACTGTATTGTGAAAGTTTTAAAAAATTATCTCATACTGTTATATTAATAGGAGTTTATATCTTATTAAATAGGACTTTGTAATTACAGGAATCACTGACCCTGGAGGATGTGGCTGTGGAATTCAGCTGGGAGGAGTGGCAGCTCCTGGACACTGCTCAGAAGGACCTGTACCGAGATGTGATGGTGGAGAACTATAACCACCTGGTATCACTGGGTAAGAATCACCTAGAGGTGCCTACAATGCCTAGATACTGTCCTAGGCTCACCTAATCAAAGCTTTATAGTCACTATGGTGTTTGAAAGAGTTACGTTTTCAAGTCCCCTCTCTGACCCAAAGTGGTATAATCTCTTCTAAGAGAGAATGCTTACTTTGAAATTGAATGTATTATTTTCCCATGTTGACATACTGGACTCCGATTCAGTATGTTTGTGTTTGTCTTTCCTCATGACCAGGGTATCAAACTAGCAAACCAGATGCACTATCCAAGTTGGCACATGGACAAGAACCATGGATGACAGATGCTAAAATCCAGAATAAAAATTGTCCAGGTAAGTGAGAACCAGCAAGGACAGTGGTGATTGGAGTCTTATTTTAGTCATTAAGGAAAGGTGTCACAGATGTAAAACATCTGAGGATACCTAAGCAGCTACTCTATATATTCATCTCCCCATCTGATAACTTTTTAAATGTTGTTATAGTTTAAAGACTTTTTATCTTTTCTTGATCTGTTTCTTACTTATTTCATCTTACATGTTCATAATTTCCTTTTATTCTGGGATCATAGAGTTGACAGTAAAGAGCCAGCCCCCAGCAAATCATCTCATAAGCATTTTTATTTCATATAATTCTCAAGGAAGAATTTGTTATTCTGTTCTTTCTTAGGAATCAGGAAAGTTAACAGTCATCTGCAAGAGCACTCTCCAAACCAAAGATTTCCGAAGAGCATGCAGCAATGCAATGGACAGCATGCATTTAGAAACATTGTACATCTCAGCAAGACAGATTTTCCTCTAGTGCAAAATCATGATACATTTGACTTGTACAGAAAAAATTTGAAATCAAGTTTAAGTTTAATCAACCAGAAGAGAAGACATGGAATAAATAACCCTGTTGAGTTTATTGGAAGTGAGAAAACCCTTCTACATGGTAAGCATGAACGTACACATACTAAAACTAGATTTTCTGAAAATTCAAAATGCATCTATACAAAATTCCAATTATTTAAGCATCAGAGGACTCAGAAAATTGAGAAACCCCATGCATGCATTGAAAGTGAGACCTTCCTTAGAAAGTCTCAGCTCATTTACCATGAGAACATTCATATAGAAGAGAATCCTAGAAGTGGTCAGTGTGAGAAGTTGTCCAGAAGTGTCTTGTTTAGTAAGCATCTGAAAACGAATACAAGAGACAAAATGTGTATACCCAGTGAATATAGAAAAGGCTCTATTGTGAAGAGTAGTGTCATTGCACATCAACAAATCCATACAGAAGAGAAATCCTATATGTGCAGTGAATGTGGAAAGAGCTTTACAATGAAGCGCTATCTAATTGCTCATCAGCGAACTCATAGTGGAGAGAAACCTTATGTGTGCAATGAATGTGGAAAAGGTTTCACTGTGAAGAGCAATCTCATTGTACATCAGCGAACTCATACAGGGGAGAAACCCTATATATGCAGTGAATGTGGAAAAGGCTTCACCATGAAGCGCTATCTTGTTGTACATCAGCGAACTCATACTGGAGAGAAACCCTATATATGCAGTGAATGTGGAAAAGGCTTTACCGTGAAGAGCAATCTCATTGTACATCAGCGCTCCCATACAGGAGAAAAATCTTACATATGCAGCGAATGTGGAAAAGGCTTCACTGTCAAACGCACTCTTATTATACATCAGCGAACTCATACAGGAGAGAAATCTTACATATGCAATGAATGTGGTAAAGGCTTCACCACAAAGCGTACTCTTATTATCCATCAGCGAACTCATACAGGAGAAAAACCCTATGAATGCAATGAATGTGGTAAAGCCTTCAGCCAGAAAATATGCCTCATACAACATGAGAGATGTCATACAGGAAAAACTCCCTTTGTATGTACTGAGTGTGGAAAATCCTATTCACACAAATACGGTCTCATTACCCATCAGAGAATTCACACAGGAGAGAAACCTTATGAGTGCAATGAATGTGGAAAAGCCTTTACCACAAAGTCAGTACTCAATGTACATCAAAGAACGCACACAGGAGAGAGGCCCTATGGATGCAATGATTGTGAGAAAGCCTTCTCCCACTTATCAAACCTTGTCAAACATAAGAAGATGCACATAAGAGAAATGGATAATAGAATCAGGCAAGTGGAAAATTCCTGTAATGGGGAGTCACAGCTTCTTCCTTACAAGTGAACTCATGAATAATGAAAACCCTACTAGTGCAGTGACTATGGAAATGCCTTTTGTGGCACCTCAGACTTTTTTAAACATCAGTGTGGGCCGGGCGCGGTGGCTCACGCCTGTAATCCCAGCACTTTGGGAGGCCGAGGCGGGTAGATCACGAGGTCAAGAGATCGAGACCATCCTGGTCAACATGGTGAAACCCTGTCTCTACTAAAAATACAAAAAATTAGCTGGGCATAGTGGTGCGTGCCTGTAATCCCAGCTACTCAGGAGGCTGAGGCAGGAGAATTGCCTGAAACCAGGAGGCGGAGGTTGCGGTGAGCCAAGATTGCACCATTGCACTCCAGCCTGGGTAACAAGAGCGAAACTCCGTCTCAAAAAAAGCAAAAAAAAAACACACAAAAAAAAATCAGTGTATTTCTAGCAAATTGGAACATAAACATGGTGCTGCCTGTTATCAGATGTGTGTCCTCAGGAGATAAAATAATTTGCCCTAGAGATAAACTTGATGAATACAGTAAATAAGGTAGTGCCTTTAGTGGTCTTTTACCTCATATTTTCTGTTAATGAAAACATGTTGAATAAACTATAATATATTAATGTGAAAATGTCTTGAGCAATAATTTTTGCTCATATATCTGAAAAGTGTACAGAGATAAATTTTGTGAATGCAGAGACTAGGAAAAGTCTTCTCTGGAAAGATAGACTTTATTACCAGGTTTCATCATAGATTTCAACGTAGGTGAACTTATTGTTGATAGAAACATCATGACCATGACAAAGCCTTTACTCAGAAATATGACCTCAGTGAGTGTCAAAGTTTACACTGGAGAATAAATTTAAGGTAACAGTATTAATGGCAGGATTTCAGTGATGCATTCTGCTTCATCATTTGTCAGAAAATCACATAGAAAGTAAAATTGTTATGAACATGCTATCAAATAAATGTGGACACTTAGCAAAATATCAAGAGCTCATGAAGGCATGATATGTGGTGAAAATGATGAATGTTTGAGTGCTTTTTCTTAATAACCTTATACATCAGCTAATACACCTGGTGTGCATTTTCAGTTGCCTTGCCAATGATTCCATAATATACTCTGTTCTCATCACTGTTTATTTTTACTGTTATGTAAAATTGTGGTATAAGAAGACATACATTTGGTCTTTGTCCTTAGTTCCTGGCACAGAGCTCCTAAAACCCTTAGAATTTCATGAGCAATAGGATGGTTCTTTTTGTTGTTGTTGTTATTCATAGCACTGCCCTTTTAATTACACCTGACTATGCTACTGAGGTGACTTACAGTCGGTCACCTAGACAGCCTCAGGATGTGGCTGTTCCCTAGGAAGATCAAGTAACTAGAGGATGGAAATTTTGTGTCCCATTTCTCCTGCCTCCTGGAAGGGGAGGGGGGCGCTGGAGATTAGACACTGAGATTAAGAGAACTCCAAATATCCCAGGAGGGTGTACACCCCCAACTTCATAGGGACAGAGGTTCCTGAGATTAGGAGGACCCTTTCAGGCTTTACTCTGTGTACCTCTTCATCTGAGTGTTCATTTGCATCCTTTATAACCAATAAAACAAAGTACACTGTTTTCTTGAGTTCTGTGAGCCCTGTAGCAAATTATCAAACTTGAGCAGCGGTAGTGGGAACTCTGAATTTATCACCAGTCATTCAGAAGTGCAGGTTGTCCTTGTGAGTGGCATCTGATGTGGGGACAGTCTTGTTGGACTAAGCCCCTTAACTTGTAAAGTCTGCATTAACTTGGAGTAGTTAGTGTCAGAATTGAATTGTAGAACACCCAGTTGGTGTGGGAGAATTGGAGAATTTATTAGTGTCAGAAAATACCCCAGAACCAGACAGGAATGATCTATGACCACCGCATATTATGATTAGCTCTTTCCTTTTCTTTGGCTCTAAGCTTAATTGTACATTTAGCAGGACGGGCGTGGTGGCTCACGCCTATAATCCAAGCACTTTGGAGGCCAAGGTGGGCGGATCACTTGAGGTCGGGAGTTCAAGACCAGCCTGACCAACATGGTGAAACCCCGTCTTTAAAAAAATAAAATAAAAAATAAATTGTACATTTAGCAAACTGAAGTAGTTTAAAAAGAAACTGAATATGTTGAATATATTAACATAACAACATATTTGGATGTGCTTAACTAAGATTGATCAGTTTATAAAACCACCTTCAACTTAAATAAAATTGAACTCAAAAGAAATTGCAAAAATAGTCTAGAGGCTTTGCTAGTATCTTTCAACCAACTTCTGGTAAAAACATCCTACATTACCATAAGTATCAAAACCAGAAAAATAACATTGGCAGGATACCATGAAGCAAATAATCTTACCTGGGATTTCACTAGTTTTTATGTTTTTTTCTTTTTTCTTTTGACTCTAAGAAGTTGTATTACATGTAAAGATTCGTGTAAACACTGAAACCACATAAACCTGTTTAATGAACACAAACTCTCTCATACTGCCGTTTTACGCTTACACTCCATCCAAACCTAACTCTGCCACCCACTCTTTTCCTTTCCATCAGTATAATTTAATAATTTCATGGATGTGGTAAAATTGTTTTTATAAATGCTTTTTATAAATTTTATATAAACAAGTTATATAAATTTTTATTAATAGAGAGTATGTAAGCTTTTGGCATTTTTGTCACTCAGCAAATTACTCCTAAGGTTTATATGAGTTGATGAATAGTTGTTTTATTATTTTTTTTTACCATCATCTATCTAACCAGATGAAAGTTGTTTGTATTAGGGAGTAGTATACATATATGATGTACTAGTTTGTTTATCCATTCACCTATGAGAGATATTTGCAGTTTTCCTGATTTGAAGTGTTATAAATAAAGATGCTGTGAAATTTATATACAGGATTTTGCTTTTGGTGTTTGTTTTTTTAGGATTTACAATCTTAACCTCTTTCTTTTCTTTTTTAAGAGACAGGGTCCCTTGAGAGGCCGAGGCAGGCAGATCACTTGAGGTCAGGAGTCCAAGACCAGCCAGGACAACATGGTAAAACCCTGTCTCTACTAAAAATACACAAAAAAATTAGCTGGGTGTGGTGGTGGGCACCTGTAATCCCAACTACTTGGGAGGCTGAGGCAGGAATCACTTGAACCCAGGAGGTGGAGGTTGCAGTGAGCTGAGATCCTGCCACTGCATTCCAGACCTGGGCGACAGAGTAAGACTCTGTCTGGAAAAAAAAAAAAAAAAAGAGGATCTTGTGCTGTGGTGCAATTATAGTTCACTCCAGCCTCAAACTCATGGGTTCAATTGTTCTTCCTGCCTCAGCCTCCCAAGTAAGTGGGACTATATGTGTGTACCATCATGCCTGGCTTTTTTTTTTTTTTTTTTTTAAGTAGAGACAGCATGTTTTTTGCTATTCTTGCTTTTCTATAAATAAATACTTGAGGCTGGGTAATTTATAAGAAAAGAGGTTTAATTGGCTCATGGTTCTGCCGGCTGTACAGGAAGCATAGCACTGACATCTGGTCCTGGGGAAGCCACAGGAAGCTTACAATCGTGGTGGAAGGTGAAGAGGGAGCAGGAGCAAGACAGAGTGGAGAGTGGTAGGTGCCACACACTCAAATAACTAGATGTTGCTAGTACTCACTATCGCAAGGGCAGCATCAAACCCCCATGGAGGATCTGCCCCCATGACCCAAACACCTCCCAAGCCACACCTTTGACATTGAGGATTACATTTCAACACGAGATTTGGGCAGGGACAAATATCCAAGCTATATCATTCAGCCCTGGTCCTCCTCCCCCACAAATCTTATGTCCTCACATTGCGAAATACCATCATGCCTTCCTAACAGTCCCCCAAAGTCTTAACGCATTCCAGCATTAACTCAAAGGTCCAAAGGCTAATCTGAGACAAGGCAAGCCTCTTCTACATGTGAGCCTGTAAAATCAAATTATTAGGCTGGGCATTGTGGCTCACGCCTGTAATCTAAGCACTTTGGAGGCCAAGGAGGGCGGATCACCTGAGGTCGGGAGTTCAAGACCAGCCTGACCAACATGGTGAAACCCCATCTTAAAAATATAAATAAATAAATAAAATCAAGTTATTTGCTTGCAAGATACAATGGGGGTATAGACATTGGGTAAATATTCTCATTCCAAAAGGGTGAAAGCCACAAGAAAGGGGCTACAGGCTCCATGAAAGTTCAAAATCCAGCAGGGCAGTCATTAAATCTAATGCAAGGGGTGGGTTCCCAAGGCCTTTGGCATCCTCTGCTCATGGGGCTCCCTCAGGCAGAGATCATGATTTGCAGACAGGCTGTATCATTGCCAGGTGGCCCTACAGAGGAAGGCACACCCGACTTCTCCAATGTCCTGTAGACCAAGGTGTCTCACCTCTTATGGTGATCCAAGAGTGAGGGCCCCTCCCTACTTGGACACCCCCCAAACTGGCAAGTCCTACTTGGCTAGGAGCAGGGATAAGCACCTGGATGGAAGATTAGGTGACCCCCACACACCCATGGGTTTATGCCTGTCCACAGAGTTTAGTAACAATTGGGACTGCTGGGCTGGACGCTCTAGTGGTTGGATTTTGACTGGGGTTGCATGGTCTAAATAGTTTTTTTCACTTATTTGGGCTTCTGCTGGAAAGGATGAGGCCTTTATTTACAGAGTCAACAAGAGGCTAGTGGCGGGGGGCTGCTTTATTACAATGTGTTAGATCTCTACGAGACAAAGCAAGCCTCTATGAGCAAGCTTATTTCCGACTTCTGTGTTACACTTGGTACTGTCCTATTGGACACATTGGTCAGAGTCACAATGGAGCATACTATCCAAAGATGTGAATGTAGAGACACAAGAAAAAATGTATGCAATAACCACAAAATTATCTCCTTATAATTGTCAAATCGATACCATAAATATCCCTGCACATATTTGTTCTCACAAAGATAAGTTCTATTGAATTAATTCTTAAAATTCATGGCTCAAAGAGAAGGAAAACTTTAATATGGGTAATAACAGACTGTACTACAAAAATATTTACTAATTTATATAGAGACACAATCCTATACCTAGAAATAATGTAATGTTTATGAACTTTGAATTATGACAAGTATGATAATATCTCAATTTATTTAAAGCTGTATGTCATGGACAACATTCTTTCCCACTATGCAGAAAAAGAAGACTTAAAGAGGCTTAGCATAACCGAATGCCTTTGTTCCACGGCCTTATAATCTATATATGATTTATCATTCAATCTTTATGAATCTTAAGGGTTAAAACATTTACATTTCACATTTACTTTGCATTTGTTTGAATTTTAGTAAAACTGGTATTTTAAAAACTAGGATCATTTACATTAAAAAAATAAGTGTCCTGTTTATTTCCTTTATCTATTTATAGAAAATTTTAGTGAGCTTTTAAGTTGGTCATCGTTTCCTTATTTTTATTTTTATTTTTATTTTTTTGGGACAAGAGTCTCCCTCTGTCGCCCAGGCTAGAGTGCAGTGGCCCGAACTCGGCTCACTGCAACCTGCGCTTCCTAGGTTCAAGCGATTCTTGTGCCTCAGCCTTCTGAGTAGCTGGGACTACCGGCCTGCGCCACCATGCCCAGCTAATTTTTTTTGTATTTTTAGTAGAGATGGGGTTTCGCCATGTTGGCCAGGCTGGTCTCCAACTCCTGAGCTCAGGCAATCCTCCCGCATTGGCCTCCCAAAGCTCTAGGATTACAGGTGTGAAACACCGCGCTCGGCGTTTTTCTTCTTTTCAGATCTTTTTTTTTTTTTTTTTTTTTTTTTTTGAGACGGAGTTTCGCTCTTGTTACCCAGGCTGGAGTGCAATGGCGCGATCTCGGCTCACTGCAACCTCCGCCTTCTGGGTTCAGGCAATTCTCCTGCCTCAGCCTCCTGAGTAGCTGGGATTACAGGCACGCACCACCATGCCCAGCTAATTTTTGTATTTTTAGTAGAGATGGGGTTTCACCATGTTGACCAGGATGGTCTCGATCTCTTGACCTCGTGATCCACCCGCCTCGGCCTCCCAAAGTGCTGGGATTACAGGCGTGAGCCACCGCGCCCGGCCCCTTTTCAGATCTCTTTATGGGCCGGGTGAGAGGTGAGGTGGCTCACACCTGTAATCCCAGCACTTTGGGAGGAAGAAGTGGGAGGATTGCTTAAGGCCAGTTAAAGACCAGCTGGGCAACACAGTGAGGCCCCGGTCTCTACAGAAAATTTAAAAATTAGCCAGGTGTGGTGGTGTCCACCAGTAGTCCCAGCTACTCAGGAGCCCAGGAGTTCCGGGTTACAGTGGGCTGTGATCTCCCCAGGCACTCCAGACTGGGCAACAGAGTGGCCCTTGCCAAAGAAAAGAAAAGAAAAGAAAACAAGAGGAGGGGGAGGGGAGGGAAGAAAGGAGGAAGGGAGGGAAGGAGGGAAGGACGGAAGGGAGGGAAGGAAGGAAGGAATCAAGGAAGGAAGGAATCAAGGAAGGAGGGAAGAAAGGAAGCAAGGAGGGAAGGAGGGAAGGAATCAAGGAAGGAAGGAGGGAAGGAGGGAGGGAGGGAATGAAGGAAGGAGGGAAGGAAGGAAGAATATCCTTTCCTTTGCCCCTTTCTTCCAATATTATTTCTCCCTGAAGTGGTCCTGTTCCCTTAATTTCTGGCCACTTCTCCCGAGTCCTGCCCTCATCTTTGGCTCGACCCGGGTCCAAGGGAGAAGTCCCGCCTCCGTCCCAGGCTCAGCCCTTTGCCTTGGGAACTATACTTTCTGACTTTTACTGGCTTTTCCCCGTGCCTTTCGCTCAATATAATTTTGGCACGTTCCAACCGTTTTCATTACCTAGTCTGTGACTGTCACCCCTGTTCCGTCAGCGTAGCTAGCAGCCCTCTTCTGCGTTCAAAAGGCGCTTCAAGCCGCTTTCTGCTAGAAATCCGGCCAAGGGGCCCAGGTGTCCCCTCTCGGCCAGTTCTTTTCCCTCACAAGGGGCTGTTTCCCAACCTTTGTACAGAGTGTAAACGTCGCGGCCAGCTTAGCCTTCTACTCAGCTCGCTGAAAGGGATTTACTTCCACGCCATTTTTGTCTTGTGTAAACTGGAGCCTCCGTATATGGACCCGTATTTATGAAGGATTGAGGCACCACGAAATGTGACAGCTTCGATGCCCTTTCATCTTCCCGGCCATTTCCGGTGACCAGCGCCAAAACGGCCCCTTTGCCTTGTGTACGTCAGATACTCAAAGATGGAGGCCCCCGTGGGGCCACGGCAACGAGGGCGCGGCCATCTTGCTTCTGAGCAAACACTGGGAACGCTTCCGACCTCGGTAGTTGCCGTAAGGCAGTGAGGAGACCGAGAGATGAGGCCGGAGCTGACCAACTTCTGGGAAGTAAGTTCAGTCACTGGGCGGTCGCTGTGGTTACGGGGGATGAAATTCGGTCTGTGACTGGGCGTGTTCGTGGACGGTGGTGATGGACCCGGGTCTGTTGGCGCCAGCGTTTGATTACGCTAGTGGAATTCTTTCAGGAGCTTAGCGTGGGTGCGATTCCTATCGCAAGGGCGCTCTAAGGGGTCCCTGATGGGTGTGTGTGTGTGTGTGTGTGTGTGTGTGTGTGTGTGTGTGGGTGGGTGTGGGTGTGTGTGATCGGGGTGCCTCTGGGACCAGTCACAGGGTCCTCGTGTGGTTTGTGGTTAAAAATCTCTAGAGATCTGCTACTGAGTGCCCAAGCCACAGTCTGGTGTCTGCTGTTGTCCTTTGGCGGGGCTCAATGATTGCGAACTGGAGGGTTTGTTTCGTCAGCTATTAGGTTTATGGTTCGGGTTGTGTTTGGTACTAAATGACTGAGGAACTGTCTTGGGGGTTAACGTAAGGAGATTTCTGGTGCAGGCTTTGGAATTAATCCGGGTGGCTGTGGTGTTACTGCTACAGATTCGGGTGTGGGCTGCAGCTCTGGAGGCCTGGGAAGCATGGCAGGTGGTGCGTTGAGCCCCAGCCCTGGCTACTGGAACAGAATTGATGATCATTAGTATTCCCCTTCTGCCCAAGACCCTTCTCCACGAATGGTTTTTAAATCCCCTTTGGCACCCTCCATCACCCCTTGGTCTTGAATCCTCAAAAATGGAAGTTTTCGGCGAGATCAATCATCTAGCACGCATAAAAATAGTATCTTTTATATTTAAGATGCGGCTTCTACTCTTTGTCTGCAAGTTTCCAGTATATTCCTTTTGGATATTTCTTTTCAGGTTCTTCCTGACATCAGTAAGATAACAGCCCTGCCATGGTAAGCTCGGTTACTGAAAGATAACCTTTGTCAAATTTTTAGAATATTTCAATTTTAGACAGGTATGTTATGTGTTTAATATTCATAATTCAGATAAATTATGTAAATAGTGCTACTGTTTTCTCTTTTACTTTATATTATGTAATAAACATTTACAAGTTGTTTTTACTGTTTGAACCAGTGGTACTATGAGTGCATTCACATTAAGTTTATGCATGTGTTTGTTAGAAGTGAAGTGTTTTTAAACGTTGAGGTATCATTTTTAGGAACGTTTTATGATTATCCATTTATCTATGAATTTTGTTTTTCCTGCCTTTCATCTTCAATTTAGACTATTACTTTTATTGCAGTGTATTGCTTTCTGACTCTCCTTTCCTTATAATCTATAACAAAAGATCAATTAATTTTAGATATTTACTTTATATTTGGTCATCTTAGTATTATACTATTTTTCTCTCTGCCTAACATATTTTTGTGAAAATTTTGAACCTATAGAAATAGTGAAAGAAGTTTAAGGTTACCACTAATATGCCTACCACCTAGCTTTTACCATTAACATTGTATTAGACCAGCTCTACTAGCTATCTAAGTGTTCATCCATTTCTGTGTTTGTGAATCATTCCTTATTTGTTGTTGATTTTGGTATATTTCAAAGTAAGTTACAGACATAGGTACCATTCCTTTAAATAATTCTGCATATGATTAACTAGAATTCTAATAGCCTTTTAATTGCTTTCTTTATTAATAAGGAGATGTCTTATTTACAAATAATTTTGGTTAGGTATAAAGCGGAATAAAAGTGAATTTTGAAATGAAGCAAACCTGGATTTTCAGTCCTGATTCTGCTTCTTGCTCATTGCGTAATTGGCATGACCTGTGTCTCTTTCCTTGTTGGCCAAAAGAGAAGTTAAACATCTCTTCTTCAGGGTTATCTCTGAGGATTATTTGTGGTTTTGTCTTTTGTAAAATTTGTATTTATATTCATTTCCTCTCTCCCTTCCTCCCACTTTTTCTCTTTTTTCTATTAATGAAAACATTTAGAGCTATAAACCTATATTACTGAACTACCATCAGAAATTTTATTTTAAATGTAGAATGCTAATATTTTTCTGATGTAAACGTGTTTTCCCAATGAAAAATCCAATGAAGAAAGTGAAAATGATCTGTCAGATAGCACACTTTTGCCAATATTACCTTTTCAGAAAGTTCTAGAAATGAGGTTTTGGGTTACCAGGGATCCCTTTATTGGCAATTTTCAATAGAATGTTAAATTATCCCCAAGAAATGTTCTGCTCTCAATACTGACTCTTGATCTGTATGTGCTTTAGGAGAATATAGGATTTTTCTATTTAAATTTTGTATCCAGTCACCTGACTAAAGGAATACAGACATATTAGGCAAATACTGATAATTTGCCCCATCTTGTATTCAAAAGTCATCTTTGATTATTTTTTCATACTGCATTCTAGTGAGTAACATTCTAGACCCAAGTTCTCAACTCTGACATTGTAATGTGAAAACAGCCTGTGATGAGATGTCATGGAATGCATCTAGCTGTGTTGCCATAAGACTTTATTTACAAAACAGGTGGTCCAGGTCCTGGATACTATATTACTGACTGTTGATTTAGGTGACCATATGGCTTTTCTGCACTAATTCAAAGTTGGGCAACTAGAGCCCATGGACTAAATCTGGCCCAGCACCTGTTTCTGTTAATCAAGTTTTATTGGGACCTGGCCACACTTATTAGTCTATTTTTTTGTATATGGGCATTTTTTAGCTACTACAGTAGGGTTGAATAGTTGCCATGGAAACCGTACACCTCTCTTTTAACATAGAAATTTTTTTTTAAATTAGTTTTATTGCTGACACTATTGATCATGAATAACATATAAACTTGTTAATGTTATGGTAATTAGTATTTTATAATCTTCTATGCAGATATCTTAAAATATGTTTTCATCTGCTGTCCTCCTACTTCATATGTTTTTATGGAATATTTTAACATTATATATATTTAAACTTCCTGATATATTATTATCATTACTTTACTTCTTACCATCTTGTTCCTCTTCAGACCTTGCTCAACTGCTTACACTGGAGTCATCTTTCTTTTTTTTTTTTTTTTTTTTTTGAGACAGAGTTTCGCTCTTGTTACCCAGTCTGGAGTGCAATGGCGCGATCTCGGCCCAGGGGACTTTGGTTTGTTTTATTCTTTCCTTTATTCTCCAGTGTATTTTCAAAGTCCTGTAAAAATCAGTATAATTAATCAGAAAAGTGTAAATTGGGAATATCAGGACTTGGAGAAATCTGGACAAAGAAGGATCAGGGACATATTATTCATAGGATTCATACTACATGATTCATGTTGGAATTTGTGTCTGTGCAGGGCTCTATAGGTTACATTTGCTGTAAACTTGCTTCTAGCATCTCTCACAGCGATACAAGAGAATCATGATAAGTTCCATCAACTGTGAGAAAGAAGACCAGCTTCTTGAGGGATATTAATGTTTCATGGCATATAATTCTGAGGCTTAGATACATCTTTGATAGTTCTTCACAGAGGTAATGAGGTAGGAGGTGTTCTTTTTTATTTTTTTTAGATGGAGTTTCACTCTGCTTGCCCAGGCTGGAGTGCAGTGGCAAGATCTCGGCTAACTGTGTGTGCCTGTAATCCTAGCTACTAGGGAGGCTGAGGCAGGAGAATTGCTTGAACCCGGTTGCAGTGAGCTCAGATTGTGCCACTGCACTCCAGCCTGGGCAACAGAACAAGACTCCATCTCAAAAAAAGCAAAACAAGCAAACAAAAAAACAAATTTGCTTAATCATCTAATAATCTCTTGTTCTTCATACATATTTTATATCATTTCTTTCATTTCATTCAGAATGAAATAATAATATGGTTGACTGTATTAGCCATAGTTATCTAGGATGCATTGCCCTGTGATACTCGCATCTGCCATCTCTTCATTGCAGTTTGATAATTGGCCTGAAAGCTCATAGTGAATTTCAGAATCTGTATTATTCATCTACTTGTAACTAGCATATACTTATGACTAGTTTGGTACTGGGAAATATATGCTATATATTGTAGGTGTTCTTTCATTAGCAGGAGGATTGGATGGCTGTGTATTACAGAAATTTCTTTGACTTTCAACTTTGTTGAAAATGGATGACTGCACCATTAACAGAATATTTTACTAGGATTCTTATTCCGTTGCAATGTACTGAGAAAAAAAACCACCAGCTTCCTATATGGTAAAAATGAGCAGAATGACTTCCTTGACATTCTTTTCCTATCACAAAAAGTGTATCACTTCATTAAACAGGAGTGTGTTATTATAGGAATCCCTAACACTGGAGGATGTGGCTGTGGACTTCACTTGGGAGGAGTGGCAGCTCCTGAGCCCTACTCAGAAGGACCTGTACCGGGATGTGATGTTGGAGAACTACAGCAACCTGGTGGCAGTGGGTGAGGACAGCTGCCTTGTGTCATTCAGAGGGTGCCTAGTCAGTGACCATCCTTTCTCAGCTGCTTACCTGTAGTACTCTGAAGTGGTAGATTCTCACATCATTCTGTTGTCTCATGCAAGACAGTATAATCTGTCTTCCTTTGAGAGAAAAGCCTTGATGTTACAGATTTGACACCTGTGTAGTTCTTAAAATGTCACATTCTCCCCTTTCAACATTGCCAGCCTAGTTTCATATGTCTAAGTCTTTTGTCATTTCTCATGAACAGGGTATCAAGCCAGCAAACCAAATGCACTCTTGAAGTTGGAACGAGAAGAACCTTGCTGCACAACAGAAGATGAAAGCTACACTCAAATCTGTTCTGGTGAGTGAGAGGACCGGCCAGATGGGCAGCCAGGCATCATGTTCTGCTCACACAAAGCAGATGTCAAAGCAGTGAGGGCATCTGAAGACACAGCAATAGCCCCTCCACGACTCCTTCCCAGGGAAGAGCTCTTTTTTTTTTCTGTAGTATGGAAATATGCCCCACTTTCTTTTCCTTGAGATTTCATCTTTGTTTATTTTATACACATCTTATTTTTGCCTACATAATTATATTAGGATTTTCACATCTGCCTTTTCTCATCCACTGTCACAGTGTCTCTGCTTGTGTATTACCTCTCTTGCTATGAAATTCCACTTTCTAGGCTTCTCCAGAAAGCGATACCTTTGAACTCATTACTTGCTTTGTGATACTGCGTCTTCCTGCCCTAGTAGGAAAACAATATTTTTCCTTCATTATTCTCACTCTGGGATTCATTATTTTCCTTCATTTTTCCCACTCTGGATGCTGTGCCCATGATAACCTGGTCTCTGACGGGCATTTATGTGCTTCTTAAGTTCTCTTATTCCTCCTATACTGAATACTGAGTTTCTCCATGCTTTTTTGAAACAAGGTCTCATCTGTCACCCAGGCTGGAGTGCAGTGGCGCAATCATGGCTCACTGCAGCCTCGACCTCCTGGTCTCAAGCAGTCCTCCCACCTCAGCCTCCTAAGTGGCTGGGGCTACAGGCACACCCCACCACGCTCAGCTGATTTTTGTATTTCTTGTAGAGACGGGGTTTTGTCATGTTGCATAGGCTGGTCTCAAACTCCTCAGCTCAAGGGATCTCCCTGCCTTGGCCTCCCAAAGTGCTGCGATTACAGTGTGAGCCACTGTGCCCAGCTTCTTCCATTTTCTTTTCTGTTCTCATAACTCAAAGATTTCCTTCATTCTCATGAGTTAATTCTTTGCATTCTCTGGGAGAGACTACCAAATTGACTTCTGCTTTAATATTATCTAATGTGTACTTTATTTCCATGTATTTTACTTGTCTTCATGACAACTAACCTATAACTTCCCATTTTGTGTATGAGGAACAAGAATAATCTTCTCTCCAAGAATAATGCTTTTGGCTATCCTTTTTTAATTTTATTTTTTAAATTTTATCTTTTATATTTTTATTTTAGATTCAGGAAGTGCATATGCAAGTTTGTTTCATGGATATATTGCCTGATGCCAAGGATTCAATAGAAGCTCAATTCTGTCACCCAAATAGTGAACATAGTACCAATAGGTGGTTTTTCAACCCTCGCCTTCCTCCCTTCTCCCTGTTGGAGTCCCCAGTGTCTATTGTTCCTGTCTTTATGTCTGTGTGTACCCAGTGTTTAGCTCTTGCTTATAAGTGAGATTACACAGTGTTTGGTTTTCGGTTTCTGAGTTACTTCACTTAGGATAACAGCCTCTAGCGGCATCCATGTTGCTGCAAATGACATGCTTTTATTCTTTTTTATGGCTTCATAGTATTCCATGGTGTATATGTACCACAGTCATCCAGTCCACCATTCGTGGGCACCTAGGTTGATTCCATGTCTCTGCGACTGTGAATCGTGCTACAGGCTTTCCTGTTTAAATTCAGCGTCTCCTTCATTACTGCACATCATAAATTCTGCCTATCCTACCATTACCTTAAATGCTTTCTACCTGCTGAACTCTCTTCATTAATTAGAAAAGACCTTTTAATATCTTAGATTATTTCTAGCCCAAACCATCAGACGTTTATGTCTGCCGCAAATTATTTTCTTCATAGTTTTGCTAATTCTGAACTTTCTTTAATTCATCTTCAATGTTTTTACTGCATTCATTTCTGTATAGCTTTTGTTTTTTTCATCATATTTTTAAACAGTGTTATTGAGATACAATGCACATATCACATGATTTCACCCATTTAAGGTGTACAAGTCAGTGGTTTTTATTTATTTATTTTTTTTTTTGAGATGGAGTTTTGCTCTTGTTACCCAGGCTGGAGTGCAATGGCGCGATCTTGGCTCACCGCAACCTCCGCCTCCTGGGTTCAAGCAATTCTCCTGCCTCAGACTCCCGAGTAGCTGGGACTACAGGCACGTGCCACTATGCCCAGCTAATTTTTTATATGTTTAGTAGAGACGGGGTTTCACCATGTTGACCAGGATGGTCTCGATCTCTTGACCTCGTGATCCACCTGCCTCGGCCTCCCAAAAGTCAGTGGTTTTTAATCTATTCACCTAGGTGTTAACCATACTACAGTCAATTTTGGAACATTTAATATGTATAAATGTATATTCTCAAGTAGTCTTGATAATTATAGTTTTGCATTAAGTTTGAAATTGGGAAGTTTGAGTCCTCCAACTTTGTTCTTTGCTTTGAAGATTGTTTTGACTATTCTGAGTCCTTTGAATTTCCATTTGAAGTTTAGAATCAGTTGTAAATTGCTACAAAAAAGGTGGCTAGGATTTTGGTAGGTATTGCACTGAGTCTGTGTAACAATTTGGGGGAGTATTCCCATTTTTATCATATTAAGTATTCTGATTCATGAACATTGGACAATTTTACATCGTTACGTCTTTGACTTCTGACAATGCTTTATTGCTTTCAGAATATAAATTTGGCACTTCCTAAGTATACTTTTTATACTTTTTTTTTTTAGTTTTTGTTTCTTATTTTTCCTTTTTTGCTTTTTGTTTTGTTTATTTTTTATGTTTTCTTAAGTATATTCCTAAGTATAGTTTTCTTTTTGTTTCTGCAGTTAATAGAATTGTTTTCTTGATTACATTTTCAGATTATTCATTGCTAGAATATAGAAATAAGATTAATTACTTTTCTATCATATTTTGATGACACCTAGTCCCAGTTAATCATGTTTCTTGTCGTATGTGATTACTGTTTCTCCTTCAGTGATCATTGTGATGTGATATTATCTTGAGTAAAAAAAGTTTCTGTTCTCCTCCTAAACATTCTTCAGTGTGCTGCAAACATGTGATTCTCTCCTTTAGAATTTGTGTTTTTGGCTGGGCAAGGTGGCTTACAGCTCCCAGCACTTTGGGAGGCCAAGGTGGGTGGATCACTTGAGTTCAGGAGTCTGAGACCAGCTGGCCAACATGGTGAACCCTGTTTCTACTAAAAATGCAAAAATTAGCTGGATGCGGTGGCACATTAGGCACTAGCTACTCAGGAAGCTGAGGTGGGAGAATCACTTGAACCCCGGAGGCAGAGGTTTCAATGAGCCAAGATCACGCCACTGCACTTCAGGCTGGGCAACAGAGCAAGACTCCATCTCAAAAAAAAAAAAAAAAAAAAAAATCACACACACACAACTTGTGTTTGGTAGCCTACTATATTCCAAAGCTATCATCAGTACAAATAAGAAAGAAAAAACATACCATGTCCTTATTATTCACATTGCTTTTGTTCTCTTAGAAGTAACCATATAATCAGTAATAAGTGGATCTATAAATAACACATCTTGGGTAAAACTTGCTATAGGGAAAGTTAAAGCAGCCAGTGGAACAGTGAGTGTCGGGAGTTGGCACTGCGCTTGTAGGGTGGGAACAGCTCTTTGTTAAGGTGCCTTTGAGCGGATAGATAATGAACGTGTGTAGGCTCCCAGGATGAAGAGTGTTCCAGGTGTGAGACAATGAGAAGCTGAAAAACATGACCCTGGAGTGTGTTTGAGGAACTTCTAGGAAGCTTAAATGGATAGAGTAGAGTGAGCAAAAGCAAAACTGTCTGGAAACATGAACAGTGGGGTCACAGCTGGAGGGTTTGGTACAGAGGTCACATAGTGCCTGTCAAGGGCATTCATAACCTTGATTTTATTCCAGATGAGTTGAGAACACATTAGGGAGTTTTGAATAGAGGAGTGACATGATATAACTAATTTTTTTGACAGGTTACTTTGCCTACTATGTAGAAGGTGGACGTTAATGGAGAGAAGAGGGAACTGCTACACTCATGATTACAGTTTTTGACAGTGAAATAATACAAATTAAAATCATCAAAGATAAAAAGTACAGAAAGAATAATCCAGGAGAAACTAGGTGCAAACTTTCAGTTCTCCTGTTCTAGTGGAGTTGCACAAAGTGCTGAATTTTCCCTGCAACAGTGTTTGTTTGACAACACATGTGAAGTTGTTGCCAACTAGGGAAGCTCATTCAAGCCCAGTGTCTCTAGCCCCACACAGTCAAAAGAATATAATGTGTCCCAAAGCCTGAGACATGCAAAACCAGGTGTCCACCATAAATCACACTGCTAGCATAAACTGTCTGATGTGAGCTAAGCCCTCAGGCATTAAAAGATACCTATAGCAGGCAGAATATTCCAGGGACTCAGAGGTTATCTTTTAGAAGCCAGTCAAGACAAGAGTTCTTTCTTTGGAATGTGTAGGGTTGCAACAGCCCAGCCCTGCTGAGTTAACACTTTGCTGCAAATCATTGTTTCCTCTTTCCTTAGGAACATGGGATCTAGTTAGGTCATTAGCTGGAGTCTTAAGTATAGACTCTTTCATCTAAACTTAAGATTGTGCTTTGGGAAAATTAGGTTAATGGTGGTATGTAGAATGAAGAAGAATAGCAAGTTTGGGGAATGTGATAATCACTCAGTATGTCACAGTTTAAATCAAATGCTGAGGATCTCACATTCTTCTTTTTTTTAATGTATGATTTTTTTCCCCACTCTGTTATCCAGGCTGGAGTGCAGTGGCACAATCATGGCTCACTGTAGCCTCAATCTTCTGAGCTCAAGTAATCCTTTCATCTTAGCCTAGCTGGGACTACATGCCACCACACCCAGCTAATTTCTGTATTTTTTATAGAGAAAGGTCTCACTGTGTTGCACAGGGTGGTCTCAAATTTCTGGGCTCAAGTGATCCTCTTTGCCTCACCCTCCCAAAGTGCTGGGATTACAGGCCTGAGCCACCATGCCAGGCCATGATTACTTTTTAATTCCTAAATAAAAATTACATATATTTATCATGTAAAACATGTTGTTTTGAAATATGTGTACATTGTAGAATAGCTAAATTGAACAAATGAACAGATACCCTACCTCACATGCTTCCTTTTTTTGTGATGAGAACACTGAAATCTAATATCTTAGCCATTTTCAAGAGGCTGTCACATTCTCCCTCATCACGCTTCGATGTTTGTTTTGTACACCTGGGTCTTCACTTGCGCACCTGATCATAATAGCGTTTGATTCATTTCGGTGGACTTAACAAATTCCAAAACTTTGCATGTTGGAGTAATAAAATCCTTGGCCCTGTGCCTTCACTCTTTTTTTCTGCATGTTTCCAACTAAAATGTCATCCAGTACTCTTTCTTTGAATAATTTGTAAATGTTGGATGTCATCTACATTGCTATTTCCAGATAAACCCTTTTTCAAGATTTATATATTCAACAATTTCTTCATGTTTGTACTTGGATATGTAGTAATCATCTTGAATTATATATGTTTCACAATATATGCTAAATGTTTCCCTTCATTCTAGATAGTATGAATCTGGCTAAAGCCATATGATTTTTTTTTTTTTTGAGACAGAGTCTTGCTGTGTTGCCCAGGCTGGAGTGCAGTGGTGTGATCTCAGCTCACTGCAACCTCCATCTCCTGGGTTCAAACGATTCTTGTGCCTCAGCCTCCCAAGTAGCTGGGACTACAGGCACATGCCACCATGCCTAATTTTTGTATTTTTAATAGAGATGGGGTTTCGCTATGTTGGCCAGGCTGGTCTTGAACTCCTGGCTTCATGTGATCTGCCCGCCTCATCCTCCCAAAGTCCTGGGACTACAGGTATGAGCCACTCTGTCTGGCCTGAAGCCATATAAATTTTGGAATAATCTTTGAGTTCTCACTTCCATTAACCCTTTTTCACTTGTCCCGTTGAACCCATTAGTGAACCCTATCATTTCTTTATGTCTTGATTTTCTCTACCTCTTATATCTCCATTGTTCCATTAACCACATTTCACAAAATGCAATTACCTTTTTTATTTTTTTGCTTCCTTGTTAATTCATTTTTTACTAACTAAAATTAAACCTTTGTGAAAATCAGCTGAGCGTAGTGGCTCATGCCTGTAATCCCAGCACTTTGGGAGGCTGAGGCAGGTGGATCTTCTCGAGCTCATTAGGTCAAAACCAGCCTGGATAACATGGCAAAAACCCATCTCTACCAAAAATACAAAAAATTAGCTGGGTGTAGTGGCACATGCCTGTGGTCTCAGTTACTTAAGAGGCTGAGGTGGGAGGACCACTTGAGCGTGGGAGGCAGAGATTGCAGTTGCAGTAAGCTGAAATTGTGCCACTGCACTCCAGCCTTGGTGACAGAGTGAGACCCTGTCTCAAAAAAAAAAAAAAAAAAAGGAATATGTTAGTATATACTAAACATGAGTGTAGTGACTTACACATAGATGTTATTCAGCAATTATTTGTAGAATAAATTAATACAGCCTTTGTTATTTGGGATCAACCTGTGTGGTCTGATATTTCAATAATTTCTATGGTCTGGTGTCCTGCTAAATTTTGGGGCTCCCTGCTAAAAGTGACCTGTTTATGTTTGACTATCTGTATATTGTGCAAATACCTATTTAGAAAGCAGCCAAATCTATATACATTGTGAATTATGTAGCCTTGTTTGTACAGTTGCTTTTACTTTTAGGTGTGTTTATATTATTGTGTGTTATTTGTAAGAAATTAAGGATATTTATACATGGAATTTCCTTTATGTGTGACAGATAAAAAGAATCTTACGCATCTCTCCCAATGTGTAAGAGATGAGGGATATTTATATATGGGATTTCCTTTATGCTAAAATAGGGTTGTCATTAAAGAGTCACCTCACACCAAGGCAGTTTTCAAAAGTAGTTTAAATAATTTATTTCAAAACAAGATGATGGAGTGATTGACTGTTCTCTTCTTTCCTAGAAATCAGGAAAATTGATGATCCTCTGCAGCATCACTTGCAAAATCAAAGTATTCAGAAGAGTGTGAAACAATTCCATGAACAGAATATGTTTGGAAATATTGTTAATCAGAACAAAGGTCATATCCTGCTGAAGCAAGATCATCAAACCTCTGACTTACATGAAAAACCTTTAAATTCAAATTTAAGTTTTGAAAACCAGAAAAAAAGCTCTGGCCTAAAGAACTCTGCTGAGTTTAATGGAGATGGGAAATCCCTTTTTCATGCTAACCATAAACAATTTTATACTGAAATGAAGTTTCCTGCAATTGCAAAACCTATTCATAAGACCCAGGTGATTAAGCAACAGAGAACTCACAACATAGAGAAAGCCCATGTATGCAGTGAATGTGGGAAAACCTTCCTCAAGTTGTCTCAGTGTATTGATCATCAGAGAGTTCACACTGGAGAAAAACCTCATGGATGTACCATGTGTGGGAAGGCTTTCTCCAGAAAATCCAGGCTAATGGACCATCAGATAACTCATACAGGATTGAAACATTATAAATGCACTGAATGTGACAAAACCTTCCTCAAGAAATCACATCTCAGTATACATCAGAAAACTCATATGGGAGAGAAACCTTATACATGTAGCGAATGTGGGAAAGCCTTCATCAAAAAGTGTCGGCTCATTTATCATCAGCGAACCCATACAGGAGAGAAACCCCATGGATGCAGTGTATGTGGGAAGGCCTTTTCTACAAAATTCAGTCTCACTACGCATCAGAAAACTCATACAGGAGAAAAACCCTATATATGTAGTGAATGTGGAAAAGGCTTCATTGAGAAGAGGCGTCTTATCGCACATCATCGAACTCATACTGGTGAGAAACCCTTTAAATGCAATAACTGTGGGAAAGGATTCACTTTGAAAAACAGTCTTATCACACATCAGCAAACTCATACAGAAGAGAAATTATATACATGCAGTGAATGTAGAAAAGGCTTTTCAATGAAGCACTGTCTCATTGTACATCAACGAACTCATACTGGAGAGAAACCTTATAAATGCAATGAGTGTGGAAAGGGCTTCACCTTGAAGAGCCCACTCGTCAGACATCAGCGAACACATACTGGAGAGAAACCCTATGTTTGCACCGAATGTCGAAAAGGTTTTACCATGAAGAGTGACCTCATCGTACATCAGCGAACTCACACTGCAGAGAAGCCATATATATGCAACGATTGTGGAAAAGGCTTCACTGTGAAGAGCCGCCTTATTGTGCATCAGCGAACTCATACAGGAGAGAAACCCTATGTATGTGGTGAGTGTGGAAAAGGCTTTCCAGCAAAGATCCGGCTAATGGGACATCAGCGAACTCATACAGGAGAGAAACCTTATGTATGCAGTGAGTGTGGAAAAGGCTTCACTGAGAAGAGTCATCTCAATGTACATCGGCGCACTCATACAGGAGAGAAACCCTATGTATGCAGTGAATGTGGCAAAGGCTTAACTGGGAAAAGCATGCTCATTGCACATCAGCGAACTCATACTGGGGAGAAACCTTATATATGCAATGAATGTGGAAAGGGCTTCACCATGAAGAGTACTCTCGGTATACATCAGCAAACTCATACTGGAGAAAAGCCGTACAAATGCAATGAATGTGATAAAACCTTCAGGAAGAAGACATGCCTCATACAACATCAGCGATTTCACACAGGAAAGACTTCCTTTGCGTGTACTGAATGTGGAAAATTCTCTTTGCGCAAAAATGATCTCATTACACATCAGAGAATTCACACGGGAGAGAAACCGTACAAATGCAGTGACTGCGGGAAGGCCTTCACTACAAAGTCAGGGCTCAATGTTCATTCAAGAAAACATACAGGAGAGAGGCCCTATGGATGTAGTGATTGTGGGAAAGCTTTTGCCCACTTGTCTATCCTTGTTAAACACAAGAGAATTCACAGGTAGTCATTTTTGGAAAGCCTCCTGCCATTGTAGGCCCTGAAGATATCTGCAAAGAAGAGTAATTTCATGAATGCAGAGTGTTCGGTTGTTTAGTGATCAATTACCTCATGTTTTGTGTCAGAAAAAACATACAAAACATTTGAGAAAATATTTTAGGACATTATGTCTAAAGATCGTGTACTGAGAAAAATCCTATGAATGTGGCAGACTATGAAAGCCTTTGGTGGGAAGATAAACCCTCTCAGAAATGATCATCATAGATCATGAATAAACTACTAATTGGTGAAAATGTAATAATTATGGGAAAGCCTTTGCCCAGAAATAAAACCTCAGTAGATTGAGAGAGTTCACACTGGAGAAATATTTTCCTCTGGCAGTGAGCATGGCAGGGTTTTCAGTAAATGTTTTGCCTCATGTGATAGGAAATAATGCAGAAAAAACTTATGAAAACATTCGATGTGGAAGACTTTTAGGAAAATATCAGAGAACTTAATGAAGGAAAGAAGCCTTCGCAAAATGATGGATGAGAGCTTTCTGTCACAATTCTTACCCTAACAGATAATATGCCTCATATGCATTTGGGAACAGGATACCTTGAGCCATGTTTCTAGTTGCCTTGTCACCGATTTTATACATTTTAAATTGTGACTTTCTCTAATCACGAATTAAAATTTAATATTGTATACAATACAAGAGTATTTTATGCTTGCCTCATTTTATTATATGATTAACTTCTGCATTCCTTTGGTTCTAAGTCTGTTATTTCAGAATAATTGAAGTACTTCAGAATGAAACTGGATATAGTGTATTCAATTCATAAGTGTAATTGAACGTACTTGAATGTGTTTAAGTTTTGAAATTAATATAGTTTTTATTCTGAAATAAGTTTAGATTCACAGAATCTTACCAAAATATTCCAGAGTTCTTGAATGCCCTTAACCCAGCTTCTTCCAAAGATAACGCCTTACATACACATAGTTCACTATCAAAAACAGGAAAGTGAAATTGTTACAATACTGTTAACTGCAGAATTTATTTGGATCTCACCAGTTTTAACATGCCTGCATTTTTGTTTGGTTTTTATCTGTAGTTTTAAGAAATCTTATATGTTGATTCACGTCACCACCTCCACAATTGAGATTCAGAATGTTGCATCAGTGCAAACTCCTTCACGCTACATTTTTATAGTCACAACCTCTCCTCAACCCTAACCCTTGGCAATCAGAAATCTTTTCATCTTTAGTTTTGTTATTAGTAGAATGTTATAAAAATGGATCATACAGCATGTACCCTTTTGGTATTGGCTTTTTGACCTAAAGCAAATAACCTCAGATCCATCCAATTTGTTCTATGTATCCTATATTGTTTTATTTTTATGGATGACTAATAATCTATGATATGAATATACCACAATTTGTTTATTCACCCACTGAAGGACATTAGGGTTGTTTCTACTTTTTCATACTTTTTTTTTTTTTTCTGAGATGGAGTTTCACTCTCTTTGGAGTGCAATGTTGCGATCTCAGCTCACTGCAACATCTGCCTCCTGGGTCCAAGCAATTCTCCTGCCTCAGCCTTCTGAGTAGCTGGGATTACAGGTGCCTACCACCATACCTGGCTAATTTTTTTTCTTTTTTTTTTTTTTTTTGTATTTCTAGTAGAGGTGGGGTTTCACCATATTGGCCAGGCTGGTCTTGAACTCCTGACCTCAGATGATCCACCTGCCTCTGCCTCCCAAAGTGCTAGGATTATAGGCATGAGCCATCATGCCCAGCCTTTCTGTTACAAATAAAAATCCTATGAACATTTGTGTACAAAGGCTTTGTGTGAGCGCAATTTTTCATTTCTTTAGGATAATAACTGAAGACTCTGATTCATGGGTCATAAGGTAAGTGTATGTTTACCTTTGTAAGATACTAACCAAGTGTTTCCAGCGTGGTGTTTCATTACTCACCAGCAATATATGAGAGTTTCAGTTGCTCTCCTTTCTTCCACTTGCTGCTGTCAGTATGTTTTATTTTACCTATTCTATTATGTGTGCTTTGGCATGGATACACACATACCAATTGTATGTTGCCTTGGTTTGCAATTCCTTAAAGGCTTTATTTATTTATTTATTTAGAAAGACAAGGTCTCATTGTATTGCTCAGGCTGGAGTGCAGTGGCTATTCACAGGCACCAATATAGCACACTACAGTCTAGAACTCCTGGTCTTGACAAGTTTTCCTGTCACAGCCTCTAGAGTAGCTGGGACTGCAGGCACATGCCACTGCCCTGCTTAGAGAGTTGTTTATTAATGCTGGATAAAGGTTTTATACAGCTGAATAATGGTTTTATGTCACTTGCAAATATTTTTCTCTAGATGTGGCTCTTTTGTTTTTTCTCAGAGAAAAAGATTTTAATTATGATGAAGTCCAATTTGCAAGTTTTTTTTTCTTTTATGGATTGCAATTTTGGCATTACATCTAAGTATTCCTTCCTTACTGTAATTGATGATTTTTTTCTATGTCCTTTTACAAAATAATGTAGTTTTGCTTTTAATATTTAGCAATATGATCCATTTAAATTCATTTTTGTGTATAGGATAAGGTTTAAAGTTCAGCCTATGGTTGCCTAGTTGATTCAACAGTATTGAAAACACTGTCTAATTAATTTAGAACATTTGTAAAAATCACTTGTCTGTTCTTGTGTCCGTTTCTTGACTCTATTCTGTTGATGTGTGTGTCTTATCACTCCTCTAATAATACTGTTGGGTGCCAGCCCCAACCGTGTATGTGGGTGCCCTTAGTCCCGGCAGTAATGTGGGAGTCAGAAAAGAAAGAAAAAGACAAGAGTCAAGTTTCAAAATATGTGTCCAGGGGACCAACGCGAGCACGGGGACCATGTTGGCCCTGAGCTACTGTGGGCCCCGAGCTACTGTGGGCCTCGAGCTATTGTGGGCCTCGAGCTGCTGTGGGCCCCGAGCTGCTGTGGGCCCCGAGCTGCTGTGGGCCCTGAGCTATTGTGGGGTAAGATGGGGGGAGTTGCGGTCCTGAGCAATTGTGGGCCCGGAGCTATTGTGGGCCCTGAGCTACTGTGGGCCCTGAGCTATTGTGGGGTAAGATGGGGGGAGTTGCGGGGAGGGGAGCTGGTTCTCTGCAGCGTTCAATAGCACATGTGGTTCTTCTAAGAAATGCTAAGCTAGGACACTGAATTTTGTCACCAATTGTCATCAAGGTACATCTGCATACAAGCACAGTGGATAAGGTGCCACTAGGTCTGACCACACACAAGGCATCAAGGGGCTTTTATCTCCCGAGCATTGTAGACACAGAGCAATCAGAGTTGCTCCATATTCTGAGACCCTAGGCAGAGTCTGTGGCATTGAGGTTCTCTCTGCCCTGCAAGGCCGCTCCCATCTGCAAAGACCCTCCAGAGTCTTGTGAGCAGAGGTTGCATTACTTCCCAGAGTTCTTGCACAAGCCCTCTTTAGGAGACCCTCATGCAGACCCTATGTTGGGAAGAGATTGTGGTACCAAAGCAGTCTTTCCTGCCTTGCGACCACACCGCTGCCTTCCGCGGTTTTAAAGCCTCAGATGGTCGTCACTATAGGCTTGTTACCACTTAATTTCTGCTTTTACAGACCTTAAGCAGTTTTATTTTACTGCACCATAGTTTGGAGTTTTCTTAATTCAATATTTGATCCACGGCACGAATCTCAGTGTATAAAAAGCAAAGCAAGCTTGTAATCATTTAACTAGAAATAACACAGGTCTGCGCCGGGCCGTCTTGACCCACAAATACCATGCAGCGATTATTGTCACATTGCGATGTTAGTCATAAAATGGAGTAGAGTCTGCCAGCTTTATTTTTCTTTTTCAAAATAGTTTTGTCTAATCTAGTTCCTCTGCTTTTCCGTATAAATTTTAGTATAAGCTTGTCTATATCCACAGAAACTCCCTTGGGAGTTTTATTGAAATTGCATTAAATGTATAGATCAAAGTTGGTTTATTTGCCGTCTTTGCTGTGTTGAATCTTCTAACCAACTATGTCTCTCCACTTAATTAGCTTTCCCTGCTTTAAAAAAAAAAATCAGTGTTTTTGAGTTTATAGCATATACATTATGTCTTGGTAAATATTTACTTAAGTGTATCATATTTTTGCAGTTATTTTATCCTTTTTTTTTTTTTTGAGATGGAGTCTTGCTCTGTCACCCAGGCTGGAGTGCAGTGGCATGATCTTGGCTCACTGCAACCTCCACCTCCCAGGTTTAAGCAATTCTCCTGCCTCAGCCTCCTGAGTAGTTGGGACTACAGGCTCACATTGCCACACCTGGCTAATTTTTTGTATTTTTAGTAGAGATGGGGTTTCACGGTGTTGCCCAGGCTGGTTTCGAACTCCTGAGCCGAGGCAATCCACCCATCTTGACTTCCCAAAGTGCTGGCATTACAGGCATGAGCCACTGCTCCTGATCGTATTTTTGGAGCCATTATAAATGGTTTATGTTCATAATTTAGCTTGCAATTGTTATCCTTTAGAAATAAGATTTATTTGAGTAGGTGTTGACTTTGCACCTTATGACTGCTAAACGCACTTGCCTAGTTCTGTAGACTCCTTGAGATTATATTTGTATAATTATGTCTTCTATGAATAGGGGCAGTGATATTTCTGCTGTTCCAGTGTTTTCTTTTCGTTTTCTTCCTTTGTTCACTGGCTAGGGCTTCCACTCTGTTAAATAGAAACAGTGAGAGTGGACATCTTGGCCATGATTGCAATTTTGGAGAAGTATTCAGTCTTTTACTATTAAATATGTTATAGAATCTTTTGTACATACTTTTTTTTTTTTTTACAAGGTTGAGGAAGTTCCTTTGTAATCCTAAAATTTTAGCTATTATCTCTTAAAATATTCCCATCTGGCCTGGGTGTTGTGGCTCACGCCTGTAATCCTAACACTTAGGGAGGCTAAGACGGGAGGATTGCTTGATATCAGGAGTTTGAGACCAGCCTCAGCAAAATAGTGAGGCTCCACCTCTATTGAAAAAATAGTACATCAGATGTCTTACAGGTATTTAAAGCTTCATTTTTTTTCCAATTTTTTTTCTTCTTTTCTTTCGGGTGGATAATTTCTTTTGCTCTCTAAGTTTACTCAACGTTTTTTCTGACATTGCAATCTGCTGGTTATCTTATGTGAACTTTTCATTGTTACTGTATTTTTCAGCACCAACGTTTATATTGGATTTTTTAAACTATATTTTAAATGTCTTTATTGAGATTTTCTGTTTATTGGGTTATTGCCATATTTTCTTTTAAACACTTAAATATGTTCTTAATATTTTTCTTTATGTTTTTAAATATATTTATTATACTGGCTTTGAAGCTATTGTCCACTATTCTTCACTAGGACCCACTCAGAGTTAGTTTTATTGACTGCTTTGTTTTCTGAGTATTAATGACTCTTCACTGTTTATTTGCAAATATGTTACTTTTGTTGCTGTTGAAAGCTGAATATTTTACATCTTCAACTCTTTATTCCTTTCACTACTGAAATTCACAGCACATCCAGTCAAACCTGAACAGGACTGAAACCTTCAGTGTTTTTGTCCACATCGCCACTGTGGCTGCCTCAGTAACACCTTGGCTTCTACATACCTCATCCAGCCAGTTGTCTTCAGTATTTTCTGTTTTATGGACCTTGGACTTTCTGTAAGATGGCGATTCCCGTGATGCTCCTGCCAAATGGCTCAAGAATGCGGCCATCTTTCCATTTTGCTCCTTAGATAGTTTCTGGCCTCTGAAAACCTCCCCAGTTAGGGCAGTGTTGGCGACAGTCTCTTGTAAGGAGGAGGGGAGGGCAGTGAAGTTACCCAAAGACATTTGCATTTCTTCCCACCTGGCTGAGCATAGCAACCGTTATGGTCACTCCCATCAGAAATGACGCAATATGCTCTATGAGGTAACATAGCTCATAGAGTGTTCAAACCCAGAACTTGGACTTAGGGAAATGTGCTGTATCCCTCGCTGGAAGCCAGCCTCCCAGCCTCTCCAAGTCCTTAAGAGGTGGCGAATGATGGGGTTGCAGCAGCAGAATTCCAGAATCGGAAGTGGATTCTGATACAATATATGTTCAGCCTTTGTTGTTTTTTTTTTGAGACGGAGTTTCGCTCTTGTTACCCAGGCTGGAGTGCAATGGCGCGATATCGGCTCACCGCAACCTCCGCCTCCTGGGTTCAGGCAATTCTCCTGCCTCAGCCTCCTGAGTAGCTGGGACTACAGGCGTGCGCCACCACGCCCAGGTAATTTTCGTATTTTTTAGTAGAGACGGGGTTTCACCATGTTGACCAGGATGATCGCGATCTCTTGACCTCGTGATCCACCCGCCTCGGCCTCCCAAAGTGCTGGGATTATAGGCGTGAGCCACCGCGCCTGGCCCCCTGTTCAGCCTTTGTTAACTGCTACTGTAGTCTTGAGAGCCTGATGCTGTGTGTGATTCTGGATGGGGATCTTGTGGGGACTACGAAGTGGAAATGCATGTGAATGTTCGTGTTCGGGAGTTTCATTTCAATTTAGTCACCGAGGAATACGGGTATGAGAAAGGGATCCTTGGATGTTGAAGGTTAAGGCTTAGTTTTAAGAGTTTAATAACTGAGGGTCCCACAGATAGAGCTTGGGGTCTATATGTTACTCTTCATGGGTCTCAGTAATTGAAAACTGAATGAAAAGTGTGTCTCAGCGAATGCTGTGTTTTGCTCAGGTTTGCAATTTAATGTGGGGCTCAGATGTAGAGAAGCCAGAGCTAGGAAGAGGAGTGGCATGAATGAATGGTTTACTGGGAGGAGTGTCAAAGGAGTGCCTCTGTCGTAAGTTTTAGATTGAATTTGAAGGCAATATTTTTAGGGGAAAGACGGAGCTTGTCTGTGTTTGAGAATGTAAGGAGGCTGGAGGCTTTGAGGTGTGCTGAAGGTTAGTGGTTGCTTTGAGACTGACTGTGGATGCTGGGAACACTTCCTATCAGTCTTTCAAGTTCAAATCTGTCCTGAAGGTATCTGCTAAAAAAAAAAAAACACTTTGTCTTCCTACATCCACTTTTCTCACTGTACCCATAAAAATCAGAGCAGTTCAGGGTGATGAGGTGGTGTCTTTCCTCCTTTTTTTTTTTTTTTTTTAGACGGAGTATTGCTCTGTTGCCAGGCTGGAATGCAGTGCGTGATCTCGGCTCACTGCAATCTCCGCCTCCCGTCTGCCTCAGCCTCCCGAGTACTGCACTCCAGCCTGGGCGACAGAATGAGACTCCGTCTCAAAAATAAAATAAAAGAATTATAAGTATTTTTTCTTTCTTCACCCCTGAATACTTGCTATTTTTGTGTTCTTAGAACCCGCTTCCTGCAAGCTATTTTCCGCCAGACGCTTTCCGTGGGTGTCCACCTACCTGATGTGTGACCTGTTACCTTTTTCATTTTCAATTCATTCTTTGTGATATCCGCAGCTGGCTGCACTCTTACTTGTCCTTTTTAAACCCTTTAAAAAAAATTAACAGGCCGGGCGCGGTGGCTCACGCCTGTAATCCCAGCACTTTGGGAGGCCGAGGCGGGTGGATCACAAGGTCAAGAGATCGAGACCATCCCGGTCAACATGGTGAAACCCCGTCTCTACTAAAAATACAAAAAATTAGCTGGGCACGGTGGCGCGTGCCTGTAATCCCAGCTACTCAGGAGGCTGAGGCAGGAGAATTGCCAGAACCCAGGAGGCGGAGGTTGCAGTGAGCCGAGATCGCGCCATTGCACTCCAGCCTGGGTAACAACAGCGAAACTCCGTCTCCAAAAAAAAAAAAAAAAATTAACAAAGTGGATAGCAAACCATTAAAATTAATTTAGTTCGCCCCATATTTGCCTGATAAAGCTTGAGTCTCTGAAAATCTGCCCCTTTTCGCAAGACTTGAAGTGCCAGGAAATGAGGCGATTTCAGTGATTTCTCATCTTCCCTGGCTGCTGGCTCAAAAACCTGCCACTGACTTCTGTACGTCCGGTTTTCAAACATGGCTGCCCCCGTAGAGCTACAGTATTGGGCGCGGCCATATTACAGACTAGCAACAGCCGTAAATCCGGTTGTTCTTGCGCTTTTAAACATTTTAGGTTTTCATCGGCCGCCGTAGGTGGACCATAAACCTGTGCAAGGAGTCAAGAGGTAGAAGCAGTTTACGGAAGTGTAACGTTGAGGCCCTCCTTGTGGATCTGGAGAAAATAGAGGTTAGTGTGTGGTTTTGTCCGTGAAAGTTTTTTGTCCCAGTGGAAGGTTCGGGGGTCTGAGGACCTGGTGTAGCCTGGATCACGTAGTTTTGGCAGGAAGACCGGAGAGCGCCGGGGTGCAGGCATTTGGGAGGTACCCTGTGGGAGTCTGTGATCCCTCTGTCTGTGGTCCGTGTGCCTTTGGCGTGAGTACAACGACTGAGGGTCTGTAGTGATCAACGACCGTGTCCTGACTGTCAAGGTATAGATCACTCTGCTCGTAAAGGACGGAGGCGGCTCTTAGGATCCAAGTGGCCTCTGCTTCGGGTTTAGGATTTAATTTGCGATTCAGTGATGTTGGAGTCGGGGAGGATGTTCATCACAGGAGAGGGTGGGGTCCCTGGTTCGGCTGAGTAAGGGGCATGGGGGCAGTGTCTGTGGTACAAAGGCCTGTTAGGGCTGAAACTTTCGAGGCCTTGGCGCCCTGGGTGCTGGATTGAGGTTCGAACCTCGATTATTGTGGCAAAAGGCGACACAGCCCCCAGCATTACTTGGAAACCATAGATCAACTCTTCTGATCCTTGGAGTGGCTATTTACAGATGGGGGCGGTCAAGTTCAGTTATACCCTCCGATTATATATTGTCTGTGGTTGCAAAGGTAGCGTGGAGTTGTGACAGAGACCTCATGGCATGGCCGGCAAAATCAAAACATCTGCACTCACTTCTTTTATTTATTTATTTATTTTTATTTTTTGAGACTGAGTTTTGCTTTTGTCTCCCAGGCTGGAGTGCAATGGCGTGATCTCGGCTCACTGCAACCTCTGCCTCCCGGGTTCAAGCGATTCTCCTGCCTCAGCCTCCTGAGTAGCTGAAATTACAGGCGCGAGCCACCATGCCCGGCTAATTTTTGTATTTTTAGTAGAGACGGGGTTTCACCATGTTGACCAGGCTGGTCTCGAACTCCTGACCTCAGCTGATCCGCCTGCCTCGGCCTCCCAAAGTGCTGGGATTACAGGTGTGAGCCACTGCGCCCGGTCTTCATGTCTTAATATATAGTGACAGTGTTGCTTGCCCGCCTAAACATATATTCACATTTTCTTAACAGAATCTCCATTTTGTTAAGTATCCATCCCTTTGGCAAGGTGACCCAAATCCCAGTTTCTTAGTAAGGCCTGATTGATCTTAACCAATCTTAGTGGTTCCAATTGCCGTTGCTAGTGGTAGCTTCGACATGGAAATGCGCTCAGGCATATGGTGCAGTTCTAGCCAACTATATATGCAAAAATCTGCCTGGGAGTTTCTGAGGGAGCATTTTCTTTTTTAAATATGTAATTTCCTTAATCTCTTTTTCCATGTTGGTGATGATGTTGCCTGAAAATGACCTTAGTTTTCTGTCTTACTTTGTAATGCTTATACTTCATTCTTATCTTAATGCATTGACTCAACTTTCCAATACAAAGTAGGAAAACAGAGTAAAACAGGGTGTTAGTGGACATTCCTGTATTGTTGCCTACCTGTAAAATTCACCGGTTGTATTGTCTGGAGTTAACACCTTTCCTGGAGGTTAAGTTTTTGGTATTATTGATCTCTTCCTTTTCTTTGTTAATTTTTCTAGATTTATATATTTTATTTTATTTTATTTTATTTTATTTATTTTTAAACCTGACTTTATATTTATTTTATTCTGCTTGGTCCTACACTTACTTATATATTAAAAAAAGAAAAAAGTGTAGATAGAAGATTTCCATTATTAAAAAGGCTTAAATATATTTGAAAATCGTTACAAAGGAAACTATAAGCTGTATAATTCCAAATAGTGTGAAAATAAGTTAATTCTGCCACGTGGCTCCCATAAATGGAAAAGAGCACAGTTCACTTTATCAAGCATTATACATCTCTAAAACTTGACAGAGTGATGAGTGGGGTCAAACAGGTGTCTGGAGCCAGTGGCTTCAGCTCAGTTTTCTTTTTTTTTTTTTTAATTGCATTTTAGGTTTTGGGATTTATATATTTTAGATGTACAATTTAATTATCAGGGAGGCAATATATGTATAAACAATCATTGCCTAGGTCAAGAAATAGATTATCGTCAGTAGACCAGCGGTGTTCTGTGAGCCTTTTTCCATCCTTACACCGAAAAGTAATTTAGGCTTTTCTTTATAGTTTTACCATATAATTAATCGTTATTTATCATTGTAGTTAATATAGGTTTGCCTATTTTAAACTGTGTATCAGTGGAATTGTACATCATTCTTTTTTTGTGTCAGCCTTCTTTTGCTCATTATTGGTGAAGGTCTTCCCTGTTGCATCTGAGTATATTTTCTTTATTTACAGAGAATGTTTTAGGGCTTGCAGGATACATATGGTCTCTTGCATATGCTACTTTGCTTTTTGTTTTATAGCCTTTTAAAAGTGTGAAAAGCATTCTTGCAGGCCGGGCCAAAGGTATAATAGTTTTTGTATCGCATTCCATTATGTAAATATATAGCAGTTTTTTTCTATTATTAATTACATTTGTATCGCCTAAAGCTTGTATTACTGTGAATAATGCATCTATGAAAATTTGTGTAAATGTCTTCTGGTTCACATGTGCCCTCATTTGGGAGAGACAGTGATATATACCTAGATGTGCACCTCAGAGTAAAATCACTGCTTCATAGGGTGTGTATAATTTCAGTCTAAATAGATGTCAAACTGTTTTCTAAAGTGGTTGTACCACTTATAGTTCCCCTAGCAGAATATGGTTTGCTTTATAGCGTGCTTTATGTGGCCTGTTTAAAATATCTGTCCATATCCTAATAACATTGAGAGATTCTTTTATATTAATCTTCTTTAAAGCTTTATTGATATGCTTCTATCATTGAAATTGACAGTTGATCCTAAAATGTTTTTTGGGTATGTTGTGAGGAGGCTTTTAACCTTCTGTTCCCATCCCCATGCAGTGGCACGATCTTGGCTCAACTGCAACCTTCGCTTTTCAGGATCAAGTGATTCTATTCTTTTTTTCTTTCGTTTTGTTTTAGGATCAAGCGATTCTTGTGCCTCAGCCTCCTGAGTAGCTGGGATTACCAGTATGAGCCACCATGCCTGGCTAATTTTTGTATTTTTAGTAGAGACGGGGCTTTGCCATGATGGCCAGGCTGCTCTTAAAACTCCTGGCCTCAAGTGATTTACCAGCCTCAGCCTCCCAAAGTTCTGGGATTACAGGTGTGAGCCATGGTGCCCTCAGTTCCATTATTGAAAAGACAGCCTTTATCTACTTCCCTGCAGTGCTGTCACTGTTATTCAGACTCTGTATGTGCTCAATTCTGTTTATAAGCATTTTATTGTTTCTTTGTTCTATTTGTCCATCATTGTGCCAATATGGTGCTGTCCTGATTAAAGTACCTGTGTAAGTCCTGATAAATGATAGGGCAAGTCTTTTTTTTTCAAACTTTTAAAAATAGCTTACAGCTATTTAATATTTTCATTGTAAGTTTGGGATTTTGATTCTGATTTCGTTGAATCTGTAGATTTGGGAGATTTGACACTTTAAAAATGCTTTGTTTTCCAACTCATCTTTATAATACCTCTTTGCATTCATTTAAAACTGTCAAAATTTATCTCAGTGTTTCTAATTTTAAACATATATTCGAGTTCTTCTAAATGATATTGTTTATGTCAACCTAAAGGAGGAAACTGAGGCACAAAATACAATTTTAGAGTTTACTTGAGACAAAATGAGGACAGCAGCCTGAGAAAATACTTTCATGTTGCCTTGGGAAGTGCTGTGTTAGGACTTTGTTACAAGTAGGTTTTAAAGGCAAAAAGGGAACAAACCGGGAGCTGACATACAGTTGTTTGGCAGGAATTCTCATTGGTTTACAGAAGTAACATCAATTAGTGATTGGCTATACGTTGTTAACTGTGGGGTTTTATGAGTTTTGCTGTCCAATGAGTGGCATTTTATGGCTAGTCGGTGTGAGTTAGTCTAGAGCCTACATAGCAATTGGCTTTAAGAGATAATTATTTAGTTTGAGGGGAATGAGATGTGGCTATTGTAATATTAAAAGTTTTTTTTAATTTTTAATTTTTTTTCAGGGGAACCCCTATCAGAAATACTGCTGTCACATTTTAATGCCTCTCTAGACCTGATAATTTAAAGGGAGTCACATTCCTCAGATAAAAGGTTTCATTTCTTTCTCATTTATCAATTTTATTTTATTTGTTGATGGTCTGTTTGTTCTGTCAGTTACTAAGAGAGGTGTGTTAAAGTCTTCTTTTAGTCTGAATTTTCTATTTCTTGTTTTTGGGTCTATTTTTTGCTGTATACATTTCAAGACTGTTGTTAGGGGTATAGATACAGAGTATTTCTATGAATGAAGAGATAAGTTGTGTCTCTTTTCAGTATGCATTGTCTTGCTCTCTGATAATTCTTTAGCATTTCTGGTCAATTTTGTCTGAGAATACAGTTACAACAGATTATCTTTCTTACTCTCTCTGTGGCACATCGTCTCTAACATTTTACTCTCAAACTTCCCATATCATTTTGTTTTGGACATATCAACTATAACAACTGCATGTTGCTGGATTTTAATTTTTAATCCATTCTGACAATTTTGAGGCATTTATATTTAATGTAATTAACGGGAATCCATGCTCTGTTTTTACTGAGCATGAAATACTTAACGTAATACAATTTTCTTGGTACTTTTTATTTTATAATAGCTATCTAAATGTATTGTATTTGCTTTATGTATTTGATTCTCTTCTTTTGGTTGAGTTTCTTCTTCTTATATTTCCCCACTTTGTTGGCATGGAAATTATGTTCTTTAAAACAATTGTTAGTTGTTGTTTTTTTTTTTTAGACAGAGTTTTGCTCTTTTTGCCCAGGCTGGAGTGCAATGGCACAGTCTTGGCTCACTGCAACACCCACCTCCCAGGTTCAAGTGATTCTCCTGCCTCAGCCTCCCGAGTAGCTGGAATTACAGGCGCATGCCACCATGCCCTGCTAAGTTTGTATTTTGAGTAGAGATGGGGTTTCACCACATTGGCCAGGCTGGTCTCTCAAACTCCTGACAACAAGTGATCCCCCCACCTCGGCCTCCTAAAGTGTTGGATTACGGGCATGAGCCACTGCACCCAGACTTACTAGTTTTAATTATAACCCTAGAAATTACATGCAGTGTACAACCTTTGTCATATTCTTATGTTAATTAGCACTTTTCCATTCTACAGAAACCTTAGAGCATGACAACTTCATTTATCACCTTCTAATTTATCTAGTAAATTATCTAGTAAATTGTGTATTTTAGCTTTTTATGTATTTAAAACCTCTTGGCCGGGCGCAGTGGCTCAAGCCTGTAATCCCAGCACTTTGGGAGGCCGAGGCGGATGGATCACGAGGTCAAGAGATCGAGACCATCCTGGTCAACATGGTGAAACCCCGTCTCTACTAAAAATACAAAAAATTAGCTGGGCATGGTGGCGCGTGCCTGTAATCCCAGCTATTCAGGAGGCTGAGGCAGGAGAATTGCCTGAACCCAGGAGGCGGAGGTTGCGGTGAGCCGAGATCGCGCCATTGCACTCCAGCCTGGGTAACAAGAGCGAGACTCCGTCTCAAAAAAACACAACAAAAAAACCTCCTAAAATATTGTCACTACTGTTCTTATGGCAATGCTTATGATTTGTCCAGTACATTGACTTTCAAACTGAAGTACATGTCCTCACACGGTGTACAAAGACTTTTGAAGAGGTGTGTGGGCGCCACGATTTAAAGGAAGACAAAGACCGGCTCCGCTCCTTGCTGATCGTCTCTTTTCTAAAACTGATCTGCCTGTGAGTTCACCGGCTCCCGAGGCATGGTGCTGGGGTGGGTCTCGTTTCCTACATGCCTTCACAGTCCTTCCACGGAAACTGTCACAGAAGAAGAGCATAGCTCCACCACATTTAGAATCCTAGATGTCATTGGTCAGAGGAATAAAATCTTCTGCGGCTCCAAAATAAAGGGATAGTTAACTATACTGGGGGCATTGTTTTAAGATGAATGCCTAGGAGCAGTGAGAGTATCTGGGCTCGGAGAAAATGTACCGCTTACACTGAATTTGCTCTTCAACCCACAGGTTCTGACTCCTCAGGAGCAAAAAACGTCACCTGAAGAGGGAGGACGCAGATTTGGGTATCAGCATTTCTAGGGGCACGATTGAAGACTGAGACTTCTGAAGAGAAGTCCGGAAGATACAAAGACAGACTATCCCAGTTGAATGCCATTTTCCAGGAACAGAAGAAAATGATCCAGGCCCAGGTAACTAACGTTTGGTTTGCTTTATTCTTTCCTTTGTCGCATAATAGATTTGTAGAGGCCTGTAAAAATCAATTTCACTAATACAAAAAGTATAAATTTCAAAAACAGGATCTGGAGAGAAATAAGCTTAGTTTTTAAACTCGATATCATACAACATAGTAGTATAAGGACTGTATTCTGCTTTATTTTGCATTGTTCCTATTACTGGTGAGATTTAAATCTTTCTTGGTCAGTTAAATTGTTTGTTCTATAAAATACCTATGCTTCTGCCTGCCTGATTGAGAAATCTGTTTTGTCCTACTCATTTATAGGCGTTGTTTATATCCACTGTATACTGATACTTTCTTTTATTTGTTGCAGATATTTTTTCCAGAGTGTTACTTGTTTATTCCCATGTAGAAGTTTTAATGTATGTATTTTTTGGAGACAGGATCTTGCCTGTCCCCCCTGAAGTGCAGTGGCGCGATCACAGCATACTGCAGCCTTGACCGCCTGTGTTCAAGTGATCCTCTCACCTCACCCTCTAGAGGAGTTGGAACTATAGGTGCACACCTCCATGCTAGGCCAATTTTTAAATTTTTTTGGAGAGATGGGGTCTTGGTACATGGCCCAGGCTGGTCTCGAACTCCTGACCACAAATGATCCTCCTCCCTTAGCTTCCCATAGTGCTAGGATTACAGACATGAGCCACTGTGTGTGGCCTTAATGTTTGATTAAAACTTTATTACAAAATTATCATTGTCTTCATTTCTGACTTTTGATTTGTAGCATATGTATTTTCCATAATTTTGTTGTTTTGTGTTTAGGTCTTGTATTAGTTTTCTATCTTCCTTACATATTGTCCCCAGATTTTAGCAGCCTGAAACAATACACACTATGTCCCAGTTTCTGTGGTCAGGAATCTGGGCAGAGCATAGCTTGGTGCTCTGCTTCATGGTGTGTCAGAAGGCTGCGGTCACGGTGTTGGTTGGAGCTGGAGTCTGATCTCAGGCTTGAATGGAGACGATCTGCTTCCAAGCTCACTTACAGGTTGTTGGCAGAATTCATTTCTATGAGGGTTATTAGACTCAGGGCCTCTTGTCCTCACTGTTGGCCAGAGGCAGCCCTCAGTTAGTTGCCAAGTGGGTTTTCTTTTACATGGCAACTTGCTTCATCAAAGCCAGTAAGACAGAAGTAACATCTAACTAAAATTCTTTGCTTAAACAAACTTTAGTCAGGTTCCTAGGCCCATCTGTGTACTTCCTTGTAAAGTCTAATTTTAGCAAAGAACCCTGCTAAGTCAGTTTAGCAGGAACCCCCACCCTCAAGATTTGATAACTCTCAATATCTGACTGGGTTCCTTATCACGTTACCATCCTGCAGGTGATGTGTGAAAACCCTGTCCTGTCTTTAGCAAGAATTGTGTTGGCATAGTTCACCCAGACTCTCCCTTACCCCAGTGCTTCCTTTTAGTAATTTTTTTTTTGAGACATAGTCTCACTTTGTCACCCAGGCTGGAGTGCAGTGGCGCCATCTTGGCTCACTGCAACCTCTGCTTCCCAGATTCAAGTGATTCTCCTGCCTCAGCCTCCCGAGTAGCTGGGACTGCAGGCATGTGCCACTACACCTGGCTAATTTTTGTATTTTTAGTAGAGTTGGGGTTTCGCCACGTTGGCCAGGCTGGTCTTGAACTCCTGACCTCAGGTGATCTGCCCGCCTCAGACTCTCAAAGTGCTGGGATTACAGGCATAAGCCACTGTGCCCAGCCCTCTTAGTAGTTTTGTATTACTGACCCTCTACTCCTTAGCTATAAATTCCACTTGCTTATGCTGTATTTGGAGTCCAGTCACCCTCTACCATGGCTAAATCCCATTACATTTGTCTTTATACCTATCATAATGGCCCTGAATAAAGTCTTCCTTACTGTGCTTTAACAATTCTCATTGAATACTTTCTTAAAACACATCTCGTGTAGCTTAATTAAGGAAGTGAGATTCCAACACCTTCGCCATATTCTTCTGGGTAGGAGTAAGTCACTAGGCCAGTCCATGCTCAAGGAGGGGAGCTACATAAAGGTGTGAATACTGGTGGGGTGGAGTTCATTGAGCCATCGAATCTGCCTGCCATAGATCAGTCATAGAGTAAATTATTTTTGAGTGTGGATTGAGGTAGGACTTTCACTTTACTTTTTTCCAGATAGATAGATATCCCATATAAATAATTTAGAATGGGTAAACCAACCAGGATTAAGTACTTGTGTTGTCTACCAAGTCTGTTCACTGGCCTCTACAATAAAATGAGGAGAGAATATACCTTCTGCTGTTCCCTGGGTCTTTACTGACTCAATATCACACCCAGCAGTATCCTTTAAACACATCCTGAGACGGAAGATCGAGAATTCATTGATAAGCAGTCTTAGTTGTCACTGTTACAGGGCTGTGGGTCCTTTGCTAGCCATGCTTTTCAATCCCAGATGGTCTTCAGGGTTGGGCTGTGTTGTCCAAGGGCTGACGACCCTATGCTTTTTGTTCCAATGTTTACTGGCTGTAAGTATTTCTGTGGAGCAGTCAGCTGTCAGAAAATGTTGTCTCCTTTGTAGGTCATCTGTGTTGGTGTCTGGATGCTTTTATAGTCTCCCTTTTGCATCTGGTGTAACTTAGTTTCAATCTGATGTGTCTATGTGTGAATTTCTTGCTTGAAAACTTGTTGGGTTTCTTGAGTTTGATGTTTGGAGTGTTTAGTCACTTCTCAAAAATTCTCAGTGTCAGATCTTTGGATATTGTTTCTCCATTACTCGATTTTCTCCTTCTCCAAAAATTATCAAATTCAAGGAGAGGATCTTGGGAACCTTCAATTTATAATTAGTTCATCAGAAATATAAGAGGCCTGGATTTGTGACATATAGTTAGCGCTCCATATCCATGGCTTCCACATCCATGGATTCAACCAACTGAGGATTGAAAAGATATTTTTTAAAAATCATCTGTACTGAACACAGAAAGACTTTTTTTATTGTCATGACTCCCTAAACAATACAGTATAAGAACTGTTGCCATAGCATTTACATTGTATTAGATATTGTAAGTAATCTAAAGATAATTTAAAGTACATGGGGCCGGGCATGGTGGCTCACACCTGTAAGCCCACCACTTTGGGAGGCCGAGGTGGGTGGACTGCCTGAGATCAGGAGTTTGAGACTAGCCTGGCCAACACAGTGAAATCCTGTCTCTACTAAAAATACAAAAAAATTAGCTGGGTGTGGTGGCAGGTGCCTGTAATCCCAGCTACTCCTGAGGCTGAGGCAGGAGAATGGCTTGAACCTAGGAGGTGGAGGTGGCAGTGAGCTGAGATTGTGCCACTGCACTCCAGCCTGGGCAACAAGAGTGAAACTCCATCTCAAAAAAAAAAAAAAATTAGCTGGGTGTGGTGGCACATGCCTGTAGTCCCAGCTACTTGGGAGACTGAGGCAGGAGAATTGCCTGATCCTGGGAGGTGGAGGTTGCAGTGAGCTGAGATTATGCCACTGTACTCCAGCCTGGGAGAGTGAGTCTCCATTTAAAAAGAAAAAAAAGTATACAGGAGGACGTGCATGGGTTACATGCAAATCTGCAAGTACTCTCCTATTTTATTTTGTTTTATTAAAGACAGAGTCTTTCCCTGTTTCTCAGGCTGAAGTACAGTGGCATGATCATAACTCACTGTAGTCTCTAACTCCTGGGCTCAAATGAGCCTCCTGCCTCAGCCTCCTAAGTAGCTGGGACCACAGGCACTCCCCACTGTACCTAACTAATTTTTAAATTTTTTGTACAGATGGGGTGTCATGTTGTTGCCCAGGCTGGTCTTGAACTCCTGGGCTCAAGTGACCCTCCTGCCTCGGCCTCCCAAAGTGCTAGGATTACAGGGGTGATCTACTGTGCCTGACCAATACTGTGTCATTTTATATCAGACACTTCCGCATCCTCAGGAAGTCCTGGAACCAATAGCCTATAGATACTGAGGGACGACTGTTTATATGTCTTTTGTCTGCATGTATATAAAATAAATATATGTACATTTATTTGTATATATTCACATATATAAAATATGTAAATATGTTGTTTCTGGGTTAGCAAGTTGTTTTCTTTTGTTTTTTGAGATGAAGTCTTGCTCTGTTGCCCAAGTTGGAGTGCAGTGGTGGGATCTCGGCTCACTGCAACTTCCGCCTCCTGGGTTCAAGTGATTCTCCTGCCTCAGCCTCTTGAGTAGCTGGGACTACAGGTGTGTGCCACCATACCTGGCTAATTTTTGTATTTTTGGTAGAGATGGGGTTTCACTATGTTGACCAGGCTGGTCTTGAACTGCTGACCTCATCATCTGCCCACCTTGGCCTCCCAAAGTGCTGGGATTATAGGCGTGAGCCACTGTGCCTGGCCCTAGGTTAGCAAGATTTAACTTCTACACATTATAGAAACTTACATTTGGGTAAATGGAGGATGACTGAATATACAATTATAAAATATTTCATTAAGATTTTACTTCTTCCACAATGTATTTTTTAAAAAAACTATTTGGTATATAAACATAGCCTGTAGAGTGGAAATGAGCAAAAAACTTTAGCATTTCTTCCATATCATCAAAAATGCATCACTTCATTAAACAGGACTGTTATTACAGGAATCCCTAACACTGGAGGATGTGGCTGTGGACTTCACTTGGGAGGAGTGGCAGCTTCTAGGCCCTGCTCAGAAGGACCTGTACCGGGATGTGATGTTGGAGAACTATAGCAACCTAGTTGCAGTGGGTGAGGACAGCTGCCTCTGTCACTCAAAGGGTGCCTAGTCAGTGGCCTTCCTTTCTCAGATGCTTACTCTTTGGAATACCTGGAGTACTCTGAAGTGGTAGATTCTCAGATCCTTCCCTTGCTCCCACACAAGACAGTGTAATCTACCCTCTTGTGAGAGAAAACCTGATGTTACAGATATGAAACTAAACTTTCATATGAAAGTTTGGTTCTTAAAATGTAACATTCTCCCTTCTTGACATTGCCAGCCCAATTTGATATATCTAAGTCTTCTGTCATTTCCCTGAACAGGGTATCAAGCCAGTAAACCAGATGCACTCTTCAAGTTGGAACAAGGACAACCACCGTGGACAATAAAAGATGGAATCCACAGTGGAGCCTGTTCAGGTGAGAGAATCGATTAGAGAAGGCCACAGAGCTGTGGAGGGGGTTTGAGGATATGTAAACAGCTCCTCCACACATCTGTCTCCCATTGTGAGACCTGTTTTTCTTTGTAGGAATTTACAGTTTAAAAAAAAATCCCTTTATCTCTTCAGAGATCTGATTCTTTATTTTATCTACTTATTTTTTGTTTGCCTACATAATTTTCTTCTTCCTCAGGTTTCAAATATTTCACTTCGACATGTGCTTCCCCATCTCTTGTTATGAAATTCCACCTTCCAGGCCTCTCTCCAAAGAGGAAACTTTGAAGTCCTCACTGTTTTCTGACTCTGGCTGATGCTGACCTCCCCTCCTAGCACCTGTCCTGTGTTGGATGCAGCTTCCTTAAGGGCAGCTGGGCTTCACTGTGCCTTGGCTTCCTTAGCTTCTCTTTTTCCTTATTCTTAGGTTCTCCAAAGGCCCTGTTTTCCATTTTCTCATCTGTGCGCTTCACTCTTCAAAGTTTCCTTAATTCTAGTAAGTTAAGCTCCTTCCATTCCCTGGAGGAGAGTCCGAAACTGACATCTCCCTATTCCTCTCTAACACAGATTTTAGTTCTTTTTTTTTGGCTTATAGAGGCTGGGGTGAAGGCTCGCACAGATTTTAGTTCTATATAATTTACTTGATGGCAGCTCTCCCCTGAGCTCCTAGTAACTGCAAGGAACTAGAATCATTTTTCCTCCAAGAAAACCCCTGTTAAGTTTCGATTCTCGTCTGTTCCTGTGCATCCTAAATCTTGACCATCCAGGCATCACCTATCTGAAGAGCTTTCTTCTTTAAAGGTCTCTGCTAGTCATGATGGATCTCTAAGTAAAAAAGTTATTTTTTTAACATCCTGCATTCTCAAGTCCAGCTTAAACCAGGTCATAACTCCTGCCTACTTTCATTTGATTCCGTTCTGTATTTAATAATTTGCTTTTTTCCCCATCGTATTCTGATGACACTAAGTTTCAGTAAACCATGTTACCTGTCAAATTTCGCATTTCAGTGATCTCTGTGATATAATATCATCTTGCTCACAAAGAGATTTCTGTCTTCTTTCCTAAACCCTTCCTGGTTTGTTCCACACATATAATTTCTTCCCTGACTCAATCATTTAAAGAGTATTTATTATTACTTATTTATTTATTTTTTTTTTGAGACGGAGTTTCGCTCTTGTTACCCAGGCTGGAGTGCAATGGCGCGATCTCGGCTCACCGCAACCTCCGCCTCCTGGGTTCAGGCAATTCTCCTGCCTCAGCCTCCTGAGTAGCTGGGATTACAGGCACGTGCCACCATGCCCAGCTAATTTTTTGTATTTTTAGTAGAGACGGGGTTTCACCATGTTGACCAGGATGGTCTCGATCTCTTGACCTCATGATCCACCCGCCTCGGCCTCCCAAAGTGCTGGGATTACAGGCGTGAGCCACCGCGCCCGGCCTATTATTACTTTTTTTTATTAATTTTTTTTTCTTTGAGACGAAGTCTTGCTCTGTCACCAAACCAGAGTGCAGTGGTGTGATCTCGGGTCACTGCAACCTTGCCTCTCAGGTTCAAGAGATTCTACTGCCTCAGCCTCCCAAGTAGCTGGGATTACAGGCATGTGCCACCATGCCCGGCTAATTTTTTTTTTATATATTTTTAGTAGAGATGGGGTTTCAACATGTTGGTCAGGCTGGTCTCAAACTCCTGACCTTGTGATCCGCCCGCCTCAGCCTCCCAAAGTACTGGGATTATAGGCATGAGCCACCACACCCAGCCTAATTTATTATTTTTTTTTGAGACAGAGTCTCGCTCTGTTGCCCAGGCTGGAGTGCAATGGTGTGATCTTGGCTCACTGCAACCTCTGCCTCCTAGGTTCAAGCGATTCTCATACCTATCCCCAGCACTAGCACCTTACCTGGCCCATGGTGATCATTCAGTAAGAGTGTGTGGAATTAATGAATCTGTCCTTTGGATAAAGTGACCCCATCCAACCTCCGGTCTGCTAGTCGCAGTGAATTGCTCGTATTTTAAAGTCTTTGTTTTGCAAGGCATATTTAGAAAGCAGCCAAATATGTCTTAATTGTTAGTTATCTAACCTTGTTTTTATGCTAACTGTTTTTACCTTTTAGTTTGTTTATATTATTCTTTTTTGCCAACATACAAGGAACATTGAACATGAAGTTTTATTTACACTCAGATCATATGGTTATTACTAAAGAGACACTTCATATCAAGGCATTAAAAACAATACTTTGGGGCCAGGCGCAGTAGCTCACGCCTGTAATCCCAGCACTTTGGGAGACTGAGGCAGGCAGATTACCTGAGTTAAGGAGTTTGAGATCAGCCTGGCTAACATGGTGAAACCCCATCTCTACTAAATATACAAAATTAGCTGGGTGTGGTGGTGGGCACCTGTAATCCCAGCTACTTGGGAGGCTGAGGCAGGAGAATTGCTTGAACCTGGGAGGTGGAGGTTGCAATGAGCTGAGATCACAGATTTGCACTCCAAGCTGGGCAACAGAGCAAAACTCCATCTAAAACAAATAAACAAACTTTTACTCCAAATAAAATGATGGAAAGCTTTGTTCTTTTCTTTCTAGAAATCTGGAAATTTGAAGATCATGTGCTGGAGCACTTACAGCGTGAAAGCCTGGCAAACAGAAGGAAACAATGTCACAAAAATGATGCATTTGAAAATATTCTTCATTGGAGCAATAGTCAGTTTCTGTTAGGGCAAAATCATGATGTATTTGACTTAGATAGAAAAAGTTCAAAATCAAATTTAACTTTAGGTAACCAGAACAAACGGTATGAAATAAAGAACTCTGCTGAGTTTACAGGAAATGGGGACTCCTTTCTTCATGCCAACCATGAACGATTTCATACAGCAATTAAATTTCCTGCAAGTCAAAAATCCATCAGCACTAAGTCCCAATTCATCAATCCCAAGCATCAGAAAACTCGAAAATTAGAGAAGCATCATGTATGCAGTGAATGTGGGAAAGCCTTCATCAAGAAGTCTTGGCTAACTGATCACCAGGTAATGCATACAGGAGAGAAACCCCACAGATGTAGTTTATGTGAGAAAGCCTTCTCCAGAAAGTTCATGCTCACTGAACATCAGAGAACTCATACAGGAGAAAAACCGTATGAATGCCCTGAATGTGGCAAAGCCTTTCTCAAGAAGTCACGGCTCAACATACATCAGAAAACACATACAGGAGAGAAACCCTATATATGCAGTGAATGTGGGAAAGGCTTCATCCAGAAAGGAAATCTCATTGTACACCAGCGAATTCATACAGGTGAGAAACCTTATATATGCAATGAATGTGGAAAAGGCTTCATTCAGAAGACTTGCCTCATAGCACATCAGAGATTTCACACAGGCAAGACGCCCTTTGTGTGCAGTGAATGTGGAAAATCCTGTTCTCAGAAGTCAGGTCTCATTAAACATCAAAGAATTCACACAGGAGAGAAACCCTTTGAATGCAGTGAATGTGGGAAAGCCTTTAGCACAAAGCAAAAGCTCATTGTCCATCAAAGGACTCATACAGGAGAGAGACCTTATGGCTGTAATGAGTGTGGGAAAGCTTTTGCTTATATGTCGTGCCTGGTTAAGCATAAGAGAATACACACAAGGGAGAAACAAGAGGCAGCCAAGGTGGAAAATCCTCCTGCAGAGAGGCACAGCTTATTACACACCAGTGATGTCATGCAGGAGAAAAACTCTGCTAGCATGGTGACTACACAGCTGCCTTCCGTGGCCCCTCAGACATCATTAAACATCAGTGGCCTCCTAGCAAACAGGAACGTAGTCCTTGTGGGACAGCCAGTAGTCAGATGTGCAGCCTCGGGAGATAACAGAGGATTTGCACAGGACAGAAACCTTGTGAATGCAGTGAATGTGGTCGTGCCTTCCGTGATCAATTATGTCTTATTTTATGTTACAGAAAACTCATAGGAAGAAAGCTCAGATCTATGTGGAAAAGGGTTGAGAAAAATTTGTAGTTCATTATGTGGCTTAAAAGTATACACTGAGAGAAAGTGTGTAAGGCTGAAAAAACCTAATAAACTTATCCTATTTAAAAGATGCTGTGATACAAAGGCAAAATCTAATGTTACCCTATGCACATATACAGCAGTTGATCTATTGTGTCAATTAAGTGAATGAAGGAAGCCCAGGTACTTTTAAGTGGAGGAAATTAAGTACTGCAAATTTTTCAAACAGATGAGATAATCGGTATCTGGAGTGTTGCAGTGACTGAAAAGCCCCGAAAGGGGCAGTTGATGGGAAAGGGCTAATACTGGATTGGTGGGATGTGGGACATGTATGTGTCAAGTCAGTTTCCTTAGATCAGTGTGAAGGATTAATTGAAAATCAGGACCATAAACTTTCAGAACTTTATATTATGCAGAGGAATCTCTGAAATAATAGTCAATTTGTTTCATTAAGCAAATACTTAAAAATTATTTCGGCCAGGCGCGGTGGCTCACGCCTGTAATCCCAGCACTTTGGGAGGCCGAGGCGGGTGGATCATGAGGTCAAGAGATCGAGACCATCCTGGTCAACATGGTGAAACACCGTCTCTACTAAAAATACAAAATATTAGCTGGGCATGGTGGTGCGTGCCTGTAATCCCAGCTACTCAGGAGGCTGAGGCAGGAGAATTGCCTGAACCCAGGAGGCGGAGGTTGCGGTGAGCCGAGATCGCGCCATTGCACTCCAGCCTGGGTAACAAGAGCGAAACTCTGTCTCAAAAAAAAAAAAAAAAAAAAAAAAAAAAAATTATTTCCTTTGTACCCTGTCCTGGAGCTGAGGTCATAGTGGTAAATAAAGAAGAAAACGTTTGTGGTCTCCTGGAGGGTTTGTGGGGTTATCTTTAAGTTGTATCATTATATTCAGCTAATCTAGTCAGGGGATGCAAATATCTATTCTGTGAAATGGACATGGAGTAACTTTCTAGGGGACATGATAATTTATTGTTCAAGGAGTAGCATAAGGACTGCTGTTAATGGTACTTAAGCACCTTAGTACAAAAATGAGGTGTTTTTTTTTTTTAATGCCCATGTCTTCTCTCTCCAAGAGATTATAGATTCCCTGCTAAGTCTTGTGGGTACTTAAATGTTAGAATTAAAGAAACTGAACACAGACTTTAAAAATTCAGTTCCTCGGCCGGGCGCGGTGGCTCAAGCCTGTAATCCCAGCACTTTGGGAGGCCGAGGCGGGTGGATCACGAGGTCAAGAGATCGAGACCATCCTGGTCAACATGGTGAAACCCCGTCTCTACTAATACAAAAAATTAGCTGGGCATGGTGGCGCGTGCCTGTAATCCCAGCTACTCAGGAGGCTGAGGCAGGAGAATTGCCTGAACCCAGGAGGCGGAGGTTGCGGTGAGCCGAGATCGCGCCATTGCACTCCAGCCTGGGTAACGAGCGAAACTCCGTCTCAAAAAAAAAAAAAAAAAAAAAATTCAGTTCCTCGGTGCTCAAGAGCTACATGTGAGTAGCGGCTGCCGAACTGGACAGCACAGTGAGCAGAACTTGGACACAATGGGGACTCTGTCATCATTTCCAGCATCCCAGAAAGTTCTGCTGGAGAGGCTGGTTTGCACGATCTAATATTTCCCAACACATAGAAAAACAAAACTAATTATATATTGATTTGGAGAGTGAATGTATGAACTAATAGGTTAAAGTTATTTTGTCATTGAAGGGAATGACAGCTGTAAAGAATGGAATTGTCACAACTTTCGTGTGATTAGAGTGACTTAAACAAATATATTTCTTTTTTTTTCTTTTTCTTTTTTACCTCCAGTAATGGATATAAGCAAGATTTAAACAAATAGAAAAGGGGCAGGACGTAGAAGGAAAATGGCCCTTAGAATAAGTAGAACACAGAAGGAAGATGAGGATCTTGGTCTCCAAGAATGGACGAGACTGTAACAGATGGGAGGAGGTGGATTTCTTCTGTGACATCTTAGAAATGACCCGTTTATTTGTCTGTAAGACCTATCACCTGCTAGAGTTACCATTTCAAAGATCCAGCTCCTCTGTGACCTGCTGAACTGTGATTTTGTTTGGTTGGTTTTTTTTTTTAGACGTGATTTATCTTCATCATTCTTCTCACTTTTCTGGGATTAGGTCTCTTGGCTTTCTTTATCCAGTTTTTTTCTTTTCTTTTCTTTTCTTTTTCTTTTCTCTTTTTTTTTTTTTTTGAGACGGAGTTTCGCTCTTGTTACCCAGGCTGGAGTGCAATGGCGCGATCTCGGCTCACCGCAACCTCCGCCTCCTGGGTTCAAGCAATTCTCCTGCCTCAGCCTCCTGAGTAGCTGGGACTACAGGCACACGCCACCATGCCCAGCTAATTTTTGTATTTTTCATAGAGACGGGGTTTCACCTTATTGACCAGGATGGTCTCAATCTCTTGACCTCGTGATCCACCCACCTCGGCCTTCCAAAGTGCTGGCATTATAGGCGTAAGCCACTGCTCCCAGCCTCTATCCAGTTTTTTAACCTTCATTCCTATATGGATACACTGTCCAAGTTACAGTGAGTCCTGCTCATAGGAAAAAAAAAAAATGGAAATTTGCCTTGCTGTGACTAGCTCAGAATTCAACAGAAATCGTGGGTTACTAGGTAACTTTAATGTACCATCACTGTGCAAGGCACTGTTTTACAAACAGTTATTTGTTCAACAGTCTTATTATTGAAGCGCTGTGTTCCAGTTCTTGTTCTGAGCACTGGGGCTAAAAAAAATTAGATTTTTTGCCTTTGTGGAACTCACAGTCCATTGTGAACAGCAGTTAAGTGAGCAGATGATGATGATCAGGAAAAATGATCTCCAGTCATCCCCAGAAGAGATGCTTCCATTATTTCCCTATTTGATGCCTTCTATCATCCCTTCCTTAGTCCCACTTAGGAGCTGCAATTTTATATTTAATGATTGCATTATTATAAAGAAGACAAACCTGAGAGGCATCCCAGAATGCTGTCTGAAGAAGTGACATTTCAAATGGCCCATGAAAGAACAAGTATAGTAACTAATATTCCTTGTTTCCTGTGTGCCAAGCACTTCACAAGAAGGGAAAGTATGTGCAAATTACTGGTAGCATCTGAGAAACGGGCAGAATAGGAATCAGATATAAGGCAGAGAGTGATGGAAGATGAGAATGGAGAATCTGGTGTTTGCTTCATACAGCCTTAAACATATTCTGAGATCTCAGTCTGTAATTCATTCATTCAGGGTTTTATAGAGGGTATAATAAAGATGGTTTGTGGTATGGAACAAGGAAGTGGATGGAGTGCCACCAACTTACAGGGCCCAACGAGGTGTCAAATGCAGTAGTAATTCAGATAAATGGACTAAAGCAATGAGGACAGAGTGAGGACAGATTTCAGTTTTCTTTTGGAGAAGCATCATCAGTAACTGGGGACAGGTGTGAAGATGACACATGGATTGATTGTATTTTGGGTTAGTCCTTGGACCTTTTCACATCAAGAACTAGTAACCGGTAATCCAGATAAGTCCTTTATCTGCATTCTGGATGAGACAGAATAAGGAAGAAGTAAGTCTGGAGGAGAGAGGGCCCTGAGTTTTGGAGTTGCTTACTCTGAGGTTCAGTTGGAGTGGGGAGCAGGACATTTGGATGCTATGTGAAATAGCTTTTTTTTTTTTTGAAAGGGCTGCTATTTTTAATATATGTATTTTTTATTTCAACAGGTTTTGGGGTACAAGTAGTTTTCAAGTTACACAGATGAATTATATAGTGGTGAATTCTGAGATTTTAGTGCACTGGCCAACGAGTGGTGTGTATGGTACCCAATATGTAGTTTGTAATCCCTCATTCCCCTTCCTAACCTCCTGCTTCTGAGTCGCCAATGTCGTATCTATACAGTTTTTTTTTTTTTCTAAGACGGCATCTCACTGTGTCGCCCAGGCTGGAGTGCTGTGCTATGATCTTGGATCACTGTAACCTCTGCCTCCTGGGTTCAATTGATTGGTTATCCTGCCCCAGCCTCTGGAGTAGCTGGGATTATTGGCGATTGCCACCATGCCTAGCTAATTTTTGTATTTTTAGTAGAGATGGGGTTTCGACATTTTGGCCAGTCTGGTCTGGAACTCCTGACCTCAAGTGATCCACCTGCCTTTGCCTCTCAAGTGCTGGGATTACAGGCGTGAGCCACTGCGCTCAACCAAGTCCATTATATTTGATGCTAAGTTAATATCTTTTAATTAGAAATTAGCAAATGTATACACTGCATATAAAATGAAGATTTTAGGCTGGGTGCAGTGGCTCATGCCTGTAATCTCAACACTTTGGGAGGCCCAGGTGGGTGGATCACCTAAGGACAGGAGTACAAGACCAGCCTGGCCAATATGATGAAACCTCCATCTCTACTAAAACTACAAAAATTAGCCAGGTGTGGTGGCATGCGCCTATAGTTCCAGCTACTCGGGAGGCTGAGGCAGGAGAATTGCTTGAACCCGAAAGGTGGAGGTTGCAGTGAGCTGAGATTGTGCCACTGCACTCCAGCCTGGGTGACATAGTGAGACTCTGTCTCAAAGAAACAAACAAACAAACAAATAAATGAAGATTTTATCCTCAAGCCAAAACCCCAAATATAATCAAAATTAGAGGTTTTACTTTATTGTTTAAAATTTTAGAAATGCAAACAAATTAATTTTTCCTATGAAAGGATTATAAACATTGTTCTGCAGATCAATTTTTCATCCTCTCAGTAACATAGTTATCTGTTAAAAAATTAATATGGGTAATTCAGCTTTTTGATGGCTATATACTGTTCTGCTGAGATGTGTATTATCAAACTATTCACTGATGTACATTCAGGTTGCTCCTTGAAAAAAAAAAATTACCCAAACTGCTGTGGTTAATATAAAAAGGTTTTTTTTTTTGAGACAGCGTTTCACTCTCTCGCCAGGCGCCAGGGTGGAGTGCAGTGGCACAATCTCGGCTCACTGCAACCTCCGCCTCCCGGGTGCAAGCAATTCTCCTGCCTCAGCCTCCTGAGTAGCTGGGACTACAGGCGCACGCCACCACTCCCAGCTAATTTTGGTATTTTTTTTTTTTTCTCAGCTGCACAGTGTATTCTTCCCAGCGGCCACCAGAGGCACATTCACCAGTGGCGGGTCCTGGTGGGCCTCCCAGTGCCCTCACCAGGCAGCGGCCGTCCCTCCCTCCCCGCCACAGGTCTGTCCGGCCTCGCTGCGTGGCGCACGCGGTTCTCACTCCCAAACTGCTCCTCTGGGCGCCTGGTGCTGGGGGTGCAGCCAGTGGCCACGGGAGGGCGGGGCCTCACCCGGTCCCAAGGACCCCTGAACACAAGTCCTTGGCGCTGGAGGCTACTCCAGAACTACGGTGCCGCCCACCGCTTCCAGGGCCGCCTTGATCTTCTCCGCCTCAGCTTTGGCGACATTGGCTTTGATTTCCTGGGGCAGGGACTCCACCAGCTTCTTTGCCTGGACGAGCTTGATGCCCTGGATGTAGTTCTTGATCTCCTTGATCAGCTTCACTTTGTCCACAGGATTGGCCTCGGTCAGGCGGACAGTGAAATGCGTCTGTTCTTTCAGTTTGGGGATTTCTTCTTCTACCACCTCCTGGGCTGCTGCAGCAGGGACAGCCCCAGGCATCACACCACCCATCGGCACAAGCCCCATATCCTGGATCTTCAACGTTTTCTTCAGGAGCTCGTTGAGGTCTGTGATCTCCAGGAGAGTGAGTCTGGCGATGTCCTGGACCAGTTGCTGAATCTTGAGGGGGTACTCCTTCAGGGCGTTATCCAGGGGTGCACCAGCAAGGGCCTCACCCCTCCGATGGCTGCTGCTTCTCACATGTCGCACGGCACAGACACATGGCACCTGCTGCCAGGCAAGGCGGAACGCAGTAGCCCGAAGCCCGAGGCACGGCCCCCACAGGGGGCGAACGGCCGCCCTAATTTTTGCATTTTTAGTAGAGAAGGGGTTTCACCATGTTGGCCAGGATGGTCTCGATTTATTGACCTCGTGATCCGCCCGCCTCGGCCTCCCAAAGTGCTGGGATTACAGGCTTAAGCCACCACACCCGGCCAATATAAAAAGTTTTAATTGAAATCTTAGAATTGGGATTGCTGGATCAAAAACGAATAAAAAATTTAAATTGTACAGATAATTCGAAGTTGTCCTCCAAAAAAAGGATGCAAAAATTATTTCCTTTACTACCCACCTTCCTTGCCTGTCTAAATAGCTAACACTTCTTTTGCGTGTGCTGTTTATTTTTTAAAATTGGGACGACGCCAAACAAAATAACATCTCATTATTAAATCGCTCACAAATGCCCTTTGTTTTTTAGGGAAACGTGCGTATATTTGAGGCTCACCTCTTTCCCCTCCTTGCTGGAGGTGGTTACATTTCCAGGACACTGGAAGGCATTTGGTTCACAGAGCCGGGTCCTCACCTTTGGCTCCGCTGTTAGCAGTTCTGTGACCAAGCTCATCCAGACTGGCCTCACTCATTCTCATTCCCATCCCCGCCTCATTTCCAAATATCCCCAGGGCTCGAATTGTTCAGTGTTTCTGTCTACGTGGTGACCGCTGCCTCCCCAGTAACGTCTCAGTCCTACAAAGCTCTGTGTCATCCAAAGGCGCCTCCAACCAGAAGCGAGCTGGGGGTCTTCTCAGCCTTACGGACAGCGGCCTTCCTTAAGATGGCCGCACCTATGGTGCTCCAACGGCTCCTGGGCATCGCCATCTTGCCATTTTTCCCAAAAGGCTGAAAACGCAAGCCGCTCCATATTGGCCTCGGATAGGCCCTGGCCCCTGAAACTTTACTCAGCACAGCGATCTTGACTGGTGACGGGGATTCAGGCAACGTGGTGCCGTAAAGGGATTACAATTTTTCTCTCACCGCGCTGCGCCACAGCGGCCGAAAGGGCGGCTCCGTAAGGGCCGCTCCGTGGGCGTGGCCACGTTACGACACAGAGCCTATCACTGCCTGGTCTGCGCGTGCGGGCAGACGTGGCCACGTTACGACACAGAGCCTATAACTGCCTGGTCTGCGCGTGCGGGCAGACGTGTCCACGTTACGACACAGAGCCTATCACTGCCTGGTCTGCGCGTGCGGGCAGACGGCGTCTCTAGCAACTCCCGGGCGGCCGCCGCGCAGGAGCCGCGGGGTGGCACGTGGCTTAGGAAGGGGGTTCAGCCCCTGGCAGCTGCCAGCAGCGTCCTGAGAAGCTTAGGATTTGGCGAACCTGACCCCAGGTGAGGGGCCTCGGTGGAAGACCCTGTCCTGGGGGTTTCTTGTGATTCGGCCGCTGGACAATCCTGGTGATTTCGCGATGGGCCGTTGAGTGTGGTCAGTGGTTCAAGGGTCTGAAGGGATGAAAGGTCGCGGGTCCGACTGCCGGGGTTTGGTGTCTGCGGGAGAGATCCTACCTTTGAGGCTCCGTGATTGAAAGCTGGGTGGCGAGGGTGCCAGTGACGGCGGTTTTTCGTCCAGGTTTGAGACTTCATTTGAGACTGAGACATGAGGAGAGGTGTCAGTGGACCCTGGTTTCTACAGAACATTAAAAAAATTAGCAGGTATGGTGACATGCAGATCTGATATTCCTGGTTCTCAGAGTAAAATGATACCAGGGTGGGAGATAAAGGGGTATCATATGTATCCAGAGGTCAAAGAACAGTTGGTGGAGCTCTGTGGGTATCCCAACTACTCGGGAGACTGAGGTAGGAGGATCGCTTGAGGAGGCTACAGTGAGAGGAACTCCTGCCACTGCATTCTAGCCTGAGGGACAGTGCGAGACCCTGTCTCAAACAACAAAACTCTTTTCTCATGTAACCATGCCTGTCACTATTTTCCTAACAGTGGTTAGATATGTTTTTTTTTTTTCTTTTAAAGCCTTGGAATATAAAGCTATACTCTAGTGATGTGTTACTATAAAACATGTGCCTTTTGTTTTTCTTGTCTCCATGTTTCTGCAGTTTTCTTGGATTTTTCCTTTCAATCAGGTTCATTTTGACACAAATAAAAACATTTCCCAGCTACTTAAGAGGCTGAGGCAGGAGAATTGCCTGAACCCAGGAGGCGGAGGTTGCGGTGAGCCGAGATCGCTCCATTGCACTCCAGCCTGGGTAACAAGAGCGAAACTCTGTCTCAAAAAAAAAAAAAAAATTTCCATCACTTTAAACTTTTATCCTAGGAAAACCCATTCCGTTCTTCTTCTTTTTTTTTTTTCCGGAATCTCGCTCTGTCACTCATACTGGAGTGCCGTGTCGTGATACTGGCTGGCTGCAGCCTCTGCTTCCCGGGTTCAAGCAGTGCTCCTGCCTCAGCCTCCTGAGTGGCAGGGATTACAGGCATGCGCCACCATGCCTGGCTAATTTTTGTACTTTTTGGTAGAGGTGGGATTTCACCACGTCGGTCAGGCTGGTCTCCAACTCCTGACCTCAAGTGATCCACCCGTCTCGGCCTCTTAAAGTGCTGGGATTACAGGTGTGATCCACTGTGCCCGGCCCGGTGTTTGTTTTTAAAAGTCTTTTTATACTATCTTCACATTTGGTATAATCTGTATAAACATACTTTGATTTTATTACTTAATTTATAATTTAAAACATTTCTATATAAGTTGATTATACACATTTTCTTAATTGTTGTAATAGTGTCACATCAGATGGTTATGAACCAGTGGCAAGATGAGTTATCACATTAAATATATGCATTAATTTGAAAAGACTTGATTGATATATATGCTTGTACTTTTCAGTAACATTATGGTTTTCTGATTCTCCAGATTCTCCATACTTATGTGTAATAAATATTTAAAAGTTAATATTAAATAATTCAAAGTTTTTATTTATATTGGCTTTTTCATTGAAAGTTTGTTAAGTGTTTTTTTTTAGTTATGTAGTTTTGTTTCTATTTTAATTTGTTGAATTTCCATTATTGTTGAGCTCTAATTTGGTAATCATGGTTAGTGAGTAAGCTCCTTCCATATTGACTTTCAGAGTTTGTGGAAATTGCTTTTATGGCTTATTTAACCCTGTATTTAGGAAAAGCAGTCGATCCTACTAGGACAACAGGAGTGATTCCATGGACAATTGACATGAATGTGCATAATATCAGGAAATTCTACCCATTTCTAGGTGGAAGTCTATGAAGGTTCATAAACAGAAAGTTCTGAAATTTGGATGTGGCCAAGATGTGGCATTCATGACCTCCTTCCCATGAATGGTCCTGCTTTCAAGTTTTATACCTTTTTCTCTTGGGCTAGTGCTAGAAGGATGCATATCTGATATTCCCGGTTCCCAGATTAAAATGATCCAAGGGTTGGAGATAGAGGGATAGATAATATATGTATCTAGAAGTCAAAGTACAGTTGGTATAGAGTTCCATGGGTGTAAGAATTTAGAAAAGCCGTTGGGAATTGTCTTAGATTTGTGATCAGAAAGAATGGAAGTAAAACCTCATAGTATAATGAGTAGTGACTATCTAGCTATCGCACAGGTAGTAAAAAGAATTTACCAAGACAGTTGTAGGTAAAGAAAGGCAGATTTATTAAAGCAGGAAAATGTGTTGTAAGAAAGCAGCAGGCCCGTCAGCAAGAGTGGAGCTGACTGCCAGGAGACAGAAGGCTTGCTGGGAATTTTGTAGGTTAGTTCTTGGGCTGCAGAGTGCTACGTGCTGTACTGATAATGCCAAGGTTGCAGTAAGCTAATTTGCATTTTTCTGTCAGCTCAGGTGTTTGTGGTGAGCTCTGTGAGTTGTACAGGAGGGATACATGTGTTGGACCATGAACAAAGGCAGACTCGTAGCTTATCTGCCTTTTTCTTTTTACTTTCCCCTGCTTCCACCAGCCTGACTCCTTTTCCCTTGTTAGAACTCCACAGAAGGTAACTCCACCAGTCTGATGACCTTAAAGTGTCTTTTTAACCCCCCTGTCTCTGATATGCTGCTTTGGGATTAGTGTTAGGACATGCTCCTTTTCCATATGTCACTTGTTTTCCTCTATACGAAAAGTCCAGGATGGGTGATTCTATAGAAACAAAGTGGATTAGCGGTGGCCTATGGCTGAGAAGGCCAGGGATGGAGTGGGTTGGGGAGAAATGGACAGTGACTGGTAATGAGTATAAGGTTTCTTTATATTTATTTTTGTTTTTCCACCTTTCTCAACTTTTAGTTTCAGGGATACATGTGCATATTTGCTACATCAGTAAATTGCATGTCACTGCAGTATGGTGTACAAATGATTTTATCACCCAGCTTGTAAGCATAGAACTCAGTAGGCAGTTTTCTGACCCTAACCCTAACCCTAACCCTAACCCTTCACCCTGAAGTAGGCCCCTCTGTTTTGGTCCACTCTGTGTGTCCCTGTGTACTCATTGTTTTGCTTTCATTTATAAGTTAGAACATGTGGTATTTGGTTTTCTGTTCCTGGATTAACTCATTAAGAAAGTGACCTCTGACTGCATCCATGTTGCTGCAAAGGATTTCATTCTTTTTATGGCTGCGTAGTATTCCACAGTGTATATGTACCACGTTGCCTTTATCCAGTCCACTGTTGATGGACGCCCAAGTTGATTTCATGTCTTTGCTATTGTGAAAAGCGATGTGGTGAACATACATGTGCATGTGTCTTTTTGGTAGACCAATTTATATTCATTTGGGTATATACGCAGTAATGAGATTGCTGGGTTAAATGGTAGCTGGATTTTATACTTTAAGAGTTAATTTTATGTTATATGAATTATAAGCCAATAAAAAAACTGAAAACTCTCTACTAACTTTACCTTAAACTGTGAAATATTTTGATCTTCTAACCCTACCTGTAAGGAACATGGCTGTACTTTGGTCAAGGAATAGGCTGAGGCAGATATCTGGGCCAGAGTGACTCAGTGAGTTTAGAGCGCAGACGTATAACTCCACTTGTTATCATAGCCATGTAGCCATAACATGGAAAGGCCATCCCTTGGCCCTACGCCACTATTGTCTGTAAAAGATATAATTACCCCTCACGCCTGTAATCCTAGCACTTTGGGAGGCCGAGGTGGGTGGATCACCTGAGGTCAGGAGTTCAAGACCAGCCTGGCCATGATGGTGAAACCCCATCTTTAAAAAAAAAAAAAAAAAAAGATATAATTACCCTGCTGACGCTATACAGGGGCTCTCATGCCCGGTGAGATAAACAGTTAAGCTGCTGACCCTTGAAGGCAAGGGAGATGTGACCGTATAGCAGTGTGTGGGAGTTGCTGGACTAAGCAGCTGAGACAGGGCAGACAGTGTGAGAAAGCTATTGATGAGAGCTGCTGCTGAATAAATTCATTTTTCACCTGCCTACGGCTCCCCTAGTGTTCTTTCTGCTTATTCACCGACTCCCTTCGGACCTTAGGATAGGCTGGAACCTGACCCCGAATGTGACATTTGGCATAGTTGTGAATCTGACAATTGGTGAAGTCAGCAGGATGAGGTGAGTGGGCCTTCAGCCCTTGAGGCTCCTGGGTTGGCTGTGTGGCCTCAGCATGGGCTGTGGTACCTGGTGGCAGTGGTGCTGCTTGGATGGGCCTCAGTGGAAATGTGGGAGGCAGTGGACGGGTCTCCCATGAGTGTGGATAAGGGACTGAAGCATCTGAAAGCTCACAGCCCCAAGAAGGAATGCACCTTTGCTAGCAGTGTCAGGTGGGCATTTCTGACTGCACTATGTGAAGTGCAAGCTCAGTCCCTGCAGGACACAGCACAGGTAACGGACCTTCAGGCAGAAGCTGAGCACCTGAGGGCCCAAATACACAAGCTTGGAGCAAAACCTGGGGGTGAAGGACCTCCAGGCACAAACAGGGTGCTTACAGGCCCAGATAAACAGCCTGGAACAGGAGTTAGCAACAGCTGTCGGGGCTACCTGAGCCTGTCCTCCTGGCTGGACACACCCATTTGGTCTGATGCTGAGAAGGAGGCTCCCCCACTGTGGGCTCACCCTGTGATCCATCAGAAGGTAAGACATGAGCAGCTGATGGAACCCCAGGGGAGAGCCCAAGGACCTTCCATAGTGGCGGAACACACCTCTTACAATGCTTATACCCTCACAGAGTTGCAGGAATTAGATAAACAGTGCTGACAGCATCCAGGGCAGGTGAAAGCATTTCTTGCTCCGTCTCTGAGATGGAGAAGCTGGCTTCTACCAAACTCACCCCTCCCTGCATCAGCGGCTGCAGCTGTCCCAACAGTTGGCACAATGGCAAGGTGACCACACATTAATCGAGTGGCTAATGGCGATGCCAGAGAGATACCAGAAACCATGAGTAAATGGCAGTCATATACTGATTTGGTGCAGATACTCCAGGAGATGAGTATGTGGCAGGCTGTGTTTCATCTGAATACCCAGAGGCCAGATAAATGCTTTATCTCCCACATGAGGGACCTTGAGCCCTGAACACTTTTGGCTCTCTAGCTGCTATTCTCCCCGCTATGTGGGGTGCCACATACATGAAGTGACTACCGCTATGGCAGCCCTCGGGGAGGCAGAAGGCCATCGGCAGTACCGGGGAATCCATGCCGTAAAAAAGGAGAAGGTGCTCCCTCTGCAGATAACCACCCCACGCGATAAAAAGGGGCCCCAGCCGATGACCTGTATGCAAATGTAGATTGCTTTAATTACAGCTGGTGTTGCTCAAGAGGAAATTGACTGGCAACCCAATGGAATGCTGTTGGCTCTGTGGAGGCAAAAGTCCCTCCCAGGTTTGAAATAACCCTGTTGACTCTCGAGCCACCCTTGGTGTTTCTCTCCTCTTTCTTTAATTCTTAGAGTACCAGTAGGCAGCCTCTCCTGCCAGGCTTGCTGGGGCCACATACTGTGCTTATTATCTCAAAAAGAGGGGAGAAAATGCTCTTGGGTGTTGTTCACCCAACATTTTAGTTGCCAGGCTCTGTGGGGGCAGTTGTCCCTGGAGCAGCAATTCCAGAAAATGCCCATGTAAGAGCAAGACAATGCTGTTGAACCTGATTCTACCTGGACACTGCAGCTCAAGGACCATTTGCAAACAGGTGGAGACATGGAGCCTTTCTTGTGTGATTAGGGAACTGGCCAAGGTGCCCACCTTGAGGAGGAACTGAATGACCGGAAGCTGTATGTGAGCTATAGCAATCCACTGGTCCACCACTAATAAACAGCAGGTCCTAGGGCTGGTAGATACTAGTGCAGACTGCAGTCTTGTTTATGGGAGTCCAGATAAATTTCCAGGCAAAGCTGCATTTATTGATGGTTATGGAGGCCAGTCAGTGCAAGTGAAACCTGGTATCTTTGCATCTTGGCATTGGCCACTTGGCTCCTTGCCTATACACTCTGTCTCTCTCAAACCTCCATATATTCTGGGAGTGGACATTTTACATGGTCTGGACTTACATACCATGGCTGGAAAATTCAGACTTCGAGTTCATGTAGTAAAGCTGGTACTGCATGGACATACACATTGCCAGCCCCAAGTTCTGCCACAACCCCGACAGTTACTTCCAGTCATCAATACCATTTGCCAGGTGGGGGGCATATGGAGATAACTGAGACTATTAAGAAGTTAGAGGAGGTGCAGATAGTGCATGCTTGGCACCTATAGCCCCTACAATTCTCCAGTTTGGCCAGTGAGAAAGCCTGGTGGGACTTGGCAGATGACAGTGGATTATTGGGAACTGAATAAAGTAACACCCACAGGCACAGTTGGTGGGATATTATATTTTCTGGCCACTCACAAGTACAATTTAGCCATCATTCACCTATAGTAAGAATGTGTAGCCATGATGGTACAACAATCCTGTGTCTCAGAAAACTTAAATAATCTACACATGCACACATTAGTTTGATCAGTGATCCACATTTGCTAATGTGTGTGATAGCAGAATACAGACACATACTCATGTCTACAAATGTATAAACAGGAAGTGTTTCTGTGGAGATAACCCGTTGATAATCATGGAATATGATGGAGTGCTTCAGGGAATTAAGTATAAAATGTCTTTTTCATAGGTCAATGATTGAATAAAGCAAGTTTAGTGGGCACTATGCCCAATATGAAACTATGTATGTGACTCTTGATCCAATAACAGAATATACTTGTGGGGCAAATGTGTGTGTGTGTGTGTGTGTGTGTGTGTATATGTAGTGTACTTTCAGATAAATTTTAGATATATTTTAAAATTGCATTAGAAGAAGGATATGCCTAAAAGACTTTTACTTTATGTTTTAACATCATACTGTTAAATTTGTTCTTATGTGTAATAGTTTTGTATTAATAACAAAACAAATTACCACAAATTTAGAAGATTAACACACACCCATTTGTTTTCTCATGGTTCTTAGATCAGAAGTCTGGTGGGCTTGGTTAAGTCCTGTGTTTGTGCTATCTCAACTGGCCTGGCCTGGCCTGGCCTCTGTTGAAATTCTGGCCAAGAATTCACCTCTAGAATCATTTAAGTGTTGGCAGATTCATTTCCTTTATGTGGTTTCCTTGGGTTCCCTCTCCCATCTTTAAAGCCAGCAATAGTATGTCAAATTCATGTTTCAAATCTCTGACTTCTACTCCTGTATCTTTCAGGTTCCTCCTGTTATGAAATGCTCAGATAATGTAGGATAATCTCCTGATTCTAAAGTCAGCTGATTAGTGAGCTTAATTACAACTACAAGGTCCCTTTTGCCATGTAACATAACATAACCATGAGTTGGAGCTCTGTGTATATTATGAGACCAGTGAACAATAAAAAAAAGTATTTAAAAAGTTGTCAATATGTCCACAAAACAATTACCATAGGTTGCCCCTTGTGATAGTTTCTTTTATGAAAGAATTAAGGGAGAAAATGTCCTTAAAATGGTTCCAATCGTGTTATAGGAATTGATTTATGTGATTATGGAGGCCAAGTCATCCCCAATTGTGCCATTTCCAACCTAAAGAACAAAGGAAGCCAGTGGCATAGTTCAGCACAAGTCTGAAGGCCTGACAACCTGGGATGGGGGCAGGGGTGGAGGGGAACATGTGTACAAATCCCAGAGTCTGAAGGCTGAACCTGGAGTTCTGATGTCCAAAGGCAGGAGAACGTGGGTGTCCCAGATCCAGGAAAGACAGTGAACAAATTTGTCTTTCCTCTGCCTTTTTTTTTTCTATCTGGGCCCTCAACCAACTTGATGGTGTCCATCAACATTGTATGTGGATGGATCTTCCTTACTCAGTCTACTGATTCAAATGTCAGTCTCTTTTAGAAACACCCTCACAGACATGCTCAGAAATAATGCTTTACTGGCTGTTTGGGTATATGTTAACTCAGTCAAGTTGACGCACAAAATTAACCATCACTCTACCCATGCTTATCATCTCCCCTATCCTCTGTCTCCTTCACCCATACTCTGTCTGCCTTGGCCCATTATTACTATCAGCAAGGTCTGCCTACTTCATCTGTGTTCCCTTTCCCTCATATCTAACTTTCATTCCATCCCTAGAACTGGCGTTTTACCCACTTCTGGCCGCTAACTGCACATAATCCCCTTTCTTCCTAAAACACTTTGCATTCTTTTATTCACTGAGACTTGAATACTGCCACACCCTTACTCTTTGTAATCTTAAACCTGGGATTGCACTTTGTAACTCCTAAGCAACATTTAACACCCTTTTGTCTTTTATCTGTCTGCCTTCTCTTTTCCCCTGCACTCTCTATACCCCACCCTTCAGGCTCTCTGAACCATCATGTTATACTATGCCTCCTTTCCCCTGTGCCCTCTTCTTATTCCCATCTATCACAGAGCCCTACACTATCACTCCCTTAAACATGCCAGTGTTAAACAATTGCCACTGATTGTTTTTGACAAATGCCTTATAGGTGGGAATGTTCACACAGATCAACCCCTGAGTGAGGTCAAATAGAGAAAAACGATGAGAATAGAGCTATTCAGCAAGCTGCTAGATGGGTTAAGTCATAAAAGTTCTTTGGGAATGGCAACTTTGATCTGTGCCAGAGCAATTCCTACCCCTCCAGTGGCTGCTAGGATGCAGATTTTCACAGTTAACTGTAGTTGCAAGAGGGTTGCTTTTCAAGGCTACCTAAAATGCCACAAGATTCATTTGTAGCTGGGGAATTGGACTTAATTGGCTGCACTAATTGACCTCTATGCAGGGCCTAAAAACTAGATCAACTCAGTACAAAAGTTATTATTTTGCCCAACACTGTCCAATCTAGTAGATTCACACCCTGCAGGGTCAACTCAATTTCTCTCTTCTTCTCTGGGCCCTATTTTTATTTCCTCATTGTCTCATCTTGTTAAAGATTCTATTTGGGATAATTATATTTCACATGTAACTCCAGTATCTCCCGGGATAAGTGTTATCTATTGAAGATCTTGACTTTTACTACACTACTTCCCTACCCTTGAAATTCTACCATTTCCCCAGGAATTTGTGCTAATTCCAAAGAGTTTACCTTATCAGGTCTCCTGTGTTTTCAACTCAGCCTTTTCCATAAAATGAGACTTTGCCTTATTTAAGTACAGACATAAAACTCAAGCCCCCTCAAATTTTTTTCAGAGAATCCACTTTCACAGAAAAACCTCACTAATCCCAGTGGCCCTTTTCAAAGATATTGTATGAGTGACAGGCAGGGGCAGAGATACCAAAGCATTGTAGCATAAAGAGTTAATATCTTCTCATAATAATTGTTTTTTCCCCAAAGCCCCTCCAGGATGCCCTGCCTTAAGGCCTGGTGTGTCTTCCTCTCCCACCTATGCAGTGCTCCACCAACTGCTCTTGTTCTGATCTCTCCGTGTCCCTACCTGCCCCAACAACTTACATGCTTCTCCATTTGAATACAGATCTATTAACTCTCCTAAGTATACATCTTAATGTGAGCACCTAAATATATTGTGATTTAGAGAATAATAAATACAACTTTGGATAGCTAGAAATCTCCCTGCTTTAAGTCCCAACTATGGCTACTTTTTTTTTTTTTTTTTTAATTTCTTTTAGCCTCATATACATAGCCACACATGCCCCGGCTACTTTCAGAAACTGTGAAAGTCTGAGATTAGCAGACAACTTTGTTATAGATCCGGGCAGAAGATACAACATTCCTAGATGAAGAACAAAAGACAGTATTACTCATGGCACAGCGGGCAGTGTGAACATCCGGATTGTGAATGTTTCCCTTCTCATCTGGCCCACTGGTGAAGAGAGGCCCGGGCAGATGCTACACATGCAGTGATTTTGCATCATTCATGAGTAACTCTGAGCATAGGAAGACCCAATCTTATAAAGAACTGTAAGCCAAACTTCCATACCTGTTGCTCCAGAGGGAGACATCATCTGTACTTCCCAGTACGGGAGGGAAGCCTATTTGCAGTTCCCAGGATTCTACCTCTCATCTGAGATATGTGGATCTTTCCTATTGCCAAATATCTGGAGGTCCTTCTGCCAGTTCCCACTGACTGATATTGTTAGAGCCAGAGGATCCTGTATGGGAACATGCAATGTGGGCTACGTTTTAATCAAAATCCAATATTCTGAGAAAAATGTGCTAATTTTTTATTTTATTAAGAGGCTTCCCAGATTTGAATGTTATTACTAATTTCAGGCTAAATGCTTATATAGCACTAATACCTAGGTTATATACAAGTATTAGTAATGATGTGAGATTTTTGAAGATATTAACATACCAGAAATTAATGTAAGTAGAGTCTGGGGAATATGAAATCTTGTACAATATATAAATTCAAGCAACAGAAACATGCATTATGATCTTGGTATTGATGTTAGAATATTACTAAACTTAGGAAATAACAAAGATATATTTGACCCTGAGAACTGTTGTCCAAAAGCTATAACAAAAGAATGTTACTTTCTGTTAAATGTGTTCCTACTTCAGGAGGAAATGCAGTGTCACCATAATCATCAGACCACAGGTTTTTTAGTAAAGACACAAGTACTATCTCTATTAACTGGATCACAAACCTAGATTTACATAAAAATATACATTTTTGGCCGGGTACGGTGGCTCACGCCTGTAATCCCAGCACTTTGGGAGGCTGAGGTGGGCGGATCATGAGGTTAAGAGATTGAGACCATCCTGGCCAACATGGTGAAACCTGTCTCTACTAAAAATACCAAAATTAGCCGGGCATGGTGGCGTGCGCCTGTAGTCCCAGCTACTCGGGAGGCTGAGGCGGAAGAATCGCTTGAACCCAGGAGGCGGAGGTTGCAGTGAGCCGAGATTGTGCCACTGCACTCCAGCCTGGTGACAGAGCAAGACTGTCTCAAAAAAAAAAAAATACATTTTTAATACCAGAACAAATTCAGATTATGATTTCTGCACAAGATTCAGTAATTCTTCTAGTTCTATTTTAATCTTTATTATAAGCATATGAGTTTATAAACATACCTACAATAACAATACTGGAAATTTAGTGTTTGATTTGTGAGAATGTGAACAGCAGAACTATTTTATTACTACAATCCTTCAGCATGTTAAAAATCAGATGTCAGATTTTATGTTCACTTGAATTATTGACCAAGAATCATCCTCAGTGAGGGTTTTATTAAAAGTAGCCAACAGGGATTGGCAAAGGTATAGTACCTTTTTTTAAAAAAATTAACTCGGTACATAGATGAGGAATTATTTGTCTACTTGACTAGCTCTGCCACTGAATGTGTTTCTACCCCAGAAGAATCCCTTTCCAGATACAAAAAGGCTTCTTTTCCTTACAGGCTTTGCTTCTCAGACTAAGATGGAAAATACTGGACTCCAGGGTGATGAGCTCAGTCATGACAGCCAGTGCATGAGGGAGAGAGGCAGCCAGAGCGTCAGATAAAGGTTAGTGATTCTGGGACCTCCCCTCCCCTCAGAACTGCAATTATCATTTCACCTAGAGTGGCCATGACAGTGCAGGCTTGGGGAGCTGAGAACATCTCTGAAATCCCTTTTCCCAGTTGCTAATTACCAATATCAATTAAAAGTTTCTTGTGAGTATCTTCAGAGAGACCACTGAAGTGTTTGGGAGAGGCTCTTACTTTTTCATGATCCCTAAAGGCACACACACACAGTCTCATGTGGAAGGAGCAGAAAATATTGACCTCTGATCCATGAGGGACTTTCAGAGAGGCCTGTGTGTCCCAGTGAATTCTGGGCCTCCCTAGTTCTTCTCCCGCAAAATCAAAATAATTCTTTTTTTTTCTTCTTCGAGTTTCTTTCTTTCTTTCTTTCTTTTTATTTTTTAATATTGTATTGCACTTTAGGTTCTGGGGTACATGTGAAGAACATGCAGGATGGTTGCATAGGTACATACACGGCAATGTGGTTTGCTGCCTCCATCCCCATCACCTATATCTGGCATTTCTCCCCATGTTATCCCTCCCCAACTCCCTACCCCACACTGTCCCTCCCCTTGTCCCCCACAACAGACCCCAGTGTGTGATGCTCCCCTCCCTGTGTCCATGTGTTCTCATTGTTCCACACTTGCCTATGAGTGAGAACATGTGGTGTTTGATTTTCTGTTCTTGTGTCGGTTTGCTGAGAATGGTGGTTTTCAGGTTCATCCATGTCCCTACAAAGGACACGAACTCATCGTTTTTTATGGCTGCATAGTATTCCATGGTGTATATGTGCCACATTTTCCCTGTCCATTCTGTCATCGATGGGCATTTGGGTTGGTTCCAGGTCTTTGCTGTTGTAAACAGTGCCGCAGTGAACATATGTGTGCATGTGTCTTTATAATAGAACGATATATAATCCTTTGGATATATACCCAGTAATGGGATTACTGGGTCGAACTGAATTTCTATTTCTAGATCCTTGAGGAATCGCCACACTGTCTTACACAATAGTTGAACTAATTTACACTCCCACCAACAGTGTAAAAGTGTTCCTTTCTCTCCACATCCTCTCCAGCATCTGTTGTCTCCAGATATTTTCATGATCGCCATTCTAACTAGTGTGAGATGGTATCTCAATGTGGTTTTGATTTGCATTTCTCTAATGACCAGTGATGATGAGCATTTTTTCATGTTTGTTGGCCTCATATATATCTTCTTTTGAAAAGAGTCTGTTCATATCCTTTGCCCACTTTTGAATGGGTATGTTTGTTTTTTTCTTGTAAATCTGTTTTAGTTCTTTGTAGATTCTGGATATTAGTCCTTTGTCAGATGCGTAGATTGCAAAAATTTTTTCCCATTCTGTTGGTTGCTGGTTCACTCTAATGATGGTTTCTTTTGCTGTGCAGAAACTCTGGAGTTTAATCAGATCCCATTTGTCTATTTTGGCTTTTGTTGCCAATGATTTTGCTGTTCAAAATAATTCTTAATTTTCAGAACCCTAAGCTGTACCATTCTAAAGTATTCTAAGATCAACAGAATCAAAGTTCCTGAGAAGGATGTCTAGTGAGGTAAAAGTAAGACTATAGTGTTAATAATTCACATTAGGAATCTTTGGACTCATTTGTACAATTAGATCAAAATTAATTCGATGATAATATGGAAATATTCTAGGAAAATATACTTTACCAATATCGGCCCCAGAAGTGATAGGAAGTTTAAACAGAACACTAACCCTAGAAGAAAGAGAAGTTTATAACTTCTTCTACAAATGAAAGGACTATTATCACAAGGTTTAACTAGCAGATTCCTCTTCTTTTTTGTTGTTGAGACAAAGTCTTACACTGTCGCCCAGGTTGAAGTGCAGTGGCACAATCTCAGCTCACTGCAACCTCTGCTTTCTGGGTTCAAGCTATTCTCCTCCCTCAGCCTCCTGAGTAGCTGGGATTACAGATGTCTGCCAGCACACCTGGCTAATTTTTAGTGGAGATGGGGTTTCACTGTGTTGGCCAGGCTATTCTCAAACTCCTGACCTCATGATCCACCAGCTCAGCCTCCCAAAGTGCTAGGATTACAGGTGTGAGCCACTGCGCCTGGCCTCAGATTCTATTTGTTTTTTAACTGTCGCATAAGCCAATACTACCTTGTCAATTCAACAGCATTGAATGGTTACCAGAATAATTTCTTTTTTTTTTTTTTTTTTTTTTTTTGGGACGGAGTTTCGCTCTTGTTACCCAGGCTGGAGTGCAATGGCGCGATTTCAGCTCAAAGCAACCTCCACCTCCTGGGCTCAGGCAATTCTCCTATCTCAGCCTCCTGAGTAGCTGGGATTACAGGCACGCGCCACCAGAATAATTTCAAATATTTCTCCCAAGAAAAATAAGGACCACCAACTCATTATGTAATTAACGAAGAAATGTAAAATTTAATGGTAAAAATCAATTCCTTAGATTTTGCAACAGACAAACCCACACTTTAAGTCCACCATTCATTCCCCATGTGAGGGTTTGTAAGCCACCTGCAAAGTTAGAGGGAACACAATTTTCACAAGATCCCTGCTACTTCTGATACTGTCTGCAAGTTTGGAGATCCCCAAATCCACTCTCACTTTCACTAATTTTATAGAAGAACACATATAATTTTCTGAGAGCATTTGTACTCTATATTACAGTTTATTGCCTGGAAAGGATACAGATTAAAAACAGCCAAGAGGAGAAGTTTATAGAGCAGAGTCCAGGAAAAGTAGCAAGTGCCGAGCTTCCAGTTGTCCTGTTTCTGTGGTACCAAGATGTGTTACTTTGGAAGGTTGTTTCAGTGGGAACTGTAGCCCTGTAGTGTAGTTTGAATTCAGGTAATGTGAGGCCTCCTGCCTTGATCATTTTGCTTAGAATTACCTTGGCTATTAGGGCTTTTTTGTTTTGTTTCTTATGACCTTTAAAATAGTTTTGTCTAGTTCTGTGAAGAATATCATTGGTAGTTTGATAGAAATAGCATTGAATCTGTAAATTGCTTCAGGCAGTTTGGCCATTTTTACAATATTGATTTTTCGTATCCATGAGAGTGGAATGCTTTTGTATTTGTTTGAGTCATCTCTAATTCCTTTGAGCAGTGTTGTGTAATTCTCATTGTAGAGATGGTTCACTTCCTTGGTTAGCTGGATTTCTAGGTGTTTTATTCTATTTGTGGCAGTTGTGAATGGGATTGCCTTTCTGATTTGGTGCTCAGTTTGGCTATATTTGGAGTATAGGAATGCTAGTAATGTTTATACATTGGTTTTGATGAAAATATACTCAGGTTGTTTTATCAGCTCCAGGAGCTTTTGGGTGGAGACTATGAGGTTTTCTAGATATACAACTGTGTTCTGCAAATAAGAATAGTTTGACTTCCTCTCTTTCAATTTAGACATGCTTTATTTCTTTCTTTTACCTGATTGCTGTGGCCAGAACCTCTAATACTATGTTGAATAGGAGTGGTGAGACAGGGCATCCTTATCTTGTGCTGGTTTTTTTTTTTTTTTTTTTTCTGAGAGAGTTAAATCGTTTATTGATTACACATGATAATGGATGATACACAAGCTTCATTCCCATCTATAATTTTATCTGGTACCATTATTCAATTTAGATATATTGCATAGGATGTGCCAACAATCATCTTTATAACCAATAATTCCATGATTTTGCTTGGATAATCCCTTTTAATCAGGGATTATCTGATTAAAATAGTTAACTAACTAATAGTTAGGGGAATAGTAACTAACTAATAGTTACTGTTCAGGTCACAACAGTAACTATTAGTTCAACTACACCAAGGTTTCTGAAGACAATGGCTTCTTCACCCAAGCAGGTTGTATATAAATTCCAAATAGAACCTGGCATCACCCTGAAGGAATTCTAACTTCACACTGTTGGGAAAATTTACCAAGATGGCTTCAGAGTAGACTAACTTTACACAGCACATTAAAAAAAAAGACGTTTATTCAGCGTCACGATCAGACTATTACATTTAGCAATCAACAGCATGGGTGCAAAAAAAAAAGAAAAAGAAAAAAATCTACATTAAAACCCTTCGTTGGAATGCTTTACACTTTCCACAGAACAGAAACTAAAATAACCTGTTATACAATTAGTCACAAATACAGTCCTCGAGTTTTTTGCCCATACACATGAGTATTTGTCTAAATCATGTCTTCTTTGTAGCAGCTAGGCCCTGCCACCACTGTGCTTGGCTGAGTTCACAAATCTGTTGTAACCTGTAGCTTCCCTGTCACTTCTCTGGCTCTCCTCTCCTGCTAAGCTTTGTTTCCTAATTAAAATCTTCTGCCACTGCCATAGCTACTGCTGCTACTGGAACCGCCATAGCCACCTTGGTTTCGTGGTTTGGCAAAGTATTGGCCGCCACCACCATAGGGGCCAGAGCTTCTGCCTCCTCCCTTCATGGGTCCAAAATTTGAAGACTGATTTTTGTAACTGCCAAAATCATTGTAGTTTCCACCACCTCCAAAATTGCCTCCATCATTACCAAATCCATTATAGCCATCCCCACTGCCACCATATCCACCACCACCACGGCTGCCACCAAAGCCACCACAACCACTGAAGTTTCCTCCACAACCGAAGTTGTCATTCCCACCGAAACCACCTCCACGACCACGACCGAAGTTTCCAGAACCACTTGGACCTCTCTGGCTGGATGAAGCACTCGCCATCTCTTGCTTTGACAGGGCTTTACTAACTTCACAGTTGTGGCCATTCACAGTATGGCATTTCTGAATGACAATCTTATCCACAGAGTCATGGTCGTCAAAGGTTACAAAGGCAAAGCCCCTTTTCTTGCCACTGCCTCTGTCAGTCATGATTTCAATCACTTCAATTTTTCCATACTGTTCAAAATAATCTCTTAGGTGAAGTTCTTCAGTGTCTTCTTTAATGTCACCAACGAATATTTTTTTCACAGTTAAATGGGCATCTGGTCTCTGAGAATCTTCTCTTGAGACAGCTCTCTTTGGTTCCACAACTCTTCCATCCACTTTGTGTGGCCTTGCATTCATGGCTGCATCCACCTCCTCCACAGTGGCATACGTGACGAACCCAAAGCCCCTGGATCGCTTGGTGTTTGGACCTCTCATTACCACACAGTCTGTGAGCGTTCCCCATTGCTCACAATGGCTCCTCAGGCTCTCATCGGTTGTTTCAAAGCTCAACCCTCCAATGAAGAGCTTCCTCAGCTGTTCAGGCTCTTTAGGAGACTCTGACTTAGACATGATCGCAGGGAGAAGAAAGACTTTAACGATGCTGCTTCGGCTGCGTCCGCGGGCAGAAAGGAGCAAACTGACGAACGTATTTTTTGCTGGTTTTTAAGGGGGATGCTTCCAGCTTTTGCCCACTCAGTGTGTATGATGTTGGCTGTGGGTTTATCACAGATGGCTCTTATTATTTTGAGGTATCTTCCTTCAGTACCTAGTTTACTAAGAGGTTGTAACATGAAGGGTGTTGAATTTTATCAAAAGCCTTTTCTGCATCTATTGAGATAATCATGTGGTTTTTGTCTTTAGTTCTGCTCATGTGATGAATCACATTTATTGATTTGCATATGCTGAACCAACCTAGCATCCCAGGGATTAAGCCTGCTTTATTGTGGTGGATTAGCTTTTTCCTCTTTTGTTTTAGCCAGTGTCTCACTCCATCATCCAGGCTGGAGTACACTGGTATGATCTTGGCTCACGGCAGTCTCTGCCTGTGGGTGCAAATGAGTCTCATGCCTCAGCCTCCATAGAAGCTGGCATTACAGGTGTGTCCCGCCACACGCAGCTAATTTTTTTATTTTTAGTAGAGACTGGGTTTAATCATGTTGGCGAGGCTGGTCTCAAACTCCTGACCTTAAGTGATCCTCCCTTCTCAGTCTCCTAAAATCTTGGGATTATAGGCATGAGCCACCATGCCCAGCCTGCATTAGCTTCTTGATGTGCTGCTGGATTTGGTTTGCAAGTATTTTGTTGAGGATTTTAAACTAATGTTCATCAATGATATTGGCTTGAATTTTTCTCTCTTTGTTGTGTAACTGTCAAGTTTTTGTATCAGGATGATGCCGGTCTCATAAAATGAGTTGAGGAGGAGTCCCTTCTTGTCAGTTTTTTCTGAATAGGAAGTTCTTTTCTGAATCGGAAATTTCCAGCTCTTCTTTGTACATCTAGTAGAATTCAGCTGTGAATGTCTGGTCCTGGGCGTTTTTTGGTTGGTAGGCTATTTATTACTGATTCAATTTTGCAGCTCATTATTGAAATTTAATCTTTTAAAGGACTCTACTAGCAAACCAATTTCACCATTTGCCCAAAAGGGAGATACTATCTTTATTTCCATAAAGAGAAATTATTGGTCTGCTTGGGGAATCAATTTCTTTTTGGTTCAGTGTTGGGAAGGTTATGTGTCTAGGAATTTATCTGTTCTAGATTTTCTAGTTGTGTGCATAGAGGTGTTCACAGTAGACTCTAATCCCCTTTGTCACTTCTAATTGTGTTTATTTGGCTTTCTCTCTTTTTTTCTTTATTAATCTAGATAGAGGTCTATGTACCTTTTTAATTTTTTTCAAAAAAGCAACTCTTGGATTCATTGATCTTTTGAATAGTGTTTCATGTGTCAATATCCTTCCGTTCACCTGTGGTTTTTTTTTTATTATTATTTCTTGTCTTCTGCTAACTTTGAGGTTGGTTTGCTCTTGCTTCTTTAATTCTTTTAGTTGTGATGTTAGGTTGTTAATTTAAGATCTTTCTAAGTTAGTGATGTAAGTGTTTAGTGTTATAATTTGTCCCAACACTGCCTTATCTGTGCCCCAGAGATTCTAATATGTTGTGGTATATATACACCATGGACCATCATGCAGCCGTAAAAAGAATGGGATTATGTCCTTTGAAAAGACATGGATGGAGCTGGAGGCCATTATACTAACCAAACTAACACAGAAACAAATAACCAAATATCACGTGTTCTCACTTATAAGTTGAAGCTAAATAATGAGAACACCTGGACTCAAAGAAAGAAATTACAGACACAGGGCTTGAGGGTGGAGGGTGGGAGGATGAAGAGGATTAGAAAAAATGACTATTGGGTACTAGACTTAGTACCTGGGTTATTAAATAATCTGTACAACAACCCCCGATGACATGATTTTAACTATATAATCTGTGCATGTACCCCTGAACCTAAAATAAAAGTTTAAAAGAAAAAAACTTCCAGCATAATATTTTGATTTCTACACACAAATCCTTATAAATGGAACCAGGACTTTTTGGAGAAATGGCTTACTCCACCCTAGGTAAAAGAGAGTATGGGGTTAATTTTGAATATATCGTTGATTCAAAAAGTAAAAAACCACAATCATTTCCAGGTTGTGGGGAGGGAGGAAATTAGAAGTGACTGCTTAATGGGTACGAAGTTACTTTGTGGAATGACAAAAATATTCTAGAACTAGATAGTTGGGATAGTTATGCAATATTGTGAATGTTCTAAGTATACTTAATTGTACTGTCTAAAATGGTGAATTTACATTGTGTGTATTTTAACTCATTAATACAAAAGAAATTTAAAAACTGGTCAGTTATAGCCCAGCTAGGAAACTTTCCAATGAACACATTTGGAATAACTTGAACAACAACAAAATTATAGAAATATTGCTTTCCTTGCAATATTGCAATATTTCGTTGCAAGTGAGAAGGAACCTTTGAAATCTATGGGATAATAAAAATGTGAAGGGGTAAAAGGGAAATCTCCTTTTTTACAGCAGATCATCAACCAAAACCCTTATACATAATGGAACTTTAGTACATCTGTCCTACCATCATCATCTGATGATTGAGTCACACGAAAAAATTGTAAGTAGATTCTAGAACAATATCATCAAAAGTAAAATTCTTTAGGATACCTCAAAGTATTACTGCAGTGACTACTTACTAATTACAAAGGGAAAATGCACTTCTAAAATGGGTAAATCCACATGTGGAATTATCCACAAGTACACGTATCAACATTATCAATGATCCACATTCCGTGATGTGTGTGATGGGGTACATTCAACTCTTTAAATGTATGAACAGGTAGTGTTTCAGAAAAGATAATGATTTCTAGAATTTCAGGGAATGAAAATATCTTCTTCATGGATAACTGAATGAAGAAATAAACTTAATGGGTCAGCGAGTCCAGTATCACATTTATGTAAACCCATTGAACCAAGACAAGACTATATGTATGGTGTGAATATATATTTAATTTGTGTGCAATTAGAGATGCAGTATCAGATGTACACTGACACTACGCAGAAGGTGGATAAACACAAAAGTACAGAAAATGGTTACATTTGGAAATCAAAAGAGTATTGGTGTGTAATTAATTAATGTGAGTTTTACCTAACTTTAAGTATTTTGTCATTAACAGTGAACACAACAGCTCCAGGTGAGTTCTGTGTTTTCTTATAGAGAATTACTGAAACTGAAGGTGGTTTGGGCAACTTTCAAACTGGCAGATGGTGTCAGAAAAAAAAGTGGTGGTCCTACATAAACTGTGCTTCCTCTTATTTTTCAGTTGGCCTAAAAACACACACAAAAGGAGCAAATGGTGGACATAAATTGTGAATTTATCTGTTGCAAAATCCAGATAACTTATTTTGACCATTAAATTTTATATTTCTTTATTAATTACATAACCAATGAGACATCCTCATTATTTTTAGCAAAAATAAGTGTAGAAAATTCTGGTAACCATTCAATGCTGTTGAATTGAAGTAGGATTGGCTTATGTGATAGTTAAGATATGATAGACTCTATCAGTTAAACCATTTGGTTCTAGCGTTTGTTTTTGTGAGAGAGTATTATGAACATCTCTCTTTCTTCTGGGGATAATTTTCTCTTTAGACTTCCTATCACTGCTGGAGGTCAATATTGGTAAAGTACATTTTCCTAAATTATTTCTGTAGCATAGTTTCTACATTAATTGGAATTTAATATACAAGTGAGTCCAGTGATTTCTAATGTGAATTACTGACATCATATTTTGCTTTGACTTCTACCTCATTAGAAATCCTTCTCATTGTTCACCACCCACTTATGAGTGAGAACATGTGATGTTTGGTTTTCTGTTCTGTGTGAGTTTGCTGAGAATTATGGTTTCCAGCTTTATCCATGTCCCTGCAAAGGATGTGAACTCATCCTTTTTTATGGCTACACAGTATTCCATGGTGTATATGTGCCACATTTTCTTTGTCCAGTCTATCATCGATGGGCATTTGGGTTGGTTCCAAGTCTTTGCCATTGTGAACAGTGCCGCAATAAACATACATGTGCATGTGTCTTTATAATAGAATGATTTATAATCATTATATCCTTTGGGTATATACCCAGTAATGGGATTGCTAGGTCAAATGGTATTTCTATATTTCTACAACCACCATGGCATGTGTATACCTAGGTATCAAACCTGCACATGTACCCCAGAGCTTAAAGTATCATAATAATAAAAAAAGAGAAATTCTTTTCAGGAACCTTGTCTGATTTTGTTTATCTGCTGAATCCTTAAAAATGTTGCAGTGTAGAAATCTGAAATTTAAGAATTAAGTTTAAATATTAAATTAGGAATTAAGTTGACTTTGGGGTAGAGGAACTCAGAAGAGACTGGAATCCAGTGAGACACACAAACCTCTCTGCAAGTCCCTTATGGATCAGAGGTTAATATTTCAAGCTTCTTCCAGATGAGACCATGTGTGCCTTTAGGGATCCTATAAAAGTTAGACTTCCCAAACACTTCAGCAGTCTCTTACAAGATACTTATAAGAAACTTGTAATTGGTTTTGGTAATTAGCAAGTGGGAAAAAGGTTTTCAGAAATGTTCTCAGCTCCCCAAGCCTGCACTGTCATTGTCACTACAGGCACAGTGATAATTGCAGTCCTGGGAGGAGCTGAGGTCACAGAATCACAAGCCTTTATCTCAGAGTCTAGTTGCCTCTTGCATGTCTTGGCTGTCATGACCTTCACACTGAGCCCACACCCTGGCAAAGGGAAGAGGTCTAGTGAGTATTTTCTATTTCATTTAAGATGCAGTCTGTAAGGAAAGGAATTATGAGTAGGTGACCATGCCTGGTAAATACATTCTTCTGAGGTAGAAACAGATCCAGTGGCAAGACTAGACAAGCAGGAAGAATAATTTATTTGCTATGAGCTGAGGTAATAAAAAGAGAAAGGTCATAGATCATATGCCAATCTCTGATGGCTCTTCATATATATTTTTAAAGCCCTCACTAAAGATGATCATTAGTGAATAATTCAAGCAACAATGATATCTGATATCCTATTTTAAATGTGCTTAGGGATTTAGTAATAAAATCAATATGCTGTTTACATTACCTTACATGAAGAACAAACTAAATTTTTAGTACTATTATTATAGGTGTGTTTATAATGCCTTCATGCTTATAATGAAGATTAGGATAGCACTCTAGGAATTAGCTAATTCTGTGCAGAAACCATGATCTAAAATTCTTTCTGGAATTAAAAAATACTTTAATGTAAATCTAGTGATCTACTTAATGTAGTAATTGTATTTCTTTGGAAACGTCTGTGGTCTGATAATTATGGTGAGATTGCATTTCTTCTTGAAGTTAGGAATGCAACCTTTAAGGAGAAGCTAACATTATAACTATAGACATTAGTGGATGTCAAAACCAAATGTATATTGTGTTTTTCCTCTGGTTTGATAATACTTTAACATCAATCCCAAGCTGTTGACATATTTTTCTGTTATTTCAGTTCATACTTGCACAATATTTTATATTCTCCAGACTCCATTTACGGAAGTCTCTTGTATTTTTATATCTTTCACAAATCTCACCTCATTCCTAATAGTTTTTAATACCTATTAAAAATAGACAAGCATTTAGCCTGAAATGAGTAATAATTTCTACACTATTTTTTCACATATTAATGTTTCATGTTTCAAAGTTTAGTGACAAAATAATATTGCTCAATAATTTATTTGATAGGTGCCACTGTATTTTTTTTCTTGTAATAAAAGCAAATGAATCTTTTTACTGCCAAACTAATATTGAGTCAGTCTTGCATTCATTAAATTCTATTTGGACAGCAAGCAGTTTCATGTAGCATTAGTTGTATTAGTACACTGTATTTTATTAGGATCTCTGAAGCTTCGTTCCTCTTTGATGCTGGCCTAGATAATAAAATTTAATACCACAGTGGAAACTTGTTACAGCTAAAATTATACTATAAAATTCCAACAATGTAAAATGAAATATCAAGTCATAAAAACAAATTATACATCGAGGTTATTTGAAAACACAGCTGACATAGGTTGTTAGTGTGGCACAGTGCTTAGGGCACTGTCTTTGTGCCCAGCAAAGCCAAGTTCATGTCTCCACTCTGCCTGTACTCAGCGTGACAATGTAGACAGATCACTTAGCCTCTCTGTTTCTACGATCTTCATGTCTTGACAATGAATATATTGCCAGTATCCAGCTCATATAGTTTGGAAGATCAAAGAAAGTAACATAAGTTTAGCATTATAGCAGCGATTCATATAATGCAAGTACTATTTGAACTATACACATTCAAGTCCCAAAAAGGGACTCTTAGCAAAATAGAAGTGTAAGCCAATATTTCTCAGTGAAAAGATGGGATTTTGTTGATATGAATAGTGCCACCCACACTGCATATCTCCATGCTGGATCCTCTAGCTCTGATGATATCAGGCAATGGGAACTGTCAGAATGACTTCCAGATATCTGACAATAGGAATAGTCCACATATCTCAAAGTGTAATTAGAATCCTGGGCATTTTCTCTCTTACTATTTTCTTAAAATTTCTTTAACTGCCCCGAATGCAGGCTGAGATTCATATATTTAATTCTCAAGCATGTGATTATAGCCACGTTTTGGTCACTTTCTTTTAATATGTCCCCAAGACAATGGCAGCTTTTAGGCTGAAGGATTTCCTTTAAGATTTTCAATGTAAATTTGTTTGCTATCCTCATAGAGGTGGCAGGGTGTGTTTACAGGAATTATCTTCCTCTTGAGTGTCTCCAGACATCTTGATAATCTCTATGAACCCCAGATAGGTAGAACTTAAAATAAAAGTTCCCAAATATATTGTATTTTCTATTTTCCTTTGCTGGACCCTGTAATGCTGACAAGGATCATTTTTTTCTCATATAGATGGTTGTCAAACAAAGTGAAAAATAAACATCAGAAATTAAAAAAAAGATTTAGCATGTTGTTCTACTGAACTTCATGGCAAAACTACAACTCAGGACATGCAGCATTGTTCTTATTCTTTTTGTTTCATGTTGGGGTCATGATCTGCACCTGTGGCTACATATGTTTTATTGTATAAAGACACAAACAGCAGGTAGCACATATTCACAGGAACAACCTTTTCCCCAGCTACTTCTTCCAACTGTTTTTCCCTTTTTAAAAAATTAAGAGCATACACATTATATGTGTATAGTTCAGTTGAATATCACAAACAAAATATGCCTTGTATGCAACATCTAGATTCAAAAATAGAATATGGCCACCCTTCAGAAGTTCCTTGTGTCCCTCTAAGTCAGTGCCCCCAGGGGCATAGTTCTGTTGGGTGTATTTGTAGGAGTAGAATTGTTGGGACAGAAGTTTATGTCTATTTTTAAATTTAAGAGATTAAATCACTTTGCCTGTTTTATACTTCCTTTTATATTTGCCTCGTTTTCATTCCATATGATTTTTGTGAATGTATTGTTGGCATTCAATCTCATTGCTGTATAAGATTGCATTGCGTGCATGTCAAACAATTGAGTCATTCTACCATTGATCAGCATGTGAGTGGGCTTCAGTTCAAGGCTATTATGACTACTGCTGGGATATAAGTTCTGGAATTTGTCTTTGGTGATATATATAGAAATTTATTTGGGGTATATTCATACAAGTGAAATTGTTGGGAGATAGGTTTATATTGTTCAGCTTAAGTAGATACTACCAGTTTTCCAAAATTTTTGTGTCAGTTTTAACACCCATCTACAGTGTAGGAGATTCCTGGATTATCCTCATTCTTGACAAAACTTGGTACTTTCTGACATTTATTATTATTATTTGAGATGGAGTTTCGCTCTTGTTGTCCAGGCTGGAGTGCAATGGTGCATGACCCCGGCTCACTGCAACCTCTACTTCCCATAATCTAGCGATTCTTCTGCCTCAGCTTTCCGAGTAGCTGGGATTACAGGTGCCCAGCACCATGCCCAGCTAATTCTTTGTATTTTTAGTAGAGACAGGGTTTCACCATGTTGGCCAGACTGGTCTCAAATACCTGACCTCAGGACCTCAGGTGATTCACCCGCCTTGGCCTCACAAAGTGCTGGGATTACAGGCAAGAGCCACCATGCCTGGCCTCCTGATATTTTAAATATAGATTGCCACTTGGTATACAGTGATACCAGGTAATGATGCTGTTTGAATTTTACTAAGGGCATTGAGCTTTTTCTCCATATTTATTGTTTAGTGAATATTGCCTGGTTTTTGTTTAGTTTCTATTGGAATGTTTTGCTCATATTTTATTCTATGGTATACTCCGTTATTGTTCTTTTTTTTTTTTTTTTTTTTTTTTTTTTTGAGACGGAGTTTCGCTCATTACCCAGGCTGGAGTGCAATGGCACGATCTCGGCTCACCGCAACCTCTGCCTCCTGGGTTCAAGAAATTCTCCTGCCTCAGCCTCCCTAGTAGCTGGGACTACAGGCGTGCGCCACCATGCCCAGCTAATTTTTGTATTTTTAGTAGAGACAGGGTTTCACCATGTTGACCAGGATGGTCTCGATCTCTTGACCTCGTGATCCAACCATCTTGGCCTCCCAAAGTGCTGGGATTACAGGCGTGAGCCACCGCGCCCGGCCCATTATTGTTCTTTAAGCTACCTACACCTCTCCCTTCCCCACCCCCTGTGTGTATCTGTGGTATGTGTTTGTGCCTTTTAATGAGTGCCAGCTCTTAATTGATTATGGTCTGATTTGTCATTTCACCCATATGGTGAAATGTGTTTTGTGCTGTTTCCACATTTTAAAAATTCTCAGAACACAGAAATATTTTAGTTACTCTAAGTATTTTATTAATTACCATTAAATTTATATCAGCAATTCATTCAAAATTGATTTTTTGTATGATTTGAGTAGTGATTAAGGTTGACTCTTTTTTATCCTTATTCTTGAGAGATATCAGTTTATTCTGAAAATGTTGGATTATGTTTCCTTCTATTTGCTGTCACTTGTCATTGCTTCCTCCAGGTTAACACTGCTTTCTTCTTAGAGCTGACTTCCATGAGATAACCCTGCAATCCTTTCTACCTGGATATGCATCTTGATGTCTTTGGTAATCCTGCAGGAGCACACAATGACAGTTACTCTTGTTGTTAAATCCTCATTGAGGTATTTTACTCATAAGAATGATTGTTGCCATAATTTAAAGCAAAATATACTGAATGACACAAGAGCTTCTTCCAAGGATTTGATAATAGGAATAATTTTCTTATCACAGACTACAGTTGGAATCCTGGGCAATTTCTCTCTTCTTTACCATTATCTCTTTCTTTCCCACACTGGATGCAGACTGAAGTCCACAAATGTGATTCTCAAGCACCTGACTTTAGCAAACTCCTTGGTCTTTCCCACTAAAGGACTTCCACAGGCAATGACAGCTTTTGGGTTGAAATATTTAATGATTTTGGATGCAAATTTATTTTCTATGTTGAAAGAGTGGGCAGGGGAGTATCCATTGGCATCACCTGCCTCTTGTGTGTCTTCCAGACCATCATGATTAGCCCCATAAACTCTAGGTGGAAGCATTTTAAAGCAAAAGCCCCAAAACACATTGGTTACTCCATTCCCTTCTGCTGGATCCTGTATCTTGTGGTAAATTTCATTTTCCCTGCCTATGTGGTTGTCACATACAGCAACAAAAACACCACAAAGAAAAGAGATTTTGGATACTGTTTTAGTATAGGTCGTGACAAAATCGTAGACTCACTGTATGCAGCGTTATCTATATTCCCTGAATTTTTACTTTCTGTGCTCATAATCTTGTCCAGTAGCTCCATGATTTTCATTCTACACAGGCACAAGCAGCGGGTCCAACATATTCATGGGACAAAAGTTTCCTCCAGATCCTCCCCAGAGTCCAGAGCCACCCAGAGCATCCTTGTCCTGGTGACCACCTTTGTGTCTTTTCACACCCTCTCCTCCATCTTACATGCTTATATTGCTCTATTTCACACTCCCAGTTGGTGGTTGGTTAATATTGCTGCCCTAATTTCTGCATGTTTTCCAACTGTTAGCCCCTTTCTTCTCACGAGGCATGATTCCAGCATATGTAGACTCTGCTTCCTCTGGGTTAGGAAAATGAAATTTCTTCATATTATTAGATAAACCACGTTTTTGCCCAATGATCACTTTTTTTGCATTTCTCATTTTTGAGTTGTAAATACAGAAACTTACAGAAAAGCCACATGCCCTTCTAAGGTAACCCCTAATGGGTATTGAGGTCTTCAGCTGTTTAACTGTGGGACTTACATGGACATAGCAGAGGTAAATGAAGCAGGTTACCCTCATCCTCGTGCATAGGATCCTGCAGATAGTAGTCTTGAACAAATGTTTCTTGAGACAAATTAAACAGATTTGGCTTCAGATTCTTTGTCAGACGGTGGTTGACTGAGTGTTGTGCTTCAGGAATAACCTGTCGGAAGTGATTACAGGGAAGTGAGTGGTGGGTATTGTCTGGAGACAAATCTCCATGGGTATCTCACGGATGGTTATGTCTTACGGACAGACGTAGGGACAGCATTTGTTCTAAATGGTCTTTTATGGAATGTTCATGTAAAAAAATTCCTTGGAGATTCTTCTGAAGAACCACTCAGATTCCTGTGACTTCCTTCTCAAATCATCTCCGTTGTCAACATGGCGCTGCCACCCTTCTTTGGCCAGGGTCAGCCAGGCTCACTGCCCCCGCAGGCACCGCTTCCCGCTCTGTCTGCTATCTGCCCGCCTTCGCCCTCCCGGGCTTTTCCGCCTCGTCTCCCTCAGAAGCGTGGTCCTTTTCTGGGGCCTCCACTCCCTTCCTTTAGCCTCCGCTGGCTCTGCAGCTCGGAGTCTCCACAGAAGCCTCCCGTGGCGGTGGCGGCGGTGGCACTGCCATCTTCTATCCGGTGTCACCACCGTCGCTGCCTCCGCCGCCGCCCCTTCTCGGGACCGACGCCTGCTAGCGGCCGCGGCCGCCGACTTCCGGTCCGGTGCTGACTTCCGGTCGGGTACCGCCTTGGAGCCTGCGCCGGCCTGAAGCACTGCCACTGCAGCCCCTCAGCGCCTGCGCGACCGGCAGTGGCTAGAGGCGGTGTTTGGGACTGTCTGGTCGGTGCCCTGGCGCATGTGCGCCAGGCCCAGCCTTGCCGAAGTGCTAGGGTGGGTGTGCGGGGCTCTGTCCCTGGTGCGGCTGCTGTGCGGCCTGACCCAGGCCCTGTGCCAGGCCGAAGCTGATGGCGGGTTCCCAGGTCGCACCGCTGCATGCAGAACTGGCTGAGCGGCTACAGCCATTGACCCAGGCTGCCTGTGTGGACGAGGCACGGAGGAGGCTGAAGAGGGCATGGGAACGCGAGGCCAGGCGGGAGGCAGAGGCCGCGGGGGCAGTGGAACGTGAGCAGGAGATTGACCGCTGGAGGGTCAAGTGTGTGCAGGAGGTGGACTGAAAGAAGCAGGAGCAGGAACTCAAAGTAGCTGCTGATGATGTACTGACTGAAGTGACGGAAAAGCAAGCAGATACTTCGGGCTTTCAGGAAGTTCAGGAAACTGAGGAAAGAGGCTGCAGCAAGGAAAGGGGTCTGTCCTCCCCTCTCAGCAGATGAGACTCTTGAGCATCATCTTCAGCGACTGAAAAAACTCATGAAAAAGCGCTCTGAACTATATGAAGCTGAAGAGAGAGTCCTCCGAGTTATGCTTGAAGGAGAACAATAGAAGAGAGGAAAAGAGAATTAGGAAGGAAACAAAGAAAAGAAAGAGAAAATTTTACTTCAGAAACATGAAATGGAGTCCAAGTTGTTAGGGGATCTAGACGAGTTCCCACTTGCTCACCTCTTGGAGCTTTTCTGACTGTATTACCTCCAAGCTGAGCAGTCCCTGCCAGCGCTCATCCAGATCAGGCATGATTTGGATCAGTGCCTGGTGCCATCCGATCATCCCAAAGGCACCTTCATTCCCCAAGAATGGGTCCTTCCCCTGCCCCCCAGCAATGACATCTGGGCAACTGCTGTTAAGCTGCATTAGTAAAGATGCTCCAGGAGTGTGGTCCAGTCAACGCTCTTTCCAGCTCTAAATATTAGCGATGCTGCCATCTTTTGCTGTAGACTAAACTGCAACTTCTAAATTCCATGTGCATCCCCTACCCTGAAGTTATGCTTTCCTTCTTGCTCTGTGCTGGCCAGAGATGCGTCTTGAATCAGGAGATTAATGTGGTTCTTCAGGAAAGGACTTAGGTGAACTGAGGTTATTACCACAGGCAGTGAATAACCTTGGTTCACCAAATTTGCCTGTTTTGAGGGGCTTCGTCCAGAGTAACTTGTTAATTTACTCTTAACTTCCTTGAGTGGTGATGGGTAAGTACACTCAAACACTGAACACAGGTTTGTGATGGGTAGATTTCACAGCCCTTCCACTAATAGTGAGTGTGAAGACAAGCTTGATGCAAAACCTCCTGACCTTTCCTACTCTAGGAAGAAAGGTCAAAAACGTGTTATCTTCGGTTTTGTTAATTCCAGTTTAGTGCTCCTTGGGAGGCTGCTAGTTAGGAAGATGGCAGTGGCTCTAGGCTGGGTTGCTGGAAAAGATGGTGGCCTAGTCTGTTATTCAGGTGGAGAACTTAGAAAACCTGAAGAGTACCCAAATTGGCTTGTGTTTTAATGTTCAGTGACTGTATTTTTTCCATGTTAGAAGGATCCTAATGAAAGCACCTGTTTTGTTCTGTATTGTTTTGTTTTTAAAGTTTCTAAGGATCTAATTGTTCAGAGTCCCCAAAGATCTTTCTCTAATGGGAGTGGGACCTTAACCTCACCCAGTCACATTGTAGGAGCCAGTATAGCTGGGGAATTATCTTAGGAACTCAAGCTTCTAAAACTAACCGTGTAGTCAAATCTGGGGGCAAAGAAAATAAAAATAATAAAATTTATTTTTTATATTCATTAATAAATGCTGTTGTGTTTGGAAATGATCACTCATATAATGTCATTTTTTTTTTTGGTTCTGTTTTGGTTTGGTTTTGCCAATTATCTTATTTGTATTAAAACTAAAAATCATTTTTATTTAAACTTTTTTTGTAATATAGCAATAGCATTACCTTCTGGGACAGTGAACAAACCTGTTTCCCATATGTGGAAATAAATGTCTCCCTCTTGGGCAAATGGTGTGGCAGATTTCCCAGTAGTTCCCTTTAAAATATTGAATTTTTAAATACTTAATGTTCCTCAGCTGTGATGCAAACCTCCTGAATGTGCAGCATTCACCAGATCATCTCTGGATCATTCCTGCTGGAATTGTGATGAAAAGGAAGCAAGTAAAACTGGTGTAATCAGAATGTTCATGCTGCCTGCTGTGCCATGAGTAATAGTTTTTTTGCATTGTTCTTTTCCTTTTTTAAAATAAACGTTTTAGGTGTATTTATGTTCCCAGCAAAATTCATTGGAAGGTATGGCAATTTACCCTATTCTCCCCACCCTCGCATATGCAGTCTCCATTCTACCAAAATCCCACACCAGAATGGTATATTAGTTACAGTTGATGAATGTATACTGATACATCATTATCAGCCAAGTCCATAGTTTACATTAGGGTTTACCCTAAGTTTTGTACATTCTATGTGTAAGATTTCTCATCGAGTTCAAGGAGGAAACAGAGACCGGAGTAAGGAAATTAGAAGCCAGTTTACTCAGCTCCCGGGCGAGGTTCTATGGTCCTGGAAAGGGGCCAAAGAAGTTGTGCTTCTCTTCTTGGGACGTGGGGTTTTATAGGGAGTAGAGGTAACTGATCAACCGCGGGGAAACAAAGAGGAGGTAATTTCATTGGATATGAAAGGACTGGGAACGGACGAGGTGAACAAAGTGGAGGGATTTCCATTGGTCATGAAGGAACCGGGCACGGATGAGGGGCTGGTCGAGGACGTACGGGGGAAGCTACCATAGGGCAGGTCTTTGGCGGGCTTTTTCAAAATTTTGGCGGGTGCAGGGCTGAGATTGGAATGCGGAAATGGGTAAGGGGGAGCCCGCGTGGAGAGGGCAAATGCTGAGTAATGCGCTCAAAATGGTGACGTAGTCTTCAGGCGCAGAGAGAGAAGGGCGTGTCCATTCGGCTCCCAGCGAGGCAACCGGCCTTACATTCTGACCTTTTTGATGATATAGGATGTCACTTCTTTTCTGGCTACTTCCTGCTGAACAGGGGCGAAGTGGGGAGGTCAGTTGGCTGGTGCCTCAGTCAGGATTTGGACATAGGGGTGAAGTAGCATCTGGTTTACGGCTACCCTGGAGATTTCCCTTATGCGTGCTTGTAAAAACCTGAGAAAGAACGGGGCTAACATTAGTAGAAGGCACACCACGATGAGGGGAACGATAACGGGAGCTAGCCAGGTAAATATGGGAGAGTGCTACCAGTTAAGGGAAGAGCCCGGTGTATTCTGTTTCCTGTAGAAGTCTTCTTGGAGGCCGTAGAGAGTATTGACCTTTTCTTCTACTAGGCCTGTTTCGCTGATGTAATAGCAACACTGTTCCTGGAGAAACAGATAGGTACCCCCTTTTTCTGCCATTAACAGTTCTAGGGCCCGCCGGTTTTGGAGAGTTACCTGAGCCAGTGACGTTATCTGCTGCTGGAGGGATGCCAGAGAGGCGGCTGATGCCTCAATGGCCACACGGAGCTTGTCCTCCAGTTGAGTGGCCAAAGTGATGCTGTAGCCCATGGCTCCACTTCCTATTCCAGCTGCTGCAAGAGAGGATGCTAAAGAGAGGCCTATTACTATTGGGAGGAAGACTGCTCATTTGTCCCGGTGATTAGGGGACGGTGCAATGAGGAACAGGAACTCGGCTTATCCATACACTTCTAACTGTGGGACTAGGGTGACAGGAACACGGGAACATGAAGGATGTTTTGATAACTTTGGTTAGGGTTCCATTACACCAAAAGTATCCTCCTGGAGGCACATAAAGGGAAGATTTTTACATTTACCGTGGTGTTGCACCTGAGGCTGGGGTTGTTAGCTGTCCCGTAACATAGAGAGAGAGACTGGGAGTGTATTTTGAATAAGAGGATTCCTGTTAAGGTGGTGTCAGGTCCTGTGGGCATTTGTGACAGGTTGAATCTGGTCTGGAGGGGAACTGCGGCTAAGGGGGGTTGGTTAAGGGAGGCACATAGAAAACAACCTGTGAAGTTTTTGGCTTCAGTTAAGCTTAACATGCTAGCACCTTGCCATACTAGTGTTATCCATGAGAAAGTCTGGGGAGTGTTGCTCAAGGGCTTGATTTGGTTAGTTAAGGTGGCTTCATTTTGTCGGATGGTGTTGCTCAATGAGTTAAGTCGGTCTATTTCTATGGGCAGAGTGCGGGTATAGGTCCAATATATTAGCCACGTGCTGCTGGGGTGGCTATTTTGAAACCAGGAGTATATTTTGCCTGCAGTGCCCTTTTCCCAGCGGACGTTCCAGGGGTCGTGGATAACAAGAGACACTCTACCTTGGTTGTTGAGAAGGAGCATATCACTATGTGGGGAGCCTTCGGTACGAAAGGGCTTGTGTATAACACAATTAGCGTACGGGCATCCACCATAGGTCTGGTTCCATAAATGACAGCGGTCCTGGGTTTGTTGATATAGAAAACAGAGGGCAAAGGCATCCCTAGAACTCCTAATGCTGTTGGACTTGGATTGCGGGAATTCGAACTTTATGGCTGACTGGCACCCTGCGGGTTGGCAGTCTGCTTGAGTGAGGTAATGAGTTTTAGTGGTGGGGCCATCTGTCCAGGACTCTTGAAGGTAGAACCGCCAGACGTAGTAAGTACTGGCATTAATGGGAAGGACTAGAACAATTGTGATGAGAAAGGTTTGGAGGGTCAGAGGGTAACGAGCAGGGGCCACATGTGAGGCAAAGGTGAGTGGGGCCCAAGGGTTTGGACCTCCACTGATAATTCTTGGGGGCCAATTTGAGGTGGGACACATGGTACCAAGGGGTGTGGCCTAAAAGTTTGTGGCAGTTGGGGTGGTCAGGACAATGATGTGGGCTCCCGACCACCTGGGCTGCAGAGACCCTGGCTTGAGTTCCCAGAGGAGAATGCTGTCACCTGGCTGGAGAGGTACTGCCAGATGGGAGTCCTCTAGTCCTGGAACTACGGGGAGAGTGCAGTCTGCATGTTCCCTGAGTAAGTGGCGGAGGAGAGAGAGGTAGGGGAGGTAGGAAGCCAGGGGAGGTGGTTGTACTGGGAGATTGTGATAAATCAGAAAAGGCCTGCCATATAGCGACTCAAAGGGGCTGAGACCCTTTGGCTCCCACGGGGTGGCTTGGACCTGGGTCAGAGCAAGAGGTAGGAGTGTGGGCCAAGAGAGTTTTACCTCTATGGCGAATTTGGCCAGATGGTCCTTGAGGATGCCGTGAGCCCGTTCAACCTTACCCGATGACTAAGGGTGGTAAGGAATGTGCAATTTCCAAGAGATGTTGAGAGACTCGGCGACCAGCTGGACCACCCGAGCGATGAATGCTGGGCCATTGTCTGACTGGATGGTTACGGGTAGGCCAAAACGAGGGATGATTTCCTGAATTAAGAGGGAGGCCACCTTGTCCGCAGTTTCCTTGGAGGTAGGAAAGGCTTCAATCCATCCAGAAAAGGTATCTACAAAAGTTAGGAGATAGCGAAGCTTTTTGTGAGAGGGCATATGGGTAAAATCAGTTTGCCAGTCTTGGGCTGGTAATTGCCCTGCATTTGGTGAGTAGGGAACTGTGGCCTTAAGCCACCCTGAGACAAGACTTTAGAGCAAGTGGCACATGCTTTGTGTACTTGCTCAATTGTCTGTTGTAAGCCCGGTAGGGAAAAGAGGGGCTGCACGAAGCAATATAATGTCTTGGGCCCTATATGCAAGGGGATTGGTGTATTTCAGCAATTATTTTTGAGGCCTGTTCCCAGGGAGGAGCAATTTTGTTATTTAGAAAAATCCAGCCCTGGTCCGACTCATTCCTCCCTTTTAATATGAGGTCCTGTCTTTCTGATGGCGAGTAAACTGGCGGCGTGGCTGTGGCAAGGAAAAGGACCAGGGTGGGGGCTGGTTTGATATTGGTTAAAGACTTAGCTGCTGCATCTGCCCTTGCGTTGCCCCGGGAGACAGCATGCTGTTGGAGCTGGTGTCCTTGACAATGAATGACAGCAACATCTTTGGGCAGCAACAGGGCTTTTAGGAGATTAGAGATTTGAGCAGCATTGACTATGGGAGATCCCTTTGTAGTGAGGAATCCCCATTCTTTCCAGAGGGCAGAACGACAATGCGTAATAAGGAAAGCATACTTTGAATCAGTATAAATATTCACTCACTTTCCCTGTGCAAGCATGAGAGCTCAGGTTAAGGCAATGAGTTCCGCTTTTTGTGAGGTGGTTCCATCGGGAAGCCGGCGAGCCTCGAGAGTGGCTGAATCTGTGACTACTGCATAAGCTGCTTTTCGCTGCCCCTCAGCTGTTGTTATGGAACTCCCATCTACATATAGAGTGAGGTCTGGGTTAGGTAGAGGAAGGTCGGTTAGGCCTTCTCTGGGTTTGGCAAATGTGTCTATGAGTTCAGGACAGGAGTGGGCTGGGGAGGGAGAGTGAGTCGGAAGAGGAAGCAAAGTAGCCGGGTTAAGGGGGGAAGTGGGATGGAGGCTGACTGAAGGATTTTCAATGAAGAGTAGATGAAACTCCTGTAAATGGGAGGGTCCTAGATGTGTGAGGGATTTATGAGAGAGAAGGTCAGTTAGTCGATGAGGAGAGAACACTGAGATGGGCTGGCCTAAGGTAAGCTTTAGGGATTCTTCGGTCAGCTCTGTTGCCGCTCCTAGGGCTTGCAGACACGGCTGCCATCCTCTGACAGTGGGATTGAGCTGTTTACACAAATAGGCTAAAGGACGGTAGGTGGGGCCTAGGGGTTGGGTTAAGACCCCCACTGCCATTCCGTTTTTCATCAGTGAACAAGTGAAAAGGGCGTGTAAGATCCGGCAATTGAAGAGGAGGTGCCGTGGACAGGGCAGTCTGCAGAGTTTTAAAGGCTTGCTTTACAGCCCTGGATGAGAGAGGGGTCCCGTGGGGGTGTCTTTGGCTGCCGCATACAAGGGCTTAGCCAGAGTGGCGACGTTAGGAATCAAGTGATGGAAAAATCCCACAAATCCTAGAAAGGAGAGGATTTCATCAGCTGTTTCCGGGGGCTGCAGTGCAAGTAGTGCCTTCTGACGGTCTGTTGTCAAGCCCTTAGTTTGGGGAGTAAGGTGAATACCTAACTAGATCACCGAGGTGACCGACAGCTGTGCTTTGGAGGGGGAAACCCGGTATCCCCTAGACCCAAGGAAATTAAGGAGAGTGGCAGTATGCTGCTGTGACCTGGAGAGGGAAGGGCTGCAAAGCAGCAGGCCATCCACGTACTGTAAGAGGAGACTAGGCTGAAGGGGGCAAGAGGGTAGGTCGGCTGCTAATGCTTGTCCAAATATGTGAGGGCTGTCTCTAAAGCCCTGGGGCAGGACCGTCCAGGTCAACTGCTGCGAGAGGTTAGTGTCTGGATCGGTCCAAGTAAAGGCAAAGAGGAAATATGAATTCGGGTGTAGGGGAATGGTAAAAAAGGCGTCGTTGAGGTCAAGGACTGTAAAATGAGAGGTATTGGAGGGAACATCGGATAAGAGGGTGTAAGGGTTGGGAACCACTGGGTGGAGGGGCACCACTGCGTCATTAATTAGGTGCAGGTCTTGGACTAGGCGATAGTCACCGGATGGCTTTTGGACCAGTAAAATAGGGGTGTTGCAAGGGGAACTGGTGGGGATAAGGAGCCCTTGGGTTAAAAATCGAGAAATTATAGGTTTCAGACCCTGGGGGTGGTTTTTTGAAATGGGGAACTGAGGACGGGAGGGAAAATGGGTGGGGTCCTTGAGGAATATTTTGACTGGCGTGTGATGTGTGGCAACTATAGGCTTGGAAGTGTCCCAGACTGAGCGGTCAACTATCTCAGGAGAGATAGGGGGTTGAAGTGAGGGGTTGTGACTGGGTGTGTTGCCATTTAAAGTCAATACCAGGAGATGGGTGGAGTATGGGGTCGACTGTAGGGGGCCAGTGAGTTGGAGGGTAGCCCCTAAAGTCTGGAGGATATCTCGTCCTAGTAGGGGGACTGGGCATGAGGGTATGATCAGGAAAGAGTGCATGAACGGATGTCCCTCGAGGTTACAGGTTAAGGGATGGGTCCAGTTGAGATAGGAGGGCTTTCCGTCAATTCCCACAACTGAGACCTGGGAAGGTATGCTTGGTCCTGAGTAGGAAGGCAATACAGAATAGGTAGCCCCCGTATTGATCATGAAGGAAACACACTTACCCGCTACCTGTAGAGTGACCCTGGGCTTGGCAAGGGTGATGGGGGTCTCCAAGTCCAGGCCGCGTCAATCGTCTATGAGACCAAGGAGTTCAGAGGAAGGGACTGCATCCTTTGGACCGGTCTGCCCCTCACATGGAGGTGCAGGGGGTGATCCTGTAGTCCGGGACGGGCAGTCTACCTTCCAGTGTCCGGTCTGTTTGCAGATAGGACAGGGTCCAGGGGCCGGACGCGGACGGGGGCACAGTCGGGCCTAGTGCCCGTCCTGGCCGCATTTGAAGCAGGGCCCAGGTGGGACCTTCAAAGCAGTCTGGGTGGGTCTTGAGGGACCCCTTCGGGGGGGGGTCTTAATGAGCCCCCTACACCAGACGCTTGGTAAGCTGCCGGCCTTAGAGCTGCTACAAGAGCTTGGGTTTGAAGGCTCACTTGTTGCAGTAAATGGGCCATGCAGGTAGCCTCAGCCTTTTCTTCTCGGACATTAAAGACCTTAAATGCCATGTTCACCAGGTCCCTTATGGGAGTTTGGGGGCCCTCCTCTGCCTTTTTTAGTTTCTTCCTAATATCTGGTGCTGACTGAGAGATAAAATGGGTTGCCAGGAGGGTAGCCTCTGCCACAGAGTCAGGGTCTACCCGGGTATGGAGGGCCATAGTGTTAGGGAGTCGGTCAAGGAAGGCAGCTGGGTTTTCAGTGGGACCCTGGGTTATTTCCCGCAATTTATCATAATTAGCTACCTTTTAGGACGCGTTCTGCGTGACCAGTAGGAGGCATTGCAGCATCTGGTCTCAGCGGTTGCGACCGTTTTGGCCAGTTTGATAGTTCCAATTAGGGTGGGCCTCAGGGACAGCCACCACACCCACGGGCATCTGAAGATCAGTGAGATATACCTGATCAGTGTGGGCCCTGGCTGCCACAAGGATGCGGGTGTGCTTGTCAGGAGTGAGGGTAGAGGACAGGATTACCTAAGTGTCATGCCAGGTTAGGTCATATGCCTGAGTAAGATAACGAAATTCCTTGATGTAAGTAGCAGGGTTGGCAGAGAATGACCCTAAGCGCTTCTCAATGGTGGACAGATCAGTAAGGGAGAAGGGAACGTGCACTCGGACAACACCCTCTGCTCCGGCCACCTCGCGGAGAGGACAAAGGAGGAAGCTTCCGCCGCTGGGAGCACTGCGTGAGCGAGTGTGGGCACTAACAGGAGAGGCCATGTCAGAACTCAGAGGAAGAGGAGCAGGAGGGGGTTGGGGGACAGCTTGAAAGCGGGGGGGTGTTGGGAGCAACTTGAAAGAGGAGGAGGAGGGGGGGTTGGGAGTAACTTGAAAGAGGAGGAGGAGGAGGTTGGGAGCAACTTGAAAGAGGAGGAGGAGGAGGTTGGGGGTTTGCATATGGCGGGGGTTTCGTGGGTCGAATGGGGGGTAGGAAGAGTTCTTTGGCCAGATTGGGGTCGGAAAAAGAAGAGGAGGAGGTTGGCAAAGGGGCCGAGGGCAGTGCGGGAGTGTCCTTGGCCAGGAGTACCTGGGCGGTACTGCAGAAAGAGCAGAGATCGGGGTGGGAGTGGAGATGCCAGAAAGCCTGAATATAGGGAACCTCTGCCCACTTGCCGTTCCTCTGGCAAAAGTTGTCTAAGTCTGTTAGGACACTAAAGTCGAGCATGTCCTCCAGAGGCCACTTGGACTGGTTGTCCAGAGGATACTGTGGCCAGGCTACAGTGGAGAGGAAGAGTAGCCTCTTCTTTTTTATAGAGAGACCTAGCTTGGGTAAGTTTTGGACCAGGCACCCTAACGGTGACTGGGGGTCTGGGCGGGATCCCTGATTACCCATATTTTATGCTGTTAGGTGGCCTAAGGATGAGAAGTGGACACGGAAAAAAAATTATACCCAACACGGGCAGAAACGCTGTTTTCCCAGAGGGGGTGGATTAGAGAACGTACAGGCAGCAATGATAACAATGAGAAAGAAAATAAAAAGGGACAGGGCTAGAGCTGTTTGCCACATGGAAGAGGTAGGGGAAGTGAAAGGGGCAGAGCTGGGAAGTGGGGTTTCAGTGGTAGAAGAACACTAGAAGGGAAAAGGAGAACAGAGTTATTTCCAAAGGACTTTCCAATTCAGTGAAAGTCCCCTGCAACCAATGGTCAGTCACCCACTGTAGAATATCTGCTGCCTCGAGGGATGCAGGCCTGAACCACTGTATATTGGCTAGCAGGAGTCTAACAAAGCTGGTGAATTGACAGTAAAGACAGAACCACATGTAGAGTTGACGAACAAAGGGTGGGTGCCCCCACATGGGAGACCAGTCTGATGCCTTCCCGGCCACATCCCCAGAGGGATGTTTCAGGGGCGTCGTAGCTAAGGTGTACCTGTATAATCCCCGGGCCTGGTCACCTCAGAACTCGTGGTCCTGAGGTGAATCACCATTATGCTTTATGACGTCCCCATGGAACCGCGGGTGGAGGCCCACGCAAGCCCCGTAGCCATTAAGCCGTGGGACTACACATAAATTCAGTCACACACACATTCACTCAGGAGCAGGAGGAAGGAAAAGTACCTAGGCGGGAGCTGGCTCGCAAAAGAGCGAGTTGAAAATTTAAACCCAGAGGTTTAAGGAGCTCCTAATTACCCAAACAATAGCCGCCGCTGCGAAGATGATCGGTAGGATGGCTCAGCGTTCCTGGCCGTCCCACTGAACACCTGAGACTACGAGAGGGTCCAGGAAGGTGGGGATGTCTCCCTCAGATTCCTGGCCCTGAGAGACCCCTTACAGGGAGAAGACAAGAGTGCAGGGACATCTCCGCTATGCTCAGGTCCTCGGAAAGAGGGGAAGGGGAGTCCCTGACATGGCCACGTTTGCAAGCAGGGAGTCCACAGAGCAGGCAGTGGGAAAAGTTATGGGCAACAGAAGTCTTATCTCGGGGCGAAAGGCTCCTGGTCCGGCGGAGGTTTCGGCACCAAATGTAAGATTTCTCATTGATTTAAAGGAGGAAACAGAGACCAGAGTAAGGAAATTAAAAGCCAATTTATTCAGCTCCCGGGCGAGGCTCTATGGTCCTGGAAAGGGGCCAAAGAAGTCGTGCTTCTCTTCTTGGGGCATGCGTTTTTATAGGGAGTGGAGGTAGCTGATCGGCTGCAGGGAAACAGGAGGCAGTTTCATTGTTATGAAGGGACTGGGCACGGACGAGGTGAACAAAGCGGAGGTAGTTTTATTGGATATGAAAGGACTGGGCCCTGGCAAGGGGCTGGTCAAGGACGTACGGGGGAAGCTGCCATAGGGCAAGTCTTTGGCGGGCTTTTTCAAAATTTCGGTCGGTGCAGGGCTGAGATTGGAATGCAGAAACGGGTACGGGGAGCCCGTGTGGAGAGGGCAAATGCTGAGTAATGTGCTCAGAATGGTGAGGTAGTTTTCAGGCGCGCAGAGAGAAGAGCGTGTCCATTCGGCTCCCAGCGAGGCAACCGGCCTTACATCTTTTGATACAAATAAATACAAAATGCACAAGCCTTACAGAAATGAGTGGTAATTTTCATCCTCATGAGTACAATTTAAAGAAACAAAGTTTAAATTAAACTGTAAAGCCACAAATTAGAGGATTACAACTACATCCATGTCCAGTCAACTCACCGCTCATCTGGATGGGGTCCTCTCCCACTTTCTTCATGACCATGTTTCCCTCTCATTCTGCACCTTTCCCCCTTTTCTGTTTTTCTCCCCTTCCTTTGTTCCCTCTTTTATGCCTGTTCTGCCCAATGCGCCCCAACTTATTTCACCTCTTGTTGCTTTCTCCCCAAACTTTCTGACTGTTTGCAAATTGTTCCTGGGGATAACATTACCATTATAAAACCTAAGATCAGTGGCTGAGATATTTTGCAGACGCTACACTTGATGGATCACCTGACACCAACCCAGATCCGTAAACTGGCTCATCTGGTCTTGTGACTTTGTTGGGGGGATCCCCATAAGTGCCAAGGAAGGAGCCAAAAGCCTCAGCCTATTTCCATATAAATAATGAAGAAAGTAACCAGAAATATAACGCAGTAGTTATTATTTATTCATAAGTGATCTTAGTTATTCATAGGTGATCTTAGTTATTCATAGGTGATCTTAATTCTTTCACTAATGCCTCTCAGGTCCAAAGTGTGAACCTGGGGCAACACTGTGAAATGAATGACCCTAAGGCAAGATGCTTTAAGCCCTCTGTCAAGCCCACAGAAGGGCTGCTGGAGGGCACTTCGGCTGTGCGGCAGCACCAGCACTGGTAAAGCACCCACTGTTTAGCCAGCTAGGGAAGGAGATGTCCAAAATAGCTGAGACGTCTCCTTCCTTGGAGGAGTTAAAAGAAAACTCCACTTCTCCAAGCTCTTGCGGTAGGCCTGACAGCTTTCAGGCCTGCAGACATCCGGGGGCTTCATTGTCTCGATGTGATGCTGTGCTTCAGTGGTCACGTTCCATGTCAGTCTCATGATCTGCTTCTGCACCTGGTTCCTTTTTTCTTGTAAGAATTAATCAGTAAAAGTAATGTAAATCTTAATGTCTTTGTGACAAGTATAGAAAACTGGTTGATGCATTATGCCCCTTACCTCATCTCAGCTACGGGAAATTCCTGAGCCCCTACCTGTATGACACGTGATGTACTTGACCCTATCACTACCACACCCTCTTTTACCCTGCCCCTAGTCTTGGATCACCAAGGACACATCCTACCTACCCTGCCCCCAGATTTTGTACTCAATAAAAGAGAGTGCGGACACTCGGGGCCACTGCAGGACTCCGCGTTTTGGTTAGCAGTGGACTCCTGGGCCCAGACTTTCTTTGTTGTATCTCTGTGTCTTGTGTCTTTTATTTCTACAATTTTTCATCTCCACTCCAGTAGAGAGGGCTCACAAGGACCTGTAAGGCTGGACCCTACATGACCCTGCCCAGGAACTGACTCATTGCAAAAGGATAGCTTCAACTCTCTATGATTTTATTTTCTACCTAAACAATCAGCATTCCCAACTGATCCCTACCCATCAAATTATCCTCAAAAACCCTGATCCCAGAGTTTTCAGGGAAACTAATTTGCGTAATAATAAAATTTCAGGTTCCTGTACAGCCAGCTCCATGTGAATTAAACTCTTTTATCTTGATGAATTGGTTCTGTCTAGGCAGCAGGCAAGGAGAACCTGGTAGGTAGCTACAACCAAAAGGGGGGTTCTTGGATCTTGTGCAAGAAAGAATTATGGGTGAGTTCACATTGTAAAGTGAAAGCAAATTTACTAAGCAAGCAAAGGAATAAGGCAGGGTACAGGGACTTACGCCTGTAATCCCAGCACTTTGAAAGATGTTGGAGGTGGGCAGATTGCTTGAACCCAGGAGTTCGAGAGCAACCTCGGCAACAGACAAAAGCCATCTCTACAAAAAAATACAAAAATTAGTGATGAGTAATGGTGTGCACCTATAGTGCAAGCTAGTTGGAAGGCTGAGGTGGGAAATCACTTCAGCCTGGGAGGTGGAGGTTTCAGTGAGTCAAGATGGCATTACTGTACTACTGCTTGGGTGATGGAACCAGACACTGTCTCGAGAAAAAAAGAAAAATGAATTCAGACTCTTTAATTCAACACTGAAATGTTTACTCTTGAAACTCATGACACCCAGATTGAGACTCAAGTTTTCTTCATGTTAAAAACTTTCTACATGTCCTTTCTTCATGCATACATAGGACACTTCACACAACATAATTGTTGAAAATGCTTCTGAAATACTGTTAAGACAAATGGTCTATAATATTTCTACAACTGTACTATAAAATATATATTCATCAGTCAACAAATATTAATTTAATAAAAGATGCATTTTTCAAAGGCTCTAACAAAGCATATTTGAAGTTATCATAATAAACATTGTATTCCATGATTTCTCAACTGTAGCATACTGTTTTTTTGAGATGGGGGGGGTCTCGCTCTATTGCCCAGGCTGCAGTATGCTGGCGCTATCACAGCTCAATGTAGCCTCCACCTCCCCAGGCTGAAGTGATCCTCTCACTTCAGTTTTTGTTTTTTTAGTAGAGATGAGGTTTCATCATGTTGCCTAGGCTGTTCTCAAACTTCTGGGCTCAGGCAATCTGTCCACCTCAACCTCCCAAAGTGCTAGGAATACAGGCATTAGCCACAGAACCCAGCCAAAACTACATTTTAAAAATAATTTTTTATCATTGTACACTCAACTAGAAACTATTTAAACCCAATTTATGGACTTACATTTCTTCCATTGAAGAACTTGAAGGATCCATATATCAAGGTGGCATTCTCAGATTTGTGTGGCAAAAAATGTACAGAGAAATGACAGATGCTGGCTGGGTGGGGTGGCTCATGCCTGTAATCCCAACACTTTGGGAGTTCAAGGTGGGCAGATCGCCTGAGGTCAGGAGTTTAAGACCAGCCTGCCGGGTGCGGTGGCTCACGCCTGTAATCCCAGCACTTTGGGAGGCCGAGGTGGGTGGATCACGAGGTCAAGAGATCGAGACCATCCTGGTCAACATGGTGAAACCCCGTCTCTACTAAAAATACAAAAAATTAGCTGGACATGGTGGTGCATGCCTGTAATCCCAGCTACTCAGGAGGCTGAGGCAGGAGAATTGCCTGAACCCAGGAGGCGGAGGTTGTGGTGAGCCGAGATTGCGCCTTTGCACTCCAGCCTGGATAACAAGAGCGAAACTCCGTCTCAAAAAAAAAAAAAAAAAAGACCAACCTGGCCAACATCGTGAAATCCCATCTTTACTAAAAATACAAACAATTTTGGCCAGGTGTGGTAGCTCATGCCTGTAATCCCAGCACTTTGAGAGGCCGAGGTGGGCACATGTTCAGCACATTTATAGGATTTTTCTCCTATATAAATTCTCTCACAGTCCAAAAGCAAACATATGATTTGTTAGAAAGTCTTACTACATTTGTTACATTTGTTACATTTTTAAGGTAGCTCTTCAGTATGAATACTCAGGTTTCCATTTCGATGTTCAGGTAATAGCCTTGCCACACACATTACATTTGTGTGGCTCTTCTCCAAATTGTATATTCTGATGTCTAGTAAGTTCTGATGCCTGGAAAAGGTCTCTGGCACATACATGTAGATTTCCTTTCAGTATAAACTCCCTTATGTCCAATACCGATTGAACTCTGGTAAAGGTTTTGCCGGACTCTTCATTTGTAAAAGATCTCTGCACTTTGAATTATCTATAGATCCACAAGTTTTGATCTTTGAATGGAATTCTTGCCATACATATTACACTTCTGTAATTTCTCTCAAACATGTATATTCTTATGCCAAGTGAGTAGTGAACACTAGCTTAAAACTTAGCTACATTTACTGCATGTGTAAATGTATTAGGCTATATTTGAATTGCTATAAAGAAATACCTGAGGCTGGGTAATTTATAAAGAAGTTTAATTGACTCACAGTTCTACAGACTTTACAGGAAACATGGTGCTGGCATCTGCTCACCTTCTGGGGAAGCCTCAATAATGTTAAAATCATGGTGGACGGCAAAGGGGGAGTGGACATGTCACATGGCAAGAAGAGAAGCAAACGAGAGGGAGGTTCCTACACTTTTTTTTTTTTGAGACAAGGTCTTGCTGTTACCCAGGCTGGAGTGCAGTGGCACGATTTTGGCTCACTGCAACCTCTGTCTCCTGGGTTCAGGTGATTCTCATGCCTCAGCCTCTTGAGTAGCTAGGATTACAGGCATGCCCAACGAATTTTTGTATTTTAGTAGAGACAAGGTTTCACCATGTTCACCAGCCTGGTCTTGAACACCTGGCCACAAGTGATCTGCCCACTTCGACCCCCCGCTAAATGCTGAAATTACAGGGATGATCCACTGTGCCTGGCCTGTCATACAGTTTTAAACAACAATATCTCACCAGGACTCACTATCCTGAGAAGACCACCAAGGGGGTGATGCTAAACCATTCTTGAAAAATCCACCCGTTATCCCATCATCTCCCACCAGGCCCCACCTCCAATTCAGGGTATTGAAATTCCACAAGATTTCAGAAAGAAGTGAAAATTATACAAGCTATATCAGTAAGTATGAATTACTTGAACTCAGAAGTTAGGAGAGCATCTAAAGGCCTTTCCACATTCAGTTTAGTTGTAAGCTTCTCTCCAGTATGTTTTGTCTGATGCTTAGTGAGGCCTGAGCGACTAATAAAAGATTTGCCACACTCATTACATTTATAAGGTTTTTCTCCAGAATGAATGATGTGGTGTTTGCTGAGGCAAGAAAACCGCCCAAAGGCCTTGCCACATTCAATACATTTGTATGGCTTCTCTCCAGTGTGATTTCTTTGATGGTACACCAGCTTTGACCTTTCAATAAAAGCTTTACCACATTCATTACATTTATAAGGTTTCTCTCCAGTATGCATTTTCTGATGATTAACCAGAATTGAGCGCACTCTAAAGGCTTTGCCACACTCATTACACGTGTAAGGCTTCTCTCCGGTGTGAATACTCCAATGACGCACTAGTGTTGACTGATGACGAAAGACCTTGCCACATTCACTACATTTGTAAGGTTTCTCCCCCGTATGAATTCTCCGATGCCTTGCAAGGTTCGAAGTGGAATTAAAGACCTGGCCACATTCAACACATTTGTATGGCATCTCTCCAGTGTGTCTTCTCTGATGGTATGTCAGGCCTGTTATATGACTAAAAGTTCTACCACAATGGCTACATTTGTGTGGTTTCTCCCCAGTAGGATTTCTGTGATACCTTGCAAGTTTTGAACTTTGGATAAATGCCCCACCAAACTCATTACAATTGTAAGATTTCTCTCCAGTATGAATTATCAGATGTTTAGTGAGGCTTGAACGCTGAGTATACGCTTTGCCACAATCATTACATTTGTAAGGTTTCTCTCCAGTATGAATTTTCCGATGACGTGCTAAGCATGAGTAGTAACTAAAGACCTTGCAACATTCATTACATTGAAAGGGCTTCTCTCCAGTATGAATTCTCTTATGATTTGAAAGGTTTCCACTGTCATTGAAGACCTTGCCACACACATTACATTTGTAAGGTTTCTGCCCAGTGTGAATTCTTAGATGACGTGCTAGGCATGAGTAATTCCTGAAGACCATGCCACATTCATTACATTGGAAAGGTTTCTCTCCTGTATGAATTCTCTTATGAATTGAAAGGTTTCCACTGTAATTGAAGACCTTGCCGCACACATTACATTTGTAAGGTTGCTCCCCAGTGTGAATTCTTAAATGCCTTACAAGGCATGAATTTTCACTAAAGACCTTTCCACATTCATTGCATTGGTAACGTTTCTCTTTGGTATGAATTATCTTATGTCTAGTGAGTAATGAACCCTGTTTAAAGGCTTTGCCACATTTATCACATTTGTAAGGCTTCTCTCCAGTATGAATTCTCCGATGCCCCGCAAGATGTGAATGCTGACTGAAGACCTTGCCACATTCATTGCATTTGTAAGGTTTCTCTCCAGTGTGACTTCTCTGGTGCCTTGCAAGTTGTGAACGTTGACTGAAGACCTTGTCACATATGTCACATGTATATGGTTTCTCTCCTGTATGGATTATCTGATGTGTAGTGAGGCTTGAGCTCCGTTTAAAGGTTTTGCCACACTCATTACATTTGTAAGGTTTGTTTCCAGTATGAACTGTCTGATGAGTTGCCAGGTTGGAACTTTGAGTAAAGGACTTTCCACATACATTGCATTTGTATGGTTTCTCTCCAGTGTGGATTCTCTGGTGATTTACAAGATTTGAATTTTGCCTGAAGACCTTGCCACATATATCACACTGATATGGTTTCTCTCCTGTATGGATTATCTGATGTGTAGTGAGGCATGAGCCTTGTTTGAAGGTTTTCCCACATTCATTACATCTGTAAGGTTTCTCTCCAGTGTGAATTCTCTGATGTATTGTAAGGTTGTAACTTTGGCTGAAGGACTTGCCACATTCATTACATTTGTATGGTTTCTCTCCAGTGTGACTTCTCCAGTGATTTACAAGGTCTGAATTTTGTCTAAAGATCTTGCCACATACATCACATTGATATGGTTTCCGCCTTGTATGGACTATCTGATGTATAGTTAGTAGTGAGCCCTGATGAAAGGCTTTGCCACATTCATTGCATTTGTAAGGTTTCTCTGTAGTATGTATCATCTGATGGTTAATAAGACTTGAAGACACTCTAAAGGTTTTGCCACACTCATTACATATATAAGGCTTTTCCCTAATGTGTGTTTTCTCAAGTTGGGTGGGTAATGACAGTTGCAAAAACTCATTCCCATATTTCCTAGAAATGTTGGTTTGGACACTAGGAAGAATTATTTGAAGTGGTGATACTAAGGAACCATTATTAACTGTTTTCTCAGTTTGGTTACATTCATAAATTTTCCCTTCAGTTTGAAATTTCTGCAGTTTAGTCAGATGTGACTGAAAGCTTAATGTAAGCTGATTTTCAATACATTTGTTTTCTACATTCTCTCGACTTTGTTGACCTATTTTACCAGTAAGATTGTTTTTATAGGTCATTGGCACTTCTTTAAAATTTATTTCACCATGTTTCCATTGAAATTCAAGGTCCAGTAGATTTTTCTGGATTTCCCTTAAGTAAATATCTTCAATGTCATAGCATTCATGTCTTTCCAGCGTCATTGTTTGGATTTTTTCTCCTGTATTACTGTTCCCTATTGGTGGTAATTCCTTGGTCGTACATTTAGGAATGATACCTACAAAATATAATGAACATGGGTTTTTGTTGTTGTTGTTTGTTTGTTTGATTTTTGAGACAAAGTCTCGCTCTGCTGCCCAGGCTGGAGTGCAGTAGCATGATCTCAGCTCACTGCAACCTCTGCCTTCTGGGTTCAAGTGATTCTTCTGCATCAGTCTCCTGAGTGATTAGGACTACAGGCACATGCCACCATCGTGCATGGCTAATTTTTTTGTATTTTTAGTAGAGATGGGGTTTCACAATATTACCCAGGCTGGTCTCGAATCCTGACCTTGTGATCCCCCGCCTCAGCCTCCCAGAGTTCTGGGATTACACACGTGAGCCACCAGGCCCAGCCAAACATGGGTTTTAAAAATAACTAGTATCATTTGTTTTTTGGTTTTTTTTTTAATAACTACTATTCGAAAATATTTTATATTGAAAATATACTGTGCTAAAAGTAACATTTATACTAGACAATTACCAAACTTTACCACAGTCATCTTCTATTTTTACAAATAAAAAAGGAGTAGAATTATTTAGTAAAGAAAGAGTAATCACATGTAATTCAAATCAATTTTTAGGAAGCCTAGTTTCAAACATTCAATGACCAAAAGACTAATGTTGTGCAAACATATATTAGCACTAAAGGAAGTGTTTTTCCAACATGAGCCTAAATCATACACCAACTTGCAGCAAACATATGGCTCTCTCATAATAGAAAAGTTATATATATGTATATTTATTTACTTCATATTTATTGTGTACAAATAAATGCCAAACTACAGCTAAATATCAACAAGTTCAACTAATTAATGATCTATGTAAATGGCAAGCTAGAATTATAAATCAAAAATTGTACTGGGAAAATGAGAAAAATTTTGAAGTTATAAAAATAAGTTATTTTTCTCAATACTTATTACATACATATTAAACGTGTTAAACTATCTATTTCTGGCCAGGCATGGTGGCTCATGCCTGTGATCCCAATATTTTGGGAGTCCGAGGTGTGTGGATAACGAGGTCAGGAGTTCAAGACTAGCCTGGTCAACATGGTGAAACCCCATCTCTAGTAAAAATACAAAAATTAGCCTGGCATGGTGGTGTGCACCTGTAATCCCAGCTACTCAGGAGGCTGAGCCAGGAGAATTGCTTGAACCCAGAGGCGGAGGTTGCAGTGAGTCAAGATCGGGCTATGGCACTCCAGCCTGGGCGACAGAGCAAGACTCCAACTTGGAAAAAACAAAACAAAACTATTACCATAAAAAACAGACATTTGCAACACTAACAAGCATTGCAGGTCAGCTATATTGACTTATGTCTGCCAAAGCTCATATGTTGGGGACCAAATCCTCAGTGTGATATTACTTAGAGGTGTGAACTTTGGGAGGCAGTTAGGTCAACATGGTGGGTAGAATTTCAGGAATGAAATTAGAGGAGATGTGAAAAAGCTTTTGTTTTTTGCATGGCAATCCTTCTGCCATGTGAGGACACAGAATGAGTTAGCCATGGTACACCAGGAAAAGGGTCTACACCAAAAACCTGGTGTTGACATCTGGACTGTTCGTCACCCAGATCTGTGAAAAGTGAATTTCTGTTGTTTAAACCACCCTATCTATGGTATCTGCTATACCTAGCCACACTAAGGTAATGCCAATATGCTGCCATCTCATTATAAACATGAAGCAATGTTGATATACCTTATTAAACAAAGAAATTTGTGAGTCTTTACAATAAAATGCACAATATTCTAAGCCAGCAAACAGCACTAACTTGTTTAAAAAAATCTTAACATAGGCCAGGCTGTAATCCCAGCATTTTGGGAGGCCGAGGCGCACCTTGGGTCACTAATTTGAGACCAGCCTGGCCAACGTGGTGAAACCCCATCTCTACTAAAAATACAAAAATTAGCCGGACATGGTGGTGGGTGCCTGTAATCCCAGCTACTTTGGAGGCTGAGGCAGAAGAAACTCTTGAACCCAGGAGGTGGAGGTTGTATTGAACCAAGATCGTGCCATTGCACTCCAGCTTGGGTGACAGAGCAAGACTCCGTCTAAAACACACAAAAAAAACTTAAATTATCACTATTTTACAAATAAGGACAGTAAGTCTGCCCATAGGATTTATGTATCTATTCCCAGTTTACAAAGAAAGTAAGACATGAACCTGGGTTTCTGGGATCAAACAACATATTTTTAAATAAAACTGCCCAAATAGGCAGTGCAGATTAACTGGTCACCCCAAATACCAAGAGTGTAGAAAGAAATACTTCAAGAGCCAAGGAGTATTGCCAAAACATTATTTAGTCATCCCGCATGAATAATGGTATCTGAGTCATCATCCCCTGCACATATTAATGTACGCAGTGTTCTCAGAAAGTTGTCAAGTGAATGAGTAGGGGGTCATCTCTTACACACTGAGAGTAGCTTGGAAAGTGAGGGAGTTATGCAATAATGGAGGCATAAATTAATATGCTATTAACTGGGTAGTACATCTGGTCCAAAGTACTATGTTAGGAAAGAGCAAGGAGGAGGAAAGGCAAGAGGGGAAGGCAAGAAGTCATGAGCTTGGGCAGCAGGGTTTGTGCTTGCAGAGCTGTGGGTATATCATTGTCCAAAGAGACTAACTTAGAAGTCACATTATACTAACTAATACTTAAATATAGGAATAATACTATGGGCACAGGACTACAAAGGAAGACATTTAAAAAGGAGGTCATGTGATGACAGAAGAAAATAGATTTATATCTCCATAATATTTGCTATGAAATTTATCAAATTGAGTGTCCTATGAGTTCTATTTCCAGGCATATGCTCAATAACCCTACATATTAGAAGACAGGTGAAAGAATGTTATTACAATACAATCCTGAAGAAAAAATCTGAAAACAGCCACGAAGAGATGGATGAATACATTTTGTACACACACATAAAGACACCATAAAAGCTTACTGACAGTACCACAATGTTAAGGAGACTTGGGGTGCAGAATGAGGTCCCCTAACAAAACAGGTGAAGATTTGTGTGAGAAAACAAAGAAATCAGGAGACTATTGTCAAGGTTGAAATATATGTTAATGAAGGCAGTATATATGGAAGTAATCTGGGCTATTAAAAACATAACATGGGAGCAGACCTGTAAAAAAGTAATTTTTGTATGTAATTGAAGTAAAGTTGTTATCAGTTTAAAACAGGATATTATAGGTCCGGGCACAGTCGCTCAAACCTGTAATCCTAGCATTCTGGGAGCCTGAGAGGGGTGGATCACTTGAAGTCAGGAGTTTGAGACCAGCCTGGCAAACATGGTAAAACCCCATCTCTACTAAAAAATAACAAAAAAAAATTAGCTGAGCATGGCGGTGGGCGCCTGTAACCCCAGGTACTTGGGAGGCTGCGGCAGGAGAATCACTTGAACCCAGGAGGCAGAGGTTGCAGTGAGCCAAGATCGTGCCATTGGCACACACACCTGGGCAACAAGAGTGAAACTCTGTCTCAAAAAAGAAAAGAAAAAAGATGTGCTGTTGTCTTTCCAGAATTCTAGTCCAATATTTAGGTAGCAGAGAAAACATTACAATTGGATCTACGAATATTTCACAGACTCACCCATTGATTGCCTCCTTCTGAATGCTTAGGAAACACTATAAGATGCAGACATCTAGCTCTCTTCCAAGAACTACTGAATCAGAAACACAGGAATAAGCCACGTGTGCTGGTTCAAGCCCATAATATTAGCATTTTGGGACACCAAGATGGGATAATTACTTGAGCCCAGTAATCAAGATCAGCCTGATGACATACTGAAACCCTGTCTCTACCTGGGCATGATGGCATGCGCCCATAGTCCCAGCTACTTGGGAGGCTGAGGTGGGAGGATTGCTTGAGCCCAAGAGGCAAAGGTTGCAGTGAACCATGATCATGCCACTGCACTCCAGCCTGGGCGAAAGATCAAGAGCCTGTCTCAAACAAAAAAGCACAGGGATACAAAACAGGGAATTGGATTTTTTGACTCTGCCATAAAGGTCTCTGTGTACTTCAGCTCTGGAACCACCACTGATGTACAGGTAACAGAAGCTGGGCATGATGGCTCTTGCCTGTAATCCAGTTACTTTGGGAGGCTGAGGGGGGCAGATTACTTGCAGTCAGGAGTTCAAGACCAGCCTGGCCAACTTGGTGAAACCCCATCTCTACTAAAAATTTAAAAATTAGCTAGGCATGGTGGCATGCACCTGTAATTCCAGCTGTTCGAGGCTGAGGCACAAGAATAATGTGAACCCGGGAAGCAGAGGTTACAGTGAGCTGGGATGGCACCACTGTACTCCAGCATGGGCAACAGAGAGACTCTGTCTCAAAAAAAAAAAGGGGGGGGCAGCAGAATATCTATAGAAAGGGGACAGTGAAAGGCCAGATGCAGCATTATGAAGCTTTTTATTTTTTAATCAACAAGGCTTTGGTCTCAGTCAAATAATGGAGGGGCTCCCAAGAAATACAACAGAGAAAATATAAAAATGCACAAGGGCAGATCTGAACTTCTAGAGAAAACTTATCCTCACCCAGGAAGACCAGGTTCCTGTAGTTCTCCAACATCACATCCTTGTACAAAGCTTTCTGTGCAGGGTCCAGGCATTTCCACTCCTCCTGAGAGAATTCTATGGTCACATCCCTGAATGTCAAAGGTCCCTGAAATGTAAAACACATTTCAACAAGCAGCAATGGGAGAGCTCTTCTCTTCACATAAAATGAGAAGAGAGAACTGTCCCATCGATTTGATTGAAGTGTGTGTTTTGACGTATCCATGCAAGGCATCTGTGAGAAAGTTATGTGTCCCTAATTTTAGTTTGTTATAAAATTCAATAGGAGATTATTATATCCTCTAAATCAGCGTATGCTTCTCATTTTTATGACAATACAAGAAATTTTGGAAAATACAAGAAATATACAAAGGAATGAACATGTGCTTATCTGTATAAGTGTTAGATATTATGTTCAATATATCAACTGAGTGTCCAGAAGCTAGTATACGAGTGTTATCTTTGAGATGACAATGTCTGCAGCGGCTTTAAAGAAAGGTCAGAAATTCTGGGCGCGGTGGCTCACGCCTGTAATCCCGGCACTTTGGGAGGCCGAGGCAGGTAGATCATGAGGTCAAGAGATCGAGACCATCCTGTTCAACATGGTGAAACCCCGTCTCTACTAAAAATACAAAAAATTAGCTGGGCACGGTGGCGCATGCCTGTAATCCCAGCTACTCAGGAGGCTGAGGCAAGAGAATTGCCTGAACCCAGGAGACGGAGGTTGTGGTGAGCCGAGATCGCGCCATTGCACTCCAGCCTGGGTAACAAGAGCAAAACTCCGTCTCAAAAAAAAAGAAAGGTCAGAAACTAAAAACTGTGATGACCAGAGCAACAGCAATGACTGAAGTTCTGGAACACTCCCCATGTGCTGGGCATTTCTCCAAATGCTTTCCATGTTCTAATTCAAATAACAACATAATAGCCTACAGGAGAGAGATTTGTTTCCATGTTACTAGAAGACAACTCTGTCACAGACACTGAAAAGTCACCTAGGTCAACAACCTGAAAATGGCAGAGCAAGCATGTGAACCCAAATGTCTGAGAATAAGTCTTGAATCAAAAGAAACAAACAGTTAAATTATAGTTACAGTATGTCCTAGTCCCTCTGTGCTGCTATAACCAAATAAGACAGACTGAGTCATTTATGAACAATAGCAATGTATTTCTCATGATTCTGCTGTCTGGGAAATCTAAGATCAAGGTGCTAGCAGGACTGAAGTCTGCTGACAGATGATCCCTGCTTCCAAGATGGTCTTGTTGCTGCATAGGGGACAAACGCTGTGTCCCCACATGGCAGAAGGGACAGAAGGGGCAAAAAGCAGTGAACTCGGTAGGAAAAGCCTTTTGATACCTCATTGATAAGAATACCACACCCACTGATAAGGGCAGACCCCTTGTGACCAATCTCCTCCTAAAGGCCATACCTCATAATATTTACAGATTGGGCATTGGGGATTAAGTTTCAACATGAATTGTAAAGAAAAAAGAAAATAACTCAGACCATAGCATTCCACCCTGGCCCCAAAATTGATGTACTTCTCACAAACAAAATACATTCCATCCCAATGGCTCCCAAAGCCATAACTATTTCTATAACCAATTCAAAAGCCTATAGTCTAGAGTTGTGTCTAACTATAATCTAAATAAGATACGGGTGAGACTCAAATGTGCATTTCATCAGGAGGCAAACTGCTCTCCAGCTATGAACCTATGAAATCAAACAAGTTATATGCTTCCAAAATACAATGGTGGGGCAGACACAGGTTAGATACTTTAATTTCAAGAGGGAGAAACAGGAAACAAGGGGTAGCTGTTCCCATGTAAGTCTGAAACCCAACAGGGGACACACATTAAATACTAAGGCTTGACAATAATCTTCTTTGACTCCATGTCCCACCTTCTGGACATCCTGGAGAGTAGGGGTTGGGTCTCAATATCCTGGGGATCCCTGCTCCAATGGTTTTGTTGGGATCACCCCAGATAGAAGTTCTCGCATTGCCTGCACCTCTCCGTCTCCTAAATACACTTTTAATTTTTATATGGCCAGGCTGAGAATTTTCCAAATCTTTACATTGGGCTTTGATAACAAATTGTTTTTAACTAATTTCTCTCTTCTCCCATTTTACTATAAACAGTTACGAAGCTACGCAGCAACCTGAACAATTTGCTTTGAGGGTTTTTCTGCCAAATATCTTGGTTCATCACTCTTAAATTCTTCCTTCCACAAAGTACTAAGACATGGACATAATCCAGACAAATTCTCTGCTACTTTGTTACCAAGGTGGGCTTTCCTAGTTTCCAGTAAGACATTCCTCATTTTCATGACACCTCATCAGACTTGCCTGTATTGTCCATATTTCTAAAAACACTCTGATTACAACCACTTAGATTGTCTACGAAACAGGTATTCTCTAAAGCTCTCCTCTTCTGAGCCCTCACCAGAATTGCCTTTAATGCTCTGCTAATGGCAAAACAGGCTTTTTCCAGAATTCACTTCAAAAGTGTGCCAGTATGTGCCCATTAGCAATTTCCAAAGCCACGTCTACTACATTTTTACTTAATTATTATAACAACACCCTACTTCTGATACCAAGTTCTATTAGTTCGTGCTGCTGTAACAAAATACTTTAGGTAATTATAAACAACAAATTTCTTTCTCACAGTTATATAAACTAGGATGTCCAAGATAAAGGTGCCAGTAAGTTGGTTGTCTGCTAAGGGCCTCATTTTCTTGTTTCAAGACAGGGTCTTGTTGCCAAGTCTTCCGGGAGTGGGGATGAATGCTGTGTCCTCACATCATGGAAGGCAAAAAACTAAGAGAGCACTCCATTCAACTTGGAATGTTCTTATAATCAGGAAGATTCCTAATTCCATTAACTAGGGCAGAGCCCCAGTGACTTAATCACCTCCCAGTGGCCATCCTTCTTAATCCTACTGCATCAGAAACTTTCTGTATGAATATTGGAGAGAATATGATCTTCAAACCATAGCATAGCCTGGAAGGTACAACGGCAGAGGTTGCCTGAGAAAACTTGAATCAAGTTCAAGAATGACATAGAACTGCATAAAAGATCATTCTCTAAGCACACACACAATATATTACTATTCCTATAACTATTTAACCCGTTTACATAATATAGAAAAAAATTTTAAATGAATTTGAAAAATTAAATCAATGTACAGAAAAAGACATATAAAAACAGTTAAAACAACAAAAAAAAAAAAAAGAAAAAGTTTAAGGCCATACAAACATTTAACATATAATTTCAACTCTGTTGCCAAGTCTGTATCTTATGTAGATGAATGAAAAAAATAAAAATAAAATAAAATAATTTCAACTGTGAAAAAATAATAAGCTTATTTATGAAATGATGCGTTTTTTTTTTTTTTTTTTTTTGAGACAAAGTCTCCCTCTGTCACCCAGGCTGCAGTGCAGTGGTACAATCTCAACTCACTGCAACCTCTGCCTCCCAGGTTCAAGCGATTCTCACACCTCATCCTTCTGAGTAGCTAGGACTACAGGCATGTACCACTACACACGGCTAAGTTTTTTTGTATTTTTAGTAGAGGCACAGTTTCATCACGTTAGCAAGGCTGGTCTCAGACTCCTGGCCTCAAGTGATACACACACACTGGTCTCCCAAAGTGCTGGGATTATAGGTGTGAGCCACCGCTCCTGGCCATGATGATGTGTCTTGTATAAAAACCAATGAAGGTGAGGCACACTGGCTCATGCTTTCATTCCAGCACTTTGGGAGGCTGCAGTGGGTTGATCACCTGAGGTCAGAAGTTCAAGACAAGCCTAGCCAACATGGTGAAACCCCAACTCTACTAAAACTACAAAAAGTAGCCGGGTATGGTGGCTCATGCCTGTAGTCCCAGCGACTTGCGAGGCTGAGGCACAAGCATTGCTTAAACTGGGAGACAGATTCTGCAGTGAGCTGAGATCGCGCCACTGCACTCCAGTCTGGGCGACAGAGTGACACCCTACTTCAAAAAAAAAAAAAGCAAAAAAACAAAACAGGCCAGGCACAGCAGCTCACGCCTGTAATCCCAGCACCATTTTGAGGCCAAGGCAAGCAGATCACTTGAGGCCAGGAGTTTGAGACCAGCCTGGCCAACATGGTGAAACCCCATCTCTACTAAAAATACAAAGATTAGTCGAGTGTGGTGGTGCACGCCTGTAATCCCAACTACTCAGGAGGCTGACGCATGAGAATCACTTGAACCCAGGAGGTAGAGGTTGTGCACATTAACATGTGACTTCCACGTGCAGCATCTCTACTTCTGGTCAGCGGACTGCATCCAGATGTTGCCTCTAAACAATCTCTGCTGCCCACAGCTCTGACACCATGGGGCCCACACCCCGTCTCCATCCATCCCTGGGTGTGAGCCCCTCCCAGGACCATGCCCAGTGCAGCCTCTTTCCAAGTTAATGTCACTGGGTCACAGCGAGATAGAATCTAAGTGAGATGAGAGAAGCTGAGGGAAGGCATGGGTGAATGCCAGCAAACACATCAGGCACGACGCTCCAGACTCAGAGAAGATTCGCAACTCGCATTTCAGAAAGGAAGGAGACGGAATGACCCACTAAGAATATCACTTTACCTGTGTAAGAGCCATCCCTGACTCCTTTGCCTCCCTCTTCTTCCTCTTCTGGGCTTCCCTCTCAGTCAATATAATTAACTCTTCACGAGTCAAATCTGAAAGTAAAAAATCTGTCGTTTAATGCTTGGAAGCAACTCATTCCTTTCTGTGCTACAACCACGAATACAGGGAAGACCTCAGCATGTGGACACAGCCCACTGCATGGCGGGGATAAGGATAATAAATTCCTACACAAAGACCAAGTGGCTGGGAGCAGTGCCTAGGCCTGTAATCCCAGCACTTTGGGAGGCCGACGTGGGTGGATCGTGACATCAGGAGTCCAAGACCAGCCTGGCCAACATAGTGAAACATAGTGAAACTGTGTCTCTACTAAAATAATTAGCCAGGCATGGTGGCGCATGCCTGTAATCCCAGCTACTTGGGAGACTGAGGCAGGAAAATCACTTGAACCCGGGAGGCAGGGGTTGCAGTGAGCCGAGATCACCCCACTGCACTCCAGCCTGCGCAACAAGACCAAAACTCCATCTCAAAAAAAAAAAAAATTTAATGAATTGTAGGGGGAAAGTTAAAAAAAATGACAATACTTAATATTTAGAAAGAAATGATGTCAGCTGATGGATGATGCCACCAAATCTTACTTCAGAAGTTAGTAATTATTTATAGAAAGGCAGAAATTGAATAAACTAATATTTATCTGAAGCTTCCAAAATAACAATAAATTAAATGTAAAGGAACTACAAAGCAAAAAGCAAATCCGTTATACAAAAAAATAAAGACTCTCAATGCTCCTTCAAAGACATACCTTGTAGGCCTGGCGTGGTGGCTCGCGTCTGGAATCTCAGCACCTTCAAAGGCTGAGGCAGAAGCACTGCTTGAGCCCAGGAGGTTGAGGCTGCAGTGAGTGGAGATCATGATACTGTACTCTAGTCTGACAGAGCAAGAGTCTCAAAAAAGAAAAAAAAAACAAAAATAGTTCTCAGAAACCTCTGAGCTCTTCGCTGGCTGTCGCATGTCCAAAGGCCGAGCTGCTTGCTACCTAGGATGCTGCGTGGAAGCTGAAGCCGCACCTCCCGCATGGCCCCTCCGGCCAGCTGGGCCCCTCAGATGAGAACTGCACCCAGGCCAGCACCAGCCGCTCAGCCACCAGCAGCGGCCCCCCCATCTGCAGTTGGCTCTCCTGCTGCTGCGCCAGGGCAGTGAGGTCTGCTGGCCCAGATGGCAACCACCTCAGCCAGCGTGGCTGTGGGCTCTGCTGTGAGGCACGCACTGGGCCACGCCATTACTGGGGGCTTCAGTGGAGGAAGTAATGCTGATCCTGCGAGGCTGACATCACTTCCCAGGAGCCTCAGGGAACCTAGCTGGCACAGCAGCAGCAGCCTTGCTTCTGTGAGATCAAACAGTTGTTGGAGTATGCCCAGAACCAGGGTGACATCAAGCTCTGCGAGGGTTTCAATGAGGTGTTGAAACAGTGCTGACTTGCAAACAGATTGGCCTAATCAAGAAGTTCAAACTGGAGAAATGAAAAACCAGCTCTCATAACCAAGTTAATTTAGTACAAAAATATAATGGATATCACTGAAGGTATAAAGTGTAACCACCAGGTAAGCCTCTCGTGTCATCCCTAGCTTCCTTGCTTCAGAATTTAAATGGAAGGGGGTGTTCCTACTCTGTAGAATTTGGGGCTGGGTAAATGTTTGTGTGGCCTCCTTAAACTAACTGCTATGATTTTATTCTTTGTGAGTTAATTAGAATAAAGTGATTTTCTTCCAATAAAAAGAAAAGAAGAAAGAAAGAAAAACAGACATCGTTGTGGTGAGAGTGACAGTCAATTCTTGCCCCATTTCTCCCCTACTCTATCCTCTACCGCATCCCCCAGAAGAAGTTACCACAAATGACTGAATTTAGATGCCCTCTGGCTAAATAGGGATTCCAAATATCTTTTGATACAAATAAATACAAAATGCAGAAGCTTTACAGAAAAGAGTGGTAATTTTCATCCTCATGAGTACAATTTAAAGAAACAAAGTTTAAATTAGACTGTAAAGCCACAAATTAGAGGATTACAACTACATCCATGTCCAGTCAACTCACCGCTCATCTGGATGGGGTCCTCTCCCACTTGCTTCACGACCATGTTTCCCTCTCATTCTGCACCTTTCCCCCCTTTTCTGTTTTTCTCCCCTTCCTTTGTTCTCTTTTTTATGTCTGTTCTGCGCAGTGCTTTGCAACTTACTTCACCTCTTGTAGCTCTTTCTCCCTAATCTTTCCGATTGTCCCAATCTCCAGGTATTTCTGCCTCTTTCCCCCATCTGAGCGCCCTCTCTGCTCTCCGGTTAAATTCCCTCTTCCCTGTTACATCTCCTTTGTTCCCACTCTCTAGCACCCCCCACTTCCTAGGCTTCCTCCCTGCTGTGGTTCCCTCTCTACTCTGCTTGTCACCCACCGCCCTCTCTTTCAGCCCCAGCAATTTCACCTTCTGCCCCCGTCCGTCTTCAGTGCCTCCTCCTTTGCCGCCCCTCTAATTTCCCTATTTGCTTTCTCCCCCTGCTACTTTCTCCATCCATTCTCTTTCACTCTTGCTGTCTCTGCAAATCCCAAAATTATCATCCATTCTGCGGTGTATTTATGAGTCTCCCTCATTCTTTTCTCCTCGGTTTTTCCTTCTACTCCGTCGCTCCCCCTTTTCCTCTCCCGATCCCCCTCACCCACACATTCAGGAGGAAAGGGGAGGAGGAAGATGCCCACCTCCCAGGAGAGCACATCTTCCAGTGGAGTAAAATTTGGGAAGGAGGAACACGAGGGGTCACAAGACAGACTCAGGTCTTCCCCCGAGCGCGGGGTCAGGAAAAGCAGTGGCTGTGAAGGAGAAGCCTGGGGAGCAGAAGGACCCGGCGTGAGCGGGGGTTACGGGGAGAGTGTGCGGAATCCCAGGACCTGGGAAGAAAAGGGTCTCCTTCAGGAGCCGGGCGGCGGGCGCTGCCCTCCAGGGGCCGACAAGGGACACGCTCGGGAGTCGCGAAGGGCGTGAATCCACCTCTCGAGTGAGGACTCGACTTGGCGCGGGGCCCAAGCAGAGGTCAGCAAGGGTTTTAAGCAGAAACACGACCTGAATGGGGTTGTCTACATGGTCCTCACGCAGAAAGGCAGGGAGCAAGGAACAGCCTGAGAGATTTTAAACCGAAACGGAGGCAATTATCAGACTTACTTGGGGCCAAGGGGCTGTTGCTGGTATTTCAAGGTCCGCAGCGATCCCCAGGAAACGGGTATGGACAAAGGAAGACTGCCAAGTGCACCAATTCAGGTAGACTGGGAGAAGCAAACGTTTAGTCCAGGTGGACGGAAACTGACGCGCGGCGCTGTGATCGTTTCCCTGCGCGATCTGCTTCCGGGTGTGCAGGAAGCTGCACACGCTGAGAAAAAAGACTGAGAGGCTTGGGCGGGGTGCTACGGGGAGGAAAGGCGGACTGACTTGGGGACACCGAAAGGATGGGGCGAGGCCGATGCGGTGGTGGGCGGGGCCGGGTGTGCTAAGCGGACTGGACAGGGTGGGCGGGGCCTGTTCGTTATTCACTCTGCCTTCCACCCAGTCTTTGTTCTCCTGATTTGGGAATATTTGTGACTATTTCATGTCCTGTGAAGCAGCGTTGCTTCCTACCTATTTTAAGTTAATATTTCAGAATTTAAGGTTAAAGCTTAAAGTTGTGGTCCACTTATACTGCAAACTAAGATGTTTTCTTCTTGTCAAGTTGAACTGATTTAAGTCAAAACCGATTTTGTGCGAGCCTGTTGGACTCTATCCGGTCTTGTCAGTGAGGCTGAAGCGACTCAGTAGTAAGGGAACTAGAATCTCTGAAGATTTGATGTGGGGCCGTGGCTGGATCCAGGAACCTGGAAGACATTATGCCAACCGAAATGTGCCAGCCACAGAAAGACAAATGCTGCGTGAGCTTACTTACATGTGTAATCTACAAACGTCAAAATCACAGTAGCAGAGTAGCAGGGTGGTTCCCAGGGCTGACGGTCTATCTTATACCTGTCCCACCATTGTGTTTTGGAAGCAGATAACTTCTTTGGCTTTTCTTTGGCTTCACAGTTTCACAACTGGACAGAAATTTTGCCTCGGGATGAATCACACTTTGAGTCTCACCCATATGTGATTCAGATAATATCTGGGTGATATTTGGGCCTTAGAGTTTGATACTGAAATGGATTAAGACTTTTGAAATGGGCCAGGAGCAGTGGTTCTGGCCGGTAATCCCAGCACTTTCGGAGGCCAAGGTGGGAAGATTACTTGAGCTTAAGAATTCAAGACCAACCTGGGGCAACAAAGTGAGACCCCTGTCTCTACAAAAAATAGAAAAATTAACCAGGCATGATGGCTCACACCTACAGTTACATCTACTTGGGAGGCTGAGTCAGGAGGATCTCTTGAGCTCAGGGGATCAAGGCTGCAGTGAATCGTCATTGTACCACTACACTGCTCCCTGAGCAACAGACTGAGACCCTGTCTCAAAAAATAGTAAGAAGAAGACTTTTGAGATGTTAGGATGGGGGTGAAGGGATCTGGCAAATCAGAAGGACATGAATTTTGGGAGCCCAGAGAAAGAATGTTATGAGCTGAATAATGTCCCTAAAAAAACTCATTGTCTTTAAGTTCTAACATCCAGCACCTCAGAATATGACTGCGTTGTGACATAGGGTATTTAGAAGTTATTAAGTTAAACTAAGCTTTTTAGAATGGGCCCTGAGGCAATCTGGCTGATGTCCTGTTAAGAGGAAATTTGGCTAGAAGCAGTGGCTCACGCCCGTAATCCCAACACTTTGGGAGGTCAAGGTGGGTGGATCACTTGAGCTCAGGAGTTTGAGACCAGCCTGGCCAACATGGTGAAACCCTGTCTTTACTGAAAATACAAAATAAGCCAGGCGTGGTGGTGTGCGCCTGTAATCCCAGCTACTTGGGAGGCTGAGGCAAGAGAATCACTTGAACCCGGGAGGCAGAGGTTGAAGTGAGCCAAGATGGTGCCACTGCAGTCTGAACTACAGAGCAAAACTGTGTCTCAAAAAAAAAAAAGAAAAAAATTACCAAGACAGTTGAGTAAGAGGTATGTGAACCGGAGCAACTCCACCTTGAATAAGCGCTGGGTAAAATAAGGCTGAGTGAGACCTGACCTACTCAGCTAGCTGCATTCCCAGGAGGTTAAGGAGGACCCTCTCATTCTTAGTCACAGGATGAGACAGGAGGTCCACATGACATAGAGGTCATAAAGACCTTGTGGGTAAAAGAGGTTGGAGGCCGGGTGGCTCATGCCTGTAATCCCAGCACTTTGGGAGGCTGAAGTGGGCAGATCACAAAGTCAGGAGTTTGAGACCAGCCTGACCAACATGGTGAAACCCCATCTCTACCAAAAATACAAAAGTTAGTCAGGCGTGGTGGCGCCCACTTGTGGTCCCAGCTACTCAGGAGGCTGAGGCTGGAGAATCACTTGAACCTGGGAGGCAGAGGTTGCAGTGAGCCGAGATGGTACCACTGCACTCCAGCCTGGGTGACAGAGCAAGACTCTGTATCAAAAACAAAACAAAACAAATACTCTGTATATCACTCTGACCCCTGCCCAATCTGCATCTCTAGAAGGATGATATTCTCTGAGGAGACCGATCTCAGGTGTCTCTTTGCACTGATACTATTGATGTAGCAAAGAAGCCAAATGTCAGTTTATGCTGTTAATGGGATCTAGTGATCTCTTACTTGACTTTGCTCTCTAATTTACTCAAATATTGATAACAATGGATTCCTCACTAGATGGCAGAAAAACAGGAGGAGGAGCTCCAGCCCACACAGGAAGTGGATTCCGTGCCACATGGAGTCCAGTTTGAGTTCAGCCAGAGGCACAGAGTGCCCTCCAACAAAGAAATGGCTCTTATTATTTGAAGTGCACTGTTGTTGGCACTGCTGCCTGGAGCTACTGGACACGGAGTGCATCTCAGACCAGAGTTCCAGGTCTGCATCACAGTGACAGAACACCACAGACCAGAGTTCCAGGTCTGCATCGCAGAGTGACAGAACACCACAGACCAGAGTTCCAGGTCTGCATCGCAGAGTGACAGAACACCACAGACCAGAGTTCCAGGTCTGCATCGCAGAGTGACAGAACACCACAGACCAGAGTTCCAGGTCTGCATCGCAGAGTGACAGAACACCACAGACCAGAGTTCCAGGTCTGCATCACAGAGTGACAGAACACCACAAAGGTTCTCTAGGGCGGGGAAGAGATGAAAAGGAGAAGGTGAGCCCTGCCCCTCCTCCCACCATCCAGTCTAGCCAACCCCAGCAAACATCTGAAACCAACCCAATCCCTTCACTGTTCTTTTTTCTTTTTCTTTTGAGATAGGATTTTACTCTGTTGCCCAGGCTAGAATGCTGTGGCGTGATCACAACTCACTGCAGCCTCAACACCTCCAGGCTCAAGTGATCCTCCCACCACAGCCTGCCAAGTAGCTGGGACTATAGGTGCACGCCACCACGCCCAGCTAATTTTTGATTTTTTTATAGAGACGAGGTCTTACTATGTTGCCCACGCTGGTTTCAAACTCCAGGACTCAAGCTGTCTGCCCACCTCAGCCTCCCAAAGTGCTGGAATTTATAGGTGTGAACCACCATACCCAGCCTATTGTTGTTTTTTTAAACTTTAGAAAATATTGCCAGGTGCGGTAGCTCACCCTGTGTAATCCCAGCACTTTGGGAGGCCTAGGCAGGCAGATTACCTGAGGCTGGGAGTTCAAGACTAGCCTGACCAAAATGGAGAAAACCCATCTCTACTAAAAATACAAAATTAGCCAGGTATGGTGGCACATGCCTGTAATCTTAGCTACTTGGGAAGCTGAGGCAGGAGAATAGCTTGAACTCAGGAGGTAGAGGTTGCAGTGAGTCGAGACTGTGCCATTACACTCCAGCCTAGGCAACAAGAGTCAAATTCCATCTCTCTCTCTCTATATATATATGTATATATATACATAAAATATCTTTTAGCTTCTTTTTTTCTTTTTCTTTAGACTGGATCTTTTTCTGTTACCCAGGCTGGAGTGCAGTGATGTGATTCCCACAGTCTTGACAACCCGGGCTCAGGTGATCCTCCCACTTCAGACTCCTAGTAGTGGGGACTACAGGCACGTGCCACCACACTGGGTTAATTTTTATTTATTTTTTTTGTAGAGATGGGGTTCCACTAGGTTGCCTAGGCTGGTCTCAAAACACCTGGGTTCAAGGGATCCTTCTGCCTCTGTCTCCTAAAGTGCTGGGATTACAGGCGTGAGCCACTTGCACACGGTCCCTCCACTCTTCCCTAAGCCTCCATCTATTCCACTTCCATCCCCTCATCGTATCAAACATATCCTTTGGGCCAGACATGGTGGTTCACGCCTGTAATCCCAGCACTTTGGGAGGCTAAAGGTGGGCAGATCACTTGAGGTTGGGAGTTTGAGACCAGCCAACATGGTGAAACCTCATCTCTACTAAAAATACAAAATTTAGCTGGGTATGGTGGCGCCCACCTGTAGGAAGGAGAATCACTTGAACTTGGCAGGCAGAGGTCGCAGTGAGCTGAGATTGCTCCACTGGACTCCAGCTTGAGCAACAGAGTGAGACTGTCTCAAATAAATAAAGAATTAAAAATTTAAAAAATCCCTTAGTACAATTTTATCTATTCCACATGTAACTCAGATTTCATATAGGTCTAGCATCGCTCTTAGAGAGCTAGACTTTAACCTCATCAATCTATCATCCAGAAAGTCCAGCGTTTTCCCACAAATGTTTGCTAATTCCCAGGGATTTATACTCTCAGGATCTACTTTTTTTTTTGAGACAGAGTCTTGCTCTGTTGCCCAGGCTGGAGTGCAATGGCACAATCTCAGCTCACTGCAACCTCTGCCTCCCGGGTTCAAGAGATTCCCCTGCCTCAGTCTCCTGAGTAGATGAGATTACAGGTGCCTGCCACCATGCCTGGCTAATTTTTGTATTTTTAGTAGAGAAGGGGTTTCACCATATTGGTCAGGCTGGTCTTGAACTCCTGACCTCAGGTGATCTGCCCGCCTCAGCCTCCCAAAGTGCTGGGATTACTGGCGTGAGCCACCGCGCCCAGTCAATTTTTTGCATTTTTATTAAAGACAGGGTTTCACTATGTTGGCCAGGCTACTCTTGAACTCCTGACCTCAAGTGATCTATCCACCTCAGCCTCCCAAAGTGCTGGGATTACAGGCGTGAGCCACCGTGCCCAGCCTAAGATATCCATTTATTTTTATTTTTATTTATTTATTTTTTTAAAGATGGGGTTTCACCATGTTGGTCAGGCTAGTCTTGAACTCCTGACCTCAGGTGATCCACCCACCTTGGCCTCCAAAGGATTTCCATTTATTTAAAGGCTGAATAGTGTGTGTGTGTGTGTGTGTGTGTGTCTGTGTGTCTGTGTGTCTGTGTGTGTGTTTATTAATCATTGAACATTTAGGTTTCTTCCACATCTTGGTTATTGTGGCACTAAACATAGGAGTGCAGATCTCTCTCCAAGATATTAATTTCATTCCTTTGGATATATACCACGAAGGGGGATTGCTGACTTATCTGGTAGTTCTATTTTTAATTTTTTGAGGAACCTCCATAATGTTTTCTGCCAATTTACATTTTCACCAATGGTGTACAAGCATTCCCTTTTCTCCACATCCTTGCCAACACTATAGCCCTTTCATATTATTTTGTTGTTTTCTTTTCTTGAGGCAGAGTCTTGCTCTGTTACACAGGCTGGAGTGCAGTGGCACATCCATGTCTCACTGTAGCCTCAATCTCCCGGACCCAACCAATCCTCCCACCTCAGCCTCCTAAGTAGAGTAGCTGGGACGACAGGCAGATGCCACTGTGCCCTGCTTATTTATTTATTTATTTTGAGACAGAGTCTCGCTCTATTGCCCAGGCTAGAGTGCAGTGACTTATGATCTCAGCTCACTGTAATCTCCACCTCCTAGGTTCAAGTGATTCTCCTGCCTCAGCTTGCTGAGTAGCTGGTATTACAGGCACCCACCACCATGCCGGACTAATTTTTGTATTTTTTAGTAGAGATGGGGTTTGACCAAGTTGGCCAGGTTGGTCTTGAACTCCTGACCTCAAGTGATCCACCCGCCTTAACCTCCCGAAGTGCTAGGATTACAGGCATGAGCCACCGCACTCAGCCTATTTTTCATTTTTGTAAAGACAAAGTTTCCCTATGTTGCCCAGGCCTATTTTGTGGTTTTCAATAGCATCATGTTGCTGTCAAGAATTATGGAAGTTTCAAGATTTTACCTACTTGTAAGCTAGCAATTTACTCTGTTAAAATTTCAAGGATGAAGCCAGGTACAGTGGCTCATGCTTGTAATCCCAACACTAGATGGGTGGTTGAATCGGGTGGATCACTTGAAGCCAGGAGTTTGAGATCACAACATAGTGAAACCCTGTCTTTACTAAAAATACAAAAATTAGCTGGACATAGTGGCACATGCTTGTAATCCCAACTACTTAGGAGGCTGAGGCACAAGAATCCCTTGAACCCAGGAAATGGAGTTTACAGTGAGTCGAGATCACACAGCTAGACTCCAGCCTGGGCAACAGAGACTGTCTCAAAAAAAAAAAAAAAAAGAAAAGGAAAAGAAAAAGAAAGAAAGAAAAAGAAAACTTTCAAGGTTGCTTGAAGAAGACATGAAACTCTGGTGTCAGGTCCAACAGACTTTATTACTGGCAAAGCAGCAGAAACTTGATATTCACGTCAATCCCCTTGCACTTCAAGTCCAACAGGACCAATGAGAAAGGGTCTGGACAGATGCTTTGCATACAGTGAGTGAGTGATGCAGTGAGTGTGTGTCACAGTGAGGAATCCTGAGCTTATAAAGCAATCTTTTAAGAGGGCTACTGGAAAACCTCCCCAACCTTCGCTTCAGACATAGGCATTATTATTATATATATTTTTTACACTGGTTAAGCAACAAATCTGCCTTTGGCCATGAGGACTCACTATTGTTATCTTCCAAAACTGTTTGCTATACAAACATTCTTGGCTGGGCGAGGTGGCTCAGGCCTATAATCCTAGCACTTTGGGAGGCTGAGGCTGGTGGATCACCTGAGATCAGGAGTTCGAGACCAGCTTGGCCAACATGGTGAAACTCTGTCTTTACTAAAAATACAAAAATTAGCTGGGTGTGGTGGTGAGTGCCTGTAATCCCAGCTTCTCAGGAGGCTGAGGCAGGAAATCGCTTGAACCCGAGAAGCAGAGGTTGCAGTGTGCCAAGATCACGCCATTGCACTCCAGCCTGTGCAACAAGAGCAAAACTCTTGTCAAAAAAAAAAAAAAAAATTAGCTAGGCATAGTGGCAAATGCCTGTAGTCCCAGCTACTCAGGAGGCTGGTTTGGGAGGATTGCTTGAGCCTGGGAATTTGAGGCTGTGATCGTGCCACTGCACTCCAGCATGGGTGACATAGTTTTTTTTTTCCCTCCAAAAAATAAATTGTTAAAAAAATATGAGTATCGTGCAGTAGCTGGATGTTACAGATTTTAAAAAGAAGACCATAGGGCCGGGTGCAGTGGCTTACGCCCGTAATCCCAATACTTTGGGAGGCCAAGGCGGGCAGATCACCAGAGGTCGGGAGTTTGAGACCAGCCTGACCAATATGGGGAAACCCTGTCTCTACTAAAAATACAAAAAATTAGCCAGGTGTGGTGGTGCATGCCTGTAATTTCAGCTACTTGGGAGGCTGAGGCAAAAAAAATCGCTTGAACTTAGGAGGCGGAGGTTGCAGTGAGCTGAGATTGGCACTCCAGCCTGGGCAACAAGAGCGAAACTTCATCTCAAAAAAAAAAAAAAAGAAGAAGAAAATAAAAAATAAGAGTTCTGAGAGAACTTTCTCATCCTTTCCACCATGTGGGAAGGTCACAGCTAGAAGGCACCATCCATGAACCAGAAAGTGGACCCTCACCAGATACTAAATTGCTGGTGCCTTGAGCTCAGACTTCCTGGCCTCCCAAACTGTGAGAAATAAGTTCCTGTTGTTTGTAAGCTACCCAGTTTATGGTATTTTGTTTCAGCAGCCTGAACTAAGACACTCTGCAACTTCCACTTTCCATTCAACATATATCGTCCCGACTCCTCTTATTCCATACACACAGATCTAAGTGGTTTTTATGAATAATGGTTTAATAATTCATAGTTGGTATGTCTGGTATTTTATGCAATAATCCATCAAATAGTGGACTTTCCTATTTTCCATATGTAGAAACCGAGGATCAGGGCTGGGCACAGTGGCTCACACCTGTAACCCCCGCACTTTGGGAGGCCCAAGGCGGAGCACTTGAGCCCAGGAGTTTGAGACCAGCCTAGGCAATGTAAGTGAAACCCCTGTCTGTACTTTTTTAAAATTAAAAAAAAAAAAAAAGGAAACAGGATTAGGAAAGCCCAAGACCCAACATCAGGAATGTCTCCTAGTCCCAGAATCTCCTGCTTTTAATATATATATATATGTATATGTATGTGTGTGTGTGTGTGTGTGTATGTTTTTTTTTTTTTTTTGAGACAGGGTTTTGCCTGTTGCCCAGGCTGGAGTGCAGTGGTATGATCATGGCTCACTGCAGCCTTGATCTCCTGGGCTCAAGTGATCCTTTTGCCTCTGCCTCCTGAGTACTACAGGGATATACCACCATGCCCGGCTAAACTTACCATAAAATTTTCTTTTTTGCAGTGACAGGGATCTTCCTGTTACCCAGACTGGTCTTGACCTCCTGGCTTCAAGCAATCCTTCCTCCTTGGACTCCCAAAGTGTTGGGATTATAAAAAGCATGAGCCACCACTGCACCTGGCCTATAGCATTATATTAAAGCTGAATTTTAGTCAAGCAAGCCTTTGGAGTCAGACTGCCCTGGTTCAAATTCCAGCATGGGATGGGTGGGGTGGCTCGCGTTTGTAATCCCAGCACTTTGGGAGGCCAAGGCAGGTGGATTGTTTGAGCTCAGGAGTTTGAGACCAGCCTGGGCAATACAGTGAGACCCCTGGGGTCTCTACAAAAATTAAAAAATTAGCCAGGCATGGTCGCACATGCCTGTAGTCCCAGCTACAGTGGGACTGAGGTGAGAGGACCACTGGAGCCCAGGGAGCTGAGGGGAGAGGACCACCTGAGCCTGGGAAATCAAGACTGCACGAGCACTTACTGCATTCCTGCACGCCCAGCCTAGACAACAAAGCAAGACCCTGTCTCAAACAAACAAACAAATCCCAGCACCACTATTACCATCTATGAGACATTGGACAAATTCTTCAAGTTCTCTATGCCTGTTTCCTCATCTGTTAAATTAGGATGATATTGGTACTTTACATATCTCAGAGTTGTTGTCAGAGTTAAATGAATTAATTTATTGAATACACTTTACTGTAGCTATTATCATTGGCATTGATCTGTATAGGTATTGATTTGTACAGGTATTTGTTAAGTACTTTTTAAAGTATGCAGTTTTGTTTTGGCGTTTTGGAATCCATAATTTGTTTTTGTTTCTGAGATTTGTAACACCTCATAAGCCTTTGACAATTCCTAGGCCCTAGGCACTTCAAAGGCCCCCAGCCCGATATCCCAAGCAGCCTGACACCAAGACAGGCACTCTTAGCTAAGAAGATCCCTAACCTCAGAGGCCTTGGGGCTAGGGGGAATCCTGGGAATACGTAGGGCAGAGACTGAAATATTCAACCCCATCCCAACTTTTATGAGCAACAGTTTCCTAACTGGAGTGGGTAAGGGTATTTGAAATAGATGCTGGGCCGGGCGCATGCAGGCGCAGTGGCTCATACCTGTAATCCCAGCACTTTGGGAGGTTGAGGTAGGCGGACCACCTGAGGTCAGGAGTTCGAGAGCAACCATGGCCAACATGGTGAAACCCCATCTCTACTAAATATACAAAATTAGCCAGGCGTGCTGGCTCAAGCCTGTAAATCCCAGCTACTCAGGAGGCTGAGGCAGGAGAATCGCTTGAACTCGGGATGCAGAGGTTGCAGTGAGCTGAGATTGCGTCACTGCACTTCAGCCTGGGTGACAAGAACGAAACTCCGTCTCAAAAAAAAGAAAGAAAGAAAGAGAAAGAAGAAAGAAAGAAAAAAAGGCCAGGTGGGTGGCTCACACTTTGGAAGGCCAAGGTAGGCAGATCACCCTGAGGTCAGGAGTTTGAGGCCAGCCTGGCCCAAAGTGGTGAAACCCCTGTCTCTACTAAAAATACAAAAATTAGCCAGGCATGGTGGCGGGTGCCTGTAATCCCAGCTACTCCCGAGGCTGAGGCAGGAGAATCACTTGAGCCAGGGAGGTGGAGGTTGCACTGTGCTGAGATCAGGCAACAGCACTCCAGCCTGGGCGACAGAGTGAGACTCCATCTCAAAAAAAAAAAAAAAAAAAACGAAAACGAAAGAAATAGATGCTGGGAGTATTCAGTCCTGTCAGCGGTAGCTCAGTCCAGCCCTTCAAGTAGCAGAATAAAAGAGGAAAAAGCATCCCAAGCCTTCCCATCCATCCAACTCCCTCATTTACATTTACAGTGGTCCTAAGATTTCGGTGGGTGGGTTGGGTGGGGGGGCGATGTGTTGAGGGAGGTTAAAAACAGAGATTAGGCCTGGATCGATGCCTCGCGCCTGTAATCTGGGTATTGGATACCAGCCGAGGGGTTTGGGTTTCATCCAAAGAGCAAGGCAACTGAGCTCAACACAGACTCGGTTCTACAAAAATTTTCTGCAGGCTGAAGCCAGAGGGTCGTTTCAGCCTGGGAAGGTCCAGGCGGCAATAAGGCAAGATCGCGCCACTGCACTCCACCCTGGGCAACAAAGCGAGACAATGTCTTTAAAAACGCAAAAAAAGGGCCGGGCGCGGTGGCCAGTGGCTCACGCTTGTAATCCCAGCACTTTGGGAGGCCGAGGCGGGTGGATCACGAGGTCAAGAGATCGAGACCATCTTGGTCAACACAGTGAAACCCCGTCTCTACTAAAAATATAAAAAAATTAGCTGGGCACGGTGGCGCGTGCCTGTAATCCCACCTACTCAGGAGGCTGAGGCAGAATTGCCTGAACCCAGGAGGTGGAGGTTGCGGTGAGCCGAGATCGCGCCATTGCACTCCAGCCTGGGTAACGAGAGCGAAACTCCGTCTCAAAAAAAAAATAAAATAAAAACGCAAAAAAAAAGAAAGAGAACAGGGCAAGTCACTCCCTTCTCTAGGCCTTGGCATAAAATAAATACAAAGTCTCACTCCCTCCCCCACCGCGCAAAGGCGCGGGGCGCCAGTACGCCAGCCGATGAAACCACGGCTTGGTAACCCAAAACCTGCACACCCTACCGCTCCCCGCATGACGTCATGTATTACCATCGACGCACGCGCAGAAGCCTTCTCTGGGACTTACCGAAAGGCAGGCTTAGCCTCCTCCCCATGTCGCCCCTCATTGGCTAGAAACAACTGCTCGTCTCGGTCGTTGTTAGCGGAGACGAGGGCGGGTACAATCTTGGTCGCTAGGACACCGCCAAGTTCCTCTTTCTTTTCCCTCTCCTAGGCTCAAACTAGTCAAATCTCGTTCAATCGACCAATGGCAAATGGGAAATGGGCGGGACTTCACTAGTCTGGACCAAAGAAACGCGGGCTTAGCCCGGCGTAGCGTGGCCAATGACCATGGAGCAGCCCCTGCAAACTGGCTTGGGCGCCCCCAAGCGCGCGTTTCCTCCTCCTCCTCCTAGCCCTGCCCCCGGTTTCAGCACAGCGCTGGCCGCAGTCTGACAGGAACGGGACGAAGCCAAGATGGCGGCGGCCGACGGCGACGACTCGCTGTACCCCATCGCGGTGCTCATAGACGAACTCCGCAACGAGGATGTTCAGGTCCGGAGGCTACGGGGGACTTAGGGAAGATGGGGAGGGGGGACCTTGGGGCACGGGCGGCACTCGCAAAGACTCAACGTTCGCTGGGAGTGGCGGAAGGAAGCGGCGGCCAATCAGTGTGCGTTTCTTACCTCCCCGGGTGCCCGGACTCATTGAAACGGCGCCCCCGATTGGGTGTCGACCCAGCGGAGGGCGGGGGCCAGCGCCAGCCTCGAGGGTCCCGGGCCTGCCGAGTGCGCGCGGTGGCCCAGGGTCCTGTGAGGTCGCGAGCTAGGAGAGGATCGGCGGGCTGGGTTGGGGAGAGGAGAGAGGAGGACTCCGTGATTGGCGGCGGCCTCCGAATGGCCCCGTGGGGATGTGGGGCGAGCGTGACTTGCTCCGAGTGGGGGAGGGCTGCCTGGTGGATCCGGACCTGGAGAGGTTTTTTTTTTTCTCTTCTGTGTTTCTACTCCTGGGCCAAGTGGGGATCGAGAGGCGAAAGCCTGCCATCGCAATTCCTGCTCTTCCTCCGCCTCTCATTTTGGTTTAGGTGTCCTAAGAGGAGTGGGACGCAGAAACACCCCCCCAAAAGTGGGGACTAGCCAAATTTAGGGGCGAATTACATTGTAGAAAGCTGCCTCTCCACTCCCGGATCCTCCCATTGACCAGGATAGGGGGCGAAGTCTTTGCTAAGCGGATGAACATTTCTTTCTAATTTTTTTTTTTTTTTGAGACCGAGCTCGCTGTGTCACCCAGGCTGGGATGCAGAGGCCCCGTCTCTGCTCAGTGCAGCCTCGCCTCCCGGGTTCAAGTCGTCTTCGCATCTCAGCCCCCTAAGAAGCTGAGATTATCGCCGCGATCCACCAAGCCTAGCTAATTTTTGTGTTTTTAGTAGAGATGGGGTTTTGCTTTGCTGGCCAGGCTTGGTCTCAAACACCTGACCTCAAGCGATCCACCCGCCTCGGCCTCCCAAAGTGCTGGGATGTGAGCCACCGCGCCCTGCCCGGATGAACATTTCTGGTTATGGGATGAGGTGGCCCAAGGTGGTGTGGGATTGGAAAAAGGACTTCAAGTTCACCTCCCACCCGCTGTGTGACCTTGTGCAAATTATTTCACCGCTCTGGGCCTCTATGTTCCATAAAATGTGGGCTAATTGTTGTCCTCGTCTTGCTGGAGGGACTTGTTGAGGGACTGAATGAATTATGACACAAAGTAGAGTGCTGTCAGGCCTGTGGTAAGGGCCCGATAAATATTAGCTGCACTTACTGGGAGTGGTGATTAAAGCGGTCCCATCCTCCCTTTAGGCCTCAGTTTTCCCATTTATACAATTGAACGAGTGCACTGGGTAACCTACGAAACGTGGGTCCCACCTCCTAGGTTCCTGGTATATCACTTCCTGGTGGCAGACAGGCTGTGGTTGTACTCCTGGCCCTTCCGCTTCTCACTGATTGACATGGACAGGTTAGTTCATCTCTCTAGGCCTCCGTTTGCTCTTCTCTTGATTGGGGATAATTATGTAGTTCATAGGGCTGTTGTATTGATTTTTTTTTTTTTTTGAGATGGAGTCTCACTCTGTCGCCCAGGCTGGAGTGCAGTGGCATGATCTTGGCTCACTGCAACCTCCGCCTCCTAGGTTCAAGCGATTCTCCTGCCTCAGCCTCCAGAGTAGCTGGGACTACAGGAGCATGTCACCACACCTGGCTAAATTTTTATATTTTTAGCAGAGATGGGCTTTCACTATATTGGTTAGGCTGGTCTTAAACTCCTGACCTCATGATCCACCCACCTCGGCCTCCTAAAGTGTTGGGATTACAGGCGTGAGCCACTGCGCCCGGCTGTATGAATTCTTTTGTTCAGTAAACACATGGCATGTATCAGGTATGGTGCTGGGGATGTAGTGGAGACACCCGTTGCTCTACAGGATCCGGGTGTGAAACAGGCCGACAGAGCTGAATAGATTATGGTGTGAAAAGTGATGGGAAGGGAACAAACAGGATGATGTGGTAGTGAATCCATATTGAATTGAGCGTCTGTTCTGTGCAAGGCACTGTTCTAGGCACTGGTATAGCAGGGAACAAGACAGACAAAAACGCCCGGCCTTGGGGAGTTTACTCTGTAGTGAGGAAAGACAGACAGTAAACAAAACAGTATACTGTATTACATGGGGATGAGTGTCAGGGAGAAAAGTAAGAGAAATAGGAGATGCAGTTTTAAAGTGTGGTCTGGGGAGGCCTTGTTGAGATGATGGTTGAGAACACACCTGAAGGCAGAGGGCACAGCGATTACAAAGTCGGTGGGGCAGATGCATTTTAAGTAGGCCAATCGGGCAAGGCCCCTCTGAGGATGCAGAGTTTGAGAGGAGACTGAAAGAAGGTGGGCAGGAGCCTCCCAGGAAGAGGGAGCAGATGTGTAATGGTCCTAGTTCTTTTTTTTTTTTTTTTTTTTTTTTTTTTTGTGGCAGAGTCTCCCACTGTTGCCCAGGCTGGAGTGCACTGATGCAGTCTTGGCACACTGCAGCCTCCACCTCCTGGCTTCAAGTGATTCTCCCGCCTCAGCCTCCTGAGTGACTGGGCATGCGCCACTACACCTGGCTAATTTTTTTTCATATTTTTAGAAGAGATGGGGTTTCTCCACGTTGACCAGGCTGGTCTCAAACTCCTGACCTCAGATGATCCGCCCACCTCGGCCTCCCAAAGTGCTGGGATTACAGGTGTGAGCTACTGCACCTGGCCAGTTTTTTGTTTTTTTTTTTCAAGACAGGATTTCACCATGTTGGTCAGGCTAGTCTTGAACTCCTGACCTCGTGATCCGCCTGCCTCGGCCTCCGAAAGTGTGGGGATTACAGGCATGACCCACCGTGCCTGGCCCAGTTTTTTGTTTTTTAACTCCAGGATCACTTCCTTCAACTGTCCGTCCTTCCTTCCTTTCATTCATCCATCCATTCACTAACCAGCAAACATTTGTAGAGGGTTGTCTTTGTGCCAGGATCAGAGCTAGGCAGCTTACCGGTTTATTCTAAAGGATATTACAAAGGATACAGATGAAGACACATGTAGGGTGAGGTATGGGGTGAGATGTGTGGAGCTTCCATGCCTTCCCCTGGGCATTCCACCCTCCAGGAACCACCAGGTGTTCATCTGTCCAGAAGCTCCTGTGGCTACTTTTGTGCTGCAGCACAGAGTTGCATAGTTGTAACAGAGATGGTCTGGCCCTCAAAGCTTAAAATATTTGCTCTCTAGCCCTTTGCATGGAAAAAATTGCCAACCTCTGACTTAAACCATCTGCATAACAAATGATTGGGTGCTTGCTCTATGCTAGGTACAGTACAGAGGAGTGAATGACACTGACGATCTTACTGGATTATCAGTTACTCTTTGAAGTGGGTCCTGTCCTTGTCCACATTTTCCAGATGAGGAAACTAAAGCACTGTAAATAACTTGGCCAAAGCTATGCAGCTGAGAAGTGGAGGAGCCAGGAAAGAATAACACAGGAAGTAGGACCTGAGGGTGGAATAGAGTCTGGGGTGGGACAGACACACAGTTGCTGATTGTATTCATATGCCAGATATTTTAATTATGTCTGAGACAGTTGAGGACACTAGAAAGAACATGGGATATGAAATCCTGTAGTCTTCATTTATTTGTTTAGCAGATATTTATCAACGCCTCATATGTGCCAGACTGTTTTAGATACTAAACATACATACAGTAGGAAGCAAAACAGCAAAGCTGCTGCCCTTGTGGGATTTACCTTCTAGTATGGGAGACAGATAGTAGATCTATGTCAGTGGCAGTAATTGCTAAGCAGAAAAGTTGCTGGCCTGGTAGCTTAAGCCTATTTCTAACATTTTAGGTTTTTTTTTCTTTTTGAGACAGCGTCTCACTTTGTCACCCAGGTTGGAGTGCAGTGGTGCCATCTCTGCTCACTGCAACCTCTGCCTTGCGGGTTCAAGTGATTCTCCTGCCTGAGTCTCCTGAGTGGCTGGGATTACAGGTGCCTGCCACCACATCTGGCTAATTTTTGCATTTTTAGTAGAGAGTGTGTTTCACCATGTTGGCCAGGCTGATCTTGAACTCCCCGCCTTGACCTCCCAAAGTGCTGGGACTACAGGCATGAGTCACCTTGCTTGGCCAGTTCTAGCACTTTGGAAGGCCAAGGTGAAAAGATCTCTTGAGCCCAGGGGTTTAAAACCAGCTTGGGCAACACAGTGAGACCCTGTTTCTACCAAAAGAAAAAAAAAATTGCTAGATGTGGTGGCTTACACCTGTAATCCCAGCACTTTCGGTGGGCGAGGCAGGCAGATCACAAAGTCAAGAGATCGAAACTATCCTGGCCAACGTGGTGAAACCCCATCTCTAATAAAAAATAAAAATAAAAATAATTAGTTGGGCATGGTGGCGCGCACCTGTAGTCCCAGCTACTTGGGAGGCGTAGGTCACAGTAAGCCGAGATTGCACCACTGCTCTTAAGCCTTGGCAACAAGAGTGAAACTGTCTCAAAAACAAAAAAATTAGCTGGTGTGATAACACAGGCCTGTGGTCCCAGCTACTCAGGAGACAGGTGGGAGGATCACTTGAACCAGGGAGATCGAGGGTGCAGTGAGAGCCTGGGCGATAGCAGGACCCTGTCTTCCACCCTCAAAAAAAGAACAAAAAATAGGACAAGTACGGGGAATAGAGCAAACACCTGGGGCTGGGGCTGCTGTGTTGCATAGGGAGATCAGAGAAAGCTTCTCTGAGGAAGTGCTGTTGAACAAGGATTTGAATGAAACGAACAGGTCGTGGAAGAGCAGGCCAGGCAAAGGGAATAGTTGGCACAAAGGCCAGGAGTGGGAGGATGCTTAGCTCTCATAACCACCGAATGAGGTCATCACTTACTAAACATCTGCTCTGAGGCAGCCACTGAACAGGCCCATTTCACTGCATCTGCACAACCAGGCACATGCTGATTTCTTCATCATTATCCCCATTTTGCAAATGAGGAATCTGGGCCCAAAGAGGGGAAAGTACTGCTCCAGGGGCACACAGGGAACAAACTGGCAGAACGGGGGTTCAAAGCTCGGTTATCCTCAGTTCTTCCTGTTACATCACTCACCAGCGAATCCCATCAGCCCTTCAACATGTCCTGACTCTAACCACATTTCCCCTCTATGTTAACAGTGGTCCTGGGTGCTCTGTAATGACGCCTCAATAGGACCAGTGTTCCTGCCCAACCCCTGCAACAGCCAGAGGAAGGATCCTTTAAAATTACATCAGAACCCATCATTCATACTCAAAGCCTTCACCCTGGCCCACAGGCCTCACTTGATCTAGTCCTTACCTTCTACCACTTTGCCATTCTCTCTGCCTGAGCCACACTGGCCTTTTTTTTTGAGATGGAGTTTCGCTCTTGTTACCCAGGCTGGAGTGCAATGGCGCAATCTCGGCTCACCGCAACCTCCGCCTTCTGGGTTCAGGCAATTCTCCTGCCTTAGCCTCCTGAGTAGCTGGGATTACAGGCACGCGCCACCATGCCCAGCTAATTTTTTGTATTTTTAGTAGAGACGGGGTTTCACCATGTTGACCAGGATGGTCTCGATCTCTTGACCTTGTGATCCACCCGCCTCGGCCTCCCAAAGTGCTGGGATTACAGGTGTGAGCCACCACGCCCGGCTTTTTTTAGTTTAATTTAATTTAATTTTTTTATTTTTTAGGCAGTCTCACTCCGTCACCAGGCGTCAGGCTGGAGTGCAGTGGTGTGACCTTGGCTCACTGCAACCTCTGCCTCCCGGGTTCAAGCAATTCTCCTGCCTCAGCCTCCTGAGTAGCTGGGATTACAGGCACGCGCCACCATGCCCAGCTAATTTTTTGTATTTTTAGTAGAGACGGGGTTTCACCATGTTGGCCAGGATGGTCTCGATCTCTTGACCTTGTGATTCGCCCGCCTTGGCCTCCCAAAGTGCTGGGATTACAGGCATGAGCCACCGCGCCCGGCCCACACTGGCCTTTTTGCTGACATTCATTTATGTTTCCTGCGTACTTTATACACATAGCCTGAAGGTAATTTTATAAAATATTTAAAATAATTTAGTACATGAGACAAAGTTTGTATACATTGAACCATCAGAAACCAAAGGTGTCACTATCTCAGACACCCATGTGGACAGTCTGATATTTGGCGTCACCATCATTCCTGATTTATATGCTGCTGATAAACAATCATTTTCTTATATTTATTTACCTATAAGTACATAACAAGAAAAAATATGACACACCATTTGTACAGTGAAGAAATAGTGTAGCACAGTAGCATCACCAGAATACCTATGTCACCTGTTAAACACAGCCCCGCAAGTGGCTAGGAGCGTCTTTGCTCTTAGGAATGCTGAATAAACTGTGTTGTGCACCTGTGTTTTGACCGCAGCCTGTCACATGAGGCCAGGTGTGGAATTTTCTACCGTGGCATCATGTTGGAGCTCAAGAAGTTATGGATTTTGGAAGATTTGGGTGTCAATTTTTGGTTTTTGTTTTGCTTTTTTGGCTGCCCATGCGAGAGTGCAATAGCGCGATCTCAGCTCACTACAGTCTCGACCTCCCGGGCTCAGGTGATTCTCCCACCTCAGCCTCCGGAGTATCTGGGATTACAGGTGCACACCATTATGCCCAGCTAATTTTTTGTATTTTTAGTAGAGCTGGGCTTTCACTATGTTGTCCAAGCTGGTCTTGAACTCCTGGACTCAAGCAGTCTGCCTGCCATGGCCTCCCAGAGTGCTGGGATTACAGACGTGAACCACTGTAGCCGACCCCAGGTGTCAGATTTTTGCATTAGGGATGCTCAGCCTGTGTATGTTGGGGAGGGCTAAGAGTTAAGATGTATAGACTAATTAGAGCACAGTGGCAATGGGGGTGTGTGTGCTGGTTTACCTACGGTAATCATATGCAGGGTATTGAGCAGACCTGAGGAAATGGGGCATCTGGAGAATCACGTGGGGACAAGTCAGCAAGTGCTAAGGCCTGGGTTGGGAATACACCTGGCTGGCTGTTTGTTTGTTTGGTTACTATCAAGGAAGCCATTGTGACAAGCCAGGCTCAGTGAGAATGGGTCAGTAGACTAAGGTCAGATTGTGTTGGGTCTTGTAGGTCAGAGTAAGGCCTTAGCTTTGATTCTGATTGTGAAGGGAGGACATGCTACATGTTGGATTGTACTGTATACATTCATATTATGGAAGGCTCTATGGGTTGAATGCAGAAGTGGGTCCCCTTTCCACAGGTGCATATAGTGGGAAGGGGGATTTTATGTAGACCATGCTCTGTTCTAAGGCCTTCTGGGACACAGAGAGTCCCATCCAGGGTGTTGGTAAGTGCTGTTAAGGAACCGTATGGGTGGACTCTTTGGAAAATCCCAATTCCTATTCTCTTACTTAACACAACAATCAATAACACAGAAGACTTCTGTGACTAAATGTGTGTAGAGGGGAGGGATTCTTCACCACCACCAAGCAAGCAATCAGTTCTGCAGTGTACACCAACTGGGTGTCCTTTCAGTTCAATTCAGTCACTACCTGGACACAGTGTCGGATCTCACAGGTTGAGGGTTCAGGCCTCAAAACTGCCCATTGACCATCGCCTTCAGGCACTAGTTGCCAGTCTGGGCCTTCAGAACTTCTGATCTACCTGCTTCAAGTTGTAGTTCCCGTGACCACCCTGCCTTTGGGTTTGATTAATAGGCAGAGCAGCTCTCAGAACTCAGGGAAACACTTAAGTTTATCAGTTTATTTTAAAGGATAGTCTAAAGAATACAAATGAGGAGATGCGCAGGGTGAGCTATGGGGAAAGGGATTTGGAGCTTCCATGCCCTTCTTGGGTGCACCACCCTCCAGGAACCTCTGTGTGTTCAGCTGTGTTGAAGCTCCCAGGCTCTGTCCTTTTGGCGATTGGTGATCACCTTGACCTTCAGCCTGTCTCCCCTCCCTGGAGGTTGTTGGGTGGGGCTGAAGATCCCAACCCTCTAATCATGCCTTTGTCTTTCCCATAAGTGTCTTTCCAGTGACCATGGACCCCATTCTGAAGATGTCAGTCAACATTAACATACAAAAAGCACCTTAGAGATTCCAAGGATTTGAGGAGTTGTATGCAAGGAAATGGGGATGAAGACCAAATCTATATTTCACAATATCACAACTGTGGCAGGTGCTTGGAGGGGACACACTTGGGCGAAAGTCAGTGCACAGGGACTTCTAGGGATATGACATGAGCAACGGTTTCTTAATGATGACATTAATAGCTTTTTTATCAGGAATGTTACAGAGACCCCCAACCAAGAGTTGTTTAACCAAGTAAGCGTTCTTTTTATTTCTCATGTAGTGAGTGCAGCAACTCAGAGATATCGCAGCAGTGCTGTCTTTTGACCTGCCTATTTTGGTTATAAGATTCCTGCAGCATCTGCTGTCCTAGTAGAACTGCACTAAAAGCAGGGGCCAGCTTAGGACAGAGAGGTTCTTCCCCTCCTCCCCTCTTTTATTAAGGAGGAAAATCTGTCCTGGAATCTCCTCAGCAGACTTGCTTGTATATCTCTGCCCAGAACTAGGTCATGTACTGAGTTAATTGAGGTTAAGTTTGGCTGTAAGTAGTAGGAAAACTCTAAATAACAGGGGCTTAAATGGGCTTGAAGTTTATTTCTGACTGATGAGCAAAATGACTGGTGGCAATCCAGGCTGCTGTGGCTCTTCGTGGTGTCAGGGTCCTAGGCTCTTACCATTGTAAGCTGCTTGTGTCTTCCATTCTACCCTCCCTGTCCCCCCGGTTACCTCAGGGCCCCAAGTTGGCTGTGGAAGCCCCAGCCATTATAGCTTTATTCCAGAAAGGAAGGGGGGACCCCCATCCCTATAAGTTGCACAAACTATTTCCACTTGGATTTTATTGGCACACAATAAATCAGGTGTTAGTCTTATAGTCACATTCAGATGCAGAGGCAATTCAGAAGTGTCTTTTCCAGGGGTCATGTGTACAGCTGAGAACTAAGCGTTGTGAGGAGCAGTGTAGCCCAGTGCAGGAGCTCTTAACTTGAGGCTCATCTGCAATTCCCAGGCAGGTCCAGGAATTTGGATGGGAAAAATAACATCTGTTTTCGTTAACCTCTAACATACCTTTAACTTCCCATCTGCTATAAATTATAATATCCCAGTAGTATATCATAGGTAGTATTAGCAAAACCTGTGACTGTCAGTCGGGCGCGGTGGCTCACGCCTACAATCCCAGCATTTTGGGAAGCCAAGGTGGGTGGATCACGAAGTCAGGAGTTCAAGACCAGCCTGGCCAACATGGTGAAACCCCATCTCTACTAAAAATACAAAACTTAGCTGGGTATGATGGTGTGTGCCTGTAATCCCAGCTACTCGGGAGGCTGAGACAGGAGAATTGCTTGAACTGGGACCTGGAGGCAGAGGTTGCAGTGAACCGAGATTGCGCCACTGCACTCCAGCCCGGGCAACAGACCGAGACTCTGTCTCAAAAAAACAAACAAAACCTGCGACTGTCACCAAAGGAAATCAGGAGTGTCTTCACATGTCATTTCTGCTATTATACATATATCTAGTGTTGTTTATGTTCACCTGTTTCAAAATTTGTGTTCATTATTAGACCTAGTATGGGGATTCATGGCACCACCCCACCCCTCTACAAAAACAAAACAAAACCAAAGCCGGGTGCAGTGGCTCATGCCTGTAATTGCAGCATTTTGGGAGGGCAAGGTGGGAGGATCACATGAGCTCAGGAGTTTGAGGCCACTTGGACAACATAGTGAGGCCTCATCCCTACAAAGTTAAAAAGCCCGAGTATGGTGGTGCATGCCTGTAATTCCAGCTGTTTGGGAGGCTGAGGCAGGAGACTCGCTTGAACCCGGGAGGTGGAGGTTGCGGTGAGCCAAGATTACGCCATTGCACTTTAGCCTGGGCAACAAGAGCAAAACTCTGTCTTAAAAAAAAAAAAATTAAGCTAACTGGGTTTGGTGTCACATGCCTCTGGTCCCATCTACTTGAGTGACTGAAGTGGGAGGATCGCTTGAGCCCAAGAGGTCAAGGCTACAGTGAGCTACGATCCCGCCACTGCACTCCAGCTGGGCAACAAAGCGGGACCCCATCTCAAAACAACAACAAGAACAACAAAAAAGAAAAAGCAGCAAATATGAATCCATGGTACTGGTTAAGAACCTGGTGGCTGGGGTTCAAATCCTGGCTTTGCCATCAGTAAGCTGTATGCAGTTAAGTTCCCTGTGCCTTTGTGTTCTCTGCCATAAGATGGGGGATTCTGTATTTCCCTCATGGGATTGTGAGGGTCAAATGAGTTAAAACATTAAAGTCTGAGGCATAGTAAAGGCGATGGAAATATTTGCTGTTATTATTTTGTCGTGGTGAAAAAAGGGAAAAAATACATCAGTGGACCAGCTGCCACAATGCCCTTCTTAATAACCTGAACAAAATCAAGATGCTGTCAGTCAGGTGTGGTTGCCACGCCTGCCATTATTAATCTTCCCCTGGTGCTAGGGTGTCCCTGTAGTATGTCATTTTGTACTCAAGACAACTCTCTGAGGGTAGGTATTATCATCCCCACTTCACAGATAAGAAAATTGAGGCTCAGAAAGGTACAAGGATTGCCCAAGCTTCCACAGCTACTATGTAAGCAGCCTAGCTTTGAACCTGGACAGTGCAGCCCTATAGTATCACCCTAGGCCACCTTTCCCGAGCATTGATGATGCTGTCTGCCTGAAGAAATGTTTTTAGTGAAACCAAAAGCAGAATATGAAAGAACAGCAGTGGAAGGAAGGGCTCTCTGCCACGGGAGAGCAGCCTGATTGTCATGGGCCCACATCTTGGGCATCCCCAGCTTCAAGTTGGGATTCTGACGACTCCCTCTTTGAGTTCGATTAATTTGCTGGAGCAGCTCACAGAACTCCAGGAAACACTTATGTTTACTGGTTTATTATAAAGGACACTGCAAAGGATACAGATGTAGCGATCCATAGGGTGAGCTACGGGAGGAGGGGCAGGAGCTTTCATGCCATCCCTGGGCATGCCGCCCTCCAAGAGTCGCTGCATGTTCTGCTATCCAGAATCTCTCTGGACCCTGTCCTCTTTGATTTTAATGGAAGCTTTGTGATATAAACATTTTTGTCTACATGACAGCATGATGTTGAAATTGAGTCAGGCTGCCTGGCTGTGTTGCTTTCCAGTAAGTGACAGCCTCGCCTCTGTGCATCAGTGTCCTTGCCAGTGAAATGGGGACACTGCTAACAATACGTACCTCAGAGCAGTTAGAAGGATTCAGTGTGTTAATTATCCATGTCAATCACTTGGAATGCTGCCAAGCATAGCAGACCATAAATGTTTGTTGCTGTCATTCTTGCATTGTGATTATGAATCGTGATTATTCCCTGCAGCATCTCATTGTCCTCAGGGCTGCTGCTCACCTATTGTGGCCTTAGCTCGTGTATATTTCCCCATAGCTCAGCGGAGAGAAGAACACACAGATCAACTTGGAGAAAACAAGGAGGAAAGAAATAGGCAACTAGGTCAATACTCCCCACAGTGTTTTATTATGAAAGCTTTCAGACATGCATAGCATTGGAAGACTAATACAAGGGTCAGCAGGCTACAGTCCATGGGCCAAACTCAGCCGACTGTCTGCTTTTGCAAATAAAGTTATTGGAACACAGCTATGCCTGTTTGCCTCTCTAGTTCTGGTTCTGTGGCTGGTTTCAGTGCCAGACAGGCAGAGTTCAGTAGTTAGGTTTGCAAAGCTGAAAATAATTCCCGTCTGGCAATGTACAGAATAAGTTTTGCTGACCTCTATCCTAGTGCAGTGAGCACCTCTGTACTTACACCCCGGGTCAGCAATTGTTAGTGTTTGCCATGTTAGTTTTTTATCTCTCTATAGGTCTGTCTCTATATACGTTGTATTTTTTAGCTGAAAATCAGTTGCAGGTTTTGTAGTAGTTTATCCTCAGGTCCATTTAATGCTAGGATGGTGAGTTTTGGGACCATCTGTATGAAAGATTTACTGTGTGCATTTTTCCGAGGAGAGACCATCACAGCACTTCCTCAGATGCTCGTCATCTGTGATCCCAAAGATATTCTTAAATTCCTGGACTGGAGAACCCAACTCACGCAGGATCTTAGTCACTCATAGACCTCGTCTTAGTTACGTGGGGGCTCAAAACAGAACAGGCTAAGGGAGTTCCTGCCCCTCACCTCGCCCAGGCCCTACCTGTTCTGCCTCTCCATCCAGGAAGAAAGGTCCCCTGTGTGACCATCGGTCACTTGCCCACTCGAGAAAGCATTTCCTCTCACTCCTACACTCACGAGCTCACTGCATTGTTGCGACAGCCCTGGGAGCTGTTAATAATAGGAGAGGCCTCATGGTGGAGATGAAGAAAGGAGGTGAGAGTTCCACAGTGTACCACAGTCAGAGCTGCTGGGTTTGGATCCCAGACTCTCTCGGTGCTTGCTTGGGCAGGTGTCTTTACCTCTCTGAGCCTCACTTTCCGAAGTAGTGAAAAGAGGATATTAGCCATGCTTTTCTTCTAGGATCTAGAGGATCAAATGAGGTCCCAACATGTAAATGCTTCGTGTGAGATCTTCATGTGTGTTAGCCAGATATATTAGTTCTCTAGGACTGCCACAACAAATCACCACGAACTGGGTGGCTTAACACAGCAAATGTATTCTCTCGCAGTTCTAGAGGCCAGAAGTTTGAAATCAAGGTCTTGGCAGGGTTGGTTCCTTTGAAGGCGCTGAGGGAGACCTATTCCCTGCCTTTCTAGAAGTTAGGACTTCTGGTGGTGCCAGCAATTCCTCGTGTTCCTCAGCTTGTAGATGCATCAGCTGGTCTCTCCCCCACCTTCACATGCCTGCCTTCCCCTGTGTGTATCTGTCTTTCTGTCTCTTATAAGGCACTATCCTTGGATTTAAGGCTCACCCTCCATTCAGGATGATCTTATCTGGACACACTTAACTACATCTGCAAAGACTTTATTTTAACATGCAGATCACTGGGACATAACTTTTTGAAGTTGCTATTCAGCCTCCTATAGTGGTGGTATTATTACTACTGCTAATGCTACTCTTGTTTTTATAGTCATTTTATTATAATTTTGTTCTTTTTTTTTTTTTTTTTTTGGAGATAGAGTCTCATTCTGTGGCCCAGGCTGGAGTGTTGTTTGTTGTTTTATAATCACTTAGCCAGCAGTCCTGGCTTTAAATCCTGCCCGATGCCATCTTAGCTCTCTGACCCTGACAGGGGACTTTTGTTTTCCAAGCCTCTTTCCCTGTCTATAAAATGAGACTTACGCATAGCTCCAACCTCAGAGGCGCCATGTGACTCCAGCTAGTGACAGAGGTGCAGGTGTGTGGATGTGTTTAGTTGAAAACCTGGCACAGTCTAAGCATGTTATAAACGTGGCTGCTGCTGTTAAAGGCCAGCGCGTTGGCATGTTACATGGCGCTAAGTACAGGAGAAGGTGATGAAGCAGAGAGGAGGAGAGGGAGTATAGTTTTAAGCAGAGTGGTCTTGGAAAGTGCGACTGAGTAGGTATCGCCTCCATGAGACCCGAAGGATGCTTTTGCATTTGTGGCTGCTGCCACTACTGTTGTTGTTATTTAATTCACTCAAGGTCACAGGGTCTCTTGGTGGGTGTGTGTCAAATTATTATTGAGCATCTTCACACATAGCCAAGCAAGGCTTCCAGGGGCTGACTGGGTTCAGAGCTGTCAGAACTCATGTGTGTCTGGATTTCTCACATTCTCCCTTCCTCTTGTTCTTTCATTAGCTTCGGCTCAACAGCATCAAGAAGCTGTCCACCATCGCCTTGGCCCTTGGTGTCGAAAGAACACGAAGTGAGCTTCTGCCTTTCCTCACAGGTAACGAAGAGGACTCCTGGGCCCCAGACGTGGGGACTCTTGGGGGGTGGTTTTCACTAGATATTGGAAGACTTGTGGATTTCACAAATTGTTTGCGAATGTCTGCCCTGTGCTAGACACTATGGAGTGGTAAAAGGGATTCAGAGAAGTGGAGTCTTGCTCTAAAAGAGTGGTCTGGAATGATGGAGGCAGACATTGGGGACAGGTGTCTAGAGGCAGATAGAACTGGGTTTGAGTTACAGCTCCAGCAGTTGGAAGCTGGTGACCTTAGACAAGTTAGTTTATCTGTTTCTTACGTTTTTCATCTGTAGATTGGGATAATCATCCATGTGCCGTAGTGTTGATCTGAGCATCCAACATTAGTAATAATTGTTAATACGTATGACATGCTTATCACGTGCCAGGTGGTGTTCTACACCATATCTTGTGAGGATTGAGTTTCTGTAAAGTGCTGTAGTCAGTAACATGCATCACTATCGTTTCACTGAGTTAATCTCACAGCAGTGCCTTAAGCAGGTAATACTACTGATCCCATTTTATAAATGAAGAAACCAAGGTGTAGAGAGGTGAAGTGATTCATTTGCCCAAGGTCATAAAGTTAGCAGGTAACTGAGAAGGGATATTTATTTAGTCATTCTGACCTTAAACTTGACAGCATTGGTTAATGATTGATTGCAAATCTGAGCTCTGCCACTTTCTAGGTGTGTGACTTTGGGCAAGATATTTTACATCTGCCTGCCTCAGATTCTTCACAGGTGAAATGGACGTAATCATGTAACCTAACGTGAAGACTAAGTAAGATGCTGTAAAGTGCTTATGACACTGCAGTACGCGCTGCCTAAGTGTTAGCCGCCAGGCTGTTACTAAGCACAGCTGTCTGCGAGGATGTAGGTAAAGCATTTAGTACAATGTCTGACACAGACTGTACTACCAGTTAATAGCGAATCCTCTGTTATCATTATTCCCATTACTACTTCATGCTTTATGCTTAATCACAGCTGAAATCACAACTGAAGGTTTAGAGTGCTTTGTCACTAATTAAACTCTTGTGTATGGGATCATCTTACTTGGACCTAGTGATGACCCTGGGGAGGAAGGAGCTTGAACTTGTCACCCCTGCCCCCACTGGGCACGTGGGATATTGGACCCAAAAGAGGTGCAGTGACACAGCTAGTGACCGATGAGTGCAGGTGTGTCTGACTGAACGCCACATGAAGAGTAGGTTCTTATGACACAGAACAAAGGACCCCAAACCACTTGGCTTCTTCTGGTGACCTGCTAGGGAGACTTGAAAGCTTTAGAATGCTGAGGCATGGCAGGATAATAAAGTGATGAAGAAGTTGTAGAGGAAAAATGTTGGAGGAACCTGGGTTTGAAACAAGTAGCTGTGCCACTGACTTGCTAGGAAGAGCTGAGTAGGTCACCCCACCTCCCTTAGCCTCATTTCCCTTATCCGTAAAGGAGCCTGATAAGAGCAGCACCGAACACTCAGGGTGTGCAGAGAAAACTCTGTCTTTCCTCTGCTACTTTCACACCACAGCAGTCATAACACAGAACATGACTTTTGTGACCATTTGTGTGGGGTTTTTCCTCACAAACTAAGCGGTGGACACCAGCTGGTTTTCTTTTAATTCAGTTCTGACACTGTCTACCCTAAGACTGATGGCCCAGTCCCCAAGACTGTCTCCAACCCCACCCACCAGTCACAGATCCTTTGGAACTTCTGACTGACCAGCTTCAAGTTGGGGTTCCTGTGACCCCCTCTTTGGGTTTGATTAATTTGCTGAAGCAGCTCACAGAACTTAGGGAAACACATTTACCGGTTTATTGTAAAGGATATTGCAAAGGATACAGATGAAGAGATGCATAGAGTGAGGTATGGGGGGAAAGGCCGTGGAGCTTCCCCTCCCAGAGCACACCACCCTCCAAGAACCTCCACTTGTTTCACTATCCGGACACTCTTGAAGCCTGTAGGTTTTTCCAGGAGCTTATATGATATTAGTTTGTTAGGGCCAAAATACCACAGACTGGCTACCTTCAACAATAGAAATTTTTCTCACAGTTCCAGAGGCTGGAAGTCTGAGATCATGGTGTCAGCTCATTCACTTTCTCCCAAGACCTCTTTGTTTGGCTTGCAGATGGTCGAAGTCCAAGATAAAGGTGCTGGCAGGGTTGGTTATTTGTCCACTGTGGGCTGTGTGTTAGTCTGGCTATGCAGGACAAACCGTACACAGTTTCTGTCCTCACAGAGCTTTCATTCCAGACAGGGGAGACCAGCGAGATGTAATAGATAGTGCGTGATGAGGCCAGAGAGAGAAGTGAGATGGGAGAGAGATGGTGAAGGATATTAAACCAGGGTCAGAGCAGATCTTCTAGAGGTATGACCTTTGGCAAGAGTCCTGAGTGGAATGGAGGCACCGGCCATGTGGAACTCTGTGGGAAGAGCATTTCAGGCTGTGCGGAGAGGCAGATGTGTGCTCAGCGTGTTGGAAGAACAACAGTGAGGTAGTCATGGGCTGACCAAGGTTGTTAAGGGAGGGTGAGGTTGGAGAAGAACAGTGACCACATGTGAAATCAGATTTCTTAGAAACCATTGGCAGATTGAAGTGGGAGAGTGTCGGGATTTCTTTTACACCTGAAAGAGTCATTCTGGGTTCTAGGAGATCAGATGGTGTAGGGGCAAGGTGGAAGCAGGAAAACCAGGTAGGAAGCTATTGCAGTCTCCCAGGTGACAGCTAGAGATGGTCAGAGTGACCTTAGGTTGGGAGGGTTGACAGGCCTGGCTCAGGAGGAGCTGCCAGCCCTTCCAAGGAGGACAGTTCTGTGTGGATTGGTGGTAAGACAAGGTGCTGGCAGTTCCCAGGTTTTTGGCCTCAGCAGCATTGGTTGGCTCCGAGGTCTAGACTGGAGAATAAGAATTGAGTCTGTGGATGTGCATAAGGTCTCCGGGAGACAAAGAAAACAGGGAGGGTGGTTTTAACTGCATGCAGAGGGATCCAGGGGAACTGAGACTGGGAACGAGCCTAAGAACAGTGTAGCCAGAGTCATATTGGCGAGAATTTGTTGATTGAAGGAAGAGGCAGAGATGCTAACCCTCCTACTGGGCCCCGTGCTGAGCTTTTCACTGAAAGCATTTATTTCCTGTTAGTCTCAGAACAACCCTATGAAGTAAAAACCAACCCTGTTGTGATTTGGGGGATGAGAAAGGCTCAGAGAGGGGAAGTGAATTGCTGTATAAGCAGCCCACAGTAGAGCAAGACTTGAACCCACCATAAAATGGGGATGATGATAATGACTACTTAAATGAGATGGTTGTGGTAAGGAGGTGACCCAGAAGTTGAACGCACCACTTACAGTCACATCCCATTGGCCAGAGCAGGGTCACATGGCCTTGCCAACTGCAGGGGCACCTGGGAAATGTAGTTGGTTGCTGGATTGCCACATACTCAACTTAAACACAGGAGGTTTAAGTGCTAATAGATGCCAGGGATATTAGCATCTTCTGCTATACAGAGATGAGCAGTTCCCACTGCCTCAGAGATGCGAGGATGGAGTTTAAGAGAGAGGCCTTTGGATTTAGGCATTAGGGACAGAATAGATTTTCCCTTCACATATCATTCATTCTTTCAGCAAACCTAAATTGCTGTCTGTCTGTGCTCAGCTCTGGTAGGAACTGGGGCACAGACAGCAGCAAGTACTGTGCTCGCTGATTGTAGCCTATGTTAAGGATCTGGTAAAGGTGGCATGGGAGGAGGAGAGTGAGCCCAGAGAAGGTGTTCTAGCGGACATCTTGGAATTCTTCCAAGAAGGGGTAGCTAAACTGAATCTCCAAGGATAAAAAGAAATTTCTGGCAGAGAGAACAGTGCTGAGGGGAGAAGCTGGACCAAAAAACAGCTCTCGTTTACCTTGCTCTGGGCTTTATGCACCTGGTCTTATTTGCCCCTCACTGTATCCTCACTAAGAGGGAGGGATGATGAACACCATTTTACAGATGCAGAAGCTGGGACTCAGGTGGAATCACTCAGTCAGTGTTCCACACCTAGTAGAGGGCAGAAGCAGGACTTAGGGCTCTGTCATTGCAGCCAAGTCTGTGCCTTGATCTCTGTGTCAGCCCAGGTGGAGGGTGGGGAGCAAGTGGGTGGATGGGGAAAATGAGTGCTGACAGCCTGAGGAAGCAGAGTGGAGTCCGTGCGTTCTGAACTTGGGCTGGGGTCAGAGTTGGGATGGGACAGTCACTGAGTCTGTCTTGCTTGGTTCCACAGATACCATCTATGATGAAGATGAGGTCCTCCTCGCCCTGGCAGAACAGCTGGGAACCTTCACTACCCTGGTGGGAGGCCCAGAATACGTGCACTGCCTGCTGGTGAGTGGAAGGCAGGAAGTCCTCTTGCCCACCCCTTAGGGTCAGGCCCATGGTCCCGCCAGCCTAAGGCAGGGAGGGGAGCGTGTTGGAGAGCATGGGGATCACGTCAGAACAGATGGGCCATGGACATCCGCTTTAATCCAAGTCAGTAGCGGCTTTTAATATCGTAAACTCAGGGTGCAGTTGTCATCCTTACTGTTTAGTGGTCAGGTAGGTGCCCCGTGCCAGGCTTCACCTGGGATTCCACATATGATCAGTGATGAAAATTGCACTTTGAGGATCTAAGAATTTTCTCCTCAGAAAGTGACATGTGTAAGATTCATGGGCCCCAGTGAAACTCCTTCAAGGACCCCTAGATAAGAACCCTTGTGGAAGGCACACTGACAGAGACCATCTACTGGCTGGCATAATACTACCTTTTTTCTTTGAATCCTTCACTGCAACCATTTTTAAATGCTATTTTAATGAAGGCCAGGATGGGTAATGGGGGAGGTTTCTTTGAGGAGATGAGCCCACGAGGGTGTGCAGGATGGGGCTCCAGGACTGGGGATGGTGGAGAAGGAGCTGTCCAATGACTTCGCATTCTCACCACAGCCGCCCCTGGAGTCGCTGGCCACCGTGGAGGAGACGGTGGTGCGGGACAAGGCAGTGGAGTCCTTACGGGCCATTTCACACGAGCACTCGCCCTCTGACCTGGAGGCGCACTTCGTGCCGCTGGTGAAGCGGCTGGCGGGCGGCGACTGGTTTACTTCCCGAACCTCGGCCTGTGGCCTCTTCTCTGTCTGCTACCCCCGAGTGTCCAGTGCTGTTAAGGCAGAACTTCGACAGTGAGTCTCTGCCCCCCTTGGAAGCTCCAGCCTCCCCGCTCAGCTTGGTCCCCTTCTCTAAAGCCTCAGGCTCCTTTTGATCTACCTGGGGCTCAAATGCCCCGAACTCTCTCCTCTCCCACTCCTGCTTCCTACCCAATAGGCCACGTCCTCAAGAGTTGGTCTCTGGACACAGCCGGGTGTCAGTTTACCACCTCTGCCCCTCGCTTACTTGGGAAATGAGAAGATGACAGTTCCTCCTTCTCACTGGTTAATGTGAGGATTTAAAAGAATTACCACATATAAAGTGCTTAGTGCAAAATCTGAAATAAACTCAGCAAATCACATCTGATGGTGTCTCCAGCCTGTCCCAGGTCCAGTGCCTTTGGCAGATAAACCACCTCAGTTTTCAGCCTCCTGCTCCTCTACTTTCCAGACAGTTGACCATCAAGCCCGGGCCTGAGCCATGACTCATTCCAGAACTATGGTTTACAGCTGTACACATGCTTAGATACTTACACCGGCTCCCACCATTTCTGACTGTAGCAGTTGCTGCTGAGAAATAAAGCCTTTCTGTGGCTCTAAACCAGCCTCTTAGTTAAGCAGTTTTTTGTTTTGCTTTTTGAGATAGGATCTCTCCTGGTCATCCAGGCTGAAGTGCAGTAGTGCAGTCATAGCTCACTGCAGCTTCAACCTCCTGGGCTCAAGCATTCCTCCTGCCTGAGCCTCTCATGTAGCTGGGACCACAGGTGTGCACTATCACGCTGGGCTCATTTGTTATTTTTCATAGAGATGGGGTCTCACTATGTTGCTCAGGCTGGTCTTGAACTCCTGGGCTCAAGCAATCCTCCTGCCTCAGTCTCCCAAAGTGTTCAGATTACAGGTATGAGCCACCGTGCCTGGCCTGTTGGTTAAGCAGTTTTTATGGTCATGATAATGTAATCATCAACATTGACTAGATTTATTATGTGCAGTCTGCAAAGCGTCTCACACATATTATCCCATTTAAACCTCATGAGGACCTGTGGGGTAGGTAGTGTTACTGTCAGCTCCATTTCATAGGGCTGGGAAGACAGAGAGGGGGTCATCACTTGCCTAAGGTTATTCAGCTAAAGCCTGGACCCACACGACTGCAGAGTCTATGCTTGCTCTCCTCTGGCATGCTGTCTGCTGCCTCAGGATCCCCATCCCCAACTCCCAGGTACTTCCGGAACCTGTGCTCAGATGACACCCCCATGGTGCGGCGGGCCGCAGCCTCCAAGCTGGGGGAGTTTGCCAAGGTGCTGGAGCTGGACAACGTCAAGAGTGAGATCATCCCCATGTTCTCCAACCTGGCCTCTGACGAGCAGGTGGGTTTTGCTCCATGGCCGTCTTTGCTCTCCCATCCTTCTGATGGACCCTGCCCCTGAAGGAGAATCCCAGAGCCCAGCAAGGCGTCTGCTGCCCTCCCCCTGCTCCTCTCCTCTCCCCAGGACTCGGTGCGGCTGCTGGCAGTGGAGGCGTGCGTGAACATCGCCCAACTCCTGCCCCAGGAAGATCTGGAGGCCCTGGTGATGCCCACTCTGCGCCAGGCCGCTGAGGACAAGTCCTGGCGCGTCCGCTACATGGTGGCCGACAAGTTCACAGAGGTACATGAGTGACTGTTGACATTGTCCCCCTGACATTGTCAGTGAAGACACTGACACCCTCAGAAGGGAAGCATATAGGAGCTGAGGTTTTCCATTAGAAAACAGAATCATTGGGCGTTTGAGCAATAAGATCTCTATGATCATCTAATTGCATCTCGTTTCACGTGCCAATCCTGGTTGATTGATGTGGCAACTGGGAGTACTGCCTTGAGAAGGATTCTGAGGCTAAGTTAAGACTGTGGAGGAAAGTGCCACAGGAGCAGAGAAGGGTCGCACATGTGGGGTGTTCTTGACATAATCAGACTCTCCTTTCACAAAGGGAGAGACAAAGCCCAAAAAGTTGGGGGTTTTTTTGTTTTTGTTTTTTGTTTTTTTTTTCCGAGACATGTCTTATTCTGTCGCCCAGGCTAAAGTGCCGTTTTTCAGGCTGGAGTATGGTGGTGCAATCTTGGCTCACTGCAACTTCTCCCTTCCCGGGTTCAAGCAACTCTCCTGCCTCAGTCTCCTGAGAGACTGGGATTACAGGTGCCCACCACAACACCCGGCTAGGTTTTGTATTTTTAGTAGAGATGGGGATTCACCATGTTAGCCAGGCTGGTTTGAACTCCTGACCTCAAGTGATCTGCCCGCCTCGGCCTCCCAAAGTGCTGAGATTACAGGTGTGAGCCACCACACCTGGCCCTATAAAGAAGATGGGGATGCCTTCTTCCTCATCAATCTTTATTGTTTTATTTTTATTTTGAGACAGGGTCTCACACTGTCACCCAGGCTGGAGTGCAGTGCTACAATCACAGCTCACTGCAGCCTTGACCTGCTGGGCTTAGGTGATCCTCCCACCTCAGCCTCCTGAGTAGCTAGGACTACAGGTGCCCACCCCCACACCTGGCTAATTTTTGTATTTTTTCGTGGAGTCAGGGTTTCACTGTGTGCCTGGGCTGGTCTTGATCTCCTGGACCCAAGAAATCTGCCCACCTCTGCTTCCCAAAGTGCTGGGATTATAGGGGTGAGCCACCGCGCTTGGCCTATTGTTTTATTTTCATTTCAAAAGTAATGCGTGTTTCTGGTAACAGATCTTTAAGAAATACAGCCATATATAAATCAAAAAGTTGCAGTCACGATGTCATTAGAATGTTTTCGGATTAGGTAACAGAAAACCCGACCCCAGTAGCCTGAACAATATGGAAATCTGTTATTTTTAATGCTGACACTATGATGTAGGTGCCCTTGCAGTCCTCATTTTTCTTCTGAAGAAAAAGAGGCTCAGCGAGGTGAAGAGCCTTGCCCTGGGGCTGGACTTGGCGCTTGGATTAGATCTTAGCTGTGCTTCCAAGGCCCACGCTCTGGCCTCTAATTCTGGTGCCTTCACTTTGATTTTGGCTGCCTTAGCCCAGAGTACCTGCCAGGCTTTCTCACTCTCCACCTCCTCCTTCCTGTCTGCAGCTCCAGAAAGCGGTGGGGCCTGAGATCACCAAGACAGACCTGGTCCCTGCCTTCCAGAACTTGATGAAGGACTGTGAGGCTGAGGTGAGGGCCGCAGCCTCCCACAAGGTCAAAGGTTGGTGCTGGCAGCCAGAACACAGCAAGTCGGGTGGGTGTCCAAGGGGCTGGAGGTGGAGCTAGAACGTCGGGTCTCACTTCCCTTTGCCTCCCTCTCCCTGCCCACAGAGTTCTGTGAAAACCTCTCAGCTGACTGTCGGGAGAATGTGATCATGTCCCAGATCTTGCCCTGCATCAAGGTAACAGAGAGTTTAATGGGAGGAACCAAGGGGATCTCAAAAAGGGGCTGGAGACAAGGCTTTGGGGATAGTCAGCTGCAGACCAGGTTCCCAGCCCTCTGGGACCAGGCAGCTCTTGGATTTTAAGCAGTTAGGGGTCCTGACTGCAGTGTGGGGCCAGCCTTAGAGTTGGGAGTACTTTCTAGAACCTCAGAGGTCACTGAGTCCTCTCATTCACAGGGGTTTGGTGTTGGAGTGGGGGCTGCTGAGAGCAGGGGTCACTGAACTCTAAGCAGGTAATACACATAAGGAACAGTGATTTCCCTGTACCCTAAGCCATCCCCTGCTCCGTGAATGAGAGGGGCAGAAGCAGGTTATTGTCTCTTAGGAGTTGGCATCCGCTTGGCCACTTGCTGCTGCAGGGGTTGCCCTGACCCTGTGCCTACCCCTTCTCTCTCCCAGGAGCTGGTGTCCGATGCCAACCAACATGTCAAGTCAGCCCTGGCCTCTGTCATCATGGGCCTCTCTCCCATCCTGGGCAAAGACAACACCATCGAGCACCTCTTGCCCCTCTTCCTGGCTCAGCTGAAGGATGAGGTAAGGGTGCCAGGATCTCAGCTCTGGGTTTGAGGAGGGAACAGGTGAAGAGCCTTGCCCTGGGGCTGGACAGACATCCAGATCTTTGCTGAGTTGCATGTTTGTGGGCATAGCCGTGTGTTCATGCATGCATTCCTCCAGGCACTCTGCATGAGTCCTTTCCTGGGCATTAAGGATATGAAAAATAAAGTCGAAATTTTAAAAAAAGTTTATTTATGGCCGGGCATGATCACTTATGCCTGTAATCCCAGCACTATGGGATGCCAAGGTGGTAGATCACCTGAGGTCAGGAGTTCGAGACCAGCCTGGCCAACATGTTGAAACCCTGTCTCTACTAAAAATGCAAAAATTAGCTAGGTGTGGTGGTGGGTGCCTGTAATCTCGGCTACTTGGGAGGCTGAGGCAGGAGAATCACTTGAACTCAGGAGGCAGAGGTTGCAATGAGCCAGTTTTGCACCACTGCGCTCCAGCCTGGATGTCAGAGCAAGACTCTGTCTCTAAAAAAATTATTTATGTTTCGAGATAGGGTTTTGCTCTCTTGTCTGCACTGTAGCGCAGTGGTGCGGTCGTGATCCACTGCAGCCTTCACCTTCCAGGCTCAAGTGATCCTCCCATCTTAGCCTCCCAGGTAGCTGGGACTACTTACAGACAAGAGCCACCATGCTTAGATAATTTTTTAAAAATTTTCTGTAGAGACAGAAGTCTTGCTGTGTTGCCCATGTTGGTCTTGGTATCTTGTTCTCGAGCAATTCTCCTTCCTTGGCTTCCAAAGGCCTGAGATTACAGGCGTGAACTGCCACACCCAGCCTAATAGGAGACAGTTTTGATCCTCAAAAGCCTTCAGAGACTGGCAGTGGAGACACTCAGGCAATCCCATGATGCCCTTAAGGTGTTACAGGTGCTGTTATAGACGAGTTCATGTTTTTTAGGGTTTAGGCTAAGGTGCTGTAATGGAGACCCCAGAATACATTCTGGCTTAAGTTAGATGGAGGATTTTTTTTTCTCTCTCATAACAGTCTAGGTGGGCCTACACTGTGGGTTAGCCCTGCTGACCTCAACTGTCTCTGAGTCTCAGGCAACTGCTTCAGTTTTTAGCATCTTAGCAGGCATGGAGGGGTCAGGCACAGACAACAGCAGGCCCAGTTCTCTGAAGGACAAGATTCCTCACGTGTGCTTGTACCCCATACACCCATTGGCCAGGGAGGGTCACATGACCACATCTAGCAGTTCAGGTTACCTGGATTACAGAGGATGAGGGGAGGTGCTTGGTAATGACTGGAGAGATCATTGGGGTGACCACTAGGGAAGGAATTTGGACTTGACTGTGGGCAAGTGCAGGAGCCAGAATACAGTTTGTGTTAGAAGGCACCCTGAGGCTTATGTGAAGGAAAGATTAAAGTGAGGTGGCCGGCAGAAATGTAGGAAGACCAAACCAGAGGCTGCTGTGGGAGTCTGGAAGACTGAGGCTAGACTGAGGGGTATGTAGAGATAAGGCTGCAGTGATACGGAAGGATTCAAGATTGTTCAGGAGGCAGAGGGACCACATGGTGGTTTTTGCCTTGGTAGTGAAAAACTGGGCAGATGGTGCAATTGTTTGTTGGAATATGACGTCTTTGTTCCCAAAGGCCTCAATCCTTGTCTCTTCCTCATCCCCTTCTTTCTTTTCCGTACACAGGCGCACTCACAGTGTGCTAGGAAGTTGGAGGAAATACTGTTAACAGAAAGTATTGCATCACATTTCAGTCCCCCATGCCCCGAAAAGTTATGTTATTCACTTCTGCTACAGTGGAATAATCTCTTAGCCCCAGAATTACAGTCAATTTTTTGATACATTGAAAAGAATGTGCAGCCAGGCGTGGTGGCTCACGCCTATAATCCAAGCACTTTGGAGGCCAAGGCGGGCGGATCACCTGAGGTTGAGAGTTCAAGACCAGCCTGACCAACATGGTGAAACCCCATCTTAAAAAAGAAAAATGAAAAGAATGTGCTATTTTTTTTTTTTTTTTTTTTTTTTGTGAGTCGGAGTTTTCGCTCTTGTTACCCAGGCTGGAGTGCAATGGCGCGATCTCGGCTCACCGCAACCTCCGCCTCCTGGGTTCAGCCAATTCTCCTGCCTCAGCCTCCTGAGTAGCTGGGATTACAGGCACGCGCCACCGTGCCCAGCTAATTTTTTGTATTTTAGTAGAGACAGGGTTTCGTCTTGTTGACCAGGATGGTCTCGATCTCTTGACCTCGTGATCCACCCGCCTCGGCCTCCCAAAGTGCTGGGATTACAGGCGTGAGCCACCGCGCCCGGCCGAATGTGCTATTTTTAATATATTTTTTGTTGTGGGTTTTTCCCTATTAATGGGTGATTAACAGTGTGGGTTTTTTTTTTTTTAATTGAGACGGAGTTTTCTTCTTACTGCCCAGACTGGAGTGCAATGGCATGATCTTGGCTTACCACAACCCCCACCTCTGGGGTGCAATTGATTCTCCTTCCTCAGCCTCCTCAATAGCTGGGATTACAGGCATGGGCCACCACGCCTGGCTAATTTTGTATTTTTATTAGAGACAGGATTTCTTCATGTTGGTCAGGCTGGTCTTGAACTCTTGACCTCAGATGATCTGCCCGCCTCAGCCATGGCCCCGGCCCAAAGTGCTGGGATTACAGACAGGAGCCACCACACCCAGCTTACAGTATAGTATTTTTAATCAGTTATTTACATCAGTTGCTGAAAGTTTAAATTATCATTAATGTTCATGACAAATTTTATGACTTAAGTAATATATCTGAGTTATGCTTCACGTGCACGTATTTTCTTTTATAATCATTTTTATAGATATTATAAATACAATTTTTATTTATTTTGATGCTTTAATGGCATAAGTTGGCAGGTGAGAGCCCCTCAAGTTGTCTGCTATGTCATTTCACACCTCTCCAGCGTTTTCGAGAGCATTTTGCCTCTGGCATCAGGGAAGGATCCAGGCTCAGCCCAGTGTGAAGGCAAGCCCATACCTGCTGCAAGTACGCTAGAATTGAAGCGTGTTTTGCTCCAGTTTCACCTTCAGCAAGCACTACATGGTAATCACGTGCTGGCAGCCAGCCTGTCTCAGGGCAGCTTCTTACGAGAAGAAAAGAACCAGCATGGTTTTCTTAGTGTGAGGAATTCATCTGACTTACATTTGGGACTTCCATTTTAGATTTATAAACTTTGTATTTCACATTTTGACTCTCACCAGAATTTATAAACTTGCCTAAATGAAAAAGGATACTTTTTTCTTGGTGCACCAAAAAGAAGCCTTTTTAAATGGGTAAGGTGTATTCTCTGAACCTTCTCTTCTCACGCATTCAGCACCTTGAGGCCCACACACCCAGGACAGGAGCTGGGCAAGGGCCAGTCCTATCTTCGGAATGTGCAGGGTTTGAACAGGCCAGGCCTGCCAGCCTTGTTACTTGATTTATTGATTCATTTCAGTGCTCACTCATTTTCTTAGACTAGAATAGTTTTAATAAGGAAATAGTTTTCTTCCCTTCCCTCTCCCATGTTGTGGAGTGATATCCAGAAAGGAACCCTTGTTAACAAGCAGCAGAACTAGGATTAGAAGAATCACGTCTGCCTATTTTTTCCAGGGTGCTGTATTTAAGTCCTTTCAAAATGGATAAACATTTCTTGTGATACTATTGTAAGGTTTAAAAATCTGCTTACCTCAGTGATCCCTGCTGCTTTTTGTGTGCCTTTATTGTGTCCCCAGGACTGGGAGCTGGGCTTGGGCAGGTGTAGGCCCTCAGGAAATGTCCATTATACCAAGTTGATGCAGCTGAGCTCTTTCCATCCTGTCGTGGGTCGCTGTGTGCATGGCATTCTCTCAGAATCCTTCTTTCCTCTCCTCAGTGCCCTGAGGTACGGCTGAACATCATCTCCAACCTGGACTGTGTGAACGAGGTGATTGGCATCCGACAGCTGTCCCAGTCCCTGCTCCCTGCCATTGTGGAGCTGGCTGAGGATGCCAAGTGGCGAGTGCGGCTGGCCATCATCGAGTACATGCCCCTGCTGGCTGGACAGCTGGTGAGTAAGGAGGCCTGGGAGCCAGGCAGTGCTGCCTCAGGGGAGGTGCGGTTTGTTCAGGGATGTGATGGGGAAACGGGGGGCTTTGAAGGCTTAGTGGAGGCTGTGACAACTGCCTGGGGAGTCAAAGGAAGGGACCCAGGAAATAGGGCCTTAAAAGGTAAATTGGATTCAATAAGAGAGAGGAGGGAAAGGAGCACCTCAGATGAAGTTGAGAGCTGTCCAGTCTTTCTGGGGTGAACTTAGGTTCCCTGGGGTGTGGCTGGCAGCTCTCCCTGTCTGCTCTCCCTGGAACCCTTACCTTGGTTTCTCTTGTAGGGAGTGGAGTTCTTTGATGAGAAACTTAACTCCTTGTGCATGGCCTGGCTTGTGGATCATGGTGAGTACCTCCATAGGAGCAGCAAGAGGAGATGGGAGCTCTAGAAAGGATGGGTGGATTGGTTGGGGCTGGGGTTACAGCGGGCAGTGGAGGAGGCTGGAATCACTCCCTGTGTCACTGGATGCTCACATGGACCAGCTCGTTACTTGTTAGAGTCCTGGAGAAGTGTTGAGTGGGAGGAGGATGAAACATCACCCAGGGTTGCCTGGTATAGTGGAGAGCCAGAGGACCACTGAGCAGCCAGACCATGGTTTTGAATCCTGCCCTTGTGACTGTCACAACTAAAGCAAGTCACTTGCCGTCTTTGAATGAGCCTCACGCTCATTCTTTGAAACTTCTTATTCTGATCCCTCAGGGCCATTGCGAAAATTGCTCATTGTTTATACTAAGAGAGGTAAAAAATAAAAGATGATATTTATCTCTGGGGCTCTGTTTGAAGTAGTAAGTACCACATAATTTAGGCAAATCACTTGGTGCAGCCTCAGTTTGCCCACTTGTAAAATGAGGCCAGTAGTGGAACCTACCTCCTGGAGGGGTTGAAATGTTACTGTAAGAAAAAACAGTTATTAGATATAGCACATTGTAAGCCCTTTTTTCTCTCTTTGGCTCACATGTGGCCTGGCACCTAGGGGCTGCTTCGTAAGCCGTGGTGAGTGTGACGTACATCTTGCCCAGTCAGTTCTTCACCTCCAAATCCCTGTCTCTCTCACCCTCACCCTTCTGCAGTATATGCCATCCGTGAGGCAGCCACCAGCAACCTGAAGAAGCTTGTGGAAAAGTTTGGGAAGGAGTGGGCCCATGCCACGATCATCCCCAAGGTCTTGGCCATGTCCGGAGACCCCAACTACCTACACCGCATGACTACGCTCTTCTGCATCAATGTGAGCCCCCCACCTGCCTCCTGGCCCAACCCTAAGGAACTGGAGTGCCTGGGAGAGGAAAGACAGTAGAGGGCTCCCCAAGGGAGATACCTGGCTTGGGAATGGAGACATGGAGGGGATCTTCTATTCAGAGATGAGTCTTTGGGGGAACTGCAGGCCAGGGGGTGGGGCTTCCAGGGTTAGGGACATAGGGCCTCTGGGATTGAGGGTGTGGATGGTGAGGGATGCAGGGCCTGGGAGACTTGACCTGTTGGAGCAGTGGTCTTAAGCTTTATAAGCACCCCTCTCCTTCCCTGAGAAGTGTGTCTCTATTGGTATGGTGGGTGAGTGTACAGATTCTAGATCAGACCTAGTTTTAAATTCTGGCACTGCCATATATTAGCTGTGGACCTTGGATAGTTACCTAACCACTTGATGCTTCATAAAGGATTCATACTGGTAATCACAGGCTGAGGAGTGTGAAGATTAATCAGGTTGTACATGCACAGGGCTTAGAACCGTTATGCTACAGATAGGAAGTGCTCCTGTTTGCTTTTCCTACAGTTATAATTATCTCATGTACTTCTTTACTTATACACAGTGCTAGAAATTAAAGGATGGGATTTAAAAATAAATACAGCTAAGTGTTCTGATCATTTCTTCCCACACCACACTCCGGAGGTCGCTGTTCTAAGGAGGAATCCTAGGGCTTCGTAATTAAGGTTCATCTCCAGAATAATTAAGGGAAGCCTGAGGACAGGGAAACTGGGACATTGCAGAATGAAAATGTGTTAGGATGGTGTTAGTGGAGTTGGGAGATCCACTCCTCTGACACTGGACTGAGTTCCCGTATTGCTCAGCCTCTGTAGGGCTTCATGATCACCAAAGTGGCCTGGTCAGAGGAAGTGGGAAATGAGAGTTACCCAGGACCTTTGCATACTCACCCCTGCCATTCACTGGCCCCCAGGTGCTGTCTGAGGTCTGTGGGCAGGACATTACCACGAAGCATATGCTGCCCACGGTCCTGCGTATGGCTGGGGACCCGGTTGCCAATGTTCGCTTCAACGTGGCCAAGTCTCTGCAGAAGATAGGGCCCATCCTGGACAACAGGTGAGGTCTGGATACTCCCACACACACTGGCAGGGGCTTGTTTTTGGGCACCTTTATCTTGGACCTTGGAAGGTAGAGCCGAGGGTCAGATGCCTGGCACCACTCTTTGGTTGCTGTGTGACCTTGGCTCCCTTCCCTTCTCAAGGTCTGTTTTCTCAACTGTAGAATGAACATCACAGAATGAAATAGAAAGAGGGGGTGATGGGATAGCAGTCCTGTATACTAGTAACAAGTTAGTAGAAAATGAAATCACCTAATATTTTATATGTAAGTATGTGTATAATTCATAATTGCACCAAAAATATCAAATAGGAATAAATTTAGTGAAAGATGTATATGTAACACCTCCAGTATAAACTGTGAAACATTGCTGTGAGAAATTAAAGCAGACCTGGCCAAGGCAGACGGATCACTTGAGGTCAGGAGTTCACGACGACCCTGGCCAACATGGCGAAACCCCGTCTCCATTAAAAATAACAAAATATTAGCCAATGTGGTGACACACACCTGTACATGGATGGGAAAGTTCCCTGAACTTGTCTTTAGATTCAGTATAAGCCCATTCAATCTCGACAGGTTCTTCAGTGGAAGATTGACAATTCTAATGAACAAAGTTGGATGATTTATACTACCAGACACCAAGACTTACGACTCCACAGTAATTAAAATAGATGTGAACACAAGAATATTTAAATAGCCCAACAGAATGGAATCAAAGGCACGGAAACAGTTCCATGTATGTCTAACAGCAGGCACCTCTGTGGTTCAGTGAAGAAATGTATGTTTTTTAAAAACATAGCTGCATCAATTTGATATCCATGTAGGAATAAAGTCTTAATGCATAAACAAATTAATTTGAGATGACAGACCATTACCAGAAAGATTTTAAAAACAAAGCACCTAGAAGAAAATGTAGGAAAATATCTTCATGACTTAGCATAGGCACAGATTTGTTAAATAGCAAACCAGAGGAAGTGATGGATAAGTTGGCCTTCTGTAAAATGTAGAACTATTTCTCAAAAGACAAGATTTTGAGAGTAAAATGCAAGCCCCTGACTGGAGAAAGATGTCTGCAATATATGTTTCTGAGAAAGCACTCATCCAGAATACCTGTCTACGAATCAGGTGGGACAAGGAAACCCCAAGAAAGAGATGGGCAAAAAAACTAGAATAGGCACTTGAAAAAGGATCTCCACATAGCCAGTAAGCATATGACAAGGTGTTCAGCATCATTAGCCTTCAGGAAAATGCAAATTAAAACTCAATGACATATCACTGCACGCCTCCCAGAACAGCCAGCAATGGAAAAAGACTCAGTGGTGCAAATGTTGGTGAAGACATAGAATAGCTGGAACTCTCATCGATTGCAGCTGGGGCTGCACAGTTAGGGTTTGATCACTCGGAAAACTGGAGTGGAACTCGAGTGGGATTTGGTGAAGCTAGTTATACAAACACACTGTGAAACAGCTCTTCCACTCCTGGGTCTCTATCCAGGAGAAATGAGTGCTTATTTCTGTCAGAAGAATGTTCATGGTAGCTTTATTCATAGCAGCCGTAAAAACGGAAACAGCCTCCATGTCTGTCAGCAGTAGAGTAGATAAACTTTAGTTTATTTGTACAATGGAAAACTATTCAGCAGTGAAAAAGCAAATGCCTGCTGTAAGCAGCAACACAGATGACTCACAAATACCATGTTGAGTGAGAAGCCAAACCCAAGAACACACCATTTTATGTCAAGTTCAGAAACAAGCAGAATGAAGGAATCTAGATGATGGAAGGAAGGATAGTGGTTATTTGGGGAGAACAGGGTGCTGTCTGTCAACTGAAAGTGGGGGACCCACAAAGCCTGCACTTCTGATTTCTCTGTATCTGATCCAGGACACAGCCTCACCTTTAGTTTCTTTACAAAGTCCTCCTCCATTTCAGTTGACTCTCAGTGCAGGCGGATTTCCCTGGACCCCATAGATGAGAGTGGATGCCTCATCTGGGCTCCAGGAGGACCAGGAACTTCCCCTTTGGGGCCACTTGCCATTCCCCTCTTACATACCAGTTTGATCTCTCTCTTCCTCCTGGCCTGGGTGCCACATGGGCAGGAATCGAGTGATTTAGCTCTGTATTCACTCCTAACACATGGTCAGTCTCAGTGAATATGTGTGAAATCAATGAAGGATATCCATTTGTCTGGCCTCAGAGACATGGGGGTTCTTTGATTCAGTTCTACTTTCCCAGCCTGCTCTGATCTCCCTCTTTGGGGTCCCAGAGAAGTCTGTTCTTGTTTTTCATACTTCTGACCTTCAAAGTCATGGGCTGATTGGTTAGTTGGTTGGTTTTTTGCAGTTTGTCTGGTTTTCATTTGAGACAGAGTCTCGTTCTGTCGCTCAGGCTGGAGTGCAGTTGTGTAATCTTGGCTCATTGCAACCTCTGCCTCTTGGGTTCAGGCAATTCTTATGCCTCAGCCTCTCAAGTAGCTGGTATTACAGGTGTGCAACACCATGCTTGGCTAATTTTTGTACTTTCAGTAGAGACAGGGGTTTTGCCATGTTGTCCAGGCTGGTCTCGAACTCCTGGCCTCAAGCAATCTGCCTACCTTGGCCTCCAAAGTGCTAGGATTACAGGCGTGAGCCACCGCACCCGGTCTTGATTTTATTGTTTGTTTGTTTTTGTTTTTTTGAGACAGAGTTTTGCTCTTGTTGCCCAGGCTGGAGTGCAATGGCATGATCTTGGCTCACCGCAACCTCCGAGGCTCCAGCAATTCTCCTACATCAGCCTCCCATGTAGCTGGGGTCACAGGCACGCGCCACCACACCTGGCTAATTTTGTATTTTTAGTAGACAGGGTTTCACCATGTTGACCAGACTAGTCTCGAACTCCAGACCTCAGAGGATCCACCCGCCTCAGCCTCCCAAAGTGCTGGGATTACAGGTGTGAGGCACCGCACCTGGCCTGCTCTTACTTTTAATTGACACATAATTACACATATTTATAGGGGTATAGTAGTGTTTCAGTAATGTGTGCAAATGTGCAGTGATCAAATTAGGGTAATTAGCATGTCACTTTAAACGTTTACCCCTTTGTGATGAGAACATTCAAAATCTTCTCTTATAGCTATTTTGAAATATACAGCATATTACTGTTAACTGTGGTTACCCTCCTGTGCAGTGATCAGAGACTTCTAATTCCTGTGTGTGTCCTGGATTCTTGAGACTCCTCCCACCTTGGGTTTGGTGTGTCCATGTCTGTATACACCCTGTTGCTCAAGAGCCCCGTGCCCACCTGTTGCCCCAATCTAGCCTGGCTCACCCTCTCTCTCCCTGTCTCCTTTCGCTTTCCAGCACCCTACAGAGTGAAGTCAAGCCCATCCTAGAGAAGCTGACCCAGGACCAGGACGTGGATGTCAAATACTTTGCCCAGGAGGCTCTGACTGGTAAGACCTAGAAAGTGCAGAGCCCTAGCCAGAGGGTGGACTTCAAGGACAAGGGCTAGGCCTGTGGGCAGCAGCTTCTGGGAGGGGGCGGTATTATGTCATTGTGACCAGAGAGAGGGCTACGGTTCTGATTCTTGCCTGTTCCTGTTTTCCCAGTTCTGTCACTCGCCTGATGCTGGAAGCGGAGCAAACACTGGCCTCTGGTGTCTACCCTCCAATACCCCCCAGATCCCTCTTTGGGGAGACACTGGGGGGCCTTTGGCTGTCACTCCCTGTGCATGGTCTGACCCCAGGCCCCTTCCTCTAGCACGGTTTCTCCTCTCCCCAGCCTAGGAAGATGTCTCACTGTCCACCTCCCAGCGGGCTGAGGGAGCACGGGGTTCGACAGGACAGCGACCCTGGGAGGAAGGGGCTGCTCCACCCACGCTGGGGAGAGATGTGAGCATCCCGGGGCACTGGATCCTGCTGCTGTTATGGGAACCCCCCCCATCTACTTCTCCACCTCCCGTCCTCGCCCTCAGTGGTTTGTTTTTGTGTCAACTGTGCCATTTTTATTTTATTCCTTTTATTTTACCCCTTTTCACAGAGAAATAAAGGTCTAGAAATAGTCGGTCCTCTTAGTCATCAGCATGGAGGAGGGGGCACCACCCCAGGGCCATACCGTCTGCCCTTCTCTCTGGGGAAGATCTTGTTACAGGACGCATTATACCCCTATGTCCCAAAAGGATTATCTGGGGACCCCCTCCCCCAAGGAGTGCCACTGGCCTGTGGGGTAGAGAGTCCACGAGCTGCTCAGCCTGGTGTCCTGTATTGCAGTTCGGTTTCACAGATGTTGGCCGAGTATTTGGGGGGTTAAGAGCAGGTGCCTTGGAACCAGGCTGCCTGGGTCCAAACTGTGGCTCCTTCAGTTAATAGACGTGTGACAGTAGTACCTAGATGGCAGGGTGGGTGGCGAGGACTAAGTGAATTAGCATCCTGGAAAGTGTGTAACAGCACACAACATGAGAAGCAGTTAAGAGTAAGCCGTACGGTGCCCGAGAAACCCGTGGGCCATTTCCTGTGTTCTTGAAGAAGACTTGAGCTTGGACCCTGTCCCCAGGAGGTCTCAGAATAATCAGGACTGTACTAGGGAGCAAACTATGGCAAGATAGACGAGTTGTCTCTCAGTATCTATTCTCCCCTTCTTAATAGAGAAGCTCTGATTTTTAGCTGGGCACATGACTACGTGGATTCAAGGTATTTTCCTAGTGCTTCCTGAAATTGTGATATTGTGACGAAATTTAAGCCAAAAAGATGCTGAACAGAACTGGTATGTGCAGCTTCTAGGAAGTGTTCTTAAGAGGGGAGCTCCTTCCCTCCTTCTTGTAGTCTGGAACATGGACCAGATGGCTGGAGAAGGAGCTGCCACGTTGGGCCAGAAAATGATCTTAGGAGTGAAAGTCAAGTAGTCAGGACAAGATGGAGGGAGCCTGGCTGCCTGAGGCTGTGAAGAGACATGCCAGTATTGTCACCTGGGAGAGTTAAACTGGTCAAGTGCCTGTTCGTTTGGGATTTCGTCACTTGAAGGTGACCTGAATTCTAACATGCAGAGAAGGGCCCAGAGCACCCTGGAGTAGGACTGGTGGTGTCTGCATGGAAGAGTTTCGCAGAGGATGTGAAGCTTGAGCACATCTTGGCACAGGTGGTAGAAGAGAAATGTGCCTTTGAGTGACAAGGTGATTTTACCAACTCAGCCCTCCTATTAGCACATCCCTACTCTTGTTAGACCTCATTGTGCCCTGGGGGATGAGGCTGAAGGACACCAAAAAGCATCCTTAGACATTTCCATTTATGCCCTGGGTGATAAACTGTCTCCCAGTTGAGAACCACTGCTCTAGAAATGAGAACACACGTGTAGGCAAACACCCAAGTCCGACATTAAACCTTGGACTTCCCGTGGATAACTGCTGGTCCACTGCAACAAGAGTGCAGTGGCCCAGCAGCTTGTTAGAAGTGCACACCCTTTTGCCCCTGCCTAGACCTGCTGTCAGAGCCTTCATTTTTACAGGATGCCCAGGTTCATCTGCACACTGAAGTTTGACAAGTCCTGCCTTAAACACTTTCACCTAGTTTTTCTCTATTGAGAGTGAGGTTAATGCTGCCTGGTTGCAGGGCTGAGGATGCGCTCTGGCTCAGAGGTGGGATGTAGAATTGGGTGTGCATATGTAGATGAGTCTCAGGGATGTGTTGAGGCTGCAGGATTGGGTGAGTGATGGAATGGGGATCATTACAGGAGATGGAGGTGTGCCAGATACCCAGGATGGGCTGGGTAACGAGGTGATACTCTTAGACCACAGGAGTGAGTATGACAGGTATTGAACCCCAGCGGAGAATGCTGAGTTAACCAGGAGTTGCCTGGTGCCTTGGGTTATGTGCCCTAGAAGCAGAGCCTGAGTGGAGACTCTTGTTCAAGTATCTTACTGAGGGAGTGCTCTCAGAAGGGGACTGAGGTAACTCAGCTTCTATGAGCTTCAAGTTGGGAGAATCCAGTCAGGTGTTATTAAGTCCATTGTTAGGAGCAGTTCCTCATCTCCCAGGTTGCAGGCGTGTTTGCTCCATACACCTGGCCCTCTCTGTAGGAGCTGAAGGTTACCTCTGGAAGCCTTTGATGCTGGAGCTGGGTCAGGGTGGAGAGACTGTGCAGCCAGGACATACTACACTGGCCTACTTGTTCCTCTTTCAGCCTAAATCCCAGCAGTTACTGGTTGTCTCTAATGGTTCCTTCCACAGCACTGTTCCCGGGAGCCCACACACAAATGTTGTCTCCTTTTGTGACGACTGCACTTCTTTGGCTGTTTTACTTCCACTGCTTTGACCCAGGCATCTGAATGCAGATGAGGTTGCTGAGTCATTTGGTGCCTCTGGCTAACACCTAGGGGCACGCGTAGAATCACCTCGCCTTCCACTCAAGGTGCAGAATCTGCCTGTGGTGCTTGAGCTGTGGTTGTCGCTGGAAGAGAATTACCATGGCTTCCCCAGGCAGATGAGGATCACAAGGTGGTGCCTCAGCCCTGAGGAGCGAACTGCAGGGCACAGACAAGATCCTGCATGTGGTCATCAGGCCTGGAGGGAAGGACGACACCAGGTTCATTTACTCAAGCTGGTGGCATCAGCTCTGAGCCCAGGAGTAAAAGACCAGCCTGGGCAACTTAGACCTCGTCTCTACAAAAAATGAAAATAAATTAAAAAAAAAAAAAAATAGACGGTACAGTGACTCACACCTATAATCCCACCACTTTAGGAGGCTGAGGTGGGTGGATCACCTGAGGTCAGGAGTTCGAGACCAGCCTGGGCAACTTAGACCTCATCTCTACAAAAAATGAAAAAAAAAAAAAATAGGCTGGGCACAGTGACTCACACCTATAATCCCACCATTTTGGGAGGCCAAGGTGGGTGGATCACCTGAGGTCAGGAGTTCGAGACCAGCCTGACCAATGCGGTGAAATCCCATCCCTACTAAAAATATGAAAAAATTAGCTGGATGTGGTGGAGTGCACCTGTAATCTCAGCTACTCAGGAGGCTGAGGAAAGAGGATTGCTTGAACCGGGGAGGTAGAGGTTGCAGTTAGCTGAGATTGTGCCACTCTACTCCAGCCTGGGCGACAGAGCGAGACTATCTTCAATCAATCAATCAATCATCCTCATTTAGCAACTTGTCAAAAAGAAAATCCAGTGAAGATTCAGTGCCAGGCCCTGATTCAGTATTCCTTCCCCTGCTCCCTTGATGTCTTACCATACAGAGCTGCGAGGTGGTGGGGGGTTGCAGGCTTCATAGGGCTGGATGTTTCCCAGTCAGCCTCCAGGAAGGGTAAGAGACTAGTAGCTTCACATGTCACAAAGTGGAACTGGAAGTTTGGGTTAGTTAATTGGGTCCTTCCCAGACCTTAGAGGAGTGAAGGGAAACTGAGACCCCAAGTTTTCATGGGGAATCACTGCTCTCTGCCCCCAAGAGCACATGCCTTTCCTGACAGAAGCTGAGGGGCAGGAATCTGCTCCCCACTGACCCCTTAGCTTGGGCTTAGCCTCAGCCACCACCCTGCTGTCCCTCTACCCTGTGCATATTCTAGAGCAGTAGGGAGAATGGACCTTCCCTGATGCTGAAAAATAAGAATGAGGGGCCAGAACTCCAATCTCACTTTTTCTCTAGTCAAATGGCAGATGTTTATTATTCATGAATACTCTGGCTTTCTGTTAATTCAGGTCTGTGTTCCTTTACTGTTGCTTCTCTCTTTTTTTTTTTTTTTTTTAATTGCATTTTAGGTTTTGGGGTACATGTGAAAAACATGCAAGGTTGTTGCATAGGTGCATACGTGGCAGTATGATTTGCTGCCTCCCTCCCCTTCACCTATATCTGGCATTTCTCCCCATGCTATCCCTCCCCAACTCCCCACCCCCCCCACTATCCCCCCCCCGGCTTCTCTTTTTTAAATATATTTTGTGCATATATTTTGTTTCATATGTTCTGTTTTTTCATATATTTTGTAGCTTTATTTTATTTTTTGTTTATTTTTTGAGATGAAGTCTTGCTCTGTCATGCAGGCTGGAGTGCAATGGTGCGATCTCTGCTCACTGCAGCCTCTGCCTCCTGAGTTGAAGCAATTCTGAAGTAGCTGCTGTTACTCTTAACATGGATGAATACTTTTTTTTCTTTTCTTACTTAGGAAACTAAAAGACTTGCAGTTCTCAATTGATTATTCAGTCTGTGGTCTTCTGCTGGGGAAGGGTACAGAATCTCATCTCCAGGAGCATGGAGCTCTGTCAGATAGGATTCTGCTTCCTGAGCCCAGAGCTTATTCTCCTATGTGATCAGAGGCTTTCACAGCATCCATGTTGGTCTCCAGATCAGCCCTATCACGCTTGGTCTAGAGACCTTCACATGAAAAGGGAAATTTTAAACAAGTGTCCAGGAGACACCGTTCTGCAGGGATCCTGCCCTCTCTTAGTAATCTCCATGGCCACAGAAATACCCTGGGATTTTCCCAGGAGCTAGCCACCACACAGGTAGATGATGAACTTTGGGCAGAACCCCCAGCCCTAGCCCTCACTCTGTTCTCTTCATGCTCAAACTGCTCTCTTCAAGGGCTCATGAGCTGGTATCTCCCGAGAGTCTGCATGTAACTGTGTCTCTGTGCTAGTGTAACTGATTTAGACAGTGGGAAGAGCAGCAGGCGAAGGGCAGGATACTGGACGCTGGGTCTAGGCTCCGCTTACCTGATGTGTGTCGCTGATTTTCCCAAATGATAAAAATGAATTGATCTCTAGGCAGCAGAGAAACAGGAGGACCCCTAGACTACATAGTAAGTGGAAAATGAAATCAATGCTGCATGTCATTTAGATTGAGCTCAGTCCTGAGTCACAAAGTCTCTTCAGAACAAATGAATAGTTCCTTTTCTGAAGCTCACTGTGGCCTTGGGCAGCCTGGCATTGAGAATTCTCAGCATGTTCACAGCGAGCTTGCGTCACACATCAATGGAACAGTCCCAAAGGATTCTTAAGGGTGGGAAAAGGCACTAAGAGAACATGAACTTGCAGCCCCTGTTAGACCATCTGGTCTAATTGATACTACTGTTAGCAAGCAAAAGGAGCTCTCTCCGTGAGGCACTAGAAACCAGTATCTTGACACCAGGTTTTTGAGAAAGAAAAGCTTTTTTTTTTTTTTTTTTTTTTTTGAGACAGAGTTTCGCTTTTGTTACCCAGGCTGGAGTGCAATGGCGCGATCTCGGCTCACCGCAACCTCCGCCTCCTGGGTTCAGGCAATTCTCCTGCCTCAACCTCCTGAGTAGCTGCGATTACAGGCACGCGCCACCATGCCCAGCTAATTTTTTGTATTAGTAGAGACGGGGTTTCACCATGTTGACCAGTATGGTCTCGATCTCTTGACCTCGTGATCCACCCGCCTTGGCCTCCCAAGAAAAGCTTTTTATTGTAAGTTGACTGACAAGACGAATCAAACTCAAATTTGTCTCTGTGCTGACTTTAAGGCAGTGATTTAATTATAAAACGTTTAGGAGGTGGATTCTGGGGTTCTCAGGTCATTAGTACAAGGAAAGGAGAGTTCTGGAAAGTCTTCAGGCATGCACAGTTCTCTTCATGTCTCCTTATGCATCATGCAAATTTACAGGAGTTAGTATGAAACATGGTGTGCAAATTCAGGCCGTGACATCAGCATGCTTGCTCTGTGCAAACTCCATTTGGCTATATTGGTTTCAACCAATTTTGGCCAGTTTTGTAGAGGGAGTTTGAGGATTTCAGGAAGTTGTTTCTTTTTTTTTTTTTGAGACGGAGTTTCGCTCTTGTTACCCAGGCTGGAGTGCAATGGCGCGATCTCGGCTCACCGCAACCTCCGCCTCCTGGGTTCAGGCAATTCTCCTGCCTCAGCCTCCCGAGTAGCTGGGATTACAGGCACGCGCCACCATGCCCAGCTAATTTTTTGTATTTTTAATAGAGACGAGGTTTCACCATGTTGACCAGGATGGTCTCGATCTCTTGACCTCGTGATCCACCCGCCTCGGCCTCCCAAAGTGCTGGGATTACAGGCGTGAGCCACCGCGCCCGGCCCTGGAAGTTGTTTCTTACATGCTGTTCTGTAAATTAATAATTTGTGTCAGTCACTGGTTTATTTAACTCTTTGGGCATGGGTTCACTACCACCTGTCCTGACCCCACTTGATCTTTCCTAGGCCTCCTTACGTTCCATGATTCTCTCATCATTCTTTGCTACACTAATAACTCCCCTGCTATTCTGTGTGTAACCCAGATGCCAGCTGTACTGCTTCGTCTGTTAGATATCTATGTATACTCTGACCTAATCAAAACCAGAAATTGTGGAGCTGAAAAAGCCAGTGTGTGAAACGAGAAAAGCAATCGAGAGGGGTAGCAACAGTATTGGACAAGCAGAAGAGAGAATTTGTGAACTTGAAGATAGGTTATTTGAAAACACATGCTCGGTGGAGAAGAAAGACGAATATTAAAAAGAAAGTCATCAGGATGTATGGGACAGCATCAAAACAGCTAAGTTCCCATTATAGGATTTCAGGAAGGAAAAGAGAGAGAAGGGTATAGAAAACTTATTTAAAGAAATAGTAGCCAAAAATATCCATATCTGGGAAAATACATAAATGTCTAGTATGTAGGAAGCTTAAAGATCTCTAGTTTAAATTCAGATAAGACTACAGCAAGACATAATAAACTGTCAAAAATCAAAAGCAGAGGGTTTTTTGTTTGTTTTTTGTTGTTTTGAGGCAGTCTTGCTCTGTTGCCCAGGCTGGAGTGCAGTGGCACCATCTCAGCTCATTGCAACCTTTTCCTCCTGGGTTCAAGTGATTCTCGTGTCTCAGCCTCCCAAGTAGCTGGGACTACAGGTATGCACCACCGCACCCAGCTAATTTTTGTATTTTTTAGTAGAGACAGGGTTTCATCAGGTTGGCCAGGCTGATCTTGAACTCTTGACCTCGTGATCCAACTGCCTCAGACTCCCAAAGTGCTGGGATTACAGGCATAAGCCACTGTGCCCAGCCTTTATCCACTTTTTATTTAAACATTGCCTAAAAATCCATTAACAACTTAAACATAAGGTCTGAAACTGTAAAACTATAAGGATAATTCATAGAGGAAGAGCTACATTATATTGATTTGAGGAATGATTTTTTGATATGACCCCAAAAGCATAGTCAATGAAAGCAAAAACAGACAATTGGGATTATATCAAAAACTTCTAGGCCGAGCGCGGTGGCTCATGCCTATAATCTCAGCACTTTGGGAGGCCGAGGCAGGTGGATCACGAGGTCAAGAGATCGAGACCATCCTGGTCAACAAGGTGAAACCCCGTCTCTACTAAAAATACAAAAAGTAGGGCCGGGCGCGGTGACTCACGCCTATAATCCCAGCACTTTGGGAGGCCGAGGAGGGTGGATCACGAGGTCAAGAGATCGAGACCATCCTGGTCAACATGGTGAAACACTGTCTCTACTAAAAATACAAAAATTAGATGGGCATGGTGTAGCACGCCTGTAGTCCCAGCTACTCGGGAGGTTGAGGCAGGAGAATTGCTTGAACCCAGGAGGCGGAGGTTGCGGTGAGCCGAGATCGCGCCATTGCACTCCAGCCTGGGTAACAAAAGCGAAACTCTGTCTCAAAAAAAAAAAAAAAAAAGGAAAAGAAACAAAGAAAAAGAGAGGATTTCTATTCTATTCTGTGGGGAGTCAGCATGAAATTACACATTCAGCACAGACAAGAGTTTGCATATTGTATTTTAGTTTGCATTCCTTTCACAGACAATTTCAGGGCTTTTCAATTAAATTTCTAAATTTTAATTGAATTTCTTAATTTTAATTGTGGGAACTTTTCTGAATCCAAACATCCGATGTTGACCCTCCTAGTGAGATCCCAGGTCACTAACCGTGGAGTGGCTCTAGCCTACCCACGGTTATTATCCAGAAAACCGAGACACGCCCAGAGATAGGAGGAGGGACGCATAGGCCCCGCCCATCCGCGTCCAAGCCCCGCCCACCATCTCGCTGGCCCCGCCAGGCCTGCTCTCTCCGCTGCGCGCGCAATTTCCTGCAGACCCGGAAGTGGATCGCGTGGAGAGATGGCGCAACTGTGGCGCGTGAGTTTCCCTTTGTTTAGGTTAAGTGTTTGCTTTGCGGTGTCCTCACGCTTCTGTACCCGGGATGTGAGGGGCGGTACAGATCTTGATATCCCGGTACCGCTCCTTCCACCCCGAGTAAATTCACACCTCCCGTCGGAATACCAGGGGTCGCTTCCTTGTGTGTTAAAATCGCGCTGGGGCTGATTCTGTCCCGGGTCGTTTTGCCATAGGGCCGTGTAGGCAGCTGCTTTCGCGCCGTTTTTCTATTTAAAACCTGTCAGTGACCGCTCCGTCAGCCCCGCGCCACGTAAAGTCTCCACCTGCGAGGCGGATCCACGCCCTCTGGGTCCCAATCCTCGCCAATGTCGGCTCCTGGGGCGCAGCGCCGCAGCCGTAATTCAGGAAGGGCCGCGTCCTTGCCTGGCCTAGAGATTCTGCAGACCCCATTCCTGATCTGCCTCCCTCCCTAGTCCTCCTTGGGCCGGGCCCTTCTGTCCCCAGGCCTCTTTGTAGTCACGGCCTCTCCTGATCCTATGTTGCGGGAGGTGGCCGGGACCTGCCTTAGGGCACCCTGTGTTCTTCTGTCCCAAATGCCTCCCATTGGAATTGAGGAGGTGGGCGTTTTACTCCAGTCCTCTTGCTGTGACTGTGTAGTGAAAGAGAGATTGAGAGACAGTTAGAGAAAACAGAAAAATTTAGAGAAAAAATAATGAGGGAGATCCGTAGCAAGATGGCAACGTAGAGGGAGGGTGAGAGATTTGCAAAGTGAAATAAGCACCCCAGGAAGTAGCAGGGAGAGAAAAGCAACTGGAGAAATGTAGAGAGACGTTCTATTTCCAGAAAGATGAAGGACAGCAAGATAGGGAGAGGGTCAGCAAAGGGGGAGGCTCCTCAGACAGAGCAGAGTGATGCTGGGGAGAGGAGGAGGGATTTGGAGCCAGGGCAGATGGAGCAGAGTGATGCTGGGACAGCAACAGGGGGCAGCCAGTGACAAGGAGAGCAGAGGGAGAACCACCTCAGGGATCTGGGGTTGCCAAACACTGGGGACCAGGGGTCATAACAGAGAAGAGGGAATTTAACAGGAGGAGCAGAGATGGGAGAAGAGGCAGAAATATATGGAGATTGCAGACAATCAAAAGATTGTAGAGAAAGAGCAACAAGAGGAAAAACATTGCAAGATGGAACAGATCAGGTGGAAAAGAAGGAATAGAGGGAAGAAGGGGATAAACCGCAGGAAAGGAGAGGGGCTCAAAATCTCGGCTCACTGCAACCTGGGTTCAAGCGATTCTCCTGTCTCAGCCTCCCACGTAGCTGGGATTACAGGCGCTTGCCACCATGCCTGGCTAATTTTGTATTTTTAGTAGAGATGGGGTTTCACCGTGTTGGCCAGGCTGGTCTCGAACTCCTGAGACCTCAGATGATCTGCCCACTTAGGCCTCCCAAAGTGCTGGGATTACAGGCTTGAGCCACCTTGCCCAGCTTCCTCACATTTTATTAATTTGCTAGAATGGTTCACAGAACTCAGAGAAAATTTTACTTAGGTTTAGTATCCGTTATAAAGGTTATTACAAAGGATAGGATACAGATGGAAGAAACTTCCTAGCAAATCAAAACAGAGGAGTGGGTTTTGGAAACCATGAATTTTATCCATATCTGAAGTGAGGGGCAGTCTTGTGGGACTGAGTCCATAACTTACGAGATCTGATTCTGTCTCCAGGTAGCGAGTATCAAAATTGAATTACATCATAGGTCACCCAGCTGGGAGTGTGCCAGAGAACTGGTCGGTATGGGGAAAAAAACATACACATTTCCATCTCAAACAGTAAGGGGCAGAGATCTCCAGTTGGCCCACCTACTTGTCTCAGGGCCTGTGATCTCTACTCAGTAGTAACTGGGAATGATCTGTCCCTCCCTCTGGCTGTTGCTGACCCTGTGATTGGACACCATGTGCCAGCCCTACTCCCAGTCTCAGGACAGTGTGGCATCCTTCCTCTGTGGCGTCACCAATATTTACCTCAAGGGATTACTTTGATCAGTGTACTCAGAAGGAGGTATTGTCCATTAAAACACAGACAGACACATTGACCAGGCGCGGTGGCTCACGCCTATAATCCCAGCACTTTGGGAGGCCAAGGCGGGCAGATCACTTAATGGTCAGGAGTGATAAGTCATAACAAGGAGAGCCTGGTGTGGTGACACAGAGGCCTGGCCAACACGGTGAAACCCTGTCTCTACTAAAAATACAATAATTAGCCTAGCGTGGTGACACATACCTGTAATCCCAGCTACTCGGGAGGCTGAAGCAGGAGAATCGCTTGAACCTGGGAGGTGGAGGTTGCAGTGAGCCGAAATCACACCACTACACTCCAGCCTGGGCAACAAGAGCGAGACCCTCTCTCTCAAAAAAAAAAAAAAAAAAGATACAGAATGAAGCCTTTATTTTCTTGTCACTCCTCCATGATTAAAACAAAAAAAAAAAATTCTGTTAATTACATTTCTCCCTGTAGTAAGTACCTCTCCTTAATGCTCCATTTGAGAACACGGTGTACCAAAATCTTGTTTATATTCTGTCTTCAGTCTTGCCTCCAGTTCTTGATTTACCCCTTCCAGTTAAGCTTTCACCTCCACCATTCCTTTGTTCCTTTTTTTCCGGAGTCCCCAGTGACCTCTGTTTCGAAATCCAATTTTGAATTTCGTATCCTCATCTTTTCCTGTTAGCAACATGTTGCGCAGCTGATCATTCCCTGTTCTTTTTTCTTAGCTTTGAAGACATCTCCAAATTTTTTTAATTACTTTGTTTCAGGTTTCTGTCTTACCAGTTTCCTCTGCTGGTGTCTCCTGAAGCTGTCTTCTCTAAATGTGGGAGTGTCCCATGATTTAGGTCTTTTTTGTTTTTGTTTTTGAGACAGGGTCTCACTCTGTCACCCAGACTGGAGTGCAGTGATGCAATCATAGGTCCCTGCAGCCTTGAACTCCTGGGCTCAGGAGATCCTCCTGCCTCAGCCTCCCAAGTAGCTGGGACTATAGGTGCACACCACCACACCCGAGTAATTTTTTGATTTTTTGGTACAGACTGAGTTTTCCTATATTGAAGAGGCTTAGATCTCAAAACCCTTCTCATCTCGGTCCACACACACGACCCTTCCTTATCATCTTATCTCATAGCTTTGAACCCTACCTACGTGTCTCCATGTCCCCTGCAGACTTCTGCCCTGAGGTCTAGAAACCTGTGTTCAGTTGTCCTCTCACTTCTCTGCTGGGACATCTAACAGGCATCTCCCCTTCATATGTGCCACTTTGTGAACTCCCCCACGTGCATGCCCCTGTAGTCCTGCACATCTTAGATGAGGGTGACCCTGTACTTCCTAACGCTTAGCTGCTACTTGTCATATAATCAAAATATGTAAGATGTTACATTGAAAATACATTAATATTTTTTTCTTTTTTGAGACAGAGTCTCCCTTTAACGCCAGGCTGGAATGCAGTGGTGCAATCTCGGCTCACTGCAACCTCTGCTTCCCAGGTTCAAGCGATTCTCCTGCCTCAGCCTCCTGAGTAGCTGGGATTACAGGTGCATGTCACCACGCCCAGCTAATTTTTTGTGTTTTTACTAGAGACAGGGTTTCACCATGTTGGCCAGAATAGTCTTGATCTCTTGACCTTGTGATCCGCCCACCTGGACCTCCCAAAGTGGTGGGATTACAGGTGTGAGCCACCGCGCCCAGCCTGAAAGTACATTAATTTATAACATAAATAATTACGTATTTGCTTAAAACAGGTGAGGAAAACTGTTGTTTCTGAAATTCCTTTGAGGTACGGGAGAGAAATGTTGGCGACCTCATCCCTGTGTGATCTGCTCCCCGAGGACCGTTCTGACCTCATCTTCCTGGTTCCCTCTGCTGCTGCCACACAGGACTCTCACCTGGGGCCAAGGTTGTTCATGCCTCAGGGTTTCCACATGGGCTGTCCCTCTGCCCAGACCTCTCTGGCCCATCAGCTGCAGGTGCAAACACCTTTTCCTCCTCAGATCTTTGTTCTGATGTCACTTGCTTCATGGAGGCCTCTGTGTTCCTCTCCACCCCACATTTAACACTCCACTACACCCTCACCCCCACTGTGGTCCACGTTGGCTGCTCTAGATGATTCTTTCTGCCCTTTTGCTGTCCACGGCCTGGATCCTGGTGACAAGGCCCCAAGGGGAGAGCAGAGCTAGAGGTGGGGGTGTGCTGGGCTTGCCCTGTCTGAGGGAGCTCACCCCTGGCTTCACACTGGAGTGCAGATAACGTGTCTTGTGCCCCATCCTCTTACCTGAGATTCCCATCCACATACTCAGGTTGGGCCCAGCCTTAGTATTTGAAGTTGATTCTACGGTAATTGCTCCTTATCTGCCAGTGTACTTTTTAGGTTCCAGTTACTCATGGTTAACCACAGTCCAAGAATATTACATGGAAAGTTCCAGAAATGAAGAATTCACAAGTTTCAGGTTTCTTACCCTTCTGAGTAGGATGATACAATCTCTCACTGTCCCATTGTTTTGCCCAGGACTTGAATCATCTCTTTGTCCAGTGCGTCCACCCTCTACAGTCATCCCTCCATATCACATAGGATTTGCTTCCAAGAAACCCCCGAGGCTACCCAAATCAGATGGTCTTCAAATCCCTTTTTTTTTTTTCTCCCATAATACAAGCAGGGCTAGGTGGCTTACACCTGTAATCCCAGCACTTTGGGAGGCCGAGGTGGGCTGATCATGAGGTCAGGAGTTCAAGACCAGCCTAGCCAACATGGTGAAACACAATCGATTCTAAAAATACAAAAATTAGCTGAGCGTGGTGGTGGGCACCTGTAATCCCAGCTACTCGGGAGGCTGAAGCAGGAGAATCATTTGAACCCAGGAGGCGGAGGTTGCAGTGAGCTGAGATGGCACCATTGCACTCCAGCCTGGGCAACAGGGCAAGACTCCATCTCAAAAAAAAAAAAAAAAATGCATAATACAGTCATGCGCCACTTAAGGACATTTCAGTCAACAACAGACCATGCCTATGATGGTGGCTCCATAAGATTACACTGGAGCTGAAAAATTCTGGTTGCCTAGCTACCTCAGAGCAGTCATGACGTCATAGTCCAGTTCATTCCTTGTGTTTGTGGTGATGCTGGTGTAAAAAAACCTAGTGCATTACCACAGTTTTAATCTGGATGTGGAGGAGGATGACATTGAGAATCTCTTAGAGGTGGTTCTGGAGGAATGAATGGGCTAATAAGGAGTCATTGGAATGGATACGGGAATGCGTAGCTGAAGAAGAAGCAAGAGAACAGGAAACTGGCTGGGCGTGGTGGCTGATTACCCACTGCACTCCAAACTGGGCAACATAGCAAGACTCAGTCTCTAAGAATCGTATTTAAAAAGGATGACAGATACCATCTAAAAAATAGGTCACTGAGAGACAACTCCTTACTCAGTTGATGTGTAGAAGTGTGTATGTGTATTACTTTATAAGCTTCTAAGTATATATAAGTGTGTACGTGTGATGTGTTTGTATGAGTACATGGATGAGCGAGCCTATAGTTTTATCTAAGGCATTAAGAATTTTACATTTTTGGCTGGGTGCGGTGGCTCACGCCTGTAATCCCAGCACTTTGGGAGGCCGAGGCGGGTGGATCACGAGGTCAAGAGATCGAGACCATCCTGGTCAACATGGTGAAACCCCGTCTCTACTAAAAATACAAAAATTAGCTGGGCATGGTGGCGCGTGCCTGTAATCCCAGCTACTCGGGAGGCTGAGGCAGGAGAATTGCCTGAACCCAGGAGGCGGAGGTTGCAGTGAGCCGAGATTGCGCCATTGCACTCCAGCCTGGGTAACAAGAGCGAAACTCTGTCTCAAAAAAAAAAAAAAAAAAAAAGAATTTTACGTTTTTGAACAGTTGAAATTACATCTGAAATATTTTCCATGACCTTAAAAGTGTGGTACACTATCATGTGAATGAGTCAGTGGCAGGAAGAATAGTAATGTATTGACTGGGCGCGGTGGCTCCCATCTGTAATCCCAGCACTTTGGGAGGCTGAGATGGGCAGATCACGAGGTCAGGAGTTCAAGACCAACTGACCAACATGGTGAAACCCCATCTCTACCAAAAATACAAAAATTAGCTGGCTGTGGTGGTGTGCACCTGTAATCCCAGCAACTCAGGTGGCTGAGGCAGGATAATTGCTTGAACCCGGGAGGCAGAGGTTGCAGTGAGCCGAGATCGTGCCACTGCATTCCAGCCTTGGCTACAGAGTGAGACTCTGTCTCAAAATAAAAAAAAGAATAGTAATGTATTAGAATATGTGTGTATGCATATATAATGACTGTTTATGCAGATGCAGGTTTTTGTCCTTGAACTTGGTAGGTAATTGTCAGTTTACTTTTGATGCTCATGTGAAACTTAACTGTTTGATTCTTTAGGTTTGATTCTAATGCCCAGACACAAAGTTAACCCACAGTTATCTCTATAAAAGTGTTAGATATTATGTTTGACATACCAAGTGATACCCAGTATCTACCTGAGCTAGAATTCAAGTAGTTCGTGTCTTCAGAGAGACAATTCACTTCTCATTTTATGTGAACATAAGTACACTCTGTATACCCTGTTGGTCAAATGCATCTTTTATTTTAGGGACCCTTGACATTCAGGGATGTGGCCATAGAATTCTCTCAGGAGGAGTGGAAATGCCTGGACCCAGCACAGAGGACTTTATACAGGGATGTGATGCTGGAGAACTACAGGAACCTGGTCTCCCTGGGTAAGGATAATGTCCCTCCAGAAGTCAGGATCTGCCCTTGGTATCTGCATTTTCTCTTGTGTCCCTCTTGGGAGCCCCTGCATTGCTTGACTGAAATTGAAACCCTGTTGACTTGGCCAGGCGTGGTGGCTCACGCCTGTAATCCCAGCACTCTGGGAGGCCGAGGTGGGTGGATCACGAGGTCAGGAGTTCGAGACCAGCCTGACCAACATGGTAAAACCCCATCTCTACTAAAAATACAAAAATCAACTAGGCATGGTGACACATGCCTGTAATCTCAGCTACTCGGGAGGCTCAGGCAACAGAATCACTTGAACCCAGGAGACAGAGGTTGCAGTGAGCTGAGATCGTGCCACTGCACTCCAGCCTGGGTAACAGAGTGAGATTCTGTCTCAAAAAAAAAGAAATATTGTTGACTCAGAAATGAAAAGCTCCAGTATGCTTTCTGGACTTGAAATCTCCCTTCTTCAGATATTCTGTCTCCTTCACGATACACCTTTGGGTGGTACCTGGGCTTAAGTGTGCACAAAACCTTATGACAAACTTTTAAAATATCCAGTTCCCTGTTCCTTTTTTCCTTTTTTTTTTAAGTTTTTTTGAGATAGAGTCTTGCTCTGGTCCCGTCTGGAGTGCAGTGGCGTGATCTCTGCTCACTACAACCTCTGCCTCCTAGGTTCAAGCAATTCTCCTGCCTCAGCCTCCTGAATAGGTGGGATTACAGGTGCATGTCACCACACCTGGCTAAATTTTGTATTTTTAGTAAAGACAGGTTTTCACCATGTTGGCCAGGCAGGTCTTGAACTCCTGACCTCGTGATCCGCCTGCCTCGGCCTCCCAAAGTGTTGAGATTATAGGCGTGAGCCACTGCACCCAGCCAGTTCCCTGTTTTCTACCCCTGTGATTTTGATTCTGTAGTTCTTGGAAGAGAGTCCGATGTCTATTTATTACAGTGTTCCCTAAGCATTCAGAAGGAGATAGTCTGTGGGTGGATTTGTGAAATGTTATTCTTGAATTCTTGATTAATGTTTTTTTCTTTATAGTGGAATGATTTATAATCTCTTGGGCATATACCCAGTCATGGGATTGCTGGGTCAAATGGTATTTCTGGTTCTAGATCCTTCAGGAATCAGCACATTGTCTTCCACAATGGTTGAACTAATTTACACTCCCACCCACAGTGTAAAAGCGCTCCTGTTTATCCACATGCTCTCAAGCATCTGTTGTTTCCTGACTTTTTAATGATCACCGTTCTAACTGGCGTAAAAGGATTAATTTTTAATATAATCTCTTCTGCCTAAATATAGGGCTTGGATTTTGGAGACATCACAGCACATCTTGATTCTTTCTTTTATAAACAGGAATCTGTCTTCCTGACTTGAGTATTATTTCCATGATGAAGCAAAGGACAGAGCCCTGGACTGTGGAGAGTGAAATGAAATTAGCAAAAAATCCAGGTAGATGGGAAGATATGAAAGATATCAACACAGGTAAGAGCTCAGATGGACAGAGTGGAAGCCATGATTTTTTTTTTTGAGACAGAGTCTTGCTTTGTCGCCTGGGCTGGAGTGCAGTGGTGTGATCTTGGCTCATTGCCACCTCCACCTCCCATGTTCAAGCGATTCTCCCGCCTCAGTCTCCCGAGTAGCTGGGATTACAGGCACCCACCAGCATGCCTGGCTGATTTTTGTATTTTTAGTAGAGATGAGGTTTCACCGTATTGGCCAGGCCGGTCTTGAACTCTTGACCTCAGGTGATCTGCCTGCCTCAGCCTCCCAAAGTGCTGGGATTACAGGCATGAGCCACTACGCCTGGCTTACAATTCTTTTGTTCTTGGTCATCATATTTTTGCTTATACAGTTGTTGAGTCTCATTTAACTTCCAATTTATTCGTATAGACTTGTTTGTAATGTCCTCTTTTACATTTATAATTTTAGTTATTTCAGACATACACTTCGTGTTTCTTTCTTCTACTTTAAGTAAGGGTTTGTCAGTCTTATTCAAAGTGTGAACTCTTAGCTTCCTGACTTTCTCTGCTGCTTTTCTGCTGTGTTCTTTGTTTTCTAATCTTATTTTTCCTTCTGCTATCTTTGTGTTTATTTTTTTCTTTACTTTGTGGAGGTGGAAAGTTAGGTTGTTTATATGCTATTTTATTCTAGTTATTTATTTATTTATTTATTTATTTTTTCGGAGACAGCATCTCACTCTGTCGCCAGGCTAGAGTGCAGTGGCACCATCTCAGCTCATCGCAACCTCTGCCTCCCGGGTTCAAGCAATTCTTCTGCCTCAGCCTCCTGAGTAGCTGGGACTACAGGTGCACACCACCACGTCCAGCTAATTTTTATATTTTTAGTAGAGATGGAGTTTCACCATGTTGGCCAGGATGGTCTCCATCTCTTGAGCTTGTGATCCGCCCGCCTCGGCCTCCCAAAGTGCCGGGATTGCAGATGTGAGCCACCGTGCCCGGCATAGTTACTTATTTTTTAAGAGATAGGGTCTCACTGTGTCACCCAGGCTGGAGTGCAGGGCATGATCATAGATCCTGGGATCCAGTGACAGTCTCACCTTAGCCTCCCAAGTAGCAGGACTATAGGCACACGACACTGCCTCACTAATTGAAACAAGAATTTATTTAATCAATTAATTGTTTTTCTGTATGTTTATTTGAGACGGAGTCTTGCTCTGTCACCAGGCTGGAGTGTAGTGGCAGGATCTTGGCTCACTGCAGCCTCCACCTCCCAGGTTCAAGTGATTCCCTTGTCTCGACTTCCCAAGTAGCTGGGACTACAGATGTGCGCCACCATGCCTGGCTGTTTTTTTGTATTTTAGTAGAGAAGGGGTTTCACCATGTTGGCCAAGCTGACTTCGTGATCTGCTCGCCTTGGCCTCCCAAGGTGCCAGGATTACAGGTGTGAGCCACCATGCCTGGCCTATTTATTTTTTTTATAGATGGGGGGTCTCACTTTGTTGCCTAGGCTGGTCTGCAACTCCTGGCTTCAACAGACCCTCCCACCTCAGCCTCCCAAAGTGCTGGGATTACAGATGTCAGCAGCCACACCCAGGCATTTGCTTATTTTTCATGTATGCATACATTATTACACTATCCCTTCTAGCACTGTGTTTGTTGCATTTCCTAGTTCTGCTGTGTTATATGTACATTTTCCTTTGTATCAAGATATTTTCTAATTTTCCTTTTATTTATCTTTATTTATTATATTTTTAAATTTTTTTTGAGATGGAGTTTCACTCTGTCGCCCAGGCTGGGGTGCAGTGGCACGATCTTGGCTCACTGCAGCCTCTGCCTCCTGGGTTCAAATGATTCTTCTGCCTCATCCTCCTGAGTAGCTGGGATTACAGGCGCACACCACCATGCCCAGCTAATTTTTGTATTTTTAGGTGGAGATGGGGTTTCACCATGTTGGCCAAGCTGGTCTTGAACTCCTGACCTCAAGTGATCTGCCCTCCTCAGCCTCCCAAAGTGCTGGAATTACAGCCACTGTGTCCAGCCTATGCAACTGCTCTTAAGTGTCTTATTTTCCCTAAGAGGCTCATCCTACTTTTTCTTAGAAGCTTTCAATTTCTTTTGTGTCTCTCTGCTCATAATCTCTCTCAAATTCACCCGTAATCCTCCTGACTCCTGCAGATTCCCCACTGCTCCAATGCATCACTCCACCTTTTGGGTTTTCTGCACTGCCAGTGTGATATACGAAGTATGCTGATATTTCTTCTAATGTCTGAGTCACATGAGGCAGATTCGTCTGTCAAGGTCTAAACATGCCAGAATCATGGGTTCAAATTAGACTCTTTTCCTGCTTTCCTAGGGAGGAGGTGTGCAGTGAGTAGCCAAACAGGAAACAACCGTGTTACAAATCCACTTGGATTAACCTTCCAGTTACGTCTGCCGGAACTGGAGATATTTCAAGGTGAAGGGAAATTTTACGAATGTAGTCAAGTTGAAAAGTTCATCAGACACAGTTCTTCAGTTTCGCCACTTCAAAACATTTCTTACGGTGTCAAAACGTGCATTTTCAATAAACATAGGAACGATTTTATTGATTTTCCGTTACTCTCAGCGGAACAGAAAGCACACATTAGGAGCAAACCTTACAGATGTAAAGAGCAGAGCAAAGTCTTTAGAGTGTCTTCAGGCTTTCCTAATCCTCAAGTAATCCACGCTGCAGATAAACCTAACAGATGTCATGAATGCGGTAAAGTCTTCAGGAACAAGTCATACCTTGCGGAACACTGGAGAATCCATACGGGAGAGAAGCCTTACAAGTGTAAAGAATGTGGCAAGCTCTTCAATCGAATTGCCTACCTCATCCGACATGAGAAAGTCCATACTGGAGAGAATCCTCACAAATGTAATGAATGTGGCAAGGTCTTCAGTCGAGTTACATACCTTGTACGACATCAGAAAATTCATACTGGAGAGAAACCTCATAAATGTAATGAATGTGGCAAGGTTTATAGTAGTAGTTCATACCTAGCACAGCATTGGAGGATTCATACAGGAGAGAAACTTTACAAGTGTAATAAATGTGGCAAAGAATTTAGTGTGCATTCAAGCCTCACCACCCATCTGTTAATCCATACTGGAGAGAAGCCTTACAAATGTAAAGACTGTGACAAGGCCTTTAGGCACAAGTTTTCCCTAACAGTTCATCAGAGACATCACAACGGAGAGAGACCTTATAAATGTCACGAATGTGGCAAAGTCTTCACTCAGGTTTCACACCTTGCACGACATCAGAAGATTCATACTGGAGAGAAACCTTACAAATGTAATGAGTGTGGCAAAGTCTTCACTCAGAATTCACACCTTGCAAATCATCACAGAATCCATACTGGAGAGAAACCTTACAAATGCCATGTGTGTGGTAAGGTCTTTAGACACAGTTCATGGCTTGCACAGCATCAGAGAATTCATTTATGAGCGAGTCCTTACAAACAGTATGGCAAACTCTATTATACGTTCTAGCGTTAGTCAACATCAGAGAGTCCATACTAGAAAGAAATTATTTAAATGTAGTAAATACGGCACAGGCTGTATCGAGACCTACCAAATCACTAGACTTCAGAACATACGTCTTTGATGAAAGCACACAAATGGATTGTGTGCGCCAAGGCTAACAAGACAAAGTATGTTGAACCTAATGATACGACGTGTGTAAAGGGTGCCAGGACACATGGAAATGGTCTGTTATGTTCAGGTTATTAAAAATGTAATTATTTGGGTTTTGTTTGAAAGGCCAGGTGCGGTGGTTCATGCCTGTAATCTCAGCACAATAGAAAGCCAAGACAGTAGGATCACTTGAGGCCAGGAGATCAAGATCAGCATGGGCAGCACAGCAAGGGCCGTCTCTACAACACGAAACAGTAAGGCGGGCCCTTGGCACGTGTCTGTAGTTCCAGCTACTGCGGAGGCCAAGGCAAGAGGATTGTTCGAGCCCAGGAGTTTGACAGTTTGAGTAATGAGCTATGATCTTACCACTGTACTTCAGCCTGGATGACAAAGTGAGACCCTGTCACAAAAGAAAAAGGCTGCTTTTTATGACTTTCATCCTGAACTTTGGATCTCTTTATGTGCCTTCCCTACAGGCCTTTCACTGTGGTCTCTGGGAAAGAATCAGTAAGAGGACAGGGCTGACTTAATTAACTGAGGAGCGTTTCTATCCAATTTCCTGGAAGAGTAAGGACACTGCCTTTTCAGATTAAATATTGTTTGCTTTAGAGACCATGGAGGTGGATAGAGAATCACAAAGCCATGAAGGCAGTCGTCATGTTTATTGCAGTTAGCACACTCTTTTCCTGACAGGCACAGTGCTGTGCTCTACAACAGATATGAAATAGAGCACAGCATGACTTGAGGACGCTGGGATTTTATCGAAGACAGGTCATTAGGGGCTGATTACGTAGTAGAGATGATGCAGGGGAAGTGGTGGCCGCCACCTCCATTGAATAGCAATAGCTGTTGTTAGCAAAGACTGATTAAAAAGTACTCTAATTTTTGAAATGGAAGAAAGAACAGTTAGAGTAGAGAGTTTAATCAAAACTACCAATGTGGCTGGGTGCGGTGTCTCACACCTGTAATCCCAGCACTTTGGGAGGCCGAGATGGGTGGATTGCCTGAGGTCAGGAGTTCAAGACCAGCCTGGCCAACATAGTGAAACCCCATGTCTACTAAAAATACAAAAAATTAGCTGGGCCTGGTGGTAGGCATCTGTAATTCCAGCTACTTGGGAGGCTGAGGCAGGAGAATCACTTGAACCCAAGAGGTGGAGGTTGCAGTGAACCAAGATCACGCCATTGCACTCCAGCCTGGGCAACAAGAGTGAAACTGCACCTCCACCTGCCCAAAAAATACCAATGTAACATGTTCTTGAGTAGGACTCACATTTAACTGCTGGCATAATTTGCAACTGTTTGATTTAGCGTCCATAGTTCTTAAGTGTGGAACAATAAAGTTTAAATTTTCCAAAGTGTGAATGATTCATTCTTTCTACCAGTATTGTGTTTTAGGATACTTTATTGCCGACAATAATAAGGCACCACTAGTACTTTTTTCTTTTTTTGAGATGAAGTCTTGCTCTGTCACCCAGGCTGGAGTGCAGTGGCATAATCATGGCTCACTGCCACCTCCGCCTCCCGGATTCAAGTGATTCTCCTGTCTCCACCTCGTGAATAGCTGGGATTACAGGCATGCACCACCAGCACCATACCCAGCTAATGTTTTGTATTTTTAGTAGAGATGGGGTTTTCCCATGTTGGCCAGTCTGGTCTCGAACTCCTGAACTCAGGTGATCCATCCGCCTTGGCCTCCCAAAGTGTTGGGATTACCAGCGTGAGCCACTGCGCCTGGCCAGGATTTTTAAGGTTGAAGCATCCACGACAATTTTGTGTGTTAAATGAAATGACATAGACTTTTGGATGTATACACTTGGGTAAGTACTTCAATTATTCTCTGTACTCTTTTTTTTTTTTTTTTTTTTTTTTAAGAGATGGACTTTTTGCTCTTGTTGCCCAGGGTGGAGTGCAGTGGGTGTGATCTCTGCTCACTGCAATCTCCCCTTCCTGGGTTCAAGCAATTCTCCTGCCTCAGCCTCCCGAGTAGTTGGGATTACGGGCATGTGCCACTATGCCCAGCTAATTTTTTTAGGTTTTTAGTAGAGACAGGGTTTCTCCATGTTGGTCAGGCTGGTTGTGAACTCCCGACCTCAGTGATCTGCCTGCCTGGGCCTCCCAAAGTGCTGGGATTACAGGCATGAGCCACCGCGCCTGAACTACCTCTCTGTTCTGCCCTAAGATGCTTATGTGGGTAAAGGGAAAACCACCTAACAGTGCAGCTTCATTGTATTCCCTCAAATGTTCATCACTGTTGATGAACATCAGCTGTATTATGTTTCTATGTGCCTTTTTCCTGTGTGCCAAATAAGACTCCAGGCACCTTCGTTTTCAGGAATCAGAAATACAGATACAAAGTGTGGAGTTCAGGGTGAAAATATTTTAACAGTCATAGTGTTGACCTTGTAGTACTCGGTGACATAATTTGAAAATGTTAGTGTTCAGAAATGTTCTCTTAAGGATGAACACACAGTGGGAATTTTGATTTGGTAGATGAACTAGAAACTTCCTGTTTTCACCCTCATAACCTTTTTGGTAATTTGAACTTTTGATCACTCTTCTGGAACTGCTTTGACATCCACCTGAAGTTTGGTTCGAATATTGAGAATGATGACGCCATGCACTAACGTGGTCTGAAAATGTTTACTACATATGAGGCTCTCTACGGAGAGCAGGTAGACTTCTCCAGCTGGTCCAAAAATGACTTTAGAATGTTGACATAGGTGACTGGCTTGGGGTATTATGATTGTTAAGGGGTAGGACTGGGGTACGCGTGCCCGCTTGTGGTTTGACCTTCCAGCTGGTACCAAAGGAATGGGCACTGAGGTTTTATCGGTTGACCAGATGGGCAGAATAGGAAGAGGGCGTGCAGAGGTGTAAAAGGCGTTAGTGTTCAGACATCACAAAATGCAGTCAACTCTAGTGCAACACTGAAGGCTGCCTCTGGAGACTCTGCCGTCTTGGTTAGGAAAGACCCCAATTTTCTTCATGATAGTATCTTACATTCTTTCTACAGCTACAGATACAGGTCTCATAATACAATGTGATTGTTGAAAACACCTGTGAAATAGTGTTTAGTAAAATTGTCTAAGATACTTTTTACAGTAGACAATGAAAATTATTCTGGGGAAGTGTTTATAATAAATATGTATTACATAATTTATAAGATTTATTAAAATGTATTATAAATATGGTATTACTAGAAAGAGCATTTTCCCAAAAGCTATGGAAATGTCGTTTTCCCATTATAGCATTAAGTAATATATTCCATGGTTCATTTTCTACTCTAATAAAATTATATTTTGTGTGTTATATAGGTATACACATATATATATTTTTACTTTTTTCTTTTTCCATATGTTGCATCCAGATGCTATGCTTGTGGGTTTCTTTGTTTGTTTGTTTGTTTTTTTTTTGAGACAGTCTCGCTCTGTCACCTGTGCTGGAGTGCAGTTGCACAATCTTAGCTCACTGCAGCCTCCACCTCCTGGGCTCAAGGGATCCTCCTGCCCCAGCCTCCTGAATAGCTGAGGTTACAGATGTGTGCCATCATGCCCAGCTAATTTTTGTATTTTTAGTAGAGAGGGTTTTGCCATGTTCACCAGACTGGTCTTGAATTCCTGACCTCAGATGATCTGCCTGCCTCAGCCTCCCAAAGTGCTGGGATTACAGGCTTGAGCCAACACACCCAGCCTAAATATACCTCTAAGTTTTTGTTCCATTTAACAGGTACACAGACTCTAACAGTGGAAATTGAGAAACACACTTTGCAACAATTCATAATATCTCTCTTTTTGAGAGGAGGTCTCCTTATGTTGCTCAGGCTGGTCTCAAACTCCTGGACTCAGCAATTCTGCCTCATAGTCCTGTGTAGCTGGGATCACAGGCCTGCAGCACTACGCCCAGTTAGTGTTGTCTCTCGTGTGTGACAGGAACAGACACCAGACAACTAAAATGAATACTTAGGGCCCCTCAGTGCCATTCAAAGACAGAGGTATGGGCCAAGTTTATGCTGACATTATTATTGTTCCATTTGACAATTATAACGTGTGTTTATAGTGTTTTGAATTTTTCATGTTAGAATATGTGGTGACAATGTTGAAACTGACTCCACTTCTAAATTCCCAGAAAAGAGCAAAGGGTGGCCAGTTGCCATGGCCCACGCCTGTGATCCCAGCATTTTGAGAGGCTGAAGAGGGAGGCTCGATTTAGCCCAGGAGTTCAAGACCACCCTGAGCAAAAGAAGAAAACCCCATCTCTACAGTTTTTTTTTTTTTTAAATTACCAGAGCATTCTGGCACACACCTGTGGTCCTAGCTACTGTGGAGGCTTAGGAGGATCACCTGTGCACAGGGAAGTCAAGGCTGCAATAAGCCCTGCACTCCAGTCTAGGTGACAGAGCGAGACCCTGTCTCAAAAAATTATTCCTAAATAAAAATGAAAATTATTTGTGCCTATGATCCCAGTTACTCAGGAGGCTAAGGTAGAGGATCTCTTGAACCTGGTCCAGGCTGCAATGAACCCTGATTGCACTACAGCACTCCAGCCTGGGCAACAGAGCAAGACTCTGTGATTAAAAAAAAAAAAAGGCCGGGTGCAGTGGCTCACACCTGTAATCCCAGCACTTTCGGAGACCGCAGTGGGCAGATCACTTGAGGTCAGGAGTTCGAGATCAGCCTGGCCAACATGGTGAAACCCCTTCTGTACTAAAAATACAAAAAAATTAGCTGGGCGTGGTGACAGGCCAAATTCCCATCCTTTGATTTATCAAGGGTTACCAAATTCTTTGTCCCCACTGCCAGGTGCTCATACACTGCCCCATAACTGGACCTTTCTAGCCTTGCTCCCTGCTCTACATAAAACCTCTTCTCTGTGGCTCTTGGGCATGTGCAGACCTTGTGGTTGGAGCATCCTCTATTGTAATAATCCTTTTGAATATCATTTCTCCCAACCTAAGTATGAATTTGTGTTTTGACAGATGTAAATATTTTCATTATGCCATCTGTGTTGGAATCTGTTCATTCTTTGTGTGTGTGTGTGGCATAGGCTTTAAACTATACTCAACAGTTGAAAATAGTTCCTAGTTTAGTAAAATACTTTGAATCCTCAATGATTTGCATCTGTGTTATAATGATATTACAGGTAAGCATATGTAAAAATCTTTCTCTAACTGAGGAAATACCCATTTTTATTTATTAGAGAAAAACTATATCCATGTTGGTCCCTTGAAAATTTTATGCTAATTTTATATCCTAAAAGGATCATATTTGGGGTTTGTTTATTTATTTATATATTTTAAGTCTGATAGACGGAGTCTCGCTCTGTCACCCAGGCTGGAGTGCAGTGGCCTGATCTCAGCTCGCTGCAGCCTCTGCTTCCCAGTTCCAATGATTCTCCTGCCTCAGTCTCCCAAGTAGCTGGGGCTACAGATGTGCACAACCACACCCAGCTAATTTTTGCATTTAGTAAATTTAGTAGAGTTTAGTAGAGATGGGGTTTCATCATGTTGGCCAGGCTGGTCTCAAACTCCTGACCTCAAGTGATCCACCAACTCAGCGTCCCAAAGTGCCGGGATTATAGGTGTGAGCCACCTCACCTGGCCAACAGGATCATATTTCAATTAATTAACACTTCAGGATGAATGCAACCTTCCAATAACAGGGATGTGAGAGAGAAGCATACTTATTCGTACATGTTAATTCACAAATATTGCCATAAAATTATTGCCAGTAGACATGAGGCTATTTAAATTTTGAAAATTTTGTTTTACTTTCTTCTAGGTTCACATGAAAAAGAATAACTTACCCATCAAATAACTTTAGTATTATTGCAAGATTGTTCTTTAGTGAAAATCAAGCCAGGAGTCTTCTGAAGACTCTCTTCAGGCTTTGTTACTCCTACATGAGAGAACATTAGGAAAATGAGACACCTAAAAAAGATCACAATTGTTAAAAGTATGTTTTCTAATTACTTTCAGAATGCATATAAAGTGAACTTGAAATTACAGTATACTTAGAAATTATTGATGTAAGCTTATTACAATGTCAACTAAGTTTATCTGAAAGGAATTTGAGGTTAATTCATCTAAACTTGATATAGAATAACATAAAATAAGAAATGTAAAAAAGAACTACATAATTTACATGTATTTTTTTAATCTTTTTTTTTGTTTTGTTTTTTGACTCTTTCTCTGTCGCCCAGGCTGGAGTGCAGTGGCACGATCTCGGCTCACTGCAACCTCCACTTCCCTGTTCAAGCGATTCTCCTGCTTCCACCTAGAGTAGCTGGGATTACAGGCGCTTGCCACCATGTCCAGCTAATTTTTGTGTTTTTAGTAGAGACGGAGTTTCACCTCGTTGGCCAGGCTGGTCTCGAACTCCTGACCTCAAGTAATCCATCCGCCTCTGCCTCCCAAAGTGCTGGGGATTACAGGTGTGAGCCACCAGGTTCGGCCAGTTAATGCTTTTTTAAAAGCAACAACTAGTGACTTCATTTCTCACTGGCCTTAGCCCTCTACGCCCCGGGGGCTGTCCCTAGGAAACTCTGAAGCTGAGTACAGGGTCACCTCTGTTCCTCTCGAAAGAACGGGAATGGAAAAGGAGAGGATTTCTATTCTGCTTTGTGGGCCGTCAGCATGAAATTGCATACTACACTCAGGCAGAGTTTTGCAGTTCACATATTAACTTACATCGCTTTCACAGACAATCCCAGGGCTTTTTAGTTAAATTGCTAAAATTAGCTTTTATGTATTTATTTATTTCAGAGACAGGGTCTCTGTCGCCCAAGCTGGAGTGCAGTGGCCGTCATAGCTCCCTGTAAACTCGAACTCCTGGGCTCAAGCGAATCAGCCTTCGGGATAGCTGGGACTATAGGTGCCCGACCTCACGGCCGGCTCAAGATTAATTTTAACAGCAGGAATTTTCCCGGATGTAATCATCAGCCGACTTTGCTTTGCCGGGGCAAGAGTACAGTTCGGAGACAGGTGAGCTGCTCCAGCCTCGCTAACAGGTCTCGCCTGCAAAACTCAGAAAACAGAGGCGCTGGGAGCTAGGCGGAGGGAAGCGCAGGCTCCGCCCCGGCCACGCCCTGCCGGATCACGCCCCTGCCTGGCCACGCTCTGCTCCGACCCCGCCCCCTCGCTGCGCGCGCAGTTTCCCACAAACCCGGAAGGGGATCGCGTGGAGTGAAGGTCACGCAGTGGCGCGTGAGTTTCCCTTTGTGTAAATTAAATCTGTGCTTCCCAGCTCCCCCGCGCTTCTGTATCCGGGATCTGAGGGGCCACACGGACCTTGAAATCCCCGCACCGCTCCGTCTACCCCGACCAAATTCAGGCGTCTCCGTGAGAGTCCGGCGGTCGCTTCCCTGTGTGTTTAACTATGTCGGCGGCGGGTCCCGTCCCCAGTCTTTCTGCCACAGGGCCATGTAGTCACCTCCTATCGCGGAGTTTTCCTGCTTCACGTCGTTCAGTGATGCCTACACCCGCTGTACACCGCGGAAAGTCCTCCCTGACGAGGTGGATTCCGGTCTATCCTGTCCCCGTAACCTCGCCCTTGTCGGCTCCGGAGCGCAGCGCTCCAATCTCAATCCAGGAGAAGCCGCGACCTCTGCTGGGTTCTGGGATTCTGCAGACCCCACCCCACTGTTGATCCAGACCCTGCCCTTACCCTCCTTGATCCGGGGCCCCGTTGCTCCCCAGGCCTCCTCTTCCCAGCCACCGCTTCTCCGGACGCTGGGTGTGGGGAGGTGACTTATTCTGTCTCCTGACATCCAGTGTTCTTCCGTCCGAAATAACACCCCACCGAAAAGGCATTCTTCTTGGGGGCATCGGATCCCAATCCCTTCCATGTGAGTGGGTGCAGAAAGAGAGATGGAGAGCGAGGGAGAAGAAAGGGAAATACTTTTAAAGAGAAAAGAAGGTTGAGGGAGAGCCGTAAGTAGAGAGTGGATAAGGGATTTGCAGAGACAGAGAATGAGGCCGAGAATGTAGCAGGATGAGAAGAGCAACCAGAGAAATGCAGAGAAAAGTTCCACCTCCGGAGACATGAAGGACACAGCAAGATAGTGAGAGGGGCAGCAAAGTGGGAGGTTCCTCAGATCGAGAGTGGGGGAGAGGAGGAGGAATTTGGAGCCAGAGTAGACAAGAGCAGCCTGGTGCTGGGACAGCAAGAGGGGTCAGCTGGTGACAAGGAGAACAGAGGGAGAACCACAGCAGAGTAAGGCCTGGGATCTCGGGGTGCCAGAGAGTAGGGAAAAGGAGTGTAACAGGGAAGAAGGGATTTAACAGGGGGAGCAGAGGGGGACCAGAGACAGGGAAAGTGGTGGAACCGGTTGTGGTGGCTCACACCTGTAATCTCAGCACTTTGGGAGGCCGAGGCAGGTGGATCACCTGAGGTCAGGAGTTTGAGACCAGCCTGGTCAACATGGAGAAACCCTGTCTCTACTAAAAATACAAAAATTAGCCGGGCGTGGTTGTGGGCACCTGTAATCCCAGCTACTTGGGAGGCTGAGGCAGGAGAATCGCTTGAACTTGGGAGGCGGAGGTTGCAGTGAGCCAGTCGCGCCATTGCACTCTAGCCTGGGCGACAAGAGCAAAAATCCATCTCAAAAAAAAAAAAAAAAAAAAAAGAGGGAGAAATAGATGGAGATTGGGACGGTCAAAGATTGGGCAGAGAGTTAGGAAAAGGGGTGAAACAAGTTGCCAGAATGGAGCAGGTGGAAGAGAAGTAATAGAAGGAAGAAGGGGAGAAACATCAGGAGAAGACAGCGGCTGAAGATGAGCAGAATCCTAGGGAGAAAAGAAAGGACAAAAAAGCTGGAAAAAGAGGGTGAGAATGAGAGATATGTAGAGAATGAGGGAGGGAAGCACACAGTACTGAGAAAAGATTCCTGGGTGCAGGTGATGGTGAATTGATTGGATGTTATGATTAAGTTGGGACATTGATTTCTCTATTTATAATATGAAATTTGCTTTAAAAATACTGATGAAGATGAGATGTACAAAACTCCTGTCTGTAAGGCTGGTGTATTTTATAATTCTTGGCATCAGAGTTTAGCGTCCACTCACATTCCCTGTTCAGGCACAGGTCAGTGACTTGAGTCCTTCATTGTGGGTCACCCACCTTCCTTTCCTGGGACGGCGAGTTTATAAGAGAGCAGGCAAACCAAAGTGTTTTTCCTACTCTCGGAATCAACGCAATAGTGAACACTCGACACAGAATGCCTCATATCTGATGAACAAAATGTGTGGGGATTACTTCCCACCAACAAGCAATTCATCAGACACCACTTGGGTGTTCTGTAATTTCACTCAAGTTGACACCGTCCATGTGGAGTTAGCCTTAGATCCCACAGGTTGGGGGCTCAGTTCCACAAGGCTGCCCCACTTCACATGCCAGTTGTGAGTTCCAGGTTGGGACCTGCACTTCAACTGAACATCAAAAAAGTGAGGATTCCCTTGACCCTTTCCTCAGATTTTATTAATTTGCTAGCTTAGTTTACAGAACTCAAGGAAAGATTTTGCTTAGTTTTACCCATTTGCTATGAACCTAGGATCCACAGAGAGGGGAGGGGGGCTGTGCTCTGTCCCCACTGCTGCAGCGTGCGTGTGGGCTTCCAGGAGGGGAGCGAGTTCTGAAGAAGGGCCAGAAACTGACTTGCTCTTCCTACAGGAGTTTCTTGTCCCTGCATCAACTCTGGTGCAGTGGGCAGCAGAGGACACCTTTCCACAGAGTGGGGTCTGACCTGTGTGTGTGGCTGTGGCACAGGAAGGGGACTCTGGTGCAGTGGGCAGCGGAGGACACCTTTCCACAGGGTGAGGTCTGACCTGTGTGTGTGGCTGTGGCACAGGAAGGGGAATGTGTTGATTCTGAACCCTAAACAGCATATTTTAAACATTTAGGACTGACTTCTGAAGTGTCATGCTGTGTGATAAAAAAGCCCAGAAGAGAAGGAAGAGGAAAGAACCCCGGAAGAGGAAGAGGAAAGCAAAGGAGTCAGGGATGGCTCTTCCTCAGGTAAAGTGATATTCTCAGTAGATTGTTCTGTCTCCTTCCTTTCTGAAATGCCAGGCATTGGATTTGTGAGTTTTTTTCCGAGTCTGAAGCGTCCTGCCTGACAGGTTTGCTGGCGCTCACCCATGCCTTCCCTCAGTCCTTCTCATCTCAACTAGATTCCATCTCTGGTGACCCAGTGACATGAGCTTGGGAAGAGGCTGCACTGGGCATGGTCCTGGGAAGGGCTCTCCCCAGACGTGGATGGAGACGGGGTGTGGGCCCCGTGGTGTCAGGGCTGCTGGGCAGGAGGGAGTGTTCAGGGGCCACATCTGGTGCACCGTCAGCTCTCTGTAGAGCAGAAGCTGCACGTGGAAGTCACGTATTGTGCACAAGCACCTAGTAAATTCTAGGAAAGGAGTTCAGGAAGGAGAAACCTTTTCTGCCTGATTATTTTTTTTGGTGGTGGGGACCAAGTCTCACTCTGTCATCCAGGCTGGAGTGTAATGACATGATAGCTCGCTACAACCTCCGACTCCCGGGTTCAAGCGATTCTTGTGCCTCACTCACCCAAGTAGCTGGGATTACAGGCACCCGCCACCACGCTTGGCTATTTATTGTATTTTTAGTAGAGACGGAAGTTTCACCATGTTGGCCAGGATGGTCTTGAACTCCTGACCTCAGGTGATCCACCTGCCTCAGCCACCCAAAGTGCTGAGATTACAGCGTGAGCCACCTCGTCCAGCCTTCCTGCCTGATTTTTACTACATTTGAAGCTAAATGCCTTTCCCACTTTCCATGTCTGGCTTGGTTCAGGAGGACGTTTCCTCAGCATTCTCAGCACATGCCTCTCACGGAGACTGATTTTCCTTCAGGGAGTCTCCTGCAGCAGCAGTATTGGGCAAAAAATATAATTTTGCTCAGAGATTGGAGCAGATTTTTCTTGTCATTAGGAAGAAATCATATTCTTGTCCATCAATTATTATTAGCATTTTTTAACGTCAAATTATGTATAAATTTGTCTTATAGGAAAACTCCAAATGTACAGGTTAGGCCATCAAATACAAAGCATCCCTGTCCTAAATGTCTAAATGACATGTATGTAGTTGTTACGGAGGGCAGCCTTCCGCTCTCCCCCAGTCTCACTGGGGACCCTCTGCTGTCAGCTCCGTCAAGAGTGAGAGCAAGAGCCGGGCGCGGTGGCTCACACCTGTAATCCTAGCACTTTGGGAGGCCGAGGTGGGCAGAGATTGGGAGTTTGAGACCAGCCTGACCAACATGGAGAAACCCTGTCTCTACTAAAAGTACAAAATCAGCTGGTTGTGGTGGTGGGTGCCTGTAATCCCAGCTGCTTGGGAGGCTGAGGCAGGAGAATCGCTTGAATCTGGGAGGTGGCAGTTGAGGTGAGCTGAGATCTCACCATTGCACTCCAGCCTGGGCAACAAGAGCAAAACTCCATCTCAAAGCAAACAGAAAAGAGTGAGAGCAAGTCCTGTAGAGATACATTTCTACAGCATTATGGTATTTTAAGTAAAATTCTCAGTGATTGTTTTGTGATACTTTGTTCTGTACGTAGTGAAAATTTGCTCCTTTACACCCTCATGTGAAGGTTCTCTGAATTAAAAATCGGTCACCTCTCTGTTATTAGTGTCTGGCCTGGTTTAGGGAGGACGTGCTTTTCTGCCCAGCTGGAGACTCGGGAGGTCCTGAGCCTTGTCTGGGATGGGTCCTGCCAGGGCTTTGCTTGTCACGTCCTCACTGAAGCAGGCGGCCAGGTTCTGCTCGGGAGCTCCCCTTTCTGGACCTGCTCTGCGGCCTGCGTGGGGCCATAGGAAGGTGTATGCCCATGTTACTGTGCCCTCTGGTTCATGCTGGTGCCTTTGTTTTTAGTGGCCTCCTGACCTGGGGCCCTGTTACTTCTATGCTTATGTTCAGTCAGGTCAGAAACTTGTCCCTCAGGCAGTCCCCTGAAAAGTCAGAAGGTTGGGTAGACATTCCCATTGTTCTCCTCCCTCAGGAGAGATGGGGAGTTTGTGTATCCTCTGGATGATGGCATGTCATGCCAGGCAGGGGCTCTGGCGAGCGGGTGTTGCACATTTTCCCACTGGTCTCCCAGCAGGTTCACTTGGTACTGGTACATCTCTGGGTGCAGCCTCCTGAGTGGCCTCTGGATTTTTCACAAAGGCAGTTGGCCCATGTATTCTTGTTTAATTTGTGTCTACAGGGATTCAAAGTGGGCTGGGGCTTTCTGTTCTTCTGTCTTGCTGACATTACTCTTAGTAGAGCTGCAGATTTCTTTTTTTTTTTTTTTTTTTTTGAGACGGAGTTTCACTCTTGTTGCCCAGGCTGGAGTGCAATGGCACATTCTCGGCTCACTGCAACCTCCACCTCCTGTCTAAGCCTCCCAAGTAGCTGGGATTACAGGCATGTGCCACCATGCCCAGCTGATTTTTTGTATTTTTAGTAGAGACGGGGTTTCACCATGTTGACCAGGATGGTCTCGATCTCTTGACCTCGTGATCCACCCGCCTCAGCCTCCCAAAGTGCTGGGATTACAGGTGTGAGCCACCGCGCCCGGCCTAGAGCTGCAGATTTCTTGCACAGGTCTGGAAGGTCTTTTAGTTAGAGGCCATGTATATTTCTTTTTATTTTCTCTCTTTCTTTTTTTGCTACAAAGACGTACCCAAAGGCCATGTATATTTTCTAAGGGAGATATAGGATGTTCCTTTACTGTATGTGTCTTTTTATAAATAGTGCTGCTGAAGACGGAAACTCATTTCAATATATTCTTTTTTCTTTTTTAAAATTTCTCTTTTTTCTTCCTTCTCTTCCTTCCCTTCCTTTCCTTCCTTCCTTCCCTCCCTCCCTCCCTTCCTCCCTTCCTCCTTTTCTTTTTTTTTTTTTCTTAGAGTCTTGTTCTGTTGCCCAGGCTGGAGTGCAGTGATGTGATCTCAGCTCACTGCAGCCTCTGCCTCCCAGGTTCAAGCAATTCTCTGCCTCAGCCTCCAGAGTAGCTGAGGTTACAAGTGCCTGTCACCACGCCCAGCTAATTTTTTTGTATTTTCAGTAGAGATGGGGTTTCATCATCTTGGCCAGGTTGGTCTTTAACTTCTGACTTCGTGATCCACCCGCCTCAGCCTCCCAAAGTGCTGGGATTACAGGCATGAGCCACCACACTCGGCCTTCTTTCTTTTTGAGATTGCATCTTGCCCTGTCACCCAGGCTGGAATGCAGTGGCATGATCTCGGCTCACCGCAACCTCTGACTGCTGGGTTCATGCTATTCTCATGCCTCAGCCTCACGAGTAGCTGAGATTACAGGTGCCTGCTGCCACACCCAGCTAATTTTTTTGTATTTTTAGTAGAGATGGGGTTTCACCAAGTTGGTCAGGCTGGTCTCAAACTCCTGACCTCAAGTGATCCTACTGCCTTGGCCTCCCAAAGTGCTGGGATTACAGTGGTGAGCCACTGTGCCAGGCCAATATATTCTTGTTAGTTAATATGCTAAAATGACATTCTTTGTCTTGGTTACAATCATGTTGTTAATTATTATTTTTAAATCCAGCTCTTTCCTACCCCAACCCTCACTAATTTTTTTTTTTTTTTTTTTTTAATTAAGACGGGGTTTTACCATGTTGGTCAGGCTGGTCTTGAACTCCCAACCTCAGGTGATCTGCCCGCCTTGGCCTCCAAAGTGCTTGGATTGCAGGCGTGAGCCACCATGCCCGGACACTAATTTTTTTTTTAATCTCTTCTTCTGGTTCCTGCTTAGGCATCCTGTGCAGTGGTGATTGGCTGGAAAAAAGACCAACCCCCTTTTCCCTGCCTGAAAGCAGAGGAAATGTGTGCCATGTTTTCTGCTGATTATGACGTGTCATGAGCTGCTCTTGCTTAATAAAACCATGGTTGTTTTTGTTTTCCAGTTTTATTTTTGGTCTTATTTTTAATTGTATAGTAATTTCTTAAAATATATACTGCTGAAATATTTTCTTTGACTTAATTTGTTAAATTATAATATATCATTAATAAATTTTCCATAATGTATTAATGTTTTATTAATGGAATATATTGATAAACCCTATTGGGCTTTTGTAAATACATAAATACCTAAATTTTATGGACACAATTATTATGTAAGTCAGGGGTCAATCACATGTGTGTAGAATCCCAGCTTCTTGGGAGGCTGAGGTAGGAGGATTCCCCCGAATGCAGGAGTTTGAGACTACCCTAGGCAACATGGTGACACCCAATCTCAATTTTTAAATATATATATATATCATGTTTTTACATAAATAGAGATGGGATCTCCCTACATTGCCCAGGCTGGTCTCAAACCGCTGGCCTCAAGCAGTCCTCCCACCTTGGCCTCCCGAAGTGCTGGGACTACAGGTGTGAGCCACCAAGCCCAGCCTACATTTGTATTTTTGAATCTGGGTATTTAATAAAGATTGGAATCCAACCTGCTGTGTTTTTTCATGGTCTACCATTTTTCAATGGCTTAATATATAATAATGTTTATAAACTAAATTGAATACAATTTATAAATTTTTGTTGCAAACATGTTGAAATGTACATAGCAAAAATAAAATAACTATGACAGGTGGGTTCAGTGGTACAAACCTTTAGTTCCAGCTACTTGGGAGGCTGAGGAAGGAGAAACATTTGAGCCCCAGGAGTTCAAGACTGTAGTGCACCGTGAATAAGCCACCGCCATCCATCCTGGACACTATAGTGAGACCCTGTCTCTGGAAATTACAAAAGTGATGACAAATGTCATCTAAAAAATAGGTTATTAACAGACAACTCCTGTTTCAGTTGATGTGCATAAATGTGTATGTGTGCTAGTGTATATGCATCTAAGTGTACATGCATATACATATAGATAAGTGTGTGTTCGTGACTGCACAGATGAGCAAGCCTCTGGTTTTATTAAAGGCACATCATCTTTATATATATATATATTTTTTTTTTAACAGTTGAAATTACGGTGAAATATTTTCCATGACCACAGAAATTGTCCTACACCATTGTATTAACGAGTCAATGGCTGTGAATAGTAACATGTTATGGGATACATGTGTGTACTCACATATAATGACCTTTTATGCAGGTCCATGATTTTATCCCTGAACTTGTTTTAGATTTTTTCAATTAGGTAATTGTCAGTTTACTTTTGATGCTGATCTGTTCATTGTTTGATTCTTTAGGTTCGGCTCTGATTCCCGGACACCTGGGGTCGGTGCTTACTCTGCCGTTTTTAGCCCTTACAGCTGGGGCGAGTTTCTTAGCATATCTGTGACACAGTTGTCTTCTCAGTAAGACAAAGCTCTTTCTTTCATGGGCTGTTGTTGTCATAGCAGTTAGTACATTTAAAGCATTTGCAGTAGTGCCTGTCACATGGGAAGTGTTTAAAAGCTTCAGTCGTTGTTGTTATCATCATAGTTTTATAATTCCCTTTTTTTTTTTGTTTTTTGTTTTTTGTTTTTTGAGACAGAGTCTCACTCCGTCACCAGGCACCAGGCTGGAGTGCAGTGGCATGACCTCAGCTCACTGCAACCTCCGCCTCCCGGGTTCAAGCAATTCTCCTGCCTCAGCCTCCCTAGTTCCCTTTTTTTTTTTTTGAGACAGAGTCTAACTCTGTAGCCCAGGCTGGAGTACAGTGGCGTGTTCTCGGCTCACTGCAACCTCCCCCTCCCAGGTTCAAGCAATTCTACTGCCTCAGCCTCCTGAGAAGCTGGGATTACAGGCGCCCACCAGCACGCCTGGCTGATTTTTGTATTTTTAGTAGAGACAATGTTTCACCATATTGACCAGGCTGGTCTCAAACTCTTGACCTCTGGTGATCTGCCCACCTCGGCCTCCCAAAGTGCTGGGATTATAGGCGTGAGCCACCGCACCTGGCTCACAATTCTTTTTTTTTAAGCCACTGCGGATATTGTCTTCTCTGAAGATGCCACTTGTATTGGAGTGTTGAAAATATCTATTGCTTCTATAGAGATAACTGTGGGTTTCTTATCTGTATTTCTTTGTTTTTCTTTTCTTTGAGAAGGAGTCTTCCTCTGTCGCCAGGCTGGAGTGCACTGGCATGATCTCAGCTCATTATAACCTCCACCCCCTGGGTTCAAGCGGTTCTCCTGCTTCAGCCTCCCAAGTAGCTGAGACTACAGGCATGAGCCAGCACGCTCGGCCTCTTATTTTTGTTTCTTAAATGCCCACAGAATGAGTATCTACATAGATTTTTAAAATAAAGTTTCTTATGGAAAAGTGTAATAAACCACAATGAACAGGCCGGGGGTGGTGGCTCACGCCTGTAATCCCAGCACTTAGGGGGACCGAGATGTGTGGACCAGCTGAGATCAGGAATTCGACAGCAGCCTGGCCAATGTGGCAGAATTCTGTCTCTACTGAAATACAAAAATCAGCCGGGTGTGATGGTGCACACCTATAATCCCAACTACCTGGGAGGCTGATGCACGACAATTGATTGAACCCAGGAGGCGGAGGTTGGAGTGAGCCAAGGTGGCACCACTGCACTCCAGCCTAGGCGACAGAGCAAGACTCTGTCTCGAGAAGAGAAGAAAACACATTACGGACACATAACTACGTCACAAATACCTTAGTGTGGATTTGTCAGAACATTCACTTCAATCGAGTTAATCTTTCCAACTCTCTTCTCATTTTGAGTGAAGACAAATTCCCTTTCCATATCATGTTGGTAAAATGTGTTTTCATTTTAGGGACACTTGACATTCACAGATGTGGCCATAGAATTCTCTCAGGAGGAGTGGAAATGCCTGGACCCTGCACAGAGGGCTTTGTACAAGGATGTGATGTTGGAGAACTACAGGAACTTGGTCTCCCTGGGTGAGGATCTTGCCCCTGCAGAAGCCAGGATCTGCCCTTGGTATCTCGGCACTTTCCCTTGAGTGCCTCCCGGGAGCCTCTGTATTGCTTGACTGAGATTAAAACCTTGTTGACTTGGGAAGGGCATGGTGGCTCACGCCTATAATCCCAGCCCTTTGGGAGGCTGAGGCAGGCTGATCACCTGAGGTCAGGAGTTCAAGATGAGCCTGGCCAACATGGTGAAACCCCATCTCCACTAAAAATATAAACATTAGCCACGTGCGGTGGTGGGTTCCTGTAATCCCAGCTACTGGGGAAGCTGAGGCAGGAGAATCGCTTGAACCAGGGAGGCGGAGGTTGCAGTGAGCCGAGGTCACACCACTGCACTCCAGCCTGGGCAACAAAAGCAAAACTCCATCTAAAAAAAAATAAAACCTTGTAGACTCAAAAATGAAAAGCTCCATAGTGTTTTCTGGAGTTGAAATGTCTCTTTTCTTCAGATACTCTGTCCCCTTCAGTATACATCATTGGGGGTACCAGGGCTGAAGTAGGCATAAAACCTTTCTTGTTTGTTTTTGAAATTGAGTCTTGCTCGGTTGCCCAGGCTGGAGGGCATTCACTTGAGCCTCAGCCTCCCTAGTAACCAGGATTACAGGCGTCTGCCACCACGCCTGGCTCATTTTTGTATTTTTCATTTTTACAGCGTTGGTCAGGCTGGTCTCAAACCCCTGGGCTCAAGCAGTCCACCCTCATCAGCCTCCCAAAATGCTGGGGTTACAGGCATGAGCCACCACACCCAGCTGCATAAAACCTTATGGCAAACTTTTAAGATGCTCACATCCCTGTTTTGTACTCCTGGGCTTTATACTCAGGAGTTCTTGGAAGGGGCTCGATGTCTGCATGTTTCAGTGTTCCCTAAGCATTCAGAAGGAGGCAGTCTGTGGATGAGTTTGTGAAACATTATTATCGATTCATTTGTGACAGCCTCTCCCCCACCTAGACAGAAGGCTTGGATTTTGCGGATGCCGCAGCACATTTTGGTTCTTTTTTTACAAACAGGAATCTCTCTTCCTGACCTGAACATTAACTCCATGTTGGAGCAAAGGCGGGAGCTCTGGTCTGGTGAGAGTGAAGTGAGAATAGCAAAAAGTGCAGACCGGAGGGAACGCATCAAAGTTGTAAACACAGGTGAGCGCTCAGATGGGCGGGGTGGAAGCCGCACTGTTGTTTGGGCTTTTTTGTTTTGTCTTGTTTTGGTTTTTGTTTTTATTTTTGTGTTTGTCTTGTTTTTGAGACAGAGTGTCACTCTGTCATGAAACAGAGCCTGGGAGACAGAGCAAGACTCGGTCTCCAAAAATATATATATATATATATTTTTTTTGACTGGAGATTTTATTTTTTCTTTCTTTTTTTCTATGTATTTACTTATTTGAGATGGAATCTCACTCTGTTGCCAAGGCTGGAGTGCGGTGGAGCTATCTCAGCTAACTGTAATCTCCACCCCCCCGGGTTCAAGGGATTCTGCTGCCTCAGCCTCCCAGGTATCTGCAATTACAGGCACCTGCCACCATGCCTGGCTAATGTTTTTTGTATTTTTAGTAGAGATGGGGTTTCACCATGTTGTCCAGGCTGGTCTCAAACTCCTGACATTAACTAATCCACCTGCCTCGGCTTCCCAAAGTGCTGGGATTATAGGTGTGAGCCACTGTACCCAGCCTCTTTTTATTTTGCAGATACAGGAATCTGGCCACGTTGCCCATGTTGATTTTGAATCCCTGGGCTCAAGCAATCCTCCTGCCTCGGCCTCCAAAATTACTCTTGATTACCGGCATGAGCCACCATGCCTGATCTTATTTTTTATTTTGAATTTAGATTTAATTGATTGCCAGGAATATTCACCTCATTTCCCCCACAGCTTCATTCTCTCCCCTCCCTGCTTCTGTTCTGTTTGTATGAATTTCAGTATTTTGGATACTCAAGTGGAATCATACAGTATTTATCTTGTTATGACTGGCTTATCTCACTGAGTGTAGTGTCTTTCAGGTTCATCTATTTTGTAGCACATCAAAAAAACTGTATATTCTTTTAGGACTGAAGAATGTTTTTCTGTTGTCTGTACCACAATTTGTTTAACTGTCCATCCATTGGTGGACACATGCATTACGTCTACCTCTTTATTATTTTGAATAATGCTGCTATGAACATGGGTTTTGTTTTGTTTTTGTGTTTTTTTTTTTTTTTGGAGACGGAGTTTCGCTCTTGTTGCCCAGGCTGGAGTGCAATGGCACGATCTCGGCTCACCACAACCTCCGCCTCCTGGGTTCAGGCAATTCTCCTGCCTCAGCCTCCTGAGTAGCTGGGATTACAGGCACGCGCCACCGTGCCCAGCTAATTTTGTTTTTGTTTTTTGAGATGGAGTCTCACTCTGTCACCCAGGCTGGAGTACAGTGGTGTGATCTTGGCTCCCTGCAACTTCTGCCTCCCAGGTTCAAGCAATTCTCCTGCCTCAGCCTCCTGAGTAGCTGAGACTATAGGCACACGCCACTACGCCCAGCTAATTTTTGTATTTTTAGTAGAGGTGGGGTTTCACCGTGTTGGCCAGGCTGGTCTCAAACTCCTGACCTTGTGATCCACCTGCCTCGGCCTCCCAAAGTGCTGGGATTACAGTTGTGAGCCACAGAGCTCAGCCTTGAGCATGGGTTTTTAAGTATCTCTTCAAGATGATGTCTTCATTTTTAAAAAAATTATTTTTTTTTTTTGTTTGTATTTTTGAGACAGTTTCACTCTTGTCTCCCAGGCTGGAGTGCAATGGCTCCATCTAAGCTCACTGCAGCCTCTCCCTCCCAGATTCAAGCAATTCTCCTGCCTCAGCCTCCTGAGCTAGTGGAATTACAGGCTTGAGCCACCGCGCCCGGCCCTGGGGGAGGTCTTAAGACCCAGCATCAGAAAGCTGGGGGAAGATGAGGCAGATGAAAGGAAGGCAAGAGAAGGTTAGAGAAGTTCTGTTTCCTGAGGCCTGCAGGGAAGGCCTAACACACCCAACATTATAACAAAGACTGTAGCAAGGGCCGTGGGAGTTATTAGCCAGGAACCGTGGGTGACAGCCAATGTATATATCTCTTGTATTATTTATTTTTAATTCCGTTTTTTTTTTTTTTGAGATGGAGTCTCACTCTGTTGCCCACGCGGGAGTGTAGTGGCGCGATCTTGGCTCACTGCAGTCTCTGCCTCCTGAGTAGCTGGGATTACAGGCGTGCGCCACCATGCCTGCCTAATTTTTTGTATTTTTAGTAGAGACAGGTTTTCACCACGTTAGCCAGGATGCTCTCCATCTCCTGACCTTGTGATCTGCCCACCTCAGCCTCCCAAAGTGCTGGGATTACAGGTGTGAGCCACCATGCTGGGCCTATATCTCTGTGTATTGTAACACTACATGGGAGTTCTGGAACCAGTCCTCCCTGGAAACCAAGGAACAGCTGTATTCTGAATAGAAATAATGCAAGTAGGATTTCTGTGTTCCTTTTTCCCCCTAATCATGGAGGAAACCTCTTCATTCTTTAAGCATTGAATATGATGTTACCTGGTGGTAGACGCCTTGTATTCCTCGTGTGTCGAGTGTTTTTATCATAAGTGATTGTTGAAGTTTTTCAAATGTTTTTCTGTATTAGCCAAGATCATTGTGTGGGTTTTTTTCTCTTTATTCTGTTACTGTCAGGTATCACAGGGATTCATGTTCCTAAGTTACGTGATCCTTGCATTCCTAGAATAAATTCCACTTTGTCATGGTGTGTGATCCATTTTAACACACTAATGAGTTTGTTTTGCTAGCTTTTTGTTGAGGATTTTGGCATTCGGTTAATCAGAAGTACTCCTCTGCAGTTTTCTTGTAGGGCCTTTGCCTGTGCTTTCAAGGTAACCCTACTCGTATTAAATGAGTTTGGAAGTGTTCTCGTCACCCTCATGGAAGATTTTTAGGAGTTCTCGTGTTAAATGTTTGTTTCTTCAGTGTCTGATAGAATTTTACAGTCGGGTCATCTGGTCCGTTGTTATTTTAGTTGGTAAGTGACTCGGTCGCCTTATTTGTTACCGGTGTGTATAGAGTTTCTGCTTCTTCATGCTTAAGTCTTGGTAAGTGGTGTCTATCTAGAAATTTATTCATTTTTTTCTTCATTATCATGTTTTATGTTGCCACACAGTTATTCAATCTCATTTTCTTCAACTCATTTTCATTTGTAAACATTCATTCGTGGGTTTTATTTTCATTTTCTTTCTTTTTTTTTTTTTTGAGACGGAGTTTCACTCTTGTTACCCAGGCTGGAGTGCAATGGCGTGATCTCGGCTCACCGCCACCTCCGCCTCCTGGGTTCAGGCAATTCTCCTGCCTCAGCCTCCTGAGTAGCTGGGATTACAGGCACGCGCCACCATGCCCAGCTAATTTTTTGTATTTTTAGTAGAGACGGGGTTTCACCTTGTTGACCAGGATGGTCTCGATCTCTTGACCTCATGATCCACCCGCCTCGGCCTCCCAAAGTGCTGGGATTACATGCATGAGCCACCGCGCCCAGCCTCATTTAAATTTTTTGAGCGGAGTCTCATTCTATTGCCCCGGCTGGAGTGCAGTGGCCCAATCTCAGCTCGCTGCAATCTCTGCCTCCCAGGTTCAAGTGAGTCTCTTGCCGCAGCCTCCCAAGTAGCTGGGATTACAGGCACCTGCCACCGGCTAATTTTTGTGTTTTTAGTAGAGACGGGTTTCACCATCTTGGCCAGGCCAGTGAACTTCTGACCTTGTGATCCACCTGCCTTGGCCTCCCAAAGTGCTGGGATTACAGGCGTGAGCCACCTTTTCTGGCAATTTTTGTATTTTTAATAGAGATGATTTTGCCATGTTGGCCAGGCTGGTCTTAAACTCTTGACCTCAAGTGATCTGCTCACATTGGCCTCTTTAAAGTGCTGGGTTACAGGCCTGAGCCACTGCGCCCTGCCTGTAACCATCCATTTGTAATGCCCTCTTTTCCATTTCTAATTTTAGATACTTGGATGTCATGCTTCATGGTGTTTTGGTTTTTTTTTTTTTTTCCAGGGTATCTGCTAAGGGTTTGCCAGTCTTCTTATCATTCACAATATGAACCCTTGGCCGGGTGTGGTGGCCCGTGCCTGTGATCCCAGCACTTTGGGAGGCCAAGGCAGGCAGATCACTCAAGGTCAGGAGTTTGAGACCAGCCTAGTCAACATGGTGAAACCCTTTCTCTACTAATACAAAAATTATCCAGGTATGGTAGCAGGCATCTGTAATCCCAGCTACTCGGGAGACTGAGGCAGGAGAAAGGCTTGAACCCAGGAGGTGGAGTTTGCAGTGAGCTGTGATCATACCATTGCACTCCAGCCTGGGTGACAAGAGTGAGACTCTGTCTCAAAAAACAAAAAAAAAATTAGCTGGGCGTGGTGGCACATGCTTGTAATTCCAGCTACTCTGGAGGCTGAGGCAGGAGAACCACTTGAACCCGGGAGGTGGAGGTTGCAGTGATCCAAGATGGCCTCACTGCACTCCAGCCTGGATGACAGAGCAAGACTTAGTCTCAAAAAAAACAAAACAAACAAACAAAAAAAAGCAAATTAAAAACCCAGTAATATGAACCCTTAATTTCATGACTTTCTCTAGTGCTTCTCTATTCTTTGTTTTTGAGTCTTTATTTTTTCTTTCTGCTACCTTTGTGTTTAGTTTACTTCTTTTTTCTATCTTTTTTTTTTAGACAGATTCTGGCTCTATCGCCCAGACTGGAGTGCAGTGGTGCTGTCTCCGCTCACTGCAACCTCCGTATCCTAAGTTAAAGCAATTCTTCTGCCTCAGCCTCCTGAGTAGCTGGGACTATAGGCATGGGCCACCACGCCCGCCTAAATTTTCTAATTTTCACATTTTTAGTAGAGATGGGGTTTCACCATATTGGTCAGACTGGTCTTGAACTCCTGACCTCCTCATTCGCCCACCTTGGCCTCCCAAAGTGCTGGGATTACAGGCATGAGCAACCACACCTGGTCTGTTTACTTCATTGAGGTATAAGGTTAGGTTGTTGATATGTAATTTTTTATTTTTTCATTTTCATTTTTTTTTTTGAGATTGGGTCTTGTTCCGTCACCCAGGATGGAGTGCGGTGGTGCGATCATAGTTCACAGACGCCTGGAGCTCTTGGGATCAATCGATCGTCATGTATCAACCTCCCAAGTAGCTGGGACTACAGGTGCACAGCACTGTGCCTTGCTAACTGAAAAAAAAAAGTTGTAGAGATGGGGTCTCACTTTGTTGTCCAGGCTGGTCTGCAACTGCTGTCTTCAAGCGATCCTCTTGCCTTGACCTCCCAAAGTACTGGGATTTTGGGTTTGAGCCACCATGCCTGGCCATTTCTTTATTTTTAATAATTTAATGTAAGCTTTTAATTTTAATTAAATTTTAATAATTTAATAATTTAATTAATAATGTAATAATTTAATGTAATAATTTAATATTTAATGTAATAATTTTTAAAATTTTAATGTAAGCTTACGTTGTTATAATATCCTCAGCGTTGTTTTTGTTGTAGTTCATGTGTTCTGGTGTGTCATTTTTCTTTTCCTTTGTATTGATATCTTCTAATTTCCTTGTGATTTCTGAATCGTTGGTTTTATGCATGTTGTTTAATTTGGACATACTTGTAGGTTTTTCCATTTTTTCTCTTGTTGTTAATTCCTGGTTTTATTTCAGCACGATAGGAATCATTTTATAATTTTCCACTTTTAAATTTTTTTTAAATTTGCTTCTTGTCTTGACATGTATTCTAAAAATTGTTCTGTAGGCATTTAGAAAATGTGTATTCTGCTCTTGTAACATGCTGTGTTCAGTATACATCTGTCTTGTCTTACAGGCCTACTGTGATGTTTTAGTCTCTATTTATTCTTCTATCCCGTTCCATCCATTTTTGAAAATGGGATAGTAAAGTCCACTTCTATATTGTGGAGCTGTTTATTTCTCTTTTGATTTTTGTCAGTGTTTTCATTTTATATTCAGGCGCTGTGATGTTTGGTGCATATGTATGTATAACTGTTATATCTTCTTGGTGAATTGAATCCTTCGTCGTCATCATAACCTTTGTGTCTTGTAACAGTTTTTGAGTAAAAGCATATTCTCTCTGACGTTAACATAATGCCAGTTACCGTTTGCATGGAGTATCTTTTTCCATCCTTCCAATTTCAGCCAATAAATGTCCTTAGAGTTTAAGGGTGTCGCTTGTGGATAAGATTGGGCTAGATTGTGATTTTTTCTGATTACAAAATTGAGTGTTTAGCTCTCCAGTACCGTAGAGAAGACCTTAATCACTGTGGCCATTTAGTCACATACTGTCTGTAGATCTTCTGGCATCGTATAAATGTTTCTCCTTCATTTCTCTCTTGCTGCCGTCTTGTGTGTGTGTGTTGGGGGGGGCGTGGTTTGTAGTGACATGCTTTGATTTTCATCTTGTTTCATTTTGTGTATATTCTATTGGGTTTTTTTTTATTTTTGAGACGGAGTCTCGCTCTGTTACTCAGGCTGGAGTGCAGTGGCATGATCTTGGCTCATTGCAACCTCCGCCTCCTGGATTCAAGTGATTCTCCTGCCTTAGCCTCCTGAGTAGCTGGGACTACAGGCACATGCCACTATGCCAGGTTCATTTTTGTATTTTTAGTAGAGACGGAGTTTTGCCATGTTGGCCAGGCTGGTTTCAAACTCCTGACCTCAGGTGATCCATGCACCTCAGCCTCCCAAACTGCTGGGATTACAGGTGTGAGCCACCGTGCCCAGCCTCTGTTGTTTCTTTGTGTGTAGTTACCATTGCAGTAAAATAAAACATTATACAGGTCAAACAATCCATTTTAAAATGGTAACAGCTTGGCTGGGCACTGTGGCTCACTCCTGTAATCTAGCATTTTGAGAGGTTAAGGTGGGCAGATCACTTGAGGTCAGGAGTTTGAGACCGGTCTGACCAACATGAGGAAACTCCAACTCTACTAAAATACAAAAAATTAGCCAGGCATGGGCGCCTGTAGTCCCAGCTACTTAGGAGGCTGAGGCAGGACAATCGCTTGAACCCGGGATGCAGAGATTGCAGTGAACTGAGATCGTGCCACTGCATTCCAGCCTGGGCAACAGAGTGAGACTCCATCTCAAAAAAGATTTTTTTAATTAAATTTTTAAAAATAAAGTGTTAACAGCTTGACTCTGATTATGTGCACAAAGCACTGCTTTATGACTATTAATGGCAGAAATTGCTTCTGTATACGTTTTGTCCCCGTAAACATATATTATAGTGCTTCATAAGATTTTGTCTTTCACATGCTAGGGAAGAATTAAAAGCAAAGTTACAAATAAAAAGTGCAGTGATACGTGTCTCTGTTTGATCATTTATTTACTTTTTTTTCATTTTGAGATGGAGTCTCACTATGTCACCCAGGCTGGAGTGCAGTGGCACAATCTTGACTCACTGCAACCTCCGCCTCCCAGGTTCAAGTGATTCGCCTGCCTCAGCCTCCCGAGTAGCTGGGATGACAGGCATGCACCACCATGCAATTTCTGTATTTTTAGTAGAGATGGGGTTTCACCATGTTGGCCAGTCTCATCTCAAACTCCTGACCTCAAGCAATCCGCCTGCCTCGGCCTCTCAGAGTGATGAGATGACATTTGTGAGCCGCTGCACCTGGCCCATTTATTTACTTCAGTGGAGAATTTTATCTTCCCATTTGGGTTACCAGTACTATCTGGATTCCTTTTATTTTATTTTGAAGGACTCCCTGGAGCATTTGTTGTCGGACAGGTCTTGAGCACTAATGAACTTCCTTAGCTCTTCTTTATTGAGGAAAGTCTAAATTTCTCCTTTGTTTTTGCAGGTGCCTTTTGCTAAATATAGTATTCTTGGTTGTTTTTAAGCACTCTCGATATATAATCTCGCTGCCTTCTGGCATGCAGAGTTTCTGCTGGAAAAGTACATGGTCTTACACGTTTCCCTCTAGATGGCAAGTGTCTTTTTCGTTGCTACTGTCAAGATTCTTCCCGTCTTTGATGTCTGATAATTTGTTTATAATGTATCTCTGTCAAATATCCTTGGGTTAATTTTAATCCTAATAGTCAAGCTTCTTGAATTGTATATTCAGGTCTTTCTTCAGAACTGGGATTTGGACAATTATTTAGACATTATTTCTTCATTTGCAATTTCTGATCCTCTGTCTTCTCCTTATGAACCTCTAATAATTTGTATATTGTTCCACTTGAGAGCATCCAAAAACTTATTAGTGTTTGTTTACTTTTCTTCACTGTTTTTTGATTTTGGTCTTTGGAGCTGATACTTTTTCCACCCCCGAAATGGAGTCTTGCCCTGTTGCCCAGGCTGGAGTGCAACGGCATGATCTCAGTTTACAGGTGCATGCCACTATGCCTTGCTAATTTTTGTATTTTTAGTAGAGACGGAGTTTCTCAGAAGCTTTCAATTCCTGTTCTGTTTCTCTGCTCACAATCCCTCCCAAACTCACCTGTAATCCTCTTGACTCCTACAGATTTCTCAGCACTCCAGGGCATCACCTTACCCTTTTCTGTTTTCAGCACTGCCAATGTGATGTACAAAGTATGCTGATATTTCTTCCAGTGTTTGAGTCAGATGAGGCAGATTCTGGTTTTTTCATCAGACTCTAAACATGCCAGAATTATGGATCTGAATTTCACTCTTTTCTTGTTTTTTTAGGGAGCGGCTGTGCACTGGGAGGCAATGCAGAAAACAAGCCAATTGAAACACAGCTTGGAGTATCCTTTCATTTACATCTGTCCGAACTGGCGCTATTTCCAGGTGAAAGGGTAATAAATGGATGTAATCAAGTTGAAAACTTTATCAACCACAGTTCCTCTGTTTCATCTCTTCAAGAAATTTCTTCCAGTGTCAAAACCCCTGTTTTTAATAAGAATGATTTTGATGATTCTTCATTACTCCTGCAAGAACAGAAAGTACACATTAGAGAAAAACCTTATGAATGTAATGAACATAGCAAAGTCTTTAGAGCGTCTTCCAGCCTGACTAACCATCAAGTAATCCATACCACAGAGAAACCTTACAAATGTACTGAATGTGGCAAGGTCTTTAGTCGTAATTCACACCTTGCAGAACACTGGAGAATTCATACTGGAGAGAAGCCTTATAAATGTAATGACTGTGGCAAGGTTTTTAGTTACAATTCAAACTTTGCACGACATCAAAGAATTCATACCAGAGAGAAGCCTTATGAATGTAATGAATGTGGTAAAGTCTTCAGCAATAATTCTTACCTTGCACGACATCAAAGAATTCATGCTGAAGAGAAACCTTACAAATGTAATGAATGTGGTAAGGGCTTCAGTCATAAGTCATCTCTAGCAAATCATTGGAGAATTTATACTGGAGAGAAGCCTTACAAATGTGATGAATGTGGCAAGGCCTTCTATAGAATTGCACTCCTTGTACGACATCAGAAAATTCATACTGGAGAAAAACCTTACAAATGTAACGAATGTGGTAAGGTCTTTATTCAAAATTCACACCTAGCACAACATTGGAGAATTCATACGGGAGAGAAACCTTACAAATGTAATGAATGTGGAAAACTATTTAATCAACTTTCAAATCTTGCACGACATCGAAGAATTCACACCGGAGAGAAGCCTTACAAATGTAATGAATGTGGTAAAGCATTTAGTGAGTATTCGGGCCTTACAGCCCATCTTGTAATCCACACTGGAGAGAAGCCTTACAAATGTAATGAATGCGGCAAGACATTCAGACACAAGTTATCCCTAACCAATCATCAGAGAATTCATACTGGTGAAAGACCTTACAAATGTAATGAGTGTGGCAAGGTTTTCAATCGGATTGCACACCTTGCACGACATCGGAAAACTCATACTGGAGAGAAACCTTACAAATGTAATGAGTGTGATAAGGCCTTCAGTCGCATTTCATACCTAGCACAACATTGGACGGTTCATATGGGATAGAAACTACACATGTAATAAATATGTCAAAGAATTTAGTGTGCACTTAAGCCTTGCTACCCATCTCTTATTCCATACTACAAAAAAATTTGCAGATGCAAAAAATATGACAAGGTCTTCAAACACAACTTTTTCTAATAATTCATTAGAGAATATATACTGAAGAGACTTCACAATTGTAATGAATGTGTGGAAAAGTCTTCAACAAAACTTTACACCTTGCAAAAGGAGATCTAAAGAAAACAATCAGAAATGACAAAGGTGACATTACCACCAACCCCACAGAAATATAAAAATCCCTCAGAGATTACTATGAACACCTGTATGCACAAACTAGAAAACCTAGAAGAAATTGATAAATTGCTGGAAAGATATAGCCCACCCGAGATTGAACCAAAGAAACATTCTAAAATTTATTTGGAACCAGAAGAGCCCAACCTAAGAAGAAATTGCAATCCTGAACAGACCAATAGTGAGTTCCCAAATTGAATTAGTAATTAAAAAGCTATCAAAAAAGCTCTGGACCTGACAGATTTATAGTTGAATTCTACCAGATTATAAAGAAGAGCTGTTACCAGTTGTACTAAAACTGTTCAAAACATAGGTCCAGAGGGACTCCTATCTGATTATATGAGGCCAGCTTTGTTCTAATACCAAAACCTGACAGACCCAATGAAAAAAGAAAATTTCAGGCCAGTATTCTTGGTTAACATAGGTGCAGAAATCCTCAACAAAATAATAGTAAACCAAAGCCATGTGTACATCAAAAAGCTAATCCACCATGATCAAGCAGGCTTTACTGTTGGACTGCAAGTTTGGTTCAGTATACACAAATCAATGGTGATTCATCATATACACAGAAGTAAAAACAAAAACCACATGACCGTGATCATCTCTTTATATGCAGAAAGGTTTTTATTACAATTCAGCATCCCTTCATATTAAAAGCCCTCAACAAATTACACATCGAGGGAACATAACTTCAGTAAGAACCATCTATGATGGACCCACAGCCAACATAATACTGAATGGGCAAAAGCTGGAAGCATTCCCCTGGAGAACTGTAACACAACAGGGATGACCATTCTCACCACTTGTATTCAACATAGTACTGGAAGTCCTAAGCTGAGCAGTAAGGCAAGATAAAGAAAGAAAAGGCATATACAAATAGGAAGAGAGGAAGGCAGTTTCTCTTGTAGATGATATGATTCTATACTTAGGAAACCTGTAGTCTCTGCCCAAAGGCTCCTAGATCTGATACACAACTTCAAAAAAGTTTCAGTATACAAAATCTATATGCAAAAATTAGTTGCATATTTATACACCAGTAATGTCCAAGCTATGAGCCAAGTCAAGAACACGATCCCATTCACAGTAGCCGCAAAAAGTATAAAACCAGGAGTACAGCTAACCAGGTAAGTGAACAATCTCTATGATGAGAATTACAAAGCAGTGCTCAAAGAAATCAGAAACAACACAAATTGAAAAATATTTCATGAACATGGATAGGAAGAATCAATATTGTTAAAATACTGCCCAAAGCAATTTCAGAGGTAATGCTATTTCTATCAAACTACCAATGACATTTTTTACAGAATTAGAAGAAAGCATTCTAAAATGTATTTGGAACCAGAAGAGCCCAACCTAAATAGCAAAAGCAATCCTAAGCAAACAGAGCAAAGTTTGAGGCATCTTACTACCCAACTTCAAATCATACTACAAGGTTACAGTAACTAAAACAGTATGGTACTGGTACAAAAACAGACAGATCAATGCAATAGGTTAGAGAATCCAGAAATGCATATACCTACAATCATCTGATCCTCAACAAAGCTGACAAGCAATGAAGTAAGAAGTTCATTCAGTAAATGGTGCTGGCATAAATGACTAGCCATATGCAGAACATTGAAACTGGACCCCTATTCTTCACAGTATACAAAAATTAACTCAAGGTGGATTAAAGACTTAAGTATAAAACTACTAAATCCCTAGAAGAAAACCTAGGAAATGCCATTCCAGACATAAGCCTGGGAAAAGACTTAATGATGAAGACCCCAATTTTTTTTTTTTTTATGATCCAGTAGGGTTTATTTTTTGGTTCCAAAGTTAATTTAACATACATGAGGTGGGGCATGGTGGCTCATGCCTACAATCCCAGCACTTTGAGAGGCTGAGGCAGGCAGATCATCTGAGGTCAGAAGACCAGCCAACCAACCTGAAACTCTGTCTCTACTGTAAATACAAAAATTAGCCAGGCGTGGTAGACAGCACCTATAATCCAGCTGCTTGGGAGGCTGAGACCGGAGAATGGCTTGAACCCGGAAGATGGAGGTTACAGTGAGCTGAGATAGCACCATTGCACTCCAGCGTGGGCAAAAAAGCGAGTCATTTCTAAGCTTCCGGGGGGTCCTGGCATCTTAGCTGTGGTTCTCCAGTACCAGCAGGTCACAGGGCCACAAAGGCTGGGCCTCTAGTAGCACGGGACAGAGAACAGCGAAGGTGAGAGCCAGAACTCTGGCTGCAGGAAGACGCAAAGCCACCGCCACGGCCCAGAACACCCCAATTTTTGATGAAAACAAAAATTGATAGGTGGGACCTAATTAAATAACTTCCGCACAGCGAAAAAAAAAAGCTATTAGCAGAGTAAACAGACAGCCTACAGAATGGGATAAAATGTTTACAAACTGCATCTGATCAAGATCTCTTCCGGAATCTCTAAAGACCTCAAATCACCAATGAAAAAACAACCCCATTAAAACTGGGCCAAGCACATAAATAGACGCTTCTCAAAAGGAGACATACGTGCTGCCAATAAGCATATGAGAAAAATGGTTAATATCACTAATCATTAAGGAAATGCAGTCAAAGCCACAATGAGATACTGTCTCACATCTGTCAGAATGGGTATTATTAAAAAGTCAACAAATGGATGCTGGTAAGCCTACAGAGAAAGGGAAATACTTATACACTGCTGGTGGGAATGGAAATTAATTCAGCCATTGTGGAAAGCAGTGCAGCGATTTCTCAGAGACTTAAAACCACATGGCATTCAACCCAGCATCCCATTACTGGTTTATACCTAAGGGAATATAATCATTTTACCATAAAGATACATATATGTGTATGTTAATTGCAGCAATATTCACAATAGCAAAGACATGGAATCAACCTCAATGCCCAACACCAGACCAGATAAAGAAACTGCGGTAAATATGCACCATGGAATTATGCAGCCATAAAAAAGAACAAGATTGTGTACTTTACAGCAACACGGATGGAGCTGAGGCTATTATCCTAAGTGAATTAATGCAGGAACAGAAAATCAAATATCCCATGTTCTCACTTATAAGTGGGAGCTAAACATTGAATACACATGTACTCAAAGAAAGGAACAGTAGACACTGGGGCATATTTAAGGGTGGAGGTTGGGAAGAGATGAAGATTTAATAACTACCTGTTGGGTATTATGCTGATTCCTTGGTGACAAAATTATCTATACACCTAACTTTGCAACATACAGTTGAGTCATGTACACAAACTCCTTGAACCTAAAATAAAACATGAAAAAAAGCAAATTTCACACCTTGTAAAACATCAAGGAATTTATGTTTCACGGAAACCTTTCAAATGTAATGACTATAGCAAAGCACCTATTGTGCCTTCCAGTCTTAACTATTCATCAGATAATCTGTAATACAGAGAAACCTTACAAATGGAATGGATGTGGGGCTCGGCACAGTAGCTCACGCTTGTAATCCCAGCACGTTGGGAGGCCAAATCAGGTGGATCATCTGAGGTTAGGAGCTCAAGAGTAGCCTGGCTAACATGGCAAAACCCCATCTCTACTAAAAATACAAAAAATTAGCTGGGCATGGTGGTGCACGCCTGTAATCCCAGCTACTCAGGAGGCTGAGGTAGGAGAATTGCCTGAACCCAGAAGGAGGAGGTTGCGGTGAGCCGAGATTGCGCCATTGCACTCCAGCCTGGGTAACAAGAGCAAAACTCCGTCTCAAAAAAAAATAATAATAATAAATAACAGATGTGGCAAGGTCTTCGCTCAGAATTCAAACCTTGCAAATCATCACAGAATCCGTGCTGGAGAGAAACCTTACAAATGCAGCATGTGTAGTAAGGTCTTTAGTCACAGTTCGCACCTTGCACAGCATCACAGCATTCATGAGAGTCCTTACAAACTGAGTATGGCAAACTTCATCATGAGTTCTGACGTTAATTAGCATCAGAGTGTCGTACTAGAGAGAAATAGAAATGTATGTGACACAGGCTTTATCCAGGCCTACCAAGTCACTAGATGTCAACACATCTTTGATGAAAACATAGGCCGTGTGCAGTGGCTCACTCCTGTAATCCTAACACTTTGGGAGGCCAAGGCAGGCGAATCAGGAGGTCAGGAGTTGGAGACCAGCCTGGCCAGCATGGAGAAGCCCTGTCGCTTACTAAAAATACAAAATTAGCCAGGTGCAGTGGTGCATGGCTGTAATCCCAGGTACTTGGGAGGCTGAGGCAGGAGAATCACTTGAACCCTGGAGGCAGAGGTTGTAGTGAGCTGAGATCACGCCATTGCACAAGAGTGAAAAATCCATTTATTAAAAAAAAAAAAAACATATAAAAGATGATAGGAACTTTAAATGTAAGTTGCCGGGAGAAAACAACAACAAAAAAGCTAGGAACAAAGTGCGCATGTGCGAGGCACTTACTGTGAGTGGCACTTCCAGAACTAGAGGTTACTCTGGGTGAGGCATGAGCAGGTGGCGGGTGAATGTGGAGGCCTAGGACTCGCTGCGCGCTACTGTAGGTTTTAGAAGCACTGGACACTTGGGCTACCGTAAATTTATTTATTTATTTATTTATTTTTATTTTTTGAGACGGAGTTTCGCTCTTGATACCCAGGCTGGGGTGCAATGGCGCGATCTCGGCTCACCGCAACCTCCACCTCCTGGGTTCAGGCAATTCTCCTGCCTCAGCCTCCTGAGTAGCTGGGATTACAGGCATGCGCCACCACGCCCAGCTAATTTTTTGTATTAGTAGAGATGGGGTTTCACCATGTTGACCAGGATGGTCTCGATCTCTTGACCTCGTGATCCACCCGCCTCGGCCTCCCAAAATGCTGGGATTACAGGCTTGAGCCACCGCGCCCGGCCAAATTTACTTTTTTTTAATGAGGTAATTGTGCTGTGATGTTACCACGGCTGCAGTGTCACTAGGCGGTAGGAATTTTTTTAGCTGCATTGTAATCTTACGGCACCGCTGTTGTGTATGTGGTCAGTAGTTGACCACAACATCGTTGCATAGTGCACGACTACTTATTTTCACTGGTGTCCTTTGCCATTTTAAAGTGATGGAGATCTTTGCACCATAATATGGTAGGCTAAGTAATAGGTTTCTGAAACATGTTAAGAGACAAAATACTTGGCCGGGCGCAGTGGCTCAAGCCTGTAATCCCAGCACTTTGGGAGGCCGAGGCGGGTGGATCACGAGGTCAAGAGATCGAGACCATCCTGGTCAACATGGTGAAACCCCATCTCTACTAATACAAAAAAATTAGCTGGGCACGGTGGCGCGTGCCTGTAATCCCAGCTACTCAGGAGGCTGAGGCAGGAGAATTGCCTGAACCCAGGAGGCGGAGGTTGCGGTGAGCCGAGATCGCGCCATTGCACTCCAGCCTGGGTAACGAGTGAAACTCCGTCTCAAAAAAAAAAAAAAAAAAAGAGACAAAATACTGCAGGACCGAGGTTAAATTATTGCTGATTACATATCATATGATGGATTAATAATGAAGGCACATGGCAGGGCCTGGTGGCTCAAGCCTATAATCCCAGCACTTTGGGAAGCTGAGGCGGGTGGATCACCTGAGGTCAGGAGTTCAAGACCAGTCTGACTAACATGCTGAAACCCCGTCTCTATTTAAAAAAACAAATTAAAAAATAATGAAGGCACATTAAATCTAGGAATAATGTAATTACTGACATTGAAGAAAAGACAAACACAAAAAGGGTCATTGAGACAGGGTCTTGCTCCGTGGCCCAGGCTGGAGCACAGTGGCATGAACGCAGCTCACTGTTGCTTCGACCTCCCAGACTCCAGCAATTCTCCCATCTCCGCCTCCAAGTAGCAGGGACCACAGCCATGCAGCACCATGTGTGGCTACTATTTATTTGTTTAGTAGAGACAGAGTGTTGTTCTGTTGCCCAGGCTGGTTTTGAACTCCTGGGCTCGAGGGAGCCTCCCACCTTGGTCTCCCAAATGCTCGGATTACAGCTGTGGTGACACCCTCTACTAAAAATACAAAAAATTAGCTGGGCATGGTGGTGCATGCTTGTAATCCCAGCTTCGCAGGAGGCTGAGGCAGGAGAATTTCCTGAACCCAGGAGGCAGAGGTTGCGGTGAGCCGAGATCGCGCCATTGCACTCCAGCCTGGGTAACAAGAGCGAAACTCCGTCTCGAAAAAAAAAAAAAAGAAAAGAAAAGAAAAACAGGGATATAACATCAACCGTTACCACAAGTGTGGATTACATTAAATTACAGTCAGAGGCATCAGGGATTTGTATAGTGTATTTGTATAGAGTGTAGAGGACCAAATGCTCCAGGAATTATTTCAGCGACTCATTGGGACATAGTTCTGGACCAGTTTTTATGAAGAAGAATTTTCTGACAAGCACTTCTCCAGACTCCTGAAGCCTTCCTTCCCTTCACAGATGCACCTCTCAGAATAAAATAGAAAATACTCAGCAGACCCCCTTCTACTCCCAGGACGGCGGGCTCAGTGTGAAGGTTACCGCAGCCAGTGTATCTGAGAGGGAGACAGCCGGAGCCTGAGCTAAAGGTTTGCGATTCTGTGACTTCACCTCCCTGAAGAACCACGGTTATTACTTTACCTTTAGCACAGCGGCTGTGCGTGCTAGGGAAGTCAAAAATCATTTTTCTAATCATTTGTCTCAGTTCTCAGTTACCAGAAACAATTACGGTATCTAGCAAGCATCTTCCATCTGCGGTATTTGGAAGGATTTTTTATTTCCATGGACCCTGGAAGCAGATGGGGGCTCACGTGGAGAGTGCAGGACATGTGGAGGTCTGAGCCACGAGAGATTCTCCGCCAAGTGTACCTCTCACGGGACCTTCTGCTTCCTTAAGTTGTGCTCAGAATCTGACTTTTTCCTGCCTCAGAACCATGTGCTTCCAGCCCCTTCTAGGTTATGGGAAGACAAATAGGATACCATGAAGAGACCGAGAAGGATCTACTAATGAAGAGTGAAAGGAAGAATGTGATGTCAATAATTGACAGTTTGAAACATTAAATGGCACTTTCTGATATGCATGAATGATTAATAAAGAAGCAATTGGGAGCGAAGAGACCCAGCTTCTATGCAGAAGAATTCCAGATAACTCTTATAGACACTCGGTGGAATACATGTAACGCCCAACTCCACAAATAGGCTGCACACAGCTGCTTCCTTTTAAACAGTAGACTATAACAAGAAGAGAATGAGAGGAACTTTATGGCTGGGAAACCTGACAGCCTCAGGTGATCAAGGTCAGCATCCACAGGGGATTAGCCACGTTAATAGCGCGCGCCTTTGATGGAATGTGATGAAAATGGCTCTTCTCCTTCGTCTTTCCACCCAACATACCTGACCTTTGTCTAACCATGGGAAACATCAGACACATCCCAATAGAGTGGCAGTCCCCAATAGCACATCGACAGCCTGCTGTACCTAACCAGGACTCCTCAAAGCTCACCAGGTTACGCAAACAAGGACTCAGAGCCAAGGGGAGCCTAAAGACACATAATGCCTAAATGTAATGTGGTGGCCGGCACAGGATCCGGGCAGAGGAAAGTGTTGAGTACCCGCCCCAACCCTGTTTGTGGGTGCCCCAAGCCCAGCAGTGACAAGGGATTAAGAAAGGAAATAAAGGGCCGGGCATGGTGGCTCACGCCTGTAATCCAAGCACTTTGGAGGCCAAGGCGGCCGGATCACCTGAGGTCGGGAGTTCAAGACCAGCCTGACCAACATGGTGAAACCCCGTATTATTTACAAAAAAAAAAAAAAAAAAAAGGAAATAGTTCAAAGAGTGGGTCCAGGGAACCAACGTAAGGTACGAGGACCACATTGGCCCTGAGTTCTGATTTCCACAGGTTTTTATTAGGTGTACACACTCATTAGTTGAGGGGTGGAAAGCAGGGAGCGGTTATCAGGGGAGGCCTTGAAACTATCAGGGGAGGCCTTGAAACTATTGTGGGGCAAGATAGCTGGGGAGAAGCGTGCATCATTAGAATACAGTGAAACAGGTGGTTCTTCTGAGCGAAGCTAATCTAGTACACCACGTTTTACTACTGATCGTTATCAATAATGCAGCTGCACCTGAACACAGCAGGTAGGGCGCCACCAGGTCTGACCACACACGATGCATCAAGGGGCTTTTATCTCCCGAGCACTGTGGACACAGGGCAACCGAGATTACCCCATATTCTGAGAACACAGGCAGAGCAGGTGTTCCACTATCTCCGCCCGCAAGGCCTTCCTGCCTTGCCAGCTCCCATCTGCAAAGACCCTCCTGTATCTTGTGAGCAGAGGTCGCCGACCTTTCCCGAGTGCTACACAAGCCCTCTTTACGAGACCCCTGTGCAGACCCCATGTTGGAAAGGAGATCGTGGGTCCAAGGCAGTGTTTTCCTGCCCTGCAGCCACAGGAGGGATATGCCGTGGTTATGGGCGCTCTCAGACGCTCTAACTTTAGGCCTCCTATTGCCGCTTCTGCTCGTGCTTTTGCCAGCTACAACTAACGCTTGTTAGTTGAGGGGTGGAAAGCAGGGGGCGGTTATCAGGGGAGGCCTTGAAACTATCGGAGGAGGCCTTGAAACTATTGTGGGGCAAGATAGCCACGGGGAGAAGCATGCATCATTAGGATACAGTGAAACAGGTGGTTCTTCTGAGCGAAGCTAATCTAGTACACCACGTTTTACCACTGATCGTTATCAATAATGCAGCTGCACCGGAACACAGCAGGTAGGGCGCCACCAGGTCTGACCACACACGATGCATCAAGGGGCTTTTTTGAGACAGAGTTTTCCTCTTGTTACCCAGGCTGGAGTGCAGTGGCGTGATCTCGGCTCACCGCAACCTTCGCCCCCTGGGTTCAGGCAATTCTCCTGCCTCAGCCTCCCCAGTAGCTGGAACTACAGGCGTGCACCCCCATGTCCAGCTGATTTTTTTTTTTTTTTTTGTATTTTTAGTAGAGACGGGGTTTCACCATGTTGACCAGGATGGTCTCTATCTCTTGACCTCGTGATCCGCCCGCCTCGGCCTCCCAAAGTGCTGGGATTATAGGAGTGAGCCACTGTGCCCGGCCCTGCATCAAGGGGCTTTTATCTCCCGAGCACTGTGGACATAGGTCAACCGAGATTACCCCATATTCTGAGAACACAGGCAGAGCAGGTGTTCCACTATCTCCGCCCGCAAGGCCTTCCTGCCTTGCCAGCTCCCATCTGCAAAGACCCTCCGGATCTTGTGAGCAGAGGTCGCCGACCTTTCCCGAGTGCTACACAAGCCCTCTTTACCAGACCCCTGTGCAGGCCCCATGTTGGAAAGGAGTTCGTGGGTCCAAGGCAGTGTTTTCCTGCCCTGCAGTCACAGGAGGGATGTGCCGTGGTTATGGGCGCTCTCAGACGCTCTGACTTTAGGCCTCCTATTGCCGCTTCTGCTCGTGCTTTTACAAGCTACAAGCTGTTCTCTTGTGCTGTGCTTTTCCTTCACTATTGTTTATTTCAGGGTATAAACTTCAGTGTACCGAGAACTCTATAAGCTCATAAGCAAATCAAACTTACATTTATTTAATCAGTAATAGTAGAGACAGCCTATGTCTGCCCCTGGTCATCTGGGCCCACAGAAAAGAACATGGGTTAAAACTAAGGAAATCAGAATAAATTATGAGTAAGTTGATAGTAATGTATCAGTAATGGTTTATAAACTGTAAAACCCATACTAAAATAGTATAAGATGTTAATAATAGGGAAAACAGCTCAGGGTATAGAGAATTTGTTCACTTTTTTCAATTTTTAAAATAGAAATCTAAAAATGTTCTAAAATAGAGTTTATTAGTTTTTAAAGTAACTAATTTAGGCCAGGCTCGGTGGCTCATGCCTATAATCCTAGCACTTTGGGAGACTGAGGCGGGCGGATCATGAGGTCAGGAGTTGAAGAGCAACCTCACCAACAAAGTGAAACCCCGTTTCTACTAGAAATAGAAAAATTAGCCAGGCATGGTGGCGCATTCCTGTAGTCCCAGCTACTCTGGAGGCTGAGGCAGCAGAATCCTTTGAACCTGGGAGGCGGAAGTTGCAGTGAGCCGAGATCTCGCCATTGCTTTTCTGGGAACAGCTTACTGGAGAGAACCGGCAGTGAAGAACCGCTCTTCCCTGCAGCACTTCGTTAAGTCTCATGATCGTCTCCTTGTTTATAAAAGGAAAAGCCAGACAGAGACCTGCCAAATTCCCATCCTTTGACTTATCAAGGATTACTGAATTCTTTGTCCCCACTGCCAGGTGCTGATGCGCTGCCCCATACCTGGACCTTTCTAGCCTTGCTCCCTGCTCCACATAAAAGAAAAGGTCTGGTCACGTGGAGAGCTTGTGGTTGGAGCACCCTCCCTATTCCAAAGTATGAATGCGTTTTGACAGACGTAAATATTTTCATTATGCCAACTGTGTTGGAATCTGTACGTTCTTTATTTTTTCTGTGGGACAGGCTATAAAGTATACTCAGTAGTTGAAAACAGTTCCTACTTTGGTAAAATATTTTGAAACCTCAATGATTTGTGTCCGTGTTATAATGATATTACAGGGGAAGCATGTCAAAATTGTTTTTTTGACTCAGGAAATATGTATTTTATATATATATATATATATATTTTTTTTTTTTTTTTTTTGAGACGGAGTTTCGCTATTGTTACCCAGGCTGGAGTGCAATGGCACGATCTCGGCTCACCGCAACTCCGCCTCCTGGGTTCAGGCAATTCTCCTGCCTCAGCCTCCCAAGTAGCTGGGATTACAGGCACGTGCCACCATGCCCAGCTAATTTTTTGTATTTTTAATAGAGACGAGGTTTCACCATGTTGACCAGGATGGTCTTGATCTCTTGACCTCATGATCCGCCCGCCTCAGCCTCCCAAAGTGCTGGGATTACAGGTGTGAGCCACCATGCCAAGCCAGGAAATATGTATTTTTACTTATTAGAGAATAAATATATCCATGTCAATCCCTTGAAAATGTTATACTAATTTTCACATCTAAATGTGATTCTATTTCAATTAATTACCACTTCAAGATTAATGAAATCTTCCAATAATAGAGATGTGAGAGAAAAACATACTTAACGTTAATTAATAAAATTCATTTTAATAGCAGGAAATTTCCTGGATCTAATGTTAATTCATTAATATTGCCATACAAATTATTGCCAGTAGACATGAGGCTATTTAAAATTTGATAATCTAGTTTTACTTCTGGGTTCATATGAAAAAGAATAACTTGCCAAATAACCTTAGAATTATTGCAAAATTGATCTTTGGTGAAAATGAATTCAGTTGTCTTCTGAAGACTCCTTATAGACTTTATTTCTTTTTTCTTTTCTTTTCTTTGAGACAGAGTCTTGCTCTTTCACCAGGCTGGAGTGCAATTGTGTGATCTCAGCTGAACACAACCTCAGCCTGCCAGGTTCAAGAGATTCTCCTCCCTCAGCCTCACAAGTAGCTAGGACTATAGGCACGCACCACCACGCCCAGCTAATTTTTGTATTTTCAGTAGAGACGGTTTTTTTTTTTTTTTTTTTGAGACGGAGTTTCGCTCTTGTTACCCAGGCTGGCGTGCAATGGCGCGATCTCGGCTCACGGCAACCTCCGCCTCCTGGGTTCAGGCAGTTCTCCTGCCACAACCTCCTGAGTAGCTGGGATTACAGGCATGCACCACCATGCCCAGCTAATTTTTTGTATTTTTAGTAGAGACAGGGTTTCACCATGTTGAACAGGATGGTCTCAATCTCTTGACCTCGTGATCCACCCGTCTTGGCCTCCCAAAGTGCTGGGATTATAGGCGTGAGCCACCGCGCCCGGTGAGACGGGTTTTCACTATGTTGACCAGGATGGTCTCTATCTGTTGACCTCGTGATCTGCCCACCTCAGCCTCCCAAAGTGCTGGGATTACAGGTGTGAGCCACCGTGCCTGGCTTTGTTATTTCTACATGAGAGAACATTGAGGAAGATAAAGAAAACACCTAAAATAGTTTTCTTTTTTTGACAGAGTCTTGCTCTGTCGCCCAGGGTGGAGTGCAGTGGCGAACTCTCAGCTCACTGCAACCTCTGTCTCTCAGGTTCAAGGAATTCTCCTGCCTCAGCCTCCCGAGTAGCTGAGACTACAGACGCATGCCACCATGCCTGGCTAATTTTTGTATTTTTAGTAGAGACGGGTTTTCTCCTTGTTGGCCAGGCTGGTCTTGAACTCCTGACCTCGTGATTCACCAGCCTCGGCCTCCCAAACAGGCGTGAGCCACCACACCGGCCACAATTGTTAAATTTTAAAGTACATTTTCTAGTTGCTTTCAGAATGCAGGTAAAGTTAATTTGAAATTACAGTATACTTAGAAAGTATTTACCTAAGTATATCAGGATGACAACCAAGTTCATCTGAAACGGATTTGAGGTTAAATCCGTTGGAATTGAACAAATTGGAATAGAACAAGTGTAAAAAAGAACTATGTAGGCCATGCACTATGACTCATGCCTGTGATCCCAGCACTTTGGGAGGCCGAGGCGGGCAAATTACAAGGTCAGGAGTTCAAGACCAGCCTGGCCCACATAGTGAAATCCCGTCTCTGCTAAAAATACAAAAATTAGCTGGGTGTGGTGGTGAGTGCCTGTTGTCCCAGCTACTTGGGAGGCTGAAGCAGGAGAATTGCTTGAACCCAGGAGGCAGAGGCTGTGGTGAGCCAAGACTGTGCCATTGCACTCCAGCCTGGAGGATAGAGGGAGACTCTGTCTTTAAAAAAAAAAAAAAAAAAAAAAACTCTATGTAATTTACATCTATTTTTTTAAGTTATTGCTTTTTTTTTTTTTTATTTCTGAGACGAAGTTTCGCTCTTGTTGCCCAAGCTGGACTGCAGTGGCGAGATCTCGGCTCACCGCAACCTCAGCCTCCCGGGTTCAAGCGATTGTCCTGCTTCAGTCTCCCAAGTAGCTGGCATTACAGGCATGCACTACCATGCCCGGCTAATTTTGTATTTTAAGTAGAGACGGGGGTTTCTGCATGTTGGTCAGGCTGGTCTTGAACTTCCTACCTCAGGTGATCTACGCACATTGGCCTCCCAAAGTGCTGAGATTACAGGCGTGAGCCACCATGCCTGGCCCAGTTACTGCTTTTTTGAAAAGCAACAATTGGTGGGCTAACATTCCTGGCCTTAGCCCTCCACACGCCTGGCGTCCCTCGGAAACTCGGAAGACATGAGCACTCTATAGCCGAATCAGTGGGCTGGAAAGGAAGACCCACCATGGATTTGGATGGACACAATCCAGTCAGCTGCCAGCATGATCAGAATAAAAGCAGACAGAAGAACGTGTGAAGACTAGACTGGCGTAACCTCCCAGCCTACGTCTTGCTCCCCTGCTGGAGATCCTCTCTAGATGATCTAGAGATGATGATGGAAAGGGAGAGGATTTCTATTTGTTCTGTGGGCCATCAGCAATGAAATTGCACATGCTACCTGGGCAGGGCTTTGCATTCTATATTTTAACTTGCATTGCCTTCACAGAGGATTCCAGGCCCTTTAAACTAAATTGTTAAGTGGTTTTTATTTACTTATTTATTTTAGGACAGGGTCTACACTATGCCCAGGCTGGAGTGCAGTGGCCATGATAGCTCTATGTCGACTGGAACTCCTGGGCTGAAGCAATCCTCCAGCCTCAGCCTCCCAAGTAGCTGGGACTACAGGTGCCCACCCACCACAGCCGGCTTTAAATTCATTTTAGTGGGCCAGGCGCGGTGGCTCACGCCTGTAATCCCAGCACGTTGGGAGGCCGAGGTGGGTAGATCACCTGAGGTCAGTTCGAGACCAGCCTGACCAACATTGTGCAACACCGTCTCTACTTAAAAAAAAAAAAAAAAAAAAAAAAAAAAAAAAAAATTAGATGAGCTTCGTGGTGGACGCCTGTAATCCCATGTACACGGGAGGCTGAGGCAGGAGAATCACTTGAACACGGGAGGCAGAGGTTGCATTGAGCCGAGATTGCGCCATTACACCCCAGCCTGACAACAAGAGTGAAACCACGTCTCAAAAAAAAAAAATCATTTTAATAGCAGGACATTTATTGGATCTGATTATCAACTGACATTGCTTTGCCCAGGCACGATCCCAGTTTGCAGACGGCTGAGCTGCTCCAGCCTCTCTGCCTGCAAAACTTCTCCGGGTTTTACAGGCAGTTGGTCGAGGGACGCTCCGGCCCCGCCCCTTCGCGTCCTGCTACGTCCGTTGCGCGCGCAGATTTTTGCAGACCCGGAAACAGGTCGCGTGGGTCGAAGGTCACGACGTAGCGCGTCGGTTTCCCTTTGTTTAGAGTCGGTCTGAGATTCCCAGCGCTCTCGCTCTTCTGTACCGGGGATCTGAGGGCCGACAAAGACCTTGAAATCCCCCATCTCCATTCACCCCGTGTAAATTCAGGCGTCTCCGTGAGAGTCCGACGGTCGCTTCCTAGTGTGTTATAGTCGCTCGGCGACGGGTCCCGTCCCCGGTCCTTCTGCCTTGGGCCAGGTAAACACGGATTTTCAAGACTTATTTCCGCAGAGAGAGCAGAGAGGAAGCCAAGATAGGGAGGGCAAGAAACAGGCAGCCGTTTATGGAAATTGGGGGCAAAGATGGGACACCAAGAGGAACTAGGAGTAAAACAAATTGCCATAATGGAGCAGAACACGTGGAAGAGAAGGAACAGAGGGTAAGAGGGGGAGAAACAACAGGATAGGAGAGGGTCAGGAAAATGAGCCAATGCCTGGGGGAAAAATGAAGTGAAGAAAGGCAGGAGAAAGCAGGTGAGAATGAGAGAGAGGTGCACAGTGAGGGAGGGAAACATACTCATGACGAGATGGGAACCCTGAGAGCAGGTGAGTGATGAGTTGGTTGAATATTACGATTAAGGAGTGATATACCGATTTCTCTCATTGTAATCTTATAAATATAAAATTTATTTTAAAAATGCAGATGAAGATGAGACTTGCAAAGTTCCTGCCTATAAGGCAAGTGCATTTTGTAATTTTTGGGATCACAGGTTAGCTTCCATTCACAATCCCTATCCAGCCAGAGGTCAGTGACTTGCCTCATTCAGGTGTAGGTGATTGTGTAAGATAGAAGGGAAAACGAAAGTGTTTTTCCTACTCTTACGATCACCACAATAGTGAACACCCAACACAGAATGCCACCTCTCTGGTCACAAAAATGTGTGGGGATTATCTCCCACCAACAAGCAATTCATCAGACACCACCTGGGTGTTCTGTAATTTAACTCAATTTCACACTTAACACTCTCCATGTGGAGTTAGTATCAGATTCTACAGGTTGAGGGCTCCGTTCCACAAGACTGCTCCCACTTCAAGTGCCACTTGCAAGTCCTGGGTTGGGACCACAGCCTTGTGACCAATCAACCAACTATAAACTGGGGAATTTTGCTCACATTTTGTGAATTTGCTAGAGTGGTTCACAGAACTCAGGGAAATTTTTTGCTTAATTTCATCCCTTTGTTACAAACAATATTACAGAGGATACAGATGAACAGCCAGATGGAAGAGCCTTCCTAGTAAACTAATCAAAATGAGGGGCTTTTGGACCAGGCATAGTGGCTCTCGCCTGTAATTCCAGCACTTTGGGAAGCCAAGGTGGGCAGATCACTTAAGGTCAGGAGTTCATGACCAGCCTGGCCAACATGCTGAAAACCCATCTCTACTAAAAATACAAAAATTAGCTTGGCATGGTAGTGTGTGCCTGTGGTCCGAGCTACTTGACTGAGGCACAAGAATCTCTTGATCCCAAGAGGTGGAGGTTGCAGTGAACCAGGGGTCACGCCACTGCACTGTAGCCTGGGCGACAACGAGACTCTGTCTCAAAACAAAGCAGATGCTCTTGGAAACCATGATTTTGTTCTTGTTGCCCAGGCTGGACTACAATGGCACAATATCTCAGCTCACCACAACCTCTGCCTCCCGGGTTCAAGCGATTCTCCTGCCTCAGCTTCCCCAGTAGCTGATATTACAGGCATGTGCCACCACACCTGGCTAATTTTGTATTTTTAGTAAAGATGGGGTTTCTCCATGTTGGTCAGCCTAGTCTCAAACTCCCAGCCTTAGGTGGTCCACCCGCCTCGGCCTCCCAAAGTGCTGGTATTACAGGAGTGAGCCACTGCGCCCGGCCAGAAACCATGCTTTATTTATTTATTTATTTATTTTTAAAAAATAGAGACGAGGTTTCACCATGTTGGCCAGATGGTCTCAAACTCCTGACCTCGACCAGGCATAGTGGCTCACGCCTGTAATCCCAGCACTTTGGGAGGCTGAGGCGGGTGGATCAAGAGGTCAAGAGATCGAGACCATCCTGGTCAACATGGTGAAACCCCGTCTCTACTAAAAATACAAAAATTAGCTGGGCATGGTGGCCCGCGCCTGTAGTCCCAGCTCCTTGGGAGGCTGAGGCAGGAGAATTGCTTGAACCCAGGAGGCGGAGGTTGCGGTGAGCCGAGATCGCGCCATTGCCCTCCAGCCTGGATAATGAGCGAAACTCTGTCTTAAAAAAACAAAAACAAAAACAAAACAAAACAAAAATTCAAACTCCTGACCTCAAGTGATCCGGCCCGCCTTGATGCTGGGATTACAGGTGTGAGCCACCACACCCGGCCTGTACTTTTTATCTACATCTAAACTGAGGGGCGGTCTTGTGGGACTGCATCTTTAACTTGTGGAATCTTTGCCTGCCTCCAGGTAGACAGTATCAAAATTGAGTTAACTTGTGGGATACACAACTATGAGTTTACCACAGAACTGGTCAGCGTGGACTGGACGCGGTGGCTCACATCTGTAATCCCAACACTTTGGGAGGCTGAGGTCGGCGGATCATTTGAGGTCAGGAGTTCGAGATCAGCCTGGCCAACGTGACAAAACCTTGTCTCTACTAAAACTACAAAAATTAGCTAGACACGATGGCATGTACCTCTAATCCCAGTTTCTTGGGAGGCTGAGGCAGGAGAATCGCTTGAACCCAGGAGGCGGAGATTGCGGTGAGCCAAGACTGCACCACTGCATTCCAGCCTAGGCAACAGTGACACTCCGTCTCAGCCATGGGGGAAAACACGCATTTTGGTAACAAGAGGCGTAGTATTCTGTGCTGAATATGAGTGTAGTAAAAACAGTTTGGTTTTTTTCTTACCTCAACCAGTAAAGGGAAGAGACATGGCCCATCCACTTGCCTCAGGGCCTGTGATAGCTACTGAGTAGTGACGGGGAATGATCTCTCTCTGCTCCTGGCTGCTGCTGGTCCTGAGATTGTCCACTATGTGCCAGCCCCACTCACAGTCTCAGAGTGGGATAATGTGCTTCCTCTAAGGTGTTATTAAATTTTTTGTCTTGGAAATTATTTTTTATTTTAATTTTTTTGAGATGCAGTCTTGCTCTGTCGCCAGGCTGGAGTGCAGTGGTGCAGTCTCAGCACACTGCAACCTCTGCCCCCAGGTTCAAGTGATTCTCCTGCCTCAGCCTCCCAAGTAGCTGGGACTACAGGGGTGTGCCACCACGCCTGGCTGATTTGTGTATTTTTAGTAGAGACGAGGTTTCACCATGTTGGTCAGGCTGGTCTTGAACTCCTGACCTCAGGTGATCCACCTGCCTCAGCCTCCCAAAATGCTGGGATTACAGGTGTGAGCCAGGAAAATTATTTTGATCAGCATTCTGAAATGGAGATACTGTCCATTAAAACACACACACTCACATACTCACTAAAGCCTTCTTTCCTTTCTTCAATCTTTAAAACAAAAAATACTGTATTTACTACATTTCTGCCCAGAAGTACCCCTCTTGCACGCTCTATTTTAGAGCACAGTACACTGAAATCTTGTTTATAGCCTGTCTTCAATTCTTGCTTCCAGTTCTTGTTGACTCCGTCGAATCAAGTCATCACATCCACCATTCCAGTGCTCCTTTATCTGAGTCACCAGTGACCTATCTGTTTCTAAATTTATTTTTAATTAATTATTTATTTTATAAGGGATGAGGTCTCCCTCTTTTGCACAGGCTGGAGTGCAGCGAGGCAATCATAGCTCACTGTAACCTCGAACTCCTAGGCTCAAGTGATCCTCCTGCCTCAGTCTCCTAAATAGGACTGCAGGCATGCGCCACTATGCCTGGATACTATTTTTATTTATTTATCGAGATGGAGTCTCCCTCTGTCTCCAGGCTGGAGTGCAGTGGCATCATCTTGGCTCACTGCAACCTCTGCCTCCCAGGTTCAAGCAATTTTCCTGCCTCAGCCTCCCAAGTAGCTGGGATTACAGGCACACGCCACTACGCCCAGCTAATTTTTGTATATTTAGTAGACACGGGTTTTCGCCATGTTGGCCAGGATGGTCTCGATCTCTTGACCTTATGATCCACCCACGTCGGCTTGCCAAAGTACTGGGTTTACAGGCATGAGCCACCATGTCCGGCCTGGTCTGTTTATGTTTGAGACAGGGTCTGGCTCTGTCTTCCGGGTTGGAGTGCAGTGGCGTGATCACAGCTCACTGCAGCCTGGACCTCCTGGGCTCACAATTCTCCCACCTTAGCTTTCCAAATATTGGGACTACAGGTGCATGCTAGTTTGCCTCTAATATTTGTTTTTTGTAGGGTCGGGATCTTGCTGTGTTGCCTAGGCTAGTCTCAATTTCCTGGGCCCAATCGATTCTCCCATCTCAGCCACCCAAGTGGCTGGGACTACAGGTGTGTGCCACTGTGCCATGCTAATATTTTGAGTAGAGTTGGAGTCTTGCTACGTTGCCCAGACTGGTTTAAAACTCCTGAGCTCAAGTGATGTTCCCACCTCAGCCTCCCAAAATGTACCCAGATGGAGGCATCATTCATTCAAATACATTCCTACACAAAATAAAAGTTTTATTTTCCTTCTATTCTTCTATCTTTAAAACAAAAAATATTACATTAACTACATTTCTTTCTCTAGAAAGTGCCCCTCTTCTGTGCTCCCAAAACTCTGGAATTAAAGGGATGAGCCCCTGCACCAGGCTTAATACAATTTGTAAAAATTTTTTTTTTTTGAAACAGAGACTCGTTCCGTTGCCTAGGCTGGAGTACAGTGGCATGATCTCGGCTCACTGCAACCTCCACCTCCTAGGTTCAAGCGATTCTCCTGCCTCAGCCTCCTGAGTAGCTGGGATTACAGGCATGCATCACCACATCCTGCTAGTTTTTTTTATTTTTCATAGAGATGGAGTTTCACGATGTTGCCCAGGCTGGTCTTGAACTTCTGAGCTCAGCCAGTCTGCCTACGTTGGCTTCCCAAAGTGCTAGGATTATAGATGAGAGCCACTGCACCCGGCCAGTCCCACTGTAATTTGCCCAGGAATTGAATCATCTGTTTTTCCAGTATGTCTAGGCCATACAGTCATCCGTCAATATCAAAGGGATTACTTCCACAACCCCTGACGATTCCAAAATCAGGTGATCTTCGAGTCCCTTACATAAAGTTGTCATACACTGCATAATGACATTTTGGTCAACAATCACATCTATGATGGTGGTTCCGTAAAGTTACACTGGAGCTGAAAAATTCCTGTTGCCTGGCTACCTCAGAGCAGTCATGACGTCATAGTCCAGTGCATTCCTTGTGTCTGTGGTGATGCTGGTGTAAACAAACCTAAGTTGTTACCAGCCAGCTTTAACCTGGGTGTGGGTGAGGATGACATTGCAATGGTCCCAGAGGGGGTTCATGAGAAATGAGCGGGTAAGTTGTTGGAACTGATACAAGAACAAGAACACGTAGCTGAAGAAGAGGTAAGAGGATAGGAAAGTGAAGGAGAAGAGAAAAAAAATCCGGGCCGGGCGCGGTGGCTCACGCCTGTAATCCCAGCACTTTGGGAGGCCGAGGCGGGTGAATCACGAGGTCAAGAGATGGAGACCATCCTGGTCAACATGGTGAAAACCCGTCGCTACTAAAAATACAAAAAATTAGCTGGGCATGGTGGTGCGTGCCTGTAATCCCAGCTACTCAGGAGGCTGAGGCAGGAGAATTGCCTGAAACCGGGAGGCGGAGGTTGCGGTGAGCCGAGATCGCGCCATTGCACTCCAGCCTGGGTAACAAGAGTGAAACTCCGTCTCAAAAAAAAAAAAAAAAAAAAAAAATCCAAGAACGTTCACAGTGGAGGGTTTAGCAGAAATGTGTAGAAATGTGTACAGACCTCAACAAGCTTCTTAAAAAGTTTGGAAACATGAACTTCAACACCAAAAGGTGTTTATTTATAATTACGTATTTATTTTGAGACAGTTTTGCTCTGTCCCCCAGGCTGGAGTGCAGTGGCGCGATCTCGGCTCACTGCAACTTCCGCCTCCTGGGTTCAAGCCATTCTCCTGCCTCAGCCTCTTGAGTAGCTGGGATTACAGGCACCTGCCACTACGCCCAGCTAATGTTTGTATTTTTAGTAGAGGTGACATTTCACCATTTCGGCCAGGCTAGTCTCGAACTCCTAGCCTTGTGTGATCTGCCTGCCTCAGCCTCCCAAAGTTCTGGGATTACAGGCGTGGACTACCGCGCCCAACCCCAAAAGGTGTTTATTAATAGGAAAGTTCATGGTTCATTATCTGCTCAAAAGAACATTTAGGAAGAAAAAATAAGCAAGCAAACTGCTATGGATATTTTTCTTCCTCTCTCTCTTGTTTCCTGATCAGCTGACTTTGAGATTCCAGGTACAGACGTATTTCTGAAAAGAGTGCCTCCTCAGCTAGGAGAGCCTCAGGCACGTTCTTCAAGAGGTGTCCGGAAGAAGGCATTGTCATCCCAGGAGATGACAGCTCCGTACATGTTATTGCCCCTGAGGACCTTCCAGTGGGACAGGATGTGGCACTGGAAGACAGTGACATTGACGATCCTGGTCCTGTGTAGGCATAGGCTGATGTATGTGTTTGTGTCCTGGTTTTTGACAAAGAAGTTTAAAAGGGGAAAATAAATTTTAAATGAGAAAAATACTTTTTTAATATTTCATTTTAAAAAAGATCGAGGGAAAAATAAATTTTAAAAGACAAAATATTTTTGTACAGCTATACAATGTCTGTTTTAAGCTAAATGTTATTGTAAAAGTCAAAAAGTTAAATTTAGAAGTTTATAAAGTTAAAAATTGACGGTAAGCTAAGATTAATTTGTTATTGAGAAAAATATGTTAGTATAGCCTAAATATACAGTAAGTATGTATGTATGTATGTATTTTTATTTTATTTATTTATTTATTTATTTTTTCAATTTTTTAAGTTTATTTGATGTATTTGACGACGATCAGCGATTAGTTCTCATCCACATTGACTGTAGATTTTTGAAAGTGGTAACAGGTACATAGGTAACCAAAGTATAGAGCTTATTTGGTGAATCTTCATCCTCATTACGTTTTCTGGACAACCGCACACGGATTCGGTATGGGACATTCCTTATTCCTTTGGCCCAGACAGCTTTGTTGAGCCTGGTATCAATGCGCACATCTGGAGTTCCCATCTCCTTCATGGCAAATTTCCGAATCTCTCTGAGCGCCCGAGGGGCATGCCTCTTGAAGCCCACTCCATGGATGCGCTTGTGAATGTTGGTGGTGTATCCTCCGGTCACCACCTGGTTGATGGCAGAACGGCCCTTTTTCTTCTCGCCACCCTTCTTTGCAGGAGCCATTCTGTCATTTCCGAGGTGGAAAGGAACTGTATTTTTATTTTTTAGCTCTTATACAGAAGAACGTATGTATTTATTTGTGAGACAGGCTTTCACACTGCCGCCCGGGCTGGAGTGCAGTGGTGTGATCCTGGCTCACTGCAGCCTCAGCCTCCTGCATTCAGAGGATCATCCCACCACAGCCTCCTGGTTAGCGGGGATTAGAGGTGTGCTCCACCATTCCTCAACTTATTTTTGTATTTGTTTTTCGTAGGCACAGGAGTCTCGCCATGTTGCGCAAACTGGTCTCGAACTTCTGGGCTCAAGCAGTCTGCTTGCCTCGTTCTCCAAACGCGCTGCGATTATTAGTGTAGAGCACCACACGTGGCTGGGTATTCAGTATTTGTAAAATCTACAGCAGTACACAGTTGTGTCCTAGGCCATCACATTCCGTCCTCACAGACTCACTGACTGATCCAGGGCAATTCCTAGCCCTGCAAGCTCCATTCATGGGAAGTGCCCTATACAGATGTACCATTTTTTAAACATTTATATCGTATTATGACTGTTCCTTTTCTATGTTGAGACATGTTTTTATTTACAAGTACATACCATTGTGTCACAGTTGGCTGTAGTATTCAGTACATAACATGATGTATAGATTTTTAACAATAGGTTACACCATATACTCTAATGTGTGGTAGGCTATACCGTCATGGCTTATGTAAGTGCAGTTAATAATGAAATGGTCTGAAAATACATTCCTCAAAACAGGTCCCGTTACTAAGCAATGCATGACTATATTTGCATTTAAACTGCACACATCCTCCCATATACTTCAAATCATCTCTTGATTGCTTATAATAGATTAATGAAACTTATAATGGATTACTTATAATGGATTAATGAAATTTACAAATGCTATATAAATAGTTGTTATACTTTGTTGTTTTCTTCTATTACTTGATTTTTTTTGTTTTGTTTTTTGAGACAGAGTCTCTCTCTGTCATCTAGGCTAGAGTGCAGTGGTACGATCTCGGCTCACCACAACCTCCGCCTCCTGGGTTCAAACAGTTCTCCTGCCTCAGCCTCCTGAGTAGCTGGGATTATAGGCGCGCTTTCACGCCTGGCTAATTTTTGTAGTTTTTAGTAGAGATGGGGTTTCACCATGTTGGTCAGGCAGGTCTCGAACTCCTGACCTCGTGATTCACCCCACTCAGCCTCCCAGACAGCTGGGATTACCAGTGTGAGCCTTTGAGTCACTGCGCCCGGCTCTTTTTTTTTTTTTTTTTTTCCCGTAGTTAATTCAGTCTGTTATTTGTTGAATCCCTAGATTTGGACCCTAGAAATACTAAAGGCCGACTGTAGACTCTATCTGCCCATTAGTCAGTTAATAGTCTTCTTTTGGCTGGGTGTGGTGGCTTACGCCTGTATTCCCAGCACTTTGGGAGGCCAAGGGACATAGTTCACCTGAGGTCAGGAGTTCAAGACCAGCCTGGGCAACACAGTGAAACACCATCTCTACTAAAAATACAAAAATTAGCCAGGCAAGGTGGCGGGCATCTTTAATTCCAGCTACTCGGGAGGCTGAGACAGGAGAATCATTTGAACCCAGGAAGTGGAGGTTGCAGTGAGCCAAGATCACTCTGTTGCCCTCCAGCCTGGGCAACAGGAATGAAACTTTGTCTCAAAAAAAAAATAGTTTTCTTTTTGATCTGGTCTAACTTTTGGGGTATCTCAGGCCTTTTGTTTAATTAACCATTATTTTACTTAACAGTATCACCCAAGTACCTGGATATTGATGCTGGCAATTTGGATATGTCAATGAGAAGCTGTCACGCGCATAATTTAAGTGCAGTAAATAGAGTTCAGTCCTGTTTGAGGTTCTGGGTATCCACTGGGCATGTTGGAACATACCCCTCATGGATAAGGGGATTCCACTGTGTTGTGTATCTGGCACTGAGCACCAAGGCTCTCTGTCCTCCATTTGTGAGGGATTACATGAACCTGGGATCCACAGAGAGGGTAGGGAGGCTGTGCTCTGCATGGGGTTTGATCAGGGCTGAGTCTGTGTCCTGAATGGGGCAGCTCAGTCCAGCCCAGCTCCCCACTGCTGCAGCATGTGTGGGGGCATCTCCAGGAGGGGAGCAAGTCCTGAAGAAAATAGTAAAATCTTCACTAGTTGCTCTTCCTGTAGGAGTTTCTTGTCCCTGCATCAACTCTGGTGCAGTGGGCAGCGGAGGACACCTTTCCACAGGGTGAGCTCTGACCTGTGTGTGTGGCTGTGGCACAGGAAGGGGACTCTGGTGCAGTGGGCAGCGGAGGACACCTTTCCACAGGGTGAGGTCTGACCTGTGTGTGTGGTTGTGGCACAGGAAGGGGACTCTGGTGCAGTGGGCAGCGGAGGACACCTTTCCACAGGGTGAGGTCTGACCTGTGTGTGTGGCTGTGGCACAGGAAGGGGACTCTGGTGCAGTGGGCAGCCAAGGACACCTTTCCACAGGGTGAAGTCTGACCTGTGTGTGTGGTTGTGGCACAGGAAGGGGAATGTGTTGATTCTGAGCAGTAATCAGCATATTTTTGACATTTAGGATTGACTTCTGGACAGTCATGCTATGTGATGAAGAAGCCCAGAAGAGGAAAGAAAAGGAGTCAGGGATGGCTCTTCCTCAGGTAAAGTGATATTCTTGGTGGATTGTTCTATTTCTTTTTCTTTCTGAAATGCCTGAAGCATTCAGCCTGACACCTTTGCTGGCACTCACCCATGCCTTCCCTCAGTCCCTCTCATCTGATTTAGATTCCATCTCCTGTGACCCAGTGACATGCACTTGGGAAGAGGCTGCACTGGACGTGGTCCTGGGAAGGACTCACCCCCAGATGAGGATGGAGATGGGGTGTGGGCCCCGTGGTGTGAGAGCTGTTGGGCGGCAGGGTTTATGTAGAGGCCACATCTGGATGCACTTTCAGCTGTCTGCGGACCAGGAGTAGAGAAGCTGCATGTGGAAGTCACATATTAATGTGCATGAGTACCTGGTAAATTCTGGAAAAGGAGTTCAAGAAGGAGAAATCTTTTCTGATTTTTACTACTTTTGAAGTAAACACCTGTCTTTGTTTCTGGCCTGGTTCAGGGAGGACGCTCTCTCTTCTGTCTCAGAACGTCCCTCCCATGGAGACTGGTGTTCCTGCAGGGAATCTTGTACAGCATCTGTGTTAGTGAAGAAAGCTGTAGTTTTGCTCAGAGATTGGAGCAGAGTTTTTAAAGAGGTTAAAGAGGTAGAAATTATATTCATTCTCGTTCCACCAATTATTGTTATTGTTATTATTTTTTGAGATGGAGTTTTGCACTTGTCACCCAGGCTGGAGTGCAGCAGCACAATCTCAGCTCAGTGCAACCTCCACCTCCTGGGCTCAGGAGATTCTCCTGCCTCAGCCTCCTGAGTAGCTGGGATTATAGGTGTGTGCCATGAAGCCTGCCTAATTTTTATGTTTTTAGTAAAGATGGAGTTTCACCGTGTTAGCCAGGATGATCTCGATCTGCTGACCTTGTGATCTGCCCTCTTGGCCTCCCAAATCGCTGGGATTGTAGGTGTGAGCCACTGTGCCCGGCCTTGTATTAGTTAATATGCTAAAATGGCATTCTGTTTTGGTTACAGGCCTGTCATTCGTTAGTTCTAACAGATCCTGCTTTTTCCTGCCTCCTACCCCCACTTTTTTTTTTTCTGTTTTTTTTCCTCTGCTTCTGGTCCCTGCTCAGGCCTCCTGTGCGATGGTGATTGTCTGCAGCACAGACCAGGGCCTTTTCCTTGCCTTAAATTAGAAGAAATGGATCCCATGTTTACTGCTGATGATGATGTTTTTCGAGATCTTCTTGTTTAATATCATGATGTTTTTTCCAGTTTCATTCTTGGCCTGAGTATTAATTATCTAGTAATTTCTTAAGCTATGTGCTGCTGAGATATTTTCTATGACCTTTGTTCGTTTGTTTGTCTTTTGAGATGGAGGTTCACTCTCATTGCCCAGGCTAGAGTACAATGGTGCAATCTTGGCTCACTGCAACCTTCGCCTCCTGGGTTCAAGTGATTCTCCTGCCTCAACCTCCAGAGTAGCTGGGATTATAGGCACCTGCCACCATGCATGGCTAATTTTTTTTTTATTTGGGATTTTCACCATGTTGATCAGGCTGGTCTCGAACTCTAGACCTCAGGTGATCCACTCCCCTCGGCCTCCCAAAGTGCTGGAATTACAGGAATGCCTGGCCTATTTGTTAAATCAGTGTATTATATTCTTAAATTTTCTGTCATATGTCACTGCTTTATTAGCAAGATAAATCAGTAAACTCCATTGGGCCTTTGCTAATACCTACATAGGTAAATTTTATTGGACAAAAGTGTATTTATAGGCCAGGGTTAGTGGTGTATGCCTATAATCCCACCTTCATGGGAGGCAGGGGCAGAAGGATTAAACGCTTCCCTTGAACTCAGGAGTTTGGGGTCTTTCTGGGCAACCTAGTAAAAGCCCATCTGAATTTTTAAAAATACTATGTTTATATTTTGAAATGTGGATATTTATTAGAGATAGGAGTCAAAGTTTCTATGTTTTAATGATCTGCCATTTTTAATGGCTTAATATTAAAAAATGTTTATAAACTAAATTGAGTACAATTTATACATGTTTAGTGTTGCAAACAGTGTGGTCATCATTTTAGGGACACTTGACATTCATGGATGTGGCCATAGAATTCTCCCAGGAGGAGTGGAGATGCCTGGACCCTGCACAGCAGGCTCTGTACAGGGACGTAATGCTGGAGAACTACAGGAACCTGGTCTCCCTGGGTGAGGACGATGTCCCTTCGGAAGCAGGGATCTGCTCTAAGCCAGCTTTGCATTTTCTCTTGTGTGCCTTTTGGGAGCCCCTAAATTGCTTAACTGAGTTAGAAACCTTGTTGACTCGGAAATGCAAAGCTCTGTTATGCTCTCTGGACTTGAGATGTCTCCCTTCTTCAGATGTTCTGCCCCCTTTGTGATACGTCATGGTGGCGCCAGATGACCAGTTCTTTCTTTTCTCCCCTGTGCTCACAAATCAGTGGTTCTTGGAAGAGATCTCAATGGCTGCATATTACAGTACTCCCTACGCATTCAGAAGGAGGCAGTCTGTGGGTGAACTTGTGAAATATTTTTCTTTCTTTCTTTTTTTCTTGAGACAATGGCATGGTCTTGGCTCACTGCAACTTCCACCTCCCGGGTATAAGCGATTCTTCTACCTCAGCCTCCCGAGTAGCTAGGACTACAGGCCTGTGCCAGCACCCCGGACTAATGTTTGTAGTTTTTTTGTGTGTGTGTGTGTGTTTTCTTCTTCTTCCTTTTTTTTAAAAAAATTTTTTAAATTACGGTGTCAAGCAGACTGAATTTTTTGTATTTTTAATAGAGATGGGGTTTCACTATGTTGCCCCGGCTGGTCTCAAACTTCTGACATCATGATCCACCTACCTCGGCCTTTCAAAGTGCTGGGATTACAGGTGCGAGCCACTGTGCCCGGCTGCAATATTATTCTTGATCTATTTGCAATATCCTCTCTTACCTAAACCTAGGGCTTGGGTTTTGGAGATGCCCCAGCACATCTTCGTTCTTTCTTTTTATAAACAGGAATCTGTCTTCCTGACCTAAGTATTATCTCCATGTTGGAGCAAAGGAGAGAGCCCTCGACTCTGCAGGGCGAAGTTAAAATAGTAAAAATTCAAGATGGAAGGGAATGTATCAGAAGTGTGAACACAGGTAAGAGCTCGGATGGGCAGAGTGGAAGCCACGGTTTTTATTTTTTTATCTTTTGAGACAGCGTGTTGCACTATCACCCGGGCTGGAGTACAGTGGCAGTCATAGCTCACTGCAGCCTCAAACCCCTAGCTAGACTCAAGCAATCCTCCTGCCTTGGCCTCCCAAAGTGGTAGAATTACAGCCACTGTACCTTGCAAAGCCATACAATTGTTTTTTGAGATGTAGTCTTGCTCTGTTACGCAGGCTGGAGTGCAGTGGTGTGATCTCGGCTCACTGTAACTTCCGCCTCCCAGGTTCAAGCGATTCTCGTGCTTCAGCCTCCCCAGTGGCTGGGAGTACGAGCATGTGCCACCACACCCAGCTAATTTTTGTATTTTTAGTAGAGAAGGGATTTCACCATGTTGTCCAGGCTGGTCTCAAACTCCAGACCTCAAGTGATCTGCCTGCCTCAGCCTCCCAAAGTGCTGGGATTACAGACGTGAGCCACTACGCCCGGCCGAGTTTGTGTTTTTTACGGCACAGGGTAGGCCTCAGCAGGAGATTCCCTAAAACCTATACACATGCTAGAAATTTTTGAATAGGAGTTTAAATATTTACTTTCCTTTGTTTTATCTGACTTAGTAGCTACTATTAAACAACACTTTTGCCAGTTAAGTTTATTATAGTGTATAATATGGAAATTTTTTGTACCTTAAGAATATGCTGTTTTACAATTGTTGCCGTCTGAATCTAAGAAATACCATTACATGACTTGCCATAATTTGTTATTTAAGACTGAGGAACAAACTCAGAGCATGTCTTCCTCTGTCTGGTCTTGCACCACACAACAGTAAACACAGAAAACTCCTGTGACCAAGTGTGAGCTTTTTCCTCTACCAGTAAGTAAGCAGTCAGCTCTGCAGTGGATACTCGCAGGCTGCCCTTCAGTTCTCTTCCGATGCTGTGTACCTAGAGCACGTCACATCCCACAGGTCTAGGGCTCAGTCTTCAACACTGCCCCCTTTCAGACACCAGTCACAAGTCCAGGCCTCTGGAACTTTTGACCAGACAGCTTCAAAAGTTGGTCTTCTCTCTTTGGGTTTGATTAATTAGCTAGAGTGATTCACAGAGCTCATGGTAATACATATGTAATGTTTACAGGGTTTATTACACAGCATATTTTAAAGGATCCAGGCCCAGTGTGGTGGCTCATATCTGTAACCTAAAAATTTTTGGAGTCTGAGGCGAGTGGATTACTTGATCCCAGGAGTCTGAGACCAGCAACATAGTAAGACCTTATCTCTACAAAAAATTAAAAAATTAGCCAGGCATGGTAGTTCATGCCTTGTCGTCCCAGCTACTCAGGAGGACTGCTTGAGCCCAGGAGCTTAAGGCTGCAGTGAGCTATGATCACACCGCTGCACTGCAGCCTGGGTGACACAGAGCGAGACCTTATTCCAAATCAATTGATAAGGAGAAATTAACAGATGGAAAGAACATAGGGTCAGGTCTGGAAGGGTCTGAAGCACAAGAGCTTCTGTTCCCTAGAGTTGGCTTGTGCCACCCTCCTGGCACGTGTGTGAGTTCCTGCTCACCTTCCTGTCAGCGTCGGTGTGTTCAGTGTCCAGAACGTCTCTGAACCCAGACCTTTTAGGTTTCTATGGAAGCTTTATTACATTATGTAACTTCATTCTGTGTCTTTTTGTCTTTGTATGAATGGCTTATTTCACTTAGCATAGCTTCTTTCAGGTTCATCCATTTTGTAGCATATAAAGACATTTCCATATTTTTTTTTTTTTTGAGATGGAGTCTTGCACTGTCTGCCAGGCCAGAGTGCAGTGATGCGATCTTGGCTCACTGCAACCTCTGCTGCCCGGGTTCAAGTGATTCTCCTGCCTCAGCCTGCTGAGTAGCTGGGATTACAGGTGCCCGCCACCACCCCCAGCTGATTTTTTTTTTTGTATTTTTAGTAGAGACAGGGTTTCACTATGTTGGCCAGGCTGGTCTCAAACTCCTGACCTCCTGATCCACCCTCCTCAGCCTCCCAGAGTGCTGGGATTACAGGCGTGAGCCACCACGCCTGGCCCTTTGTCAGCATTCTTTCCCCTAGACATAAAGCAGGACGCTCTCTGGCAAGGTCTTAAGACCTATAGTCAGAAAGGTTGGGGAAGATGAGAGTCCTGCCTTGGGGCAGGTGAGAGGAGGGCAGGGGAAGGTTGGAGAGGTTGTGTTTCTTGAGTTCTGCCCCAGGGCCTACCATACCCAGTATTATAACAGAAGACTGTAGCAAAGGCTATGGGAGTTATGAGCCAGGAACTGTGGATATGTGTATCATAACACCACATGGGGGCTCCCGGAAACCAGCGGACAGTTACATTATGAATAGAAATAATGCAAGGGGGGCTTTCTGCTTTATTTTCCTAATTATGAAGGGAAAGCCTTCATTATTTGAACACTCAGTATGATGTTACCTTTTTTTTTTTTAAACGGAGTCTTCCTCTGTCACCAGGCTGGAGCGCAGTGGCACAGTCTCAGCTCACTGCAACCTCTACCTCTCGGGTTCAAGTGATTCTCCTGCCTCAGCCTCCCGAGTAGCTGGGACTACAGGCGTGTGCCACCACACTCAGCTAATTTTTTCTATTTTAGTAGAGATGGGGTTTCACCAGTCTCCAGGATGGTCTCAATCTTCTGACCTCATGATCTGCCGGCCGTGGCCTCCCAAAGTGCTGGGATTACAGGCGTGAGCCACCGCGCCCGGCCACCTTTTGGCTTTTTGTATATGGCCTCTATTATGTTAAGTAGATTCCTCATATTCCTAACTTGTAATGTTTCTATCATCAGTAGTTGCTGATGTTCTCAAATGTTTTTTCTCAAGTGAGTTTTTGTTTGTATTCTGTTTTTGTGTTCCTAAGTTGCAATATCCTTGCATTCTGGGACTAAATTTTACATGATCATAGTGTGTGATCCATTTTAATATACTGCTAATACGCTTGCTAGCATTTTGTTGTGGATATTTGCATTTGCTTGATGAGGAATATTGCTCTGTAGTTTTTTTTTCTTTTTTTTTATCTGTAGATCTTGTACCATCTTGTAGATTTTTTTCTCCTTCATTTTGCCCTTATTCCCTGCTTTTGTATTTTGTTGGTTTTTTATAATGACGTGCTCTGAGTCCCGTCTCATTTCCATTTTTGATTTCAGTTAAAGTTGCATAAAACGTTGTAACAATAAAACATTATTTTACAATGTTAATGGCTTAACTCTGATTACTACAGTCAGCACTACATTATAGCTGTAGGCTTTGTTACTGTGGCAGAAATTCCTTCTGCATATGTTATGTTCCCATTAACACTTTTGTAGTTCTTTTTAAATAATTTTGCCTTTGAAATGCTAGGAAAGAAAAGTAAAATTACAAATGAAAAGTACCCTAATGCATTATTTTTTGGTTTTTGTTTAAAAAAAATATTTTTTCATACAGTGTCACTCTCAGGATATATGTTCTGTATTTGAATCATTTATTGATCTTTAAGGAGAACTTTATATTTTCATTTGGGTTAGAGGTACTGTCTGGGGTTCTTTTATTTCCTTTTGAAGGATTCCCTTTAGCATTTCTTGCGGGACAGTTCGAAAGTACCAATGACCTTCCTCAGCTCTTCTTTATTCAGGAACATCTAAATTTCTCCTTTGTTTTTGCAAGCGAGTTTTGCTTAATATAATATTCTTGGTTTTTTTTTTTGCATGTGTGTGTTTGTTTTTTTGAGAAGTAGTCTTGCTCTGTCGCCCAGGCTGGAGTGCAGTGGCAGAATCTTGGCTCACTGCAACCTCTGCCCCCCTCCAACTCCCAGATTCAAGTGATTCTCCCATTTCAGCCTCCTGAGTAGGTGGGATTACAAGTGTGCGCCCCCATGCCCAGCTAATTTTTGTGTTTTCAGCAGAGACAAGGTTTCACCATGTTCACCAGACTTGTCTTGAACTCCTAACCTCAGGTCATCCATCTGCCTTAGCCTCCCAAAGTGCTAGGATTACAGGTGTGAGCCGTCATGCCCAGCCGTACTTTTTGTTCTTTAAGCGCTTTCAACATATCATCTCGCGGCGATCTAGCCTGCAAGTTTTCTGCTGGAAAATGCACATAGTCTCATGCAGTTCTCTTATATATTAGAAGTCTCTTTTTTGTTCCTGCTGTCCAGGTTGTATCTTTCTCTTTGCCTTTTGATAATTTATTTGTAATGTGTCTTTCTGTGAATGTCCTGTGGTTAATTTTAGTTAGAATGGCCAAACTTGCCGGGCGCGGTGGCTCACGCCTGTAATCCCAGCACTTTGGGAGGCCAAGGCGGGTGGATCACGAGGTCAAGAGATCGAGACCATGCTGGTCAACATGGTGAAACCCCGTCTCTACTAAAAATACAAAAAATTAGCTGGGCATGGTGGCACGTGCCTCTGATCCCAGCTACTTGGGAGGCTGAGGCAGGAGAATTGCTTGAACCCAGGAGGCGGAGGTTGCGGTGAGCCGAGATCGCGCCATTGCACTCCAGCCTGGGTAACGAGCAAAACTCCGTCTCAAAAAAAAAAAAGGAATGGCCAAACTTCTGGAATTTGTACATCCAGTTGTCTCCTCAAATGTGGGGTGTTTTAGACATTATTTCTCTCTTTTCCTTCCTTTCCTTTTCCTTTTCCTTTCCTTTCCGACAGGGTCTCACTCTGTCACCCAGGATGGAGTGAAGTGGCACAGTCTCGGCTCACAGCAATCTGCCTCTCTCAGGTTTAAGTGATTTTTGTGCCTTAGCCACTGAAGTAGCTGGAATTACAGGTGTGACCCAGCACGCCTGGCTAGTTTTTGTACTTTTAGTAGAGAGAGGGTTTCACCATGTCGGCCAGGCAGATCTCGAACTCCTAGCCTCAAGTGATCCACCCGCCTCGACCTCCTAAAGTGCTGGGATTACAAGTATGAGCCACTGTGCCTGGTCTGGACATTATTACTTGAATTGCATTATTACTTGAATCGCAAAAGACAGGGGTCCTCTGTCTTCTTATGAACCTCCAATAGTTTATACATTGTTCTGTTTGACAGCATCCCAAAATGTTGAGGTTTGTGTGTTTTTCTTTGTCATTTTTTCTTTCTTGTTTTTTATAGCTGATATTTTGTGCATCCTAAGTTTACTCATTCATCTCTGTGTCTTATTTAGTCTGCTGTTGAAACCGCTAGTAAAGTTTTCCTTCATTGTATTTCAGCTCTAGAATATTTGGTTTTGTTTTCTGTTTTTTAAGATGGAGTTTTGCTCTTGTTGCCCAGGCTGGAATGCAGTGTTGCAATCTTGGCTCACTGCAACCTCCAACTCCTTGGTTCAAGCAATTCTCCTGCCTCAGCCTCCCAAGTAGCTAGGATTACAGGTGCCTGCCACCATGCCTGCATAATTTTTGTATTTTTAGTAGAGATGGGGTTTCACCATGTTGGCCAGGCTGGTCTCGAACTCCTGACCTCAGGTGATCCACCTACCTTGGCCTCTCATGGTGTTGGGATTACAGGTGTGAGCCACTGCGCCTGGCAGAATGTTTGTTTTTTTTTAATTAGTTTAATTTACTGATGTATACAACCTCTGTCATTTTGGAAAAAAAAAAGAAGAAAAAGAAAAAATAGTTTTTCTTCTGCGTGATATTCTCCATATTATGATGTTTTGTTTTCCTGATTCACTTACTTGTCTGTTCCTTAGCAGCTGGGATTACAGGCACATGCCCATATGCTCAGCTGGATTTTTTGACTTTTAGTAGAGATGAGGTCTTGCTGTGTCACCCAGGCTGCTCCTGAACTCCTGCACTCACACAGTCCTCATGCCTCAGCCTCCCAAAATACTGAGATTACAGGCATGAGCCACCACACCCAGCCTCATTAAACATCTTAAAGCATTTGCTTTAGGTATTCTTCAAGTAATTCACAAGATTCCATGTTTTTAGGTTTGGTTTCTTAAGATTTATACATTTATTTATTATTATTTTGTCCTTTTAGCCGTATTTCCCCATCTTTTTGTAGGCCTCGTACCTCTTATTTTAGGTTTGGTAAAACTAAACCACTTCTTTCAGTTCTTTTATGTAAGAATTGTGCACAGGGAAACCTTTCCCAAGTAGCCTGTTGTAGAGAGTGTGGGGACACCTCAGTCCTTTTCTGGGGGTGTGTCTTTCCTAGCTTTATGCATATATTACACTATTACTAATGTCCATACAACTGCTCTTAAACGTCTTATTTTCTCTAAGGGGCTCGTCCCTGCCTTTTCTGAGAAGCTTTCAGATTCTGTTCTATGTCTCTGCCCTTTATCTTTCTCAAAGTCACCCGTAATCCTTCAGATTCTCTCCAGTATGGATTACAATATGGGTAGTAAGTCCTGAACACTCTCTAAATGCTTTGTTCAGTCCTGCAGATTCCCCACGGCTCCAGTGCATCACGTCACCCCCTCGTGTTTTCAGCTCTCACAATGTGACACACAACGTATACCGATACTTCTAGTGTCTGAGTTGGGTGAGACAGATTCCAGCCCCTCTACCAGGCTGTAAACATGCCAGAATCATGGGTTCATGTTCTATTCTTCCTTGCTTTTCCAGGGAGGAGCTGTATATTAAGAAGCAATGCAGGAAATAAGCCTATTAAAAATCACCTTGGATTAACCCTTGAGTCACATCTGTCTGAATTGCAGCTGTTTCAAGCTGGAAGGAAAATCTACGGAAGTAATCAAGGTGAAAACTTTACAAACTATAGTTCCTCAGTTTCACCACTTCAAAATATTTCTTCTAGTTTCGCAACACACATTTTTAATAAATATAGAAATGATTTTATTGATTTCCCATTACTCCCACAAGAAGACAAAGTATACATTAGAGGAAAATCTTGTGAATGTGAAGATGGCGAAGTCTTTAGAATGTCTGCAAGCCTTACTAACCATCAAGTAATCCATACTGCAGATAAACCTTACAAATGTACTGAATGTGGCAAGGTCTTTAGCCGCAATTCACACCTTGTAGAACATTGGAGAATTCATACTGGACAGAAGCCTTACAAATGTAGTGAATGTGACAAAGTGTTTAATCGCAATTCAAACCTTGCTCGACATCAAAGAATTCATACTGGAGAGAAGCCTCACAAATGTCACGAATGTGGCAAAGCATTTAGAGAGTGTTCAGGACTTACTACCCATCTTGTAATCCATACTGGAGAGAAACCTTATAAGTGTAATGAGTGTGGCAAGAATTTTAGGCACAAATTTTCTCTCACCAATCATCAGAGAAGTCACACTGCAGAAAAACCTTATAAATGTAACGAATGTGGCAAGGTCTTTAGTCTGCTTTCATACCTTGCACGACATCAAATAACTCATAGTACAGAGAAGCCTTATAAATGTGATGAATGTGGAAGAGCATTTCGCAAGCGTTCGGGCCTTATGGCCCACCTGCTCATCCATACTGGAGAGAAACCTTACAAATGTAATGAATGCGACAAGGTCTTTGGGCGCAAATTATACCTAAGCAACCATCAGAGAATTCATACTGGAGAGAGACCTTACAGGTGTAATGCATGTGGCAAGGTCTTCAGTCAAAATCCACACCTTGCACGACATCGGAAAATTCACACTGGAGGGAATTCGCTGCGTACCTTCCAGATGAATGAATGTGACAGAGTCTTTAGTTAAAATTCATACCTAGCACAACAGTGGAAGACTCAGGAGGAAAACCTTACAAATATCGTAAAATGTGGCAAAGAATTTACCTTGCATTCAAGCCTTATTACCCATCTGTTGATCCACCCTGAAAGGAAACCTTACAAATGTAAAGCTAATAACATATATATAAATAATATATAAAGAGAGAACAGAGCTGGGCACGATGGCTCACACATGTAATCCCAGTAGTTTGGGAGGCCGAGGCGGGCGGATCATGAGGTCAGGAGTTGGAGACCAGCCTGGCCAACATGGGAAAACTCCGTCTGTGCTAAAAATACAGGCAGTGGCACATGCCTGTAATGCCAGCTACTTGAGAGACGCACATCACTTGAACCCGGGAGGCACTGGGATTACAGGTGTGAACCACCGTGCCCAGCCTAGTTTAAATTTTTCTTAGTGTGAATGAATACATCCTTTTTACCAACATCGTTTAATCTTACCTCAGGAGGATAATTTATAGCACAGAATAATGTCCCGTTAGGATTTTAAGGTTGAAGCAGCCAGAACTGTGTGTGTGTGTGTGTGTGTGTGTGTGTGAGTGAGTGTGTATGTGTGTGTGAGTGTGTGTATGTGTATGTGTGAGAGAGTGTGTGTGTGTGAGAGACAACATACACTTCTGGGTGCACATACTTAGGTAAGTATGATTTTGAGTAATTACATGTAGTACTTGAGTTGTTCTTTGTACTCTGGAGTAGGATGCTTACGTGGGTAAAGTGAAAATCAGTTTGTGAATAGCAGTGCAATTTCAACCTTGTACGCCCTCACACGTACACCACTGTTAATGAGCATGCCCTGTATTATATTTCTATTGCCTCTTTCTTGTGTACCAAATAAGACCCATGGTGTGCACCTTCATTTTCATGCAGCAAAAATAAATAGTAATACAACAAATATGAAACAAAGTATGGGCTTGGGGGTAAAAATGCTGTAACATAATTTCTTTTTGTACCTGTACTCAGTGACGTAATTTGAAAATATTAATGTTCATCCATCTTTGAAGTCTAAGCACGTAGAGAATTTTGTTTTGGTACGTTAACTAGAAACTTCATAGAGTCACCCTCGCAAGTTTTTTGGTAATGTGAACTTTTTTTTTTTTTTTTTAAAGATGGGGTTTCACCATGTTCGTCAGGCTGGTCTTGAACTCCCGACCGCAGGTGATCCACCCGCCTTAGCCTCCAAAGTGTTTGGATTACAGGTGTGAGCCACCATGCCCGGCCGGTAATGTGAACTTTTGACCACTCTTCTGGAACTCGTTTAAGTCTCCCTAAGGTTTGGCTTGGATATTGAGAACGATGACGCCATGCGCTGACATAGTCTGAGGGTGTTCATTGTGTAACGAGGCGTTCGGGGAAAGCAGGGTGTACTTTCCCACCCGGTCCAAAAGTGGCTTCAGAAAAGTGAGACAGGTGACTGGCTTGGGGTGTCATGATTGCTAAAGGGTAGGGCTGAGGTGGGGGTGCCCACTTGTTTGAAATTCCAGTTGGTTCCAAAGGAGTGGGCACTGGGGCTTTATTACGATTTCACCAGATCCACATGATAGGAAGAGGGAGTGCAGAGGTGTAAAAGGCGTTAGTGTTCAGACATCAGAAAATGCAGTCAACTCTGTTACAACACTGAATATTTCCTCTTGAAACTCCTGCCAGCTTGGTTAGGACGTAACCCCAATTTTCTTCATGGTAACATCTTATATTCCTTTTACAGATACAGATACAGGTCTCATTGCACAATATCATTGTTGAAAATGCTTGTGAAATAGAGTTTAGTAAAATTACCTAAGGTTTTTTTTTTTTTTTTTTTTTTTTTACAGTAGTTCAATGAAAATCATTGTGTGGAAATCATTGTGTGGAAGTGTTTATAATAAATATGACTTAGCATATAATTTTATAATACCTAATTATAGAATTTGACATAATTCTATAATATATTACCCAATAAATAACAATTGTGTCATCTATATTTATTATACAATAAATATAATTTTACAAGAGCATTTTTCCAAAAGCTATGGATATGTCATTTTCAGATTATGGTATTATGCAATATATTCCATGGTTCACTTTCAATTGTAATAAAATTATATTTTTTTGTATGTATATATATTTTTACATTTTTTTCATACGTTGCATCCAAATTCAATGTTTAACACATTTCTTCTTTGTTTTTCTCTGGTGAAAACTTTAGGGGACAGATAAATGAGGGTGTTGTTTGGAGACAAAATTTTGTGACATGAGACAGCATGGTGGCATGCCCCTGTAGTCCCAGGTACTTGGGAGGCTGAGGTGGGAGGATCACTTGATCCCAGGAGGTCCAGGCTGCAGTCAGTGAGCTGTGATTGTGCAACTGCACTCCAGCCTGGGGGACAGTGAGACTGTCTCAAAAAAAAAAAATTTGACATGAGTATCCCATAAGACAATGGCAGATACAGACTACGTTTAATGTCAATATGAAAAAGAATATTTTTACTCTATTGAAGACGTCAAATCATCTGAAGTGATTCCAGCCCTTTCTTCTTTTCAGATATTCTGGATATTCTGGCTTTTGGGTTTTTTTTTTTTTTTTTTTTTTTTTTGGCCTTTCATCATATTGGATAATCTTGTCAGTTATCTACAAAATGCCTTCATAGGAAATATATTAATCCCATGTGTCAGTGTAGGGTAATTTCACACTGTTGAGTCTTCCAATAAATGGATGTTATATATGTGTCTATTGGGTGTCTTTTTTCATCAGGATTTTGTACTTTTAACATAAAAGTCCTGTGAATGTTTTGTTAGACTGACACTTTTCTTCAACCTTTTTTATTGTATTTTTTTTCTTCTTTGAGATGGAGTTTTGCTCTTGTTGCCCAGGCTGGAGTGCAGTGGTATGATCTTGGCTCACTGCAATCTCCGCCTCCCAGGTTCAAGCAATTCTCCTGCCTCAGCCTCCCAAGTAACTCAGATTACAGGCACCCAATACCAGGCCCTGTTAATTTTTGTTTAGTAGAGACAGGGTTTCACCATGTTGGCCAGGCCGGTCTAGAACTCCTGACCTCAGGGATCCAGCTGCCTTTGCCTCCCAAAGTGCTGAGATTACAGGTGTGAGCCACTGCGCCCAGCCCCTGCATCCTTTTTATACTGACCCTTGTGATCATATCATTTTATCAGAGAAACCAGGGCAAACTTTCATCTGAAGATCCTTAAGTGATCACATTTGCAAACTCTTAACACATAAAGTAACCCAGACTATGTGGATGGAGATATGGACATCATTTGGAAGGACATTATTCATTCTATCATAATTATCACATATTCTGATAATGGATATTCTATTATACCTTCCTTTCTGGTCTTTTTTTTTTTTTTGAGACAGAGTTTCGCTGTTGTTACCCAGACTGGAGTGCAATGGCACAATCTCGGCTCACCGCAACCTCCGCCTCCTGGGTTCAAGCAATTCTCCTGCCTCAGCCTCCCGAGTGGCTGAGACTACAGGTGCACACCACCATGCCCAGCTAATTTTTGTATTTTTAGTAGAGACGGGGTTTCAACATGTTGACCAGGATGGTCTTGATCTCTTGACCTCGTGATCCACCCGCCTTGGCCTCACGAAGTGCTGGGATTATAGGCGTGAGCCACCGCCCCCGGCCTCTGGTCTTATATTTATATGTCTTTCTTCCTTTATTTCACTGGCTACAGTGCCTAATACTGTGTTCAGAAGAGTAACTTGCCGTATTCTCAGTCTCTATTGTGAAACATTAAGTTTTTTTTTAACCAGAAATTTTGAGGTCTTCTTTAAAGTTTGCAGCTGTTCTTTATTAAGGTAAGAAAGTTTGGCTCTCTTTATTTCTTTGAAAGTTTATATTATAAATGAGTGTTGGATTTTGTCAAATTTTTTTCTGCATCACTTTATAGAATCCTACGATTTTTTCTTTTTATCATGTTAATATTGGTTAAACGTTATATATTGATTGATTTATTCCTCTCACAACCCAGTTTGGACAGAACATTAAATTTTAAATGATTAGGCTGGGTGCGGTGGCTCACACCAGTAATCCCAGCAGTTTGGGAGGTCGAGGTAAGCAGATCGATCTCCACGAGGCTTTTGTGGGATGCATTTGTATTTTCATTTGTTTTAAAAAAGTTTTAGTTTTATAATTCTTAATTTTTTTTATTGACTCACTGTTCATTCTGGAGTATGTCTCAAGGAAGCTGAGGGACAACATGTTTTAATATAAATGTGGAAAATGGCTATTTCTTCTGAGACGAGCGGCCTCTGGTTTCTAGGAACAGACTGAGAGTTACAGCTTTAATTATGGCTGGGAGGCTCAGAAAGCTGTAGAAAGCAAACGTTCTTTTCAGCCTCACTGAGTGCCCCCCGTGCTCAGCAGCTGGTATGGTAAATGGGATGAGCTACAGGATTACGTTTAGGCGAAGGCCTTTGCTCTCCACCCAGCATCCACTCTCCCTGCGCACACTTCCGTCCTTCCCCATTGTCTTCTCTGGAAAGGCAAAGCTGACTTAGTTGTGTGATTGAGGAAGAGAAGTGGTTTATCTTTTTGTGCCTCTCCTTTACGCCTCCCTCAGCTCTTTGACCTTCCTTTCCGCTGCTCTGCTCAGACTTTCACTTCTTGCAGTTGCACTATCAGTTGGCCTCACCCAAGACCCAAGGATTTAGATCTATGAATAATATTCAAGCCAACATCATTGCCAAGTGAGAAATCTTTTTTTTTTTATTCGAGACAGAGTCTTGCTCTCTTACCCAGGCTGGAGTGCAGTGGTGCAATCTCGGCTCACTGCAACCTCTGCCTCCTGGGTTCAAGCAATTATTCTGCCTCAGCCTCCCGAGTAGCTGGGATTACAGGCACATGCCACCATGCCTGGCTAATTTTTGTGTTCTTAGTAGAGACGGGGTTTCACCATGTTGGCCAGTCTGGTCTCAAACTCTTGACCTCATAATCTGCCCGCCTTGGCCTCCTGAAGTGCTGGGATTACAGGCGTGAGCCACCGTGCCCGTTCCACAAGTGAGAAATCTTTAACCCCAGGACCTTTTCTCTGTGGAGGGATCTTGGCAGCGTAGAAACTTCTCTTTCTGCAGAGTTTAGACTCTTACTGGAAAAGCAGGTTACTGCTCCTGCTCAGCTCCCCCTCACTCACAGTGGAGACCATCTGAAGAACACTGGCACATCCCATGAACACTAGCACGCCCTCTGGCATAGCCTGCATTTTGGGGGATGGAACCCTCAACACACCCATCCCCCCAAGCGAAGCCTATGCCAGAGGGTGTGTTAGTGTCACTCCGTGTCATTCTTTTACTCAGTAAATGCAGAGACTGTATTTTACCCCAGCCTTTGTTCTCACCAGGGATAAAAATGGTAAACAACAGAATATATACTTCTATCCTACCTAGTTTATTTTTTTGAGGAGAGAGGGGAGGAGTGAGGAAGGAAAGAGGAAGAGAAAAAAGGGAGGAAATGAAAAGTCTAGTTTAAGTGGTGGATTTCTCCTGCTGATACCTTGTTAAGAGTTTCTGTGTCTTTATTCATGAAGGACTTAGCTTTCAGTCACCATTTTTTCCTTGAAAGTACGTTTGTCTAGTTTTGGTACCACTTAATTTTCAGTCACCTTTTTTATTTCTGCTAATGTCTTTGTTTACTTTTGGTACCATGCTAATACTGATCTCATTAGTTGAGCTGGACTTCTATAATCATTGTGGGATTATTCACAACAGCCAAGATGGGTCAGCAACCCAAATGTCTCTTTTTTTTTTTTTTTTTTTTTTTTGAGACGGAGTCTCGCTCTTGTTACCCAGGCTGGAGTGCAATGGCGCGATCTCGGCTCACCGCAACCTCCGCCTCCTGGGTTCAGGCAATTCTCCTGCCTCAGCCTCCTGAGTAGCTGGGATTACAGGCACGCACCACCATGCCCAGCTAATTTTTTTTTTGTATTAGTAGAGACGGGGTTTCACAATGTTGACCAGGATGGTCTCGATCTCTCGACCTCGTGATCCACCCGCCTCGGCCTCCCAAAGTGCTGGGATTACAGGCTTGAGCCACCGCGCCCGGCCCCAAATGTCTCTTGATGGATGGGTGGATAACAAAATTCCCTCCTCTTCTACATTGGGAAAGAAATTCTGTACAATTGCCGTAATTCTTTACAAATCTAACAAAATTGTCTAGTGTCACCATCTGTTCCTGTTTGTTTCTTCATTTGTGATAATTTTTTTCTTTTTGAGACAGAATTTCACTGTTGTCACCCAGCCTGGAGTGTAATAGCCTGACCTGACTTACTGCAACCTCCGCCTCCCAGGTTCAAGTGATTCTCCTGTCTCAGCCTCCTGAGTAGCTGGGATTACAGACACCTGCCACTACACCTGGCTAATTTTTAAATTTTTATTAGAGGTGGGGTTTCACTATGTTGGCCAGGCTGGTCTCGAACTCCTGACCTCGGGTAAACTGCCCGCTTTGGCCTCCCAAAATGCTAGGATTATGAGTGTAAGCCACCGTACCTGACTTGTAATTTTTTAATTGAGAAAATACAAAATATGAGCTCTACCCCTTAAAAGATTTTTAAGTGTACAATTCAATACTAATCGGTATAGGCATTGTTATATAGCACATAGTTATATATCACACATAGATATATATCCAGAAGTTATTCACCTTGCATAGCTGAAATTTTATATCCTGTATCTAGCAAATATTTTCCCACCCATCTTCATCCTCTGGCAACCACCATTCTACTCTTATGTTTTTATATGTCTAACTCATTAGACACATAATTGATATAACTGGCATTGTGCTGTATTTGTCCTTTTTTTTTTTAGCTCCTTTCTCCATTTACCAGTATTTGTCTTTTTGTGACTGGTTGATCTTCGTGTTGTCATATTTGAGGGACTTTCCTACTTTTTAAAGGCTGAAAGGCTGAATAAGATTCCATTCCAAGTATATACTATAATTTTGTTATCCACCATCAATAGACATTTGGGTGGCTGACCCATCTTGGCTCTTGTGAATAATCCCACAATGATTATAGGAGTGCAAATATGTCTTTGTGATCCTGATCTCAATTCTGGATAAAATCCTAGAGGTGGAATTGCTGTATTAATGTGGTAGTTCTATTTTTAAGTTTTTGAGATCCCGACCAGGCGGGAGTGCAGTGGCCGGGATCTCGGCTCACTGCAGCCTCCAACTGATGGACTCAAGCGATCCTCCCGCCTCAGCTTCTGGGGTAGCTAGGACCACAGGCGAGCGCCCCTACGACCGCCTTAAAATTAATTTTAATAGGAATTTTTGTGGATCTAATCACCAACAGACTTTCCCTGTGCCGGGGCACGATCTGTTTTCAGGAAACTGAGTTGCTCCGGAGTCCAAGGCAAGTCCCGCCTCCAAACCGGAGGAGCTGGGATGAGGCGAAGAGAAGCGCGGTTCCCGCCCAGTCCCGCCCAGTCCCGCCCCGGCCTGGCCTCTCGGCTGCGCGCGCAGCTTCGTGGAGACCCGGAAGCAGATTACGTGGAGTGACGGTTATGCTACGGCGTGTGAGTTTCCCTTTGTTTAGATTGAATCTGGGATACCGATTCCCTTCTCGCTTCTATACCCGGTGTCTCCGGGGCCACAGAGACCTTGAAATCCCCGCAGTTCCCTCCACCCCGAGTACTCAGACGTTCTAATAAGAGTCCAGCAGTCACTTCACTGTTTTTTTTTGTTTGTTTGTTTGTTTTGAGACGGAGTCTCGCTCTGTCACCCAGGCTGGAGTGCAATGGCGCGATCTCGGCTCACTGCAACCTCAGCCTCCCGGGTTCAAGCGATTCTCCTGCCTCAGCCTCCTGAGTAGCTGGGACTACAGGCGCGCGCCACCACGCCCAGCTAATTTTTCTATTTTTAGTAGAGACAGGGTTTCACCATGTTGGCCAGGATGTTCTCTATTTCTTGACCCAGTGATCCGCCCCCCTAGGCCTCCCAAAGTGCTGGGATTACAGGCTTGAGCCACCGCGCCGGCCTTCCCTGAGTGTTAAAAGCGCTCGGAGGCTGGTCCCGTCCCCGGTGTTTCACCACAGGGCCAAGTTGACAGCACCTATCGCCGAGTTTTCCTGCTTCATACCCCTAGACACGCCCCGCGCCGCGTAAAGTGCTCACCTACGAGATGAGTCCAAGTCTCTCCGGTCCCCCAAGCCTCGCCCTCTTTTCACAGGCCAGCCCCTTTTTCTGTGCCTTAAATGAGAGGAAATCTATCTGATGTTTATTACTGATTGTGATGTTGCAATCTCCACTGGACTTTTGCTAATACCTAAATATTTGGTTGACAAAATTATATTTAGTTTAGTGCAAAAGTAATGACAAAACTGCGATCACTTTTGCACCAACCTAATATTTATGGGCCAGGGGGAGTGGTGTGGTCCTGGAATCCCATCTTCTCCGGAGGCTCAGGCTGGAGAATTCTTTGAGCACAGTAGTTTGAGACCACTCTGGGCAACATAGTGAGACTCCCATCTCAATTTTTAAAACAGTATGGGTATTTAATAGAGATTGGAATTCAAGTTTCTGTGATTTTACAGGGTCTAATTTTTTTTAATGGTTTAATATGCAGTAATATTTATGAAGTGAATTGAGCACTATTTATACATTTTTATTTTTGCAAACATGCTGAAATGTACATTAGCAAAAATAACGACATCCAGGCACAGTGGTGCATGCACACCTATCATTCTAGTTACTCAGAGAGGGTGTCATTTGAGGCCAGGAGTTCAAGGCTGTAGTGTGCAGTGAATAAGCCACTGCACTGCAACCTGGACATATAAAAAACAAAAAGACAAATATAATTTAAAAAGAAGTCACTGAGAGACAGCTCTTTCAGGTGTCATGTGTATGTTTACTAGAGTGTATGTGTGTGTATATATATGTATATGTGTCAGTGTACGAGTGTGCATGAGTGCACAGATGAGTGAGTCTATGGCTTTTATCAAAGGCGCATCATAAGTTTATATACATTTTATATTTCTTAATTGTTGAAATTACATCTTACATATTTTCATGATTTTAAAATTGTTCTACGCTGTTATAATGAGTTGATGACTGTAAGAATAGTGACCTATTATGGGGATACCTGTGCGAGTTTCTTGATTTTAATCCTGGAAATTGTTTTAACTTTACTCAAATAGGTCATTGTCTGTCAGTTTACTTTTGATGCTGATTTGTTACTCGATTGTTTGATCTTTTTTTGTCTTTTTCTCTTTTTGAGAAGGAGTCTTGCTCTGTCACCCAGGCTGGAGGGCAGTAGCATCATCTCAGGTCACTGCAACCTCAGCCTTGGGTTCAAGTGATTCTCCTGCCTCAGCCTCCCGGGTAGCTGGGATTACAGGTGCCCACCACGATGCCTGGCTAGTTTTTGTATTTTTGGTAGAGATGGGATTTTACCATGTTGACCACACTGGTCTTGAACTCCTGACCTCAAATAATCCACCTGCCTCGGCCTCCCAAAGTGCTGGGATTACAGGTGTTAGTCACCACACCTGGCCTAATTCTTAAAGTTTGATTCTAATGCCCAAACACCTGGGATCCGGTGCCTACTCTGCCATGTTTAGCCTTCACACCTGGGGCAAGTTTCTTAGCATGTCTGTGAAAGAATTGTCTCCTCAGTAGGATGGGAACAGATTTTTCTTTCATGGGCTTTTGTTGTTATAGCAGTTAGTACATGTAAAACATATAGAATAGGGCCTGTCACATGGGAAGTATTCAAAAGTTTCATCCTGGCTGGACTCAGTGACTCATGCCTGTAATCCCAGCACTTTGGGAGGCTTAGGCAGGCTGATCACTTGAGGCGAGGAGTTCAAGACCAGCCTGGCCAACATGGTGAAACCCTGTCTCTATTAAAAATACAAAAATTTGCTGGAGCCAGGCGCGGTGGCTCACGCCTGTAATCCCAGCACTTTGGGAGGCCGAGGCGGGTGGATCACGAGGTCAAGAGATCGAGACCATCCCGGTCAACATGGTGAAACCCCGTCTCTACTAAACATACAAAAAATTAGCTGGGCATAGTGGTGCTTGCCTGTAATCCCAGCTACTCAGGAGGCTGAGGCAGGGGAATTGCCTGAACCCAGGAGGCGGAGGTTGCGGTGAGCCGAGATCGCGCCATTGCCCTCCAGCCTGGGTAACAAGAGCGAAACTCCGTCTCAAAAAAAAAAAAAGGAAAAAAAAGAAAAAAAAAAAAAAAAAAAAAAAAAAAAAAAAAAAAATTTGCTGGGTGTGGTGACGTGCGCGCCTGTAATCCCAACTACTCCTAGAGGTTGAGTCAGGAGAATCACTTTAACCCAGGAGGCGGAGGTCACAGTGAGTCTGGACCGCAGTACTGCACTCCAGCCTGTTCAAGCAAGACTCCATCTCAACAGCAACAACAACAACAAAACAACAACACAAAAGCTTCAGCCATTGCTGTTGCTATAGCATCACAGCTTCCAGATTCTGATCATTTTGCAAAACTACTAGAGACGTTGTCATCTCTGAAGATCCCACTTGTATCTCAGGTAGATACTGAATATCACTTGCTGTGTTAAAAATAGTATCTGACACTATAGAGGTAACTGTGGGTTAATTTTTTGTATTTCTTCTGTTGCCCACAAAATTAGAAATCTACACTAATTTAAAGAATATCATAAGTTTTCATGGAGAAATATAATAAAACACAATTAGAAACACATAAATAGCTCACGAATACCTTCATGTGGATTTGTCAGAACATTCACTTCAATCAAGTCAGTCCTTAGAATTGTTTTCTCATTTTGTGTGATACCCTGTTGGTGAAATGTGTTTTTTATTTTAGGGACATTTGACGTTCAGGGATGTGGCCATAGAATTTTCTCAGGAGGAGTGGGAGTGCCTGGAGCCTGCTCAGAGGGCTTTGTACAGGGATGTGATGTTGGAGAACTACAGGAACCTGGTCTCCCTGGGTGAGTCCAACTTCCCCCAGAAGTCAGGATCTGCCCTGGTGTATTTTTGCATTTTCTCATGTGACTCTTAGGCATCTTAGGAGTCAATGTATTGCTTGACTGAGATTGAAACCCTGTTGACTTAGAAATGAAAACCTCCATAATGCTTGATAATGCTGTATTTTTCAGAAATGATATGCTCCATAATGCATTCTATACTTAAAATAACTTTCTTCAGATGTTCTGCCTCCTTCATAATTCATTATTGAGTGGTGCCAGGGCTTAAGTATGCATCAATCCTTATGACAGACTTAGATACACAGTTTTGGCTCAGTGCGGTGGCTCGTGCCTGTAATCCCAGCACTTTGGGAGCCCGAAGTGGCCAGATCACCTGAGGTCAGGAGTTCGAGACCACACCAGCCTGGCCAACGTGGTAAAACCCTGTCTCTACTAAAAAATGCAAAAACTAGCTGGGTGTGGTGTTGGGCGCCTGTAATTCCAGCTACTCGGGAGGCTGAGGTAGAAGAATTGCTTGAACCCAAGAGACAGAGGTTGCAATGAGTGGAGATCGTGCCACTGCACTCCAGCCTGGGCAACGGAGCGAGACTCCATCTCAAAAAAAAAAAAAAAAAAAGATATCCGCCCTGTGCTTATGAGTCATTAGTTCTTGCAAGAGAGCTCGATGTCTGTATGTTACAGTGTTTCCTCAGCATTTAAAAGGAGGCAGTCATCTGATGAATTTCTGAAATATTCTTGATTCATTTATAATATCCTCTTTGCTACCTAGACATAGTGCTTGGACTTTGGAGATGCCACAGCACACATTTATTCTTTCTTTTTATAATTAGGAATCTGTCTTCCTGACCTGAGTATTATATCCACGTTGGAGCAAAGTAGAGGTCCCTGGAATCTGCAGAGTGAAGTGAAAATAGCAAATACTTCAGATGTCAGGGAATGCATCAAAGGTGTGAACACAGGTAAGAGCTTGAATGGGTAGAGTGGAGGAACCATAATTTTTTTTTGAGACAGAGTCTCTCTCTGCCATCAGGCTGGAGTGCAGTGGTGCGATCTTGGCTCACTGCAGCCTCCACTTCCCGGGTTCAAGCGATTCTCCTGCCTCAGCCTTCCGAGTAGCTGGGCCTACAGGCACACACCTGTAATCACAGCTACTCCAGAGGTTGAGGCAAGAGAATCACTTGATTTTCCCAGAAATTTTTTTGTATTTTTAGTACAGGCGAGGTTTCACCATGTTAATCAGGATGATCTCGATCTCCTGACCTCGTGATCTGCCTGCCTTGGCCTCCCGAAGTGCTGGGATTACAGGTGTAAGCCATCATGCCTGACCTTAATTTATTTTTTTTGAGAGAGAATCTCTCTCAGAAAAGGGCAGTGGTGCAATCTTGGCTCATTGCAATCTCTGCCCCTCGGGTTCAAGCCATTCTCATGCCTCGGTCCCCCAAGTAGCTGGGATTACAGGTGTGCAGCACCAAGCCTGCTTGACTTTTGTTTTTGTTTTTGTGTTTTCAGTAGAAATGGAGTTTCGCCATGTTGACCAAGCTTGTCTCAAACTTTTGGCCTTAAGTGATCCACCCACCTTGGCCTCCCAAAGTGCTTGGATTACGAGCATGAGCCACTGCTCCTGGCCATATTATCATTATTATTATTGTTGTTATTATTACTTATTTTACTAGGTTTTTGGGAACAAGTGGCTTTTAGTTACATGGATAAGTTCTTTAGTGGTGATTTCTGAGATTTTGGTGCACCCATCACCAGAGCATTGTACACCATATTCAATGTATATTCTTTTATCCCTCACCCCACTCCCACCTTTTCTCCCATGACCCCAAAGTCCATTGCATTATTTTACACCTTTGCATCCCCCTAGCTTAACTCCTAATTATGAATGAGAACATACAATATTTGGTTTTCCATTCTTTTTTTTTTTTTTGGAGACAGAGTTTCACTCTTGTTACCCAGGCTGGAGTGCAATGGCGCCATCTCGGCTCACCGCAACCTCCGCCTCCTGGGTTCAGGCAATTCTCCTGCCTCAGCCTCCTGAGTAGCTGGGATTACAGGCGCGTGCCACCATGCCCAGCTAATTTTTTGTATCTTTAGTAGATACGGGGTTTCACCATGTTGACCAGGATGGTCTCCATCTCTTGACCTCGTGATCCACCTGCCTCGGCCTCCCAAAGTGCTGGAATTACAGGCGTGAGCCACCACTCCTGGCCCCACCACTTTTATTTATCTATTTATCTGTTGCTGGACACCTGGGTTGCTTCTACCTCTGATTTTTTTTTTTTTTTTTTGAGATGGAGTTTCGCTCTTGTTGCCCAGTCTGGATGCAGTGGAGCCATCTCGGCTTCCTACGACCTTTGCCTTCCAGGTTCAAGCGATTTGCCTGCCTCAACATCCCGAGTAGCTGGGATTACAGGCAGCCACCACCACACCCAGCTAATCTTTTTTTTTTGTATTTTTAGTACAGGCGCTGTTTCAGCATGTTGGCCAGGCTGATCTCAAACTCCTTACGTCAGGTGCTCTGTCTGCCTTGGCCTCCCAAATTGCTGGGATTACATGTGAGTGCCACCGTACCTGGCTCTGATACTTTTAATAATGCTGCCGTGAACATGAGTTTCTAAATATCTCTTTAAGATGCTGTCTTCAGTTCTTTTGTATATATACCCACATGAGGAATTGTTGCCTGTACTGGTAATTCGATTTTGGCTTATTTGAGAAAATGTCATACTTGTTTACTTATTATTTTTAATTATTTTTGAGACAGGGTCACCCAGGCTGGAGTGTGGTGCACAATCTCAGTTCACTGCAACCTCCACCTCCCAGGTTCAAGTGATTCTTGTGTCTCAGCCTCCCGAGTAGCCTCCACACCTGTCTTCTTTTTGTACTTCTTTTTTTTTTTTTTTTCTTTTATCCACTTGACATCTGATTTGGGGAGAATTTTTGTACTTCTTTAGTAGAAACAGGGCTTTGCCATGTTGGCCAGGCTGGTCTCCAACTCCTAGCCTCAGGGGATCCACCTGCCTCAGCCTCCCAAAGTGCTGGGATGACAGGTGTGAGCCACCACACCCGGCCCGTACTTCCTTGCACCATTTTACATTTCCACCAACAGGGCACAGGTCTCCCATTTCTGAACATTTTTGCCAGTTGTGATTTACTGGTTTGTTTTGGTTTTTGGATTTTTTTATAAACAATAAACATTTCTCATGGATTTGAGATGATACCATGTTTTTCTTTCCATTTTTTCTAATAATTACTGATATTTTGCGTGTTTTCAAATAGTTATTAGTTATTTGTATATTACCTCTGGAGAAATGTGTATTCTGTTCTTTTCTCCATTTCTTAATTTGTTCATTTACTTTTATTCAATAATAATATTAAATGAAAATCATTTGGTTTTCTATTTGTACGAGTTACATGTATTGTAGATGTTAAACTCTTATCAGAGATTTGATTTGCAAATATTTTGTTGCATTTAGTAAGCTGCCTTTTCACTCTGGCAATTGTTTTCTTTCATCAGAAATCTTGTCTATCTTGTTATAGTGTATTTTATGTATTTTTACTGTCTTTTTGTTCCATTGAGGTTATATCCAGGAAAACACTGTTGAACCCACTGTCATAAAGCTTTTTATCTATGATTTTTTTTTCTAGAAGTTTTATAATTTTGGGTCTTACTTTTAGGTCATAAATCAACGTTTAAGTTAATTTGTGCATAGGGTGTAAATTAAGGGCTCAACTTCATTCCTTTGCGTGTGGAGATCCAGTTTCCCCAGTACTGTTTGTTGAAGCGCCTGACCTTTTCTCCTGACACGGTTTTGGCATTTTTATTGAACATCATTAACCACATTTTTGAGGGTTTGTTTCTGGTCTCTCTGTTCTCCACCGATTTATACGTCTGTCTTCGTGTCACTACAGTTCTGTTTTGATGAAGGTAGCTTGGTAATAAGGCCGAAGTTCAATGGCATGATCATGGTTCACTCTAGCCTTGAACTCCTGAGCTCAAGCAATTCTCCTGCTTCAGGCTCTCCATTAGTGGGGATCACAGGCATGTGCCACTATGCCCAGGTAATTTTTTTTTCTTAGTAGAGATGGGGTCTTGCTGTGTTGCCCAAGCTGGTCTTGAACTTCTGGGCTCCTGCTTGGCCTCTCACAGTGCTGAAGTTACAGGTGCGGGCCAATGTGCATGGCCTATTTTTTTTTTTTTTAATGTAAACACAGTGTCATAATATCCCTCCCAGTACTGTTGTTACACATTTCTGGTGTATTGTGTTATTGTTTTTCTTTGTATCAAGATATTTTCTAATTTTTCTTCTGATTTCTTTTTTGAACCCTTGGGTTTTTGATTTTTTTTAGCGACTCTTGGTGCTAAGGAACCCTTGGATTTTTTAAGTATATTGTTAAAATTGCACATATTTGTGGACTTACCTATTTTTCCTCTGCTGTTAATTTCTAGTTTTATTTCATGATGATGGGAATCAATAATTTATGTGATTTCAGCCTTTTTTTTTTGAGACCAAGTCTCACCCTATTGCTGAGGCCGGAGTGCAGTAGCACGATCACAGCCCACTGCGGCCTTGGCTTCCCGAGCTCAAGCAATCTGCCCACCTCGGCCTCTCAAAGTGCCGGGATTACGGGCATGAGCCACTGTGCTTGGCCTTAAATTTTCAAAAATTTATTTTATATCCTACCGTGAGGTCTATTCTGGAAGTTGTTCCATGGACATTGGAGAACAATTTGTATTCTGCTGTTTTTGGTGATGTTTTCTGTATATATCTCTTATATCCAAATGGGTCTGTCGTGGTGTTTGAGCCTTCTGTTTCCGTTTTTTTATTATTTTTTTTCCCTTTTTAGATACATTCTTGATCTTTTGCTCAGGCTAGAGTGTAGTGGTACAGTCATAGCTCACAGTAGTCTGCATCTCCTGGGTTCAAGTGGTCTTCCTGCCTCAGCCTCCCAAGTAGCTGGGACTATAGGCATGCACCATCACACCTGGCTAATTTTTAAAAGTTTTTGGTGGCGACAGGGTCTTTCTAGGTTGTCCAGGTTGGACTTGAACCCCTAGGATCAAGTGATCGTCCCACCTCAGCCTTCCAAAGTGTTGGAATTACAAGCATGAGCCACTGCACCCAACCAGAGTCCTCTGTTGATTTCTTCTTCTTCTTCTTTTATTTATTTATTGTTTGTTAAGTTCTGGGGTACGTGTGCAGAATGTGCAGGTTGGTTACACAGTTATACACGTGCCATGGTGGTTTACTGCATCCGTCACCCTGTGATCTACATTAGGTATTTCTCCTAATGCTATCCCTCCCCTAGCTGCTTACCCCCCGACAGGCCCCAGTGTGTGATGTTCCCCTCCCTGTGTCCATGTGTTCTCATTGTTCAGCTCCCACTTATGAGTGAAAACATGCGGTGTTTGGTTTTCTGTTCTTGTGTTAGTTTGCTGAGAATGATGGTTTTCAGCTTCATCCATGTCCCTGTAAAGGACATGAACTCATCCGTTTTTATGGCTGCATAGTATTCCATGGTGTATCTGTGCCACATTTTCTTTATCTAGTCTGACATTGATGGGCATTTGTGTTGGTGCCAAGTCTTTGTTATTATGAACAGTGCTGCGATAAACATTACATGTGCATGTTTATTTATAATAGAATGATTTATAATCCTTTGGGTATATAACCAGTAATGGGATTACTGGCCCAAATGGTATTTCTGGTTCTAGATTCTTGAGGAATCACCACACTGTCTTCACAATGGTTGAACTAATTTACACTCCCACCAATAGTGTCAAAGCGTTCCTATTTCTCCACAACCTCTCCATCATCTGTTGTCTCCTGACTTTTTTTTTTTTTTTTTTTTTTTTTGAGACGGAGTTTCGCTATTGTTACCCAGGCTGGAGTGCAATGGCACGATCTCGGCTCACCGCAACCTCCGCCTCCTGGGTTCAGGCAATTCTCCTGCCTCAGCCTCCTGAGTAGCTGGGATTACAGGCGCGCGCCACCACATCCAGCTAATTTTTGTATTTTTAGTAGAGACGGGGTTTCACTTTGTTGACCAGGATGGTCTCGATCTCTTGACCTCGTGATCCACCCGCCTTGGCCTCCCAAAGTGCTGGGATTATAGGCGTGAGCCACAGCGCCTGGCCATCTCCTGACTTTTTAATGATCACCATTCTAACTGGCGTCAGATGATATCTCATTGCAGTTTTGCTTAGCATTTCTTTAATGACCAGTGATGATGAGCTTTTTTTCATATGTTTGTTGGCTGCATAAATGTCTCCTTTTGAGATATGTCTGTTCCTGTCCTTTGCCCACTTTTTGATGGAGTTGTTTGTTTTTTTCCTGTAGATTTGTTTAAGTTCTTTGTAGATTCTGGATATTAGCCCTTTGTCAGATGAGTAGATGGCAAAATTTTTCTCCCATTCTGTAGGTTGCCTGTTCACTCTAATGATAGTTTCTTTTGCTGTGCAGAAGCTCTTTAGTTTAATTAGATCCATTTGTCTATCTTTGTTTTTTTTGAGACAGAGTCTTGCTCTGTTGCCCAGGCTGGAGTGCGATGGCATGGTCTTGACTCACTGCAATCTCTGCCTCCCAGGTTCAAGTGATTCTCCTACCTTAGCCTCCAAGTAGGTGGGGTTACAGGCACCTGCCACCATGCCTGGCTAATTTTTGTATTTTTAGTAGAGATGGGATTTCACTTCACTGGCCAGGCTAGTCTCAAACTCCTGACCTTGTGATCTGCCTGCTTCGACCTCTCAAAGTGCTGGGATTATAGGCATGAGCCACCGTGCCTGGCCCATTTGTCTATTTTGGCTTTTGTTGCCATTGCTTTTGGTGTTTTAATCATGAAGTCCTTACCCGTGCCTATGTCCTCAATGCTATTACCTAGGTGTTATTCTAGGGATTTTATGGTGTTAGGTCTTATGTTTAAGTCTTTAATCCAGCTGGAGTTAAGTTTTGTATAAGGTATAAAGAAGGGATGCAGTTTCAGCTTTCTGCATATGGCTAGCCAGTTTTCCCAACACCATTTATTAAATAGGGAATCTTTTCCCCATTGCTTGTTTTTGTAAGATTTGTCAAAGATCCGATGGTTGTAGATGTGTGGTGTTATTTCTGAGGCTTCTGTTCTGTTCCATTGGTCTATATCTCTATTTTGGTACCAGTACCATGCTGTTTTGATTATTGTAGACTTGTAGTGTAGTTTGAAGTCAGGTAGCATGATGGCTTCACATTTGTTTTTTGTTTTTTGCTTAGGATTGTCTTGGCTATGCAGTCTCTTTTTTGTTTCCATATGAAATTTAAGGGTTTTGTTGTTGTTGTTGTTGTTGTTGTTTCCAATTCTGTGAAGAAAGTCAATGGTAGTTTGAGGGGGATGGCATTGAATCTATAAATTACTTTGGGCAGTATGGCCATTTTCACGATATTGATTCTTAATATCCATGAACATGGAATGTTTTTCCATCTGTTTGTGTCCTCTCTTATTTCCTTGAGGAGTGGTTTGTAGTTCTCCTTGAAGAGGTCCTTCACATCCCTTGTTAGTTGTATTGCTAGGTATTTTATTCTCTTTGTAGCAATTGTGAATGGGAGTTCACTCATGATTGGGCTTTCTGTCTGTTTTTGATGTATAGGAATGCTTGTGATTTTTGCACATTGATTTTGTATCCTGAGACTTGGCTGAAGTTGTTTATTTGCTCAAGGAGATTTTGGGCTGAGACAATGGGGTCTTCTAAATATACAATCATGTCATCTGCAGATAGAGACAATTTGACTTCCTGTTTTCCTTTATTTCTTTTTCTTGCCTGATTGCCCTGGCCAGAAATTCCAATACTGTGTTAAACAGGAGTGGTGAGAGGGGGCATCCTTGTCTTGTGCCGGTTTTCAAAGGGAATGTTTCCAGCTTTTGCTCATTCAGTATGATATTGGCTGTGGGTTTGTCATAAATAGCTCTTATTATTTTGAGATATGTTCCATTGATACCTAGTTTATTGAGAGTTTTTCACATAAAGTGCTGTTGAATTTTGTCAAAGGACTTCTCTGCATCTATTGAGATGATCATGTGGTTTTTGTCTTTGGTTCTGTTTGTGTGATAGTTACATTTATTGATGTACGTATGTTGAACCAGCCTTGCATCCTAGGAATGAAGCTGACTTGATCATGATAGATAAGCTTTTTGATGTGCTGTTGTATTCAGTTTGCCAGTATTTTACTGAGGATTTTCACATCAATGTTCATCAGGGATATTGGCCTGAAATTTTCTTGTTTAGTTGTGTCTCTGCCAGGTTTTGGTGCCAGGATGATGTTGGCCTCGTAAAATGAGTTATGGAGGATTCCCTCTTTTTCTGTTGTTTGGAATGGTTTCAGAAGGAATGGTACCAGCTCCTCTTTGTACCTCTGGTAGAATTTGACTGTGAACCCGTCTAGTCCTCGACTGTTTTTGGTTGGTAGGCTATTAATTGCTGCCTCAATTTCAGACCTTGTTATTGGTCTATTCAGGGATTTGACTTCTTGGTTTAGTCTTGGGAGTGTGTATGTGTCCAGGAATTTATCCATTTCTTTTAGATTTTCTAGTTTATTTGCATAGAGGTGTTTATAGTATTCTTTGATGGTAATTTGTATTTCTGTGGTACCGGTGCTTATTTTTATTGCATCTATTTGATTTTTCTCTCTTTTCTTCTTTATTAGTCTGGCTAGCGGTCTATTTTGTTAATCTTTTCAAAAAACCAGCTCCTGAATTCATTGACTTTTTTTTTGAAGGGTTAATTGTCTCTATCTCCTTCAGTTCTGCTCTGATCTTAGTTATTTCTTGTCTTCCGCTAGCTTTTGAATTTGTTTTTGCTCCTCTAGTTCTTTTAATTGTGATGTTAGATTGTCCATTTGAGCTCTTTCCTCCTTTCTCTTGCAGGCATTTAGTGCTATAAATTTCCCTCTACACACTGCTTTAAATGTGTCCCAGAGATTCTGGTACGTTGTGTCTTCATTCTCACTGGTTTCAAAGAACATCTTTATTTCTGTCTTCATTTAATTATGTATCTTGTAGTCATTCAGGAGGAGGTTGTTCAGTTTTCATGTAGTTGAGCAGTTTTGAATGGGTTTCTTAATCCTGAGTTCTTAATTTGATTGCACTGTGGTCTGAGAGACTGTTCTCCTGTCTGGTTCTATCCATTTTCAGAACTGGAATATTGAATTCAACTATAATATTGTGGAGCTGTCTGTCTCTCATTGGAATTTTATCAAGTTTCCATTGTATACTTAGTTTTTATTTATTCATTACTTTTAATAGAGATGGGGTCTCAGTGTGTGGCCCAGGTCGTCTCAAGCTCCTAGGCTCTAGTATTCCTCCTGCTTCAGCCTCCCGAAGGACTGGAATTATAGGCATGAGCCATTGCACCTAACCTCATTCTGTACTTAGGAGCTCTGAAGCTTTCTGTTTATATATTTTTAATTGTTATATCTTCTTGGTGAATTGAGTCCTGCATCATTTTATAATAATTTTTTATTTAATTATAATAATTTTTATAGTAATAAAATAGAAAGTATTTTATAATAAATTATTTCGTCTTTTGTCTTTTTTTTTTTTTTTTTTTAATAGAGACGGGGTTTCACCATGTTGGCCAGGCTGGTCTCAAACTCCTGACCTCAGGTGATCCGCCCATCTCAGCCTCCCAAAGTGCTGGGATTACAGGCGTGAGCCACCGTGCCCGGCTCATCTTTGTCTCTTATGGTTTTTGAGTAAAAATCTGTTCTCTCATATCAACACTGCCACCTGTACTTTCTGCTGGTTACTATTTGCATGGAATATATTTTTTCATCCTTTCACTTTCAGCCTATGTGTATCCTTAGAATTAAAGGGAGTTTCTTGCAGATAGAATTTAGTAAATCTTGTTTTCTTCTGATTCCAAAGTTAAATCACACCAACATTACATGAGAAGGAGAATACCAAACATAGGAGAAACTATTAAAAGAATACATATTGGATTATTATCTGTAGATCACTTAACATCTTGTAGATTTTCCCCCTACATTTCTTTCTTACTACTTTCTGTAGTATTTTGCTTGTTTCATCATAGTGACATACTTTTTTTTTTTTTTTTTTTTTTGAGACGGAGTTTCGCTCTCGTTACCCAGGCTGGAGTGCAATGGTGCGATCTCGGCTCACTGCAACCTCTGCCTCCTGGGTTCAGGCAATTCTCCTGCCTCAGCCTCCTGAGTAGCTGGGATTACAGACACGCACCACCATGCCCAGCTAATTTTTTGTATTTTTAGTAGAGACGGGGTTTCACAATGTTGACCAGGATGGTCTCGATCTCTCAACCTCGTGATCCACCTGCCTCGGCCTCCCAAAGTGCTGGGATTACAGGCTTGAGCCACCGCGCCTGGCCCATAGTGACATACTTAAATCCCATCTCTTGTGTGTGTCTGATAGATATTTTTTGTTGTCGTTAGCATTGTGGCTACTTCAAATACCGTGAAGTTAAAACATACTATTTTTAAGTATTAACAGTGTAACTTTGTTTAGGTACTGAAAGCTCTACTTTACAACTCTGCTCTCACTTTCTGTTATTAATGGCAGAAATTATTTCGATATATGTTACGGTCCCATTAACATATATATATAGTGCTTTTAGTCTTTTGAGTTTGAGACCAGCCTGACCACCATGTTGAAACTCCATCTCTACTAAAAACAGAAAAATTAGCCAGGTGTAGTAACACATGCCTGTAATCCGAACTACTACTCGGGAGGCTGAGGTAGGAGAATTTGCTTGAACTCAGGAGGTGGAGGTTGCAGTGAGCCAAGATAGCGCCACTGCACTTCAGCCTGGGCAACAGAGAGAGACTCTGTCTCAAAAAGCAAGCAAACAGACAAACAAACCATTAAAAGTCGTTACAAAAGAAAAGGGGGTAATAATAAATATCTCTATTTTTGCTTTATTTACTGACCGTTAGTGGTGAACTTTCTATTTTTATTAAGGTTAAAGATACTATTTAGATTCTTTTTATTTTATCTTGAAGGAGTCCCTTTAGCATTTCTTGTTGGGCAAGTCTAGAATACTAATGCACTTCCTCAGCTCTTCATTTTCTAAGAACGTCTAAATTTCTTATTTTTGCAGGTGAATGTTGTTAAATAGAGTATTCTTGGTTGATATTTTTGCTTTTTTTCCCCTGTCTTTAATTGTTTTCAACATAACCTCTCACTGCCTTCTAGCCTGCAAAGTTCCCTGCTGAAAAATACATATAATCTTGTACAGTTTTCCTTTATATGATGTCTTTTTTGTTGCTGCTATCAAGACTCTATCTTTGACTTTTGATAATTTCTTTATAATATGTCTCTGTGTGAATGTCCTTGGGTTAGTTTTAGTTAGAATGGTCAAGCTTCTTGAATCTGTATATTCATTTCTTTTTTAAGATTTGGGTTGTTTGAACATTATTCCTCTAACGGTGATTTCTGATGCTCTGTCTTCTTGTGAATCTCCAATAGTTTGAATATTGTTCCACCTGATAGTATCTCAAAAATATATTAGGGTTGGTTTTCTTCATCATTTTATTTCTGGGCTCTTTGGAGCTGATAGTTTTGAATACCTGTCTTTCAGTTTGCTCATCGTCATCTATTCCTTTTGCAGTCTGCTGTTGAATCTTTTAGTGAATTATTACTTCAGTTACTGTATTTCAGCTCCAGATTTTCTGTTCTTTTGTTTTTAGTAGTTTCTTCTGTGGTTGATATTTTTTTTCTTTTCATGTAATGTTTGCCTAACTTTATTTAGTTATCTATCTCTGCTTTCTTTTTTAGCTCATTAAGCATCTTAAGGCAGTTACTTTAAATACATGTCAAGTAGTTCAGAGGACTGCCTATGTTTAGGTTTGTTTATTGGAGATTGATTGATTGATTATAATTTTAGCCATATTTCCTTGTCATTTGTAGGCCTTGTAATTTTTGGTTTAGGTTTGGTAAAGCAACCATTTCTCCCAGTTATTTTGTATAAGAATCGTGCAGGAGCCAGGCGTGGTGGCTCACGCCTGTAATCCCAGCATTTTGGGAGGCCAAGGCAGGCAGATCACAAGGTCAGGAGATTGAGACCATCCTGGCCAACATGGTGAAACCCCGTCTCTACTAAAGATACAAAAAAATAGCCAGCCATGGTGGTGTGTGCCTGTAGTCCCAGCTATGGCCACTGCACTCCAGCCTAGTGACAGAGTGAGACTCCATCTCAAAAAAAAAAAAAAAAAACAATTGTACAGGAGGATACCTTTACTAATTAGCTTGGTATAAAGGGGGTAGAACAGTCACTCATTTTCTGGGGATGTGTTTTTTTTCTGGCTTGTGGAAGTACCATTACTAATGACTACACAGCTGCTCTAAAAGTTCTGATTTTCCCTAAGAGACTCATCCCTGCTTTTTCTCAGGAGCTTTTAATTTTTGTTGTATTTCTCTGCTCCTAATCTCTGTCAGTCTAACCCATAATCCACCTGACTCCTGTAGATTCCCCATTACTCCAGCGCATCCCTCAGTCCCTTTTGTTTTCTGCACTGCCAGCATACACAGTATGCTGATACTCTTTCCAATGCCTGAGTCAGACGAGACAGAATCTAGTCCCTCTGTCAGACACTCAACATGCCATTGTCATGGGTTGAAGTTCCTCTTTTTTCTTTCTTTTTTAGAGAGCAGCTCTAAATTGGGAAGCAACACAGGAAACAAATCTCTTAAAAATCAACTTGGATTAACCTTTCAGTTACATCTGAGTGAACTGAAGCTATTTCAAGCTGAAAGGAATATTTCTGGATGTATACATGTTGAAAAGCCTATCAACAATAATTCCTTAGTTTCACCACTTCAGAAAATTTATTCTAGTGTCAAATCCCACATTTTAAATAAATATAGAAATGATTTTGATGATTCTCTGTTACTCCCACAAGAACAAAAAGCACAAATTAGGGAAGAACCTTGTGAATGTAATGAGCACGGCAAAGTCTTTAGAGCGTCTTCAGGACTTGCTAACCATCAAGTAATCCATACTGCAGATAACCCTTACAAATGTAATGAATGTGGCAAGGTCTTTAGTAGTAGTTCAAACCTTGTACAACATCGAAGAATTCATACTGGAGAGAAGCCTTACCAGTGTCTTGAATGCGGCAAGCTCTTCAATAGAATTTCACTCCTTGCACGACATCAGAGAATCCATACTGGAGAGAAACCTTACAAATGTAATGAGTGTGGCAAAGTCTTCACTCAAAATTCTCACCTTGCAAATCATCACAGAATCCATACTGGAGAGAAACCTTACAAATGTAATGAGTGTGGCAAGGTCTTCCGTCGAAATGCACACCTTGCACGACATCACAAAATTCATAGTGGAGAGAAACCTTACAAATGTAATGAATGTGGCAAAGCATTTTCAGGGGGTTCAGGCCTTACTGCTCATCTTGTAATTCACACTGGAGAGAAACTTTACAAATGCAATAAATGTGGCAAGGTCTTCAGCCGAAATGCACACCTTACCAGACATCAAAGAATCCATACTGGAGAGAAACCTTACGAATGTAAAGAATGTGGCAAGGTCTTCAGGCACAAGTTTTGTCTAACCAGTCATCTTAGAATTCACACTGGAGAGCAACCTTACAAATGTAATGAATGTGGCAGAGTCTTCAGTTACAATTCACACCTTGCACAACATCAGAGAATACATACTGGAGAGAAACCTTACAAATGCATTGACTGTGGCAAGGTATTTAGTCGACTTTCATGCCTTACACGACATCAAAGAGTTCATACTGGAGAGAAACCTTACAGATGTAACGAATGCGGCAAGATCTTCAGGCATAAGTTATCCCTAAGCAGCCATCAGAATATTCATACTGGAGAGAAACCTTATAGAGGTAATGCATGTGGCAAGGACTTCACTCGAAATTCAAGCCTTGCAATTCATCACAGAATCCATGCTGGAGAGAAACCTTACAAATGTAGTGAATGTGGCAAAGTCTTTTGTCAAAATTCACACCTTGCAAGACATAGGAATATTCATACTGGAGAGAAGCCTTACAAATGTAATGAATGTGGCAGGGTCTTCAGCCGCAAGTTATACCTAACAAAACATGAGAGAATTCATATGGGAGAGAAACCCTACAGATGTAACGAATGTGGTAAGGACTTCACTCGAAATTCAAACATTGCAAATCATTGCAGAATTCATACTGGAGAGAAGCCTTACAGATGAAATGTGTATGGTAAGAGCTTTAGTCATAATTTACACCTTGCACAGCATGAGAGAATGTATTCATGAGAGAGTTCTTACAAATTGAGTATGGCAAATTCTTCATCATTAGTTCCAGCATTAATCAACATCAGAGATTCCATACTAGAGAGAGATCATATCAGTGTATATGACACAGGTCTCTTGAGGCCTGCCAAATGACTAGACATCAAAACACATATTGGATAGAACCACACAGATGGATTGTTTATGCTGAGGTTATTATTCAATGACCATTATTATGGAACATGATAAGATTTACACAAGCAATAACTTAGTCTCTAGTTCTCTGATATTTATGATATTGCATGCTGCAGAAAAACTACAGCTCAAGGCCAGGCGCGGTGGCTCACGCCTATATTCCCAGCACTTTGGGAGGCCGAGGCGGGTGGATCACGAGGTCAAGAGATCGAGACCATCCTGGTCAACATGGTGAAACCCCGTCTCTACTAAAAAAAATACAAAAAAAAATTAGCTGGGCATGGTGGCGCGTGCTGTAATCCCAGCTACTTGGGAGGCTGAGGCAGGAGAATTGCTTGAACCCAGGAGGCAGAGGTTGCGATGAGCCAAGATCGCGCCATAGCACTCCAGCCTGGGTAACAAGAGCGAAACTCTGACTCAAAAAAAAAAAAAAGAAAGAAAACAGAAAAATTACAGCTCAAAATATGTGGAATCTCATGATGTGATGCATGTCAAAGGTTCAAGGGCATCTAGAAACAGTTATATTCAGGCAATTAACCTAATTATATGGGGTTTTTTGAAAAGGCTACTTTACATTTTATGACTTAGTTTTTTTTTTTTTTTTTGGCATTTATTATATATTTCTTTCTTTATCACACAAGATCCAGTAGGATTAGACTTTTGTCTCATTTGAAACAGTGTGGCCTTCATGAACTATTAAGCAATGGGCACAAAAATGGCATGCTTCCATTTTTATTTTCCTTGTTCAAAGTTACCATCTTGGGAGATGATTTGTAAGGAGCAAGTGAAGAGCACATGAGGAGTATGGGCAGGTCTAGTGTGGCTCTGAATATGCAAAGAAGTCCTCATCATAAACCTCCTTGTCTGAGGTTTGCCTTCCGTTTTCTTTTGCATTGTCACCTGAAAGTGTCGGAGATGATGTAACACTGTGTGTTCTACTCTGATCCCATGATGTGTGCTTAGCAAAAGGAGAGTTACTTCTAGACTCGTAAGGATAGACTGGCGAATACCATGTCTCATCACCTGGATCAATGGTAGGAGGAAAATTTGTGTCTGAGTATGTCTGTGTTGTCTGTGGTGCATTATTTACAATTTCATTTGACTCTTTCAAGAAAGGGTCTTCATTCCTTTAAGAACAAGCAGTGCTGAAGGGTATGGCACAGAACACAAGATCTGAGGGCAGCAGCTTGAACTCATGGGCTGGCCGGGTGATCACAAACCTTGTGTTTTCCGGGTTGAGGTCCTCTTCATCTGTTTTTCGGTATAAGCCAACACACAGGATTCCAAAAAGATGTAATGAGCCACAGAACAGTGGTCCAAAGGTGTCTCTTGGTTGAACATTTGATAAAATGGTTTGGTGTAAACACAGAAGCCCCAGCTTACACTGCTTTCTTCCAGACAAGAGCACCATGCAGATATCTGACACATCATAGACCTCACCCTTATCTAAATGTTGTTCCAGCCGAGAGCTTATTCCTCCTGTCACCAGCATCTGAAGCAATTCCAGGACATGATAACTGTAGAAGGCCGTGGCCAGGAAAGAATCCAAGAAGCTGCCAGAAAAAAAAGTGCCTGTAGAAAAAGGCAGTGCTGGGATGCAGGTTTGTTTCTTGGAGAGACCCTTCCAGTCCACCAAGCTGTTCAATTAAGTGAATGTTGGAAGGATTTTTCAATTCAGTGAGGATACGGACTCTTTGGCAGTTTGATTTCTCATTACATCCACTTGTGTAACCTGGAGTATTCTCTTTGGCCACGTCCTGGTCGATGCCCCCTTGACCTGCGAGATGCACCACTGGAAGTTGTTGCCGCCCGCGGGGCAGCTGCTGCCTCCAGCTCCTGCCATGGCAGCCGGCGGCAGGATGGGCGGGGACCATGGCGGACCAGGGATACGGCCACCGCGCCACTGCAGCCGAGTGCTCAGCCCTGGCCGGCTCTGCCCATGACTTTCTTTCTTTTTTTTTTTAATTAGTATTATTTTTTAAGATGGGGTTTCACCATGTTGGTCAGGCTGGTCTTGAACTCCCAACCTCAGGTGATCCGCCCGCCTTGGCCTCCAAAGTGCTTGGATTACAGGCGTGAGCCACCACGCCCAGCCATGACATTGATTCTTAACTTTGAAATCATTTAATATGACTTTTTTTTTTTTTTTGAGATGGAGTTTCACTCATTACCCAGGCTGGAGTGCAATGGTGCAATCTCGGCTCACCGCAACCTCCGCCTCCTGGGTTCAGGCAATTCTCCTGCCTCAGCCTCCTGAGTAGCTGGGATTACAGGCACGTGCCACCATGCCCAGCCAATTTTTTGTATTTTTAGTAGAGACGGGGTTTCACCATGTTGACCAGGATGGTCTCGATCTCTTGACCTCGTGATCCACCCACCTCGGCCTCCCAAAGTGCTGGGATTACAGGCTTGAACCACCGCGCCCAGCCCTAATGTGACTTTTTTACAGACCTTTAATTGTGGTCTCTTGAAAAGAATCAGTAGGATGACAGGGTTGATTTTATTAGCTGAAAAGCATTTCTATACAGTTTCCTGAGGAAGAACAACAGCACATTTTCAGTTCATTGTCTGATTTAGCATGGCAGTGGGCAGGAATCATATAAAACTATGATGGCAGTCTGATGGCAGTTCATAGTGTATTCAGCACATGTTTTTCCTGACAGAAGGGCACAGTGCTGCTGTGCTCTACCAACCAGCCATGAAATACAGCATATCTGTAGAAATAATGCAGGGGAGATGGTGGCCAGCCTGGCAACACGGTAAACCCCATCTCTACTAAAATACAAAAAATTATCTGTGTGTGGTGGCGTGCGCCTGTAGTCCCAGCTACTCGGGAGGCTTAGGCAGGAGAATTGCAAGAACCTAGGAGGTGGAGGTTGCAGTGAGCCAAGATCACGCCACTGCACTCCACACTGGGCGACAGAGCAAAACTCCGTCTCAAAAAAAAAGAAGCAGTCATTTTTGAAATGGACGATAGAACGGTTATATCAGATTAGAGCATTTACTAGTATGCCATGTTCTTGAGTAGCATTCACATTTAACTGTTGGCATAATTTCCAACTGTTGATTTAGAATGTACATAGTTCTCATATTTTGATGAATAAAGTTAAAATTTTCCTAAGTGTGAATGAATCACATCATTTCTACCAACTATTTGATTCCCCACTTAGGAGAATATAGTGCACAATAATGCACCATTAATAGTAAATACCCTGCAATGCAGTTTTCTTTGTCTTCACTCTGAGCTATGTAGTGGTGATATGTGTCTAACCACTCTAACTTTAGTGTTAAATAGGCATTTTAAAAAAATGCACCATTCAAATTTTAAGATTGACACATCCAGAATAATTGTGTGTGTGTGTCTGTGTGAAATGAAACAACATATGCACACACTTGTGAATCCATCTCCTTGGGTAAGTGTAATTTAGACTAATCATACTTAATACTTGAATTATTCTCTCTGTGCGTTTGCAAAGGATGCTTATATGGGTACATAAAAAATTTTGTAACATGGGTGGGCACGGTGGCTCACTTCTGTAATCCTAGCACTTTGGGAGGCTGAGGTGGGCAGATCACGAGGTCAGGAGATCAAGAACATCCTGGCCAACATGGTGAAATGCCATCTCTACTGAAATACAAAAAACTAGCCAGGCATGGTGGCAGGCACCTGTCGTTCCAGCTACTTGGGAGGCTGAGACGGGAATTGCTTGAACCCAGGAGGCGGAGTTTGCAGTGAGCTGAGGTCACGCCACTGCACTCCAGCCTGGTGACAGGGTGAGACCCTTTCTCAAAAAGAAAAAAAAAATGCTATAACAATGCGAGTTCAGCCTCATACACCGTCAAAAGTGCATCAAACATTCACTGTTTGTTATATTTCTTTTTTTTTTTTTTTTCCTTGAGATGGAGTTTCGCTCTTGTTACCCAGGCTGGAGTGCGATGGCGCCATCTCGGCTCACCGCAACCTCCACCTCCTGGGTTCAGGCAATTCTCCTGCCTCAGCCTCCTGAGTAGCTGGGATTACAGGCACGCGCCACCATGCCCAGCTAATTTTTTGTATTTTTACTAGAGACGGGGTTTCACCATGTTGACCAGGATGGTCTCGATCTCTTGACCTCGTGATCCACCCGCCTCGGCCTCCCAAAGTGCTGGGATTACAGGATTGAGCCACCGCGCCCGGCCCTGTTTGTTATATTTCTACATGCCTGTTTTGTGCCAAAGAAGACTCATAGCATGCACCTTAATTTTTATGAAGCAAAAGTACAAATATATGACAAATATTATTAAGTGAAAGTATGTGAATAAGAGTGAAAATACTGTACCACAATGTCCTTTTTTTCCTAATAGTGCTCATTGACTTAGGTGGAAAATTAAATTAATGTTCATAAATTTTCTCTTAAGAATGGTCACACAGGCCAGGCGTGTGGCTCATGCCTGTAATCCAAGCACTTTGGAGGCCAAGGCGGGCAGATCACCTGAGGTCGGGAGTTCAAGACTACCCTGACCAACATGGTGAAACCCCGTCTTTAAAAAAAAAAAAGGCCGGGCGCGGTGGCTCAAGCCTGTAATCCCAGCACTTTGGGAGGCCGAGGCAGGTGGATCACGAGGTCAAGAGATCGAGACCATCCTGGTCAACATGGTGTAACCCCGTCTCTACTAATACAAAAAATTAGCTGGGCACGGTGGCGCGTGCCTGTAATCCCAGCTATTCAGGAGGCTGAGGCAGGAGAATTGCCTGAACCCAGGAGGCGGAGGTTGCGGTGAGCCGAGATCGCGCCATTGCACTCCAGCCTGGGTATCAAGAGAGCGAAACTCCGTCTCAAAAAAAAAAAAAGGTCACACAGAATGGGAATTTGTTTTGCTTTTGTAGATTAACTAGAAACTTCATATGTTCACCCTCATAACACTTTTGGTAATTTGAACTTTCGACTGCTCTACTGGAATTTGTTTGAGGTCCACGTAAAGTTTGGGTTAGATATTGAATATGATGATGCCATAGACTGATGGTCTGCAAATGTCTACTACATAATGAGGCTTTCTGGCAAAAGCAGGATGGACTTCCGCAGCTTGTCCAAAAATGGCTTTGGAGAAAAGGGACAGGTGAGTAGCTTGGGATTTTTTTTTTTTTTTTTTTTTTTTGGAGACGGAGTTTCGCTCTTATTACGCAGGCTGGAGTGCAATGGCGCGATCTCGGCTCACCGCAACCTCCGCCTCCTGGGTTCAGGCAATTCTCCTGCCTCAGCCTCCTGAGTAGCTGGGATTACAGGCATGCGCCACTATGCCCAGCTAATTTTTTGTATTTTTAGTAGAGACGGGGTTTCACCATGTTGACCAGCATGGTCTCGATCTCTTGACCTCGTGATCCACCCGCCTCGGCCTCCCAAAGTGCTGGGATTACAGGCGTGAGCCACCGCACCCGGCCCCTTTTATTTTTATATTTTTTGAGACGGAGTCTCGCTTTGTCTCCCAGGCTGGAGTGCAGTGGCACGATCTTGGCTCACTGCAACTCTGTCTCCCGGATTCAAGCAATTCTCATGTCTCAGTCTCCTGTGTAGCTGGGACTACAGGCATGTGCCATCATGCCTGGCTAATTTTTTTTTTTTGTATTTTTAGTAGAGACAGGGTTTCACCATGTTGGCCAGGCTGGTCTTGAACTCTCGACCTCAGATGATCTGGCTGCCTTGGCTTCCCAAAGTGTTGGGATTATAGGCATGAGTTACCATGCCTGGCCCAGATATCCCCTTTAATAAAGCTAGTCCATTTATGTGTGCACTGACCTCCCTGAATCTGGAGGTAGAGGTTGGTCTCAGGAGATTGAAGTAACACCTTGACTGATAGACTCTCAGTGCAACATCACTGAGATACGGCCAGATATATTTCACTAGGCTCAAGAGGGCTGCCGCCTTGAGCAGGATAACCAGGCCTGCCTGGAGCTATGCCATAGTCCAGGATCCCAGGGACTTAAGTGAGAAGTTGGTATTCAGATCAAACAAAACTTCTTTAAATGACCCCACCCTATGCAGCCAATGGGCCTGTTTGTGGGTCTTATGTATTTGTGTTTCCAAAATAACCTGAGGTCCTGATGTGGGGTCTTTACCTCTTGTGCAAGATGGCTCATGCCTATAAGCTGAGCATTTCGGGAGGAGCAGATGGGAAGATGGCATGAGGCCGGAATTTGGAGACCCGGCTGGGCAACAAAGCCAGACTACATCTCTATTAAAAACAAACAATAGAAAATTAGCACAGGCCTTTGCTCCCAGCTACTTGGGAGGCTGAGACGGGAGGTGCCCAGGACCCCAGGAAGTCAAGGTTGCAGCAAGCTATGATTACACCACTGCATTCCAGCCTGGGTCACAGAGACCCTGTCTTAAAATTTTAAAAAGTATAAAAAAACTAAGTTGGACCGGGCATGGTGGCTACTCTGGAAGCTGAGGCAGGAGAATCACTTGAACCCAGGAGGCAGAGGCTGCAGTGAGCTGAGTTCATGCCACTGCACTCCAGCCTGAGTGACAGAGGGAGACTCCTCAAAACAACAACAACAATAAACAACAAAAACTAAGTCATTTGTGACTACTTTTTAAAGTTATCCCCTCTTTTTTTTTTTAAGACGTAGTTTCGCTCTTGTTACCCAGGCTGGAGTGCAATGGCGCGATCTCGACTCACTGCAACCTCCGCCTCCTGGGTTCAGGCGATTCTCCTGCCTCAGCCTCCCGAGTAGCTGGGTCTACAGGCACGCGCCACCACGCCCAGCTAATTTTTGTATTTTTAGTAGAGACAGGGTTTCACTTTGTTGACCAGGATCTTGTGATCCACCCGCCTCGGCCTCCCAAAGTGTTGGAATTATAGGCGTGAGCCACTGCGCCCAGCCTCTTTTTTGTTTTTTGAAACAGTTGGTTAACGTATCCTCATAGTGGCTTTAGTCCTTCATGCCCAACGTGGTGTCCCTAGGAAAGTCTCTGGAATTGAGCACAGGGTTGACCGTCACCCTCTGGAGTGAATGGGGACTAGAAATGAAAAGCATTTATTTTCTGTGAGGCATTGACATGAAATTGCACATTCTATCCTGGCAGGGTTTTGCATTTCACATTTTCACTTGCATCCCGTTCACAGAGAATTCCAACGTGTGTTAATTCAATTCCTAAAACTTCTCCTTCCTTCTTCTTTTGACTTCTTTTTTTCCTGTCCCGTCTTTCCTTCCCTCCTACCTTTTCTTGTCCATTTCTTTTCGCTTTTTTCTCTTGGTTTTCTCTCTTCTACTTATCTTTCATTTCTCTCTCTCTTCTCTCTCTGCTTCCACAGAAAGCAGGTGGGACTTGACATTCATTTTAATAGAAGGAATTTTCGTGGATATAATCACCAACCGATTTTGCTCTGCGTAGGCAAGATCCGTTTTCAGACCGCTGAGCGGATCTTGCCTCCAAAACCCTGGTAACAAGCACAGTGCAACATCATCGAGGTACAGCCAGATGTATAGGCTCAAGAGGACTGCAGCCTCAACTAGGATAACCAGGCCTGCCTGGGGCAACAACATCGCCACAGCATTGGAGGGAGGCGAGTCAGGCAAACTGAAGCGCAGGCCCCTCCCCGGCCTCGTCCCTGCCTGCCTAGGTCCCACCCCACCCAAGTACCAGCCAGCCCAGGTCCCAGCCCGTCCCGGCCTCTAGTATGCGCGCGCAATTTCCTGCAAACCCGGAAGCGGACCGCTGGGAGTGAACGCCTAGAGGGCAGTTTCCGGTAGACCCGGAAGTCGATCGCTTGGAGAGAGTGTTTCCACGAAGCGCGTGAGTTTCTCTTTGTCTAGACTAACTCTAGGCTGCCCAGTTCTTTTGGGCTTCTATAGCCGGGATATGAGCGGCAGGCAGACCTGGAAATCCCGGCACGGCTTTCTCCACCCCGAGTAAATTCAGACGTCCTTTGAGAGTCTCGGAGTCGCTTTCCTGCGTGTTAAAATCGCTTGGAGGCTACTCCTGTGCCCGGTCTTTCTGCCCTATGGCCATGTAGACATCTCCTATCGTGGAGATTTCCTGCTTCAAATTCTTTACTAATCCCAAGACACGCTCCGTACCACCTCAAGTCCTTACCTGCGAGGTAGATTCAAGTCTCTCGTCCCCCAGCCTCGGCCTTTTTGGCCCCTGGAGCGCGGCGCCGCAACGCGGCACGAGACACCGCGTACTCTGCCCGGTTTCTGCAGCCTCCACTCCTCTCCTAGCCCACTCCTGGCTTTTTCCTCCTTGATCTGGAGCCTGTGTTCCCCAGGCCTCCCTTTCCCTGCCACCGCTTCTCCTGACCCCGAGTGGGGGGAGTGACTTCTATCTCCTGACATCCAGTCTTCTCTGGAGCCAGCTTCCAGCGCACTGAAAATGAGCTCTTCCGGAGGTGGGCATCTTACTCCACTCTCCTCCCTGTGAATGTGTGGAGAAAAATAGATGGAGAACGAGTCAGAAGAAGTAGAGAAATTTTGAGAGAAATGAAGAATGAGAGACTCATTAACAGACGGCAAAGTAGAAGGTGAGTGAGGGGTTTGCAGAGACACAGTGAAAGAAGGTGCCGAGAAAGTAGCAAGGGGAGAAAAGTAACTAAAAATGTAGAGAAAACTGGATCTGTAGAAAGACAAAAGTTCAACAAGATAGGGAAGGCTCCTCAGACAGAGAGGGGGAGGGATTTGAAGCCAGGGCATTCAGAGCAGCATGGTGCTGGGACAGTCAGAGGGGGCAGCTGGTGACAAGGAGAGCAGGGGGAGGCCTGGGATCTCGGGGTGCCAGAGAGTGGGGACAGAGGGTGTGTAACAGGGAAGATGGAATTTTACAGGGAGAGCCCAAGGGGAGCTGAGATGTGGGAGGAAAGAGGTGGAAATGTATGGAGATTAGGGACAATGAAAGATTGGGCAGAAAGAGGAATAAGTGAAACAAATTGTAAAAATGGCGCAGAATAGGTGGGAGAAAAGGAATAGAGGAAAGAAGGGGACAAAGAGAAGAAGAGAAGGGGCTCGAAATGTACAGAATCCTGGGGGAAAATAAAGAGAAAAAAAGAGCTAGGGAAAAAAGATGTGAATGAGATATACGTACAGAATGAGGCAGGGAAACAGTAGTGAGAAAAGGGGGACTCAGGTTACAAACGACTGGTCAGTTGATTGGAAGTTATGATTAAATTGTGACATTAATTTATTTATAATATAAAATTTGTCTAAAATACATGAGGCCTCGGACTGTGTCTCACGTGTGTAATCCCAAAACTTTGGGAGGCTGAGGTGGGCGGATCACTTGAGTTGACACCAGTCTGACCAACAAGGTGAAATCCCATCTCTAGTAAAAATACAAAATTAGCTGGGCATGATGGCCTGCGTCTGTAATCCCAGCTACTTGGGAGGCTGAAGCAGGAGAATCGCTTAATCCTGGGGAGTCAAAGGTTGCAGTGAGCCTATATCACACCACTCCCCTCCAGCTTAGGTGACAGAGCATTACTCTGTCACAAAAAAAAAAGAAAACACACACACACACAAACACACATGAAGATGTGTGTTTATAAGGCATGTGCATTCTGTAATTCTTGGCATCAGAAGATAGCTTCCATTTGTAATCTCTATTCTGCCAGAGGGCCAGAGGGCAGTGACTGGGCTCATTCAGGTGTGATTCACTCTCTTCTCTTTTCCTTCTTCTTTTTTTTTTTTTAAATTGGAGACAGTGTCTTATTCTGTTGCTCAGGCTGGAGTGCAGTGGCATCGTCTCGACACACTGCAACCCCCATGTCCCTGGTTCAAGCAATTCTCCTGCCTCAGGCTCCTGAGTAGCTGGAATTACAGGCGCACACCATCATGACCAGCTAATTTTTTTGTATTTTAAGTAGAGGTGGAGTTTCACCATGCTGGTCAGACTGATATCAAACTCCTGACCTCAGGCAATCTGCTCACCTTGGCCTCCCAAAGTGCTGGGATTACAGGCGTGAGCCACCACACCTGGCCACTCTCTTCTCTTTTCTTGGAATGGACTAGGGTGTGAGTGAGTGTATAAGATAGGAAAAACCCGAGTGGTTTTTTGTACTCTCACAGTGAACACAATGGAGAGCACTCAACACAGAATGCCTTATCTCTGGTCACCAAAATAATATGGTGATACTTGTCACCAACAAGCAATTCTTCATCAAACAGCAACTGGGTGTTCTGTAATTTAGCTCAGTTTAACTGCTCAGTGTAGGAACGGCCACACACATGTAGTAAAAACAGTGTGGTTTCTTCCTATCTCAGATAGTAAGAGGAAGAGTTTTCCAGCAGGCCCACTCACCTGTCTCTAGGTCTCTGTTCTTACTCAGTAGTGACTGTGAATTGTCCCTGCTGCTGGCTGCTGCTGACCGTGAGACTTTGTGCCACAAGCCAGCCCCATTCACACTCTCATGATGACATGGCATCCCTCCTCCACAGTGTCATCAGTTTTTACTTCGAGGCAATTATGTTGATCAATGTGACCAGATGGAGGTGTTGCCCATCAAAACACACACACATGCGCACACACACACACACACAGAGTAATGCCTTTATTGGTGAGTGTACCCAGATGGAGTTATTGCCCATTAAAACACGCACACACATACACACACACAGTAATTCCTTTTTTATTTTTATTTTTATTTTTCTTAAAAGATGGGGTTTCACCATGATGGCCACACACTGGTCTTGAACTCCTGACCTCAGGTGATCCACTCACCTCGGCCTCCCAAAGTGCTAGGATTACAGGCGTGAGCCACTGAGCCCCGCCACAGTAATGCCTTTATTGGTCAGTGTACCCAGATGGAGGTGTTGCCCATTAAAACACAGGCGCGCGCACACACACACATACACACACACACACACACACACACACACAGTAATGCCTTTATTTTTTTCCCTAGTGTTTCATCTTCAGAAGAAAAAGGGAAGTAGTAGCTACATTTTTACTTGCAGTAAGTATGCCTTTTCTGTGCTCTTTGTAAGAGCACAGTATACCAAAATCTTGTTTAGGCTCGCTCTCTCTCTCTCAAACTCCTCCACTTCTTCCTTGACCCCATCCAATCAGGTTTTGACACCAACCATTCTACTGCTCCTTTTTTTAATGAGTCACCATTGATTTCTCAGTTTCTAAATCCAGTTATTTTTTCATTCGTTTAATTTTTAGAGACAAGGTCTTGCTCTGTCACCCAAGCAGGCATGCCATGGCACAGTCATAGTTCATTGTAACCTCAAGTTCCTGGGCTCCAGCAATCCTCCCATCTCAGCCTCTGGAGTAGATAGGACTATGGGCTTGTCCCTCTGCCTAGCTGATTCAAAAAAATAAATAAAAAATAATTTTTTTTTCTGAGAAGGAGTCAACTCGGTTGCCCAAGCTGGAGTGCAGTGACATGATCTCGGCTCACTGCAACCTCTGCCTCCCAGGTTCAAGCAGTTCCCTGCCTCAGCCTCCCGAGTAACTGGGATTACAGGCGTCCGCCACCACGCCTGGTTAATTTTTATATTTTTAGTAGAGATGGGTTTCACCATCTTGGCCAGGCTGGTCTTGAACTCCTGACCATGTGATCCAACCGCCACAGCCTCCCAGAGTGCTGAGATTACAGGTGAGTCACTGCGCTTAGCAAAAAAAAATTTTGTTTTTAGAGACAAAGTCTCACTATATTACCCAGGCTGGTCTTGAACTCCTGACTTCTAGCCATCTTCCTACAAAGAAGTGATGGGATTATAGGCATGAGCCCCTGTACCATGCTTAAATCCTCATCTGAATTTTCTGTCCTCATCTTTCTCTCTCAGCAGCATGTTTCACAGCTGATCGCTATTTTTTTCTCAGCTTTGAAGACAGTGTTCATATGTTTTTTTCCACTTCAGTTTTCTGTGGAAAGTGTTCGTATTTTTTTAAATCTGTTTAAAATTTTTCTCATTACTTCCATGTCTTACCAGTTTCCTCTGCTGGTGTCTCCTGAAGTGTCTTCTCTGAATATGGAAATGCCACCCAATTTAGTCCTTAAACCTGTTCTCTCTGTCCGCAGCCTCTGCTTTTCCTTTTGGGGTCATCTTATGGCTTTACCTACCACCAGCTTGTCTCTGTTTGCCCTCTCCACCCACCCCGTCCCCTGAATTCCAGAGGCCTGTGTCTAGTTGTGTTCTTGACGTCTTCTGGGACATCCACAGGTATCTCCACCTCCATGTGTCCAAAAGAGACTTTCTGAACTCCCCAAACACCTTCTTCTCCAGTCCAGCACATCTCAGATGAGGGACACCTTGTGCTTTGTGGGGATTAACTAACCCTGTCAGAATGTGCTTAAAATACAGGAGATACTACTTGTGTTTTAATTTATAATGCAAAGAATGAATGACACATTTACTTAAAATGACCGAAGAAATAGATTGTTTCAAAATTTCTTTTGATGTGTGGAAGAAAAATATTTGAGGAGCTCAGCCCTGCCTGATCTGCTTCCCCAGGAGCTCTCTGACCTCCTCTCCTGCCTCTGTTCTTCCCGCTCCCTCTACTGCAACCACACAGCCCCCTTTCCTTCTCCATGAGTGTTTCAATGGTGTGATCTTGGCTCACTGCAACCTCTGCCTCCTGGATTCAAGTGATTTTCCTGCCTCAGCCTCCCGAATAGCTGGTACTACAGGCACATGTCACCACACCCAGCAAATTTTTGTATTTTTAGGAGCGATGAGGTTTCACCGTGTTGGCCAGGCTGGTCTTGAATTCCCGACCTTGTGATCTGCCTGCCTCAGCCTCCCAAAGTGCTACTATTACAGCCGTGAGCCACCGCGCCCTGCTGCATTTTGTATTTTTAAAATAAGTGGTTGATTAAAGCATGATTTGAGGAATCACGTGGTTTATTACTACATAAACAGTTTTTTTGTTTTTAGGTTCACAATTTTTTTTTTTTTTTGAGACGGAGTTTCGCTCTTGTTACCCAGGCTGGAGTGCAATGGCGCGATCTCGGCTCACTGCAGCCTCCACCTCCTGGGTTCAGGCAATTCTCCTGCCTCAACCTCCCGAGTAGCTGGGATTACAGGCATGCGCCACCATGCCCGGCTAATTTTTTGTATTTTTAGTAGAGACGGGGTTTCACCATGTTGACCAGGATGATGTCAATCTCTTGACCTCGTGATCCACCCGCCTCGGCCTCCCAAAGTGCTGGGATTACAGGCGTGAGCCACCGCGCCCGGCTTAGGTTCACAATTTTAAAGCAGGAAAGAATAAAGTGAAACAATCTCAGAGGGAATCCACTCAACAGAGGAGGTACCTTAACCTCATAGTGGAGTGATTTCTGAAATTATTAACATCTGTTTGCTCAGGATGAATCAGGCCTATGAAGAAAGTCAGAGTTGGAGGAGTACCTCAGAGGGAGGTCTTTCCTTTGTGTGTGGCTGTGGCACAGGAAGGAGGTATGTTGATTCTAAGCCCTAAACAGCATATTTTTGACATTCAGGATTCAGTTCCAAAGAGACATATGTAAGGAAGCAACTCGGAAGAGGAAAGGAAAGAAGTCAGGAATGGCCCTTAGTCAGGTAAGGTAATATTCTTAGTGGATTGTTCTGTCTCTGTATCTTTTTTTTTTGAGACAGAGTTTCGCTCTTGTTACCCAGGCTGGAGTTCAATGGCGCAATCTCGGCTCACTGCAACCTCCGCCTCCTGGGTTCAGACAATTCTCCTGCCTCAGCCTCCCGAGTAGCTGGGATTACAGGCACATGCCACCGTGCCCAGCTAATTTTTTGTATTTTTAGTAGAGATGGGGTTTCACCATGTTAACCAGGATGGTCTCGATCTCTTGACCTCATGATCCACCCACCTCGGCCTCCCAAAGTGCTGGGATTACAGGCGTGAGCCACCATGCCCGGCTCTGTCTCTGTTTCTTCCTGAAATACCCGGCATTGGAGTTGCTAATCTCTGACTCTGATCATCCTTCCTGTCTGGTTTCCTTGCACTTACCCATGGCTACTTCCGGTTCCTTCATTTCCACTTGAGATTCTAGTTCTCTATGACCCAGTGACATGAGCTTGGGGATAGGCTGCACTGGGCATGGTCCTGGGAAGGGCTCAGCCCGAGACGTGGATGGAGACGGGGTGTGGGCCCCATGGTGTCAGGGCTGCTGGGCAGCAGGGAGTGTTGAGGGTCCACATCTGATGCACCCTCAGTGTTCTGTGAACTAGAATTAGAGAAGCTGTGTGCAGAAGTTACTTTCTTTTTTTTTTTTTTGAGACAGAGTCTTTCTCTGCCAGCCAGGCTGGAGTGCAGTGGCATGATCCCTTCTCATTACAACCTCTGCCTCTCAGGTTCAAAGGATTCTTCCACCTCAGCCTCTCGAGTAGCTGGGATTACAGGTGCACACCACCCCCGCATCTAACTTTTGTGTTTCTAGGAGAGATGGGGTTTCACCATATTGGCCACGTTGATCTTTAATGCCAGCCTCAAGTGATCTGGCCACCTTGGCCTCCCAACGTGCTGGGATTACAGGCATGAGCCACCTCACCCAGCTGAAAGTTACATATCAATGTGCATGAGTATTTGGTAAATTCTGGAAAAAGAGTTGACAAAAGGGACATTTTTTCTGCCTGATTTTGAATGACATTGGAAGCTAAACAATCTGTCTGTCTTACTCAGATATCTTAATGATTGGCAAAGGAATGGAATATTTAGATAAAGACATCAGTGATAGTGTTTTATTCCCTTTATAAACTATTCTATTTTAAAATATGAAATCAAGCTGAATGTCTTAACAGCAGGACATTCAAAAGCATTTACACATCTGTCACCTTTTGCCGTTTTTGTCTCTGTCTCTGGCTTGGTTCAGGGAAGATGCTCCGTCATCGTTCTCAGCACGTGCTTCACACAGAGACTGGCATTCCTGCAGGCAGCATTTACACATCTGTCACGTTTTGCCGTTTTCTGTCTCTGTCTCTGGCTTGGTTCAGGGAAGGTGCTCTGTCATCGTTCTCAGCACGTGCTTCACACAGAGACTGGCATTCCTGCAGGCAGCATTTACACATCTGTCACGTTTTGCCGTTTTCTGTCTCTGTCTCTGGCTCAGTTCAGGGAAGGTGCTCTGTCATCGTTCTCAGCACGTGCTTCACACAGAGACTGGCATTCCTGCAGGCAGTCTTGTGCAGCTGCTGTGCTAGTCGGAAAAGGTTATAATTTTGCTTAGAGATTGCAGCTTAAGTTTTTTCTTTCTTTCTTTTTTTTTTTTTAAGTGATGGGATCTCACTATGTTGCCCAGGCTGGTCTTGAATTCCTGGGCTCAAGCAATCCTCCTGCCTTGGCCTCCCAAAGTACTAGGATTACAGGTGTGAGCCGCTGCACCCGGCCTAGAATTTTTTGTCACTAGAGAGAAGGAAATCATGTTCTTGTACTACCAATTATTATTAAGTATTGTTTTTCTGGGTTTTTTTGTTTTGTTTTTCTTTTTCTTTTTTATTTAAGATGGAGTTTCCCTCTTGTTGCCCAGGCTGGAGTGCAATGATGCAATCTCAGCTCACTGCACCCTCTGCCTCCCAGGTTCAAGTCATTCTCCTGCCTCAGCCTCCCGAGTAGCTGGGATTACAGGTGCTGCCACACCTGGCTAATTTTGTAATTTTAGTAGAGACAGGTTTTCTCCATGTTGGCCAGGCTGGTCTCAAACTTCTAACCTAGGGTGATCCACCCGCCTCGGCCTCCCAAAGTGCTGGGATTACAGGCGTGAACACCACACCTGGCCAAGTATTGTATTTTTTAAACAATCAAATTATGTGTACTTTTAAATAATGAAAGTCCAAACAAACATGCAGCTTACCAGCATATCAGGTACAAAGCATCCCGTGCCCTGTCCAGCCTTCCACCCTCCCTCATATCTCATCGGGGAGCCACTGTTGTCAGCTCTGCAGCAAGGGTCCTCTCAAGTCCTGGGCAAATGTGTTTATATAGCATCGTGATGCATGTTTTTAAATCCTCAGTGATTGTTTTGTTGTGACGTTTTATTCTGAACATTGTGAAAATTTGCATGTTTTCATGTTAGGAAGATGGATTGCTTGCTCCTTTCCATCCTCATGTAAATGTTCTCTGAATTAGAAATCAGTCACCTCTCTCACCACGCCTGGCTAATTTTGTATTTTTAGTAGAGATGGGGTTTCTCCATATTAGTTAGGCTGGTCTTGAACTCCTGACCTCAGATGATCCACCTGCCTCAGCCTCCCAAAGTGCTGGGATTATAGGTGTGAGCCGCCATGCTCAGCTGGTCTCCTATTTTTAATCACCTACCATATAATGTTTATAAACTAAATTGAGTACAACTTACACATTTTTATTGTTGCAAACATGCTGAAATACACATTAGGAAAAATAATACTTACAGGTAGGCACAGTGGTGCGTGCCTTTAGTTTCCCACGTGGGAGGCTGAGGAGGGAGGATCCTTTGACGCCAGGAGCTCAAGGCTGTGGTTCACTATGAATGGCCACCGCCATTCAATTTGGACAATGTACTAAGATCCTGTGTCTAAAAATTGCGAACCAAAGTAATAATGAAAAATATCAGGTAAAAAATAGGTCACTGAGAGACAACTCCTCTTATTTCAGGTGATGTGTGTAAGTGTGTATGTGTACTAGTATATATGAGTGTTAGTGTATATTTGTGTGTGTACCTGTGATGTGTGTGCTTGAGTGCACAGATGAGCAAGCCTATGGTTTTTATGAATGGCATGTCATCATTTTATGTAAATCGTATATTTTTTTATCAGTTGAAATTACATCTTAAATATTTACCAGGATGTTCAAATTTTTCTACACTATCATGTTAATGAGCTGATATCTGTAAGAATAATAATGTATTATGGGGATATATAGCATTTTATATATATGCAGATACAGTGACCTTTTAGGCAGTTCGGTGTTTTTAATCCTTGAACTTGTTTTAAGTTTACTGAATTAGGTAATTGTCAGTTTAGTTTTGTTACTGATTTGTTACTTGACCGTTTTATTTGTTAGGTTTGATTCTAATATCCAGACACATGGGATCTGGTGCTTACCCTGCCATTTTCAGCCCTCACACCTGGGGCAAGTCTCCCAGAGTATATGTGAAAGAGTTATCTCTTCAGTAAGATAGGAACAGATGGTTCTTTTTTGGGGTTTTGTTGCTATACCAGTTAGTTCATGTAAAGCATTTAGAATAATGCCTGTCACATGGGAGGTGTTACATTCAGCCATTGCTATTGTTACCATCATCACAGCTTTCAGATTTTGACCATTTTTCTTTTTTTTTTTTTGAGACAGATTTTCGCTCTGTCACAAGGCTGGAGTGCAGGGGCACGATTTTGGCTCACTGCAACCTCTGCCTCCTGGGTTCAAGCAGTTCTGTCAGCCTCCCGAGTAGCCAGGATTACAGGTGCTCACTACCATACCCAGCTAATTTTTTTGTATTTTTAGTAGAGACAGGGTTTTACCGTGTTGGCCAGGCTGGTCTCAGCTCCTGACCTCAGGTGATCTGCCTGCCTTGGCCTCCCAAATTGCTGGGGTTACAGGCATGAGCCACCACATCTGGCCAAGATTTTGACCATTTTAAAAAACTGCTGTAGGTCAGGTGTGGGAGGATAGCTTGAGCTTAGGAGTTCAAGACCAGTCTGGGCAACATGGTGAGACCCCATCTTTACAAAAAATACAGAAATTAGCCAGGTGTGGTGGCGTGAGCCTGTATTGCCAGCTACTCCAGAGGCTGAGATTGGAGGATCACTTGAGCTTGGGAGGTGGAGGTTGTAGTGAGTCGAGATTATGCCACTGCACTCCAGTCTGAGTGACAGAGTGACACCCTGTTTCAAAAAAAAGAAAAACCACTGTAGGCATCGTCATCTCTGAAGACACCTCTTGAATTGTATCTCAGGTAGACACTGGATATCACTTGGTGTGTGAAAACACCTAACACTTGTATATAGAGATAACCCTGATTTAATTTTTTTTTGTTTGTATTGTCCACAAAATGAGACATCTGTACTGATTTAAAGAATGTCATAGGCCGGGTGTGGTGGCTCACACCTGTTATCCCAGCACTTTCGGAGGCTGAGGCGGGTGGATCACTTGAGGTCAGAAGTTCAAGACCAGCCTGACCAACATGGTGAAACCCTGTCTCTAAAAAAAAAAAAAAAAAAAAGAATGTCATAAGGCCGAGAGGCCAGGCACTGTGGCTCACGCCTGTAATCCCAGCACTTTGGGAGGCCGAGGTGGGTGGATCACCTGAGTTCAGGAGTTCGAGACCAACCTGGCCAACATGGAGAAACCCTATCTCTTAAAAAAAAAAAAAAGAATGTCATAACTTGTCATGGAAAAGTATAATAAAACAACAATTACAGACACATAACTGGCTCAAGAGTACCTTAATGTGGATTTTTCACAGAGCTCACTTCAGTGGAGTCAGTCCTTAACAACTGTCTTCTCATTCTGTGTGAAGATGAGCACTCTCTCCATACCCTGTGGCTGAAATGTGGATTTCCTTTTAGGGACCCTTGACATTCATGGACGTGGCCATAGAGTTCTCTCAGGAGGAGTGGAGATGCCTGGACCCTGCTCAGAGGACTTTATACAGGGACGTGATGTTGGAGAACTACAGGAACCTGGTCTCCCTGGGTGAGGATAATGTCCCCCCAGAAGCTGGGCTCTGCCCTGGTGGATCTCTGCGTTGTCTCTTGGGAGCCTCTTGGGAGCTCCTGCATTGCTTGACTGAGATTGAAACCTTGTTGACTCAAAATTGAAAAGCTCCATTATACTTTCTGGACTTGAAATATCCCCTTTCTTCAGATGTTCTGCTCCCTTCACGATTCATCATTGGTGGCACCAGGGCTGAAGTATGCATGAAAGCTTCTGACAAATTTTTAAAATATCCAATTTCCTGTTTCCCCCGCTTGTGCTTTTGATTCTGTAGTTCTCGGAAGGGGGCTTGATGTCTGTGTGTTGCAGTGTTCCCTAAGCATTCAGAAAGAGGCAGTCAGTGGATGAATTTGTGAAATGCTGTTTTTGATTGATTTGTAATATCCTCTCTCCTACCTACATATAGGGCTTGGACTTGGGAGATGCCATAGCACACATTTATTCTTTCTTTTTATAAATAGGAGTGGGTCTTCCTGACCTGAGTTTTATCTCCATGTTGGAGCAAAAGAGAGAACCCTGGACTCTGCAGAGTGAAGAGAAAATGGCAAGGAATCCAGATGGCAGGGAATGCATCAAAGGTGTGAACACAGGTAAGAGCTCCAGTGGGCAAAGAAGAGGGCCCATAATTTTTGTTTTTTGAGACAGTGTCTCACTCTGTCATCCAGACTAACTGCAGTGGCAATCATAGCTCACTGCAGCCTTGAATTCCTGGACTCAAGGGATCCTCCTGGCTTCATCATCCAGTGTTGGGATTACAGGCATGAGCCACTGTACCCTGCAAAGCCACACTCTTGGATAGCTTTTGGGAAACTCTCTGTGAGTGGGACAAAAGTTGAAGTCTTGTGAGTTCTGAACAGGCATTTTTCTTTATATTCCTATTTATTTTTGGAAACAGGGTCTCTCTCACATCACCAGGCCAGAGTCCAGTGGCATGATTACAACTTGCTGCATCCTTGACTTCCTGGGCTCAGGGGATTCTTCCACTGCAGCCTCCTGAATAGCTGGGACTACAGGTGTACGCCACCATGCCTGGCTAATTTTTTGTATTTTTTGTGGTGATGGCATTTCACCATGTTACCCAGGCTGCTCTGGAGCTCCTGGCCTCAAGCAATCCACCTGCCTCAGCTTCACAAACTGTTAGGATTACAGATGTGAGCCACCATACCCAGCAAGGTGTTTTGTTTAATTGGTACATATTTGTGGATCGTTAAATTTTTCTTCTTTTGGCTGTGCACAGTGGCTCATGCCTGTAATCCAGCACTTTGGGCGGCCGAGGCCAGCAGATCACTTGAGGCCAGGAGTTCAAGATCAGCCTGGCCAACATGGTGAAACCCTGCCTCTACTAAAAATATAAAAATCAGCAGTGTGTAATGGCAGACACCTGTAATTCCGGCTACTCAGGAGGCTGAGACAGGGGAATCGCTTGAACCCAGGAGGCAGAGGTTCCAGTGAGCCGAGATCATGCCACTGCACTCCAGCCTGGGCGACAGAGGGAGACCCATCTCAAAAACTGTAAAAATAAAAATTTTTTTACAGTTTTTTTGTTTCGTTAATTTCAGCATTTCATCCCTCTGCCTCCCGAGTAGCTGGGTTTATAGACATGCACCACCACACCTGGCTAATTTCTATACTTTTAGTAGAGACAGGATGTTTCCATGTTGGCCAGGCTGGTCTCTAACTTCTGGCCTCATGTGATTAGCCCCCATTGACCTCCCACAGTGCTTGGGATTACAGGCGTAAGCCACTGCACCCGGCCCAAAACATTCCATTTTAAATGTTAACAGCTTATCTTTGATTAGGTACAGAAAGCTCTGCTTACCAACTCTGCTCTCACTTTCTGTTATTACTGGCATAAATTAATCTTACATATTTTATGTTCCCATTAACGTATGTTTATAATGCTTTTTAAATGAATATGTCCTTTTTTTTTTGAGATGGAGTCTCCCTCTATTACCCAGGCTGATCCTGGCTCACTGTAGACTCTGCCTCCTGAGTTCAAGCAATTCTCCTGCCTCAGCCTCCTGAGTAGCTGGGATTAAAGGTGTCTATCACCACCCCTGGCTAATTTTTGTATTTTTAGTAGAGATAGGTTTTTGCTGTCTTGGCCAAGCTGGTCTCCAACTCCTACCTTGGCCTTCCAAAGTGCTAGGATTAGGCATGAGCCACCGCGCCGGCCGGCCTGATTATGTCTTTTAAACTGTAGGAAAGACTTTAAAGTCAAGTTACAAGTGAAAAGTGCAGTAATACATGTTTCTGTATTTGATCATTTGTTGACCTTTTATGATGAGCTTTTTTATTGTATTGTTTATTTTGGGGGGATGGAGTTTTGCTCTTGTCGCCCAGGCTGGAGTTCAATGGCAGGATCTCGGTTCACTGCCACCTCTCATCCTGGGTTCAAGTGATTCTCCTGCCTCAGCTTCCCGAGAAGCTGAGATTACAGGGGCCCACCACCACACCCAGATAATTTTCATATTTTTAGGAGAAACGGGGTTTCATCATTGGCCAGGCTGGTCTCAAACTCCGGACCTCAGGTGATCCACCCGCCTTAGGCTCTCGAAGTGCTGAGATTATAGGCGTGAGCCACCGCGCCCAGCCTGTGATGAGCTTTACATTTTCATTTAGGTTAAAGAGTACTTTCCTTTCGTCTGGAATGCTGCTTTTTGCATTTCCTCTTGAACAGGTCTGGAATGCTAATTAACTTCCTCAGCTCTTCTTTATCTAGGAAAGTCTATAAGTCGTTATTTTTGCAGGTGAGTTTTGCTACGTGTAGTATTCTGCATAGCTGTTTTGCTTACTTTTCTTTAAGCACTTTCAGTCTGTCACCTCCTTTCTAGCTGGAAGATGTCGGCTGGAAAATACATATAATTTCACAGTGTTTCCTGTTGTCTGACAAGTCTCTTTTTTGTTTCTGCTCTCAAGATTGTGTCTTTGTCTCCTTTGACTTTTGATAATTTCTTTACAGTATGTCTCTGTGTGAATGTATTTGGCTTAATTTTAGTTAGAATGGTCAAGCCTCTTTTTTCTTTTGAGATGGAGTTTCATTCTTTTGCCCAGGCTGGAGTGCAATGGCATGAGATTGGCTCACTGCAATCTCCGCCTCCCGGGTTCAAGCAATTCTCCTGCCTCAGCCTCCCAAGTAACTGGGATTACAGGTGCCTGCCACCATGCCTGGCTAATTTTTTATATTTTTGTTTTGTTTTGTTTTTGGAGGTGGAGTCTCACTCTCACCCAGGCTGGAGTGCAGTGGCGCCATCTCGGCTCACTGCAGCCTCCACCTCCTGGGTTCAAGCAATTCTCCTGTCTCAGCCTCACGAGTATCTGGGACTACAGGTGCACACCGCTAAGCCTGGCTAATTTTTTGTATTTTAGTAGAGATGAGGTTTCACCATGGTGCCCAGGCTGGTCTCAAACTCCTGAGCTTAGGCAGTCCACCCCGCTTGGCCTCTCAAAGTGCTAGGATTACAGGTATGAGCTACTGTACTGGCTAATTTTTGGTATTTTTTAGTAGAGGCAGGGTTTCACCATGTCAGCCAGGCTAATCTTGAACTCCTGATCTCAGGTAGTCCACCTGCCTCGGCCTCCCAAAGTGCTGGGATTACAGATGTGAGCCAATGTTTTCGGTCTGGTCAAGCCTCTTGAATTTCTGTATTCAGTTCTTTCCTCAGATTTGGGATGTTTCGGAGATTATTTCTTCAACTGCAATTTTTTTCTTTTTTGAGACAGTTTCACTCTTGTTACCCAGGCTGGAGTGCAATGGCGTGATCTCGGCTCACCGCAACCTCCGCCTCCTGGGTTCAGGTAATTCTGCCTCAGCCTCTCGAGTAGCTGGGACTATAGGCGTGCGCCACCATGCCCAGCTAATTTTTGTATTTTTAGTAGAGATGGGGTTTCACCTTATTGACCAGGATGGTCTCGATCTCTTGACCTCGTGATCCACCCGCCTCGGCCTCCCAAATGCTGGGATTATAGGCGTGAGCCACCGCACCCGGCCTCAACTGCAATTTTTGATCCTCTGTTTTCTCCTTATGCGCCTCCAATAGTTAGTATATTTTCCCACTTGATTGTTCTTCAGAAATCTATAAGAAAAACTACTGTTTCCTTTTCTTCATTGTATTTTCTTTTCTTTTTTTTTTTTTTTGAGATGGAGTTTTGCTCTTGTTGCCCAGGTTGAGTGCAGTGGCATGATCTCGGATCATTCAACCTTCGCCTCCCAGGTTCAAGCGATTCTCTTGCCTCAGCCTCCCAAGTAGCTGGGATTACAGGCATGCACTATCACGCATGGCTAATTTTGTATTTTTAGTATAGATGGTGTTTCTCTGTGTTGGCCAGGCTGGTCTCGAACTCCCAACCTCATGTGATTCGCTCACCTCAGCCTCCCAAAGTGCTGGGATTACAGCGTGAGCCACCTCACCTGGCTTGTGTTTTCTTTTTGCTCATTGTTTCTTCCTTAAGTCTGCTCCCTGTTTCTTGTGCCTTACTCAGTCTGCTGCTGAACCCTCTAGTGAACATTTACTTCAATCATGGTATTTCAGCTCCACAATTCTTATTCTCTTTTTAATAGTTTCTCCCATGTTTTGTATCCACCCCCGCTTTTTTTTTTTTTTTTGAGACAGAGTCTCATTCCATTGCCCAGGCTGGAGTGCAGTGACACAATTTTGGGTCGCTGCAACCTCTGCCTCCTGGGTTCAAGTGGTTCTTCAGCCCAGGCCTCCCGAGTAGCTGGGATTACAGGCACCTGCCATGATACTCTCCTTTTCATGCATGATTTTCCTGATTTCATACAGTTGTCTCTCTCAATTATGTTTTAGCTCATTAAGCATCTTAAAGACAGTTGCTTTCGATATTTGTCAAGTAATCAGAGGGCTGCCTTTTTCTAGGTTGGAGATTTGTTTGTTTCTTTGTTTAATTTTAGCCATATTTCCATGTCCATTTGTAGGCCATGTAATTTTTTTTTTAGGTTTGCTAAAACAACCACTTCTCCCAGTTCATTTCTTTCTTTCTTTCCTTTCGTTTGTTCATTCCTTCCTTCCTTCCCTCCTTCCTTCCCTCCCTCCTTTCTTTCCTTTCCTTCCTTCCTTCCTTTCTTTCTTTCTGTTCTTTCTTTCTCTATGTCTTTCTGTCTGTCTCTCTCTCTCTCTCTCCCCCTCCTCTCTCTCTTCTCTCTCACTCCCTCTCTTCCCTTGAGACTGAATCTCACTTTGTCGCCCAGGATAGAGTGCAGTGGCACAATCTTGGCTCACTGCAACCTCTGCCTCCTGGGTTCAAGCAATTCTCCTGCCTCAGCCTCCTGAGTAGCTGGGACTACAGGCACGTGCCACTGGGCCCGGCTAATTTTTGCATTTTTAGTAGAGACTGTTTCATTGTGTTAGCCATCTGATCTCGAACTATTGACCTGAAGTGATTGACCTCATAGTGTGTTTCACTATGTTGTCAAGGCTGGTCTCGAACTGTTGACCTCGAGTGAAACCGGCCCACCTTGGTTTCCCAAAGTGCTGGGATTATAGACGTGAGCCACTGCACCGGCCATTCCAGTTCTTTTATGTAAGGATTGTACAGGGTGAGACGGTTACTGGGAACACTCAGTCCTTTGATGGACTTTTGGATTGTGGATGTGACTTTTGTGGATTGTGGAAGTACCATTACTAATGTCTATATAGCTGTTCTTGGATTTCTGGTTTTCCCTAAGAGGCTCATCCCTGCTTTTTCCCAGAAGCTTTCAGTTTCTGTTGTACTTCTCTACTTAAAACCTCTTTCAGACTTCCTATAGTTCTTTCGACTCCTGCAGATTCCCCACTGCTCCAATGCATCACCTCAGTTCCTTGTGTTTTCTGCACTGCCAGCATGATATACACAATATGCTGATATTCCTACCAATACCTGAGTCAGGTGAGGCAGAATCTAGATCCTCTGTCAGACACTAAACATGCCGTTATCATGGGTTGAAGTTCCACTGTTTTATTTCTGTTTTAGAGAGGAGCTCTAAATTGGGAAGTAGTACAGGAAACAAGCCTTGTAAAAGTCAACTTGGATTCCTGTTTCATTTACATCTGAGTGATCTGCAGCTATTTCAAGATGAAAGGAAAATGTCTGGATGTAAGGATGTTGAAAACCTCATAAATGACAATTTCTCACTTTCACCACTTCAAAACACTTCTTCCAGTGTCAAATCCTGCCTTTTAAGTAAATATAGAAATAATTTTGATGATACCAACCATCAAGTAATCCATATTGCAGACAATCTTTACAAATGCAATGAGTGTGGCAAGGTCTTTAGTTGCAGTTCAAAGCTTGTGATACATCAAAGAATGCATACTGGAGAGAAGCCTTACAAGTGTAATGAATGTGGCAAGGTCTTTAGTAGCAATTCAAACCTTTCACAACATCAAAGAATTCATACTGGAGAGAAGCCTTACAAATGTCATGAATGTGGCAAGGTCTTTCGTAGCAGTTCAAAGCTTGCACAACATCAAAGAATTCATACTGGAGAGAGGCCTTACAAATGTCATCAGTGTGACAAGGTCTTCAATCAAATTGCACACCTTGTACGACATCAGAAAATTCATACTGGAGAGAAACCTTACAGATGTAATCAATGTGGCAAAGTCTTCAGTCGCCATTCATATCTAGCAGAACATCAAACAGTCCATACTGGTGAGAAACCTTACAAATGTAATGAATGTGGCAAAGCGTTTTCAGTGCGTTCCAGCCTCATTACCCATCAGTTAATTCACACTGGAAGGAAACCTTACAAATGTAAAGAATGTGACAAGGTCTTTGGGCGCAAGTGTTTCCTGACCTCTCATCAGAGAATTCATACTAGAGAGAAACCTTATGGATGCAGTCAGTGTGGCAAGATCTTTAGTCAGAATTCAGACCTCATACGACATCGAAAAATTCATACTGACGAGAAACCTTACAAATGTAATAAATGTGGCACAGCGTTTAGAGAGTTTTCAGACCTCACTGCCCATTTTCTAATCCATAGTGGAGAGAAACCTTACGAATGTAAAGAATGTGGCAAAGTCTTCAGGTACAAGTCTTCTCTAACTAGTCACCATAGAATTCATACCGGAGAGAAGCCGTACAAATGTAACGAATGTGGCAAGGTCTTCAGTCGTAGTTCAAACCTTATATGCCATCAGAAAATTCATACAGGAGAGAAGCCTTACAAATGTAATGAATGTGGCAAAGTCTTTAATCAACCTTCATACCTTACAAGACATCAAATAATTCATACTGGAGAGAGACCTTACAGATGTAATGAATGTGGCAAAGCGTTTAGAGGGTGTTCTGGCCTTACTGCCCATCTTGCAATCCATGCTGAAAAGAAATCTCATGAATGTAAAGAATGTGGCAAGATCTTCAGTCACAAATCTTCCCTAACCAATCACCAGAGAATTCATATTGGAGAGAAACCTTACAAATGCACCCTGTGCAGTGAGGTCTTTAGTCACAATTCTGACCTTGCACAGCATCAGAGAATTCATTCATGAGAATGAATTCTTACAAACTGTGTATGGCAAGATCTTCATCATGAGTTCCAGCATTAACATCAGAGAGTCCATACCAAGTGGAAATCATATAAATGAAATGTATGCGACTCAGGCTTTATCAAGGTCTGCCAAATCACTGGACATCAAAATATACCTCTTGGATGAAACCACATAGATGGATTGTGTGTACTCAGGCTATTATTCAGGACCATTACTATAGAATACGATAGGATTTGCACAAGTAGCTTAGTCTCTGGTTCTCCAGTATTTATGATATGGCATGCTGCAGAATAATGCTGTTAAAATATGTTGAATCTCGTGAGATGATGTATATCGAAGGTGCAAGGCCATGTGGAAATGATCAGTTATATTCAGGTTATAAAAATTCAATCATTTGGGGCATGTAGAAAAGGCTACTTGACTCTTTATGACTGAAATCTCTTCATGTGCCTTCCATACAGGCCTTTCACTGTGGCCTCGGAAAGAATCAGGATGACAGGGCTGACTTCATTAGCTGAGGATTATTTCTATCCAGTTTCCTGATGAAGAACAACACTGCCTTTTCAGATTAAATACTGTCTGATTTAGAGAGCATGGAGGTGGGCAGAGTAACGTAAAACTCTGATGACCATCATCATATCATACTGTTGACCAGCACACTTCTGATGTAAGTGCACAGTGCTTCAGTATCTACCAGCTGACCATGAAATAGAGTATCCGTGATCTTAAGACGTGGGTTATTAATGGGAAGAGAGTAATAGGTTGCTGGGGTCTCATTATAGAGCAGAAATAATGCAAGGAAAAAGGTGGCCACCTTCTCCATTGAATAGCAGTAGTTGGTGTTTAGCAAAGACTGATGAGACAACATAGTCTTTTTTTTTTTCTTTTTTTTTTCTTCTCAGATAGCGTCTCTCTGCTGCCCAGGCTGGAGTTTAGTAGTGTGTTCTTGGCTTACTGCACCTTCCGCCTCCTGGGTTCAAGCAGTCCTTCTGTCTTAGCCTCCCAAGTAGCTGGACTACAGGTGTGCACCACCACACCCAGATCATTTTTGCATTTTTAGTAGAGACAGGGTTTACTATGTTGGCCAAGCAGGCCTTGGACTCCTGACCTCAAATGATCTGCCCACCTTGGCCTCCCAAAGTGCTGGAATTACAGGCATGAGCCACTGTGCCCGGCCAAATCAGCATATTCTCAAGTAGGATTCTCATTTAATTCTTGGCATTACAAGTTGCAACTTTTTTTTTAGAATGTATGTAGTTCTCATGTTTGCAGTAATAAAGTTTCATTTTTCCTACGTAAGAATGAATCCTGTCTTTTCTAACAACGTCATTTCATCCCACCTCAGGAGGATGGATGCTCAGTAGCACACAGTGATGTACCATTGGGATTTTAAGGTTGGAGCATCCAAAGCAGGTTTCTGGTTGTGAAATGAAACGTGTCATTTGGGCACATATCTTTCGGTAAGCGTGAATATAAGTAATCATACTAAGTACATGAGTTATATCTGTTCTCTGCCCTAGAATGTTTATGTGGGTACGATGAAAATCCCACAGCATGCCGGGCGCAGTGGCTCACGCCTGTAATCCCAACACTTTGGGAGGCCGAGGCAGGTGGATCATGAGGTCAAGAGATCGAGACCATCCTGGTCAACATGGTGAAACCCCGTCTCTACTAAAAAATATATAAAAAATTAGCTGGGCATAGTGGCACGTGCCTGTAATCCCAGCTACTCAGGAGGCTGAGGCAGGAGAATTGCCTCAACCCAGGAGGCGGAGGTTGCGTTGAGCCGAGATCGTGCCATTGCACTCCAGCCTAGGTAACGAGCGAAACTCCGTCTCAAAAAAGAAAAAAAAAGAATCCCACAGCAGTGTGCCTGCAGCATCCTGTACCCTCCAACACATGCATCGCTCTTGGTGAACGTTCACTGTATCATCATATGTCTCTCTCCCTGCCTTCCCCTCTCTCCCTCTCCCGCCTCTCCCTCTTCCGCTCCCTTCTCTCCCTCTCTCTCTCTTTGAGATGGAATTCTGCTATTATTACCTAGGCTGGAGTGCAGTGGCGTGATCTTGGCCCACTGCAACTTCCATCTCTCGGGTTGAAGCGATTCTCCTGCCTCAGCCTCCCAAGTAGCTAGGATTACAGGCATGCGCCACCATGCCCAGCTAATTTTGTGTTTTTAGTAGAGACGGTATCGGGCTAGTCTCGACCTTCTGACCTCAGGTGATCCACCTGCCTCAGCCTCCCAGAGTGCTGGGATTACAGACACGAGCTGCTGCGCCCAGCCTGATGTATATATTTTTGAAGACCTTTCGCTTTTTGAGCATAGTCTCAGCAATGCACCAAGATATAACGGTCTCTCACTTGAGATAACGCTTGTATTTTTTGTTGTTGTTTTTTTTTTTTTTAAGATGGGGTTTCCTTTGGGAGGCCGAGGCAGGTGAATCACGAAGTCAAGAGATCGAGACCATCCTGGTCAACATGGTGAAACCCCGTCTCTACTAAAAATACAAAAAAAAATTAGCCGAGCATGGTGGCACGTGCCTGTAATCCCAGCTACTCAGGAGGTTGAGGCAGGCGAATTGCCTGAATCCAGGAGGTGGAAGTTGCGGTGAGCCGAGATCATGCCATTGCACTCCAGCCTGGGTAACAAGAGCGAAACTCTGTCTCAGAAAAAAAAAAAAAAAAAGACGGGGTTTCACTGTGTTGGTCAGGCTGGTCTTGAACTCCCGACCTCAGATGATCCACCCGCCGCCTTGGCCTCCAAAGTGCTTGGATTACAGGGGTGAGCCACCACACCCGGCCCAATTCCTGTGTTTCTTTGTCCTACCTTCAAGAAAAGGAGTGAGGACACAAAAGTGAGGTTGGAGTGAAAGTTTGATAAGCAAAAGAAGAAATCTCTGCCTGCAGAGAGGGGATCCTGAACAGGAGTACTGACTGAGGTCTGTACTGGGGATTTTATACACTGGAACGGGGAAAGAATGTGCTTAGTCTGCGGGCTGACTTGAAGAATCCATGACTCAGCCCGGGACCTATTAGGTGTAATTTCAGTATATTCTCTATATTTGGTGTCTTTCATTGCTTTCATCAACGTTTTGTAGTTTTAACATAACAGTTCTATGAATGTTTTGTTTGTCATGTCTTTATTTGACCTTTTTTTTTTTTTTTTTGAGACGAAGTCTCACTCTGTCGCCCAGGCTGGAGTGCAGTAGCGCAATCTCAGCTCACTGCAACCTCTGCCTGCAGGTTCAAGTAATTCTCGTACCTCAGCCTCCTGAGTAGCTGGGATTACAGGCACACACCACCATGAATGGCTAATTTTTGTATTTTTAGTAGAGATAGGGTTTCATCATGTTGGCCAGGCAGGTCTTGAACTGCTGACCTCAGGTGATTCACCTGCCTTGGCCTCCCAAAGTGCTGGGATTACAGGCACAAGCCATCATGCCCAGCTGACCTATTTTTTTTTTAATGGAGCAATCATACATGGTATTTTATTTTTAATATCAGCTTTCATGTGTAAATTGCTGGTGTACAGAAATATATAAGATTATTATTTCTTTGAGATGAGGTCTTACTCTGTCACCCAGGCTGGATTGCAGTAGAACAATCTCAGCTAACTGCAGCCTCTGTTCTGCTGCCTTAAGTGATCCTCCCATCCCAGCTACCTACCCAAGTAGCTGAGACCGCAGGTGTGTGCCACCATGGCCTGCTAATTTTCGTGTTTTATAGAGACAGGTTTTTGCCATGTTACTCAGGCTGGTCTCAAAGTCCTGAGCTCAAGCGATCCACCTGCCTTGGCCTTTTAAATTGCTGAGATTACAGGCATGAGCTACCATGCCTGGCCAATGAAATGTACAAGATTGCTGTATGTTGATCTTATCCCTTGCCACCTTTACATTTTTCTAGTTCCAGAGATTTTTGAAGATTTCTTGAAATTTTCTACATAAAATTATTTCATCAGTTTTCTATTGCTACCACACAGTGATTGGCTTAAAACAAGAGAAATTTATTCTTTCACAATTCTGTAGGTCACGTATCTAATATGCGTCCACAGTTCTGTGATTCTTCATGAATCTTCAGAGGAGAACTTGTTTCCTTCCCCTTTGTAGGTTCCCGAGGCCACTCATGGTCCACTTCCTCCATATTTAAAGGTGAGATAAAATCTCTTTATCCTTCTATTTGTATCACATCACCACTGTCTCTGTCCCTCAGTGTCCACTTGCACCCTTCTGATATTGAACCTTTTGGTTCTATCACTTTGACCATATAATCCAAGGTAATGTCTATCTAAAGATTCTTAAGCGGACCACATTTGCAAACTCCCTTTTGACATATCCAGTAACACAGGGATGACTTGCACAACCATATTTTCTGTTTGTACACTGTTTATTTTTCTCCTGTCCTCAAACCATCACCCTTCCAAAAAAGTGCTGTGATTTCAGGCCTCAGATACCGTACCCAGCCTGTCACTTTTATTTGCTTTTCTTCCTTTATTTCACAGGCTGGAACCTTTCATACTGTGTGGAATAATAGTGGTAACAGTAGACTTCCTTGCTTCATCCTGAACCCTTGGGGGAATCTTTCTGACTTTCACCAGAATGTATGATGATCATTTATAAATTGGTAGGTGATGTTAAGTTGAAGAAGTTTCCTGTGATACTGTTTTACATACTGACTGCAGTATTTTTTTTTTTTTGAAAAATACTTTTAAATTGGCAACTGTCAAAAGAGATACACAAAAAGACTTAGAACAAGGCAGAAACCCCCAGACAGGTGGTTTTTTCTTTCTTTTTTTTTTTTTTTAAGACCGAGTCTCACTTTGTTGCCAGGCGCCAGGCTGGAGTGCAGTGGCACAATCTCGGCTCACTGCAACCTCCGCCTCCCGGGTTCAAGCAATTCTCCTGCCTCAGCCTCCCGAGTAGCTGGGACTACAGGCGCGCGCCACCACGCCCAGCTAGTTTTTGTATTTTTAGTAGAGACGGGGTTTCACCATGTTGACCAGGATGGTCTCGATCTCTTGACCTCGTGATCCGCCCGCCTCGGCTGCCCAAAGTGCTGGGATTACAGGCTTGAGCCACCGCGCCCGGCTAAAGTTTTTTTTTTTGTTTGTTTGTTTGTTTTTTGAGATGGAGTTTCACTCTTGTTACCCAGGCTGGAGTGCAATGGCGCAATCTCGGCTCACCACAACCTCTGCCTCCAAGGTTCAAGCAATTCTCCTGCCTCAGCTTCCTGAGTAGCTGGGACTACAGGTGCGTGCCACCATGCCCAGCTAATTTTTGTATTTTTAGTAAAGACAGGGTTTCACCTCGTTGACCAGGATGGTCTCGATCTCTTGACCTCGTGATCCACCTGCCTCAGCCTCCCAAAGTGCTGGGATTATAGGCGTGAGCCACCACGCCCGGCCACTGGTTTTTTCTTAATTCATCAGGCTGGAGCGGAGTTTTTATTTTTTTTGTTTTTTTTAAATTTTATTTATTTATTTTTTTTTTTGAGACGGAGTTTTGCTCTTGTTACCCAGGCTGGAGTGCAATGGCGCGATCTCGGCTCACCGCAACCTCCGCCTCCTGGGTTCAGGCAATTCTCCTGCCTCAGCCTCCTGAGTAGCTGGGATTACAGGCACGCATCACCATGCCCAGCTAATTTTCTGTATTTTTAGTAGAGACGGGGTTTCACCATGTTGACCAGGATGGTCTCGATCTCTTGACCTCGTGATCCACCCACCTTGGCCTCCCAAAGTGCTGGGATTACAGGCGTGAGCCACCGCGCCCGGCTTGGAGCGGCGTTTAAACCAAACTGGAGGGACCATTACAGCTCTGACCACAACCTATTCTCTATATCCTGGCCTCCTTTTCATTGGCTGGAAGCCGGCTCACTTCATCCAAGGGCCTGGTTAGAGGGCATTCATGGCTTCCGCAAGTTAGAGCATCCCTTGCTCCTGGTGCTAATGGTGCCACTCAACCATGGGACTGGAGCATCCACTTGGTCCAGAGCTTGTATGATAGGAGCCGTAAATGACAACTTTGGTGAGGTCTGGAGACTCCAAAGCCTTCAGCTCGAGCGTGGCCTTTCTCACTTGCTTGATGTAAGAGATTCGAGATCTGTCCAGGCTGAACATGGCTTCCAGCAGCTGCATGTGGACCTGGAGCACCTCTGGATCTTTGAGGTCTTCAGGAAGTTTCACCCACAGCGGGATATTTCTATGTCCAGTGGTGTTCCCATCTTGTAACCCTCACAACTAAAACTACACTCCTGCGTGAGCCAGGCCTGACCACGCCCGCTGACCTGCAGCGCTCATCAGTGTATTTGATTCCCACCAAATGTATGAAGATTACAGTTTCTCCACAACCCTGCTTATGAAGCAAGTTCACTCCACACTGGTTTCCAATGTGTCTGAGTTAAATGAGAGAGAATCCCATGCATACACAGTAAGTCACAAGAAGTGACTGGGATTTGTGTGTGCTGCTCCTAAAAGGGTCAGGAAAGCCACCCAGTGCAGATGCAGTCTGTGTGTGTGCTCCACTTGCATCATAGCTGGGGGAGTCTGGAAGGCGGCTCATCCTGGGTTTCATGCTCCAGGGATGCGTGGCACACTGGTTTAAAGGTGGAGGCCAAGATGGCCAGGGCAGACCTGTGTTACTTACAGTTAAATGATTACAAGGTTGCTTTGCTTTTTATACACTGAGATTTGTGTCACAGACCAAATATTGAATTAAGAAAACTCCAAACTATGATGCAGTAAAATAAAAATTAAGGTCTGTAAAAGCAGAAATTGGTAACGGGAGGCCTATAGTGACCACCATCTAAGAGGCTTTAAAACCGCGGAAGGCAGTGGTGTGGTGGCAAGGCAGGAAAGACTTCTTTGGTCCCACACTCTCTTCCTAATATAGGGTCTGCATGAGGGTCTCCTAAAGAGGGCTTGTGCAAGAACTCTGGGAAGGAATGCAACCTCTGCTTACAAGACTCGGGAGGGTCTTTGCAGATGGAAGCTTGGGAGGCTGGAAAGTCTTGCAGGGCAGAGAGAACCAGAATGCCACAGGTTCTGCCTATGTTCTCAGAATATGGAGGAATTCTGATTGCTCTGTGTCCGCAAGGCTAGGGAGATAAAAGCCCCTTGATGCATCGTGTGTGGTCAGAACTTATGGTGCCTTATTGGCTGAGCCTCTTTGCAGATGCACCTGGATGGACAGTGGGTGATAAAAGCTCAGTGTCCTAAGTTAGCATTTCTTAAAAGAACCACATTTGCTATTGAATGCTGCAGACACATGCTCTTCCCCCAGCTATCTTCCTTCGCAATCCCCCTCCTCACAGCCCGCAAGATTAACAAGATAATGCCCCTAATAAAAGCGTGTGGAGGACAGAGCTCAATGCCACCATGGTTCGTCCAGTGAGAGTGCAGAGTGCGTTGGCCCCCTGGACTCGTACTGTTCAATTCTGCTCTTGTCTTTGTTTTATTTCTTTTCTCATTCCCTTGTCACCGCCGGGTACAGGGTTGGGCTGGTTCCTAACAAAAGGGTGTCCTCTTCTGGGAGGACTGTTATATCCTGTCCTCTGGTCAGGATGGACAGGATCCTGGCCTTCCTCTCAGGATATTGCTTTTCCAGTACATTCTATACTCATTCTTGGAAATTATGACCAAGAAGTCAGATGCAGCTGGGCTAGTTCAACCCACTTGAGTGCCATTTGCAGTCCCCCACTGACCCAGATGCGTCCCTTAGTAAAGCTAGTACATTCACATGTGCACTGACCTCCCTGGATCTGGAGGTAGAGGTTGGTCTCAGGAGATTGAAATAACACCTTGACTGGGAGAATCTCAGTGCAACATCATTGAGATAGGGCTAGATGTATTTCACTAGGCTTAAGAGGACTGCCGCCTCAAGCAGGATAACCTGCCTAGAGCAGTGCCATCGCCAAAGATCCCAGTGATGTAGGTGAGAAGTTGCTATTCAGGTGCAAGAAAAGTTCTTCAGGTGACCCCACTGTCTGAAGCCAGTGGTCCTGCTTGTGGGTCTTACATATTTGTGTTTCAAAAATACCTGAGGTCCTGATGTGCAGTCCTTACCTCCTGTGCACAGTGACTCATGCCTATAATCCAAGTACTTTGGGAGGTATAGGCAGAAGTATCACTTCAGGCCAAAACTTGGAGACCTGGCTGAGCAACAAAGTGAGACTCTATCTCTATAAAATAATAATATAAAACAATAAAAAATTAGCACAGTGCAATGTCACAGGCCTGTACTTCCAGCTACTGCAGAGGCTGAGGTGGGAAGTGCCCATAAACACAGGAAGTCAAGGTTGCAATGAGCTATGATTGTGCCACTACACTCCAGCCTGGGTTACAGAGTGAGATCCTGTCTTTAATAATTTTAAAGTCTAAAAAACTTAGTAATTTACACCTATTTTTAAAATTTATTGCCTTTTTTTTAACAAAAAGAAACAGTGACCTAACTTCACACTGGCCTGAGTCCTCTATGCCCAAGGTAGTGTCCCTAGGAAAGTCTCTGGAATTGAGCACAGGGCTGACCCTCACTCTCTGGAGTGAATGGGAATAGAAATGAAAAGTATTTATCTTCTGGGGGTATTGGCATGATATTGCACATTCCACCCTGGCAGAGTTTTGCATTTCACCCTTTAGCTTCCATCCCCTTCACAGACAATTCCAGTGTCTTAATTCAATTCCTCACATTTGTCTGTCTTTCTTTTGTTCTTTCTTGTCTTTTTGATTTCTTTTTTTTTTTCTTGGTTCTGTCTCTCTCTAGTTTTTCAACTTCTCTTTTCACTGTCTCTTTTTTCACTCTCCTCTCTCTCCTTCCAGAGTAGTTAGGACTTAAGATCCATTTTAATAGCAGGAATTCTCGTGGATCTAATCACCAACCGATTTTGCTCTGTCCCTGCAAGATCTCTTTCTGGACTGCTGAGCAGATCTTGCTTCCGAAACCCTAAAACAGGATCGCCCCTGGCCAACATGGTGAAACCCCGTCTCTACTAAAAAAAATACAAAAATTAGCTGGGCGTGGTGGCGTGCGCCTGTAGTCCCAGGTACTAGGAAGGCTGAGGCAGGAGACTTGCTTGAATCCAGGAGGAGGAGATTTCAGTGAGCCGAGATTGCGCCACTATATTCCGGCCTGGCGCCTGGCGCTAGAGCAAGACTCTGTCTCGGAAAAAAACAAACAGAAAAAAAAATAGGATCGCCAAGTCAGGCAGAGAGAAGCGCAGGCTCCGCCCAGGGATCGCACCTGTCTCGGCTCAGCCCTCATCCCGGCCAGGTCTATACTACGCACGCGCAATTTCCTTCAGACCCGGAAGCGGATCCCGTAGAGTGAACAATTCCTGTGCTGTTTCCGGTAGACCCGGAAGCCGGTTGCTTGGGAAGAGGGGCTAGGCACAGCGCGTGAGTTTCCCTTTTGTGTAGATTAAATTTAGGCTGCCCGGTTTCTCTGTGCTTCTACATCCGCTTCCATCGACCCCCGAGTAAATTCAGACATCATCTAAACAGTCGGAGTAGCTTCCCTGTGTGGTGTTTTTTTTTGAGACAGAGTCTAGCTCTGTCGCCAGGAGCCAGGCTGGAGTGCAGTAGCGCGATCTCGGCTCACTGCAGTCTCCACCTCCTGGGTTGAAGCAATTCTGCCTCAGCCTCCCATGTAGCTGGGGCTACAGGCATGCGCCACCATGCCCAGCTAATTTTGTATTTATTTATTTTTTTGAGACAGAGTTTCGCTCTTGTTACCCAGGCTGGAGTGCAATGGCTCGATCTCGGCTCACCGCAGCCTCCGCCTCCTGGGTACAAGCAATTCTCCTGCCTCAGTCTCCCGAGTAGCTGGGACTACAGGCGTGCGCCACCATGCCCAGCTAATTTTTGTATTTTTAGTAGAGACGGGGTTTCACCATGTTGACCAGGATGGTCTCGATCTCTTGACCTCGTGATCCACCCGCCTCGGCCTCCCAAAGTGCTGGGATTACAGGCGTGAGCAATTTTGTATTTTAATAGAGACGGGTTTCACGATGTTGGCCAGGATGGTCTTGATCTCTTCACCCCGTTATCCGCCTACCTCATTCTCCCGAAGTGCTAGATTACAAGTTTGAGCCACCGCGCCCCGCCTTCCCCGCCTGTTAAAGCCGCTTGGAGGCTTGGGGCCGGGCGCGGTGGCTCACACCTGTAATCCCAACACTTGGCAATTCTTTCCTTTTCCTTTATTTGTAACTATTTTAGTCTGTAGTTGGTTGAATCCGTGGATATGAACCCCAGAGATACCAAGGGTTGACTTTAGACTCTGCCTGCTCATTAGTCACATAAAAGTCTTCTATTTCAAGCACTTTGGAGGCCAAGGCGGGCGGATCACCTGAGGTTGGGAGTTCAAGACCAGTCTGACCAACATGGTGAAACCCCGTCTTTAAAAAAATAAAAATAAAAATAAAAAAAAAAGTTTTCTTTTTCATGAGATCCACTTTTATGGTATCTCAGTGATTTTGTTATGTAACTTTTTTCCCCCCTTAACAGTGCCCTCCAAGCACATCAGTTTTCATGCTGACAATTTGGTTATGCCAGTGAGAAGCTGTAACATGCAGACTTTAAGTGGAATTAATAGGGTTCAGTACTGATGGAGGTTTCAGGCAATCACTGGGGTTCTTGGAACATACTGCCCATGGATAAGGGGATTCTACTATATTCTGTATCTAGAATTGAGCCCGGTAATCCACAGACGGCTGAGGGGACTGTGCTCTGCATGGGGTTTGGTCAGGATCAAGTGTGCTCTTAAGAGGAGCTCAGTCCAGCCCAACTCGGCACTGCTGTAGCATGTGTGCGTCGCTCACCAGGAGGGGAGAGAATTTTGAGGAAAGAAGTCAAGCACTCACGTGTTGATCTTCCCGTAAGAGATCAACAGTGGGCAGCAAAGGACCATCTTTCCACAGAGTGAGGTCTTCCCTTTTTGTGTGGCTATGGCACAGGAAGGGGATGTGTTGATTCTAAGCCCTAAACAGCATTATTTTTGATATTTTGACATTATTCATCCTATTATAATTAATATATTCTGTTAATGGCTATAGTGTTTTATTCTTCTTTCTGGTCTCCATTACATTTGTTTTTCTTTTTTTATTTCACTGTCTACCATTTCTAATAGTATGGCAAAAAAAAAAAAAGTGGACATACTTGTTTTATTCTCAATCTCTGTGGTGAACCATTCAGATTTGTTTTTTGTTTGTTTTTTGAACTATTAATAATGACATTTTTCTTAAGGTTTGTAGATGTTCTTCAGTAAGTTGAAAAATTTTGCTCTATTGTTAGTTTTTGAAAGTTAGATCATAAACAAGTGTTGAATTTTGTTGTATTTTTTCTGCCACTATTGATAGAGTCCTGTGATTCAAAAAATTTTTTTTATCATGTTAATATTGTGGATTACATTGATTAAATTTTATTTTATTCTTCTTACAACCCAGTGTAGACAGAACACTAATTAAATTTTAAATGATTAAACAGCCTTCCATCCTCAAATAAACCCCATTAAATCATAGAGTACAAATCTTTTTTTTTTTTTTTTTTTTTTTTTTTTTGAGACAGAGTTTCGCTCTTGTTACCCAGGCTGGAGTACAATGGCACGATCTCGGCTCACGGCAACCTCTGCCTCCTGGGTTCAGGCAATTCTCCTGCCTCAGCTTCCTGAGTAGCTGGGATTACAGGCACGCGCCATCATGCCCAGCTAATTTTTTGTATTTTTTAGTAGAGACGGCGTTTCACCATGTTGACCAGGATGGTCTCGATCTCTTGACCTCGTGATCCACCCGCCTCGGCCTCCCAAAGTGCTGGGATTACAGGCTTGAGCCACCGCGCCCGGCCCTACTTTTTCTTTTATGAGAGAATCTCACTCTGTCGCCCAGGCTACAGCGCAGTGGTGCAATCTCGGCTAACTGCATCCTCCGCCTCCTGGCTGAAACAATTTTTTACCCCAGCTTCCTGAATAGCTGGGACTACAGGCACCCACCACCATGCCCAACTAATTTTTATGTTTTTAATAGGGATGGGGTTTCACCATGTTATCCAGGCTGGACTTTAACTCCTGATCTCAAGGGATTTACCTTCCTCAGCTTTCCAGAGTGCTGGCATTACTAAACATATAAGTGGTTTAAGCGTGATTACAATGTGAATATAACAACCATGTTAGTGTGGATTCCTTTCAGTATGAAGAACTGAAGTGTGTTGTGTAGATTTGGGGTGGAAGTCATTGTTGCAAGTATGTTAAACTTATCAAAGTTATAGTATAATAATGAAACTTTAAATTTGCATAACTTGGCCAGGTGCAGTGGCTCAAACCTGTAATCCCAGCGCTTTTGGAGGCCGAAGCGGGTCCATGACTTGGGGTCAGGTGTTCAAGACCAGGCAGGTCAATATGACAAAACATTATTTCTAATAAAAATAGAAAAATTAGCCGGGCATGGTGGTGTGTACCTGTAATCTCACCTACTCAGGAGGCTGAGATCAGAGATTGTTTCAACCCAGGAGGTGGAGGTTGCAGTGAGCCTAGATTGCACCATTGCACTCCAGTCTGGGCGACAGGGAGAGACTTTGTCTCAAAATATTAAAAATACGAGGCAGGAGAATTCCCTGAACCCAGGAGGCAGTGGTTGCGGTGAGCCGAGATCACGCCATTGCACTCCAGCCTGGGTAACAAGAGTGAAACTCTGTCTCAAAAAAAAAAAAAAAAAAAAAAAAGAATTTGTTTTTGTTGCTGTTTTTATTCTTTTGAATCCCACCTCCACCACCAAGAAGTTTTTTTTAAAGTCACATGAGTGTTCTGCGTGAATATAGGTAATTTTATGACCTTATCAGAAAAATACTATATTAACGTTTCTTTCTTTCTTTCTTTCTTTCTCACTTTGTTGTTTAGACTGAAGGTCAGTGATGTGATCTCGGCTCACTACATCCTCTGCCTCTTGGGTTCAAGTGATTCTTGTGCTGTCATTGTTTGACAGTACAGAATTTCCACTAAATTTTGTTATGCTGACATGAGCTTATTGTGGATTATTTACCAATGTACTATATTGTATGGTTCTTCAGCATTTATTTGTATGCAGTAAATACGAAGAATATATAGTTTTCTCTTCATTGATATGACGGTAATGTGTTTTTTGCAAACTGTTATGCACTTTAGGATCACAGTGGAAAAATGCTCCTTACCTTAGGTTCATACATGTTTATGCCCTGTCAGTGTTTTTCATGATACTGAAAATAGGCTTCTGTAGAAATGATTTGTGGTACATGTAATTGCCCTTAATTATTTCTTTATTGATTTTTTTTTTTTGAGATGGAGTCTCACTTTGTAGTACAATGGCGTGATCTCAGCTCACTGCAGCCTCCACCTACCGGGTTCAAGTGATTCTCCTGCCTTAGCCTCCCGAGTTGCTGGGATTACAGGTGCTAGCCACCATGCCTGGCTAATTTTGCCCTTTGTTAAAGAATCTTATTCCTTTTGTGTTCCTGTACTATACTTTGAAGATCATGTTGGGAAGTTTAAAACAATTGTTCTTTGTGTCGTGTTTACACATTTCAGTATTATTACCATTGGTGCTGAATTGGAAACCTATTGGTGTTTACATCTTGTAGATGTCTCTTCCAAATGCATGATGAAGGCAACATGCACAGGACAACGTAATACAGAAGTGTTCCCCACAAGAACATTGCAAAGACATGAAAGTCATCACATGAGAGAAAAATCTGTCCAGTGTAATGAGACTGGCAAAGCCTTTAATTGTAGCTTACTTTTAAGGAAAAATCAGATAATCCATTTAGGAGAGGAACAGTATAAATGTTATGTATGTGGCAAGGTCTTTTTTTTTTGTTTAACTTTTTAATTTTTTTTATTTTATATCTACTTACTTACAGAGTGGCAAGGTCTTTAATCAGAAGCGACAGCTTGTATGCCATTGTGGATTTCATACTGGAGAAAAAACTTACAAGTGTAATGAGTGTGGCAAGAACTTCAGTCAGAAGGCAAATCTTGTACGCCATCATAGACTTCACCCTGGAGAGAGGACTTACAAGTGTAATGTATGTGGTAAGACCTTCGGTCAGAAGTCATACCTTTTTTACCATTGTAGACATCATACTGGAGAGAAACCTTACAAGTGTAATGAGTGTAGCAAGACCTTCAGTCAGTCATCATCCGTCAGTATTCAGTCCTTTTAAACCATAAGGTAATTCATACTGGAGAGAAACCTTACAAGTGTAATGACTGTGGCAGGTCCTTTGGTTGAAATACAGCCCTTGTAAATCATAAGGCAGTTCACACTGGAGAGAAACCTTACAAGTGTAATGAGTGTGGCAAGGCCTTCAGTCAGATGGTGAGTCTTGTAGGCCATCATAGACTTCATACTGGAGAGACACCCTACACGTGTAATGAATGTGGCAAGACCTTCATTAAAAAGTCATCCCTTACATGCCATCGTAGACTTCATACTGGAGAGAAACCTTACAAGTGTAATGAAAGTGGCAAAGATTTTAATCAAAAATCATACCTTCTACCTCATCGTAGACGTCATACTGGAGAGAAACCTTAGAAATGTGAAGAATGTAACAAAGTTTTCAGAATCAAATCAGACCTTGAAAGACATAGGAGAATTCATACTGGAGAGAACCATACAAATGTAAGGTTTGTGACAAGGCTTTTGGGTGTAATTCAACCCTGGCAGAACATACTAGAATCCACACAGGAGAGAAACCTTACAAGTGTAGTGAGTGTGGCAAAGCCTTTAGGGGACATTCAATACTTCATCACCATAAGTCAATCCATGGTATAGGGAAACTTTTCTAATGTAATGATTGTCATCAAGTCTTCAGTAAGGCTACAACCATTGCAGATCATTAGAAAATCCATAATGAAGAGAGATATTACAAATGCAATAAAGGTGGCAGATTTTTCAGACATCATTCATCCATTGCAGTTCATTGACAAACTTATACTGGAGAGAAACCTTACAAATGTTATGATTGTGGCAAGGTCTTCAGTCAAGCTTCATCGTAGGGAAAACAGGAGGATTCATATAGGAGATAAACCTCACAACTGTTCTGACTGTGGCAAAGCCTTTACGTTCACACCTCATTAGACATCAGAGAGTCCATACTGGGCAGAAATCTTACAAATTTTGTAAGTGTGGCAAGCTCTTCAGTCCAAGGTCATTTCTTGTAGAACATTGGAAAATTCATTTTTGAGATAATTGTTCCAAATGCAATGAGTCTAGCAAACCATCGAGCATTAATTGACATCAGAGTCAATTCAGCACTGACATGAGTTTGAGTTGACTTAACATTCAGTTCAAGCATTAATTGACGTTAAAGAGTTTATGTGAAGAGGATTGGTCTTGGCATGTTTACTCACGCCTGTAATCCCAGCACTTTGGGAGGTCAAGATGGGTAGATGACTTGAGATCAAGAGTTTGAGACCAACGTGGCCAACACACGTAAGCCTCTTTTCCCAGTTTGTCTTTTGTTTGTTTGTTTTTTTAACAAAAATTGATAGGGATGTTTAGGGGTATTGAGTTGAATCTAAATCACATTGGGCTTTATAATCATTTAACAATATTAATTTTTCCAATATATCAATAAGGGTTGTTGTGGGCAGGAGACCCCATAAGTGCCGAGGCAGCAGTCAGAAGCCTCAGTCTGTTTCCATATAAATAATGAAGAAGAAAATAGAGATAACCGTAGTAGTTATTCATAGGTGATCTTAGTTATTCATAGGTAATCATTAAGATATATATAAATATGTATACTCAGCATAATCTTTTACTAATGCCTCTCAGGTCTCGAAGTGTGAACCTAAGGTGACATTGTGAAAGAAGTGACCCTAAGGCAACACGTTTTAAGCGCTCTGTGATGCCCGTGTAAGGGCTGCTGGAGGGCACCTTGGCTATGCGACAGCACCAGGGCTGGGAAAGTGCCTGCTGTTTGGCAAGCTATGGAAGGAGATGTTGGACATGTCTCCTTCCTCCCAGGAGCTAAGAGAAAACTCCACCCCCCAGGTTCTTGCGGTTGGCCTGATGGCTGTCAGGGAGGCCCACAAACATCCAGGGGCTTAACTGTCTCTATGTGATGCTACGCTTCAGTGGTCGTGTTTCATGTCTACTTTCATATTCCACTTCTAGACCTGGTTCCTCCTTTTCTTAGAAGGTAAAATCAGTAAAAGTAACATAAATATTAACGTCTTGACATGTAAGGAAAAGCGCTCACTCATTATGCTCCTTCCCTTGTTTCGGCTTCTTGAGAGTCCTGGGCCCTACCTATATGACATGTGATGTACTTTGACCCTATCACTGACCACCAATGCCTTGCCCTACCTACCCTGCCCTCAGCTTTGTAGTCAATAAAAGTCAGCATGTGCGGACACTCGGGGCCACTGCCCGACTCCGCACTTTGGTTGGCAGTGGACCCCTGGGCCCAAACTCTCTTGATCTCGATCACAGTGTCTTGTGACTATTTCCAGTTTCTCGTCTCCACACCACTAGAGAGGGGCTCATAGGACCCTGTAGGGCTGGACCCTACATCTGGCGCTCCAACGTGGGTTTCTCTCTTGTGTGAAGATACGCCTTGAGTATGGAAGCAGAGGATCTTTCAGTGAGAAATTCCTGAGTACGCGGTTAATCTTGTGGTAAGCTTAGGTGCCTCAGAGGAATCCAGGGTAATCGTGGTACAAGCCAGTACGAAATACTCGGGCTATCTTAATTTTATTAAAATTCTCCTTCAAAAAGGAAGGTCACAGTTTCTTCTGAGAAATGTATTCAGTTGTTGGAGGTTATGGATCAGTTTTGCCCCTGATTCTCCATTGAAGGACCTTGAAACTCAAGGATTGGGGTAAGGTCAGCCACCATCTTAAAGCGACTCAAAAGGAACAGACTGTTTTTCCTGTTGTAATCTGGTCTGTTTGGTCTTCTCTACTGTCCTCAAGTCTCTGCAGACACAGGAAGAGTCCTTGGAGGCCGACTCCTCCTTCCTTTCTTCAGAGGAGGTTGAGGAGGTTCTTGGGTCACTTTCTCCAGAGGACACAGCCGAGATTGAATATGCCATTGCTAATATGGAGGTGGACCCAGAATTCACTTTTGTCTCTCTACCTACTCCTAAGCCTTCTGCACCACCTTTTACTGCATCTGATGACCTCATGCGTGACTTACAGACTATTGATTGGCAAAGCCCGATTGAGCAGTCCATGCAACGGCCGTTGTGGCCAGAAGCTTCTGCTCTCTCAGCCCTGCTGTAGGGCTCTGAACCATCCATCTAATCAGCCCAGTGATGAAGCTCTCAACTCTATCCCTGTTCAGGCTTGCTGTAAGGCCCTCAACTCTGTCCTGTGCATCAGGCTCCTCGGAAGCCTGCTCTGTAGTCCATTGGTCAGCCTGGTGTTCGGGCCCTCGAAAGACCTGCTCTGCGGTAGCCGGTTCACAGCCTGGTCCACAGGCCCTTGAAGGACATGCATCACAGGTAGCCACGGGTCAGCCTGATTTAAAGGCTCTCAACCTTTCCTCTCAGCATTCCAATTTCCTTTTTGTTTCTGGTCCATCCATGATTGTGGTTGTTCCCAAAACATGTCACATCCATAGGTGAGGATGATATGCCACTGATGACAGCTATCACTCAGGCTCATGAATACGCGGATTCTGAGGCATCGCAGTTTTCCATGGTTTTGCAGCCTCCTGTACCTGCTACTCCCGTCCTGGCACCCCCTGGCACTAATCCACCTGTTGTTCTTGCTCTGCAAGCCAATGGCACCTAAGGGTGCACAGCCTGACAGTCAGGCACCAGTGCCTGTTTCTCAGCAGCCCGTGCCCACTGCTACTGGTATTCCTGGTGTACAAGCTGTCGTCCAGTCAGATCCTCTCAATCCAGGACAGCTTCAGGTGCACATGGGCAAATTGGGAAAGCTTTTCTTTAAGATCTTAAGGAAGCAGTCAAACAATATGGAACTAATTCTTTTGTCCACCCCACTTTAAAAGCTTTGGCAGAGGATAAATGTTTGGTGCCATATGATTGGGTATGTCTTGGCAAGGCAGTCTTAACAAAATCTCAACATATGCAGTTTAGAACTTGGTGGGTCGATGCTGTTCAGGAACACATCCATAGAAATCAGGGAGCTAATCCTCCTATTAACATCTCTGCCGATAATCCTTTAGGCATGGGGCAATGGACTGCTATTATAAATCAAACTGTATTAAATGATGAGGTCATTGGTCAGCTTCATAAATGCTGCCTTGATGGATGGGACAAAATTCAGGACAAAGGTGCAAATTGCCCCTGATTTACACCTGTTAGGGACTTAATGAACCATCTCCAGACGTTACTGCCCGTCTTCACGATGCAGCAGAAAAAGCTATTCCTGATAGTCACAAACAACGCCTGGTTGTGGAACTAATGGCTTGTGAACAAACCCAGACTGTCAGGCAGCTGTTCGCCCAATTCAGGGTAAAGTCTTGCCAGGAGGAGATATACTTACTTCCTATATTAAGGCTTTTGATGGTGTTGGCAGCACCATGCATACAGCAATATTATGCCTCAGGCTATGGTGGGTATTAAAATGGGTGGACAGTTCTCTGGTAATTGTTTTCAGTGTGGTCAGTTCAGACATATACAAAAGAATTGTCTTGGCCCTTCTGGCCAACGCTCTGCACACCGCCAGTCTTAAAGACCAGTGCAGCAAAGGGGTAAAAATAAAATTTATGCCCTAAATGCTGTATAGGATACCATTGGGCTAATCTAAGATATTGATGGCAACCATTTACAACAAAACCAGAATCAGGGAAATGGGAAGAGGGGCCATCCCCAGGCTCCACAAAACAATGGGGCGTTCCAGAATGTTCGGCCTTAACCTTCTGGGCTGATGAATGCCTTTCCAGTCAGCAGATTTCCACTGCAACCATTCGTGCCCCAGGAACAAGTGGCACAACCCCAACAAGGATCTCATTACAACACCTGTCCCTGCCGCCTCAGGGAGTGCCTCAGTAGACCTCCGCTGCCCCCGAGACGTTTCCTTATTGCCCGAGGAGCCTCCAATCGCTGTACGGACTGTGTCTTCTGGCCCTTTGCAGTCTGGCTCTGTTCACCTTTTACTCGATCTATCCAGTCTGAATATAAAAGGCATCCAGGTACATACTGGTGTTAAGGACTCTGATTATCCAGGGGAAATTCACTTTGTTATCAGCTCTGCTGTTCTTTGGTGTCCCTCCACGTGGGGAGATTGCATAGCTCAGCTACTCCTCCCTTACCTATGACTTGGCTCCAGCTCTGAGATAAGAATGGGTGGGTTTGGAAGCACAGATAACTGGTAAACCTGCCTACTGGGCGAGTGTTATTTCTGACAATTGTCCTGTCCTGGTTATATTCAGGGCAAAAAGTTTTCTGGAATGATTGATACGGGGGCTGACTGTTCTGTTATTGCCTTGCATGAGTGGCCTCCTCACTGGCCCAAAGGAATTACTTCCGCCGGTTTAGTGGGTGTTGGTCAGGCTACTGAGGTTTACGACAGCTCTCCCATTTTGAATTGTATAGGCCCTGAGGGACAGTCGGATACTGTATCTTTTAATCACTCCCATTCCAGTCAGTCTTTGGGGCTGCGATCTTCTACAACAATGGGGGGCACAAATCTCTTTTACACCTGTTTCCTATAGCCCACAGAGCAGAAACATGATGTCTACTATGGGCTATGTCCAGGGACAGGATTAGGAAAAACAGCGCAGGGAATTGCAGAACCTGTTCAACCTTCTTATAAGTTTGACATTACCAGTCATGGCTATTCTTAGCAGCGGCCACTATCAAGCCTCCAGATCCTATTCTGCTTACCTGGAAAACAGATAAATTGATTTGGGTCCATCGGTGGCTACTGTCTCAACCTAAGCTGGAGGCTCTTTATGTTTTGGTTTCTGAACAGTTAGAAAAGGGACACATTGAGGAATCTTTTTCTCCATGGAATTCACCTGTATTTGTAATTCAGAAAAGATCTGGTAAATGGTGAATGCTAACTGATTTAAGAGCTGTTAATGCAGCTGTTCAACCTATGGGTGCTCTGCAACCTGGCCTGCCAACTCCCACCATGATTCCTGAGTATTGGCCTCTTATTATTGATCGTAAGGACAGGTTTTTTTTTAATATTCCCCTAGCAGCTCAGGACAGGACTTTGAGAAATTTGCCTTTACTGTTCCTGCTCTTGACAGTGTTGGTCCTGCAGCATGATATCAATGGAGAGTTTTCCCACAGGGCATGATTAATAGCCCTACTATTTGCAAGTCATTTGTTGGCTGCGTGTTATACCCTGTTCAGGAACAGTTCCCTCAATGCTATGTTATTCATTACCTGGACAATACCCTTTCTTCTGCTCCAGCATGTTCTGTTTTAATTTACTGTTTCATGGCCATTCAACAGGCTATCACAGAGGCAGGTCTGGTAATTGCCCCTGAGAAAATTCGAACTTTCCCTTTTCAATATTTGGGCATACAATTAGAAGAAAAAGTTATTAGACCTCAAAAGGTTCAGCTTAGAAGAAGCTCCTTTAAAACTAAATGATTTCCAAAAACTTCTTGGGGATATTAATTGGATTCAGCCCTCCTTGGGAATTCCCACCTATGTTATGTCAAACCTCTTTTCGACTTTATGAGGAAATCCTGACTTACGTAGCAAAAGATCTTTAACTCCTGAGACAAGAGTCTGAGCTGCAGCCAATTGAAAACAAAATCCAACAAGCACCGGTTACTCGGTTTAGTCCCCAGTTACACTTCGTGTTATTCTCCCACAGAAATTATTACTCAGAAACAGGGTTTGATTGAACGATGTTTTCTTCCACACAGTTTTCTGAGCATGCTTACTGTTTATTTGGACCAAATTTCTGTTGTGATTGGACAGGCTCACACCTTCTTAGAATTTCTAGCCAGGAGCTTTATAGAATTGTTCCCTTAAATAACAGGTTTGCCAGGCTTTCACTCACTGTGTCACTTGGCAAGTAAATTTTGCTAACTTTCCAGGAGTAATTGACAATCATTACCCTAATGTTAAGCTTTTTCACTTCCTTAAACTAACGTCCTGGATTCTGCCCAACATTACTGCACGAGCTCCACTGCCTGAAGCCATAACTGCGTTTACTGATGCTTCCTCAAACACTCATGCGACGTATACAAGACCACAAGAGTGAGTGGTTCATACTGGTTCTGCCTCAGCCCAGTGTGCTGAGCTTATAGTGGTTATGACTGTAGTTCAAGATTTTCCTGAACCAGTTAATACTGTCTCTGAGTCAGCCTATGTGGTACGTGTTGCCCAGGACACTGAGACTGCTCTGATTAAGTTTTGCCTGATGACGATTTGCTTTCACTTTTTTTAAAAAAACAATTCCAGGCTACGCTTCAAGCATGATCTTCCCCTTTCTATGTTACTCATATTCGTTCTCATTCTCCTTTGCCAGGCCCTCTGTCAGCAGCCAATGCTAGAGCTGATGGATTAGCCGCTTCTGCAATTGACTTTCACGTGGTAACTCATACTAATGCGGCGAGTTTAAAAAACAAATTATCCATTACTTGGAAACAAGCTAAATCTACTGTCCAACAGTGTCCTTCTTGTCAGGTTTTAGTTCGACAGCCACTTTCCTTTGGAGTTAACCCTAGGGGACTTTCTCCTAACACTCTTTGGTAGATAGATGTTACCCATGTTCCCTCCTTTGGTAGACTCTCTTTTGTGCGTGTTATTGTTGATACCTTTTCTCATTTAACGTGGGCTACTTGCCAGACAGGAGAAAGCACCGCCCACCTCAGCCTCCCAAAGTGCTGGGATTACAGGCGTGAGCCACCGCACCCGGCTTTATGTATTAAATCACTTTAATCAATGTTTGTAGATTTCATGGTACAAATTCCTCAGCTTTTTACATTTATTCCTAAATATTTCTTACTTTAGGTTCTCTAACAAATAGAAGTGTTTTTTTTAATTTTCTTTTAAAATTGTTTATTGTTAATGTATGGAAGTCCACCTAGTTTTTTATGGAGATCGCTCCACCAGCGTAGAGACCCCTCCGTGTCTCCGCCATGACGGAGTTAGAGCCCGGACATATTCTCCCCACGCTGAGGGCAGTCGAGCTGAGGAAAAAAGAAGGAAGTGATAGAGGCCTGAGTTTGCAGAAGCCTATTCTTGATCCACTGAGCTAATGGCATGTCTGGGTGAGGCCTGCGTGACTATCTATGAGACTATTGTCTCTTGAAGTTCCCATTCTGGGCTGGTTTTATGACTCTGTCTACCTGCATTCACTAAATCCCGTGATCGCTCACATGTTACTAGAAAAATGCTACCCCTCAAATTATTGCTCACCTTGATGTTATTTACTGTAACTGTAGTCATTGATAAGAGGATAAGAATCTTAATAGGATTAGAATCTTTTGTTTGTTTTGGGTTCAGTGATCTTTAGCTTAACCTGTATGCTACCCCCTCCCATACTTACTTTGTAATTTTCTGTTCCCTCCTGATAAAACTTTTGTAATGGGACCTACGTCAGACACTGTATGAAAAAACATATATAAGCAACTGTGCACAAAGAATAAATCGCTGATCTGAGCATAGCTTTTATCAGACCTCCAGACCCATTTCTTTCTCTCTCTTCTTCCGCGCACTCTCTCTTCCAGGTATTAGGACCCTCTTGCTGGTCAAGAGATCCCTGGCAGACGTGCCGATCTCACGGACCCCAACAGTTTTTGGTGCTGATATTGTATTCTGCAGATTACACTGAATGCGTTTATTAGTTCCAGTAGAATCTTGGTTGACTCTTTGTGATTTTCTACACAGGAGATTATGTCCTTTACAAACACATATGATTGTACTTCTTTCTTTCTGATTTGGATGAGTTTTATTTCTTTGGCTATTTAATTGCTCCGGCTAAGACAGCCAGTGTTTATTGATAGAAGGGGTGAGAGCATTCTTGGACCATGTGAGATCCTGCAGGAAAAGCATTCTGTTTTCTCGGACTGGTTATTTCTGCTGTGGTTGTTTCATGGATGGTCTTTACATTGTTGTGGTAAATTTGTATCTCTATTTATTTTGTTTAGGATTACTATGATGACTGGATGTTGAATTTTGTGAACTGCTTTTTCTCCGTCTATTGAGATGATGTGGTTTTTATCTTTCATTCTGTTAAAGTGACATATCACATTGATTTGCTTGAATATGTGGGCCCATCCTTGCATCCCAGAGATAAGTGACAGTTGAATATCTACAATCCTTTTTATATCCTCTTGAATAGAGTTTTCTAGTACAAGGGATCATCAAGAACATGGAAAAATATGTATTATAAGAAAATTGTGCTTGAATTTCACACTTTAGCAGCGGGGACTGACAATTAGAATGACGTATTGAACTAAGCAAGGTCCTGGGTTGTTTGAGTGGATAACAGAAACTGAAAGTTAACATGCAGGACTGTCTACTACACACAGGAGGCGAAGGACAGTTTCATATTGCATGACGATAAAGTCAGGGCCCGGAGCGGTGGCTCGCACCTGTAATGCTAGCACCGTGTGAGGCCGAGGCGGGTGGATCGCTTGAGGTCAGGAGTTTGAAAACAGCTTGGCCAATATGGTAAAACGCCGTCTCAACTAAAAATAGAAAACAATTAGGCGGGCATGGTAATGTATGCCTGTAATCCCAGATGCTTGGGAGGCTAAGGTAGGAGAACTGCTTGAAATCGAGAGTTGGAGGTTGCTGTGAGCTGAGATGGAGCCACTGCACTAAAGCCTGAATGACCAAGAAAGACTCTGTCTCAAAACAAACAAGCAAACAAAAAAGTTTTTCTGTTAATAATTAGTAAGAATAAGCCACACCAGAGATAAGATCTCTTGGGAGCATTGTCCCCTCTTTTTTTTTTTTTTTTTTTTTGAGACGGAGGCTCACTCCCTTGCCCAGGCGGAAGTACAGAGACACCATCTCAGTGCAATGTAACCTTCACCTCCTGGGTTCAAGCAGTTCTCCTGCCTCAGCCTTCTGAGTATCTGGGGCTACAGTTGCCTGCCACCATGCCCAGCTAATTTTTGTATTTTCAGTAGAGATGGGGTTTCACCTTGTTGATCAGGCTGGTCTTGAACTCCTAACCTCAGGTGATCCACCTGCCTCAGCCTCCCAAAGTGCTGGGATTACAGGTGTGAGCAGTCACTCCTGGCTTATTGTCCCTTGTTGTGGAATGATAAAGTAACCTTCCTTGAAGTGTATCAGTCCGTAACCAATCAAGTCGCCGCAACCTATGCACTGGTCTGTTTTTTTTTTTTTTTTTTTTTTTTGAGACGGAGTTTCGCTCTTGTTACCCAGGCTGGAGTGCAATGGCACGATCTCGGTTCACCGCAACCTCTGCCCCCTGGGTTCAGGCAATTCTCCTGCCTCAGCCTCCTGAGTAGCTGGGATTACAGGCACGTGCCACCATGCCCAGCTAATTTTTTGTATTTTTAGTAGAGACGGGGTTTCACCATGTTGACCAGGATGGTCTCGATCTCTTGACCTCGTGATCCACCCGCCTCGGCCTCCCAAAGTGCTGGGATTACAGGCGTGAGCCACCGCGTCCGGCCCCGTATGCACTGGTCCTAAATGGAAAATGTGGTGATTCTGATAAAGCTCCTCTGTCTTTCCCTATGCCTGTGAAACCTTAACGTCTCTACTTTAGAATGCTGATCTCATTTAATTTGGAGTTGATATTTCTAGGTGGCTATCTTCAAACTTTGTGTTCACATAAACTCTATACTTAATCATATATTCTAAATTTTATTATATACTACTGACATCAGTTTCCGTTGGATTGTAGGAGCCTCACCAGAGACGGTGCCTGTCGTCATGTTGTGAAACTCACACTTGTCAAAAAGACGTGGGTTATGGTTTTTTCCTCTCCCTCGGGATGAAGCTAATCAGCTGACACACATGGTCACCTCCATTACCAAGTGGAGCCAGGATGAACATGTGTGACTAAGGGTGTTGTCACATCCTCTTACCTACCTTGGAAACATGTACTTAATGCATTGTATAGAACAGGGAAGTTTCCTTCTCTCTTGTCAACCTCTTAGCTATTTGCCTATTTCCCATCGTATTCTGGTCTAAGGTTTATTAATAAAGTGGTTTTTATTTCTTTCTCTATATCGTCGTGGAGATGATTTCTTATTTAGGGGAAGATGTTTTTGTTTTCAGTTATATTTTCTCACCTTTAAAAAGTGAAGTAAAGAGTACTTCTTGGGCCAAGCACGGTGGCTCACGCCTGCAATCCCAGTGAGCCCAGATCTTGCCGCTGCACTCCAGCCCGGACAACAGAGAAATATTCTGACTCAAAACAAAACAAAAACAGAAACAAAATAAAAAGGCGCGGTGGCTCACGCTTGTAATCGTAGCACTTTGGAAGGCCGAGGCAGTCGGATCACGAGGTCAGGAGTTCGAGAACAGCCTGGCCAACACAGTGAAACCCTGTCTCTACTACAGATACAAAAATTAGCTGGACGTGGTGGTGGGCGCCTGCAATTCCAGCTACTCCGGAGGCTGAAGCAGGAGAATCGCTTGAACCTGTGAGGCAGAGGTTGCAGTGAGCCAAGATCGCGCCACTGCACTCCCCCTCCCACGCCGGGCGACAGAGCTAGACCCTGTCTCAAAAAACCAAAAATAAAACAAACAAAAAGGAAAGAAAAAAGTAAATTAAAAAAAGAAAATAATAGATGTCTTCCACAAATGTGCTGGGACAACTAACTGCATACCCACATGGAAAAGTATAATGTTGGATCCCTATGTCACATCGTCAATTTTATTTTAAAAGTTACAAGAGAGCGAGAGAGAGAGGCCAGGAAGGGAGTATAGCGGGAGGGGGTGTTACTTTGTCTCCCAGGCTGGCCTGGACCCCCGGGTTCAGCGATCCTCCGGCGGCTGCTTCCTGAGTAGCTGGGACCTCAGTCTCCCGCCCTCATGCCCGCATCCCTGCTGTGTTCAAGCAGCAGGTAGTGACCTCACTCCTCCCTGGCCTGAGCACTCCGTCCCGCCTCCCAGGCGGTGGCGTTCGGGAAGTCTCTGAAGCTGAGCTCGGGGCGGACTCTCTCTCTCGAGTGAATGGAGAGTAGAAAGGGAAAGGATTTCTATTATGTTCTGTGGGCGTCAGCAGCAGGAAAACGTACTTTCCGCCCAGACAGGGCTTTGCATTTCACATTCTGGTTTGCATCCCCGTTCCAGACAATTCCAGGGCTTTTGACTCATGTGTCAGCCTTCCCGGCCGGTCTCGCCTCCAAAAGCCGAGAAACAGAGGCGCTGGGAGCGAGGCTGAGACACAGGTGTCGACCGGCCCCGCCCTCTGCTGGTTCTGAAGGGCAAAGTCTCTCCGCCAAGCGCCCCGCCCCTACCTCGCCCAGGCCCCGCCCACCTCCCTGCGGGCCACGCCCAGGCCTGGCATTTGTCCTGCGCGCGCAGATTTTTTCAAACCCGGAAGCGAATCGCGTGAAATGAGGGACCCTCTGGGACGCGTGAGTTTCGCTCAGTCTTGCATTAAGTCTCCGCTTCCCAGGTCCCCGGCGCTTCTGTACCTGGGACTTGGTGTCCCCACAGAGCTGGAAATTCTCACCTGTCTTCCTTCACCCAGAGCAAATTGAGACGTTTCCATGACAGTCCGGGGGTCGCTTCCTTTTTGGTTTAAAGTCGCCCTCAGGCTTGTCCTGTCCCCGGTTTTTCTGTTATAGGGCACTGTATACACTTCCTATCCTGCTCAAAACCTTTTTCTGACCCCTCCTGCCCCACGCTTATTAAAGTCCTCACCCGACAGGTGGATTCCCACCCTGGGCGCCTCCCACCCTTGCCCTCGTTGGTCCCCTGAGCGCAGCGCTGCGGCTCCAGTCTGGGGCAGGCCGCGTCCTCTGCCTGGTCGTGGGATCCTGCAGACCCCACCCTTGTCCTAAGGCGCCGTCGCCCCCACACCTTCCTCCTCGTGAGGGGCCCTGCTGCTCCCCAGATCTCCCCTCCGCAGTCACTACTTCCCCTTAGCCCGAGTTGGGGAGGTGCCCGGGGCCTGTCCTGTGACACGGGGTGTTCTTACCCGCCCAGCTCCGGCCCCTGTAAAAATGTGCTTCTCCGGATGCAGGCGACTTACTTCAAACCCTCCTGTGATTGTGGGGGCCCACGGGATCAGGAGACAGCAGTAAAGAGGAATGAGAAACACCCATAACAGATGGCAAAGTAGAGAATGGGTGAGGGATTTGCCAAGAGACAGCAAAAGTGGAAAATCAAAAAAAAGGAGGAGAAAAGCAACTGGAGAAATGTAGAGAAAAGCGAGATGCACAGAGAGATGAAGGACAGCAAGGTAGGGATGGGGCAGCAAAGAGGGAGGCTCAGGAGAGTGAGGGAGACGAGGAGGGATTTGGAGCCGGGGCAGACAGAGCAGAGGGTGCTGGTGGCAAGGAGAACAGAGGGAACCACAGCAGGGAGGACACCTGGGGACGTGGGGTGCCAGAGAGTTGGGGACGGGGGTAGAGCAGGGAAGAGAGAATTTAACAGGGAGAGCAGAGGAGGGGCAGAGAGGGGAGGAGAGGCAGAAATATATAGAGATTGAGGACGACTGGGGAGAAGGAGCAATAAGAGGTTAAATAAGATGGGAGGATGGAGCAGAAGAGGCGGAAGAGAAGGAATAGAGGGGAGAAGGGGATAAACAGCAGGAGAGGAGAGGGGTACAAAGTGAGGAGCAGAATCCCAGGGAAAAAGAAACGAAAGGAAGAGCTAGAGAGAGAAGGGGAGAATGAGAGAGATGTGCAGAATTAGGGAAGGAAACACAGTAAGGAAGAAAGAGGGGCTGGGCGCAGTGGCTCCTGCTTGTAATCCTCGCACTTTAGGAGACTGAGGCAAGGGGATATACTTCAGTCCAGGAGTTCGAGACCAGCCTGGGCAACATAGTGGGACCCCATCTCTGAAAAAAAAAATTAACCTTGTGTGATGGTGGGCACTTGTAATCCCAGCTACTCTGCAGTCCCAGGTAGGAGAATTAGTTGAGCTCAGGAGGTCCAGGCTGCAGTGAGCCAAGATCATGCATCCACAGAGTGAAATCCAGTCTCTCAGAAGGAAAAAAGGATGGGGGCGTTTGAGTACAGATGAGTGGGTGAGTTCATTGGATTTGTTTAGTTGTGACATGTTGACTTCTGTGTATATAATCTACTTAAATAAGTTTTAAGTTATTAAAAGTTATTATTTTAGTTTTAGGAGATTGAGAATTTTAAGATTCCTATTTATAAGACACGTACCTTTTATAAATCTTGGCATCAGAGGTTAGCTTCCACTTGGAATCCCTATTCAGCCAGAGGGCAGTGTCTTATGCAGTTGAGAGTCACTCTCTTCCCTTTTCCCAGAGTGGGATAGGAAGTGGGGCAGTGAAGTGGGAAAAGAATTACTTTCTGTTATTACATAATACTTTTAATTAATTAATTAATTAATTATTATGTTGAGACACAGTCTGCTTCTAACTCCCAGGCTGGGCGTCATCTCTTCTAACTGCAGTCTCGACCTCCTAGGCTCAAGCCATCCTCCTACCTCAGCCTCCTGAGTAGCTGGGACCACTGGGTGAGCCACCAAGCCCAGCTAGTTTTTGTATTTTTTTTTTATTTATTTAGAAACAAGGTTTCACTATGTTTCCCAGGCTGGTCTCAAACTCCTAGGGTCAAAGGATCCTCCTATGTTTTTGTTTGTTTGTTTGTTTGTTTGTTGAGACGGAGTTTTGCTCTTGTTGCCCAGGCTGGAGTGCAATGTCTCGATCTCAGCTCACTGCAACCTCAACCTCCTGGGTTCAAGCGATTCTTCTGCCTCAGCCTCCCAAGAGGCTGTGATTACAGGGGCCCACCACCACAACCGGTTAATTTTGTAGTTTTAGTAGAGATAGTGTTTCTCCATGTTGGTGAGTCTGGTCTCAAAACCCCAACCTCAGATAATCCACTCACCTCGGCATCCCAAAGTGCTGGGACTATAGGCGTGAGCCATTGCACCCAGCCGGCGGTATCCTCTCATTTTTTCCTCCCAAAATACTGTGATTACAAGGATGAGCCACCCTGCCTGGCCAACATAGTACTTTTTTTTGTTTGTGTGTTTGTTTGAGGCGGAGTTTCGCTCTTGTTGACTAGAGTGGAGTGCAGTGATGTGATCTTGGCTAATCATAACCTCTGCCTCCTGGGTTCAAGCGATTCTCTTCCCTCAGCCTCCTGAGTAGCTGGGATTATAGACAAGCGATACCACACCTAGCTTTCTTTTTATTAGAAGGCTGAGGCAGGAGAATCACTTGAACCCAGGAGGCAGAGTTTGCAATGAGCCGAGATTGCACCATTGCACTCCAGCCTGGGCAACAAGAGTAAAACTAACCTCAAAAAAAGAGTGGGGCAGGAGAGGAGAGGGGCATAAAATAAGCAGAAACTCAGCGGGAAATGCAGAAGGAAACAGCTGGAGAGAGAAGGTGAGAAAGAGCTGGGTGCAGAATGAGGAAGGTGAACAGTAGTGAAAACCAGGGGGGACCCTGCCTGCAGATGAGCACTGAGATCACTGGACGTGATCATTAAGTTATGACATGTTGCTTTCTCTATAACGTAATAAATTTAATTTTGTTTAAAGTTACCGATGAGAATGAGAGCTGCCAAACTCCTAAGTGTGGCGCATTTTATAATCATGGCGTCGGAGGCTAGCTTCTCTTTGAAACCCCTGTTCAGCCGGAGGACAGTGACATGACATTAATCGTGTTTCACCCTCTTCCCTTTCCATGCGTGGGGTGGGGAGTGGGGCAGTGAAGTAGAGGAAGAAGTGACCGAGTCTCTGTTTCTACATGGAACCTAATAAAAAAGAATGTTAGATGTGCTTTTGGGTCGGGCGCGGTGGCTGCCACCTGTAATCCCAGCACTTTGGGAGGCCAAGGTGGGCGGATCACCTGAGGTATAGAGTTCAAGAACAGCCTAACCAACATGGAGAAACCTTCTCTTTACTAAAATTACAAAAATTTAGCCTGGCATGGTGGTGAATACCTGTAATTCCAGCTACTCAGGAGGCTGAGGCATGAGAATCACTTGCCAGGAGGCAGAGGTTGTTGTAGGCCGAGATCGCATCATTGCACTCCAGCCCGGCAATAAAAGTAAAACTCCATCTCAAAAACGAACAAAAAAAGACTTTTGTTCTCATTTTGTAATGAGTTTCCTTTTTTCTACTTCCCATTTCATTGGTTGTTTTTTATTTTTTAATTTTGTTTTTTTCGTCTTTTTTTTTTTTATTTTCTTTTTCTTTCTTTTTTTTTTTTTTTTCAAGACGGAGTTTTGCTCTTCTTGCCCAGACTGGAGTGCAGTGGTGAAATCTCGGCTCACCACAACATCCACCCCAGGGGTTCAAACGATTCTCCTGCCTCAGCTCTTGAGTACCTGGGATTACAGGTGTGCACCACCATGCCCGGCTAGTTTTGTATTTTCAGTAGAGACTGGGTTTCTCAATCCTGGACTCCTGACCTCAGGTGATCTGCCTGCCTCAGCCTCCCAAAGTGTTGGGATTACTGGCGTAAGCCACTGCGCCTGGCCTCTAACTTTTATTTTTATTTTTTTGAGACACGGTTACTGTTGCCCAGGCGGGAGTGCAGTGGCAGGATCACAGCTCACTGCAGCTGCAATCTCATGGGCTCAAGTGATTTTCCCACCTCAGCCTCCCCGTCCGCAGTAGCTGGGACCACAGGCACGCCCCACTAGGCCTGGCTGTTTGTTTATTTATTTATGTATAAATAAATAATATAAATAAATAAATAGATATATCCTTTTTTTTTTTTTTTTGAGACTCTGTCACCCAGACTGGAGTGCAGTTGCACAATCTTGCCTCATTGCAACCTCCGCCTCCGGTGTGCAAGTGATTCTCCTTCCTCAGCCTTCTGAGTAGCTGGGACTACAGGCTTGCACCACCATACTCAGCTAATTTTTGAATTTTTTTTTCTTTTTTTTTTTTTATTTAATTTTATTTTTTTAAAGATGGGGTTTCACCATGATGGCCAGGCTGGTCTTGGACTCCTGACCTCAGGTGATCCACCCACCTCGGCCTCCTAAAGTGCTAGGATTACAGGCATGAGCCACTGCGCCTGCCTAATTTTTGAATTTTTTGTAGATATGGGGTTTCTCCATGGTGGTGAGGCTGGTCTTGAACTCCTGACCTCAAGCGATCTGCCCACCTTGGCCTCCCAGTGTGCTGGGATTACAGGCATGAGCCATCTCACCCGGCCAGGTGTTTGTATTTTTAGTAGAGACTTAGTTTCACCATGTTGGTCAGGCTGGTCTCAATCTCTTGACCCCAAGTGATCTGCCTGCCTGGGTCTCCCAAAATGTTGGGATTACAGGTGTGAGCCACTGTGCTGTGTCCTCAATTTGAATTTCTGATTAGCCTTTCCAAAGACAGCAGTCAGATCTACGTCTATGTCAGGGAGCAGAGGGGTGACTTTGAATAGAAGGGGATTCTGGTTTCCTAAGCAGATCCCAGCTTGGCTTTTCCCTTTTGCTTAGTGATTTTGGGGCCCCAAGTTCTATTTTCCTTTCACGCAGCCCAACCTTCACCCCGCCTCTAGTCCACGTTGCCTGTTCTTGAGATGAGTTTTGTGGCTTTGCCATCCACTGTCTGGGCCCTGGTGAGAAGGAGGGTCAAAGGGCAGAGCAGAGCCAGAACGCGTGGCTGTGCTGGGCTCGCCCCTGAGTGGGGCTCAGCCCTGGCTTCACATTACAGTGCAGAGGCATTTTGCAAATAGAACATTCTTCTGCTTTACCAGAGATTCTTATTCTGTTGGGATGGAACCCACCCTCAGTAATACCGACAGTGTCCCAGGTGATAGTGATCTGTGTGCAGCACTGAGCGTCAAGGCTCTGAGTCCTCCGTTTCTGAGGGCTGAGCTGAGCCTGTGATCCACAGAGAGGGGAGGGGCTGTGCTCTGCATGGGGTTTGGTCAGGGCTGGGTCTGGGCCCTGAAGGGGAGCTCAGTCCAGCCCAGCTCCCCACTGCTGCCTGGTGTGTGGGGCTTCTCCAGGAGGGCAGTGAGATCTGAAGACCAGGGTGAAACATACACTTGTAGGTGTTCCTGTGGGACTTTCTTTTTTTTTGAACTTTATTTTATTTATTTACTTATTTATTTTTACATGAAGGCAATTTATTAACAGAAAATATGTTGAGGAGTCTTGTTCACAGACGGTGACCACGGCGACCCCCGCTCCTGCACTTGCTGTCAGAGGGGATGGGGGTGACGTCCTCAATCTGCCCCATCTTCATACCCGAGCGGGAAGGGGCTCTGAGCGCCGACTGGACTCCGGGTCCAGGGGTCTTGGTTCTACTTCCTCCTGTGGCCCGGAGTTTGATGTGTAGGGCAGTGACATCCAGCTCCTTGCACCTCTGGACCACATCCTGGGCAGCCCACATAGCAGCATATGGCGAGGATTCATCTCGGCCTGCCTTCACCTTCATCCCACCAGTCACACGGCAGATGGCTTCTTTGCCGGAAAGATCAGTGACACGGACAAACGTGTCAATGACGGATGCAAAGATATGGCAGACACCAAATGCATTCTCTCCTTCAGCCACCTGAGGTCCAAGGCTGACGACGTGTTCTTCCTTCTTTTCCTTCCCCTTTAAAGGTGCCAATTCTGCATGTAGGCTTCTATTTTCTATTTCTATTTTTATTTTTTGAGACAGAATCTTACTCTGTCGCCCAGGCTGGAGTGCAGTGGTGCAATCTTGGCTCACTGCAGCCTCCACCTCCCAGGTTCAAGCAATTCTCTGCCTCAGCCTCCTGAGTAGCTGCGATTACAGGCACCCACCACCATGCCTAGCTAATTTTTTTTTGTATTTTTAGTAGAGACAGGGTTTTACCATCTTGGCCAGGCTGGTCTTGAACTCCTGACATTGTGATCCACCCACCTCCACCTCCCAAAATGCTGGGATTACAGGTGTGAGCCACCACATCTGGCCAGGGACTTTCTTCGCTCTGCATGATCTCTGGTGCGGTGGGCAGCAGAGGCCCGCCTTTCTACAGGGTGAGGTCTCTCCCATGTATGTGTTTTTATCACAGGAAGGGAGTGAGTCGTTTCTAACATTAAGTCTTAAATTCTTTTCACATACAGGATTGATTTCTAAAGACTCAGGTGAGGAAGCAGCTCAGAAGAGGCAAGAAAAGGAGCCAGGCATGGCTCTTCCTCAGGTAAAGTGACACTCCTCGGTGGATTCATCTGTCTCTTTCCTCTCTGAAATGCCAGGTATTGTAGTAGCCAGTCTGTTCTGGGTCTGAAGCGTCCTGCCTGACACGTTGGCTCGCACTCACCCATGCCTTCCCTCAGTTCCTGTCATCTGCTCTGAGATTCCATCTCCTGTGACCCAGTGACATGAACCTGGGAAGAGGCTCCACTGGGCATGGTGATGGGAAGGGCTGACACCCAGACCTGGATGGACACAGGGTGTGGGCCTTGTGGTGTCAGTGCTGCTGGGCAGCCTGGATGGTTCAGGGGCCACATTTGGATGTAAGACCTTTGTGACCAGATCAGAGAAACCACGTATGAAACACATAGGTTAATGTGCACAGATGTCTGGTGAATTCTGGAAAACGAGACCAGTAAGGGGAGATACTTTGTATCTGATTTGGTAATGCAGTGCAAGCCACACTAGTAGATCAACATGTCTCTGACTGCAAACTTTTTTTCTTAAGAGACATGTTGTTGGTCTGGGTGCAGCTCGTGCCTATAGTTCCAGCACATTGGGAGGCCGAGGCAGATGGATCACTAAAGGTCAGGAGTTCGAAAGCAGCCTTGTCAACGTGCTGAAACCTCGTCTCTACTAAAAATTCAAAAATTAGCTGGGTATGGTGTCACATGGTGGTAATCTCAGCTACTCAGGAGGCTGACACAGGAGAATCATTTGAACCCAGAAGGTCGAGGTTGCAATAAGCCGAGATTGTGCCACTGCACTCCAGCCTGGGTGACAGACAGAGACTCTGTATTTTTTTTTTTTTTTTTTTGAGACGGAGTTTTGCTCTTGTTACCCAGGCTGGAGTGCAATGGCGCGATCTCGGCTCACCGCAACCTCCGCCTCCTGGGTTCAGGCAATTCTCCTGCCTCAGCCTCCCGAGTAGCTGGGATTATAGGCACACGCCACTATGCCCAGCCAATTTTTTGTATTTTTAGTAGAGACGGGGTTTCACCATGTTGACCAGGATGGTCTCGATCTCTTGACCTCGTGATCCACCCTCCTCGGCCTCCCAAAGTGCTGGGATTACAGGCGTGAGGCACCGCACCCGGCCTGAGACTCTGTCTTAATAAAAAAAAAAAAAAAAAAGGTTCAGCAGGATGGCTGATGCCTGTAATCCAAGCACTTTGGGAGGTCAAGGCAGGCAAATCATGACGTCAGGAGTTCCAGATCATCCTGGCTAAAATGGTGAAACGCCGTCTCTACTAAAAATAAAAAAAAATTAGCTGGGCATGGTGGCACACGTCTGTAATCCCAGGAGCTCAGGAGGCTGAGGCAGGACAATCACTTGAACCCAGGAGGCGGAGGTTGCAGAGAGCCCAGATCGTACCATTGCACTCCAGCCTGTGCAACACAGCTAGACTCTCCATCTCAAAAAAAAAAGAGAGAGAGAGAAAAACGGTGTTGCCCTGTGACCCAGGACTGGAGTACAATGGCACAATTCTAGTTTACAGAAGCCTTGAACTCCTGGGCTCAAGTCATCCACACTTTACCCTCCCAAAGAGCTAGAATGATAGGTATGTGTTGAAACATGGAGCAGCTAATTTTTTCTTTCTTTATTTTTTTAGACAAGAGTCTTGCTCTGTCACCCAGGCTGGAGTGCAATGGTGTGATGTCAGCTCACTGCAACCTCTGCCTCCTGGGTTCAAGCGATTCTTCTGCCTCAGCCTTCCAAGTAGCAGGGATTACAGGTGCCTGCCACCACAGCCCACTAATTTTTGTATTTTTAGTAGAGACAGGGTTTCACCATGTTGGCAAGGCTGGTCTCAATGTTCTGACCTTATGATCTGCCCGCTTCTGCCTCCGAAAGTGCTGGGATTACAGGCAGGAGCCACCGTGCCAGGCTGGTCTCAAACTCTTGATCTCAAGTGATCTGCACGCCTTGGCCTCCCAAAGAGTTGGGATTATAGGCGCGAGCCACCCCGCCTGGCCTTGTGTTTCCTTTTTGTTTGTGTATTTTTTATATTGTCCATAAAACCAGGACTTCTACACTGACTTTGGGGATCTTAAAATCTTTCGTGGGAAAGTACAATAAAATGCAGCAATAGAGAAGAAATGTTCAAAAATACCTTAAGGTGGGTTTGTCAGAACAGTCTGTGATGAAGTGGATGCTTAGTTTCTCTTTTCTCATTTCATGTGAAGGTGGCAACTCACTCCTCCATGTTTTGTTGAAATGTGTTTTCCATTTTAGGGACACTTGACTTTCAAGGATGTGGCTGTAGAATTCTCATTGGAGGAGTGGAAATGCCTGACCCCTGCGCAGAGGGCTTTATACAGGGAAGTGATGTTGGAGAACTACAGGAACCTGGAGTCTGTGGGTGAGGAAAACGTCCCTCCAGACATGAGGAATCTGCCCTTGTCTATCTTGGCTCTTCCTGGTTTTATATTTCTTTTTGTGATTTTGCCCCATACATTATGCTTTTTTGTTTGTTTGTTTTTGAGACAGAGTGTCACTCTTGTCCAGGCTGGAGTGCAGTGGTGGGATCTCGCCTCACCACAACCTTTGCCTCCCAGGTTCAAGCTGTTCTCCTGCCTCAGCCTCCCAAGTAGCTGGGATTACAAGCCTGTGCCGCCATGCCCAACTAATTTTGTATTTTCTTTTTTTTTTTTTTTTTTTTGAGACGGAGTTTCGCTCTTGTTACCCTGGCTGGAGTGCAATGGCGCGATCTCGGCTCACCGCAACCTCCGCCTCCTGGGTTCAGGCAATTCTCCTGCCTCAGCCTCCTGAGTAGCTGGGATTACGGGCACGTGCCACCATGCCCAGCTAATTTTTTTTTGTATTAGTAGAGACAGGGTTTCACCATGTTGACCAGGATGGTCTCAATCTCTTGACCTCATGATCCACCCGCCTCGGCCTCCCAAAGTGCTGGGATTACAGGCTTGAGCCAGTGCGCCCGGCCTTAATTTTGTATTTTCAGTAGAGACGAGATTTCTCCATGTTTGTCAGGATGGTCTCGAACTCCTGACCTCAGTTGATCCACCTGCCTTGACCTCTGAAAGTGCTGGGATTACAGGTGTGAACCACTATGCCAGGCTTAAATTTTGTACTTTCAATAGAGATGGGGTTTTGCTTTGTTAGCCAGGCTGGTCTTGAATTCCTGACATCGTGATCTACCTGCCTCAGCCTCCCAAAGTGCTGGAATAACAGGCATGAGCCACTGCGCCTGGCCAACTAATTTTTATGATTTTACATATGGCTTTTTGGTATGTGATCTGCAATATATCTGACACACTTCTCTCTGTAATGTCACAAAGTGCCTCAAGGCACCGGGGGTCATGCCTGTAATCCCAAGACTTTGGAAGGCCGAGGCAGGTGGATCACCTGAGGTCAGGAGTTTGAGACCAGCCTGGCCAACATGGTGAAACCTTATCTCTACTAAAAATACAAAAATTAGCTGGGCATGGTGATGCATCCCTGTAATCTCAGCTACTAAGGAGGCTGAGGCAGAAGAATTGCTTGAACCCAGGGGGCAGAGGTTGCAGTGAGCAGAGGTCTCATCATTGCACTCCAGCCTGGGTGACGGAACGAGACATTGTTTCAAAAAAATAAAAATATCTAAAAGAATTTTTTTTTTAAAGTCACAAAGTACCTGTTCTCCCTGGATATATGTAATTTTATGACATATTTTTAGAAAAATATTGTATTAATATTTTCTTTTTTTTCTTGAGATGGAGTCGTGGTCAGGCGTGGTGGGTCATTCCTGTAATCCCAACACTTTGGGAGGCCAAGGCGGGGGAGATCATGAGGTCAGGATTTCGAGACCAGCCTGGCGAAGATGGTGAAACCTTGTCTCTACTAAAGATACAAAAATTAAAAACAACAACAACAACAACAATATAAAAATTAGCCAGGTGCTGTGGCGGGCATTTGTAATTCCAGCTATTTGGGAGGATGAAGCAGGAGAATCTCTTGACACTGGGAGATGGAGTTTGCAGTGAGCCAAGATCGTGCCATTGCACTCCAGCCTGGGCAAGAGACTGAGACTCTGTCTCAAAAAAAATAGAGATGGAGTCTCACTTTGTCACCCACGATGAAGTGCAGTGGTGCAATCTCGATTTACTGAAACCTCTGACTTCCAGGTTGAGGTGATTCTTGTGCATCAGCCTCTCGAGTAGCTGGGACTACAGGCATGGGCTACCAGGCCTGGCAAATTTTTGTAATCATTTCATATCTTCTCAGGGCTATGATTGTTTCACAGTAGAAAATTTCCATTGATTTTGGTTATGCTTACATGAGCTTGTTGTGGATTCTTTATCAATACAGTATACTATATGGTTCTTGAGCATTTATTTGTATACAGTAAATATGCTGTAAATATGAAAAATATAAATTTTTCAATTTATTGAGGTGACAGTGATATGTTTTTTGCCAGTTGTCATACACTTTAGGGTCATAGTGGAAAAATGCTTCTTCCTTGAGGCTTACAGATGTTTGTGCCCTGTCACTGTGTGGTCATGATACTGGAATAGGCTTCTGTGGAAATGACTTGAAGTACATGTCATCGACCTTTATTTATTAAAGAATCTCACTCCTTTTGTGTTCCTAAACTTTGAAGATCATGTTTGGGAAACTTTTCTGTGTAATATTTACACATTTCAATATTATTTACCATCTGTACTCAATTGCAAACCTGTTGGTGTTTCTATTTTGTAGATATCTCTTCCAAATGCATGATGAAGAAGAAGTTCTCAACAGCACAGGGCAATACAGAAATGTTCCACACAGGGACATTGGAAACGCATGCAAGTCATCACATTGGAGACTTTTGCTTCCAGGAAATTGAGGAAGATATTCATGACTTTGAGTTTCAGAGGGAAGAAGAGGAAAGAAATAGCCAAGAAACTCCTATGACAAAAATGAAAAAGTTGACTAGTAGTTCAGAGCGATCCGATCAAAGGCATGCTGGAAACAAGCCTATTGAAGATGAGCTTGGATTAAGCTTTCATTCACATCTGCCTGAACTGCACATATTTGAGACTGAAGGGAAAATTGGTAATCAAGTAGAGAAATCTACCAATGATGCTTCCTCAGTTTCAACATCCCAAAGGATTTCTTGTAGGCCCCAAAGCCATATTTCTATTAACTATGAAAATAATTTCCTCCATTCTTCATTACTTACACATCGACAGGACGTACGCATGACGGAAAAATTTTTCCAATATAGTGAGAGTGGCAAAGCATTTCATTGTAGCTCACTCTTAAGGGAACATCAGATAATCCATTTAGGAGAGAAACAGTATGAATGTGATATATGTGGAAAAGTCTTCAATCAGAAGCGACACCTTGAATGCCATCGTAGATGTCACACTGGTGAGAAACCTTACAAGTGTAATGAGTGTGGCATGAACTTCGGTCGGCCGTCAATCCTTACACATCATTGTAGACTTCATACTGTAGAGAAACATTCCAAGTGTAATGGGTGTGACAAGACCTTTGGTCGAAATTCAGCCCTTGTAATTCATAAGGCAATTCATACCGGAATGAAATCTTACAAGTGTAATGAATGTGGCAAGGTTTTTAATCAACCATCAAACCTTGCAAGTCATCATAGACTTCATACCGGAGAGAAACCTTACAAATGTGAAGAATGTAAGAAAGCTTTTACTCGGAAATCAGACCTTAAAAGACATAGGAAAATTCATGGAGAGAAACCATACAAATGTGAGGTCTGTGACAAGGCTTTCAGTCGTCATTCACACCTGTCACAACATACTAGAACTCACACTAGAGAGAAACCTTACAGGTGTAATGAATGTGGCAAGTTTTTTAATCAACAAGCAAACCTTTCAAGTCATCATAGAGTTCATACTGGAGAGAAACCTTACAAATGTGAAGAATGTGACAAAGTTTTCAGATGGAAATCAGACCTTGGAAGACATAAAAGAATTCATACTGGAGAGTCACCATACAAATGTAAGGTTTGTGACAAGGCTTTCAGGCGTGGTTCACACCTGACACAACATACTAGAATTCACACTGGGGAGAAACCTTACAAATGTAATGAATGTGGCAAAACCTTCAGTCAGAAGTCGTCGCTTGTATTCCATCGTATACTTCATACTGGAAAGAAACCTTAGAAGGGTATACTGCCGTAGTCATGTAAAAAATTAAAAGAAACAAAAAAAGTGTAATGAGTGTGGCAAGGTTTTTAATCAAAAATCAAACCTTTCATGTCATCATATACTTCATAGTGGAGTAAAACCTTACAAGTGTAATGAATGTGGCAATGTTTTTATTTTTATTTTATTTTATTTATTTTTTTTGAGACAGAGTTTCGCTCTTGTTACCCAGGCTGGAGTGCAATGGCGCAATCTCGGCTCACCACAACCTCCGCCTCCTGGGTTCAGGCAATTCTCCTGCCTCAGCCTCCCGAGTACCTGGGATTACAGGCACGCGCCACCATGCCCAGCTAATTTTTTGTATTTTTAGTAGAGATGGGGTTTCACCATGTTGACCAGAATGGTCTCGATCTCTTGACCTCGTGATCCACCCGCCTCGGCCTCCCAAAGTGCTGGGATTACAGGTGTGAGCCACTGCACCCGGCCCCGGGCAATGTTTTTAATAGAAAAACAAAGCTTCCATGTTACCATTGACTTCATACTGGAGAGAAAACTTGTAATGAATGTGGAAAATTTTGTAATCAAAAATCAAAACTTGCACATCATGATATACTGCATATTGGGGAGAAACTAATTAATGTGAAGAATGTAACAGAATTCTCAGGCCCAAATCACACCTTGAAAGACATAGGATAATTCATGCTGGAGAGAAGTTATACAAATAGAAGCTTTGTGACAAGGCTTTCGGTATGATTCACACCTGGCACAACGTACTAGAATTGACACTGGAGAAAAACTTACAGGTGTAATGAGTGTGGCAAAGCCTTTAGTGGGCAGTCAGCACTTATCATCCAGCAATCCATGGTATAGGGAAACTTTACAAATGTAATGATTGTCACACAGTCTTCAGTAACACTACAACCATTGCAAATCATTGAAGAATCCATAATGAAGAGAGATCCTACAAGTGTAATAAATGTGGCAAATAGTTCAGACATTGTTCAAACCTTGCAATTCATCGGCAAACTTATACTGGAGAGAAACCTTACAAATGTCATAATTGTGGCAAGGCCTTCAGTCAGGTTTCATCTTATGCAAAACATAGACTTCATACAGGAGAAAAACCTCACTAGTGTGATGATTGTGGCAAAGCCTTTACTTCATGTTCACACTTCATTAGACATCAGAGAATCCATACTGGACAGAAATCTTAACAATGTCATAAGTGTGGCAAGGTCTTCAGTCTGAGGTCACTCCTTTCAAAACATCAGAAAATTAATTCTTGAGATAATTGTTTCAAATGCAGTGAGTATATCAGCCCATCAAGCATTAAGTGACATTGGAGTCACTCACCCCAGCAGGTTTCTTCTTTTTTTTTTTTTAATTGCATTTTAGGTTTTGGGGTACATGTGAAGAACATGCAAGATTTTGCATAGGTACACACATGGCAGTGTGATTTGCTGCCTTCTTCCCCTTCACCTATATGTGGCATTTCTCCCCTTGCTATCTCTCCCCAATGCCCCACCCCCTGCTGTCCCTCCCCTATTTCCCCCCAACAGACCCCAGTGTGTGATGCTCCCCTCCCTGTGTCCATGTGTTCTCATTGTTCAACACCCGCCTATGAGTGAGAACATGCGGTGTTTGATTTTGTGTTCTTGTGTCAGTTTGCTGAGAACGATGGTTTCCAGGTTCATCCATGTTCCTACAAAGGACGCGAACTCATCATTTTTTATGGCTGCATAATATTCCATGGTGTATATGTGCCACATTTTCTTTGTCCAGTCTATCATTGATGCGCATTTGGGTTGGTTCCAGGTCTTTACTATTGTAAACTGTGCTGCAATGAACATTCATGTGCATGTGTCCTTATAGTAGAACGATTTATAATCCTTTGGATATATACCCAGTAATGGGATTGCTGGGTCATATGGAATTTCTATTTCTAGGTCCATGAGGAATCGCCACACTGTCTTCCACAATGGTTGAACTAATTTACACTCCCACCAACAGTGTAAAAGTGTTCCTATTTCTCCACATCCTCTCCTGCATCTGTTTTCTCCAGATTTTTTAATGATCGCCATTCTAACTGGCGTGAGACGGTATCTCAATATAGTTTTGATTTGCATTTCTCTAATGACCAGTGATGATGAGCATTTTTTCATATGCTTGTTGGCCTCATGTATGTCTTCTTTTGTAAAGTATCTGTTCATATCCTTCACCCACTTTTGAATGGGCTTGTTTGTTTTTTTCTTGTAAATCTGTTTTAGTTCGTTGTAAATTCTAGATATCAGCCCTTTGTCAGATGGGTAAGCTGCAAAAACTTTTTCCCATTCTGTTGGTTGCTGACTCACTCTAATGACTGTTTCTTTTGCTGTGCAGAAGCTGTGGAGTTTGATTAGGTCCCATTTGTCTATTTTGGCTTTTGTTGCCATTGCTTTTGGTGTTTTGGTCATGACGTCCTTGCCTACGCCTGTGTCCTGAATGGTTTTGCCTAGATTTTCTTCTCTGTTTTCTATGGTGTTAGGTCTTATGTTTAAGTCTTTAATCAAAAATATGGAACGCTTCATGAATTTGCGTGTCATCCTTGCGCAGGGGCCATGCTAATCTTCTCTGTATCGTTCCAATTTTAGTGTATGTGCTGCCAAAGCGAGCATAACCCAGCAGGTTTCTTAACAGGAAATCCACTTTTAAACAGGGAACGCTTATGTCTTGATTTAATTGACTATCATGTAAAAGTCTGGCCAGATTTAGTGGAGGCCCCCTTTAATAGAAGGCAACACTTATTTATAGATGGCTCTTCCAGGATAGTCAACAGATAGGCACAATGGGTATGCAATAATTCCTGGAGAAACCCTTGAAGAAATGGAATCACGAAGACTACCTAATAGTTGGTCTGCACAAGCTTGTGAGCTATTTTTGCTCAGCCAAGCCTTAAAATGCTTACAGAATCCAGAGGGAACCGTCTATACTGACTCTAAGTATGCCTTTGGAGTACCTGTTACATTTGAGAAAATTTGGGCAGAACGGGGTCTTATTAATAGTGAGGGCCAAAACCTGGCTCATGAGACATTAATTGTTCATGTTTTAAACAACTTCCAGCTTCCAGAGGAAATAGCAATTTTACATGTGTCAGGACATTAAAAAGACTTCTCCTTTGAGGGGCGGGGAAATAATCTTGCAGAAAGAGAAGTCCTCTTCCACTTATATCAAGAGCTCATTGGGGGCCTGAAGTTACGTGTAACACAGTTCTCAGAGTTTATGGGTGTATTGGAATTTATACTTTAGATAGACAAGCCACAGATAGGTGTTTAATATGTACAAAGACAAATAAACAAGCCTTGAGGAAATTACCCCTTGGTGGAAGAAATCCAGGATTGAGACCATTTCAAAGTATTCAAATTGATTGTACCGAAATGCCCCAAATCAGTGTGCTAAAATATTTATTAATAGTAGACGATTTTACTCATTGGGTAGAGGCTGTCCCTTTCTCGAGTGCAGCTGCCAGCGATGTGGTTAAAGCGTTAGTTGAACATATCATACCTAAGTTTGTGCTAATAGAAAATATTGATTCAGACAAGGGAACCTATTTTACTGCACTTGTCATTAAAAAGTTGGCTCAAGTATTAGACATAAAATGGGAATATCATATTCCTTGACATTCATCTTCCTCAGGAAGAGTAGAGAGGATGAACCAAACTCTCAAAAGTCACCTAACTAAATTAGTTCTAGAAATCTGGTTACCCTAAACTAAATACCTTCCTATTGCACTGTTATTAAATCAGAACCGCCCCTCAGAAAGACATTGACCTATCGCCTTGTGTAATGTATGAGCTGCCCTACTTACATTCCACCACTGTGCTTCCTACATTTCAAACAAAAGATCAGCCGGGCGTGGTGTCTCATGCCTGTAATCCAAGCACTTTGGAGGCCAAGGCGGGCGGATCACCTGAGGTCAGGAGTTCAAAACCAGCCTGACCAACATGGAGAAACCCCGGTCTTTAAAAAAAAAAAAAAAAAAAAAAAGAGGCTGGGCGCGGTGGCTCACGCCTATAATCCCAGCACTTTGGGAGGCTGAGGCGGGTGGATCACGATGTCAAGAGATTGAGACCATCCTGGTCAACAAGGTGAAACCCCGTCTCTACTAAAAATTACCTGGGCATGGTGGCGCACGCCTGTAGTCCCAGCTACTCGGGAAGCTGAGGCAGAATTTTTTGAACCCAGGAGGTGGAGGTTGCGGTGAGCCGAGATCGCGCCATTGCACTCCAGACTGGGTAACAAGAGCGAAACTCCTTCTCAAAAAAAAAAAAAAAAAAGAAAAGATCAGTTTCTCAGAAATTGTATACTTGGTCTCTCCTCTATCTTTTCTTCTCCCAAAACCAGAGGTCTTCTAGCCCAGGCGCCACCCCTGGAATTCCCAGTGCACCAGCACCAAACTGGAGACCACGTTTTCTTTTTCTTTTCTTTTTTTCTTTTTTTTTTTTTTTTTTTTGCTTTTTCCTGAGACAGAGTCTGGCTCTTTCGCCCAGGCTAGAGTGCAGTGGTGCCATCTCGGCTCACTGCAACCTCCACCTCTTGGGTTCAAGTGATTCTCCTGCCCCAGCCTCCAGAGTAGCTGGGATTACAGGTGCACACCACAATGCCAGGCTAATTTTTTATTTATTTATTTTTTTAGTAACTAGGTTTCACTGTGTTAGCCAGGATGGTATCAAACTCCTGACCTCGTGATCCACCCACCTCGGCCTCCCAACCTGCTGGGTGGGATTACAGGTGTGAGCCACCGCGCCTGGCTGAGACCAGGTTTTTATCAAAGGGTGGAAAGAAAAGAAACTTGAGCCAGCTTGGGAGGGACCCTACCACATGTCTATAACCACCGAGACTGCAGTCCACACAGCAGAAAAAGGATGGACACATCCACACCCAAGTCAGGAAAGCATCATTGCCTCCAGAATCATGGGCTACCATTTCAGGAAACAGCTCTATCAAATTAAAACTAAGAAAAATCTAACCATTCTGTATTTACTATTCTGCTATTCTGTTACTTTTTTCTTTTCTTTTTTCTTTTTCTTTTTTTTTTTTTGAGACGGAGTCTCACTCTCACCCAGGCTGGAGTGCAATGACGCAATCTCGGCTCACTGCAACCTCCACCTCCCAGGTTCAAGCAGTTCTCCTGCCTCAGCCTCCTGAGTAATTGGGATTATTGTGCCACTGTGCCCATATAAATTTTGTATTTTTAGTAGAGACAGAGTTTCAACATCTTGGCCAGGCTGGTCTCAAACTCCTGACCTTGTGATTCCCCTGCCTCGGTCTCCCCAAGTGCTGCGATTACAGGCGTGAGCCCGGCCTATTCTGTTACTTTTTCCTATCCAACGGTTAGCTATTCCATCATTAATGTAACTAGATCAAGCTCACCCTGAATTATGACTTTTGATGCTGGTTTAGTCATGCCCTGCAGTAATTTACAGAACCAAAGACAGCTTACTGCTTCTGAGAAATATCTCTGCCCTTCCTGGACCTCCTGACATTGGAAGGATATATTGGATTCTTGCACAGATCATAATCCCGAGAGAAGCAGTTGTGTTAGCTGGTGGGAATGGGATTCTTGTCCTTCCCGAACAGATTCCCTCTGTTATACTTGGTCCAGTGTCCTATGGAGCACTAAAGGTCTTGGTGGGACTGTTCCCACAAGTCTTTGCCAGTCCTTAAGACCATTTATTCATTTCACCAAAGGGGTCGCTATTCCCAATTGTTGATACAACCAATGTAGTCCTGTACAGCTTACTAACACTATTGCAACATTTCAAAATACCTGTCTGTCATTAGGTTGTATTTATGGTAGAGGGGCCAACACCTCAGGAAAGGACCCTAGGGGCAGCTTTTAAATATGTTTTGTTGCGACTTTCTCCCTTCGTTTGCTCTGCATTGCCTTAACTGTTTAAGAAAATTTTAAGCTTTTAACCAGTCGGGTTTAGTTTAAATTGTGAGGTCCATCTCCAGCCAATGGAGACAGTGGTAGAAGCCCAATGCATTAGGATAAAAGGCCCTCCTCTCCTTGTCCAGTGTGCTCTCATGGCAATTAGGTTTACAGGCAGCACCCTTCTAGAGATGTAAAATCGCCTTGCTAACTTCTTGGAGTGATTGTTTTCTTTGAGACTTCAAACTTTTTCTTCTAACAAACCTTAACATCTCTATTTTGAAACACTGATCCCATTCATTTGGAGTTGATGTTTCCAGGTGGCTATCTTCAAGCTTCGTGTTCACATAAACTCTATACTTAATCATATGTTCTAAACTTTATTATTTAATTCTAACATCAGTTTCTGTCAGAATATAGGAGTCTTACCAGAGAGGGCACCTATTACCATGTTGTGAAACTCATATTTCTAAAAAAAAAAAAAATTGGCTTGGATTTTTCCCTCTCCCTCTGGATGAAGCTAATGAGCTGACACAGACGGTCACCTCCATTACCAAGTAGAGCCAGGATGAACATGTGTGACCAAGGGTGTTGTTAAGTCCTCTTACCTGAGGACTGATTAGTGTTTATCTGGATAACATGTACTTAATGGGTTGTGTAGAACACTGAAGTTTCTTTCCCTCTTTTCAGTCTCTTAGCTGTTTGCCTCTATTACCCATCACATTCTGGTCTAAAGCTTATCTTTTTTTTTTTTTTTTTTTTTTTTTTTTGAGACGGAGTTTTGTTCTTGTTACCCAGGCTGGAGTGCAATGGCGCGATCTCGGCTCGGCGCAACCTCCGCCTCCTGGGTTCAGGCAATTCTCCTGCCTCAGCCTCCTGAGTAGCTGGGACTACAGGCACGCGCCACCGTGCCCAGCTAATTTTTTGTATTTTTAGTAGAGACGGGGTTTCACCATGTTGACCAGGATGGTCTCGATCTCTTGACCTCGTGATCCACCCACCTTGGCCTCCCAAAGTGCTGGGATTATAGGCGTGAGCCACCGCGCCTGGCTAAAGCTTATCTATTAATGTTTTTTTTTTTTTTAATTAACTCTATTGTTGTGGAGATGATTTCTCATTTTGGGGAAGATATTTTTGTTTTCAATTATATTGTCTCAACCTTCAAAAAGTGAATTAAAGAGTATTGCTTTTTTTTTTTTTTTTTTTTTCAGACGGAGTTTCGCTCTTGTTACCCAGGCTGGAGTGCAATGGCGCGATCTCGGCTCACCGCAGCCTCCGCCTCCTGGGTTCAGACAATTCTCCTGCCTCAGCCTCCTGAGTAGCTGGGATTACAGGCGCGCACCACCATGCCCAGCTAATTTTTTGTATTTTTAGTAGACACGGGGTTTCACCATATTGACCAGGATGGTCTCGATCTCTTGACCTCGTGATCCACCCGCCTCGGCCTCCCAAAGTGCTGGGATTACAGGCGTGAGCCACCGCGCCCGGCCCCCCCTTTTTTTTTTTTGTCTTTGAGACGGAATTTTGCTTGAACCCAGGAAACGGAGGTTGCAGTGAGCAGAGATCGCGCCATTGCACTCCAGCCTGGGTAACAAAAGCAAGTCTCCTGCCTCAGCCTCCCGAGTAGCTGGGATTACAGGCACGCGCCACCATGCCCAGCTAATTTTTGTATTTTTAGTAGAGACGGGGTTTCACCCTGTTGACCAGGATGGTCTCTATCTTTTGACCTCGTGATCCACCCGTCTCGGCCTCCCAAAGTGATGGGATTATAGGCGTGCGCCACCACGCCCGGCCTGCATTTCACATTCTAGTTTGCATCCCGTTGCAGACAATACCAGGGCTTTTGAATTATCCCTCGGAGTTCCTGGCAAATCTGGCCCCCCAAACTTGAAAAACAGAGGTGCTGAGAGCGAAGCTGAGAAACCCACAGGTGTCGGCCGGCCCCGCCCTCTCCCAGTTCTGAAGGGCAGGTTCTCTCCTACACTCGCCCCGCCCCCACCTCGCCCAGGCCCCGCCCTCCTACAACTCGGGACGCCCAGGCCCCGCCCACCCCTCGGGCCTCCCAGGCCCCGCCCACCTCCCCATGGGGCCTCCCAGGCCCCGCTCACCCCATCTCGGGCCCCCCAGGCACCGCCCACCTCCCCTCGTGGCCGCCCCTACTTCATTCAGGCCCCGCCCACTCCGCCTCGGGCCGCCCGGGCACCGCCCACGTCCCCTCGGGGCCGCCCAGGCCTGGCTTCTGTCCTGCGCACTCAGCTTCGTGCAAACTTGGAAGCGGATCGCGTGGAGGGATTGTCCCACCGTGGCTCGTGAGTTTCACTCTGTCTTGAATTAAGTCTCCGTTTCCGAGGTCTCCTGCGCTTCTATACGTGGGTCGTCGGGTCCCCACAGACCTGGAAATCCTCCCCTATCTTTCTTCACCCAGAGGAAATTGAGACGTTTCCATGAGAGTCCGGGGGTCGCTTCCTTTTGGGTTTAAAGTCGCCCTCAGGCTGGTCCCGTCCCCAGTTTTTCTGTTATACGGCAGTGTGTACATTTCCTTTCGCTTAGTTCTGCCCAAAACCTTTTTCTGACTCCTCCCGCCCCGCGTTGTTTGAAGTCCTCACCTCAGGGGTGGATTCCCGTGCTGGGCGCCTCCCACCCTCGCCTTCCTCGGCCCCCTGAGCGCAGCGCCTCGGCCCCAGTCCCGGGGAGGCCGCGTCCTCTGCCTGGTCCTGGGATCCTGCAGACCCCACCCTTTCCTAAGGCGTCGTCCCCACACGTCCCGCCTCGTGAGGGTGTTAAAACGCGCGCTTTGAATGAAGAGACCCCGGAACGGGCTTTGTGTGAGAAACACGGCTGTTTATTCACCTGGGGGCAGTTGGGCTAAGAACGAAAAGGGCCTTAATGAAGGGCGATGGGATAGAAGCTGGGTTTGTAGGTTGAGGCAGATCTTTTGAGGAGGGGACAGGGGTCTTACGGAGTAAGATCAGTTACAGTGGTGGGGGTAGGGGCAAGGAATATACATTACCTTAAGTTCAGTTACAATGGCGGCGGGGTAAGGCGCAAGAGTAGTTAAGATGGCAGGGCGGGGTGAGCCATCTTAAAGGGCAAAGCTCCGCTGGGCTATCAGGGATAATGGCGAATCTGCTGTATTGAAATGCGAGATTAAAATAATTCACCAAAACAAAAGTACGCAAAATTGCAGGGCCTTTATTGCCGGCGACCACGGAGGGCTCACGTCTCTCTAACCCGCGGCCCCGTAGGGAGGGTGACAGGACCTTTTATGCCCATAAACCATCTCCGGGGGAAGGTGTGGGGTGGGGGTGGGGCTGAAGGGATTCAGACATTCTGAGGGCCAGGGGATTCCATAAATCACCTTCTGGGCAGGGACGGGGGTGGGGGCCTCCGGACATTCCAAGGGCTAGGGTAATTCTTGTCACTCAGATTGCTACCTAAGTGGTTTACAGAAGTGAAGATAAACGTTAGTTTACACATTGTCTGGGTCGCGGTGGAAATTACAGATCTTAGTTACTTATTGCAAGTCACAGGGGCCAAGATGACATTAGCTTGGGCCGCTTATTCTGATAAGGAAAGGTCAGCAATTCTGGCAGTTACTGATAAGAAAAGGTAAACAGCTTCACCTAGTGGGCATTTTTCAGAGCATAGTAGCAGTTTTATTTACAGAAGCCAAAGTCAGCAGTTATTGTAAGGAGAATGGGGCAGTTGTTACAACTCATTTTTGGAGACAGAGCTCTGTCTTATAAAATGGCGTCGCTCAGGTTCTGGCTCTAGGGCAGCTATAGCACAAACCCAGGCGGGGGATGGGGGGTGATCAGCCAAGGCAGGCAAGATTTCAGACCTTGTGGGTCCGGGCTTGCACATGGAGGCCTGACAGAGGGGCCCTACTTCTCCCCAGGTCTCCCCTCTGCAGTCACCTCTTACCCTGAACCCACGTTGGGGAGATGCCTGGGGCCTGTCGTGTGACACGGGATGTTCTTGCCTGCCCAGCTCCAGCCCCTGTAAAAAGGCACTTCTCCAGATGCAGGCATCTTACTCCAAATCCTTCTGTGGTTGTGTGGGCCAAAGACATCAGGAGACAGACGGAGAGCATTAGAAAACCTGAGATAGAGAAAACAAGAATGAGGAAGACCCATAACAGATGGCACCGTAGAGGATGGGTGAAGGATATGCCAAGAGACAGCAAAAGTGAAAAAAAAAAGAGCAGGAGGGGAAAAGGAACTGGAGAAATGTGGAGAAAAGCGCGATATAGAGAGAGATGAAGGACAGGAAGGTCGGGATGGGGCAGCAAAGAGGGAGGCTCATCAGAGTGAGGGAGACGAGGAGGGATTTGGAGCCGGGGCAGACAGAGCAGAGCAGGGCTGGTGGCAAGGAGAACAGAGGGAACCACAGCAGGGAGGACACCTGGGGACGTGGGGTGCCAGAGGGTGGGAACAAGGAGGAATAACAGGGAGGAGAAAATTTAACAGGGAGCTCAGAGGAGGTGCAGAGATGAGATAAGAGGCAGAAATATATAAAGCTTGAGGATGATTAAAAGATTGGAGAGAAGGAGCAACAAGAGGTAAAGTAAGTTGGGAGGATGGAGTAGAAGAGGCGGAAGAGAAGGAATGGAGGGGAGAAGGGGATAAACAGCAGGAGAGGAGAGGGGTACAAAGTGAGGAGCAGAATCCCAGGGAAAAAGAAAAGAAAACAAGAGCTAGAGGCCGGGCGTGGTGGCTCACACCTGTAATCCCAGCACTTTGGCAGGCCGAGGCGGGTGGATCACCTGAGGTTGAGAGTTCAAGCCCAGCCTGACCAACATGGAGAAACCTGTCTCTACTAAAAATACAACATTAGCTGGGCGTGGTGGCTCATGTCTGTAATCCCAGCTACTACAGGGGCTGAGGCAGGAAAATTGGTGAACCTGGGAGGTGGAGGTTGCAGGGAAAAAAAAAAAAAAAGCTAGAGAGAGAAGGGGAGAATGAGAGATGTACAGAATTGGGGAGGGAAGCAGAGTAATGAAGAAAGAGGGGCTGGGCACAGTGGCTCCTGCCTTTAATCCCCACACTTTAGGAGACTGAGGCAAGGGGACTTCTTGAGTGCAGGAGTTCGAGACCAGCCTGGGCAATATAGACCTGAATCTCTGACACACACACACACACACACACACACACTAACTGCACATGGTGGTGCACACCTGTACTCCCAGCTCTACTCTGCAGGCTGAGGCAAGAAAAATACTTGAGCCCAGGAGATCTAGGCTGCAGGGAGCCGAGATCATGCCACTGCACTCCAGCCTGGTCAACAGAGCCAGACCCTGTCTCAGAAGAAAAAAAAGGGTGGAGGATTTTGGGTTCAGGTGAGTGGATGAATTCACTGGATATGATTAGTTGTGACATGTTGACTTCATAAGTTATCTTATCTAATAACTTAGAACTTTAAAAAGTTATACAGATGAGATTGAGAATTTAAAAATTCCTCTCTGTAAGACATGTTCATTCTGTAAAGCTTGGCATCACAGGTTAGTTAGCTTTCAGTTGGAATCCGTGTTTAGCCAGAGGACACTCTTCCTTTTTTCCCAGGGTGGGGTAGGAAGTGGGGCAGTGAAGTGTGAAAAAAAAATCACTTTATGGGCTAGGCACCCTGTCTCATGCTTGTAATCCCAGCACTTTGGGAGGCCGAGGCGGGTGGATTACCTGAGGTCCGGAGTTCAAAACCAGCCTGATGAATATGGAGAAAAACCGTTTCTACTAAAAATACAAAATTTCCCGGGCATGGTAGCACATGCCTGTAATTCCAGTTACTTGGGAGGCTGAGGCAGGAGAATCAGTTGAACCTGGGAAGTGGAGGTTTTGGTGAGCCGAGGTTACACCATTGCACGCCAGGCTGGGCAACAAGAGTGAAACTTTGTCTCAAAAAACAAAACAAAAGAAAACAAAAATTACTTTCTGTGATTATATAATACTTATAATTTAACTAATTAATGAATATTTTGAGGCAGGGTGTGGTTCTGCGGCTCAGGCTGGAGTGCAGTGGGGTGATCTCCTCTAACTGCAGCCTCAACCTGGTAGGCTCAAGTGATCCTCCTAACTCAGCCTCCCGAGTAGGTGAAACCACAGGCATGAGCCACCAAGCCTGACTAGGTTTTGTGTTTTTGTGGGTTTGTTTTTTTTTTTTTTTTGAAATGGGTTATCACTGTTTCCCAGGCTGGTCTCAATATCTTGAGCTCAAAGGATCCTCCTGTCTTGGCCTCTCAAAGTACTGGGATTGCAGTTGGGATTACAGGGATGAGCCACCGCACCTGGCCTATATAGTAGTTTTTTTTTTTTTTTTTTTTTTTTTTTGAGACGGAGATTTGTTCCTGTGGCCCAAGGTGGACTGCAGTGGCACGATCTCCACTCACTGCAACCTCCACTTCCTGGGTTCAAGCGATTCTCTTGCCTCAGCCGTCCAAGTAGCTGGGATTACAGGCATAGACCACCGCACCAGGCTCATTTTGTATGTTTAGTATAGAGATAGGCTTTCTCCATGTTGGTCAGGCTGTTCTCAAACTCCTGACCTCAGGTGATCTGCCCACCTTGGCCTCCTAAAGTGCTGGGATTACAGCCATGAGCCACCACACCTGGCTCATAGTACTTTTTAAAAGGGACATCAGAGCTGATGATATCCTCATGGCTACAGGGTGTGGTGGCATGCACTTATAGTTCTAGGTACTTGGGAGGCTGAGGTACAAGAATCACTTGAATTTGAAAGGTAGAGGTTGCCATGAACCGAAATTGTGCCACTGCACTGCAGCCTGTTCGGCAGAGCAAATTTTCATCTCAAAAAAAGAAACAATGAAAAAACCAAATTTAAAAAAAAAAAAGAGTCAGGTGGCTCAAGCCTGTAACCCTAGCACTTTGTGAGGCTGAGGTGGGCAGATCACCTGAGGTCAGGAGTTCAAGCCCAGTGTGGCCAACATGGTAAAATGCTGTCTCTTCTAAAAATACAAAAATTATCTGTGGCTGGTGGCATGAGCCTTTAATCCCAGCTACCTGGGAGGCTAAGTGAGCTGCAGTGAGCTGACATTGTGCCACTGTACTCCAGCCTGGGCAACAGAGCCAGACTTTATCTCAAAAAAGAAAAAAAAAAAAGATACATCAAAAGTGCTTTTGTTCTTGTTGTGAAATATATGTTTTTTTCTTTCTGTTACTTCTTCGTTTCTTTTACTTTACTATTATTATTTTTTGCAGTTTGAATTTGAGATAAATTTTAGTTTTAAAAATTTCTTTTTTACTACATAATCACTTCTGAAAGACGCCTTTGTGGCATCCTGTAACTAAATCACATCATTTCCTTCTGTATATGTTTATGTTCCAGTTATTTTCCTGTTGACCCCAGAATTAATTAGTTAACTAGTTAGTTAGTTAGTTAATTTTTTGAAACGGAATCTCACTTGGTCACCCAGGCTGGAGTGCAGTGGCACAACCTCCCCTCACTGCAACCTCCACCTCCCGGGTTCAGGCTATTCTGTCTCAGTCGTCTGAGTAGCTGGGATTATAGGCACACACCACTGTGCCTGGCTAATTTTTATATTTTTAGGTTTCACCATGTTGGCAAGGCTGGTCTCAAACTCTTGAACTCGCGATCTGCCCACCTAGGCCTCTCAAAGTGATGCGATTACAGGCATGAGCCACTGTGCCCATCCTTAGATATTTTAAAAAACAACTTAGGCCAGGTGCAGTGGCTCACACCTGTAATCCCAGCACTTTGGGAGGCCGATGGGGGTGGATCACCTGATGTCAGGAGTTTGAGGCCAATCTGACCAACATGGTGAAACCCTATCTCAGAAAAAACGTAAAAACAATTTAAAAATAGTTTCTAGCCGGTGCTGTGGCTTATGCCTGTAATCCCAACACTTTGGGAGGCCAAGGTGTATGGATCACAAGGTCAGGAGTTCGAGACCAGCCTTGCTAACATGGTGAAACCCCATCTCTACTAAGAATACAAAATTAGCTCAGGTGTGTGCCTGTAATCCCAGCTACTCAGGAGGTTGAGGCAGGAGAATTGCTTGAACCGGGATTCAGGAGGCAGAGGTTGCAGTGAGCCAAGATCGAGCCACTACACTCCAGCCTAGGCTACAGAGCCAGACTCCATCTCCAAAAAAAAAATAATTTCTGTTTGAAGTTAGTTGTGTCTGGTTGAGATCAAGGTCTGCATGCTTTCTAGTCTTTATTATTTATTGGAAACCTTTGGTACCTAATACTTAAGTTTGATTGTTTGAGCGTGTACTTGGTAAAGATGTCAGTGACCATCCCAGCTCGCCACTGATGCAGTGTGTGTGTGGGCGTCTCCAGGAGGGAAGCGGGTTCTGAAGAAAGGGATCAAAAATCACTTAGTTTTCTTGTAGGAGTTTATCATCCCTGGTGCAGTGGGCAGCAGAGGGAACCGTATTTCCTTAGGGTGAGGTCTCCTTTGTATATGTTGTTGTGTTCCAGGGAGGGGGTGTGTTGATTCTGAGGAACAAACTTTTTTTTTTTTTTTTTTTTTAAAGACAGGGTTTCACCATATTGGTCACGCTGGTCTCGAACTCCTGGCCTCAAACTCCTGGCCTCAGGTGATCCACCCGCCTCAGCCTCCCAAAGTGCTGGGATTACAGGCGTGAGCCACCGCGCCCAGCAGACAACATATTTTTAACGTTCAGGATTGACTTCTAAAGACTCTTGATACCTGAGGAAGAAACCCAGAAGAGGAAGAGGAAGAGGAAAGCAAACGAGTCAGGGATGGCTCTTCCTCAGGTGAGATGATCTTCTCGGTGGATTGTTCTGTCTCCTTCCTGCTTGCAGTTGGGAATCTTCTCTGAGTCTGAAGCTTCCTGCCTGACAGGTTTGCTGGCGCTCACCCATGCCTTCCCTCAGTCCCTCTCATCTCGCTTAGATTCCATCTCTGGTGACCCAGTGACATGAGCTTGGGAAGAGGCTGCACTGGGCATGGTCCTGGGAAGGGCTCACCCCAGACGTGGATGGAGACGGGGTGTGGGCCCCGTGGTGTCAGGGCTGCTGGGCAGCAGGGAGTGTTCAGGGGCCACGTCTGGATGCGCCGTCAGCTCTCTGTAGACCAGGAGTGGAGCAGCTGCCCATGGAAGTCACGTATTAATGTGCACAAAGTACGGGGTAAATTCTAGAAAAGGAAGCCAGTAAGGGGAAATAATTTCTGCCTGATTTTATACTATATTTTTAGGTAATTGAGTGAGTTACTGCTTTTTTGACTCCAAAAATCTTACTCATTCGAACGGAAAGTTCATACACAGACATGAATGATACAAGGTATTTTATGCCATTGTTATGTTAAGCATATGAAAGGAGCCTAAATAATAGAAGATTCATTCAACGATTCTTAGCACATTAAGCTCATGCAGACTATGGTATTACTGTGGAGAGGCTTGTGACAGGGGTTTTTGGTATAAATGGGTATGATTTTCTCAAATATGGGAGCAGTACTTCTTTTTTATACTAGAGGATGGAGCTGTATTCTCTCTCTCTCTTTTTTTTCTTTTTTTTGAGACAGACTGTCACTCTGTCACCCAGGCTGCAGTGCAGTGGCACAGTCTCGGCTCACTGAACCTCTGCTTCCCGCGTTTAAGCAATTCTCCTTCCTCAGCCTCTTGAGTAGCTGGCATTACAGGCTTGCCACCACGCCCGGCTAGGAGCCATATTGTCATTCCACCTATTATTATTATTATTATTATTATTATTTCTTACCTGTACATGTCAAGGAATATTATTTTTTGAGGCGGACACTTGCTTTGTCTTAGGCTGGAGTTCTGTGGTGTGATCTCGGCTCACTGCAACCTCCACCTCCCGGGTTCAAGCTCTTCTCCTGCCTCAGCCTCCCGAGTAGCTGGGATTATGAGTGTCCACCACTGCGCTTGGCTACTTTTTGTATTTTTAGTAGAGTCAGGGTTTCACCATGTTGGCCAGGCTGGTCTCAAACTCCTGACCTTGTGATCCACCCGCTGCAGCCACCCAGAATGCTGGATAACAGGCATCAGCCACCACACCAGGCCTATTATTATTATTATTATTTTTGAGATGGAGTGTTGCTGTTGGTCAGGCTAGAGTGCAGTGGCACGATCTCGGCTAACTGCAACCTCTGCCTCATGGGTTCAAGTGATTCTCTTGCCTTAGCCTCCCCAGTAGCAGAAATTACAGGCAAGTGCCACCATGCCAGGCTAATTTTTTTTTGTATTTTTAGTACAGATGGGGTTTCACCATGTTGGCCAGGCTGGTCCTGAACTCCTGACCTTAGATAATCCACCCACAGCAGCCTCTTAGAGTCCTCGAATTACAGGCATGAGCCACCGTGCCCAGCCCATTTATTTCTTATTAAATGTATATTTTTTATTTAAACACCACGTGATTTACATACTTGTTTTGTGGTAAAGCTCCAAGCAAAGCTGCAGCTTAGCCCCTTGGCCATAAAGCACCTCCTTTTCCCGTCATGTCCTCCACCCTCCTTCCAACCTCACCCAGGACCCACTACTGTCAGTTCTGTGGCAGGTGTCGTACGTACACATGTATTTTTGTCATCATTATGAGACTAGAAAAAATTCTGCAGTAAAATAAAAAACATTTTAATTTTTTTTTTTAAACTTTAGGTTTGGGGCTCCAGGTGAAGGTTTGTTACATAGGAAAACTTGTGTAGTCAGGGTTTGTTTTACAGATTATTTCATCACTCCAGTATTAAGCCCAGTACCCAATAGTTATTTTTCATTTATTGTTATTATTTGGAGACGGAATCTCGCTATTGCCGAGGCTAGAGTGCAGTGGCATGACCTCTACTCACCGCAACCTCCAATTCCTGGGTTTAAACAATTCTCTGCCTAAGCGTCCTGAGCAGCTGGGATTACAGGCATGCACCACCGTGCTCAGAGTTTTTTTTTTTTTCTTTTTTTTTGTATTTGTAGTAGAGAAGGGGTTTTACCATCTTGGCCACACTGGTCTTAAACTCCTGACCTCCTGTTCCAAAGTGTTTGGATTACAGGCATAAGCAACCATGCCTGGCTATTTATTTTTTTGAGACGGAGTTTTGCTCTTGTTGCCCAGGGTGGAGTATAATGGCATGATCTCGGCTCACCACAACCTCTGCCTCCTGGGTTCAAGTGATTCTCCTGCTTCAGCCTCTCCAGCAGCTGGGATTACAGGTGCCTGTCACCAAAATTGGCTAATTTTTGTATTTTTGCTAGAGGCAGCATTTTAGCATGTTGATCAGGCTGGTCTTGAACTCCTGCTCTCAGGTGAATCACCCGCCCCGGCCTCCCAAAGTGCTGGGATTACATGCGTGAACCACCGTGACCGGCCCTTAATGGTTATTTTTTCTGCTCCTCTTTTCTTTTCCACCCTCCACCCTCAAGTAGACCCCAGTGCCAGTGCCCGTTGTTTTCTTCTTTGTGTTCCAGTAAATATTTTGCTTTGAAATTTGATCCTGCCAGTTGTGAAACTTTACATGTTCTCATGTTAGTAGACATGGCTAGCTTGCTCTTTGACATCTGCATTGGAAATCTGCTGGATGACAACATGTGGGTCCTGTGCAATTTTCCTCTGTGTTAATAGTGCCACAGTGGCTGCCTCCGTGTGCGTCTGCATGACTACAGATGTCTGAAGATTCCTCCAGGTCAGAGAGTTGAAAGGGTGATTGTGCCGGCCAGCCATGGTGGATCATGCCTTTGTAATCCCAGCACTTTGGGAGGCTGAGGCAGGCAGATCACAAGGTAAAGAGATTAAGACCATCCTAGCCAACAAGGTGAAACCTCTTTTCTACTAAAAATACAAAAATTAGCTGGGCATGGTGGTGTGCCACTGTAGCCCCAGCTACTTGGGAGGCTGAGGCAGAAGAATCACTTCAACCTGGCAGGGGAAGTTTGCAGTGAGCTGAGGTCGCGCTTCTGCAGTCCAGCCTGGTGACAGAATGGGACTCTATCCTCCCCCAATCAAAAAAGATGGAGTGATTCTTCTAGGAGGGTCATTTCCTGTTTTCTTAGATCTGACAAGATTCCTTCCTGCCCCCAGCTGCCAAAGTATTTTTTTTTTTTTTTTTTTTTTTTTTGGAGACAGAGTTTCGCTGTTGTTACCCAGGCTGGAGTGCAATGGCGCGATCTCGGCTCACTGCAACCTCCGCCTCCTGGGTTCAGGCAATTCTCCTGCCTCAGCCTCCTGAGTAGCTGGGATTACAGGCACGTGCCACCATGCCCAGCTAATTTTTTGTATTTTTAATAGAGACGGGGTTTCACCATGTTGACCAGGATGGTCTCGATCTCTTGACCTCGTGATCCACCCGTCTCGGCCTCCCAAAGTGCTGGGATTACAGGCTTGAGCCACCGCGCCCGGCTAAAGTATTTTTTTCCAACAAAATGAGATTCCTCTTTAGTTAAATAAAGCTTGTTACTTTTTATGTTTTTAAAACCTTTATATATATATACACACACACACACACACACACATACATACATATAAACAAACATATGTATATATTTTGAAAATCTTTGGGCTGGGCATGGTGGCTCATGCCTGTAATCCCAGCACTTTGGGAGGCCGAGGCGGGTGGATCACAAGGTCAAGAGATCGAGACCATCCTGGTCAACATGGTGAAACCCCATCTCTACTAAAAATACAAAAAATTAGCTGGGCATGGTGGCGCGTGCCTGTAATCCCAGCTACTCAGGAGGCTGAGGCAGGAGAATTGCCTGAACTCAGGAGGCGGAGGTTGCGGTGAGCCAAGATCGCACCATTGCACTCCAGCCTGGGTAACAAGAGCGAAACTCCGTCTCAAAAAAAAATAATAAATAAATAAATAAAATCTTTTATATTTTGAAAACCTGGGGAAATGACAACACTTTGTATTAACATTTAGTTAGTTTCTGGTGAGTCTGTGTAGATTTTATCATTTTGTGGATATATATATACAGAATGGATTTTCATACTTTGAGTAATTTGATTTTCTTTTTCTTTTTTTTCCTTGCTCTCCACACTACAGAAGAGCAATTTTGTTTTCATGTATTTTATTTTATTTTGAGACACAGTCTCGCTCTGTTGAACAGGCTGGAGCACAGTGGTGCGATCTTAGCTCACTGCAACCTCTACCCTCAGGATCAAGCCATCCTCCAACCTCAGCCTCCCAAGTAGCTGGGACCACAGGTGTGTGCCACCATGCTCAGATAATTTTTTTTTTTTTTTAAACCGGATACTTGCTCTGTCACCCAGGCTAGAGTGAAGTGGCATGATCTTAGCTCACTGGAACCTCCACATTTTGGATTCAAGTGATTCTCCTGCCTAAGCCTCCCAAGTCGTTGGGTCTATAGGCAAGTACCACCATCCCAGGCTAATTTTTTTTGTATTTTTAGCAGAGACAGGATTTCACCGTGTTAGCCAGGATGGTCTCAATCTCCTAACCTCATGATCTGTCTGCCTTGGCCTCCCAAAGTGCTAAGATTACAGGCATGAGCCACTGCTCCCTGTTTTTTATTTGTTTTGTTTTTTTTTTTTTTTTTTTTGAGACGGAGTTTCGCTCTGGTTACCCAGGCTGGAGCGCAATGGCGCGATCTCGGCTCACCGCAATCTCCGCCTCCTGGGTTCAGGCAATTCTCCTGCCTCAGCCTCCTGAGTAGCTGGGATTACAGGCACGCGCCACCGTGCCCAGCTAATTTTTTGTATTAGTAGAGACGGGGTTTCACCATGTTGACCAGGATGGTCTCGATCTCTTGACCTCGTGATCCACCCGCCTCGGCCTCCCAAAGTGCTGGGATTACAGGCTTGAGCCACCGCGCCCGGCCTATTTGTTTTGTTTTTTTGAGACGGAGTCTCTGTTGCCCAAGCTGGACTGCAGTGGTGCAATCTCGGATCACTGCAACCTCTGCCTTCTGGGTTCAAGCAGTTCTCCTGCCTCAGACTCCTGAGTAGCTGGGACTACAGCCACGTGCCACCACAACTTGCACAATTTTAGTTTCTGATCTTTCACTGTGGACGCTGTCGTCTCTGAAGACGTCACTCATGCTCTCTCTCATCTAGATACTGAATGTCACTTGGTGTGTCAATAAAAGTGTCTAACATTTGTATAATGGGAATCCTGCATTGATTTTGTGTATGTGTGCATCTTGTATTATCTACAAATGTAAGGAATTCATACCGAGAGGGTATTATGACTTCTTCAGAAAGTATAATAAAACACAACTAGAAAGACCCAATGTGGTGAAAAGTCCCTTACTCGCATTTGTCAGAACGTTCACTACAATTAAAACCATGCTTTCGCCTCTCTTCTTTTCTCATTTTCTGTAAAGCTAAAAACTCCTTTGGCAGGACTTGGTGGCTCACGCCGGTAATCCCAGTACTTCGGTAGGCGAGGTTGGTGGATCTTTTGAGCTTCAGAGTTCAAGACCAGCCTGACCCACATGGAGAAACCCTGTCTCTATGAAAAATACAAAGTTAGTCGGGTGTGGTGGCGTCTGCCTGTAGTCCCAGTTACTCGAGAAGCTGAGGCAGGAGAATTGCTTGAACCCAGGTGGTGGAGCTTTTGGTGAGGCCAGATCATGCCATTGCACTCCAGCGTGGGCAACAAGAGGGAATCTCCATGTCAAAAAAGAAAGAAAGAAAAAAAACTCCTCTGATGATGATTTGGTTAAAATGTGTTTTCATTTCAGGGTCTATTGACATTCAGGGACGTGGCCATAGAATTCTCTCCGGAGGAGTGGAGATGCCTGGACCCTGCTCAGAGGACTTTATACAGGGACGTGATGTTGGAGAACTACAGGAACCTGGTCTCCCTGGGTAAGGACAACTTCCCTCCAGAAGCGGGGATGTGCCCTTGCGTGTGTTCGTATTTTCCCTTGTTGCCTCCTGGGATCCACATCCTTGCTGGACTAAAATGGAAGCCTTATTGATTTTGAAATGAAAAGCTTCATGATGCCGCATCTGGACTTTAACTGTCCCCTTTGTTTAGATGTTGTGCGTTCTTCATGATACCCCACGAGGGTTCCAGAATTCAAGTAGTTGTAAAACCTTATGGCAGGCCAGGCGTCATCTCCCATGCCTATAATCCCAGCACTGTGGGAGGCTGAGTCTTATGGATCACTTTAGGTCAGGAGTTCCAGACCAGCCTGGCCAACATAGCGAAAGCCCATCTCTACTAAAAATACAAAAATCAGCTTGGCGTGGTGGCCCACACCTGTAATTTCAGCTACTTAAAAGGCTGAGGATAGAGATTCGCTTGAACCTGGGAGGCCAAGGTTGCAGAGAGCTGAGATCCCACCACTGCTCTCCAGCCCAGGTGAAACACTGTCTCAAAAACACAAAACGTTATGGCAGACTTCAACGATATCCACTTCTGGCTGGGTGCGGTGGTTCCCACCTGTAATCCCAGCACTTGAGGAGGCTGAGGTGGGCAGATCAGTTGAGGTCGGGAGTTCGAGACCAGCTTGATCAACATGGAGAAACCCTGTCTGTACTAAAAATGCAAAATTAGCCGGGGATTGTGACACCTGAGTGTAATCCCAGCTACTTGGGTGGCGGAGGTAGGAGAATGCCTTGAACTTGGGAGGTGGAGATTGCAGTGAGTTGCGATCATGCCATTTCACTCTGTTGCCCTCCAGGCAGGGCAACAAGAGTGAAAGTTTTTAGCCGGGCGCGGTGGCTCACACCTGTAATTCCAGCACTTTGGGAGGCCGAGGCGGGTGGATCACGAGGTCAAGAGATCGAGACCATCCTGGTCAACATGGTGAAACCTCATTTTAAGGCTGGGCCAGTTGCCTTGCTGGGAGCATGGAGGCACACCCCCCCCACCCCTCGCCGGGAGATCAGACGCTCCCCGCTTCGCTTGCCGGGAGCTCGGACACATCCCCTTCCCTTGCCGGGAGCTCGGACACCCCCCCCCGCCACCGGGAGGCCCGAAAAACACCCCACCAGGACCTGCCTGATACCATTTTCTCCCATCTGGGCCCCACTCCCTGCCTACCATTTTGTCCCATCTGGGCCCCACTCCCCGCCTGTCATTTTGTCCCATCCGGGCCCCACTCCCCAACATTTTGTCCCATCTGCGCCCCACTCATCTTGGGCACCACCAATCAAATGCCTCCACTCCCTGTAAAACCCCACGTCTGAGCGGAGTCCACGTGACTTCTCTGGCTCATCCTGTCGGACCGCAGAACCTCACTCGGGAGCCTGAATAAATCCCTTTGCGTTGGATCTTTTTGTGCTGGCTTCAGTTTCTTCCCTTTTAAACTCGGCAAGAACCCAAGAACAAACCTTACACCCATCTCTACTAAAAATACAAAACTTAGCTGGATGTGGTGGCACGTGCCTGTAATCCCAGCTACTCAGGAGGCAGAGGTTGCGGTGAGCCGAGATCGCCCCATTGCACTCCAGCCTGGGTAACAAGAGCAAAACTCCGTCTCAATAAAAGAAAAAAAGTCAGTTTTTGTTTTTATTTTTTGAACATATCCATTTCCCTGTTTGCTACTCAGGAGTCTGAGGCAGGAGAATTGCTTGAACCTGGGAGGCAGAGGTTGCAGTGAGCCGAGATCATGACACTACAATCCAGCTTGGGTGAAACAGTGAGATTCTATCTCTGGGAAAAAAAAAAAGTAGCAGTGGCTTAAACAAATATCAGTGTACATAAAACCAGAGGCATCTTTCCAGTGAGCTGTGCTCCACACAAGGACCATGAGAAGATTCACTGGTGTGCCAGGCCCCAGGCATCTGCATGTGTTCAGTGTTTGGAATCTCTTGTATCCCCATAGTTGAGGGATTTGCAAGGAGGCATCATCACGTAGTCATGATTGATATTAACTCAATCTCCAGCCCCCTCCCCTTTGTGGAGGATGGCTGATGGCAGTGACTGGTTCATGCTTCTAAGCATGTCCTGACCTTTCTGTTGATCAGCCCCATCCAGGAGACCTTAGAGGTTGCCTCATTAGGACAAATCTCCCTCCCATCACCCAGGACATCCCAAGGTCTTAGGAGCTCTGTGTCAGGAACTGGGGAAAAGACCAATATATGCATTTCTTCATATGTCGCAGGGTTCCTCAGCTGGGATTACAGGCATATGCTACCACCCCCTGCTAATTTTGTGTATTTAGTAGAGACAGGGTTTCTCCTTTTTTGTTAGGCTGGTCTCAAACTCCCGACCTCATGTGATTCACCTGCCTTGTTCTCCTAATGTGCTGGGCTAACAGACATGAACCACGGTACCTGCTCTGTCTGTCCTTTAATTTACGTTTACTGAAGAACTTTATATATATTTGTGTGTTGGAATTACTCCTTAGCCTTCTTTCATTTATTTATTTATTTATTTTTTTTTAGCTAGAGTCTTGGTCTGTTGCCCAGGCTGGAGTGCAGAGTTGTGATCTTGGCTCACTGCAAACTCTGCCTCCCAGGGTCAAGTGATTCTCATGCCTCAGCCTTCCAAGTAGCTGGGACTACAACTGCATGTCACTATGCTCTGCTTACTTCTTGTATTCTTTTAGTAGAGACGGTGTTTTACCGTGTTTACCAGGATGTTCTCAATCTGCTGATCTTGTGATCCTCCTGTCTCGACCTCCTAAATTGCTGGGATTATAGGCATGAGCCACCATGCCCGCCCTGCCTCAAGGCTTTTTAAAACATGTAAGTGCTATTAGATGGCTTCAAGTGTTGCAAGTTTTATTGGACAGATTCTAAACTTCCTTTGTTTAATAATATTTGTCAGCCTTTGGTGATGTTGATGATGAGATGCTCCTTTTTCTGTCTCAGTCACTTTATTGTCATGTCAGAAATAGCTTAGACTGGCCGGCTGTGGTGGCTCACGCCTCTAATTCCAGCACTTTGGGAGGCCATGGTGGGTGGATCACTTGCAGTCAGGAGTTCGAGACCAGTCTAGCCAACATGGTGAAAACTCGTATCTACTGAATGCAAAAAATTTGCCCGGCGCGGTGGCTTACATCTGTAATCCCAGCAGTCTAAGAGGCTGAGACAGGCAAATTACCTGTGGCCAGGAGTTCAGGACCAGCCTGGCCAACATGGTGAAACTGCGTTTACTAAAAATACAAAAATTAGCTGGATGTGGTGGTACACGCCTGTTATCCCAGGTACACAGGAGAATCACTTGAACCCACGAGGTGGAAGTTTCAGTGGGCCAAGATCGCACCACTGCACTCCAGCCTGAATGACAGAGTGAGCCTGGGATGAAGTAGGAGAATCTCTTGAGGCAGGAGAATTGTGCCACAAAACAGCAGCTTGGGTGATAGAGCATGACTCCTTCTCAAAAACAAACAAACAAAAAAGAAATAGCTTAAGCTGGAAGACTTAAGACACAGAAATTTATTTTGCATGAGTCTGGAAAGTGGGAACTCCAGGAGCAAGGTGCAGCCATATTGGTTCCTGGTGCGAACCTTCTCGTGGTTCAGCCCAGCCACCTTCCTGCTGTGTCCTGACATGGTGGAAAGAGGAACAGGCAACGAGCTCTTGACTGTCTATTTTTATAAAAGCACTGATTCTATTCACGAGTAGTCAACAGCCATGACCAAATTCTCTCAAAGGCTCCATGTGCAGGAACATCCTATTGGAGAATGAGAACGCTCAACATGGCTTTTCACCAATAAGAACATTCATTCCAGGGAGCCCGCATCATATTTGTAATGGTTTTATTTTGCAGTTTGTTCTATTCAGTGTTTTCTCTGATCTCAGTTTATAAATTTTTCTAGTAAACATTCTGTTTTATATTTTATGCACAGTGAAGTAGAGAACGTGAGGGCAGTGCATATATAGAGAATTCCTGCATTGCCTGGCTGTTACATAACTGTGGTTGTGACATCATAATTGTACCCTGCGACACTGTTAGTCAATTATTTTTTTCCCTCTGCATCCCACATTCAAGCAGTTCTCCTACCTCAGCCTCCTGAGTAGCTGGGGTACAGGCATGCACCACCAAGCCTGCTAATTTTTTGTATTTTCAGTAGAGATGGGGTTTCACTAGGTTGGCCAAGCTGGTCTTGAACTCCTGACCTCGTGATCCATCAGCCTCAGCCTCCCAAAGTGCTGGAATTACAGGCATGAGCCACATGTCCGGCCATTTTTATTTTTTTTCCTTTAAGATGGAGTCTTGGTGCCGGGCATGGTGGCTCATGCCTATAATCCCAGCACTTTGGGAGGCCGAGGCAGGTGGATCATGAGGTCAAGAGATCGAGACCATCCTGCTCAACAAGGTGAAACCCCGTCTCTACTAAAAATACAAAAATTTGCTAGGCATGGTGGCGCGCACCTGTAATCCCAGCTACTTGGGAGGCTGAGGCAGGAGAATTGCCTGAACCCAGGAGGCGGAGGTTGCGGTGAGCCCAGATTGCGCCATTGCACTCCAGCCTGGGTAACAAGAGCGAAACTCCATCTCGGGGGGAAAAAAAAAAAAAAAAAAAAAAAGATGGAGTCTTGCCCTGTCAACTAGGCTGGAGTGTAATGGCATAATCTCAGTTTACTGCAACCTCCCCTCTTCGGAAGGTTTTTTTTTTTTACTTCAGAGTCTTTATCTATAAGCAATTTATACCAGTGTTTTATTTGTTTTGCAATTTGCATCAATGATATTGTTGTTCTTCCTTGCTTTTTTCACGGAAGATGTTTTTGTGAATTATTCAAGTTGAAGTGTGAGGACTCGGTCCATTCATTCTTTTTTTTTTTTTTTTTGAAAGAAAGAAAGAAAGAAGGAGAATAAAGAAGAGGAGGAAAAAGGAAGAGAAAGAGAGAGAGAGAATGGGAGTATTGCTTTCTTGCCCAGGCTAGAATGCATTTTAGTAATGGGTATTGAAAACCTCTTTAATACCAATAATTATACTTGATGTAAACAGGAAGGAATAAGGGAAGAAAATAACAAACGAGCAGCCAACCAATATTTCATTTAAACCTATGAAATGCTATGCGATTACTGAGGAGTTATTTACTTCCAATTATGTAGCCACTTATGGAATAGGTGTGAGGTGGTAATGTATGTTTTATGTATTTGAAGTGGAGAGTTCTATAAATGTTTATTAAGTTTACTTGTTCTGGGTCTGAGTTCAAGTCCTGGATGTCCTTGTTAATTTTCTGTCTCGTTGATCTATAAAATCGTTAGCTGTTCTTGTTACAATGATCCTTTTGCCATTATGTAATGTCCTTCTTTGCCTCTTTTGCTGTTTGTTGCTTTAAAGTCTACTTTATCAGAGGTGAGAATTGCATCTCCTGCTTTTTATTTATTTGTTTATTTTTACTCTCTGAATGGTTGATAAATCTTCCTCCTTCTCTTTGTTTTGAGTCTTTGTGTATCGTTGCATGTGAGATGGGTCTGGATGCAGCATACCGATGGGTTTTGGCTTTTTATCCGATTAGAATATATATAACTTTAATACTGGCATTTGATGCTAGCTGGCTGTTTTGCCCATTAGTTAGTGTAAATTTTTCATTGTGTTAATGTTCTTTTCTTTTTGATATATTTTTGGAAAGGCTGATATTGGTTTTTCATTTATATGTATAGTGCTTCTTTCAGAAGCTCTTGTAAAGCAGGCCTGGTGGTGGTGAACTCTCTAAGTACTTGATTGTTCGCAAAAGATTTAATTTTTCCTTCGATTATAAAGCTTAGTTTGGCTGGATAGGAAATTATGGGTTGAAAGTTCTTTTCTTTAAGGATGTTAAATATTGGTCCCCACTCTTTTCTGGCTTGTAGGGTTTCTGCTGAGAGATCTGCTGTAAGTCTGATAGGTTTCCCTTTATGGGTAACCTGACCTTTCTCTCTGGCTGCCCTTAGTATTTTCTCCTTCATTTCAACCCTAATAAATCTGGCAATTATGTGCCTTGGGTTTGGTCTTCTTGAAGAATATCTTTGTGGTGTTCTCTGTATTACCTGAAGTTGAATATTACCCTGCCTTGCCAGGTTGAGAAAGGTTTCCTGAATGATATCCTGAAGAGTATTTTCCAACTTGGATTCATTCTCTGTCACATTCAGGTACACCTATCAAATGTAAATTAGGTCTTTTCACATAGTCCCATATTTCCTGGAGACTTTGCTCATTCCTTTTCATCCTTTTTTCTCCAATCTTGTCTTCTCATTTCATTTCACTGAGCTGGTTCTCGACTTCTGATATCCTTTCTTCTACTTGATCAATTCGACTGTTTAAACTTGTGCATGCTTCGCAAAGTTCTCGTGTTGTGTTTTTCAGCTTCATCAATTCACTTATATTCCTCTCTAAATTGTCCATTCTCGTTAACATTTCGTCAAACCTTTTTTCAAGGTTCTTAGTTTCTTTGCATTGGGTTAGAACAAATTCTTTTAATTCACAGAAGTTTCTTATCACCCATGTTTTGAAACCTGCTTCTGTTATTGGAACACATTCGTAATCTATTAAGCCTTGTTCCGTTACTGATGAGGAATTGCGATCCCCTGTACAGGGAGAGGCATTCTGATTTTGAGTATTCTCTGCCTTTTTACGCTGATTTCTTCCCTTCATTATATATTTATTCGTCTGTTGTCTTTGTAATTACCGACTTTCTAACTAGGTCTCTGAGCAGACGTCCAACTTGTTGATTCCCAGCGCTGAAATCTGAGCAATCCACTGCGCCGGCCAAAATAGCGGTGTTAAGATTGATGGTGCTTTTCTGCCCGGGAATCTCCGGACTCTGCACCAAAAACTGGCGCGCTAAGGCACCAGCAAAACCGCCGCGCTGGCCACAAGAGTCGCCCTGGCGACACGTGGGGCTCCTCTGCTGGGAATCTCCTGGTCCGTGAGCAACAAATATTCGTCTGAAAGTGTGGCATCCTCTCGTTCTCTGCGCTTTCACTGGGAACTACGAGCCCGAGCTGCTAGTGATCAGCCATCTTGGATCTCTCTCTCCGGAAGGTTTAAATGATTCTCCTGCCTCAGCCTCTTGAGTAGCTGGAATGAAGGGCACCTGCGATCATGCTCAGCAAATATTTTGTATTGTTACTAGAGATGGTTTCCCCATATTGGCTAGGCTGGTCTTGAACCCCTGACATTATGATCTGCCCGCCTCGGCCTCTGAAAGTGCTGGGATTAGAGGCGTGAGACACTGCACCTGGCCGTTAGTCAATTGTCATTCCTTATAATGCTGTGTATTACCTTAACCTTAGACATCAGAAGGTAGTGATGTTAACATGTAGCTCAGTTCATATGTGTATATATATATATATATATATATTTTTTTTTTTTTTTTTTTTTTGAGACGGAGTTTCACTCTTGTTACCCAGGCTAGAGGGCAATGGCGCGATCTCGGCTCACCGCAACCTCCACCTCCTGGGTTCAGGCAATTCGCCTGCCTCAGTAGCTGGGATTACAGGCACACCCGACCATGCCCAGCTAATTTTTTGCACCTTTAGTAGGGACGGGGTTTCACCATGTTGACCAGGATGGTCTCGATCTCTTGACTTTGTGATCCACCCGCCTCTGCCTCCCAAAGTGCTGGGATTAGAGATGTGAGCCACCGTGCCTGGTCCTTAGTTCTTATATTGTGTGCTGGTGGCAAGTAGAAGTTGTGGCTTTTTTCATAAGAGGAAATTGTTTAGAATTCTGCAGGTTGTATAAATGGACTTATTATATTTGCTTGCTGGCCTTACCATGGGTTACAATACTTTATTTTTATGAGTATACATATGGCTTTTTGGTATGTGGTATGCAATATAACTGACACACTCCACTGGCTAATGTCACAAAGTCCTACCAGTCACAGTAGCTCATGCCTGTAATCCCAGGACTTTGGGAGGCTGAGGCGCGTGGATGACTTGAAGTCAGTTGTTCGAGACCAGCCTGGCTAACATGATGACACTTCATCTCTACTAAAAATAGAAAAATTAGCCAGGCGTGATGGCACATGCCTGTAATCCCAGCTACTCAGGAGGCTGAGGCAGGAGAATTGCTTGAACCCAGGAGGCGGAGGTTGCCGTGAGCCCTGATTGCAGCATTGCACTCCAGCTTGGGTGACAGAGCAAGACTCTGTCTGAAAAAAATTAAAATACATAAAAAAATTTTTTAAATGTCACAAAGTGCCTGTTTTGCATGGATATAGGTAATTTTATAACATTTACTCAGAAAAATATAGTATTAACATTTTTTTCTCTTTCCTTTTTTTTTTCTTTTGAGGCTCGGTCTCACCTTGTTGCTCAGGCTGGAGTGCAGGAGTGCAGTGGTGTGATCTCAGCTGAATGCAACCTCTCCCTATTGGGTTCAAGTGATTTTTGTCCCTCAGGCTCCAGAGTACCTGGGACTACCATGCCTGACTAATTTTTGTAACCTTTTCATATCTTCTCAGTGCTATGATTTTTTGACGGTACTGAATTAACATTGATTTTAGTCATCCTTACATGAGCTCATGAAGGATTATTTATCAATACAGTATACCGTGTGGTTCTTTAGCATTTATTTGTATACAGGAAATATGCTGTAAATATGAAGAATATATATGTTTCTCTTCATTGATGTGACAATGTTATGTTTTTTGCAAACTGTTATACAGTTTATGGTCATAGTGGAAAAATACTCCTTGCTTTAAGGTCACACATGCTAGTGTCTGCTCAGTGTTTTCTCATGATTTTGGAAATAGGCTTCTATAGAAATGGTTTGAAGTCTATGTAATTCTTCTTTATTTATTAAATAATCTCACTCCTTTTGTGTTCCTAAACTTTGAAGATCATGTTTGGAAAGTTTAAAGTAGGTATTATTTTTGTGTCGTGTTTACACATTTCAGCGTTATGTATCTAATTGGAAATCTATTGGTGTTTATATTTTGTAGATATCTCTTCCAAATGCATGATGAAAGAGTTCTCATCCACAGGGCCAGGCAATTCAGAAGTGTTCTACACAGGGACATTGGAAACACATGAAAGTCATCACATTGAAAATTTTTGCTTCCAGGAAATTGAGAAAGGTATTCATGACTTTGAGTTTCCGTGGCAAGAAGATGAAAGAAATGGCCATGAAGCACCCAGGACAGAAACCAACAAGTTTCCTCGTAGTACAGACCCATATGATCAAAGGCATGCTGAAAACAAGCCTATTGAAGATCAACTTGGATTAAGCTTTCATTCACATCTCCCTGAAGTCCACATATTTCAGACTGAAGAGAACATTGGTAATCAAGTTGAAAAATCGGTCAACGATGCTTCTTCCGTTTCAGCATCCCAAAGAATTTCTCGTAGGCCCAAAATCCATGTTTCTAATAACTACGGGATTAATTTCCTTTATTCTTCATTTCTCACACAAAAACAGAAAGTACACGTGAGAGAAAAACCTTTCCAACGTCATGAGGAGAGTGGCAAAACCTTTAATTGTAGATCACTCTTAAGGAAACGTCAGGTAATCCATTTAGCAGAAAAACAATATGAATGTAATGTATGTGGCAAGGTCTTTAATCAGAAGCGATACCTTGCATGCCATCGTAGTTGTCACACTGGTGAGAAACCTTACAAGTGTAATGAATGTGGCAAGACCTTCAGTCAGGCATCATCCCTTCCACGCCATCGTAGACTTCATTCTGGACAGAAACCTTACAAGTGTGATAAGTGTGGCAAGATCTTCTGTCAGGCATCTTCACTTACATGTCATCGTAGATTTCATACTGGAGAGAAACCTTACAAGTGTAATGAGTGTGACAAGACCTTCAGTGACACGTCATCCCTTAAATATCATCGTAGAGTTCATACTGGAGAAAAACCTTACAAGTGTTATGAGTGTTCCAAGACCTTTATTCACCCGACAGCCCTTGTATACCATCATAGAGTGCATACTGGAGAGAAACCTTACAAGTGTAATGAGTGTGGCAAGACCTTCATTCGAAATTCAGCCCTTGCAAATCATAAGGCAGTTCATACTGGAGAGAAACCTTACAAGTGTGATGAGTGTGGCAAGACCTTTGGTCGAAATTCATATCTTCTAATTCATAAGATAATTCATGCTGGAGAGAAACCTTACAAGTGTAATGAATGTGGGAAGGTTTTTAGTCAAAGATCAGCCCTTGCAAGTCATCGTAGAGTTCATACTGGAGAGAAACCTTACAAATGTGAAGAATGTGACAAAGTTTTCAGAACCAACTCACACCTTAACAGACATAGGAGAATTCATACTGGAGAGAAACCATACAAATGTAAGGTTTGCAACAAGGCTTTCGGGCGTCATTCATACCTGGCAGAACATACCAGAATTCACACTGGAGAGAAACCCTACAAGTGTATTGAGTGTGGCAAAGCCTTTGGGTGGCCGTCAACACTTACTCGTCATCAAGCAATCCATGGTATAGGGGAACTTTACTAATGTAATGATTGTCACCAAGTCTTCAGCAAGGCTACCACCATAGCAAATCATTGGCGAATGCATAATGACGACAAATCTTACAAGTGTAATAAATGCAGCAGATTTTTCAGACATCGTTCAGACCTGCAGTTCACTGGCCAAGTCATACTGGAGAGAAACTGTACAAGTGTAATGAGTGTGGCAAGACCTTTGGTCAAAATTCAGCCCTTGTTAATGATAAGGCAGTTTATACTGGATAGAAACTTTACAAGTGTAATGAATGTGGCAAGGTTATTAACAATCAAACCTTGCATGTCATCATAGATGTCATACTGGTGAGAAACTTTACAACTGAAATAAATATGGCAAGGTTTTTAAACAAAAATCAAACCTTGCATGTAATCATAGACTTCATACTAGAGAGAAGTCTCTTCCTAGTAGAGAGTTTTGTGTTTTTAAAAAAATTTTTAGGCCGGGTGTGGTGGTTCATGCCTGTAATCTCAGCACTTTGGGAGGCCCAGGCAGGCGGATCACCTGAGGTCAGGAGTTCAAGACCAGCCTGGCCAACATGGTGAATCCCTGTCTTAAAAAAAAAAAAAAAAAAAAAAAGTTTTTGGGTGGAATCCTGCTCTTATTGCCCAGGCTGGAGTGCTGTGGCGTGATCTTAGCTCACTGCAACCTCCACCTTCCAGGTTCAAGCAATTCTGCCTCAGCCTCCTGAGTAGCTGATATTACAGGCGCCCGCCACAATGCCCGGCTAATTTTTATACTTTTAGTAGAGACGTTGTTTTGCCATGTTGGCCAGGCTAATCGTGGACTCCTCACCTCAGGTTATCACCCACCTTGGTCTTTCAAATTATTGGGATTATAGGTGTCAGCCAGGATGCCTGGCCTGTTTTTTATTTCTTTAACAAAAACTGATAGGGAGTTTTAAGAGTGTTGTGTTGAATCTAAATCACATTGGGTTATATAACCATTTAAGAATATTTTTCCAACCATTACTATGGGTTCTATCTCTATATGTGTTTTTTTTTTTCTGAGACGGAGTTTCACTCTCGTTACCCAGGCTGGAGTGCAATGGCGCAATCTCGGCTCAATGCAACCTCCGCCTCCTGGGTTCAGGCAATTCTCCTGCCTCAGCCTCCTGAGTAGCTGGGATTACAGGCACGCGCCACCATGCTCAGCTAATTTTTCTGTATTTTTTAGTAGAGACGGGGTTTCACCACTTTGACCAGGATGGTCTCGATCTCTTGACCTCGTGATCCACCTGCCTCGGCCTCCCAAAGTGCTGGGATTACAGGCGTGAGCCACCGCTCCGGGCTATATATGTGTTTTTAATCCTTTAGATTAATGGTTGTAGATTTCAGGGTACAAACTTTGAACCTTTTTACATTTATTCCTAAGTATTTCTTACTTTAACTTTTTTAGCAAATGGTGTTTTCTTACTTTTGTTTTAAAATTGTTTATTGTTAATTTATGGAAATTCAACTTATTCTTGGGTCTAATATTGTATTCTTCAAATATACAGAATGTGTTTATTAGCTCCAGTAGTATTTTGTTTGATTCTTTTTGATTTTCTACAGAAGATTATGTCATCTCCAAAGAAATATAATTGTACTTCTTTCTTTCTGATTTGGATGAGTTTTATTTCTTTGGCTATTTAATTGTCCTGGCAAAGACAGTCAGTATTTCTTGAATAGAAGAGGTGACAGCATTCTTGCATCATGTGAGATCCTGCAGAAAAAGCATTGCATTTTCCCTGATGGGTTATTTCCACTATGGTGATTTCATGGATGGTCTTTATATTGTTGAGGTAAATTTCCTTCTTTATTTATTTTGTTTAGGATTTCTATGATGACTGGATGTTAAATTTTGTGAAATGCTTTTTCTCCATCTATTGAGATTATGTGGTTTTTATCTTTCATTCTGTTCAAGTGGTATATCACATTGATTTGCTTGAATGTGTTGAACCATCCTTGCATTCCAGAAATACGGGCATGTGAATATCTACAACTGTTTTTATATCCTGTTTGGTACAGTTTTTTAGTATAAAGGGCCTTCAAGAAGTTCATGAAAAAATAGAAAATTATGCATGAATTTTACACTTTTTGCATCAGAATAAATGAGTATAACTCTGTTATAACATGACCAAACAGACTCTAGTTTGAGGCACTCAGAAGCAAAGACATGAGTTTGAAAAGAGACCCTATGAAAGCAATATAAATTCTGCTAACATTGATATAAAAAGAAACATCAAATTTTTGATGAGAGCACATGAAATGGCTCTGGCCTGTGATCCCAGCACTTTCAGAGGCCAAGACAGGTGGGTCACATGAGCCGAGGTATTCAAGACCAGTCTGGGCAACATGGAAAAAAAACCTCCTTTTCTACCAAAACATAAAAATTAGCTGGCCATGGTGGCACGTGCCTGCAGGTTGAGCTACTGTGGAGTCTGAGGTGAAAGGATGGCTTGAGCTTAGAAGGTGGAGGGTGCAGTGACCTGTGGTTGCCAGGCTAGACTGCAGTGGGGTGATCTCGGCTCACTGCCACCTCCACCTCCCAGGTTCTAGCAATTCTCCTGCCTCAGTCTCCTGAGTAGCTGGGAATGTAGATGTGCGACACCATGCCCATGTAATTTTTGTATTTTTAGGAGGGACGGGGTTTCACCATGTTGGACAGGATGATCTCGATCTCTTGACCACATGATCTGCCTGCCTCCACCTTTCACAGTGCTGGGATTAGCAGCCTGACCCACTGAACCTAGTCCAAATTAGTTTTTTTTTTTAATTAATCTTTTTTGTGCCTTTATGAAGAGGACTGACAGGTAACAGTAGAGACAATAGTTAGGAGTTTGAGACCAGAGTGGTTAACATGGTGAAACCCCATCTCTATTAAAAATACAAAAACTAGCTGGGCATGATGGTGGGCGCCTGTATTCCCAGCTACTCGGGAGGCTAAGGCAGGATAATCACTTGAACCCGGTAGGTGGAGGTTGTAGTGAGCCAAGATGATGCCATTGCACGTCAGCATGAGCAAGAAGACTGAAACTCTGTCTAGAAAAAAGCAAGATGTCAAACCCCTTCTCTTTTGCTCTCTGCCTTCACGGTGCGTGCCTGACTGCTTCTTGTGTCTTTTCATGAGACATTCAGAATTAAATGATTCATGGCTCAGAAACAAAAAATATTCTGATTCTCCAGTGGATTCAGATGAAAACTGATAATAAAATTTGGTTCAACTCCAAAAGGAAACATTGAAGAACCACCAAGCTGGGTCTATAAGAAATTGCACATGAGATGGCACACAGATTTATACTCTCTGAAGATCACAATTGTGTTACCATATCAAGCTGAAAATGTCTCCACTATCTGGAGAGGTGCACATGTCTCATTTGGAATATATTTTTTCTCTCTGAATCTTATGAATGCGTTGGTTGGCTGGGTTCAGTAAGGATAGCTTTAAATCAACAAAGTAGTAAGTTTTGTTATAGTGTCAGCCCACCGGCAGGTAGACATACGTTATCTATGCACGTCTACATTATTTATGTGAGCTCCTATGTAAGAAAAACAAAGAGGAGGTGTACCCCCTGCTTTCTGAGGACGCCCTACTGTGTACCTGGAAGCTTTCAACAAACTTCCGCATCACTGCACTTGAACACACCTTGAATTCCTTACTGCGCAAGATCCAAAAATTCTAACGTCGGGCACGGAAGAGTTTTTTTGTGTTCATTATATTTTCTCATCATATAAAATGTGAAGTACCTGTAATCCCAGCACTTTTGGAGGCCGAGGCCGGCTGATCACGAGGTCAGGAGTTCCAGACCAGCCACATGAGAAACCCCCGTCTTTACTAAAGGTACAAAAAAATTAGCCAGGCAAGGTGGAGCATTCCTGTAATCCCAGCTACTCGGGAGGCTGAGAGACAGGAGAATTGCTTGAACCAGGGAGGTGGAGGTTGCAGTGAACGGAGATCACGCCATTGCACTCCAGCCTGAGTGACAGAGCGAGACTCCGTCTCAAAAACAAAAAAATTAAAGAGGATTTGTTGCGCCAGGCATAGTGGCTCTCGCCTATAATCCCAGCACTTTGGGAGGCCTAGGCAGGTGGATCACTTGAAGTCAGGAGTTCGAGACCAGCGTGGCCAACATGGTGAAACCCCGTATCTAACAAAAATACAAAACGTAGCCGGGCATGGTGGCTGGAGTCTGTAACGCCAGCTACTCCAAAGGCTGAGGCAGGAGAATTGCTTCAACCCAGAAGGTAGAGCCCGCAGTGAGCCAAGATTTACCCACTGCATTCCAGCCTAGGCGACAGAGGAATACTGTATCTCAAAAACTAAAAAAGCAATTAAAAAAGAAAAGTAATAAATCTCTTCCACGAATGTGCTGGGACAAATAACTGAATATCCACATGGAAAGGAAAAACTTTGGATCCCTATGTAACACCATCAAAAGTTTTATTTAAAAATGTTCACAACAATAACAAAAAAGACACGGAAAACGGAGCCCTGCGGGAAGGGGTGTTGCTTTGTCGCCCAGGCAGGCCTCAAACCCCAGGCTCAGCGATCCTCCCGCCGCTGCTTTCTGAGTAGCTGGGACCTCAGTCTCCCGCCCTCGCGCCCTCACGTCTGCCCTGTTCAAGCAGCAGGTGGTGACGTCACTCCTCCCTGGCCTGAGCACTTAACTTAGTCCCGCATCCCAGCCGGTGGCGTTCGGGAAGTCTCTGAAGCTGAGCTCGGGTGGACTCTCTCCCGAGTGAATGGAGAGTAGAAAGGGAGAGGATTTCTGTTCTGTTCTGTGGGCGTCAGCATGAAGTCGTACGTTCGGCCCAAGCAAGGGATTTGCATTTCACATTCTGGTTTGCATCCCCGTTCCAGACAATTCCAGGGTTTTTGACTCCAGCCTGAGCCTTGCTGGCCGGTCTCGCCTCCAAAACCCAAAAACAGGCGCTGGGAGCGAGGCTGAGAGGCGAACAGGTGCAGGCCCGCGCCGCCCTCTGCTGGTTCTGAAGGGCAAGGTCTCTCCGCCTCGCGCCCCGCCCCTTCTTCGCCCTGGCCCCGCCCACCTCCGCGCGGATCCCGCCCAGGCCTGGCTTCAGTCCTGCGCGCGCAGACGCGGGCAAACCCGGAAGCAGATAGGTTGGAGTGAGGGTCCATCCGCGACGCGTGAGTTTTGCTCTGTTTTCTATTAAGTCTGCGCGTCCCAGGTTCCTGACGCTTCTGGACCTGGGACGTAGGGTCCCCACAGACCTCGAAATTCTCGCCCGTCTTCCTTCACCCAGAGCAAATTGAGACGTCCCCATGAGCGTCCCGGGGTCGCTTCCTTGTGGGTTTAAGGTCACCCTGAGGCTGGTCCCGTCCTGGTTTTTCTGCTGCTGGACAATGTGTACACTTCGGGTCGCGTAGTGTTTCGGCTCAAAACCTTTTTCTGACTCCTACCTCCCCGCGCTTTTTGAAGGCCTCACCCGAGAGGAGGATTCCCGCCCTGGTTGCCTCCCACCCTCGCCCTCGTCGGCCCCCTGAGCGCAGCGCTGCAGGCCCAGTCCGGGGAAAGACGTCCTCTACCTGGTCGTGGTATCCTGCAGACACCACCTGTGTCTTAAGGTGCTGCGGTTCCAGGCCCTGCTACTCCTCATGTCTCCCCTCCGCAGTCACTACTTCCCCTGAGCTCGCGTTGGGGAGGTGCCCGGGGCCTGTCCTGTGACACGGGCTGTTCTTGCCTGCCCAGCTCCAGCCCCTGGAAAATGCGCCCCTCTGGGATGCAGGCGTGTTGCTCCAAACCCTCCTGTGATTGTGTGGCCCGAAGATGCCAGGAGACAGAGAGCAGTAGAAAACCTGAGACAGAGAAAAGAAGAATGAGAAACACCCATAACGGATGGCAAAGTAGAGGATGGGTGAGGGATTTGCCAAGAGACAGCAAAAGTGGGAAAAAAGTAATATAAAACATAGGAGGAGAAAAGCAAGTGGAGAAATGCAGAGAAAAGCGAGATGTAGAGAGAGATGAAGGACAGCAAGGTAGGGATGGGGCAGCAAAGAGGGGGGCTCAGGAGAGTGAGGGAGACGAGGAGGGATTTGGAGCCGGGGCAGACAGAGCAGAGGGTGCTGGTGGCAAGGAGAGCAGAGGGAACCACAGCAGGGAGGACACCTGGGGACGTGGGGTGCCAGAGAGTGGGGACGGGGGTATAGCAGGGAAGAGAGAATTTAACAGGGAGAGCAGAGGAAGCTCAGAGAGCGGAGAAGAGGCAGAAATATATAGAGATTGAGGACGATGGAAAGATTGAGAAGGAGCAACAAGAGGTTAAATAAGATGGGAGGATGGAGCAGAAGAGGTGGAAGAGAAGGAATAGAGGGGAGAAGGGGATAAACAGCAGGAGAGGAGAGGGGTACAAAGTGAGGAGCAGAATCCCAGGGAAAAGGAAAAGAAAGGAAGAGCTAGAGAGAGAAGGGGAGAATGAGAGAGATGTGCAGAATTAGGGAGGGAAGCAGAGTAATGAAGAAAGAGGAGCTGGGCGCAGTGGCTCCCGCCTGTAATCCCCGCACTTAGGAGACTGAGGCAAGGGGATTTATGGAGTGCAGGAGTTCCAGACCAGCCTGGGCAGCATAGTGAGACCCTATCTCTGACATACACACACACATTAACTGGGCATGATGGTGGTCACCTAGAGTCCCAGTTACTCTGGAGGCTGAGGCAGGAGAGTCACTTGAGCCCAGGAGGTCCAGGCTGCAGTGAGCCAAGATCATGCCACTGCACTCCAGCCTGGTCAACAGCCAGACCCTGTCGCAGAAGAAATAAAGGGGTAAATTAGTAGAGACCAGATTTCTCCATGTTGGTCAGGCTGGTCTCAAATGCCTGACCTCAGGTGATCCGCCTGCCTCGGCCTCCCGAAGTGCTGGGATTGCAGCCATGAGCCACCACATCTAGCCCATAGTCCTTTTTTTTTTTTTTTTTTTTGAGACGGAGTTTCGCTCGTTAGCCAGGCTGGAGTGCAATGGCACGATCTCGGCTCACCACAACCTCCGCCTCCTGGGTTCAGGCAATTTTCCTGCCTCAGCCTCCTGAGTAGCTGGGATTACAGGCACGCGCCACCATGCCCAGCTAATTTTTTGTATTAGTAGAGACGGGGTTTCACCATGTTGACCAGGATGGTCTCGATCTCTTGACCTTGTGATCCACCCGCCTCGACCTCCCAAAGTGCTGGGATTACAGGCTTGAGCCACCGCGCCCGGCTGGCCCATAGTACTTTTTAAGAGTCATCAGAACCGGGTGTGATGTCTCATGACTGTTATGCCAGCACTTTGGGAAACTGAGGTGGATGGATCATTGGAGGTCCAAAGTTCAAGACCAGCTTGACCAACATGGAGAAACCCTGTGTCTAGTGAAAATACAAAAAAGGCGTTGTGGCATGCACCTGTAGTTCTAGGTACTTGGGAGGCTGAGGTGCAATAATCACTTGAATTTGAAAGTTAGGTTTGCAGTGAGCTGAAATCGTGCCACTGCACTGCAGCCTGGGTGGCAGAGCGAGTTTCCATCTCATAAAAAGAAAGAAAGAAACAAATAAGTGAAAAATAAAATAAAAAACAAAAGAGTCCAGGTGTAGTGGCTCATGCCTGTAATCCTAGCACTTTGGGAGGCTGAGGGAGGGGGATCATCTGAAGTCAAGAGTTTGATAGCAACGTGGCCAACATGGTGAAACCCGGTCTCTATTTAAAATACAAGAATTGGGCTGGGCGCGGTGGCTCACGCCTGTAATCCCAGCACTTTGGGAGGCCGAGGCGGGTGGATCACGAGGTCAAGAGATCGAGACCATCCTGGTCAACATGGTGAAACCCCATCTCTACTAAAAGTACAAAAAATTAGCTGGGCATGGTGGCACATGCCTGTAATCCCAGCTACTCAGGAGGCTGAGGCAGAAGAATCACTTGAACCCAGGAGGCAGAGGTTGCGGTGAGCCGAGATCGCGCCACTGCACTCCAGCCTGGGTAACAAGAGCGCAACTCCGTCTCAAAAAAAAAAAAAAAAAAAATACAAGAATTATCTGTGGGTGGTGGGGGCGCCTGTAATCCGAGCTACCTGAGAGGCTGAGGTAGGAGAATTGCTGGAACCCAGGAGGCTAAGGCTGCAGTGAGTCAAGATTACGCCAGTGTACTCCAGTCTGGGTGACAGAGCCAGACTCCATCTCGAAGAAAGAAAAAGGGGCGGGGGGACATCAAAAGTGCTTTTTGTTCTTGTGGTGCAATAGATTTCCTTTTTTTCTTTCTATTTCCTCTTCATTTCTATTTCTTTATCATGATTATTTTTTACACTTCGAGTTTGAGATAAATTTTAGTTTAAAAAATTTCTTTTTTTTTTTTTTTTTTTTAATCTTTTTTTTTTTGAGACGGAGTTTCGCTCTTGTTACCCAGGCTGGAGTACAATGGCGCGATCTCGGCTCACCGCAACCTCCGCCTCCTGGGTTCAGGCAATTCTCCTGCCTCAGCCTCCTGAGTAGCTGGGATTACAGGCACGTGCCACCACGCCCAGCTAATTTTTTTGTATTAGTAGAGACGGGGTTTCACCTTGTTGACCAGGATGGTCTCGATCTCTTGACCTCGTGATCCACCCGCCTCGGCCTCCCAAAGTGCTGGGATTACAGGCTTGAGCCACCGCGCCCGGCCAGTTTAAAAAATTTCTTTTTTGCTACATAATCACTTCTGAAAGACACCTTTGTGGCATCCTATGACCAAGTCACATCATTTCCTTCTGTACGTGCTTATGTTCCAGTTGTTTTCCTGTTGACCTCAGCGTTAGTTAGTTAGGTAGTTACTTTTTTTTTTTTTTGAGACGGAGACTTGCTCTGTCACTCAGGCTGGAATGCAGTGGCACAGCGTACCCTCACTGCAGCCTCCGAGACCTCCCAGGTTCAGGCTATTCTCCTGCCTCAGTTGTCTGAGTAGCTGAGATTACAGGCACACACCACTATGCACGGTTAATTTTTGTATTTTTAGAAGAGACAGCATTTTACCATGTTGGCCAAGCTGATATTGAACTCCTGACCTTCAGATCCGCCTGCCTCGGCCTCCCAAAGTGCTGGTATTACAGGCATGAGCCACTGCACCTGGCCTTAGATTTAAAAGAAGAAAACGATTTAAAAATAGTTTCTGTTTGAAGTTAGTTGTGTCTGGTGTAGATCAACGTCTGCATGCCTTCTAGTCTTTATTGGAAGCCTTTGGTACGTAATACTTAAGTTTGATTGTTTCAATGTGTACTTGGTAAAGTCAGTGACCTTTGACCTTAACATCAAAATGCAGTTTAACCAGTTAGTCTATTTTTCAGTTTACTTTCCTTACGTCATTCATTAAAATCTTGAGCTGTGAGCTCTTAAGTTCATGTTTCCCTCAAGGCCCTCTGGTTCATTCTGGAGATATGTTGAAAGATTCTTTGGAGTTGTGGGAGAAAAATGTTTGAAGACCTCCCCCCTGTCTGATCTGTGTCCCCAGGACCTCTCTGACCTCATCTCCTGCCTGTGTCCTCCTCGCTCCTCTGCTCCAGCCACACAGGCCTCTTTCCTGTTCCTGGGGCCGAGGGTGCTCCTGCCTCCAGGCCTTCACGTGGGCCGTGTCTCTGCTGGAACTTGCTGGCCCCTCAGCTGCAGGTGCAGACACGCCTCCTTCCCCGGTGTCTGTTCTGATATCACCTGTCAGTGGGGACTTCTGTGACCCACCTCCCAATGAGCACTCCAGCCACACCCTCGCCCCCACCTCTGGTCCATACTGGCTGTTCTGCACGCTTCTTTTTGTGTTCTTCCCCTTCCACTGCCTCGGTACTGATGGTCCAGGGCCCCCGGGGGAGAGCAGAGCTAGACGGTGGGGCTGCGCTGGGCTCGCCTCCTCCTCCGAGTGGATCTCAACCGCGGCTTCACATTAGAGTGCTGGGGAATTTACACATGTGTCTGTTATGCTCCAGAGATTCTCCTGCGCACACTCAGGTTGGGCTCGAGTTATTTTTTTTGTCTGTTTGGAATTTTTTTTACTTTCCTTGTTGTTGTTATTGTTGAGACAAAGTTTCACTCTTGTTGCCCAGCCTGGAGTGCAACGGTGTGATCTCGACTCACTGCAACCTCCACCTCCAGGATTCAAGTGATTCTTCTGCCTCAGCCTCCCAAGTAGCTGGGATTACAGGCATGCACCGCCATGTCTGGCTAATTTTGTATTTTGAGTAGAGAAAATGTTTCTCTGTGTTGGTCAGGCTGGTCTCCAAGTGCTCATCTCAGGTGATCTGCCTGCCTGGGCCTCGCAAAGTGCTGGGATTACAGGCGTGAGCCACCACTCCCAGCCTTAACTTTACTTGATGTTTTTGACAATCAGTGATTGGTTCTCATCCACACTGCTGGTCTGTAGGTTTCTGAACGTGGTAACAGCTACACAGGTAACCACAGTATAGAACTTATTTGGTGAATCTTCATGCTCATTACATTTTCTGGGCAACCGCACGTGGACACGGTGTGGGACATTCCTTATTCCTTTGGCCGGGACGGGTTTGTTGAGCCTGGTGTCAGTGCACACACCTGGAGTTTTCATCTCCTTCATGGCAAGTTTATGAATCTCCCTGAGCGCCCGAGGGGCACGCTTGTTGAAGCCCGCCCCGTAGATGCACTTGTGAGTGTTGATGATGTACTCTTGGGTCACCACCTGGTTGGTCCAGATCGGCTCTTTTTCTTCTTGACACACCTCTTTGTGGGAGCCATTCTGCCAGGTCCAAGTTGGAAACTTTGCTGACTTTTAAAAATATTTAAGGTTGCTGGGAGCGGTGGCTCACGCCTGTAATCCCAGCACTTTGGGAGGCCGAGGTGGGTGGATCACGAGGTCAAGAGATCGAGACCATCCTGGTCAATGTGGTGAAACCCCATCTCTACTAAAAATACAAAAAATTAGCCGGGCATGGTGGCGCGTGACTGTAATCGCAGCTACTCGGGAGGCTGAGGCAGGAGAATTGCCTGAACCCAGGAGGTGGAGGTTCCGGTGAGCCGAGATTGCGCCATTGCACTCCAGCCTGGGTAACGAGAGCGAAACTCTGTCTGAAAAAAAAAAAAAAATTTTAAGGTTTATTCTGTGTCCATCATTGAGCAACAAGGTTTTTGTTTTTTTGAGGTGGAGTTTCGCTCTTGTTACCCAGGCTGGAGTGCAATGGCGTGATCTTGGCTCACCGCAACCACTGCCTCCTGGGTTCAGGCAATTCTCCTGCCTCAGCCTCCCGAGTAGCTGGGATTACAGGCACACGCCACCGTGCCCGGCTAATTTTTTGTATTTTTAGTAGAGACGGGGTTTCACCACGTTGACCAGGATGGTCTCGATCTCTTGACCTCGTGATCCACCCGCCTCGGCCTCCCAAAGTGTTGGGATTACAGGCGTGAGCCACCCCTCCCGGATTTTTTTTAGATAGAGTCTCACTCTTGTCACCCAGACTGGACTGCAGTGGTGCAATCTTGGCTCATTGCAACCTCCTCCTCTGCTCAAGTGATCCTCCCACCTCAGCCTCCTAATTAGCTGGGAGCACAGACAGAGAGATATGTACTGCCATGCCTGGCTACGTGTTTGTATTTTTGGTAGAGATGGGGTTTCACCATGTTGCCCAGGCTGGTCTCAAACTCCTTGCTCATAGGATCTGTCTCCCTCTGCCTTCCAGAGTGCTGGGATTAAAGTTCTTAGCCACCACACCCAGCCTCTGCCTGGGCTCTGGTGAGGGCTGGGTCTGTGCCCTGAAGGGAAGCTCATTCCCTCCCAGCTCCTCACTGATGCGGTGTGTCAGGGGGCTTCTCCAGGAGGGAAGCTGGTTCTGAAGAAAGGGTCAAAATCACTTAGTTTTCCTGCAGGAGTTTATCATCCCTGGTGCAGTGGGCAGCAGAGGGAACCGTATTTCCTCAGGGTGAGGTCTCCTTTGTATGTGTCGTTGTGTTCCAGGGAGGGGATGTGTTGATTCTGTGTAGTAAACAACATATTTTTCACATTCAGGATTGACTTCTAAAGACCCTTGATACGTGAGGAAGAAACCCAGAAGAGGAAGAGGAAAGCAAAGGAGTCAGGGATGGCTCTTCCTCAGGTGAGATGATCTTCTCGGTGGATTGTTCTGTCTCCTTCCTGCTTGCAGTTGGGAATCTTCTCTGAGTCTGAAGCGTCCTGCCTGACAGGTTTGCTGGCACTCACCCATGCCTTCCCTCAGTCCCTCTCATCTCGCTTAGATTCCATCTCTGGTGACCCAGTGACATGAGCTTGGGAAGAGGCTGCACTGGGCATGGTCCTGGGAAGGGCTCTCCCCAGACGTGGATGGAGACGGGGTGTGGGCCCCGTGGTGTCAGGGCTGCTGGGCAGCAGGGAGTGTTCAGGGGCCACGTCTGGATGCGCCGTCAGCTCTCTGTAGAGCAGGAGTGGAGCAGCTGCCCATGGAAGTTACACATTAATGTGCACAGAGTACGTGGTAAATTTCCTGAAAGGAGACCAGTAAGGGGAAGTCTTTTCTGCCTAAGTTTTACTATATTTTTAGCTAATGGAGTGAGTTACTGTTTTCTTGACTCCAAAAATCTTACTCATTAGAATGGAAAGTTCACACACAGACATGAATGATAGAAGGTGTTTTATTCCATCATTATTTTAAGAATATGAAAACAGCCTAAATAATAGCAGGAGATTCATTAAACCATTCTTAATGCATTGAGCTCCTGCAGACTGTGGTGTTAACTGTGGAGAGGCTTGTGACACAGGTGATTTTGGTAAAAATCGGTATGATTTTTCTCAAATATGGGAGCAGTACTTCTTTTTTATCCTAGAGGATAGAGCCGTATTTTTATTTATTTATTTTTTTGAGACAGAGTCTCTGTCACCCAGGCTGGAGTGCAGTGATACAATCTCGGATCACTGCAACCTCTGCCTTCCGGGTTCAAGCAGTTCTCCTGCTTCAGACTCCTGAGTAGCTGGGACTACAGCCACGTGCCTCCACAGCTTCCCAAATTTTAGTTTCTGATCTTTCACTGTGGACGCTGTCGTGTCTGAAGACGTCACTCATGCTGTGTCTCATCTAGATACTGAATGTCACTTGGTGTTTCAATAAAAGTGTCTAACATTTGTATAATGGGAATCCTGCATTGATTTTGTGTATGTGTGCATCTTGTATTATCTACAAATGTAAGGAATTCATACCGAGAGGGTATTATGACTTCTTCAGAAAGTATAATAAAACACAACTAGAAAGACCCAATGTGGTGAAAAGTCCCTTACTCGCATTCGTCAGAACGTTCACTACAATTAAAACCATGCTTTCACCTCTCTTCTCTTCTCATTTTCTGTAAAGCTAAGAACTCCTCTAGCAGGACTCGGTGGCTCACACCGGTAATCCCAGTACTTCGGTAGGCGAGGCGGGTGGATCTTCTTAGCTTCAAAGTTCGAGACCAGCCTGACCCACGTGGAGAAACCCTGTCTCTATGAAAAATACAAAGTTAGTCGGGTGTGGTGGCGTCAGCCTGTAGTCCCAGCTACTCGAGAAGCTGAGGCAGGAGAATTGCTTGAACCCAGGTGCTGGAGCTTTTGGTGAGGCCAGATCATGCCATTGCACTCCAGCGTGGGCAACAAGAGGGAAACTCCATGTCAAAAAAGAAAGAAAAAAAAAAAACTCCTCTGATGATGATTTGGTTAAAATGTGTTTTCATTTCAGGGTCTATTGACATTCAGGGATGTGGCCATAGAATTCTCTCCGGAGGAGTGGAGATGCCTGGACCCTGCTCAGAGGACTTTATACAGGGACGTGATGTTGGAGAACTACAGGAACCTGGTCTCCCTGGGTGAGTCCAACTTCCCCCAGAAGCGGGGACGTGCCCTTGCGTGTGTTCGTATTTTCCCTTGTTGCCTCTTGGGAGCCGCGTCCTTGCTGGACTAAAATAGAAGCCGTATCGATTTTGAAATGAAAAGCTTCATGATGCAGCATCTGGACTTTAACTGTCCCCTTTGTTTAGATGTTGTGCTTCATGATACCTCACGCAGGTTCCAGAACTCAAGTAGTTATAAAACCTTATGGCAGGCCAGGCGTCATCTCCCATGCCTATAATCCCAGCACTGTCGGAGGCCGAGGCTTGTGGATCACTTCAGGTCAGGAGTTCCAGACCAGCGTGGCCAGCATACCAAAACCCCATCTCTACTAAAAATACAAAAATCAGCTTAGCGCGGTGGCCCACACCTGTAATTTCAGCTACTAGAAAGGCTGAGGATGGAGAATCGCTTGAACCTGGGAGGCGAAGGTGGCAGTGAGCTGAAATCCCACCATGCTATCCAGCGCAGGTGAAACGGTGTCTCAAAAAGCAAACACAAAACCTTACAGCAGACTTCAATGATATCCACTTCTGGCTGGGCGCGGTGGTTCGCACCGGTAATCCCAGCACTTTAGGAGGCTGAGGTGGGCGGATCACCTGAGGTCCGGAGTTCCAGACTAACCTGATCAACATGGAGAAACCCGGTCCATACTAAAAATATAAAATTTGCTGGGGATTGTGACACATGACTGTAATCCCAGCTACTTGGGAGGCGAAGGTAGGAGAATGGCTTGAACTTGGGAGGTGGAGGTTGCAGTCAGTCGCAATCAAGCCATTTCACTCTGTTGCCCTCCAGCCAGGGCAACAAGAGTGAAAGTCTTTTTTTTTTTTTTTTTAAAGATGGGGTTTCACCATGTTGGCGAGGCTGGTCTTAAACTCCTGACCTCAGATGATCCGTCCGCCTCGGCCTCCCAAAGTGCTGAGATTACAGACGTGAGTCACCTCGCCCGGCTTTTTTTTTTTTTTTTTTTTAAGATACCCAGTTCCCTGTTTGCTACTCAGGAGGCTGAGGCAGGAGAATCGCTTGAACTTGGGAGGCAGAGGTTGCAGTGAGCCGAGATCATGACACTACAATCCAGCTTGGGTGAAACAGTGAGATTTTATCTCTGGGGGAAAATAAAAAGTAGCAGTGTCTTAAACAAATATCAGTGTACATAAAACCAGAGGCATCTTTGCGGTGAGCTGTGCTCCACACAAGGACCATGGGAAGATTCACTGGTGTGCCAGGCCCCAGGCACCTGCGTGTGTTCAGTGTTTGGAATCTCTTGTATCCCCATAGTTCAGGGATTTGCAAGGAGGCTTCATCACGTAGTCATGATTGATATTAACTCAGCCTCCAGCCTCCTCCCCTTTGTGGAGGATGGTGGATGGCAGTGACTGGTTCATGCTTCTAAGCCTGGCCTGGTCTTGCTGGTGATCAGCCCCATCCAGGAGACCATAGAGGTTGCTTCATTAGGACAAATCTCCCTCCCATCACTCGGGACATCCCAAGGTCTTAGGAGCTCTGTGTCAGGAACCGGGGAAAAGACCAATATATGCATTTCTTCATATGTCACAAGGTTCCTCAGCTGGGATTACGGGCATACGCTACCACCCCCTGCTAATTTTGTATATTTAGTAGAGACAGGGTTTCTCCTTTTTTGTCAGGCTGGTCTCAAACTCCCGACCTCAGGTGATCTGCCCCCCTCATCCTCGTAAAGTGCTGGGACAACAGGCATGAACCACTGTACCTGGTATATCTGTCCTTTAATTTACCTTTACTAAAGAACCTTATGTATATTTGCGTGTTGGAATTACTCTAGCCTGTCACCCAGGGTGGAGTGCAGTGGCGTGATCTCGGCTCACTGCAAACTCCGCCTCCCAGGTTCAAGCGATTCTCATGCCTCAGCTGTCCAAGTAGCTGAGACGACAGCTGCCTGCCATTGTGCTCCGCTAATTTCTTTTATTATTTTAGTAGAGACAGTGTTTCACTGTGTTTACCAGGATGTTCTCAATCTACTGACCTTGTGATCCTCCTGCCTCGACCTCCTGCCTCATGCTGGGATTATAGGCATGAGCTACAATGCCCGCCCTGCCTCAAGGCTTTTAAAACATGTTAGTGCTATTACATGGCTTCAAATGTTGCAGGTTTTATTGGATGCATTTAAACTTCCTTTGTTTAATAAGATTTGTCAGCCTTTGGTGATGATGATGAGATGCTCCTTTTTCTGTCTCAATCACTTTATTGTCATGTCAGAAATAGCTTAGACTGGCCGGCTGTGGTGGCTCATGCCTCTAATTCCAGTACTTTGGGAGGCCATGGTGGGTGGATCACTTGCAGTCAGGAGTTCAAGACCAGTCTGGCCAACATGGTGAAACCTCAAATCTACTGAATACAAAAATTTGCCAGGTGCGGTGGCTCATACCTGTAATCCCAGCACTTTAAGAGGCCAAGACAGGCAGATAACCTGTGGCCAGGAGTTAAGGACCAGCCTGGCCAACATGGTGAAAGCTCGTTTACTAAAAACACAAAAATTAGCTGGGCATGGTGGTGCACGCCTGTGATCCAAGGTACACAGGAGAATTGCTTGAACCCGAGAAGTGGAAGTTTCAGTGAGCTAAGATAGCGCCACTGAACTCCAGCCTGAACGACACAGTGAGACTCTGGGCTGAAGTAGGAGAATCTCTTGGGCAGGAGAATTGTGCCACAAAACTCCAGCCTAAGTGATAGAGCATGACTCCGTCTCAAAAACAAACAAACAAACAAAAAAGAAATAGCTTAAGCTGGAAGACTTAAGACACAGCAGTATATTTCTCATGAATCTGGAAAGTGGGAACTCCAGGAGCAAGGTGCAGCCACATTGGTTCCTGGTGAGAGCTTCCATCGGGGTTCAGCCCAGCCACCTTCCTGCTGTGTCCTGACGTGGTGGAAAGAGGAACAGGCAAAGAGCTCTTGACTGTCTCTTTTTATAAAAGCACTGATCCTATTCACGAGTAGTCAACAGCCATGACCAAATTCTCTCAAAGGCTCCATGTGCAGGAACATCCTATTGGAGAATGAGAACGCTCAACATGGCTTTTCACCAATAAGAACATTCATTCCAGGGAGCCCGCATCATATTTGTAATGGTTTTATTTTGCAATTTGTTCTATGCAGTGTTTTCTCTGATCTCAGTTTATAAATTTTTCTAGTAAACATTCTGTTTTATATTTTATGCACAGTGAACTAGATAACTGAGGGCAGTGCATATATAGAGAATTGCTGCATTGCCTGGCTGTGACATAACTGTGGTTGTGACATCATAATTGTACCCTGCAACACTGTTAGTCAATTTATTTTTTCCTCTGAGTCCCATGTTCAAGCAATTCTCCTGCCTCAGCTTCCCAAGTAGCTGGGGCTACAGGCATGTGCCACCACGCCCAGCCAATTTTTTGTATTTTTAGTAGTGATGGGGTTTCACTATGTTGGCCAAGCTGGTCTTGAACTCCTGACCTCATAATCTGCCATCCTTAGCCTCCCAAAGTGCTGGAATTACAGGCGTGGCTACCATGCCTGGCCCTTTTTTTTCTTCTCTGAGAGGGAGTCTCATCCCGTCTCCTATGCAAGAGTATAATGGTGTAGTCTCAGCTCATTGTAACCCCATCCTGGGGAGGTTCAAATGATTCTCCTGCCTCAGCCTCTCAAGTAGCTGTAATGAAAGGCACCCACCACCATACCCAGCTAATTTTTTTTTGTATTTTTAATAGAGACAGAGTTTCCCCATGTTGGCCAGGCTAGTTTCAAACTCCTGACCTTGTAATCTGCCCGCCTCAGCCTCCCAAAGTGCTGGGATTACAGGCGTGAGACATTGCACCTGGCCATTTTCAATTGCCATTCCTTATAATGCTGTGTATTATCTTAACCTCAGACATCAGAAGGTAGTGATGTTAACATGTATCTCAGTTCTTATATTGTGTGCTGGTGGCAAGTAGAAGTTGTGGCTTTTTTCATAAAAGGAAATTGTTTAGATTTCTGCAGGTTGTATAAATGGACTTATTTTATTTGCTTGCTGGTCTTACCATGGGTTACAATACTTTATTTTTATGAGTATACATATGGCTTTTTGGTATGTGGTATGCAATATAACTGACACACTCCACTGGCTAATGTCACAAAGTCCTACCAGTCACAGTAGCTCATGCCTGTAATCCCAGGACTTTGGGAGGCTGAGGCGGGTGGATGACTTGAAGTCAGTTGTTTGAGACCAGCCTGGCTAACATGATGACACTTCATCTCTACTAAAAATAGAAAAATTAGCCGGGCGTGATGGCACATGCCTGTAATCCCAGCTACTCAGGAGGCTGAGGCAGGAGAATTGCCTGAACCCGGGAGGCGGAGGTTGCCGCGAGCCCTGATTGCGCTATTGCACTCCAGCCTGGGTGACAGAGCAAGACTCTGTCTGAAAAAAATACAAAAAAATTTTTTAAATGTTACAAAGTGCCTGTTTTGCATGGATATAGGTAATTTTATAATATTTATTCAGAAAAATATTGTATTAACTTTTTTTCTTTTTTTTTTTCTTTTGAGACTGAGTCTCACCTTGTTGCTCACGCTGGAGTGCAGTGGTGTGATCTCAGCTGAATGCAACCTCTGCCTATTGGGTTCAAGTCATTTTTGTCCCTGAGGCTGCAGAGGAGCTGGGACTACCATGCCTAATTTTTATAACCTTTTCTTATTTTCTCAGTGCTACGATTGTTTGACGGTACTGAATTTCCATTGATTTTGGTCATCCTTACATGAGCTCATGAAGGATTATTTATCAATACAGTATACCGTGTGGTTCTTTAGCATTTATTTGTATACAGGAAATATGCTGTAAATATGAAGAATATATATGTTTCTCTTCATTGATGTGACAATGTTATGTTTTTTTTGCAGACTATTACACAGTTTAGGGTCACAGAGGAAAAACACTCTTCACTTTAGGCTCACACATGTTGGTACCGTCTCAGTGTTTTCTCATGATTTTGGAAATAGGCTTCCATAGAAATGGTTTGAAGTCCATGTAATTCTTCTTTATTTATTAATAATCTCACTCCTTTTGTGTTCCTAAACTTTGAAGATCATATTTGGTAAGTTTAAAGTAGGTATTATTTTTGTGTCATGTTTACACATTTCAGCGTTATGTATCTAATTGGAAATCTATTGGTGTTTATATTTTGTAGATATCTCTTCCAGATGCATGATGAAAGAGTTCTCATCCACAGGGCCAGGCAATACAGAAGTGTTCTACACAGGGACATTGGAAACACATGAAAGTCATCACATTGAAAATTTTTGCTTCCAGGAAATTGAGAAAGGTATTCATGACTTTGAGTTTCCGTGGCAAGAAGATGAAAGAAATGGCCATGAAGCACCCTTGACAGAAGCCAAAGAGTTTTCTTGTAGTACAGACCAATACGATCAAAGACATGCTGAAAACAAGCCTATTAAAGATGAGCTTGGATTAAGCTTTCATTCACATCTCCCTGAAGTCCACGTATTTCAGACTGAAGAGAACATTGGTAATCAAGTTGAAAAATCTGTCAACGATGCTTCTTCCGTTTCAGCATCCCAAAGAATTTCTCGTAGGCCCAAAATCCATGTTTCTAATAACTACGGGATTAATTTCCTTTATTCTTCATTTCTCACACAAAAACAGAAAATACACGTGAGAGAAAAACCTTTCCAACGTCATGAGGAGAGTGGCAAAACCTTTAATTGTAGATCACTCTTGAGGAAACATCCAGTAATCTATTTAGGAGAGAAACAATATGAATGTGATGTGTGTGGCAAGGTCTTTAATCAGAAGCAATACCTTGCACAACATCGTAGATGTCACACTGGTGAGAAACCTTACAAGTGTAATGAGTGTGGCAAGTCCTTTAGTGACAAGTCATGCCTTAAACGCCATCATAGAGTTCATACTGGTGAGAAACCTTACAAGTGTAATGAGTGTGACAAGACCTTCAGTTACACGTCATCACTTACATCCCATCGTAGACTTCACACTGGAGAAAAACCTTACAAATGTAATGAGTGTGGCAAAACCTTCAGTCACATGTCATCACTTACATCCCATTATAGACTTCACACTGGAGAAAAACCTTACAAGTGTAACGAGTGTGGGAAGACCTTCGGTCAAAGTTCAGCCCTTGTAAATCATAAGGCAGTTCATACTGGAGAGAAACCTTACAAGTGCGATGAGTGCGGCAAGACCTTTGGTCGAAATTCGTATCTTCTATTTCATAAGGCAATTCATGCTGGAGAGAAACCTTACAAGTGTAATGAATGTGGCAAGGATTTTAAGCGAAAATCAAATCTTGCACTTCATTTTAGACTTCATACTGGAGAGAAACCTTACAAATGTGAAGAATGTGACAAAATTTTCAGTAGCCAATCATACCTTAAAAGACATAGGATAATTCATACTGGAGAGAAACCATACAAATGTAACATTTGTGACAAGGCTTTCAGGCGTGATTCATACCTGGTACAACATACTAGAATTCACACTGGAGAGAAACCTTACAAGTGTATTGAGTGTGGCAAAGCCTTTACGTATCAGTCATCACTTATTCACCATCAAGCAATCCATGGTATAGGGAAACTTTACTAACGTAATGATTGTCACCAAGTTTTCAGCAAGGCTACCACCACAGCAAGTCATCGGAGAATCCATAATGACGAGAGATCTTTTTTTTTTCTTCTTTTTTAAAGACGGGGGTCTCACCACGTTGGTCAGGCTGGTCTTGAACTCCCGACCTCAGGTGATCCGCCTGCCTTGGCCTCCAAAGTGCTTGGATTACAGGCATGAGCCACCACGCCCGGCCCTAAAGAGAGATCTTACAAGTGTAATATGCGGCATATTTTTCAGACATTGTTCAGAACTTGTACTTCACTGGCAAAGTAATACAGGAGAGAAACTGTACAAGTGTAATGAGTGTGGCAAGACCTTTGATCAAAATTCAGCCCTTGTTATTGATAAGGCAGTTTATACTGGAGAGAGACCTTACAAGTGTAATGAATGTGGCAAGGTTATTAACAATCAAACCTTGCATGTCATCATAGATGTTATACTGGTGAGAAACCTTACAAGTGTAATAAATACGACAAGGTTTTTGAACAAAAACCTTGTATGTCATCATAGACTTCATATTAGAGAGAAGTCTCTTCCTACTAGAGAGAAGTTTTGTTTATGTTTTAAAATATCTTAGAGTCTTGCTCTTATTGCTCAGGCTGGAGTGCTGTGGCATGATCTCAGCTCACTGCAACCTCCACCTTCCAGCTTCAAGCAATTCTGCCTCAGCCTCCTGAGTAGCTGATGTTACAGGCACCCGCCACAATGCCCAGCTAATTTTTGTACTTTTATTAGAGACAGTGTTTTGCCATGTTAGGCTAGTCTTGAACTCCTGACCTCAGATGATCACCCACCTCAGTCTTTCAAAGTACTGGGATTACAGGTGTGAGCCACGGTGACTGGCCTGTTTTTTATTTCTTTAACAAAAACTGATAGGGATTTTTAAGGGTGTTGTGTTGAATCTAAATCACTTTGGGTTATATAACCCTTTAAGAATATTTTTCCAATCCATTAGTATTGGTTCTATCTCTGTTTATATATGTTTTTAATCATTTCAGTCAATAGTTGTAAATTTCAGGGTATAAACCTTGCACCTTTTTACATTTACTCCTAAGTATTTCTTTTTTTTTTTTTTTTTTGAGACAGAATTTTGCTCTTGTTACCCAGGCTGGAGTGCTATGGCACGATCTTGGCTCACCGCAACCTCCACCTCCTGGGTTGAAGCAATTCTCCTGCCTCAGCCTCCGGAGTAGCTGGGACTACAGGCGTGCGCCACCATGCCCAGCTAATTTTTGTATTTTTAGTAGAAACGGGGTTTCACCTTGTTGACCAGGATGGTCTCGATCTCTTGACCTCGTGATCCACCTGCCTCGGCCTCCCAAAGTGCTGGGATTATAGGCGTGAGCCACCGTGCCCGGCCACTATTCCTAAGTATTTCTTTAAGTTCTCTAGCAAATGGTGTTTTTTAAATTTTCTTTTAAAATTGTTTATTGATAATTTATGGAAGTTCTACTAATTCTTGGTGCTAATATTGTATTCCACAAATATATAGAATGTGTTTATTAGTTCCAGTAGTCCTTTGGTTGAATCTTTTGTGATTTTCTCCACAGAAGATTATGTCATCTCCAAACAAATATAATTGTACTTCTTTCTTTCTGATTTGGATGAGTTTTATTTATTTGGCTATTTAATTGTTCTGGCAGAAAGCCAGTATTTGTTGAATAGAAGGGATGAGAGCATTCTTGCATCATGTGAGATCCTGCAGAAAAAGCATTGCATTTTCCCTGATTGGTTATTTTTACTGTGGTCGTTTCATGGATAGTCTTTATATTGTTGAGGTAAATTTCCTTCTCTATTTATTTTATTTAGGATTTCTATGATGACTTGATGTTGAATTTTGTGAAATGCTTTTTCTCCATCTATTGAGATTATGTGGTTTTTGTCTTTCATTCTTTTGAAGTGGTATAGCACATTGATTTGCTTGATTGTATTGAAACATCCTTGCATTTCAGAAATAAGTGGCACTTGAATATCTACGATCCTTTTTATATCCTCTTCGATACAGTTTTTTAGGAGAAGCGGTGTTCAAGAAGTTCATGAAAAAATAGGAGAAAATTATGCATGAATTTCATACTTTTTGCGTCAGAATAAACCAGTACAAATCTGTTATCACATGTCTAAACAGACTCTAGTTTGAGGCACTCAGAAGCAAAGACATGAGTTTGAAAAGAGACCCTATGAAAGCAATATAAATTCTGCTAAAATTGATAGAAAAGGAAACACAAATTTATGATGAGAGCAGATGCAGTGGCTCTGGCCTGTGATCCCAGCACTTTTAGAGGCCAAGACAGGTGGGTCACATGAGCCCAGGTATTCAAGACCAGTCTGGGCAACATGGTAAAAAAACCTCCTTCTCTACCAAAACATAAAAATTAGCTGGCCATGGTGGCACATGCCTGCAGGTTGAGCTACTGTGGAGTCTAAAGTGAAAGGATGGCTTGAGCTTAGAAGGTGGAGGGTGCAGTGACCTGTGGTCATGCCACAGCACTCCAGCCTGGGTGATGGAGCGAGCTACTGTTTGAAAAAAAGAATACCTGTGGTAAAATTTGGATAGAAAAATAATGAAATCATTGATGCTTTATAAAAAGGTTATGGGGATGTTGCCAAATAAAAATCAACAGTATGTAAATGGGTAACTCATTTTAAGTTGGGTCAAGACAATGTTGAAAGTGATGCACGGTGCCACAGGCAGATCATCCACATCAGTTTTGTTTTGTTTTGTTTTGTTTTGAGGTGGAGTCTTGCTCTATTGCCAGGCTTGCAATATCTGCATTTTTCGGAGAGACGGGGTTTCACCATGTTAGACAGGATGATCTCGATCTCTTGAGTACATGATCTGCCTGCTTCGGCTTTTCAAAGTGCTGGGATTAGCAGCCTGAGCCACTAAGCCTTGTCCAAATTAGGTTTTTGTTTTCTTTTTTTAATTAATCTTTGTGCCTTTATGAAGAGGACTGACAGGTAACAGTAGAGACAATAGTTAGGAGTTCAAGACCAGCCTGGTTAACATGGTGAAACCCCATCTCTACTAAACTAGCTGGGCATGATGGTGGGCACATGTAATCCCAGCTACTCAGGAGGCTGAGGCAGGATAATCATTTGAACCTGGCAGGTGGAGGTTGTAGTGAGCCAAGATGGTGCCATTGCACTTCAGCATGAGCAAGAAGACTGAAACTGTTTAGAAAAAAAAAACAAGATGTCAAGCCCCTTCTCTTTTGCTCTCTGCCATCATGGTGTGTTTCTGACTCTGCTTCTTCTTGTGTCTTTTCATAAGACATTCAGAATTAAACGATTCCTGGCCCAGAAACAAAAGCAAAATATTCTGATGCTCCAGTGGATTCAGATGAAAACTGATAATAAAATTTGGTATGAGGCCGGGCGCGGTGGCTCACGCCTGTAATCCCAGCACTTTGGGAGGCTGAGGCGGGTGGGTCACGAGGTCAAGAGATCGAGACCATCCTGGTCAACACGGTGAAACCCCATCTCTACTAAAAATACAAAAAATTAGCTGGGCATGGTGGTGCGTGCCTGTAATCCCAGCTACTCAGGAGGCTGAGGCAGGAGAATTGCCTGAGCCCAGGAGGCGGAGGTTGCGGTGAGCCGAGATCGCGCCATTGCACTCCAGCCTGGGTAACGAGCGAAACTCCATCTCAAAAAAATAAATAAAATAAAATGAAATTGGTACAACTCCAAAAGGAAACATTGAAGAAGAACCAAGCTGGGTCTATAAAAAATTGCACATGAGATGGCACACAGATTTATACTCTCTGAAGATCACAATCGTGTTACCATATCAAGCTGAAAATGTCTCCACTATCTGGAGAGGTGCACATGTCTCATTGGGAATATATTTTTTCTCTCTGAATCTTATGAATGCGTTGGTTGGCTGGGTTCAGTAAGGATAGCTTTTTTTTTTTTTTTGAGACGGAGTTTCGCTCTTGATACCCAGGCTGGAGTGCAATGGCGCGATCTCGACTCATCGCAACCTCCGCCTCCTGGGTTCAGGCAATTCTCCTGCCTCAGCCTCCTGAGTAGCTGGGATTACAGGCACGCGCCACCATGCCCAGCTAATTTTTTGTATTAGTAGAGACGGGGTTTCACCATGTTGACCAGGATGGTCTCGATCTCTTGACCTCGTGATCCACCCGCCTCAGCCTCCCAAAGTGCTGGGATTACAGGCTTGAGCCACCGCGCCCGGCCAAGGATAGCTTTAAATCAACAAAGTAGTAAGTTTTGTTACAGTGTCAGCCCACCGGCAGGTAGACATACATTATCTATGCATGTCTACATTATTTATGTGAGCTCCTATGTAAGAAAAACAAAGAGGAGGTGTACCCTCTGCTTTCTGAGGACGCCCTACTGTGTACCTGGAAACTTTCAATAAAATTCCTCATCACTGCACTTGAACACTCACCTTGAATTCTTTACTGCACAAGATCCAAAAATTCTAACGTCGGGCATGGAAGAGTTTTTTGTGTTCAATTATATTTTCTCGACATTTAAAAAGTGAAGTACCTGTAATCCCAGCACTTTTGGAGGCCGAGGCCGGCTGATCACGAGGTCAGGAGTTCCAGACCAGCCATATGGCGAAACCCCGTCTTTACTAAACATACAAAAAATTAGCCAGGCAAGGTGGGGCATTCCTGTAATCCCAGCTACTCGGGAGGCTGAGAGGCAGGAGAATTGCTTGAACCTGGGAGGTGGAGGTTGCAGTGAACGGAGATCACGCCATTGCACTCCAGCCTGGGTGACAGAGCGAGACTCTGTCTCAAAAACAAAAAAATTGAAGTAAAGAGGATTTGTTGCGCCAGGCATAGTGGCTCTCGCCTATAATCCCAGCACTTTGGGAGGCCTAGGCAGGTGGATCACTTGAAGTCAGGAGTTCGAGACCAGCGTGGCCAACATGGTGAAACCCCGTATCTAACAAAAATATAAAACGTAGCCGGGCATGGTGGCTCGAGCCTGTAATGCCAGCTACTCCAAAGGCTGAGGCAGGAGAATTGCTTCAACCCAGAAGGTAGAGCCCGCAGTGAGCCAAGATTTACCCACTGCATTCCAGCCTAGGCGACAGAGGAATACTGTATCTCAAAAAATAAAAAAGTAATTTAAAAAGGAAAGTAATCTCTTCCACGAATGTGCTGGGACAAATAACTGAATATCCACATGGAAAGGAAAAACTCTGGATCCCTATGTGACACCATAAAAAATTTTATTTAAAAATGTTAACAACAATAACAAAAAAGACATGGAAAACGGAGCCCTGCGGGAAGGGGTGTTGCTTTGTCGCCCAGGCAGGCCTCAAACCCCAGGCTCAGCGATCCTCCCGCCGCTGCTTTCTGAGTAGCTGGGACCTCAGTCTCCCGCCCTCGCGCCCTCACGTCTGCCCTGTTCAAGCAGCAGGTGGTGACGTCACTCCTCCCTGGCCTGAGCACTTAACTTAGTCCCGCATCCCAGCCGGTGGCGTTCGGGAAGTCTCTGAAGCTGAGCTCGGGTGGACTCTCTCCCGAGTGAATGGAGAGTAGAAAGGGAGAGGATTTCTGTTCTGTTCTGTGGGCGTCAGCATGAAGTCGTACGTTCGGCCCAAGCAAGGGATTTGCATTTCACATTCTGGTTTGCATCCCCGTTCCAGACAATCCCAGGGTTTTTGACTCCAGCCTGAGCCTTGCTGGCCGGTCTCGCCTCCAAAACCCAAAAACAGGCGCTGGGAGCGAGGCTGAGAGACGAACAGGTGCAGGCCCGCGCCGCCCTCTGCTGGTTCTGAAGGGCAAGGTCTCTCCGCCTCGCGCCCCGCCCCTTCCTCGCCCCGGCCCCGCCCACCTCCGCGCGGGTCCCGCCCGGGCCTGGCTTCAGTCCTGCGCGCGCAGACGCGGGCAAACCCGGAAGTCGATCGCCTCGAGTTCAGGTCCCTTGGCGTCGCGTGAGTTTTCCACTATCTTGTGTTAAGTATGCGCGTCCGAGGTCCCTGGCGCTTCTGTACCTGGGACGTGGGGTCCCCACAGACCTGGAAATTCTCGCCCTTCTTCCTTCGCACAGAGCAAATTGGGACGTCCTCCTGTGACTCTCCGAGGGTCGCTTCCTTTTGGGTTTAAAGTCGCCCTGAGGCTGGTCCCGTCCTGGTTTTTCTGCTGCAGGACAATGTATAGACTTCCTGTGGCTTAGTGTTTCGGCCCAAAACCTTTTTCTGACTCCTCCCGCCCCGCGCCTTTTGAAGTCCTCACCCGAGAGGTGGATTCCTGCCCTGGGCGCCTCCCACCCTCGTCCTCGTCGGTCCACTGAGCGGAGCGCCGCAGCCCCGGTCCCGGGGAGGCCGCGTCCTCTGTCTGGTCGTGGGATCCTGCAGACCCCGTCTTTGTCTTAAGGCACCGTCACCCCCACCTCCCTCATTTTTGTGCCAGGCCCTGATGCTTCCCAGGTCTCCCATCGGCAGTCACTGCTTCCCCTGACCTCGCGTTGGGGAGGGGCCCGGGGCCTGTCCTGTGACATGGGGTGTTCTTGCCTGCCCAGCTTCAGTCCCTGGAAAATGCGCTCTTCTGGGATGCAGGCGTGTTACTTCCAACCCTCCTGTGATTGTGTGGGCCAAAGGGATCAGGAGACAGAGCAGTGAAAAACCTAAGAGAGAAAAGAATGAGAAAGATCCATAACGATGGCAAAGTAGAGAATAGGTGAGGGATTGGCAAGAGATAGCAAAGGTGGGAGAGAAAAAAAAAGGATAAAGCAGGAGGAGAAAAGCAACTAGAGAAATGTAGAAAAAGGCTCGATGTACAGAGAGATGAACGACAGCAAAGAGGGAGGCTCGTGAGAGTGAGGGACACGAGGAGGGATTTGGAGCCCGGGCAGACAGAGCCGAGTGGGGCTGGTGGCAAGGAGAACAGAGGGAGGGAACAAAACCACAGCAGGGAGGACACCTGGAAATCTGGGGTGCCAGAGAGTGGGGGCAGGCGGGTATATCAGGGAAGAAAGAATTTAATAGGGATAGCAGAGAAGGCACAGAGAGGGGAGAAGAGGCGGACATCCATGGAGATTGAGGACGATCGAAAAATTGGAGAGGAGCAACAAGAGGTTAAATAAGTTGTGAGGATGAAGCAGAAGAGGCGGAAGAGAAGGAATAGAGGGAAGAAGGGGATAGACAGCAGGAGAGGAGAGGGGTACAAAGTGAGGAGCAGAATCCCAGGGATAAAGAAAACAGCTTTGTCTAGGGAAAAATAGAAGAAGAATGAGTAAGAACAGAAGGCAAGGTACAGAACAAAGAGGGCTATCCAGAAAGAGTACGAGTGAAAGAAGCACCCAGAAAATAGCAGGAGGAAAGCAACTCCGAGTTTGAAAAGGAGTTACTCTGCTGCCTTTCATCTTCAGCGAGATGAGACCTCTGCCTCCTATGGTCAAGCAATTCTCCTGACTCAGCCTCCCAAGTAGGTGGGCTTATAGCCGTCAACCACCATGCCCAGCTAATTTTTGCATTTTTAGTAGAGACGGGGTTCCTCCATCTTGGCCAGGCTGGTCTCGAATTCCTGACCTGAAGTGATCTGCCCATCTTGGCCTCCCACAGTGCTGATTTTACAGGCGTGAGTCACTTTGCCCAGCCATATATATATATATATATATATATTTTTTTTTTTTAAAGAACCACTTTTGCCATATTGTCCAGGCTGGTCTTGAACTCCTCGGCTCAAGACTCCCAAAGTGATGAGATTACAGGCATGAGCCACTACACACAGCCTGTTTTTTAATTAAAAAAAAATTACTTCTGAAATGACTTTTGTTAGAATATTGTTTTGATAGTCTTTACCTGTCGCCCAGGCTGGAGTGCAGTGATGTGATCTCAGCTCACTGCAATCTCTGCCTCCCAGGTTAAAGAATTTCTCCTGCCTTAGCCTCCCAAGTAGCTGGGATTACAGGCACCCGCCACCATGCCTGGCTGATTTCTGTATTTTTATTAGAGATGAAGTTGCATCATATTGGCTGGGCTGGTCTTGAACTCTGAACACCATGATTCACCAACCTTGGTCTCCCAGATTGCTGGGATTATAGGCATTAGGCATGAGCCAACATGTTGGGCATTTTTTTAATTTTTTTTTTTACTTTAAATAGAGTTAATGCAATATTAATTGGCTGTAGATGTTATAAGAATGCACAGCCCCATTTTCAGGAACAAATCGATGAGACAGGGATATGAGAGAGAGGGAAGGCAAAGGCTTTTCCCAGTCCAGGTCACTTCTTTGCGGGGAGGCCTTCTCAGAGCTTTGGGTAAGTGACGAGGCGCCTTAAGTTCTGTGGTCCCAGCTGCTCAGGCTCCACGGCCTCGGCTTAAAGTCCTGTAGCAGGAACCCCATCCCACATTCAGGCTCCAGGATGCCCCAAGGCCGAGCTGCAATCCGGGCGCGGTGGATGCACAAAAAGAACGCGTTCACCCTAAAGTCATTTTTTTTTTTTCAAGATAGAGTCTCACTCTTGTCACCCAGGCTGGAGTGCAGTGGTGCAGTCTTGGCTCACTGCAACCTCTGTCCCCTGAACTCAAGTGATCCTCCCACCTCAACCGCCTAAGTAGCAGGGACCACAGATACCCTACAGATGTCCACCAGTGTGCTTGGCTAAGTGTTTGTATTTTTGGGAGAGATCGGATTTCACCATGTTGCCCAGGCTGGTCCCAAACTCCTGAGTTCAAACCATGCACACACCTTGGCCTCTCAGAGTGCTGAGATTACAGTTGTGAGTCACTGCACCCAGCCTCTGCATGGGGTTTGGCAAGGGCTGCGTCTGTGCCCTGAAGGGGATCTCATTCCAGCCCAGCTCCTCACTGCTGCAGCGTGTGTGTGGGCTTCTTCAGGAGGGAAGTGGGTTGTGAAGAAAGGAGTCAAAAGTCATTTAGTTTTCCTGTAGGAGTTTATCTTCCCTGGTGCAGTGGGCAGCAGAGGGAACCGTATTTCCTCAGGGTAAAGTCTTCTTTTTATGCATCGTTGTGTTATAGGGAGGAGGTGTGTTGATTCTGAGCAATAAACAACATATTTTTGACATTCAGGATTGACTTCTAAAGACTCTTGATACGTGAGGAAGAAACCCGGAAGAGGAAGAGGAAAGCGAAGGAGCCAGGGATGGCTCTTCCTCAGGTGAGACGATCTTCTCGGTGGATTGTTCTGTCTCCTTCCTGCTTGCAGTTGGGAATCTTCTCTGAGTCTGAAGCGTCCTGCCTGACAGGTTTGCTGGTGCTCACCCATGCCTTCCCTCAGTCCCTCTCATCTCGCTTAGATTCCATCTCTGGTGACTCAGTGACATGAGCTTGGGAAGAGGCTGCACTGGGCATGGTCCCGGGAAGGGCTCACCCCAGACGTGGATGGAGACGGGGTGTGGGCCCTGTGGTGTCAGGGCTGCTGGGCAGCAGGGAGTGTTCAGGGGCCACGTCTGGATGCGCCGTCAGCTCTCTGTAGACCAGGAGTGGAGCAGCTGCCCATGGAAGTCACATATTAATGTGCACAAAGTACATGGTAAATTCTAGAAAGGGAGTCCAATAATGGCCAAGTGTGGTAGCTCATGCCTGTAATCCCAGCACTTTGGAAGACCGAGGCGGGTGGATCACTTGAAATCAGGAGTTTGAGACTAGCCTGGCCAACATGGTGAAACCCTGTCTCCACTAAAATTACAAAAATTAACTGGGCATGGTAGCGTGTGCCTGTAGTTCCAGCTACTTGGGAGGCTGAGGCAGGAGAATCGCACAAACCCAGGAGGCAGAGGTTGCATCGAGCCAAGATCACAACACCGCACTCCAGTCTGGTGACAGAACCAGTCTCTGTCTCAAAAAACAAAAACAAACAAACAAATACAAAAAATTAGCCAGGCGTAGTGGCACGTGCCTGTAGTCCCAGCTACTCGGGAGGCTGAGGCAGGAAAATTGTTTGAACTGGGAGGTGCAGGTTGTAGTGAGCCGAGGTTCCGCCAGTGCACTCCAGTCTGGGCAACAGACGGAGACTCCGTCTCAAAAAACAAATAAAGACGTGATTGAGGTGAAGGGTCACGCTGTAACATACTTCACTGATTCCCTCGGCCCTTTTGCCTCTGTTGTACAGTAGCCACTATTTTTTTGGTTATGCTAATGTTTGGGAAAAGATGTCTTGTATTTCCTGCATCATAACGACATCAGTTCTGCTTTGCCTAGTTTAATTACTTATGAATAAAACAACCAAATTTCCTTTAAAAAAAAAAAAAAAGAAAAAATTTTTTCTGGCCAGGCGTGGTGGCTCACGCCTGTTATCCCAGCACTTTGGGAGGCCGAGGCAGGTGGATCACGAGGTCAAGAGATCGAGACCATCCTGGTCAACAAGGTGAAACCACGTCTCTACTAAAAAAAAAAAAAAGTACAAAAATTAGCTGGGCGTGGTGGTGTGTGCCTGTAATCCCAGCTACTCAGGAGGCTGAGGCAGGAGAATTGCTTGAACCCAGGAGGCGGAGGTTGCGGTGAGCCGAGATCGCGCCATTGCACTCCAGTCTGGATAACAACAGCAAAACTCCGTCTCAAAAAAAAAAAAAAAAAAAAAAAAATTTTCTGTCTGATTTTATACTACATTTTTCGCTAATTGAATGAGTTACTGTTTTCTTGACTCCAAAAATCTTACTAATTAGAATGGAAAGTTCACACACAGATAGGAATGATACAAGGTGTTTTAGTCCATCTTTATTATAAGAATATGAAACCAACCTAAATAATAGCATTAAACCATTAAACTTTCATTAAACCATTCTTAGCACATTAAGCTCATGCAGACTGTGGTGTTACTGTGGAGAGGCTTGTGAAACGGGAGTCTTTGGTCAAAATGGTTATAATTCTCTCAAATATAGGAGCAGTACTTCTTTTTTTTTTTTTTTTAAATTCAGGGGAAAGCATGAATGCAGTCTCCTACTACCGCAGATTATGCAGTCAAGTTTCCCACATCTGGGGAAATCTCAGGGGTCAGCACATACGGAGTGCAATGGATAAGCCTCGCTCCGGGAAAAACCACCTTCACAATCATTATATGTCTTTTTTGTCCTTATGGGATGAAGCCATATTTTTATTCCAACTATTATTATTACGATTTTTTGAGACCGAATCTCTCTCTGTTGTGCAGGCTGGAGCGCAGTGGCATGAACTCAGCTCACTGCAACCTCCGCCTTCCAGGTTCAAGGGATTCTCCTGCCTCAGCCTCCCAAGTAGCTGGGATTATAGGCACATGCGACCATGCCCAGATAATTTTTTTTTGAAGTTTTAGTAGAGACGGAGTTTCACCATGTTAGCAGGCTGATCTCAAACTGCCGACCTCAGGTGATCCACCTGCCTCGGCCTCCAAGAGTGTTGGGATTACCTGTGTGAGCCACTATTCCCAGCTTACCAATTATTAAATATATATTTTTATATTTAAACACCACGTGATGTATGTATTTGTTTTGTGGTAAAGCTCCAAGCAAAGCTGTAGCTTAGCCCCTTGGCCATAAAGCACCTCCTTTCCCTGTTACGTCCTCCACCCTCCTTCCAGCCTCACCCAGGACCCACTACTGTCAATTCTGTGTCAGGTGTCAGGGCAAGTCTGGTACTCGTGTATTTCTGAATTGTTATGATGCTTTAGAAATAATTCTGCAGTAAATTGAAAAAAAATTTTGCATATTTACTTTTTTACTTTAGCTTTGGGGCTACATGTGAAGGTTTGTTACATGGGTAAAGTCATGTCACTGGGGTTTTTGTACAGATTATTTAATCACTCTGGTACTAAGCCCAGTACCCCATAGTTAGTTTATTTCTTTATCTTTTTGAGATCGAGTTTTGCTCTTGTCAGTCAAGCTGGAATATAGTGGCATAATCTCAGCTCACTGTACCCTCCACCTCCTGTGTTCCAGTGATTCTCCTGCCTCAGTCTCCCAAGTAGCTGGTATTACAGGTGCCTGTCACTGCACCTGGCTAATTGTTGTATTTTCACTAGAGACAAGGTTTCACCATGTTGGCCAGGCTAGTCTCAAACTCCTGACCTCAGGTGATCCACCTGCCTCAGCCTTCCAAAGTGCTGAGATTACAGGTGTCAGCCACCATCCTGCCCTCCAGTAGTTATTTTTCTGCTCCTCTCCTTCCTCCACCCTCCACGCTCAAGTAAACCCCAGTGCCTGTTTTTTCTTCTTTGTGTTCCAGTAAATATATTGCTTTGAAATTTGATCCTGCAAGTTGTGAAACTTTACATGTTCTCATGTTAGTAGACATGGCTAGCTTGGTCTTTGACATCTGCATTGGAAATCTGCTGGATGACAACATGTGGGTCCTGTGCAATTTTCCTCTGTGTTAACAGTGCCACAGTGGCTGCCTCTGTGTGCGTCTGCGTGACTACAGATATCTGAAGATTCCTCCAGGTCTGGCAGTGGAAAGAGTGATTTCTTCTTCTAGGAGGGGCATTTCCTGTTTTCTTAGATCTGACAAGATCCCCTGGCCCCGCCCTGCCCCCCAGCTGCCAAAGTATCCTTTTCCACCAAGATGAGATTCCTCTTCAGTTAAACAAAACTTGCTACTTTTTATATTGTTAAAACCTTTATGTATGTATATATAAACACACACATATATGCATACACGTGCATATATACATACACGTATATGTTTTATTTTTATTTTTTACACGTATATATTTTAAAAATCTTTTATATTTTGAAAATCTGGAGAAGATGACAACACTTTTTATTACCATGTAGTTTTTGTGAGTCTGTGTAGGTTTTATTTTGTGGACATGCATATATACAAAGCAGATTTTTATACGTTTGGTAATTTTGCTTTAATGCATTTTATTTTGTTTTGAGATGGGGTCTTGCTCTATTGCCCGTGCTGGAGTGCAGAACCATGATCTTAGCTCACTGCAACCTCCACCCTCAGGGTCAAGCTGTCCTCCCACCTCAACCTCCCAGATAGCTGGGACCACAGGTGTGTGCCACCATGCCTGACTAATTTTTTTTTTTTTTTTTTTAAAAAGGAGTTTCTGTTGACCAGGCTAGAGTGCAGTGGTGTGATCTTGGATCACTGCAACCTCTGCCTTCCAAGATCAAGCAGTTCTCCTGCCTCAGCCTCCTGTATAGCTGGGATTACAGGCATGTGCCACTGTGCCCAGCTGAAGTTTAGTTTCTGACCTTTCATTGTGTACGTTGTCATCTCTGAAGACATCACTCATGCTCTGTCTCACCTAGATACTAAATGTCACTTGGTGTGTCAATCACAATTTCTAACATTTCTATAACAGAAACTCTGCATTGATTTTTTGTTTGTGTATTTCTTGTATTATCCACAAACATAAGAAATCCATACCGAGAGGGCATCCTGACCTCTTCGAAAAGTATAATAAACACAACTGGGAAGACATACTGTGGTGAAAAATCCCTTTCTCCATTTGTCAGAACATTCCCTACAATTAAATCTGTGCTTTCACCTCTCTCCTCTTCTCATTCTCTGTAAAGATCAGAACTCCTCCCATAACCATGTGGTTAAAGTGTGTTTTCATTTCAGGGTCTATTGACATTCCGGGATGTGGCCATCGAAGTCTCTCAGGAGGAGTGGAGATGCCTGGACCCTGCTCAGAGGACTTTATGCAGGGACGTGATGTTGGAGAACCACAGGAACCTGGTCTCCGTGGGTGAGTCCAACTTCCCTCTAGAAGCGGGAACGTGCCCTTGCGTGTGTTCGTATTTTCCCTTGTTGCCTCTTGGGAGCCGCGTCCTTGCTGGACTAAAATAGAAGCCGTATTGATTTGGAAATGAAAAGCTTCATGATGCAGCATCTGGACTTTAACTGTCCCCTTTGTTTAGATGTTGTGCGTTCTTCATGATACCTCAGAGGGGGTTCCAGAACTAAAGGGGTTCTAAAACCTAGGCAGTGACTCACGCCTGTAATCCCAGCACTGTGGGAGGCTGAGTCTTATGGATCACTTCAGGTCAGGAGTTCGAGACCAGCCTGGCCAACATGGTGAAACCCCATCTCTACTAAAAATAGAAAACTTAGCTGGGCGTGGTGGTGCACACCTGTAATTTCAGCTACTAGAACGGCTAAGGATAAAGAATCACTTGAATCCGGGAGGTGAAGGTTGACGTGAGCTGAGATCGTGCCACTGCACTCCAGCCCGGGTGACAGAGTGAGACTGTCTTAAAAAACAAAAACATAAACAAAACCTTCTGGTAGACGTTAAAGATACCCAGTTCCCTGTTAGCTATTCATGTATTTTTGATTCAGTACTTCTTATAAGAGAGCTCCATGTCCACCTATTACAGCGCTCTCAAAGCATTCAGAAGGAGAAAGTCAGTGGAGGAATTTCTGTAATGTTTTTCTAGGTCCATCTGTATTGTCCTCTTTCCTACTGAAACATAGGCTGGGACTCTAGAAAAGCTCCAGCACGTCGCATTCATATATATGTACACATAGACGCAGGAGCCTCTTTCTGACCTGTTTATCCATGTTGGAGCCAGGGAAAGAGCCCTGGACTGTGGAGAGTGAAGTGAAAATAGCAAAGCGTCCAGCTGGGTGGGAACGTATTACAGGTGTAAACACAGGTGGAGCTCAGATGGGCAGAGTGGAAGCTGCACTTTCAAATAGTGTGTGGGGAAACTCTGCAAGTGGGAGAATTCTGTGGGAAAGAAGAATCTAAATCCTGCGATGTCTGAATGCACATCTTTCTTTGCCCCCACTTATTCCTCTGCTCCTTACTTTTTTATTTATATATTTATTTATTGATGAGACGGAGTCTCGCTCTGTGGCCCAGGCTGAAGTGCAGTGAGTTATTGTGCCAATAGCTCACTCCAACCTCTGCCATCTGGGTTTACGTGATTCTCCTGCCTCAGCCTCCCAAGTAGCTGGGACTACAGGTGCGCACCACCACACCTGGCTAATTTTTGTATTTTTGGTAGAGACAGGGTTTCACCATGTTGACCAGGCTGGTCTTGAACTCCTGACCTCAGGCAATCTGCCCCCCTCAGGCTCCCACAGTGCTGGGATGACAGGTGTGAGCCACCACGCCCGGCCCCTCTCTCTTTAGATGTGCAGTAGTTTGATCTTCGGGCGTTCTAGCGGTGCTGCAGCTCAGAGACAAAGGCAGAGTGTTTATCCTGATGAGCAGCACCGTGTCGTCTGGCTTCTGTGACCTCTTTGGTTTCTTGCCTCTGTGGCACAGGGAGGGCTGTCAAAGGGTCTCTTCCCCCTGCGGTCTCCTCTGTACTTGATTCCATCTGATGCTCCGTTCTCTGTCCCTGTAGCTCAGAGCTGAGGCCTCCATACACCTGCCCCTTGACCTATGCAGGTTCCATCCCATTTCCTGTACTCGCAACACCTAGTCAGGAGGTGGGAAACATGGGCTGCTGCTCCTTTGCATCTGGGGCCCGGGATATGGCATGGAGCCCTCCTGCTTGTTCAAATAGTCTGCTTGTCTATTTAAAATAGAAAAACAGTCCACGCATGGTGGCTCACACCTGTAATCTCAGCACTTTGAGAGGCTGAGGCGGGCTGAGGCAGGCAGATTGCTTGAGGTCAAGAGTTTGAGACCAGCCTGGCCAACATGGTGAAACTCCCTGGCCAACATGGTGAAACTCTACTAAAAATACAAAAGGAGCCAGGCATTGTGGCAGGCTTCTGTAATCCCAGATACTTATGAGACTGAGGCAGGAGAATCTCTTGAACCTGGGAGGAAGAGGTTGCAGTGAGCTGAGATCCTGCCACTGCACTCTAACCTAGCTGACAGAGTGAGACTCTGTATCCCCACCACACACACACACACACAAAAAGCAACATACAAAGTGTTTTTTGTACTCTCACATGGCACTGAGCACAAAATGCCTCCCTTCTGATCATCCAAATATGTGGAATTACCCCCACCACATCCCAATCTTGGACGGACACAATCTGAATGTCCTGTAGTTTAATTCAGTTCTGACACTGCCTACCTGGAGTTAGCGTCAGATCTCATAGGTGAAGGGTTGAGTCCCCAGGCTGGCAAGGCCGGCCTCCGACCTCAGATGCCAGTTGCAAGTGTAGATTGTCACATGTTCCTCTGACCAACCAGCTGTGAGTTGGGCTCCCTGAACCTTTTTGTTGGGTTTGATTACTTTGCTAGGGCAGCCATCAAAGCTTAGTGAAACACCTCCTTAGGTTCTTGATGAAGGATGTTTCACCAGACTCAGATGGACAGCCAGAGGCGGAGATCCACAGGGGGAGGCACTCACATGTGAATCAGTAGTCATTCTCTGAGGTAACAGTTCCACACATTGATATAAGACAAAGAACACAAAGACTAAATACAAGCCAAGATCACGTGTAATATATAGAAATGTCCTAGATGAAAGTAGCAGTGGCTGAAACAAGTAACAGTGAACGTAAAACCAGAGGCATCTTTTTTTTTTTTTTTTTTTGAGACAGAGTTTCGCTCTTGTTACCCAGGCTGGAGTGGAATGGCACGATCTCGGCTCACCGCAACCTCTGCCTCCTGGGTTCAGGCAATTCTCCTGCCTCAGCCTCCTGAGTAGCTGGGATTACAGGCACGTGCCACCATGCCCAGCTAATTTTGTATTTTTAATAGAGACAGGGTGTCTTTTTGTTGGTCAGGCTGGTCTCGAACCCCCAACCTCATGTGATCCCCCCCCGCCTTGGCCTTCTAAAGTGCTGGGATTACAGGTGTGAACCACCCTACCCGGCCTATCTGTCCTTTTCTTTACCTTTACTGAAGAACTTGATATATATTTGTGGTTGAAGTTACTCTTTAACTTTCTTTCTTTTTTTTTTTTTTTTTTTTTGAGTCTTGGTCTGTCACCCAGGCTTGACAGCAGTGGTGCGATCTCCGCTCCCTGCAACCTCTACCTCCTGGGCTCAAGTCAAGTAATTCTCCTGCCTCAGCCTCCAAAGTAGCTGGTACTACAGGCGTGTCACCATGCCTGGCTAACTTTCTGTATTCTTTTAGTAGAGACGTGGTTTCACCGTGTTAGCCAGGATAGTCTTGATCTCCTGACCTTGTGATCCTCCTGCCTCAGTCTCCCACGGTGTTGGCATTATAGGGGTGAGCCACCGTGCCTGGCCTACCTCAAGGTTATTAAAACATGTTAGTGCTATTAGATGGCTTCCAGACAATTCCAGGGCTTTTGAATCAGGCCTCAACCTTCCTGGACGGTCTCACCTCGAAAACCTGAGAAACAGAGGCGCTGGGATCAAGGCTGAGAGACACACACATGCTGCCCCCCACATCTCTGCGGGTTCTGAAGGGTCAGGTCTCTCCGCCTTGCGCCCCGCCCCTACCTTGCCAGGCCCCGCCCACCTCCCTGCAGGCCCCGCCCAGGACGGACTTCCGTCCTGCGCACGCGCACTCGCGCAAAGCGGGAAGCGGCTCGCGTCGAGCGAAGGTCCGTTTGTGACGCGCGAGTTTCGCTGTACTGAATTCAGTCTCTGCTTCCCATGTGCCCAGCGCTTCTGTATCTGGGACGTGGGCCCACAGAACTGGAAATTCTCACCCGTTTTTCTTCACCCAGAGCAAATTGAGACGTCCCCGTGAGAGTCCGAGGGTCGCTCCCTTTTGGGTGTAAAGTCGCTCTCAGGTTTGTCCCGTCCCTGGTTTTTCTGCTATAGGGCACTGTATACACTTCCTTTTCCTGCTCAAGACCTTTTTCTAACTCCTCCCGCTCCTCCCTTTTATTTTATTTATTTATTTATTTATTTTGTTTGAGACGGAGTTTCGCTCTTGTTTCCCAAGCAATGGCGCGATCTCGGCTCACCGCAACCTCCGCCTCCTGGGTTCAGGCAATTCTCCTGCCTCAGCCTCCTGAGTAGCTGGGATTACAGGCACGCGCCACCATGCCCACCTAATTTTTTTTTTTTTTTTGTATTAGTAGAGACTAGGTTTCACCATGTTGACCAGGATGGTCTCGATGTCTTGACCTCGTGATCCACCCTCCTCGGCCTCACAAAGTGCTGAGATTACAGGCTTGAGCCACCGCGCCCGGCCTATTTTTTTTCTTTTTTTAAAAAAGACGGGGTTTCACCATGTTAGTCAGGCTGGTCTTGAACTCCCGACCTCAGGTGATCCGCCCGCCTTGGCTTCCAAAGTGCTTGGATTCCCGGTGTGAGCCACCACTCCCGGCCCCGCCCCTCGCTTTTTAAAGTCCTCACCGGACAGGGGGACAGGGGGATTCCCGCCCCGGGCGCCTCCCACCCTCACTCTCGCCGGCCCACTGAGTGCAGCGCCGCCGCCTCAGTCCCTGGGAAGACGCGTCCTCTGCCTGGTCGTCGGATCCTGCAGACCCCACCGTTGTGCTAAGGCGCCGTCGCCCCCACGCCTCCCTCCTTGTGAGGGGCCCTGCCGCTCCCCAGGTCTCCCCTCCTCAGTTACCGCTTCCGCTGAGCCCGCATTGGGGAGGTGCCCGGGACCTGTCATGTGCCACGGGGTGGTCTTGCCTGTCCAGCTCCAGCCTCTGGAAAATTGGCTCCGAGCAGTAGAAAACCTGAGACAGAAAAGAAGAGTGAGAAAGACCCATAACAGATGGCAAAGTTGAGGATGGGTGAGGGATTTGCCAAGAGACAGCAAAAGTAAAATAAAAAAAAAAAAAAAAAAAAAAGCAGGAGGAGAAAAGCAAGTGGAGAAATGTAGAGAAAAGCGAGATGTAGAGAGAGATGAAGGACAGCAAGGTAGGGATGGGGCAGCAAACAGGGAGGCTCATGAGAGTGAGAGAGAGGAGGAGGGATTTGGAGCCGGGGCAGACAGAGCAGAGGGTGCTGGTGGCAAGGAGAATAGAGGGAACCACAGCAGGGAGGACACCTGGGGACGTGGGGTGCCAGAGAGTGGGGACGGGGGTATAGCCGGGAAGAGAGAATTTAACAGGGAGAGCAGAGGAGGGGCAGAGATGGAATAAGAGTCGGAAATATATGGAGATTGAGAATGATCGAAAGATTGGGGAGAAGGAGCAACAAGAGGTTAAGTAAGTTGTGAGGATGAAGCAGAAGAGGCGGAAGAGAAGGAATAGAGGGAAGAAGGGGATAAACAGCAGGAGAGGAGAGGGGTACAAAGTGAGGAGCAGAATCCCAGGGAAAAAGAAAAGAAAGGAAGAGCTAGACAGAGAAGAGGAGAATGAGAGAGATGTGCAGAATTAGGGAGGGATGCAATCAACGTGATGAAAAGTAATAGAGAAAGAGGAGCTGGGCGCAGGGGCTCCCGCCTGTAATCCCAGCAGTTTTTAGGAGACTGAGGCAAGGGGATGCTTGAGTCCAGGAGTTTCAGCCCAGCCTGGGCAACATAGTGGGACCTCATCTCTACCAAAGATCCTGACCTTGTGATCCACCCACCTCCACCTCCCAAAATGCTGGGATTACAGGTGTGAGCCACCACATGTGGCCAGGGACTTTCTTCTCTCTGCATGATTTCTGGTGCGGTGGGCAGCAGAGGCCCGCCTTTCTACAGGGTGAGGTCTCCCCCCTTTGTGTGTGTTTTCATAGGAAGGGAGTCAGTTTTTTCCAACGTTAAGTCTTAAATTTTTTTCACATACAGGGTTGATTTCTAAAGACTCATGTTCCGTGAGGAAGAAGCTCATAAGAGGCAAGAAAAGGAGCCAGGCATGGCTCTTCCTCAGGTAAAGTGATACTCCTCAGTGGATTCATCTGTCTCTTTCCTCTCTGAAATGCCAGGTATTGTAGTAGCCAGTCTGTTCTGGGTCTGAAGCATCCTGCCTGACACGTTGGCTCACACTCACTCATGCCTTCCCTCAGTTCCTGTCATCTGCTCTGAGATTCCATCTCCTGTGACCCAGTGACATGAACCTGGGAAGAGGCTCCACTGGGCATGGTGATGGGAAGGGCTGACACCCAGACCTGGATTGACACGGGGTGTGGGCCTTGTGGTGTCAGTGCTGCTGGGCAACCTGGATGGTTCAGGGGCCACATCTGGATATCAGCTCTTTGCGACCAGATCAGAGAAACCACGTATGAAACACATAGGTTAATGTGCACAGATGTGTGGTGAATTCTGGAAAAGGAAACCAGTAAGGGGAGATATTTTGTTTGTTTGTTTGTTTTTTTAGATAGAGTCTCACTCTGTCACCAGGCGTGAGGCGGGAGTGCAGTGGCGCGATCTCGGCTCATTGCAACTTCCAACTCTCGGGTTCAAGCAATTCTCCTGCCTCAGCCTCCCGAGTAGCTGGGACTGCAGGCACGCGCCACCACACCCAGCTAATTTTTTTGTATTTTTAGTAGAGGCGGGGTTTCACCATGTTGGCCAGAATGGTCTCGATCTCTTGACGTCGTGATTCGCCTGCGTTGGCCTCACAAAGTGCTGGGATTACAGGCGTGAGCCACTGGGCCTGGCAGGGGAGATATTTTGTAACTGATTTGGTAATGCAGTGGAAGCCACACTAGTAGATCAACACATCTCTGACTCCAAACTTTTTTTTTTTTTAAGAGACATGTTGTTGGTCTGGGTGCAGTAGCTCATGCCTATAGTCCCAGCACTTTGGGAGGCCGAGGCGGATGGATCACTAAAGGTCAGGAGTTCGAAAGCAGCCTTGCCAACATGCTGAAACCTCGTCTCTACTAAAAATTCAAAAATTAGCTGGGTGTGATGGTGCATGCCTGTAATCTCTGCTACTCAGGAGGCTGAGGCAGGAGAATCACTTGAGCCCAGAAAGTGGAGGTTGCAACAAGCCAAGACTGTGCTGCACTCCAGCCTGGGTGATAGATAGAGACTCTGTGTGGAAAAAAAAAAAAAGCGAGCATAATGGTGGCTCACACCTGTATTCCCAGCGCTTTGGGAGGTTGACGCAGGTAGATCACGATGTCAGGTATTTGAAACCGTCCTGGCTAACGTGGTGAAACGCTGTCTCTTCTAAAAATAAAAAAAATTGGCTGGGCATGGTGGCACCTGCCTATAGTCCCAGGTACTCGGGAGGCTGAGACAGGAGAATCGCTTGAGCCTGGGAGGCAGATGTGGCAGGGAGCCCAGATCGTACCATTGCAATACAGACTGGGCAACAGTGCGAGACTCCATCTCAAAAAAACAAAAAAAAAGACAAAGGAGAAAATGTGTCATTCTGTGGCCCAGGACTGGAGTACAATGGCATAATGCTGGTTTACAGCAGCCTTGAACTCCTGGGCTCAAGTCATCCACACTTTACCCTCCCAAAGAGCTAGAATGATGAGGCACGTGTCAGCACACGCAGCAGCTAATTAATCTTTTATTTATTGATTTTTTAAAACAGTGTTGCTCTGTCACCCGGTCTGCAGTGCAGTGGTGCGATGTCAGCTCACTGCAGTCTCCACCTCCTGGGTTCAAGCAATTCTGCTTCATCCTTCTGAGTAGCAGGGATTATAGGCACTTGCCACCACGCCCCACTAATTTTTGTATTTTTAGTACAGTCAGGCTTTCACCATGTTGGCAAGGCTGGTCTCGGTCTTCTGACCTTGTGATCTTCCGGGCTTAGCCTCCCAAAGTGCTGGGATTACAGGCAGGAGCCACCGCGCCAGGCTGGTCTCAAACTCTTGACCCCAAGTGATCTGCCCGCCTTGGCCTCCCAAAGACTTGGGATTATAGGCGCGAGCCACCCCGCCTGGCCTTGTGTTTCCTTTTTGTTTGTGTATTTTTTATATTGTCCATAAAACCAGGACTTCTACACTGACTTTGGGGATCTTAAAATCTTTCGTGGGAAAGTACAATAAAATGCAGCAATAGAGAAGAAATGTTCAAAAATACCTTAAGGTGGGTTTGTCAGAACAGTCTGTGATGAAGTGGATGCTTAATTTCTCTTTTCTCATTTCATGTGAAGGTGGTAACTCAGTCCTCCATGTTTTGTTGAAATGTGTTTTCCATTTTAGGGACACTTGACTTTCAAGGATGTGGCTGTAGAATTCTCATTGGAGGAGTGGAAATGCCTGACCCCTGCGCAGAGGGCTTTATACAGGGAAGTGATGTCGGAGAACTACAGGAACCTGCAGTTTGTGGGTGAGGAAAATTCCAGACACGAGGAATCTGCCCTTGTCTATCTTGGCTCTTCCTGCTTTTCTATTTCTTTTTGTGATTTTGCCCCGTACATTATGCTTTTTTGTTTGTTTGTTTTTGAGACAGAGTGTCACTCTTGTCCAGGCTGGAGTGCAGTGGTGGGATCTCACCTCACCACAACCTTTGCCTCCCAGGTTCAAGCTGTTCTCCTGCCTCAGCCTCCCAAGTAGCTGGGATTACAAGCCTGTGCCGCCATGCCCAACTAATTGTGTATTTTCAGTAGAGACGAGGTTTTTCCATGTTGGTCAGGCTGGTCTGGAACTCCTGACCTCAAGAGATCCACCTGCCTTGGTCTCCCAAAGTGGTGGGATTACAAGTGAGATCCACCGCGCCTGGCCTCTGTATATGCTTTACGTGTATATGTCGTTATTTTCTGCAGTGATGACCCTCCTATCGGTCATGGATAACTTGTTAGGGACTCTCCTGTGAAGTGGGTTTACATAGAAACAGAAAATTCGTGAAGAACGCTTTCACTAATATAATTGAACCATCCTGCTCTAGGCAGAGACACCCCTGGAATCCCTGAGCACAACTGTCAGCATAGCCCAGGATACGAGGTAGAAAGCATGACACTGACTGTGAAGTGTTATCACCGTAATGCTCGTATTCTACCAGGATACGAGGTAGAGAGCATGACGCTGACCGTGAGGTGTTATCACCGTAATGCTCGTGTTCTACCAGGATACGAGGTAGAGAGCATGACGCTGACTGTGAGGTGTTATCACCGTAATGATTGTTGTTTTTTTTTTTTGGTTTTGGTTTTTGAGACAAGAGTCTCCCTCTGTCGCCCAGGCTGGAGTGCAGTGACACAATCTCAGCTCACTGCAACCTCCACCTCCTGGGTTCAAGCAGTTCTCCTGCCTGAGCCTCCCTTGTAGCTGGGATTACAAGAGTGGGCCACCACGCCTGGCCAGTTTTTGTATTTCAGTAGAGATACACCTTGTTGCCCAAGCTGGGCTCGTACCCCTGACCTCAGGTGATCCACGTACTTCGCCCTCCCGAAGTGCTGGGATTACAGGCCTGAGCCACCATGCCCGGCCTATTCTGGGTTTCGAGGAGCATCACAGTAGCCTCTGCCAGTGGCATTGTGACACTGTTTATCTCATAAACTAATAATCATCTCTAAGCAGTGGTCAGTGTTGTTGAAATTCCTCCAAGGGAGGCCATCATTGTGGCTCACGGCCTCATATGTATGAGGCTTTTGACTGAACTCTTGTTCATTTCACTGTTTTCACACCAATATGTGTCATCGCTCATTTTTAACGAGAAAACTTTTGCTCAATTTGGCGTAGGATCGACCCTGTAACAGATATGTTTTCATCAGTCTTATTGAGGGAGGGCTTGTGAGGTTGAATGAGGTCCCCATATTTTAGTTCTGTCATTTGTTCAACACACAGTGGCTTTTAACTTGTTTGTTTATTTATTTTGAGTTGGAGTCTTGCTTTATTGCCCAAACTTGAGTGCAGTGATGTGATCTTGGCTTACTGCATCCTCCACCTTCCGGGTTCAAGTGATTCTCCTGCCTCAACCTGCCAAATAGCTGGGATCACAGGTACCCACCACCATGCCTGGCTAGTTTTGTATTTTTAGTAGAGACATGGTTTCCCCATGTTGGCCTTTTTTTTTTTTTTTTAGAGACGGGGTTTCTTCATATTGGTCAGGCTGGTCTTGAACTCCTGACCTCAGGTGATCCACCTGCCTCGGCCTCCCGAAGTGCTGGGATTACAGGCGTGAGCCACCGTGCCCGGCCCAGACTGTTCTTGAAGTCCTGACCTCAGGTGATCTGCCTGCTTCGGCCTCTCGAAGTGTTGGGAGTACAGGCGTGAGCCATTGTGCCTGGCCAGTTTCTATGTATTCTAAATGCATTTTTATTTTATGTAATCCTCAGTTCCTTATTTTCAGTGATAGTCTTCATTTTTTTTTTTTTTCATATCTGCATTGTGAGTACTGTTGTGTCAGGGAATGGCTTCTCATTTCCTTTATTTTTATTTTTTTGAGACAGTCTCTTACTCTGTCACCCAGGGTGTAGTGCAGTAGTGTGATACTGGCTGACTGCCACCTGCCTTCTGGGATCAAGTGATCCCGTTACCTCAGCTTTCTGAGTTGCTGGGATTACAGACGTGTGTCACCACGCGTGATTCATTTTAGGTAGTTCTATTCCAGATGGCTGTTTCACCACGTTGGCCAGGATGGCTTCGAATGCCTGGCCTGATGTGATTTACCTGCCTCAGAGTCCCAGAGTGCTGGGATTATGGGCATGAGCCACTGCCCCTGGCCCTGTGCAAGTTTGCTTTTCAGGCTGAATAGTATTCCATTGTATGTGTATACCACATTTTGTTGATATCGTTATCTGTCGACGGACATGTGGGTTGGTTCCTTCTCTTTACTATTATAAATAATACTGCTAGGCCAGGCGTGGTGGCTGAAGCCTGTAATCCCAGCACTTTGGAAGTTCCAGGGGGCAGATCAACTGAGGTCAAGAGTTGGAGAGCAGCCTGGCCGACGTGGTGAAACCCCATCTTTACTAAAAATACAAAGAAAAAAAAAAAAAAGCTTAGCTGGGCATGGTGATGTACAGTTTTAATCCCAGCTACTCAGGAGGCTGAGGTAGGAGAATCTCTTGAACCGGGAGGGGAGGCTGCAGTGAGCTGAGATCAGGCCCTTGTGCTCCAGTCCAGGTGGAGTAGACTGGTTTTGTTTCCAGACTCCGTCTCAAAAACAAAACAAAACAAAAAATCTGTATCTATATCTGTATCTATATCTATCTATCTATCTATATATTACTAGAGATATTCTTGAAGATCCTGTTTCCAATTTTTTGGCTCATGGGGTTATTCAATAATGAATGATGGGAGGAACTGTTATATGATTTTTTAAAAGGGACTATCCCATTATACATTCACAGCAACAGTGCAAAAGGCTTTTTCACCTTAGCATTTAAAAAAAAATTGATTGATTATTTTCTGAGACAGAGTTTCACTCTTGATGCCCAGGTTGGAGTGCAATGGTGTGATCTCTGCTCACCGCAACCTCCGCCTCCTGTATTCAAGTGATTGTCCTGCCTCAGCCTCCCGGGTAGCTGGGATTACAGGCTTGTGCCACCACGTCTGGCTAATTTTGTGTTTTTAGTAGAGATGGGGCTTCTCCATGTTGGTCAGGCTGGTCTCGAACTCCTGACCTGAGATGATCCACCCGTCTCAGCCTCCCAAAGTGAGTCTCTGCTCCTGGCCGTGTCTGCATTTTTACCAACACTTCTTGTCTATTCCTATGGATGCTAAATCTTTTAATGCACTTGAGATGATGTTTCATTGTAGTTATTGTTTTTTCCTACATGCTACGTTTTTTGTTTGTTTGTTTGTTTGTTTTTTTTGGTGCCTATTTATTCTATGCTTATTGGTGATTTGTCTGTCCAGAAATGTGTATGCAGTTCCTAGACTCATTTTCTAATTGTGTTTTTTGATTTTTGTTGCCAACTTGTAAACATTCCTTGTATTTTCTAAATATTAATCCCCGATGAAATATATAATTTCCACGGTTTTCTCATGGAATCTTTCTTTTTTTTTTTTCTTTTTGAGACGGAGTGTAACTCTGTCGCCCAGGATGGAGTCCAGTGGCGCGACCTTGAGTCACTGCAAACTCCGCCTCCCAGGTTCAGGCGATTCTCCTGCCTCAGCCTTCCGAGTAGCTGGGATTATGTCCTCCTAATTATTGTATTTTCAGTAGAGACAGGGTTTTACCATATTGGTCAGGCTGGCCTCGAACTGCTAACGTTGTGATTTGCCCACCTCAGCCTCCCACAATGCTGGGATTACAGGCATGAGTCACCGTGCCCAGTCTTCCATGGAGTCTTTGGTGATTTCCTCATATCAGATGATGTCTTCTGTGAACACAGAGCATTTTACTTTTTTTCTCACTGCTTGGCATTTCTTTCTTTTTCTTGTGTCTGATTTCTTCAGTCAGGATTCCAGTAACATGCTGACTAGAAATAACAAAAGCAGGTTTCTTAGTCTCTTTCCTGATCTTAGAGGAAGAGATTTCAGGCTTTCGCCATCCACTGTGATGGTAACCGTGGGCTTCTCCTAAATGGTCTTTATTATGTTGAGGTAGGTTTTTTGTATTCTGTGTGTATTGAGTGTTTTTATTTCAAAATAATGTTGAGTTTTTGATTTTCCATAGTTTGTTTATAATGTGTCTCTTCAATGGTGTGCTGGGGTTCATTCAGAAAGTAGTGATCTTACCATTTATTTCACTATTTTATATTGTGAGCTGGTGGTAAGTAGAAGTCGTGGCTTTTTTCTTAAGAGGGACTTGTTTAGAATTCTGTAGGCTGTCTAAATGTACTACTGTTTGCTTGCTGGTTTTGTCATTGGTTACAATATTAATTAATTTTTTATTTTTTTTGAGACAGAGTCTTGCTCTGTCACCCACGATGGAGTACAGTGGCACGATCTCAGCTCACTGCAGCCTGTTTCTCCTGGATTCAAGCAGTTCTCTGTCTCTGCCTCCTGAGTCACTGGGATTATAGGCGCCCCCTACCACACTGGCTGCTTTTTGTATTGTTAGTAGAGACAGGATTTCACCATCTTGGCCAGTCTAGTCTTGAACTCTGACCTTGTGATCCACCCACCTCAGCCTCCCAAAGTGCTGGGATTACAGGCGTGATCCACCGCACCTGGCCCAAAATCAGTTTTTGTTTTTTTTTTTGAGACAGAGTCTCACTCTGTCACTCAGGCTGGATTGCAATGGCATGGTCTTGGCCCACTGCCACGTTTGTCTTCTGGGTTCAAGCAGTTCTCCCAGCTCAGACTCCTGAGTAGCTGGGTCTGAAGGCGTGTGCCACCACACCCAGCTAAATTTTGTATTTTTAATAGAGACGGGGTTTTGCTTAGTTGGCCAAGCCGATCTTGAACTCCTGACATCATGATCCATCTGCCTTGGCCTCCCAAAGTGCTGAAATAACAGGCGTGAGCCACCACACCTGACTGACTACTTTTTATGATTTTACATACGGCTTTTTGGTATGTGGTCTGCCATATAACTGACACACTCCACCTGGTAATGTCAGAAAGTGCCGCTGGGCACAGGGGCTTATGACTGTAATCCCAAGACTTTGGGAGACTGAGGCAGGTGGATCCCTTGAGGTCAGGAGTTTGAGACCAGCCTTGCCAACGTTGTGAAATCTGACCTCTAATAATACAAAAATTAGCCGGGCATGGTGATGCCTGCCTGTAATTCCAGCTATTCAGGAGGCTGAGGCAGAAGAATCGTTTGAACCCAGGAGATGGAGGTTGCGGTGAGCAGAGGTGTCGCCATTGCACTCCAGCCTGGGGGACAGAGCAAGACTGTCTCAAAAAAATAAAAATATAAATGTTTTCTTTAAAAAAAGTCACAAAATACCTGTTCTCTCTGGATATATGTAATTTTATGACATTTATTTAGTAAAATATTATATTAATATTTTCCTTTTCTTTTTCTTTTTTTTTTGAGATGAAGTCTCGGCTGGGTGTGGTGTCTCATGCCTGTAATCCCAGCACTTTGGGAGGCCGATGCCGGGGAATCACGAGGTCAGGCATTCGAGACCAGCCTGGCCAAGATACTGAAACTTTGTCTCTACTAAAAATACAAAAATTACCTGGGTGCGGTGGCTGGTGCCTGTAATCCCAGCTATTCGGGAGGCTGAGGCAGGAGAATCGCTTGAAACCGGGAGGCAGAGGTTGCAGTGGCCGAGATCGCACCGTTGCACTCCAGCCTGGGCGACAGAGTGAGACTCCTTCTCATAATAAATAAATAAATAAATAATAGAAATGGAGTCTCACTCTGTCACCCAGGATGAAGTGCAGTGGTGCAATCTCGATTCACTGAAACTTCTGCCTTCCGGGTTCAAGTGATTCTTTTGCGTCAACCCCTCGAATAGCTGTGACTATGGGTGTGGGCCACCAGGCCTGGCCAATTTTTGTAATCATTTCATCACTTCTCAGGGCTATTCTTGTTTCACAGTAGAAAATTTCCACTGATTTTGGTTATGCTTACATGAGCTTGTTGTGGATTATTTATCAATACAGTGTACTATATGGTTCTTGAGCATTTATTTGTATACAGTAAATGTGCTGTAAATATGAAGAATATAAATTTTTCAATTTATTGAGGTGACAGTGATACGTTTTTTGCCAGTTGTCATACACTTTAGGGTCATAGTGGAAAAATGCTCCTTCCTTGAGGCTTACAGATGTTTGTGCCCTGTCACTGTGTGGTCATGATACTGGAACAGGCTTCTGTGGAAATGACTTGAAGTACATGTCATCGACCTTTATTTATTAAAGAATCTCACTCCTTTTGTGTTCCTAAACTTTGAAGATCATGTTTGGGAAACTTTTCTGTGTAATATTTACACATTTCAGTATTATTTACCGTCTGTACTCAATTGCAAACCTGTTGGTGTTTCTATTTTGTAGATATCTCTTCCAAATGCATGATGAAGAAGAAGTTCTCAACAGCACAGGGCAATACAGAAATGTCCCACACAGGGACATTGGAAACGCATGCAAGTCATCACATTGGAGACTTTTGCTTCCAGGAAATTGAGGAAGATATTCATGACTTTGAGTTTCAGAGGGAAGAAGAGGAAAGAAATAGCCAAGAAACTCCCATGACAAAAATGAAAAAGTTCACTAGTAGTTCAGAGCGATCCGATCAAAGGCATGCTGGAAACAAGCCTATTGAAGATGAGCTTGGATTAAGCTTTCATTCACATCTGCCTGAACTGCACATATTTGAGACTGAAGGGAAAATTGGTAATCAAGTAGAGAAGTCTACCAACGATGCTTCCTCAGTTTCAACATCCCAAAGGATTTCTTGTAGGCCCCAAAGCCATATTTCTATTAACTATGAAAATAATTTCCTCCATTCTTCATTACTTACACATCGACAGGACGTACGCATGACGGAAAATTTTTTCCAATATAGTGAGAGTGGTAAAGCATTTCATTGTAGCTCACTCTTAAGGAAACATCAGATAATCCATTTAGGAGAGAAACAGTATGAATGTGATACATGTGGAAAAGTCTTTAATCAGAAGCGATACCTTGAACGCCATCGTAGATGTCACACTGGTGAGAAACCTTACAAGTGTAATGAGTGTGGCATGAACTTCGGTCGGCCGTCAATCCTTGCACGCCATCGTAGACTTCATACTGTAGAGAAACCTTCCAAGTGTGATGAGTGTGGCAGGACCTTTGGTCAAAATTCAGCCCTTGTATTTCATAAGGCAATTCATACCGGAATGAAATCTTACAAGTGTAATGAATGTGGCAAGGCTTTTAAATACCCATCAATCCTTGCATTTCATCGTAGATTTCATACTGGAGAGAAACCTTACCCATGTGAAAAATGTGACAAAGGTTTCAGTCGGAAATTAGAACTTAAAAGACATAGGGAAATTCATGGAGAGAAACGATGCCAATGTAAGGTCTGTGACAAGGCTTTCAGGGTTCCTTCACACCTGACACAACATACTAGAACTCACACTGGAGAGAAACCTTACAGGTGTAATGAATGTGGCAAGTTTTTCAGTCAAAAATCAACCCTTGCATGTCATCGTAGAGTTCATACTGGAGAGAAACCTTACCAGTGTAATGAATGTGGCAAGTGTTTTAGTCAAAAATCAACCCTTGCATGTCATCATAGAGTTCATACTGGAGAGAAACCTTACCAATGTGAAGGATGTGACAAAATTTTCAGGTGGAAACAAGACCTTGGAATTCATAAAAGAATTCATACTGGAGAGAAACCATACCAATGTAAGGTTTGTGACAAGGCTTTCAGGCGTGTTTCGCACCTGACACGCCATATGAGAGTTCACACTAGAGAGAAACCTTAGAAGTGTAATGAAGGCCGGGCGCGGTGGCTCACGCCTGTAATCCCAGCACTTTGGGAGGCCGAGGCGGGTGGATCACGAGATCAAGAGATCGAGACCATCCTGGTCGACATCGTGAAACCCCGTCTCTACTAAAAATACAAAAAATTAGCTGGGCACGGTGGCGCGTGCCTGTAATCCCGGCTACTCGGGAGGCTGAGGCAGGAGAATTGCCTGAACCCAGGCGGCGGAGGTTGCGGTGAGCCGAGATCGCGCCATTGCACTCCAGCCTGGGTAACGAGCGAAACTCCGTCTCAAAAAAAAGAAAAACAAAAAAGAAGAAGAAAGTATTGATTCAGACAAGGGAACCTATTTTACTGCACTTGTGATTAAAAAGTTGACTCAAGGCACACGTGGTGTCGCCAGTGCTGCCTCCCGCTCGTCCCAGACCCAGCGCCTGCCGTCATGGCTCCTGGCCAGCTCGCCTTGTTCAGTGTCTCTGACAAAACTGGCCTTGTGGAATTTGCAAGAAACCTGACCTCTCTCGGTTTGAATCTGGTCGCTTCCGGAGGGACTGCAAAAGCTCTCAGGGATGTTGGTCTGGCAGTCAGAGATGTCTCTGAGTTGACAGGATTTCCTGAAATGTTGGGGGGACGTGTGAAAACTTTGCATCCTGCAGTGCATGCTGGAATCCTGGCTCGCAATATCCCAGAAGATAAAGCTGACATGGCCAGACTTGATTTCAGTCTTATAAGAGTTGTTGCCTGCAATCTCTATCCCTTTGTGAAGACAGTGGCTTCTCCAGGTGTAACTGTTGAGGAGGCTGTGGAGCAAATTGACATTGGTGGAGTAACCTTACTGAGAGCTGCAGCCAAAAACCACGCTCGAGTGACAGTGGTGTGTGAACCTGAGGACTATGTGGCAGTGTCCACAGAGATGCAGAGCTCCGAGAGCAAGGACACCTCCTTGGAGACTAGACGCCAGTTAGCCTTGAAGGCATTCAGTCATACGGCACAATACGATGAAGCAATTTCAGATTATTTCAGGAAACAGTACAGCAAAGGCATATCTCAGATGCCCTTGCGGTATGGAATGAACCCTCATCAGACCCCTGCCCAGCTGTACACAGCGAAGCCCAAGCTTCCCATCACAGTTCTAAATGGAGCCCCTGGATTTATAAACCTGTGCGACGCTTTGAATGCCTGGCAGCTGGTGAAGGAACTCAGAGAGGCGTTAGGTATTCCAGCCGCTGCCTCTTTCAAACACGTCAGCCCAGCAGGCGCTGCTGTTGGAATTCCACTCAGTGAAGATGAGGCCAGAGTCTGCATGGTCTTTGATCTCTATAAAACCCTTACACCCATTTCAACGGCATACGCACGAGCAAGAGGGGCTGATAGGATGTCGTCATTTGGCGATTTTGTGGCATTGTCTGACGTTTGTGATGTACCAACTGCAAAAATTATTTCCAGAGAAGTCTCTGATGGTATAATTGCCCCAGGATATGAAGAAGAAGCCTTGACAATACTTTCCAAAAGGAAAAATGGAAACTACTGTGTTCTTCAGATGGACCAGTCTTACAAACCAGATGAAAATGAAGTTCGAACTCTCTTCGGTCTTCATTTAAGCCAGAAGAGAAATAATGGTGTCGTCGACAAGTCATTATTTAGCAATGTTGTCACCAAGAATAAAGATCTGCCAGAGTCCGCCCTCCGAGACCTCATCGTAGCCACCATTGCTGTCAAGTACACTCAGTCCAACTCCGTGTGTTACGCCAAGAACGGGCAGGTTATCGGCATTGGAGCCGGACAGCAGTCTCGTATACGCTGCACCCGCCTTGCAGGAGATAAGGCAAACTACTGGTGGCTTAGACACCATCCACGAGTGCTCTCGATGAAGTTTAAAACGGGAGTGAAGAGAGCAGAAATCTCCAATGCCATCGATCAATACGTGACTGGAACCATTGGCGAGGATGAAGATTTGATAAAGCGGAAGGCCCTGTTTGAGGAAGTCCCTGAATTACTCACTGAGGCAGAGAAGAAGGAATGGGTTGACAAACTGAGTGAAGTTTCTGTCAGCTCTGATGTCTTCTTCCCTTTCAGAGATAATGTAGACAGAGCTAAAAGGAGTGGTGTGGCGTCCATCGCGGCTCCCTCCGGCTCTGCTGCTGACAAAGTTGTGATTGAGGCCTGCGATGAACTGGGAATCATCCTCGCTCAGACGAACCTTCGGCTCTTCCACCACTGATTTTATCACACCCTGTTTTATGGTTTGCTTATATGTAGGTGAAGAGTCACACGTGAAACTTGGAGAATAACTTTTTAAAAAAATAAAACAGTACATCTTCATCACTAAAAAAAAAAAAAAAAAAGTTGACTCAAGACTCAAGTATTAGACATAAAGTGGGAATATCATATTCCTTGATGTCCATCTTCCTCAGGAAGAGTAGAGAGGATGAACCAAACTCTCAAAAGTCACCTAAATTAGTCCTAGAAATCTGGTTACCCCAAACTAAATACCTTCCCATTGCACTGTTAAGAAATGAGAACTGCCCCTTGGAATGACATTGACCTATCGCCTTGTGTAATGTACGAGTTGCCCTACTTACATTTCACCACTGTGCTTCCTACATTTGAAAAATAAAGATCAGTTTCTCATAAATTACATATTTGGTCTCTCCTCTATCTTTTCTTCTCCTAAAACCAGAGGTCTTCTAGCACAAGCACCACCCCTGGAATTCCCAGTACACCAGCAGCAACCTGGAGACCATGTTTTCTTTTTCTTTTTTCCCCTGAGACAGAGTCTCACTCTGTTACCCAGGCTAGAGTGTACTGGCGGGATATCTACTCACTGCAACCTCTTCCTCTTGGGTTCAAGTGATTCTCCTGCCTCAGCCTCCTGAGTAGCTGGGACTACTGGTGCACGCCACAACGCCAGGCTAATTTGTTTAATTTTTAGTAGCAACTAGGTTTCACTGTGTTAGCCAGGATGGTATCAAACTCCTGACCTCATGATCCACCTGCCTCAGCCTCCCAACCTGCTGGGATTACAGGTGTGAGCCACCACGCCTGGCTGAGACCACGTTTTCATGAAAAGGTGGAAAGAAAAGAAGCTTGAGCCAGCTTGGGAGGGACCCTACCTTGTGTCTCTAACCACTGCGACTGCAGTCCATACCCGAGTCAAGAAAGCATCATTGGTTCCAGAATCATGGGCTACCGTTTCAGGAAGTAATTCTACCAAAATGAAGCTAAGAAAAATCTAACCTTCCTGTATTTACTGTTCTGTTACTTTTTCCTAGCCAGTAGTTAGCTATTTCATCATTAATGTAACCAGATCAAGCTCAACCTGAATTATGACTTTTGATGCTGGTTTAGTCATGCCCTGCAGTAATTTACAGAACCAAAGACAGCTTACTGCTTCTGAGAAGTATCTCTGCCCTTCCTGGACCTCCTGACATTGGAAGGATATATTGGATTCTTGCACAGATCGTAATCCCGAGAGAAGCAGTTGTGTTAGCTGGTGGGAATGGGATTCTTGTCGTTCCCGAACAGATTCCCTCTGTTCTACTTGGTCCAGTGTCCTATGGAGCACTAAAGGTCTTGGTGGGACTGTTCCCACAAGCCTTTGCCAGTCCTTAAGACCATTTATTCATTTCACCAAAGGGGTCGCTTTTCCCAATTGTTGATACAACCAATGTAGTCCTGTACAGCTTACTAACACTATTGCAACATTTCAAAATACCTGTCTCTCATTAGGTTGTATTTATGGTAGAGGGGCCAACACCTCAGGAAAGGACCCTAGGGGCGGCGTTGAAATACGTTTTGTTGCTCCTTCACCACCTCTATCCCATCCTCCTCATACTGTGCCCCCACATACCTAGTGCCAAGACCAAAGTAGACATAGTAGAGGTAAAAGATTTAAAGCAAGGTTTAACCATTGAGACGGTACCAAGTTGCAAACGCCTGGCCGGAATGGATTAAACATTCCATTTGCACTTTAAACAAAAGCGATTGTTGGCTTGTGCGCTTGGTAGACCAGAGGCCCAAATAGTCCCCTTTCCACTTGGATGGTCCTCTAGTCAACCAGACATAAACTGTACGGTAGCTCTTTTTCAAGACTCCACAACCCGGAGTAATGAATAGTGCCAAACTCTGTCTGCTATTTTCTGAAGTTCAGCACCCTGTGGGGCAGCCCCCGAGGGCCGTCCAGCTTCCAGCTTCCAAGACCAGTTTTGCCTCGTGTCTGTCATGACAGGAAGAGAACTTGGCATTCCTTGGAAAGTCCACAGGATGCAGTGAGATCAAGTCTTTCCAAGAGTTTACCCCTCAGTCTGCCCTTATCCATCCTGGATCGGATGTCTGGTGCTAATGTGTTGGACTTTGATCAGACACTGCCAAATGACCGAAATGGTACTTGCACTCTAATTCAATTGGCTATCCCTTTCACCCTGGCATTTCATCCACCAAAGAAAATAACAGCTAAGCATGGCTGTACAAAGAGTGTTCCTTGTGTCTTTTGATCCTAGTGTTTATATAGATGCCATTGAGGTGCCATGGGGAGTAACACATAAATTTAAAGCTCGGAGTCAATTAGCTGAACGTTTTGAGTCATTATTTGGGATAGAAAGTGTTACTAAAAATGTAGACTGGATGAATTATATTTATTACAACCAGCAACAATTCGTTAATTATACAAGAGATGCAATTAAAGGAATAGCTGAGAAGTTAGGATCCACCTGGGAAAACAATAGCATTAGACATGATATTAGCAGAGAAAGGTGGAGTTTGCGTCATGATTGAAGCTCAATGTTGTACTTTCATCCCTAATAACACTGCCCCGGATGGAACTATAACTCAGAAAGCAGAGGCGGTGGGAGCGAGGCCGAGAGATGCACACGTCCGGCCCGGCCCCACCCTCTGCTGGTTCTGAGGGGCAAGGTCTCTCCGCCTCTCGCCCCGCCCCTACGTCGCCCAGGCCCCGCCCACCTGCCCACGGGCCGCTCAGGCGTGGCTTCGGTCCTGCGCAGATTCGCGCAAACCCGGAAACGGATGGCGTGGAGTGAAGCTCCCACCGCGGCCGGTGAGTTTTACTCTTTCGTATTAACTCTGCGCTTCCCAGGTCCCAAGCTGATCTGTATCTGGGTCGTGGGGACCCATAGACCTGGAAATTGTCTCGCATCTTCCTTCACGCAGAGCAAATTGAGACTCCCTGAGAGTCCGGGGGTCGCTTCCTTTTGGGCTGAAAGTCGCCCGAGGCTGGTCCCCACCCGGTTTTTCTGCTATGGAGCAATATATACACGTTCTGTCGCGTAGTTTTCCTGCTCAAAACCTTCTTCTGACTCCTCCCGCCCCTCGCTTTTTGAAGTCCTCACCCGAGAGGTGGATTCCCGCCCTGGGCGCCCTAAACCCTCATGGGTCCCTGGAGTGCAGCGCCGCGGTCCCAGTCCCGGGGAGGCCGCGTCCTCTGCCTGGTCCTGGGATACCGCAGACCCCCACTCTTGTCCTAAGGCGCCATCGCCCCACACTTCCCTCCTCGTGAGGGGCCTGCGGCTCCTCAGATCTCCCCTCCGCAGTCACCGCTTTTCCTGCGTCCGCACTGGGGAGGTGCCCGGGGCCTGGACACGGGATGTTCTTGCCTGCCCAGCTCCGGCCTCTGTAAAAATGTGCTTCTCTGGTATGCAGGCGTCTTACTCCAAACCCTCCTGTGATTGTGTGGGCCAAAGACATCAGGAGATAGAGAGCAATAGGAAACCTGAGTCTGAGAAAAGAGGAATGAGAAACACCCATAACAGATGGCAAAGTAGAGGATGGTTGAGGGATTTGCCAAGAGAGAGCAAAAGTGGAAAAACAAAAAAAAGGAGGAGAAAAGCAACTGGAGAAATGTAGAGAAAAGCGAGATGCACAGAGAGATGAAGGACAGCAAGGTAGGGATGGGGCAGCAAAGAGGGAGGCTCATGAGAGTGAGGGAGACGAGGAGGGATTTGGAGCCGAGGCAGACAGAGCAGAGGGTGCTGGTGGCAAGGAGAACAGAGGGAACCACAGCAGGGAGGACACCTGGGGACGTGGGGTGCCAGAGAGTTGGGGACGGGGGTAGAGCAGGGAAGAGAGAATTTAACAGGGAGAGCAGAGGAGGGGCAGAGAGGGGAGAAGAGGCAGAAATATATAGAGATTGAGGACGACTGGGGAGAAGGAGCAACAAGAGGTTAAATAAGATGGGAGGATGGAGCAGAAGAGGCGGAAGAGAAGGAATAGAGGGGAGAAGGGGATAAACAGCAGGAGAGGAGAGGGGTACAAAGTGAGGAGCAGAATCCCAGGGAAAAAGAAAAGAGCTAGAGGCTGGGCGTGGTGGCTCACACCTGTCATCCCAGCACTTTGGGAGGCCAAGGCGGGTGGATCACCTGAGGTTCAGAGTTCGAGCCCAGCCTGACCAACATGGAGAAATCTCATCTCTACTAAAAATACAACATTAGCTGGGCGTGGTGGCTCATGTCTGTAATCCCAGCTACTACAGGGGCTGAGGCAGGAAAATTGCTTGAACCTGGGAGGTGGAGGTTGCAGGAAAAAACAAACCAAGAACAACAACAACAACAACAACCACAAGAGCTAGAGAGAGAAGGGGAGAATGAGAGAGATGTGCAGAACTGGGGAGGGATGCAGAGTAATGAAGAAAGAGGGGTGGGCGCCGTGGCTCCCGCCTGTAATCCCTGCACTATAGGAGACTGAGGCGAGGGGATTGATGGAGTGCAGGAGTTCCAGACCAGCCTGGGCAGCATAGTGAGACCCCATCTCTGACACTCTTTTTTTTGTTGTTGTTGTTTTTGTTTTTGTTTTTTGAGACGAAGTTTTGCTGTCGTTACCCAGGCTGGAGTGCAATGGCGGGATCTCGGCTCGCCGCAACCTCTGCCGCCTGGGTTCAGGCAATTCTCTTGCCTCAGCCTCCTGAGTAGCTGGGACTACAGGCACGTACCTCCATGCCCAGCTAATTTTTCGTATTTTTGGTAGAAACAGGGTTTCACCATGTTGACCAGGATGGTCTCCATCTCTTGACCTTGTGATCCACCCACCTCAGCCTCCCAAAGTGCTAGGATTACAGGCGTGAGCCACCACGCCAGGCCAGTTTTTTTTTTTTTTTTTTCTGAGACAGAGTTTCGCTCTCGTTACCCAGGCTGGAGTGCAATGGCGCGATCTCGGCTCACCGCAACCTCCGCCTCCTGGATTCAGGCAATTCTCCGGCCTCAGCCTCCTGAGTAGCTGGGATTACAGTCACGCGCCACCATGTCCAGCTAATTTTTTGTATTTTTAGTAGAGACGGGGTTTCACCATGTTGACCAGGATGGTCTCCATCTCTTGACCTTGTGATCCACCCGCCTCGGCCTCCCAAAGTGCTGGGATTACAGGCCTGAGCCACCACGCCCAGCATTTTTTTTTTTTTTTTTTGAGATGGAATCTCACTGTGTCACCCAGGCTGGAGTGCAATGGCATGATCTTGGCTCACTGCAACCTCTGCCTCCCCGGTTCAAATGATTCTCCTGCCTCAGCCTCCCAAGTAGCTGGGATTACAGGTGCCTGCCACCATGCCTGGCTAATTTTTTGTATTTTTAGTAGAGTTGGGGTTTCACTGTGTTGCCCAGGCTGGACTCAAACTCCCGACCTTGTTATTTGCCCGCCTCTGCCTCCCAAAGTGTTGGGATTACAGGCCTGAGCCACTGTGCTTGGCTGTCCGTCAATTCTTATTCCTTATAATGCTGTGTATTTTCTTGACCTCAGACATCAGAAGGTAGTGATCTTAACGTATTTCATTTCTTATATTGTGTGCTGGTGGCAAGTAGAAGTTATGGCTTTTTTCTTAAGAGGAAATTGTTTAGAATTCTGCGGGCTGTATAAATGGACTTATTATGTGCTTGCTGGGTTTTTTTTTTTTTGAGACGGAATTTCACTCTTGTTACGTAGACTGGAGTGCAATGGCGTGATCTTGGCTCATCGCAACCTCAGCCTCCTGGGTTCAGGCAATTCTCCTGCCTCAGCCTCCAGAGTAGCTGGGACTACAGGCGCGCACCACCATGCCCAGCTAATTTTTGTATTTTTAGTAGAGACGGTGTTTCACCTTGTTGACCAGGATGGTCTCCATCTCTTGACCTTGTGATCCACCCGCCTTGGCCTCCCAAAGTGCTGGGATTACAGGCGTGAGCCACCATGCCCGGCCTTGCTTGCTGGTTTTATCATGGGTTAGAATATTTTGCTAGTTTTATCATGGGTTAGAATATTTTGCTAATTAATTTACATGATTTTACATATGGCTTTTTGGTATCTGGTATGCAGTATAACTGACACACTCTACACAGTAATGTCACAAAGTGCCACTGGGTGCTGTGGGTCACACGTGTAATTTTTGGATTTTGGGAGGCCAAGGTAGGTGAATCACTTGAGGTCCGAAATTTGACACAAGTCTGGCCAACAAGGTGAAACCCTATCTCTACTAAAAATGCAAAAAATTGGGAGAGGCGAGGTGAGAAAATAAATAAAATTAAAAAAACATGCAAAAAATTATCCAGGCATGGTGGTGCATGCCTGTAATCACAGCTACTCAGGAGGCTGAGGCAGGAGAATTGCTTGCATGGGAGGTTGTGCCATTGCACTCTAGGCTGATGTAACAGAGTGACAAAAAAATAAAAATACAATTTTAAAAAAAAATCACAATGTGCCTTTTCTGCATGGATATAGGTAATTTTATTCAGAAAAAACATTTATTAACTTTTTTTGTTTTTTTGTGACGGAATCTCACTTTGTCGCCCAGGCTGGAGTGCAGTGGTGAAATCTCAGCTCATTGAAACCTCTGACTCTTGGGTTGAAGCAATTCTCCTGCCTCAGCCTCCTGAGTAGCTGGGATTACAGGTGTGCGCCACCACACAGTTAAATTTTGTAATCTTCTCAGTGCTATGATTGTGTGACAATACAGAATGTCCATTGATTTGGTTGAGCTTACATGAGCTCGTTGTGGATTATTTACCAATGTAGTATATTGTGTGGTCCATTAGCATTTATTTGTATACGGTAAACATGCTGTCAATAGGAAGAATATTTATTTTTCTTTTCACTGATGTGACAGTGATATGTTTTTGCAAACTGTTACACACTTTATGGTCACAGTGGAAAAATATTCTGTGCTTTAGCCTCACACACGCCGGTGCCCTGTCAGTGTTTTCTCATGATACTGGAAATCGGCTTCCGTAGAGACATGATTTGAAGTACTTGCTATTGCCCTTTATTTATTAAAGAATCTTACTTTTATGTGTGTTTCTAAACTTTGAAGATCGTGCTTGGGAAGTTTAAAATAAGTATTGTTTTTTGTGTCATATTTACACATTTCAGGATTATTTACCATGTCTACCTAATTGGAAACCTATTGGTGTTCATATTTTGTAGACATCTCTTCTAAATCCCAGCTATTCGGAGGCTGAGGCAGGAGAGTCGCTTCAATCCGGAAGGCCGCGGTTGCAGTGAGCCGAGATCGCGCCACCTTACTCTAGCCTTGGGGACAGAGCAAGACTCCGTCTCAGAAAGAGAAAAAAAGTAAAAAGTAAATAAGATAAAGTAATAGATCTCTTCCACAAATGTGCTGAGACAACTAACTGGATATCGACATGGAAAAGAATAACATTAAAAATTTTATTTAAAAAAGTTTTAAAAAAAAAAAGAGAGAGATGAGGAAGGGAGCCCAGACTGGCCGGACCCAGAGGCTCAGTGATCCTCCCCCGGCTGCTTCCCGAGTAGCTGGAACCTGAGACTCCCGCCCTGCAGTGTTTAAGCAGCAGGTGGTGACCTCCTCCCGGGCCTGAGCACTCCGCCCCGCATCCCAGGCCTTGACCCTAAGACAGTCTCTGAAGCTGAGCACAGGGTGAACACTCCCTCCCGAGTGAACGGAAAATAGAAAGGGAGAGAATTTCTATTCTGCTCTGTGGGCCGCCAACCTGAAATCGTACGTTCCGCCCACCTAGGGCCTTGCATTTCAAGCCTTCCTGGCCGGTCTTCTCACCAAACCCTGAAAAATAAAGGCGCTGGGAGGGAGCGTGAGAGACGCACAGGTTCAACCCCGTCGGGTCCTCTGCGATTTCTAAACGGCAAGGTCTCTCCGCCTCGGGCCCCGCCCGCCTGCGCGTGGGCCCCGCCCGCCTGCGCGTGGGCCCCGCCCGCCTGCGCGTGGGCCCCGCCCGCCTGCGCGTGGGCCCCGCCCAGGCTTGGCTTCCTTCCCGCGTGCGCAGATTCGCACAAACAGGAAGCGGATCTCGTGGAGGGGAGGTCACGCCGCAGCTTGTGAGTTTCGCTGTGTCTTGTAAAGTCTGCCTTTCCGAGGTCCCCGGGTTCTGTACCTCGGACGTGGGGTCCCCACAGACTTGGAAATCTCCCCCATCTTCCTTCACCCAGAGCAAATTGAGACATTCTCGTGAGAGTCCGGGGGTCGCTTCCTTTAAGGTTGAAAGTCTCCCTGAGGTTGGTCCCGTCCCCGGTCTTTCCACCATAGGGCAATGTGTACACTGCCTATCGCGAAGTTTTCCTGCTCAAAACCTTTTTCTGAGGGCCGGGCGCGGTGGCTCACGCCTGTAATCCTAGCACTTTGGGAGGCCGAGGCGGGTGGATCACCTGAGGTCAGGAGTTCAAGAGCAGCCTGGCCGTCATGGAGAAACCCCATCTTTCAAAACAAAACAAAACAAGAAAAACCTTTTTCTGACTCCTCCCGCCCCGCGCTTTTTAAAGTCCTCACCCTAGAGGTGGATTCCCGCCCTGGGCGCCTCCCACCCTCGCCCTAGTCGGCTTCTGGAGCACAGCGCCGCGGCCCCAGTCCCGCCCGGGCAGGTCGCTCCCCTGCCTGGTCCCGGGATCCTGCAGACCCCACCCTTGTCTTAAGGCCCCGTCGGCCCCACACTCCCTCCTTGTGCCGGGCCCTGCTGCTCCCCAGGTCTCCCCTCCGCAGTCACCGCTTCCCCTGAGCCCGCGTTGGGGAGGTGCCCAAGGTCTATCCTGTGACACGGGGTGTTCTTGCCCGCCCAGCTCCAGACCCTGGAAAATGCGCTTATCAGGGATGCAGGCGTCCTACTCCAATCCCTCCTGTGATTGTGTGGGCCAAAGGGATCAGGAGACAGAGAAGGCAGGAGAAAACCTGAGACAGAGAAAAGAAGGAGAGACACTGGGAACAGATGGCAAAGTAGAATATGGTTGAGGGATTTGCCAAGAGACAGCAAAAGTGGAAAAAAAAAAAGAGAAGAAAAGCAACTGGAAGAATGTAGAGAAAAGCGAGAGGTACAGAGATGAAGGAAGCAAGGTAGGGATGGGGCAGCAAAGAGGGAGGCTCACGAGAGTGAGGGAGAGGAGGAGGGACTTGGAGCCGGGGCAGACAGAGCAGAGGGAACCACAGCACGGAGGACACCTGCGGGTGTGGGGTGCCAGAGAGTGGGGACGGGGGTATAATGGGGAGAGCAGTGGAGGCGCAGAGATGGGAGAAGAGGCGGAAACATACTGAGATTGAACGACAAAGAGGCTAAATAAATTGGGAGGATGGAGCAGAAGTGATGGACGAGAAGGACTAGAGGGGAGAAGGGAATAAACAGCAGGAGAGGAGAGGGGTACAAAGTGAGGAGCAGAATCCCAGGGAAAAAGAAACAAGAGCGAGAGAGAGAAGGGGGAATAAGAGATATGTACAGAATTAGGGAGGGCAACAGTAACAAAGGGGCTGGGCGCAGTGGCTGCCGCCTGTTATCCCAGCACGTTAGGAGACTGAGGCAAGGGGATATTTTTTTTTTTTTCTGAGTCGGAATCTTGCTCTTGTTACCCAGGTTGGAGTACACGGCGCAATCTTGGCTCTCTACAACCTCGGCCTCCTGGGTTCAAGCGATTATCTTGCCTCAGCCTCCCGAGTAGCTGGTTTTACAGGCATGCGTACCACGCCTGGCTAATTTTTGTATTTTTAGTAGAGACGGGGCTTTTTCCGTGTTGGCCAGGCTGCTCTTGACCTCCTGACGTCCTTATCTGCCTGCCTCGGCCTCCCAAAATGCTGGGATTGCAGGCATGAACCACCGCACCTGGCCTAGACAAGGGGATTTCTTTCTTTCTTTCTTTCTTTCTTTCTTTCTTTCTTTCTTTCTTTCTTTCTTTCTGCAATAATTTCAGTCTTAAGGTTATACCTGAAAGGGGGATTTCTTGAGTCTAGGAGTTTGAGGTCAACCTGGGCAACGTAGTGAGACCCCAATCTCTGCCAAAAAAAGAAAACAAATTAACTGGGCGTGATGGTGTGCATTTGTAATCTCAGCTACTCTGGAGGCCAGGGCAGGAGAATGAATCACTTGAGCACAGGAGGTCCAGGCTGCAGTGAACCGAGATTATGCCACTGTACTGCAGCATGGTCAAGAGAGTGGGACCCTGTCTCAAAAAACAAACAAACAAACAAACAAGAAAACAAAGGCAGTTTAGTTGAGTGGGTGAGTTCATTGGGTATGATTAGTTGTGACATGTTGGCTTCTGTGTATATAATCTACTAACTTAAAACTCGTTGAAATTCTACAGATGGAGAATTTTAACATTTCTGTCTATAAGACTTGTACTTTGTATAAATCTTGCCATCAGAGGTTAGCTTCCACTTGGAATCCCTGTTCAGCCAGAGGGCAGTGTCTTATTCAGTTTTTGTTTTTGTTTTTAAAAGATGGGGTTTCACCATGATGGCCAGGCTCTTGAACTCCTGACCTCATATGATCCACCCACCTCAGCCTCCCAAAGTGCTAGGATTACAGGCATGAGCCACCGTGCCCGGCTAGTTTTGTTTTTTTTTAAGACTGAGTCTTACTGTGTCACCTAGGCTGGAGGGCTGGAGTGCAGTGGCCCAATCCCGGCTCACTGCAACCTCCACCTCCCGGGTGGAAGCCATTTTTCTGCTTCAGTCAGCTAAGTGCTGGGACTCCAGGCGCCCACTGCCAGGCCTGGCTCATTTTTGTATTTCTGGTAGAGACGGGGTTTCACTATGTTGGTCAGGCTGGTCTTGAACTCCTGATATCGTGATCCACCTGCCCCGGCCTCCCAAAGTGCTGGGCTTACAGGGTTGAGCCACCGTGCCCGGCCTGTAAGTGACTCAGTTGTGAGTCACTGTCTTCCCTTTTCCCAGGCTGGGGTAGGAAGTTGGACAGTAAAGTGGGGGAAAAAAAATCACTTTGTGTTATTACATAATACTTCTAATTTAATTAATTAATATTTTGAGACAGGGTCTGGCTCAAATGTTCAGGCTAGAGTGCAGTGGCGTGATCTCTAACTGCAGCCTCAGCCTCCTAAGTCTGCCGAGTAGCTGGGACCACAGGCATAAGCCACCAATTTCAGCTAGTTTTTGTATTTTTTTTTTTTTTTTTTGTAGAAACCAGGTTTCACTATGTTTCCCAGGCTGGTCTGGAAATCTTGGGCTCTAAGGATCCTTCTGCCTTGGCCTCCCAATGTACTGGGATTACAGGGATGAGCCACTGCACCTAGCCTACATAGCACTTTTTGAAGGGACATCAAGCTGGGCATGGTGGCTAACACCTGTAATCTTATCACTTTGGGAGACCGAGGTGAGTGGATCACGTAAGGTCAGGAGTTCATGACCAGTCTGGCCAACATGGTGAAACTCTGTCTCTACTAAAAATACAAAAGTTAGCTTGGCGTGGTGGCACGCACCTGTAGTCCTAGCTACTTGGGAGTCTGAAGCACAAGAATCACTGTAACCTGGGAGGTAGATGTTGCAGTGAGCCACAATCCTGCCACTGCACTGCATCCTGGGTGGCAGAGTGCGGAACACTATCTCAAAACAACAACAACAAAAATGACATAAAAAACAAAAGGGACATCAAAAGTGCTTTTGTTCTCATTGTGTAATAGATTTCCTTTTTCTTCTTTCTGGTTTCTCTTCATTTCTTTCTTTCTTTATTGTTTTTTGCAGTTTGAGTTAGAGATGAGTCTTAGTGTTAAACATTTCTTTTTTAATACATAATCACTTCTGAAAGATGCCTTTGTGGTATCCTGTAATCAGCTCACATCATTCTTTTCTGTACATGTGTATGTTCCAGTTATTTTCCTGTTGACCCCAGAATTTGTTGGATTTTTTTTTTAACAATTTCAAAATCATTTCTGTTTGAAATAGTTGCATCCGGTTTAGATCGAGGTCTGAATGCTTTCTAGTCTTCATTATTTATTGGAAACCTTTGGTACCTAAGACATAAAAGTTTGATTTTTTTTTTTTAAAGAAGTGACTTGCCACTGAAAAAAGTTTGATTGTTAAAGTACGTCCTCGGTAATGATATCGGTGACCTTTTACCTTAATATCAAAATGTAGTTTAACCAGTTAGTCTATTTTTCAATTTACTTTCCTTATGTCATATGTTAAAATCTTGAGCTGTGAGCTTTTTTTTTTTTTGAGATGGAATGTCACTCTGTCTCCCAGGCTGCAATGGCATGATCTCGGCTCACTGTAACCTCCGCCTCCCGGGTTCTAATGATTTTCCCGCCTCAGCCTCCTGAGTAGCTGGGATTACAGACGTCCACCAACACAACAGGCTAATTTTTGTATTTTTAGTAGAGATGGGGTTTCACCATGTTGGTCAGGCTGGTCTTGAACTCCTGACCTCGTGATCCACCAGCCTCAGCCTCCCAAGGGAGCCACCGCACCTGGCCTAAGCTGTGAGCTATTAAGTGCATGTTTCCTTCAATGCCTTCTGGTTCATTCTAGACAAATGTCGAAAGATGGGCTGGATTGGTATGGAACTCTGTTCCAAAAGTACCCATGTATTCTCTTCTATTTTTTAATTTTTTTTTTTTTAGACGGCGTTTCGCTCGTTACCCAGGCTGGAGTGCAATGGCGCGATCTCGGCTCACCGCAACCTCCGCCTCCTGGGTTCAGGCAATTCTCCTGCCTCAGCCTCCTGAGTAGCTGGGATTACAGGCACGCACCACCATGCCCAGCTAATTTTTTGTATTAGTAGAGACGGTGTTTCACCATGTTGACCAGGATGGTCTCGATCCCTTGACCTCATGATCCACCCGCCTCGGCCTCCCAAAGTGCTGGGATTACAGGCGTGAGCCACCGCTCCTGGCCTCTATTTTTTTTTTTTTTAAACTGAGTTTTCCTTTTTTTATCCAGGCTTGAGTGCAATGGCACGATCTCGGCTCACTATAACCTCCACCTCCTGGGTTCAAGCGATTCTCCTGCCCCAGCCTCCCAAGTAGCTGGAATTACAGGCACTCATTACAATGCCTGGCTAGTTCTTTGTATTTTTAGTAGAGATGGGGTGTCACCATGTTGGCCAGCCTAGTCTTGAACCTCTGATCTCAGGTGATCCACCCACCTCGAACTCCCAAAGTACTGGGATTACAGGCATGAGCCACCTTGCCTGGCCACTCTTGTATTCTTGATTGAAAAATTTTGCTTATGTCTTAGTTCTATAGCTGACCTTTTTTTTTTTTTTTCTTACCATTTTCGAGGACAACAGCTGTGTGTTCACACTTCTGCATTTTATAAATGTTACTGTAATTTTCTCATAAGGAAGAATTAAATTTTGGGAATCAGTGGCCTCAGAACCTTGCAAAAGAAGTCTCTTTAGTCCAGGTATATGAAAGATGGTTCTCTAGTTTTCAAGGATAGGGTGATAAAGGCCAACCCTTCCCGTTAGCCATTCCGGGCTGGTAATGTAACTATTCAGGGACACCTTCTCACTCATCTCAGACCTTCTCAGGGTAACTTGGTGTGAATGTCTCCCTCTTTGAGCCTCAGTGACTCTCCCTACAACTTGGAGATGAGAGGCTAGACCAGAAAAGCTCAACCTGAGTGACCCTGGCCCCGGACATGATTGGCAGAATAGAGGGTGTGCTGGGTGTGGCTTTTCTCCTGGGACAGGGGAGTGGCCAGTTGTAATTAGAATTTTTAATGAGAAGCAGTATCTAAAAAATGAAGAAAAGAAGCAGAAGAATGAAAAACACAGAGGTGTAGAGTCAGACACAGAGACTATGTTCAAACGCCTTTCTCTGTATTCGGATATCACAGCTAAATCCAAAGCGGGTCACGCCGGTCCCTGGTAGGGAGCCCTCCACCGGCTTCCCGTGTTCCCCAGGACGAAAGCCCGACTCCTCAGTGTGGCTCCACAGCCCTGTGTCCAGGGCCCCGGCCAGTGTCCAGCCTCCTCCTGGTAGCCTGTGCTCATCTCATGACTCCCTCTGCCCCAGTCACGTTTGCTTTTCTGTTCCCAAACACCAAAACCTTTCCTGTCTCAAGTCGTTGTCCCTGATCTTATGCTATGTCCCTAAATGATGACGGCCCTGTCCCTTTCTCCTTTTTCAGGTCTAGGCTCAGAGATGTCTCCCATCCCCCCACCCCCGTCTGAAGTTCCCTCTGCCTGTCAGGCTCTGTCACATTACTCAGGTTTTATTATCTCTGCATCAATCACATCAGAAGCACCATATATATGTTTTTTTTTTTTTTTTGAGAGAGCCTCACTCTATCATCCAGGCTGTGAGAGCAGTCTCGTGATCTTGGCTCACTGCAACCTCTGTCTCCTGGGTTCAAGCAGTTCTTGTGTCTCAGCTTCCGAAGTAGCTGAGATTACATGTGTGTGCCACCGGGCTCATTTTTGTATTTTCCTATTTATTTTATTTTTGAATCTCACTCTGTCACCCAGGCTGGAGTGCACTGGCACAATCTCGACTGACTGCAACCTCTACCTCCCAGGTTAAAGTGATTCTCCTGCCTCAGACTCCCTAGTAGCTGGTATTACAGACACCCACCAAACCCGGCTACTTTTTGTATTTTTGTTAGAGATGGAGTAATTCCTGACCTCGAGTAATCTGCCCGCCTCGTCCTTCCAGAGTGTTAGTATTACAGGCATGAGCCACTGCGCCTGGCACAATTTTTGTATTTTTAGTAGAGACAGAGTTTCACCATGTTGACCAGGCTGGTCTCAAACTCCTGACAGATCAAGTGATCCACCGGCCTCGGACTTCTAAGTAGCTGGGACCACAGACACAGACGTGCACCAGCATGCCTGGCTTAAGTTTTTGTGTTTTTGGTAGAGATGGGGTTTCACCACATTGACCAGGCTGGTCTCAAACTCCTGAGCTCAAGCGATCCACCACCTCAGCCTCCCAGCGTTCTGTGAGTACAGGCATGAGCCACCGCACCCAGCCTCTGGCTGGGCTCTGGTGAGGGCTGGGTCTGTGCCCTGAAGGGGAGCTCATTCCAGCCCAGCTCCCCACTGATGCAGTGTGTGTGTGGGCTTCTCCAGGAGGGATGGGGGTTCTGAAGAAAGGAGTCAAAAGATCACTTAGTTTTCCTGCAGGAGTTTATCTTCCCTGGTGCAGTGGGCAGCAGAGGGAACCGTATTTCCTCAGGGTGAGGTCCCCTTTGTATGTGTCGTCGTGTTCCAGGGAGGGGGTGTGTTGATTCCGAGCAATAAAACATATTTTTCACATTCAGGATTGACTTCTAAAGACTCTTGATACGTGAGGAAGAACCCCGGAAGAGGAAGAGGAAAGCAAAGGAGTCAGGGATGGCTCTTCCTCAGGTGAGATGATCTTCTCGGTGGATTGTTCTGTCTCCTTCCTGCTTGCAGTTGGGAATCTTCTCTGAGTCTGAAGCGTCCTGCCTGACAGGTTTGCTGGCGCTCACCCATGCCTTCCCTCAGTCCCTCTCATCTCAACTAGATTCCATCTCTGGTGACCCAGTGACATGAGCTTGGGAAGAGGCTGCACTGGGCATGGTCCTGGGAAGGGCTCTCCCCAGACGTGGATGGAGACGGGGTGTGGGCCCCGTGGTGTCAGGGCTGCTGGGCAGCAGGGAGTGTTCAGGGGCCACGTCTGGATGCGCCGTCAGCTCTCTGTAGAGCAGGAGTGGAGCAGCTGCCCATGGAAGTTACACATTAATGTGCACAGAGTACGTGGTAAATTTCGTGAAAGGAGACCAGTAAGGGGAAGTCTTTTCTGCCTGATTTGATACTACATGTTTAGGTAATTAAGTGAGTGAGTGTGTTTCTGACTCCAAACATCTTACTAATTGAAATGGAAAGTTCATACACAGACATGAATGATACCAGGTGTTTTATTCCATCATTCTTTTAAGCATATGAAACCAACCTAAATAATAGCAGGAGATTCATTAAACCATTCTCAGTGCATTAAGCTCATGGAGACTGTGGTGTTAGTGTGGAGAGGCTTGTGAAACAGGGATTTTTGGTATAAATGGTTATGATTTTTCTCAAATGTGGGAGCAGTACTTCTTTTTTATCCTAAAGGATGGAGCCATATTCTCATTCCACCTATCATCATCATCATCATAATTTATTATTTGAGGTGGAGTCTCCCTCTGTCGCCCAGACTGGAGTGTAGTGGCATGATAGTGGGATGATCTCAGCTCACTGCAAGCTCTGCCTTCAAGGGTCAAGCGATCTTCTGCCTCAGCCTTGCCTGTAGCTGGGGTTACAGGCATATGCCACCACGGCCGGCCAATTTTTAATAGTTTTAGTAGAGATGGGATTTCACCATGTTGACCAGGCGAGTCTCAAACTTCTGACCTCAGGTGATCCACCCGCCTCAGCCTACCAGGGTGTTGGGATTACAGGTGCAAGCCACTGTGCCCAGCCCCACAAATTATTCTTAAATACGTATTTTTATATTTAAACACCGCATGATGTACATATTTGTTTTGTGGTGAAGCTCCAAGCAAAGCTGCAGCTTAGCCCCTTGGCCAGAAAGCACTTCCTTTCCCTCCACCCTCCTTCCGACTTCACTGGGGAGACACTCAGGTTAGCTGTGCGTCAGGTGTCATTGCAAGTCACGTCCATGTGTACTTCTGTATCGTTATGAGACTTTAGAAAAAATTCTGCAGTAAATTAAAACAATTGAATATTCCTTTCCCTGAGGTTTGGGTCTGTGTGAGGGCTCGTTACAGAAGTGATCTCATGTCATCAGAGATTGTTGTGCAGGTTATTTCATCACTGTGGTATTAAGGCCAGTACTCAGTAGTTATTTATTTATTTATTTATTTATTTTTAAACGTACTTTACGTTCCGGGGTACGTGCGCAGAACGTGCAGGTTTGTTACATAGGTATACACATGCCGTGGTGGTTTGCTGTATCCACCACCCCGTCATGTACATTAGCTATTTCTCCTAATGCTATCCCTCCCCTCTCCCCGCGTCCCCTGACAGGCCCCATTGTGTGATGTTTCCCTCTCGGTTTCCATATGTTCTCATTGTTCAACTCCCACTTTTGAGTGAGAACATGTGGTGTTTGGTTTTCTCTTCGTGGGTTAGTTTGCTTAGAAAGATGGTTTCCAGCTTCATCCATGTCCCTGCAAAGGACATGAACTCATCCCTTTTGATGGCTGCATAGTATTCCGTGGTGCATCTGTGCCACATTTTCTTTATCCAGTCTATCAGTGATGGGCATTTGTGTTGGTTCCAAGTCTTTGCTATTGTGAACAGTGCCACCGTAAACGTACGTGGGCATGTGTCTTTATAATAGAATGATGTATACACCTTTGGTTATATATCTAGTAATAGGATTGCTGGGTCAAATGGTCTTTCTAGTTCTAGATCCTTGAGGAATTGCCACACTGTCTTCCACAATGGTTGAACTAATTGACACTCCCACCAGCAGTGTAAAAGTGTTCCTGTGTCTCCACATCCTCTCCAGCATCTGTCGTCCGCTGACTTTTTTTTTTTTTGACAGAGTCTCGCTCTGGAGTACAGTGGTGTGATCTCAGCTCACCGCAACCTCAGCCTCCTGAGTAGCTGGGATTACAGGCGCTTGTCACCACGCCCGGCTACCTTTTTGTACCGTGTTAGCCAGGATGAGCTCGATCTCCTGACCTCACGATTTGCCTGACTTGACCTCCCAAAGTGCTGGGATTACAGGCGTGAGCCACTGAGACTGGCCCATTAACATCTAGTTTTTTTCTGCGTCTGTGTAGGTTTTTATTATTTTTTGGACACGTATAGTCAAAATGGATTTTCATACTTGGAGTAATTTTGTTTTCGTGTATTTTATGTTATTTTGAGACAACCTCTCGCTTTGTTACCCAGGCTAGAGCACAGTGGCATGATCTTAGGCAATCTTAGCTCACTGCAACCTCTGCCCTCAGGTCAGCCATCCTCCACCCTCAGCCTCCCAAGTAGCTGGGACCACAGGTGCGTGCCACCATGCCCGGCTAATTTTGTTTTCTGTGAGTGTGTGTAGGTTGCATTTTGTGGTCATATATGTACAAAATGGATTTTTGGTCAGGCACGGTGGCTCACGCCTGTAGTCTCCCAGCACTTTGAGAGGCCAAGGTGGGTGGATCACCTGAGGTTGGGAGTTCAAGACCAACCTGACCGAAATGGAGAAACCCTGTCTCCACTAAAAGGACAAAAAATTAGCCAGGCGTGGCATTGCATACCTGTAATCCCAGCTGCTCAGGAGGCTGAGGCAGGAGAATCACGAACCCGGGAGGTGGAGGTTGCTGTGAGCCAAGATTGCGCCATTGCACTCTAGCCTGAGCAACAAGAGCAAAACTCTGTCTCAAATAATAATAATAACAATTAATTAATTAAAAACAAAATGGATTTTCATACTTTGAGAAGTTTAGTTTTCATGTATTTTGTTTGGAGAGGAGGTCTTGCTTTGTTGCCCAGGCTGGAGACCAGTGGGGCAGTCTTAGATCATAGCAACCTTCACCCTCAGGCTGGAGCCATCTTCGCACCTCAGCCTCTTAAGTAGCTGGGACCACAGGTGCCTGCCACCATGCTTGGCTAATTTTTTTTTTTTCTTTTTTGAGACAGAGTCTCTGTTGCCCAGGCTGGAGTGCAGTGGTGCAATCTCAGGTCACTGCAACCTTTGCCTCACGGGATCAAGCATTTCTCCTGCCTCCACCTTCCGGGTAGCTGGGATTATAGGCATGTGCCCCTGTGCCCGGCCGATCTTTCATAGTGGACATTGTCATCTTTGAAGACATTACTCATGCTCTGCCTCATGTAGATACTGAATGTCACTTGGTGTGTCATTGAAAAGTTTCTAACATTTCTATAACAGAAACCCTGCATTGATTTTTTGTTTGTATATTTCTTCTGTCATCCACAAACAGAAAAAATACTGAGAGGGAATCGTGACCTCTTGAAAAGGTATAATAAACACACCTGGGAAGACATAATGTGGTGAAAAATCCCGTTCTCCATTCGTCAGAACATGCCCTACAATTAAATCCGTGCTTTCACCTCTCTCCTCTTCTCATTCTCTGTAAAGATCAGAACTCCTCCCATAACCATGTGGTTAAAGTGTGTTTTCATTTCAGGGTCTATTGACATTCCGGGATGTGGCCATCGAAGTCTCTCAGGAGGAGTGGAGATGCCTGGACCCTGCTCAGAGGACTTTATGCAGGGACGTGATGTTGGAGAACTACAGGAACCTGGTCTCCCTGGGTGAGTCCAACTTCCCCCAGAAGCGGGGACGTGCCCTTGCGTGTGCTCGTATTTTCTCTTGTTGCCTCTTGGGAGCCGCGTCCGTGCTTTATAGTGGGAAATGAGAGACCTGGAGAGGCCGGTGGGGTTGCAGGAGAATTTTATTTAATGTGATCATGGGCTCAGCAGAATTGCTTCGTAATTCTGAGCAAAGGACAAAGAAAATGGGGTCCCTTTTATGCAGCTATCTGGTACAGGATGACGAAGTAGGAAGCAGGTTTACAGAAGCTAGAACAAAGAACAGAGAACAGTTAATCGGCATGCGACGTGTCTCGTGATGCACTTCACATTTGAAAGGGAACATTCTGAGAAACACATTCTGCAGTTTTGAGCTTATCTGCTCTGTGACCTTGCAGCTGGTCAGTAAGAAAAAGGAAAATTTTTAGATGCCCGGGAACTTTGCTAAGGGAGGCGAGGATGATAGATAAGGTTAAATGGTTTGCAGGAAGGCAATTAATATTCTCCTTCAGCAGAGCTGGGGGTGGTTATCATATGAAACGGGACACAACGCAGCAAAATTGACTTTAGTATGTAGCAACTAGAAATCACAAGGTTTTGTTTTGCCATTCCTTGTTGCTTTTTATAAATAACACTTTACTAGAAAGCAGCACCACCGCTGTGACAGCTAATTACTGTTACCTTTAGAGGTATGCCATTTTTGGTTTGTTTTTCTCTCTCCTTTTTCCCTTCTTCTTTTTCTTGGTTTCATCTGATTGGTATTTCTTTTTTTATTTTTATTTTCATTTTTTTAAAAACAGGGTTTCACCATGTTGGCCAGGCTGGTCTTGAACTCCTGACCTCAGGTGATCCGCCTGCCTGGGCCTCCCAAAGTGCTGAGATTACAGGCGTGAGCCGCCACGCCCAGCCTCTGATTAGTATTTCTATGAGGTGATTTACTAGATTTATTTAAGTATATCTAATACCTGGTAGCTCAGTGTCTGGGTGGAAGGGTTAATCAAGTGCATTGTAGATCCTTTTAAGGAAAGTCTTTAAGATTGCCTTCATACCTTGACTTGATGATTGACAGTAGGCTGGGGTGTTAGCTCATGGTGAACGTATAGCATTAGATCCTTTTAGATCAGAAGCTCCTTTCCGGCCATGAAAGGCACAAGATCAACTCTCCCTTGGCTCCTGATGGCCCCTTCTCGACTGTGCCTGTCTTAGGTTGCCCCTCCTCTGAGGATTCTTACCCGTCTTTGGCTAACCAGCCATCTGCCCGAGGCCAATTAGGGTGACGGTTTGAAGGTTGGAAGGCTCTTGAGGGCAGACCCACAGAGCACTGTGGGTCCAGGAACAGAGCTATTACCCACTTTGAAGCGGCTACCCTGTCAAGTTGCCTTCTTGGAAAGATGGGGTTATTAAGGCTTTTGGGGCTCTTAATGTCATACTTGCTTTCTTTGAGCTTGTTCCGTGCAGACATGTGCTAACAGTTGGGTTTAGCTAAATGATCACACCTTAGGTAAGCCCACAGAAAGCACCACTATCACACATGTCATTCTGAGGTAGTTCTGTTCCTTTTTCGGGTACAGGCTGGTACTTAGTAAATGCCATTAATTGACTGGTGGTTTGCTTGGCTACTGTTGCTTTTATAATGGACTGAATACTTTCAGTCAGGAGGGGTAAGAGGCAAGGAAGTATTACGCATCCTCCTAATGACTCCTCCTCCTCCTATCAGGGTTTTAACCTCTCCAAACTATAAACGTCATTCTCTGAAGAGGGAATCTAGTGACCACCCTTACCATGTCTGAACTGGAACGTGAGCTAGTTTTCACATCCTGGCTGTACTTTCCATGACTACTTGTCCCTTATCATCAATTTCTTTTTTAAATTATTTATTTTCTTTATTTTTTTAAATTATACTTAAGTTCTGGGGTACATGTGCAGAACGTGCAGGTTTGTTACAGAGGTATACGTGTGCCACGGTGGCTTGCCGCATCCATCACCCCGTCATCTACATTAGGTAACTCTTCTGATGCCCTCCCTCCCGTATCCCCCCACCCAGCTATCTCTTCCCTAGCCCCCACCTCCTGACAGGCTCTGGTGTGTGATAGTCCCCTCCTCGTGTCCGTGCGTTCCCGTTGTTCCACATGCGCTTACGGGTGAGAACATGGCGGTGTCTGCTTTTCTGTTCTTGTGTCAGTTTGCTGTGAATGATGGTTCCCGGCTTCATCCATGTCCTTGTAAAGGACATAAACTCATCCTTTTTTATGACTGCATAGTATTCCATGGTGCATATGTGCCACATTTTCCTTATCTAGTGTATCACTGATGGGCCTTTGGGTTGGTTCCAAGTCTTTGCTCTTGTGAACAGTGCTGCAATAAACATACGTGTGTGTGTGTCTCTATACTAGAATGATTTATAATTTTTTGGGTCTATGGCCAGTAATGGGATTGCTGGGTCAAATGGTCTTTCTAGTTCTAGATCCTTGAGGAATTGCCACACTGTCTTCCACAATGGTTGAACTAATTGACACTCCCACCAGCAGTGTAAAAGTGTTCCTGTGTCTCCACATCCTCTCCAGCATCTGTCGTCCGCTGACTTTTTTTTTTTTTGACAGAGTCTCGCTCTGGAGTACAGTGGTGTGATCTCAGCTCACCGCAACCTCAGCCTCCTGAGTAGCTGGGATTGCAGGCGCTTGTCACCACGCCCGGCTACCTTTTTGTACCGTGTTAGCCAGGATGAGCTCGATCTCCTGACCTCACGATTTGCCTGACTTGACCTCCCAAAGTGCTGGGATTACAGGCGTGAGCCACTGAGACTGGCCCATTAACATCTAGTTTTTTTCTGAGTCTGTGTAGGTTTTTATTATTTTTTGGACACGTATAGTCAAAATGGATTTTCATACTTGGAGTAATTTTGTTTTCGTGTATTTTATGTTATTTTGAGACAGGCTCTCGCTTTGTTACCCAGGCTAGAGCACGGTGGCATGATCTTAGGCAATCTTAGCTCACTGCAACCTCTGCCCTCAGGTCAGCCATCCTCCACCCTCAGCCTCCCAAGTAGCTGGGACCACAGGTGCGTGCCACCATGCCCGGCTAATTTTGTTTTCTGTGAGTGTGTGTAGGTTGTATTTTGTGGTCATATATGTACAAAATGGATTTTTGGTCAGGCACGGTGGCTCACGCCTGTAGTCTCCCAGCACTTTGAGAGGCCAAGGTGGGTGGATCACCTGAGGTTGGGAGTTCAAGACCAACCTGACCGAAATGGAGAAACCCTGTCTCCACTAAAAGGACAAAAAATTAGCCAGGCGTGGCATTGCATACCTGTAATCCCAGCTGCTCAGGAGGCTGAGGCAGGAGAATCACGAACCCGGGAGGTGGAGGTTGCTGTGAGCCAAGATTGCGCCATTGCACTCTAGCCTGAGCAACAAGAGCAAAACTCTGTCTCAAATAATAATAATAACAATTAATTAATTAAAAACAAAATGGATTTTCATACTTTGAGAAGTTTAGTTTTCATGTATTTTGTTTGGAGAGGAGGTCTTGCTTTGTTGCCCAGGCCGGAGACCAGTGGGGCAGTCTTAGATCATAGCAACCTTCACCCTCAGGCTGGAGCCATCTTCGCACCTCAGCCTCTTAAGTAGCTGGGACCACAGGTGCCTGCCACCATGCTTGGCTAATTTTTTTTTTTTTTTGAGACAGAGTCTCTGTTGCCCAGGCTGGAGTGCAGTGGTGCAGTCTCAGGTCACTGCAACCTTTGCCTCACGGGATCAAGCATTTCTCCTGCCTCCACCTTCCGGGTAGCTGGGATTATAGGCATGTGCCCCTGTGCCCGGCCGATCTTTCATAGTGGACATTGTCATCTTTGAAGACATTACTCATGCTCTGCCTCATGTAGATACTGAATGTCACTTGGTGTGTCATTGAAAAGTTTCTAACATTTCTATAACAGAAACCCTGCATTGATTTTTTGTTTGTATATTTCTTCTGTCATCCACAAACAGAAAAAATACTGAGAGGGAATCGTGACCTCTTGAAAAGGTATAATAAACACACCTGGGAAGACATAATGTGGTGAAAAATCCCGTTCTCCATTCGTCAGAACATGCCCTACAATTAAATCCGTGCTTTCACCTCTCTCCTCTTCTCATTCTCTGTAAAGATCAGAACTCCTCCCATAACCATGTGGTTAAAGTGTGTTTTCATTTCAGGGTCTATTGACATTCCGGGATGTGGCCATCGAAGTCTCTCAGGAGGAGTGGAGATGCCTGGACCCTGCTCAGAGGACTTTATGCAGGGACGTGATGTTGGAGAACTACAGGAACCTGGTCTCCCTGGGTGAGTCCAACTTCCCCCAGAAGCGGGGACGTGCCCTTGCGTGTGCTCGTATTTTCTCTTGTTGCCTCTTGGGAGCCGCGTCCGTGCTTTATAGTGGGAAATGAGAGACCTGGAGAGGCCGGTGGGGTTGCAGGAGAATTTTATTTAATGTGATCATGGGCTCAGCAGAATTGCTTCGTAATTCTGAGCAAAGGACAAAGAAAATGGGGTCCCTTTTATGCAGCTATCTGGTACAGGATGACGAAGTAGGAAGCAGGTTTACAGAAGCTAGAACAAAGAACAGAGAACAGTTAATCGGCATGCGACGTGTCTCGTGATGCACTTCACATTTGAAAGGGAACATTCTGAGAAACACATTCTGCAGTTTTGAGCTTATCTGCTCTGTGACCTTGCAGCTGGTCAGTAAGAAAAAGGAAAATTTTTAGATGCCCGGGAACTTTGCTAAGGGAGGCGAGGATGATAGATAAGGTTAAATGGTTTGCAGGAAGGCAATTAATATTCTCCTTCAGCAGAGCTGGGGGTGGTTATCATATGAAACGGGACACAACGCAGCAAAATTGACTTTAGTATGTAGCAACTAGAAATCACAAGGTTTTGTTTTGCCATTCCTTGTTGCTTTTTATAAATAACACTTTACTAGAAAGCAGCACCACCACTGTGACAGCTAATTACTGTTACCTTTAGAGGTATGCCATTTTTGGTTTGTTTTTCTCTCTCCTTTTTCCCTTCTTCTTTTTCTTGGTTTCATCTGATTGGTATTTCTTTTTTTATTTTTATTTTCATTTTTTTAAAAACAGGGTTTCACCATGTTGGCCAGGCTGGTCTTGAACTCCTGACCTCAGGTGATCCGCCTGCCTGGGCCTCCCAAAGTGCTGAGATTACAGGCGTGAGCCGCCACGCCCAGCCTCTGATTAGTATTTCTATGAGGTGATTTACTAGATTTATTTAAGTATATCTAATACCTGGTAGCTCAGTGTCTGGGCGGAAGGGTTAATCAAGTGCATTGTAGATCCTTTTAAGGAAAGTCTTTAAGATTGCCTTCATACCTTGACTTGATGATTGACAGTAGGCTGGGGTGTTAGCTCATGGTGAACGTATAGCATTAGATCCTTTTAGATCAGAAGCTCCTTTCCGGCCATGAAAGGCACAAGATCAACTCTCCCTTGGCTCCTGATGGCCCCTTCTCGACTGTGCCTGTCTTAGGTTGCCCCTCCTCTGAGGATTCTTACCCGTCTTTGGCTAACCAGCCATCTGCCCGAGGCCAATTAGGGTGACGGTTTGAAGGTTGGAAGGCTCTTGAGGGCAGACCCACAGAGCACTGTGGGTCCAGGAACAGAGCTATTACCCACTTTGAAGCGGCTACCCTGTCAAGTTGCCTTCTTGGAAAGATGGGGTTATTAAGGCTTTTGGGGCTCTTAATGTCATACTTGCTTTCTTTGAGCTTGTTCCGTGCAGACATGTGCTAACAGTTGGGTTTAGCTAAATGATCACACCTTAGGTAAGCCCACAGAAAGCACCACTATCACACATGTCATTCTGAGGTAGTTCTGTTCCTTTTTCGGGTACAGGCTGGTACTTAGTAAATGCCATTAATTGACTGGTGGTTTGCTTGGCTACTGTTGCTTTTATAATGGACTGAATACTTTCAGTCAGGAGGGGTAAGAGGCAAGGAAGTATTACGCATCCTCCTAATGACTCCTCCTCCTCCTATCAGGGTTTTAACATCTCCAAACTATAAACGTCATTCTCTGAAGAGGGAATCTAGTGACCACCCTTACCATGTCTGAACTGGAACGTGAGCTAGTTTTCACATCCTGGCTGTACTTTCCATGACTACTTGTCCCTTATCATCAATTTCTTTTTTAAATTATTTATTTTCTTTATTTTTTTAAATTATACTTAAGTTCTGGGGTACATGTGCAGAACGTGCAGGTTTGTTACAGAGGTATACGTGTGCCACGGTGGCTTGCCGCATCCATCACCCCGTCATCTACATTAGGTAACTCTTCTGATGCCCTCCCTCCCGTATCCCCCCACCCAGCTATCTCTTCCCTAGCCCCCACCTCCTGACAGGCTCTGGTGTGTGATAGTCCCCTCCTCGTGTCCGTGCGTTCTCGTTGTTCCACATGCGCTTACGGGTGAGAACATGGCGGTGTCTGCTTTTCTGTTCTTGTGTCAGTTTGCTGTGAATGATGGTTCCCGGCTTCATCCATGTCCTTGTAAAGGACATAAACTCATCCTTTTTTATGACTGCATAGTATTCCATGGTGCATATGTGCCACATTTTCCTTATCTAGTGTATCACTGATGGGCCTTTGGGTTGGTTCCAAGTCTTTGCTCTTGTGAACAGTGCTGCAATAAACATACGTGTGTGTGTGTCTCTATACTAGAATGTTTTATAATTTTTTGGGTCTATGGCCAGTAATGGGATTGCTGGGTCAAATGGTCTTTCTAGTTCTAGATCCTTGAGGAATTGCCACACTGTCTTCCACAATGGTTGAACTAATTGACACTCCCACCAGCAGTGTAAAAGTGTTCCTGTGTCTCCACATCCTCTCCAGCATCTGTCGTCCGCTGACTTTTTTTTTTTTTGACAGAGTCTCGCTCTGGAGTACAGTGGTGTGATCTCAGCTCACCGCAACCTCAGCCTCCTGAGTAGCTGGGATTACAGGCGCTTGTCACCACGCCCGGCTACCTTTTTGTACCGTGTTAGCCAGGATGAGCTCGATCTCCTGACCTCACGATTTGCCTGACTTGACCTCCCAAAGTGCTGGGATTACAGGCGTGAGCCACTGAGACTGGCCCATTAACATCTAGTTTTTTTCTGAGTCTGTGTAGGTTTTTATTATTTTTTGGACACGTATAGTCAAAATGGATTTTCATACTTGGAGTAATTTTGTTTTCGTGTATTTTATGTTATTTTGAGACAGGCTCTCGCTTTGTTACCCAGGCTAGAGCACGGTGGCATGATCTTAGGCAATCTTAGCTCACTGCAACCTCTGCCCTCAGGTCAGCCATCCTCCACCCTCAGCCTCCCAAGTAGCTGGGACCACAGGTGCGTGCCACCATGCCCGGCTAATTTTGTTTTCTGTGAGTGTGTGTAGGTTGTATTTTGTGGTCATATATGTACAAAATGGATTTTTGGTCAGGCACGGTGGCTCACGCCTGTAGTCTCCCAGCACTTTGAGAGGCCAAGGTGGGTGGATCACCTGAGGTTGGGAGTTCAAGACCAACCTGACCGAAATGGAGAAACCCTGTCTCCACTAAAAGGACAAAAAATTAGCCAGGCGTGGCATTGCATACCTGTAATCCCAGCTGCTCAGGAGGCTGAGGCAGGAGAATCACGAACCCGGGAGGTGGAGGTTGCTGTGAGCCAAGATTGCGCCATTGCACTCTAGCCTGAGCAACAAGAGCAAAACTCTGTCTCAAATAATAATAATAACAATTAATTAATTAAAAACAAAATGGATTTTCATACTTTGAGAAGTTTAGTTTTCATGTATTTTGTTTGGAGAGGAGGTCTTGCTTTGTTGCCCAGGCCGGAGACCAGTGGGGCAGTCTTAGATCATAGCAACCTTCACCCTCAGGCTGGAGCCATCTTCGCACCTCAGCCTCTTAAGTAGCTGGGACCACAGGTGCCTGCCACCATGCTTGGCTAATTTTTTTTTTTTTTTGAGACAGAGTCTCTGTTGCCCAGGCTGGAGTGCAGTGGTGCAGTCTCAGGTCACTGCAACCTTTGCCTCACGGGATCAAGCATTTCTCCTGCCTCCACCTTCCGGGTAGCTGGGATTATAGGCATGTGCCCCTGTGCCCGGCCGATCTTTCATAGTGGACATTGTCATCTTTGAAGACATTACTCATGCTCTGCCTCATGTAGATACTGAATGTCACTTGGTGTGTCATTGAAAAGTTTCTAACATTTCTATAACAGAAACCCTGCATTGATTTTTTGTTTGTATATTTCTTCTGTCATCCACAAACAGAAAAAATACTGAGAGGGAATCGTGACCTCTTGAAAAGGTATAATAAACACACCTGGGAAGACATAATGTGGTGAAAAATCCCGTTCTCCATTCGTCAGAACATTCCCTACAATTAAATCCGTGCTTTCACCTCTCTCCTCTTCTCATTCTCTGTAAAGATCAGAACTCCTCCCATAACCATGTGGTTAAAGTGTGTTTTCATTTCAGGGTCTATTGACATTCCGGGATGTGGCCATCGAAGTCTCTCAGGAGGAGTGGAGATGCCTGGACCCTGCTCAGAGGACTTTATGCAGGGACGTGATGTTGGAGAACTACAGGAACCTGGTCTCCCTGGGTGAGTCCAACTTCCCCCAGAAGCGGGGACGTGCCCTTGCGTGTGCTCGTATTTTCTCTTGTTGCCTCTTGGGAGCCGCGTCCGTGCTTTATAGTGGGAAATGAGAGACCTGGAGAGGCCGGTGGGGTTGCAGGAGAATTTTATTTAATGTGATCATGGGCTCAGCAGAATTGCTTCGTAATTCTGAGCAAAGGACAAAGAAAATGGGGTCCCTTTTATGCAGCTATCTGGTACAGGATGACGAAGTAGGAAGCAGGTTTACAGAAGCTAGAACAAAGAACAGAGAACAGTTAATCGGCATGCGACGTGTCTCGTGATGCACTTCACATTTGAAAGGGAACATTCTGAGAAACACATTCTGCAGTTTTGAGCTTATCTGCTCTGTGACCTTGCAGCTGGTCAGTAAGAAAAAGGAAAATTTTTAGATGCCCGGGAACTTTGCTAAGGGAGGCGAGGATGATAGATAAGGTTAAATGGTTTGCAGGAAGGCAATTAATATTCTCCTTCAGCAGAGCTGGGGGTGGTTATCATATGAAACGGGACACAACGCAGCAAAATTGACTTTAGTATGTAGCAACTAGAAATCACAAGGTTTTGTTTTGCCATTCCTTGTTGCTTTTTATAAATAACACTTTACTAGAAAGCAGCACCACCACTGTGACAGCTAATTACTGTTACCTTTAGAGGTATGCCATTTTTGGTTTGTTTTTCTCTCTCCTTTTTCCCTTCTTCTTTTTCTTGGTTTCATCTGATTGGTATTTCTTTTTTTATTTTTATTTTCATTTTTTTAAAAACAGGGTTTCACCATGTTGGCCAGGCTGGTCTTGAACTCCTGACCTCAGGTGATCCGCCTGCCTGGGCCTCCCAAAGTGCTGAGATTACAGGCGTGAGCCGCCACGCCCAGCCTCTGATTAGTATTTCTATGAGGTGATTTACTAGATTTATTTAAGTATATCTAATACCTGGTAGCTCAGTGTCTGGGTGGAAGGGTTAATCAAGTGCATTGTAGATCCTTTTAAGGAAAGTCTTTAAGATTGCCTTCATACCTTGACTTGATGATTGACAGTAGGCTGGGGTGTTAGCTCATGGTGAACGTATAGCATTAGATCCTTTTAGATCAGAAGCTCCTTTCCGGCCATGAAAGGCACAAGATCAACTCTCCCTTGGCTCCTGATGGCCCCTTCTCGACTGTGCCTGTCTTAGGTTGCCCCTCCTCTGAGGATTCTTACCCGTCTTTGGCTAACCAGCCATCTGCCCGAGGCCAATTAGGGTGACGGTTTGAAGGTTGGAAGGCTCTTGAGGGCAGACCCACAGAGCACTGTGGGTCCAGGAACAGAGCTATTACCCACTTTGAAGCGGCTACCCTGTCAAGTTGCCTTCTTGGAAAGATGGGGTTATTAAGGCTTTTGGGGCTCTTAATGTCATACTTGCTTTCTTTGAGCTTGTTCCGTGCAGACATGTGCTAACAGTTGGGTTTAGCTAAATGATCACACCTTAGGTAAGCCCACAGAAAGCACCACTATCACACATGTCATTCTGAGGTAGTTCTGTTCCTTTTTCGGGTACAGGCTGGTACTTAGTAAATGCCATTAATTGACTGGTGGTTTGCTTGGCTACTGTTGCTTTTATAATGGACTGAATACTTTCAGTCAGGAGGGGTAAGAGGCAAGGAAGTATTACGCATCCTCCTAATGACTCCTCCTCCTCCTATCAGGGTTTTAACCTCTCCAAACTATAAACGTCATTCTCTGAAGAGGGAATCTAGTGACCACCCTTACCATGTCTGAACTGGAACGTGAGCTAGTTTTCACATCCTGGCTGTACTTTCCATGACTACTTGTCCCTTATCATCAATTTCTTTTTTAAATTATTTATTTTCTTTATTTTTTTAAATTATACTTAAGTTCTGGGGTACATGTGCAGAACGTGCAGGTTTGTTACAGAGGTATACGTGTGCCACGGTGGCTTGCCGCATCCATCACCCCGTCATCTACATTAGGTAACTCTTCTGATGCCCTCCCTCCCGTATCCCCCCACCCAGCTATCTCTTCCCTAGCCCCCACCTCCTGACAGGCTCTGGTGTGTGATAGTCCCCTCCTCGTGTCCGTGCGTTCTCGTTGTTCCACATGCGCTTACGGGTGAGAACATGGCGGTGTCTGCTTTTCTGTTCTTGTGTCAGTTTGCTGTGAATGATGGTTCCCGGCTTCATCCATGTCCTTGTAAAGGACATAAACTCATCCTTTTTTATGACTGCATAGTATTCCATGGTGCATATGTGCCACATTTTCCTTATCTAGTGTATCACTGATGGGCCTTTGGGTTGGTTCCAAGTCTTTGCTCTTGTGAACAGTGCTGCAATAAACATACGTGTGTGTGTGTCTCTATACTAGAATGATTTATAATTTTTTGGGTCTATGGCCAGTAATGGGATTGCTGGGTCAAATGGTCTTTCTAGTTCTAGATCCTTGAGGAATTGCCACACTGTCTTCCACAATGGTTGAACTAATTGACACTCCCACCAGCAGTGTAAAAGTGTTCCTGTGTCTCCACATCCTCTCCAGCATCTGTCGTCCGCTGACTTTTTTTTTTTTTGACAGAGTCTCGCTCTGGAGTACAGTGGTGTGATCTCAGCTCACCGCAACCTCAGCCTCCTGAGTAGCTGGGATTACAGGCGCTTGTCACCACGCCCGGCTACCTTTTTGTACCGTGTTAGCCAGGATGAGCTCGATCTCCTGACCTCACGATTTGCCTGACTTGACCTCCCAAAGTGCTGGGATTACAGGCGTGAGCCACTGAGACTGGCCCATTAACATCTAGTTTTTTTCTGAGTCTGTGTAGGTTTTTATTATTTTTTGGACACGTATAGTCAAAATGGATTTTCATACTTGGAGTAATTTTGTTTTCGTGTATTTTATGTTATTTTGAGACAGGCTCTCGCTTTGTTACCCAGGCTAGAGCACGGTGGCATGATCTTAGGCAATCTTAGCTCACTGCAACCTCTGCCCTCAGGTCAGCCATCCTCCACCCTCAGCCTCCCAAGTAGCTGGGACCACAGGTGCGTGCCACCATGCCCGGCTAATTTTGTTTTCTGTGAGTGTGTGTAGGTTGTATTTTGTGGTCATATATGTACAAAATGGATTTTTGGTCAGGCACGGTGGCTCACGCCTGTAGTCTCCCAGCACTTTGAGAGGCCAAGGTGGGTGGATCACCTGAGGTTGGGAGTTCAAGACCAACCTGACCGAAATGGAGAAACCCTGTCTCCACTAAAAGGACAAAAAATTAGCCAGGCGTGGCATTGCATACCTGTAATCCCAGCTGCTCAGGAGGCTGAGGCAGGAGAATCACGAACCCGGGAGGTGGAGGTTGCTGTGAGCCAAGATTGCGCCATTGCACTCTAGCCTGAGCAACAAGAGCAAAACTCTGTCTCAAATAATAATAATAACAATTAATTAATTAAAAACAAAATGGATTTTCATACTTTGAGAAGTTTAGTTTTCATGTATTTTGTTTGGAGAGGAGGTCTTGCTTTGTTGCCCAGGCTGGAGACCAGTGGGGCAGTCTTAGATCATAGCAACCTTCACCCTCAGGCTGGAGCCATCTTCGCACCTCAGCCTCTTAAGTAGCTGGGACCACAGGTGCCTGCCACCATGCTTGGCTAATTTTTTTTTTTTTTTGAGACAGAGTCTCTGTTGCCCAGGCTGGAGTGCAGTGGTGCAGTCTCAGGTCACTGCAACCTTTGCCTCACGGGATCAAGCATTTCTCCTGCCTCCACCTTCCGGGTAGCTGGGATTATAGGCATGTGCCCCTGTGCCCGGCCGATCTTTCATAGTGGACATTGTCATCTTTGAAGACATTACTCATGCTCTGCCTCATGTAGATACTGAATGTCACTTGGTGTGTCATTGAAAAGTTTCTAACATTTCTATAACAGAAACCCTGCATTGATTTTTTGTTTGTATATTTCTTCTGTCATCCACAAACAGAAAAAATACTGAGAGGGAATCGTGACCTCTTGAAAAGGTATAATAAACACACCTGGGAAGACATAATGTGGTGAAAAATCCCGTTCTCCATTCGTCAGAACATTCCCTACAATTAAATCCGTGCTTTCACCTCTCTCCTCTTCTCATTCTCTGTAAAGATCAGAACTCCTCCCATAACCATGTGGTTAAAGTGTGTTTTCATTTCAGGGTCTATTGACATTCCGGGATGTGGCCATCGAAGTCTCTCAGGAGGAGTGGAGATGCCTGGACCCTGCTCAGAGGACTTTATGCAGGGACGTGATGTTGGAGAACTACAGGAACCTGGTCTCCCTGGGTGAGTCCAACTTCCCCCAGAAGCGGGGACGTGCCCTTGCGTGTGCTCGTATTTTCTCTTGTTGCCTCTTGGGAGCCGCGTCCGTGCTTTATAGTGGGAAATGAGAGACCTGGAGAGGCCGGTGGGGTTGCAGGAGAATTTTATTTAATGTGATCATGGGCTCAGCAGAATTGCTTCGTAATTCTGAGCAAAGGACAAAGAAAATGGGGTCCCTTTTATGCAGCTATCTGGTACAGGATGACGAAGTAGGAAGCAGGTTTACAGAAGCTAGAACAAAGAACAGAGAACAGTTAATCGGCATGCGACGTGTCTCGTGATGCACTTCACATTTGAAAGGGAACATTCTGAGAAACACATTCTGCAGTTTTGAGCTTATCTGCTCTGTGACCTTGCAGCTGGTCAGTAAGAAAAAGGAAAATTTTTAGATGCCCGGGAACTTTGCTAAGGGAGGCGAGGATGATAGATAAGGTTAAATGGTTTGCAGGAAGGCAATTAATATTCTCCTTCAGCAGAGCTGGGGGTGGTTATCATATGAAACGGGACACAACGCAGCAAAATTGACTTTAGTATGTAGCAACTAGAAATCACAAGGTTTTGTTTTGCCATTCCTTGTTGCTTTTTATAAATAACACTTTACTAGAAAGCAGCACCACCACTGTGACAGCTAATTACTGTTACCTTTAGAGGTATGCCATTTTTGGTTTGTTTTTCTCTCTCCTTTTTCCCTTCTTCTTTTTCTTGGTTTCATCTGATTGGTATTTCTTTTTTTATTTTTATTTTCATTTTTTTAAAAACAGGGTTTCACCATGTTGGCCAGGCTGGTCTTGAACTCCTGACCTCAGGTGATCCGCCTGCCTGGGCCTCCCAAAGTGCTGAGATTACAGGCGTGAGCCGCCACGCCCAGCCTCTGATTAGTATTTCTATGAGGTGATTTACTAGATTTATTTAAGTATATCTAATACCTGGTAGCTCAGTGTCTGGGTGGAAGGGTTAATCAAGTGCATTGTAGATCCTTTTAAGGAAAGTCTTTAAGATTGCCTTCATACCTTGACTTGATGATTGACAGTAGGCTGGGGTGTTAGCTCATGGTGAACGTATAGCATTAGATCCTTTTAGATCAGAAGCTCCTTTCCGGCCATGAAAGGCACAAGATCAACTCTCCCTTGGCTCCTGATGGCCCCTTCTCGACTGTGCCTGTCTTAGGTTGCCCCTCCTCTGAGGATTCTTACCCGTCTTTGGCTAACCAGCCATCTGCCCGAGGCCAATTAGGGTGACGGTTTGAAGGTTGGAAGGCTCTTGAGGGCAGACCCACAGAGCACTGTGGGTCCAGGAACAGAGCTATTACCCACTTTGAAGCGGCTACCCTGTCAAGTTGCCTTCTTGGAAAGATGGGGTTATTAAGGCTTTTGGGGCTCTTAATGTCATACTTGCTTTCTTTGAGCTTGTTCCGTGCAGACATGTGCTAACAGTTGGGTTTAGCTAAATGATCACACCTTAGGTAAGCCCACAGAAAGCACCACTATCACACATGTCATTCTGAGGTAGTTCTGTTCCTTTTTCGGGTACAGGCTGGTACTTAGTAAATGCCATTAATTGACTGGTGGTTTGCTTGGCTACTGTTGCTTTTATAATGGACTGAATACTTTCAGTCAGGAGGGGTAAGAGGCAAGGAAGTATTACGCATCCTCCTAATGACTCCTCCTCCTCCTATCAGGGTTTTAACCTCTCCAAACTATAAACGTCATTCTCTGAAGAGGGAATCTAGTGACCACCCTTACCATGTCTGAACTGGAACGTGAGCTAGTTTTCACATCCTGGCTGTACTTTCCATGACTACTTGTCCCTTATCATCAATTTCTTTTTTAAATTATTTATTTTCTTTATTTTTTTAAATTATACTTAAGTTCTGGGGTACATGTGCAGAACGTGCAGGTTTGTTACAGAGGTATACGTGTGCCACGGTGGCTTGCCGCATCCATCACCCCGTCATCTACATTAGGTAACTCTTCTGATGCCCTCCCTCCCGTATCCCCCCACCCAGCTATCTCTTCCCTAGCCCCCACCTCCTGACAGGCTCTGGTGTGTGATAGTCCCCTCCTCGTGTCCGTGCGTTCTCGTTGTTCCACATGCGCTTACGGGTGAGAACATGGCGGTGTCTGCTTTTCTGTTCTTGTGTCAGTTTGCTGTGAATGATGGTTCCCGGCTTCATCCATGTCCTTGTAAAGGACATAAACTCATCCTTTTTTATGACTGCATAGTATTCCATGGTGCATATGTGCCACATTTTCCTTATCTAGTCTGTCACTGATGGGCATTTGGGCTGGTTCCAAATCTTTGCTATTGTGAACAGTGCTGCAATAAACATACATGTGTGTGTGTCTTTATAATAGAATGATTTATAATTTTTTGGGTGTATGGCCAGTAATGGGATTGCTGTGTTAAATGGTATTTCTAATTCTAGATTCTTGAGGAATCGCCACACTGTCTTCCACAATGCTTGAACTTGTTTACACTCCCACCAGCAGTGTAAAAGCGTTCCTGTCTCTCCACATCCTCTCCAGCATCTGTCTCCTCATTTTTTTAAAGATTGCCATTGTGACTGGTGTGAGATGCTATGTCATTGTGGTTTTGATTTGCATTTTTCTAATAAGAAACGATGATGAGCTTTTTTTCATATGTTTGTTGGCTGCATAAATGTCTTCTTTTGAAAAGTGTGTTTATATCCTTTGCCCACTTTTTGATGGGGTTGTTTTTTTCTTGTAAATTTGTTTAAGTTCCTTGTAGATTCTGGATATTAGCCCTTGTCAGATGGGTAGATTGCAAAAAAATTTTCCATTATGTTGGTCGCCAGTTGACTCTAATGATAGTTTCTTTTGCTGTGCAGAAGGTCTTAAGTTTAATTAGATCCCATTTGTTTATTTTGGCTTTTGTTGCCATTGCTTTTGGTGTTTTCGTCCTGAAGTTCTTGCCTATGCCTATGTCCTGAATGGTATTGCCTAGGGTATCTTCTTGAATTTTTATGGTGTTAGGTCTTATGTTTAAATCTTTAATCCATCTGGAGTTAATTTTTGTGTAGGTGTAAGGAAGGGATCCAGTTTCAGCTTTCTACATATGGCTAGCCAGTTTTCCCAGCACCATTTATTAAATAGGGAATCCTTTCTCTGTTGCTTGTTTTTGTCCGGTTTGTCAAAGATCAGATGGTTGTAAGTGTGTGATGTTATTTCTGAGTCCTCTGTTCTGTTCCATTGGTCTATATCTTTGTTTTGGTACTAGTACTATGCTGTTTTGATTACTGTAGCCTTGTAATATAGTTTGAAGTCAGGAAGTGTGATGCCTCCAGCTTTTTTTTTTTTTTTTTTTTTTGCTTAGGATTGTCTTCGATATGCAGGCTCTTTTTTGGTTCCATATGAAGTTTAAGGTGGTTTTTCCCAATTCTGTGAAGAAAGTCAATGGCAGCTTGATGGGGCATTGAATCTCTAAATTACTTTGGGCAGTATGGCCATTTTCACCATATTGATTTTTCATAACCATGAGCATGGAATGATTTTTTTATCTGTTTTTGTCATCTCATTTCCTTGAGCAGTGGTTTGTAGTTCTCCTTGAAGAGCTTCTTTACATCCCTTGTTAGTCGTATTCCTAGGTATTTTATTCTCTTTGTAGCAATTGGGAATGGGAGTTCACTCATAATTTGACTCTCTGTTTGTCTGTTATTGGTATATGGGAATGCTTGTGATTTTTGCACATTGATTTTGTATCCTGAGACTTTGCTGAAGCTGCTTATGAGCTTAAGGAGATTTTGGGCTGAGACCATGGAGTCTTCTAAATATACAATCATGTTGTCTGCATATAGAGGAAATTTGACTTCCTCTTTTCCTAATTAAATACCTTTATTTCTTTTTCTTGCCTGATTGCCCTGGCCAGAACTTCCAGTACTGTGTTGAATAGGAGTGGTGAGAGAGGGCATCCTTGCCTTGTGCTGGTTTCCAAAAGGAATGCTTCTGGTTTTTGCCCATTCAGTATGATATTGGCTGTGGGTTTGTCATAAATAGCTCTTATTATTTTGAGATACATTCGATCGATACCTTGTTTATTGAGAGTTTTTAGTATAAAGGGCTGTTGAATTTTGTCGAAGGCCTTCTCTACATCTATTGAGATAATCATGTGGTTTTTGTCGTTGGTTCTGTTTATGTGATGGATTACGTTCATTGATGTACGTATGTTGAACCAGCCTTGCATCCCAGGGATGACGCTGACTTGATCATGTTGGATAAGCTTTTTGATGTGCTGTTGGATTTGGTTTGCCAGTATTTTCTTGAGGATTTTCGTGTTAATGCTCATCATGGATATTGGCAGGAAATCTTCTTATTTAGTTGTGCCTCTGCCAGGTTTTGGTATCAGGATGATGTTGGTCTCATAAAATGTGTTAGGGAGGATTCCCTCTTTTTGTATTGTTTGGAATAATTTCAGAAGAAATGGTAGCAGCTCCTCTTTATACCTCTGGTAGAATTCAACTATGAACCCGTCTGGTCGTGGACTTTTTTTCGTTGATAGGCTATTAATTGCTGCCTCAATTTCAGACCTGGTTATTGATCTATTCAGCAATTCAACTTCTTCCTGGTTTAGTCTAGGGTTGGTGTAAGTGTCCAGGAATTTATGCATTTCCTCTAGATTTTCGTCTAGATTTTTGGCTTGTAGGGTTTCTGCCAAGAGATCTAATGTGAGTCTGATGGGCTTTCCTTTGTGGGTAACCCGACCTTTCTCTGTAGCTGCCCTTATCATTTTTTCCTTTCATTTCAACCCTGGTGAATCTGACGATTATGTGCCTTGGGGTTGCTCTTCTCAAGGTTTATGTCCATTGAGGTGTTTCTAATCATCCTTGATGGTAGTCTGTATGTCTGTGGGATTGGTGGTGATATCCCCTTCATCATTTTTTTTTTTTTGAGACAGAGTTTCACTGTTGTTACCCAGGCTGGAGTGCAATGGTGCAATTTCAGCTCACCGCAGCCTCCGCCTCCTGGGTTCAAGCAATTCTCCTGCCCCAGCCTCCTGAGTAGTTGGAACTACAGGCACGCACCCCCATGCCCAGCTAATTTTTGTATTTTTAGTAGAGATGGGGTTTTACCATGTTGACCACGATGGTCTCGATCTCTTGACCTCGTGATCCACCCGCCTCGGCCTCCCAAAGTGCTGGGATTATAGGCTTGAGCCACCGCACCCAGCCTCTTTTTTTTTTTTTTTTTAGATTTCCTTTTAACAGACCCCTCTGCTGCAGGTCTGCTGGAGTTTGCTGGAGGCCCACTCCACACGCTGCTTGCCTGGGAACCAGCTGTAGGGGTTGCAGAGCAGCAAAGATTGCTGCCTGTTTCCTCCTCTAGTAGCTTCATCCCAGAAGGGTACCCGCCAGGTGTCAGCCAGAGCTCTCCTGTATGAGTGACTCCCAATCAGGATAAACAGGGTTCAGGGAGCCACTTGAGGAGGCAGTCAGACCCTTATCAGAGCTCAAGTGCTGTGCTGGGAGATCTGTTGCTCCCTTCCGAGCTGCCAGGCAGGGACATTTAAGTCTGCTGACACAGAACCCACAACTGCCCCTTTTCCCAGGTGTTCTGTCCCAGGAAGGTGGGGTCTTATTATAAGTCTTTGATGGGCTTCTGCCTTTTTTTGAGATGCCCTGCCCAGCAAGAAGGGAGTCACTGTTGGCCTGCAGAGGCCTTGCTGAGCCGCTGTGGGCCCCGCCCAGTTGCTGTGTAAACTTCCCAGTGACTTTGTTTACACAGGTGAGGTTTAAACCCCCTACCAGAGCCTCAGCAATCCATTATCATCAGTTTCTCAGCAGCAGTTTGATAGGTTAAATTTTGCACATCTCTCTCCTTTTTGGGCTAAGTAATAATCTAAAGCCAGTCTGTTCTGGTAAATGGCATTCCTCATTTTTATACATTGTACAGCCAACAGGTCTAAAGCTTGTGCCGTTTAATTGGTAATGATTTCAAGTATGTAACCTTATAATGTAATTGAGCACATAGACAGGAGTATGGTATCCCCATGACCCGTCTTGTGCCCAGGTAGCTCGCCCGTAATACTGAAGAATTCTTTCGGGGGTCAATCAATGTCTTTCCCGTCTCCTATTTTTATACCTCCTCTGATAGCTACACTTCTTTTACTTCTGTTTCCCACCTCATCATAACCCGGGTATCCTAGAGCTTCTCCCAGCTGCAAGCGGAGTAAGAAGAAGGTCGATCTCACTGTCCCTAGTGCACAGGCCCCTGTCCAGTTGGCTGGTAACTGCCAGTAGCTTGCTGTCCGCAAATACACGAAAGGCCAGCGGGTGCCTGCCAACTATTGGGTGCCTCGAGTTGATACCGGGAGTGGTTTAAAGCTGGGAAGTGAGATAATGGGTTGTAGCGTCCGATCTGGAGGTCACTTTACCTTGTTTCTTCTCGCCCCACCACAAAGTTTTCCCTACGCTTTGGTTGTAGCATTGCTGCCCTAGACAAGCCAGTTCTTTGACTGGATTAACCAAAGTGTTTCCCCAGCGGTCAATCAGTACCTTCCGACGATGGAAGTTTTTAGGAGCCAAACACTGGAGTGCTTGAGTGTACGCTTGGGAGGGGGGAGGTCAAGGTCAAGTTTTCCTGAGGCATTAACTCTTCTGCTTCCCATGGCTGTTGATCTCCCATGATAGAGCCTCCACAGACACAGCAGGAAGAAACAGCTAGATGATGAGCTCTGCTTTCAGCCCGTTGAGCAAACAGATAACTGGCTACTGGAGGGCGTTCAAAACCTCCGGGTTAGTTCTTTTATAGAACTAATAAATAATTTTATTATTTATTAATAATAAAATTTTCATAAAATGACTTGAAAACTTGGAGCTGAAGTTGATGGGGACGAGCCTGAGTTCCCTTTTTGATAATATACAAACAGGCGTTGGGAATGTTTCTATAAACAGCATTATGGGTGACCAGTAGTCCACGTGGGTAAATCTGGCTTTAGGATCGTAAGCTTTATAGGATTGCAGGTTTTCGTTTCTCAGTTTGGCTTCATTGGCATTTCAGTAAGCGCGACTGGTTCCTAATACTGCCATTTAGGGAACCCCGCAGGGGACCATGTCGTGCAGTACCTATAATTATTTTCCGGGGTTCAGGGGAGCAAGGTGGAGGAAGTCTTGGCCCACACACATGCTTACAAAGTGTGCTATGATGTCCTTCCCAGGTCAGGTTACCACAGGTGGAGTAGGCGATGCCTGAGTATGTTGCTTGGCAGCCATCAAAATACAAAGGGAATGCTCCCTTATGGAAGGATGAGACCTCAGTCCTGTTCACAAGAGGACCTTTTTTGGACTCCATTAGTATTTTAAATGAGGTCCTAGGCATGGACTTGGGGTCACAACATTTAAGATTGCTCATTGCCTGGGTTACAGACGGAATAAATTGTTTGATTGTAAGTGCAAGCCCCTAGCTGAGTCCCTGTACACTTACGTTTGATACGGCAACGTCTTAACTGCCGTATTCGCAATCCAAGCGGTTTGCAGGCAGTAGGTACATTCTTCTGCCGGTTGCCCGCGCTTTTGTACAGATATGGAAGTTAACAACAGTAGAATAAAAGTTAACATTTCTTTTTTTTTTTTTTTTCGAGACAGTTTCGCTCTTGTTACCCAGGCTGGAGTGCAATGGCGCGATCTCGGCTCACCGCAACCTCCGCCTCCTGGGTTCAGGCAATTCTCCTGTCTCAGTCTCCCGAGTAGCTGGGATTGCAGGCACGCGCCACCATGCCCAGCTAATTTTTTGTATTTTTAGTAGAGACGGGGTTTCACCATGTTGACCAGGATGGTCTCGATCTCTTGACCTCGTGATCCACCCGCCTCGACCTCCCAAAGTGCTGGGATTACAGGCGTGAGCCACCTTGCCCTGACCGAAAAATTAACATTTCTATACCACTACACAGGGGCAGGGTGGATCTTTCCTTGGACATAAGGGTTGGCAAAGACGACCGCATAGTAATAGAATAGTTAACAATCCTAAGATGGCAATGAGATTTAACATTTCAGTCCACATTTACTTTTGATGAGTCCTCAAGCGTCCGTTGTGCGTGGGCTCGTCAGCCTCTGGTGATGCAGCTGGGGCAGGCCCGCTGCCTTCGTTGGCAGTTTGGTCTCGTCAGCATCAGCCTGGTCGGGGGTTCAGGATCGTGCTCACTGGTCCACTTCTCGTGGGCTGCTGTGGATTTTCACCGGCTGTGATGAATTCAGGGCACGACGCCTGCAACCTTAACAGCAGTTGGGGTGGACAAAATGACAATATGTGGCCCATCCCAAGTTGGCCCTCAGGTAGTCAGGTTCCACTTTTTAACCCAACTGAGTCTCCAGGTTTGAAGGGATGTCCTGGGTCTGTTAGGCTGATGGGTAATTTGTCATGAACCCAGCCTCATATTTCTTACATCGTCGTGCCTAAGGCCTGCATTTGCTTTCTTAGGGGTTAGTTTTCCTAACGCTCTCATGTCTCCTTTAATTTGGGTGATGATTGGTGATGGCCGGCTGACCAAAATTTCATAGGGTGAATACCCGGTCTGTTTGGTGGGGGTACACCTGATTCGGAGGAGGACCATGGGCAGATGTGATCTCCTCGCAGCTGGGTTTCCTGGCAGAATTTCTTTAACAGTTGTTTGAGCGTTCGATTCACACCCTCAGTTTTTCCTGAGCTCTGTGGGCAACAGGCTGTATGCCATTGCCAGTGAATTTTCCACAGCAGTGTTAGGTCTTGGACACTCTCAGCTACAAATGCTGGCCCATTGTCTGATCCTATAGTTGAGGGTAGCCCAAATCTGGGGATAATAATCTCTTTTAATAATAATCTAGTTACTTCTCGTGCCTTTTCTGTCCTGGTGGGGAAAGCCTTTATCCAACCTGAGTAGGTACAGACAGATACTAACATATAGTGATAGCCTCCTGCCCGGGGCAACTCTGTGAAATCTCCAGGCAACTTTTCACAAGGGGCTGCCCCTACTCCTTGAATTCCTGGGGGCCAGGTTGGCCTTTGCCCGGGGTTGTTCTGAGCACGGACTAAGCATTATTCACGAACAGCTTGGGAGATGACAGTGAGCCATGGCACCCACCAGCGTTTCCAGTGCTGTCTTTCCCATCTGAGTTTCTTGGTGGAATTGTTTTACAAACCTGGGGGCTGTTACTTCAGGAACAGCTAACCTTCTGTCTGAGAATTGCCACCATCCTTCTTTAGTACAGGCTGTATTTTCTTGAGCAAACCAGGGCTTCTCATTTGGAAAGTAATTTGGCCCCTCTAGAGGCCAGGGTTCGGGAGGAGAGGCGTGGCACAGGCTGCCTCTTGGGTATTCATGGCTGCACGCCTAGCTTCCGCATCCGCTTTCCTCTTTCCTTTGGCCTCTGGGATTTCATCTTTCTCATGGCCTCAGCAGTGTGCAACAGCTGTTTCTTTCTGGTTCCCATACTGCATTTAAAAGTTGCGAGATCTCTTCTGGGTATGTCACACTTGTTCCTCGGGCAGTTAAGAGTCCTCTTTCTTGGTATATGCGCCCGTGTACGTGCAGTATAGCAGAAGCCTCCGTTGAGTGTGTGTGTTGGCCCTTTTACCCTGAGCAGCAGTGCTCTTTTGAGGCTGTTAATTCTGCTCTCTGGGCTGATGTTCCTGTTGGCAGGTTTTGGGCCTCTGCTATGGAATCTACAGTTACAACTGCATATCCAGCCCACCCGGCTCCTCCTGTCCCAAAGGTGCTGCTATTTGCAAAGTATTCAACATCTGGATTCTGGAGGAGGCAATCTGTGACCTTTCCTTCTGGAGAAGACATCATCTTCTGTTTGTATACAGCCATGAAGGGAAGCTCCTGGCTCTAATGGGAGCGAGGTAGCAGGGTTAAGAGTGTTTACAGTTCTTAAAGTTTTCGGGGATTTTCACAGAAGAGTCCCTGGTATTGGGTCATTCTGGGATTTGACAGCCAGTGATGCCCTCTTTGATCCATTAGCGTCGGGACAGACTCTGGCGCCCGTACGGTTAACTGCTGTCCTAAGGTCAATTTACCAGCTTCCTGTATGAGCATGGCTGGAGCAGCAAGAGCCTTAAAGCGGGGTGGCCATCCGCGAACTACTGAGTCCAGCTGCTCAGGCAGGTAGGCTGCTGGGCGGTGCCATGATCCTAGAATCAGAGTTAGAGGCCGACAGCCATTCCCTTTCGCTCACGAACGTACAGGAAGAAGGGCTTAGTTATGTCCGGGAGTCCCAAGGCGAGGCCCTAACTAGAGCTGTTTTGATTGCATTAAATGCTGCTTGTTGCTCAGGTCCTCAGATGCAGGGTTCCTTTTCCCTCGCGTTGGTGGCTTCATATCACGGTTTTGCCATTAGTGAGAAATTTGGAATCAAAATACAGCAAAACTCTGCTGCCCCCGGATCTCTTTCACTTGTGGGGAGGTTGGGGCTAGAATCCCACAGACAGCTTCCTTGCGTGCGCCACCTAGCATACGTTACCCTTGCTTTCTGACAGACTCAAGTGTGTGTTGCTCGCACAACAGATCTGGGCTTTCTTTCTGGATACTTTATACCCTGCCTTCCCTAGAAGGTAAAGGAGGTCCTGGGTTCCGTTGGGACAGTCCTCTAAAGTGGGGGCTGCTAAAAGAAAATGATCTTTGTACTGCAGTGCACGGTCTTTATTTGGTGGGGTGTAGGCATGAAGGTCAGATGCTAGGGCCTCACCGAAGATCGTGGGGGAGTTCTTGAACCCTTAGGGAAGCCTGGTCCAAGTAAGTTGGAAACTTCCCCATTGAAAAGGAAATAGGGTTTGACTGACTGGTGCGAGGCAGAGGCAAAAGAAGGCATGTTTTCAGTCTAAAACAGTGAACCACGCTCCATCGGAGGGGATTAGTGAGAGTGGAGTGTATGGGTTTGGAACTTCTGGGTGAATAGTTACTGTAGGCTGGTTTACAGTTTGTAAGTCCTGTACTGACCTATAATCGTGGGAGGCAGATAACCCATCATTGGGTAGTGGCACTGGTAAGAGCAGAGTATTCCAAGGTGACTGACATGGCACCAGAATGCTGTTTTCTGAGCCGTCCTAGAAGCTTTTCTCTGCCTAGGATAACTCCCTGGGTTATAGGACACTGGCGCAGCCGGACTGGGGTGACTCCTGTTTTTCGTTCCGCTATCACCGGAGCATGGTTTATGGCTGACCCAGGTGGAATATCTTCAGCCTGTACTTCTGGAAATCCACTCATTGGCCCTGGCAGTAGGACTTCCTCCACCAGGCTCCAGGACTGCTTTATGGGCCCTTCCAATCCTTAGCAAAGAGCCGCTGCTCTTTGCTTGTGCTGCTGTGAGGGCTACTACCATAGCTCTTGGTTAAAATCTAGAGTCATGTTCCCCTCTGGTTTAAAGGAAATCTGTGCTTGTCACTTTTGAAGCAGATCCCTTTGTAACAAAGGGACGGGGCACATGCTGGACCTCCTGCCCTCCAATAACACATCTTTTTGACTAGCAGAAGGGTCTTTTTTCTGACACTCCTGTTGCCCCAATAATGGTGGTAAAAGTTTTAGACAGTAGCCCCCCTGAACGCTCGGCACCTGTATCTACTGTAAAATTTATTTGCTGGCTCCCCACCTTTACCATGGCCCTAGGTTCCCAGGGCCTAGGGAAATGGAGCCTGGTCTGTTTCAGTCCTTATAGCTGTCTACCCCAGCCAAGCCAATTAAGTCTGTATCCCGATTACTTGGGGCCTGCGGGCTTGCTGCTGCTAGTCTAGGTATTGCATGGGGGTAAAGCCCGTGCCTGTATGGGGGTACCTGATCAGTATCAGGGCACTCATTTTTCCAGTGTCCTTTCTTCTTGCACATCGCACACTGATCTCTCTAGTCTGGGTTGAGTTTCAGACTTCTGTCTGACTACGACTCTCCCACGCCCTCTTCCCTGACCTTTTCCCATCCTCTCGTTACACCAGCTCACCTCTCAAGTAAGGAGGCCACTAACGAGGCTGCCTTTTCTTCTGCCTTGTGCCTTGCTTTTCTTCCAGCCTCTTCCTGTCAATTGTAAAACACCTTTGTAGCCACCTGTGTGAGTTCAGTAGCATCCTTGCCCTCAAATCCTTCTAGCTTGTGTAGCTTCGTCCTGATGTCTCCTTGTGCCTGGCTGACAAAAGCCACATTGATCATACATTGGTTGGCGGGGGCTTCTGGGTCAAATGGGGTATAAAGCTGGTATGCTTCACAGAGCCTCTCAGAAAATTCGCCTGGGCTTTCATCAGGGTTTTGGCAGACCTCTGAGACTTCGTCTGTATTTATTACCTTCTTGCTGCCTGCCTTCGTCCACTGAGGGTCTACCTGAGGGAAAGGTTGCATTGCATACTGCAGGGCACCAGTGCCTGCTGGTGCATTATTTTCTAACCACTGGAGAGCTGCTTGTTTTTTTCTCCTGTGCTCTTCAGTAGTAAACAACGTTAACTGCAGTTCCCGGCAGTGCGGCCAGTTAGGGTTATAAGTAGCAAAGATGGACTGTGTTAGATCAGTGGGTACTTGGGGCTTCTCCATGAAGGAGGGAGTGTGTCGTTTCCAATTCAGGTCAGCAGTGGAAGAGGGCTAATGGATAAAGACTCTTTGCCTGTAGGGCTGATGGCCCCACAGGGTCGTGGGGTGAGCCTTATGCTGTGCTGGGGCGCAGGATCTGAGAAATAAAGAGACAGCACGCAGAAGTACAAAGAAAATGCAGCTGGGCTCGGGGGGCCACGCCACCTATGAGCGGAGTCAGGCGACGCCCCAAACGTCCAGAAGCATGAGTATTTATTGTGTATAGGTTGGGGGCAGGGCAGTGAGTGAAATCATCTTTAAGGATAGTGATAGGGTCGTGAGCAATAAAAATGGGGTCCACCCCCATTAGGTCACTGAGGCTTGAAGGTGGGCCATGCGCAGTGAAGAGGGTACAGTGTGCAATACTTCTATCTATGGGCAAACTACTTCTAAGAAGATTTATAGGAGGATGCTTTAAGTCACACAGCAGTGACAGAGCTGTCAAGGTTACCGCCACCCGCTGTCAGCTTCCAATGAGTTCTATGGGAAGATGCTTTTCGAGCAGCACAGTAGCAAGAGCTGATAAAGTTCACAGTCACCAAGGTGGATTACCGGTCTGAGGGCAGCCTTCCATAAGAACTGGAGCAAGGTCCTACAACTCCTTTATCAGGAGGAGTGGCTCTTGCCCCAAGACAGCCACACAGCGGGTATCTTTACCATACTGAACGCTGCCGCCTGGGCCATGGGTCCTTGTCCTGGTATAACTGTTTTCCCTTAATTCATGCTTTGCACTGCGTCTGCTCTAGGCATTCCTCCGATGATAAGCTGCTTATTCCTGAATTCACGCTCTGCACCGTGTCTACTCTATCCCTTTCTCCCATTATAAGCTGCTTATTCCTTAATTCATGCTCTGTACTGTGTCCACTCCAGGCATTCCTCCGATTATGAACTAAGATATAATTATATATGTGTGTGTAGGGAAATATCCTTTAGGCACTCATACTATTCAACTATTATATGATTATATAGAGAGGATTATATAAAGGGATTCTTCAAGCCCTATTTCTATAAACTAATATATGATTGTATAAAGGATTATATAAAAGGAAATAGGTGAGTAGTAACACTATAAAGTGAGATATTCCTCAAGCCCTAACTGTGCCAGGGTTCTGCTTAGCTCTCATTCCTCGCTGCCCATATGGGGCGTTACCCACATTTGCCCACCATGAACCTGCCCCTGCCCATGTTTCACGGAGAAGCACCTGGAAAACCCAAGTATGGTCAGATCGGAGACAACTGGCCACGTCACTTTTTGTTTCTCTCGTTTCCTTATGAGGGGGAGGTGTCGAGCTCCCACTCCCCTGTGAGTCTGACTCCACGTGAGCCCCTGCACCTCGGCCTGCACAGCACGAGCGCCTGCTCCTCGCCGTTCACCTTGCCTCGGGTGTGCTAGGGATGGGTGTACTGGAGCGGAAGGGGTGGGACTGCTCTTTCTTCAGGGGAGCCTGTGAAATCGGTTTCTCTGGTACCTCTTGTCTGTTAGTCTCTTCCCTCGTGGGCTTGGGGTCTGTCGGTTCCTTGGCCTCCTCTGTCCCTGTCCGTGCCACTAAGGCTTTGTAGTAGGCGGCTAGGCAAGATTTCAACCACTTAGGGCATGTCTGGGCTATATTTAGCCATAAATCAATATATGGAAACTGATCTGGATGCCCTCGTCACCGCCCTAAACACTCGGCCAATGGTTTGTCTATCGTTCCTGTGGCCGGCCATCCGACCCCAAAGGAAGGCCATTCTAGCTCACACAAGGTCCTTAACTTCTGAGGGGACAATTTAACTCCATAGTCTCCTGAGAAGCCTTTTTTTTTTTTTTTTTTTTTGAGGTGGAGTATCGCTCTGTTGCCCAGGCTAGAGTGCAACGGCATGATCTCGGCTCACTGCAACCTTCGCCTCCCGGGTTCAAACGATTCTCTTTCTTCAGCCTCCTGAATAGCTGAGATTCCAGGCATCCATCAACGTGCCCGGCTAATTTTTGTATTTTTAGTAGAGACGGGGTTTCACCATCTTGGCCAGCCTGGTCTCAAACTCCTGACCTCGTGATCCACCTACCTCGGCCTCCCAAAGTCCTGGGATTACAGGCCTGAGCCACCGCGCCCGGTCACAAGCCTTTCTTAAAGTTCGTTAACGTGCACTCTAGTGGTGTGGGTTTTGACTCTTTTCCTCCCGTCCTCTCACACGATGCACACTCTCACAGACTTTCACTTCGAACTGATCACCATCCTGGGAGCCGCATCCTTGCTTGACTAAAATGGAAGCCGAATTGAATTTGAAATGAGAAGCTTCATAATGTAGCATCTGGACTTTAACTGTCCCATTTGTTTAGATGTTCTGCATTCTTCAGGCTACCTCAGTGAGGGTTCTAGAAATAAAGTAGGCATCAACCTTGTGGCAGCCAAGCGTGGTGGCTCACACCTGTAATCCCAGCACTTTGGGAGGCTGAGGCGGGTGGATCACAAGGTCAAGAGATCGAGACCATCCTGGTCAACATGGTGAAACTCCGTTCCTATGAAAAATACAAAAATTGGCTGGGCATGGTGGCGCACGCCTACAATTTCAGCTACTAGAAAGGCTCAGGAAGGAGAATCGCTTGAACTGCAGAGACAAAGGTTGCAGTGAGCCAAGAACGTGCCACTGCACTCCAGCCCAGAGTGAGACTGTCTGAAAAAACAAAAACAAAAACAGAACCTTCTGGGAGACTAAAGATACGCAGTTCCCTGTTTACTACTCATGTGTTTTCGATTCAGTAGTTCTTAAAAGAGAGCTTGATGTCCACATACTGCAGTGCTGCCGAAGCATTCTGCAGTCAGGGAGGAATTTGTGAAATATTGTCCTCGATCTATCTGTAATGTCTTTTTTCCTACTGAATCATAGCTGGGACTCTAGAAAGCTCCAGCACGTCATGCTCCAGTCTTTTTATACATAGGAGTCTATTTCTGACCTGTCATCTATTTCTGACCACGTTGGAGCCAGGGAAGAGCCCTGGACTGTGGCGAAAATAGCAAAAACATCCAGATGGGTGGGAACTGTTGTTTTTTTTTTTTTTTAAATGGAGTCTTGCTCTGTCACCCAGAGGGGAGTGTAGTGGCATGATCTTGGCTCACTGGAACCTCCACCTCCCAGGTTCAAGCCATTCTCTTGCCTCACCCTCCCAAGTAGCTGGGACTACAGGCATGAGCCACCATGCCCAGCTAATTTTCATATTTTTAGTGGAGACAGAGTTTCACCAGGATGGCCAGGATGGTCTCGATCTCTTGACCTCATGATCTGCCTGCCTTGGCCACCCAAAGTGCTGGGATTACACAGGGGGTGCTCAGCTGGGCAACAAGGAAGCTACACCTTCAAACAGTGTGTTGGGGAACTCTCTGCCAGTGGAGGAATTCTATGGCAGAAGCTTAAATCCTTAGATCTCTGAGTGGACATGTTTCTTTGCCCCATTTATCTCTGTGTTCTTCATGTGTTTATATTTGAGACAGGCTCTCGCTCTGTTGCCCAGGCTGGAGTGCAGTGGCGCAATAGCTCACTGCAACCTCCGCTGCCCAGGCTGAAGTGATTCTCCTGCCTCAGCCTCCCAAGTAGCTGGGACAACAGGCGTGCAACACCACCACACCTGGATCATTTCTATATTTTTAGTAGAAATGGGGTTTTGCTGTGTTGGCCAGGCTGGTCTTGAACTCCTGACCTCAGGCAATCTGCCCCCCTCAGGCTCCCACAGTGCTGGGATGACAGGTGTGAGCCACCACGCCCGGCCCCTCTCTCTTTAGATGTGCAGTAGTTCGATCTTCGGGCGTTCTAGCGGTGCTGCAGCTCAGAGACAAAGGCAGAGTGTTTATCCTGATGAGCAGCACCGTGTCGTCTGGCTTCTGTGACCTCTTTGGTTTCTTGCCTCTGTGGCACAGGGAGGGCTGTCAAAGGGTCTCTTCCTGCTGCGGTCTCCTCTGTACTTGATTCCATCTGATGCTCCGTTCTCTGTCCCTGTAGCTCAGAGCTGAGGCCTCCATACACCTGCCCCTTGAGCTATTCAGGTTCCATCCCATTTCCTGTATTTGCCATGCCTAATCAGGAGGTGGGAAACATGGGCTGCTCCTTCTTTGCAGCTGGGGCCCAGGATACTGGATGGAGCCCTCTCTCTTATTCAGATAGTCTGCTTGTCTATTTGAAATAGGAAAAAAAAAGGCCAGGTGCAGTGGCTCACGCTTGTAATCCCAGCACTTTGGGAGGCTGAGGCGGGTGGATCACCTCAGGTCAGGAGTTCGAGACCAGTGCGACAAACATGAAGAAACCCCGTTTCTACTAAAAATACAAAAATTACCTGGGTGTGGTGGAACATGCCTGTAGTTCCAGCTACTAGCAAGGCTGAGGCAGGTCAATCGCTTGAACCTGGGACAGGGAGTTACAGTGAGCCAAGACTGTGCCATTGCACTCTAGCCTGGACAACAAGAGCAACCTGCATCTCGAAAAAAAAAAGAAAGGAATAAAGGTCATGCGCTGTACCTCATGCCCGTAATACCAGCGCTTTGAGAAGCTGAGGTAGGCGGGTCACTTGAGGTTGGTGTAAGATCACGAAGGAAAGGAGAGAGAGACCCAAGGCCAGGTTTAGCAAGTTTCTTCAACCTGCCAGGCTGCCTCGCGACAGGCAGGGAAGGCAGCAGCCTGGCTTACAGACTACGTGGGGTATATGGGAGTTTGCATGTGGCCGGATGCTGTTCTCAGTAAAACCGTATTCTGGTTCTTAAGGCTGACATCCTGTCCATTGGGGTCAACATCCTGGGTTCTAGAGCCAGGTGCGACCACATCCTGAAACCTAGGTGCCCTGTTTATAAGGCCTGAGGCTGTTTCTGTTATAAGCTTGGCTTAATGGGGAGAATGTGGGGGAGATCCATGGGCCTGTCACGTGATCCTAATGTTTCCAGTGTTTTGTTGTATACATGGAAGAAAGGGATAAAGGGGCGTTGCTTTTTCTCGCCGCTTCGTGCTCAGCAGGGGTGTTGGACGATGCTGGCTTGCAAGTTGGTAGTCGTGGAACGTCATCACGTCTCGTACCGTACCGCGGGTAAAAGCTCGTATTCGATTCTGCGGAAACTGGGCGAGAACGCGACAAGGACTAAGAGGAGGAGAGTTATAGCAGGCCCGGGGAGGAAGCAGCCGGGGGGCCCCGGGGCCGAGAGACCGGCTGGGCCAGGCAGAAGAATTGTTTTCTTTGAGTTTTTGGGCTCAGCCTTTGAGTCTTTTGACCACATTTTGTACTATTCCAGATTGGTTCAGATAAAAACAGCATCGTTCGTCTAAGAAAATAATGCAGAGGCTGGCCGGGTGCAGTGGTTCACACCTGTAATCCCAGCACTTTGGGAGGCCAAGGTGGGCAAATCACGAGGTCAGGAGATCAAGACTAAAAATACCAAAAAAAAAAAAAAAAAAAAAAAAAAAAAAAGCAGAGGCCTCCTTTTTTGGTGGTTAAGGAGATCGAGGCCTCTGTGATTTTGCAGGACACCTGCCACTAGCGAGCTTGTTTGTGTTTGGAGTGTTGAAATGGATTTGGCCATGTCTTCTGTGAGGTTTCTGCAAAGAGCGATCGTATGAAAGGGACGTGGGGATATTCTGGCTGTTCTTATTCGGACACCTGTGGCTATTCCTATTTCTAGAAGCAAGGGTATAAACTGTGGGGGTGTCAACCAGGATAGGCAAGTATTGGTTTCCTGGGGCGATACTGATTTTAGGGGAAGAAGACTAAGGTGCGGGCGCCAGTCCAGTTAGTAAGAAGGCAGATATGAAGGGAGGCACCGCACAGGGAGAGACGCCTTGGCTTGGCAGGCAGACCTGACTGTGCATGTTAACATGATGTGTACAGTTTTTGTCCTTTAGAAGCCATACTCCTAAAGTCCCTGCTAGGGCAGCTGCGGTGAGTGGTTGAAGAGGTGCATGAGGGGTGGGTTGGGGAGTCTGGTTTTTTATCTACTCAGTGGAGGAAGAAGCATTTTGTGTCTACGAGGATCCAGTGAGAGGTTATTGGTGAAGGATGGGGGAGGAGCCAGTCTTGGGTGGCTTGGCATCACAGGAGGCTAGCCAGGGGTTTAAGCAGGGAGTGTGTCTGCCGTTACAGAAACCTGACTTCTTAAGTAGGGAAATGTAGAGTTTGGAAGGGCTTGAGCAGCAGAGCGCAGCGTTGAGTCTGTTTTGGTTTATGTGATTGTGGAGGGTTGGAGTTGTGGGGTGACGTCACACTGCTGGGGGAGCAGGTGGCCTGAGTAATGGCTGGCCGGGAAGTGGCGTCGGAGAGCAGGGCTGTGTGGTGATGGGGTTTATTAGGGGCTGGGTGTGATTCATGTGGGGAGAAAGAGCTGCCTGTCTGGTGAAGGTTAGGGGTTTGATACGCTCCATCAAGGATTCAGGAAGCGTATCAGTTGTTGTAAATCATATTGGAAAGGTCCGCCTAGTTGAAATTGGGGGTGACACATACTTTGGTGTGTAGCCAGTCTTGGGTGGGGACCGGGTTGGCCATGTAGGCAGTGTCCGAGACGGGGAGGCACAGCCAGGGCTCTTTGAAGCAGGAACAAAGAGAGGGTAGTTTTGCTTCGTTATCTGGTAGCGGTTGCTCTGGAATGGGTGTGAGGTGGAGTTGGGTTGGCCCGACGTGATGCTGAGTATTGCTGGGTGGTTGGCGAGGAGGGAGTTGACAGGCCAGTGGGGGCCTCGGGGGGTCCCTTTTTAACCTGTGTGATGATAGCAAGAAGGGTGTCCTAAGAGTTTGTCCCAGCGGGGTTGTGAGGAGAACCCGAACGGGGCCTTCCCATTTTGGTTAAGGCTTGTGGGATCAAGGGCTTTAGGAAAACATTCTCCTGGGAGGAGGGCCTGGTTAGCTGGGCCTTCGTGAGGCTTTGGTCACCGTGTTCACGGAGGAGGGGTCAGATGTGGGAGTGTTGGGAGGTATTCTAGCTGAGAGGAGGGGGCCTGTTTTGTAAGAGGAAAGGGCGTTTGTACATTAACTCAAGTGGGCTGAATAAGGAGGTTGCTGTTGGGCTGGAGTATGGGCAGAAGGGAGGTCCAGAGTGAGTTTGGTTAACTGAGTCTTAAGGATCCCATTTGCCCTTTCAACTTTTCCTGATGACTGGGGTCGGTGTGGAATATGGAGGCGCCACCGAGGGACTGAGAGACTTGGTGGGTGATGTGGGAGACGAAGCTGGGGCCGTTGTCTGATTGAATGGAGTGCAGGAGACCACAGCTAGGGATGATTTCTGCAGAAAGTATTTGGGAAACGCCTGCAGCCTTTTCTGAGGAAGTGGGGAGCGCTGCCACCCACCGAGAGAAGGTATCTATCCATGAGGTCAGGAAGAAACCTAGCTTTCCTTGACGGGGGGCATGTGGGTGAAGTCTGCTTGCCAGTCTTCTGCTGGGAGTGATCCTCTTAGCTGATGTGTGGGGATGAGGAGGGTGGCGGGCCCCTCAAGAGGAGGTGCAGAGCACACGTGAGTTGGAGGTTATGTCCTTGAGCGTGGTAAGTAGGTGAGGGGAAGAGAAGTAAGGGTGAAGGAGAAGGTACGGGGCGTGCACCGATACGGAAGGGTGGGTGAAGAGATGTTAGAATTTTCTTGGTTTGTTCTTCAGAGATGAGTTTTTGATCCAACGATCAGTTCCCTTGGAAGGAGCCCCCTTGTAGCAGTGAAGCTTCGTCTGACTTCTGGGAAATTTGAGTTTTTCAAAATGTACATACAGCCTTAGGGGTGGCCTTGTTAAGGGCTGCAATTTGGCAGCTGATCACATGGTGACCGGATACTCAGCCTTGGATCTGTGGGCTGGTCTTCTCAGGCTGGTTCTTCCTGGGGGATGGCGGCGGCGTGGGCCTGAGCCATGAGCCACAGTTTCTTTTCCTTTGGGGAGGAGATGAAGGACAGAATAATACAGAGATTATGCCTGATAAGTTCGTAAGACTGAGATTCAAAAAGGTGAAAATACAAAGTGCTTTTTCTACTCTCACATGCCACTGAGCACAGAATGCCTCCCTTCTGATCACCAGAATGGGTGCGTTTTCCCCACCACATCCCAGTCTTGGACAGACGTAAACTGAATGTCCTGTAGTTTAATTCAGTTCTGACACTGCCTACCTGGAGTTAGCGTCAGATCTCACAGGTGAAGGGTTGAGTCCCCAGGCTGGCAAGGCCGGCCTCCGACCTCAGATGCCAGTTGCAAGTGTAGATTGTCACATGTTCCTCTGACCAACCAGCTGTGAGTTGGGCTCCCTGAACCTTTTTGTTGGGTTTGATTACTTTGCTAGGGCAGCCATCAAAGTTCAGTGAAACACCTCCTTAGGTTCTTGATGAAGGATGTTTCACCGGACTCAGATGGACAGCCTGAGGCGGAGATCCACAGGGGGAGGCACTCACATGTGAATCAGTAGTCATTCTCTGAGGTAACAGTTCCACACATTGATATAAGACAAAGAACACAAAGACTAAATACAAGCCAAGATCACGTGTAATATGTAGAAATGTCCTAGATGAAAGTAGCAGTGGCTGAAACAAGTAACAGTGAATGTAAAACCAGAGGCATCTTTTTTTTTTTTTTTTTTTTTGAGACAGAGTTTCGCTCTTGTTACCCAGGCTGGAGTGGAATGGCACGATCTCGGCTCACCGCAACCTCTGCCCCCTGGGTTCAGGCAATTCTCCTGCCTCAGCCTCCTGAGTAGCTGGGATTACAGGCACGCGCCACCATGCCCAGCTAATTTTTTGTATTTTTAGTAGAGACGGGGTTTCACCATGTTGACCAGGATGGTCTGGATCTCTTGACCTTGTGATCCACCCGCCTCGGCCTCCCAAAGTGCTGGGATTACAGGCATGAGCCACCACGCCCGGCCTTCGGAGACATCTTTTTAGTGAGCTGGCTCCACACAAGGACCGTGGGGAGGTTCACGGGTGTGCCATGCCCCAGGCACCTGCATGTGTTCAGCATCTGGAAGCTCTCGTCCCACATAGTTCATGTATTTGCATGGAGGCTTCACCACGTAGTCATGATGATATGAACTCAGCCTCCAGCCCCTCTCTCCTTCCTGGAGGATAGTGGATGGCAGTGACTGTTCATGCTTCTAAGCCTGCCCTGATCTTGCTGGTGATCAGCCCCGTCCAGGAGACCATAGAGGTGTCCTCATGAGGACAAATCACGCTCCTATCACCCAGGACATCCCAAGGTCTTCAAAGCTCTGTGTCAGGAACCGGGAAGGACACCAATATATGCATTTCTTCTTATTCTACAAGGTCACGCAGCCATTCTTCAGTTGTGCTTTATACACTTTATGGTGTGTGTCACAGGGGAGTAGGTGGCTCTTCTGAGATGGTTACTCAGCTGAGTGGGAAAGACAGCCAAGAGAAGGATCCTGTAATGGGTCCCCAGGCCCTCATGGGGAGCGTAGCTCACAGAAATGACGCCTCTGGTTTGAAGTGCACTGTTACTTGTTAAGTTATTGTCACTTTCATCTTGGACTTTTTTTTCTTTTTAAGAAGGAGTCTTGCTCTGTAGCCCACACTGGAGCTACATGGTCTCAGCTCATTGTAACCTCCTCCTCCCAGGTTCAAGTGATTCTCCTGCCTCAGCCTCCTGAGTAGCTGGGATTACAGGCACCTGCTACCATGCCCAGCTAATTTTTATATTTTTAGTAGTGATGTGGTTTCACCATGTTGGCCTGGTTGGTTTCAAACTCTTGACCTCAGGGTATCTGCAGGCCTCAGCCTTTCAAAGAGCTGGGATTACAGCGTGAGCCACGCACCCAGCCTCTCTCTGCTTTTATATTATCAGCTCTCTTGTTTTATCCATTATTGAAAGTCGTATGTTGAAATCATCTAGTATTGCTGTGGAGCAATATTTTGGATTATGTAAACATTGGCTTTAACTATGGAGCTCTGATAGTCATGCGTATGTGTCTCTAGTTCTTGTATATTCTTGGTGAATTGACCCTATTATTGTGATATAATGTCCTTCCTTGTCTCCTATAAAATAATTTTGTCCCGGGCACAGTGGCCCATGCCTGTAATCCCAGCACTTTGGGAGGCTGAGGCAGATGGATCACGAGGTCAAGAGATCGAGACCATCCTGGTCAACATGGTGAAACCCCGTTTCTACTAAAAATACAAAAAATTAGCTGGGCATGGTGGCACGTGCCTGTAATCCCAGCTACTCAGGAGGCTGAGGCAGGAGAATTGCCTGAACCCAGGAGGCGGAGGTTGCGTTGAGTCGAGATCGAGCTATTGCATTCCAGCCTCGGCAACAAGAGCGAAACTCCGTCTCAAAGAAATAATAATAATAATAATAATAATAATTTTGTGTTAAAACATATTTAACTGTTGCCGGCTCTGTTTTCCTCGGATGACATTTGCTTGGAATATCATTAGGTATCTTTTGTGTTATTTTGTATTAAAACAATTTTTTAAAAATACAGTGTCTTTTTCTGTCACCCAGAGTGCAGTGCCATGGTGTCATCATGGCTCACTGCAACCTTGAATTCCTGGGCTCAAGTGATTGTCCCACTCCAGCTTCCAATGCCAGCTGGTACAGGTCCATGCCATCAGGCCGTGCTGATTTTTTAGTTTTTTTTATTTTAGAGACGGGGTCTTGCTGTGTTGTTGAAGTTGGTCTTGATCTCCTGGGCTCAAGAGAGCCTCCTTGGTCTCTCAAGTAGCTGAGATTACAGCCTCCAACCCCCATACCTGTTGGTATTTTATTTTATTTATTTATTTTTGTGACAGTCTTGCTCTGTTGTAAGGCTAAAGTGCAGTGGCTCGATCTCGGCTCACCGCAACCTCTGCCTCCCTGGTTCAGGCGATTCCCCTGCCTCAGCTTTCCAAGTAGCTGGGACGAGAGGCACACGCCACCACACCTGGCTAGTTTTTTGTATTTTAGTAGGGACGGGATTTCACCATGTTGGCCAGGATGGTCTCGATCTCCTGACCTTGTGATCCACCCACCTTGGCCTCCCAAAGTGCTGCGATTACAGGCATGAGCCAGCATGCCCGGCTGGTTTTTATTTTTTGAATTGTAGCGTGTGTGTGTCCTTAGGGCTAATACGAGTCTTCTGTGGACAACACGTAGTCGGTTCCTATTGATTCAGCCAGTCTTTTTCTTCTGAGTGCAGAGTTAAGTATTTACACTGGAGGTATTACTGATGGAGAAAAACCTTGCCTTTGTCTTTTTGTTAAATATTATCTGTAATTCTTATAGGTTTCCTTTGTTCTTCATTTCTCATTTACTACTTTTTGTGTTTCATTGCTCTTTTGTTTGTAGACGTGCTTTGACTGCTTTCTTATTTCCTTTATTTTATTTTATTTTTTTTTGAGACGGAGTTTCGCTCGTTACCCAGGCTGGAGTGCAATGGCGCGATCTCGGCTCACCGCAACCTCCACCTCCTGGGTTCAGGCAATTCTCCTGCCTCAGCCTCCTGAGTAGCTGGGATTACAGGCACGCGCCACCATGCCCAGCTAACTTCTTGTATTACTAGAGACGGGGTTTCACCATGTTGACCAGGATGGTCTCGATCTCTTGACCTCGTGATCCATCCGCCTCGGCCTCCCAAAGTGCTGGGATTACAGGCTTGAGCCACCGCGCCCGGCCTTATTTCCTTTATTTTTATTTTTATTATTTTTTTATGGCAGAGTCTTACTCTGTCACGCAGGCTACATTACAGTGACGTGAGCTTGTCTAACCGCAGAGTCCACCTCCCAGGCTCAGAGGATTCTTGTGTCCCAGCTTCCCAAGTAGCTGGGACTGCAGGTGTCCACCGCCACGGCCAGCTAATTTTCGTGGTTTTAGTAGAGATGAGGTTTCCCCATGTTGGCCAGACTGGTCTTGAACTCCTGATCTCAAGTGATCCACCTGCCTCAGCTTCACAAAGCGCTGGGATTACAGGCGTGAGCCGCCATGCCCAGCCATTGTTATTATTTTAAATAGTTTTGGCTTTTAGTTTTTAGTAAACACGTAAGTGGTTTCAGCATGATTACAATGTGAATATAACAATCACATTAGTATCCATTCCTTTCAGTATGAAAAACTGAAGTGTGTTGTGTAGATATTTGGGAGGAGGTTATGTAGCTGGTATGTTAAACATCTTAAAGTTATAGCATAATAATAAAACTTAAAATTTGCATTACCTGGCCGGGTGCTTACACCTATAATCCCAGCACTTTGGGAGGCCAGGGCCGGTGGATCACCTGAGATCAGGGGTTCAAAACCAGCCTGGCTAACATGGCAAAACTCCGTCTCTACTAAAAATACAAAAATCATCCGGGTGCGGTGGTGGGCTCCTGTAATCCCAGCTACTCAGAGGCTAAGGCAGGAACGTCTCTTGAACCTGGAAGGTGGAGGTTGCAGTGAGCCAAGGTTACAGCCTTGCACTAGCCTGGGCAGGAGAACAAGAATCTGTCCCAGAAGAAAAAAACAAAACAAAACTTTATAACCTGCAAAAAGCACCTCTTCTCCAGTAGAAGTTTTTTTTATATCAGAATTATTTCTGTGTATGTTGCATTTCCATTAACATAGATGTACAGTGTTTTTTTCATGTGTTTTTCTTCTAAAAAATACAAAATGAATTATGAAGAAAAGGTACACTTATATCAATTTCTGTAACTGTTTATTTATTTATGAGACGGAGTTTTGCTCTTGTTGCCAAGGCTGGAGTGCAGTAGTGCAATCCCCACTCACTGCATCCTACATCTCCCAGGTTTAAGTGATTCTTCTGCCTTAGTTTCCTGGGTAGCTGTAATTACAGGCATGTGCCACCATGCCCAGCTAATTTTGTATTTTTAATAGAGACAGGGTGTCTTTTTGTTGCTCAGGCTGGTCTCGAACCCCCAACCTCATGTGATTCCCCCCCCACCCCGCCTTGGCCTTCTAAAGTGCTGGGATTACAGGTGTGAACCACCCTGCCCGGCCTATCTGTCCTTTTCTTTACCTTTACTGAAGAACTTTATATATATTTGTGGTTGAAGTTACTCTTTAACTTTCTTTTTTTTTTTTTTTTTTTTTGAGACGGAGTTTCACTCTTGTTACCCAGGCGGGAGTGCAATGGCGCGATCTCGGCTCACCGCAACCTCCACCTCCTGGGTTCAGGCAATTCTCCTGCCTCAGCCTCCCGAGTAGCTGGGATTACAGGCACGCGCCACCATTCCCACCTAATTTTTTGTATTAGTAGAGACGGGGTTTCACCATGTTGACCAGGATGGTCTCGATCTCTTGACCTCGTGATCCACCCGCCTCAGCCTCCCAAAGTGCTGGGATTACAGGCGTGAGCCACCGCGCCCGGCCTTTTTTTTTTTTTTTTTTTTTTTTTGAGTCTTAGTCTGTCACCCAGGCTTGACTGCAGTGGTGCGATCTCCGCTCCCTGCAACCTCTACCTCCTGGGCTCAAGTAATTCTCCTGCCTCAGCCTCCAAAGTAGCTGGGACTACAGGCGTGTCACCACGCCTGGCTAACTTTCTGTATTCTTTTAGTAGAGACGTGGTTTCACCGTGTTAGCCAGGATAGTCTTGATCTCCTGACCTTGTGATCCTCCTGCCTCAGTCTCCCACGGTGTTGGCATTATAGGGGTGAGCCACCGTGCCTGGCCTACCTCAAGGTTATTAAAACATGTTAGTGCTATTAGATGGCTTCCAGACAATTCCAGGGCTTTTGAATCAGCCCTCAACCTTCCTGGACGGTCTCACCTCGAAAACCTGAGAAACAGAGGCGCTGGGATCAAGGCTGAGAGACACACACATGCTGCCCCCGACATCTCTGCGGATTCTGAAGGGTCAGGTCTCTCCGCCTTGCGCCCCGCCCCTACCTTGCCAGGCCCCGCCCACCTCCCTGCAGGACCCGCCCAGGACGGACTTCCGTCCTGCGCACGCGCACTCGCGCAAAGCGGGAAGCGGCTCGCGTGGAGCGAAGGTCCGTTTGTGACGCGCGAGTTTCGCTGTACTGAATTCAGTCTCTGCTTCCCATGTGCCCAGCGCTTCTGTATCTGGGACGTGGGCCCACAGAACTGGAAATTCTCACCCGTTTTTCTTCACCAAGAGCAAATTGAGACGTCCCCGTGAGAGTCCGAGGGTCGCTCCCTTTTGGGTGTAAAGTCGCTCTCAGGTTTGTCCCGTCCCTGATTTTTCTGCTATAGGGCACTGTATACACTTCCTTTTCCTGCTCAAGACCTTTTTCTAACTCCTCCCGCTCCTCCCTTTTATTTTATTTATTTATTTATTTATTTTGAGACGGAGTTTCGCTCTTCTTACCCAAGCTGGAGTGCAATGACGCGATCTCGGCTCACCGCAACCTCCGCCTCCTGGGTTCAAGCGATTCTCCTGCCTCAGCCTCCTGAGTAGCTGCGATTACAGGCACGCGCTACCATGCCCACCTAATTTTTTTTTTTTTTGTATTAATAGAGACTGGGTTTCACCATGTTGACCAGGATGGTCTCGATCTCTTGACCTCGTGATCCACCCTCCTCGGCCTCACAAAGTGCTGAGATTACAGGCTTGAGCCACCGCGCCCGGCCTATTTTTTTTCTTTTTTTAAAAAAGACGGGGTTTCACCATGTTAGTCAGGCTGGTCTTGAACTCCCGACCTCAGGTGATCCGCCCGCCTTGGCTTCCAAAGTGCTTGGATTCCCGGTGTGAGCCACCACTCCCGGCCCCGCCCCTCGCTTTTTAAAGTCCTCACCGGACAGGGGGACAGGGGGATTCCCGCCCCGGGCGCCTCCCACCCTCACTCTCGCCGGCCCACTGAGTGCAGCGCCGCCGCCTCAGTCCCTGGGAAGACGCGTCCTCTGCCTGGTCGTCGGATCCTGCAGACCCCACCGTTGTGCTAAGGCGCCGTCGCCCCCACGCCTCCCTCCTTGTGAGGGGCCCTGCCGCTCCCCAGGTCTCCCCTCCTCAGTTACCGCTTCCGCTGAGCCCGCATTGGGGAGGTGCCCGGGGCCTGTCTTGTGACACGGGGTGGTCTTGCCTGTCCAGCTCCAGCCTCTGGAAGATTCGCTCCGAGCAGTAGAAAACCTGAGACAGAAAAGAAGAGTGAGAAAGACCCATAACAGATGGCAAAGTTGAGGATGGGTGAGGGATTTGCCCAGAGACAGCAAAAGTGAAAAAAAAAAAAAAAAAAAAAAAAAAGCAGGAGGAGAAAAGCAAGTGGAGACATGTAGAGAAAAGCGAGATGTAGAGAGAGATGAAGGACAGCAAGGTAGGGATGGGGCAGCAAACAGGGAGGCTCATGAGAGTGAGAGAGAGGAGGAGGGATTTGGAGCCGGGGCAGACAGAGCAGAGGGTGCTGGTGGCAAGGAGAGCAGAGGGAACCACAGCAGGGAGGACACCTGGGGACGTGGGGTGCCAGAGAGTGGGGACGGGGGTATAGCAGGGAAGAGAGAATTTAACAGGGAGAGCAGAGGAGGGGCAGAGAGGGGAGAAGAGGCAGAAATATATAGAGATTGAGGACGACTGGGGAGAAGGAGCAACAAGAGGTTAAGTAAGTTGTGAGGATGAAGCAGAAGAGGCGGAAGAGAAGGAATAGAGGGGAGAAGGGGATAAACAGCAGGAGAGGAGAGGGGTACAAAGTGAGGAGCAGAATCCCAGGGAAAAAGAAAAGAAAGGAAGAGCTAGAGAGAGAAGGGGAGAATGAGAGAGATGTGCGGAATTAGGGAGGGAAGCAGAGTAATGAAGAAAGAGGGGCTGGGCGCAGTGGCTCCCGCCTGTAATCCCAGCAGTTTTTAGGAAACTGAGGCAAGGGGATGCTTGAGTCCAGGAGTTTCAGCCCAGCCTGGGCAACATAGTGGGACCTCATCTCTACCAAAGATCCTGACCTTGTGATCCACCCACCTCCACCTCCCAAAATGCTGGGATTACAGGTGTGAGCCACCACATGTGGCCAGGGACTTTCTTCTCTCTGCATGATCTCTGGTGCGGTGGGCAGCAGAGGCCAGCCTTTCTACAGGGTGAGGTCTCCCCGCTTTGTGTGTGTTTTCATAGGAAGGGAGTCAGTTTTTTCCAACGTTAAGTCTTAAATTTTTTTCACATACAGGGTTGATTTCTAAAGACTCATGTTCCGTGAGGAAGAAGCTCATAAGAGGCAAGAAAAGGAGCCAGGCATGGCTCTTCCTCAGGTAAAGTGATACTCCTCAGTGGATTCATCTGTCTCTTTCCTCTCTGAAATGCCAGGTATTGTAGTAGCCAGTCTGTTCTGGGTCTGAAGCGTCCTGCCTGACACGTTGGCTCACACTCACCCATGCCTTCCCTCAGTTCCTGTCATCTGCTCTGAGATTCCATCTCCTGTAACCCAGTGACATGAACCTGGGAAGAGGCTCCACTGGGCATGGTGATGGGAAGGGCTGACACCCAGACCTGGATGGACACGGGATGTGGGCCTTGTGGTGTCAGTGCTGCTGGGCAACCTGGATGGTTCAGGGGCCACATCTGGATATCAGCTCTTTGCGACCAGATCAGAGAAACCACATATGAAACACATAGGTTAATGTGCACAGCTGTGTGGTGAATTCTGGAAAAGGAAACCAGTAAGGGGAGATATTTTGTTTGTTTGTTTGTTTTTTTGGATAGAGTCTCACTCTGTCACCAGGCGTGAGGCGGGAGTGCAGTGGCGCGATCTCGGCTCATTGCAACCTCCACCTCCCGGGTTCAAGCAATTCTCCTGCCTCAGCCTCCCGAGTAGCTGGGACTACAGGCGCGCGCCACCACGCCCAGCTAATTATTTTGTATTTTTAGTGGAGGCGGGGTTTCACCATGTTGACCAGAATGGTCTCGATCTCTTGACGTCGTGATTCGCCTGCGTTGGCCTCCCAAAGTGCTGGGATTACAGGCGTGAGCCACGGGGCCCGGCAGGGGAGATATTTTGTAACTGATTTGGTAATGCAGTGGAAGCCACACTAGTAGATCAACACATCTCTGACTCCAGAGTTTTTTTTTTTTTAAGAGACATGTTGTTGGTCTGCGTGCAGTAGCTCATGCCTATAGTCCCAGCACTTTGGGAGGCCGAGGCGGATGGATCACTAAAGGTCAGGAGTTCGAAAGCAGCCTTGCCAACATGCTGAAACCTCGTCTCTACTAAAAATTCAAAAATTAGCTGGGTGTGATGGTGCATGCCTGTAATCTCTGCTACTCAGGAGGCTGAGGCAGGAGAATCACTTGACCCCAGAAAGTGGAGGTTGCAACAAGCCAAGACTGTGCTGCACTCCAGCCTGGGTAATAGATAGAGACTCTGTGTGAAAAAAAAAAAGCGAGCATAATGGTGGCTCACACCTGTATTCCCAGCGCTTTGGGAGGTTGACGCAGGTAGATCACGATGTCAGGTATTTGAAACCGTCCTGGCTAACGTGGTGAAACGCTGTCTCTTCTAAAAATAAAAAAAATTGGCTAGGCATGGTGGCACCTGCCTATAGTCCCAGGTACTCGGGAGGCTGAGACAGGAGAATCGCTTGAGCCTGGGAGGCAGATGTGGCAGGGAGCCCAGATCGTACCATTGCAATACAGACTGGGCAACAGTGCGAGACTCCATCTCAAAAAAACAAAAAAAAAGACAAAGGAGAAAATGTGTCATTCTGTGGCCCAGGACTGGAGTACAATGGCATAATGCTGGTTTACAGCAGCCTTGAACTCCTGGGCTCAAGTCATCCACACTTTACCCTCCCAAAGAGCTAGAATGATGAGGCACGTGTCAGCACACGCAGCAGCTAATTAATCTTTTATTTATTGATTTTTTAAAACAGTGTTGCTCTGTCACCCGGTCTGCAGTGCAGTGGTGCGATGTCAGCTCACTGCAGTCTCCACCTCCTGGGTTCAAGCAATTCTGCTTCATCCTTCTGAGTAGCAGGGATTATAGGCACTTGCCACCACGCCCCACTAATTTTTGTATTTTTAGTACAGTCAGGCTTTCACCATGTTGGCAAGGCTGGTCTCGGTCTTCTGACCTTGTGATCTTCCGGGCTTAGCCTCCCAAAGTGCTGGGATTACAGGCAGGAGCCACTGCGCCAGGCTGGTCTCAAACTCTTGACCTCAAGTGATCTGCCCGCCTTGGCCTCCCAAAGAGTTGGGATTACAGGCGTGAGCCACCCCGCCTGGTCGTGTGTTTCCTTTTTGTTTGTGTATTTTTTATATTGTCCATAAAACCAGGACTTCTACACTGACTTTGGGGATCTTAAAATCTTTCGTGGGAAAGTACAATAAAATGCAGCAATAGAGAAGAAATGTTCAAAAATACCTTAAGGTGGGTTTGTCAGAACAGTCTGTGATGAAGCGGATGCTTAATTTCTCTTTTCTCATTTCATGTGAAGGTGGCAACTCAGTCCTCCATGTTTTGTTGAAATGTGTTTTCCATTTTAGGGACACTTGACTTTCAAGGATGTGGCTGTAGAATTCTCATTGGAGGAGTGGAAATGCCTGACCCCTGCGCAGAGGGCTTTATACAGGGAAGTGATGTCGGAGAACTACAGGAACCTGCAGTTTGTGGGTGAGGAAAATTCCAGACACGAGGAATCTGCCCTTGTCTGTCTTGGCTCTTCCTGCTTTTCTATTTCTTTTTGTGATTTTGCCCCGTACATTATGCTTTTTTGTTTGTTTGTTTTTGAGACAGAGTGTCACTCTTGTCCAGGCTGGAGTGCAGTGGTGGGATCTCGCCTCACCACAACCTTTGCCTCCCAGGTTCAAGCTGTTCTCCTGCCTCAGCCTCCCAAGTAGCTGGGATTACAAGCCTGTGCCGCCATGCCCAACTAATTTTGTATTTTCAGTAGAGACGAGGTTTTTCCATGTTGGTCAGGCTGGTCTCGAACTCCTGACCTCAGGTGATCCACCTGCCTTGGTCTCCCAAAGTGCTGGGATTACAAGTGAGATCCACCGCGCCTGGCCTCTGTATATGCTTTACGTGTATATGTCGTTATTTTCTGCAGTGATGACCCTCCTATCGGTCATGGATAACTTGTTAGGGACTCTCCTGTGAAGTGGGTTTACATAGAAACAGAAAATTCGTGAAGAACGCTTTCACTAATATAATTGAACCATCCTGCTCTAGGCAGAGACACCCCTGGAATCCCTGAGCACAACTGTCAGCATAGCCCAGGATACGAGGTAGAAAGCACGACACTGACTGTGAAGTGTTATCACCGTAATGCTCGTATTCTACCAGGATACGAGGTAGAGAGCATGACGCTGACCGTGAAGTGTTATCACTGTAATGCTCGTATTCTACCAGGATACGAGGTAGAGAGCATGACGCTGACCGTGAGGTGTTATCACCGTAGTGCTTGTGTTTTTTTTTTTTGGTTTTGGTTTTCGTTTTGCTTTTTGAGACAGCAGTCTCCCTCTGTCGCCCAGGCTGGAGTGCAGTGACACAATCTCAGCTCACTGCAACCTCCACCTCCTGGGTTCAAGCAGTTCTCCTGCCTGAGCCTCCCTTGTAGCTGGGATTACAAGAGTGGGCCACCATGCCTGGCCAGTTTTGGTATTTCAGTAGAGATATACCTTGTTGCCCAAGCTGGGCTCGTACCCCTGACCTCAGGTGATCCACGTACTTCACCCTCCCGAAGTGCTGGGATTACAGGCCTGAGCCACCATGCCCGGCCTATTCTGGGTTTTGAGGAGCATCAGAGTAGCCTCTGCCAGTGGCATTGTGACACTGTTTATCTCATAAACTAATAATCATCTCTAAGCAGTGGTCAGTGTTCTTGAAATTCCTCCAAGGGAGGCCATCATTGTGGCTCACGGCCTCATATGTATGAGGCTTTTGACTGAACTCTTGTTCATTTCACTGTATTCACACCAATATGTGTCATCGTTCATTTTTAACGAGAAAACTTTTGCTCAATTTGGCGTAGGATCGACCCTGTAACAGATATGTTTTCATCAGTCTTATTGAGGGAGGGCTTGTGAGGTTGAATGAGGTCCCCATATTTTAGTTCTGTCATTTGTTTAAGACACAGTGGCTTTTAACTTGTTTGTTTATTTTGAGTTGGAGTCTTGCTTTATTGCCCAAACTTGAGTGCAGTGATGTGATCTTGGCTTACTGCATCCTCCACCTTCCGGGTTCAAGTGATTCTCCTGCCTCAACCTGCCGAATAGCTGGGATCACAGGTACCCACCACCATGCCTGGCTAGTTTTGTATTTTTAGTAGAGACATGGTTTCTCCATGTTGGCCTTTTTTGTTTTTAGATACGGGGTTTCTTCATGTTGGTCACGCTGGTCTTGAACTCCTAACCTCAGGTGATCCACCTGCCTCGGACTCCCAAAGTGCTGGGATTACAGGCGTGAGCCACCGTGCCCGGCCCAGACTGTTCTTGAAGTCCTGACCTCAGGTGATCTGCCTGCTTCGGCCTCTCGAAGTGTTGGGAGTACAGGCGTGAGCCACTGTGCCTGGCCAGTTTTTATGTATTCTAAATGCATTTTTATTTTATGTAATCCTCAGTTTCTTATTTTCAGTGATAGTCTTCATTTTTTTTTTTTTTCATATCTGCATTGTGAGTACTGTTGTGTTAGGGAATGGCTTTTCATTTCCTTTATTTTTATTTTTCTGAGACAGTCTCTTACTCTGTCACCCAGGGTGTAGTGCAGTAGTGTGATACTGGCTGACTGCCACCTGCCTTCTGGGATCAAGTGATCCCGTTACCTCAGCTTTCTGAGTTGCTGGGATTACAGACGTGTGTCACCACGCGTGATTCATTTTAGGTAGTTCTATTCCAGATGGCTGTTTCACCACGTTGGCCAGGATGGCTTCGAATGCCTGGCCTGATGTGATTTACCTGCCTCAGAGTCCCAGAGTGCTGGGATTATGGGCATGAGCCACTGCCCCTGGCCCTGTGCAAGTTTGTTTTTCAGGCTGAATAGTATTCCATTGTATGTGTATACCACATTTTGTTGATATCGTTATCTGTCGACGGACATGTGGGTTCGTTCCTTCTCTTTGCTATTATAAATAATACTGCTAGGCCAGGCATGGTGGCTCAAGCCTGTAATCCCAGCACTTTGGAAGGTCCAGGGGGCAGATCAACTGAGGTCAAGAGTTGGAGAGCAGCCTGGCCGACGTGGTGAAACCCCATCTTTACTAAAAATACAAAGAAAAAAAAAAAAAGCTTAGCTGGGCATGGTGATGTATAGTTTTAATCCCAGCTACTCAGGAGGCTGAGGTAGGAGAATCTCTTGAACCAGGAGGGGAGGATGCAGTGAGCCAAGATCAGGCCCTTGTGCTCCAGTCCAGGTGGAGTAGACTGGTTTTGTTTCCAGACTCCGTCTCAAAAACAAAACAAAACAAAAAATCTGTATCTATATCTGTATCTATATCTATCTATCTATCTATATATTACTAGAGCTATTCTTGAAGATCCTGTTTCCAATTTTTTGGCTCATGGGGTTATTCAATTATGAATTATTGGAGGAACTGTTAGATGATTTTTTAAAAGGGACTATCCCATTATACATTCACAGCAACAGTGCAAAAGGCTTTTTCACCTTAGCATTAAAAAAAAAATTGATTGATTATTTTCTGAGACAGAGTTTCACTCTTGATGCCCAGGTTGGAGTGCAATGGTGTGATCTCTGCTCACTGCAACCTCCGCCTCCTGTATTCAAGTGATTCTCCTGCCTCAGCCTCCCGGGTAGCTGGGATTACAGGCTTGTGCCACCACGTCTGGCTAATTGTGTATTTTTAGTAGAGATGGAGCTTCTCCATGTTGGTCAGGCTGGTCTCGAACTCCTGACCTGAGATGATCCACCCGTCTCAGCCTCCCAAAGTGAGTCTCTGCTCCTGGCCGTGTCTGCATTTTTACCAACACTTCCTGTCTATTCCTATGGATGCTAAATCTTTTAATGCACTTGAGATGATGTTTCATTGTAGTTATTGTTTTTTCCTACATGCTACGTTTTTTTTTTTTTTTTTTTTTTTTTTGGTGCTTATTTATTCTATGCTTATTGGTGATTTGTCTGTCCAGAAATGTGTATGCAGTTCCTAGACTCATTTTCTAATTGTGTTTTTTGATTTTTGTTGCCAACTTGTAAACATTCCTTGTATTTTCTAAATATTAATCCCCGATGAAATATATAATTTCCACGGTTTTCTCATGGAATCTTTCTTTTTTTTTTCTTTTTGAGACGGAGTGTAGCTCTGTCGCCCAGGCTGGAGTCCAGTGGCGCGACCTTGAGTCACTGCAAACTCCGCCTCCCAGGTTCAGGCGATTCTCCTGCCTCAGCCTTCCGAGTAGCTGGGATTATGTCCTCCTAATTATTGTATTTTCAGTAGAGACAGGGTTTTACCATATTGGTCAGGCTGGCCTCGAACTGCTAACGTTGTGATTTGCCCACCTCAGCCTCCCACAATGCTGGGATTACAGGCATGAGTCACCGTGCCCAGTCTTCCATGGAGTCTTTGGTGATTTCCTCATATCAGATGATGTCTTCTGTGAACACAGAGCATTTTACTTTTTTTCTCACTGCTTGGCATTTCTTTCTTTTTCTTGTGTCTGATTTCTTCAGTCAGGATTCCAGTAACATGCTGACTAGAAATAACAAAAGCAGGCTTCTTAGTCTCTTTCCTGATCTTAGAGGAAGAGATTTCAGGCTTTCGCCATCCACTGTGATGGTAACCGTGGGCTTCTCCTAAATGGTCTTTATTATGTTGAGGTAGGTTTTTTTGTATTCTGTGTGTATTGAGTGTTTTTATTTCAAAATAATGTTAAGTTTTTGATTTTCCATAGTTTGTTTATAATGTGTCTCTTCAGTGGTGTGCTGGGGTTCATTCAGAAAGTAGTGATCTTACCATTTATTTCACTTTTTATATTGTGTGCTGGTGGTAAGTAGAAGTCGTGGCTTTTTTCTTAAGAGGGACTTGTTTAGAATTCTGTAGGCTGTATAAATGTACTACTGTTTGCTTGCTGGTTTTGTCATTGGTTACAATATTAATTAATTTTTTATTTTTTTTGAGACAGAGTCTTGCTCTGTCACCCACGATGGAGTACAGTGGCACGATCTCAGCTCACTGCAGCCTGTTTCTCCTGGATTCAAGCAGTTCTCTGTCTCAGCCTCCCGAGTCACTGGGATTATAGGCGCCCCCTACCACACTGGCTGCTTTTTGTATTGTTAGTAGAGACAGGGTTTCACCATCTTGGCCAGTCTAGTCTTGAACTCTGACCTTGTGATCCACCCACCTCAGCCTCCCAAAGTGCTGGGATTACAGGCGTGATCCACCGCACCTGGCCCAAAATCAGTTTTTGTGTTTTTTTTGAGACAGAGTCTCACTCTGTCACTAACGCTGGATTGCAATGGCATGGTCTTGGCCCACTGCCACGTTTGTCTTCTGGGTTCAAGCAGTTCTCCCAGCTCAGACTCCTGAGTAGCTGGGTCTGAAGGCGTGTGCCACCACACCCAGCTAAATTTTGTATTTTTAATAGAGACGGGGTTTTGCTTAGTTGGCCAAGCCGATCTTGAACTCCTGACATCATGATCCATCTGCCTTGGCCTCCCAAAGTGCTGAAATAACAGGCGTGAGCCACCACACCTGACTGACTAATTTTTATGATTTTACATACGGCTTTTTGGTATGTGGTCTGCAATATAACTGACACACTCCACCTGGTAATGTCAGAAAGTGCCGCTGGGCACAGGGGCTTATGACTGTAATCCCAAGACTTTGGGAGGCTGAGGCAGGTGGATCCCTTGAGGTCAGGAGTTTGAGACCAGCCTTGCCAACGTTGTGAAATCTGACCTCTAATAATACAAAAATTAGCCGGGCATGGTGATGCCTGCCTGTAATTCCAGCTATTCAGGAGGCTGAGGCAGAAGAATCGTTTGAACCCAGGAGATGGAGGTTGCGGTGAGCAGAGGTGTCGCCATTGCACTCCAGCCTGGGGGACAGAGCAAGACTGTCTCAAAAAAATAAAAATATAAATGTTTTCTTTAAAAAAAGTCACAAAATACCTGTTCTCTCTGGATATATGTAATTTTATGACATTTATTTAGTAAAATATTATATTAACATTTTCCTTTTCTTTTTCTTTTCTTTTTTTTTTTTTTTTTTTGAGATGAAGTCTCGGCTGGGTGTGGTGTCTCATGCCTGTAATCCCAGCACTTTGGGAGGCCGATGCCGGGGAATCACGAGGTCAGGCATTCGAGACCAGCCTGGCCAGGATACTGAAACTTTGTCTCTACTAAAAATACAAAAATTACCTGGGTGCGGTGGCTGGTGCCTGTAATCCCAGCTATTCGGGAGGCTGAGGCAGGAGAATCGCTTGAAACCGGGAGGCAGAGGTTGCAGTGGCCGAGATCGCACCATTGCGCTCCAGCCTGGGCGACAGAGTGAGACTCCTTCTCATAATAAATAAATAAATAAATAATAGAAATGGAGTCTCACTCTGTCACCCAGGATGAAGTGCAGTGGTGCAATCTCGATTCACTGAAACTTCTGCCTTCCGGGTTCAAGTGATTCTTTTGCGTCAACCCCTCGAATAGCTGTGACTATGGGTGTGGGCCACCAGGCCTGGCCAATTTTTGTAATCATTTCATCACTTCTCAGGGCTATTCTTGTTTCACAGTAGAAAATTTCCATTGATTTTGGTTATGCTTACATGAGCTTGTTGTGGATTATTTATCAATACAGTGTACTATATGGTTCTTGAGCATTTATTTGTATACAGTAAATGTGCTGTAAATATGAAGAATATAAATTTTTCAATTTATTGAGGTGACAGTGATACGTTTTTTGCCAGTTGTCATACACTTTAGGGTCATAGTGGAAAAATGCTCCTTCCTTGAGGCTTACAGATGTTTGTGCCCTGTCACTGTGTGGTCATGATACTGGAATAGGCTTCTGTGGAAATGACTTGAAGTACATGTCATCGACCTTTATTTATTAAAGAATCTCACTCCTTTTGTGTTCCTCAACTTTGAAGATCATGTTTGGGAAACTTTTCTGTGTAATATTTACACATTTCAGTATTATTTACCGTCTGTACTCAATTGCAAACCTGTTGGTGTTTCTATTTTGTAGATATCTCTTCCAAATGCATGATGAAGAAGAAGTTCTCAACAGCGCAGGGCAATACAGAAATGTTCCACACAGGGACATTGGAAACGCATGCAAGTCATCACATTGGAGACTTTTGCTTCCAGGAAATTGAGGAAGATATTCATGACTTTGAGTTTCAGAGGGAAGAAGAGGAAAGAAATAGCCAAGAAACTCCCATGACAAAAATGAAAAAGTTGACTAGTAGTTCAGAGCGATCCGATCAAAGGCATGCTGGAAAGAAGCCTATTGAAGATGAGCTTGGATTAAGCTTTCATTCACATCTGCCTGAACTGCGCATATTTGAGACCGAAGGGAAAATTGGTAATCAAGTAGAGAAGTCTACCAACGATGCTTCCTCAGTTTCAACATCCCAAAGGATTTCTTGTAGGCCCCAAAGCCATATTTCTATTAACTATGAAAATAATTTCCTCCATTCTTCATTACTTACACATCGACAGGACGTACGCATGACGGAAAATTTTTTCCAATATAGTGAGAGTGGTAAAGCATTTCATTGTAGCTCACTCTTAAGGAAACATCAGATAATCCATTTAGGAGAGAAACAGTATGAATGTGATACATGTGGAAAAGTCTTTAATCAGAAGCGATACCTTGAACGCCATCGTAGATGTCACACTGGTGAGAAACCTTACAAGTGTAATGAGTGTGGCATGAACTTCGGTCGGCCGTCAATCCTTGCACGCCATCGTAGACTTCATACTGTAGAGAAACCTTCCAAGTGTGATGAGTGTGGCAGGACCTTTGGTCAAAATTCAGCCCTTGTATTTCATAAGGCAATTCATACCGGAATGAAATCTTACAAGTGTAATGAATGTGGCAAGGTTTTTAAATACCCATCAATCCTTGCATTTCATCGTAGATTTCATACTGGAGAGAAACCTTACCCATGTGAAAAATGTGACAAAGGTTTCAGTCGGAAATTAGAACTTAAAAGACATAGGGAAATTCATGGAGAGAAACGATGCCAATGTAAGGTCTGTGACAAGGCTTTCAGGGTTCCTTCACACCTGACACAACATACTAGAACTCACACTGGAGAGAAACCTTACAGGTGTAATGAATGTGGCAAGTTTTTCAGTCAAAAATCAACCCTTGCATGTCATCGTAGAGTTCATACTGGAGAGAAACCTTACCAGTGTAATGAATGTGGCAAGTGTTTTAGTCAAAAATCAACCCTTGCATGTCATCATAGAGTTCATACTGGAGAGAAACCTTACCAATGTGAAGGATGTGACAAAATTTTCAGGTGGAAACAAGACCTTGGAATTCATAAAAGAATTCATACTGGAGAGAAACCATACCAATGTAAGGTTTGTGACAAGGCTTTCAGGCGTGTTTCGCACCTGACACGCCATATGAGAGTTCACACTAGAGAGAAACCTTAGAAGTGTAATGAAGGCCGGGCGCGGTGGCTCACGCCTGTAATCCCAGCACTTTGGGAGGCCGAGGCGGGTGGATCACGAGATCAAGAGATCGAGACCATCCTGGTCGACATCGTGAAACCCCGTCTCTACTAAAAATACAAAAAATTAGCTGGGCACGGTGGCGCGTGCCTGTAATCCCGGCTACTCGGGAGGCTGAGGCAGGAGAATTGCCTGAACCCAGGCGGCGGAGGTTGCGGTGAGCCGAGATCGCGCCATTGCACTCCAGCCTGGGTAACGAGCGAAACTCCGTCTCAAAAAAAAGAAAAACAAAAAAGAAGAAGAAAGTATTGATTCAGACAAGGGAACCTATTTTACTGCACTTGTGATTAAAAAGTTGACTCAAGGCACACGTGGTGTCGCCGGTGCTGCCTCCCGCTCGTCCCAGACCCGGCGCCTGCCGTCATGGCTCCTGGCCAGCTCGCCTTGTTCAGTGTCTCTGACAAAACTGGCCTTGTGGAATTTGCAAGAAACCTGACCTCTCTCGGTTTGAATCTGGTCGCTTCCGGAGGGACTGCAAAAGCTCTCAGGGATGCTGGTCTGGCAGTCAGAGATGTCTCTGAGTTGACAGGATTTCCTGAAATGTTGGGGGGACGTGTGAAAACTTTGCATCCTGCAGTGCATGCTGGAATCCTGGCTCGCAATATCCCAGAAGCTAAATCTGACATGGCCAGACTTGATTTCAATCTTATAAGAGTTGTTGCCTGCAATCTCTATCCCTTTGTGAAGACAGTGGCTTCTCCAGGTGTAACTGTTGAGGAGGCTGTGGAGCAAATTGACATTGGTGGAGTAACCTTACTGAGAGCTGCAGCCAAAAACCACGCTCGAGTGACAGTGGTGTGTGAACCTGAGGACTATGTGGCAGTGTCCACAGAGATGCAGAGCTCCGAGAGCAAGGACACCTCCTTGGAGACTAGACGCCAGTTAGCCTTGAAGGCATTCAGTCATACGGCACAATACGATGAAGCAATTTCAGATTATTTCAGGAAACAGTACAGCAAAGGCATATCTCAGATGCCCTTGCGGTATGGAATGAACCCTCATCAGACCCCTGCCCAGCTGTACACAGTGAAGCCCAAGCTTCCCATCACAGTTCTAAATGGAGCCCCTGGATTTATAAACCTGTGCGACGCTTTGAATGCCTGGCAGCTGGTGAAGGAACTCAGAGAGGCGTTAGGTATTCCAGCCGCTGCCTCTTTCAAACACGTCAGCCCAGCAGGCGCTGCTGTTGGAATTCCACTCAGTGAAGATGAGGCCAGAGTCTGCATGGTCTTTGATCTCTATAAAACCCTTACACCCATTTCAACGGCATACGCACGAGCAAGAGGGGCTGATAGGATGTCGTCATTTGGCGATTTTGTGGCATTGTCTGACGTTTGTGATGTACCAACTGCAAAAATTATTTCCAGAGAAGTCTCTGATGGTATAATTGCCCCAGGATATGAAGAAGAAGCCTTGACAATACTTTCCAAAAAGAAAAATGGAAACTACTGTGTTCTTCAGATGGACCAGTCTTACAAACCAGATGAAAATGAAGTTCGAACTCTCTTCGGTCTTCATTTAAGCCAGAAGAGAAATAATGGTGTCGTCGACAAGTCATTATTTAGCAATGTTGTCACCAAGAATAAAGATCTGCCAGAGTCCGCCCTCCGAGACCTCATCGTAGCCACCATTGCTGTCAAGTACACTCAGTCCAACTCCGTGTGTTACGCCAAGAACGGGCAGGTTATCGGCATTGGAGCCGGACAGCAGTCTCGTATACACCGCACCCGCCTTGCAGGAGATAAGGCAAACTACTGGTGGCTTAGACACCATCCACGAGTGCTCTCGATGAAGTTTAAAACGGGAGTGAAGAGAGCAGAAATCTCCAATGCCATCGATCAATACGTGACTGGAACCATTGGCGAGGATGAAGATTTGATAAAGCGGAAGGCCCTGTTTGAGGAAGTCCCTGAATTACTCACTGAGGCAGAGAAGAAGGAATGGGTTGACAAACTGAGTGAAGTTTCTGTCAGCTCTGATGTCTTCTTCCCTTTCAGAGATAATGTAGACAGAGCTAAAAGGAGTGGTGTGGCATCCATCGCGGCTCCTCCGGCTCTGCTGCTGACAAAGTTGTGATTGAGGCCTGCGATGAACTGGGAATCATCCTCGCTCAGACGAACCTTCGGCTCTTCCACCACTGATTTTATCACACCCTGTTTTATGGTTTGCTTATATGTAGGTGAAGAGTCACACGTGAAACTTGGAGAATAACTTTTTAAAAAAAAACAGTACATCTTCATCACTAAAAAAAAAAAAAAAAAAAAAGTTGACTCAAGACTCAAGTATTAGACATAAAGTGGGAATATCATATTCCTTGATGTCCATCTTCCTCAGGAAGAGTAGAGAGGATGAACCAAACTCTCAAAAGTCACCTAAATTAGTCCTAGAAATCTGGTTACCCCAAACTAAATACCTTCCCATTGCACCGTTAAGAAATGAGAACTGCCCCTTGGAATGACATTGACCTATCGCCTTGTGTAATGTACGAGTTGCCCTACTTACATTTCACCACTGTGCTTCCTACATTTGAAAAATAAAGATCAGTTTCTCATAAATTACATATTTGGTCTCTCCTCTATCTTTTCTTCTCCTAAAACCAGAGGTCTTCTAGCACAGGCACCACCCCTGGAATTCCCAGTACACCAGCAGCAACCTGGAGACCATGTTTTCTTTTTCTTTTTTCCCCTGAGACAGAGTCTCACTCTGTTACCCAGGCTAGAGTGTACTGGCGGGATATCTACTCACTGCAACCTCTTCCTCTTGGGTTCAAGTGATTCTCCTGCCTCAGCCTCCTGAGTAGCTGGGACTACTGGTGCACGCCACAACGCCAGGCTAATTTGTTTAATTTTTAGTAGCAACTAGGTTTCACTGTGTTAGCCAGGATGGTATCAAACTCCTGACCTCATGATCCACCTGCCTCAGCCTCCCAACCTGCTGGGATTACAGGTGTGAGCCACCACGCCTGGCTGAGACCACGTTTTCATGAAAAGGTGGAAAGAAGCTTGAGCCAGCTTGGGAGGGACCCTACCTTGTGTCTCTAACCACTGCGACTGCAGTCCATACCCGAGTCAAGAAAGCATCATTGGTTCCAGAATCATGGGCTACCGTTTCAGGAAGTAATTCTACCAAAATGAAGCTAAGAAAAATCTAACCTTCCTGTATTTACTGTTCTGTTACTTTTTCCTATCCAGTAGTTAGCTATTTCATCATTAATGTAACCAGATCAAGCTCAACCTGAATTATGACTTTTGATGCTGGTTTAGTCATGCCCTGCAGTAATTTACAGAACCAAAGACAGCTTACTGCTTCTGAGAAGTATCTCTGCCCTTCCTGGACCTCCTGACATTGGAAGGATATATTGGATTCTTGCACAGATCATAATCCCGAGAGAAGCAGTTGTGTTAGCTGGTGGGAATGGGATTCTTGTCATTCCCGAACAGATTCCCTCTGTTCTACTTGGTCCAGTGTCCTATGGAGCACTAAAGGTCTTGGTGGAACTGTTCCCACAAGCCTTTGCCAGTCCTTAAGACCATTTATTCATTTCACCAAAGGGGTCGCTTTTCCCAATTGTTGATACAACCAATGTAGTCCTGTACAGCTTACTAACACTATTGCAACATTTCAAACTACCTGTCTCTCATTAGGTTGTATTTATGGTAGAGGGGCCAACACCTCAGGAAAGGACCCTAGGGGCGGCGTTGAAATACGTTTTGTTGCTCCTTCACCACCTCTATCCCATCCTCCTCATACTGTGGCCCCACATACCTAGTGCCAAGACCAAAGTAGACATAGTAGAGGTAAAAGATTTAAAGCAAGGTTTAACCATTGAGACGGTACCAAGTTGCAAACGCCTGGCCGGAATGGATTAAACATTCCATTTGCACTTTAAACAAAAGTGATTGTTGGCTTGTGCGCTTGGTAGACCAGAGGCCCAAATTGTCCCTTTTCCACTTGGATGGTCCTCTAGTCAACCAGACATAAACTGTACGGTAGCTCTTTTTCAAGACTCCACAACCCGGAGTAATGAATAGTGCCAAACTCTGTCTGCTATTTTCTGAAGTTCAGCACCCTGTGGGGCAGCCCCCGAGGGCCGTCCAGCTTCCAGCTTCCAAGACCAGTTTTGCCTCGTGTCTGTCATGACATGAAGAGAACTTGGCATTCCTTGGAAAGTCCACAGGATGCAGTGAGATCAAGTCTTTCCAAGAGTTTACCCCTCAGTCTGCCCTTATCCATCCTGGATCGGATGTCTGGTGCTAATGTGTTGGACTTTGATCAGACACTGCCAAATGACCAAAATGGTACTTGCACTCTAAGTCAATTGGCTATCCCTTTCACCCTGGCATTTCATCCACCAAAGAAAATAACAGCTAAGCATGGCTGCACAAGGAGTGTTCCTTGTGTCTTTTGATCCTAGTGTTTATATAGATGCCATTGAGGTGCCATGGGGAGTAACATAAATTTAAAGCTCGGAGTCAATTAGCTGAACGTTTTGAGTCATTATTTGGGATAGAAAGTGTTACTAAAAATGTAGACTGGATGAATTTATTACAACCAGCAACAATTTGTTAATTATACAAGAGATGCAATTAAAGGAATAGCTGAGAAGTTAGGATCCACCTGGGAAAACAATAGCATTAGACATGATATTAGCAGAGAAAGGTGGAGTTTGCGTCATGATTGAAGCTCAATGTTGTACTTTCATCCCTAATAACACTGCCCCGGATGGAACTCTAACTCAGAAAGCAGAGGCGGTGGGAGCGAGGCCGAGAGATGCACACGTCCGGCCCGGTCCCACCCCCTGCTGGTTCTGAGGGGCAAGGTCTCTCCGCCTCTCGCCCCGCCCCTACGTCGCCCAGGCCCCGCCCACCTGCCCACGGGCCGCTCAGGCGTGGCTTCGGTCCTGCGCAGATTCGCGCAAACCCGGAAACGGATGGCGTAGAGTGAAGCTCCCACCGCGGCCCGTGAGTTTTACTCTTTCGTATTAACTCTGCGCTTCCCAGGTCCCAAGCTGATCTGTATCTGGGTCGTGGGGACCCATAGACCTGGAAATTTTCTCGCATCTTCCTTCACGCAGAGCAAATTGAGACCCCCTGAAAGTCCGGGGGTCGCTTCCTTTTGGGCTGAAAGTCGCCCGAGGCTGGTCCCCACCCGGTTTTTCTGCTATGGAGCAATATATACACGTTCTGTCGCATAGTTTTCCTGCTCAAAACCTTCTTCTGACTCCTCCCGCCCCTCGCTTTTTGAAGTCCTCACCCGAGAGGTGGATTCCCGCCCTGGGCGCCCTAAACCCTCATGGGTCCCTGGAGTGCAGCGCCGCGGTCCCAGTCCCGGGGAGGCCGCGTCCTCTGCCTGGTCCTGGGATACCGCAGACCCCCACTCTTGTCCTAAGGCGCCATCGCCCCACACTTCCCTCCTCGTGAGGGGCCTGCGGCTCCTCAGATCTCCCCTCCGCAGTCACCGCTTTTCCTGCGTCCGCACTGGGGAGGTGCCCGGGGCCTGGACACGGGATGTTCTTGCCTGCCCAGCTCCGGCCTCTGTAAAAATGTGCTTCTCCGGTATGCAGGCGTCTTACTCCAAACCCTCCTGTGATTGTGTGGGCCAAAGACATCAGGAGATAGAGAGCAATAGGAAACCTGAGTCTGAGAAAAGAGGAATGAGAAACACCCATAACAGATGGCAAAGTAGAGGATGGTTGAGGGATTTGCCAAGAGATAGCAAAAGTGGAAAAACAAAAAAAAGGAGGAGAAAAGCAACTGGAGAAATGTAGAGAAAAGCGAGATGCACAGAGAGATGAAGGACAGCAAGGTAGGGATGGGGCAGCAAAGAGGGAGGCTCATGAGAGTGAGGGAGACGAGGAGGGATTTGGAGCCGGGGCAGACAGAGCAGAGGGTGCTGGTGGCAAGGGGAACAGAGGGAACCACAGCAGGGAGGACACCTGGGGACGTGGGGTGCCGGAGAGTTGGGGACGGGGGTATAGCAGGGAAGAGAGAATTTAACAGGGAGAGCAGAGGAGGGGCAGAGAGGGGAGAAGAGGCAGAAATATATAGAGATTGAGGACGACTGGGGAGAAGGAGCAACAAGAGGTTAAATAAGATGGGAGGATGGAGCAGAAAAGGTGGAAGAGAAGGAATAGAGGGGAGAAGGGGATAAACAGCAGGAGAGGAGAGGGGTACAAAGTGAGGAGCAGAATCCCAGGGAAAAAGAAAAGAGCTAGAGGCTGGGCGTGGTGGCTCACACCTGTCATCCCAGCACTTTGGGAGGCCAAGGCGGGTGGATCACCTGAGGTTCAGAGTTCGAGCCCAGCCTGACCAACATGGAGAAATCTCATCTCTACTAAAAATACAACATTAGCTGGGCGTGGTGGCTCATGTCTGTAATCCCAGCTACTACAGGGGCTGAGGCAGGAAAATTGCTTGAACCTGGGAGGTGGAGGTTGCAGGAAAAAACAAACCAACAACAACAACCACAACCACAAGAGCTATAGAGAGAAGGGGAGAATGAGAGATGTGCAGAACTGGGGAGGGATGCCGAGTAATGAAGAAAGAGGGGTGGGCGCAGTGGCTCCCGCCTGTAATCCCTGCACTATAGGAGACTGAGGCAAGGGGATTGATGGAGTGCAGGAGTTCCAGACCAGCCTGGGCAGCATAGTGAGACCCCATCTCTGACACTCTTTTTTTTTGTTGTTGTTGTTTTTGTTTTTGTTTTTTGAGACGAAGTTTTGCTGTTGTTATCCAGACTGGAGTGCAATGGCGGGATCTCGGCTCGCCGCAACCTCTGCCGCCTGGGTTCAGGCAATTCTCTTGCCTCAGCCTCCTGAGTAGCTGGGACTACAGGCACGTACCACCATGCCCAGCTAATTTTTCATATTTTTGGTAGAAACAGGGTTTCACCATGTTGACCAGGATGGTCTCCATCTCTTGACCTTGTGATCCACCCGCCTCGGCCTCCCAAAGTGCTGGGATTACAGGCGTGAGCCACCACGCCTGGCTGGTTCTTGTATATTAATGGTGAATTGACCCTATTATCGTGATATAAGGTCCTTCCTTGTCTCCTATAAAATAATTTTGTGTTAAAACATATTTAACTGTTGCCGGCTCTGCTTTCCTCGGATGACATTTGCTTGGAATATCATTAGGTATCTTTTGTGTTATTTTGTATTAAAACAATTTTTAAAAAATACAGTGTCTTTTTCTGTCACCCAGAGTGGAGTGCAGTGGTGTCATCATGGCTCACTGCAACCTTGAATTCCTGGGCTCAAGTGATTGTCCCACTCCAGCTTCCGATGGTAGCTGGTACAGGTGCATGCCATCAGGCCGGGCTAATTTTTTAGTTTTTTTTCTTTTAGAGACAAGGGTCTTGCTGTGTTGTTGAAATTGGTCTTGATCTCTGGGCTCAAGAGATCCTCCTCGGTCTCTCAAGGAGCTGAGATAACAGGCCCCAACCCCCATACCTAATTATTGGTTTTTAATTTAATTCAATTTTTAAAAATCATTTATTTATTTATCTTTGAGACAGAGTCTTGCTCTGTTACCAGGCTAGAGTGCAGTGGCACGATCTCGGCTCACTGCAACCTCTGCCTCCCAAGTTGAAGTGATTCCCCTGCCTCAGCTTTCTGAGTAGCTGGGACTACAGGTGCATACCACCACACCTGGCTAGTTTCTTGTATTTTAGTAGAGACGGGGTTTCACCATGTTGGCCATCATGGTCTCGATCTCCTGACCTTGTGATCCACCTGCCTTGGACTCCCAAAGTGCTGGGATTACAGGCGTGAGACACTGCGCCCGGCCTATCTATTTATTTATTTGTGATGGAGTCTCAGTCTGTCGCCCAGGCTACAGTGCAGTGGCGTGATCTTGTCTAACTGCAGACTCCATCTCCTGGGCTCAAACGATTTGTGCCCCAGCTTCCCGCGTAGCTGGGATGCTGGTGCCCACCGCCACGGCCGGCTAATTTATGTGGGTTTTTTTTCTTTTTTTTTTTTTCTTTTACTTGCTTCTTACCATCCAGTAACAATTTATGTGGTTTTAGTAGAGATGAGGTTTCCCCATGTTGGCCAGACTGGTCTTGAACTCCTGATCTCAAGTGATCCACCTGCCTCAGCTTCCCAAAGTGCTGGGATTACAGGCGTGAGCCGCCATGCCCAGCCATTGTTATTATTTTAAATAGTTTTGGCTTTTAGTTTTTAGTAAACATGTAAGTGGTTTAAGCATGATTACATTGTGAATATAACAATCCCGTTAGTGTCCATTCTTTTCAGTATGAAGAACTGAAGTGTGTCGTGTAGATATTTGGGAGAAGGTTATTGTTGCTGGTATGTTAAACATCTTAAAGTTATAGCATAATAATAAAATGTAAAATTTGCATAACCTGGCCGGGTGCTCACACCCACTTTGGGAGGCCGAGGCTGGCAGATCACCTGAGGTCAGGAGTTCAAAAGCAGCCCGGCTAACATGGCAAAACTCTGTCTCTACTAAAAATACAAAAATCATCCAGGGGTGGCGGTAGGCTCCTGTAATCCTAGCTACTCAAGAGGCTGAGGCAAGAGAGTCGCTTGAACCTGGAAGGCGGAGGTTGCAGTGAGCCAACATCACAGCCTTGCACTCCAGCCTGGGTGGCAGAACGAGAATCTGTCTCAGAAGAAAAAAGACACAAAACTTTATAACCTGCAAAAACGACTCTTTCTCCGGTAGAAGCTTTTGTTATTTATGTCAAAATTATTTCTGTGTGTGTTGCATTTTCATTAACATAGATATGCAGTGTTTTTTTCAAGTTGTTTTCTTCCAAAAAATGTGAAAATAATTGAATTATGAGGAAAAGGTACACATGTCAATTTCTGTATCTGTCTACTTATTTATTTATTTATCTCACAGAGGTTTGCTCTTGTTGTCAAGGCTGGAGTGCGGTGGTAAGATCTTGACTCACTGCAACCTGTGTCTTCCAGGTTTAAGCAATTCTCCTGCCTCAGTTTCCCGAGTAGCTGGGATTACAGGCATGTGCCACCAAGCCCAGCTAGTTTTGCATTTTTTTTTTTTTTTTTAAAGATGGGGTCTCACCATGTTGGTCAGGCTGGTCTTGAACTCCCGACTTCAGGTGATCCACCCACCTTGGCCTCCAAAGTGCTTGGATTACAGGCGTGAGCCACCACGCCCGGCCCCAATTTTGTTTTTTTAATAGAGACAGGGTGTCTCCTTGTTGGTCAGGCTGGTTTCGAACACCAAGCCTCATGTGATTCCCCCCTGCCTTGGCATCCTAAAGTGCTGGTGTTACGGGCATGAACTACCGCGCCCGGCCTATCTGGCCTTTGATTTATGTTTATTGAAGAACTTTATATATATTTGTGGGTTGAAGTTACTCTTTTTTTAATTTTTATTTTATATTTTTTTATAGACGGGATTTCACCATGTTAGTGAGGCTGGTCTTGAACTCGCGACCTCAGGTGATCCGCCCGCCTTGGCCTCCAAAGTGCTTCGATTACAGGCGTGAGCCACAACGTCTGGCCCTGTTTTTTTTTTTTTTTTTTCAAGTTGTTGCAACGTAAAAGTTACTCTTTAACCTTCTTTCGTTTTGTTTTTCTTTTGAGACAGAGTCTTGGTCTGTCGCTCAGACTGGAATTCAGTGGCACGATCTCAGCTCACTGCAACCTCCACCTTCTGGGCTCAAGCGATTCTCCTGCCTCAGCCTCCCAAGAAGCTGGGACTACAGGCATGCCACAATGCCTGGCTAATTTTTTGTATTCTTTTAGTAGAGATATGGTTTCACTGTGTTAGTCAGGATGGTCCTGATCTCCTGACCTCATGATCCTCCTGCCTCAGCCTCCCAAAGTGTTGGGATTACACGGATGAGCCACCGTGCCCCGGCCTGCCTCAAAGTTATTAAAACATGTTAGTCCTATTAGATGGCTTCAAGTATTGCAAGTTTTGTAGTGCAGACGCTAAACTTCCTTTGTTTCATAAGGTCTGTGAGCCTTCAGTGATGTTGATGATGAGAAGATTATTTTCCTGTCTCAGTCATTTCACTCTCCTGTCAGAAATAGCTTAGACTGGCCGGCTGTGGTGGCTCACGCCTCTGATCCCAGCACTTTGGGAGGCCATGGCGGGTGGATCACTTGGCGGTCAGGAGTTTGAGATCAGTCTCGCCAACGTGGTAAAACCTTGAATCTACTGAATACAAAAAATCGGCCAGGCGCTGTGGCTCACACCTGTAATCCCAGCACTTTGAGAGGCTGAGACAGGCAGATAACCTGTGATCAGGAGTTCAAGACCAGGTTAGCTAACATGGTGAAACCCCATCTACTAAAAAGACAAAAATTAGCTGGATGCGGTGGTGGTTATCCCAGGCATACAGGAGAATCACTTGAACCTGGGAGGTGGAAGTTTCAGTGAGCCAAGATTGTGCCACTGCACTCCAGCCTGAACCACAGACTGAGACTCTGGGCTTAGGCGGGAGAATCTCTTGAGGCAGGAAAATCATGCCACTACACTGCAGCCTGGGTGATAGAGCATGACTCGCTCTCAAAAACAAACAAACAAACAAAAAAGAAATAGCTTAAGCTGGAAGGCTTAAGACACAGCAATATATCTCTCATGAATCTGGAAAGTGGGAACTCCAGGAGCAAGGTGCAGCCACATTGGTTCCTGGTGAGAGCTTCCATCGGGGTTCAGCCCAGCCACCTTCCTGCTGTGTCCTGACGTGGTGGAAAGAGGAACAGGCAATGAGCTCTTGACTGTCTCTTTTTATAAAAGCACTGATCCTATTCACGAGTAGTCAACAGCCATGACCAAATTCTCTCAAAGGCTCCATGTGCAGGAACATCCTATTGGAGAATAACTCTGAACGTGGGTTTTGGCCAATACGAACATTCAGACCAGGGAGCCCGCATCATATTTCTTGTGTTTTTATTGTGCAATTAAAAAAAATATTTTATTGTGTTTTAGGTTTTGGGGTACATGTGAAGAACATGCAGGATTGTTGCATAGGTACATACACGGCAATGTGGTTTGCTGCCTTCCTCTCCTTCACCTATATCTGGCATTTCTCCCCATGTTATCCCTCCCCAACTCCCCATCCCCTGCTGTCCTTCCCCTAGTTCCCTCTCACAGACCTCAGTGTGTGATGCTTCCCTCCCTGTGTCCATGTGTTCTCATTGTTCAACACCTGCCTATGAGTGAGAACATGCGGTGTTTGATTTTCTGTTCTTGTGTCAGTTTGCTGAGAATGATGGTTTCCAGGTTCATCCATGTCCTTACAAAGGACACGAACTCACCGTTTTTTATGGCTGCATAGTATTCCATGGTGTATATGTGCCATATTTTCCCTGTCTGGGCTATCATCAATGGGTATTTGGGTTGGTTCCAAGTCTTTGCTATTGTAAACGGTGCTGCAATGAACGTTCGGTGTGCATGTGTCCTTATATTAGTGCAATTTGTTTTATACAGTGTTTTCTCTGATCTTAAGACCGGGTTGCGGGGCATGGGGGAGGCTCAGCTCTCTGATAGGATGTGTTCTTCCAGGCCCTCGGTCCCTCACTTACCCTAGAATGGGAGAGGGGACCCCACTAGGCGTGGTGAGCTCGTTTTAAGAAATATCAGACCCCAAAGAGTTTTGCAGAAAGTGATTTATTTAGGCAGAGAAAGAGAGAAAAAGGAGAAAGAAAATCAGCTCCCACAATGTTGTGGAAGGAGGATCCAGAGATGGAGTTCGCCCGGATGTGGGAGAAGGGGACTTTTAACCTTGGGAGATACTTCCGCCCTATTCAAGTTTTCTGTCCTATGAAAGGAGTTCCTTTAAACTTCTGCTGGAGTGATTGACCTTTGATTTCTGGGCAGTCTGTCTTCCCATGCGTGAGTTAAACTAAGACCTCTAAGCTCCCGGATGGAGATGTGGAAGGAGGTATGGCGCTGGGAAGTTCTTGCCTTTGAAAATACTCTGTCTTGTGGACCTGGGAAGGGAATACATTCCCGTAATCTCAGTTTATACAATTTCCCAGTACATATTCTATGATTTATATTTTCTGCATAGTTAACTAGATTACGCAGGGCCATGCATACGTGTAGAATGCTGTATTGCCTGGCTATTACACAACCGTTGTTGTGACATCATAATTACACCCTTTGACACTGTGTTAATCAGTTTTTTTTTTTTTTTTAAAAAAGATTGGGTTTCATCATCATGACCAGGCTGGTCTTGAACTCCTGACCTCAGGTGGTCCACCCACCTCAGCCTCCCAAAGTGCTAGGATTACAGGCGTGAGCCACCACGCCAGGCCAGTTTTTTTTTTTTTTTTCTGAGACAGAGTTTCGCTCTCGTTACCCAGGCTGGAGTGCAATGGCGCAATCTCGGCTCACCGCAACCTCCGCCTCCTGGGTTCAGGCAATTCTCCTGCCTCAGCCTCCTGAGTAGCTGGGATTACAGTCACGCGCCACCATGTCCAGCTAATTTTTTGTATTTTTAGTAGAGACGGGGTTTCACCACGTTGAACAGGATGGTCTCCATCTCTTGACCTTGTGATCCACCCGCCTCGGCCTCCCAAAGTGCTGGGATTACAGGCGTGAGCCACCACGCCCAGTTTGTTTTTTTTTTTTTTTTTTTTTTTGAGATGGAATCTCACTCTGTCACCCAGGCTGGAGTGCAATGGCATGATCTTGGCTCACTGCAACCTCTGCCTCCCCGGTTCAAATGATTCTCCTGCCTCAGCCTCCCAAGTAGCTGGGATTACAGGTGCCTGCCACCATGCCTGGCTAATTTTTTGTATTTTTAGTAGAGATGGGGTTTCACTGTGTTGGCCAGGCTGGACTCAAACTCCCGACCTTGTTATCTGCCCGCCTCTGCCTCACAAAGTGTTGGGATTAAAGGCCTGAGCCACTGTGCTTGGCTGTCAGTCAATTCTTATTCCTTATAATGCTGTGTATTTTCTTGACCTCAGACATCAGAAGGTAGTGATCTTAACGTATTTCAGTTCTTATATTGTGTGCTGGTGGCAAGTAGAAGTTATGGCTTTTTTCTTAAGAGGAAATTGTTTAGAATTCTGCAGGCTGTATAAATGGACTTATTATGTGCTTGCTGGTTTTTTTTTTTTTTGAGACGGAATTTCACTCTTGTTACGTAGACTGGAGTGCAATGGCGTGATCTTGGCTCATCGCAACCTCAGCCTCCTGGGTTCAGGCAATTCTCCTGCCTCAGCCTCCCGGGTAGCTGGGACTACAGGCGCGCACCACCATGCCCAGCTAATTTTTTGTATTTTTAGTAGAGACGGTGTTTCACCTTGTTGACCAGGATGGTCTCCATCTCTTGACCTTGTGATCCACCCGCCTTGGCCTCCCAAAGTGCTGGGATTACAGGCGTGAGCCACCATGCCCGGCCTTGCTTGCTGGTTTTATCATGGGTTAGAATATTTTGCTAATTAATTTACATGATTTTACATATGGCTTTTTGGTATCTGGTATGCAGTATAACTGACACACTCTACACAGTAATGTCACAAAGTGCCACTGGGTGCTGTGGGTCACACGTGTAATTTTTGGATTTTGGGAGGCCAAGATAGGTGAATCACTTGAGGTCCGAAATTTGACACAAGTCTGGCCAACAAGGTGAAACCCTATCTCTACTAAAAATGCAAAAAATTGGGAGAGGCCAGGTGAGAAAAAAAATAAAATTTAAAAAACATGCAAAAAATTATCCAGGCATGGTGGTGCATGCCTGTAATCACAGCTACTCAGGAGGCTGAGGCAGGAGAATTGCTTGCATGGGAGGTTGTGCCATTGCACTCTAGGCTGATGTAACAGAGTGACAAAAGAATAAAAATACAAATTTAAAAAAAAATCACAATGTGCCTTTTCTGCATGGATATAGGTAATTTTATTCAGAAAAAACATTTATTAACTTTTTTTGTTTTTTTGTGACGGAATCTCACTTTGTCGCCCAGGCTGGAGTGCAGTGGTGAAATCTCAGCTCATTGAAACCTCTGACTCTTGGGTTGAAGCAATTCTCCTGCCTCAGCCTCCTGAGTAGCTGGGATTACAGGTGTGCGCCACCACACAGTTACATTTTGTAATCTTCTCAGTGCTATGATTGTGTGACAATACAGAATGTCCATTGATTTGGTTGAGCTGACATGAGCTCGTTGTGGATTATTTACCAATGTAGTATATGGTGTGGTCCATTAGCATTTATTTGTATATGGTAAACATGCTGTCAATAGGAAGAATATTTATTTTTCTTTTCACTGATGTGACAGTGATATGTTTTTGCAAACTGTTACACACTTTATGGTCACAGTGGAAAAATATTCTGTGCTTTAGCCTCACACACGCCGGTGCCCTGTCAGTGTTTTCTCATGATACTGGAAATGGGCTTCCGTAGAGACATGATTTGAAGTACTTGCTATTGCCCTTTATTTATTAAAGAATCTTACTTTTTTGTGTGTTTCTAAACTTTGAAGATCGTGTTTGGGAAGTTTAAAATAAGTATTGTTTTTTGTGTCATATTTACACATTTCAGGATTATTTACCATGTCTACCTAATTGGAAACCTATTGGTGTTCATATTTTGTAGACATCTCTTCTAAATCCCAGCTATTCGGAGGCTGAGGCAGGAGAGTCGCTTCAATCCGGAAGGCTGCGGTTGCAGTAAGCCGAGATCCTGCCACCTTACTCTAGCCTTGGGGACAGAGCAAGACTCCGTCTCAGAAAGAGAAAAAAAGTAAAAAGTAAATAAGATAAAGTAATAGATCTCTTCCACAAATGTGCTGAGACAACTAACTGGATATCGACATGGAAAAGAATAACATTAAAAATTTTATTTAAAAAAGTTTTAAAAAAAAAGAGAGAGATGAGGAAGGGAGCCCAGACTGGCCGGACCCAGAGGCTCAGTGATCCTCCCCCGGCTGCTTCCCGAGTAGCTGGAACCTGAGGCTCCCGCCCTGCAGTGTTTAAGCAGCAGGTGGTGACCTCCTCCCGGGCCTGAGCACTCCGCCCCGCATCCCAGGCCTTGACCCTAAGACAGTCTCTGAAGCTGAGCACAGGGTGAACACTCCCTCCCGAGTGAACGGAAAATAGAAAGGGAGAGAATTTCTATTCTGTTCTGTGGGCCGCCAGCCTGAAATCGTACGTTCCGCCCACCTAGGGCCTGGCATTTCAAGCCTTCCTGGCCGGTCTTCTCACCAAACCCTGAAAAATAAAGGCGCTGGGAGGGAGCGTGAGAGACGCACAGGTTCAACCCCGTCCGGTCCTCTGCGATTTCTAAAGGGCAAGGTCTCTCCGCCTCGGGCCCCGCCCCCCACGCCAGGACCCCGCCCCCACCCGCCGGGACCCCGCCCCCACCTCGCCGGGACCCCGCCCGCCACCTCGCCGGGACCCCGCCCGCCACCTCGCCGGGACCCCGCCCGCCTCCGCGTGGGCCCCGCCCGCCTCCGCGTGGGTCCCGCCCGTCTCCGCGTGGGTCCCGCCCAGGCTTGGCTTCCTTCCCGCGTGCGCAGATTCGCACAAACCGGAAGCGGATCTCGTGGAGGGGAGGTCACGCCGCAGCTTGTGAGTTTCGCTGTGTCTTGTAAAGTCTGCCTTTCCGAGGTCCCCGGGGTTCTGTACCTCGGACGTGGGGTCCCCACAGACTTGGAAATCTCCCCCATCTTCCTTCACCCAGAGCAAATTGAGACATTCTCGTGAGAGTCCGGGGGTCGCTTCCTTTAAGGTTGAAAGTCTCCCTGAGGTTGGTCCCGTCCCCGGTCTTTCCACCATAGGGCAATGTGTACACTGCCTATCGCGAAGTTTTCCTGCTCAAAACCTTTTTCTGAGGGCCGGGCGCGGTGGCTCACGCCTGTAATCCTAGCACTTTGGGAGGCTGAGGCGGGTGGATCACCTGAGGTCAGGAATTCAAGAGCAGCCTGGTCGTCATGGAGAAACCCCATCTTTCAAAACACAACAATACAAAAAAAAACCTTTTACTGACTCCTCCCGCCCCGCGCTTTTTAAAGTCCTCACCCTAGAGGTGGATTCCCGCCCTGGGCGCCTCCCACCCTCGCCCTAGTCGGCTTCTGGAGCACAGCGCCGCGGCCCCAGTCCCGCCCGGGGAGGTCGCTCCCCTGCCTGGTCCCGGGATCCTGCAGACCCCACCCTTGTCTTAAGGCCCCGTCGCCCCCACACTCCCTCCTTGTGCCGGGCCCTGCTGCTGCCCAGGTCTCCCCTCCGCAGTCACCGCTTCCCCTGAGCCCGCGTTGGGGAGGTGCCCAAGGTCTATCCTGTGACACGGGGTGTTCTTGCCCGCCCAGCTCCAGACCCTGGAAAATGCGCTTATCGGGGATGCAGGCGTCCTACTCCAATCCCTCCTGTGATTGTGTGGGCCAAAGGGATCAGGAGACAGAGAAGGCAGGAGAAAACCTGAGACAGAGAAAAGAAGGAGAGACACTGGGAACAGATGGCAAAGTAGAATATGGTTGAGGGATTTGCCAAGAGACAGCAAAAGTGAAAAAAAAAAAAAGAGAAGAAAAGCAACTGGAAGAATGTAGAGAAAAGCGAGAGGTACAGAGATGAAGGAAGCAAGGTAGGGATGGGGCAGCAAAGAGGGAGGCTCACGAGAGTGAGGGAGAGGAGGAGGGACTTGGAGCCGGGGCAGACAGAGCAGAGGGAACCACAGCACGGAGGACACCTGCGGGTGTGGGGTGCCAGAGACTGGGGACGGGGGCATAATGGGGAGAGCAGTGGAGGCGCAGAGATGGGAGAAGAGGCGGAAACATACTGAGATTGAACGACAAAGAGGCTAAATAAATTGGGAGGATGGAGCAGAAGTGATGGACGAGAAGGACTAGAGGGGAGAAGGGAATAAACAGCAGGAGAGGAGAGGGGTACAAAGTGAGGAGCAGAATCCCAGGGAAAAAGAAACAAGAGCGAGAGAGAGAAGGGGGAATAAGAGATATGTACAGAATTAGGGAGGGCAACAGTAACAAAGGGGCTGGGCGCAGTGGCTGCCGCCTGTTATCCCAGCACTTTAGGAGACTGAGGCAAGGGGATATTTTTTTTCTTTCTGAGTCGGAATCTTGCTCTTGTTACCCAGGTTGGAGTACACGGCGCAATCTTGGCTCTCTACAACCTCGGCTTCCTGGGTTCAAGCGATTATCTTGCCTCAGCCTCCCGAGTAGCTGGTTTTACAGGCATGCGTACCACGCCTGGCTAATTTTTGTATTTTTAGTAGAGACGGGGCTTTTTCCGTGTTGGCCAGGCTGCTCTTGACCTCCTGACGTCCTTATCTGCCTGCCTCGGCCTCCCAAAATGCTGGGATTGCAGGCATGAACCACCGCACCTGGCCTAGACAAGGGGATTTCTTTCTTTCTTTCTTTCTTTTTTTTTTTTTTTTGCAATAATTTCAGTCTTAAGGTTATACCTGAAAGGGGGATTTCTTGAGTCTAGGAGTTTGAGGCCAACCTGGGCAACATAGTGAGACCCCAATCTCTGCCAAAAAAAGAAAACAAATTAACTGGGCGTGATGGTGTGCATTTGTAATCTCAGCTACTCTGGAGGCCAGGGCAGGAGAATGAATCACTTGAGCACAGGAGGTCCAGGCTGCAGTGAACCGAGATTATGCCACTGTACTGCAGCATGGTCAAGAGAGTGGGACCCTGTCTCAAAAAAAAAACAAAGGCAGTTTAGTTGAGTGGGTGAGTTCATTGGGTATGATTAGTTGTGACATGTTGGCTTCTGTGTATATAATCTACTAACTTAAAACTCGTTGAAATTCTACAGATGGAGAATTTTAACATTTCTGTCTATAAGACTTGTACTTTGTATAAATCTTGCCATCAGAGGTTAGCTTCCACTTGGAATCCCTGTTCAGCCAGAGGGCAGTGTCTTATTCAGTTTTTGTTTTTTTTTTTTAAAAGATGGGGTTTCACCATGATGGCCAGGCTCTTGAACTCCTGACCTCATATGATCCACCCACCTCAGCCTCCCAAAGTGCTAGGATTACAGGCATGAGCCACCGTGCCTGGCTAGTTTTGTTTTTTTTTAAGACTGAGTCTTACTGTGTCACCTAGGCTGGAGGGCTGGAGTGCAGTGGCCCAATCCCGGCTCACTGCAACCTCCACCTCCCGGGTGGAAGCCATTTTTCTGCTTCAGTCAGCTAAGTGCTGGGACTCCAGGCGCCCACTGCCAGGCCTGGCTCATTTTTGTATTTCTGGTAGAGACGGGGTTTCACTATGTTGATCAGGCTGGTCTTGAACTCCTGATATCGTGATCCACCTGCCCCGGCCTCCCAAAGTGCTGGGCTTACAGGGTTGAGCCACCGTGCCCGGCCTGTAAGTGACTCAGTTGTGAGTCACTGTCTTCCCTTTTCCCAGGCTGGGGTAGGAAGTTGGACAGTAAAGTGGGGGAAAAAAAATCACTTTGTGTTATTACATAATACTTCTAATTTAATTAATTAATATTTTGAGACAGGGTCTGGCTCAAATGTTCAGGCTAGAGTGCAGTGGCGCGATCTCTAACTGCAGCCTCAGCCTCCTTAGCCTGCCGAGTAGCTGGGACCACAGGCATAAGCCACCAATTTCAGCTAGTTTTTGTATTTTTTTTTTTTTTGTAGAAACCAGGTTTCACTATGTTTCCCAGGCTGGTCTGGAAATCTTGGGCTCTAAGGATCCTTCTGCCTTGGCCTCCCAAAGTACTGGGATTCCAGGGATGAGCCACTGCACCTGGCCTACATAGCACTTTTTGAAGGGACATCAAGCTGGGCATGGTGGCTAACACCTGTAATCTTATCGCTTTGGGAGACCGAGGTGAGTGGATCACGTAAGGTCAGGAGTTCATGACCAGTCTGGCCAACATGGTGAAACTCTGTCTCTACTAAAAATACAAAAGTTAGCTTGGCGTGGTGACACGCACCTGTAGTCCTAGCTACTTGGGAGTCTGCAGCACAAGAATCACTGTAACCTGGGAGGTAGATGTTGCAGTGAGCCACAATCCTGCCACTGCACTGCATCCTGGGTGGCAGAGTGCGGAACACTATCTCAAAACAACAACAACAAAAATGACATAAAAAACAAAAGGGACATCAAAAGTGCTTTTGTTCTCATTGTGTAATAGATTTCCTTTTTCTTCTTTCTGGTTTCTCTTCATTTCTTTCTTGCTTTATTTTTTTTTTGCAGTCTGAGTTAGAGATGAGTCTTAGTGTTAAACATTTCTTTTTTAATACATAATCACTTCTGAAAGATGCCTTTGTGGTATCCTGTAATCAGCTGACATCATTCTTTTCTGTACATGTGTATGTTCCAGTTATTTTCCTGTTGATCCCAGACTTTGTTGGATTTTTTTTTTAACAATTTCAAAATCATTTCTGTTTGAAATAGTTGCATCCGGTGTAGATCGAGGTCTGAATGCTTTCTAGTCTTCATTATTTATTGGAAACCTTTGGTACCTAAGACATAAAAGTTTGATTGTTTTTTTTTTTTAGAGAAGTGACTTGCCACTGAAAGAAGTTTGACTGTTAAAGTACGTCCTCGGTAAAGATGTCGGTGACCTTTTACCTTAATATCAAAATGTAGTTTAACCAGTTAGTCTGTTTTTCAATTTACTTTCCTTATGTCATATGTTAAAATCTTGAGCTGTGAGCTTTTTTTTTTTTTTTTTTTTTTTTGAGATGGAATCTCAATCTGTCTCCCAGGTTGCAATGGCATGATCTCGGCTCATTGTAACCTCCGCCTCCTGGGTTCTAATAATTTTCCCGCCCCAGCCTCCTGAGTAGCTGGGATTACAGACGCACACCATCACAACAGGCTAATTTTTGTATTTTTAGTAGAGATGGGGTTTCACCATGTTGGTCAGGCTGGTCTTGAACTCCTGACCTCGTGATCCACCAGCCTCAGCCTCCCAAGGGAGCCACCGCACCTGGCCTAAGCTGTGAGCTATTAAGTGCATGTTTCCTTCAATGCCTTCTGGTTCATTCTAGACAAATGTCGAAAGATGGGCTGGATTGGTATGGAACTCTGTTCCAAAAGTACCCATGTATTCTCTTCTATTTTTTTTTTTTTTTTTTTTTTAGACGGAGTTTCGCTCGTTACCCAGGCTGGAGTGCAATGGCGCGATCTCGGCTCACCGCAACCTCCGCCTCCTGGGTTCAGGCAATTCTCCTGCCTCAGTCTCCTGAGTAGCTGGGATTACAGGCACGCACCACCATGCCCAGCTAATTTTCTGTATTAGTAGAGACGGCGTTTCACCATGTTGACCAGGATGGTCTCGATCTCTTGACCTCGTGATCCACCCGCCTCGGCCTCCCAAAGTGCTGGGATTACAGGCGTGAGCCACCGTGCCTGGCCTCTATTTTTTTTTTTAAAAAAAACTGAGTTTTGCTTTTGGTATCCAGGCTAGAGTGCAATGGCACGATCTCGGCTCACTATAACCTCCACCTCCTGGGTTCAAGCGATTCTCCTGCCCCAGCCTCCCAAATAGCTGGAATTACAGGCACTCATTACAATGTCTGGCTAGTTCTTTGTATTTTTAGTAGAGATGGGGTGTCACCATGTTGGCCAGCCTAGTCTTGAACCTCTGATCTCAGGTGATCCACCCACCTCGAACTCCCAAAGTACTGGGATTACAGGCATGAGCCACCTTGCCTGGCCACTTATGTATTCTTGATTGAAAAATTTTGCTTATGTCTTAGTTCTATAGCTGACTTTTTTTTTTTTCTTACCATTTTCGAGGACAACAGCTGTGTGTTCACACTTCTGCATTTTATAAATGTTACTGTAATTTTCTCATAAGGAAGAATTAAATTTTGGGAATCAGTGGCCTCAGAACCTTGCAAAAGAAGTCTCTTTAGTCCAGGTATATGAAAGATGGTTCTCTAGTTTTCAAGGATAAGGTGATAAAGGCCAACCCTTCCCGTTAGCCATTCCGGGCTGGTAATGTAACTATTCAGGGACACCTTCTCACTCATCTCAGACCTTCTCAGGGTAACTTGGTGTGAATGTCTCCCTCTCTGAGCCTCAGTGACTCTCCCTACACCTTGGAGATGAGAGGCTAGACCAGAAAAGCTCAACCTGAGTGACCCTGGCCCCAGACATGATTGGCAGAATAGAGGGCGTGCTGGGTGTGGCTTTTCTCCTGGGACAGGGGAGTGGCCAGTTGTAATTAGAATTTTTAATGAGAAGCAGTATCTAAAAAATGAAGAAAAGAAGCAGAAGAATGAAAAACACAGAGGTGTAGACTCAGACACAGAGACTATGTTCAAACGCCTTTCTCTGTATTCGTATGTCACAGCTAAATCCAAAGCAGGTCACGCCGGTCCCTGGTAGGGAGCCCTCCACCGGCTTCCCGTGTTCCCCAGGACGAAAGCCCAGCTCCTCAGTGTGGCTCCACAGCCCTGTGTCCAGGGCCCCGGCCAGTGTCCAGCCTCCTCCTGGTAGCCTGTGCTCATCTCATGACTCCCTCTGCCCCAGTCACGTTTGCTTTTCTGTTCCCAAACACCAAAACCTTTCCTGTCTCAAGTCGTTGTCCCTGATCTTATACTATGTCCCTAAATGATGATCGCCCTGTCCGTTTCTCCTTTTTCAGGTCTAGGCTCAGAGATGTCTCCCATCCCCCCACCCCCGTCTGAAGTTCCCACTGCCTGTCAGGCTCTGTCACATTACTCAGGTTTTATTATCTCTGCCTCAGTCACATCAGAAGCACCATATATATGTATATATTTTTTGAGAGAGCCTCACTCTATCTTCCAGGCTGTGAGAGCAGTCTCATGATCTTGGCTCACTGCAACCTCTGTCTCCTGGGTTCAAGCAGTTCTTGTGTCTCAGCTTCCGAAGTAGCTGAGATTACATGTGTGTGCCACCGGGCTCATTTTTGTATTTTCCTATTTATTTTATTTTTGAATCTCACTCTGTCACCCAGGCTGGAGTGCACTGGCACGATCTCGACTGACTGCAACCTCTACCTCCCAGGTTAAAGTGATTCTCCTGCCTCAGACTCCCTAGTAGCTGGTATTACAGACACCCACCAAACCCGGCTACTTTTTGTATTTTTGTTAGAGATGGAGTAATTCCTGACCTCGAGTAATCTGCCCGCCTCGTCCTTCCAGAGTGTTAGTATTACAGGCATGAGCCACTGCGCCTGGCACAATTTTTGTATTTTTAGTAGAGACAGAGTTTCACCATGTTGACCAGGCTGGTCTCAAACTCCTGACAGATCAAGTGATCCAGCGGCCTCGGACTTCTAAGTAGCTGGGACCACAGACACAGATGTGCACCAGCATGCCTGGCTAAGTTTTTGTGTTGTTGGTAGAGATGGGGTTTCACATTGACCAGGCTGGTCTCAAACTCCTGAGCTCAAGTGATCCACCACCTCAGCCTCCCAGAGTTCTGGGAGTACAGGCACGAGCCACCGCACCCAGCCTCTGGCTGGGCTCTGGGGAGGGCTGGGTCTGTGCCCTGAAGGGGAGCTCATTCCAGCCCAGCTCCCCACTGATGCGGTGTGAGTGTGGGCTTCTCCAGGAGGGATGAGGGTTCTGAAGAAAGGGAAAAAGATCACTTAGTTTTCCTGCAGGAGTTTATCTTCCCTGGTGCAGTGGGCAGCAGAGGGAACCGTATTTCCTCAGGGTGAGGTCTCCTTTGTATGTGTCGTTGTGTTCCAGGGAGGGGGTGTGTTGATTCTGAGCAATAAACAACATATTTTTCACATTCAGGATTGACTTCTACTCTTGATACGTGAGGAAGAACCCCGGAAGAGGAAGAGGAAAGCAAAGGAGTCAGGGATGGCTCTTCCTCAGGTGAGATGATCTTCTCGGTGGATTGTTCTGTCTCCTTCCTGCTTGCAGTTGGGAATCTTCTCTGAGTCTGAAGCGTCCTGCCTGACAGGTTTGCTGGAGCTCACCCATGCCTTCCTTCAGTCCCTCTCATCTCAACTAGATTCCATCTCTGGTGACCCAGTGACATGAGCTTGGGAAGAGGCTGCACTGGGCATGGTTCTGGGAAGGGCTCACCCCAGACGTGGATGGAGACGGGGTGTGGGCCCCGTGGTGTCAGGGCTGCTGGGCAGCAGGGAGTGTTCAGGGGCCACGTCTGGATGCGCCGTCAGCTCTTTGTAGAGCAGGAGTGGAGCAGCTGCCCATGGAAGTTACATATTAATGTGCACAGAGTACGTGGTAAATTTCCTGAAAGGAGACCAGTAAGGGGAAGTCTTTTCTGCCTGATTTGATACTACATGTTTAGGTAATTAAGTAAGTGAGTGTGTTTCTGACTCCAAACATCTTACTAATTGAAATGGCAAGTTCATACACAGACATGAATGATACCAGGTGTTTTATTCCATCATTCTTTTAAGCATATGAAACCAACCTAAATAATAGCAGGAGATTCATTAAACCATTCTCAGTGCATTAAGCTCATGGAGACTGTGGTGTTACTGTGGGGAGGTTTGTGAAACAGGGATTTTTGGTATAAATGGTTATGATTTTTCTCAAATGTGGGAGCAGTACTTCTTTTTTATCCTAAAGGATGGAGCCATATTCTCATTCCACCTATCATCATCATCATCATAATTTATTATTTGAGGTGGAGTCTCCCTCTGTCGCCCAGACTGGAGTGTAGTGGCATGATAGTGGGATGATCTCAGCTCACTGCAAGCTCTGCCTTCAAGGGTCAAGCGATCTTCTGCCTCAGCCTTGCCTGTAGCTGGGGTTACAGGCATGTGCCACCACGGCCGGCCAATTTTTAATAGTTTTAGTAGAGATGGGATTTCACCATGTTGGCCAGGCGAGTCTCAAACTTCTGACCTCAGGTGATCCACCCGCCTCAGCCTACCAGGGTGTTGGGATTACAGGTGCAAGCCACTGTGCCCAGCCCCACAAATTATTCTTAAATACATATTTTTATATTTAAACACCGCATGATGTACATATTAGTTTTGTGGTGAAGCTCCAAGCAAAGCTGCAGCTTAGCCCCTTGGCCAGAAAGCACCTCCTTTCCCTCCACCCTCCTTCCGACTTCACTGGGGAGACACTAAGGTTAGCTGTGCGTCAGGTGTCATTGCAAGTCACGTCCATGTGTACTTCTGTATCGTTAGGAGACTTTAGAAAAAATTCTGCAGTAAATTAAAACAATTGAATATTCCTTTCCCTGAGGTTTGGGTCTGTGTGAGGGCTCGTTACAGAAGTGATCTCATGTCATCAGGCTTTGTTGTGCAGGTTATTTCATCACTGTGGTATTAAGGCCAGTACTCAGTAGTTATTTATTTATTTATTTATTTTTAAATGTACTTTACGTTCTGGGGTACGTGCGCAGAACGTGCAGGTTTGTTACATAGGTATACACATGCCGTGGTGGTTTGCTGCATCCACCACCCCGTCATCTACATTAGCTATTTCTCCTAATGCTATCCCTCCCCTCTCCCCGCGTCCCCTGACAGGCCCCATTGTGTGATGTTTCCCTCTCGGTTTCCATATGTTCTCATTGTTCAACTCCCACTTTTGAGTGAGAACATGGCGGTGTCTGCTTTTCTGTTCTTGTGTCAGTTTGCTGTGAATGATGGTTTCCAGCTTCATCCATGTCCTTGTAAAGGACATAAACTCATCCTTTTTTATGACTGCAGAGTATTCCATGGTGCATATGTGCCACATTTTCCTTATCTAGTCTATCACTGATGGGCATTTGGGTTGGTTCCAAGTCTTTGCTCTTGTGAACAGTGCTGCAATAAACATACATGTGTGTGTGTCTTTATAATAGAATGATTTATACACCTTTGGTTATATATCTAGTAATAGGATTGCTGGGTCAAATGGTATTTCTAGTTCTAGATCCTTGAGGAGTTGCCACACTGTCTTCCACAATGGTTGAACTAATTTACACTCCCACCAGCAGTGTAAAAGTGTTCCTGTGTCTCCACATCCTCTCCAGCATCTGTCGTCCGCTGACTTTTTTTTTTTGACAGAGTCTCGCTCTGGAGTACAGTGGTGTGATCTCAGCTCACCGCAACCTCAGCCTCCTGAGTAGCTGGGATTACAGGCGCTTGTCACCACGCCCGGCTACCTTTTTGTACCGTGTTAGCCAGGATGAGCTCGATCTCCTGTCCTCACGATTTGCCTGACTTGACCTCCCAAAGTGCTGGGATTACAGGCGTGAGCCACTGAGACGGGCCCATTAACATCTAGTTTTTTTCTGAGTCTGTGTAGGTTTTTATTATTTTTTGGACACGTATAGTCAAAATGGATTTTCATACTTGGAGTAATTTTGTTTTCGTGTATTTTATGTTATTTTGAGATAGGCTCTCGCTTTGTTACCCAGGCTAGAGCACAGTGGCATGATCTTAGGCAATCTTAGCTCACTGCAACCTCTGCCCTCAGGTCAGCCATCCTCCACCCTCAGCCTCCCAAGTAGCTGGGACCACAGGTGCGTGCCACCATGCCCGGCTAATTTTGTTTTTTTGTGAGTGTGTGTAGGTTGTATTTTGTGGTCATATATGTACAAAATGGATTTTTGGTCAGGCACGGTGGCTCACGCCTGTAGTCTCCCAGCACTTTGAGAGGCCAAGGTGGGTGGATCACCTGAGGTTGGGAGTTCAAGACCAACTTGACCGAAATGGAGAAACCCTGTCTCCACTAAAAGGACAAAAAATTAGCCAGGCGTGGCATTGCATACCTGTAATCCCAGGTACTCAGGAGGCTGAGGCAGGAGAATCACGAACCCGGGAGGTGGAGGTTGCTGTGAGCCAAGATTGCGCCATTGCACTCTAGCCTGAGCAACAAGAGCAAAACTCTGTCTCAAATAATAATAATAACAATTAATTAATTAAAAACAAAATGGATTTTCATACTTTGAGAAGTTTAGTTTTCATGTATTTTGTTTGGAGAGGAGGTCTTGCTTTGTTGCCCAGGCTGGAGACCAGTGGGGCAGTCTTAGATCATAGCAACCTTCACCCTCAGGCTGGAGCCATCTTCGCACCTCAGCCTCTTAAGTAGCTGGGACCACAGGTGCCTGCCACCATGCTTGGCTAATTTTTTTTTTTTTTGAGACAGAGTCTCTGTTGCCCAGGCTGGAGTGCAGTGGTGCAATCTCAGGTCACTGCAACCTTTGCCTCACGGGATCAAGCATTTCTCCTGCCTCCACCTTCCGGGTAGCTGGGATTATAGGCATGTGCCCCTGTGCCCGGCCGATCTTTCATAGTGGACATTGTCATCTTTGAAGACATTACTCATGCTCTGCCTCATGTAGATACTGAATGTCACTTGGTGTGTCATTGAAAAGTTTCTAACATTTCTATAACAGAAACCCTGCATTGATTTATTGTTTGTATATTTCTTCTGTCATCCACAAACATAAAAAATACTGAGAGGGAATCATGACCTCTTGAAAAGGTATAATAAACACACCTGGGAAGACATAATGTGGTGAAAAATCCCGTTCTCCATCCGTCAGAACATTCCCTACAATTAAATCCGTGCTTTCACCTCTCTCCTCTTCTCATTCTCTGTAAAGATCAGAACTCCTCCCATAACCATGTGGTTAAAGTGTGTTTTCATTTCAGGGTCTATTGACATTCCGGGATGTGGCCATCGAATTCTCTCAGGAGGAGTGGAGATGCCTGGACCCTGCTCAGAGGACTTTATACAGGGACGTGATGTTGGAGAACTACAGGAACCTGGTCTCCCTGGGTGAGTCCAACTTCCCCCAGAAGCGGGGACGTGCCCTTGCGTGTGCTCGTTATTTTCTCTTGTTGCCTCTTGGGAGCCGCGTCCGTGCTTTATAGTGGGAAATGAGAGACCTGGAGAGGCCGGTGGGGTTGCAGGAGAATTTTATTTAATGTGATCATGGGCTCAGCAGAATTGCTTCGTAATTCTGAGCAAAGGACAAAGAAAATGGGGTCCCTTTTATGCAGCTATCTGGTACAGGATGACGAAGTAGGAAGCAGGTTTACAGAAGCTAGAACAAAGAACAGAGAACAGTTAATCAGCATGCGACATGTCTCGTGATGCACTTCACATTTGAAAAGGAACATTCTGAGAAACACATTCTGCAGTTTTGAGCTTATCTGCTCTGTGACCTTGCAGCTGGTCAGTAAGAAAAAGGAAAATTTTTAGATGCCCGGGAACTTTGCTAAGGGAGGCGAGGATGATAGATAAGGTTAAATGGTTTGCAGGAAGGCAATTAATATTCTCCTTCAGCAGAGCTGGGGGGTGGGTATCATATGAAACGGGACACAACGCAGCAAAATTGACTTTAGTATGTAGCAACTAGAAATCACAAGGTTTTGTTTTGCCATTCCTTGTTGCTTTTTATAAATAACACTTTACTAGAAAGCAGCACCACCACTGTGACAGCTAATTACTGTTACCTTTAGAGGTATGCCATTTTTGGTTTGTTTTTCTCTCTCCTTTTTCCCTTCTTCTTTTTCTTGGTTTCATCTGATTGGTATTTCTTTTTTTATTTTTATTTTCATTTTTTTAAAAACAGGGTTTCACCATGTTGGCCAGGCTGGTCTTGAACTCCTGACCTCAGGTGATCCGCCTGCCTGGGCCTCCCAAAGTGCTGAGATTACAGGCGTGAGCCACCACGCCCAGCCTCTGATTAGTATTTCTATGAGGTGATTTACTAGATTTATTTAAGTATATCTAATACCTGGTAGCTCAGTGTCTGGGTGGAAGGGTTAATCAAGTGCATTGTAGATCCTTTTAAGGAAAGTCTTTAAGATTGCCTTCATACCTTGACTTGATGATTGACAGTAGGCTGGGGTGTTAGCTCATGGTGAACGTATAGCATTAGATCCTTTTAGATCAGAAGCTCCTTTCCTGCCATGAAAGGCACAAGATCAACTCTACCTTGGCTCCTGATGGCCCCTTCTCAACTGTGCCTGTCTTAGGTTGCCCCTCCTCTGAGGATTCTTACCCGTCTTTGGCTAACCAGCCATCTGCCCGAGGCCAATTAGGGTGACGGTTTGAAGGTTGGAAGGCTCTTGAGGGCAGACCCACAGAGCACTGTGGGTCCAGGAGCAGAGCTATTACCCACTTTGAAGCGGCTACCCTGTCAAGTTGCCTTCTTGGAAAGATGGGGTTATTAAGGCTTTTGGGGCTCTTAATGTCATACTTGCTTTCTTTGAGCTTGTTCCGTGCAGACATGTGCTAACAGTTGGGTTTAGCTAAATGATCACACCTTAGGTAAGCCCACAGAAAGCACCACTATCACACATGTCATTCTGAGGTAGTTCTGTTCCTTTTTCGGGTACAGGCTGGTACTTAGTAAATGCCATTAATTGACTGGTGGTTTACTTGGCTACTATTGCTTTTATAATTGACTGAATACTTTCAGTCAGGAGGGGTAAGAGGCAAGGAAGTATTATGCATCCTCCTAATGACTCCTCCTCCTCCTATCAGGGTTTTAACCTCTCCAAACTATAAACGTCATTCTCTGAAGAGGGAATCTAGTGACCACCCTTACCATGTCTGAACTGGAACGTGAGCTAGTTTTCACATCCTGGCTGTAATTTCCATGACTACTTATCCATTATCGTCAATTTCCTTTTTAAATTTTTTATTTTATTTATTTTTTTAAATTATACTTAAGTTCTGGGGTACATGTGCAGAACGTGCAGGTTTGTTACAGAGGTATACGTGTGCCATGGTGGCTTGCCGCATCCATCACCCCGTCATCTACATTAGGTAACTCTTCTGATGCCCTCCCTCCCATATCCCCCCACCCAGCTATCTCTTCCCTAGCCCCCACCTCCTGACAGGCTCTGGTGTGTGATAGTCCCCTCCTCCTGTCCGTGCGTTCCCGTTGTTCCACATGCGCTTACGAGTGAGAACATGGCGGTGTCTGCTTTTCTGTTCTTGTGTCAGTTTGCTGTGAATGATGGTTCCCGGCTTCATCCATGTCCTTGTAAAGGACATAAACTCATCCTTTTTTATGACTGCATAGTATTCCATGGTGCATATGTGCCACATTTTCCTTATCTAGTCTGTCACTGATGGGCATTTGGGTTGGTTCCAAGTCTTTGCTATTGTGAACAGTGCTGCAATAAACATACATGGGTGTGTGTCTCTATAATAGAATGATTTATAATTTTTTGGGTGTATGGCCAGTAATGGGATTGCTGTGTTAAGTGGTATTTCTAATTCTAGATTGTTGAGGAATCGCCACACTGTCTTCCACAATGCTTGAACTAGTTTACACTCCCACCAGCAGTGTAGAAGCGTTCCTGTCTCTCCACATCCTCTCCAGCATCTGTCTCCTCATTTTTTTAAAGATTGCCATTGTGACTGGTGTGAGATGCTATGTCATTGTGGTTTTGATTTGCATTTTTCTAATAAAAAACGATGATGAGCTTTTTTTCATATGTTTGTTGGCTGCATAAATGTCTTCTTTTGAAAAGTGTGTTTATATCCTTTGCCCACTTTTTGATGGGGTTGTTTTTTTCTTGTAAATTTGTTTAAGTTCCTTGTAGATTCTGGATATTAGCCCTTGTCGGATGGGTAGATTGCAAAAAAATTTTCCATTATGTTGGTCGCCAGTTGACTCTAATGATAGTTTCTTTTGCTGTGCAGAAGGTCTTAAGTTTAATTAGATCCCATTTGTTTATTTTGGCTTTTGTTGCCATTGCTTTTGGTGTTTTCGTCCTGAAGTTCTTGCCTATGCCTATGTCCTGAATGGTATTGCCTAGGTTTTCTTCTTGAATTTTTATGGTGTTAGGTCTTATGTTTAAATCTTTAATCCATCTGGAGTTAATTTTTGTGTAGGTGTAAGGAAGGGATCCAGTTTCAGCTTTCTACATATGGCTAGCCAGTTTTCCCAACACCATTTATTAAATAGGGAATCCTTTCTCTGTTGCTTGTTTTTGTCCGGTTTGTCGAAGATCAGATGGTTGTAAGTGTGTGATGTTATTTCTGAGTCCTCTGTTCTGTTCCATTGGTCTATATCTTTGTTTTGGTACTAGTACTATGCTGTTTTGGTTACTGTAGCCTTGTAATATAGTTTGAAGTCAGGAAGTGTGATGCCTCCAGCTTTTTTTTTTTTTTTTTTTTTTGCTTAGGATTGTCTTCGATATGCAGGCTCTTTTTTGGTTCCATATGAAGTTTAAGGTGGTTTTTTCCAATTCTGTGAAGAAAGTCAATGGCAGCTTGATGGGGCATTGAATCTCTAAATTACTTTGGGCAGTATGGCCATTTTCACGATATTGATTTTTCATAACCATGAGCATGGAATGATTTTTTTATCTGTTTTTGTCATCTCATTTCCTTGAGCAGTGGTTTGTAGTTCTCCTTGAAGAGCTTCTTTACATCCCTTGTTAGTCATATTCCTAGGTATTTTATTCTCTTTGTAGCAATTGGGAATGGGAGTTCACTCATAATTTGACTCTCTGTTTGTCTGTTATTGGTATATGGGAATGCTTGTGATTTTTGCACATTGATTTTGTATCCTGAGACTTTGCTGAAGCTGCTTATGGGCTTAAGGAGATTTTGGACTGACACCATGGGGTCTTCTAAATATACAATCATGTTGTCTGCATATAGAGGAAATTTGACTTCCTCTTTTCCTAATTAAATACCTTTATTTCTTTTTCTTGCCTGATTGCCCTGGCCAGAACTTCCAGTACTGTGTTGAATAGGAGTGGTGAGAGAGGGCATCCTTGCCTTGTGCTGGTTTCCAAAAGGAATGCTTCTGGTTTTTGCCCATTCAGTATGATATTGGCTGTGGGTTTGTCATAAATAGCTCTTATTATTTTGAGATACATTCGATCGATACCTTGTTTATTGAGAGTTTTTAGTATAAAGGGCTGTTGAATTTTGTCGAAGGCCTTCTCTACATCTATTGAGATAATCATGTGGTTTTTGTCGTTGGTTCTGTTTATGTGATGGATTACGTTCATTGATGTACGTATGTTGAACCAGCCTTGCATCCCAGGGATGACGCTGACTTGATCATGTTGGATAAGCTTTTTGATGTGCTGTTGGATTTGGTTTGCCAGTATTTTCTTGAGGATTTTCGTGTTAATGCTCATCATGGATATTGGCAGGAAATCTTCTTATTTAGTTGTGCCTCTGCCAGGTTTTGGTATCAGGATGATGTTGGTCTCATAAAATGTGTTAGGGAGGATTCCCTCTTTTTGTATTGTTTGGAATAATTTCAGAAGAAATGGTAGCAGCTCCTCTTTATACCTCTGGTAGAATTCAACTATGAACCCGTCTGGTCGTGGACTTTTTTTCGTTGATAGGCTATTAATTGCTGCCTCAATTTCAGACCTGGTTATTGATCTATTCAGCAATTCAACTTCTTCCTGGTTTAGTCTAGGGTTGGTGTAAGTGTCCAGGAATTTATGCATTTCCTCTAGATTTTCGTCTAGATTTTTGGCTTGTAGGGTTTCTGCCAAGAGATCTAATGTGAGTCTGATGGGCTTTCCTTTGTGGGTAACCCGACCTTTCTCTGTAGCTGCCCTTATCATTTTTTCCTTTCATTTCAACCCTGGTGAATCTGACGATTATGTGCCTTGGGGTTGCTCTTCTCAAGGTTTATGTGCATTGAGGTGTTTGTAATAATCCTTGATGGTAGTCTGTATGTCTGTGGGATTGGTGGTGATATCCCCTTCATCATTTTTTTTTTTTTGAGACAGAGTTTCACTGTTGTTACCCAGGCTGGAGTGCAATGGTGCAATTTCGGCTCACCGCAGCCTCCGCCTCCTGGGTTCAAGCAATTCTCCTGCCCCAGCCTCCTGAGTAGTTGGAACTACAGGCACGCACCCCCATGCCCAGCTAATTTTTGTATTTTTAGTAGAGATGGGGTTTTACCATGTTGACCAGGATGGTCTCGATCTCTTGACCTCGTGATCCACCCGCCTCGGCCTCCCAAAGTGCTGGGATTATAGGCTTGAGCCACTGCACCCAGCCTCTTTTTTTTTTTTAGATTTCCTTTTAACAGACCCCTCTGCTGCAGGTCTGCTGGAGTTTGCTGGAGGCCCACTCCACACGCTGCTTGCCTGGGAACCAGCTGTAGGGGTTGCAGAACAGCAAAGATTGCTGCCTGTTTCTTCCTCTAGTAGCTTCATCCCAGAAGGGTACCCGCCAGGTGTCAGCCAGAGCTCTCCTGTATGAGTGACTCCCAATCAGGATAAACAGGGTTCAGGGAGCCACTTGAGGAGGCAGTCAGACCCTTATCAGAGCTCAAGTGCTGTGCTGGGAGATCTGTTGCTCCCTTGCGAGCTGCCAGGCAGGGACATTTAAGTCTGCTGACACAGAACCCACAACTGCCCCTTTTCCCAGGTGTTCTGTCCCAGGAAGGTGGGGTCTTATTATAAGTCTTTGATGGGCTTCTGCCTTTTTTTGAGATGCCCTGCCCAGCAAGAAGGGAGTCACTGTTGGCCTGCAGAGGCCTTGCTGAGCCGCTGTGGGCCCCGCCCAGTTGCTGTGTAAACTTCCCAGTGACTTTGTTTACACAGGTGAGGTTTAAACCCCCTACCAGAGCCTCAGCAATCCATTATCATCAGTTTCTCAGCAGCAGTTTGATAGGTTAAATTTTGCACATCTCTCTCCTTTTTGGGCTAAGTAATAATCTAAAGCCAGTCTGTTCTGGTAAATGGCATTCCTCATTTTTATACATTGTACAGCCAACAGGTCTAAAGCTTGTGCCGTTTAATTGGTAATGATTTCAAGTATGTAACCTTATAATGTAATTGAGCACATAGACAGGAGTATGGTATCCCCATGACCCGTCTTGTGCCCAGGTAGCTCGCCCGTAATACTGAAGAATTCTTTCGGGGGTCAATCAATGTCTTTCCCGTCTCCTATTTTTATACCTCCTCTGACAGCTACACTTCTTTTACTTCTGTTTCCCACCTCATCATAACCCGGGTATCCTAGAGCTTCTCCCAGCTGCAAGGGGAGTAAGAAGAAGGTCGATCTCACTGTCCCTAGTGCACAGGCCCCTGTCCAGTTGGCTGGTAACTGCCAGTAGCTTGCTGTCCGCAAATACACGAAAGGCCAGCGGGTGCCTGCCAACTATTGGGTGCCTCGAGTTGATACCGGGAGTGGTTTAAAGCTGGGAAGTGAGATAATGGGTTGTAGCGTCCGATCTGGAGGTCACTTTACCTTGTTTCTTCTCGCCCCACCACAAAGTTTTCCCTACGCTTTGGTTGTAGCATTGCTGCCCTAGACAAGCCAGTTCTTTGACTGGATTAACCAAAGTGTTTCCCCAGCGGTCAATCAGTACCTTCCGACGATGGAAGTTTTTAGGAGCCAAACACTGGAGTGCTTGAGTGTACGCTTGGGAGGGGGGAGGTCAAGGTCAAGTTTTCCTGAGGCATTAACTCTTCTGCTTCCCATGGCTGTTGATCTCCCATGATAGAGCCTCCACAGACACAGCAGGAAGAAACAGCTAGATGATGAGCTCTGCTTTCAGCCCGTTGAGCAAACAGATAACTGGCTACTGGAGGGCGTTCAAAACCTCCGGGTTAGTTCTTTTATAATTTTCATAAAATGACTTGAAAACTTGGAGCTGAAGTTGATGGGGATGAGCCTGAGTTCCCTTTTTGATAATATACAAACAGGCGTTGGGAATGTTTCTATAAACAGCATTATGGGTGACCAGTAGTCCACGTGGGTAAATCTGGCTTTAGGATCGTAAGCTTTATAGGATTGCAGGTTTTCGTTTCTCAGTTTGGCTTCATTGGCATTTCAGTAAGCGCGACTGGTTCCTAATACTGCCATTTAGGGAACCCCGCAGGGGACCATGTCGTGCAGTACCTATAATTATTTTCCGGGGTTCAGGGGAGCAAGGTGGAGGAAGTCTTGGCCCACACACATGCTTACAAAGTGTGCTATGATGTCCTTCCCAGGTCAGGTTACCACAGGTGGAGTAGGCGATGCCTGAGTATGTTGCTTGGCAGCCATCAAAATACAAAGGGAATGCTCCCTTATGGAAGGATGAGACCTCAGTTCTGTTCACAAGAGGACCTTTTTTTGACTCCATTTGTATTTTAAATGAGGTCCTAGGCATGGACTTGGGGTCACAACATATAAGATTGCTCATTGCCTGGGTTACAGACGGAATAAATTGTTTGATTGTAAGTGCAAGCCCCTAGCTGAGTCCCTGTACACTTACGTTTGATACGGCAACGTCTTAACTGCCGTATTCGCAATCCAAGAGGTTTGCAGGCAGTAGGTACATTCTTCTGCCGGTTGCCCGCGCTTTTGTACAGATATGGAAGTTAACAACAGTAGAATAAAAGTTAACATTTCTTTTTTTTTTTTTTTTCCTGAGACAGTTTCGCTCTTGTTACTCAGGCTGGAGCGCAATGGCGCGATCTCGGCTCACCGCAACCTCCGCCTCCTGGGTTCAGGCAATTCTCCTGTCTCAGCCTCCCGAGTAGCTGGGATTACAGGCACGCGCCACCATGCCCAGCTAATTTTTTGTATTTTTAGTAGAGACGGGGTTTCACCATGTTGACCAGGATGGTCTCGATCTCTTGACCTCGTGATCCACCCGCCTCGACCTCCCAAAGTGCTGGGATTACAGGCGTGAGCCACCGCGCCCGGACCGAAAAATTAACATTTCTATACCACTACACAGGGGCAGGGTGGATCTTTCCTTGGACATAAGGGTTGGCAAAGATGACCGCATAGTAATAGAATAGTTAACAATCCTAAGATGGCAATGAGATTTAACATTTCAGTCCACATTTACTTTTGATGAGTCCTCAAGCGTCCGTTGTGCGTGGGCTCGTCAGCCTCTGGTGATGCAGCTGGGGCAGGCCCGCTGCCTTCGTTGGCAGTTTGGTCTCGTCAGCATCAGCCTGGTCGGGGGTTCAGGATCGTGCTCACTGGTCCACTTCTCGTGGGCTGCTGTGGATTTTCACCGGCTGTGATGAATTCAGGGCACGACGCCTGCAACCTTAACAGCAGTTGGGGTGGACAAAATTACAATATGTGGCCCATCCCAAGTTGGCCCTCAGGTAGTCAGGTTCCACTTTTTAACCCAACTGAGTCTCCAGGTTTGAAGGGATGTCCTGGGTCTGTTAGGCTGATGGGTAATTTGTCATGAACCCAGCCTCATATTTCTTACATCGTCGTGCCTAAGGCCTGCATTTGCTTTCTTAGGGGTTAGTTTTCCTAACGCTGTCATGTCTCCTTTAATTTGGGTGATGATTGGTGATGGCCGGCTGACCAAAATTTCATAGGGTGAATACCCGGTCTGTTTGGTGGGGGTGCACCTGATTCGGAGGAGGACCATGGGCAGATGTGATCTCCTCGCAGCTGGGTTTCCTGGCAGAATTTCGTTAACAGTTGTTTGAGCGTTCGATTCACACCCTCAGTTTTTCCTGAGCTCTGTGGGCAACAGGCCATATGCTATTGCCAGTGAATTTTCCACAGCAGTGTTAGGTCTTGGACACTGTCAGCTACAAATGCTGGCCCATTGTCGGATCCTATAGTTGAGGGTAGCCCAAATCTGGGGATAATAATCTCTTTTAATAATAATCTAGTTACTTCTCGTGCCTTTTCTGTCCTGGTGGGGAAAGCCTTTACCCAACCTGAGTAGGTACAGACAGATACTAACATATAGTGATAGCCTCCTGCCCGGGGCAACTCTGTGAAATCTCCAGGCAACTTTTCACAAGGGGCTGCCCCTACTCCTTGAATTCCTGGGGGCCAGGTTGGCCTTTGCCCGGGGTTGTTCTGAGCACGGACTAAGCATTATTCACGAACAGCTTGGGAGATGACAGTGAGCCGTGGCACCCACCAGCGTTTCCAGTGCTGTCTTTCCCATCTGAGTTTCTTGGTGGAATTGTTTTACAAACCTGGGGGCTGTTACTTCAGGAACAGCTAACCTTCTGTCTGAGAATTGCCACCATCCTTCTTTAGTACAGGCTGTATTTTCTTGAGCAAACCAGGGCTTCTCATTTGGAAAGTAATTTGGCCCCTCTAGAGGCCAGGGTTCGGGAGGAGAGGCGTGGCACAGGCTGCCTCTTGGGTATTCATGGCTGCACGCCTAGCTTCCGCATCCGCTTTCCTCTTTCCTTTGGCCTCTGGGATTTCATCTTTCTCATGGCCTCAGCAGTGTGCAACAGCTGTTTCTTTCTGGTTCCCATACTGCATTTAAAAGTTGCGAGATCTCTTCTGGGTATGTCACACTTGTTCCTCGGGCAGTTAAGAGTCCTCTTTCTTGGTATATGCGCCCGTGTACGTGCAGTATAGCAGAAGCCTCCGTTGAGTGTGTGTGTTGGCCCTTTTACCCTGAGCAGCAGTGCTCTTTTGAGGCTGTTAATTCTGCTCTCTGGGCTGATGTTCCTGTTGGCAGGTTTTGGGCCTCTGCTATGGAATCTACAGTTACAACTGCATATCCAGCCCACCCGGCTCCTCCTGTCCCAAAGGTGCTGCTATTTGCAAAGTATTCAGCATCTGGATTCTGGAGGAGGCAATCTGTGACCTTTCCTTCTGGAGAAGACATCATCTTCTGTTTGTATACAGCCATGAAGGGAAGCTCCTGGCTCTAATGGGAGCGAGGTAGCAGGGTTAAGAGTGTTTACAGTTCTTAAAGTTTTCGGGGATTTTCACAGAAGAGTCCCTGGTATTGGGTCATTCTGGGATTTGACAGCCAGTGATGCCCTCTTTGATCCATTAGCGTCGGGACAGACTCTGGCGCCCGTACGGTTAACTGCTGTCCTAAGGTCAATTTACCAGCTTCCTGTATGAGCATGGCTGGAGCAGCAAGAGCCTTAAAGCGGGGTGGCCATCCGCGAACTACTGAGTCCAGCTGCTCAGGCAGGTAGGCTGCTGGGCGGTGCCATGATCCTAGAATCAGAGTTAGAGGCCGACAGCCATTCCCTTTCGCTCACGAACGTACAGGAAGAAGGGCTTAGTTATGTCCGGCAGTCCCAAGGCGAGGCCCTAACTAGAGCTGTTTTGATTGCATTAAATGCTGCTTGTTGCTCAGGTCCTCAGATGCAGGGTTCCTTTTCCCTCGCGTTGGTGGCTTCATATCACGGTTTTGCCATTAGTGAGAAATTTGGAATCGAAATACGGCAAAACTCTGCTGCCCCCGGATCTCTTTCACTTGTGGGGAGGTTGGGGCTAGAATGCCACAGACAGCTTCCTTGCGTGCGCCACCTAGCATACGTTACCCTTGCTTTCTGACAGACTCAAGTGTGTGTTGCTCGCACAACAGATCTGGGCTTTCTTTCTGGATACTTTATACCCTGCCTTCCCTAGAAGGTAAAGGAGGTCCTGGGTTCCGTTGGGACAGTCCTCTAAAGTGGGGGCTGCTAAAAGAAAATGATCTTTGTACTGCAGTGCACGGTCTTTATTTGGTGGGGTGTAGGCATGAAGGTCAGATGCTAGGGCCTCACCGAAGATCGTGGGGGAGTTCTTGAACCCTTGGGGAAGCCTGGTCCAAGTAAGTTGGAAACTTCCCCATTGAAAAGGAAATAGGGTGTGACTGACTGGTGCGAGGCAGAGGCAAAAGAAGGCATGTTTTCAGTCTAAAACAGTGAACCACGCTCCATCGGAGGGGATTAGTGAGAGTGGAGTGTATGGGTTTGGAACTTCTGGGTGAATAGTTACTGTAGGCTGGTTTACAGTTTGTAAGTCCTGTACTGACCTATAATCGTGGGAGGCAGATATCCCATCATTGGGTAGTGGCACTGGTAAGAGCAGAGTATTCCAAGGTGACTGACATGGCACCAGAATGCTGTTTTCTGAGCCGTCCTAGAAGCTTTTCTCTGCCTAGGATAACTCCCTGGGTTACAGGACACTGGCGCAGCCGGACTGGGGTGACTCCTGTTTTTCGTTCCACTATCACCGGAGCATGGTTTATGGCTGACCCAGGTGGAATATCTTCAGCCTGTACTTCTGGAAATCCACTCATTGGCCCTGGCAGTAGGACTTCCTCCACCAGGCTCCAGGACTGCTTTATGGGCCCTTCCAATCCTTAGCAAACAGCCGCTGCTCTTTGCTTGTGCTGCTGTGAGGGCCACTACCATAGCTCTTGGTTAAAATCTAGAGTCATGTTCCCCTCTGGTTTAAAGGAAATCTGTGCTTGTCACTTTTGAAGCAGATCCCTTTGTAACAAAGGGACGGGGCACATGCTGGACCTCCTGCCCTCCAATAACACATCTTTTTGACTAGCAGAAGGGTCTTTTTTCTGACACTCCTGTTGCCCCAATAATGGTGGTAAAAGTTTTAGACAGTAGCCCCCCTGAACGCTCGGCACCTGTATCTACTGTAAAATTTATTTGCTGGCTCCCCACCTTTACCATGACCCTAGGTTCCCAGGGCCTAGGGAAATGGAGCCTGGTCTGTTTCAGTCCTTATAGCTGTCTACCCCAGCCAAGCCAATTAAGTCTGTATCCCGATTACTTGGGGCCTGCGGGCTTGCTGCTGCTAGTCTAGGTATTGCATGGGGGTAAAGCCAGTGCCTGTATGGGGGTACCTGATCAGTATCAGGGCACTCATTTTTCCAGTGTCCTTTCTTCTTGCACATCGCACACTGATCTCTCTAGTCTGGGTTGAGTTTCAGACTTCTGTCTGACTACGACTCTCCCACGCCCTCTTCCCTGACCTTTTCCCATCCTCTCGTTACACCAGCTCACCTCTCAAGTAAGGAGGCCACTAACGAGGCTGCCTTTTCTTCTGCCTTGTGCCTTGCTTTTCTTCCAGCCTCTTCCTGTCAATTGTAAAACACCTTTGTAGCCACCTGTGTGAGTTCAATAGCATCCTTGCCCTCAAATCCTTCTAGCTTCTGTAGCTTCGTCCTGATGTCTCCTTGTGCCTGGCTGACAAAAGCCACATTCATCATACATTGGTTGGCGGGGGCTTCTGGGTCAAATGGGGTATAAAGCTGGTATGCTTCACAGAGCCTCTCAGAAAATTCGCCTGGACTTTCATCAGGGTTTTGGCAGACCTCTGAGACTTCATCTGTATTTATTACCTTCTTCCTGCCCGCCTTCGTCCACTTAGGGTCTACCTGAGGGAAAGGTTGCATTGCAGACTGCAGGGCACCAATGCCTGCTGGTGCATTATTTTCTAACCACTGGAGAGCTGCTTGGTTTTTTCTCCTGTGCTCTTCAGTAGTAAACAACGTTAACTGCAGTTCCCGGCAGTGCGGCCAGTTAGGGTTATAAGTAGCAAAGATGGACTGTGTTAGATCAGTGGGTACTTGGGGCTTCTCCATGAAGGAGGGAGTGTGTCGTTTCCAATTCAGGTCAGCAGTGGAAGAGGGCTAATGGATAAAGACTCTTTGCCTGTAGGGCTGATGGCCCCACAGGGTCGTGGGGTGAGCCTTATGCTGTGCTGGGGCACAGGATCTGAGAAATAAAGAGACAGCACGCAGAAGTACAAAGAAAATGCAGCTGGGCTCGGGGGCCACGCCACCTATGAGCGGAGTCAGGCGAGGCCCCAAACGTCCAGAAGCATGAGTATTTATTGTGTATAGGTTGGGGGCAGGGCAGTGAGTGAAATCATCTTTAAGGATAGTGATAGGGTCGTGAGCAATAATAATGGGGTCCACCCCCATTAGGTCACTGAGGCTTGAAGGTGGGCCATGCGCAGTGAAGAGGGTACAGCGTGCAATACTTCTATCTATGGGCAAACTACTTCTAAGAAGATTTATAGGAGGATGCTTTAAGTCACACAGCAGTGACAGAGCTGTCAAGGTTACCGCCACCCGCTGTCAGCTTCCAATGTGTTCTATGGCAAGATGCTTTTCGAGCAGCACAGTAGCAAGAGCTGATAAAGTTCACAGTCACCAAGGTGGATTGCCGGTCTGAGGGCAGCCTTCCATAAGAACTGGAGCAAGGTCCTACAACTCCTTTATCAGGAGGAGTGGCTCTTGCCCCAAGACAGCCACACAGCGGGTGCTGTTACCATACTGAACGCTGCCGCCTGGGCCATGGGTCCTTGTCCTGGTATAACTGTTTTCCCTTAATTCATGCTTTGCACTGCGTCTGCTCTAGGCATTCCTCCGATGATAAGCTGCTTATTCCTGAATTCATGCTCTGTACCGTGTCTGCTCTAGGCATTCCTCCGATGATAAGCTGCTTATTCCTGAATTCATGCTCTGTACTGTGTCCACTCCAGGCATTCCTCCGATTATGAACTAAGATATAATTATATATGTGTGTGTAGGGAAATATCCTTTAGGCACTCATACTATTCAACTATTATATGATTATATATAGAGGATTATATAAAGGGATTCTTCAAGCCCTATTTCTATAAACTAATATATGATTGTATAAAGGATTATATAAAAGGAAATAGGTGAGTAGTAACACTATAAAGTGAGATATTCCTCAAGCCCTAACTGTGCCAGGGTTCTGCTTAGCTCTCATTCCTCGTTGCCTATATGGGGCGTTACCCACATTTGCCCACCATGAACCTGCCCCTGCCCATGTTTCACGTAGAAGCACCTGGAAAACCCAAGTATGGTCAGATCGGAGACAACTGGCCACGTCACTTTTTGTTTCTCTCGTTTCCTTATGAGGGGGAGGTGTCGAGCTCCCACTCCCCTGTGAGTCTGACTCCACGTGAGCCCCTGCACCTCGGCCTGCACAGCACGAGCGCCTGCTCCTCGCCGTTCACCTTGCCTCGGGTGTGCTAGGGATGGGTGTACTGGAGCGGAAGGGGTGGGACTGCTCTTTCTTCAGGGGAGCCTGTGAAATTGGTTTCTCTGGTACCTCTTGTCTGTTAGTCTCTTCCCTCGTGGGCTTGGGGTCTGTCGGTTCCTTGGCCTCCTCTGTCCCTGTCCGTGCCACTAAGGCTTTGTAGTAGGCGGCTAGGCAAGATTTCAACCACTTAGGGCATGTCTGGGCTATATTTAGCCATAAATCAATATATGGAAACTGATCTGGATGCCCTCGTCACCGCCCTAAACACTCGGCCAATGGTTTGTCTATCGTTCCTGTGGCCGGCCATCCGACCCCAAAGGAAGGCCATTCTAGCTCACACAAGGTCCTTAACTTCTGAGGGGACAATTTAACTCCATAGTCTCCTGAGAAGCCTTTTTTTTTTTTTTTTTTTTTTGAGGTGGAGTATCGCTCTGTTGCCCAGGCTAGAGTGCAACGGCATGATCTCGGCTCACTGCAACCTTCGCCTCCCGGGTTCAAACGATTCTCTTTCTTCAGCCTCCTGAATAGCTGAGATTCCAGGCATCCATCAACGTGCCCGGCTAATTTTTGTATTTTTAGTAGAGACGGGGTTTCACCATCTTGGCCAGCCTGGTCTCAAACTCCTGACCTCGTGATCCACCTACCTCGGCCTCCCAAAGTCCTGGGATTACAGGCCTGAGCCACCGCGCCCGGTCACAAGCCTTTCTTAAAGTTCGTTAACGTGCACTCTAGTGGTGTGGGTTTTGACTCTTTTCCTCCCGTCCTCTCACACGATGCACACTCTCACAGACTTTCACTTCGAACTGATCACCATCCTGGGAGGCGCATCCTTGCTTGACTAAAATGGAAGCCGAATTGAATTTGAAATGAGAAGCTTCATAATGTAGCATCTGGACTTTAACTGTCCCATTTGTTTAGATGTTCTGCATTCTTCAGGCTACCTCAGTGAGGGTTCTAGAAATAAAGTAGGCATCAACCTTGTGGCAGCCAAGCGTGGTGGCTCACACCTGTAATCCCAGCACTTTGGGAGGCTGAGGCGGGTGGATCACAAGGTCAAGAGATCGAGACCATCCTGGTCAACATGGTGAAACTCCGTTCCTATGAAAAATACAAAAATTGGCTGGGCATGGTGGCGCACGCCTTCAATTTCAGCTACTAGAGAGGCTCAGGTAAGAGAATCGCTTGAACTGCAGAGACAAAGGTTGCAGTGAGCCAAGAACGTGCCACTGCACTCCAGCCCAGAGTGAGACTGTCTGAAAAAACAAAAACAAAAACAGAACCTTCTGGGAGACTAAAGATACGCAGTTCCCTGTTTACTACTCATGTGTTTTCGATTCAGTAGTTCTTAAAAGAGAGCTTGATGTCCACATACTGCAGTGCTGCCGAAGCATTCTGCAGTCAGGGAGGAATTTGTGAAATATTGTCCTCGATCTATCTGTAATGTCTTTTTTCCTACTGAATCATAGCTGGGACTCTAGAAAGCTCCAGCACGTCATGCTCCAGTCTTTTTATACATAGGAGTCTATTTCTGACCTGTCATCTATTTCTGACCACGTTGGAGCCAGGGAAGAGCCCTGGACTGTGGAGAAAATAGCAAAAACATCCAGATGGGTGGGAACTGTTTTTTTTTTTTTTTAAATGGAGTCTTGCTCTGTCACCCAGAGGGGAGTGTAGTGGCATGATCTTGGCTCACTGGAACCTCCACCTCCCGGGTTCAAGCCATTCTCTTGCCTCACCCTCCCAAGTAGCTGGGACTACAGGCATGAGCCACCATGCCCAGCTAATTTTCATATTTTTAGTGGAGACAGAGTTTCACCAGGATGGCCAGGATGGTCTCGATCTCTTGACCTCATGATCTGCCTGCCTTGGCCACCCAAAGTGCTGGGATTACACAGGGGGTGCTCAGCTGGGCAACAAGGAAGCTACACCTTCAAACAGTGTGTTGGGGAACTCTCTGCCAGTGGAGGAATTCTATGGCAGAAGCTTAAATCCTTAGATCTCTGAGTGGACATGTTTCTTTGCCCCATTTATCTCTGTGTTCTTCATGTGTTTATATTTGAGACAGGCTCTCGCTCTGTTGCCCAGGCTGGAGTGCAGTGGCGCAATAGCTCACTGCAACCTCCGCTGCCCAGGCTGAAGTGATTCTCCTGCCTCAGCCTCCCAAGTAGCTGGGACAACAGGCGTGCAACACCACCACACCTGGATCATTTCTATATTTTTAGTAGAAATGGGGTTTTGCTGTGTTGGCCAGGCTGGTCTTGAACTCCTGACCTCAGGCAATCTGCCCCCCTCAGGCTCCCACAGTGCTGGGATGACAGGTGTGAGCCACCACGCCCGGCCCCTCTCTCTTTAGATGTGCAGTAGTTTGATCTTCGGGCGTTCTAGCGGTGCTGCAGCTCAGAGACAAAGGCAGAGTGTTTATCCTGATGAGCAGCATCGTGTCGTCTGGCTTCTGTGACCTCTTTGGTTTCTTGCCTCTGTGGCACAGGGAGGGCTGTCAAAGGGTCTCTTCCTGCTGCGGTCTCCTCTGTACTTGATTCCATCTGATGCTCCGTTCTCTGTCCCTGTAGCTCAGAGCTGAGGCCTCCATACACCTGCCCCTTGACCTATTCGGGATCCATCCCATTTCCTGTATTTGCCATGCCTAATCAGGAGGTGGGAAACATGGGCTGCTCCTTCTTTGCAGCTGGGGCCCAGGATACTGGATGGAGCCCTCTCTCTTATTCAGATAGTCTGCTTGTCTATTTGAAATAGGAAAAAAAAAGGCCAGGTGCAGTGGCTCACGCTTGTAATCCCAGCACTTTGGGAGGCTGAGGCGGGTGGATCACCTCAGGTCAGGAGTTCGAGACCAGTGCGACAAACATGAAGAAACCCCGTTTCTACTAAAAATACAAAAATTACCTGGGTGTGGTGGAACATGCCTGTAGTTCCAGCTACTAGCAAGGCTGAGGCAGGTCAATCGCTTGAACCTGGGACAGGGAGTTACAGTGAGCCAAGACTGTGCCATTGCACTCCAGCCTGGACAACAAGAGCAACCTGCATCTCGAAAAAAAAAAAAGAAAGGAATAAAGGTCATGCGCTGTACCTCATGCCCGTAATACCAGCGCTTTGAGAAGCTGAGGTAGGCGGGTCACTTGAGGTTGGTGTAAGATCACGAAGGAAAGGAGAGAGAGACCCAAGGCCAGGTTTAGCAAGTTTCTTCAACCTGCCAGGCTGCCTCGCGACAGGCAGGGAAGGCAGCAGCCTGGCTTACAGACTACGTGGGGTATATGGGAGTTTGCATGTGGCCGGATGCTGTTCTCAGTAAAACCGTATTCTGGTTCTTAAGGCTGACATCCTGTCCATTGGGGTCAACATCCTGGGTTCTAGAGCCAGGTGCGACCACATCCTGAAACCTAGGTGCCCTGTTTATAAGGCCTGAGGCTGTTTCTGTTATAAGCTTGGCTTAATGGGGAGAATGTGGGGGAGACCCATGGGCCTGTCACGTGATCCTAATGTGTCCAGTGTTTTGTTGTATACATGGAAGAAAGGGATAAAGGGGCGTTGCTTTTTCTCGCCGCTTCGTGCTCAGCAGGGGTGTTGGACGATGCTGGCTTGCAAGTTGGTAGTCGTGGAACGTCATCACGTCTCGTACCGTACCGCGGGTAAAAGCTCGTATTCGATTCTGCGGAAACTGGGCGAGAACGCGACAAGGACTAAGAGGAGGAGAGTTATAGCAGGCCCGGGGAGGAAGCAGCCGGGGGGCCCCGGGGCCGAGAGACCGGCTGGGCCAGGCAGAAGAATTGTTTTCTTTGAGTTTTTGGGCTCAGCCTTTGAGTCTTTTGACCACATTTTGTACTATTCCAGATCGGTTCAGATAAAAACAGCATCGTTCGTCTAAGAAAATAATGCAGAGGCTGGCCGGGTGCAGTGGTTCACACCTGTAATCCCAGCACTTTGGGAGGCCAAGGTGGGCAAATCACGAGGTCAGGAGATCAAGACTAAAAATACCAAAAAAAAAAAAAAAAAAAAAAAAAAAAGCAGAGGCCTCCTTTTTTGGTGGTTAAGGAGATCGAGGCCTCTGTGATTTTGCAGGACACCTGCCACTAGCGAACGTGTTTGTGTTTGGAGTGTTGAAATGGATTTGGCCATGTCTTCTGTGAGGTTTCTGCAAAGAGCGATCGTATGAAAGGGATGTGGGGATATTCTGGCTGTTCTTATTCGGACACCTGTGGCTATTCCTATTTCTAGAAGCAAGGGTATAAACTGTGGGGGTGTCAACCAGGATAGGCAAGGATTGGTTTCCTGGGGCGATACTGATTTTAGGGGAAGAAGACTAAGGTGCGGGCGCCAGTCCAGTTAGTAAGAAGGCAGATATGAAGGGAGGCACCGCACAGGGAGAGACGCCTTGGCTTGGCAGGCAGACCTGACTGTGCATGTTAACATGATGTGTACAGTTTTTGTCCTTTAGAAGCCATACTCCTAAAGTCCCTGCTAGGGCAGCTGCGGTGAGTGGTTGAAGAGGTGCATGAGGGGTGGGTTGGGGAGTCTGGTTTTTTATCTACTCAGTGGAGGAAGAAGCATTTTGTGTCTACGAGGATCCAGTGAGAGGTTATTGGTGAAGGATGGGGGAGGAGCCAGTCTTGGGTGGCTTGGCATCACAGGAGGCTAGCCAGGGGTTTAAGCAGGGAGTGTGTCTGCCGTTACAGAAACCTGACTTCTTAAGTAGGGAAATGGAGAGTTTGGAAGGGCTTGAGCAGCAGAGCGCAGCGTTGAGTCTGTTTTGGTTTATGTGATTGTGGAGGGTTGGAGTTGTGGGGTGACGTCACACTGCTGGGGGAGCAGGTGGCCTGAGTAATGGCTGGCCGGGAAGTGGCGTCGGAGAGCAGGGCTTTGTGGTGATGGGGTTTATTAGGGGCTGGGTGTGATTCATGTGGGGAGAAAGAGCTGCCTGTCTGGTGAAGGTTAGGGGTTTGATACGCTCCATCAAGGATTCAGGAAGCGTATCAGTTGTTGTAAATCATATTGGAAAGGTCCGCCTAGTTGAAATTGGGGGTGACACATACTTTGGTGTGTAGCCAGTCTTGGGTGGGGACCGGGTTGGCCATGTAGGCAGTGTCCGAGACGGGGAGGCACAGCCAGGGCTCTTTGAAGCAGGAACAAAGAGAGGGTAGTTTTGCTTCGTTATCTGGTAGCGGTTGCTCTGGAATGGGTGTGAGGTGGAGTTGGGTTGGCCCGACGTGATGCTGAGTATTGCTGGGTGGTTGGCGAGGAGGGAGTTGACAGGCCAGTGGGGGCCTCGGGGGGTCCCTTTTTAACCTGTGTGATGATAGCAAGAAGGGTGTCCTAAGAGTTTGTCCCAGCGGGGTTGTGAGGAGAACCCGAACGGGGCCTTCCCATTTTGGTTAAGGCTTGTGGGATCAAGGGCTTTAGGAAAACATTCTCCTGGGAGGAGGGCCTGGTTAGCTGGGCCTTCGTGAGGCTTTGGTCACCGTGTTCACGGAGGAGGGGTCAGATGTGGGAGTGTTGGGAGGTATTCTAGCTGAGAGGAGGGGGCCTGTTTTGTAAGAGGAAAGGGCGTTTGTACATTAACTCAAGTGGGCTGAATAAGGAGGTTGCTGTTGGGCTGGAGTATGGGCAGAAGGGAGGTCCAGAGTGAGTTTGGTTAACTGAGTCTTAAGGATCCCATTTGCCCTTTCAACTTTTCCTGATGACTGGGGTCGGTGTGGAATATGGAGGCGCCACCGAGGGACTGAGAGACTTGGTGGGTGATGTGGGAGACGAAGCTGGGGCCGTTGTCTGATTGAATGGAGTGCAGGAGACCACAGCTAGGGATGATTTCTGCAGAAAGTATTTGGGAAACGCCTGCAGCCTTTTCTGAGGAAGTGGGGAGCGCTGCCACCCACCGAGAGAAGGTATCTATCCATGAGGTCAGGAAGAAACCTAGCTTTCCTTGACGGGGGGCATGTGGGTGAAGTCTGCTTGCCAGTCTTCTGCTGGGAGTGATCCTCTTAGCTGATGTGTGGGGATGAGGAGGGTGGCGGGCCCCTCAAGAGGAGGTGCAGAGCACACGTGAGTTGGAGGTTATGTCCTTGAGCGTGGTAAGTAGGTGAGGGGAAGAGAAGTAAGGGTGAAGGAGAAGGTACGGGGCGTGCACCGATACGGAAGGGTGGGTGAAGAGATGTTAGAATTTTCTTGGTTTGTTCTTCAGAGATGAGTTTTTGATCCAACGATCAGTTCCCTTGGAAGGAGGCCCCTTGTAGCAGTGAAGCTTCGTCTGACTTCTGGGAAATTTGAGTTTTTCAAAATGTACAGCCTTAGGGGTGGCCTTGTTAAGGGCTGCAATTTGGCAGCTGATCACATGGTGACCGGATACTCAGCCTTGGATCTGTGGGCTGGTCTTCTCAGGCTGGTTCTTCCTGGGGGATGGCGGCGGCGTGGGCCTGAGCCATGAGCCACAGTTTCTTTTCCTTTGGGGAGGAGATGAAGGACAGAATAATACAGAGATTATGCCTGATAAGTTCGTAAGACTGAGATTCAAAAAGGTGAAAATACAAAGTGCTTTTTCTACTCTCACATGCCACTGAGCACAGAATGCCTCCCTTCTGATCACCAGAATGGGTGCGTTTTCCCCACCACATCCCAGTCTTGGACAGACGTAAACTGAATGTCCTGTAGTTTAATTCAGTTCTGACACTGCCTACCTGGAGTTAGCGTCAGATCTCACAGGTGAAGGGTTGAGTCCCCAGGCTGGCAAGGCCGGCCTCCGACCTCAGATGCCAGTTGCAAGTGTAGATTGTCACATGTTCCTCTGACCAACCAGCTGTGAGTTGGGCTCCCTGAACCTTTTTGTTGGGTTTGATTACTTTGCTAGGGCAGCCATCAAAGTTCAGTGAAACACCTCCTTAGGTTCTTGATGAAGGATGTTTCACCGGACTCAGATGGACAGCCAGAGGCGGAGATCCACAGGGGGAGGCACTCACATGTGAATCAGTAGTCATTCTCTGAGGTAACAGTTCCACACATTGATATAAGACAAAGAACACAAAGACTAAATACAAGCCAAGATCACGTGTAATATATAGAAATGTCCTAGATGAAAGTAGCAGTGGCTGAAACAAGTGGTAACAGTGAACGTAAAACCAGAGGCATCTTTTTTTTTTTTTTTTTTTGAGACAGAGTTTCGCTCTTGTTACCCAGGCTGGAGTGGAATGGCACGATCTCGGCTCACCGCAACCTCTGCCTCCTGGGTTCAGGCAATTCTCCTGCCTCAGCCTCCTGAGTAGCTGGGATTACAGGCACGCGCCACCATGCCCAGCTAATTTTTTGTATTTTTAGTAGAGACGGGGTTTCACCATGTTGACCAGGATGGTCTGGATCTCTTGACCTTGTGATCCACCCGCCTCGGCCTCCCAAAGTGCTGGGATTACAGGCATGAGCCACCACGCCCGGCCTTCAGAGACATCTTTTTAGTGAGCTGGCTCCACACAAGGACCGTGGGGAGGTTCACGGGTGTGCCGTGCCCCAGGCACCTGCATGTGTTCAGCATCTGGAAGCTCTCGTCCCACATAGTTCATGTATTTGCATGGAGGCTTCACCACGTAGTCATGATGATATGAACTCAGCCTCCAGCCCCTCTCTCCTTCCTGGAGGATAGTGGATGGCAGTGACTGTTCATGCTTCTAAGCCTGCCCTGATCTTGCTGGTGATCAGCCCCGTCCAGGAGACCATAGAGGTGTCCTCATGAGGACAAATCACGCTCCCATCACCCAGGACATCCCAAGGTCTTCAAAGCTCTGTGTCAGGAACCGGGAAAGACACCAATATATGCATTTCTTCTTATTCTACAAGGTCACGCAGCCATTCTTCAGTTGTGCTTTATACACTTTATGGTGTGTGTCACAGGGGAGTAGGTGGCTCTTCTGACATGGTTACTCAGCTGAGTGGGAAAGACAGCCAAGAGAAGGATCCTGTAATGGGTCCCCAGGCCCTCATGGGGAGCGTAGCTCACAGAAATGACGCCTCTGGTTTGAAGTGCACTGTTACTTGTTAAGTTATTGTCACTTTCATCTTGGACTTTTTTTTCTTTTTAAGAAGGAGTCTTGCTCTGTAGCCCACACTGGAGCTACATGGTCTCAGCTCATTGTAACCTCCTCCTCCCAGGTTCAAGTGATTCTCCTGCCTCAGCCTCCTGAGTAGCTGGGATTACAGGCACCTGCTACCATGCCCAGCTAATTTTTGTATTTTTAGTAGTGATGTGGTTTCACCATGTTGGCCTGGCTGGTTTCAAACTCTTGACCTCAGGGTATCTGCAGGCCTCAGCCTTTCAAAGAGCTGGGATTACAGCGTGAGCCACGCACCCAGCCTCTCTCTGCTTTTATATTATCAGCTCTCTTGTTTTATCCATTATTGAAAGTCGTATGTTGAAATCATCTAGTATTGCTGTGGAGCAATATTTTGGATTATGTAAACATTGGCTTTAAATATGGAGCTCTGATAGTCATGCGTATGTGTCTCTAGTTCTTGTATATTCTTGGTGAATTGACCCTATTATCGTGATATAATGTCCTTCCTTGTCTCCTATAAAATAAGTTTGTCCCGGGCACAGTGGCCCATGCCTGTAATCCCAGCACTTTGGGAGGCTGAGGCAGATGGATCACGAGGTCAAGAGATCGAGACCATCCTGGTCAACATGGTGAAACCCCGTTTCTACTAAAAATACAAAAAATTAGCTGGGCATGGTGGCACGTGCCTGTAATCCCAGCTACTCAGGAGGCTGAGGCAGGAGAATTGCCTGAACCCAGGAGGCGGAGGTTGCGTTGAGTCGAGATCGAGCTATTGCATTCCAGCCTCGGCAACAAGAGCGAAACTCCGTCTCAAAGAAATAATAATAATAATAATAATAATAATTTTGTGTTAAAACATATTTAACTGTTGCCGGCTCTGCTTTCCTTGGATGACATTTGCTTGGAATATCATTAGGTATCTTTTGTATTATTTTGTATTAAAACAATTTTTTAAAAATACAGTGTCTTTTTCTGTCACCCAGAGTGCAGTGCCATGGTGTCATCATGGCTCACTGCAACCTTGAATTCCTGGGCTCAAGTGATTGTCCCACTCCAGCTTCCAATGCCAGCTGGTACAGGTCCATGCCATCAGGCCGGGCTGATTTTTTAGTTTTTTTTATTTTAGAGACGGGGTCTTGCTGTGTTGTTGAGGTTGGTCTTGATCTCCTGGGCTCAAGAGAGCCTCCTTGGTCTCTCAAGTAGCTGAGATTACAGCCTCCAACCCCCATACCTGTTGGTATTTTATTTTATTTATTTATTTTTGTGACAGTCTTGCTCTGTTGTAAGGCTAAAGTGCAGTGGCTCGATCTCGGCTCACCGCAACCTCTGCCTCCCTGGTTCAGGCGATTCCCCTGCCTCAGCTTTCCAAGTAGCTGGGACGAGAGGCACACGCCACCACACCTGGCTAGTTTTTTGTATTTTAGTAGGGACGGGATTTCACCATGTTGGCCAGGATGGTCTCGATCTCCTGACCTTGTGATCCACCCACCTTGGCCTCCCAAAGTGCTGGGATTACAGGCATGAGCCAGCATGCCCGGCTGGTTTTTATTTTTTGAATTGTAGCGTGTGTGTGTCCTTAGGGCTAATACGAGTCTTCTGTGGATAACACGTGGTCGGTTCCTATTGATTCAGCCAGTCTTTTTCTTCTGAGTGCAGAGTTAAGTATTTACACTGGAGGTATTACTGATGGAGAAAAACCTTGCCTTTGTCTTTTTGTTAAATATTATCTGTAATTCTTATAGGTTTTCTTTGTTCTTCATTTCTCATTTACTACTTTTTGTGTTTCATTGCTCTTTTGTTTGTAGACGTGCTTTGACTGCTTTCTTATTTCCTTTATTTTTATTTTTATTATTTTTTTATGGCAGAGTCTTACTCTGTCACGCAGGCAACGTTACAGTGACGTGAGCTTGTCTAACCGCAGAGTCCACCTCCCAGGCTCAGAGGATTCTTGTGTCCCAGCTTCCCAAGTAGCTGGGACTGCAGGTGCCCACCGCCAGGGCCAGCTAATTTTCGTGGTTTTAGTAGAGATGAGGTTTCCCCATGTTGGCCAGACTGGTCTTGAACTCCTGATCTCAAGTGATCCACCTGCCTCAGCTTCACAAAGCGCTGGGATTACAGGCGTGAGCCGCCATGCCCAGCCATTGTTATTATTTTAAATAGTTTTGGCTTTTAGTTTTTAGTAAACACGTAAGTGGTTTCAGCATGATTACAATGTGAATATAACAATCACATTAGTATCCCTTTCAGTATGAAAAACTGAAGTGTGTTGTGTAGATATTTGGGAGGAGGTTATGTAGCTGGTATGTTAAACATCTTAAAGTTATAGCATAATAATAAAACTTAAAATTTGCATTACCTGGCCGGGTGCTTACACCTATAATCCCAGCACTTTGGGAGGCCAGGGCCGGTGGATCACCTGAGATCAGGGGTTCAAAACCAGCCTGGCTAACATGGCAAAACTCCGTCTCTACTAAAAATACAAAAATCATCCGGGTGCGGTGGTGGGCTCCTGTAATCCCAGCTACTCAGAGGCTAAGGCAGGAACGTCTCTTGAACCTGGAAGGTGGAGGTTGCAGTGAGCCAAGGTTACAGCCTTGCACTAGCCTGGGCAGGAGAACAAGAATCTGTCCCAGAAGAAAAAAACAAAACAAAACTTTATAACCTGCAAAAAGCACCTCTTCTCCAGTAGAAGTTTTTGTTATTTATATCAGAATTATTTCTGTGTATGTTGCATTTCCATTAACATAGATGTACAGTGTTTTTTTCATGTGTTTTTCTTCTAAAAAATACAAAATGAATTATGAAGAAAAGGTACACTTATATCAATTTCTGTAACTGTTTATTTATTTATGAGACGGAGTTTTGCTCTTGTTGCCAAGGCTGGAGTGCAGTGGTGCAATCCCCACTCACTGCATCCTACATCTCCCAGGTTTAAGTGATTCTTCTGCCTTAGTTTCCTGGGTAGCTGGGATTACAGGCATGTGCCACCATGCCCAGCTAATTTTGTATTTTTAATAGAGACAGGGTGTCTTTTTGTTGCTCAGGCTGGTCTCTAACCCCCAACCTCGTGTGATTTCCCCCCCCCCGCCTTGGCCTTCTAAAGTGCTGGGATTACAGGTGTGAACCACCCTGCCCGGCCTATCTGTCCTTTTCTTTACCTTTACTGAAGAACTTTATATATATTTGTGGTTGAAGTTACTCTTTAAGTTTCTTTTTTTTTTTTTTTTTTTTTTTTTTTGAGACGGAGTTTCACTCTTGTTACCCAGGCGGGAGTGCAATGGCGCGATCTCGGCTCACCGCAACCTCCACCTCCTGGGTTCAGGCAATTCTCCTGCCTCAGCCTCCCGAGTAGCTGGGATTACAGGCACGCGCCACCATGCCCAGCTAATTTTTTGTATTAGTAGAGACGGGGTTTCACCATGTTGACCAGGATGGTCTCGATCTCTTGACCTCGTGATCCACCCGTCTCAGCCTCCCAAAGTGCTGGGATTACAGGCGTGAGCCACCGCGCCCGGCCTTTTTTTTTTTTTTTTTTTTTTTTTTTTTTGAGTCTTAGTCTGTCACCCAGGCTTGACTGCAGTGGTGCGATCTCCGCTCCCTGCAACCTCTACCTCCTGGGCTCAAGTAATTCTCCTGCCTCAGCCTCCAAAGTAGCTGGTACTACAGGCGTGTCACCACGCCTGGCTAACTTTCTGTATTCTTTTAGTAGAGACGTGGTTTCACCGTGTTAGCCAGGATAGTCTTGATCTCCTGACCTTGTGATCCTCCTGCCTCAGTCTCCCACGGTGTTGGCATTATAGGGGTGAGCCACCGTGCCTGGCCTACCTCAAGGTTATTAAAACATGTTAGTGCTATTAGATGGCTTCCAGACAATTCCAGGGCTTTTGAATCAGGCCTCAACCTTCCTGGACGGTCTCACCTCGAAAACCTGAGAAACAGAGGCGCTGGGATCAAGGCTGAGAGACACACACATGCTGCCCCCGACATCTCTGCGGGTTCTGAAGGGTCAGGTCTCTCCGCCTTGCGCCCCGCCCCTACCTTGCCAGGCCCCGCCCACCTCCCTGCAGGCCCCGCCCAGGACGGACTTCCGTCCTGCGCACGCGCACTCGCGCAAAGCGGGAAGCGGCTCGCGTGGAGCGAAGGTCCGTTTGTGACGCGCGAGTTTCGCTGTACTGAATTCAGTCTCTGCTTCCCATGTGCCCAGCGCTTCTGTATCTGGGACGTGGGCCCACAGAACTGGAAATTCTCACCCGTTTTTCTTCACCCAGAGCAAATTGAGACGTCCCCGTGAGAGTCCGAGGGTCGCTCCCTTTTGGGTGTAAAGTCGCTCTCAGGTTTGTCCCGTCCCTGGTTTTTCTGCTATAGGGCACTGTATACACTTCCTTTTCCTGCTCAAGACCTTTTTCTAACTCCTCCCGCTCCTCCCTTTTATTTTATTTATTTATTTATTTATTTATTTATTTATTTTGAGATGGAGTTTCGCTCTTGTTACCCAAGCTGGAGTGCAATGACGCGATCTCGGCTCACCGCAACCTCCGCCTCCTGGGTTCAAGCGATTCTCCTGCCCCAGCCTCCTGAGTAGCTGCGATTACAGGCACGCGCCACCATGCCCACCTAATTTTTTTTTTTTTTTGTATTAGTAGAGACTAGGTTTCACCATGTTGACCAGGATGGTCTCGATCTCTTGACCTCGTGATCCACCCGCCTCGGCCTCACAAAGTGCTGAGATTACAGGCTTGAGCCACCGCGCCCGGCCTATTTTTTTTCTTTTTTTAAAAAAGACGGGGTTTCACCATGTTAGTCAGGCTGGTCTTGAACTCCCGACCTCAGGTGATCCGCCCGCCTTGGCTTCCAAAATGCTTGGATTACCGGTGTGAGCCACCACTCCCGGCCCCGCCCCTCGCTTTTTAAAGTCCTCACCGGACAGGGGGATTCCCGCCCCGGGCGCCTCCCACCCTCACTCTCGCCGGCCCACTGAGTGCAGCGCCGCCGCCTCAGTCCCTGGGAAGACGCGTCCTCTGCCTGGTCGTCGGATCCTGCAGACCCCACCGTTGTGCTAAGGCGCCGTCGCCCCCACGCCTCCCTCCTTGTGAGGGGCCCTGCCGCTCCCCAGGTCTCCCCTCCTCAGTTACCGCTTCCGCTGAGCCCGCATTGGGGAGGTGCCCGGGGCCTGTCTTGTGCCACGGGGTGGTCTTGCCTGTCCAGCTCCAGCCTCTGGAAGATTCGCTCCGAGCAGTAGAAAACCTGAGACAGAAAAGAAGAGTGAGAAAGACCCATAACAGATGGCAAAGTTGAGGATGGGTGAGGGATTTGCCCAGAGACAGCAAAAGTAAAAAAAAAAAAAAAAAAAGCAGGAGGAGAAAAGCAAGTGGAGAAATGTAGAGAAAAGCGAGATGTAGAGAGAGATGAAGGACAGCAAGGTAGGGATGGGGCAGCAAACAGGGAGGCTCATGAGAGTGAGAGAGAGGAGGAGGGATTTGGAGCCGGGGCAGACAGAGCAGAGGGTGCTGGTGGCAAGGAGAACAGAGGGAACCACAGCAGGGAGGACACCTGGGGACGTGGGGTGCCAGAGAGTGGGGACGGGGGTATAGCAGGGAAGAGAGAATTTAACAGGGAGAGCAGAGGAGGGGCAGAGAGGGGAGAAGAGGCAGAAATATATAGAGATTGAGGACGACTGGGGAGAAGGAGCAACAAGAGGTTAAGTAAGTTGTGAGGATGAAGCAGAAGAGGCGGAAGAGAAGGAATAGAGGGGAGAAGGGGATAAACAGCAGGAGAGGAGAGGGGTACAAAGTGAGGAGCAGAATCCCAGGGAAAAAGAAAAGAAAGGAAGAGCTAGAGAGAGAAGGGGAGAATGAGAGAGATGTGCAGAATTAGGGAGGGAAGCAGAGTAATGAAGAAAGAGGGGCTGGGCGCAGTGGCTCCCGCCTGTAATCCCAGCAGTTTTTAGGAAACTGAGGCAAGGGGATGCTTGAGTCCAGGAGTTTCAGCCCAGCCTGGGCAACATAGTGGGACCTCATCTCTACCAAAGATCCTGACCTTGTGATCCACCCACCTCCACCTCCCAAAATGCTGGGATTACAGGTGTGAGCCACCACATGTGGCCAGGGACTTTCTTCTCTCTGCATGATCTCTGGTGCGGTGGGCAGCAGAGGCCTGCCTTTCTACAGGGTGAGGTCTCCCCGCTTTGTGTGTGTTTTCATAGGAAGGGAGTCAGTTTTTTCCAACGTTAAGTCTTAAATTTTTTTCACATACAGGGTTGATTTCTAAAGACTCATGTTCCGTGAGGAAGAAGCTCATAAGAGGCAAGAAAAGGAGCCAGGCATGGCTCTTCCTCAGGTAAAGTGATACTCCTCAGTGGATTCATCTGTCTCTTTCCTCTCTGAAATGCCAGGTATTGTAGTAGCCAGTCTGTTCTGGGTCTGAAGCGTCCTGCCTGACACGTTGGCTCACACTCACCCATGCCTTCCCTCAGTTCCTGTCATCTGCTCTGAGATTCCATCTCCTGTGACCCAGTGACATGAACCTGGGAAGAGGCTCCACTGGGCATGGTGATGGGAAGGGCTGACACCCAGACCTGGATGGACACGGGATGTGGGCCTTGTGGTGTCAGTGCTGCTGGGCAACCTGGATGGTTCAGGGGCCACATCTGGATATCAGCTCTTTGCGACCAGATCAGAGAAACCACATATGAAACACATAGGTTAATGTGCACAGATGTGTGGTGAATTCTGGAAAAGGAAACCAGTAAGGGGAGATATTTTGTTTGTTTGTTTGTTTTTTTAGATAGAGTCTCACTCTGTCACCAGGCGTGAGGCGGGAGTGCAGTGGCGCGATCTCGGCTCATTGCAACTTCCACCTCCCGGGTTCAAGCAATTCTCCTGCCTCAGGCTCCCGAGTAGCTGGGACTACAGGCGCGCGCCACCACGCCCAGCTAATTATTTTGTATTTTTAGTGGAGGCGGGGTTTCACCATGTTGACCAGAATGGTCTCGATGTCTTGACGTCATGATTCGCCTGCCTTGGCCTCCCAAAGTGCTGGGATTACAGGCGTGAGCCACTGGGCCCGGCAGGGGAGATATTTTGTAACTGATTTGGTAATGCAGTGGAAGCCACACTAGTAGATCAACACATCTCTGACTCCAGAGTTTTTTTTTTTTTTAAGAGACATGTTGTTGGTCTGGGTGCAGTAGCTCATGCCTATAGTCCCAGCACTTTGGGAGGCCGAGGCGGATGGATCACTAAAGGTCAGGAGTTCGAAAGCAGCCTTGCCAACATGCTGAAACCTCGTCTCTACTAAAAATTCAAAAATTAGCTGGGTGTCATGGTGCATGCCTGTAATCTCTGCTACTCAGGAGGCTGAGGCAGGAGAATCACTTGAGCCCAGAAAGTGGAGGTTGCAACAAGCCAAGACTGTGCTGCACTCCAGCCTGGGTAATAGATAGAGACTCTGTGTGAAAAAAAAAAAGCGAGCATAATGGTGGCTCACACCTGTATTCCCAGCGCTTTGGGAGGTTGACGCAGGTAGATCACGATGTCAGGTATTTGAAACCGTCCTGGCTAACGTGGTGAAACGCTGTCTCTTCTAAAAATAAAAAAAATTGGCTGGGCATGGTGGCACCTGCCTATAGTCCCAGGTACTCGGGAGGCTGAGACAGGAGAATCGCTTGAGCCTGGGAGGCAGATGTGGCAGGGAGCCCAGATTGTACCATTGCAATACAGACTGGGCAACAGTGCTAGACTCCATCTCAAAAAAACAAAAAAAAAGACAAAGGAGAAAATGTGTCATTCTGTGGCCCAGGACTGGAGTACAATGGCATAATGCTGGTTTACAGCAGCCTTGAACTCCTGGGCTCAAGTCATCCACACTTTACCCTCCCAAAGAGCTAGAATGATGAGACACGTGTCAGCACACGCAGCAGCTGATTAATCTTTTATTTATTTTTTAAAACAGTGTTGCTCTGTCACCCGGTCTGCAGTGCAATGGTGCGATGTCAGCTCACTGCAGTCTCCACCTCCTGGGTTCAAGCAATTCTGCTTCATCCTTCTGAGTAGCAGGGATTATAGGCACTTGCCACCAAGCCCCACTAATTTTTCTATATTTAGTACAGTCAGCCTTTCACCACGTTGGCAAGGCTGGTCTCGGTCTTCTGACCTTGTGATCTTCCGGGCTTAGCCTCCCAAAGTGCTGGGATTACAGGCAGGAGCCACTGCGCCAGGCTGGTCTCAAACTCTTGACCTCAAGTGATCTGCCCGCCTTGGCCTCCCAAAGAGTTGGGATTACAGGCGTGAGCCACCCCGCCTGGCCTTGTGTTTCCTTTTTGTTTGTGTATTTTTTATATTGTCCATAAAACCAGGACTTCTACACTGACTTTGGGGATCTTAAAATCTTTCGTGGGAAAGTACAATAAAATGCAGCAATAGAGAAGAAATGTTCAAAAATACCTTAAGGTGGGTTTGTCAGTACAGTCTGTGATGAAGCGGATGCTTAATTTCTCTTTTCTCATTTCATGTGAAGGTGGCAACTCACTCCTCCATGCTTTGTTGAAATGTGTTTTCCATTTTAGGGACACTTGACTTTCAAGGATGTGGCTGTAGAATTCTCATTGGAGGAGTGGAAATGCCTGACCCCTGCGCAGAGGGCTTTATACAGGGAAGTGATGTCGGAGAACTACAGGAACCTGCAGTTTGTGGGTGAGGAAAATTCCAGACACGAGGAATCTGCCCTTGTCTATCTTGGCTCTTCCTGCTTTTCTATTTCTTTTTGTGATTTTGCCCCGTACATTATGCTTTTTTGTTTGTTTGTTTTTGAGACAGAGTGTCACTCTTGTCCAGGCTAGAGTACAGTGGTGGGATCTCGCCTCACCACAACCTTTGCCTCCCAGGTTCAAGCTGTTCTCCTGCCTCAGCCTCCCAAGTAGCTGGGATTACAAGCCTGTGCCGCCATGCCCAACTAATTTTGTATTTTCAGTAGAGACGAGGTTTTCCCATGTTGGTCAGGCTGGTCTCGAACTCCTGACCTCAGGTGATCCACCTGCCTTGGTCTCCCAAAGTGCTGGGATTACAAGTGAGATCCACCGCGCCTGGCCTCTGTATATGCTTTACGTGTATATGTCGTTATTTTCTGCAGTGATGACCCTCCTTTCGGTCATGGATAACTTGTTAGGGACTCTCCTGTGAAGTGGGTTTACGTAGAAACAGAAAATTCATGAAGAACGCTTTCACTAATATAATTGAACCATCCTGCTCTAGGCAGAGACACCCCTGGAATCCCTGAGCACAACTGTCAGCATAGGCCAGGATACGAGGTAGAAAGCATGACACTGACTGTGAAGTGTTATCACCGTAATGCTCGTATTCTACCAGGATACGAGGTAGGGAGGATGACGCTGACCGTGAGGTGTTATCACCGTAATGCTCGTATTCTACCAGGATACGAGGTAGAGAGCATGACGCTGACTGTGAGGTGTTATCACCGTAATGATTGTTGGTTTTTTTTTTTGGTTTTGGTTTTGTTTTGCTTTTTGAGACAAGAGTCTCCCTCTGTCGCCCAGGCTGGAGTGCAGTGACACAATCTCAGCTCACTGCAACCTCCACCTCCTGGGTTCAAGCAGTTCTCCTGCCTGAGCCTCCCTTGTAGCTGGGATTACAAGAGTGGGCCACCACGCCTGGCCAGTTTTTGTATTTCAGTAGAGATACACCTTGTTGCCCAAGCTGGGCTCGTACCCCTGACCTCAGGTGATCCACGTACTTCGCCCTCCCGAAGTGCTGGGATTACAGGCCTGAGCCACCATGCCCGGCCTATTCTGGGTTTTGAGGAGCATCAGAGTAGCCTCTGCCAGTGGCATTGTGACAATGTTTATCTCATAAACTAATAATCATCTCTAAGCAGTGGTCAGTGTTGTTGAAATTCCTCCAAGGGAGGCCATCATTGTGGCTCACGGCCTCATATGTATGAGGCTTTTGACTGAACTCTTGTTCATTTCACTGTTTTCACACCAATATGTGTCATCGTTCATTTTTAACGAGAAAACTTTTGCTCAATTTGGCGTAGGATCGACCCTGTAACACATATGTTTTCATCAGTCTTATTGAGGGAGGGCTTGTGAGGTTGAATGAGGTCCCCATATTTTAGTTCTGTCATTTGTTCAAGACACAGTGGCTTTTAACTTGTTTGTTTATTTATTTTGAGTTGGAGTCTTGCTTTATTGCCCAAACTTGAGTGCAGTGATGTGATCTTGGCTTACTGCATCCTCCACCTTCCGGGTTCAAGTGATTCTCCTGCCTCAACCTGCCAAATAGCTGGGATCACAGGTACCCACCACCTTGCCTGGCTAGTTTTGTATTTTTAGTAGAGACATGGTTTCTCCATGTTGGCCTTTTTTTTTTTTAGAGACGGGGTTTCTTCATATTGGTCAGGCTGGTCTCGAACTCCTGACCTCAGGTGATCCACCTGCCTCGGCCTCTCGAAGTGTTGGGAGTACAGGCGTGAGCCACTGTGCCTGGCCAGTTTCTATGTATTCTAAATGCATTTTTATTTTATGTAATCCTCAGTTCCTTATTTTCAGTGATAGTCTTCATTTTTTTTATTATATATCTGCATTGTGAGTACTGTTGTGTCAGGGAATGGCTTCTCATTTCCTTTATTTTTATTTTTTTGAGACAGTCTCTTACTCTGTCACCCAGGGTGTAGTGCAGTAGTGTGATACTGGCTGACTGCCACCTGCCTTCTGGGATCAAGTGATCCGGTTACCTCAGCTTTCTGAGTTGCTGGGATTACAGACGTGTGTCACCACGCGTGATTCATTTTAGGTAGTTCTATTCCAGATGGCTGTTTCACCACGTTGGCCAGGATGGCTTCGAATGCCTGGCCTGATGTGATTTACCTGCCTCAGAGTCCCAGAGTGCTGGGATTATGGGCATGAGCCACTGCCCCTGGCCCTGTGCAAGTTTGCTTTTCAGGCTGAATAGTATTCCATTGTATGTGTATACCACATTTTGTTGATATCGTTATCTGTCGACGGACATGTGGGTTGGTTCCTTCTCTTTACTATTATAAATAATACTGCTAGGCCAGGCGTGGTGGCTGAAGCCTGTAATCCCAGCACTTTGGAAGTTCCAGGGGGCAGATCAACTGAGGTCAGGAGTTGGAGAGCAGCCTGGCCGACGTGGTGAAACCCCATCTTTACTAAAAATACAAAAAAAAAAAAAAAAAAAGCTTAGCTGGGCATGGTGATGTACAGTTTTAATCCCAGCTACTCAGGAGGCTGAGGTAGGAGAATCTCTTGAACCGGGAGGGGAGGCTGCAGTGAGCCAAGATCAGGCCCTTGTGCTGCAGTGTAGGTGGGGTAGACTGGTTTTGTTTCCAGACTCCGTCTCAAAAACAAAATGAAACAACACAAAAAATCTGTATCTATATCTATCTATCTATCTATCTATTACTAGAGCTATTCTTGAAGATCCTGTTTCCAATTTTTTGGCTCATGGGGTTATTCAATTATGAATGATTGGAGGAACTGTTAGATGATTTTTTAAAAGGGACTATCCCATTACACATTCACAGCAACAGTGCAAAAGGCTTTTTCACCTTAGCATTAAAAAAAAAATTGATTGATTATTTTCTGAGACAGAGTTTCACTCTTGATGCCCAGGTTGGAGTGCAATGGTGTGATCTCTGCTCACCGCAACCTCCGCCTCCTGTATTCAAGTGATTGTCCTGCCTCAGCCTCCCGGGTAGCTGGGATTACAGGCTTGTGCCACCACGTCTGGCTAATTTTGTGTTTTTAGTAGAGATGGGGCTTCTCCATGTTGGTCAGGCTGGTCTCGAACTCCTGACCTGAGATGATCCACCCGTCTCAGCCTCCCAAAGTGAGTCTCTGCTTCTGGCCGTGTCTGCATTTTTACCAACACTTCTTGTCTATTCCTATGGATGCTAAATCTTTTAATGCACTTGAGATGATGTTTCATTGTAGTTATTGTTTTTTCCTACATGCTACGTTTTTTGTTTGTTTGTTTGTTTGTTTTTTTTGGTGCTTATTTATTCTATGCTTATTGGTGATTTGTCTGTCCAGAAATGTGTATGCAGTTCCTAGACTCATTTTCTAATTGTGTTTTTTGATTTTTGTTGCCAACTTGGAAACATTCCTCGTATTTTCTAAATATTAATCCCCGATGAAATATATAATTTCCACGGTTTTCTCATGGAATCTTTCTTTTTTTTTTTTCTTTTTGAGACGGAGTGTAGCTCTGTCGCCCAGGCTGGAGTCCAGTGGCGCGACCTTGAGTCACTGCAAACTCCGCCTCCCAGGTTCAGGCGATTCTCCTGCCTCAGCCTTCCGAGTAGCTGGGATTATGTCCTCCTAATTATTGTATTTTCAGTAGAGACAGGGTTTTACCATATTGGTCAGGCTGGCCTCGAACTGCTAACGTTGTGATTTGCCCACCTCAGCCTCCCACAATGCTGGGATTACAGGCATGAGTCACCGTGCCCAGTCTTCCATGGAGTCTTTGGTGATTTCCTCATATCAGATGATGTCTTCTGTGAACACAGAGCATTTTACTTTTTTTCTCACTGCTTGGCATTTCTTTCTTTTTCTTGTGTCTGATTTCTTCAGTCAGGATTCCAGTAACATGCTGACTAGAAATAACAAAAGCAGGCTTCTTAGTCTCTTTCCTGATCTTAGAGGAAGAGATTTCAGGCTTTCGCCATCCACTGTGATGGTAACCGTGGGCTTCTCCTAAATGGTCTTTATTATGTTGAGGTAGGTTTTTTTGTATTCTGTGTGTATTGAGTGTTTTTATTTCAAAATAATGTTGAGTTTTTGATTTTCCATAGTTTGTTTATAATGTGTCTCTTGAATGGTGTGCTGGGGTTCATTCAGAAAGTAGTGATCTTACCATTTATTTCACTTTTTATATTGTGTGCTGGTGGTAAGTAGAAGTCGTGGCTTTTTTCTTAAGAGGGACTTGTTTAGAATTCTGTAGGCTGTATAAATGTACTACTGTTTGCTTGCTGGTTTCGTCATTGGTTACAATATTAATTATTTATTTTTTTTGAGACAGAGTCTTGCTCTGTCACCCACGATGGAGTACAGTGGCACGATCTCAGCTCGCCGCAGCCTGTTTCTCCTGGATTCAAGCAGTTCTCTGTCTCAGCCTCCCGAGTCACTGGGATTATAGGCGCCCCCTACCACACTGGCTGCTTTTTGTATTGTTAGTAGAGACAGGGTTTCACCATCTTGGCCAGTCTAGTCTTGAACTCTGACCTTGTGATCCACCCACCTCAGCCTCCCAAAGTGCTGGGATTACAGGCGTGATCCACCGCACCTGGCCTAAAATCAGTTTTTGTTTTTTTTTTTTGAGACAGAGTCTCACTCTGTCACTAACGCTGGATTGCAATGGCATGGTCTTGGCCCACTGCCACGTTTGTCTTCTGGGTTCAAGCAGTTCTCCCAGCTCAGACTCCTGAGTAGCTGGGTCTGAAGGCGTGTGCCACCACACCCAGCTAAATTTTGTATTTTTAATAGAGACGGGGTTTTGCTTAGTTGGCCAAGCCGATCTTGAACTCTTGACATCATGATCCGTCTGCCTTGGCCTCCCAAAGTGCTGAAATAACAGGCGTGAGCCACCACACCTGACTGACTAATTTTTATGATTTTACATACGGCTTTTTGGTATGTGGTCTGCAATATAACTGACACACTCCACCTGGTAATGTCAGAAAGTGCCGCTGGGCACAGGGGCTTATGACTGTAATCCCAAGACTTTGGGAGGCTGAGGCAGGTGGATCCCTTGAGGTCAGGAGTTTGAGACCAGCCTTGCCAACGTTGTGAAATCTTACCTCTAATAATACAAAAATTAGCCGGGCATGGTGATGCCTGCCTGTAATTCCAGCTATTCAGGAGGCTGAGGCAGAAGAATCGTTTGAACCCAGGAGATGGAGGTTGCGGTGAGCAGAGGTGTCGCCATTGCACTCCAGCCTGGGGGACAGAGCAAGACTGTCTCAAAAAAATAAAAATATAAATGTTTTCTTTAAAAAAAGTCACAAAATACCTGTTCTCTCTGGATATATGTAATTTTATGACATTTATTTAGTAAAATATTATATTAATATTTTCCTTTTCTTTTTCTTTTTTTTTTTTTTTTTTTTTTGAGATGAAGTCTCGGCTGGGTGTGGTGTCTCATGCCTGTAATCCCAGCACTTTGGGAGGCCGATGCCGGGGAATCACGAGGTCAGGCATTCGAGACCAGCCTGGCCAAGATACTGAAACTTTGTCTCTACTAAAAATACAAAAATTACCTGGGTGCGGTGGCTGGTGCCTGTAATCCCAGCTATTCGGGAGGCTGAGGCAGGAGAATCGCTTGAAACCGGGAGGCAGAGGTTGCAGTGGCCGAGATCGCACCATTGCACTCCAGCCTGGGCGACAGAGTGAGACTCCTTCTCATAATAAATAAATAAATAAATAAATAATAGAAATGGAGTCTCACTCTGTCACCCAGGATGAAGTGCAGTGGTGCAATCTCGATTCACTGAACCTTCTGCCTTCCGGGTTCAAGTGATTCTTTTGCATCAACCCCTCGAATAGCTGTGACTATGGGTGTGGGCCACCAGGCCTGGCCAATTTTTGTAATCATTTCATCACTTCTCAGGGCTATTCTTGTTTCACAGTAGAAAATTTCCATTGATTTTGGTTATGCTTACATGAGCTTGTTGTGGATTATTTATCAATACAGTGTACTATATGGTTCTTGAGCATTTATTTGTATACAGTAAATGTGCTGTAAATATGAAGAATATAAATTTTTCAATTTATTGAGGTGACAGTGATACGTTTTTTGCCAGTTGTCATACACTTTAGGGTCATAGTGGAAAAATGCTCCTTCCTTGAGGCTTACAGATGTTTGTGCCCTGTCACTGTGTGGTCATGATACTGGAATAGGCTTCTGTGGAAATGACTTGAAGTACATGTCATCGACCTTTATTTATTAAAGAATCTCACTCCTTTTGTGTTCCTAAACTTTGAAGATCATGTTTGGGAAACTTTTCTGTGTAATATTTACACATTTCAGTATTATTTACCGTCTGTACTCAATTGCAAACCTGTTGGTGTTTCTATTTTGTAGATATCTCTTCCAAATGCATGATGAAGAAGAAGTTCTCAACAGCACAGGGCAATACGGAAATGTTCCACACAGGGACATTGGAAACGCATGCAAGTCATCACATTGGAGACTTTTGCTTCCAGGAAATTGAGGAAGATATTCATGACTTTGAGTTTCAGAGGGAAGAAGAGGAAAGAAATAGCCAAGAAACTCCCATGACAAAAATGAAAAAGTTGACTAGTAGTTCAGAGCGATCCGATCAAAGGCATGCTGGAAACAAGCCTATTGAAGATGAGCTTGGATTAAGCTTTCATTCACATCTGCCTGAACTGCGCATATTTGAGACCGAAGGGAAAATTGGTAATCAAGTAGAGAAGTCTACCAACGATGCTTCCTCAGTTTCAACATCCCAAAGGATTTCTTGTAGGCCCCAAAGCCATATTTCTATTAACTATGAAAATAATTTCCTCCATTCTTCATTACTTACACGTCGACAGGACGTACGCATGACGGAAAATTTTTTCCAATATAGTGAGAGTGGTAAAGCATTTCATTGTAGCTCACTCTTAAGGAAACATCAGATAATCCATTTAGGAGAGAAACAATATGAATGTGATACATGTGGAAAAGTCTTTAATCAGAAGCGATACCTTGAACGCCATCGTAGATGTCACACTGGTGAGAAACCTTACAAGTGTAATGAGTGTGGCATGAACTTCGGTCGGCCGTCAATCCTTGCACGCCATCGTAGACTTCATACTGTAGAGAAACCTTCCAAGTGTGATGAGTGTGGCAGGACCTTTGGTCAAAATTCAGCCCTTGTATTTCATAAGGCAATTCATACCGGAATGAAATCTTACAAGTGTAATGAATGTGGCAAGGTTTTTAAATACCCATCAATCCTTGCATTTCATCGTAGATTTCATACTGGAGCGAAACCTTACCCATGTGAAAAATGTGACAAAGGTTTCAGTCGGAAATTAGAACTTAAAAGACATAGGGAAATTCATGGAGAGAAACGATGCCAATGTAAGGTCTGTGACAAGGCTTTCAGGGTTCCTTCACACCTGACACAACATACTAGAACTCACACTGGAGAGAAACCTTACAGGTGTAATGAATGTGGCAAGTTTTTCAGTCAAAAATCAACCCTTGCATGTCATCGTAGAGTTCATACTGGAGAGAAACCTTACAAGTGTACTGAATGTGGCAAGTGTTTTAGTCAAAAATCAACCCTTGCATGTCATCATAGAGTTCATACTGGAGAGAAACCTTACCAATGTGAAGGATGTGACAAAATTTTCAGGTGGAAACAAGACCTTGGAATTCATAAAAGAATTCATACTGGAGAGAAACCATACCAATGTAAGGTTTGTGACAAGGCTTTCAGGCGTGATTCGCACCTGACACGCCATATGAGAGTTCACACTAGAGAGAAACCTTAGAAGTGTAATGAAGGCCGGGCGCGGTGGCTCACGCCTGTAATCCCAGCACTTTGGGAGGCCGAGGCGGGTGGATCACGAGATCAAGAGATCGAGACCATCCTGGTCGACATCGTGAAACCCCGTCTCTACTAAAAATACAAAAAATTAGCTGGGCACGGTGGCGCGTGCCTGTAATCCCGGCTACTCGGGAGGCTGAGGCAGGAGAATTGCCTGAACCCAGGCGGCGGAGGTTGCGGTGAGCCGAGATCGCGCCATTGCACTCCAGCCTGGGTAAGGAGCGAAACTCCGTCTCAAAAAAAAGAAAAACAAAAAAGAAGAAGAAAGTATTGATTCAGACAAGGGAACCTATTTTACTGCACTTGTGATTAAAAAGTTGACTCAAGGCACACGTGGTGTCGCCGGTGCTGCCTCCCGCTCGTCCCAGACCCAGCGCCTGCCGTCATGGCTCCTGGCCAGCTCGCCTTGTTCAGTGTCTCTGACAAAACTGGCCTTGTGGAATTTGCAAGAAACCTGACCTCTCTCGGTTTGAATCTGGTCGCTTCCGGAGGGACTGCAAAAGCTCTCAGGGATGCTGGTCTGGCAGTCAGAGATGTCTCTGAGTTGACAGGATTTCCTGAAATGTTGGGGGGACGTGTGAAAACTTTGCATCCTGCAGTGCATGCCGGAATCCTGGCTCGCAATATCCCAGAAGCTAAAGCTGACATGGCCAGACTTGATTTCAATCTTATAAGAGTTGTTGCCTGCAATCTCTATCCCTTTGTGAAGACAGTGGCTTCTCCAGGTGTAACTGTTGAGGAGGCTGTGGAGCAAATTGACATTGGTGGAGTAACCTTACTGAGAGCTGCAGCCAAAAACCACGCTCGAGTGACAGTGGTGTGTGAACCTGAGGACTATGTGGCAGTGTCCACAGAGATGCAGAGCTCCGAGAGCAAGGACACCTCCTTGGAGACTAGACGCCAGTTAGCCTTGAAGGCATTCAGTCATACGGCACAATACGATGAAGCAATTTCAGATTATTTCAGGAAACAGTACAGCAAAGGCATATCTCAGATGCCCTTGCGGTATGGAATGAACCCTCATCAGACCCCTGCCCAGCTGTACACAGCGAAGCCCAAGCTTCCCATCACAGTTCTAAATGGAGCCCCTGGATTTATAAACCTGTGCGACGCTTTGAATGCCTGGCAGCTGGTGAAGGAACTCAGAGAGGCGTTAGGTATTCCAGCCGCTGCCTCTTTCAAACACGTCAGCCCAGCAGGCGCTGCTGTTGGAATTCCACTCAGTGAAGATGAGGCCAGAGTCTGCATGGTCTTTGATCTCTATAAAACCCTTACACCCATTTCAACGGCATACGCACGAGCAAGAGGGGCTGATAGGATGTCGTCATTTGGCGATTTTGTGGCATTGTCTGACGTTTGTGATGTACCAACTGCAAAAATTATTTCCAGAGAAGTCTCTGATGGTATAATTGCCCCAGGATATGAAGAAGAAGCCTTGACAATACTTTCCAAAAGGAAAAATGGAAACTACTGTGTTCTTCAGATGGACCAGTCTTACAAACCAGATGAAAATGAAGTTCGAACTCTCTTCGGTCTTCATTTAAGCCAGAAGAGAAATAATGGTGTCGTCGACAAGTCATTATTTAGCAATGTTGTCACCAAGAATAAAGATCTGCCAGAGTCCGCCCTCCGAGACCTCATCGTAGCCACCATTGCTGTCAAGTACACTCAGTCCAACTCCGTGTGTTACGCCAAGAACGGGCAGGTTATCGGCATTGGAGCCGGACAGCAGTCTCGTATACACTGCACCCGCCTTGCAGGAGATAAGGCAAACTACTGGTGGCTTAGACACCATCCACGAGTGCTCTCGATGAAGTTTAAAACAGGAGTGAAGAGAGCAGAAATCTCCAATGCCATCGATCAATACGTGACTGGAACCATTGGCGAGGATGAAGATTTGATAAAGCGGAAGGCCCTGTTTGAGGAAGTCCCTGAATTACTCACTGAGGCAGAGAAGAAGGAATGGGTTGACAAACTGAGTGAAGTTTCTGTCAGCTCTGATGTCTTCTTCCCTTTCAGAGATAATGTAGACAGAGCTAAAAGGAGTGGTGTGGCGTCCATCGCGGCTCCGTCCGGCTCTGCTGCTGACAAAGTTGTGATTGAGGCCTGCGATGAACTGGGAATCATCCTCGCTCAGACGAACCTTCGGCTCTTCCACCACTGATTTTATCACACCCTGTTTTATGGTTTGCTTATATGTAGGTGAAGAGTCACACGTGAAACTTGGAGAATAACTTTTTAAAAAAATAAAACAGTACATCTTCATCACTAAAAAAAAAAAAAAAAAAAGTTGACTCAAGACTCAAGTATTAGACATAAAGTGGGAATATCATATTCCTTGATGTCCATCTTCCTCAGGAAGAGTAGAGAGGATGAACCAAACTCTCAAAAGTCACCTAAATTAGTCCTAGAAATCTGGTTACCCCAAACTACATACCTTCCCATTGCACTGTTAAGAAATGAGAACTGCCCCTTGGAATGACATTGACCTATCGCCTTGTGTAATGTACGAGTTGCCCTACTTACATTTCACCACTGTGCTTCCTACATTTGAAAAATAAAGATCAGTTTCTCATAAATTACATATTTGGTCTCTCCTCTATCTTTTCTTCTCCTAAAACCAGAGGTCTTCTAGCACAGGCACCACCCCTGGAATTCCCAGTACACCAGCAGCAACCTGGAGACCATGTTTTCTTTTTCTTTTTTCCCCTGAGACAGAGTCTCACTCTGTTACCCAGGCTAGAGTGTACTGGCGGGATATCTACTCACTGCAACCTCTTCCTCTTGGGTTCAAGTGATTCTCCTGCCTCAGCCTCCTGAGTAGCTGGGACTACTGGTGCACGCCACAACGCCAGGCTAATTTGTTTAATTTTTAGTAGCAACTAGGTTTCACTGTGTTAGCCAGGATGGTATCAAACTCCTGACCTCATGATCCACCTGCCTCAGCCTCCCAACCTGCTGGGATTACAGGTGTGAGCCACCACGCCTGGCTGAGACCACGTTTTCATGAAAAGGTGGAAAGAAAAGAAGCTTGAGCCAGCTTGGGAGGGACCCTACCTTGTGTCTCTAACCACTGCGACTGCAGTCCATACCCGAGTCGAGAAAGCATCATTGGTTCCAGAATCATGGGCTACCGTTTCAGGAAGTAATTCTACCAAAATGAAGCTAAGAAAAATCTAACCTTCCTGTATTTACTGTTCTGTTACTTTTTCCTAGCCAGTAGTTAGCTATTTCATCATTAATGTAACCAGATCAAGCTCAACCTGAATTATGACTTTTGATGCTGGTTTAGTCATGCCCTGCAGTAATTTACAGAACCAAAGACAGCTTACTGCTTCTGAGAAGTATCTCTGCCCTTCCTGAACCTCCTGACATTGGAAGGATATATTGGATTCTTGCACAGATCATAATCCCGAGAGAAGCAGTTGTGTTAGCTGGTGGGAATGGGATTCTTGTCGTTCCCGAACAGATTCCCTCTGTTCTACTTGGTCCAGTGTCCTATGGAGCACTAAAGGTCTTGGTGGAACTGTTCCCACAAGCCTTTGCCAGTCCTTAAGACCATTTATTCATTTCACCAAAGGGGTCGCTTTTCCCAATTGTTGATACAACCAATGTAGTCCTGTACAGCTTACTAACACTATTGCAACATTTCAAAATACCTGTCTTTCATTAGGTTGTATTTATGGTAGAGGGGCCAACACCTCAGGAAAGGACCCTAGGGGCAGCGTTGAAATACGTTTTGTTGCTCCTTCACCACCTCTATCCCATCCTCCTCATACTGTGCCCCCACATACCTAGTGCCAAGACCAAAGTAGACATAGTAGAGGTAAAAGATTTAAAGCAAAGTTTAACCATTGAGACGGTACCAAGTTGCAAACGCCCGGCCGGAATGGATTAAACATTCCATTTGCACTTTAAACAAAAGTGATTGTTGGCTTGTGCGCTTGGTAGACCAGAGGCCCAAATAGTCCCTTTTCCACTTGGATGGTCCTCTAGTCAACCAGACATAAACTGTACGGTAGCTCTTTTTCAAGACTCCACAACCCGGAGTAATGAATAGTGCCAAACTCTCTCTGCTATTTTCTGAAGTTCAGCACCCTGTGGGGCAGCCCCCGAGGGCCGTCCAGCTTCCAGCTTCCAAGACCAGTTTTGCCTCGTGTCTGTCATGACAGGAAGAGAACTTGGCATTCCTTGGAAAGTCCACAGGATGCAGTGAGATCAAGTCTTTCCAAGAGTTTACCCCTCAGTCTGCCCTTATCCATCCTGGATCGGATGTCTGCTGCTAATGTGTTGGACTTTGATCAGACACTGCCAAATGACCGAAATGGTACTTGCAATCTAATTCAATTGGCTATCCCTTTCACCCTGGCATTTCATCCACCAAAGAAAATAACAGCTAAGCATGGCTGTACAAAGAGTGTTCCTTGTGTCTTTTGATCCTAGTGTTTATATAGATGCCATTGAGGTGCCATGGGGAGTAACACATAAATTTAAAGCTCGGAGTCAATTAGCTGAACGTTTTGAGTCATTATTTGGGATAGAAAGTGTTACTAAAAATGTAGACTGGATGAATTATATTTATTACAACCAGCAACAATTTGTTAATTATACAAGAGATGCAATTAAAGGAATAGCTGAGAAGTTAGGATCCACCTGGGAAAACAATAGCATTAGACATGATATTAGCAGAGAAAGGTGGAGTTTGCTTCATGATTGAAGCTCAATGTTGTACTTTCATCCCTAATAACACTGCCCCGGATGGAACTATAACTCAGAAAGCAGAGGCGGTGGGAGCGAGGCCGAGAGATGCACACGTCCGGCCCGGCCCCACCCTCTGCTGGTTCTGAGGGGCAAGGTCTCTCCGCCTCTCGCCCCGCCCCTACATGGCCCAGGCCCCGCCCACCTGCCCACGGGCCGCTCAGGCGTGGCTTCGGTCCTGCGCAGTTTCGCGCAAACCCGGAAACGGATGGCGTAGAGTGAAGCTCCCACCGCGGCCCGTGAGTTTTACTCTTTCGTATTAACTCTGCGCTTCCCAGGTCCCAAGCTGATCTGTATCTGGGTCGTGGGGACCCATAGACCTGGAAATTGTCTCGCATCTTCCTTCACGCAGAGCAAATTGAGACTCCCTGAGAGTCCGGGGGTCGCTTCCTTTTGGGCTGAAAGTCGCCCGAGGCTGGTCCCCACCCGGTTTTTCTGCTATGGAGCAATATATACACGTTCTGTCGCATAGTTTTCCTGCTCAAAACCTTCTTCTGACTCCTCCCGCCCCTCGCTTTTTGAAGTCCTCACCCGAGAGGTGGATTCCCGCCCTGGGCGCCCTAAACCCTCATGGGTCCCTGGAGTGCAGCGCCGCGGTCCCAGTCCCGGGGAGGCCGCGTCCTCTGCCTGGTCCTGGGATACCGCAGACCCCCACTCTTGTAAGACTAAGGCGCCATCGCCCCACACTTCCCTCCTCGTGAGGGGCCTGCGGCTCCTCAGATCTCCCCTCCGCAGTCACCGCTTTTCCTGCGTCCGCACTGGGGAGGTGCCCGGGGCCTGGACACGGGATGTTCTTGCCTGCCCAGCTCCGGCCTCTGTAAAAATGTGCTTCTCCGGTATGCAGGCGTCTTACTCCAAACCCTCCGTGATTGTGTGGGCCAAAGACATCAGGAGATAGAGAGCAATAGGAAACCTGAGTCTGAGAAAAGAGGAATGAGAAACACCCATAACAGATGGCAAAGTAGAGGATGGTTGAGGGATTTGCCAAGAGATAGCAAAAGTGGAAAAACAAAAAAAAGGAGGAGAAAAGCAACTGGAGAAATGTAGAGAAAAGCGAGATGCACAGAGAGATGAAGGACAGCAAGGTAGGGATGGGGCAGCAAAGAGGGAGGCTCATGAGAGTGAGGGAGACGAGGAGGGATTTGGAGCCGGGGCAGACAGAGCAGAGGGTGCTGGTGGCAAGGAGAACAGAGGGAACCACAGCAGGGAGGACACCTGGGGACGTGGGGTGCCAGAGAGTTGGGGACGGGGGTAGAGCAGGGAAGAGAGAATTTAACAGGGAGAGCAGAGGAGGGGCAGAGAGGGGAGAAGAGGCAGAAATATATAGAGATTGAGGACGACTGGGGAGAAGGAGCAACAAGAGGTTAAATAAGATGGGAGGATGGAGCAGAAAAGGTGGAAGAGAAGGAATAGAGGGGAGAAGGGGATAAACAGCAGGAGAGGAGAGGGGTACAAAGTGAGGAGCAGAATCCCAGGGAAAAAGAAAAGAGCTAGAGGCTGGGCGTGGTGGCTCACACCTGTCATCCCAGCACTTTGGGAGGCCAAGGCGGGTGGATCACCTGAGGTTCAGAGTTCGAGCCCAGCCTGACCAACATGGAGAAATCTCATCTCTACTAAAAATACAACATTAGCTGGGCGTGGTGGCTCATGTCTGTAATCCCAGCTACTACAGGGGCTGAGGCAGGAAAATTGCTTGAACCTGGGAGGTGGAGGTTGCAGGAAAAAACAAACCAAGAACAACAACAACAACAACAACCACAAGAGCTAGAGAGAGAAGGGGAGAATGAGAGAGATGTGCAGAACTGGGGAGGGATGCAGAGTAATGAAGAAAGAGGGGTGGGCGCAGTGGCTCCCGCCTGTAATCCCTGCACTATAGGAGACTGAGGCAAGGGGATTGATGGAGTGCAGGAGTTCCAGACCAGCCTGGGCAGCATAGTGAGACCCCATCTCTGACACTCTTTTTTTTGTTGTTGTTGTTTTTGTTTTTGTTTTTTGAGACGAAGTTTTGCTGTCGTTACCCAGACTGGAGTGCAATGGCGGGATCTCGGCTCGCCGCAACCTCTGCCGCCTGGGTTCAGGCAATTCTCTTGCCTCAGCCTCCTGAGTAGCTGGGACTACAGGCACGTACCACCATGCCCAGCTAATTTTTCGTATTTTTGGTAGAAACAGGGTTTCACCATGTTGACCAGGATGGTCTCCATCTCTTGACCTTGTGATCCACCCACCTCAGCCTCCCAAAGTGCTAGGATTACAGGCGTGAGCCACCACGCCAGGCCAGTTTTTTTTTTTTTTTTTTTTCTGAGACAGAGTTTCGCTCTCGTTACCCAGGCTGGAGTGCAATGGCGCGATCTCGGCTCACCGCAACCTCCGCCTCCTGGATTCAGGCAATTCTCCTGCCTCAGCCTCCTGAGTAGCTGGGATTACAGTCACGCGCCACCATGTCCAGCTAATTTTTTGTATTTTTAGTAGAGACGGGGTTTCACCATGTTGACCAGGATGGTCTCCATCTCTTGACCTTGTGATCCACCCGCCTCGGCCTCCCAAAGTGCTGGGATTACAGGCCTGAGCCACCACGCCCAGCATTTTTTTTTTTTTTTTTTTTGAGATGGAATCTCACTGTGTCACCCAGGCTGGAGTGCAATGGCATGATCTTGGCTCACTGCAACCTCTGCCTCCCCGGTTCAAATGATTCTCCTGCCTCAGCCTCCCAAGTAGCTGGGATTACAGGTGCCTGCCACCATACCTAGCTAATTTTTTGTATTTTTAGTAGAGTTGGGGTTTCACTGTGTTGCCCAGGCTGGACTCAAACTCCCGACCTTGTTATTTGCCCGCCTCTGCCTCCCAAAGTGTTGGGATTACAGGCCTGAGCCACTGTGCTTGGCTGTCCGTCAATTCTTATTCCTTATAATGCTGTGTATTTTCTTGACCTCAGACATCAGAAGGTAGTGATCTTAACGTATTTCATTTCTTATATTGTGTGCTGGTGGCAAGTAGAAGTTATGGCTTTTTTCTTAAGAGGAAATTGTTTAGAATTCTGCGGGCTGTATAAATGGACTTATTATGTGCTTGCTGGTTTTTTTTTTTTTTTGAGACGGAATTTCACTCTTGTTACGTAGACTGGAGTGCAATGGCGTGATCTTGGCTCATCGCAACCTCAGCCTCCTGGGTTCAGGCAATTCTCCTGCCTCAGCCTCCAGAGTAGCTGGGACTACAGGCGCGCACCACCATGCCCAGCTAATTTTTGTATTTTTAGTAGAGACGGTGTTTCACCTTGTTGACCAGGATGGTCTCCATCTCTTGACCTTGTGATCCACCCGCCTTGGCCTCCCAAAGTGCTGGGATTACAGGCGTGAGCCACCATGCCCGGCCTTGCTTGCTGGTTTTATCATGGGTTAGAATATTTTGCTAGTTTTATCATGGGTTAGAATATTTTGCTAATTAATTTACATGATTTTACATATGGCTTTTTGGTATCTGGTATGCAGTATAACTGACACACTCTACACAGTAATGTCACAAAGTGCCACTGGGTGCTGTGGGTCACACGTGTAATTTTTGGATTTTGGGAGGCCAAGGTAGGTGAATCACTTGAGGTCCGAAATTTGACACAAGTCTGGCCAACAAGGTGAAACCCTATCTCTACTAAAAATGCAAAAAATTGGGAGAGGCGAGGTCAGAAAAAAAATAAAATTTAAAAAACATGCAAAAAATTATCCAGGCATGGTGGTGCATGCCTGTAATCACAGCTACTCAGGAGGCTGAGGCAGGAGAATTGCTTGCATGGGAGGTTGTGCCATTGCACTCTAGGCTGATGTAACAGAGTGACAAAAAAATAAAAAAACAATTAAAAAAAAAAATCGCAATGTGCCTTTTCTGCATGGATATAGGTAATTTTATTCAGAAAAAACATTTATTAACTTTTTTTGTTTTTTTGTGACGGAATCTCACTTTGTCGCCCAGGCTGGAGTGCAGTGGTGAAATCTCAGCTCATTGAAACCTCTGACTCTTGGGTTGAAGCAATTCTCCTGCGTCAGCCTCCTGAGTAGCTGGGATTACAGGTGTGCGCCACCACACAGTTAAATTTTGTAATCTTCTCAGTGCTATGATTGTGTGACAATACAGAATGTCCATTGATTTGGTTGAGCTGACATGAGCTCGTTGTGGATTATTTACCAATGTAGTATATGGTGTGGTCCATTAGCATTTATTTGTATACGGTAAACATGCTGTCAATAGGAAGAATATTTATTTTTCTTTTCACTGATGTGACAGTGATATGTTTTTGCAAACTGTTACACACTTTATGGTCACAGTGGAAAAATATTCTGTGCTTTAGCCTCACACACGCCGGTGCCCTGTCAGTGTTTTCTCATGATACTGGAAATAGGCTTCCGTAGAGACATGATTTGAAGTACTTGCTATTGCCCTTTATTTATTAAAGAATCTTACTTTTATGTGTGTTTCTAAACTTTGAAGATCGTGCTTGGGAAGTTTAAAATAAGTATTGTTTTTTGTGTCATATTTACACATTTCAGGATTATTTACCATGTCTACCTAATTGGAAACCTATTGGTGTTCATATTTTGTAGACATCTCTTCTAAATCCCAGCTATTCGGAGGCTGAGGCAGGAGAGTCGCTTCAATCCGGAAGGCCGCGGTTGCAGTGAGCCGAGATCGCGCCACCTTACTCTCTAGCCTTGGGGACAGAGCAAGACTCCGTCTCAGAAAGAGAAAAAAAGTAAAAAGTAAATAAGATAAAGTAATAGATCTCTTCCACAAATGTGCTGAGACAACTAACTGGATATCGACATGGAAAAGAATAACATTAAAAATTTTATTTAAAAAAGTTTTAAAAAAAAAAGAGAGAGATGAGGAAGGGAGCCCAGACTGGCCGGACCCAGAGGCTCAGTGATCCTCCCCCGGCTGCTTCCCGAGTAGCTGGAACCTGAGGCTCCCGCCCTGCAGTGTTTAAGCAGCAGGTGGTGACCTCCTCCCGGGCCTGAGCACTCCGCCCCGCATCCCAGGCCTTGACCCTAAGACAGTCTCTGAAGCTGAGCACAGGGTGAACACTCCCTCCCGAGTGAACGGAAAATAGAAAGGGAGAGAATTTCTATTCTGCTCTGTGGGCCGCCAACCTGAAATCGTACGTTCCGCCCACCTAGGGCCTTGCATTTCAAGCCTTCCTGGCCGGTCTTCTCACCAAACCCTGAAAAATAAAGGCGCTGGGAGGGAGCGTGAGAGACGCACAGGTTCAACCCCGTCGGGTCCTCTGCGATTTCTAAACGGCAAGGTCTCTCCGCCTCGGGCCCCGCCCGCCTGCGCGTGGGCCCCGCCCGCCTGCGCGTGGGCCCCGCCCGCCTGCGCGTGGGCCCCGCCCGCCTGCGCGTGGGCCCCGCCCGCCTGCGCGTGGGCCCCGCCCGCCTGCGCGTGGGCCCCGCCCAGGCTGGCTTCCTTCCCGCGTGCGCAGATTCGCACAAACCGGAAGCGGATCTCGTGGAGGGGAGGTCACGCCGCAGCTTGTGAGTTTCGCTGTGTCTTGTAAAGTCTGCCTTTCCGAGGTCCCCGGGTTCTGTACCTCGGACGTGGGGTCCCCACAGACTTGGAAATCTCCCCCATCTTCCTTCACCCAGAGCAAATTGAGACATTCTCGTGAGAGTCCGGGGGTCGCTTCCTTTAAGGTTGAAAGTCTCCCTGAGGTTGGTCCCGTCCCCGGTCTTTCCACCATAGGGCAATGTGTACACTGCCTATCGCGAAGTTTTCCTGCTCAAAACCTTTTTCTGAGGGCCGGGCGCGGTGGCTCACGCCTGTAATCCTAGCACTTTGGGAGGCCGAGGCGGGTGGATCACCTGAGGTCAGGAGTTCCAGAGCAGCCTGGCCGTCATGGAGAAACCCCATCTTTCAAAACAAAACAAAACAAGAAAAACCTTTTTCTGACTCCTCCCGCCCCGCGCTTTTTAAAGTCCTCACCCTAGAGGTGGATTCCCGCCCTGGGCGCCTCCCACCCTCGCCCTAGTCGGCTTCTGGAGCACAGCGCCGCGGCCCCAGTCCCGCCTGGGGAGGTCGCTCCCCTGCCTGGTCCCGGGATCCTGCAGACCCCACCCTTGTCTTAAGGCCCCGTCGCCCCCACACTCCCTCCTTGTGCCGGGCCCTGCTGCTGCCCAGGTCTCCCCTCCGCAGTCACCGCTTCCCCTGAGCCCGCGTTGGGGAGGTGCCCAAGGTCTATCCTGTGACACGGGGTGTTCTTGCCCGCCCAGCTCCAGACCCTGGAAAATGCGCTTATCGGGGATGCAGGCGTCCTACTCCAAACCCTCCTGTGATTTTGTGGGCCAAAGGGATCAGGAGACAGAGAAGGCAGGAGAAAACCTGAGACAGAGAAAAGAAGGAGAGACACTGGGAACAGATGGCAAAGTAGAATATGGTTGAGGGATTTGCCAAGAGACAGCAAAAGTGGGAAAAAAAAAAGAGAAGAAAAGCAACTGGAAGAATGTAGAGAAAAGCGAGAGGTACAGAGATGAAGGAAGCAAGGTAGGGATGGGGCAGCAAAGAGGGAGGCTCACGAGAGTGAGGGAGAGGAGGAGGGACTTGGAGCCGGGGCAGACAGAGCAGAGGGAACCACAGCACGGAGGACACCTGCGGGTGTGGGGTGCCAGAGAGTGGGGACGGGGGTATAATGGGGAGAGCAGTGGAGGCGCAGAGATGGGAGAAGAGGCGGAAACATACTGAGATTGAACGACAAAGAGGCTAAATAAATTGGGAGGATGGAGCAGAAGTGATGGACGAGAAGGACTAGAGGGGAGAAGGGAATAAACAGCAGGAGAGGAGAGGGGTACAAAGTGAGGAGCAGAATCCCAGGGAAAAAGAAACAAGAGCGAGAGAGAGAAGGGGGAATAAGAGATATGTACAGAATTAGGGAGGGCAACAGTAACAAAGGGGCTGGGCGCAGTGGCTGCCGCCTGTTATCCCAGCACTTTAGGAGACTGAGGCAAGGGGATATTTTTTTTTTTTTCTGAGTCGGAATCTTGCTCTTGTTACCCAGGTTGGAGTACACGGCGCAATCTTGGCTCTCTACAACCTCGGCTTCCTGGGTTCAAGCGATTATCTTGCCTCAGCCTCCCGAGTAGCTGGTTTTACAGGCATGCGTACCACGCCTGGCTAATTTTTGTATTTTTAGTAGAGACGGGGCTTTTTCCGTGTTGGCCAGGCTGCTCTTGACCTCCTGACGTCCTTATCTGCCTGCCTCGGCCTCCCAAAATGCTGGGATTGCAGGCATGAACCACCGCACCTGGCCTAGACAAGGGGATTTCTTTCTTTCTTTCTTTCTTTCTTTCTGCAATAATTTCAGTCTTAAGGTTATACCTGAAAGGGGGATTTCTTGAGTCTAGGAGTTTGAGGCCAACCTGGGCAACATAGTGAGACCCCAATCTCTGCCAAAAAAAGAAAACAAATTAACTGGGCGTGATGGTGTGCATTTGTAATCTCAGCTACTCTGGAGGCCAGGGCAGGAGAATGAATCACTTGAGCACAGGAGGTCCAGGCTGCAGTGAACCGAGATTATGCCACTGTACTGCAGCATGGTCAAGAGAGTGGGACCCTGTCTCAAAAAACAAACAAACAAACAAACAAAAAAACAAAGGCAGTTTAGTTGAGTGGGTGAGTTCATTGGGTATGATTAGTTGTGACATGTTGGCTTCTGTGTATATAATCTACTAACTTAAAACTCGTTGAAATTCTACAGATGGAGAATTTTAACATTTCTGTCTATAAGACTTGTACTTTGTATAAATCTTGCCATCAGAGGTTAGCTTCCACTTGGAATCCCTGTTCAGCCAGAGGGCAGTGTCTTATTCAGTTTTTTTTTTTTTTTTTTTTAAAGATGGGGTTTCACCATGATGGCCAGGCTCTTGAACTCCTGACCTCATATGATCCACCCACCTCAGCCTCCCAAAGTGCTAGGATTACAGGCATGAGCCACCGTGCCCGGCTAGTTTTGTTTTTTTTTAAGACTGAGTCTTACTGTGTCACCTAGGCTGGAGGGCTGGAGTGCAGTGGCCCAATCCCGGCTCACTGCAACCTCCACCTCCCGGGTGGAAGCCATTTTTCTGCTTCAGTCAGCTAAGTGCTGGGACTCCAGGCGCCCACTGCCAGGCCTGGCTCATTTTTGTATTTCTGGTAGAGACGGGGTTTCACTATGTTGGTCAGGCTGGTCTTGAACTCCTGATATCGTGATCCACCTGCCCCGGCCTCCCAAAGTGCTGGGCTTACAGGGTTGAGCCACCGTGCCCGGCCTGTAAGTGACTCAGTTGTGAGTCACTGTCTTCCCTTTTCCCAGGCTGGGGTAGGAAGTTGGACAGTAAAGTGGGGGGAAAAAAAATCACTTTGTGTTATTACATAATACTTCTAATTTAATTAACTAATATTTTGAGACAGGGTCTGGCTCAAATGTTCAGGCTGGAGTGCAGTGGCGCGATCTCTAACTGCAGCCTCAGCCTCCTAAGTCTGCCGAGTAGCTGGGACCACAGGCATAAGCCACCAATTTCAGCTAGTTTTTGTATTTTTTTTTTTTTTTTGTAGAAACCAGGTTTCACTATGTTTCCCAGGCTGGTCTGGAAATCTTGGGCTCTAAGGATCCTTCTGCCTTGGCCTCCCAATGTACTGGGATTACAGGGATGAGCCACTGCACCTAGCCTACATAGCACTTTTTGAAGGGACATCAAGCTGGGCATGGTGGCTAACACCTGTAATCTTATCACTTTGGGAGACCGAGGTGAGTGGATCACGTAAGGTCAGGAGTTCATGACCAGTCTGGCCAACATGGTGAAACTCTGTCTCTACTAAAAATACAAAAGTTAGCTTGGCGTGGTGGCACGCACCTGTAGTCCTAGCTACTTGGGAGTCTGAAGCAGAAGAATCACTGTAACCTGGGAGGTAGATGTTGCAGTGAGCCACAATCCTGCCACTGCACTGCATCCTGGGTGGCAGAGTGCGGAACACTATCTCAAAACAACAACAACAAAAATGACATAAAAAACAAAAGGGACATCAAAAGTGCTTTTGTTCTCATTGTGTAATAGATTTCCTTTTTCTTCTTTCTGGTTTCTCTTCATTTCTTTCTTTCTTTATTGTTTTTTGCAGTTTGAGTTAGAGATGAGTCTTAGTGTTAAACATTTCTTTTTTAATACATAATCACTTCTGAAAGATGCCTTTGTGGTATCCTGTAATCAGCTCACATCATTCTTTTCTGTACATGTGTATGTTCCAGTTATTTTCCTGTTGACCCCAGAATTTGTTGGATTTTTTTTTTTAACAATTTCAAAATCATTTCTGTTTGAAATAGTTGCATCCGGTTTAGATCGAGGTCTGAATGCTTTCTAGTCTTCATTATTTATTGGAAACCTTTGGTACCTAAGACATAAAAGTTTGATTGTTTTTTTTTAAAGAAGTGACTTGCCACTGAAAAAAGTTTGATTGTTAAAGTACGTCCTCGGTAAAGATGTCGGTGACCTTTTACCTTAATATCAAAATGTAGTTTAACCAGTTAGTCTATTTTTCAATTTACTTTCCTTATGTCATATGTTAAAATCTTGAGCTGTGAGCTTTTTTTTTTTTTGAGATGGAATGTCACTCTGTCTCCCAGGCTGCAATGGCATGATCTCGGCTCACTGTAACCTCCGCCTCCCGGGTTCTAATGATTTTCCCGCCTCAGCCTCCTGAGTAGCTGGGATTACAGACGTCCACCAACACAACAGGCTAATTTTTGTATTTTTAGTAGAGATGGGGTTTCACCATGTTGGTCAGGCTGGTCTTGAACTCCTGACCTCGTGATCCACCAGCCTCAGCCTCCCAAGGGAGCCACCGCACCTGGCCTAAGCTGTGAGCTATTAAGTGCATGTTTCCTTCAATGCCTTCTGGTTCATTCTAGACAAATGTCGAAAGATGGGCTGGATTGGTATGGAACTCTGTTCCAAAAGTACCCATGTATTCTCTTCTATTTTTTAATTTTTTTTTTTTTAGACGGCGTTTCGCTCGTTACCCAGGCTGGAGTGCAATGGCGCGATCTCGGCTCACCGCAACCTCCGCCTCCTGGGTTCAGGCAATTCTCCTGCCTCAGCCTCCTGAGTAGCTGGGATTACAGGCACGCACCACCATGCCCAGCTAATTTTTTGTATTAGTAGAGACGGGGTTTCACCATGTTGACCAGGATGGTCTCGATCCCTTGACCTCATGATCCACCCGCCTCGGCCTCCCAAAGTGCTGGGATTACAGGCGTGAGCCACCGCTCCTGGCCTCTTTTTTTTTTTTTTTTAAACTGAGTTTTCCTTTTTTTATCCAGGCTTGAGTGCAATGGCACGATCTCGGCTCACTATAACCTCCACCTCCTGGGTTCAAGCGATTCTCCTGCCCCAGCCTCCCAAGTAGCTGGAATTACAGGCACTCATTACAATGCCTGGCTAGTTCTTTGTATTTTTAGTAGAGATGGGGTGTCACCATGTTGGCCAGCCTAGTCTTGAACCTCTGATCTCAGGTGATCCACCCACCTCGAACTCCCAAAGTACTGGGATTACAGGCATGAGCCACCTTGCCTGGCCACTCTTGTATTCTTGATTGAAAAATTTTGCTTATGTCTTAGTTCTATAGCTGACCTTTTTTTTTTTTTTTCTTACCATTTTCGAGGACAACAGCTGTGTGTTCACACTTCTCCATTTTATAAATGTTACTGTAATTTTCTCATAAGGAAGAATTAAATTTTGGGAATCAGTGGCCTCAGAACCTTGCAAAAGAAGTCTCTTTAGTCCAGGTATATGAAAGATGGTTCTCTAGTTTTCAAGGATAGGGTGATAAAGGCCAACCCTTCCCGTTAGCCATTCCGGGCTGGTAATGTAACTATTCAGGGACACCTTCTCACTCATCTCAGACCTTCTCAGGGTAACTTGGTGTGAATGTCTCCCTCTTTGAGCCTCAGTGACTCTCCCTACAACTTGGAGATGAGAGGCTAGACCAGAAAAGCTCAACCTGAGTGACCCTGGCCCCGGACATGATTGGCAGAATAGAGGGTGTGCTGGGTGTGGCTTTTCTCCTGGGACAGGGGAGTGGCCAGTTGTAATTAGAATTTTTAATGAGATGCAGTATCTAAAAAATGAAGAAAAGAAGCAGAAGAATGAAAAACACAGAGGTGTAGACTCAGACACAGAGACTATGTTCAAACGCCTTTCTCTGTATTCGGATATCACAGCTAAATCCAAAGCGGGTCACGCCGGTCCCTGGTAGGGAGCCCTCCACCGGCTTCCCGTGTTCCCCAGGACGAAAGCCCGACTCCTCAGTGTGGCTCCACAGCCCTGTGTCCAGGGCCCCGGCCAGTGTCCAGCCTCCTCCTGGTAGCCTGTGCTCATCTCATGACTCCCTCTGCCCCAGTCACGTTTGCTTTTCTGTTCCCAAACACCAAAACCTTTCCTGTCTCAAGTCGTTGTCCCTGATCTTATGCTATGTCCCTAAATGATGACGGCCCTGTCCCTTTCTCCTTTTTCAGGTCTAGGCTCAGAGATGTCTCCCATCCCCCCACCCCCGTCTGAAGTTCCCTCTGCCTGTCAGGCTCTGTCACATTACTCAGCTTTTATTATCTCTGCCTCAATCACATCAGAAGCACCATATATATGTTTTTTTCTTTTTTTTGAGAGAGCCTCACTCTATCATCCAGGCTGTGAGAGCAGTCTCGTGATCTTGGCTCACTGCAACCTCTGTCTCCTGGGTTCAAGCAGTTCTTGTGTCTCAGCTTCCGAAGTAGCTGAGATTACATGTGTGTGCCACCGGGCTCATTTTTGTATTTTCCTATTTATTTTATTTTTGAATCTCACTCTGTCACCCAGGCTGGAGTGCACTGGCACGATCTCGACTGACTGCAACCTCTACCTCCCAGGTTAAAGTGATTCTCCTGCCTCAGACTCCCTAGTAGCTGGTATTACAGACACCCACCAAACCCGGCTACTTTTTGTATTTTTGTTAGAGATGGAGTAATTCCTGACCTCGAGTAATCTGCCCGCCTCGTCCTTCCAGAGTGTTAGTATTACAGGCATGAGCCACTGCGCCTGGCACAATTTTTGTATTTTTAGTAGAGACAGAGTTTCACCATGTTGACCAGGCTGGTCTCAAACTCCTGACAGATCAAGTGATCCACCGGCCTCAGACTTCTAAGTAGCTGGGACCACAGACACAGACGTGCACCAGCATGCCTGGCTAAGTTTTTGTGTTGTTGGTAGAGATGGGGTTTCACCACATTGACCAGGCTGGTCTCAAACTCCTGAGCTCAAGCGATCCACCACCTCAGCCTCCCAGCGTTCTGTGAGTACAGGCATGAGCCACCGCACCCAGCCTCTGGCTGGGCTCTGGTGAGGGCTGGGTCTGTGCCCTGAAGGGGAGCTCATTCCAGCCCAGCTCCCCACTGATGCAGTGTGTGTGTGGGCTTCTCCAGGAGGGATGGGGGTTCTGAAGAAAGGAGTCAAAAGATCACTTAGTTTTCCTGCAGGAGTTTATCTTCCCTGGTGCAGTGGGCAGCAGAGGGAACCGTATTTCCTCAGGGTGAGGTCCCCTTTGTATGTGTCGTCGTGTTCCAGGGAGGGGGTGTGTTGATTCCGAGCAATAAAACATATTTTTCACATTCAGGATTGACTTCTGAAGACTCTTGATACGTGAGGAAGAACCCCGGAAGAGGAAGAGGAAAGCAAAGGAGTCAGGGATGGCTCTTCCTCAGGTGAGATGATCTTCTCGGTGGATTGTTCTGTCTCCTTCCTGCTTGCAGTTGGGAATCTTCTCTGAGTGTGAAGCTTCCTGCCTGACAGGTTTGCTGGCGCTCACCCATGCCTTCCCTCAGTCCCTCTCATCTCAACTAGATTCCATCTCTGGTGACCCAGTGACATGAGCTTGGGAAGAGGCTGCACTGGGCATGGTCCTGGGAAGGGCTCTCCCCAGACGTGGATGGAGACGGGGTGTGGGCCCCGTGGTGTCAGGGCTGCTGGGCAGCAGGGAGTGTTCAGGGGCCACGTCTGGATGCGCCGTCAGCTCTCTGTAGAGCAGGAGTGGAGCAGCTGCCCATGGAAGTTACACATTAATGTGCACAGAGTACGTGGTAAATTTCGTGAAAGGAGACCAGTAAGGGGAAGTCTTTTCTGCCTGATTTGATACTACATGTTTAGGTAATTAAGTGAGTGAGTGTGTTTGTGACTCCAAACATCTTACTAATTGAAATGGCAAGTTCATACACAGACATGAATGATACCAGGTGTTTTATTCCATCATTCTTTTAAGCATATGAAACCAACCTAAATAATAGCAGGAGATTCATTAAACCATTCTCAGTGCATTAAGCTCATGGAGACTGTGGTGTTAGTGTGGAGAGGCTTGTGAAACAGGGATTTTTGGTATAAATGGTTATGATTTTTCTCAAATGTGGGAGCAGTACTTCTTTCTTATCCTAAAGGATGGAGCCATATTCTCATTCCACCTATCATCATCATCATCATAATTTATTATTTGAGGTGGAGTCTCCCTCTGTCGCCCAGACTGGAGTGTAGTGGCATGATAGTGGGATGATCTCAGCTCACTGCAAGCTCTGCCTTCAAGGGTCAAGCGATCTTCTGCCTCAGCCTTGCCTGTAGCTGGGGTTACAGGCATGTGCCACCACGGCCGGCCAATTTTTAATAGTTTTAGTAGAGATGGGATTTCACCATGTTGGCCAGGCGAGTCTCAAACTTCTGACCTCAGGTGATCCACCCGCCTCAGCCTACCAGGGTGTTGGGATTACAGGTGCAAGCCACTGTGCCCAGCCCCACAAATTATTCTTAAATACATATTTTTATATTTAAACACCGCATGATGTACATATTAGTTTTGTGGTGAAGCTCCAAGCAAAGCTGCAGCTTAGCCCCTTGGCCAGAAAGCACCTCCTTTCCCTCCACCCTCCTTCCGACTTCACTGGGGAGACACTCAGGTTAGCTGTGCGTCAGGTGTCATTGCAAGTCACGTCCATGTGTACTTCTGTATCGTTATGAGACTTTAGAAAAAATTCTGCAGTAAATTAAAACAATTGAATATTCCTTTCCTTGAGGTTTGGGTCTGTGTGAGGGCTCGTTACAGAAGTGATCTCATGTCATCAGAGATTGTTGTGCAGATTATTTCATCACTGTGGTATTAAGGCCAGTACTCAGTAGTTAGTTAGTTAGTTAGTTATTTTTAAACGTACTTTACGTTCTGGGGTACGTGCGCAGAACGTGCAGGTTTGTTACATAGGTATACACATGCCGTGGTGGTTTGCTGCATCCACCACCCCGTCATCTACATTAGCTATTTCTCCTAATGCTATCCCTCCCCTCTCCCCCCGTCCCCTGACAGGCCCCATTGTGTGATGTTTCCCTCTCGGTTTCCATATGTTCTCATTGTTCAACTCCCACTTTTGAGTGAGAACATGTGGTGTTTGGTTTTCTCTTCGTGGGTTAGTTTGCTTAGAAAGATGGTTTCCAGCTTCATCCATGTCCCTGCAAAGGACATGAACTCATCCCTTTTTATGGCTGCATAGTATTCCGTGGTGCATCTGTGCCACATTTTCTTTATCCAGTCTATCAGTGATGGGCATTTGTGTTGGTTCCAAGTCTTTGCTATTGTGAACAGTGCCACCGTAAACGTACGTGGGCATGTGTCTTTATAATAGAATGATGTATACACCTTTGGTTATATATCTAGTAATAGGATTGCTGGGTCAAATGGTCTTTCTAGTTCTAGATCCTTGAGGAATTGCCACACTGTCTTCCACAATGGTTGAACTAATTGACACTCCCACCAGCAGTGTAAAAGTGTTCCTGTGTCTCCACATCCTCTCCAGCATCTGTCGTCCCCTGACTTTTTTTTTTTGACAGAGTCTCGCTCTGGAGTACAGTGGTGTGATCTCAGCTCACCGCAACCTCAGCCTCCTGAGTAGCTGGGATTACAGACGCTTGTCACCACGCCCGGCTCCCTTTTTGTACCGTGTTAGCCAGGATGAGCTCGATCTCCTGACCTCACGATTTGCCTGACTTGACCTCCCAAAGTGCTGGGGTTACAGGCGTGAGCCACTGAGACTGGCCCATTAACATCTAGTTTTTTTCTGAGTCTGTGTAGGTTTTTATTATTTTTTGGACACGTATAGTCAAAATGGATTTTCATACTTGGAGTAATTTTGTTTTCGTGTATTTTATGTTATTTTGAGACAAGCTCTCGCTTTGTTACCCAGGCTAGAGCACGGTGGCATGATCTTAGGCAATCTTAGCTCACTGCAACCTCTGCCCTCAGGTCAGCCATCCTCCACCCTCAGCCTCCCAAGTAGCTGGGACCACAGGTGCGTGCCACCATGCCCGGTTAATTTTGTTTTCTGTGAGTGTGTGTAGGTTGCATTTTGTGGTCATATATGTACAAAATGGATTTTTGGTCAGGCACGGTGGCTCACGCCTGTAGTCTCCCAGCACTTTGAGAGGCCAAGGTGGGTGGATCACCTGAGGTTGGGAGTTCAAGACCAACCTGACCGAAATGGAGAAACCCTGTCTCCACTAAAAGGACAAAAAATTAGCCAGGCGTGGCATTGCATACCTGTAATCCCAGCTGCTCAGGAGGCTGAGGCAGGAGAATCACAAAGCCGGGAGGTGGAGGTTGCTGTGAGCCAAGATTGCGCCATTGCACTCTAGCCTGAGCAACAAGAGCAAAACTCTGTCTCAAATAATAATAATAACAATTAATTAATTAAAAACAAAATGGATTTTCATACTTTGAGAAGTTTAGTTTTCATGTATTTTGTTTGGAGAGGAGGTCTTGCTTTGTTGCCCAGGCTGGAGACCAGTGGGGCAGTCTTAGATCATAGCAACCTTCACCCTCAGGCTGGAGCCATCTTCGCACCTCAGCCTCTTAAGTAGCTGGGACCACAGGTGCCTGCCACCATGCTTGGCTAATTTTTTTTTTTTTTTGAGACAGAGTCTCTGTTGCCCAGGCTGGAGTGCAGTGGTGCAATCTCAGGTCACTGCAACCTTTGCCTCACGGGATCAAGCATTTCTCCTGCCTCCACCTTCCGGGTAGCTGGGATTATAGGCATGTGCCCCTGTGCCCGGCCGATCTTTCATAGTGGACATTGTCATCTTTGAAGACATTACTCATGCTCTGCCTCATGTAGATACTGAATGTCACTTGGTGTGTCATTGAAAAGTTTCTAACATTTCTATAACAGAAACCCTGCATTGATTTTTTGTTTGTATATTTCTTCTGTCATCCACAAACATAAAAAATACTGAGAGGGAATCGTGACCTCTTGAAAAGGTATAATAAACACACCTGGGAAGACATAATGTGGTGAAAAATCCCGTTCTCCATTCGTCAGAACATGCCCTACAATTAAATCCGTGCTTTCACCTCTCTCCTCTTCTCATTCTCTGTAAAGATCAGAACTCCTCCCATAACCATGTGGTTAAAGTGTGTTTTCATTTCAGGGTCTATTGACATTCCGGGATGTGGCCATCGAAGTCTCTCAGGAGGAGTGGAGATGCCTGGACCCTGCTCAGAGGACTTTATGCAGGGACGTGATGTTGGAGAACTACAGGAACCTGGTCTCCCTGGGTGAGTCCAACTTCCCCCAGAAGCGGGGACGTGCCCTTGCGTGTGCTCGTATTTTCTCTTGTTGCCTCTTGGGAGCCGCGTCCGTGCTTTATAGTGGGAAATGAGAGACCTGGAGAGGCCGGTGGGGTTGCAGGAGAATTTTATTTAATGTGATCATGGGCTCAGCAGAATTGCTTCGTAATTCTGAGCAAAGGACAAAGAAAATGGGGTCCCTTTTATGCAGCTATCTGGTACAGGATGACGAAGTAGGAAGCAGGTTTACAGAAGCTAGAACAAAGAACAGAGAACAGTTAATCAGCATGCGACGTGTCTCGTGATGCACTTCACATTTGAAAGGGAACATTCTGAGAAACACATTCTGCAGTTTTGAGCTTATCTGCTCTGTGACCTTGCAGCTGGTCAGTAAGAAAAAGGAAAATTTTTAGATGCCCGGGAACTTTGCTAAGGGAGGCGAGGATGATAGATAAGGTTAAATGGTTTGCAGGAAGGCAATTAATATTCTCCTTCAGCAGAGCTGGGGGTGGTTATCATATGAAACGGGACACAACGCAGCAAAATTGACTTTAGTATGTAGCAACTAGAAATCACAAGGTTTTGTTTTGCCATTCCTTGTTGCTTTTTATAAATAACACTTTACTAGAAAGCAGCACCACCACTGTGACAGCTAATTACTGTTACCTTTAGAGGTATGCCATTTTTGGTTTGTTTTTCTCTCTCCTTTTTCCCTTCTTCTTTTTCTTGGTTTCATCTGATTGGTATTTCTTTTTTTATTTTTATTTTCATTATTTTAAAAACAGGGTTTCACCATGTTGGCCAGGCTGGTCTTGAACTCCTGACCTCAGGTGATCCGCCTGCCTGGGCCTCCCAAAGTGCTGAGATTACAGGCGTGAGCCACCACGCCCAGCCTCTGATTAGTATTTCTATGAGGTGATTTACTAGATTTATTTAAGTATATCTAATACCTGGTAGCTCAGTGTCTGGGTGGAAGGGTTAATCAAGTGCATTGTAGATCCTTTTAAGGAAAGTCTTTAAGATTGCCTTCATACCTTGACTTGATGATTGACAGTAGGCTGGGGTGTTAGCTCATGGTGAACGTATAGCATTAGATCCTTTTAGATCAGAAGCTCCTTTCCTGCCATGAAAGGCACAAGATCAACTCTCCCTTGGCTCCTGATGGCCCCTTCTCGACTGTGCCTGTCTTAGGTTGCCCCTCCTCTGAGGATTCTTACCCGTCTTTGGCTAACCAGCCATCTGCCCGAGGCCAATTAGGGTGACGGTTTGAAGGTTGGAAGGCTCTTGAGGGCAGACCCACAGAGCACTGTGGGTCCAGGAACAGAGCTATTACCCACTTTGAAGCGGCTACCCTGTCAAGTTGCCTTCTTGGAAAGATGGGGTTATTAAGGCTTTTGGGGCTCTCAATGTCATATTTGCTTTCTTTGAGCTTGTTCCGTGCAGACATGTGCTAACAGTTGGGTTTAGCTAAATGATCACACCTTAGGTAAGCCCACAGAAAGCACCACTATCACACATGTCATTCTGAGGTAGTTCTGTTCCTTTTTCGGGTACAGGCTGGTACTTAGTAAATGCCATTAATTGACTGGTGGTTTGCTTGGCTACTATTGCTTTTATAATTGACTGAATACTTTCAGTCAGGAGGGGTAAGAGGCAAGGAAGTATTACGCATCCTCCTAATGACTCCTCCTCCTCCTATCAGGGTTTTAACATCTCCAAACTATAAACGTCATTCTCTGAAGAGGGAATCTAGTGACCACCCTTACCATGTCTGAACTGGAACGTGAGCTAGTTTTCACATCCTGGCTGTAATTTCCATGACTACTTGTCCATTATCATCAATTTCCTTTTTAAATTTTTTATTTTATTTATTTTTTTAAATTATACTTAAGTTCTGGGGTACATGTGCAGAACGTGCAGGTTTGTTACAGAGGTATACGTGTGCCACGGTGGCTTGCCGCATCCATCACCCCGTCATCTACATTAGGTAACTCTTCTGATGCCCTCCCTCCCATATCCCCCCACCCAGCTATCTCTTCCCTAGCCCCCACCTCCTGACAGGCTCTGGTGTGTGATAGTCCCCTCCTCGTGTCCGTGCGTTCCCGTTGTTCCACATGCGCTTACGGGTGAGAACATGGCGGTGTCTGCTTTTCTGTTCTTGTGTCAGTTTGCTGTGAATGATGGTTCCCGGCTTCACCCATGTCCTTGTAAAGGACATAAACTCATCCTTTTTTATGACTGCATAGTATTCCATGGTGCATATGTGCCACATTTTCCTTATCTAGTCTATCACTGATGGGCATTTGGGTTGGTTCCAAGTCTTTGCTCTTGTGAACAGTGCTGCAATAAACATACGTGTGTGTGTGTCTTTATAATAGAATGATTTATAATTTTTTGGGTATGTGGCCAGTAATGGGATTGCTGGGTCAAATGGTATTTCTAGTTCTAGATCCTTGAGGAATTGCCACACTGTCTTCCACAATGGTTGAACTAATTGACACTCCCACCAGCAGTGTAAAAGTGTTCCTGTGTCTCCACATCCTCTCCAGCATCTGTCGTCCGCTGACTTTTTTTTTTTTTGACAGAGTCTCGCTCTGGAGTACAGTGGTGTGATCTCGGCTCACCGCAACCTCAGCCTCCTGAGTAGCTGGGATTACAGGCGCTTGTCACCACGCCCGGCTACCTTTTTGTACCGTGTTAGCCAGGATGAGCTCGATCTCCTGACCTCACGATTTGCCTGACTTGACCTCCCAAAGTGCTGGGATTACAGGCGTGAGCCACTGAGACTGGCCCATTAACATCTAGTTTTTTTCTGAGTCTGTGTAGGTTTTTATTATTTTTTGGACACGTATAGTCAAAATGGATTTTCATACTTGGAGTAATTTTGTTTTCGTGTATTTTATGTTATTTTGAGACAGGCTCTGGCTTTGTTACCCAGGCTAGAGCACGGTGGCATGATCTTAGGCAATCTTAGCTCACTGCAACCTCTGCCCTCAGGTCAGCCATCCTCCACCCTCAGCCTCCCAAGTAGCTGGGACCACAGGCGCGTGCCACCATGCCCGGCTAATTTTGTTTTCTGTGAGTGTGTGTAGGTTGCATTTTGTGGTCATATATGTACAAAATGGATTTTTGGTCAGGCACGGTGGCTCACGCCTGTAGTCTCCCAGCACTTTGAGAGGCCAAGGTGGGTGGATCACCTGAGGTTGGGAGTTCAAGACCAACCTGACCGAAATGGAGAAACCCTGTCTCCACTAAAAGGACAAAAAATTAGCCAGGCGTGGCATTGCATACCTGTAATCCCAGCTGCTCAGGAGGCTGAGGCAGGAGAATCACGAAGCCGGGAGGTGGAGGTTGCTGTGAGCCCAGATTGCGCCATTGCACTCTAGCCTGAGCAACAAGAGCAAAACTCTGTCTCAAATAATAATAATAACAATTAATTAATTAAAAACAAAATGGATTTTCATACTTTGAGAAGTTTAGTTTTCATGTATTTTGTTTGGAGAGGAGGTCTTGCTTTGTTGCCCAGGCCGGAGACCAGTGGGGCAGTCTTAGATCATAGCAACCTTCACCCTCAGGCTGGAGCCATCTTCGCACCTCAGCCTCTTAAGTAGCTGGGACCACAGGTGCCTGCCACCATGCTTGGCTAATTTTTTTTTTTTTTTTTTTTTGAGACAGAGTCTCTGTTGCCCAGGCTGGAGTTGCAGTGGTGCAATCTCAGGTCACTGCAACCTTTGCCTCACGGGATCAAGCATTTCTCCTGCCTCCACCTTCCGGGTAGCTGGGATTATAGGCATGTGCCCCTGTGCCCGGCCGATCTTTCATAGTGGACATTGTCATCTTTGAAGACATTACTCATGCTCTGCCTCATGTAGATACTGAATGTCACTTGGTGTGTCATTGAAAAGTTTCTAACATTTCTATAACAGAAACCCTGCATTGATTTTTTGTTTGTATATTTCTTCTGTCATCCACAAACATGAAAAATACTGAGAGGGAATCGTGACCTCTTCAAAAGGTATAATAAACACACCTGGGAAGACATAATGTGGTGAAAAATCCCTTTCTCCATTCATCAGAACATTCCCTACAATTAAATCCGTGCTTTCAACTCTCTCCTCTTCTCATTCTCTGTAAAGATCAGAACTCCTCCCATAACCATGTGGTTAAAGTGTGTTTTCATTTCAGGGTCTGTTGACATTCCGGGATGTGGCCATCGAAGTCTCTCAGGAGGAGTGGAGATGCCTGGACCCTGCTCAGAGGACTTTATACAGGGACGTGATGTTGGAGAACTACAGGAACCTGGTCTCCCTGGGTGAGTCCAACTTCCCCCAGAAGCGGGGACGTGCCCTTGCGTATCTTTGTACTTTCTCTTGTTGCCTCTTGGGAGCCGCGTCCGTGCTTTATAGTGGGAAATGAGAGACCTGGAGAGGCCGGTGGGGTTGCAGGAGAATTTTATTTAATGTGATCATGGGCTCAGCAGAATTGCTTCGTAATTCTGAGCAAAGGACAAAGAAAATGGGGTCCCTTTTATGCAGCTATCTGGTACAGGATGACGAAGTAGGAAGCAGGTTTACAGAAGCTAGAACAAAGAACAGAGAACAGTTAATCAGCATGCGACATGTCTCGTGATGCACTTCACGTTTGAAAAGGAACATTCTGAGAAACACATTCTGCAGTTTTGAGCTTATCTGCTCTGTGACCTTGCAGCTGGTCAGTAAGAAAAAGGAAAATTTTTAGATGCCCGGGAACTTTGCTAAGGGAGGCGAGGATGATAGATAAGGTTAAATGGTTTGCAGGAAGGCAATTAATATTCTGCTTCAGCAGAGCTGGGGTGGGGGGGTATCATATGAAACGGGACACAACGCAGCAAAATTGACTTTAGTATGTAGCAACTAGAAATCACAAGGTTTTGTTTTGCCATTCCTTGTTGCTTTTTATAAATAACACTTTACTAGAAAGCAGCACCACCACTGTGACAGCTAATTACTGTTACCTTTAGAGGTATGCCATTTTTGTTTTGTTTTTCTCTCTCCTTTTTCCCTTCTTCTTTTTCTTGGTTTCATCTGATTGGTATTTCTTTTTTTATTTTTATTTTAATTTTTTTAAAGACAGGGTTTCACCATGTTGGCCAGGCTGGTCTTGAACTCCTGACCTCAGGTGATCCGCCTGCCTGGGCCTCCCAAAGTGCTGAGATTACAGGCGTGAGCCACCACGCCCAGCCTCTGATTAGTATTTCTATGAGGTGATTTACTAGATTTATTTAAGTATATCTAATACCTGGTAGCTCAGTGTCTGGGTGGAAGGGTTAATCAAGTGCATTGTAGATCCTTTTAAGGAAAGTCTTTAAGATTGCCTTCATACCTTGACTTGATGATTGACAGTAGGCTGGGGTGTTAGCTCATGGTGAACGTATAGCATTAGATCCTTTTAGATCAGACGCTCCTTTCCTGCCATGAAAGGCACAAGATCAACTCTCCCTTGGCTCCTGATGGCCCCTTCTCGACTGTGCCTGTCTTAGGTTGCCCCTCCTCTGAGGATTCTTACCCGTCTTTGGCTAACCAGCCATCTGCCCGAGGCCAATTAGGGTGACGGTTTGAAGGTTGGAAGGCTCTTGAGGGCAGACCCACAGAGCACTGTGGGTCCAGGAACAGAGCTATTACCCACTTTGAAGCGGCTACCCTGTCAAGTTGCCTTCTTGGAAAGATGGGGTTATTAAGGCTTTTGGGGCTCTCAATGTCATACTTGCTTTCTTTGAGCTTGTTCCATGCAGACATGTGCTAACAGTTGGGTTTAGCTAAATGATCACACCTTAGGTAATCCCACAGAAAGCACCACTATCACACATGTCATTCTGAGGTAGTTCTGTTCCTTTTTCGGGTACAGGCTGGTACTTAGTAAATGCCATTAATTGACTGGTGGTTTGCTTGGCTACTGTTGCTTTTATAATGGACTGAATACTTTCAGTCAGGAGGGGTAAGAGGCAAGGAAGTATTACGCATCCTCCTAATGACTCCTCCTCCTCCTATCAGGCTTTTAACATCTCCAAACTATAAACGTCATTCTCTGAAGAGGGAATCTAGTGACCACCCTTACCATGTCTGAACTGGAACGTGAGCTAGTTTTCACATCCTGGCTGTAATTTCCATGACTACTTGTCCATTATCATCAATTTCCTTTTTAAATTTTTTATTTTATTTATTTTTTTAAATTATACTTAAGTTCTGGGGTACATGTGCAGAACGTGCAGGTTTGTTACAGAGGTATACGTGTGCCACGGTGGCTTGCCGCATCCATCACCCCGTCATCTACATTAGGTAACTCTTCTGATGCCCTCCCTCCCATATCCCCCCACCCAGCTATCTCTTCCCTAGCCCCCACCTCCTGACAGGCTCTGGTGTGTGATAGTCCCCTCCTCGTGTCCGTGCGTTCTCGTTGTTCCACATGCGCTTACGAGTGAGAACATGGCGGTGTCTGCTTTTCTGTTCTTGTGTCAGTTTGCTGTGAATGATGGTTCCCGGCTTCACCCATGTCCTTGTAAAGGACATAAACTCATCCTTTTTTATGACTGCATAGTATTCCATGGTGCATATGTGCCACATTTTCCTTATCTAGTCTATCACTGATGGGCATTTGGGTTGGTTCCAAGTCTTTGCTCTTGTGAACAGTGCTGCAATAAACATACGTGTGTGTGTGTCTTTATAATAGAATGATTTATAATTTTTTGGGTATGTGGCCAGTAATGGGATTGCTGGGTCAAATGGTCTTTCTAGTTCTAGATCCTTGAGGAATTGCCACACTGTCTTCCACAATGGTTGAACTAATTGACACTCCCACCAGCAGTGTAAAAGTGTTCCTGTGTCTCCACATCCTCTCCAGCATCTGTCGTCCGCTGACTTTTTTTTTTTGACAGAGTCTCGCTCTGGAGTACAGTGGTGTGATCTCAGCTCACCGCAACCTCAGCCTCCTGAGTAGCTGGGATTACAGGCGCTTGTCACCACGCCCGGCTACCTTTTTGTACCGTGTTAGCCAGGATGAGCTCGATCTCCTGACCTCACGATTTGCCTGACTTGACCTCCCAAAGTGCTGGGATTACAGGCGTGAGCCACTGAGACTGGCCCATTAACATCTAGTTTTTTTCTGAGTCTGTGTAGGTTTTTATTATTTTTTGGACACGTATAGTCAAAATGGATTTTCATACTTGGAGTAATTTTGTTTTCGTGTATTTTATGTTATTTTGAGACAGGCTCTGGCTTTGTTACCCAGGCTAGAGCACGGTGGCATGATCTTAGGCAATCTTAGCTCACTGCAACCTCTGCCCTCAGGTCAGCCATCCTCCACCCTCAGCCTCCCAAGTAGCTGGGACCACAGGTGCGTGCCACCATGCCCGGCTAATTTTGTTTTCTGTGAGTGTGTGTAGGTTGCATTTTGTGGTCATATATGTACAAAATGGATTTTTGGTCAGGCACGGTGGCTCACGCCTGTAGTCTCCCAGCACTTTGAGAGGCCAAGGTGGGTGGATCACCTGAGGTTGGGAGTTCAAGACCAACCTGACCGAAATGGAGAAACCCTGTCTCCACTAAAAGGACAAAAAATTAGCCAGGCGTGGCATTGCATACCTGTAATCCCAGCTGCTCAGGAGGCTGAGGCAGGAGAATCACGAAGCCGGGAGGTGGAGGTTGCTGTGAGCCCAGATTGCGCCATTGCACTCTAGCCTGAGCAACAAGAGCAAAACTCTGTCTCAAATAATAATAATAACAATTAATTAATTAAAAACAAAATGGATTTTCATACTTTGAGAAGTTTAGTTTTCATGTGTTTTGTTTGGAGAGGAGGTCTTGCTTTGTTGCCCAGGCCGGAGACCAGTGGGGCAGTCTTAGATCATAGCAACCTTCACCCTCAGGCTGGAGCCATCTTCGCACCTCAGCCTCTTAAGTAGCTGGGACCACAGGTGCCTGACACCATGCTTGGCTAATTTTTTTTTTTTTTTTTGAGACAGAGTCTCTGTTGCCCAGGCTGGAGTTGCAGTGGTGCAATCTCAGGTCACTGCAACCTTTGCCTCACGGGATCAAGCATTTCTCCTGCCTCCACCTTCCGGGTAGCTGGGATTATAGGCATGTGCCCCTGTGCCCGGCCGATCTTTCATAGTGGACATTGTCATCTTTGAAGACATTACTCATGCTCTGCCTCATGTAGATACTGAATGTCACTTGGTGTGTCATTGAAAAGTTTCTAACATTTCTATAACAGAAACCCTGCATTGATTTTTTGTTTGTATATTTCTTCTGTCATCCACAAACATGAAAAATACTGAGAGGGAATCGTGACCTCTTGAAAAGGTATAATAAACACACCTGGGAAGACATAATGTGGTGAAAAATCCCTTTCTCCATTCATCAGAACATTCCCTACAATTAAATCCGTGCTTTCAACTCTCTCCTCTTCTCATTCTCTGTAAAGATCAGAACTCCTCCCATAACCATGTGGTTAAAGTGTGTTTTCATTTCAGGGTCTATTGACATTCCGGGATGTGGCCATCGAAGTCTCTCAGGAGGAGTGGAGATGCCTGGACCCTGCTCAGAGGACTTTATACAGGGACGTGATGTTGGAGAACTACAGGAACCTGGTCTCCCTGGGTGAGTCCAACTTCCCCCAGAAGCGGGGACGTGCCCTTGCGTATCTTTGTATTTTCTCTTGTTGCCTCTTGGGAGCCGCGTCCGTGCTTTATAGTGGGAAATGAGAGACCTGGAGAGGCCGGTGGGGTTGCAGGAGAATTTCATTTAATGTGATCATGGGCTCAGCAGAATTGCTTCGTAATTCTGAGCAAAGGACAAAGAAAATGGGGTCCCTTTTATGCAGCTATCTGGTACAGGATGACGAAGTAGGAAGCAGGTTTACAGAAGCTAGAACAAAGAACAGAGAACAGTTAATCAGCATGCGACATGTCTCGTGATGCACTTCACGTTTGAAAAGGAACATTCTGAGAAACACATTCTGCAGTTTTGAGCTTATCTGCTCTGTGACCTTGCAGCTGGTCAGTAAGAAAAAGGAAAATTTTTAGATGCCCGGGAACTTTGCTAAGGGAGGCGAGGATGATAGATAAGGTTAAATGGTTTGCAGGAAGGCAATTAATATTCTGCTTCAGCAGAGCTGGGGTGGGGGGGTATCATATGAAACGGGACACAACGCAGCAAAATTGACTTTAGTATGTAGCAACTAGAAATCACAAGGTTTTGTTTTGCCATTCCTTGTTGCTTTTTATAAATAACACTTTACTAGAAAGCAGCACCACCACTGTGACAGCTAATTACTGTTACCTTTAGAGGTATGCCATTTTTGGTTTGTTTTTCTCTCTCCTTTTTCCCTTCTTCTTTTTCTTGGTTTCATCTGATTGGTATTTCTTTTTTTATTTTTATTTTCATTTTTTTAAAAACAGGGTTTCACCATGTTGGCCAGGCTGGTCTTGAACTCCTGACCTCAGGTGATCCGCCTGCCTGGGCCTCCCAAAGTGCTGAGATTACAGGCGTGAGCCACCACGCCCAGCCTCTGATTAGTATTTCTATGAGGTGATTTACTAGATTTATTTAAGTATATCTAATACCTGGTAGCTCAGTGTCTGGGCGGAAGGGTTAATCAAGTGCATTGTAGATCCTTTTAAGGAAAGTCTTTAAGATTGCCTTCATACCTTGACTTGATGATTGACAGTAGGCTGGGGTGTTAGCTCATGGTGAACGTATAGCATTAGATCCTTTTAGATCAGAAGCTCCTTTCCGGCCATGAAAGGCACAAGATCAACTCTCCCTTGGCTCCTGATGGCCCCTTCTCGACTGTGCCTGTCTTAGGTTGCCCCTCCTCTGAGGATTCTTACCCGTCTTTGGCTAACCAGCCATCTGCCCGAGGCCAATTAGGGTGACGGTTTGAAGGTTGGAAGGCTCTTGAGGGCAGACCCACAGAGCACTGTGGGTCCAGGAACAGAGCTATTACCCACTTTGAAGGGGCTACCCTGTCAAGTTGCCTTCTTGGAAAGATGGGGTTATTAAGGCTTTTGGGGCTCTTAATGTCATACTTGCTTTCTTTGAGCTTGTTCCGTGCAGACATGTGCTAACAGTTGGGTTTAGCTAAATGATCACACCTTAGGTAAGCCCACAGAAAGCACCACTATCACACATGTCATTCTGAGGTAGTTCTGTTCCTTTTTCGGGTACAGGCTGGTACTTAGTAAATGCCATTAATTGACTGGTGGTTTGCTTGGCTACTGTTGCTTTTATAATGGACTGAATACTTTCAGTCAGGAGGGGTAAGAGGCAAGGAAGTATTACGCATCCTCCTAATGACTCCTCCTCCTCCTATCAGGGTTTTAACATCTCCAAACTATAAACGTCATTCTCTGAAGAGGGAATCTAGTGACCACCCTTACCATGTCTGAAGTGGAACGTGAGCTAGTTTTCACATCCTGGCTGTAATTTCCATGACTACTTGTCCATTATCGTCAATTTCCTTTTTAAATTTTTTATTTTATTTATTTTTTTAAATTATACTTAAGTTCTGGGGTACATGTGCAGAACGTGCAGGTTTGTTACAGAGGTATACGTGTGCCACGGTGGCTTGCCGCATCCATCACCCCGTCATCTACATTAGGTAACTCTTCTGATGCCCTCCCTCCCGTATCCCCCCACCCAGCTATCTCTTCCCTAGCCCCCACCTCCTGACAGGCTCTGGTGTGTGATAGTCCCCTCCTCGTGTCCGTGCGTTCCCGTTGTTCCACATGCGCTTACGAGTGAGAACATGGCGGTGTCTGCTTTTCTGTTCTTGTGTCAGTTTGCTGTGAATGATGGTTCCCGGCTTCACCCATGTCCTTGTAAAGGACATAAACTCATCCTTTTTTATGACTGCAGAGTATTCCATGGTGCATATGTGCCACATTTTCCTTATCTAGTCTATCACTGATGGGCATTTGGGTTGGTTCCAAGTCTTTGCTCTTGTGAACAGTGCTGCAATAAACATACGTGTGTGTGTGTCTTTATAATAGAATGATTTATAATTTTTTGGGTATGTGGCCAGTAATGGGATTGCTGGGTCAAATGGTATTTCTAGTTCTAGATCCTTGAGGAATTGCCACACTGTCTTCCACAATGGTTGAACTAATTTACACTCCCACCAGCAGTGTAAAAGTGTTCCTGTGTCTCCACATCCTCTCCAGCATCTGTCGTCCGCTGACTTTTTTTTTTTTTTTTGACAGAGTCTCGCTCTGGAGTACAGTGGTGTGATCTCAGCTCACCGCAACCTCAGCCTCCTGAGTAGCTGGGATTACAGGCGCTTGTCACCACGCCCGGCTACCTTTTTGTACCGTGTTAGCCAGGATGAGCTCGATCTCCTGACCTCACGATTTGCCTGACTTGACCTCCCAAAGTGCTGGGATTACAGGCGTGAGCCACTGAGACTGGCCCATTAACATCTAGTTTTTTTCTGAGTCTGTGTAGGTTTTTATTATTTTTTGGACACGTATAGTCAAAATGGATTTTCATACTTGGAGTAATTTTGTTTTCGTGTATTTTATGTTATTTTGAGACAGGCTCTGGCTTTGTTACCCAGGCTAGAGCACGGTGGCATGATCTTAGGCAATCTTAGCTCACTGCAACCTCTGCCCTCAGGTCAGCCATCCTCCACCCTCAGCCTCCCAAGTAGCTGGGACCACAGGTGCGTGCCACCATGCCCGGCTAATTTTGTTTTCTGTGAGTGTGTGTAGGTTGCATTTTGTGGTCATATATGTACAACATGGATTTTTGGTCAGGCACGGTGGCTCACGCCTGTAGTCTCCCAGCACTTTGAGAGGCCAAGGTGGGTGGATCACCTGAGGTTGGGAGTTCAAGACCAACCTGACCGAAATGGAGAAACCCTGTCTCCACTAAAAGGACAAAAAATTAGCCAGGCGTGGCATTGCATACTTGTAATCCCAGCTGCTCAGGAGGCTGAGGCAGGAGAATCACGAAGCCGGGAGGTGGAGGTTGCTGTGAGCCCAGATTGCGCCATTGCACTCTAGCCTGAGCAACAAGAGCAAAACTCTGTCTCAAATAATAATAATAACAATTAATTAATTAAAAACAAAATGGATTTTCATACTTTGAGAAGTTTAGTTTTCATGTATTTTGTTTGGAGAGGAGGTCTTGCTTTGTTGCCCAGGCCGGAGACCAGTGGGGCAGTCTTAGATCATAGCAACCTTCACCCTCAGGCTGGAGCCATCTTCGCACCTCAGCCTCTTAAGTAGCTGGGACCACAGGTGCCTGCCACCATGCTTGGCTAATTTTTTTTTTTTTTTTTTTGAGACAGAGTCTCTGTTGCCCAGGCTGGAGTGCAGTGGTGCAATCTCAGGTCACTGCAACCTTTGCCTCACGGGATCAAGCATTTCTCCTGCCTCCACCTTCCGGGTAGCTGGGATTATAGGCATGTGCCCCTGTGCCCGGCCGATCTTTCATAGTGGACATTGTCATCTTTGAAGACATTACTCATGCTCTGCCTCATGTAGATACTGAATGTCACTTGGTGTGTCATTGAAAAGTTTCTAACATTTCTATAACAGAAACCCTGCATTGATTTTTTGTTTGTATATTTCTTCTGTCATCCACAAACATGAAAAATACTGAGAGGGAATCGTGACCTCTTGAAAAGGTATAATAAACACACCTGGGAAGACATAATGTGGTGAAAAATCCCGTTCTCCATTCGTCAGAACATTCCCTACAATTAAATCCGTGCTTTCAACTCTCTCCTCTTCTCATTCTCTGTAAAGATCAGAACTCCTCCCATAACCATGTGGTTAAAGTGTGTTTTCATTTCAGGGTCTATTGACATTCCGGGATGTGGCCATCGAAGTCTCTCAGGAGGAGTGGAGATGCCTGGACCCTGCTCAGAGGACTTGATGCAGGGACGTGATGTTGGAGAACTACAGGAACCTGGTCTCCCTGGGTGAGTCCAACTTCCCCCAGAAGGGGGGACGTGCCCTTGCGTGTGTTTGTATTCTCCCTTGTTGCCTCTTGGGAGCCGCGTCCTTGCTGGACTAAAATAGAAGCCGTATTGATTTGGAAATGAAAAGCTTCATGATGCAGCATCTGGACTTTAACTGTCCCCTTTGTTTAGATGTTGTGCTTCATGATACCTCAGAGGGGGTTCCAGAACTAAAGGGGTTCTAAAACCTAGGCAGTGACTCACGCCTGTAATCCCAGCACTGTGGGAGGCTGAGTCTTATGGATCACTTCAGGTCAGGAGTTCGAGACCAGCCTGGCCAACATGGTGAAACCCCGTCTCTACTAAAAATAGAAAACTTAGCTGGGCGTGGTGGTGCACACCTGTAATTTCAGCTACTAGAACGGCTAAGGATAAAGAATCACTTGAATCCGGGAGGTGAAGGTTGAAGTGAGATGAGATCGTGCCACTGCACTCCAGCCCGGGTGACAGAGTGAGACTGTCTTAAAAAACAAAAACATAAACAAAACCTTCTGGTAGACGTTAAAGATACCAAGTTCTCTGTTTGCTATAAGAGAGCTCCATGTCCACCTATTACAGCGCTCTCAAAGCATTCAGAAGGAGAAAGTCAGTGGAGGAATTTCTGTAATATTTTTCTAGATCCATCGGTATTGTCCTCTTTCCTACTGAAACATAGGCTGGGACTCTAGAAAAGCTCCAGCATGTCGTGCTCATATGTATGTACACATAGACGCAGGAGCAAAACTGTCTACTACACACAGCAGGTGAAGAACAATTTTATATATATGATGAAAATAAAGTCAGGACCCAGAGGGGTGGCTCACACCTGTAATCAGCACGGTGGGAGGCCGAGGTGGGTGGATCACTTGAGGTCAGGAATTTGAAACCAGCTTGGCCAACATGGTGAAACCCCGTCTCAACTACAAAGAGAAAACAATTAGGCGGGCATGGTAGCGTGTGCCTGTAATCCCAGATGCTTGGGAGGCTAAGGTAGGAGAACTGCTTGAACCCGAGGTGGAGGTTGCAGTGAGCTGATCTCACTGAGAAAGACTCCGTCTCAAAACAAACTAACAAGCAAGCAAACAAAAACAGTTTTTCCGTTAATAATTAGTAAGATAAGCAGCCCCAGGGATAAGAGCTTTTGCGAGCATTGTCCCTTCGGTTGTTTTATGAGACGGAGGCTCACTCCCTCGCCCAGGCTGGAGTGCAGGGGCACAATCTCGGTTCTGTGTAGCCTTCGCCCCCCGGGTTCAAGCAATTTTCCTGTCTCAGCCTTCTGAGTAGCTGGGACTGCAGGTGCCTGCCACCACACCCAGCTAATTTTTGTATTTTTCGTAGAGATGGGGTTTCACCTTGTTGGTCAGACTGGTCTCGAAAGCCTAACCTCAGGTGATCCACCGACCTCAACCTCTTAAAGTGCTGGGATTACAGGCGTGAGCGATCGCCCCTGGCCTATTGTCCCTTGTTGTGGATGATAAAGTAATCTTCCTTTAAGTGTATCAGTCCTCCCGCCGCTGCTTCCAGAGTAGCTGGGACCTAAGGCTCCCGCCCCTGCGCCCGCATCCCGGCTGTGTGTAAGCAGCAGGTGGTGACCTCACTCCTCCCCGGCCTGAGCACTCCGTTCCGCCTCCCAGGCAGTGGCGTTAGGAATGTCTCTGAAGCTGAGCACAGGCTGGACTCTCCTTCCCGAGTGAATGGAGAATGGAAAGGGAGAGGATTTCTATTCTGCTGTGTGGGCCGTCAGCATGAAATCGTACGTTCCGCCAAGACAGAGCTTTGCATTTCACATTCTGGTTTGCATCCCCGTTCCAGACAATTCCAGGGCTTTTGAATCAGGCCTCAGCCTTCCTGGCCGGTCTCACCTCCAAAACCCGAGAAACAGAGGCACTGGGATCGAGGCTGAGAGCCACACACGTGCTGCCCCCGACGCCTCTGCGGGTTCTGAAGGGCCAGGTCTCTCCGCCTTGTGCCCCGCCCCTACCTTGCCAGGCCCCGCCCACCTCCCTGCAGGACCCGCCCAGGACGGACTTCCGTCCTGCGCACGCGCACTCGCGCAAAGCGGGAAGCGGCTCGCGTCGAGCGAAGGTCCGTTTGTGACGCGCGAGTTTCGCTGTACTGAATTCAGTGTCTGCTTCCCATGTCCCCAGCGCTTCTGTATCTGGGACGTGGGCCCACAGAACTGGAAATTCTCACCCGTTTTTCTTCACCCAGAGCAAATTGAGACGTCCCCGTGAGAGTCCGAGGGTCGCTCCCTTTTGGGTGTAAAGTCGCTCTCAGGTTTGTCCCGTCCCTGGTTTTTCTGCTATAGGGCACTGTATACACTTCCTTTTCCTGCTCAAGACCTTTTTCTAACTCCTCCCGCTCCTCCCTTTTATTTTTTTTTCTTTTTTTAAAAAGACGGGGTTTCACCACGTTAGTCAGGCTGGTCTTGAACTCCCGACCTCAGGTGATCCGCCCGCTTTGGCTTCCAAAGTGCTTGGATTCCCGGTGTGAGCCACCACTCCCGGCCCCGCCCCTCGCTTTTTAAAGTCCTCACCGGACAGGGGGATTCCCGCCCCGGGCGCCTCCCACCCTCACTCTCGCCGGCCCACTGAGTGCAGCGCCGCCGCCTCAGTCCCTGGGAAGACGCGTCCTCTGCCTGGTCGTCGGATCCTGCAGACCCCACCGTTGTGCTAACGCGCCGTCGCCCCCACGCCTCCCTCCTTGTGAGGGGCCCTGCCGCTCCCCAGGTCTCCCCTCCTCAGTTACCGCTTCCGCTGAGCCCGCATTGGGGAGGTGCCCGGGGCCTGTCGTGTGCCACGGGGTGGTCTTGCCTGTCCAGCTCCAGCCTCTGGAAAATTCGCTCCGAGCAGTAGAAAACCTGAGACAGAAAAGAAGAGTGAGAAAGACCCATAACAGATGGCAAAGTCGAGGATGGGTGAGGGATTTGCCAAGAGACAGCAAAATTAAAATAAATAAATAAAATAAAAAAATAAAAAAATAAAGCAGGAGGGAAAAAGCAAGTGGAGAAATGTAGAGAAAAGCGAGATGTAGAGAGAGATGAAGGACAGCAAGGTAGGGATGGGGCAGCAAACAGGGAGGCTCGTGAGAGTGAGAGAGAGGAGGAGGGATTTGGAGCTGGGGCAGACAGAGCAGAGTGGTGCTGGTGGCAAGGAGAGCAGAGGGAACCACAGCAGGGAGGACACCTGGGGACGTGGGGTGCCAGAGAGTGGGGACGGGGGTATAGCAGGGAAGAGAGAATTTAACAGGGAGAGCAGAGGCGCAGAGAGGGGAGAAGAGGCAGAAATATATAGAGATTGAGGACGATGGAAAGATTGAGAAGGAGCAACAAGAGGTTAAATAAGATGGGAGGATGGAGCAGAAGAGGTGGAAGAGAAGGAATAGAGGGGAGAAGGGGATAAACAGCAGGAAGGGAGAGGAGTACAAAGTGAGGAGCAGAATCCCAGGGAAAAAGAAAAGAAAGGAAGAGCTAGAGAGAGAAGGGGAGAATGAGAGAGATGTGCAGAATTAGGGAGGGAAGCAATCAACGTGATGAAAAGTAATAGAGAAAGAGGAGCTGGGCGCGGGGGCTCCTGCCTGTAATCCCAGCAGTTTTTAGGAAACTGAGGCAAGGGGATGCTTGAGTCCAGGGGTTTCAGCCCAGCCTGGGCAACATAGTGGGACCCCATCTCTACCAAAGATCCTGACCTTGTGATCCACCCACCTCCACCTCCCAAAATGCTGGGATTACAGGTGTGAGCCACCACATGTGGCCAGGGACTTTCTTCTCTCTGCATGATCTCTGGTGCGGTGGGCAGCAGAGGCCCGCCTTTCTACAGGGTGAGGTCTCCCCGCTTTGTGTGTGTTTTCATAGGAAGGGAGTCAGTTTTTTCCAACGTTAAGTCTTAAATTTTTTTCACATACAGGGTTGATTTCTAAAGGCTCAGATTAAGTGAGGAAGCAGCTCAGAAGAGCAAAGAAAAGGAGCCAGGCATGGCTCTTCCTCAGGTAAAGTGATACTCCTCAGTGGATTCATCTGTCTCTTTCCTCTCTGAAATGCCAGGTATTGTAGTAGCCAGTCTGTTCTGGGTCTGAAGCGTCCTGCCTGACACGTTGGCTCGCACTCACCCATGCCTTCCCTCAGTTCCTGTCATCTGCTCTGAGATTCCATCTCCTGTGACCCAGTGACATGAACCTGGGAAGAGGCTCCACTGGGCATGGTGATGGGAAGGGCTGACACTCAGACCTGGATGGACACGGGGTGTGGGCCTTGTGGTGTCAGTGCTGCTGGGCAGCCTGGATTATTCTGGGCCACATCTGGATGTAAGACCTTTGTGACCAGATCAGAGAAACTACATATGAAACACATAGGTTAATGTGCACAAATGTCTGGTGAATTCTGGAAAAGGAGACCAGTAAGGGGAGATATTTTGTTTGTTTGTTTGTTTGTTTGTTTGTTTGTTTAGATAGAGTCTTACTCCATCACCAGGCGCCAGGCGGGAGTGCAGTGGCGCGATCTCGGCTCATTGCAACCTCCACCTCCCGGGTTCAAGCAATTCTCCTGCCTCAGCCTCCCGAGTAGCTGGGACTACAGGTGCGCGCCACCACGCCCAGCTAATTTTTTTGTATTTTTAGTAGAGGCGGGGTTTCACCATGTTGGCCAGAATGGTCTCGATCTCTTGACGTCGTGATTCGCCTGCCTTGGCCTCCCAAAGTGCTGGGATTACAGGCATGAGCCACTGTGCCCGGCAGGGGAGATATTTTGTAACTGATTTGGTAATGCAGTGGAAGCCACACTAGTAGATCAACACATCTCTGACTCCAGAGTTTTTTTTTTTTTTAAGAGACATGTTGTTGGTCTGGGTGCAGTAGCTCATGCCTATAGTCCCAGCACTTTGGGAGGCCGAGGCGGATGGATCACTAAAGGTCAGGAGTTCGAAAGCAGCCTTGCCAACATGCTGAAACCTCGTCTCTACTAAAAATTCAAAAGTTAGCTGGGTGTCATGGTGCATGCCTGTAATCTCTGCTACTCAGGAGGCTTAGGCAGGAGAATCACTTGAGCCCAGAAAGTGGAGGTTGCAACAAGCCAAGACTGTGCTGCACTCCAGCCTGGGTGATAGACAGAGACTCTGTCTGAGAAAACAAAAAGCGAGCACAATGGTGGCTCACACCTGTATTCCCAGCGCTTTGGGAGGTTGACGCTGGTAGATCACGATGTCAGGTGTTTGAAACCATCCTGGCTAACGTGGTGAAACGCTGTCTCTTCTAAAAATAAAAAAAATTAGCTGGGCATGGTGGCACCTGCCTATAGTCCCAGGTACTCGGGAGGCTGAGACAGGAGAATCGCTTGAGCCTGGGAGGCAGATGTGGCAGGGAGCCCAGATCGTACCATTGCAATACAGACTGGGCAACAGTGCTAGACTCCATCTCAAAAAACCAAAAAAAAGACAAAGGAGAAAATGTGTCATTCTGTGGCCCAGGACTGGAGTACAATGGCATAATGCTGGCTTACAGCAGCTTTGAACTCCTGGGCTCAAGTCATCCACACTTTACCCTCCCAAAGAGCTAGAATGATGAGGCACGTGTCAGCACACGCAGCAGCTAATTAATCTTTTATTTATTGATTTTTTAAAACAGTGTTGCTCTGTCACCCAGTCTGCAGTGCAGTGGTGCGATGTCAGCTCACTGCAGTCTCCACCTCCTGGGTTCAAGCAATTCTGCTTCATCCTTCTGAGTAGCAGGGATTATAGGCACTTGCCACCACGCCCCTCTAATTTTTGTATTTTTAGTACAGTCAGGCTTTCACCATGTTGGCAAGGCTGGTCTCGGTCTTCTGACCTTGTGATCTTCCAGGCTTAGCCTCCCAAAGTGCTGGGATTACAGGCAGGAGCCACCGCGCCAGGCTGGTCTCAAACTCTTGACCTCAAGTGATCTGCCCGCCTTGGCCTCCCAAAGATTTGGGATTATAGGCGCGAGCCACCCCGCCTGGCCTTGTGTTTCCTTTTTGTTTGTGTATTTTTTGTATTGTCCATAAAACCAGGACTTCTACACTGACTTTGGGGATCTTAAAATCTTTCGTGGGAAAGTACAATAAAATGCAGCAATAGAGAAGAAATGTTCAAAAATACCTTAAGGTGGGTTTGTCAGAACAGTCTGTGATGAAGTGGATGCTTAATTTCTCTTTTCTCATTTCATGTGAAGGTGGCAACTCAGTCCTCCATGTTTTGTTGAAATGTGTTTTCCATTTTAGGGACACTTGACTTTCAAGGATGTGGCTGTAGAATTCTCATTGGAGGAGTGGAAATGCCTGACCCCTGCGCAGAGGGCTTTATACAGGGAAGTGATGTCGGAGAACTACAGGAACCTGCAGTTTGTGGGTGAGGAAAATTCCAGACACGAGGAATCTGCCCTTGTCTGTCTTGGCTCTTCCTGCTTTTCTATTTCTTTTTGTGATTTTGCCCCGTACATTATGCTTTTTTGTTTGTTTGTTTTTGAGACAGAGTGTCACTCTTGTCCAGGCTGGAGTGCAGTGGTGGGATCTCGCCTCACCACAACCTTTGCCTCCCAGGTTCAAGCTGTTCTCCTGCCTCAGCCTCCCAAGTAGCTGGGATTACAAGCCTGTGCCGCCATGCCCAACTAATTTTGTATTTTCAGTAGAGACGAGGTTTTTCCATGTTGTTCAGGCTGGTCTCGAACTCCTGACCTCAAGAGATCCACCTGCCTTGGTCTCACAAAGTGGTGGGATTACAAGTGAGATCCACCGCGCCTGGCCTCTGTATATGCTTTACGTGTATATGTCGTTATTTTCTGCAGTGATGACCCTCCTATCGGTCATGGATAACTTGTTAGGGACTCTCCTGTGAAGTGGGTTTACATAGAAACAGAAAATTCGTGAAGAACGCTTTGACTAATATAATTGAACCATCCTGCTCTAGGCAGAGACACCCCTGGAATCCCTGAGCACAACTGTCAGCATAGCCCAGGATACGAGGTAGAAAGCACGACACTGACTGTGAAGTGTTATCACCGTAATGCTCGTATTCTACCAGGATACGAGGTAGAGAGCATGACGCTGACCGTGAGGTGTTATCACCGTAATGCTCGTATTCTACCAGGATACGAGGTAGAGAGCATGACGCTGACTGTGAGGTGTTATCACCGTAATGATTGTTGTGTTTTTTTTTTTGGTTTTGGTTTTTGAGACAAGAGTCTCCCTCTGTCGCCCACGCTGGAGTGCAGTGACACAATCTCAGCTCACTGCAACCTCCACCTCCTGGGTTCAAGCAGTTCTCCTGCCTGAGCCTCCCTTGTAGCTGGGATTACAAGAGTGGGCCACCACGCCTGGCCAGTTTTTGTATTTCAGTAGAGATACACCTTGTTGCCCAAGCTGGGCTCGTACCCCTGACCTCAGGTGATCCACGTACTTCGCCCTCCCGAAGTGCTGGGATTACAGGCCTGAGCCACCATGCCCGGCCTATTCTGGGTTTCGAGGAGCATCACAGTAGCCTCTGCCAGTGGCACTGTGACACTGTTTATCTCATAAACTAATAATCATCTCTAAGCAGTGGTCAGTGTTGTTGAAATTCCTCCAAGGGAGGCCATCATTGTGGCTCACGGCCTCATATGTATGAGGCTTTTGACTGAACTCTTGTTCATTTCACTGTATTCACACCAATATGTGTCATCGTTCATTTTTAACGAGAAAACTTTTGCTCAATTTGGCGTAGGATCGACCCTGTAACAGATATGTTTTCATCAGTCTTATTGAGGGAGGGCTTGTGAGGTTGAATGAGGTCCCCATATTTTAGTTCTGTCATTTGTTCAAGACACAGTGGCTTTTAACTTGTTTGTTTATTTATTTTGAGTTGGAGTCTTGCTTTATTGCCCAAACTTGAGTGCAGTGATGTGATCTTGGCTTACTGCATCCTCCACCTTCCGGGTTCAAGTGATTCTCCTGCCTCAACCTGCCAAATAGCTGGGGTCACAGGTACCCACCACCATGCCTGGCTAGTTTTGTATTTTTAGTAGAGACGTGGTTTCTCCATGTTGGCCTTTTTTTTTTTTTTTAGAGACGGGGTTTCTTCATATTGGTCAGGCTGGTCTCGAACTCCTGACCTCAGGTGATCCACCTGCCTCGGCCTCTCGAAGTGTTGGGAGTACAGGCGTGAGCCACTGTGCCTGGCCAGTTTCTATGTATTCTAAATGCATTTTTATTTTATTTAATCCTCAGTTCCTTATTTTCAGTGATAGTCTTCATTTTTTTTTTTATATATCTGCATTGTGAGTACTGTTGTGTCAGGGAATGGCTTCTCATTTCCTTTATTTTTATTTTTTTGAGACAGTCTCTTACTCTGTCACCCAGGGTGTAGTGCAGTAGTGTGATACTGGCTGACTGCCACCTGCCTTCTGGGATCAAGTGATCCGGTTACCTCAGCTTTCTGAGTTGCTGGGATTACAGACGTGTGTCACCACGCGTGATTCATTTTAGGTAGTTCTATTCCAGATGGCTGTTTCACCACGTTGGCCAGGATGGCTTCGAATGCCTGGCCTGATGTGATTTACCTGCCTCAGAGTCCCAGAGTGCTGGGATTATGGGCATGAGCCACTGCCCCTGGCCCTGTGCAAGTTTGTTTTTCAGGCTGAATAGTATTCCATTGTATGTGTATACCACATTTTGTTGATACCGTTATCTGTCGATGGACATGTGGGTTGGTTCCTTCTCTTTACTATTATAAATAATACTGCTAGGCAAGGCGTGGTGGCTGAAGCCTGTAATCCCAGCACTTTGGAAGTTCCAGGGGGCAGATCAACTGAGGTCAGGAGTTGGAGAGCAGCCTGGCCGACGTGGTGAAACCCCATCTTTACTAAAAATACAAAAAAAAAAAAAAAAAAGCTTAGCTGGGCATGGTGATGTACAGTTTTAATCCCAGCTACTCAGGAGGCTGAGGTAGGAGAATCTCTTGAACCGGGAGGGGAGGCTGCAGTGAGCCGAGATCAGGCCCTTGTGCTCCAGTCCAGGTGGAGTAGACTGGTTTTGTTTCCAGACTCCGTCTCAAAAACAAAATGAAACAACACAAAAAATCTGTATCTATATCTATCTATCTATCTATCTATTACTAGAGCTATTCTTGAAGATCCTGTTTCCAATTTTTTGGCTCATGGGGTTATTCAATTATGAATTATTGGAGGAACTGTTGGATGATTTTTTAAAAGGGACTATCCCATTATACATTCACAGCAACAGTGCAAAAGGCTTTTTCACCTTAGCATTAAAAAAAAAATTGATTGATTATTTTCTGAGACAGAGTTTCACTCTTGATGCCCAGGTTGGAGTGCAATGGTGTGATCTCTGCTCACTGCAACCTCCGCCTCCTGTATTCAAGTGATTCTCCTGCCTCAGCCTCCCGGGTAGCTGGGATTACAGGCTTGTGCCACCACGTCTGGCTAATTGTGTATTTTTAGTAGAGATGGAGCTTCTCCATGTTGGTCAGGCTGGTCTCGAACTCCTGACCTGAGATGATCCACCCGTCTCAGCCTCCCAAAGTGAGTCTCTGCTCCTGGCCGTGTCTGCTTTTTTACCAACACTTCCTGTCTATTCCTATGGATGCTAAATCTTTTAATGCACTTGAGATGATGTTTCATTGTAGTTATTGTTTTTTCCTACATGCTACGTTTTTTTTTTTTTTTTTTTTTTTTTTGGTGCTTATTTATTCGATGCTTATTGGTGATTTGTCTGTCCAGAAATGTGTATGCAGTTCCTAGACTCATTTTCTAATTGTGTTTTTTGATTTTTGTTGCCAACTTGTAAACATTCCTTGTATTTTCTAAATATTAATCCCCGATGAGATATATAATGTCCACAGTTTTCTCATGGAATCTTTCTTTTTTTTTTCTTTTTGAAATGGAGCGTAGCTCTGTCGCCCAGGCTGGAGTCCAGTGGCGCGACCTTGAGTCACTGCAAACTCCGCCTCCCAGGTTCAGGCGATTCTCCTGCCTCAGCCTTCCGAGTAGCTGGGATTATGTCCTCCTAATTATTGTATTTTCAGTAGAGACAGGGTTTTACCATATTGGTCAGGCTGGCCTCGAACTGCTAACGTTGTGATTTGCCCACCTCAGCCTCCCACAATGCTGGGATTACAGGCATGAGTCACCGTGCCCAGTCTTCCATGGAGTCTTTGGTGATTTCCTCATATCAGATGATGTCTTCTGTGAACACAGAGCATTTTACTTTTTTTCTCACTGCTTGGCATTTCTTTCTTTTTCTTGTGTCTGATTTCTTCAGTCAGGATTCCAGTAACATGCTGACTAGAAATAACAAAAGCAGGCTTCTTAGTCTCTTTCCTGATCTTAGAGGAAGAGATTTCAGGCTTTCGCCATCCACTGTGATGGTAACCGTGGGCTTCTCCTAAATGGTCTTTATTATGTTGAGGTAGGTTTTTTTGTATTCTGTGTGTATTGAGTGTTTTTATTTCAAAATAATGTTGAGTTTTTGATTTTCCATAGTTTGTTTATAATGTGTCTCTTCAATGGTGTGCTGGGGTTGATTCAGAAAGTAGTGATCTTACCATTTATTTCACTTTTTATATTGTGTGCTGGTGGTAAGTAGAAGTCGTGGCTTTTTTCTTAAGAGGGACTTGTTTAGAATTCTGTAGGCTGTCTAAATGTACTACTGTTTGCTCGCTGGTTTTGTCATTGGTTACAATATTAATTAATTATTTTTTTTTTTTGAGACAGAGTCTTGCTCTGTCACCCACGATGGAGTAGAGTGGCACGATCTCAGCTTGCCGCAGCCTGTTTCTCCTGGATTCAAGCAGTTCTCTGTCTCAGCCTCCGGAGTCTCTGGGATTATAGGCGCCCCCTACCACACTGGCTGCTTTTTGTATTGTTAGTAGAGACAGGGTTTCACCATCTTGGCCAGTCTAGTCTTGAACTCTGACCTTGTGATCCACCCACCTCAGCCTCCCAAAGTGCTGGGATTACAGGCGTGATCCACCACACCTGGCCCAAAATCAGTTTTTGTGTTTTTTTTGAGACTGAGTCTCACTCTGTCACTAACGCTGGATTGCAATGGCGTGGTCTTGGCCCACTGCCACGTTTGTCTTCTGGGTTCAAGCAGTTCTCCCAGCTCAGACTCCTGAGTAGCTGGGTCTGAAGGCGTGTGCCACCACACCCAGCTAAATTTTGTATTTTTAATAGAGACGGGGTTTTGCTTAGTTGGCCAAGCCGATCTTGAACTCCTGACATCATGATCCATCTGCCTTGGCCTCCCAAAGTGCTGAAATAACAGGCGTGAGCCACCACACCTGACTGACTAATTTTTATGATTTTACATACGGCTTTTTGGTATGTGGTCTGCAATATAACTGACACACTCCACTTGGTAATGTCAGAAAGTGCCGCTGGGCACAGGGGCTTATGACTGTAATCCCAAGACTTTGGGAGGCTGAGGCAGGTGGATCCCTTGAGGTCAGGAGTTTGAGACCAGCCTTGCCAACGTTGTGAAATCTTACCTCTAATAATACAAAAATTAGCCGGGCATGGTGATGCCTGCCTGTAATTCCAGCTATTCAGGAGGCTGAGGCAGAAGAATCGTTTGAACCCAGGAGATGGAGGTTGCGGTGAGCAGAGGTGTCGCCATTGCACTCCAGCCTGGGGGACAGAGCAAGACTGTTTCAAAAAAATAAAAATATAAATGTTTTCTTTAAAAAAAGTCACAAAATACCTGTTCTCTCTGGATATATGTAATTTTATGACATTTATTTAGTAAAATATTATATTAATATTTTCCTTTTCTTTTTTTTTTTTTTGAGATGAAGTCTCGGCTGGGTGTGGTGTCTCATGCCTGTAATCCCAGCACTTTGGGAGGCCGATGCCGGGGAATCACGAGGTCAGGCATTCGAGACCAGCCTGGCCAAGATACTGAAACTTTGTCTCTACTAAAAATACAAAAATTACCTGGGTGCGGTGGCTGGTGCCTGTAATCCCAGCTATTCGGGAGGCTGAGGCAGGAGAATCGCTTGAAACCGGGAGGCAGAGGTTGCAGTGGCCGAGATCGCACCATTGCACTCCAGCCTGGGCGACAGAGTGAGACTCCTTCTCATAATAAATAAATAAATAAATAATAGAAATGGAGTCTCACTCTGTCACCCAGGATGAAGTGCAGTGGTGCAATCTCGATTCACTGAAACTTCTGCCTTCCGGGTTCAAGTGATTCTTTTGCGTCAACCCCTCGAATAGCTGTGACTATGGGTGTGGGCCACCAGGCCTGGCCAATTTTTGTAATCATTTCATCACTTCTCAGGGCTATTGTTGTTTCACAGTAGAAAATTTCCATTGATTTTGGTTATGCTTACATGAACTTGTTGTGGATTATTTATCAATACAGTGTACTATATGGTTCTTGAGCATTTATTTGTATACAGTAAATGTGCTGTAAATATGAAGAATATAAATTTTTCAGTTTATTGAGGTGACAGTGATACGTTTTTTGCCAGTTGTCATACACTTTAGGGTCATAGTGGAAAAATGCTTCTTCCTTGAGGCTTACAGATGTTTGTGCCCTGTCACTGTGTGGTCATGATACTCGAATAGGCTTCTGTGGAAATGACTTGAAAGACATGTCATCGACCTTTATTTATTAAAGAATCTCACTCCTTTTGTGTTCCTAAACTTTGAAGATCATGTTTGGGAAACTTTTCTGTGTAATATTTACACATTTCAGTATTACTTACCATCTGTACTCAATTGCAAACCTGTTGGTGTTTCTATTTTGTAGATATCTCTTCCAAATGCATGATGAAGAAGAAGTTCTCAACAGCACAGGGCAATACAGAAATGTTCCACACAGGGACATTGGAAACGCATGCAAGTCATCACATTGGAGACTTTTGCTTCCAGGAAATTGAGGAAGATATTCATGACTTTGAGTTTCAGAGGGAAGAAGAGGAAAGAAATAGCCAAGAAACTCCCATGACAAAAATGAAAAAGTTGACTAGTAGTTCAGAGCGATCTGATCAAAGGCATGCTGGAAACAAGCCTATTGAAGATGAGCTTGGATTAAGCTTTCATTCACATCTGCCTGAACTGCGCATATTTGAGACTGAAGAGAAAATTGGTAATCAAGTAGAGAAGTCTACCAACGATGCTTCCTCAGTTTCAACATCCCAAAGGATTTCTTGTAGGCCCCAAAGCCATATTTCTATTAACTATGAAAATAATTTCCTCCATTCTTCATTACTTACACATCGACAGGACGTACGCATGACGGAAAAATGTTTCCAATATAGTGAGAGTGGCAAAGCATTTCATTGTAGCTCACTCTTAAGGAAACATCAGATAATCCATTTAGGAGAGAAACAATATGAATGTGATACATGTGGAAAAGTCTTTAATCAGAAGCGATACCTTGAACGCCATCGTAGATGTCACACTGGTGAGAAACCTTACAAGTGTAATGAGTGTGGCATGAACTTCGGTCGGCCGTCAATCCTTGCACGCCATCGTAGACTTCATACTGTAGAGAAACCTTCCAAGTGTGATGAGTGTGGCAGGACCTTTGGTCAAAATTCAGCCCTTGTAATTCATAAGGCAATTCATACCGGAATGAAATCTTACAAGTGTAATGAATGTGGCAAGGTTTTTAAATACCCATCAATCCTTGCATTTCATCGTAGATTTCATACTGGAGAGAAACCTTACCCATGTGAAAAATGTGACAAAGGTTTCAGTCGGAAATTAGAACTTAAAAGACATAGGGAAATTCATGGAGAGAAACGATGCCAATGTAAGGTCTGTGACAAGGCTTTCAGGGTTCCTTCACACCTGACACAACATACTAGAACTCACACTGGAGAGAAACCTTACAGGTGTAATGAATGTGGCAAGTTTTTCAGTCAAAAATCAACCCTTGCATGTCATCGTAGAGTTCATACTGGAGAGAAACCTTACCAGTGTAATGAATGTGGCAAGTGTTTTAGTCAAAAATCAACCCTTGCATGTCATCATAGAGTTCATACTGGAGAGAAACCTTACCAATGTGAAGGATGTGACAAAATTTTCAGGTGGAAACAAGACCTTGGAATTCATAAAAGAATTCATACTGGAGAGAAACCATACCAATGTAAGGTTTGTGACAAGGCTTTCAGGCGTGATTCGCACCTGACACGCCATATGAGAGTTCACACTAGAGAGAAACCTTAGAAGTGTAATGAAGGCCGGGCGCGGTGGCTCACGCCTGTAATCCCAGCACTTTGGGAGGCCGAGGCGGGTGGATCACGAGATCAAGAGATCGAGACCATCCTGGTCGACATCGTGAAACCCCGTCTCTACTAAAAATACAAAAAATTAGCTGGGCACGGTGGCGCGTGCCTGTAATCCCGGCTACTCGGGAGGCTGAGGCAGGAGAATTGCCTGAACCCAGGCGGCGGAGGTTGCGGTGAGCCGAGATCGCGCCATTGCACTCCAGCCTGGGTAACGAGCGAAACTCCGTCTCAAAAAAAAGAAAAACAAAAAAGAAGAAGAAAGTATTGATTCAGACAAGGGAACCTATTTTACTGCACTTGTGATTAAAAAGTTGACTCAAGGCACACGTGGTGTCGCCGGTGCTGCCTCCCGCTCGTCCCAGACCCGGCACCTGCCGTCATGGCTCCTGGCCAGCTCGCCTTGTTCAGTGTCTCTGACAAAACTGGCCTTGTGGAATTTGCAAGAAACCTGACCTCTCTCGGTTTGAATCTGGTCGCTTCCGGAGGGACTGCAAAAGCTCTCAGGGATGCTGGTCTGGCAGTCAGAGATGTCTCTGAGTTGACAGGATTTCCTGAAATGTTGGGGGGACGTGTGAAAACTTTGCATCCTGCAGTGCATGCTGGAATCCTGGCTCGCAATATCCCAGAAGCTAAAGCTGACATGGCCAGACTTGATTTCAATCTTATAAGAGTTGTTGCCTGCAATCTCTATCCCTTTGTGAAGACAGTGGCTTCTCCAGGTGTAACTGTTGAGGAGGCTGTGGAGCAAATTGACATTGGTGGAGTAACCTTACTGAGAGCTGCAGCCAAAAACCACGCTCGAGTGACAGTGGTGTGTGAACCTGAGGACTATGTGGCAGTGTCCACAGAGATGCAGAGCTCCGAGAGCAAGGACACCTCCTTGGAGACTAGACGCCAGTTAGCCTTGAAGGCATTCAGTCATACGGCACAATACGATGAAGCAATTTCAGATTATTTCAGGAAACAGTACAGCAAAGGCATATCTCAGATGCCCTTGCGGTATGGAATGAACCCTCATCAGACCCCTGCCCAGCTGTACACAGCGAAGCCCAAGCTTCCCATCACAGTTCTAAATGGAGCCCCTGGATTTATAAACCTGTGCGACGCTTTGAATGCCTGGCAGCTGGTGAAGGAACTCAGAGAGGCGTTAGGTATTCCAGCCGCTGCCTCTTTCAAACACGTCAGCCCAGCAGGCGCTGCTGTTGGAATTCCACTCAGTGAAGATGAGGCCAGAGTCTGCATGGTCTTTGATCTCTATAAAACCCTTACACCCATTTCAACGGCATACGCACGAGCAAGAGGGGCTGATAGGATGTCGTCATTTGGCGATTTTGTGGCATTGTCTGACGTTTGTGATGTACCAACTGCAAAAATTATTTCCAGAGAAGTCTCTGATGGTATAATTGCCCCAGGATATGAAGAAGCAGCCTTGACAATACTTTCCAAAAGGAAAAATGGAAACTACTGTGTTCTTCAGATGGACCAGTCTTACAAACCAGATGAAAATGAAGTTCGAACTCTCTTCGGTCTTCATTTAAGCCAGAAGAGAAATAATGGTGTCGTCGACAAGTCATTATTTAGCAATGTTGTCACCAAGAATAAAGATCTGCCAGAGTCCGCCCTCCGAGACCTCATCGTAGCCACCATTGCTGTCAAGTACACTCAGTCCAACTCCGTGTGTTACGCCAAGAACGGGCAGGTTATCGGCATTGGAGCCGGACAGCAGTCTCGTATACACTGCACCCGCCTTGCAGGAGATAAGGCAAACTACTGGTGGCTTAGACACCATCCACGAGTGCTCTCGATGAAGTTTAAAACGGGAGTGAAGAGAGCAGAAATCTCCAATGCCATCGATCAATACGTGACTGGAACCATTGGCGAGGATGAAGATTTGATAAAGCGGAAGGCCCTGTTTGAGGAAGTCCCTGAATTACTCACTGAGGCAGAGAAGAAGGAATGGGTTGACAAACTGAGTGAAGTTTCTGTCAGCTCTGATGTCTTCTTCCCTTTCAGAGATAATGTAGACAGAGCTAAAAGGAGTGGTGTGGCGTCCATCGCGGCTCCCTCCGGCTCTGCTGCTGACAAAGTTGTGATTGAGGCCTGCGATGAACTGGGAATCATCCTCGCTCAGACGAACCTTCGGCTCTTCCACCACTGATTTTATCACACCCTGTTTTATGGTTTGCTTATATGTAGGTGAAGAGTCACACGTGAAACTTGGAGAATAACTTTTTAAAAAAATAAAACAGTACATCTTCATCACTAAAAAAAAAAAAAAAAAAAGTTGACTCAAGACTCAAGTATTAGACATAAAGTGGGAATATCATATTCCTTGATGTCCATCTTCCTCAGGAAGAGTAGAGAGGATGAACCAAACTCTCAAAAGTCACCTAAATTAGTCCTAGAAATCTGGTTACCCCAAACTAAATACCTTCCCATTGCACTGTTAAGAAATGAGAACTGCCCCTTGGAATGACATTGACCTATCGCCTTGTGTAATGTACGAGTTGCCCTACTTACATTTCACCACTGTGCTTCCTACATTTGAAAAATAAAGATCAGTTTCTCATAAATTACATATTTGGTCTCTCCTCTATCTTTTCTTCTCCTAAAACCAGAGGTCTTCTAGCACAGGCACCACCCCTGGAATTCCCAGTACACCAGCAGCAACCTGGAGACCATGTTTTCTTTTTCTTTTTTCCCCTGAGACAGAGTCTCACTCTGTTACCCAGGCTAGAGTGTACTGGCGGGATATCTACTCACTGCAACCTCTTCCTCTTGGGTTCCAGTGATTCTCCTGCCTCAGCCTCCTGAGTAGCTGGGACTACTGTTGCACGCCACAACGCCAGGCTAATTTGTTTAATTTTTAGTAGCAACTAGGTTTCACTGTGTTAGCCAGGATGGTATCAAACTCCTGACCTCATGATCCACCTGCCTCAGCCTCCCAACCTGCTGGGATTACAGGTGTGAGCCACCACGCCTGGCTGAGACCACGTTTTCATGAAAAGGTGGAAAGAAAAGAAGCTTGAGCCAGCTTGGGAGGGACCCTACCTTGTGTCTCTAACCACTGCGACTGCAGTCCATACCCGAGTCGAGAAAGCATCATTGGTTCCAGAATCATGGGCTACCGTTTCAGGAAGTAATTCTACCAAAATGAAGCTAAGAAAAATCTAACCTTCCTGTATTTACTGTTCTGTTACTTTTTCCTATCCAGTAGTTAGCTATTTCATCATTCATGTAACCAGATCAAGCTCAACCTGAATTATGACTTTTGATGCTGGTTTAGTCATGCCCTGCAGTAATTTACAGAACCAAAGACAGCTTACTGCTTCTGAGAAGTATCTCTGCCCTTCCTGGACCTCCTGACATTGGAAGGATATATTGGATTCTTGCACAGATCATAATCCCGAGAGAAGCAGTTGTGTTAGCTGGTGGGAATGGGATTCTTGTCGTTCCCGAACAGATTCCCTCTGTTCTACTTGGTCCAGTGTCCTATGGAGCACTAAAGGTCTTGGCGGGACTGTTCCCACAAGCCTTTGCCAGTCCTTAAGACCATTTATTCATTTCACCAAAGGGGTCGCTTTTCCCAATTGTTGATACAACCAATGTAGTCCTGTACAGCTTACTAACACTATTGCAACATTTCAAAATACCTGTCTCTCATTAGGTTGTATTTATGGTAGAGGGGCCAACACCTCAGGAAAGGACCCTAGGGGCGGCGTTGAAATACGTTTTGTTGCTCCTTCACCACCTCTATCCCATCCTCCTCATACTGTGCCCCCACATACCTAGTGCCAAGACCAAAGTAGACATAGTAGAGGTAAAAGATTTAAAGCAAGGTTTAACCATTGAGACGGTACCAAGTTGCAAACGCCTGGCCGGAATGGATTAAACATTACATTTGCACTTTAAACAAAAGTGATTGTTGGCTTGTGCGCTTGGTAGACCAGAGGCCCAAACAGTCCCCTTTCCACTTGGATGGTCCTCTAGTCAACCAGACATAAACTGTACGGTAGCTCTTTTTCAAGACTCCACAACCCGGAGTAATGAATAGTGCCAAACTCTCTCTGCTATCTTCTGAAGTTCAGCACCCTGTGGGGCAGCCCCCGAGGGCCGTCCAGCTTCCAGCTTCCAAGACCAGTTTTGCCTCGTGTCTGTCATGACAGGAAGCGAACTTGGCATTCCTTGGAAACTCCACAGGATGCAGTGAGATCAAGTCTTTCCAAGAGTTTACCCCTCAGTCTGCCCTTATCCATCCTGGATCGGATGTCTGGTGCTAATGTGTTGGACCTTGATCAGACACTGCCAAATGACCGAAATGGTACTTGCACTCTAATTCAATTGGCTATCCCTTTCACCCTGGCATTTCATCCACCAAAGAAAATAACAGCTAAGCATGGCTGTACAAGGAGTGTTCCTTGTGTCTTTTGATCCTAGTGTTTATATAGATGCCATTGAGGTGCCATGGGGAGTAACACATAAATTTAAAGCTCGGAGTCAATTAGCTGAACGTTTTGAGTCATTATTTGCGATAGAAAGTGTTACTAAAAATGTAGACTGGATGAATTATATTTATTACAACCAGCAACAATTTGTTAATTATACAAGAGATGCAATTAAAGGAATAGCTGAGAAGTTAGGATCCACCTGGGAAAACAATAGCATTAGACATGATATTAGCAGAGAAAGGTGGAGTTTGCGTCATGATTGAAGCTCAATGTTGTACTTTCATCCCTAATAACACTGCCCCGGATGGAACTATAACTCAGAAAGCAGAGGCGGTGGGAGCAAGGCCGAGAGATGCACACGTCCGGCCCGGCCCCACCCCCTGCTGGTTCTGAGGGGCAAGGTCTCTCCGCCTCTCGCCCCGCCCCTACGTGGCCCAGGCCCCGCCCACCTGCCCACGGGCCGCTCAGGCGTGGCTTCGGTCCTGCGCAGATTCGCGCAAACCCGGAAACGGATGGCGTAGAGTGAAGCTCCCACCGCGGCCCGTGAGTTTTACTCTTTCGCATTAACTCTGCGCTTCCCAGGTCCCAGGCTGATCTGTAGCTGGGTCGTGGGGACCCATAGACCTGGAAATTGTCTCGCATCTTCCTTCACGCAGAGCAAATTGAGACTCCCTGAGAGTCCGGGGGTCGCTTCCTTTTGGGCTGAAAGTCGCCCGAGGCTGGTCCCCACCCGATTTTTCTGCTATGGAGCAATATATACACGTTCTGTCGCATAGTTTTCCTGCTCAAAACCTTCTTCTGACCCCTCCCGCCCCTCGCTTTTTGAAGTCCTCACCCGAGAGGTGGATTCCCGCCCTGGGCGCCCTAAACCCTCATGGGTCCCTGGAGTGCAGCGCCACGGTCCCAGTCCCGGGGAGGCCGCGTCCTCTGCCTGGTCCTGGGATACCGCAGACCCCCACTCTTGTAAGACTAAGGCGCCATCGCCCCACACTTCCCTCCTCGTGAGGGGCCTGCGGCTCCTCAGATCTCCCCTCCGCAGTCACCGCTTTTCCTGCGTCCGCACTGGGGAGGTGCCCGGGGCCTGGACACGGGATGTTCTTGCCTGCCCAGCTCCGGCCTCTGTAAAAATGTGCTTCTCCGGTATGCAGGCGTCTTACTCCAAACCCTCCTGTGATTGTGTGGGCCAAAGACATCAGGAGATAGAGAGCAATAGGAAACCTGAGTCTGAGAAAAAGAGGAATGAGAAACACCCATAACAGATGGCAAAGTAGAGGATGGTTGAGGGATTTGCCAAGAGAGAGCAAAAGTGGAAAAACAAAAAAAAGGAGGAGAAAAGCAACTGGAGAAATGTAGAGAAAAGCGAGATGCACAGAGAGATGAAGGACAGCAAGGTAGGGATGGGGCAGCAAAGAGGGAGGCTCATGAGAGTGAGGGAGACGAGGAGGGATTTGGAGCCGGGGCAGACAGAGCAGAGGGTGCTGGTGGCAAGGAGAACAGAGGGAACCACAGCAGGGAGGACACCTGGGGACGTGGGGTGCCAGAGAGTTGGGGACGGGGGTAGAGCAGGGAAGAGAGAATTTAACAGGGAGAGCAGAGGAGGGGCAGAGAGGGGAGAAGAGGCAGAAATATATAGAGATTGAGGACGACTGGGGAGAAGGAGCAACAAGAGGTTAAATAAGATGGGAGGATGGAGCAGAAAAGGTGGAAGAGAAGGAATAGAGGGGAGAAGGGGATAAACAGCAGGAGAGGAGACGGGTACAAAGTGAGGAGCAGAATCCCAGGGAAAAAGAAAAGAGCTAGAGGCTGGGCGTGGTGGCTCACACCTGTCATCCCAGCACTTTGGGAGGCCAAGGCGGGTGGATCACCTGAGGTTCATTGTTCGAGCCCAGCCTGACCAACATGGAGAAATCTCATCTCTACTAAAAATACAACATTAGCTGGGCGTGGTGGCTCATGTCTGTAATCCCAGCTACTACAGGGGCTGAGGCAGGAAAATTGCTTGAACCTGGGAGGTGGAGGTTGCAGGAAAAAACAAACCAACAACAACAACAACAACCACAAGAGCTAGAGAGAGAAGGGGAGAATGAGAGAGATGTGCAGAACTGGGGAGGGATGCAGAGTAATGAAGAAAGAGGGGTGGGCGCAGTGGCTCCCGCCTGTAATCCCTGCACTATAGGAGACTGAGGCAAGGGGATTGATGGAGTGCAGGAGTTCCAGACCAGCCTGGGCAGCATAGTGAGACCCCATCTCTGACACTCTTTTTTTTGTTGTTGTTGTTTTTGTTTTTGTTTTTTGAGACGAAGTTTTGCTGTTGTTACCCAGACTGGAGTGCAATGGCGGGATCTCGGCTCGCCGCAACCTCTGCCGCCTGGGTTCAGGCAATTCTCTTGCCTCAGCCTCCTGAGTAGCTGGGACTACAGGCACGTACCACCATGCCCAGCTAATTTTTCGTATTTTTGGTAGAAACAGGGTTTCACCATGTTGACCAGGATGGTCTCCATCTCTTGACCTTGTGATCCACCCACCTCAGCCTCCCAAAGTGCTAGGATTACAGGCGTGAGCCACCACGCCAGGCCAGTTTTTTTTTTTTTTTTTCTGAGACAGAGTTTCGCTCTCGTTACCCAGGCTGGAGTGCAATGGCGCGATCTCGGCTCACCGCAACCTCCGCCTCCTGGGTTCAGGCAATTCTCCTGCCTCAGCCTCCTGAGTAGCTGGGATTACAGTCACGCGCCACCATGTCCAGCTAATTTTTTGTATTTTTAGTAGAGACGGGGTTTCACCATGTTGACCAGGATGGTCTCCATCTCTTGACCTTGTGATCCACCCGCCTCGGCCTCCCAAAGTGCTGGGATTACAGGCCTGAGCCACCACGCCCAGCATTTTTTTTTTTTTTTTTGAGATGGAATCTCACTGTGTCACCCAGGCTGGAGTGCAATGGCATGATCTTGGCTCACTGCAACCTCTGCCTCCCCGGTTCAAATGATTCTCCTGCCTCAGCCTCCCAAGTAGCTGGGATTACAGGTGCCTGCCACCATGCCTGGCTAATTTTTTGTATTTTTAGTAGAGATGGGGTTTCACTGTGTTGGCCAGGCTGGACTCAAACTCCCGACCTTGTTATCTGCCCGCCTCTGCCTCCCAAAGCGTTGGGATTACAGGCCTGAGCCACTGTGCTTGGCTGTCAGTCAATTCTTATTCCTTATAATGCTGTGTATTTTCTTGACCTCAGACATCAGAAGGTAGTGATCTTAACGTATTTCAGTTCTTATATTGTGTGCTGGTGGCAAGTAGAAGTTATGGCTTTTTTCTTAAGAGGAAATTGTTTAGAATTCTGCAGGCTGTATAAATGGACTTATTATGTGCTTGCTGGTTTTTTTTTTTTTTTGAGACGGAATTTCACTCTTGTTACGTAGACTGGAGTGCAATGGCGTGATCTTGGCTCATCGCAACCTCAGCCTCCTGGGTTCAGGCAATTCTCCTGCCTCAGCCTCCAGAGTAGCTGGGACTACAGGCGCGCACCACCATGCCCAGCTAATTTTTGTATTTTTAGTAGAGACGGTGTTTCACCTTGTTGACCAGGATGGTCTCCATCTCTTGACCTTGTGATCCACCCGCCTTGGCCTCCCAAAGTGCTGGGATTACAGGCGTGAGCCACCATGCCCGGCCTTGCTTGCTGGTTTTATCATGGGTTAGAATATTTTGCTAATTAATTTACATGATTTTACATATGACTTTTTGGTATCTGGTATGCAGTATAACTGACACACTCTACACAGTAATGTCACAAAGTGCCACTGGGTGCTGTGGGTCACACGTGTAATTTTTGGATTTTGGGAGGCCAAGGTAGGTGAATCACTTGAGGTCCGAAATTTGACACAAGTCTGGCCAACAAGGTGAAACCCTATCTCTACTAAAAATGCAAAAAATTGGGAGAGGCGAGGTGAGAAAAAAAATAAAATTTAAAAAACATGCAAAAAATTATCCAGGCATGGTGGTGCATGCCTGTAATCACAGCTACTCAGGAGGCTGAGGCAGGAGAATTGCTTGCATGGGAGGTTGTGCCATTGCACTCTAGGCTGATGTAACAGAGTGACAAAAAAATAAAAATACAATTTTTAGAAAAAATCACAATGTGCCTTTTCTGCATGGATATAGGTAATTTTATTCGGAAAAAAACATTTATTAACTTTTTTTGTTTTTTTGTGACAGAATCTCACTTTGTCGCCCAGGCTGGAGTGCAGTGGTGAAATCTCAGCTCATTGAAACCTCTGACTCTTGGGTTGAAGCAATTCTCCTGCCTCAACCTCCTGAGTAGCTGGGATTACAGGTGTGCGCCACCACACAGTTAAATTTTGTAATCTTCTCAGTGCTATGATTGTGTGACAATACAGAATGTCCATTGATTTGGTTGAGCTTACATGAGCTCGTTGTGGATTATTTACCAATGTAGTATATTGTGTGGTCCATTAGCATTTATTTGTATACAGTAAACATGCTGTCAATAGGAAGAATATTTATTTTTCTCTTCACTGATGTGACAGTGATATGTTTTTGCAAACTGTTACACACTTTATGGTCACACTGGAAAAATATTCTGTGCTTTAGCCTCACACACGCCGGTGCCCTGTCAGTGTTTTCTCATGATACTGGAAATGGGCTTCCGTAGAGACATGATTTGAAGTACTTGCTATTGCCCTTTATTTATTAAAGAATCTTACTTTTTTGTGTGTTTCTAAACTTTGAAGATCGTGTTTGGGAAGTTTAAAATAAGTATTGTTTTTTGTGTCATATTTACACATTTCAGGATTATTTACCATGTCTACCTAATTGGAAACCTATTGGTGTTCGTATTTTGTAGACATCTCTTCTAAATCCCAGCTATTCGGAGGCTGAGGCAGGAGAGTGGCTTCAATCCGGAAGGCCGCGGTTGCAGTGAGCCGAGATCGTGCCACCTTACTCTAGCCTTGGGGACAGAGCAAGACTCCGTCTCAGAAAGAGAAAAAAAGTAAAAAGTAAATAAGATAAAGTAATAGATCTCTTCCACAAATGTGCTGAGACAACTAACTGGATATCGACATGGAAAAGAATAACATTAAAAATTTTATTTAAAAAAGTTTAAAAAAAAAAAAGAGAGATGAGGAAGGGAGCCCAGACTGGCCGGACCCAGAGGCTCAGTGATCCTCCCCCGGCTGCTTCCCGAGTAGCTGGAACCTGAGGCTCCCACCCTGCAGTGTTTAAGCAGCAGGTGGTGACCTCCTCCCGGGCCTGAGCACTCCGCCCCGCATCCCAGGCCTTGACCCTAAGACAGTCTCTGAAGCTGAGCACAGGGTGAACACTCCCTCCCGAGTGAACGGAAAATAGAAAGGGAGAGAATTTCTATTCTGCTCTGTGGGCCGCCAACCTGAAATCGTACGTTCCGCCCACCTAGGGCCTTGCATTTCAAGCCTTCCTGGCCGGTCTTCTCACCAAACCCTGAAAAATAAAGGCGCTGGGAGGGAGCGTGAGAGACGCACAGGTTCAACCCCGTCCGGTCCTCTGCGATTTCTAAAGGGCAAGGTCTCTCCGCCTCGGGCCCCGCCCGCCTGCGCGTGGGCCCCGCCCGCCTGCGCGTGGGCCCCGCCCGCCTGCGCGTGGGCCCCGCCCGCCTGCGCGTGGGCCCCGCCCGCCTGCGCGTGGGCCCCGCCCGCCTGCGCGTGGGCCCCGCCCGCCTGCGCGTGGGCCCCGCCCAGGCTTGGCTTCCTTCCCGCGTGCGCAGATTCGCACAAACCGGAAGCGGATTTCGTGGAGGGGAGGTCACGCCGCAGCTTGTGAGTTTCGCTGTGTCTTGTAAAGTCTGCCCTTCCCAGGTCCCCGGGGTTCTGTACCTGGGACGTGCGGTCCCCACAGACTTGGAAATCTCCCCCATCTTCCTTCACCCAGAGCAAGTTGAGACATTCTCGTGAGAGTCCGGGGGTCGCTTCCTTTAAGGTTGAAAGTCTCCCTGAGGTTGGTCCCGTCCCCGGTCGTTCCACCTTAGGGCAATGTGTACACTGCCTATCGCGAAGTTTTCCTGCTCAAAACCTTTTTCTGAGGGCCGAGCGCGGTGGCTCACGCCTGTAATCCTAGCACTTTGGGAGGCCGAGGCGGGTGGATCACCTGAGGTCAGGAATTCAAGAGCAGCCTGGCCGTCATGGAGAAACCCCATCTTTCAAAACAAAACAATACCAAAAAAAACCTTTTTCTGACTCCTCCCGCCCCGCGCTTTTTAAAGTCCTCACCCTAGAGGTGGATTCCCGCCCTGGGCGCCTCCCACCCTCGCCCTAGTCGGCTTCTGGAGCACAGCGCCGCGGCCCCAGTCCCGCCTGGGGAGGTCGCTCCCCTGCCTGGTCCCGGGATCCTGCAGACCCCACCCTTGTCTTAAGGCCCCGTCGCCCCCACACTCCCTCCTTGTGCCGGGCCCTGCTGCTGCCCAGGTCTCCCCTCCGCAGTCACCGCTTCCCCTGAGCCCGCGTTGGGGAGGTGCCCAAGGTCTATCCTGTGACACGGGGTGTTCTTGCCCGCCCAGCTCCAGACCCTGGAAAATGCGCTTATCGGGGATGCAGGCGTCCTACTCCAATCCCTCCTGTGATTGTGTGGGCCAAAGGGATCAGGAGACAGAGAAGGCAGGAGAAAACCTGAGACAGAGAAAAGAAGGAGAGACACTGGGAACAGATGGCAAAGTAGAATATGGTTGAGGGATTTGCCAAGAGACAGCAAAAGTGAAAAAAAAAAGAGAAGAAAAGCAACTGGAAGAATGTAGAGAAAAGCGAGAGGTACAGAGATGAAGGAAGCAAGGTAGGGATGGGGCAGCAAAGAGGGAGGCTCACGAGAGTGAGGGAGAGGAGGAGGGACTTGGAGCCGGGGCAGACAGAGCAGAGGGAACCACAGCACGGAGGACACCTGGGGGTATGGGGTGCCGGAGAGTGGGGACGGGGGTATAATGGGGAGAGCAGTGGAGGCGCAGAGATGGGAGAAGAGGCGGAAACATACTGAGATTGAACGACAAAGAGGCTAAATAAATTGGGAGGATGGAGCAGAAGTGATGGACGAGAAGGACTAGAGGGGAGAAGGGAATAAACAGCAGGAGAGGAGAGGGGTACAAAGTGAGGAGCAGAATCCCAGGGAAAAAGAAACAAGAGCGAGAGAGACAAGGGGGAATAAGAGATATGTACAGAATTAGGGAGGGCAACAGTAACAAAGGGGCTGGGCGCAGTGGCTGCCGCCTGTTATCCCAGCACTTTAGGAGACTGAGGCAAGGGGATATTTTTTTTTTTTTTCTGAGTCGGAATCTTGCTCTTGTTACCCAGGTTGGAGTACACGGCGCAATCTTGGCTCTCTACAACCTCGGCCTCCTGGGTTCAAGCGATTATCTTGCCTCAGCCTCCCGAGTAGCTGGTTTTACAGGCATGTGTACCAAGCCTGGCTAATTTTTGTATTTTTAGTAGAGACGGGGCTTTTTCCGTGTTGGCCAGGCTGCTCTTGACCTCCTGACGTCCTTATCTGCCTGCCTCGGCCTCCCAAAATGCTGGGATTGCAGGCATGAACCACCGCACCTGGCCTAGACAAGGGGATTTCTTTCTTTCTTTCTTTCTTTTTTTTTTTTTGCAATAATTTCAGTCTTAAGGTTATACCTGAAAGGGGGATTTCTTGAGTCTAGGAGTTTGAGGTCAACCTGGGCAACGTAGTGAGACCCCAATCTTTGCCAAAAAAAGAAAACAAATTAACTGGGCGTGATGGTGTGCATTTGTAATCTCAGCTACTCTGGAGGCCAGGGCAGGAGAATCACTTGAGCACAGGAGGTCCAGGCTGCAGTGAACCGAGATTATGCCACTGTACTGCAGCATGGTCAAGAGAGTGGGACCCTGTCTCAAAAAAAAAAAAAAACAAAGGCAGTTTAGTTGAGTGGGTGAGTTCATTGGGTATGATTAGTTGTGACATGTTGGCTTCTGTGTATATAATCTACTAACTTAAAACTCGTTGAAATTCTACAGATGGAGAATTTTAACATTTCTGTCTATAAGACTTGTACTTTGTATAAATCTTGCCATCAGAGGTTAGCTTCCACTTGGAATCCCTGTTCAGCCAGAGGGCAGTGTCTTATTCAGTTTTTGTTTTTTTTTTTTAAAAGATGGGGTTTCACCATGATGGCCAGGCTCTTGAACTCCTGACCTCATATGATCCACCCACCTCAGCCTCCCAAAGTGCTAGGATTACAGGCATGAGCCACCGTGCCCGGCTAGTTTTGTTTTTTTTTAAGACTGAGTCTTACTGTGTCACCTAGGCTGGAGGGCTGGAGTGCAGTGGCCCAATCCCGGCTCACTGCAACCTCCACCTCCCGGGTGGAAGCCATTTTTCTGCTTCAGTCAGCTAAGTGCTGGGACTCCAGGCGCCCACTGCCAGGCCTGGCTCATTTTTGTATTTCTGGTAGAGACGGGGTTTCACTATGTTGGTCAGGCTGGTCTTGAACTCCTGATATCGTGATCCACCTGCCCCGGCCTCCCAAAGTGCTGGGCTTACAGGGTTGAGCCACCGTGCCCGGCTTGTAAGTGACTCAGTTGTGAGTCACTGTCTTCCCTTTTCCCAGGCTGGGGTAGGAAGTTGGACAGTAAAGTGGGGGAAAAAAAAATCACTTTGTGTTATTACATAATACTTCTAATTTAATTAATTAATATTTTTGAGACAGGGTCTGGCTCAAATGTTCAGGCTAGAGTGCAGTGGCGCGATCTCTAACTGCAGCCTCAGCCTCCTTAGCCTGCCGAGTAGCTGGGACCACAGGCATAAGCCACCAATTTCAGCTAGTTTTTGTATTTTTTTTTTTTTTTTTGTAGAAACCAGGTTTCACTATGTTTCCCAGGCTGGTCTGGAAATCTTGGGCTCTAAGGATCCTTCTGCCTTGGCCTCCCAAAGTACTGGGATTACAGGGATGAGCCACTGCACCTAGCCTACATAGCACTTTTTGAAGGGACATCAAGCTGGGCATGGTGGCTAACACCTGTAATCTTATCGCTTTGGGAGACCGAGGTGAGTGGATCACGTAAGGTCAGGAGTTCATGACCAGTCTGGCCAAACATGGTGAAACTCTGTCTCTACTAAAAATACAAAAGTTAGCTTGGCGTGGTGGCACGCACCTGTAGTCCTAGCTACTTGGGAGTCTGAAGCACAAGAATCACTGTAACCTGGGAGGTAGATGTTGCAGTGAGCCACAATCCTGCCACTGCACTGCATCCTGGGTGGCAGAGTGCGGAACACTATCTCAAAACAACAACAACAAAAATGACATAAAAAACAAAAGGGACATCAAAAGTGCTTTTGTTCTCATTGTGTAATAGATTTCCTTTTTCTTCTTTCTGGTTTCTCTTCATTTCTTTCTTGCTTTATTGTTTTTTGCAGTTTGAGTTAGAGATGAGTCTTAGTGTTAAACATTTCTTTTTTAATACATAATCACTTCTGAAAGATGCCTTTGTGGTATCCTGTAATCAGCTGACATCATTCTTTTCTGTACATGTGTATGTTCCAGTTATTTTCCTGTTGATCCCAGAATTTGTTGGATTTTTTTTTAACAATTTCAAAATCATTTCTGTTTGAAATAGTTGCATCCGGTTTAGATCGAGGTCTGAATGCTTTCTAGTCTTCATTATTTATTGGAAACCTTTGGTACCTACGACATAAAAGTTTGATTGTTTTTTTTTTTTAAAGAAGTGACTTGCCACTGAAAAAAGTTTGATTGTTAAAGTACGTCCTCGGTAAAGATGTGGGTGACCTTTTACCTTAATATCAAAATGTAGTTTAACCAGTTAGTCTATTTTTCAATTTACTTTCCTTATGTCATATGTTAAAATCTTGAGCTGTGAGCTTTTTTTTTTTTTGAGATGGAATCTCACTCTGTCTCCCAGGCTGCAATGGCATGATCTCGGCTCACTGTAACCTCCGCCTCCCGGGTTCTAATAATTTTCCCGCCTCAGCCTCCTGAGTAGCTGGGATTACAGACGTCCACCATCACAACAGGCTAATTTTTGTATTTTTAGTAGAGATGGGGTTTCACCATGTTGGTCAGGCTGGTCTTGAACTCCTGACCTCGTGATCCACCAGCCTCAGCCTCCCAAGGGAGCCACCGCACCTGGCCTAAGCTGTGAGCTATTAAGTGCATGTTTCCTTCAATGCCTTCTGGTTCATTCTAGACAAATGTCGAAAGATGGGCTGGATTGGTATGGAACTCTGTTCCAAAAGTACCCATGTATTCTCTTCTATTTTTTAATTTTTTTTTTTTTTAGACGGAGTTTCGTTCGTTACCCAGGCTGGAGTGCAATGGCGCGATCTCGGCTCACCGCAACCTCCGCCTCCTGGGTTCAGGCAATTCTCCTGCCTCAGCCTCCTGAGTAGCTGGGATTACAGGCACGCACCACCATGCCCAGCTAATTTTTTCTATTAGTAGAGACGGTGTTTCACCATGTTGACCAGGATGGTCTCGATCCCTTGACCTCATGATCCACCCGCCTCGGCCTCCCAAAGTGCTGGGATTACAGGCGTGAGCCACCGCTCCTGGCCTCTATTTTTTTTTTTTTTTAAACTGAGTTTTCCTTTTGTTATCCAGGCTTGAGTGCAATGGCACGATCTCGGCTCAATATAACCTCCACCTCCTGGGTTCAAGCGATTCTCCTGCCCCAGCTTCCCAAGTAGCTGGAATTACAGGCACTCATTACAATGCCTGGCTAGTTCTTTGTATTTTTAGTAGAGATGGGGTGTCACCATGTTGGCCAGCCTAGTCTTGAACCTCTGATCTCAGGTGATCCACCCACCTCGAACTCCCAATGTACTGGGATTACAGGCATGAGCCACCTTGCCTGGCCACTCATGTATTCTTGATTGAAAAATTTTGCTTATGTCTTAGTTCTATAGCTGACCTTTTTTTTTTTTTTTTCTTACCCTTTTCGAGGGCAACAGCTGTGTGTTCACACTTCTGCATTTTATAAATGTTAACTGTAATTTTCTCATAAGGAAGAATTAAATTTTGGGAATCAGTGGCCTCAGAACCTTGCAAAAGAAGTCTCTTTAGTCCAGGTATATGAAAGATGGTTCTCTAGTTTTCAAGGATAGGGTGATAAAGGCCAACCCTTCCCATTAGCCATTCCGGGCTGGTAATGTAACTATTCAGGGACACCTTCTCACTCATCTCAGACCTTCTCAGGGTAACTTGGTGTGAATGTCTCCCTCTCTGAGCCTCAGTGACTCTCCCTACACCTTGGAGATGAGAGGCTAGACCAGAAAAGCTCAACCTGAGTGACCCTGGCCCCATACATGATTGGCAGAATGAAGGGCGTGCTGGGTGTGGCTTTTCTCCTGGGACAGGGGAGTGGCCAGTTGTAATTAGAATTTTTAATGAGATGCAGTATCTAAAAAATGAAGAAAAGAAGCAGAAGAATGAAAAACACAGAGGTGTAGACTCAGACACAGAGACTATGTTCAAACGCCTTTCTCTGTATTCGGATATCACAGCTAAATCCAAAGCAGGTCACGCCGGTCCCTGGTAGGGAGCCCTCCACCGGCTTCCGGTGTTCCCCAGGACAGAAGCCCGACTCCTCAGTGTGGCTCCACAGCCCTGTGTCCAGGGCCCCGGCCAGTGTCCAGCCTCCTCCTGGTAGCCTGTGCTCATCTCATGACTCCCTCTGCCCCAGTCACGTTTGCTTTTCTGTTCCCAAACACCAAAACCTTTCCTGTCTCAAGTCGTTGTCCCTGATCTTATGCTATGTCCCTAAATGATGACGGCCCTGTCCCTTTCTCCTTTTTCAGGTCTAGGCTCAGAGATGTCTCCCATCCCCCCACCCCCGTCTGAAGTTCCCACTGCCTGTCAGGCTCTGTCACATTACTCAGGTTTTATTATCTCTGCATCAGTCACATCAGAAGCACCATATATATGTATATATTTTTTGAGAGAGTCTCACTCTATCATCCAGGCTGTGAGAGCAGTCTCATGATCTTGGCTCACTGCAACCTCCGTCTCCTGGGTTCAAGCAGTTCTTGTGTCTCAGTTTCCGAAGTAGCTGAGATTACATGTGTGTGCCAACGGGCTCATTTTTGTATTTTTATATTTATTTTATTTTTGAATCTCACTCTGTCACCCAGGCTGGAGTGCACTGGCACGATCTCGACTGACTGCAACCTCTACCTCCCAGGTTAAAGTGATTCTCCTGCCTCAGACTCCCTAGTAGCTGGTATTACAGACACCCACCAAACCCGGCTACTTTTTGTATTTTTGTTAGAGATGGAGTAATTCCTGACCTCGAGTAATCTGCCCGCCTCGTCCTTCCAGAGTGTTAGTATTACAGGCATGAGCCACTGCGCCTGGCACAATTTTTGTATTTTTAGTAGAGACAGAGTTTCACCATGTTGACCAGGCTGGTCTCAAACTCCTGACAGATCAAGTGATCCAGCGGCCTCGGACTTCTAAGTAGCTGGGACCACAGACACAGACGTGCACCAGCATGCCTGGCTAAGTTTTTGTGTTGTTGGTAGAGATGGGGTTTCACATTGACCAGGCTGGTCTCAAACTCCTGAGCTCAAGTGATCCACCACCTCAGCCTCCCAGAGTTCTGGGAGTACAGGCACGAGCCACCGCACCCAGCCTCTGGCTGGGCTCTGGTGAGGTCTGGGTCTGTGCCCTGAAGGGGAGCTCATTCCAGCCCAGCTCCCCACTGATGCGGTGTGAGTGTGGGCTTCTCCAGGAGGGATGAGGGTTCTGAAGAAAGGGAAAAAGATCACTTAGTTTTCCTGCAGGAGTTTATCATCCCTGGTGCAGTGGGCAGCAGAGGGAACCGTATTTCCTCAGGGTGAGGTCTCCTTTGTATGTGTCGTTGTGTTCCAGGGAGGGGGTGTGTTGATTCTGAGCAATAAACAACATATTTTTAACATTCAGGATTGACTTCTACTCTTGATACGTGAGGAAGAAACCCGGAAGAGGAAGAGGAAAGCAAAGGAGTGTGGGATGGCTCTTCCTCAGGTGAGATGATCTTCTCGGTGGATTGTTCTGTCTCCTTCCTGCTTGCAGTTGGGAATCTTCTCTGAGTCTGAAGCGTCCTGCCTGACAGGTTTGCTGGAGCTCACCCATGCCTTCCCTCAGTCCCTCTCATCTCAACTAGATTCCATCTCTGGTGACCCAGTGACATGAGCTTGGGAAGAGGCTGCACTGGGCATGGTCCTGGGAAGGGCTCACCCCAGACGTGGATGGAGACGGGGTGTGGGCCCCGTGGTGTCAGGGCTGCTGGGCAGCAGGGAGTGTTCAGGGGCCACGTCTGGATGCGCCGTCAGCTCTCTGTAGAGCAGGAGTGGAGCAGCTGCCCATGGAAGTTACATATTAATGTGCACAGAGTACGTGGTAAATTTCCTGAAAGGAGACCAGTAAGGGGAAGTCTTTTCTGCCTGATTTGATACTACATGTTTAGGTAATTGAGTGAGTGTGTTTCTGACTCCAAACATCTTACTAATTGAAATGGCAAGTTCATACACAGACATGAATGATACCAGGTGTTTTATTCCATCATTCTTTTAAGCATATGAAACCAACCTAAATAATAGCAGGAGATTCATTAAACCATTCTCAGTGCATTAAGCTCATGGAGACTGTGGTGTTACTGTGGGGAGGTTTGTGAAACAGGGATTTTTGGTATAAATGGTTATGATTTTTCTCAAATGTGGGAGCAGTACTTCTTTTTTATCCTAAAGGATGGAGCCATATTCCCATTCCACCTATCATCATCATCATCATAATTTATTATTTGAGGTGGAGTCTCCCTCTGTCGCCCAGACTGGAGTGTAGTGGCATGATAGTGGGATGATCTCAGCTCACTGCAAGCTCTGCCTTCAAGGGTCAAGCGATCTTCTGCCTCAGCCTTGCCTGTAGCTGGGGTTACAGGCATGTGCCACCACGGCTGGCCAATTTTTAATAGTTTTAGTAGAGATGGGATTTCACCATGTTGGCCAGGCGAGTCTCAAACTTCGGACCTCAGGTGACCCACCCGCCTCAGCCTGCCAGGGTGTTGGGATTACAGGTGCAAGCCACTGTGCCCAGCCCCACAAATTATTATTAAATACATATTTTTATATTTAAACACCGCATGATGTACATATTAGTTTTGTGGTGAAGCTCCAAGCAAAGCTGCAGCTTAGCCCCTTGGCCAGAAAGCACTTCCTTTCCCTCCACCCTCCTTCCGACTTCACTGGGGAGACACTCAGGTTAGCCGTGCGTCAGGTGTCATTGCAAGTCACGTGCATGTGTAATTCTGTATCGTTATGAGACTTTAGAAAAAATTCTGCAGTAAATTAAAACAATTGAATATTCCTTTCCCTGAGGTTTGGGTCTGTGTGAGGTCTCGTTACAGAAGTGATCTCATGTCATCAGAGATTGTTGTGCGGTTATTTCATCACTGTGGTATTAAGGCCAGTACTCAGTAGTTATTTATTTATTTATTTATTTATCTTTAAACGTACTTTACGTTCCGGGGTACGTGCGCAGAACGTGCAGGTTTGTTACATAGGTATACACATGCCGTGGTGGTTTGCTGCATCCACCACCCCGTCATGTACATTAGCTATTTCTCCTAATGCTATCCCTCCCCTCTCCCCGCGTCCCCTGACAGGCCCCATTGTGTGATGTTTCCCTCTCGGTTTCCATATGTTCTCATTGTTCAACTCCCACTTTTGAGTGAGAACATGTGGTGTTTGGTTTTCTCTTCGTGGGTTAGTTTGCTTAGAAAGATGGTTTCCAGCTTCATCCATGTCCCTGCAAAGGACATGAACTCATCCCTTTTGATGGCTGCATAGTATTCCGTGGTGCATCTGTGCCACATTTTCTTTATCCAGTCTATCAGTGATGGGCATTTGTGTTGGTTCCAAGTCTTTGCTATTGTGAACAGTGCCACCGTAAACGTACGTGGGGATGTGTCTTTATAATAGAATGATGTATACACCTTTGGTTATATATCTAGTAATAGGATTGCTGGGTCAAATGGTCTTTCTAGTTCTAGATCCTTGAGGAATTGCCACACTGTCTTCCACAATGGTTGAACTAATTTACACTCCCACCAGCAGTGTAAAAGTGTTCCTGTGTCTCCACATCCTCTCCAGCATCTGTCGTCCGCTGATTTTTTTTTCTTGACAGAGTCTCGCTCTGGAGTACAGTGGTGTGATCTCAGCTCACCGCAACCTCAGCCTCCTGAGTAGCTGGGATTACAGGCGCTTGTCACCACGCCCGGCTCCCTTTTTGTACCGTGTTAGCCAGGATGAGCTCGATCTCCTGACCTCACGATTTGCCTGACTTGACCTCCCAAAGTGCTGGGATTACAGGCGTGAGCCACTGAGACTGGCCCATTAACATCTAGTTTTTTTCTGAGTCTGTGTAGGTTTTTATTATTTTTTGGACACGTATAGTCAAAATGGATTTTCATACTTGGAGTAATTTTGTTTTCGTGTATTTTATGTTATTTTGAGACAACCTCTCGCTTTGTTACCCAGGCTAGAGCACAGTGGCATGATCTTAGGCAATCTTAGCTCACTGCAACCTCTGCCCTCAGGTCAGCCATCCTCCACCCTCAGCCTCCCAAGTAGCTGGGACCACAGGTGCGTGCCACCATGCCCGGCTAATTTTGTTTTCTGTGAGTGTGTGTAGGTTGTATTTTGTGGTCATATATGTACAAAATGGATTTTTGGTCAGGCACGGTGGCTCCCGCCTGTAGTCTCCCAGCACTTTGAGAGGCCAAGGTGGGTGGATCACCTGAGGTTGGGAGTTCAAGACCAACCTGACCGAAATGGAGAAACCCTGTCTCCACTAAAAGGACAAAAAATTAGCCAGGCGTGGCATTGCATACCTGTAATCCCAGCTGCTCAGGAGGCTGAGGCAGGAGAATCACGAACCCGGGAGGTGGAGGTTGCTGTGAGCCAAGATTGCGCCATTGCACTCTAGCCTGAGCAACAAGAGCAAAACTCTGTCTCAAATAATAATAATAACAATTAATTAATTAAAAACAAAATGGATTTTCATACTTTGAGAAGTTTAGTTTTCATGTATTTTGTTTGGAGAGGAGGTCTTGCTTTGTTGCCCAGGCCGGAGACCAGTGGGGCAGTCTTAGATCATAGCAACCTTCACCCTCAGGCTGGAGCCATCTTCGCACCTCAGCCTCTTAAGTAGCTGGGACCACAGGTGCCTGCCACCATGCTTGGCTAATTTTTTTTTTTTCTTTTTTGAGACAGAGTCTCTGTTGCCCAGGCTGGAGTGCAGTGGTGCAATCTCAGGTCACTGCAACCTTTGCCTCACGGGATCAAGCATTTCTCCTGCCTCCACCTTCCGGGTAGCTGGGATTATAGGCATGTGCCCCTGTGCCCGGCCGATCTTTCATAGTGGACATTGTCATCTTTGAAGACATTACTCATGCTCTGCCTCATGTAGATACTGAATGTCACTTGGTGTGTCATTGAAAAGTTTCTAACATTTCTATAACAGAAACCCTGCATTGATTTTTTGTTTGTATATTTCTTCTGTCATCCACAAACAGAAAAAATACTGAGAGGGAATCGTGACCTCTTGAAAAGGTATAATAAACACACCTGGGAAGACATAATGTGGTGAAAAATCCCGTTCTCCATTCGTCAGAACATGCCCTACAATTAAATCCGTGCTTTCACCTCTCTCCTCTTCTCATTCTCTGTAAAGATCAGAACTCCTCCCATAACCATGTGGTTAAAGTGTGTTTTCATTTCAGGGTCTATTGACATTCCGGGATGTGGCCATCGAAGTCTCTCAGGAGGAGTGGAGATGCCTGGACCCTGCTCAGAGGACTTTATGCAGGGACGTGATGTTGGAGAACTACAGGAACCTGGTCTCCCTGGGTGAGTCCAACTTCCCCCAGAAGCGGGGACGTGCCCTTGCGTGTGCTCGTATTTTCTCTTGTTGCCTCTTGGGAGCCGCGTCCGTGCTTTATAGTGGGAAATGAGAGACCTGGAGAGGCCGGTGGGGTTGCAGGAGAATTTTATTTAATGTGATCATGGGCTCAGCAGAATTGCTTCGTAATTCTGAGCAAAGGACAAAGAAAATGGGGTCCCTTTTATGCAGCTATCTGGTACAGGATGACGAAGTAGGAAGCAGGTTTACAGAAGCTAGAACAAAGAACAGAGAACAGTTAATCAGCATGCGACGTGTCTCGTGATGCACTTCACATTTGAAAGGGAACATTCTGAGAAACACATTCTGCAGTTTTGAGCTTATCTGCTCTGTGACCTTGCAGCTGGTCAGTAAGAAAAAGGAAAATTTTTAGATGCCCGGGAACTTTGCTAAGGGAGGCGAGGATGATAGATAAGGTTAAATGGTTTGCAGGAAGGCAATTAATATTCTCCTTCAGCAGAGCTGGGGGTGGTTATCATATGAAACGGGACACAACGCAGCAAAATTGACTTTAGTATGTAGCAACTAGAAATCACAAGGTTTTGTTTTGCCATTCCTTGTTGCTTTTTATAAATAACACTTTACTAGAAAGCAGCACCACCACTGTGACAGCTAATTACTGTTACCTTTAGAGGTATGCCATTTTTGGTTTGTTTTTCTCTCTCCTTTTTCCCTTCTTCTTTTTCTTGGTTTCATCTGATTGGTATTTCTTTTTTTATTTTTATTTTCATTTTTTTAAAAACAGGGTTTCACCATGTTGGCCAGGCTGGTCTTGAACTCCTGACCTCAGGTGATCCGCCTGCCTGGGCCTCCCAAAGTGCTGAGATTACAGGCGTGAGCCGCCACGCCCAGCCTCTGATTAGTATTTCTATGAGGTGATTTACTAGATTTATTTAAGTATATCTAATACCTGGTAGCTCAGTGTCTGGGTGGAAGGGTTAATCAAGTGCATTGTAGATCCTTTTAAGGAAAGTCTTTAAGATTGCCTTCATACCTTGACTTGATGATTGACAGTAGGCTGGGGTGTTAGCTCATGGTGAACGTATAGCATTAGATCCTTTTAGATCAGAAGCTCCTTTCCGGCCATGAAAGGCACAAGATCAACTCTCCCTTGGCTCCTGATGGCCCCTTCTCGACTGTGCCTGTCTTAGGTTGCCCCTCCTCTGAGGATTCTTACCCGTCTTTGGCTAACCAGCCATCTGCCCGAGGCCAATTAGGGTGACGGTTTGAAGGTTGGAAGGCTCTTGAGGGCAGACCCACAGAGCACTGTGGGTCCAGGAACAGAGCTATTACCCACTTTGAAGCGGCTACCCTGTCAAGTTGCCTTCTTGGAAAGATGGGGTTATTAAGGCTTTTGGGGCTCTTAATGTCATACTTGCTTTCTTTGAGCTTGTTCCGTGCAGACATGTGCTAACAGTTGGGTTTAGCTAAATGATCACACCTTAGGTAAGCCCACAGAAAGCACCACTATCACACATGTCATTCTGAGGTAGTTCTGTTCCTTTTTCGGGTACAGGCTGGTACTTAGTAAATGCCATTAATTGACTGGTGGTTTGCTTGGCTACTGTTGCTTTTATAATGGACTGAATACTTTCAGTCAGGAGGGGTAAGAGGCAAGGAAGTATTACGCATCCTCCTAATGACTCCTCCTCCTCCTATCAGGGTTTTAACCTCTCCAAACTATAAACGTCATTCTCTGAAGAGGGAATCTAGTGACCACCCTTACCATGTCTGAACTGGAACGTGAGCTAGTTTTCACATCCTGGCTGTACTTTCCATGACTACTTGTCCCTTATCATCAATTTCTTTTTTAAATTATTTATTTTCTTTATTTTTTTAAATTATACTTAAGTTCTGGGGTACATGTGCAGAACGTGCAGGTTTGTTACAGAGGTATACGTGTGCCACGGTGGCTTGCCGCATCCATCACCCCGTCATCTACATTAGGTAACTCTTCTGATGCCCTCCCTCCCGTATCCCCCCACCCAGCTATCTCTTCCCTAGCCCCCACCTCCTGACAGGCTCTGGTGTGTGATAGTCCCCTCCTCGTGTCCGTGCGTTCTCGTTGTTCCACATGCGCTTACGGGTGAGAACATGGCGGTGTCTGCTTTTCTGTTCTTGTGTCAGTTTGCTGTGAATGATGGTTCCCGGCTTCATCCATGTCCTTGTAAAGGACATAAACTCATCCTTTTTTATGACTGCATAGTATTCCATGGTGCATATGTGCCACATTTTCCTTATCTAGTGTATCACTGATGGGCCTTTGGGTTGGTTCCAAGTCTTTGCTCTTGTGAACAGTGCTGCAATAAACATACGTGTGTGTGTGTCTCTATACTAGAATGATTTATAATTTTTTGGGTCTATGGCCAGTAATGGGATTGCTGGGTCAAATGGTCTTTCTAGTTCTAGATCCTTGAGGAATTGCCACACTGTCTTCCACAATGGTTGAACTAATTGACACTCCCACCAGCAGTGTAAAAGTGTTCCTGTGTCTCCACATCCTCTCCAGCATCTGTCGTCCGCTGACTTTTTTTTTTTTGACAGAGTCTCGCTCTGGAGTACAGTGGTGTGATCTCAGCTCACCGCAACCTCAGCCTCCTGAGTAGCTGGGATTACAGGCGCTTGTCACCACGCCCGGCTACCTTTTTGTACCGTGTTAGCCAGGATGAGCTCGATCTCCTGACCTCACGATTTGCCTGACTTGACCTCCCAAAGTGCTGGGATTACAGGCGTGAGCCACTGAGACTGGCCCATTAACATCTAGTTTTTTTCTGCGTCTGTGTAGGTTTTTATTATTTTTTGGACACGTATAGTCAAAATGGATTTTCATACTTGGAGTAATTTTGTTTTCGTGTATTTTATGTTATTTTGAGACAGGCTCTCGCTTTGTTACCCAGGCTAGAGCACGGTGGCATGATCTTAGGCAATCTTAGCTCACTGCAACCTCTGCCCTCAGGTCAGCCATCCTCCACCCTCAGCCTCCCAAGTAGCTGGGACCACAGGTGCGTGCCACCATGCCCGGCTAATTTTGTTTTCTGTGAGTGTGTGTAGGTTGTATTTTGTGGTCATATATGTACAAAATGGATTTTTGGTCAGGCACGGTGGCTCCCGCCTGTAGTCTCCCAGCACTTTGAGAGGCCAAGGTGGGTGGATCACCTGAGGTTGGGAGTTCAAGACCAACCTGACCGAAATGGAGAAACCCTGTCTCCACTAAAAGGACAAAAAATTAGCCAGGCGTGGCATTGCATACCTGTAATCCCAGCTGCTCAGGAGGCTGAGGCAGGAGAATCACGAACCCGGGAGGTGGAGGTTGCTGTGAGCCAAGATTGCGCCATTGCACTCTAGCCTGAGCAACAAGAGCAAAACTCTGTCTCAAATAATAATAATAACAATTAATTAATTAAAAACAAAATGGATTTTCATACTTTGAGAAGTTTAGTTTTCATGTATTTTGTTTGGAGAGGAGGTCTTGCTTTGTTGCCCAGGCTGGAGACCAGTGGGGCAGTCTTAGATCATAGCAACCTTCACCCTCAGGCTGGAGCCATCTTCGCACCTCAGCCTCTTAAGTAGCTGGGACCACAGGTGCCTGCCACCATGCTTGGCTAATTTTTTTTTTTTTTTGAGACAGAGTCTCTGTTGCCCAGGCTGGAGTGCAGTGGTGCAATCTCAGGTCACTGCAACCTTTGCCTCACGGGATCAAGCATTTCTCCTGCCTCCACCTTCCGGGTAGCTGGGATTATAGGCATGTGCCCCTGTGCCCGGCCGATCTTTCATAGTGGACATTGTCATCTTTGAAGACATTACTCATGCTCTGCCTCATGTAGATACTGAATGTCACTTGGTGTGTCATTGAAAAGTTTCTAACATTTCTATAACAGAAACCCTGCATTGATTTTTTGTTTGTATATTTCTTCTGTCATCCACAAACAGAAAAAATACTGAGAGGGAATCGTGACCTCTTGAAAAGGTATAATAAACACACCTGGGAAGACATAATGTGGTGAAAAATCCCGTTCTCCATTCGTCAGAACATGCCCTACAATTAAATCCGTGCTTTCACCTCTCTCCTCTTCTCATTCTCTGTAAAGATCAGAACTCCTCCCATAACCATGTGGTTAAAGTGTGTTTTCATTTCAGGGTCTATTGACATTCCGGGATGTGGCCATCGAAGTCTCTCAGGAGGAGTGGAGATGCCTGGACCCTGCTCAGAGGACTTTATGCAGGGACGTGATGTTGGAGAACTACAGGAACCTGGTCTCCCTGGGTGAGTCCAACTTCCCCCAGAAGCGGGGACGTGCCCTTGCGTGTGCTCGTATTTTCTCTTGTTGCCTCTTGGGAGCCGCGTCCGTGCTTTATAGTGGGAAATGAGAGACCTGGAGAGGCCGGTGGGGTTGCAGGAGAATTTTATTTAATGTGATCATGGGCTCAGCAGAATTGCTTCGTAATTCTGAGCAAAGGACAAAGAAAATGGGGTCCCTTTTATGCAGCTATCTGGTACAGGATGACGAAGTAGGAAGCAGGTTTACAGAAGCTAGAACAAAGAACAGAGAACAGTTAATCAGCATGCGACGTGTCTCGTGATGCACTTCACATTTGAAAGGGAACATTCTGAGAAACACATTCTGCAGTTTTGAGCTTATCTGCTCTGTGACCTTGCAGCTGGTCAGTAAGAAAAAGGAAAATTTTTAGATGCCCGGGAACTTTGCTAAGGGAGGCGAGGATGATAGATAAGGTTAAATGGTTTGCAGGAAGGCAATTAATATTCTCCTTCAGCAGAGCTGGGGGTGGTTATCATATGAAACGGGACACAACGCAGCAAAATTGACTTTAGTATGTAGCAACTAGAAATCACAAGGTTTTGTTTTGCCATTCCTTGTTGCTTTTTATAAATAACACTTTACTAGAAAGCAGCACCACCACTGTGACAGCTAATTACTGTTACCTTTAGAGGTATGCCATTTTTGGTTTGTTTTTCTCTCTCCTTTTTCCCTTCTTCTTTTTCTTGGTTTCATCTGATTGGTATTTCTTTTTTTATTTTTATTTTCATTTTTTTAAAAACAGGGTTTCACCATGTTGGCCAGGCTGGTCTTGAACTCCTGACCTCAGGTGATCCGCCTGCCTGGGCCTCCCAAAGTGCTGAGATTACAGGCGTGAGCCGCCACGCCCAGCCTCTGATTAGTATTTCTATGAGGTGATTTACTAGATTTATTTAAGTATATCTAATACCTGGTAGCTCAGTGTCTGGGTGGAAGGGTTAATCAAGTGCATTGTAGATCCTTTTAAGGAAAGTCTTTAAGATTGCCTTCATACCTTGACTTGATGATTGACAGTAGGCTGGGGTGTTAGCTCATGGTGAACGTATAGCATTAGATCCTTTTAGATCAGAAGCTCCTTTCCGGCCATGAAAGGCACAAGATCAACTCTCCCTTGGCTCCTGATGGCCCCTTCTCGACTGTGCCTGTCTTAGGTTGCCCCTCCTCTGAGGATTCTTACCCGTCTTTGGCTAACCAGCCATCTGCCCGAGGCCAATTAGGGTGACGGTTTGAAGGTTGGAAGGCTCTTGAGGGCAGACCCACAGAGCACTGTGGGTCCAGGAACAGAGCTATTACCCACTTTGAAGCGGCTACCCTGTCAAGTTGCCTTCTTGGAAAGATGGGGTTATTAAGGCTTTTGGGGCTCTTAATGTCATACTTGCTTTCTTTGAGCTTGTTCCGTGCAGACATGTGCTAACAGTTGGGTTTAGCTAAATGATCACACCTTAGGTAAGCCCACAGAAAGCACCACTATCACACATGTCATTCTGAGGTAGTTCTGTTCCTTTTTCGGGTACAGGCTGGTACTTAGTAAATGCCATTAATTGACTGGTGGTTTGCTTGGCTACTGTTGCTTTTATAATGGACTGAATACTTTCAGTCAGGAGGGGTAAGAGGCAAGGAAGTATTACGCATCCTCCTAATGACTCCTCCTCCTCCTATCAGGGTTTTAACCTCTCCAAACTATAAACGTCATTCTCTGAAGAGGGAATCTAGTGACCACCCTTACCATGTCTGAACTGGAACGTGAGCTAGTTTTCACATCCTGGCTGTACTTTCCATGACTACTTGTCCCTTATCATCAATTTCTTTTTTAAATTATTTATTTTCTTTATTTTTTTAAATTATACTTAAGTTCTGGGGTACATGTGCAGAACGTGCAGGTTTGTTACAGAGGTATACGTGTGCCACGGTGGCTTGCCGCATCCATCACCCCGTCATCTACATTAGGTAACTCTTCTGATGCCCTCCCTCCCGTATCCCCCCACCCAGCTATCTCTTCCCTAGCCCCCACCTCCTGACAGGCTCTGGTGTGTGATAGTCCCCTCCTCGTGTCCGTGCGTTCTCGTTGTTCCACATGCGCTTACGGGTGAGAACATGGCGGTGTCTGCTTTTCTGTTCTTGTGTCAGTTTGCTGTGAATGATGGTTCCCGGCTTCATCCATGTCCTTGTAAAGGACATAAACTCATCCTTTTTTATGACTGCATAGTATTCCATGGTGCATATGTGCCACATTTTCCTTATCTAGTGTATCACTGATGGGCCTTTGGGTTGGTTCCAAGTCTTTGCTCTTGTGAACAGTGCTGCAATAAACATACGTGTGTGTGTGTCTCTATAATAGAATGATTTATAATTTTTTGGGTATGTGGCCAGTAATGGGATTGCTGGGTCAAATGGTCTTTCTAGTTCTAGATCCTTGAGGAATTGCCACACTGTCTTCCACAATGGTTGAACTAATTGACACTCCCACCAGCAGTGTAAAAGTGTTCCTGTGTCTCCACATCCTCTCCAGCATCTGTCGTCCGCTGACTTTTTTTTTTTTGACAGAGTCTCGCTCTGGAGTACAGTGGTGTGATCTCAGCTCACCGCAACCTCAGCCTCCTGAGTAGCTGGGATTACAGGCGCTTGTCACCACGCCCGGCTACCTTTTTGTACCGTGTTAGCCAGGATGAGCTCGATCTCCTGACCTCACGATTTGCCTGACTTGACCTCCCAAAGTGCTGGGATTACAGGCGTGAGCCACTGAGACTGGCCCATTAACATCTAGTTTTTTTCTGCGTCTGTGTAGGTTTTTATTATTTTTTGGACACGTATAGTCAAAATGGATTTTCATACTTGGAGTAATTTTGTTTTCGTGTATTTTATGTTATTTTGAGACAGGCTCTCGCTTTGTTACCCAGGCTAGAGCACGGTGGCATGATCTTAGGCAATCTTAGCTCACTGCAACCTCTGCCCTCAGGTCAGCCATCCTCCACCCTCAGCCTCCCAAGTAGCTGGGACCACAGGTGCGTGCCACCATGCCCGGCTAATTTTGTTTTCTGTGAGTGTGTGTAGGTTGTATTTTGTGGTCATATATGTACAAAATGGATTTTTGGTCAGGCACGGTGGCTCACGCCTGTAGTCTCCCAGCACTTTGAGAGGCCAAGGTGGGTGGATCACCTGAGGTTGGGAGTTCAAGACCAACCTGACCGAAATGGAGAAACCCTGTCTCCACTAAAAGGACAAAAAATTAGCCAGGCGTGGCATTGCATACCTGTAATCCCAGCTGCTCAGGAGGCTGAGGCAGGAGAATCACGAACCCGGGAGGTGGAGGTTGCTGTGAGCCAAGATTGCGCCATTGCACTCTAGCCTGAGCAACAAGAGCAAAACTCTGTCTCAAATAATAATAATAACAATTAATTAATTAAAAACAAAATGGATTTTCATACTTTGAGAAGTTTAGTTTTCATGTATTTTGTTTGGAGAGGAGGTCTTGCTTTGTTGCCCAGGCTGGAGACCAGTGGGGCAGTCTTAGATCATAGCAACCTTCACCCTCAGGCTGGAGCCATCTTCGCACCTCAGCCTCTTAAGTAGCTGGGACCACAGGTGCCTGCCACCATGCTTGGCTAATTTTTTTTTTTTTTTGAGACAGAGTCTCTGTTGCCCAGGCTGGAGTGCAGTGGTGCAATCTCAGGTCACTGCAACCTTTGCCTCACGGGATCAAGCATTTCTCCTGCCTCCACCTTCCGGGTAGCTGGGATTATAGGCATGTGCCCCTGTGCCCGGCCGATCTTTCATAGTGGACATTGTCATCTTTGAAGACATTACTCATGCTCTGCCTCATGTAGATACTGAATGTCACTTGGTGTGTCATTGAAAAGTTTCTAACATTTCTATAACAGAAACCCTGCATTGATTTTTTGTTTGTATATTTCTTCTGTCATCCACAAACAGAAAAAATACTGAGAGGGAATCGTGACCTCTTGAAAAGGTATAATAAACACACCTGGGAAGACATAATGTGGTGAAAAATCCCGTTCTCCATTCGTCAGAACATGCCCTACAATTAAATCCGTGCTTTCACCTCTCTCCTCTTCTCATTCTCTGTAAAGATCAGAACTCCTCCCATAACCATGTGGTTAAAGTGTGTTTTCATTTCAGGGTCTATTGACATTCCGGGATGTGGCCATCGAAGTCTCTCAGGAGGAGTGGAGATGCCTGGACCCTGCTCAGAGGACTTTATGCAGGGACGTGATGTTGGAGAACTACAGGAACCTGGTCTCCCTGGGTGAGTCCAACTTCCCCCAGAAGCGGGGACGTGCCCTTGCGTGTGCTCGTATTTTCTCTTGTTGCCTCTTGGGAGCCGCGTCCGTGCTTTATAGTGGGAAATGAGAGACCTGGAGAGGCCGGTGGGGTTGCAGGAGAATTTTATTTAATGTGATCATGGGCTCAGCAGAATTGCTTCGTAATTCTGAGCAAAGGACAAAGAAAATGGGGTCCCTTTTATGCAGCTATCTGGTACAGGATGACGAAGTAGGAAGCAGGTTTACAGAAGCTAGAACAAAGAACAGAGAACAGTTAATCAGCATGCGACGTGTCTCGTGATGCACTTCACATTTGAAAGGGAACATTCTGAGAAACACATTCTGCAGTTTTGAGCTTATCTGCTCTGTGACCTTGCAGCTGGTCAGTAAGAAAAAGGAAAATTTTTAGATGCCCGGGAACTTTGCTAAGGGAGGCGAGGATGATAGATAAGGTTAAATGGTTTGCAGGAAGGCAATTAATATTCTCCTTCAGCAGAGCTGGGGGTGGTTATCATATGAAACGGGACACAACGCAGCAAAATTGACTTTAGTATGTAGCAACTAGAAATCACAAGGTTTTGTTTTGCCATTCCTTGTTGCTTTTTATAAATAACACTTTACTAGAAAGCAGCACCACCACTGTGACAGCTAATTACTGTTACCTTTAGAGGTATGCCATTTTTGGTTTGTTTTTCTCTCTCCTTTTTCCCTTCTTCTTTTTCTTGGTTTCATCTGATTGGTATTTCTTTTTTTATTTTTATTTTCATTTTTTTAAAAACAGGGTTTCACCATGTTGGCCAGGCTGGTCTTGAACTCCTGACCTCAGGTGATCCGCCTGCCTGGGCCTCCCAAAGTGCTGAGATTACAGGCGTGAGCCGCCACGCCCAGCCTCTGATTAGTATTTCTATGAGATGATTTACTAGATTTATTTAAGTATATCTAATACCTGGTAGCTCAGTGTCTGGGTGGAAGGGTTAATCAAGTGCATTGTAGATCCTTTTAAGGAAAGTCTTTAAGATTGCCTTCATACCTTGACTTGATGATTGACAGTAGGCTGGGGTGTTAGCTCATGGTGAACGTATAGCATTAGATCCTTTTAGATCAGAAGCTCCTTTCCGGCCATGAAAGGCACAAGATCAACTCTCCCTTGGCTCCTGATGGCCCCTTCTCGACTGTGCCTGTCTTAGGTTGCCCCTCCTCTGAGGATTCTTACCCGTCTTTGGCTAACCAGCCATCTGCCCGAGGCCAATTAGGGTGACGGTTTGAAGGTTGGAAGGCTCTTGAGGGCAGACCCACAGAGCACTGTGGGTCCAGGAACAGAGCTATTACCCACTTTGAAGCGGCTACCCTGTCAAGTTGCCTTCTTGGAAAGATGGGGTTATTAAGGCTTTTGGGGCTCTTAATGTCATACTTGCTTTCTTTGAGCTTGTTCCGTGCAGACATGTGCTAACAGTTGGGTTTAGCTAAATGATCACACCTTAGGTAAGCCCACAGAAAGCACCACTATCACACATGTCATTCTGAGGTAGTTCTGTTCCTTTTTCGGGTACAGGCTGGTACTTAGTAAATGCCATTAATTGACTGGTGGTTTGCTTGGCTACTGTTGCTTTTATAATGGACTGAATACTTTCAGTCAGGAGGGGTAAGAGGCAAGGAAGTATTACGCATCCTCCTAATGACTCCTCCTCCTCCTATCAGGGTTTTAACCTCTCCAAACTATAAACGTCATTCTCTGAAGAGGGAATCTAGTGACCACCCTTACCATGTCTGAACTGGAACGTGAGCTAGTTTTCACATCCTGGCTGTACTTTCCATGACTACTTGTCCCTTATCATCAATTTCTTTTTTAAATTATTTATTTTCTTTATTTTTTTAAATTATACTTAAGTTCTGGGGTACATGTGCAGAACGTGCAGGTTTGTTACAGAGGTATACGTGTGCCACGGTGGCTTGCCGCATCCATCACCCCGTCATCTACATTAGGTAACTCTTCTGATGCCCTCCCTCCCGTATCCCCCCACCCAGCTATCTCTTCCCTAGCCCCCACCTCCTGACAGGCTCTGGTGTGTGATAGTCCCCTCCTCGTGTCCGTGCGTTCTCGTTGTTCCACATGCGCTTACGGGTGAGAACATGGCGGTGTCTGCTTTTCTGTTCTTGTGTCAGTTTGCTGTGAATGATGGTTCCCGGCTTCATCCATGTCCTTGTAAAGGACATAAACTCATCCTTTTTTATGACTGCATAGTATTCCATGGTGCATATGTGCCACATTTTCCTTATCTAGTGTATCACTGATGGGCCTTTGGGTTGGTTCCAAGTCTTTGCTCTTGTGAACAGTGCTGCAATAAACATACGTGTGTGTGTGTCTCTATAATAGAATGATTTATAATTTTTTGGGTATGTGGCCAGTAATGGGATTGCTGGGTCAAATGGTCTTTCTAGTTCTAGATCCTTGAGGAATTGCCACACTGTCTTCCACAATGGTTGAACTAATTGACACTCCCACCAGCAGTGTAAAAGTGTTCCTGTGTCTCCACATCCTCTCCAGCATCTGTCGTCCGCTGACTTTTTTTTTTTTGACAGAGTCTCGCTCTGGAGTACAGTGGTGTGATCTCAGCTCACCGCAACCTCAGCCTCCTGAGTAGCTGGGATTACAGGCGCTTGTCACCACGCCCGGCTACCTTTTTGTACCGTGTTAGCCAGGATGAGCTCGATCTCCTGACCTCACGATTTGCCTGACTTGACCTCCCAAAGTGCTGGGATTACAGGCGTGAGCCACTGAGACTGGCCCATTAACATCTAGTTTTTTTCTGCGTCTGTGTAGGTTTTTATTATTTTTTGGACACGTATAGTCAAAATGGATTTTCATACTTGGAGTAATTTTGTTTTCGTGTATTTTATGTTATTTTGAGACAGGCTCTCGCTTTGTTACCCAGGCTAGAGCACGGTGGCATGATCTTAGGCAATCTTAGCTCACTGCAACCTCTGCCCTCAGGTCAGCCATCCTCCACCCTCAGCCTCCCAAGTAGCTGGGACCACAGGTGCGTGCCACCATGCCCGGCTAATTTTGTTTTCTGTGAGTGTGTGTAGGTTGTATTTTGTGGTCATATATGTACAAAATGGATTTTTGGTCAGGCACGGTGGCTCACGCCTGTAGTCTCCCAGCACTTTGAGAGGCCAAGGTGGGTGGATCACCTGAGGTTGGGAGTTCAAGACCAACCTGACCGAAATGGAGAAACCCTGTCTCCACTAAAAGGACAAAAAATTAGCCAGGCGTGGCATTGCATACCTGTAATCCCAGCTGCTCAGGAGGCTGAGGCAGGAGAATCACGAACCCGGGAGGTGGAGGTTGCTGTGAGCCAAGATTGCGCCATTGCACTCTAGCCTGAGCAACAAGAGCAAAACTCTGTCTCAAATAATAATAATAACAATTAATTAATTAAAAACAAAATGGATTTTCATACTTTGAGAAGTTTAGTTTTCATGTATTTTGTTTGGAGAGGAGGTCTTGCTTTGTTGCCCAGGCTGGAGACCAGTGGGGCAGTCTTAGATCATAGCAACCTTCACCCTCAGGCTGGAGCCATCTTCGCACCTCAGCCTCTTAAGTAGCTGGGACCACAGGTGCCTGCCACCATGCTTGGCTAATTTTTTTTTTTTTTTGAGACAGAGTCTCTGTTGCCCAGGCTGGAGTGCAGTGGTGCAATCTCAGGTCACTGCAACCTTTGCCTCACGGGATCAAGCATTTCTCCTGCCTCCACCTTCCGGGTAGCTGGGATTATAGGCATGTGCCCCTGTGCCCGGCCGATCTTTCATAGTGGACATTGTCATCTTTGAAGACATTACTCATGCTCTGCCTCATGTAGATACTGAATGTCACTTGGTGTGTCATTGAAAAGTTTCTAACATTTCTATAACAGAAACCCTGCATTGATTTTTTGTTTGTATATTTCTTCTGTCATCCACAAACAGAAAAAATACTGAGAGGGAATCGTGACCTCTTGAAAAGGTATAATAAACACACCTGGGAAGACATAATGTGGTGAAAAATCCCGTTCTCCATTCGTCAGAACATGCCCTACAATTAAATCCGTGCTTTCACCTCTCTCCTCTTCTCATTCTCTGTAAAGATCAGAACTCCTCCCATAACCATGTGGTTAAAGTGTGTTTTCATTTCAGGGTCTATTGACATTCCGGGATGTGGCCATCGAAGTCTCTCAGGAGGAGTGGAGATGCCTGGACCCTGCTCAGAGGACTTTATGCAGGGACGTGATGTTGGAGAACTACAGGAACCTGGTCTCCCTGGGTGAGTCCAACTTCCCCCAGAAGCGGGGACGTGCCCTTGCGTGTGCTCGTATTTTCTCTTGTTGCCTCTTGGGAGCCGCGTCCGTGCTTTATAGTGGGAAATGAGAGACCTGGAGAGGCCGGTGGGGTTGCAGGAGAATTTTATTTAATGTGATCATGGGCTCAGCAGAATTGCTTCGTAATTCTGAGCAAAGGACAAAGAAAATGGGGTCCCTTTTATGCAGCTATCTGGTACAGGATGACGAAGTAGGAAGCAGGTTTACAGAAGCTAGAACAAAGAACAGAGAACAGTTAATCAGCATGCGACGTGTCTCGTGATGCACTTCACATTTGAAAGGGAACATTCTGAGAAACACATTCTGCAGTTTTGAGCTTATCTGCTCTGTGACCTTGCAGCTGGTCAGTAAGAAAAAGGAAAATTTTTAGATGCCCGGGAACTTTGCTAAGGGAGGCGAGGATGATAGATAAGGTTAAATGGTTTGCAGGAAGGCAATTAATATTCTCCTTCAGCAGAGCTGGGGGTGGTTATCATATGAAACGGGACACAACGCAGCAAAATTGACTTTAGTATGTAGCAACTAGAAATCACAAGGTTTTGTTTTGCCATTCCTTGTTGCTTTTTATAAATAACACTTTACTAGAAAGCAGCACCACCACTGTGACAGCTAATTACTGTTACCTTTAGAGGTATGCCATTTTTGGTTTGTTTTTCTCTCTCCTTTTTCCCTTCTTCTTTTTCTTGGTTTCATCTGATTGGTATTTCTTTTTTTATTTTTATTTTCATTTTTTTAAAAACAGGGTTTCACCATGTTGGCCAGGCTGGTCTTGAACTCCTGACCTCAGGTGATCCGCCTGCCTGGGCCTCCCAAAGTGCTGAGATTACAGGCGTGAGCCACCACGCCCAGCCTCTGATTAGTATTTCTATGAGGTGATTTACTAGATTTATTTAAGTATATCTAATACCTGGTAGCTCAGTGTCTGGGCGGAAGGGTTAATCAAGTGCATTGTAGATCCTTTTAAGGAAAGTCTTTAAGATTGCCTTCATACCTTGACTTGATGATTGACAGTAGGCTGGGGTGTTAGCTCATGGTGAACGTATAGCATTAGATCCTTTTAGATCAGAAGCTCCTTTCCGGCCATGAAAGGCACAAGATCAACTCTCCCTTGGCTCCTGATGGCCCCTTCTCGACTGTGCCTGTCTTAGGTTGCCCCTCCTCTGAGGATTCTTACCCGTCTTTGGCTAACCAGCCATCTGCCCGAGGCCAATTAGGGTGACGGTTTGAAGGTTGGAAGGCTCTTGAGGGCAGACCCACAGAGCACTGTGGGTCCAGGAACAGAGCTATTACCCACTTTGAAGCGGCTACCCTGTCAAGTTGCCTTCTTGGAAAGATGGGGTTATTAAGGCTTTTGGGGCTCTTAATGTCATACTTGCTTTCTTTGAGCTTGTTCCGTGCAGACATGTGCTAACAGTTGGGTTTAGCTAAATGATCACACCTTAGGTAAGCCCACAGAAAGCACCACTATCACACATGTCATTCTGAGGTAGTTCTGTTCCTTTTTCGGGTACAGGCTGGTACTTAGTAAATGCCATTAATTGACTGGTGGTTTGCTTGGCTACTGTTGCTTTTATAATGGACTGAATACTTTCAGTCAGGAGGGGTAAGAGGCAAGGAAGTATTACGCATCCTCCTAATGACTCCTCCTCCTCCTATCAGGCTTTTAACCTCTCCAAACTATAAACGTCATTCTCTGAAGAGGGAATCTAGTGACCACCCTTACCATGTCTGAACTGGAACGTGAGCTAGTTTTCACATCCTGGCTGTACTTTCCATGACTACTTGTCCCTTATCATCAATTTCTTTTTTAAATTATTTATTTTCTTTATTTTTTTAAATTATACTTAAGTTCTGGGGTACATGTGCAGAACGTGCAGGTTTGTTACAGAGGTATACGTGTGCCACGGTGGCTTGCCGCATCCATCACCCCGTCATCTACATTAGGTAACTCTTCTGATGCCCTCCCTCCCGTATCCCCCCACCCAGCTATCTCTTCCCTAGCCCCCACCTCCTGACAGGCTCTGGTGTGTGATAGTCCCCTCCTCGTGTCCGTGCGTTCTCGTTGTTCCACATGCGCTTACGGGTGAGAACATGGCGGTGTCTGCTTTTCTGTTCTTGTGTCAGTTTGCTGTGAATGATGGTTCCCGGCTTCATCCATGTCCTTGTAAAGGACATAAACTCATCCTTTTTTATGACTGCATAGTATTCCATGGTGCATATGTGCCACATTTTCCTTATCTAGTGTATCACTGATGGGCCTTTGGGTTGGTTCCAAGTCTTTGCTCTTGTGAACAGTGCTGCAATAAACATACGTGTGTGTGTGTCTCTATAATAGAATGATTTATAATTTTTTGGGTATGTGGCCAGTAATGGGATTGCTGGGTCAAATGGTCTTTCTAGTTCTAGATCCTTGAGGAATTGCCACACTGTCTTCCACAATGGTTGAACTAATTGACACTCCCACCAGCAGTGTAAAAGTGTTCCTGTGTCTCCACATCCTCTCCAGCATCTGTCGTCCGCTGACTTTTTTTTTTTTGACAGAGTCTCGCTCTGGAGTACAGTGGTGTGATCTCAGCTCACCGCAACCTCAGCCTCCTGAGTAGCTGGGATTACAGGCGCTTGTCACCACGCCCGGCTACCTTTTTGTACCGTGTTAGCCAGGATGAGCTCGATCTCCTGACCTCACGATTTGCCTGACTTGACCTCCCAAAGTGCTGGGATTACAGGCGTGAGCCACTGAGACTGGCCCATTAACATCTAGTTTTTTTCTGCGTCTGTGTAGGTTTTTATTATTTTTTGGACACGTATAGTCAAAATGGATTTTCATACTTGGAGTAATTTTGTTTTCGTGTATTTTATGTTATTTTGAGACAGGCTCTCGCTTTGTTACCCAGGCTAGAGCACGGTGGCATGATCTTAGGCAATCTTAGCTCACTGCAACCTCTGCCCTCAGGTCAGCCATCCTCCACCCTCAGCCTCCCAAGTAGCTGGGACCACAGGTGCGTGCCACCATGCCCGGCTAATTTTGTTTTCTGTGAGTGTGTGTAGGTTGTATTTTGTGGTCATATATGTACAAAATGGATTTTTGGTCAGGCACGGTGGCTCACGCCTGTAGTCTCCCAGCACTTTGAGAGGCCAAGGTGGGTGGATCACCTGAGGTTGGGAGTTCAAGACCAACCTGACCGAAATGGAGAAACCCTGTCTCCACTAAAAGGACAAAAAATTAGCCAGGCGTGGCATTGCATACCTGTAATCCCAGCTGCTCAGGAGGCTGAGGCAGGAGAATCACGAACCCGGGAGGTGGAGGTTGCTGTGAGCCAAGATTGCGCCATTGCACTCTAGCCTGAGCAACAAGAGCAAAACTCTGTCTCAAATAATAATAATAACAATTAATTAATTAAAAACAAAATGGATTTTCATACTTTGAGAAGTTTAGTTTTCATGTATTTTGTTTGGAGAGGAGGTCTTGCTTTGTTGCCCAGGCTGGAGACCAGTGGGGCAGTCTTAGATCATAGCAACCTTCACCCTCAGGCTGGAGCCATCTTCGCACCTCAGCCTCTTAAGTAGCTGGGACCACAGGTGCCTGCCACCATGCTTGGCTAATTTTTTTTTTTTTTTGAGACAGAGTCTCTGTTGCCCAGGCTGGAGTGCAGTGGTGCAATCTCAGGTCACTGCAACCTTTGCCTCACGGGATCAAGCATTTCTCCTGCCTCCACCTTCCGGGTAGCTGGGATTATAGGCATGTGCCCCTGTGCCCGGCCGATCTTTCATAGTGGACATTGTCATCTTTGAAGACATTACTCATGCTCTGCCTCATGTAGATACTGAATGTCACTTGGTGTGTCATTGAAAAGTTTCTAACATTTCTATAACAGAAACCCTGCATTGATTTTTTGTTTGTATATTTCTTCTGTCATCCACAAACAGAAAAAATACTGAGAGGGAATCGTGACCTCTTGAAAAGGTATAATAAACACACCTGGGAAGACATAATGTGGTGAAAAATCCCGTTCTCCATTCGTCAGAACATGCCCTACAATTAAATCCGTGCTTTCACCTCTCTCCTCTTCTCATTCTCTGTAAAGATCAGAACTCCTCCCATAACCATGTGGTTAAAGTGTGTTTTCATTTCAGGGTCTATTGACATTCCGGGATGTGGCCATCGAAGTCTCTCAGGAGGAGTGGAGATGCCTGGACCCTGCTCAGAGGACTTTATGCAGGGACGTGATGTTGGAGAACTACAGGAACCTGGTCTCCCTGGGTGAGTCCAACTTCCCCCAGAAGCGGGGACGTGCCCTTGCGTGTGCTCGTATTTTCTCTTGTTGCCTCTTGGGAGCCGCGTCCGTGCTTTATAGTGGGAAATGAGAGACCTGGAGAGGCCGGTGGGGTTGCAGGAGAATTTTATTTAATGTGATCATGGGCTCAGCAGAATTGCTTCGTAATTCTGAGCAAAGGACAAAGAAAATGGGGTCCCTTTTATGCAGCTATCTGGTACAGGATGACGAAGTAGGAAGCAGGTTTACAGAAGCTAGAACAAAGAACAGAGAACAGTTAATCAGCATGCGACGTGTCTCGTGATGCACTTCACATTTGAAAGGGAACATTCTGAGAAACACATTCTGCAGTTTTGAGCTTATCTGCTCTGTGACCTTGCAGCTGGTCAGTAAGAAAAAGGAAAATTTTTAGATGCCCGGGAACTTTGCTAAGGGAGGCGAGGATGATAGATAAGGTTAAATGGTTTGCAGGAAGGCAATTAATATTCTCCTTCAGCAGAGCTGGGGGTGGTTATCATATGAAACGGGACACAACGCAGCAAAATTGACTTTAGTATGTAGCAACTAGAAATCACAAGGTTTTGTTTTGCCATTCCTTGTTGCTTTTTATAAATAACACTTTACTAGAAAGCAGCACCACCACTGTGACAGCTAATTACTGTTACCTTTAGAGGTATGCCATTTTTGGTTTGTTTTTCTCTCTCCTTTTTCCCTTCTTCTTTTTCTTGGTTTCATCTGATTGGTATTTCTTTTTTTATTTTTATTTTCATTTTTTTAAAAACAGGGTTTCACCATGTTGGCCAGGCTGGTCTTGAACTCCTGACCTCAGGTGATCCGCCTGCCTGGGCCTCCCAAAGTGCTGAGATTACAGGCGTGAGCCACCACGCCCAGCCTCTGATTAGTATTTCTATGAGGTGATTTACTAGATTTATTTAAGTATATCTAATACCTGGTAGCTCAGTGTCTGGGCGGAAGGGTTAATCAAGTGCATTGTAGATCCTTTTAAGGAAAGTCTTTAAGATTGCCTTCATACCTTGACTTGATGATTGACAGTAGGCTGGGGTGTTAGCTCATGGTGAACGTATAGCATTAGATCCTTTTAGATCAGAAGCTCCTTTCCGGCCATGAAAGGCACAAGATCAACTCTCCCTTGGCTCCTGATGGCCCCTTCTCGACTGTGCCTGTCTTAGGTTGCCCCTCCTCTGAGGATTCTTACCCGTCTTTGGCTAACCAGCCATCTGCCCGAGGCCAATTAGGGTGACGGTTTGAAGGTTGGAAGGCTCTTGAGGGCAGACCCACAGAGCACTGTGGGTCCAGGAACAGAGCTATTACCCACTTTGAAGCGGCTACCCTGTCAAGTTGCCTTCTTGGAAAGATGGGGTTATTAAGGCTTTTGGGGCTCTTAATGTCATACTTGCTTTCTTTGAGCTTGTTCCGTGCAGACATGTGCTAACAGTTGGGTTTAGCTAAATGATCACACCTTAGGTAAGCCCACAGAAAGCACCACTATCACACATGTCATTCTGAGGTAGTTCTGTTCCTTTTTCGGGTACAGGCTGGTACTTAGTAAATGCCATTAATTGACTGGTGGTTTGCTTGGCTACTGTTGCTTTTATAATGGACTGAATACTTTCAGTCAGGAGGGGTAAGAGGCAAGGAAGTATTACGCATCCTCCTAATGACTCCTCCTCCTCCTATCAGGCTTTTAACCTCTCCAAACTATAAACGTCATTCTCTGAAGAGGGAATCTAGTGACCACCCTTACCATGTCTGAACTGGAACGTGAGCTAGTTTTCACATCCTGGCTGTACTTTCCATGACTACTTGTCCCTTATCATCAATTTCTTTTTTAAATTATTTATTTTCTTTATTTTTTTAAATTATACTTAAGTTCTGGGGTACATGTGCAGAACGTGCAGGTTTGTTACAGAGGTATACGTGTGCCACGGTGGCTTGCCGCATCCATCACCCCGTCATCTACATTAGGTAACTCTTCTGATGCCCTCCCTCCCGTATCCCCCCACCCAGCTATCTCTTCCCTAGCCCCCACCTCCTGACAGGCTCTGGTGTGTGATAGTCCCCTCCTCGTGTCCGTGCGTTCTCGTTGTTCCACATGCGCTTACGGGTGAGAACATGGCGGTGTCTGCTTTTCTGTTCTTGTGTCAGTTTGCTGTGAATGATGGTTCCCGGCTTCATCCATGTCCTTGTAAAGGACATAAACTCATCCTTTTTTATGACTGCATAGTATTCCATGGTGCATATGTGCCACATTTTCCTTATCTAGTGTATCACTGATGGGCATTTGGGTTGGTTCCAAGTCTTTGCTCTTGTGAACAGTGCTGCAATAAACATACGTGTGTGTGTGTCTCTATAATAGAATGATTTATAATTTTTTGGGTATGTGGCCAGTAATGGGATTGCTGGGTCAAATGGTCTTTCTAGTTCTAGATCCTTGAGGAATTGCCACACTGTCTTCCACAATGGTTGAACTAATTGACACTCCCACCAGCAGTGTAAAAGTGTTCCTGTGTCTCCACATCCTCTCCAGCATCTGTCGTCCGCTGACTTTTTTTTTTTTGACAGAGTCTCGCTCTGGAGTACAGTGGTGTGATCTCAGCTCACCGCAACCTCAGCCTCCTGAGTAGCTGGGATTACAGGCGCTTGTCACCACGCCCGGCTACCTTTTTGTACCGTGTTAGCCAGGATGAGCTCGATCTCCTGACCTCACGATTTGCCTGACTTGACCTCCCAAAGTGCTGGGATTACAGGCGTGAGCCACTGAGACTGGCCCATTAACATCTAGTTTTTTTCTGCGTCTGTGTAGGTTTTTATTATTTTTTGGACACGTATAGTCAAAATGGATTTTCATACTTGGAGTAATTTTGTTTTCGTGTATTTTATGTTATTTTGAGACAGGCTCTCGCTTTGTTACCCAGGCTAGAGCACGGTGGCATGATCTTAGGCAATCTTAGCTCACTGCAACCTCTGCCCTCAGGTCAGCCATCCTCCACCCTCAGCCTCCCAAGTAGCTGGGACCACAGGTGCGTGCCACCATGCCCGGCTAATTTTGTTTTCTGTGAGTGTGTGTAGGTTGTATTTTGTGGTCATATATGTACAAAATGGATTTTTGGTCAGGCACGGTGGCTCACGCCTGTAGTCTCCCAGCACTTTGAGAGGCCAAGGTGGGTGGATCACCTGAGGTTGGGAGTTCAAGACCAACCTGACCGAAATGGAGAAACCCTGTCTCCACTAAAAGGACAAAAAATTAGCCAGGCGTGGCATTGCATACCTGTAATCCCAGCTGCTCAGGAGGCTGAGGCAGGAGAATCACGAACCCGGGAGGTGGAGGTTGCTGTGAGCCAAGATTGCGCCATTGCACTCTAGCCTGAGCAACAAGAGCAAAACTCTGTCTCAAATAATAATAATAACAATTAATTAATTAAAAACAAAATGGATTTTCATACTTTGAGAAGTTTAGTTTTCATGTATTTTGTTTGGAGAGGAGGTCTTGCTTTGTTGCCCAGGCCGGAGACCAGTGGGGCAGTCTTAGATCATAGCAACCTTCACCCTCAGGCTGGAGCCCTCTTCGCACCTCAGCCTCTTAAGTAGCTGGGACCACAGGTGCCTGCCACCATGCTTGGCTAATTTTTTTTTTTTTTTGAGACAGAGTCTCTGTTGCCCAGGCTGGAGTGCAGTGGTGCAATCTCAGGTCACTGCAACCTTTGCCTCACGGGATCAAGCATTTCTCCTGCCTCCACCTTCCGGGTAGCTGGGATTATAGGCATGTGCCCCTGTGCCCGGCCGATCTTTCATAGTGGACATTGTCATCTTTGAAGACATTACTCATGCTCTGCCTCATGTAGATACTGAATGTCACTTGGTGTGTCATTGAAAAGTTTCTAACATTTCTATAACAGAAACCCTGCATTGATTTTTTGTTTGTATATTTCTTCTGTCATCCACAAACAGAAAAAATACTGAGAGGGAATCGTGACCTCTTGAAAAGGTATAATAAACACACCTGGGAAGACATAATGTGGTGAAAAATCCCGTTCTCCATTCGTCAGAACATGCCCTACAATTAAATCCGTGCTTTCACCTCTCTCCTCTTCTCATTCTCTGTAAAGATCAGAACTCCTCCCATAACCATGTGGTTAAAGTGTGTTTTCATTTCAGGGTCTATTGACATTCCGGGATGTGGCCATCGAAGTCTCTCAGGAGGAGTGGAGATGCCTGGACCCTGCTCAGAGGACTTTATGCAGGGACGTGATGTTGGAGAACTACAGGAACCTGGTCTCCCTGGGTGAGTCCAACTTCCCCCAGAAGCGGGGACGTGCCCTTGCGTGTGCTCGTATTTTCTCTTGTTGCCTCTTGGGAGCCGCGTCCGTGCTTTATAGTGGGAAATGAGAGACCTGGAGAGGCCGGTGGGGTTGCAGGAGAATTTTATTTAATGTGATCATGGGCTCAGCAGAATTGCTTCGTAATTCTGAGCAAAGGACAAAGAAAATGGGGTCCCTTTTATGCAGCTATCTGGTACAGGATGACGAAGTAGGAAGCAGGTTTACAGAAGCTAGAACAAAGAACAGAGAACAGTTAATCAGCATGCGACATGTCTCGTGATGCACTTCACATTTGAAAGGGAACATTCTGAGAAACACATTCTGCAGTTTTGAGCTTATCTGCTCTGTGACCTTGCAGCTGGTCAGTAAGAAAAAGGAAAATTTTTAGATGCCCGGGAACTTTGCTAAGGGAGGCGAGGATGATAGATAAGGTTAAATGGTTTGCAGGAAGGCAATTAATATTCTCCTTCAGCAGAGCTGGGGGTGGTTATCATATGAAACGGGACACAACGCAGCAAAATTGACTTTAGTATGTAGCAACTAGAAATCACAAGGTTTTGTTTTGCCATTCCTTGTTGCTTTTTATAAATAACACTTTACTAGAAAGCAGCACCACCACTGTGACAGCTAATTACTGTTACCTTTAGAGGTATGCCATTTTTGGTTTGTTTTTCTCTCTCCTTTTTCCCTTCTTCTTTTTCTTGGTTTCATCTGATTGGTATTTCTTTTTTTATTTTTATTTTCATTTTTTTAAAAACAGGGTTTCACCATGTTGGCCAGGCTGGTCTTGAACTCCTGACCTCAGGTGATCCGCCTGCCTGGGCCTCCCAAAGTGCTGAGATTACAGGCGTGAGCCACCACGCCCAGCCTCTGATTAGTATTTCTATGAGGTGATTTACTAGATTTATTTAAGTATATCTAATACCTGGTAGCTCAGTGTCTGGGCGGAAGGGTTAATCAAGTGCATTGTAGATCCTTTTAAGGAAAGTCTTTAAGATTGCCTTCATACCTTGACTTGATGATTGACAGTAGGCTGGGGTGTTAGCTCATGGTGAACGTATAGCATTAGATCCTTTTAGATCAGAAGCTCCTTTCCTGCCATGAAAGGCACAAGATCAACTCTCCCTTGGCTCCTGATGGCCCCTTCTCGACTGTGCCTGTCTTAGGTTGCCCCTCCTCTGAGGATTCTTACCCGTCTTTGGCTAACCAGCCATCTGCCCGAGGCCAATTAGGGTGACGGTTTGAAGGTTGGAAGGCTCTTGAGGGCAGACCCACAGAGCACTGTGGGTCCAGGAACAGAGCTATTACCCACTTTGAAGCGGCTACCCTGTCAAGTTGCCTTCTTGGAAAGATGGGGTTATTAAGGCTTTTGGGGCTCTTAATGTCATACTTGCTTTCTTTGAGCTTGTTCCGTGCAGACATGTGCTAACAGTTGGGTTTAGCTAAATGATCACACCTTAGGTAAGCCCACAGAAAGCACCACTATCACACATGTCATTCTGAGGTAGTTCTGTTCCTTTTTCGGGTACAGGCTGGTACTTAGTAAATGCCATTAATTGACTGGTGGTTTGCTTGGCTACTATTGCTTTTATAATTGACTGAATACTTTCAGTCAGGAGGGGTAAGAGGCAAGGAAGTATTACGCATCCTCCTAATGACTCCTCCTCCTCCTATCAGGCTTTTAACATCTCCAAACTATAAACGTCATTCTCTGAAGAGGGAATCTAGTGACCACCCTTACCATGTCTGAACTGGAACGTGAGCTAGTTTTCACATCCTGGCTGTAATTTCCATGACTACTTGTCCATTATCATCAATTTCTTTTTTAAATTTTTTATTTTATTTATTTTTTTAAATTATACTTAAGTTCTGGGGTACATGTGCAGAACGTGCAGGTTTGTTACAGAGGTATACGTGTGCCATGGTGGCTTGCCGCATCCATCACCCCGTCATCTACATTAGGTAACTCTTCTGATGCCATCCCTCCCGTATCCCCCCACCCAGCTATCTCTTCCCTAGCCCCCACCTCCTGACAGGCTCTGGTGTGTGATAGTCCCCTCCTCGTGTCCGTGCGTTCCCGTTGTTCCACATGCGCTTACGGGTGAGAACATGGCGGTGTCTGCTTTTCTGTTCTTGTGTCAGTTTGCTGTGAATGATGGTTCCCGGCTTCATCCATGTCCTTGTAAAGGACAGAAACTCATCCTTTTTTATGACTGCATAGTATTCCATGGTGCATATGTGCCACATTTTCCTTATCTAGTCTGTCACTGATGGGCATTTGGGTTGGTTCCAAATCTTTGCTATTGTGAACAGTGCTGCAATAAACATACGTGTGTGTGTGTCTTCATAATAGAATGATTTATAATTTTTTGGGTGTATGGCCAGTAATGGGATTGCTGTGTTAAATGGTATTTCTAATTCTAGATTCTTGAGGAATCGCCACACTGTCTTCCACAATGCTTGAACTAGTTTACACTCCCACCAGCAGTGTAAAAGCGTTCCTGTCTCTCCACATCCTCTCCAGCATCTGTCTCCTCATTTTTTTAAAGATTGCCATTGTGACTGGTGTGAGATGCTATGTCATTGTGGTTTTGATTTGCATTTTTCTAATAAAAAACGATGATGAGCTTTTTTTCATATGTTTGTTGGCTGCATGAATGTCTTCTTTTGAAAAGTGTGTTTATATCCTTTGCCCACTTTTTGATGGGGTTGTTTTTTTCTTGTAAATTTGTTTAAGTTCCTTGTAGATTCTGGATATTAGCCCTTGTCAGATGGGTAGATTGCAAAAAAATTTTCCATTATGTTGGTCGCCAGTTGACTCTAATGATAGTTTCTTTTGCTGTGCAGAAGGTCTTAAGTTTAATTAGATCCCATTTGTTTATTTTGGCTTTTGTTGCCATTGCTTTTGGTGCTTTCGTCCTGAAGTTCTTGCCTATGCCTATGTCCTGAATGGTATTGCCTAGGTTTTCTTCTTGAATTTTTATGGTGTTAGGTCTTATGTTTAAATCTTTAATCCATCTGGAGTTAATTTTTGTGTAGGTGTAAGGAAGGGATCCAGTTTCAGCTTTCTACATATGGCTAGCCAGTTTTCCCAACACCATTTATTAAATAGGGAATCCTTTCTCTGTTGCTTGTTTTTGTCCGGTTTGTCAAAGATCAGATGGTTGTAAGTGTGTGATGTTATTTCTGAGTCCTCTGTTCTGTTCCATTGGTCTATATCTTTGTTTTGGTACTAGTACTATGCTGTTTTGGTTACTGTAGCCTTGTAATATAGTTTGAAGTCAGGAAGTGTGATGCCTCCAGCTTTTTTTTTTTTTTTTTTTTTTGCTTAGGATTGTCTTCGATATGCAGGCTCTTTTTTGGTTCCATATGAAGTTTAAGGTGGTTTTTTCCAATTCTGTGAAGAAAGTCAATGGCAGCTTGATGGGGCATTGAATCTCTAAATTACTTTGGGCAGTATGGCCATTTTCACAATATTGATTTTTCATAACCATGAGCATGGAATGATTTTTTTTATCTGTTTTTGTCATCTCATTTCCTTGAGCAGTGGTTTGTAGTTCTCCTTGAAGAGCTTCTTTACATCCCTTGTTAGTCGTATTCCTAGGTATTTTATTCTCTTTGTAGCAATTGGGAATGGGAGTTCACTCATAATTTGACTCTCTGTTTGTCTGTTATTGGTATATGGGAATGCTTGTGATTTTTGCACATTGATTTTGTATCCTGAGACTTTGCTGAAGCTGCTTATGAGCTTAAGGAGATTTTGGACTGAGACCATGGGGTCTTCTAAATATACAATCATGTTGTCTGCATATAGAGGAAATTTGACTTCCTCTTTTCCTAATTAAATACCTTTATTTCTTTTTCTTGCCTGATTGCCCTGGCCAGAACTTCCAGTACTGTGTTGAATAGGAGTGGTGAGAGAGGGCATCCTTGCCTTGTGCTGGTTTCCAAAAGGAATGCTTCTGGTTTTTGCCCATTCAGTATGATATTGGCTGTGGGTTTGTCATAAATAGCTCTTATTATTTTGAGATACATTCGATCGATACCTTGTTTATTGAGAGTTTTTAGTATAAAGGGCTGTTGAATTTTGTCGAAGGCCTTCTCTACATCTATTGAGATAATCATGTGGTTTTTGTCGTTGGTTCTGTTTATGTGATGGATTACGTTCATTGATGTACGTATGTTGAACCAGCCTTGCATCCCAGGGATGACGCTGACTTGATCATGTTGGATAAGCTTTTTGATGTGCTGTTGGATTTGGTTTGCCAGTATTTTCTTGAGGATTTTCGTGTTAATGCTCATCATGGATATTGGCAGGAAATCTTCTTATTTAGTTGTGCCTCTGCCAGGTTTTGGTATCAGGATGATGTTGGTCTCATAAAATGTGTTAGGGAGGATTCCCTCTTTTTGTATTGTTTGGAATAATTTCAGAAGAAATGGTAGCAGCTCCTCTTTATACCTCTGGTAGAATTCAACTATGAACCCGTCTGGTCGTGGACTTTTTTTCGTTGATAGGCTATTAATTGCTGCCTCAATTTCAGACCTGGTTATTGATCTATTCAGCAATTCAACTTCTTCCTGGTTTAGTCTAGGGTTGGTGTAAGTGTCCAGGAATTTATGCATTTCCTCTAGATTTTCGTCTAGATTTTTGGCTTGTAGGGTTTCTGCCAAGAGATCTAATGTGAGTCTGATGGGCTTTCCTTTGTGGGTAACCCGACCTTTCTCTGTAGCTGCCCTTATCATTTTTTCCTTTCATTTCAACCCTGGTGAATCTGACGATTATGTGCCTTGGGGTTGCTCTTCTCAAGGTTTATGTCCATTGAGGTGTTTGTAATAATCCTTGATGGTAGTCTGTATGTCTGTGGGATTGGTGGTGATATCCCCTTCGTCATTTTTTTTTTTTTGAGACAGAGTTTCACTGTTGTTACCCAGGCTGGAGTGCAATGGTGCAATTTCGGCTCACCGCAGCCTCCGCCTCCTGGGTTCAAGCAATTCTCCTGCCCCAGCCTCCTGAGTAGTTGGAACTACAGGCACGCACCCCCATGCCCAGCTAATTTTTGTATTTTTAGTAGAGATGGGGTTTTACCATGTTGACCAGGATGGTCTCGATCTCTTGACCTCGTGATCCACCCGCCTCGGCCTCCCAAAGTGCTGGGATTATAGGCTTGAGCCACCGCACCCAGCCTCTTTTTTTTTTTTTAGATTTCCTTTTAACAGACCCCTCTGCTGCAGGTCTGCTGGAGTTTGCTGGAGGCCCACTCCACACGCTGCTTGCCTGGGAACCAGCTGTAGGGGTTGCAGAACAGCAAAGATTGCTGCCTGTTTCTTCCTCTAGTAGCTTCATCCCAGAAGGGTACCCGCCAGGTGTCAGCCAGAGCTCTCCTGTATGAGTGACTCCCAATCAGGATAAACAGGGTTCAGGGAGCCACTTCAGGAGGCAGTCAGACCCTTATCAGAGCTCAAGTGCTGTGCTGGGAGATCTGTTGCTCCCTTCCGAGCTGCCAGGCAGGGACATTTAAGTCTGCTGACACAGAACCCACAACTGCCCCTTTTCCCAGGTGTTCTGTCCCAGGAAGGTGGGGTGTTATTATAAGTCTTTGATGGGCTTCTGCCTTTTTTTGAGATGCCCTGCCCAGCAAGAAGGGAGTCACTGTTGGCCTGCAGAGGCCTTGCTGAGCCGCTGTGGGCCCCGCCCAGTTGCTGTGTAAACTTCCCAGTGACTTTGTTTACACAGGTGAGGTTTAAACCCCCTACCAGAGCCTCAGCAATCCATTATCATCAGTTTCTCAGCAGCAGTTTGATAGGTTAAATTTTGCACATATCTCTCCTTTTTGGGCTAAGTAATAATCTAAAGCCAGTCTGTTCTGGTAAATGGCATTCCTCATTTTTATACATTGTACAGCCAACAGGTCTAAAGCTTGTGCCGTTTAATTGGTAATGATTTCAAGTATGTAACCTTATAATGTAATTGAGCACATAGACAGGAGTATGGTATCCCCATGACCCATCTTGTGCCCAGGTAGCTCGCCCGTAATACTGAAGAATACTTTCGGGGGTCAATCAATGTCTTTCCCGTCTCCTATTTTTATACCTCCTCTGATAGCTACACTTCTTTTACTTCTGTTTCCCACCTCATCATAACCCGGGTATCCTAGAGCTTCTCCCACTGCAAGGGGAGTAAGAAGAAGGTCGATCTCACTGTCCCTAGTGCACAGGCCCCTGTCCAGTTGGCTGGTAACTGCCAGTAGCTTGCTGTCCGCAAATACACGAAAGGCCAGCGGGTGCCTGCCAACTATTGGGTGCCTCGAGTTGATACCGGGAGTGGTTTAAAGCTGGGAAGTGAGATAATGGGTTGTAGCGTCCGATCTGGAGGTCACTTTACCTTGTTTATTCTCACCCCACCACAAACTTTTCCCTACGCTTTGGTTGTAGTATTGCTGCCCTAGACAAGCCAGTTCTTTGACTGGATTAACCAAAGTGTTTCCCCAGCGGTCAATCAGTACCTTCCGACGATGGAAGTTTTTAGGAGCCAAACACTGGAGTGCTTGAGTGTACGCTTGGGAGGGGGGAGGTCAAGGTCAAGTTTTCCTGAGGCATTAACTCTTCTGCTTCCCATGGCTGTTGATCTCCCATGATAGAGCCTCCACAGACACAGCAGGAAGAAACAGCTAGATGATGAGCTCTGCTTTCAGCCCGTTGAGCAAACAGATAACTGGCTACTGGAGGGCGTTCAAAACCTCCGGGTTAGTTCTTTTATAATTTTCATAAAATGACTTGAAAACTTGGAGCTGAAGTTGATGGGGATGAGCCTGAGTTCCCTTTTTGATAATATACAAACAGGCGTTGGGAATGTTTCTATAAACAGCATTATGGGTGACCAGTAGTCCACGTGGGTAAATCTGGCTTTAGGATCGTAAGCTTTATAGGATTGCAGGTTTTCGTTTCTCAGTTTGGCTTCATTGGCATTTCAGTAAGCGCGACTGGTTCCTAATACTGCCATTTAGGGAACCCCGCAGGGGACCATGTCGTGCAGTACCTATAATTATTTTCCGGGGTTCAGGGGAGCAAGGTGGAGGAAGTCTTGGCCCACACACATGCTTACAAAGTGTGCTATGATGTCCTTCCCAGGTCAGGTTACCACAGGTGGAGTAGGCGATGCCTGAGTATGTTGCTTGGCAGCCATCAAAATACAAAGGGAATGCTCCCTTATGGAAGGATGAGACCTCAGTCCTGTTCACAAGAGGACCTTTTTTTGACTCCATTTGTATTTTAAATGAGGTCCTAGGCATGGACTTGGGGTCACAACATATAAGATTGCTCATTGCCTGGGTTACAGACGGAATAAATTGTTTGATTGTAAGTGCAAGCCCCTAGCTGAGTCCCTGTACACTTACGTTTGATACGGCAACGTCTTAACTGCCGTATTCGCAATCCAAGCGGTTTGCAGGTAGTAGGTACATTCTTCTGCCGGTTGCCCGCGCTTTTGTACAGATATGGAAGTTAACAACAGTAGAATAAAAATTAACATTTCTTTTTTTTTTTTTTTTCTGAGACAGTTTCGCTCTTGTTACTCAGGCTGGAGCGCAATGGCGCGATCTCGGCTCACCGCAACCTCCGCCTCCTGGGTTCAGGCAATTCTCCTGTCTCAGCCTCCCGAGTAGCTGGGATTACAGGCACGCGCCACTGTGCCCAGCTAATTTTTTGTATTTTTAGTAGAGACGGGGTTTCACCATGTTGACCAGGATGGTCTCGATCTCTTGACCTCGTGATCCACCCGCCTCGGCCTCCCAAAGTGCTGGGATTACAGGCGTGAGCCACCGCGCCCGGACCGAAAAATTAACATTTCTATACCACTACACAGGGGCAGGGTGGATCTTTCCTTGGACATAAGGGTTGGCAAAGACGACCGCATAGTAATAGAATAGTTAACAATCCTAAGATGGCAATGAGATTTAACATTTCAGTCCACATTTACTTTTGATGAGTCCTCAAGCGTCCGTTGTGCGTGGGCTCGTCAGCCTCTGGTGATGCAGCTGGGGCAGGCCCGCTGCCTTCGTTGGCAGTTTGGTCTCGTCAGCATCAGCCTGGTCGGGGGTTCAGGATCGTGCTCACTGGTCCACTTCTCGTGGGCTGCTGTGGATTTTCACCGGCTGTGATGAATTCAGGGCACGACGCCTGCAACCTTAACAGCAGTTGGGGTGGACAAAATGACAATATGTGGCCCATCCCAAGTTGGCCCTCAGGTAGTCAGGTTCCACTTTTTAACCCAACTGAGTCTCCAGGTTTGAAGGGATGTCCTGGGTCTGTTAGGCTGATGGGTAATTTGTCATGAACCCAGCCTCATATTTCTTACATCGTCGTGCCTAAGGCCTGCATTTGCTTTCTTAGGGGTTAGTTTTCCTAACGCTCTCATGTCTCCTTTAATTTGGGTGATGATTGGTGATGGCCGGCTGACCAAAATTTCATAGGGTGAATACCCGGTCTGTTTGGTGGGGGTACACCTGATTCGGAGGAGGACCATGGGCAGATGTGATCTCCTCACAGCTGGGTTTCCTGGCAGAATTTCTTTAACAGTTGTTTGAGCGTTCCATTCACACCCTCAGTTTTTCCTGAGCTCTGTGGGCAACAGGCCGTATGCCATTGCCAGTGAATTTTCCACAGCAGTGTTAGGTCTTGGACACTGTCAGCTACAAATGCTGGCCCATTGTCGGATCCTATAGTTGAGGGTAGCCCAAATCTGGGGATAATAATCTCTTTTAATAATAATCTAGTTACTTCTCGTGCCTTTTCTGTCCTGGTGGGGAAAGCCTTTACCCAACCTGAGTAGGTACAGACAGATACTAACATATAGTGATAGCCTCCTGCCCGGGGCAACTCTGTGAAATCTCCAGGCAACTTTTCACAAGGGGCTGCCCCTACTCCTTGAATTCCTGGGGGCCAGGTTGGCCTTTGCCCGGGGTTGTTCTGAGCACGGACTAAGCATTATTCACGAACAGCTTGGGAGATGACAGTGAGCCGTGGCACCCACCAGCGTTTCCAGTGCTGTCTTTCCCATCTGAGTTTCTTGGTGGAATTGTTTTACAAACCTGGGGGCTGTTACTTCAGGAACAGCTAACCTTCTGTCTGAGAATTGCCACCATCCTTCTTTAGTACAGGCTGTATTTTCTTGAGCAAACCAGGGCTTCTCATTTGGAAAGTAATTTGGCCCCTCTAGAGGCCAGGGTTCGGGAGGAGAGGCGTGGCACAGGCTGCCTCTTGGGTATTCATGGCTGCACGCCTAGCTTCCGCATCCGCTTTCCTCTTTCCTTTGGCCTCTGGGATTTCATCTTTCTCATGGCCTCAGCAGTGTGCAACAGCTGTTTCTTTCTGGTTCCCATACTGCATTTAAAAGTTGCGGGATCTCTTCTGGGTATGTCACACTTGTTCCTCGGGCAGTTAAGAGTCCTCTTTCTTGGTATATGCGCCCGTGTACATGCAGTATAGCAGAAGCCTCCGTTGAGTGTGTGTGTTGGCCCTTTTACCCTGAGCAGCAGTGCTCTTTTGAGGCTGTTAATTCTGCTCTCTGGGCTGATGTTCCTGTTGGCAGATTTTGGGCCTCTGCTATGGAATCTACAGTTACAACTGCATATCCAGCCCACCCGGCTCCTCCTGTCCCAAAGGTGCTGCTATTTGCAAAGTATTCAGCATCTGGATTCTGGAGGAGGCAATCTGTGACCTTTCCTTCTGGAGAAGACATCATCTTCTGTTTGTATACAGCCATGAAGGGAAGCTCCTGGCTCTAATGGGAGCGAGGTAGCAGGGTTAAGAGTGTTTACAGTTCTTAAAGTTTTCGGGGATTTTCACAGAAGAGTCCCTGGTATTGGGTCATTCTGGGATTTGACAGCCAGTGATGCCCTCTTTGATCCATTAGCGTCGGGACAGACTCTGGCGCCCGTACGGTTAACTGCTGTCCTAAGGTCAATTTACCAGCTTCCTGTATGAGCATGGCTGGAGCAGCAAGAGCCTTAAAGCGGGGTGGCCATCCGCGAACTACTGAGTCCAGCTGCTCAGGCAGGTAGGCTGCTGGGCGGTGCCATGATCCTAGAATCAGAGTTAGAGGCCGACAGCCATTCCCTTTCGCTCACGAACGTACAGGAAGAAGGGCTTAGTTATGTCCGGCAGTCCCAAGGCGAGGCCCTAACTAGAGCTGTTTTGATTGCATTAAATGCTGCTTGTTGCTCAGGTCCTCAGATGCAGGGTTCCTTTTCCCTCGCGTTGGTGGCTTCATATCACGGTTTTGCCATTAGTGAGAAATTTGGAATCGAAATACGGCAAAACTCTGCTGCCCCCGGATCTCTTTCACTTGTGGGGAGGTTGGGGCTAGAATGCCACAGACAGCTTCCTTGCGTGCGCCACCTAGCATACGTTACCCTTGCTTTCTGACAGACTCAAGTGTGTGTTGCTCGCACAACAGATCTGGGCTTTCTTTCTGGATACTTTATACCCTGCCTTCCCTAGAAGGTAAAGGAGGTCCTGGGTTCCGTTGGGACAGTCCTCTAAAGTGGGGGCTGCTAAAAGAAAATGATCTTTGTACTGCAGTGCACGGTCTTTATTTGGTGGGGTGTAGGCATGAAGGTCAGATGCTAGGGCCTCACCGAAGATCGTGGGGGAGTTCTTGAACCCTTAGGGAAGCCTGGTCCAAGTAAGTTGGAAACTTCCCCATTGAAAAGGAAATAGGGTTTGACTGACTGGTGCGAGGCAGAGGCAAAAGAAGGCATGTTTTCAGTCTAAAACAGTGAACCACGCTCCATCGGAGGGGATTAGTGAGAGTGGAGTGTATGGGTTTGGAACTTCTGGGTGAATAGTTACTGTAGGCTGGTTTACAGTTTGCAAGTCCTGTACTGACCTATAATCATGGGAGGCAGATAACCCATCATTGGGTAGTGGCACTGGTAAGAGCAGAGTATTCCAAGGTGACTGACATGGCACCAGAATGCTGTTTTCTGAGCCGTCCTAGAAGCTTTTCTCTGCCTAGGATAACTCCCTGGGTTATAGGACACTGGCGCAGCCGGACTGGGGTGACTCCTGTTTTTCGTTCCACTATCACCGGAGCATGGTTTATGGCTGACCCAGGTGGAATATCTTCAGCCTGTACTTCTGGAAATCCACTCATTGGCCCTGGCAGTAGGACTTCCTCCACCAGGCTCCAGGACTGCTTTATGGGCCCTTCCAATCCTTAGCAAACAGCCGCTGCTCTTTGCTTGTGCTGCTGTGAGGGCTACTACCATAGCTCTTGGTTAAAATCTAGAGTCACGTTCCCCTCTGGTTTAAAGGAAATCTGTGCTTGTCACTTTTGAAGCAGATCCCTTTGTAACAAAGGGACGGGGCACATGCTGGACCTCCTGCCCTCCAATAACACATCTTTTTGACTAGCAGAAGGGTCTTTTTTCTGACACTCCTGTTGCCCCAATAATGGTGGTAAAAGTTTTAGACAGTAGCCCCCCTGAACGCTCGGCACCTGTATCTACTGTAAAATTTATTTGCTGGCTCCCCACCTTTACCATGACCCTAGGTTCCCAGGGCCTAGGGAAATGGAGCCTGGTCTGTTTCAGTCCTTATAGCTGTCTACCCCAGCCAAGCCAATTAAGTCTGTATCCCGATTACTTGGGGCCTGCGGGCTTGCTGCTGCTAGTCTAGGTATTGCATGGGGGTAAAGCCAGTGCCTGTATGGGGGTACCTGATCAGTATCAGGGCACTCATTTTTCCAGTGTCCTTTCTTCTTGCACATCGCACACTGATCTCTCTAGTCTGGGTTGAGTTTCAGACTTCTGTCTGACTACGACTCTCCCACGCCCTCTTCCCTGACCTTTTCCCATCCTCTCGTTACACCAGCTCACCTCTCAAGTAAGGAGGCCACTAACGAGGCTGCCTTTTCTTCTGCCTTGTGCCTTGCTTTTCTTCCAGCCTCTTCCTGTCAATTGTAAAACACCTTTGTAGCCACCTGTGTGAGTTCAGTAGCATCCTTGCCCTCAAATCCTTCTAGCTTCTGTAGCTTCGTCCTGATGTCTCCTTGTGCCTGGCTGACAAAAGCCACATTGATCATACATTGGTTGGCGGGGGCTTCTGGGTCAAATGGGGTATAAAGCTGGTATGCTTCACAGAGCCTCTCAGAAAATTCGCCTGGGCTTTCATCAGGGTTTTGGCAGACCTCTGAGACTTCGTCTGTATTTATTACCTTCTTGCTGCCTGCCTTCGTCCACTGAGGGTCTACCTGAGGGAAAGGTTGCATTGCAGACTGCAGGGCACCAGTGCCTGCTGGTGCATTATTTTCTAACCACTGGAGAGCTGCTTGGTTTTTTCTCCTGTGCTCTTCAGTAGTAAACAACGTTAACTGCAGTTCCCGGCAGTGCGGCCAGTTAGGGTTATAAGTAGCAAAGATGGACTGTGTTAGATCAGTGGGTACTTGGGGCTTCTCCATGAAGGAGGGAGTGTGTCGTTTCCAATTCAGGTCAGCAGTGGAAGAGGGCTAATGGATAAAGACTCTTTGCCTGTAGGGCTGATGGCCCCACAGGGTCGTGGGGTGAGCCTTATGCTGTGCTGGGGCGCAGGATCTGAGAAATAAAGAGACAGCACGCAGAAGTACAAAGAAAATGCAGCTGGGCTCGGGGGGGCACGCCACCTATGAGCGGAGTCAGGCGAGGCCCCAAACGTCCAGAAGCATGAGTATTTATTGTGTATAGGTTGGGGGCAGGGCAGTGAGTGAAATCATCTTTAAGGATAGTGATAGGGTCGTGAGCAATAAAAATGGGGTCCACCCCCATTAGGTCACTGAGGCTTGAAGGTGGGCCATGCGCAGTGAAGAGGGTACAGTGTGCAATACTTCTATCTATGGGCAAACTACTTCTAAGAAGATTTATAGGAGGATGCTTTAAGTCACACAGCAGTGACAGAGCTGTCAAGGTTACCGCCACCCGCTGTCAGCTTCCAATGTGTTCTATGGCAAGATGCTTTTCAAGCAGCACAGTAGCAAGAGCTGATAAAGTTCACAGTCACCAAGGTGGATTGCCGGTCTGAGGGCAGCCTTCCATAAGAACTGGAGCAAGGTCCTACAACTCCTTTATCAGGAGGAGTGGCTCTTGCCCCAAGACAGCCACACAGCGGGTGCTGTTACCATACTGAACGCTGCCGCCTGGGCCATGGGTCCTTGTCCTGGTATAACTGTTTTCCCTTAATTCATGCTTTGCACTGCGTCTGCTCTAGGCATTCCTCCGATGATAAGCTGCTTATTCCTGAATTCACACTCTGCACCGTGTCTGCTCTATCCCTTTCTCCCATTATAAGCTGCTTATTCCTTAATTCATGCTCTGTACTGTGTCCACTCCAGGCATTCCTCCGATTATGAACTAAGATATAATTATATATGTGTGTGTAGGGAAATATCCTTTAGGCACTCATACTATTCAACTATTATATGATTATATAGAGAGGATTATATAAAGGGATTCTTCAAGCCCTATTTCTATAAACTAATATATGATTGCATAAAGGATTATATAAAAGGAAATAGGTGAGTAGTAACACTATAAAGTGAGATATTCCTGAAGCCCTAAATGTGCCAGGGTTCTGCTTAGCTCTCATTCCTCGCTGCCCATATGGGGCGTTACCCACATTTGCCCACGATGAACCTGCCCCTGCCCATGTTTCACGGAGAAGCACCTGGAAAGCCCAAGTATGGTCAGATCGGAGACAACTGGCCACGTCACTTTTTGTTTCTCTCGTTTCCTTATGAGGGGGAGGTGTCGAGCTCCCACTCCCCTGTGAGTCTGACTCCACGTGAGCCCCTGCACCTCGGCCTGCACAGCACGAGCGCCTGCTCCTCGCCGTTCACCTTGCCTCGGGTGTGCTAGGGATGGGTGTACTGGAGCGGAAGGGGTGGGACTGCTCTTTCTTCAGGGGAGCCTGTGAAATCGGTTTCTCTGGTACCTCTTGTCTGTTAGTCTCTTCCCTCGTGGGCTTGGGGTCTGTCGGTTCCTTGGCCTCCTCTGTCCCTGTCCGTGCCACTAAGGCTTTGTAGTAGGCGGCTAGGCAAGATTTCAACCACTTAGGGCATGTCTGGGCTATATTTAGCCATAAATCAATATATGGAAACTGATCTGGATGCCCTCGTCACCGCCCTAAACACTCGGCCAATGGTTTGTCTATCGTTCCTGTGGCCGGCCATCCGACCCCAAAGGAAGGCCATTCTAGCTCACACAAGGTCCTTAACTTCTGAGGGGACAATTTAACTCCATAGTCTCCTGAGAAGCCTTTTTTTTTTTTTTTTTTTTTTGAGGTGGAGTATCACTCTATTGCCCAGGCTAGAGTGCAACGGCATGATCTCGGCTCACTGCAACCTTCGCCTCCCAGGTTCAAACGATTCTCTTTCTTCAGCCTCCTGAATAGCTGAGATTCCAGGCATCCATCAACGTGCCCGGCTAATTTTTGTATTTTTAGTAGAGACGGGGTTTCACCATCTTGGCCAGCCTGGTCTCAAACTCCTGACCTCGTGATCCACCTACCTCGGCCTCCCAAAGTCCTGGGATTACAGGCCTGAGCCACCGCGCCCGGTCACAAGCCTTTCTTAAAGTTCGTTAACGTGCACTCTAGTGGTGTGGGTTTTGACTCTTTTCCTCCCGTCCTCTCACACGATGCACACTCTCACAGACTTTCACTTCGAACTGATCACCATCCTGGGAGGCGCATCCTTGCTTGACTAAAATGGAAGCCGAATTGATTTTGAAATGAGAAGCTTCATAATGTAGCATCTGGACTTTAACTGTCCCATTTGTTTAGATGTTCTGCATTCTTCAGGCTGCCTCAGTGAGGGTTCTAGAAATAAAGTAGGCATCAACCTTGTGGCAGCCAAGCGTGGTGGCTCACACCTGTAATCCCAGCACTTTGGGAGGCTGAGGCGGGTGGATCACAAGGTCAAGAGATCGAGACCATCCTGGTCAACATGGTGAAACTCCGTTCCTATGAAAAATACAAAAATTGGCTGGGCATGGTGGCGCACGCCTACAATTTCAGCTACTAGAAAGGCTCAGGAAGGAGAATCGCTTGAACTGCAGAGACAAAGGTTGCAGTGAGCCAAGAACGTGCCACTGCACTCCAGCCCAGAGTGAGACTGTCTGAAAAAACAAAAACAAAAACAGAACCTTCTGGGAGACTAAAGATACGCAGTTCCCTGTTTACTACTCATGTGTTTTCGATTCAGTAGTTCTTAAAAGAGAGCTTGATGTCCACATACTGCAGTGCTGCCGAAGCATTCTGCAGTCAGGGAGGAATTTGTGAAATATTGTCCTCGATCTATCTGTAATGTCTTTTTTCCTACTGAATCATAGCTGGGACTCTAGAAAGCTCCAGCACGTCATGCTCCAGTCTTTTTATACATAGGAGTCTATTTCTGACCTGTCATCTATTTCTGACCACGTTGGAGCCAGGGAAGAGCCCTGGACTGTGGCGAAAATAGCAAAAACATCCAGATGGGTGGGAACTGTTTGTTTTTTTTTTTTTAAAATGGAGTCTTGCTCTGTCACCCAGAGGGGAGTGTAGTGGCATGATCTTGGCTCACTGGAACCTCCACCTCCCAGGTTCAAGCCATTCTCTTGCCTCACCCTCCCAAGTAGCTGGGACTACAGGCATGAGCCACCATGCCCAGCTAATTTTCATATTTTTAGTGGAGACAGAGTTTCACCAGGATGGCCAGGATGGTCTCGATCTCTTGACCTCATGATCTGCCTGCCTTGGCCACCCAAAGTGCTGGGATTACACAGGGGGTGCTCAGCTGGGCAACAAGGAAGCTACACCTTCAAACAGTGTGTTGGGGAACTCTCTGCCAGTGGAGGAATTCTATGGCAGAAGCTTAAATCCTTAGATCTCTGAGTGGACATGTTTCTTTGCCCCATTTATCTCTGTGTTCTTCATGCGTTTATATTTGAGACAGGCTCTCGCTCTGTTGCCCAGGCTGGAGTGCAGTGGCGCAATAGCTCACTGCAACCTCCGCTGCCCAGGCTGAAGTGATTCTCCTGCCTCAGCCTCCCAAGTAGCTGGGACAACAGGCGTGCAACACCACCACACCTGGATCATTTCTATATTTTTAGTAGAAATGGGGTTTTGCTGTGTTGGCCAGGCTGGTCTTGAACTCCTGACCTCAGGCAATCTGCCCCCCTCAGGCTCCCACAGTGCTGGGATGACAGGTGTGAGCCACCACGCCCGGCCCCTCTCTCTTTAGATGTGCAGTAGTTTGATCTTTGGGCGTTCTAGCGGTGCTGCAGCTCAGAGACAAAGGCAGAGTGTTTATCCTGATGAGCAGCACCGTGTCGTCTGGCTTCTGTGACCTCTTTGGTTTCTTGCCTCTGTGGCACAGGGAGGGCTGTCAAAGGGTCTCTTCCTGCCGCGGTCTCCTCTGTACTTGATTCCATCTGATGCTCCGTTCTCTGTCCCTGTAGCTCAGAGCTGAGGCCTCCATACACCTGCCCCTTGACCTATTCGGGATCCATCCCATTTCCTGTATTTGCCATGCCTAATCAGGAGGTGGGAAACATGGGCTGCTCCTTCTTTGCAGCTGGGGCCCAGGATACTGGATGGAGCCCTCTCTCTTATTCAGATAGTCTGCTTGTCCATTTGAAATAGGAAAAAAAAAGGCCAGGTGCAGTGGCTCACGCTTGTAATCCCAGCACTTTGGGAGGCTGAGGCGGGTGGATCACCTCAGGTCAGGAGTTCGAGACCAGTGCGACAAACATGAAGAAACCCCGTTTCTACTAAAAATACAAAAATTACCTGGGTGTGGTGGCACATGCCTGTAGTTCCAGCTACTAGCAAGGCTGAGGCAGGTCAATCGCTTGAACCTGGGACAGGGAGTTACAGTGAGCCAAGACTGTGCCATTGCACTCCAGCCTGGACAACAAGAGCAACCTGCATCTCGGAAAAAAAAAAAGAAAGGAATAAAGGTCATGCGCTGTACCTCATGCCCGTAATACCAGCGCTTTGAGAAGCTGAGGTAGGCGGGTCACTTGAGGTTGGTGTAAGATCACGAAGGAAAGGAGAGAGAGACCCAAGGCCAGGTTTAGCAAGTTTCTTCAACCTGCCAGGCTGCCTCGCGACAGGCAGGGAAGGCAGCAGCCTGGCTTACAGACTACGTGGGTTATATGGGAGTTTGCATGTGGCCGGATGCTGTTCTCAGTAAAACCGTATTCTGGTTCTTAAGGCTGACATCCTGTCCATTGGGGTCAACATCCTGGGTTCTAGAGCCAGGTGCGACCACATCCTGAAACCTAGGTGCCCTGTTTATAAGGCCTGAGGCTGTTTCTGTTATAAGCTTGGCTTAATGGGGAGAATGTGGGGGAGACCCATGGGCCTGTCACGTGATCCTAATGTGTCCAGTGTTTTGTTGTATACATGGAAGAAAGGGATAAAGGGGCGTTGCTTTTTCTCGCCGCTTCGTGCTCAGCAGGGGTGTTGGACGATGCTGGCTTGCAAGTTGGTAGTCGTGGAACGTCATCACGTCTCGTACCGTACCGCGGGTAAAAGCTCGTATTCGATTCTGCGGAAACTGGGCGAGAACGCGACAAGGACTAAGAGGAGGAGAGTTATAGCAGGCCCGGGGAGGAAGCAGCCGGGGGGCCCCGGGGCCGAGAGACCGGCTGGGCCAGGCAGAAGAATTGTTTTCTTTGAGTTTTTGGGCTCAGCCTTTGAGTCTTTTGACCACATTTTGTACTATTCCAGATTGGTTCAGATAAAAACAGCATCGTTCGTCTAAGAAAATAATGCAGAGGCTGGCCGGGTGCAGTGGTTCACACCTGTAATCCCAGCACTTTGGGAGGCCAAGGTGGGCAAATCACGAGGTCAGGAGATCAAGACCATCCTGAGCAACATTGCGAAACTCCGTCTCTACTAAAAACACCAAAAAAAAAAAAAAAAAAAAGCAGAGGCCTCCTTTTTTGGTGGTTAAGGAGATCGAGGCCTCTGTGATTTTGCAGGACACCTGCCACTAGCGAACGTGTTTGTGTTTGGAGTGTTGAAATGGATTTGGCCATGTCTTCTGTGAGGTTTCTGCAAAGAGCGATCGTATGAAAGGGACGTGGGGATATTCTGGCTGTTCTTATTCGGACACCTGTGGCTATTCTTATTTCTAGAAGCAAGGGTATAAACTGTGGGGGTGTCAACCAGGATAGGCAAGTATTGGTTTCCTGGGGCGATACTGATTTTAGGGGAAGAAGACTAAGGTGCGGGCGCCAGTCCAGTTAGTAAGAAGGCAGATATGAAGGGAGGCACCGCACAGGGAGAGACGCCTTGGCTTGGCAGGCAGACCTGACTGTGCATGTTAACATGATGTGTACAGTTTTTGTCCTTTAGAAGCCATACTCCTAAAGTCCCTGCTAGGGCAGCTGCGGTGAGTGGTTGAAGAGGTGCATGAGGGGTGGGTTGGGGAGTCTGGTTTTTTATCTACTCAGTGGAGGAAGAAGCATTTTGTGTCTACGAGGATCCAGTGAGAGGTTATTGGTGAAGGATGGGGGAGGAGCCAGTCTTGGGTGGCTTGGCATCACAGGAGGCTAGCCAGGGGTTTAAGCAGGGAGTGTGTCTGCCGTTACAGAAACCTGACTTCTTAAGTAGGGAAATGGAGAGTTTGGAAGGGCTTGAGCAGCAGAGCGCAGCGTTGAGTCTGTTTTGGTTTATGTGATTGTGGAGGGTTGGAGTTGTGGGGTGACGTCACACTGCTGGGGGAGCAGGTGGCCTGAGTAATGGCTGGTCGGGAAGTGGCGTCGGAGAGCAGGGCTGTGTGGTGATGGGGTTTATTAGGGGCTGGGTGTGATTCATGTGGGGAGAAAGAGCTGCCTGTCTGGTGAAGGTTAGGGGTTTGATACGCTCCATCAAGGATTCAGAAAGCGTATCAGTTGTTGTAAATCATATTGGAAAGGTCCGCCTAGTTGAAATTGGGGGTGACACATACTTTGGTGTGTAGCCAGTCTTGGGTGGGGACCGGGTTGGCAATGTAGGCAGTGTCCGAGACGGGGAGGCACAGCCAGGGCTCTTTGAAGCAGGAACAAAGAGAGGGTAGTTTTGCTTCGTTATCTGGTAGCGGTTGCTCTGGAATGGGTGTGAGGTGGAGTTGGGTTGGCCCGACGTGATGCTGAGTATTGCTGGGTGGTTGGCGAGGAGGGAGTTGACAGGCCAGTGGGGGCCTCGGGGGCTCCCTTTTTAACCTGTGTGATGATAGCAAGAAGGGTGTCCTAAGAGTTTGTCCCAGCGGGGTTGTGAGGAGAACCCGAACGGGGCCTTCCCATTTTGGTTAAGGCTTGTGGGATCAAGGGCTTTAGGAAAACATTCTCCTGGGAGGAGGGCCTGGTTAGCTGGGCCTTCGTGAGGCTTTGGTCACCGTGTTCACGGAGGAGGGGTCAGATGTGGGAGTGTTGGGAGGTATTCTAGCTGAGAGGAGGGGGCCTGTTTTGTAAGAGGAAAGGGCGTTTGTACATTAACTCAAGTGGGCTGAATAAGGAGGTTGCTGTTGGGCTGGAGTATGGGCAGAAGGGAGGTCCAGAGTGAGTTTGGTTAACTGAGTCTTAAGGATCCCATTTGCCCTTTCAACTTTTCCTGATGACTGGGGTCGGTGTGGAATATGGAGGCGCCACCGAGGGACTGAGAGACTTGGTGGGTGATGTGGGAGACGAAGCTGGGGCCGTTGTCTGATTGAATGGAGTGCAGGAGACCACAGCTAGGGATGATTTCTGCAGAAAGTATTTGGGAAACGCCTGCAGCCTTTTCTGAGGAAGTGGGGAGCGCTGCCACCCACCGAGAGAAGGTATCTATCTATGAGGTCAGGAAGAAACCTAGCTTTTCTTGACGGGGGGCATGTGGGTGAAGTCTGCTTGCCAGTCTTCTGCTGGGAGTGATCCTCTTAGCTGATGTGTGGGGATGAGGAGGGTGGCGGGCCCCTCAAGAGGAGGTGCAGAGCACACGTGAGTTGGAGGTTATGTCCTTGAGCGTGGTAAGTAGGTGAGGGGAAGAGAAGTAAGGGTGAAGGAGAAGGTACGGGGCGTGCACCGATACGGAAGGGTGGGTGAAGAGATGTTAGAATTTTCTTGGTTTGTTCTTCAGAGATGAGTTTTTGATCCAACGATCAGTTCCCTTGGAAGGAGCCCCCTTGTAGCAGTGAAGCTTCGTCTGACTTCTGGGAAATTTGAGTTTTTCAAAATGTACAGCCTTAGGGGTGGCCTTGTTAAGGGCTGCAATTTGGCAGCTGATCACATGGTGACCGGATACTCAGCCTTGGATCTGTGGGCTGGTCTTCTCAGGCTGGTTCTTCCTGGGGGATGGCGGCGGCGTGGGCCTGAGCCATGAGCCACAGTTTCTTTTCCTTTGGGGAGGAGATGAAGGACAGAATAATACAGAGATTATGCCTGATAAGTTCGTAAGACTGAGATTCAAAAAGGTGAAAATACAAAGTGCTTTTTCTACTCTCACATGCCACTGAGCACAGAATGCCTCCCTTCTGATCACCAGAATGGGTGCGTTTTCCCCACCACATCCCAGTCTTGGACAGACGTAAACTGAATGTCCTGTAGTTTAATTCAGTTCTGACACTGCCTACCTGGAGTTAGCGTCAGATCTCACAGGTGAAGGGTTGAGTCCCCAGGCTGGCAAGGCCGGCCTCCGACCTCAGATGCCAGTTGCAAGTGTAGATTGTCACATGTTCCTCTGACCAACCAGCTGTGAGTTGGGCTCCCTGAACCTTTTTGTTGGGTTTGATTACTTTGCTAGGGCAGCCATCAAAGTTCAGTGAAACACCTCCTTAGGTTCTTGATGAAGGATGTTTCACCGGACTCAGATGGACAGCCAGAGGCGGAGATCCACAGGGGGAGGCACTCACATGTGAATCAGTAGTCATTCTCTGAGGTAACAGTTCCACACATTGATATAAGACAAAGAACACAAAGACTAAATACAAGCCAAGATCACGTGTAATATATAGAAATGTCCTAGATGAAAGTAGCAGTGGCTGAAACAAGTAACAGTGAACGTAAAACCAGAGGCATCTTTTTTTTTTTTTTTTTTTTTGAGACAGAGTTTCGCTCTTGTTACCCAGGCTGGAGTGGAATGGCACGATCTCGGCTCACCGCAACCTCTGCCTCCTGGGTTCAGGCAATTCTCCTGCCTCAGCCTCCTGAGTAGCTGGGATTACAGGCACGCGCCACCATGCCCAGCTAATTTTTTGTATTTTTAGTAGAGACGGGGTTTCACCATGTTGACCAGGATGGTCTGGATCTCTTGACCTTGTGATCCACCCGCCTCGGCCTCCCAAAGTGCTGGGATTACAGGCATGAGCCACCACGCCCGGCCTTCAGAGACATCTTTTTAGTGAGCTGGCTCCACACAAGGACCGTGGGGAGGTTCACGGGTGTGCCGTGCCCCAGGCACCTGCATGTGTTCAGCATCTGGAAGCTCTCGTCCCACATAGTTCATGTATTTGCATGGAGGCTTCACCACGTAGTCATGATGATATGAACTCAGCCTCCAGCCCCTCTCTCCTTCCTGGAGGATAGTGGATGGCAGTGACTGTTCATGCTTCTAAGCCTGCCCTGATCTTGCTGGTGATCAGCCCCGTCCAGGAGACCATAGAGGTGTCCTCATGAGGACAAATCACGCTCCCATCACCCAGGACATCCCAAGGTCTTCAAAGCTCTGTGTCAGGAACCGGGAAAGACACCAATATATGCATTTCTTCTTATTCTACAAGGTCACGCAGCCATTCTTCAGTTGTGCTTTATACACTTTATGGTGTGTGTCACAGGGGAGTAGGTGGCTCTTCTGACATGGTTACTCAGCTGAGTGGGAAAGACAGCCAAGAGAAGGATCCTGTAATGGGTCCCCAGGCCCTCATGGGGAGCGTAGCTCACAGAAATGACGCCTCTGGTTTGAAGTGCACTGTTACTTGTTAAGTTATTGTCACTTTCATCTTGGACTTTTTTTTCTTTTTAAGAAGGAGTCTTGCTCTGTAGCCCACACTGGAGCTACATGGTCTCAGCTCATTGTAACCTCCTCCTCCCAGGTTCAAGTGATTCTCCTGCCTCAGCCTCCTGAGTAGCTGGGATTACAGGCACCTGCTACCATGCCCAGCTAATTTTTGTATTTTTAGTAGTGATGTGGTTTCACCATGTTGGCCTGGCTGGTTTCAAACTCTTGACCTCAGGGTATCTGCAGGCCTCAGCCTTTCAAAGAGCTGGGATTACAGCGTGAGCCACGCACCCAGCCTCTCTCTGCTTTTATATTATCAGCTCTCTTGTTTTATCCATTATTGAAAGTCGTATGTTGAAATCATCTAGTATTGCTGTGGAGCAATATTTTGGATTATGTAAACATTGGCTTTAAATATGGAGCTCTGATAGTCATGCGTATGTGTCTCTAGTTCTTGTATATTCTTGGTGAATTGACCCTATTATCGTGATATAATGTCCTTCCTTGTCTCCTATAAAATAAGTTTGTCCCGGGCACAGTGGCCCATGCCTGTAATCCCAGCACTTTGGGAGGCTGAGGCAGATGGATCACGAGGTCAAGAGATCGAGACCATCCTGGTCAACATGGTGAAACCCCGTTTCTACTAAAAATACAAAAAATTAGCTGGGCATGGTGGCACGTGCCTGTAATCCCAGCTACTCAGGAGGCTGAGGCAGGAGAATTGCCTGAACCCAGGAGGCGGAGGTTGCGTTGAGTCGAGATCGAGCTATTGCATTCCAGCCTCGGCAACAAGAGCGAAACTCCGTCTCAAAGAAATAATAATAATAATAATAATAATAATTTTGTGTTAAAACATATTTAACTGTTGCCGGCTCTGCTTTCCTTGGATGACATTTGCTTGGAATATCATTAGGTATCTTTTGTGTTATTTTGTATTAAAACAATTTTTTAAAAATACAGTGTCTTTTTCTGTCACCCAGAGTGCAGTGCCATGGTGTCATCATGGCTCACTGCAACCTTGAATTCCTGGGCTCAAGTGATTGTCCCACTCCAGCTTCCAATGCCAGCTGGTACAGGTCCATGCCATCAGGCCGGGCTGATTTTTTAGTTTTTTTTATTTTAGAGACGGGGTCTTGCTGTGTTGTTGAAGTTGGTCTTGATCTCCTGGGCTCAGGAGAGCCTCCTTGGTCTCTCAAGTAGCTGAGATTACAGCCTCCAACCCCCATACCTGTTGGTATTTTATTTTATTTATTTATTTTTGTGACAGTCTTGCTCTGTTGTAAGGCTAAAGTGCAATGGCTCGATCTCGGCTCACCGCAACCTCTGCCTCCCTGGTTCAGGCGATTCCCCTGCCTCAGCTTTCCAAGTAGCTGGGACGAGAGGCACACGCCACCACACCTGGCTAGTTTTTTGTATTTTAGTAGAGACGGGGTTTCACCATGTTGGCCAGGATGGTCTCGATCTCCTGACCTTGTGATCCACCCACCTTGGCCTCCCAAAGTGCTGGGATTACAGGCATGAGCCAGCATGCCCGGCTGGTTTTTATTTTTTGAATTGTAGCGTGTGTGTGTCCTTAGGGCTAATACGAGTCTTCTGTGGACAACACGTAGTCGGTTCCTATTGATTCAGCCAGTCTTTTTCTTCTGAGTGCAGAGTTAAGTATTTACGCTGGAGGTATTACTGATGGAGAAAAACCTTGCCTTTGTCTTTTTGTTAAATATGATCTGTAATTCTTATAGGTTTTCTTTGTTCTTCATTTCTCATTTACTACTTTTTGTGTTTCATTGCTCTTTTGTTTGTAGACGTGCTTTGACTGCTTTCTTATTTCCTTTATTTTTATTTTTATTATTTTTTTATGGCAGAGTCTTACTCTGTCACGCAGGCTGCATTACAGTGACGTGAGCTTGTCTAACCGCAGAGTCCACCTCCCAGGCTCAGAGGATTCTTGTGTCCCAGCTTCCCAAGTAGCTGGGACTGCAGGTGCCCACCGCCACGGCCAGCTAATTTTCGTGGTTTTAGTAGAGATGAGGTTTCCCCATGTTGGCCAGACTGGTCTTGAACTCCTGATCTCAAGTGATCCACCTGCCTCAGCTTCGCAAAGCGCTGGGATTACAGGCGTGAGCCGCCATGCCCAGCCATTGTTATTATTTTAAATAGTTTTGGCTTTTAGTTTTTAGTAAACACGTAAGTGGTTTCAGCATGATTACAATGTGAATATAACAATCACATTAGTATCCATTCCTTTCAGTACGAAAAACTGAAGTGTGTTGTGTAGATATTTGGGAGGAGGTTATGTAGCTGGTATGTTAAACATCTTAAAGTTATAGCATAATAATAAAACTTAAAATTTGCATTACCTGGCCGGGTGCTTACACCTATAATCCCAGCACTTTGGGAGGCCAGGGCCGGTGGATCACCTGAGATCAGGGGTTCAAAACCAGCCTGGCTAACATGGCAAAACTCCGTCTCTACTAAAAATACAAAAATCATCCGGGTGCGGTGGTGGGCTCCTGTAATCCCAGCTACTCAGAGGCTAAGGCAGGAACGTCTCTTGAACCTGGAAGGTGGAGGTTGCAGTGAGCCAAGGTTACAGCCTTGCACTAGCCTGGGCAGAACAAGAATCTGTCCCAGAAGAAAAAAACAAAACAAAACTTTATAACCTGCAAAAAGCACCTCTTCTCCAGTAGAAGTTTTTGTTATTTATATCAGAATTATTTCTGTGTATGTTGCATTTCCATTAACATAGATGTACAGTGTTTTTTTTCATGTGTTTTTCTTCTAAAAAATACAAAATGAATTATGAAGAAAAGGTACACTTATATCAATTTCTGTAACTGTTTATTTATTTATGAGACGGAGTTTTGCTCTTGTTGCCAAGGCTGGAGTGCAGTGGTGCAATCCCCACTCACTGCATCCTACATCTCCCAGGTTTAAGTGATTCTTCTGCCTTAGTTTCCTGGGTAGCTGGGATTACAGGCATGTGCCACCATGCCCAGCTAATTTTGTATTTTTAATAGAGACAGGGTGTCTTTTTGTTGCTCAGGCTGGTCTCTAACCCCCAACCTCGTGTGATTCCCCCCCCCCCGCCTTGGCCTTCTAAAGTGCTGGGATTACAGGTGTGAACCACCCTGCCCGGCCTATCTGTCCTTTTCTTTACCTTTACTGAAGAACTTTATATATATTTGTGGTTGAAGTTACTCTTTAACTTTCTTTTTCTTTTGTTTTTTTTTTTTGAGACGGAGTTTCACTCTTGTTACCCAGGCGGGAGTGCAATGGCGCGATCTCGGCTCACCGCAACCTCCACCTCCTGGGTTCAGGCAATTCTCCTGCCTCAGCCTCCCGAGTAGCTGGGATTACAGGCACGCGCCACCATGCCCAGCTAATTTTTTGTATTAGTAGAGACGGGGTTTCACCATGTTGACCAGGATGGTCTCGATCTCTTGACCTCGTGATCCACCCGCCTCAGCCTCCCAAAGTGCTGGGATTACAGGCGTGAGCCACCGCGCCCGGCCTTTTTTTTTTTTTTTTGAGTCTTAGTCTGTCACCCAGGCTTGACTGCAGTGGTGCGATCTCCGCTCCCTGCAACCTCTACCTCCTGGGCTCAAGTAATTCTCCTGCCTCAGCCTCCAAAGTAGCTGGGACTACAGGCGTGTCACCACGCCTGGCTAACTTTCTGTATTCTTTTAGTAGAGACGTGGTTTCACCGTGTTAGCCAGGATAGTCTTGATCTCCTGACCTTGTGATCCTCCTGCCTCAGTCTCCCACGGTGTTGGCATTATAGGGGTGAGCCACCGTGCCTGGCCTACCTCAAGGTTATTAAAACATGTTAGTGCTATTAGATGGCTTCCAGACAATTGCAGGGCTTTTGAATCAGGCCTCAACCTTCCTGGACGGTCTCACCTCGAAAACCTGAGAAACAGAGGCGCTGGGATCAAGGCTGAGAGACACACACATGCTGCCCCCGACATCTCTGCGGGTTCTGAAGGGTCAGGTCTCTCCGCCTTGCGCCCCGCCCCTACCTTGCCAGGCCCCGCCCACCTCCCTGCAGGCCCCGCCCAGGACGGACTTCCGTCCTGCGCACGCGCACTCGCGCAAAGCGGGAAGCGGCTCGCGTGGAGCGAAGGTCCGTTTGTGACGCGCGAGTTTCGCTGTACTGAATTCAGTCTCTGCTTCCCATGTGCCCAGCGCTTCTGTATCTGGGACGTGGGCCCACAGAACTGGAAATTCTCACCCGTTTTTCTTCACCCAGAGCAAATTGAGACGTCCCCGTGAGAGTCCGAGGGTCGCTCCCTTTTGGGTGTAAAGTCGCTCTCAGGTTTGTCCCGTCCCTGGTTTTTCTGCTATAGGGCACTGTATACACTTCCTTTTCCTGCTCAAGACCTTTTTCTAACTCCTCCCGCTCCTCCCTTTTATTTTATTTATTTATTTATTTATTTATTTTGAGACGGAGTTTCGCTCTTGTTACCCAAGCTGGAGTGCAATGACGCGATCTCGGCTCACCGCAACCTCCGCCTCCTGGGTTCAAGCGATTCTCCTGCCTCAGCCTCCTGAGTAGCTGCGATTACAGGCACGCGCCACCATGCCCACCTAATTTTTTTTTTTTTTGTATTAGTAGAGACTAGGTTTCACCATGTTGACCAGGATGGTCTCGATCTCTTGACCTCGTGATCCACCCGCCTCGGCCTCACAAAGTGCTGAGATTACAGGCTTGAGCCACCGCGCCCGGCCTATTTTTTTTCTTTTTTTAAAAAAGACGGGGTTTCACCATGTTAGTCAGGCTGGTCTTGAACTCCCGACCTCAGGTGATCCGCCCGCCTTGGCTTCCAAAGTGCTTGGATTACCGGTGTGAGCCACCACTCCCGGCCCCACCCCTCGCTTTTTAAAGTCCTCACTGGACAGGGGGATTCCCGGCCCGGGCGCCTCCCACCCTCACTCTCGCCGGCCCACTGAGTGCAGCGCCGCCGCCCCAGTCCCTGGGAAGACGCGTCCTCTGCCTGGTCGTCGGATCCTGCAGACCCCACCGTTGTGCTAAGGCGCCGTCGCCCCCACGCCTCCCTCCTTGTGAGGGGCCCTGCCGCTCCCCAGGTCTCCCCTCCTCAGTTACCGCTTCCGCTGAGCCCGCATTGGGGAGGTGCCCGGGGCCTGTCTTGTGCCACGGGGTGGTCTTGCCTGTCCAGCTCCAGCCTCTGGAAGATTCGCTCCGAGCAGTAGAAAACCTGAGACAGAAAAGAAGAGTGAGAAAGACCCATAACAGATGGCAAAGTTGAGGATGGGTGAGGGATTTGCCCAGAGACAGCAAAAGTAAAAAAAAAAAAAAAAAAAAAAAAAAAGCAGGAGGAGAAAAGCAAGTGGAGAAATGTAGAGAAAAGCGAGATGTAGAGAGAGATGAAGGACAGCAAGGTAGGGATGGGGCAGCAAACAGGGAGGCTCATGAGAGTGAGAGAGAGGAGGAGGGATTTGGAGCCGGGGCAGACAGAGCAGAGGGTGCTGGTGGCAAGGAGAGCAGAGGGAACCACAGCAGGGAGGACACCTGGGGACGTGGGGTGCCAGAGAGTGGGGACGGGGGTATAGCAGGGAAGAGAGAATTTAACAGGGAGAGCAGAGGAGGGGCAGAGAGGGGAGAAGAGGCAGAAATATATAGAGATTGAGGACGACTGGGGAGAAGGAGCAACAAGAGGTTAAGTAAGTTGTGAGGATGAAGCAGAAGAGGCGGAAGAGAAGGAATAGAGGGGAGAAGGGGATAAACAGTAGGAGAGGAGAGGGGTACAAAGTGAGGAGCAGAATACCAGGGAAAAAGAAAAGAAAGGAAGAGCTAGAGAGAGAAGGGGAGAATGAGAGAGATGTGCAGAATTAGGGAGGGAAGCAGAGTAATGAAGAAAGAGGGGCTGGGCGCAGTGGCTCCCGCCTGTAATCCCAGCAGTTTTTAGGAAACTGAGGCAAGGGGATGCTTGAGTCCAGGAGTTTCAGCCCAGCCTGGGCAACATAGTGGGACCTCATCTCTACCAAAGATCCTGACCTTGTGATCCACCCACCTCCACCTCCCAAAATGCTGGGATTACAGGTGTGAGCCACCACATGTGGCCAGGGACTTTCTTCTCTCTGCATGATCTCTGGTGCGGTGGGCAGCAGAGGCCTGCCTTTCTACAGGGTGAGGTCTCCCCGCTTTGTGTGTGTTTTCATAGGAAGGGAGTCAGTTTTTTCCAACGTTAAGTCTTAAATTTTTTTCACATACAGGGTTGATTTCTAAAGACTCATGTTCCGTGAGGAAGAAGCTCATAAGAGGCAAGAAAAGGAGCCAGGCATGGCTCTTCCTCAGGTAAAGTGATACTCCTCAGTGGATTCATCTGTCTCTTTCCTCTCTGAAATGCCAGGTATTGTAGTAGCCAGTCTGTTCTGGGTCTGAAGCGTCCTGCCTGACACGTTGGCTCACACTCACCCATGCCTTCCCTCAGTTCCTGTCATCTGCTCTGAGATTCCATCTCCTGTGACCCAGTGACATGAACCTGGGAAGAGGCTCCACTGGGCATGGTGATGGGAAGGGCTGACACCCAGACCTGGATGGACACGGGATGTGGGCCTTGTGGTGTCAGTGCTGCTGGGCAACCTGGATGGTTCAGGGGCCACATCTGGATATCAGCTCTTTGCGACCAGATCAGAGAAACCACATATGAAACACATAGGTTAATGTGCACAGATGTGTGGTGAATTCTGGAAAAGGAAACCAGTAAGGGGAGATATTTTGTTTGTTTGTTTGTTTTTTTAGATAGAGTCTCACTCTGTCACCAGGCGTGAGGCGGGAGTGCAGTGGCGCGATCTCGGCTCATTGCAACTTCCACCTCCCAGGTTCAAGCAATTCTCCTGCCTCAGCCTCCCGAGTAGCTGGGACTACAGGCGCGCGCCACCACGCCCAGCTAATTATTTTGTATTTTTAGTGGAGGCGGGGTTTCACCATGTTGACCAGAATGGTCTCGATCTCTTGACGTCGTGATTCGCCTGCCTTGGCCTCCCAAAGTGCTGGGATTACAGGCGTGAGCCACTGGGCCTGGCAGGGGAGATATTTTGTAACTGATTTGGTAATGCAGTGGAAGCCACACTAGTAGATCAACACATCTCTGACTCCAGAGTTTTTTTTTTTTTTAAGAGACATGTTGTTGGTCTGGGTGCAGTAGCTCATGCCTATAGTCCCAGCACTTTGGGAGGCCGAGGCGGATGGATCACTAAAGGTCAGGAGTTCGAAAGCAGCCTTGCCAACATGCTGAAACCTCGTCTCTACTAAAAATTCAAAAATTAGCTGGGTGTCATGGTGCATGCCTGTAATCTCTGCTACTCAGGAGGCTGAGGCAGGAGAATCACTTGAGCCCAGAAAGTGGAGGTTGCAACAAGCCAAGACTGTGCTGCACTCCAGCCTGGGTAATAGATAGAGACTCTGTGTGAAAAAAAAAAAGCGAGCATAATGGTGGCTCACACCTGTATTCCCAGCGCTTTGGGAGGTTGACGCAGGTAGATCACGATGTCAGGTATTTGAAACCGTCCTGGCTAACGTGGTGAAACGCTGTCTCTTCTAAAAATAAAAAAAATTGGCTGGGCATGGTGGCACCTGCCTATAGTCCCAGGTACTCGGGAGGCTGAGACAGGAGAATCGCTTGAGCCTGGGAGGCAGATGTGGCAGGGAGCCCAGATCGTACCATTGCAATACAGACTGGGCAACAGTGCTAGACTCCATCTCAAAAAAACCAAAAAAAAGACAAAGGAGAAAATGTGTCATTCTGTGGCCCAGGACTGGAGTACAATGGCATAATGCTGGTTTACAGCAGCCTTGAACTCCTGGGCTCAAGTCATCCACACTTTACCCTCCCAAAGAGCTAGAATGATGAGACACGTGTCAGCACACGCAGCAGCTGATTAATCTTTTATTTATTTTTTAAAACAGTGTTGCTCTGTCACCCAGTCTGCAGTGCAATGGTGCGATGTCAACTCACTGCAGTCTCCACCTCCTGGGTTCAAGCAATTCTGCTTCATCCTTCTGAGTAGCAGGGATTATAGGCACTTGCCACCACGCCCCACTAATTTTTCTATATTTAGTACAGTCAGGCTTTCACCATGTTGGCAAGGCTGGTCTCGGTCTTCTGACCTTGTGATCTTCCGGGCTTAGCCTCCCAAAGTGCTGGGATTACAGGCAGGAGCCACCGCGCCAGGCTGGTCTCAAACTCTTGACCTCAAGTGATCTGCCCGCCTTGGCCTCCCAAAGAGTTGGGATTATAGGCGTGAGCCACCCCGCCTGGCCTTGTGTTTCCTTTTTGTTTGTGTATTTTTTATATTGTCCATAAAACCAGGACTTCTACACTGACTTTGGGGATCTTAAAATCCTTCGTGGGAAAGTACAATAAAATGCAGCAATAGAGAAGAAATGTTCAAAAATACCTTAAGGTGGGTTTGTCAGAACAGTCTGTGATGAAGCGGATGCTTAATTTCTCTTTTCTCATTTCATGTGAAGGTGGCAACTCACTCCTCCATGTTTTGTTGAAATGTGTTTTCCATTTTAGGGACACTTGACTTTCAAGGATGTGGCTGTAGAGTTCTCATTGGAGGAGTGGAAATGCCTGACCCCTGCGCAGAGGGCTTTATACAGGGAAGTGATGTCGGAGAACTACAGGAACCTGCAGTTTGTGGGTGAGGAAAATTCCAGACACGAGGAATCTGCCCTTGTCTATCTTGGCTCTTCCTGCTTTTCTATTTCTTTTTGTGATTTTGCCCCATACATTATGCTTTTTTGTTTGTTTGTTTTTGAGACAGAGTGTCACTCTTGTCCAGGCTGGAGTGCAGTGGTGGGATCTCGCCTCACCACAACCTTTGCCTCCCAGGTTCAAGCTGTTCTCCTGCCTCAGCCTCCCAAGTAGCTGGGATTACAAGCCTGTGCCGCCATGCCCAACTAATTTTGTATTTTCAGTAGAGACGAGGTTTTCCCATGTTGGTCAGGCTGGTCTCGAACTCCTGACCTCAAGAGATCCACCTGCCTTGGTCTCCCAAAGTGGTGGGATTACAAGTGAGATCCACCGCGCCTGGCCTCTGTATATGCTTTACGTGTATATGTCGTTATTTTCTGCAGTGATGACCCTCCTTTCGGTCATGGATAGCTTGTTAGGGACTCTCCTGTGAAGTGGGTTTACATAGAAACAGGAAATTCATGAAGAACGCTTTCACTAATATAATTGAACCATCCTGCTCTAGGCAGAGACACCCCTGGAATCCCTGAGCACAACTGTCAGCATAGCCCAGGATACGAGGTAGAAAGCATGACACTGACTGTGAAGTGTTATCACCGTAATGCTCGTATTCTACCAGGATACGAGGTAGAGAGGATGACGCTGACCGTGAGGTGTTATCACCGTAATGCTCGTATTCTACCAGGATACGAGGTAGAGAGCATGACGCTGACTGTGAGGTGTTATCACCGTAATGATTGTTGGTTTTTTTTTTTGGTTTTGGTTTTGTTTTGCTTTTTGAGACAAGAGTCTCCCTCTGTCGCCCAGGCTGGAGTGCAGTGACACAATCTCAGCTCACTGCAACCTCCACCTCCTGGGTTCAAGCAGTTCTCCTGCCTGAGCCTCCCTTGTAGCTGGGATTACAAGAGTGGGCCACCACGCCTGGCCAGTTTTTGTATTTCAGTAGAGATACACCTTGTTGCCCAAGCTGGGCTCGTACCCCTGACCTCAGGTGATCCACGTACTTCGCCCTCCCGAAGTGCTGGGATTACAGGCCTGAGCCACCATGCCCGGCCTATTCTGGGTTTTGAGGAGCATCAGAGTAGCCTCTGCCAGTGGCATTGTGACAATGTTTATCTCATAAACTAATAATCATCTCTAAGCAGTGGTCAGTGTTGTTGAAATTCCTCCAAGGGAGGCCATCATTGTGGCTCACGGCCTCATATGTATGAGGCTTTTGACTGAACTCTTGTTCATTTCACTGTTTTCACACCAATATGTGTCATCGTTCATTTTTAACGAGAAAACTTTTGTTCAATTTGGCGTAGGATCGACCCTGTAACACATATGTTTTCATCAGTCTTATTGAGGGAGGGCTTGTGAGGTTGAATGAGGTCCCCATATTTTAGTTCTGTCATTTGTTCAAGACACAGTGGCTTTTAACTTGTTTGTTTATTTATTTTGAGTTGGAGTCTTGCTTTATTGCCCAAACTTGAGTGCAGTGATGTACTGCATCCTCCACCTTCCGGGTTCAAGTGATTCTCCTGCCTCAACCTGCCAAATAGCTGGGATCACAGGTACCCACCACCTTGCCTGGCTAGTTTTGTATTTTTAGTAGAGACATGGTTTCTCCATGTTGGCCTTTTTTTTTTTTTAGAGACGGGGTTTCTTCATATTGGTCAGGCTGGTCTCGAACTCCTGACCTCAGGTGATCCACCTGCCTCGGCCTCTCGAAGTGTTGGGAGTACAGGCGTGAGCCACTGTGCCTGGCCAGTTTCTATGTATTCTAAATGCATTTTTATTTTATGTAATCCTCAGTTCCTTATTTTCAGTGATAGTCTTCATTTTTTTTATTATATATCTGCATTGTGAGTACTGTTGTGTCAGGGAATGGCTTCTCATTTCCTTTATTTTTATTTTTTTGAGACAGTCTCTTACTCTGTCACCCAGGGTGTAGTGCAGTAGTGTGATACTGGCTGACTGCCACCTGCCTTCTGGGATCAAGTGATCCCGTTACCTCAGCTTTCTGAGTTGCTGGGATTACAGACGTGTGTCACCACGCGTGATTCATTTTAGGTAGTTCTATTCCAGATGGCTGTTTCACCACGTTGGCCAGGATGGCTTCGAATGCCTGGCCTGATGTGATTTACCTGCCTCAGAGTCCCAGAGTGCTGGGATTATGGGCATGAGCCACTGGCCCTGGCCCTGTGCAAGTTTGTTTTTCAGGCTGAATAGTATTCCATTGTATGTGTATACCACATTTTGTTGATATCGTTATCTGTCGACGGACATGTGGGTTGGTTCCTTCTCTTTACTATTATAAATAATACTGCTAGGCCAGGCGTGGTGGCTGAAGCCTGTAATCCCAGCACTTTGGAAGTTCCAGGGGTCAGATCAACTGAGGTCAGGAGTTGGAGAGCAGCCTGGCCGACGTGGTGAAACCCCATCTTTACTAAAAATACAAAAAAAAAAAAAAAAAAAGCTTAGCTGGGCATGGTGATGTACAGTTTTAATCCCAGCTACTCAGGAGCCTGAGGTAGGAGAATCTCTTGAACCGGGAGGGGAGGCTGCAGTGAGCCAAGATCAGGCCCTTGTGCTCCAGTCCAGGTGGAGTAGACTGGTTTTGTTTCCAGACTCCGTCTCAAAAACAAAATGAAACAACACAAAAAATCTGTATCCATATCTATCTATCTATCTATCTATTACTAGAGCTATTCTTGAAGATCCTGTTTCCAATTTTTTGGCTCATGGGGTTATTCAATTATGAATGATTGGAGGAACTGTTATATGATTTTTTAAAAGGGACTATCCCATTATACATTCACAGCAACAGTGCAAAAGGCTTTTTCACCTTAGCATTTAAAAAAAAATTGATTGATTATTTTCTGAGACAGAGTTTCACTCTTGATGCCCAGGTTGGAGTGCAATGGTGTGATCTCTGCTCACTGCAACCTCCGCCTCCTGTATTCAAGTGATTCTCCTGCCTCAGCCTCCCGGGTAGCTGGGATTACAGGCTTGTGCCACCACGTCTGGCTAATTGTGTATTTTTAGTAGAGATGGAACTTCTCCATGTTGGTCAGGCTGGTCTCGAACTCCTGACCTGAGATGATCCACCCGTCTCAGCCTCCCAAAGTGAGTCTCTGCTCCTGGCCGTGTCTGCATTTTTACCAACACTTCTTGTCTATTCCTATGGATGCTAAATCTTTTAATGCACTTGAGATGATGTTTCATTGTAGTTATTGTTTTTTCCTACATGCTACGTTTTTTTTTTGTTTTGTTTTGTTTTTTTGGTGCTTATTTATTCGATGCTTATTGGTGATTTGTCTGTCCAGAAATGTGTATGCAGTTCCTAGACTCATTTTCTAATTGTGTTTTTTGATTTTTGTTGCCAACTTGTAAACATTCCTTGTATTTTCTAAATATTAATCCCCGATGAGATATATAATGTCCACAGTTTTCTCATGGAATCTTTCTTTTTTTTTTTCTTTTTGAAACGGAGCGTAGCTCTGTCGCCCAGGCTGGAGTCCAGTGGCGCGACCTTGAGTCACTGCAAACTCCGCCTCCCAGGTTCAAGTGATTCTCCTGCCTCAGCCTTCCGAGTAGCTGGGATTATGTCCCCCTAATTTTTGTATTTTTAGTAGAGACAGGGTTTTACCATATTGGTCAGGCTGGCCTCGAACTGCTAACGTTGTGATTTGCCCACCTCAGCCTCCCACAATGCTGGGATTACAGGCATGAGTCACCGTGCCCAGTCTTCCATGGAGTCTTTGGTGATTTCCTCATATCAGATGATGTCTTCTGTGAACACAGAGCATTTTACTTTTTTTCTCACTGCTTGGCATTTCTTTCTTTTTCTTGTGTCTGATTTCTTCAGTCAGGATTCCAGTAACATGCTGACTAGAAATAACAAAAGCAGGCTTCTTAGTCTCTTTCCTGATCTTAGAGGAAGAGATTTCAGGCTTTCGCCATCCACTGTGATGGTAACCGTGGGCTTCTCCTAAATGGTCTTTATTATGTTGAGGTAGGTTTTTTGTATTCTGTGTGTATTGAGTGTTTTTATTTCAAAATAATGTTGAGTTTTTGATTTTCGATAGTTTGTTTATAATGTGTCTCTTCAATGGTGTGCTGGGGTTGATTCAGAAAGTAGTGATCTTACCATTTATTTCACTTTTTATATTGTGAGCTGGTGGTAAGTAGAAGTCGTGGCTTTTTTCTTAAGAGGGACTTGTTTAGAATTCTGTAGGCTGTCTAAATGTACTACTGTTTGCTTGCTGGTTTCGTCATTGGTTACAATATTAATTATTTATTATTTTTGAGACAGAGTCTTGCTCTGTCACCCACGATGGAGTACAGTGGCACGATCTCAGCTCGCCGCAGCCTGTTTCTCCTGGATTCAAGCAGTTCTCTGTCTCAGCCTCCGGAGTCACTGGGATTATAGGCGCCCCCTACCACACTGGCTGCTTTTTGTATTGTTAGTAGAGACAGGGTTTCACCATCTTGGCCAGTCTAGTCTTGAACTCTGACCTTGTGATCCACCCACCTCAGCCTCCCAAAGTGCTGGGATTACAGGCGTGATCCACCGCACCTGGCCCAAAATCAGTTTTTGTTTTTTTTTTGAGACAGAGTCTCACTCTGTCACTAACGCTGGATTGCAATGGCATGGTCTTGGCCCACTGCCACGTTTGTCTTCTGGGTTCAAGCAGTTCTCCCAGCTCAGACTCCTGAGTAGCTGGGTCTGAAGGCGTGTGCCACCACACCCAGCTAAATTTTGTATTTTTAATAGAGACGGGGTTTTGCTTAGTTGGCCAAGCCGATCTTGAACTCCTGACATCATGATCCATCTGCCTTGGCCTCCCAAAGTGCTGAAATAACAGGCGTGAGCCACCACACCTGACTACTTTTTATGATTTTACATACGGCTTTTTGGTATGTGGTCTGCAATATAACTGACACACTCCACTTGGTAATGTCAGAAAGTGCCGCTGGGCACAGGGGCTTATGACTGTAATCCCAAGACTTTGGGAGGCTGAGGCAGGTGGATCCCTTGAGGTCAGGAGTTTGAGACCAGCCTTGCCAACGTTGTGAAATCTTACCTCTAATAATACAAAAATTAACCGGGCATGGTGATGCCTGCCTGTAATTCCAGCTATTCAGGAGGCTGAGGCAGAAGAATCGTTTGAACCCAGGAGATGGAGGTTGCGGTGAGCAGAGGTGTCGCCATTGCACTCCAGCCTGGGGGACAGAGCAAGACTGTCTCAAAAAAAATAAAAATATAAATGTTTTCTTTAAAAAAAGTCACAAAATACCTGTTCTCTCTGGATATATGTAATTTTATGACATTTATTTAGTAAAATATTATATTAATATTTTCCTTTTCTTTTTCTTTTTTCTTTTTTTTTTTTTGAGATGAAGTCTCGGCTGGGTGTGGTGTCTCATGCCTGTAATCCCAGCACTTTGGGAGGCCGATGCCGGGGAATCACGAGGTCAGGCATTCGAGACCAGCCTGGCCAAGATACTGAAACTTTGTCTCTACTAAAAATACAAAAATTACCTGGGTGCGGTGGCTGGTGCCTGTAATCCCAGCTATTCGGGAGGCTGAGGCAGGAGAATCGCTTGAAACCGGGAGGCAGAGGTTGCAGTGGCCGAGATCGCACCATTGCACTCCAGCCTGGGCGACAGAGTGAGACTCCTTCTCATAATAAATAAATAAATAAATAATAGAAATGGAGTCTCACTCTGTCACCCAGGATGAAGTGCAGTGGTGCAATCTCGATTCACTGAAACTTCTGCCTTCCGGGTTCAAGTGATTCTTTTGCGTCAACCCCTCGAATAGCTGTGACTATGGGTGTGGGCCACCAGGCCTGGCCAATTTTTGTAATCATTTCATCACTTCTCAGGGCTATTCTTGTTTCACAGTAGAAAATTTCCATTGATTTTGGTTATGCTTACATGAGCTTGTTGTGGATTATTTATCAATACAGTGTACTATATGGTTCTTGAGCATTTATTTGTATACAGTAAATATGCTGTAAATATGAAGAATATAAATTTTTCAATTTATTGAGGTGACAGTGATACGTTTTTTGCCAGTTGTCATACACTTTAGGGTCATAGTGGAAAAATGCTCCTTCCTTGAGGCTTACAGATGTTTGTGCCCTGTCACTGTGTGGTCATGATACTGGAATAGGCTTCTGTGGAAATGACTTGAAGTACATGTCATCGACCTTTATTTATTAAAGAATCTCACTCCTTTTGTGTTCCTAAACTTTGAAGATCATGTTTGGGAAACTTTTCTGTGTAATATTTACACATTTCAGTATTATTTACCGACTGTACTCAATTGCAAACCTGTTGGTGTTTCTATTTTGTAGATATCTCTTCCAAATGCATGATGAAGAAGAAGTTCTCAACAGCACAGGGCAATACAGAAATGTTCCACACAGGGACATTGGAAACGCATGCAAGTCATCACATTGGAGACTTTTGCTTCCAGGAAATTGAGGAAGATATTCATGACTTTGAGTTTCAGAGGGAAGAAGAGGAAAGAAATAGCCGAGAAACTCCCATGACAAAAATGAAAAAGTTGACTAGTAGTTCAGAGCGATCCGATCAAAGGCATGCTGGAAACAAGCCTATTGAAGATGAGCTTGGATTAAGCTTTCATTCACATCTGCCTGAACTGCGCATATTTGAGACCGAAGGGAAAATTGGTAATCAAGTAGAGAAGTCTACCAACGATGCTTCCTCAGTTTCAGCATCCCAAAGGATTTCTTGTAGGCCCCAAAGCCATATTTCTATTAACTATGAAAATAATTTCCTCCATTCTTCATTACTTACACATCGACAGGACGTACGCGTGACGGAAAATTTTTTCCAATATAGTGAGAGTGGTAAAGCATTTCATTGTAGCTCACTCTTAAGGGAACATCAGATAATCCATTTAGGAGAGAAACAATATGAATGTGATACATGTGGAAAAGTCTTTAATCAGAAGCGATACCTTGAACGCCATCGTAGATGTCACACTGGTGAGAAACCTTACAAGTGTAATGAGTGTGGCATGAACTTCGGTCGGCCGTCAATCCTTGCACGCCATCGTAGACTTCATACTGTAGAGAAACCTTCCAAGTGTGATGAGTGTGGCAGGACCTTTGGTCAAAATTCAGCCCTTGTATTTCATAAGGCAATTCATACCGGAATGAAATCTTACAAGTGTAATGAATGTGGCAAGGTTTTTAAATACCCATCAATCCTTGCATTTCATCGTAGATTTCATACTGGAGAGAAACCTTACCCATGTGAAAAATGTGACAAAGGTTTCAGTCGGAAATTAGAACTTAAAAGACATAGGGAAATTCATGGAGAGAAACGATGCAAATGTAAGGTCTGTGACAAGGCTTTCAGGGTTCCTTCACACCTGACACAACATACTAGAACTCACACTGGAGAGAAACCTTACAGGTGTAATGAATGTGGCAAGTTTTTCAGTCAAAAATCAACCCTTGCATGTCATCGTAGAGTTCATACTGGAGAGAAACCTTACCAGTGTAATGAATGTGGCAAGTGTTTTAGTCAAAAATCAACCCTTGCATGTCATCATAGAGTTCATACTGGAGAGAAACCTTACCAATGTGAAGGATGTGACAAAATTTTCAGGTGGAAACAAGACCTTGGAATTCATAAAAGAATTCATACTGGAGAGAAACCATACCAATGTAAGGTTTGTGACAAGGCTTTCAGGCGTGATTCGCACCTGACACGCCATATGAGAGTTCACACTAGAGAGAAACCTTAGAAGTGTAATGAAGGCCGGGCGCGGTGGCTCACGCCTGTAATCCCAGCACTTTGGGAGGCCGAGGCGGGTGGATCACGAGATCAAGAGATCGAGACCATCCTGGTCGACATCGTGAAACCCCGTCTCTACTAAAAATACAAAAAATTAGCTGGGCACGGTGGCGCGTGCCTGTAATCCCGGCTACTCGGGAGGCTGAGGCAGGAGAATTGCCTGAACCCAGGCGGCGGAGGTTGCGGTGAGCCGAGATCGCGCCATTGCACTCCAGCCTGGGTAACGAGCGAAACTCCGTCTCAAAAAAAAGAAAAACAAAAAAGAAGAAGAAAGTATTGATTCAGACAAGGGAACCTATTTTACTGCACTTGTGATTAAAAAGTTGACTCAAGGCACACGTGGTGTCGCCGGTGCTGCCTCCCGCTCGTCCCAGACCCGGCGCCTGCCGTCATGGCTCCTGGCCAGCTCGCCTTGTTCAGTGTCTCTGACAAAACTGGCCTTGTGGAATTTGCAAGAAACCTGACCTCTCTCGGTTTGAATCTGGTCGCTTCCGGAGGGACTGCAAAAGCTCTCAGGGATGCTGGTCTGGCAGTCAGAGATGTCTCTGAGTTGACAGGATTTCCTGAAATGTTGGGGGGACGTGTGAAAACTTTGCATCCTGCAGTGCATGCCGGAATCCTGGCTCGCAATATCCCAGAAGATAAAGCTGACATGGCCAGACTTGATTTCAATCTTATAAGAGTTGTTGCCTGCAATCTCTATCCCTTTGTGAAGACAGTGGCTTCTCCAGGTGTAACTGTTGAGGAGGCTGTGGAGCAAATTGACATTGGTGGAGTAACCTTACTGAGAGCTGCAGCCAAAAACCACGCTCGAGTGACAGTGGTGTGTGAACCTGAGGACTATGTGGCAGTGTCCACAGAGATGCAGAGCTCCGAGAGCAAGGACACCTCCTTGGAGACTAGACGCCAGTTAGCCTTGAAGGCATTCAGTCATACGGCACAATACGATGAAGCAATTTCAGATTATTTCAGGAAACAGTACAGCAAAGGCATATCTCAGATGCCCTTGCGGTATGGAATGAACCCTCATCAGACCCCTGCCCAGCTGTACACAGCGAAGCCCAAGCTTCCCATCACAGTTCTAAATGGAGCCCCTGGATTTATAAACCTGTGCGACGCTTTGAATGCCTGGCAGCTGGTGAAGGAACTCAGAGAGGCGTTAGGTATTCCAGCCGCTGCCTCTTTCAAACACGTCAGCCCAGCAGGCGCTGCTGTTGGAATTCCACTCAGTGAAGATGAGGCCAGAGTCTGCATGGTCTTTGATCTCTATAAAACCATTACACCCATTTCAACGGCATACGCACGAGCAAGAGGGGCTGATAGGATGTCGTCATTTGGCGATTTTGTGGCATTGTCTGACGTTTGTGATGTACCAACTGCAAAAATTATTTCCAGAGAAGTCTCTGATGGTATAATTGCCCCAGGATATGAAGAAGAAGCCTTGACAATACTTTCCAAAAGGAAAAATGGAAACTACTGTGTTCTTCAGATGGACCAGTCTTACAAACCAGATGAAAATGAAGTTCGAACTCTCTTCGGTCTTCATTTAAGCCAGAAGAGAAATAATGGTGTCGTCGACAAGTCATTATTTAGCAATGTTGTCACCAAGAATAAAGATCTGCCAGAGTCCGCCCTCCGAGACCTCATCGTAGCCACCATTGCTGTCAAGTACACTCAGTCCAACTCCGTGTGTTACGCCAAGAACGGGCAGGTTATCGGCATTGGAGCCGGACAGCAGTCTCGTATACACTGCACCCGCCTTGCAGGAGATAAGGCAAACTACTGGTGGCTTAGACACCATCCACGAGTGCTCTCGATGAAGTTTAAAACGGGAGTGAAGAGAGCAGAAATCTCCAATGCCATCGATCAATACGTGACTGGAACCATTGGCGAGGATGAAGATTTGATAAAGCGGAAGGCCCTGTTTGAGGAAGTCCCTGAATTACTCACTGAGGCAGAGAAGAAGGAATGGGTTGACAAACTGAGTGAAGTTTCTGTCAGCTCTGATGTCTTCTTCCCTTTCAGAGATAATGTAGACAGAGCTAAAAGGAGTGGTGTGGCGTACATCGCGGCTCCCTCCAGCTCTGCTGCTGACAAAGTTGTGATTGAGGCCTGCGATGAACTGGGAATCATCCTCGCTCAGACGAACCTTCGGCTCTTCCACCACTGATTTTATCACACCCTGTTTTATGGTTTGCTTATATGTAGGTGAAGAGTCACACGTGAAACTTGGAGAATAACTTTTTAAAAAAATAAAACAGTACATCTTAATCACTTAAAAAAAAAAAAAAAAAAAGTTGACTCAAGACTCAAGTATTAGACATAAAGTGGGAATATCATATTCCTTGATGTCCATCTTCCTCAGGAAGAGTAGAGAGGGTGAACCAAACTCTCAAAAGTCACCTAAATTAGTCCTAGAAATCTGGTTACCCCAAACTAAATACCTTCCCATTGCACTGTTAAGAAATGAGAACTGCCCCTTGGAATGACATTGACCTATCGCCTTGTGTAATGTACGAGTTGCCCTACTTACATTTCACCACTGTGCTTCCTACATTTGAAAAATAAAGATCAGTTTCTCATAAATTACATATTTGGTCTCTCGTCTATCTTTTCTTCTCCTAAAACCAGAGGTCTTCTAGCACAGGCACCACCCCTGGAATTCCCAGTACACCAGCAGCAACCTGGAGACCATGTTTTCTTTTTCTTTTTTCCCCTGAGACAGAGTCTCACTCTGTTACCCAGGCTAGAGTGTACTGGCGGGATATCTACTCACTGCAACCTCTTCCTCTTGGGTTCCAGTGATTCTCCTGCCTCAGCCTCCTGAGTAGCTGGGACTACTGGTGCACGCCACAACGCCAGGCTAATTTGTTTAATTTTTAGTGGCAACTAGGTTTCACTGTGTTAGCCAGGATGGTATCAAACTCCTGACCTCATGATCCACCTGCCTCAGCCTCCCAACCTGCTGGGATTACAGGTGTGAGCCACCACGCCTGGCTGAGACCACGTTTTCATGAAAAGGTGGAAAGAAAAGAAGCTTGAGCCAGCTTGGGAGGGACCCTACCTTGTGTCTCTAACCACTGCGACTGCAGTCCATACCCGAGTCGAGAAAGCATCATTGGTTCCAGAATCATGGGCTACCGTTTCAGGAAGTAATTCTACCAAAATGAAGCTAAGAAAAATCTAACCTTCCTGTATTTACTGTTCTGTTACTTTTTCCTCTCCAGTAGTTAGCAATTTCATCATTCATGTAACCAGATCAAGCTCAACCTGAATTATGACTTTTGATGCTGGTTTAGTCATGCCCTGCAGTAAGTTACAGAACCAAAGACAGCTTACTGCTTCTGAGAAGTATCTCTGCCCTTCCTGGACCTCCTGACATTGGAAGGATATATTGGATTCTTGCACAGATCATAATCCCGAGAGAAGCAGTTGTGTTAGCTGGTGGGAATGGGATTCTTGTCGCTCCCGAACAGATTCCCTCTGTTCTACTTGGTCCAGTGTCCTATGGAGCACGAAAGGTCTTGGTGGAACTGTTCCCACAAGCCTTTGCCAGTCCTTAAGACCATTTATTCATTTCACCAAAGGGGTCGCTTTTCCCAATTGTTGATACAACCAGTGTAGTCCTGTACAGCTTACTAACACTATTGCAACATTTCAAAATACCTGTCTTTCATTAGGTTGTATTTATGGTAGAGGGGCCAACACCTCAGGAAAGGACCCTAGGGGCGGCGTTGAAATACGTTTTGTTGCTCCTTCACCACCTCTATCCCATCCTCCTCATACTGTGGCCCCACATACCTAGTGCCAAGACCAAAGTAGACATAGTAGAGGTAAAAGATTTAAAGCAAGGTTTAACCATTGAGACGGTACCAAGTTGCAAACGCCTGGCCGGAATGGATTAAACATTCCATTTGCACTTTAAACAAAAGCGATTGTTGGCTTGTGCGCTTGGTAGACCAGAGGCCCAAATTGTCCCTTTTCCACTTGGATGGTCCTCTAGTCAACCAGACATAAACTGTACGGTAGCTCTTTTTCAAGACTCCACAACCCGGAGTAATGAATAGTGCCAAACTCTGTCTGCTATTTTCTGAAGTTCAGCACCCTGTGGGGCAGCCCCCGAGGGCCGTCCAGCTTCCAGCTTCCAAGACCAGTTTTGCCTCGTGTCTGTCATGACAGGAAGCGAACTTGGCATTCCTTGGAAAGTCCACAGGATGCAGTGAGATCAAGTCTTTCCAAGAGTTTACCCCTCAGTCTGCCCTTATCCATCCTGGATCGGCTGTCTGGTGCTAATGTGTTGGACTTTGATCAGACACTGCCAAATGACCGAAATGGTACTTGCACTCTAATTCAATTGGCTATCCCTTTCACCCTGGCATTTCATCCACCAAAGAAAATAACAGCTAAGCATGGCTGCACAAGGAGTGTTCCTTGTGTCTTTTGATCCTAGTGTTTATATAGATGCCATTGAGGTGCCATGGGGAGTAACACATAAATTTAAAGCTCGGAGTCAATTAGCTGAACGTTTTGAGTCATTATTTGGGATAGAAAGTGTTACTAAAAATGTAGACTGGATGAATTATATTTATTACAACCAGCAACAATTTGTTAATTATACAAGAGATGCAATTAAAGGAATAGCTGAGAAGTTAGGATCCACCTGGGAAAACAATAGCATTAGACATGATATTAGCAGAGAAAGGTGGAGTTTGCGTCATGATTGAAGCTCAATGTTGTACTTTCATCCCTAATAACACTGCCCCGGATGGAACTCTAACTCAGAAAGCAGAGGCGGTGGGAGCGAGGCCGAGAGATGCACACGTCCGGCCCGGCCCCACCCTCTGCTGGTTCTGAGGGGCAAGGTCTCTCCGCCTCTCGCCCCGCCCCTACGTGGCCCAGGCCCCGCCCACCTGCCCACGGGCCGCTCAGGCGTGGCTTCGGTCCTGCGCAGATTCGCGCAAACCCGGAAACGGATGGCGTAGAGTGAAGCTCCCACCGCGGCCCGTGAGTTTTACTCTTTCGTATTAACTCTGCGCTTCCCAGGTCCCAAGCTGATCTGTATCTGGGTCGTGGGGACCCATAGACCTGGAAATTGTCTCGCATCTTCCTTCACGCAGAGCAAATTGAGACTCCCTGAGAGTCCGGGGGTCGCTTCCTTTTGGGCTGAAAGTCGCCCGAGGCTGGTCCCCACCCGGTTTTTCTGCTATGGAGCAATATATACACGTTCTATCGCATAGTTTTCCTGCTCAAAACCTTCTTCTGACTCCTCCCGCCCCTCGCTTTTTGAAGTCCTCACCCGAGAGGTGGATTCCCGCCCTGGGCGCCCTAAACCCTCATGGGTCCCTGGAGTGCAGCGCCGCGGTCCCAGTCCCGGGGAGGCCGCGTCCTCTGCCTGGTCCTGGGATACCGCAGACCCCCACTCTTGTCCTAAGGCGCCATCGCCCCACACTTCCCTCCTCGTGAGGGGCCTGCGGCTCCTCAGATCTCCCCTCCGCAGTCACCGCTTTTCCTGCGTCCGCACTGGGGAGGTGCCCGGGGCCTGGACACGGGATGTTCTTGCCTGCCCAGCTCCGGCCTCTGTAAAAATGTGCTTCTCCGGTATGCAGGCGTCTTACTCCAAACCCTCCTGTGATTGTGTGGGCCAAAGACATCAGGAGATAGAGAGCAATAGGAAACCTGAGTCTGAGAAAAGAGGAATGAGAAACACCCATAACAGATGGCAAAGTAGAGGATGGTTGAGGGATTTGCCAAGAGATAGCAAAAGTGGAAAAACAAAAAAAAGGAGGAGAAAAGCAACTGGAGAAATGTAGAGAAAAGCGAGATGCACAGAGAGATGAAGGACAGCAAGGTAGGGATGGGGCAGCAAAGAGGGAGGCTCATGAGAGTGAGGGAGACGAGGAGGGATTTGGAGCCGGGGCAGACAGAGCAGAGGGTGCTGGTGGCAAGGGGAACAGAGGGAACCACAGCAGGGAGGACACCTCGGGACGTGGGGTGCCGGAGAGTTGGGGACGGGGGTATAGCAGGGAAGAGAGAATTTAACAGGGAGAGCAGAGGAGGGGCAGAGAGGGGAGAAGAGGCAGAAATATAGAGAGATTGAGGACGACTGGGGAGAAGGAGCAACAAGAGGTTAAATAAGATGGGAGGATGGAGCAGAAAAGGTGGAAGAGAAGGAATAGAGGGGAGAAGGGGATAAACAGCAGGAGAGGAGAGGGGTACAAAGTGAGGAGCAGAATCCCAGGGAAAAAGAAAAGAGCTAGAGGCTGGGCGTGGTGGCTCACACCTGTCATCCCAGCACTTTGGGAGGCCAAGGCGGGTGGATCACCTGAGGTTCAGAGTTCGAGCCCAGCCTGACCAACATGGAGAAATCTCATCTCTACTAAAAATACAACATTAGCTGGGCGTGGTGGCTCATGTCTGTAATCCCAGCTACTACAGGGGCTGAGGCAGGAAAATTGCTTGAACCTGGGAGGTGGAGGTTGCAGGAAAAAACAAACCAACAACAACAACAACAACCACAAGAGCTAGAGAGAGAAGGGGAGAATGAGAGAGATGTGCAGAACTGGGGAGGGATGCCGAGTAATGAAGAAAGAGGGGTGGGCGCAGTGGCTCCCGCCTGTAATCCCTGCACTATAGGAGACTGAGGCAAGGGGATTGATGGAGTGCAGGAGTTCCAGACCAGCCTGGGCAGCATAGTGAGACCCCATCTCTGACACTCTTTTTTTTTGTTGTTGTTGTTGTTGTTTTTGTTTTTTGAGACGAAGTTTTGCTGTTGTTACCCAGACTGGAGTGCAATGGCGGGATCTCGGCTCGCCGCAACCTCTGCCGCCTGGGTTCAGGCAATTCTCTTGCCTCAGCCTCCTGAGTAGCTGGGACTACAGGCACGTACCACCATGCCCAGCTAATTTTTCGTATTTTTAGTAGAAACAGGGTTTCACCATGTTGACCAGGATGGTCTCCATCTCTTGACCTCGTGATCCACCCGCCTCGGCCTCCCAAAGTGCTGGGATTACAGGCGTGAGCCACCACGCCTGGCTGGTTCTTGTATATTAATGGTGAATTGACCCTATTATCGTGATATAAGGTCCGTCCTTGTCTCCTATAAAATAATTTTGTGTTAAAACATATTTAACTGTTGCCGGCTCTGCTTTCCTCGGATGACATTTGCTTGGAATATCATTAGGTATCTTTTGTGTTATTTTGTATTGAAACAATTTTTAAAAAATACAGTGTCTTTTTCTGTCACCCAGAGTGCAGTGCAGTGGTGTCATCATGGCTCACTGCAACCTTGAATTCCTGGGCTCAAGTGATTGTCCCACTCCAGCTTCCGATGGTAGCTGGTACAGGTGCATGCCATCAGGCCGGGCTAATTTTTTAGTTTTTTTTCTTTTAGAGACAAGGGTCTTGCTGTGTTGTTGAAATTGGTCTTGATCTCTGGGCTCAAGAGATCCTCCTCGATCTCTCAAGGAGCTGAGATAACAGGCCCCAACCCCCATACCTAATTATTGGTTTTTAATTTAATTCAATTTTTAAAAATCATTTATTTATTTATCTTTGAGACAGAGTCTTGCTCTGTTACCAGGCTAGAGTGCAGTGGCATGATCTCGGCTCACTGCAACCTCTGCCTCCCAAGTTGAAGTGATTCCCCTGCCTCAGCTTTCTGAGTAGCTGGGACTACAGGTGCATACCACCACACCTGGCTAGTTTCTTGTATTTTAGTAGAGACGGGGTTTCACCATGTTGGCCATCATGGTCTCGATCTCCTGACCTTGTGATCCACCTGCCTTGGACTCCCAAAGTGCTGGGATTACAGGCGTGAGACACTGCACCCGGCCTATCTATTTATTTATTTGTGATGGAGTCTCAGTCTGTCGCCCAGGCTACAGTGCAGTGGCGTGATCTTGTCTAACTGCAGACTCCATCTCCTGGGCTCAAACGATTCTTGTGCCCCAGCTTCCCGCGTAGGTGGGACTGCTGGTGCCCACCGCCACGGCCGGCTAATTTATGTGGGTTTTTTTTCTATTCTTTTTTTTTTTCTTTTACTTGCTTCTTACCATCCAGTAACAATTTATGTGGTTTTAGTAGAGATGAGGTTTCCCCATGTTGGCCAGACTGGTCTTGAACTCCTGATCTCAAGTGATCCACCTGCCTCAGCTTCCCAAAGTGCTGGGATTACAGGCGTGAGCCGCCATGCCCAGCCATTGTTATTATTTTAAATAGTTTTGGCTTTTAGTTTTTAGTAAACGTGTAAGTGGTTTAAGCATGATTACATTGTGAATATAACAATCCTGTTAGTGTCCATTCTTTTCAGTATGAAGAACTGAAGTGTGTCGTGTAGATATTTGGGAGAAGGTTATTGTTGCTGGTATGTTAAACATCTTAAAGTTATAGCATAATAATAAAATGTAAAATTTGCATAACCTGGCCGGGTGCTCACACCCACTTTGGGAGGCCGAGGCTGGCAGATCACCTGAGGTCAGGAGTTCAAAAGCAGCCCGGCTAACATGGCAAAACTCTGTCTCTACTAAAAATACAAAAATCATCCAGGGGTGGCGGTAGGCTCCTGTAATCCTAGCTACTCAAGAGGCTGAGGCAAGAGAGTCGCTTGAACCTGGAAGGCGGAGGTTGCAGTGAGCCAACATCACAGCCTTGCACTCCAGCCTGGGTGGCAGAACGAGAATCTGTCTCAGAAGAAAAAAGACACAAAACTTTATAACCTGCAAAAACGACTCTTTCTCCGGTAGAAGCTTTTGTTATTTATGTCAAAATTATTTCTGTGTGTGTTGCATTTTCATTAACATAGATATGCAGTGTTTTTTTCAAGTTGTTTTCTTTCAAAAAATGTGAAAATAATTGAATTATGAAGAAAAGGTACACATGTCAATTTCTGTATCTGTCTACTTATTTATTTATTTATCTCACAGAGGTTTGCTCTTGTTGTCAAGGCTGGAGTGCGGTGGTAAGATCTTGACTCACTGCAACCTATGTCTTCCAGGTTTAAGCAATTCTCCTGCCTCAGTTTCCTGAGTAGCTGGGATTACAGGCATGTGCCACCAAGCCCAGCTAGTTTTGCATTTTTTTTTTTTTTTTAAAGATGGGGTCTCACCATGTTAGTCAGGCTGGTCTTGAGCTCCCGACTTCAGGTGATCCACCCACCTTGGCCTCCAAAGTGCTTGGATTACAGGCGTGAGCCACCACGCCCGGCCCCAATTTTGTTTTTTTAATAGAGACAGGGTGTCTCCTTGTTGGTCAGGCTGGTTTCGAACACCAAACCTCATGTGATTCCCCCCTGCCTTGGCATCCTAAAGTGCTGGTGTTACGGGCATGAACTACCGCGCCCGGCCTATCTGGCCTTTGATTTATGTTTATTGAAGAACTTTATATATATTTGTGGGTTGAAGTTACTCTTTTTTTAATTTTTATTTTATATTTTTTATAGACGGGATTTCACCATGTTAGTGAGGCTGGTCTTGAACTCGCGACCTCAGGTGATCCGCCCGCCTTGGCCTCCAAAGTGCTTTGATTACAGGCGTGAGCCACAACGTCTGGCCCTGTTTTTTTTTTTTTCAAGTTGTTGCAACGTAAAAGTTACTCTTTAACCTTCTTTCGTTTTGTTTTTCTTTTGAGACAGAGTCTTGGTCTGTCGCTCAGACTGGAATTCAGTGGCACGATCTCAGCTCACTGCAACCTCCACCTTCTGGGCTCAAGCGATTCTCCTGCCTCAGCCTCCCAAGAAGCTGGGACTACAGGCATGCCACAATGCCTGGCTAATTTTTTGTATTCTTTTAGTAGAGATATGGTTTCACTGTGTTAGTCAGGATGGTCCTGATCTCCTGACCTCATGATCCTCCTGCCTCAGCCTCCCAAAGTGTTGGGATTACACGGATGAGCCACCGTGCCCCGGCCTGCCTCAAAGTTATTCAAACATGTTAGTCCTATTAGATGGCTTCAAGTATTGCAAGTTTTGTAGTGCAGACGCTAAACTTCCTTTGTTTCATAAGGTCTGTGAGCCTTCAGTGATGTTGATGATGAGAAGATTATTTTCCTGTCTCAGTCATTTCACTCTCCTGTCAGAAATAGCTTAGACTGGCCGGCTGTGGTGGCTCACGCCTCTGATCCCAGCACTTTGGGAGGCCATGGCGGGTGGATCACTTGGCGGTCAGGAGTTTGAGGATCAGTCTCGCCAACGTGGTAAAACCTTGAATCTACTGAATACAAAAATTCGGCCAGGCGCTGTGGCTCACACCTGTAATCCCAGCACTTTGAGAGGCTGAGACAGGCAGATAACCTGTGATCAGGAGTTCAAGACCAGGTTAGCTAACATGGTGAAACCCCATCTACTAAAAATACAAAAATTAGCTGGATGCGGTGGTGGTTATCCCAGGCATACAGGAGAATCACTTGAACCTGGGAGGTGGAAGTTTCAGTGAGCCAAGATTGTGCCACTGCACTCCAGCCTGAACCACAGACTGAGACTCTGGGCTTAGGCGGGAGAATCTCTTGAGGCAGGAAAATCATGCCACTACACTGCAGCCTGGGTGATAGAGCATGACTCGCTCTCAAAAACAAACAAACAAACAAAAAAGAAATAGCTTAAGCTGGAAGGCTTAAGACACAGCAATATATCTCTCATGAATCTGGAAAGTGGGAACTCCAGGAGCAAGGTGCAGCCACATTGGTTCCTGGTGAGAGCTTCCATCGGGGTTCAGCCCAGCCACCTTCCTGCTGTGTCCTGACGTGGTGGAAAGAGGAACAGGCAATGAGCTCTTGACTGTCTCTTTTTATAAAAGCACTGATCCTATTCACGAGTAGTCAACAGCCATGACCAAATTCTCTCAAAGGCTCCATGTGCAGGAACATCCTATTGGAGAATAACTCTGAACGTGGGTTTTGGCCAATATGAACATTCAGACCAGGGAGCCCGCATCATATTTCTTGTGTTTTTATTGTGCAATTAAAAAAAAATATTTTATTGTGTTTTAGGTTTTGGGGTACATGTGAAGAACATGCACGATTGTTGCATAGGTACATACACGGCAATGTGGTTTGCTGCCTTCCTCTCCTTCACCTTTATCTGGCATTTCTCCCCATGTTATCCCTCCCCAACTCCCCATCCCCTGCTGTCCTTCCCCTAGTTCCCTCTCACAGACCTCAGTGTGTGATGCTTCCCTCCCTGTGTCCATGTGTTCTCATTGTTCAACACCTGCCTATGAGTGAGAACATGCGGTGTTTGATTTTCTGTTCTTGTGTCAGTTTGCTGAGAATGATGGTTTCCAGGTTCATCCATGTCCTTACAAAGGACACGAACTCACCGTTTTTTATGGCTGCATAGTATTCCATGGTGTATATGTGCCATATTTTCCCTGTCTGGGCTATCATCAATGGGTATTTGGGTTGGTTCCAAGTCTTTGCTATTGTAAACAGTGCTGCAATGAACGTTCGGTGTGCATGTGTCCTTATATTAGTGCAATTTGTTTTATACAGTGTTTTCTCTGATCTTAAGACCGGGTTGCGGGGCATGGGGGAGGCTCAGCTCTCTGATAGGATGTGTTCTTCCAGGCCCTCGGTCCCTCACTTACCCAAGAATGGGAGAGGGGACCCCACTAGGCGTGGTGAGCTCGTTTTAAGAAATATCGGACCCCAAAGCGTTTTGCAGAAAGTGATTTATTTAGGCAGAGAAAGAGAGAAAAAGGAGAAAGAAAATCAGCTCCCACAATGTTGTGGAAGGAGGATCCAGAGATGGAGTTCGCCCGGATGTGGGAGAAGGGGACTTTTAACCTTGGGAGATACTCCCGCCCTATTCAAGTTTTCTGTCCTATGAAAGGAGTTCCTTTAAACTTCTGCTGGAGTGATTGACCTTTGATTTCTGGGCAGTCTGTCTTCCCATGCGTGAAGGTTAAACTAAGACCTCTAAGCTCCCGGATGGAGATGTGGATGGAGGTATGGCGCTGGGAAGTTCTTGCCTTTGAAAATACTCTCTCTTGTGGACCTGGGAAGAGAATACATTCCCGTAATCTCAGTTTATACAATTTCCCAGTACATATTCTATGATTTATATTTTCTGCATAGTTAACTAGATAACGCAGGGCCATGCATACGTGTAGAATGCTGTATTGCCTGGCTATTACATAACCGTTGTTGTGACATCATAATTACACCCTTTGACACTGTGTTAATGAGTTGTTTTTTTTTTTTTTTTAAAAAAAGATGGGGTTTCATCATGATGGCCAGGCTGGTCTTGAACTCCTGACCTCAGGTGATCCACCCACCTCAGCCTCCCAAAGTGCTAGGATTACAGGCGTGAGCCACCACGCCACGCCAGTTTTTTTTTTTTTTTTTTTCTGAGACAGAGTTTCGCTCTTGTTACCAGGCTGGAGTGCAATGGCGCGATCTCGGCTCACCGCAACCTACGCCTCCTGGGTTCAGGCAATTCTCCTGCCTCAGCCTCCTGAGTAGCTGGGATTACAGTCACGTGCCACCATGTCCAGCTAATTTTTTGTATTTTTAGTAGAGACGGGGTTTCACCATGTTGACCAGGATGGTCTCCATCTCTTGACCTTGTGATCCACCCGCCTCGGCCTCCCAAAGTGCTGGGATTACAGGCGTGAGCCACCACGCCCGTTTTTTTTTTTTTTTTTTTGAGATGGAATCTCACTCTGTCACCCAGGCTGGAGTGCAATGGCATGATCTTGGCTCACTGCAACCTCTGCCTCCCCGGTTCAAATGATTCTCCTGCCTCAGCCTCCCAAGTAGCTGGGATTACAGGTGCCTGCCACCATGCCTGGTTAATTTTTTGTATTTTTAGTAGAGATGGGGTTTCACTGTGTTGGCCAGGCTGGACTCAAACTCCCGACCTTGTTATCTGCCCGCCTCTGCCTCCCAAAGTGTTGGGATTACAGGCCTGAGCCACTGTGCTTGGCTGTCAGTCAATTCTTATTCCTTATAATGCTGTGTATTTTCTTGACCTCAGACATCAGAAGGTAGTGATCTTAACGTATTTCAGTTCTTATATTGTGTGCTGGTGGCAAGTAGAAGTTATGGCTTTTTTCTTAAGAGGAAATTGTTTAGAATTCTGCGGGCTGTATAAATGGACTTATTATGTGCTTGCTGGTTTTTTTTTTTTTGAGACGGAATTTCACTCTTGTTACGTAGACTGGAGTGCAATGCCGTGATCTTGGCTCATCGCAACCTCAGCCTCCTGGGTTCAGGCAATTCTCCTGCCTCAGCCTCCAGAGTAGCTGGGACTACAGGCGCGCACCACCATGCCCAGCTAATTTTTGTATTTTTAGTAGAGACGGTGTTTCACCTTGTTGACCAGGATGGTCTTGATCTCTTGACCTCGTGATCCACCCGCCTCGGCCTCCCAAAGTGCTGGGATTACAGGCGTGAGCCACCATGCCCGGCCTTGCTTGCTGGTTTTATCATGGGTTAGAATATTTTGCTAATTAATTTACATGATTTTACGTATGGCTTTTTGGTATCTGGTATGCAGTATAACTGACACACTCTACACAGTAATGTCACAAAGTGCCACTGGGTGCTGTGGGTCACACGTGTAATTTTTGGATTTTGGGAGGCCAAGGTAGGTGAATCACTTGAGGTCCAAAATTTGACACAAGTCTGGCCAACAAGGTGAAACCCTATCTCTACTAAAAATGCAAAAAATTGGGAGGGGCGACGTGAGAAAAAAAAATAAAATTAAAAAAAAAATGCAAAAAATTAGCCGGGCATGGTGGTGCATGCCTGTAATCACAGCTACTCAGGAGGCTGAGGCAGGAGAATTGCCTGCATGGGAGGTTGTGCCATTGCACTCTAGGCTGATGTAACAGAGTGAGAAAAAAATAAAAATACAATTTTTAAAAAAAATCACAATGTGCCTTTTCTGCATGGATATAGGTAATTTTATTCGGAAAAAAACATTTATTAACTTTTTTTGTTTTTTTGTGACGGAATCTCACTTTGTCGCCCAGGCTGGAGTGCAGTGGTGAAATCTCAGCTCATTGAAACCTCTGACTCTTGGGTTGAAGCAATTCTCCTGCCTCAGCCTCCTGAGTAGCTGGGATTACAGGTGTGCGCCACCACACAGTTAAATTTTGTAATCTTCTCAGTGCTATGATTGTGTGACAATACAGAATGTCCATTGATTTGGTTGAGCTTACGTGAGCTCGTTGTGGATTATTTACCAATGTAGTATATTGTGTGGTCCATTAGCATTTATTTGTATACGGTAAACATGCTGTCAATAGGAAGAATATTTATTTTTCTCTTCACTGATGTGACAGTGATATGTTTTTGCAAACTGTTACACACTTTATGGTCACACTGGAAAAATATTCTGTGCTTTAGCCTCACACACGCCGGTGCCCTGTCAGTGTTTTCTCATGATACTGGAAATAGGCTTCCGTAGAGACATGATTTGAAGTACTTGCTATTGCCCTTTATTTATTAAAGAATCTTACTTTTTTGTGTGTTTCTAAACTTTGAAGATCGTGTTTGGGAAGTTTAAAATAAGTATTGTTTTTTGTGTCATATTTACACATTTCAGGATTATTTACCATGTCTACCTAATTGGAAACCTATTGGTGTTCATATTTTGTAGACATCTCTTCTAAATCCCAGCTATTCGGAGGCTGAGGCAGGAGAATCGCTTCAATCCGGAAGGCCGCGGTTGCAGTGAGCCGAGATCGCGCCACCTTACTCTAGCCTTGGGGACAGAGCAAGACTCCGTCTCAGAAAAAGAAAAAAAGTAAAAAGCAAATAAGATAAAGTAATAGATCTCTTCCACAAATGTGCTGAGACAACTAACTGGATATCGACATGGAAAAGAATAATAACATTAAAAATTTTATTTAAAAAAGTTAAAAAAAAAAAAAAGATGAGGAAGGGAGCCCAGACTGGCCGGACCCAGAGGCTCAGTGATCCTCCCCCGGCTGCTTCCCGAGTAGCTGGAACCTGAGGCTCCCGCCCTGCAGTGTTTAAGCAGCAGGTGGTGACCTCCTCCCGGGCCTGAGCACTCCGCCCCGCATCCCAGGCCTTGACCCTAAGACAGTCTCTGAAGCTGAGCACAGGGTGAACACTCCCTCCCGAGTGAACGGAAAATAGAAAGGGAGAGAATTTCTATTCTGTTCTGTGGGCCGCCAGCCTGAAATCGTACGTTCCGCCCACCTAGGGCCTTGCATTTCAAGCCTTCCTGGCCGGTCTTCTCACCAAAACCTGAAAAATAAAGGCGCTGGGAGGGAGCGTGAGAGACGCACAGGTTCAACCCCGTCCGGTCCTCTGTTATTTCTAAAGGGCAAGGTCTCTCCGCCTCGGGCCCCGCCCGCCTGCGCGTGGGCCCCGCCCGCCTGCGCGTGGGCCCCGCCCGCCTGCGCGTGGGCCCCGCCCGCCTGCGCGTGGGCCCCGCCCGCCTGCGCGTGGGCCCCGCCCGCCTGCGCGTGGGCCCCGCCCGCCTCCGCGTGGGTCCCGCCCAGGCTTCGCTTCCTTCCCGCGTGCGCAGAGTCGCACAAACCGGAAGCGGATCTCGTGGAGGGGAGGTCACGCCGCAGCTTGTGAGTTTCGCTGTGTCTTGTAAAGTCTGCCTTTCCGAGGTCCCCGGGGTTCTGTACCTCGGACGTGGGGTCCCCACAGACTTGGAAATCTCCCCCATCTTCCTTCACCCAGAGCAAATTGAGACATTCTCGTGAGAGTCCGGGGGTCGCTTCCTTTAAGGTTGAAAGTCTCCCTGAGGCTGGTCCCGTCCCCGGTCTTTCCACCATAGGGTAATGTGTACACTGCCTATCGCGAAGTTTTCCTGCTCAAAACCTTTTTCTGAGGGCCGGGCGCGGTGGCTCACGCCTGTAATCCTAGCACTTTGGGAGGCCGAGGCGGGTGGATCACCTGAGGTCAGGAGTTCAAGAGCAGCCTGGCCGTCATGGAGAAACCCCATCTTTCAAAACAAAACAATACCAAAAAAAACCTTTTTCTGATTCCTCCCGCCCCGCGCCTTTTAAAGTCCTCACCCTAGAGGTGGATTCCCGCCCTGGGCGCCTCCCACCCTCGCCCTAGTCGGCTTCTGGAGCACAGCGCCGCGGCCCCAGTCCCGCCCGGGGAGGTCGCTCCCCTGCCTGGTCCCGGGATCCTGCAGACCCCACCCTTGTCTTAAGGCCCCGTCGCCCCCACACTCCCTCCTTGTGCCGGGCCCTGCTGCTGCCCAGGTCTCCCCTCCGCAGTCACCGCTTCCCCTGAGCCCGCGTTGGGGAGGTGCCCAAGGTCTATCCTGTGACACGGGGTGTTCTTGCCCGCCCAGCTCCAGACCCTGGAAAATGCGCTTATCGGGGATGCAGGCGTCCTACTCCAATCCCTCCTGTGATTGTGTGGGCCAAAGGGATCAGGAGACAGAGAAGGCAGGAGAAAACCTGAGACAGAGAAAAGAAGGAGAGACACTGGGAACAGATGGCAAAGTAGAATATGGGTGAGGGATTTGCCAAGAGACAGCAAAAGTGAAAAAAAAAAAAAAAGAAGAAAAGCAACTGGAAGAATGTAGAGAAAAGCGAGAGGTACAGAGATGAAGGAAGCAAGGTAGGGATGGGGCAGCAAAGAGGGAGGCTCACGAGAGTGAGGGAGAGGAGGAGGGACTTGGAGCCGGGGCAGACAGAGCAGAGGGAACCACAGCACGGAGGACACCTGGGAGTATGGGGTGCCAGAGATTGGGGACGGGGGTATAATGGGGAGAGCAGTGGAGGCGCAGAGATGGGAGAAGAGGCGGAAACATACTGAGATTGAACGACAAAGAGGCTAAATAAATTGGGAGGATGGAGCAGAAGTGATGGACGAGAAGGACTAGAGGGGAGAAGGGAATAAACAGCAGGAGAGGAGAGGGGTACAAAGTGAGGAGCAGAATCCCAGGGAAAAAGAAACAAGAGCGAGAGAGAGAACGGGGACTAAGAGATATGTACAGAATTAGGGAGGGCAACAGTAACAAAGGGGCTGGGCGCAGTGGCTGCCGCCTGTTATCCCAGCACGTTAGGAGACTGAGGCAAGGGGATATTTTTTTTCTTTCTGAGTCGGAATCTTGCTCTTGTTACCCAGGTTGGAGTACACGGCGCAATCTTGGCTCTCTACAACCTCGGCCTCCTGGGTTCAAGCGATTATCTTGCCTCAGCCTCCCGAGTAGCTGGTTTTACAGGCATGCGTACCACGCCTGGCTAATTTTTGTATTTTGAGTAGAGACGGGGCTTTTTCCGTGTTGGCCAGGCTGCTCTTGACCTCCTGACGTCCTTATCTGCCTGCCTCGGCCTCCCAAAATGCTGGGATTGCAGGCATGAACCACCGCACCTGGCCTAGACAAGGGGATTTCTTTCTTTCTTTCTTTCTTTTTTTTTTTTGCAATAATTTCAGTCTTAAGGTTATACCTGAAAGGGGGATTTCTTGAGTCTAGGAGTTTGAGGTCAACCTGGGCAACGTAGTGAGACCCCAATCTTTGCCAAAAAAAGAAAACAAATTAACTGGGCGTGATGGTGTGCATTTGTAATCTCAGCTACTCTGGAGGCCAGGGCAGGAGAATCACTTGAGCACAGGAGGTCCAGGCTGCAGTGAACCGAGATTATGCCACTGCAGCATGGTCAAGAGAGTGGGACCCTGTCTCAAAAAACAAACAAACAAACAAACAAAAAAAACAAAGGCAGTTTAGTTGAGTGGGTGAGTTCATTGGGTATGATTAGTTGTGACATGTTGGCTTCTGTGTATATAATCTACTAACTTAAAACTCGTTGAAATTCTACAGATGGAGAATTTTAACATTTCTGTCTATAAGACTTGTACTTTGTATAAATCTTGCCATCAGAGGTTAGCTTCCACTTGGAATCCCTGTTCAGCCAGAGGGCAGTGTCTTATTCAGTTTTTTTTTTTTTTTTTTTTTTAAAGATGGGGTTTCACCATGATGGCCAGGCTCTTGAACTCCTGACCTCATATGATCCACCCACCTCAGCCTCCCAAAGTGCTAGGATTACAGGCATGAGCCACCGTGCCCGGCTAGTTTTGTTTTTTTTTTTAAGACTGAGTCTTACTGTGTCACCTAGGCTGGAGGGCTGGAGTGCAGTGGCCCAATCCCGGCTCACTGCAACCTCCACCTCCCGGGTGGAAGCCATTTTTCTGCTTCAGTCAGCTAAGTGCTGGGACTCCAGGCGCCCACTGCCAGGCCTGGCTCATTTTTGTATTTCTGGTAGAGACGGGATTTCACTATGTTGGTCAGGCTGGTCTTGAACTCCTGATATCGTGATCCACCTGCCCCGGCCTCCCAAAGTGCTGGGCTTACAGGGTTGAGCCACCGTGCCCGGCTTGTAAGTGACTCAGTTGTGAGTCACTGTCTTCCCTTTTCCCAGGCTGGGGTAGGAAGTTGGACAGTAAAGTGGGGGGAAAAAAAATCACTTTGTGTTATTACATAATACTTCTAATTTAATTAATTAATATTTTTGACAGGGTCTGGCTCAAATGTTCAGGCTAGAGTGCAGTGGCGCGATCTCTAACTGCAGCCTCAGCCTCCTTAGCCTGCCGAGTAGCTGGGACCACAGGCATAAGCCACCAATTTCAGCTAGTTTTTGTATTTTTTTTTTTTTTTTTTTGTAGATACCAGGTTTCACTATGTTTCCCAGGCTGGTCTGGAAATCTTGGGCTCTAAGGATCCTTCTGCCTTGGCCTCCCAAAGTACTGGGATTACAGGGATGAGCCACTGCACCTAGCCTACATAGCACTTTTTGAAGGGACATCAAGCTGGGCATGGTGGCTAACACCTGTAATCTTACCACTTTGGGAGACCGAGGTGAGTGGATCACGTAAGGTCAGGAGTTCATGACCAGTCTGGCCAACATGGTGAAACTCTGTCTCTACTAAAAATACAAAAGTTAGCTTGGCATGGTGGCACGCACCTGTAGTCCTAGCTACTTGGGAGTCTGAAGCACAAGAATCACTGTAACCTGGGAGGTAGATGTTGCAGTGAGCCACAATCCTGCCACTGCACTGCATCCTGGGTGGCAGAGTGCGGAACACTATCTCAAAACAACAACAACAAAAATGACATAAAAAACAAAAGGGACATCAAAAGTGCTTTTGTTCTCATTGTGTAATAGATTTCCTTTTTCTTCTTTCTGGTTTCTCTTCATTTCTTTCTTTCTTTATTGTTTTTTGCAGTTTGAGTTAGAGATGAGTCTTAGTGTTAAACATTTCTTTTTTAATACATAATCACTTCTGAAAGATGCCTTTGTGGTATCCTGTAATCAGCTGACATCATTCTTTTCTGTACATGTGTATGTTCCAGTTATTTTCCTGTTGATCCCAGAATTTGTTGGATTTTTTTTTTTTAACAATTTCAAAATCATTTCTGTTTGAAATAGTTGCATCCGGTTTAGATCGAGGTCTGAATGCTTTCTAGTCTTCATTATTTATTGGAAACCTTTGGTACCTAAGACATAAAAGTTTGATTGTTTTTTTTTTTAGAGAAGTGACTTGCCACTGAAAAAAGTTTGATTGTTAAAGTACGTCCTCGGTAAAGATGTGGGTGACCTTTTACCTTAATATCAAAATGTAGTTTAACCAGTTAGTCTATTTTTCAATTTACTTTCCTTATGTCATATGTTAAAATCTTGAGCTGTGAGCTTTTTTTTTTTTTGAGATGGAATCTCACTCTGTCTCCCAGGCTGCAATGGCATGATCTCGGCTCACTGTAACCTCCGCCTCCCGGGTTCTAATAATTTTCCCGCCCCAGCCTCCTGAGTAGCTGGGATTACAGACGTCCACCATCACAACAGGCTAATTTTTGTATTTTTAGTAGAGATGGGGTTTCACCATGTTGGTCAGGCTGGTCTTGAACTCCTGACCTCGTGATCCACCAGCCTCAGCCTCCCAAGGGAGCCACCGCACCTGGCCTAAGCTGTGAGCTATTAAGTGCATGTTTCCTTCAATGCCTTCTGGTTCATTCTAGACAAATGTCGAAAGATGGGCTGGATTGGTATGGAACTCTGTTCCAAAAGTACCCATGTATTCTCTTCTATTTTTTTATTTTTTTTTTTTTAGACGGAGTTTCACTCGTTACCCAGGCTGGAGTGCAATGGCGCGATCTCGGCTCACCGCAACCTCCGCCTCCTGGGTTCAGGCAATTCTCCTGCCTCAGCCTCCTGAGTAGCTGGGATTACAGGCACGCACCACCATGCCCAGCTAATTTTTTGTATTAGTAGAGACGGGGTTTCACCATGTTGACCAGGATGGTCTCGATCCCTTGACCTCATGATCCACCCGCCTCGGCCTCCCAAAGTGCTGGGATTACAGGCGTGAGCCACCGCTCCTGGCCTCTATTTTTTTTTTTTTTTAAACTGAGTTTTCCTTTTGTTATCCAGGCTTGAGTGCAATGGCACGATCTCGGCTCACTATAACCTCCACCTCCTGGGTTCAAGCGATTCTCCTGCCCCAGCCTCCCAAGTAGCTGGAATTACAGGCACTCATTACAATGCCTGGCTAGTTCTTTGTATTTTTAGTAGAGATGGGGTGTCACCATGTTGGCCAGCCTAGTCTTGAACCTCTGATCTCAGGTGATCCACCCACCTCGAACTCCCAAAGTACTGGGATTACAGGCATGAGCCACCTTGCCTGGCCACTCTTGTATTCTTGATTGAAAAATTTTGCTTATGTCTTAGTTCTATAGCTGACCTTTTTTTTTTTTTTTCTTACCATTTTCGAGGACAACAGCTGTGTGTTCACACTTCTGCATTTTATAAATGTTACTGTAATTTTCTCATAAGGAAGAATTAAATTTTGGGAATCAGTGGCCTCAGAACCTTGCAAAAGAAGTCTCTTTAGTCCAGGTATATGAAAGATGGTTCTCTAGTTTTCAAGGATAGGGTGATAAAGGCCAACCCTTCCCGTTAGCCATTCCGGGCTGGTAATGTAACTATTCAGGGACACCTTCTCACTCATCTCAGACCTTCTCAGGGTAACTTGGTGTGAATGTCTCCCTCTTTGAGCCTCAGTGACTCTCCCTACAACTTGGAGATGAGAGGCTAGACCAGAAAAGCTCAACCTGAGTGACCCTGGCCCCGGACATGATTGGCAGAATAGAGGGTGTGCTGGGTGTGGCTTTTCTCCTGGGACAGGGGAGTGGCCAGTTGTAATTAGAATTTTTAATGAGAAGCAGTATCTAAAAAATGAAGAAAAGAAGCAGAAGAATGAAAAACACAGAGGTGTAGACTCAGACACAGAGACTATGTTCAAACGCCTTTCTCTGTATTCGGATATCACAGCTAAATCCAAAGCGGGTCACGCCGGTCCCTGGTAGGGAGCCCTCCACCGGCTTCCCGTGTTCCCCAGGACGAAAGCCCGACTCCTCAGTGTGGCTCCACAGCCCTGTGTCCAGGGCCCCGGCCAGTGTCCAGCCTCCTCCTGGTAGCCTGTGCTCATCTCATGACTCCCTCTGCCCCAGTCACGTTTGCTTTTCTGTTCCCAAACACCAAAACCTTTCCTGTCTCAAGTCGTTGTCCCTGATCTTATGCTATGTCCCTAAATGATGACGGCCCTGTCCCTTTCTCCTTTTTCAGGTCTAGGCTCAGAGATGTCTCCCATCCCCCCACCCCCGTCTGAAGTTCCCTCTCCCTGTCAGACTCTGTCACATTACTCAGGTTTTATTATCTCTGCCTCAATCACATCAGAAGCACCATATATATGTCTATTTTTTTTTTTGAGAGAGCCTCACTCTATCATCCAGGCTGTGAGAGCAGTCTCGTGATCTTGGCTCACTGCAACCTCTGTCTCCTGGGTTCAAGCAGTTCTTGTGTCTCAGCTTCTGAAGTAGCTGAGATTACATGTGTGTGCCACCGGGCTCATTTTTGTATTTTCCTATTTATTTTATTTTTGAATCTCACTCTGTCACCCAGGCTGGAGTGCACTGGCACGATCTCGACTGACTGCAACCTCTACCTCCCAGGTTAAAGTGATTCTCCTGCCTCAGACTCCCTAGTAGCTGGTATTACAGACACCCACCAAATCCGGCTACTTTTTGTATTTTTGTTAGAGATGGAGTAATTCCTGACCTCGAGTAATCTGCCCGCCTCGTCCTTCCAGAGTGTTAGTATTACAGGCATGAGCCACTGCGCCTGGCACAATTTTTGTATTTTTAGTAGAGACAGAGTTTCACCATGTTGACCAGGCTGGTCTCAAACTCCTGACAGATCAAGTGATCCACCGGCCTCGGACTTCTAAGTAGCTGGGACCACAGACACAGACGTGCACCAGCATGCCTGGCTTAAGTTTTTGTGTTGTTGGTAGAGATGGGGTTTCACCACATTGACCAGGCTGGTCTCAAACTCCTGAGCTCAAGCGATCCACCACCTCAGCCTCCCAGCGTTCTGTGAGTACAGGCATGAGCCACCGCACCCAGCCTCTGGGTGGGCTCTGGTGAGGGCTGGGTCTGTGCCCTGAAGGGGAGCTCATTCCAGCCCAGCTCTGCACTGATGTGGTGTGTGTGTGGGCTTCTCCAGGAGGGATGAGGGTTCTGAAGAAAGGAGTCAAAAGATCACTTAGTTTTCCTGCAGGAGCTTATCTTCCCTGGTGCAGTGGGCAGCAGAGGGAACCGTATTTCCTCAGGGTGAGGTCCACTTTGTATGTGTCGTCGTGTTCCAGGGAGGGGGTGTGTTGATTCCGAGCAATAAAACATATTTTTCACATTCAGGATTGACTTCTAAAGACTCTTGATACGTGAGGAAGAACCCCGGAAGAGGAAGAGGAAAGCAAAGGAGTCAGGGATGGCTCTTCCTCAGGTGAGATGATCTTCTCGGTGGCTTGTTCTGTCTCCTTCCTGCTTGCAGTTGGGAATCTTCTCTGAGTCTGAAGCGTCCTGCCTGACAGGTTTGCTGGCACTCACCCATGCCTTCCCTCAGTCCCTCTCATCTCAACTAGATTCCATCTCTGGTGACCCAGTGACATGAGCTTGGGAAGAGGCTGCACTGGGCATGGTCCTGGGAAGGGCTCACCCCAGACGTGGATGGAGACGGGGTGTGGGCCCCGTGGTGTCAGGGCTGCTGGGCAGCAGGGAGTGTTCAGGGGCCACGTCTGGATGCGCCGTCAGCTCTCTGTAGAGCAGGAGTGGAGCAGCTGCCCATGGAAGTTACACATTAATGTGCACAGAGTACGTGGTAAATTTCCTGAAAGGAGACCAGTAAGGGGAAGTCTTTTCTGCCTGATTTGATACTACATGTTTAGGTAATTAAGTGAGTGAGTGTGTTTCTGACTCCAAACATCTTACTAATTGAAATGGAAAGTTCATACACAGACATGAATGATACCAGGTGTTTTATTCCATCATTCTTTTAAGCATATGAAACCAACCTAAATAATAGCAGGAGATTCATTAAACCATTCTCAGTGCATTAAGCTCATGGAGACTGTGGTGTTAGTGTGGAGAGGCTTGTGAAACAGGGATTTTTGGTATAAATGGTTACGATTTTTCTCAAATGTGGGAGCAGTACTTCTTTTTTATCCTAAAGGATGGAGCCATATTCTCATTCCACCTATCATCATCATCATCATAATTTATTATTTGAGGTGGAGTCTCCCTCTGTCGCCCAGACTGGAGTGTAGTGGCATGATAGTGGGATGATCTCAGCTCACTGCAAGCTCTGCCTTCAAGGGTCAAGCGATCTTCTGCCTCAGCCTTGCCTGTAGCTGGGGTTACAGGCATGTGCCACCACGGCCGGCCAATTTTTAATAGTTTTAGTAGAGATGGGATTTCACCATGTTGGCCAGGCGAGTCTCAAACTTCGGACCTCAGGTGATCCACCCGCCTCAGCCTACCAGGGTGTTGGGATTACAGGTGCAAGCCACTGTGCCCAGCCCCACAAATTATTCTTAAATACGTATTTTTATATTTAAACACCGCATGATGTACATATTTGTTTTGTGGTGAAGCTCCAAGCAAAGCTGCAGCTTAGCCCCTTGGCCAGAAAGCACCTCCTTTCCCTCCACCCTCCTTCCGACTTCACTGGGGAGACACTAAGGTTAGCTGTGCGTCAGGTGTCATTGCAAGTCACGTCCATGTGTACTTCTGTATCGTTATGAGACTTTAGAAAAAATTCTGCAGTAAATTAAAACAATTGAATATTCCTTTCCCTGAGGTTTGGGTCTGTGTGAGGGCTCGTTACAGAAGTGATCTCATGTCATCAGAGATTGTTGTGCAGATTATTTCATCACTGTGGTATTAAGGCCAGTACTCAGTAGTTAGTTAGTTAGTTAGTTATTTTTAAACGTACTTTACGTTCCGGGGTACGTGCGCAGAACGTGCAGGTTTGTTACATAGGTATACACATGCCGTGGTGGTTTGCTGCATCCACCACCCCGTCATCTACATTAGCTATTTCTCCTAATGCTATCCCTCCCCTCTCCCCCCGTCCCCTGACAGGCCCCATTGTGTGATGTTTCCCTCTCGGTTTCCATATGTTCTCATTGTTCAACTCCCACTTTTGAGTGAGAACATGTGGTGTTTGGTTTTCTCTTCGTGGGTTAGTTTGCTTAGAAAGATGGTTTCCAGCTTCATCCATGTCCCTGCAAAGGACATGAACTCATCCCTTTTTATGGCTGCATAGTATTCCGTGGTGCATCTGTGCCACATTTTCTTTATCCAGTCTATCAGTGATGGGCATTTGTGTTGGTTCCAAGTCTTTGCTATTGTGAACAGTGCCACCGTAAACGTACGTGGGCATGTGTCTTTATAATAGAATGATGTATACACCTTTGGTTATATATCTAGTAATAGGATTGCTGGGTCAAATGGTCTTTCTAGTTCTAGATCCTTGAGGAATTGCCACACTGTCTTCCACAATGGTTGAACTAATTGACACTCCCACCAGCAGTGTAAAAGTGTTCCTGTGTCTCCACATCCTCTCCAGCATCTGTCGTCCGCTGCCTTTTTTTTTTTTTGACGGAGTCTCGCTCTCGAGTACAGTGGTGTGATCTCAGCTCACCGCAACCTCAGCCTCCTGAGTAGCTGGGATTACAGGTGCTTGTCACCACGCCCGGCTACCTTTTTGTACCGTGTTAGCCAGGATGAGCTCGATCTCCTGACCTCACGATTTGCCTGACTTGACCTCCCAAAGTGCTGGGATTACAGGCGTGAGCCACTGAGACTGGCCCATTAACATCTAGTTTTTTTCTGAGTCTGTGTAGGTTTTTATTATTTTTTTGGACACGTATAGTCAAAATGGATTTTCATACTTGGAGTAATTTTGTTTTCATGTATTTTATGTTATTTTGAGACAGGCTCTCGCTTTGTTACCCAGGCTAGAGCACGGTGGCATGATCTTAGGCAATCTTAGCTCACTGCAACCTCTGCCCTCAGGTCAGCCATCCTCCACCCTCAGCCTCCCAAGTAGCTGGGACCACAGGTGCCTGCCACCATGCTTGGCTAATTTTTTTTTTTTTTTTTTTTTTTTGAGACAGAGTCTCTGTTGCCCAGGCTGGAGTGCAGTGGTGCAATCTCAGGTCACTGCAACCTTTGCCTCACGGGATCAAGCATTTCTCCTGCCTCCACCTTCCGGGTAGCTGGGATTATAGGCATGTGCCCCTGTGCCCGGCCGATCTTTCATAGTGGACATTGTCATCTTTGAAGACATTACTCATGCTCTGCCTCATGTAGATACTGAATGTCACTTGGTGTGTCATTGAAAAGTTTCTAACATTTCTATAACAGAAACCCTGCATTGATTTTTTGTTTGTATATTTCTTCTGTCATCCACAAACATAAAAAATACTGAGAGGGCATCATGACCTCTTCAAAAGGTATAATAAACACACCTGGGAAGACATAATGTGGTGAAAAATCCCGTTCTCCATCCGTCAGAACATTCCCTACAATTAAATCCGTGCTTTCACCTCTCTCCTCTTCTCATTCTCTGTAAAGATCAGAACTCCTCCCATAACCATGTGGTTAAAGTGTGTTTTCATTTCAGGGTCTATTGACATTCCGGGATGTGGCCATCGAATTCTCTCAGGAGGAGTGGAGATGCCTGGACCCTGCTCAGAGGACTTTATACAGGGACGTGATGTTGGAGAACTACAGGAACCTGGTCTCCGTGGGTGAGTCCAACTTCCCCCAGAAGCGGGGACGTGCCCTTGCGTGTGCTCGTATTTTCTCTTGTTGCCTCTTGGGAGCCGCGTCCGTGCTTTATAGTGGGAAATGAGAGACCTGGAGAGGCCGGTGGGGTTGCAGGAGAATTTTATTTAATGTGATCATGGGCTCAGCAGAATTGCTTCGTAATTCTGAGCAAAGGACAAAGAAAATGGGGTCCCTTTTATGCAGCTATCTGGTACAGGATGACGAAGTAGGAAGCAGGTTTACAGAAGCTAGAACAAAGAACAGAGAACAGTTAATCAGCATGCGACATGTCTCGTGATGCACTTCACATTTGAAAGGGAACATTCTGAGAAACACATTCTGCAGTTTTGAGCTTATCTGCTCTGTGACCTTGCAGCTGGTCAGTAAGAAAAAGGAAAATTTTTAGATGCCCGGGAACTTTGCTAAGGGAGGCGAGGATGATAGATAAGGTTAAATGGTTTGCAGGAAGGCAATTAATATTCTGCTTCAGCAGAGCTGGGGTGGGGGGGTATCATATGAAACGGGACACAACGCAGCAAAATTGACTTTAGTATGTAGCAACTAGAAATCACAAGGTTTTGTTTTGCCATTCCTTGTTGCTTTTTATAAATAACACTTTACTAGAAAGCAGCACCACCACTGTGACAGCTAATTACTGTTACCTTTAGAGGTATGCCATTTTTGGTTTGTTTTTCTCTCTCCTTTTTCCCTTCTTCTTTTTCTTGGTTTCATCTGATTGGTATTTCTTTTTTTATTTTTATTTTCATTTTTTTAAAAACAGGGTTTCACCATGTTGGCCAGGCTGGTCTTGAACTCCTGACCTCAGGTGATCCGCCTGCCTGGGCCTCCCAAAGTGCTGAGATTACAGGCGTGAGCCACCACGCCCAGCCTCTGATTAGTATTTCTATGAGGTGATTTACTAGATTTATTTAAGTATATCTAATACCTGGTAGCTCAGTGTCTGGGCGGAAGGGTTAATCAAGTGCATTGTAGATCCTTTTAAGGAAAGTCTTTAAGATTGCCTTCATACCTTGACTTGATGATTGACAGTAGGCTGGGGTGTTAGCTCATGGTGAACGTATAGCATTAGATCCTTTTAGATCAGAAGCTCCTTTCCTGCCATGAAAGGCACAAGATCAACTCTCCCTTGGCTCCTGATGGCCCCTTCTCGACTGTGCCTGTCTTAGGTTGCCCCTCCTCTGAGGATTCTTACCCGTCTTTGGCTAACCAGCCATCTGCCCGAGGCCAATTAGGGTGACGGTTTGAAGGTTGGAAGGCTCTTGAGGGCAGACCCACAGAGCACTGTGGGTCCAGGAACAGAGCTATTACCCACTTTGAAGCGGCTACCCTGTCAAGTTGCCTTCTTGGAAAGATGGGGTTATTAAGGCTTTTGGGGCTCTTAATGTCATACTTGCTTTCTTTGAGCTTGTTCCGTGCAGACATGTGCTAACAGTTGGGTTTAGCTAAATGATCACACCTTAGGTAAGCCCCCAGAAAGCACCACTATCACACATGTCATTCTGAGGTAGTTCTGTTCCTTTTTCGGGTACAGGCTGGTACTTAGTAAATGCCATTAATTGACTGGTGGTTTGCTTCGCTACTATTGCTTTTATAATTGACTGAATACTTTCAGTCAGGAGGGGTAAGAGGCAAGGAAGTATTACGCATCCTCCTAATGACTCCTCCTCCTCCTATCAGGCTTTTAACCTCTCCAAACTATAAACGTCATTCTCTGAAGAGGGAATCTAGTGACCACCCTTACCATGTCTGAACTGGAACGTGAGCTAGTTTTCACATCCTGGCTGTAATTTCCATGACTACTTGTCCATTATCGTCAATTTCCTTTTTAAATTTTTTATTTTATTTATTTTTTTAAATTATACTTAAGTTCTGGGGTACATGTGCAGAACGTGCAGGTTTGTTACAGAGGTATACGTGTGCCACGGTGGCTTGCCGCATCCATCACCCCGTCATCTACATTAGGTAACTCTTCTGATGCCATCCCTCCCGTATCCCCCCACCCAGCTATCTCTTCCCTAGCCCCCACCTCCTGACAGGCTCTGGTGTGTGATAGTCCCCTCCTCGTGTCCGTGCGTTCCTGTTGTTCCACATGCCCTTACGGGTGAGAACATGGCGGTGTCTGCTTTTCTGTTCTTGTGTCAGTTTGTTGTGAATGATGGTTCCCGGCTTCATCCATGTCCTTGTAAAGGACATAAACTCATTCTTTTTTATGACTGCATAGTATTCCATGGTGCATATGTGCCACATTTTCCTTATCTAGTGTATCACTGATGGGCCTTTGGGTTGGTTCCAAGTCTTTGCTCTTGTGAACAGTGCTGCAATAAACATACGTGTGTGTGTGTCTTCATAATAGAATGATTTATAATTTTTTGGGTGTATGGCCAGTAATGGGATTGCTGTGTTAAATGGTATTTCTAATTCTAGATTCTTGAGGAATCGCCACACTGTCTTCCACAATGCTTGAACTAGTTTACACTCCCACCAGCAGTGTAAAAGCGTTCCTGTCTCTCCACATCCTCTCCAGCATCTGTCTCCTCATTTTTTTAAAGATTGCCATTGTGACTGGTGTGAGATGCTATGTCATTGTGGTTTTGATTTGCATTTTTCTAATAAAAAACGATGATGAGCTTTTTTTCATATGTTTGTTGGCTGCATAAATGTCTTCTTTTGAAAAGTGTGTTTATATCCTTTGCCCACTTTTTGATGGGGTTGTTTTTTTCTTGTAAATTTGTTTAAGTTCCTTGTAGATTCTGGATATTAGCCCTTGTCGGATGGGTAGATTGCAAAAAAATTTTCCATTATGTTGGTCGCCAGTTGACTCTAATGATAGTTTCTTTTGCTGTGCAGAAGGTCTTAAGTTTAATTAGATCCCATTTGTTTATTTTGGCTTTTGTTACCATTGCTTTTGGTGTTTTCGTCCTGAAGTTCTTGCCTATGCCTATGTCCTGAATGGTATTGCCTAGGTTTTCTTCTTGAATTTTTATGGTGTTAGGTCTTATGTTTAAATCTTTAATCCATCTGGAGTTAATTTTTGTGTAGGTGTAAGGAAGGGATCCAGTTTCAGCTTTCTACATATGGCTAGCCAGTTTTCCCAGCACCATTTATTAAATAGGGAATCCTTTCTCTGTTGCTTGTTTTTGTCCGGTTTGTCAAAGATCAGATGGTTGTAAGTGTGTGATGTTATTTCTGAGTCCTCTGTTCTGTTCCATTGGTCTATATCTTTGTTTTGGTACTAGTACTATGCTGTTTTGATTACTGTAGCCTTGTCATATAGTTTGAAGTCAGGAAGTGTGATGCCTCCAGCTTTTTTTTTTTTTTTTTTTTTTTGCTTAGGATTGTCTTCAATATGCAGGCTCTTTTTTGGTTCCATATGAAGTTTAAGGTGGTTTTTTCCAATTCTGTGAAGAAAGTCAATGGCAGCTTGATGGGGCATTGAATCTCTAAATTACTTTGGGCAGTATGGCCATTTTCACAATATTGATTTTTCATAACCATGAGCATGGAATGATTTTTTTTATCTGTTTTTGTCATCTCATTTCCTTGAGCAGTGGTTTGTAGTTCTCCTTGAAGAGCTTCTTTACATCCCTTGTTAGTCGTATTCCTAGGTATTTTATTCTCTTTGTAGCAATTGGGAATGGGAGTTCACTCATAATTTGACTCTCTGTTTGTCTGTTATTGGTATATGGGAATGCTTGTGATTTTTGCACATTGATTTTGTATCCTGAGACTTTGCTGAAGCTGCTTATGAGCTTAAGGAGATTTTGGACTGAGACCATGGGGTCTTCTAAATATACAATCATGTTGTCTGCATATAGAGGAAATTTGACTTCCTTTTTTCCTAATTAAATGCCTTTATTTCTTTTTCTTGCCTGATTGCCCTGGCCAGAACTTCCAGTACTGTGTTGAATAGGAGTGGTGAGAGAGGGCATCCTTGCCTTGTGCTGGTTTCCAAAAGGAATGCTTCTGGTTTTTGCCCATTCAGTATGATATTGGCTGTGGGTTTGTCATAAATAGCTCTTATTATTTTGAGATACATTCGATCGATACCTTGTTTATTGAGAGTTTTTAGTATAAAGGGCTGTTGAATTTTGTCGAAGGCCTTCTCTACATCTATTGAGATAATCATGTGGTTTTTGTCGTTGGTTCTGTTTATGTGATGGATTACGTTCATTGATGTACGTATGTTGAACCAGCCTTGCATCCCAGGGATGACGCTGACTTGATCATGTTGGATAAGCTTTTTGATGTGCTGTTGGATTTGGTTTGCCAGTATTTTCTTGAGGATTTTCGTGTTAATGCTCATCATGGATATTGGCAGGAAATCTTATTTAGTTGTGCCTCTGCCAGGTTTTGGTATCAGGATGATGTTGGTCTCATAAAATGTGTTAGGGAGGATTCCCTCTTTTTGTATTGTTTGGAATAATTTCAGAAGAAATGGTAGCAGCTCCTCTTTATACCTCTGGTAGAATTCAACTATGAACCCGTCTGGTCCTGGACTTTTTTTCGTTGATAGGTTATTAATTGCTGCCTCAATTTCAGACCTGGTTATTGATCTATTCAGCAATTCAACTTCTTCCTGGTTTAGTCTAGGGTTGGTGTAAGTGTCCAGGAATTTATGCATTTCCTCTAGATTTTCGTCTAGATTTTTGGCTTGTAGGGTTTCTGCCAAGAGATCTAATGTGAGTCTGATGGGCTTTCCTTTGTGGGTAACCCGACCTTTCTCTGTAGCTGCCCTTATCATTTTTTCCTTTCATTTCAACCCTGGTGAATCTGACGATTATGTGCCTTGGGGTTGCTCTTCTCAAGGTTTATGTGCATTGAGGTGTTTGTAATAATCCTTGATGGTAGTCTGTATGTCTGTGGGATTGGTGGTGATATCCCCTTCGTCATTTTTTTTTTTTTGAGACAGAGTTTCACTGTTGTTACCCAGGCTGGAGTGCAATGGTGCAATTTCGGCTCACCGCAGCCTCCGCCTCCTGGGTTCAAGCAATTCTCCTGCCCCAGCCTCCTGAGTAGTTGGAACTACAGGCACGCACCCCCATGCCCAGCTAATTTTTGTATTTTTAGTAGAGATGGGGTTTTACCATGTTGACCAGGATGGTCTCGATCTCTTGACCTCGTGATCCACCCGCCTCGGCCTCCCAAAGTGCTGGGATTATAGGCTTGAGCCACCGCACCCAGCCTCTTTTTTTTTTTTTTTTAGATTTCCTTTTAACAGACCCCTCTGCTGCAGGTCTGCTGGAGTTTGCTGGAGGCCCACTCCACACGCTGCTTGCCTGGGAACCAGCTGTAGGGGTTGCAGAACAGCAAAGATTGCTGCCTGTTTCTTCCTCTAGTAGCTTCATCCCAGAAGGGTACCCGCCAGGTGTCAGCCAGAGCTCTCCTGTATGAGTGACTCCCAATCAGGATAAACAGCGTTCAGGGAGCCACTTGAGGAGGCAGTCAGACCCTTATCAGAGCTCAAGTGCTGTGCTGGGAGATCTGTTGCTCCCTTGCAAGCTGCCAGGCAGGGACATTTAAGTCTGCTGACACAGAACCCACAACTGCCCCTTTTCCCAGGTGTTCTGTCCCAGGAAGGTGGGGTCTTATTATAAGTCTTTGATGGGCTTCTGCCTTTTTTTGAGATGCCCTGCCCAGCAAGAAGGGAGTCACTGTTGGCCTGCAGAGGCCTTGCTGAGCCGCTGTGGGCCCCGCCCAGTTGCTGTGTAAACTTCCCAGTGACTTTGTTTACACAGGTGAGGTTTAAACCCCCTACCAGAGCGTCAGCAATCCATTATCATCAGTTTCTCAGCAGCAGTTTGATAGGTTAAATTTTGCACATATCTCTCCTTTTTGGGCTAAGTAATAATCTAAAGCCAGTCTGTTCTGGTAAATGGCATTCCTCATTTTTATACATCGTACAGCCAACAGGTCTAAAGCTTGTGCCGTTTAATTGGTAATGATTTCAAGTATGTAACCTTATAATGTAATTGAGCACATAGACAGGAGTATGGTATCCCCATGACCCATCTTGTGCCCAGGTAGCTCGCCCGTAATACTGAAGAATTCTTTCGGGGGTCAATCAATGTCTTTCCCGTCTCCTATTTTTATACCTCCTCTGATAGCTACACTTCTTTTACTTCTGTTTCCCACTTCATCATAACCCGGGTATCCTAGAGCTTCTCCCAGCTGCAAGGGGAGTAAGAAGAAGGTCGATCTCACTGTCCCTAGTGCACAGGCCCCTGTCCAGTTGGCTGGTAACTGCCAGTAGCTTGCTGTCCGCAAATACACGAAAGGCCAGCGGGTGCCTGCCAACTATTGGGTGCCTCGAGTTGATACCGGGAGTGGTTTAAAGCTGGGAAGTGAGATAATGGGTTGTAGCGTCCGATCTGGAGGTCACTTTACCTTGTTTATTCTCACCCCACCACAAACTTTTCCCTACGCTTTGGTTGTAGCATTGCTGCCCTAGACAAGCCAGTTCTTTGACTGGATTAACCAAAGTGTTTCCCCAGCGGTCAATCAGTACCTTCCGACGATGGAAGTTTTTAGGAGCCAAACACTGGAGTGCTTGAGTGTACGCTTGGGAGGGGGGAGGTCAAGGTCAAGTTTTCCTGAGGCATTAACTCTTCTGCTTCCCATGGCTGTTGATCTCCCATGATAGAGCCTCCACAGACACAGCAGGAAGAAACAGCTAGATGATGAGCTCTGCTTTCAGCCCGTTGAGCAAACAGATAACTGGCTACTGGAGGGCGTTCAAAACCTCCGGGTTAGTTCTTTTATAATTTTCATAAAATGACTTGAAAACTTGGAGCTGAAGTTGATGGGGATGAGCCTGAGTTCCCTTTTTGATAATATACAAACAGGCGTTGGGAATGTTTCTATAAACAGCATTATGGGTGACCAGTAGTCCACGTGGGTAAATCTGGCTTTAGGGTAGTAAGCTTTATAGGATTGCAGGTTTTCGTTTCTCAGTTTGGCTTCATTGGCATTTCAGTAAGCGCGACTGGTTCCTAATACTGCCATTTAGGGAACCCCGCAGGGGACCATGTTGTGCAGTACCTATAATTATTTTCCGGGGTTCAGGGGAGCAAGGTGGAGGAAGTCTTGGCCCACACACATGCTTACAAAGTGTGCTATGATGTCCTTCCCAGGTCAGGTTACCACAGGTGGAGTAGGCGATGCCTGAGTATGTTGCTTGGCAGCCATCAAAATACAAAGGGAATGCTCCCTTATGGAAGGATGAGACCTCAGTTCTGTTCACAAGAGGACCTTTTTTTGACTCCATTTGTATTTTAAATGAGGTCCTAGGCATGGACTTGGGGTCACAACATATAAGATTGCTCATTGCCTGGGTTACAGACGGAATAAATTGTTTGATTGTAAGTGCAAGCCCCTAGCTGAGTCCCTGTACACTTACGTTTGATACGGCAACGTCTTAACTGCCGTATTCGCAATCCAAGCGGTTTGCAGGCAGTAAGTACATTCTTCTGCCGGTTGCCCGCGCTTTTGTACAGATATGGAAGTTAACGACAGTAGGATAAAAATTAACATTTCTTTTTTTTTTTTTTTTTCCTGAGACAGTTTCGCTCTCGTTACTCAGGCTGGAGCGCAATGGCGCGATCTCGGCTCACCGCAACCTCCGCCTCCTGGGTTCAGGCAATTCTCCTGCCTCAGCCTCCCGAGTAGCTGGGATTACAGGCACGCGCCACCGTGCCCAGCTAATTTTTTGTATTTTTAGTAGAGACGGGGTTTCACCATGTTGACCAGGATGGTCTCGATCTCTTGACCTCGTGATCCACCCGCCTCGACCTCCCAAAGTGCTGGGATTACAGGCGTGAGCCACCGCGCCCAGACCGAAAAATTAACATTTCTATACCACTACACAGGGGCAGGGTGGATCTTTCCTTGGACATAAGGGTTGGCAAAGATGACCGCATAGTAATAGAATAGTTAACAATCCTAAGATGGCAATGAGATTTAACATTTCAGTCCACATTTACTTTTGATGAGTCCTCAAGCGTCCGTTGTGCGTGGGCTCGTCAGCCTCTGGTGATGCAGCTGGGGCAGGCCCGCTGCCTTCGTTGGCAGTTTGGTCTCGTCAGCATCAGCCTGGTCGGGGGTTCAGGATCGTGCTCACTGGTCCACTTCTCGTGGGCTGCTGTGGATTTTCACCGGCTGTGATGAATTCAGGGCACGACGCCTGCAACCTTAACAGCAGTTGGGGTGGACAAAATGACAATATGTGGCCCATCCCAAGTTGGCCCTCAGGTAGTCAGGTTCCACTTTTTAACCCAACTGAGTCTCCAGGTTTGAAGGGATGTCCTGGGTCTGTTAGGCTGATGGGTAATTTGTCATGAACCCAGCCTCATATTTCTTACATCGTCGTGCCTAAGGCCTGCATTTGCTTTCTTAGGGGTTAGTTTTCCTAACGCTCTCATGTCTCCTTTAATTTGGGTGATGATTGGTGATGGCCGGCTGACCAAAATTTCATAGGGTGAATACCCGGTCTGTTTGGTGGGGGTACACCTGATTCGGAGGAGGACCATGGGCAGACGTGATCTCCTCGCAGCTGGGTTTCCTGGCAGAATTTCGTTAACAGTTGTTTGAGCGTTCGATTCACACCCTCAGTTTTTCCTGAGCTCTGTGGGCAACAGGCCGTATGCCATTGCCAGTGAATTTTCCACAGCAGTGTTAGGTCTTGGACACTGTCAGCTACAAATGCTGGCCCATTGTCGGATCCTATAGTTGAGGGTAGCCCAAATCTGGGGATAATAATCTCTTTTAATAATAATCTAGTTACTTCTCGTGCCTTTTCTGTCCTGGTGGGGAAAGCCTTTACCCAACCTGAGTAGGTACAGACAGATACTAACATATAGTGATAGCCTCCTGCCCGGGGCAACTCTGTGAAATCTCCAGGCAACTTTTCACAAGGGGCTGCCCCTACTCCTTGAATTCCTGGGGGCCAGGTTGGCCTTTGCCCGGGGTTGTTCTGAGCACGGACTAAGCATTATTCACGAACAGCTTGGGAGATGACAGTGAGCCGTGGCACCCACCAGCGTTTCCAGTGCTGTCTTTCTCATCCGAGTTTCTTGGTGGAATTGTTTTACAAACCTGGGGGCTGTTACTTCAGGAACAGCTAACCTTGTGTCTGAGAATTGCCACCATCCTTCTTTAGTACAGGCTGTATTTTCTTGAGCAAACCGGGGCTTCTCATTTGGAAAGTAATTTGGCCCCTCTAGAGGCCAGGGTTCGGGAGGAGAGGCGTGGCACAGGCTGCCTCTTGGGTATTCATGGCTGCACGCCTAGCTTCCGCATCCGCTTTCCTCTTTCCTTTGGCCTCTGGGATTTCATCTTTCTCATGGCCTCAGCAGTGTGCAACAGCTGTTTCTTTCTGGTTCCCATACTGCATTTAAAAGTTGCGAGATCTCTTCTGGGTATGTCACACTTGTTCCTCGGGCAGTTAAGAGTCCTCTTTCTTGGTATATGCGCCCGTGTACGTGCAGTATAGCAGAAGCCTCCGTTGAGTGTGTGTGTTGGCCCTTTTACCCTGAGCAGCAGTGCTCTTTTGAGGCTGTTAATTCTGCTCTCTGGGCTGATGTTCCTGTTGGCAGGTTTTGGGCCTCTGCTATGGAATCTACAGTTACAACTGCATATCCAGCCCACCCGGCTCCTCCTGTCCCAAAGGTGCTGCTATTTGCAAAGTATTCAGCATCTGGATTCTGGAGGAGGCAATCTGTGACCTTTCCTTCTGGAGAAGACATCATCTTCTGTTTGTATACAGCCATGAAGGGAAGCTCCTGGCTCTAATGGGAGCGAGGTAGCAGGGTTAAGAGTGTTTACAGTTCTTAAAGTTTTCGGGGATTTTCACAGAAGAGTCCCTGGTATTGGGTCATTCTGGGATTTGACAGCCAGTGATGCCCTCTTTGATCCATTAGCGTCGGGACAGACTCTGGCGCCCGTACGGTTAACTGCTGTCCTGAGGTCAATTTACCAGCTTCCTGTATGAGCATGGCTGGAGCAGCAAGAGCCTTAAAGCGGGGTGGCCATCCGTGAACTACTGAGTCCAGCTGCTCAGGCAGGTAGGCTGCTGGGCGGTGCCATGATCCTAGAATCAGAGTTAGAGGCCGACAGCCATTCCCTTTCGCTCACGAACGTACAGGAAGAAGGGCTTAGTTATGTCCGGCAGTCCCAAGGCGAGGCCCTAACTAGAGCTGTTTTGATTGCATTAAATGCTGCTTGTTGCTCAGGTCCTCAGATGCAGGGTTCCTTTTCCCTCGCGTTGGTGGCTTCATATCACAGTTTTGCCATTAGTGAGAAATTTGGAATCAAAATACGGCAAAACTCTGCTGCCCCCAGATCTCTTTCACTTGTGGGGAGGTTGGGGCTAGAATGCCACAGACAGCTTCCTTGCGTGTGCCACCTAGCATACGTTACCCTTGCTTTCTGACAGACTCAAGTGTGTGTTGCTCGCACAACAGATCTGGGCTTTCTTTCTGGATACTTTATACCCTGCCTTCCCTAGAAGGTAAAGGAGGTCCTGGGTTCCGTTGGGACAGTCCTCTAAAGTGGGGGCTGCTAAAAGAAAATGATCTTTGTACTGCAGTGCACGGTCTTTATTTGGTGGGGTGTAGGCATGAAGGTCAGATGCTAGGGCCTCACCGAAGATCGTGGGGGAGTTCTTGAACCCTTGGGGAAGCCTGGTCCAAGTAAGTTGGAAACTTCCCCATTGAAAAGGAAATAGGGTTTGACTGACTGGTGCGAGGCAGAGGCAAAAGAAGGCATGTTTTCAGTCTAAAACAGTGAACCACGCTCCATCGGAGGGGATTAGTGAGAGTGGAGTGTATGGGTTTGGAACTTCTGGGTGAATAGTTACTGTAGGCTGGTTTACAGTTTGTAAGTCCTGTACTGACCTATAATCATGGGAGGCAGATAACCCATCATTGGGTAGTGGCACTGGTAAGAGCAGAGTATTCCAAGGTGACTGACATGGCACCAGAATGCTGTTTTCTGAGCCGTCCTAGAAGCTTTTCTCTGCCTAGGATAACTCCCTGGGTTATAGGACACTGGCGCAGCCGGACTGGGGTGACTCCTGTTTTTCGTTCCACTATCACCGGAGCATGGTTTATGGCTGACCCAGGTGGAGTATCTTCAGCCTGTACTTCTGGAAATCCACTCATTGGCCCTGGCAGTAGGACTTCCTCCACCAGCCTCCAGGACTGCTTTATGGGCCCTTCCAATCCTTAGCAAACAGCCGCTGCTCTTTGCTTGTGCTGCTGTGAGGGCTACTACCATAGCTCTTGGTTAAAATCTAGAGTCATGTTCCCCTCTGGTTTAAAGGAAATCTGTGCTTGTCACTTTTGAAGCAGATCCCTTTGTAACAAAGGGACGGGGCACATGCTGGACCTCCTGCCCTCCAATAACACATCTTTTTGACTAGCAGAAGGGTCTTTTTTCTGACACTCCTGTTGCCCCAATAATGGTGGTAAAAGTTTTAGACAGTAGCCCCCCTGAACGCTCGGCACCTGTATCTACTGTAAAATTTATTTGCTGGCTCCCCACCTTTACCATGACCCTAGGTTGCCAGGGCCTAGGGAAATGGAGCCTGGTCTGTTTCAGTCCTTATAGCTGTCTACCCCAGCCAAGCCAATTAAGTCTGTATCCCGATTACTTGGGGCCTGCGGGCTTGCTGCTGCTAGTCTAGGTATTGCATGGGGGTAAAGCCAGTGCCTGTATGGGGGTACCTGATCAGTATCAGGGCACTCATTTTTCCAGTGTCCTTTCTTCTTGCACATCGCACACTGATCTCTCTAGTCTGGGTTGAGTTTCAGACTTCTGTCTGACTACGACTCTCCCACGCCCTCTTCCCTGACCTTTTCCCATCCTCTCGTTACACCAGCTCACCTCTCAAGTAAGGAGGCCACTAACGAGGCTGCCTTTTCTTCTGCCTTGTGCCTTGCTTTTCTTCCAGCCTCTTCCTGTCAATTGTAAAACACCTTTGTAGCCACCTGTGTGAGCTCAGTAGCATCCTTGCCCTCAAATCCTTCTAGCTTCTGTAGCTTCGTCCTGATGTCTCCTTGTGCCTGGCTGACAAAAGCCACATTCATCATACATTGGTTGGCGGGGGCTTCTGGTTCAAATGGGGTATAAAGCTGGTATGCTTCACAGAGCCTCTCAGAAAATTCGCCTGGGCTTTCATCAGGGTTTTGGCAGACCTCTGAGACTTCGTCTGTATTTATTACCTTCTTGCTGCCTGCCTTCGTCCACTTAGGGTCTACCTGAGGGAAAGGTTGCATTGCATACTGCAGGGCACCAGTGCCTGCTGGTGCATTATTTTCTAACCACTGGAGAGCTGCTTGTTTTTTTCTCCTGTGCTCTTCAGTAGTAAACAACGTTAACTGCAGTTCCCGGCAGTGCGGCCAGTTAGGGTTATAAGTAGCAAAGATGGACTGTGTTAGATCAGTGGGTACTTGGGGCTTCTCCATGAAGGAGGGAGTGTGTCGTTTCCAATTCAGGTCAGCAGTGGAAGAGGGCTAATGGATAAAGACTCTTTGCCTGTAGGGCTGATGGCCCCACAGGGTCGTGGGGTGAGCCTTATGCTGTGCTGGGGCGCAGGATCTGAGAAATAAAGAGACAGCACGCAGAAGTACAAAGAAAATGCAGCTGGGCTCGGGGGGCCACGCCACCTATGAGCGGAGTCAGGCGAGGCCCCAAACGTCCAGAAGCATGAGTATTTATTGTGTATAGGTTGGGGGCAGGGCAGTGAGTGAAATCATCTTTAAGGATAGTGATAGGGTCGTGAGCAATAAAAATGGGGTCCACCCCCATTAGGTCACTGAGGCTTGAAGGTGGGCCATGCGCAGTGAAGAGGGTACAGCGTGCAATACTTGTATCTATGGGCAAACTACTTCTAAGAAGATTTATAGGAGGATGCTTTAAGTCACATAGCAGTGACAGAGCTGTCAGGGTGTACCGCCACCCGCTGTCAGCTTCCAATGAGTTCTATGGGAAGATGCTTTTCGAGCAGCACAGTAGCAAGAGCTGATAAAGTTCACAGTCACCAAGGTGGATTACCGGTCTGAGGGCAGCCTTCCATAAGAACTGGAGCAAGGTCCTACAACTCCTTTATCAGGAGGAGTGGCTCTTGCCCCAAGCCTGCCATACAGCAGGTATCTTTACGATACTGAACGCTGCCGCCTGGGCCATGGGTTCTTGTCCTGGTATAACTGTTTTCCCTTAAATCATGCTCTGCACTGTGTCTGCTCTAGGCATTCCTCTGATTATAAGCTGCTTATTCCTTAATTCTTGCTCTGTACTGTGTCCACTCCAGGCATTCCTCCGATTATGAACTAAGATATAATTATATATGTGTGTGTAGGGAAATATCCTTTAGGCACTCATACTATTCAACTATTATATGATTATATATAGAGGATTATATAAAGGGATTCTTCAAGCCCTATTTCTATAAACTAATATATGATTGCATAAAGGATTATATAAAAGGAAATAGCTGAGTAGTAACACTATAAAGTGAGATATTCCTCAAGCCCTAACTGTGCCAAGGTTCTGCTTAGCTCTCATTCCTCGGTGCCTATATGGGGCGTTACCCACATTTGCCCACCATGAACCTGCCCCTGCCCATGTTTCACGGAGAAGCACCTGGAAAACCCAAGTATGGTCAGATCGGAGACAACTGGCCACGTCACTTTTTGTTTCTCTCGTTTCCTTATGAGGGGGAGGTGTCGAGCTCCCACTCCCCTGTGAGTCTGACTCCACGTGAGCCCCTGCACCTCGGCCTGCACAGCACGAGCGCCTGCTCCTCGCCGTTCACCTTGCCTCGGGTGTGCTAGGGATGGGTGTACTGGAGCGGAAGGGGTGGGACTGCTCTTTCTTCAGGGGAGCCTGTGAAATCGGTTTCTCTGGTACCTCTTGTCTGTTAGTCTCTTCCCTCGTGGGCTTGGGGTCTGTCGGTTCCTTGGCCTCCTCTGTCCCTGTCCGTGCCACTAAGGCTTTGTAGTAGGCGGCTAGGCAAGATTTCAACCACTTAGGGCATGTCTGGGCTATATTTAGCCATAAATCAATATATGGAAACTGATCTGGATGCCCTCGTCACCGCCCTAAACACTCGGCCAATGGTTTGTCTATCGTTCCTGTGGCCGGCCATCCGACCCCAAAGGAAGGCCATTCTAGCTCACACAAGGTCCTTAACTTCTGAGGGGACAATTTAACTCCATAGTCTCCTGAGAAGCCTTTTTTTTTTTTTTTTTTTTGAGGTGGAGTATCACTCTGTTGCCCAGGCTAGAGTGCAACGGCATGATCTCGGCTCACTGCAACCTTCGCCTCCCGGGTTCAAACGATTCTCTTTCTTCAGCCTCCTGAATAGCTGAGATTCCAGGCATCCATCAACGTGCCCGGCTAATTTTTGTATTTTTAGTAGAGACGGGGTTTCACCATCTTGGCCAGCCTGGTCTCAAACTCCTGACCTCGTGATCCACCTACCTCGGCCTCCCAAAGTCCTGGGATTACAGGCCTGAGCCACCGCGCCCGGTCACAAGCCTTTCTTAAAGTTCGTTAACGTGCACTCTAGTGGTGTGGGTTTTGACTCTTTTCCTCCCGTCCTCTCACACGATGCACACTCTCACAGACTTTCACTTCGAACTGATCACCATCCTGGGAGCCGCATCCTTGCTTGACTAAAATGGAAGCTGAATTGATTTTGAAATGAGAAGCTTCATAATGTAGCATCTGGACTTTAACTGTCCCATTTGTTTAGATGTTCTGCATTCTTCAGGCTACCTCAGTGAGGGTTCTAGAAATAAAGTAGGCATCAACCTTGTGGCAGCCAAGCGTGGTGGCTCACACCTGTAATCCCAGCACTTTGGGAGGCTGAGGCGGGTGGATCACAAGGTCAAGAGATCGAGACCATCCTGGTCAACATGGTGAAACTCCGTTCCTATGAAAAATACAAAAATTGGCTGGGCATGGTGGCGCACGCCTACAATTTCAGCTACTAGAAAGGCTCAGGTAAGAGAATCGCTTGAACTGCAGAGACAAAGGTTGCAGTGAGCCAAGAACGTGCCACTGCACTCCAGCCCAGAGTGAGACTGTCTGAAAAAACAAAAACAAAAACAGAACCTTCTGGGAGACTAAAGATATGCAGTTCCCTGTTTACTACTCATGTGTTTTCGATTCAGTAGTTCTTAAAAGAGAGCTTGATGTCCACATACTGCAGTGCTGCTGAAGCATTCTGCAGTCAGGGAGGAATTTGTGAAATATTGTCCTCGATCTATCTGTAATGTCTTTTTTCCTACTGAATCATAGCTGGGACTCTAGAAAGCTCCAGCACGTCATGCTCCAGTCTTTTTATACATAGGAGTCTATTTCTGACCTGTCATCTATTTCTGACCACGTTGGAGCCAGGGAAGAGCCCTGGACTGTGGAGAAAATAGCAAAAACATCCAGATGGGTGGGAACTGTTTTTTTTTTTTTTTTTTAAATGGAGTCTTGCTCTGTCACCCAGAGGGGAGTGTAGTGGCATGATCTTGGCTCACTGGAACCTCCACCTCCCAGGTTCAAGCCATTCTCTTGCCTCACCCTCCCAAGTAGCTGGGACTACAGGCATGAGCCACCATGCCCAGCTAATTTTCATATTTTTAGTGGAGACAGAGTTTCACCAGGATGGCCAGGATGGTCTCGATCTCTTGACCTCATGATCTGCCTGCCTTGGCCACCCAAAGTGCTGGGATTACACAGGGGGTGCTCAGCTGGGCAACAAGGAAGCTACACCTTCAAACAGTGTGTTGGGGAACTCTCTGCCAGTGGAGGAATTCTATGGCAGAAGCTTAAATCCTTAGATCTCTGAGTGGACATGTTTCTTTGCCCCATTTATCTCTGTGTTCTTCATGTGTTTATATTTGAGACAGGGTCTCGCTCTGTTGCCCAGGCTGGAGTGCAGTGGCGCAATAGCTCACTGCAACCTCCGCTGCCCAGGCTGAAGTGATTCTCCTGCCTCAGCCTCCCAAGTAGCTGGGACAACAGGCGTGCAACACCACCACACCTGGATCATTTCTATATTTTTAGTAGAAATGGGGTTTTGCTGTGTTGGCCAGGCTGGTCTTGAACTCCTGACCTCAGGCAATCTGCCCCCCTCAGGCTCCCACAGTGCTGGGATGACAGGTGTGAGCCACCACGCCCGGCCCCTCTCTCTTTAGATGTGCAGTAGTTTGATCTTCGGGCGTTCTAGCGGTGCTGCAGCTCAGAGACAAAGGCAGAGTGTTTATCCTGATGAGCAGCACCGTGTCGTCTGGCTTCTGTGACCTCTTTGGTTTCTTGCCTCTGTGGCACAGGGAGGGCTGTCAAAGGGTCTCTTCCCCCTGCGGTCTCCTCTGTACTTGATTCCATCTGATGCTCCGTTCTCTGTCCCTGTAGCTCAGAGCTGAGGCCTCCATACACCTGCCCCTTGACCTATTCGGGATCCATCCCATTTCCTGTATTTGCCACGCCTAATCAGGAGGTGGGAAACATGGGCTGCTCCTTCTTTGCAGCTGGGGCCCAGGATACTGGATGGAGCCCTCTCTCTTATTCAGATAGTCTGCTTGTCTATTTGAAATAGGAAAAAAAAAGGCCAGGTGCAGTGGCTCACGCTTGTAATCCCAGCACTTTGGGAGGCTGAGGCGGGTGGATCACCTCAGGTCAGGAGTTCGAGACCAGTGCGACAAACATGAAGAAACCCCGTTTCTACTAAAAATACAAAAATTACCTGGGTGTGGTGGAACATGCCTGTAGTTCCAGCTACTAGCAAGGCTGAGGCAGGTCAATCGCTTGAACCTGGGACAGGGAGTTACAGTGAGCCAAGACTGTGCCATTGCACTCCAGCCTGGACAACAAGAGCAACCTGCATCTCGAAAAAAAAAAAAGAAAGGAATAAAGGTCATGCGCTGTACCTCATGCCCGTAATACCAGCGCTTTGAGAAGCTGAGGTAGGCGGGTCACTTGAGGTTGGTGTAAGATCACGAAGGAAAGGAGAGAGAGACCCAAGGCCAGGTTTAGCAAGTTTCTTCAACCTGCCAGGCTGCCTCGCGACAGGCAGGGAAGGCAGCAGCCTGGCTTACAGACTACGTGGGGTATATGGGAGTTTGCATGTGGCCGGATGCTGTTCTCAGTAAAACCGTATTCTGGTTCTTAAGGCTGACATCCTGTCCATTGGGGTCAACATCCTGGGTTCTAGAGCCAGGTGCGACCACATCCTGAAACCTAGGTGCCCTGTTTATAAGGCCTGAGGCTGTTTCTGTTATAAGCTTGGCTTAATGGGGAGAATGTGGGGGAGACCCATGGGCCTGTCACGTGATCCTAATGTGTCCAGTGTTTTGTTGTATACATGGAAGAAAGGGATAAAGGGGCGTTGCTTTTTCTCGCCGCTTCGTGCTCAGCAGGGGTGTTGGACGATGCTGGCTTGCAAGTTGGTAGTCGTGGAACGTCATCACGTCTCGTACCGTACCGCGGGTAAAAGCTCGTATTCGATTCTGCGGAAACTGGGCGAGAACGCGACAAGGACTAAGAGGAGGAGAGTTATAGCAGGCCCGGGGAGGAAGCAGCCGGGGGGCCCCGGGGCCGAGAGACCGGCTGGGCCAGGCAGAAGAATTGTTTTCTTTGAGTTTTTGGGCTCAGCCTTTGAGTCTTTTGACCACATTTTGTACTATTCCAGATTGGTTCAGATAAAAACAGCATCGTTCGTCTAAGAAAATAATGCAGAGGCTGGCCGGGTGCAGTGGTTCACACCTGTAATCCCAGCACTTTGGGAGGCCAAGGTGGGCAAATCACGAGGTCAGGAGATCAAGACCATCCTGAGCAACATTGCGAAACTCCGTCTCTACTAAAAACACCAAAAAAAAAAAAAAAAAAAGCAGAGGCCTCCTTTTTTGGTGGTTAAGGAGATCGAGGCCTCTGTGATTTTGCAGGACACCTGCCACTAGCGAACGTGTTTGTGTTTGGAGTGTTGAAATGGATTTGGCCATGTCTTCTGTGAGGTTTCTGCAAAGAGCGATCGTATGAAAGGGACGTGGGGATATTCTGGCTGTTCTTATTCGGACACCTGTGGCTATTCTTATTTCTAGAAGCAAGGGTATAAACTGTGGGGGTGTCAACCAGGATAGGCAAGTATTGGTTTCCTGGGGCGATACTGATTTTAGGGGAAGAAGACTAAGGTGCGGGCGCCAGTCCAGTTAGTAAGAAGGCAGATATGAAGGGAGGCACCGCACAGGGAGAGACGCCTTGGCTTGGCAGGCAGACCTGACTGTGCATGTTAACATGATGTGTACAGTTTTTGTCCTTTAGAAGCCATACTCCTAAAGTCCCTGCTAGGGCAGCTGCGGTGAGTGGTTGAAGAGGTGCATGAGGGGTGGGTTGGGGAGTCTGGTTTTTTATCTACTCAGTGGAGGAAGAAGCATTTTGTGTCTACGAGGATCCAGTGAGAGGTTATTGGTGAAGGATGGGGGAGGAGCCAGTCTTGGGTGGCTTGGCATCACAGGAGGCTAGCCAGGGGTTTAAGCAGGGAGTGTGTCTGCCGTTACAGAAACCTGACTTCTTAAGTAGGGAAATGGAGAGTTTGGAAGGGCTTGAGCAGCAGAGCGCAGCGTTGAGTCTGTTTTGGTTTATGTGATTGTGGAGGGTTGGAGTTGTGGGGTGACGTCACACTGCTGGGGGAGCAGGTGGCCTGAGTAATGGCTGGCCGGGAAGTGGCGTCGGAGAGCAGGGCTGTGTGGTGATGGGGTTTATTAGGGGCTGGGTGTGATTCATGTGGGGAGAAAGAGCTGCCTGTCTGGTGAAGGTTAGGGGTTTGATACGCTCCATCAAGGATTCAGAAAGCGTATCAGTTGTTGTAAATCATATTGGAAAGGTCCGCCTAGTTGAAATTGGGGGTGACACATACTTTGGTGTGTAGCCAGTCTTGGGTGGGGACCGGGTTGGCCATGTAGGCAGTGTCCGAGACGGGGAGGCACAGCCAGGGCTCTTTGAAGCAGGAACAAAGAGAGGGTAGTTTTGCTTCGTTATCTGGTAGCGGTTGCTCTGGAATGGGTGTGAGGTGGAGTTGGGTTGGCCCGACGTGATGCTGAGTATTGCTGGGTGGTTGGCGAGGAGGGAGTTGACAGGCCAGTGGGGGCCTCGGGGGCTCCCTTTTTAACCTGTGTGATGATAGCAAGAAGGGTGTCCTAAGAGTTTGTCCCAGCGGGGTTGTGAGGAGAACCCGAACGGGGCCTTCCCATTTTGGTTAAGGCTTGTGGGATCAAGGGCTTTAGGAAAACATTCTCCTGGGAGGAGGGCCTGGTTAGCTGGGCCTTCGTGAGGCTTTGGTCACCGTGTTCACGGAGGAGGGGTCAGATGTGGGAGTGTTGGGAGGTATTCTAGCTGAGAGGAGGGGGCCTGTTTTGTAAGAGGAAAGGGCGTTTGTACATTAACTCAAGTGGGCTGAATAAGGAGGTTGCTGTTGGGCTGGAGTATGGGCAGAAGGGAAGTCCAGAGTGAGTTTGGTTAACTGAGTCTTAAGGATCCCATTTGCCCTTTCAACTTTTCCTGATGACTGGGGTCGGTGTGGAATATGGAGGCGCCACCGAGGGACTGAGAGACTTGGTGGGTGATGTGGGAGACGAAGCTGGGGCCGTTGTCTGATTGAATGGAGTGCAGGAGACCACAGCTAGGGATGATTTCTGCAGAAAGTATTTGGGAAACGCCTGCAGCCTTTTCTGAGGAAGTGGGGAGCGCTGCCACCCACCGAGAGAAGGTATCTATCTATGAGGTCAGGAAGAAACCTAGCTTTTCTTGACGGGGGGCATGTGGGTGAAGTCTGCTTGCCAGTCTTCTGCTGGGAGTGATCCTCTTAGCTGATGTGTGGGGATGAGGAGGGTGGCGGGCCCCTCAAGAGGAGGTGCAGAGCACACGTGAGTTGGAGGTTATGTCCTTGAGCGTGGTAAGTAGGTGAGGGGAAGAGAAGTAAGGGTGAAGGAGAAGGTACGGGGCGTGCACCGATACGGAAGGGTGGGTGAAGAGATGTTAGAATTTTCTTGGTTTGTTCTTCAGAGATGAGTTTTTGATCCAACGATCAGTTCCCTTGGAAGGAGCCCCCTTGTAGCAGTGAAGCTTCGTCTGACTTCTGCGAAATTTGAGTTTTTCAAAATGTACAGCCTTAGGGGTGGCCTTGTTAAGGGCTGCAATTTGGCAGCTGATCACATGGTGACCGGATACTCAGCCTTGGATCTGTGGGCTGGTCTTCTCAGGCTGGTTCTTCCTGGGGGATGGCGGCGGCGTGGGCCTGAGCCATGAGCCACAGTTTCTTTTCCTTTGGGGAGGAGATGAAGGACAGAATAATACAGAGATTATGCCTGATAAGTTCGTAAGACTGAGATTCAAAAAGGTGAAAATACAAAGTGCTTTTTCTACTCTCACATGCCACTGAGCACAGAATGCCTCCCTTCTGATCACCAGAATGGGTGCGTTTTCCCCACCACATCCCAGTCTTGGACAGACGTAAACTGAATGTCCTGTAGTTTAATTCAGTTCTGACACTGCCTACCTGGAGTTAGCGTCAGATCTCACAGGTGAAGGGTTGAGTCCCCAGGCTGGCAAGGCCGGCCTCCGACCTCAGATGCCAGTTGCAAGTGTAGATTGTCACATGTTCCTCTGACCAACCAGCTGTGAGTTGGGCTCCCTGAACCTTTTTGTTGGGTTTGATTACTTTGCTAGGGCAGCCTCAAAGCTCAGTGAAACACCTCCTTAGGTTCTTGATGAAGGATGTTTCACCGGAATCAGATGGACAGCCAGAGGCGGAGATCCACAGGGAGGCACTCACATGTGAATCAGTAGTCATTCTCTGAGGTAACAGTTCCACACATTATTGATTGATAGACTAGATACAAGCCAAGATCACGTGTAATATATAGAAATGTCCTAGATGAAAGTAGCAGTGGCTGAAACAAGTAACAGTGAACGTAAAACCAGAGGCATCTTTGCAGTGAGCTGGCTCCACACAAGGACCGTGGGGAGGTTCACGGGTGTGCCAGGCCCCAGGCACCTGCGTGTGGTCAGCATCTGGAAGCTCTCATCCCACACAGTAGTCACGGTTGATATTAACTCAGTCTGCAGCCCATCTCCCCTTCCTGGAAGATGATGGTGGCAGTGACTGGTTTATGCTTCTAAGCCTGGCCTGGTGTTGCTGATCAACTCATCCAGGAGACCATAGAGGTGTGCCTCATGAGGACAAAACATGCTCCTATCAAAACAAGACCCAGGCCATCCCAAGGTCCTCAGAGCTCTTGGTCAGGAACCAGAGAAGAGACCAATATATGCATTTCTTCTTATTTCACAAGGTACATTTTACTGGTATGTGTCACAGGGGTGGAGGTGGTCCTTCTGGGATGGTTACTCAGCTGCATGGGAGGACAGCAGAAAGACCCTGTACTGGGTCCCCAGGTCGTTGCAGGAAGCATAGCTCACAGAAATAAGGCCTCTGGTTTAAAGTTCACTGTTACTCGTCTCAGCCACTGATTACTTCTTTTTTTTCTAAGATGAAGTCTCGTTCTGTCACCCAGGTTGAAGTGCAATGGTTGAAGCTCACTGCAGCTTCTACCTGCTGGGTTCAAGTGATTCCCCTGAGGGGAACAAACAGGCCCTTCTGCTGCAGGTCTGCTGGAGTTTGCTGGAGGTCCACTCCAGACCCTGCTTTCCTGGAAGTCACCAGCAGGGGCTGCAGAACAGCAAAGACTGCTGCCTGTTCCTTCCTCTGGTAGCTTCATCCCAGAAGGGCACCTGCCAGATGCCAGCCAGAGCTCTCCTGCATGAGGTGTCTGTTGGCCCCTGTAGGGAGGTGTTAACTTGATACACTCCCTTTAATATATATGATTTTTTTGAGATGGAGTTGTGCTGTTGCCCAGGCTGGAATGCCACACTGCACCCTCTGCCTCCCTGGTTCAAGCAATTTTCCTGCCTCACCCTGCCAAGTAGCTGGGATTACAGGTGCCTGCCACCACGCCCAGCTAATTTTTGTCCTTTTAGCAGAGATGGGGTTCAACCATGGTGGTGAGGGTGGTCTCGAACTCCTGACCTCAGGTGATTCACCCATCTCGGCCTCCCAAAGTGCTGGGATTATAGCAGCCCCAGCCTGCTTCTTGCTGTCTCATACGTCAGAATGAAAGGAAGCAAGCACTCTAGTGTTTACAGGCTCTTCTTATGTTTAGTTTGCTCCAAAGAATGTTTTCTCTGAACTTTCAATAAATTTCCTAAGTAAAAATTTTTTTCAATTATTAGATAGATAGATAGCCATATGTTTTCCTTCCATTGTAGTATACTATGGCTTCATGTTGGAAAAATTCTCCTTTTTGGGGTGCTAAGTTAAGTGGTTTGGTCATAGATTCCTTCATATTAAGGTTTTCTGCAGTTAGCTTGAATTATGTGCAGTCACCTTTTCTTTGTTAGAAAATACCTGTTCCTGGGGGCCGGGTGCGGTGGCTCACGCCTGTAATCCTAACACTTTGGAAGGCCAAGGCGGGTGGATCACGAGGTCAAGAGATCGAGACCATCCTGGACAACATGGTGAAACCCTGTCTCTACTAAAAATACAAAAAATTAGCTGGGCATGGTGGCGCGTGTCTGTAATCCCAGCTACTGAGGAGGCTGAGGCAGGAGAATTGCCTGAACCCAGGAGGCGGAGGTTGCGATGAGCCGAGATCGCGCCACTGCACTCCAGCCTGGGTAACAAGAGCGAAACTCCGTCTCCAAAAAAAAAAAAAAGAAAAAAATACCTGTTCCTTTTGTTTTTCAAAAACTAAAATCATAATTAGGAATTGTATAACTGTTCAACATAAGTATTACTTTTAGTGTAATATTACATATTTCAATGGGAGATATTTATTAACCATCTGTAATCAATTGGAAACTGTGGATTTCTTGTATCTCGTAGGTATCTTTCCTAAATGTGAGATCAAAGAATTGCCACCAAAAGAGAAGAGTAATACAGGAGAAATATTCCAAACAGTAATGTTGGAAAGACATGAAAGTCATGGCATAGAAGATTTTTCCTTCAGAGAAATCCAAAAAAACTTACATGACTCTCAGTGTCTGTGGAGACACGATGAAAGACATCACAAATTTATGACCCATAAGGGAAAGGATGATACGCAAAAGCAAAATAACCCTATTAAAAGTCAGCTTGGATTAAACTTCCAGTCACACCTACCTGAAGGGAAAATACATCAATATAATCACATGGAAAAATCCATCAACAGTAGTTCCTTAGTTTCCCCACCCCAATGTAGTTCTTCTGCTCTCAAAACCCACCTTTCTCATACATATAAATGTCATCTTACGGATTCTGTATTCACAGAAGGAGAGAGAGCAAACATTCAGACAGAATGTTACAGATATAACGAGTGTGGCAAGACCTTCCATCAAGGCTTACATTTTCCCATGTATCAAATAATCCATTCTGAAGAGAAGCAATTTAAATGTGATACATGTGGCAAGATCTTCAATAAAAAATCAAACCTTGCAAGTCATCGAAGAATTCATAACGGAGAGAAACCGTATAAATGTAACGAATGTGGCAAGGCCTTCAGTAACATTTCCCACCTTGGACAGCATCGCAGGACTCATACTGGAGAGAAACCTTACAAATGTAATGAATGTAGCAAAGTCTTTAGTCAAATTTCACACCTTACGCAACATCGAAGAATTCATACTGGAGAGAAACCTTATAAATGTAATGAATGTGGAAAGGTCTTCCATCAAATTTCACACCTTGCACAACATCGGACAATTCACACTGGAGAAAAACCTTACAAATGTAATGTATGTGGCAAGGTGTTCAGTCGCAGCTCCTACCTTGTACAACATCTGGTCACTCACACTGGAGAGAAACCTTACAAATGTCATGAATGTGGAAAGGTCTTCAATCATATTTCACACCTTGCACAACATCGTAGAATTCACACTGGAGAGAAACCTTACAAATGTCATGAATGTGGCAGGGTCTTCAGTCACAAGTCATCCCTAGCAAACCACTGGAGAATTCACACTGGAGAGAAACCTTACAAATGTCATGAATGTGGCAAGGTATTTAGTCGCAATTCATACCTTGCCCAACATCTGATAATTCACACTGGTGAGAAACCTTACAAGTGTGATGAATGTGACAAAGTATTCAGTCAAAATTCACATCTTGTACAACATCGCAGAATTCACACTGGAGAGAAACCTTACAAATGTCATGCATGTGGCAAAGTCTTCAGTCAAAATTCATACCTTGTATACCATCAAAGAATTCATACTGGAGAAAAACCTTACAAATGTAATGAATGTGGAAAGGTCTTCAGTCTAAACTCATCCCTAGCACATCATAGGAAAATTCACACTGGAGAGAAACCTTACAAATGTAATGAATGTGGCAAAACCTTTAGTGTGCGTTCAAGCCTTACTAACCATTATGTAATCCATGCTGGAAAGAAACCTTTCAAATGTAGTTAATACAGCAGTGTTCAGTCAGTATTAAAGCCTTGCAAGACACAGGGTAATTTATATAGGAGAGTTGGGCTTGGTAGCTCAATTCTGTAATCCCAGCACTTTGGGAGGCTGAGGTGAGTGGATCACCTGAGGTCAGGAGTTCAAGAGGCCTGACCAACATGATGAAACCTCATCTTTACTAAAAATGCAAAGATTAGCCAGGAGTGGTGGTGGGAGTCTGTAATGCCAGCTACTTGGGAGGCTGAGGCAGGAGAATCACTTGAACCCAGGAGGCAGAGGTTGCAGCGAGCTGAGATTGTACCATTGCACTCCAACCTGGGTAACGAGTCAAATTCAGTCTCAAAAAAAAAAAAAATTAATTATACTGCACAGAAACTTTGCAAGTGTAATTAATGTAGCAGAGCCTTTAGTTTTTGTTCAGTGCCTAATAACCATTAGCTAGCCCACAGCAGAGCGAAACCTTACTAATGTATTAAAGGTGGCAAGGCCTTAAGGTATTTCTCCAAAGAATTCTTGCTGGTGAGAAACCTAACAAATGTAATGAATGTCACAAGGTGTTCTGGCACAATTCTCACATCGTACAATGCTGGAAAAACTGCTACTTGAGGGAAACATTACAAAAACACAGAGTGGGAAACCATGATGAGTTCAAACATTCATCAGCATCAGAGAATTCATACTAAACAGCATTTGTATAATTATATGTGATTAGAAAACTTTCCACAGGCCATAGTCGTACTAGGCATCAGAAACTTTTTTGATGAAACCATACAAATGTAAGGTGCAGGCTTAGACTTTCACCCAAGCATCAAAACTGGCACATCACAGAGTTTATACTGGACAGTAACTACACAAAGATAATGAACGGAATAAGCCTTTCCGTGTAATATTCATGATTTTGTCATGAGAGATCTACTCAATAAAATCCAGGCAAATGTTGTGAATCTGGAAAGGTCATTTATCTAAGATGCATCTTTAGGATTCGTTAAAAATTTACACGGGAAATTGGGCATGGTGGCTGACGCCTGTAATCCCAGCACTCTGGGAGGCTGAGGTGGACAGATCATGAGGTCAGGAGTTCGAGACCAGTCTGACCAACCTGGTGAAACCTGTCTCTACTAAAAATAAATTAGCTGGGTGTGGTGGCACATGCCTGTAATCCCAGCAGGAGGCTGAGGCAGGACAATCACTTGAATGTAGGAAGTGGAGGTTGCAGTGAGCTGAGATCATGCCACTGCACTCCAGCAGTCTAGCCTGGGCAACAGCGAGACTTTGTCTCAAAAAAAAAAAAAAAAAAAAAAAAATCATAATGGAACCCTTACAAATGTAATGATATGGTAAGTAATTTAACCAATTTTCTCACAATATAATTTATCTGAGAGCTCACATGAAGTCTAATTCTCTGCCATTAATCTTTTATACTATATTCTGCAGAATAATTACAATTCAAAATATGTTAAAAGTTATGACATATATGAAAGACTCAAGGATATTTGGAAATGGCCAGTTACCTTAAGGTTATAAAATAATGTATTACATTATTGAAGGAGAAAGGATTCTTTACCATTTTTGACTTGCAAGCTGACGTTTGAAATGTTTTTATGATGTCTTTCTTACGGTCATTTCGTGATCTACAGGCAAGAATAGAAGGAAATGGCCCACTTCATTAGGTGAGATCCTTTCTATTCATGTTTCTGGGAAACAGGGACACTGTCTTTTGTAAGTAAATGTTGGCTGAATACTGGCTAACCCCAGCACTTTGGGAGGCAGAAATGGGTGGATCACTTCAGGTCAGTAGTTCAAGACCAGCCTGGCCAACATGGTGAAACCCCATCTTTACTAAAAATACAAAAATTGGTTGGGTATTGTGGCTTGCACCTGTAATCCCAGCTACTCAGGAGGCTGAGGCAGGAGAATAGCTTGAACCCAGAAGCTGAAGGTTGCAGTTAGCCTAGATCATGCCACTTCACTCCAGCCTGGATGACAGGGTGAGACTCTGTCTCAAAAAAGAAAGGAAGAAAGAAGTTGGCTGAATTAGGCTTTGGAAGGGGCTGAAAATAATGTAAAGCTGTGGTATCGATCATACTTACTGCATACAGGGCATCCTTGACAGAGAGGACCAGTGTGGATTATAGAAAAGAAATGCGGGCCGGGCGCGGTGGCTCACGCCTGTAATCCCAGCACTTTGTGAGGCCGAGGCAGGTGGATCACGAGGTCGAGAGATCGAGACCATCTTAGTCAACATAGTGAAACCCCGTCTCTACTAAAAAATACAAAAAATTAGCTGGGCATGGTGACGCGTGCCTGTAATCCCAGCTACTCAGGAGGCTGAGGCAGGAAGAATTGCCTGAACCCGGGAGGCAGAGGTTGTGGTGAGCTGAGATCGCGCCATTGCACTCCAGCCTGGGTAACGAGAGCGAAACTGTCTCAAAAAAAAAAAAAAAAAATTGCTCTACTAACCAATCATTAAATGGGGCAGTCCAAGATCTTAAGAGACTGCAGTTTTTATTGGAGATGATTAATATGTTAACAGGAAGTGATTATGTATGGTACAAGTCATGCTGGGAAAATGTTAGCCACCTTTCCATTGAATGGCAGTAGCTGTCATATAGCAAGATTGAAGAAAAATTGATGTTAGTCTTGAAAATGAAAAGAACAACTACCACAGAGGAAAGGGTTTTTGTTTTTGTTTTTGTTTTTGTTTCTTCTTTCTGTTTGTACAGACAGGGTCTCACTATGTGTCCCAGGCTGGTTTTGAACTCCTGGGCTCAAGCCATCTTTCTACCTTGGCCTCCCAAAGTTCTGGGATTGCAGGTGTGAGCCTCTGTGCCTGGCCCAAAGAGGAGAGTTTGATGTTAGTTTAAAACAAAAAAGGCCCAATAGCATGTTCTTGATTAGAAATCCCTTTTAACTGGAGCACTGCATTTCCCATTGTACGCTGGTTGGTTTTTTGAGATAGGATCTCACTGTCACCCAGGCTGGAGTGCAAGGGAGCAGTCTTGGTTCACTGCAACCTCCAGCTCCCTGGTTCAAGAACTTTCCTGCCTCAGCCTTTGAGTGTCTGGGACTACAGGCAGGCCACCACCATGCCCGGCTACTTTTTGTATTGTTTGGTAGAGGTGGGGTTTCACCGAGTTGGGCAGGCTACATTTCCTATTGTTTTATTTAGAATGTATCGTAGATCTTCTGTGTTAATAAGATTTAATGTTGTTTTCATAACTGGGTTAATCATATTGCTTGTACCTGCATAGCTTTATCTTAATAGGATTCTTCATGTCTAGACACAGTGAGAATCTACAAATTGTTTTCATGAGGGAATCAAACATACAATTTGAGGACATACGATCATGCCTGCCTCCTCTGATTGTTACAAAGCTGCCCAGCAGGTTAAACTTGCTGGCCTAACTTGGGGTCTACACATCCTTTTCTCTTGGCTAACCTTACATTTTGGTGCCAAACCCAAGAAAAGATAGGCTCTGGCCGAGCATCCTTAAGGGGCTCTCTCTGTCCCTCTCTCTCCTGGCCAACTCTCTCTCCCCTTCTCGAACCTGCTGAAGACCCAGAGGCTCTCCAAGACTCTCCCATTGCCGGCCACCTCATCTACCATCAGAGCCTCCACCGGGTAACAGACTCTTGCCATTCACCCAGAACCCCTGACGTATCTGCCTTCCCGAAAGACCCAGTGCTGGGCCAAGGGCTTTCTCCAGCCTCCAGGCCTCTGGTTCCTCCATTTCAGGGATGCCTGACTCGGTGGCTACCTGCTTGTCAATTGGCAGTCTCTTCTTCCTCCCCAATTCGCTATGAGAGCCTCTCTGTCTACCTCTTCCAAAAGTACCCCGGTTGGGTGTCTCCGGTATAATCTCAATACAAATTCTACAATGGCTCCCAATGGCCCAAAAATGGCACTTTTGATTTCAATATACCTAGAGACTTCGACAACTTTTGCCTTCACAATGGGAAATGGTAGCCACCCTCTCCTCTGCCAGTCCTGTTCTACTTCCCAGATCCTCGCTCACTCCAAACCCAAGTCTCCCTGTGTCACTGGCCCCACAGCCCCAGCCAACAACTCCTCTGCCTTTGACCCCACCAATTTTTCTCCTCCTAATTCCCCACCAGAGCCTCGTGGTCCTCCGCCGTATGCCCCGCTCTGGCCCTATCCCTTCCTCCCCCTCTCCAGCCACCCTGCTTCTGACTCTGAGTCCTCCCCATCTCCACCCTTCCCCGTCTCGAGCCCAACATGCCCAGCAGCGAGCTCCCTTGCTTCTCCTTTGGGAAGTAGCAGGGGCTGAAGGACTTGTCCATGTCCACCTCCCCTTCTCCCTCTCTGATCTCTCCCAGATTGAAAAACGTCTCGGGTCCCTCTCCTCTGATCCTGATACTTCTATCAGAGAATTTAAATATCTCACCTAGTCTGATGAACACACTTGGCATGATCTCTGTATTACTCTCTTCTACCCTCCTTCCAAAAGGAAAGACTGTGGCTCACAGCCCAGGCACAGGCTGACAGTCTTCATTGGCAACACCCTGCAAAGCCCGTAGGAGCTGCTGCTGCTCCCAGGAAGAGCCTTCCCGAGAGTACTATCCCACAGCCATATGATCACCTGCCTCACTGCAGGCCTTAATAAAGCTGCCCAAAAACCAAAGAAATTCCCAAAAAGCAGAGGAAAATTCTGCCCAATTCCTTTTCTGCCTTACAGAGGCTCCAAAAGCATGTTGTCCCTGCCTCTCCAGAAGAAACTACTGTTCTTAATGCCCATTTTATCTCCCCATCTGCCCCTGACATCTGGCACAAACTTAAAAAGCCCTCAAACCCCACGACAAGACCTCCTTAACCTGGCTTTCAAAGTCTTCAGTAACAGGGATGAGTAAATTAGATAAAGCCCCAAAATCGTGCTAACTACCAGCTTCTAGCTGCAGCTGTCCAGCAGCCCAGCCACAGCACCCAAGGGCACAAATGACCCAATAGCAGGGGCTCTCTGGGGCCTTGTGTAAAGTGCAGCAAAGGCGGCCACTGGGTGCAGGCATGTCCTAACCCATGAGTGCCAGAAACCCCTTGTCCACTTCGCCAACAGACAGGCCACTGGAAGTCTAACGTCCTCTCAACAGACACACAGAAAAGCTTGCACCTCTTCAGCAAGGCGAAAAGTGAAGCATGGCTCGCACTCCCGCAGCCCCTCGGCCGTTACTGCCTCGAGCCCAGGGTAACTCTGCTAGTAGCAGGTAAGCCCACTGCTTTTTAAATCAATAGTGGGGTAACATTCGGCTTTGCCTGAGTTCTCAGGCCCCACTAATTGCTCTCAGGCCTCAGTTGGGGTTTGGACTCATCTCGTGCCCACGTGCCACCAGACTTGCGTGTTCCCTATTGATCCTTACCATGCCTCATTGCCCTTCCTCCATCCTAGGCAGAGATCTAACCAAATTCAAAGCTTCCATCACCTTTTTCTGTTCCCCACAACCAGATTCTCTCCTACTCCACTACCACACCAGACCTTGGCCCCTCCGCCAGGATCCGCTCCCCACTTCTCTTGTTAATCCCCTAGTGTGGGACACCACTGCGCCTTCTCTAGCAGCTCACCATGACCCCATCAAAATCCAACTACAAGACCCCTCCAAATTTCCTAATGTCTCTGAGTATCCCATTTCATTAACACACCTAAAGGCTTACGACCCACCTATCGGCTAGTCTGCGATTTCCGGACTAGCAATCAGGCAATCCTTCCCGTTCATTCGGTGGGTCCCAACCCTCTAGACACAACAGATGACATTGAAATAGACCTAAAAGATGCCTGTTTTTAACAAAAACATTTGTTTTCATCCTGACTCCCAAAATCTCTTTGCTTTCGTTTGGACTGACCCTGAAACTCTCCAGTCAGGACAATGTACTTGGACACTCTTTCCCCAAAGCTTTAGAGAGAGCCCCCGTTTCTTTGGACAAGCTCTGGCTCAAGACCTGACCTCCCTTGACCTCTTCCCTAGCCAGCTCCTCCAGTAGGTGGGTGACCTCCTCCCCACAGGGCTCTCAGACTCACACTGTTACCCTTGTAAACTTTCTTGCTAGTAAAGGATATAGGATTCCCCCTCCAAAGCCCAACTCTCCACCCCAACAGTGACATACTCAGGAGTCCAGCTCTCCCACGGGGCCTAAGCCACGAGCCCAGCACGGGCAGCACTGATTGATAGACAGCCTGCCCCCACCCACCTCTAAATGTGAAATCTTCAGAATATGGATTCCCAATTTTTCCCTCGTAGCCCGCATCCTTTGTGAGGCAGCTAAAGGCCCTCCCAGTGAGCCCCGAAATCCTCCACACAACATCACCCCTAGCTTCCACACAGTTAAACCACCCTTCTCACCGCTCCTGCTCTGTCTCTGCCGGACATTTCTCAGCCTTTCATTCTCTACACAGCCCAAAACCATGGAATAGCCCTTGGTGTTGGAAGAAAAGGAAGTCCTCTTTCCTCTCTCCCATAGCTCACCTATCTATCTAAACAACTAGGCTACACTGCCGAAGAGTGGCCGACCTGCCTCAGAGCCCCAGCAGCAGCCACCATGTGAGCCGCAGAAGGCACGAAACTCCCAGTCCATTGAGACACCGCAGTCCACAGCCCACAGCCCACAGCCCACGTAATCTACGAGATCTCCTCTTCTCCTGAGCACTGAGCACACTTTCTCCTTCTCGGATCCAACTACTCGACGCCCTCTTTCTTGAAAACCCTGAGCCCCGCCTCTCCAAAAGTGCTCCCCTCAAACCTGCATCCCTACGTCCAGTATCTTCCTCCCCTCCCACCCGCTCCTGTACTGAAATCCTACCTACAGCATCATTTCCCCTGAACCTCTCACCGATCCTGATGACCAGTTATTTATAGATGGCTCCTCTTCCAGGTATGCAGTCGTCTCCCTTGACCGAGTAATTGAAGCCAAACCCCAACCCCCAGGGACCTCCTCCCAAAAGGCAGAACACAGCTCTCACCAGGGCCCTAACCTCTCCAAAGGCAAAAGAGTCAGCATTTGTACCAAGTCCAAATATGCCTGTCACATTCTCCATTGTTACGCCGCCACCTGGCAAGAGAGAGGATTCCTTACCGCCAAAGGAACCCCCCTCACTAACTTCTCCAAGCTGCGCACTTCCCAGCTAAGGCAGGAGTTACGCCGTGTCAGGGACATCAAACAGGGTCACATGACAAGAGGAAACAGGGTGGGGAGGCAGCCTCCCCTGCTCCTTTCCTCCTCATTACCCCCACCATCCAACCCCAATCTTGCCCCACTGAAGAATCTTCCCTGCTACAACAAGGGGCCTCCTTCCAAGGGAGCTGGGTAGTCAAAGATCAAAAACAAGACTCAGTTACAAACACTCTTGAAGTCTAGAAACCCCGGGCCTCCCTTCTGCCCATAGCCCTAGCCCATATCAGAGCCAGCCCAAAAGCACCCTCCCTCCTCGGCCCATTTGAGTTAATGTATGGACTCACTTTCCTCCTACAAAACAGGCCCCTTCTAACTCAGCTAGGAGAGTACCTCCTCCGTGGACAGACCAGGCACTCCCAAAATCCCACAGAGGCCCCACCAACCAGACTGTCCTACCAGGAGAGCATGTCGTCCTAAAAACTCGTAACCCAGCAAGACTTAAACCAAAGTGGGAAGGTCCCTTTCGAGTTCTCACAACCCCCACTGCAGCCAGACTCTCAGGACCTATCTCTTGGTATCATCTTTCCCGATTAAAAAGAGCTCCCAAAGCACCCACTGAGCTGCCAACTGCCGTCCTCCGCCCATCCCCAAAGACTCACCAGCGGTAACTCCATGTATCACCACTGTCCCTGCCTCAGGTGCCAAGGCCTCGTGACGAGGAACAGCCTGCCCACAAAGCATGCTAAATATTAGAAATCTTCCCCGTCTCCCATTTCCACACGAACATAAAGTCCTAGCTCACCTATTCATTGCTCATTTGCACTGACAATTTCATGAGCCATGTGACGCTGTCAGCTGCCTCAGAGGCCCTCCAGAAGACGCCAAGTCCCTGTACAGCCCCTACCAACTCCTTCCCCGAGATACAGAATCCCATTCCTCCTCAAGGTTCTATTTTAATAGTGACCCACTGCCTCCGCTCCCTTCTCACCTCTACAAGACCCACAGGCGCTCTGGATCTCACTCACTCCTTGTTACTGAGGCTCCCCCGCTCTCTGCGTCTCACTCGCTCCCCGTCACTGGGGCTCCCCCGCTCTCTGCGTCTCACTCGCTCCCCGTCACTGAGGCTCCCCCGGTCTCTGGGTCTCTCTCGCTCCCCGTCACTGGGGCTCCCCCGCTCTTTGCGTCACTGGGGCTCGCCCGCTCTGTGGGTCTCAGTCGCTCCCCCTCACTGGGTCTCCCCCGCTCTCTGGGTCTCTTTCGCTCCCCGTCACTGGGGATCCCACGCTCTCTGGGTCTCTTTCGCTCCCCGTCACTGGGGCTCCCACGCTCTCTGGGTCTCTTTCGCTCCCCGTCACTGGGGCTCCCACGCTCTCTGGGTCTCTTTCGCTCCCCGTCACTGGGGCTCCCACGCTCTCTGGGTCTCTTTCGCTCCCCGTCACTGGGGCTCCCACGCTCTCTGGGTCTCTTTCGCTCCCCGTCACTGGGGCTCCCCGGCTCTCTGGGTCTCACTCGCTCCCCGTCACTGGGGCTCCCCGGCTCTCTGGGTCTCACTCGCTCCCAGTCACTGGGGATCCCACGCTCTCTGGGTCTCTTTCGCTCCCCGTCACTGGGGATCCCACGCTCTCTGGGTCTCTTTCGCTCCCCGTCACTGGGGCTCCCCGGCTCTCTGGGTCTCACTCGCTCCCCGTCACTGGGGCTCCCCGGCTCTCTGGGTCTCACTCGCTCCCAGTCACTGGGGATCCCACGCTCTCTGGGTCTCTTTCGCTCCCCGTCACTGGGGCTCCCACGCTCTCTGGGTCTCTTTCGCTCCCCGTCACTGGGGCTCCCACGCTCTCTGGGTCTCTTTCGCTCCCCGTCACTGGGGCTCCCACGCTCTCTGGGTCTCTTTCGCTCCCCGTCACTGGGGCTCCCACGCTCTCTGGGTCTCTTTCGCTCCCCGTCACTGGGGCTCCCACGCTCTCTGGGTCTCTTTCGCTCCCCGTCACTGGGGCTCCCACGCTCTCTGGGTCTCTTTCGCTCCCCGTCACTGGGGCTCCCACGCTCTCTGGGTCTCTTTCGCTCCCCGTCACTGGGGCTCCCCGGCTCTCTGGGTCTCACTCGCTCCCCGTCACTGGGGCTCCCCGGCTCTCTGGGTCTCACTCGCTCCCAGTCACTGGGGATCCCACGCTCTCTGGGTCTCTTTCGCTCCCCGTCACTGGGGATCCCACGCTCTCTGGGTCTCTTTCGCTCCCCGTCACTGGGGCTCCCCGGCTCTCTGGGTCTCACTCGCTCCCCGTCACTGGGGCTCCCACGCTCTCTGGGTCTCTTTCGCTCCCCGTCACTGGGGCTCCCCGGCTCTCTGGGTCTCTTTCGCTCCCCGTCACTGGGGCTCCCACGCTCTCTGGGTCTCTTTCGCTCCCCGTCACTGGGGCTCCCCGGCTCTCTGGGTCTCACTCGCTCCCCGTCACTGGGGCTCCCCGGCTCTCTGGGTCTCACTCGCTCCCAGTCACTGGGGCTCCCACGCTCTCTGGGTCTCTTTCGCTCCCCGTCACTGGGGCTCCCACGCTCTCTGGGTCTCTTTCGCTCCCCGTCACTGGGGCTCCCCGGCTCTCTGGGTCTCACTCGCTCCCCGTCACTGGGGCTCCCCGGCTCTCTGGGTCTCACTCGCTCCCAGTCACTGGGGATCCCACGCTCTCTGGGTCTCTTTCGCTCCCCGTCACTGGGGATCCCACGCTCTCTGGGTCTCTTTCGCTCCCCGTCACTGGGGCTCCCCGGCTCTCTGGGTCTCACTCGCTCCCCGTCACTGGGGCTCCCACGCTCTCTGGGTCTCTTTCGCTCCCCGTCACTGGGGCTCCCCGGCTCTCTGGGTCTCACTCGCTCCCCGTCACTGGGGATCCCACGCTCTCTGGGTCTCTTTCGCTCCCCGTCACTGGGGCTCCCCGGCTCTCTGGGTCTCACTCGCTCCCCGTCACTGGGGCTCCCACGCTCTCTGGGTCTCTTTCGCTCCCAGTCACTGGGGATCCCACGCTCTCTGGGTCTCTTTCGCTCCCCGTCACTGGGGCTCCCACGCTCTCTGGGTCTCTTTCGCTCCCCGTGACTGGGGCTCCCCGGCTCTCTGGGTCTCACTCGCTCCCCGTCACTGGGGCTCCCACGCTCTCTGGGTCTCTTTCGCTCCCCGTCACTGGGGCTCCCCGGCTCTCTGGGTCTCACTCGCTCCCCGTCACTGGGGCTCCCCCGCTCTCTGGGTCTCTCTCGCTCCCCGTCACTGGGGCTCCAATGCTCTCTGGGTCTCTCTCGCTCCCCGTCACTGGGGCTCCCCCGCTCTCTGGGTCATTCTCGCTCCCCGTCACTGGGGCTCCCCCGCTCTGTGGGTCTCTCTCGCTCCCCGTCACTGGGGCTCCCCCGCTCTGTGGGTCTCTCTCGCTCCCCGTCACTGGGGCTCCCCCGCTCTCTGGGTCTCTCTCGCTCCCCGTCACTGGGGCTCCCCCGCTCTCTGGGTCTCTCTCGCTCCCCGTCACTGGGGCTCCCCCGCTCTCTGGGTCTCTCTCGCTCCCCGTCACTGGGGCTCCAATGCTCTCTGGGTCTCTCTCGCTCCCCGTCACTGGGGCTCCCCCGCTCTCTGGGTCATTCTCGCTCCCCGTCACTGGGGCTCCCCCGCTCTGTGGGTCTCTCTCGCTCCCCGTCACTGGGGCTCCCCCGCTCTGTGGGTCTCTCTCGCTCCCCGTCACTGGGGCTCCCCGGCTCTCTGGGTCTCACTCGCTCCCCGTCACTGGGGCTCCAATGATCTCTGGGTCTCTCTCGCTCCCCGTCACTGGGGCTCCCCCGCTCTGTGGGTCTCTCTCGCTCCCCGTCACTGGGGCTCCCCCGCTCTCTGCGTCTCACCCGCTCCCCGTCACTGGGGCTCCCACGCTCTCTGCGTTTCTCTCCCTCCCCGTCACTGGGGCTCCCCCGCTCTCTGCGTCTCACTCGCTCCCCGTCACTGGGGCTCCCCCGCTTTGTGGGTCTCACTCGCTCCTCGTCACTGGGGCTCCCCCGCTCTCTGGGTCATTCTCTCTGGGTCTCTCTCGCTCCCCGTCACTGGGGCTCCCCCGCTCTGTGGGTCTCTCTCGCTCCCCGTCACTGGGGCTCCCCGGCTCTCTGGGTCTCACTCGCTCCCCGTCACTGGGGCTCCCCCGCTCTCTGGGTCTCTCTCGCTCCCCGGGTCTCTCTCGCTCCCCGTCACTGGGGCTCCCCCGCTCTGTGGGTCTCTCTCGCTCCCCGTCACGGGGGCTCCCCCCCGTCTCTGGGTCTCTCCCCCTCCCCGTCACTGGGGCTCCCCCGCTCTCTGGGTCTCTCTCGCTCCCCGTCACTGGGGCTGCCCCGCTCTCTGGGTCTCTCTCCCTCCCCGTCACTGGGGCTCCCACGCTCTCTGGGTCTCTTTCGCTCCCCGTCACTGGGGCTCCCCCCGTCTCTGGGTCTCTCCCCCTCCCCCTCACTGGGGCTCCCCCGCTCTCTGCGTTTCTCTCCCTCCCCGTCACTGGGGCTCCCCCGCTCTCTGCGTCTCACTCGCTCCCCGTCACTGGGGCTCACCCGCTCTCTGTGTCTCACTCGCTCCCCGTCACTGCGGCTCCCCGTCACTGGGGCTCCCCCGCTCTCTGGGTCTCTCTCGCTCCCCGTCACTGGGGCTCCCACGCTCTCTGGGTCTCTCTCGCTCCCCGTCACTGGGGCTCCCCCGCTCTCTGGGTCTCTCTCGCTCCCCGTCACTGGGGCTCCCCCGCTCTCTGGGTCTCTCTCGCTCCCCGTCACTGGGGCTCCAATGCTCTCTGGGTCTCTCTCGCTCCCCGTCACTGGGGCTCCCCCGCTCTCTGGGTCATTCTCGCTCCCCGTCACTGGGGCTCCCCCGCTCTGTGGGTCTCTCTCGCTCCCCGTCACTGGGGCTCCCCCGCTCTGTGGGTCTCTCTCGCTCCCCGTCACTGGGGCTCCCCGGCTCTCTGGGTCTCACTCGCTCCCCGTCACTGGGGCTCCAATGATCTCTGGGTCTCTCTCGCTCCCCGTCACTGGGGCTCCCCCGCTCTGTGGGTCTCTCTCGCTCCCCGTCACTGGGGCTCCCCCGCTCTCTGCGTCTCACCCGCTCCCCGTCACTGGGGCTCCCACGCTCTCTGCGTTTCTCTCCCTCCCCGTCACTGGGGCTCCCCCGCTCTCTGCGTCTCACTCGCTCCCCGTCACTGGGGCTCCCCCGCTTTGTGGGTCTCACTCGCTCCTCGTCACTGGGGCTCCCCCGCTCTCTGGGTCATTCTCTCTGGGTCTCTCTCGCTCCCCGTCACTGGGGCTCCCCCGCTCTGTGGGTCTCTCTCGCTCCCCGTCACTGGGGCTCCCCGGCTCTCTGGGTCTCACTCGCTCCCCGTCACTGGGGCTCCCCCGCTCTCTGGGTCTCTCTCGCTCCCCGGGTCTCTCTCGCTCCCCGTCACTGGGGCTCCCCCGCTCTGTGGGTCTCTCTCGCTCCCCGTCACGGGGGCTCCCCCCCGTCTCTGGGTCTCTCCCCCTCCCCGTCACTGGGGCTCCCCCGCTCTCTGGGTCTCTCTCGCTCCCCGTCACTGGGGCTGCCCCGCTCTCTGGGTCTCTCTCCCTCCCCGTCACTGGGGCTCCCACGCTCTCTGGGTCTCTTTCGCTCCCCGTCACTGGGGCTCCCCCCGTCTCTGGGTCTCTCCCCCTCCCCCTCACTGGGGCTCCCCCGCTCTCTGCGTTTCTCTCCCTCCCCGTCACTGGGGCTCCCCCGCTCTCTGCGTCTCACTCGCTCCCCGTCACTGGGGCTCACCCGCTCTCTGTGTCTCACTCGCTCCCCGTCACTGCGGCTCCCCGTCACTGGGGCTCCCCCGCTCTCTGGGTCTCTCTCGCTCCCCGTCACTGGGGCTCCCACGCTCTCTGGGTCTCTCTCGCTCCCCGTCACTGGGGCTCCCCCGCTCTCTGCGTCTCATTCGCTCCCCGTCACTGGGACTCCCCTGCTCTCTGGGTCCCTCTCGCTCCACGTCATTGGGGCTCCCCCGCGCTCTGGGTGTCTCTCGCTCCCCGTCACTGAAGCTCCCATGCTCTTCACTTGCTTCCCGTTGCTGCGTTTCCCTTTCCTCTGCTGCCTACTCAGCCCTCCCAGTTTCTCAGCCCTGGGATCATATGTTCATCTGCTTTTCATACACTATCCAAAAAGGGTCTGCCTCTGTAGACAGAGTCCTCGTCCTCACTGGAGACGATCCCACTGCCCTGCTAACAGAGCTACCAAACTCCACATACACTGCCGACTACAACCACACAGAACTCCCTCACCCCGCCCTCCAAGGTCCCATGCTTATGTGCCGCCTCTTGGAACGGACACATACGTGCACGCACCATCCCTCCCTCTGCCTGTGGCTCAGCTCAGACCATCTCTCATCCTCTTTCCCACACCTCACTCTGAGTAAATTATTCAGTGACCCCTGAAGCCAACGGCCACTTTACCCAGCCCCTCCGCATGACCTCCCCTCCTGCCCCTCAGACATGGAAGCCCCTTCCCCAGACAGGAGTTCTCAAAGGGCTCGCTCTCCTCCTCACTCTGGGTTGCTGAAGCTGAACCGAGTCCCTCCAAACAAGCAACCTACACGCCCCAACACCTATTCTCAACGCACTTGTCTGTTTGCATTAACACCGCAGGCATCTTCTTCCTCTGCGGATCCACAGCCTGCTTCTGTCTCCCTACCCACTGGACAGGTGCTGGTCGACCTTACCCGCAACATTAACCTTGTCGAACTGAGAACAACTCCCTGTCCCTGCTACACTACACATCCGCCCAAAAAGAGCAATACAGTTCATTCCCTTATTAGCAGCCCTCAGAGTCACAACTAGTCGGGTTAGGAGCAGGAAGCCTAGAAACCTCATTATCATATTTCCCGTCACTCTCCTGAGACTTCCAATCATCACTAGAAGAAATAGCAGACTCCATCACTCACCTCCAGAACCAATTAGACTGTTCAGTGGCAGTCACCCTACAAAACCACAGAGGCCCAGAACTCTTCACTGTTGCAAAAGGAGGTCTGTGCCTCTTTCTAAATGAACAATGCTGTTTCTACGTCCATAAATCTGGGTTAGTATGAGATGCTGTCAAAAAGCTGAAAGACCAGCCAGGCATGGTGGCTCATGCCTGTAATCCCATCATTTTGGGAGGCCGAGGCGGGTGGATCACCTGAGGTCAGGAGTTCTAGACCAGCCTGACCAACATGGAGAAACCCCGTCTCTACTAAAAATATAAAACTTAGCTGGGCATGGTGGCGCATGCCTGTAATCCCAACTACTCAGGGAGGCTGAGGCAGGAGAATTGCTTGAACCCAGGAGGCAGAGGTTGCGGTGAACCGAGATCACACGGTTGCACTCCAGCCTGGGTAACAAGAGCGAAACTCCATCTTCAAAGAAAAAAGCTGAAAGACGGAGCACAAAAACTTAAGGACAGTCAGTTCACCTGGCCCCAGCGGTTCTGTGACCCCTGGGCACCCTGGCTACCGCCCCTCCTAGGTCCTGCCATAACCCTTTCCTCCTTCTAACAATTGGCCCCTGCCTCTTACAACTCCTCACCCACTTTTTACAGGACTGCATTAAAGCTTTCACGCATGGAACAATACAAGATATGACGCTGTCCAAGAATGCCGACATCTCCAGGAATGACAATCCTACTATCTAGCCCCCCCCACAGTCTCCCCTGTCCAACAAGAAGCAGCCAGATGACAACGGCGCCCCTCTTCTATTACCTATTAACAGGCAGGAATGTTAGGGACAAGCTGCCTCAGAAAACCGCCTCCGCATAACTGACCCCCCACACTGAGATTGCTCTGCAGCTGCATTCCTGAACTCCCATCTGGGTGCCACACCAAGGCTGCCAGTCATGCTGTGATTAAGCAAAGCCCGATTCCAGCCATCTGGGCAGCTCGTGGGAGCACAGGGAGAACAAATGTTTGTTACACATACTTGTAAATTTCTGTTTTTTAAAAACTGCCGGTACAAAGGTCACATGATGATGTAAGCCTGTCACAAGCCGACAAGCTATGTCTGTGCTTGTTACAAGCTGATAGATTATCTCAGTCCTGAAACTCTTTAGGCCCCTCTCACCGTATAGGGACCCCACCCCTTTTGTAAGCTCGGAGCTGCCTCCTCTGATGGTTACAAAGCAGCCCAGCAGGTTAATAAAAGGACGTGTGATTTTGGGTCCGCACATCCTTTCTCTCAGCTAACCTTACAGAATTTATGCTGTACTGAAAGTTCATGATATCACCTGGGTCACTCTTGCCATATCCAATGATACAAGAGGCAGAAAGAAATAGAAATTATGTAGGCAGATAGTAAGAGCAAAGAAGTCCTCAGCAGAGCTCTCCTTCCAAGGAAAAGCTGCCCAAAAAAGTCCTCAGCAGAGCTCTACTTCCAAGAAAAAGCTGCCCAAAGAAGCCCCGCAGCAGAGCTTTCCTTCTAACAAAAATCTGCCCAGAAAATCATTTTGTTCTAACGAAGCAGCCTGAAAAATCAATCTGCAAACATACAAGCAAGCTGGAAGCTCGTTTGGGGGAGTGTCGGCAGCTGTGCCAACAGAAAAGGGGCTACGTCAGGGGCCAGGCGTGTCCACCATGGAAGCTCCGTCCTCCCCTTTATTGTTAGCACGTGTACACTAAGAAATGGGCAACACGACACAACTCAAAGAACCCACCTGCATAACCAAAGACTACGGAGGGGGCTGCCAGAAATTCATGCCCTATGCAATGGCACATCTGGTCCTACCCAGTTTTTTAAACCCCATGTAGATTAAGACACTGCCTCCCCACCAGCTCATCTATAAAACACCCAGCATTTCACCACAGATGTGCAAACCATTTTCCCAGGACCCCTCTCTGTAGCAGAGAGCTGTTGTCTTTATTTCAACTATTGAACTTCTGCTCTTTTTTTTTTTTTTTTTTTTTTTTGGGAGACGGAGTTTCGCTCGTTACCCAGGCTGGAGTGCAATGGCACGATCTCGGCTCACCGCAACCTCCGCCTCCTGGGTTCAAGCAATTCTCCTGCCTCAGCCTCCAGAGTAGCTGGGATTACAGGCACACGCCACCATGCCCAGCTAATTTTTGTATTTTTAGTAGAGACGGGGTCTCACCATGTTGACCAGGATGGTCTCGATTTCTTGACCTCATGACCCACCCGCCTCGGCCTCCCAAAGTGCTGGCATTACAGGCGTGAGCCACAGCACGTGGCCAAACTTCTGCTCTTAACCTCACACTTGGGTGTCCACGTTCTTGATCTCCATGGCTATGAGGCAAGGAACCTCAGTTATTACCCCAGACAATGAGGCTGCTTCAAAACTAAGCCAAAGTCAAGAGGCCAGATGGAAAATGAACTCAGGACACGAACACTGCTTCAAGATACAATTCTCTGAAGCATGGCTGCTGAAACTTTCTGTTGTAACCTGAAACCAGATTTTTCTTCTTTTAGACAGAATCTCACTCTGTTGCCCAGGCTGGATTGCAGTGGGTCAGTCTCAGCTCACTGCAACCTCTGCCTCCCAGGTTCAAGTGATTCTCCTGCCTCAGCTTCTGAAGTAGCTGGGATTATGATGGCTCCCCTCAACCCCACAAAGTACTGGGATTACAGGCGTGAACCACTGCACCTGGTCCAGTTTTTTTTTCTTACAGCAGCTAAAATAAATCACCTGGGGCTTTAAAAATAGTTTGTGAACCAAATATCCGAGACAGGTCTCAATCAGTTTAGAAAGTTTATCTTGCCGGGCGTGGTGGCTCACGCCTGTAATCCAAGCACTTTGGAGGCCAAGGCGGGCAGATCACCTGAGGTTGGGAGTTCAAGACCAGCCTGACCAACATGGTGAAACCCCGTCTTTAATATTATTAATTAATTAATTTATTTATTTTTTGAGACAGAGTTTCGCTCTTGTTCCCCAGGCTGAAGTGCAATGGCGCGATCTCAGCTCACCGCAACCTCCGCCTCCTGGGTTCAAGCAATTCTCCTGCCTCAGCCTCCCGAGTAGCTGGAACTACAGGCGCGTGCCACCATGCCCAGCTAATTTTTTGTATTTTTAGTAGAGACGGGGTTTCACCTTGTTGACCAGGATGGTCTCCATCTCTTGACCTCATGATCCACCCGCCTCGGCCTCCCAAAGTGCTGGGATTATAGGTATGAGCCACCGCGCCCGGCCCCCTGTCTTAAATATTAAAAAAAAAAAAAAGTTTATCTTACCCAGTTTAAGATCATGCCCATGACACAGCCTCAGGAGGTCCTGATAGCAGGTGCTCAATATGCCCTAGGTATAGCTTGCTTTTATACATTTTAGGGAGACATGACAAATAAGTGTAAGATATACACTGGTAGGCGCGGTGGCTCATGCCTGTAATCCTAGCACTTTAGGAGGCCGAGGTGGGTGGATCACCTGGGGTCAGGAGTTCAAGATCAGCCTGGCCATCATGGTGAAACCCCATCTTTAAAATAAAATAAAAAATAGGCCGGGCGCAGTGGCTCATGCCTGTAATCCCAGCACTTTGGGAGGCCGAGGCGGGTGGATCACGAGGTCAAGAGATCGAGACCATCCTGGTCAACATGGTGAAACCCCGTCTCTAGTAAAAATACAAAAAATTAGCTGGGCATGGTGGCGCGTGCCTGTAATCCCAGCTACTCAAGAGGCTGGGGCAGGAGAATTGCTTGAACCCGGGAGGCGGAGGTTGTGGTGAGCCGAGATCGCGCCATTGCACTCCAGCCTGAGTAACAAGAGCGAAACTCCGTCTCAAAAAATAAATAAATAGGCCGGGCGCAGTGGCTCACACCTGTAATCCCAGCACTTTGGGAGGCCGAGGCGGGTGGATCACGAGGTCAAGAGATCGAGACCATCCTGGTCAACGTGGTGAAACCCCGTCTCTACTAAAAATACAAAAAATTAGCCGGGCATGGTGGCGCGCGCCTGTAGTCCCAGCTACTCAGGAGGCTGAGGTAGGAGAATTGCCTGAACCCAGGAGGCGGAGGTTGCGGTGAGCCCAGATGGCGCCATTGCACTCCAGCCTGGGTAACAAGAGCGAAACTCCGTCTCAAAAAAAAAAAAAAAATTAAATAAATAAATAAAAATAAAAATAAATAAATAAAAAATAAAAAGATATACACTGGTTCAGTCTGGAAAGGAGGGACAACTGAAAGCGGAAGGGGGGCCTCCAGGACATAGGTAGATAAAAGACAAACGGTTGCATTCTTTTGAGTCTCTGATTAGCCTTTTGTACTTCGAGTAATTTTGTGTTCATGTATTTTATTTTATTTTGAGACAGGAGTTACCTAGCTACTCGGGAGGCGTGCAGGAGAATCACTTGAACCTGGCAGAATCACTTGAACCTGGGAGACAGAGGTTGCGGTGAGCTGAGATCGGGCCATTGCACTCCAGGATGTGACTGGGGAGAACTCTACCCATTCTGGTGATCAGAAGTGAGGCATTCTGTGCTCAGTGGCATGTGAGAGTAGAAAAGGCACTTTTGTTTTTTCGTATTTCTTTTTTTTTGGCAAGGAGACAGAGTCTTGCTCTGTTGGCCAGGCTGGAATGCAGTTTTTTTTTTTTTCCTTTTTGCATTTTTACAATTTTATTTTTAGTAGAAATAATTTTTTTTTTTTTTTTTTGAGACGGAGTTTCGCTCTCGTTACCCAGGCTGGAGTGCAATGGCGCAATCTCGGCTCACCGCAACCTCCGCCTCCTGGGTTCAGGCAATTCTCCTGCCTCAGCTTCCTGAGTAGCTGGGATTACAGGCACGCGCCACCATGCCCAGCTAATTTTTTTGTATTAGTAGAGACGGGGTTTCACAATGTTGACCAGGATGGTCTCGATCTCTTGACCTCGTGATCCACCCGCCTCGGCCTCCCAAAGTGCTGGGATTACAGGCTTGAGCCACCGTGCCCGGCTAGGAATTCTTCTCTTAACTTTGCTATTTGCAAAGGACTGTATGCTGTCACCCCTAAAACTAGGTCTACACCTCACAAGCTATTTATGTTGCTTTCTGTCTAATCATACTTCTAATTGCCCTTCTCAGCTATATTCATTTATTTTTGAGACGGAGTTTAGCTCTTGTTACCCAGGCTGGAGTGCAATGGCACGATCTCAGATCACCGCAACCTCTGCCTCTCGAGTCCAAGCGATTTTCCTGCCTCGGCCTTCTAAATAGCTGGAACTACAGGTGTGTGCCACCACGCTCAGCTAATTTTGTATTTTTAGTGGAGACAGGGTTTCATCATGTTGGTCCAGCCGGTCTCGAACTCCTGACCTCAGCTGAGCCACCTACCTAGGCCTCTCAAAGTGTTGGGATTACAGGCGTGAGATACACCACCTGGCTCCTCTCCTGCTTGCTTGCTTTCTTTCTTCATTTCCACTTTTGCTGTCTCTTGGCAAATCCCTCACCTATCCTCTACTTTGCCATCTGTTATGGGTCTTTCTCATTCTTCTTTTCTCTGTCTCAGGTTTTCTCCTGCCTTCTCTGTCTCCTGATCCCTTTGGCCCACACAATCACAGGAGTGTTTGGAGTAGGACGCCTGCATCCTGGAGGAGCGCATTTTCCAGGGACTGGAGCTGGGCAGGCAAGAACAGCCCGTGTCACAGGACAGGCCCCGGGCACCTCCCTAACGCGAGGTCAGGGGATGCAGTCACTGTGGAGGGGAGACCTGGGGAGCAGCAGGGCCCGGCATGAGGAGGGAGGTGTGGGGGCCAAGGCGCCTTAAGACAAGGGTGAGGTCTGCAGGACCCCAGGACCAGGCAGAGGGCCGCAGCGCTGCGCTCCACGGGCCGACGAGGGCGAGGGTGGTAGGTACCCAGGGGGAGAATCCACCTCTCGGGTGAGAACTTCAAAAAGCGCGGGGCGGGAGGAGTCAGAAAAAAGTTTTGAGCAGGAAAACTACACAACAGGAAGTCTATAAAGTGTCCTATAGCAGAAAGACTGGGAACAGGACCAGCCTCATCGCGACTTTCAACCCAAAAAGAAGCGACCCCCGGACTCTCACGGCGACGTCTCAATTTGCTCTGGGTGAAAATACGCGCGACAATTTTCAGGTCTGTGGGGACCCCACGTCCCAGGTACAGAAGCGCCAGGGGACCTGGGAATGGCAGACTTAATACAAGACAGAGTGAAACTTACCCGCTACGGTGGGACCTTCACTTCGCGCGACCCGCTTCCGAGTTTGCGTATATCTGCCGGCAGGAAGGAAGCCAGGCCTGGGCTGGGGCGAGACCCTCGAGGGGTGGGCGTGACCAGGGCGAGATCCTCGAGGGGGTGAGCGGGGCCTGGGCGAGACACTCAGGGTGGGCGGAGCCTGGGCGAGACACTCGAGGGGTGGGCGTGACCAGGGCGAGATCCTCGAGGGGGTGAGCGGGGCCTGGGCGAGACACTCAGGGTGGGCGGAGCCTGGGCGAGACCCTCGAGGGGTGGGCGTGACCAGGGAGAGATCCTCGAGGGGTGGGCGGGGCCTGGGCGAGACCCTCGAGGGGGTGGGCGGGGCCTGGGCGAGACTCGAGGGGGTGGGCGGAGCCTGGGCGAGACCCTCGAGGGGTGGGCGGGGCCTGGGCGAGGTAGGGACGGGGCGCGAGGCGGAGAGACCTCGCCCTTTAGCGCCGGCAGAGGTGGGGAGCCGGGACCTGTACATCTCTCAGCCTGGCTCCCAGAGCCTCTTTTTCAGGTTTTGGTGGCGAAACCGACCAGGAAGGCTAAGGCATAATTCAAAAGCCGTGGAATTGTTTTTTTGACAATTCCTGGAAGCAGCAAAGTAACACTCCCTCCCGCAGGGCTTTCTTCCTCGTCTGTCTCTCTCAAACTTTTTTAAAAACAAAATTTCTGATGGTGTGACATAGGGATCCAACAATATTCTTTTCCATGTGGATATCCAGTTAGTTGTTTCAGCACATTTGTGGAAGAGATTTACTACTTTCTCTTTTGTATTTTTTTGTTTTCCCTTTTTTTTTTTTTTTTGGTGAGATAAAAGTATTTCTCTATCTCCCAGGCTGAAGTACAGTGGTGAGATCTCAGTTCGCTGCAGCCTCTGCCTCCTGGGCTGAAGCAATTCTCCTCCCTCAGCGTCCGGAGTAGCTGGCATTCAGGCCTTCACCACCATGGCCGGCTAATTTTTGTATTTTTGGTAGAGAAAGAGTTTCACCATGTTGGCCAGGCTGGTCTTGAACTTCTGACTTCAACTGACCCACCTGCTTTGGCCTCCCAAAATACTGGGCTTACAGTCCTGAGCCACAGTGTCTGGCCCAAGAAACACTCTTTATTTCACTTTGTAAATGTTGAGAAAATATAATCGAAAACAAACAAACAAAAAATCTTTCCCCAAATGAGAAATCATCTCCACTACAATAAGAAAGAAATAAAAACCATTTTATTAATAAATAAGCCTGGCCGGGCGCGGTGGCTCACGCCTATAATCCCAGCACTTTGGGAGGCCAAGGCAGGTGGATCACGAGGTCAAGAGATCGAGACCATCCTGGTCAACATGGTGAAACCCCGTCTCTACTAAAAATACAAAAAAAAATTAGCTGGGCATGGTGGCGCGTGCCTGTAATCCCAGCTACTCAGGAGGCTGAGGCAGGAGAATTGTTTGAACCCAGGAGGCGGAGGTTGCAGTGAGCCGAGATCGCGCCATTGCACTCCAGCCTGGGTAACAAGAGCGAAACTCCGACTCAAACAAACAAACAAACAAATAAACAAATAAATAAATAAGCCTTAGACCAGAATGTGATGGGAAATAGAGGCAAACAGCTAAGAGATTGAAAAGAGATGCCAGATGCAGTGGCTTATGCCTGTAATCCCAGCACTTTGGGAGACCAAGGCAGGCAGATCACCTGAGGTCGTGAGGTCGAACCAGCCTGACCAACAAGGAGAAACTCCGTCTCTATAAAAACACAAAATTAGCTGGTTGTGGTGGCGCATGGCTGTGATCCCAGCTACTCAGGAGGCTGAGAGAAGAGAATCGGTTGAACCAGGGAGGCAGAGGTTGCAGTAAGCTGAGATCCCTCTACTGCACTCCAGCCTGGGCAACAAGAGCAAAACTTCCTCTCAAAAAAAAATAAATAAATAAAAATAAAAATAAAGTGAGAGAAAGAAACTTCACTGTTCTTTACAACCAATTAACTACATGTTTTCAAGGACAAACACTAATCAGTCCTCAGGTAAGAGGACTTGACAACAGCCTTGGTCAAACATGTTCATCCTGGCTCCACTTGGTAATGGATAGAAGTGACCATCCGTGTTGGCTCATTAGCTTCATCCAGACAAAGGGGGACAAATTTTAACCCACGTCTTTTTGAAAAGTGTGAGTTTCACAACATAGCGACAGGCACCCTCTCTGGTCAGCAGTAAATAATAAAATTTAGAAGATATGATTAAGTATAGAGTTTATGTGAACACTAAGCTTGAGGATAGCCACCTGGAAACATCAACTCCAAATGAATGGGATCGGCGTTCCATGGTAGAGACATTAAGGTCTCATAGAAAAAGACAGAGAAGCTTCAGCAGAATCACCACATTTTCCATTTTCCGTAGGTTGCGGCAACGTGATTGGTTACACATTGATACACTTCAAGGAAGGTTAGTATATCACTCCATAAGAAGGAACAGTGATCTGAGAAGTTCTCATCTCTGGGACTGTTGAGTCTTCCTAAATATTTACAGGAAAACTCTTAGAAGTTGTGCCTGCATATCACTGCACTCAGGTTGCATGAGCACATTCCTCTCAAGGCTCAGAATTATTTAAAGTTCCATAGCTTTAAAGTGGAGTTATTTGATGATTGAATTATTTAATTTCCTACTGAGATATAGTACTATCTCCCTTGTTTGCCTTCCAAAGAGCACTCCTAAGTCCATCAGAATTATGTCCCTGTGTCATTAAGCTGAAAAATAATGTAGTTAGTTTGTTAAAAATACCACTTCAGACTGGCCACAGTAGCTCTCGCCTGTAATCCGAGCACTTTGGGAGGCCGAGGTGGGCGGATCACCTGAGGTCGGGAGTTTGAGACCGGCCTGACCAACATGGAGAAACCCCATCTCTACTAAAAATCCAAAATGAGCCGAACGTGGTGGTGCATGCCTGTAATCCCAGCTACCCAGGAGGCTAAAGCAGGAGAATTGGTTGAACCCGAGAAACAGAGGTTACAGCGACCCGAGGTCATGCCATTTATTTGCTTGTTTGTTTGAGACAGGGTCTAGCTCTGTCACACAGGCTACGGTGTGGTGGTTAGATCAGGCCTCACTGCAGCCTCCAGCTCCCTGGTTCAAGTGATCCTCCTACTTCAGCGTCCTGAGTAGCTGGGACCACAGGTGTGCACCACCACACTTGGCTGATTTTTTTGATTTTTAGTAGAGACAAGGTCTTACTTTGTTGCCCAGGCTGATCTCGAACTCCCTGGCTCAAGCAATCCTCCCGCCTCCACCTCTCAAAGTGCTGGGATCACAGGTGCGAGCCACCGCTCTGAGCCCTGACTTTATTTCCATGAAATACGAGATTGTCCTTTGCCTCCTGTGTGTAATGGGCAGTTTTGCATGTCATCTTTCAGTTTCCATTATCCACTCAAACAAGTCAGGACCTTGCTTAGTTTAATAAGCCGTTTTAATTATCAGTCCCCGCTGCAATCAGCGCCCCACTCCACCCCTTTACCGAGCTCCCTTCCGCTCTCCTCTGATCTGAGGGGAGCTCGCTCGGCCTGCAGGACACGCGACTCGACCCGCTCAAAGAAGACGCTTTGCATGCAAACCATTTTCAACTTAAGAGTAGAAACGATTCTGCGTTCAATATAGGTGGCCCACTACAATGTTGTTCATTTATTTTGAGATGAAGTCTCGCTCTGTCACTCAGGCTGGAGTGCAGTGGTGCAATCTCGGCTCACTGCAACCTCAGCCTCCTGGGTTCAAGCGATTCTCCTTGCCTCAGCCTCCCGAGTAGCTGGGATTACAGGCACCCGCCAGTACACTAGGCTAAGGTTTGTATTTTTAGTAGAAACGGGGTTTCACTATCTTGGTCAGACTAGTCTTGAACTCTTGACCTCCTGATCCACCCGGCTGGGCCCCCGAAAGTGCTGGGATTACAGGTGTGAGCCACTGCACCCTGCCAACAATGTTATTTTACCTTCGATTGTTTGAAATACTAACTTGAAACGGACAGGAAGCATCCCTATGATATTACGGGTAATATTCCGGCACATCAGAAACAATCCACCAATCAGTACACGGAGGATGCAGACCTGGAGGGCAAGAGGATGGCAGCGGGAGGCTTTCTGGCCCCAACTGAGGATAGAACCCGGACCCTCCCGCTTTAGAACAACACCCCTTCCAGACCCCGCCCCTAAGATGACGCTAATCCTCTGGCCTCACCTTTTTTCACTGCTTGGCCAGGCTGCCAGCCAGCCTCCTCCTTCTTGCCTCGCCTCAGTCCTCGCCCAACTCTCTAACCAGGCTTCCAGAGGCCTCCACCCTCTCACTCAGCCCCAGCACCTTTTCACACCCCGCCCCTCAGGGACCGTTTTCCTCTCCAACCGGGTCCCCACCACCGTCCAGAGGGCCCGCCCACGGTTGCTCTGCCGGCAGCGCCCGAGGCTGACTCAAGTGAGAGCTGCTTTTTTCTCTTTCTGCTTCCAACCTGCCTTTTGCAGCACACCAGCCCCGACTACAGCCACACCGGGAATCTGGGTGCTTCGGGATGTTGAAATCCCCAGTCGAGTTTGTGCAGATGTCAGGGAGTCCCAGCATCGCCATAGGAAGCTCTCTGGCCAGGTGGCTCTGCGCTTCTGTATGGTTTTAGACCGTGTCCTCCACCTTTCAAGACCCTGTTGCCCTTTTCAATAATCCCAGTTGGCGGCTGCTGAGCGCCTCACCCTTCATCCACCCATGTTTCCCAGCTGTCAGCCCCTTGGTTCTCATGAGCGGCGACTCCACTGTATCGATCTCTGCTTGGTGTGGTGGATGAGGACTACAAAATTCCTACTTTTATGAGAATTCGATAAATTGTCTGTTTTTGTATAACGTTCAGTCGTTTTGTTGCCTAAAATGGAGTCACAGTCCACACCGCATGTTACAGTTCTTGGATCCTGAGCAGTAACGAATTCAGGTCGAGTGTTCAAGTGCAGTGAGGAGAGTTTATTGAAAGCTACCAGTTACACAGTAGGGCGTCCTCAGAAAGCAGGGGGAACTCCTCTTTACGTAAAAGCTAAGGTATGTCTACCTGCCGGCGGGCTCACAATGTGACAGAACTTAGCATTTGGTTGACTTAAAGTCATCTTTGGCCGGGCGCATGCCTCTTGCCTATAATCTCAGCACTTTGGAAGGCCCAAGCGGGCAGATCACCTGAGGTCAGGAGTTCCAGACCAGCCTGCTATCTGAAAAGCACACATTCTCAAGGGATAGTGGGTCATCTGGACGTTGTGTTTCTGTAGGAGTTTGTCCTTGCAGGTATTATTAAGCTGCTTTCCTGAACCATAAACATCTTATGATTGTGACTGGTGCATGAGCAGGAGAGAATGTCTTGCAAGCCCTAATGGACTTGAACTTTTGCCATCCTAGCTCTCCTGGATTCCTGCTTAACAGTTTATCCCCTCATGCACCACAGAGTCCTAAGCACCATTATGGAAGACACCAGTGTCTTGTAATGTATCTGACAGACTCAGCTTCTGCCCCAATAACATAGCAATAGCAATACTAATATTAGGAAGTTTTATGCATGTATATAATTGATCATTTATTATTTGCAGTTTTAAATTGGCTAAAATTACACAGAATGGGTTTTGATTTTAATCAAATATTTGAAATGTATCTCTGACAAATGGAACCTAATCATACAAGATTGAAGGGCATTTCCCTATGTTGAAATCAAGATTAATTCTTTTTCTGTGAAACTGATGTGGATGGTCTGCCTGCCAAACCGTGAGTCCCTTTCAACATTGAGTTATCCATTTACACACTGTTGATCTCTTTCAGGTATCGTCCCCATAACCTTTTCACAAAGCATCAATGATTTCATCATTCCTCTACATGAACTTCACTGTAAGTATTCTTACTTTTTGTTATTTTTTTTTTTTTGAGACGGAGTTTCGCTCTTGTTACCCAGGTCGGAGTGCAATGGCGCGATCTCGGCTCACCGCAACCTCCGCCTCCGGGGTTCAGGCAATTCTCCTGCCTCAGCCTCCTGAGTAGCTGGGATTACAGGCACGCGCCACCATGCCCAGCTAATTTTTTGTATTTTTAGTAGAGACGGGGTTTCACCATGCTGACCAGGATGGTCTCAATCTCTTGACCTCGTGATCCACCCGCCTCGGCCTCCCAAAGTGCTGGGATTACAGGCGTGAGCCACCGCGCCCAGCCACTTTTTGTTATTTTTTATTTTCAGATGACATTTCACTCTTGTTGCCCATACTGGAATGCAATGGCGTGATCTTGGCTCACAGCAACCCCCTCCTCCTGGGTTCAACTCATTCTCCTGCCTCAGCCTCCTGAGTAGTTGGGATTACAGGCGATCCACCTCACCCAGCCAGTACTTTTTTTTTTCCAAAGACATAGTCTCGTTCTGCTGCCCAGGCTGGAGTGCAGTGGCTCACTGCAACCTCCACCTCCCAGGTCCAAGTGATTCTGATGCCTTAGCATCCCAAGTAGCTGAGATTACAGATGTGCACCACCATGCCACCTAATTTTTGTATTTTTAGTAGAGACAGGATTTCACCATGTTGCCCAGGCTGATCTCAAACTTCTGATCTCAAGTGATCAGCCCGCCTCGGCCTCACGGAATCCTGGGATTACAAGCGCGAGCCACCACACCCGGCCCAGTATTCTTTTTTTAGAGACAGTATCCCCAGTCACCCATGTTGGGGTGCAGTGGCATGATCACAGCTCACTGAAGCCTTGACCTCCCAGGCTCGAGCCATCCTCCCACAGCAGATTCCACAGTAGCTAAGCCTGCAGGCATGTGCCACCATGCCCAGCTAATTTTTGTATTTTTTGTAGAGAAGGGGTTTGCACCATGCTGCCCAGGCTGGTCTTGAGTATCTGGGTTCACGTGACCCACTTGTCTCGGCCTCGAAAGTGCTGGGATTACAGGCCTGAGCCACTGTGTGTGGTCTCATCATAAATTTGATGATTATTCTTGTTTTAATTTTAGCAGAATTCATATTGCTTTGATAGAGTCTCTTTTCAAACTCATGTCTTATCCTTCCAAGTGCTTCAAACTGTTCAGATATGCCTGGTCAGACAGGTTATAACAGATTTGTACCAGTTTATTTTAGTGCAAAAAGTGTCAAATTAATACACAATTTTCTCATAATGCATATTATTTCATGAACCTCTTGAAGACCCGGATTGCAGATATCCCAGTGCCACTTATTTCTGGGATGCAAGGATGGTTCAACATATTCAAGCAAATTTACGTGATATACCACTTGAACAGAATGAAAGCTAAAAACCACATCATCTCAACAGACGGAGAAAAAGCATTTCACAAAACTCAACATCCAATCATCATAGAAATCTTAAACAAAATGGAGAAGAAAATTTACCTCAACAATACAAAGACCATCCATGAAATGACCACAGCTGAAATAACCAGTCAGGGAAAAGGAAATGCTTTTCCCGTAGGATCTCACGTGATGCAAGAATGCTCTCACCCCTTCTATTCAACAAATACTGGCTGTCCTAGCCAGAGCAATTAAAAAAACAAAACTCATCCAAATCAGGAAGAAAAAAGTAAAATTATATTTCTTTGTAGATGACATACTCTTCTGTGTGAAAAATCACAAAGAGTCAACCAAAATACTACTGGAACTAATAAACACATTCAGTGTATTCGCAGAAAAAAATATCAGCATTAAAAATTAGCTGAATTTCCATAAATTAACAATAAACAATTTTAAAAGAAAAATAAAAAACACACCCATTTCCCACAGGACATAAAGTAAGAAATACTTAGGAATAAATGTAAAAAGATGAGAAGTTTGTACCTTGAAATCTACAAACATTGATCAAAATGATTAAAAACATATATAGATATACAACCCATATTGATGGATTAATATTGTTAAATGATTATACAACCCAATGTGATTTAGATTCAACACAATAAGCATAAAAATTCCTATCAGTTTTTGTTAAACAATAAACAGGCTGGAAAAAAGTGTCTGACGTCTGTTGGCCAGGCTGGTATCAAACTGCTGACCTCACGTATCTACCCAGCTTGGCTTCCTAAAGTGCTGGGATTACACATAAACCACTGCACCCGGCTCAATCTTCTTAACATAAACACTTTAATGTCAATTAATGCTTGAACTCAATGTTAAGTCAACTCAAAATCAAGTCAATGCTGAATTGACTCTAACGTTAATTAATGCTTGATGGTTTGCTATATTCACTGCCTTTGCAGCAATTATCTCAAAAATGAATTTCCTGATGTTTTGCAATGAGTGACCTTGGACTGAAGACCTTGCCACATATATGACATTTGTTAAGATTTCTGTCCTGGGCTGGGCGAGGTGGCTCACACCTGTAATCCCAGCACTTTGGGGGGGCCTATGCAGGTGGATAACGAGGTCAGGAGTTCAAGACCAGCCTTACCAACATGGTGAAACCCCGTCTCTACTAAAAATACAAAAATTAGCCAAGCTTGGTGGCACATGCCCGTAATCCCAGCTACTCAAGAGACCAAGGCAGGAGAATTGCTTGAACCTGGGAGGCGGAGGTTGCAGTGAGGCGAGGTCACACCATTGCACTACAGCCAGGGTGACAGTGAGACTCCCTTTCAAAAAAAAAAAAAAGCCAGGTGCTGTGGCTCATGCCTGTAATCTCTCAGCTTTTAGGAAGGCAGAGGCAGGAGGATAGCTTTTAGCCCAGGATTTCAAGACCTGCCTGGGCAATATCGTGAGACACCCGTCCTCCAAAAAAAGGAAAAAAATGACAAGACCAAAAAAAAAAAAAAAAAGGTATTTCTGTCCAGTGTGGATTCTCTAATGTCTAATGATGTGTGAACGTGAATTAAAGGCTTTGCCACAATCATCACACTCGTGAGGTTTCTCTCCTGTATCAATTCTCCCACGTTTCGCTAAGTCATCATGCCCAGTTAACGTTCTTTTTCTTTTTTTTCTTGAGATGGGGTCTTGCTTTGCCGCCCAGGCTAGAGTGCAGAGGCACGATCTCGGCTCACTGCAGCCTCTGCCTCTTGGGTTCAACCAATTCTTCTGCCTCAGTTGCCCGATTAGCTGAGATTGCAGGAATCAGTTACCATGCCTGGCTAATGTTTGTATTCTTAGTAGAGTCGGGGTTTCACCACGTTGGCCAAGGTGGTCTGGAACTCTTGACTTCCTGATCTGCCCACCTCCACCACCTAATTACAGCCCTGAGCCACCGCGCCCGCCCCTCATTCTTCTTTTCTCAGATTGGATTTTTCTTTTCTTCTTAGTTTTTTTCTATTCTTTTCTTTCTTTCTTTTTTTTTTTGGAGAGGGATTCTTGCTCCCTCGTCCAGGCGCGAGTGCAGTGGCAGGAGCACGGCTCAAGCAAGGCACCCTCAACGTTCTGGACTCAGCCAATCCTCCAGCCTCAACCTTTCAAGTAGCTGGGACCACAGGCGCGCGCCGCCATGCCTGGGTAACTTAAAAAAAAAATTTTTTTCCTGCCGGGCGCGCTGGCTCACGCCTGTAATCCCAGCATTTTGGGAGGCCGAGGCGGGCAAATAACGAGGTCAGGAGATCGAGATCATCCTGTCCAACATGGTGAAACCCGGTCTTTAAAAACAAAACAACAACAACAACAAAAAAAAAACAGTTTATCACCGGGCGTGGTGGCTCACGCCTGTAATCCTAGCACTTTGGGAGGCCAAGGTGGGTGGATCACCTGAGGTCAGGAGTTCAAGACCAGCCTGGCCATCATGGTGAAACCCCATCTTTAAAAAAAAAAAAAAAAAACAGTTCATCTAAGGATGTGATTTCACCATGTTGCCCAGGCTGGTCTCAAACTCCTGGGCTCTAACGATTCTACCACCTGTCTCCTAAAGTGCTAGGATTTCTGACGTGAGCCATGGCACCAAGCATTCTGCCTCAGTTTTTCTACTTCTTTCTCAGTCACTCGCTCTCTCTTTCTGCTGATCCTTTTAGCCCACACACTCACCGGAAGGGGATGGAACAAGATGGCTCCCTCCTGGAAGAGTCTGCTTTGCAGGGGTTGGAACTGGGGAGCAGCATGGCCTGGCATGAGGAGGGAGGTGGGGCATGGCGCCCTAGGGCAGCCTGCGGGTGGGCTGTAGGATCCCAGGACCAGGCAGAGGTCGTGGCCTCCCGGGGACTGAGGCTGTCTGCACTGCCCTCCAAGGACCGACGAGAAAAAGGCCGGGAGAAGCCCAGGGCGGGAATCCACGTCCGGTGTGAGGACTTAAAAAAGGGGCGGGAGGAGAGGTCCGGAAACAACTTTGAGCAGGAAAACTACGCGATAGCGTCTACATGGCTCTATAGCAAGAAGACTGGGGACGGGACCAACCTCAGACTGACCTTAAACCCAAAAGGAGGCTGGACGTGGTGGCTCACGTCTGTAATCTCAGCACTTTGGGAGGCCGAGGCAGTTGGATCAAGAGGTCAGGAGTTCAAGACCTGCCTGACCAAGATGATGAAACCCCGTCTCTACTAAAAACTACAAAAATTAGCCAGGCCAGTGACAGAAAAATAGGCGTGGTGGCATGCGCCTGTAATTTCAGCTACTCGGGAGGCTGAGGCAGGAGAATCGCTTGAACCTGGGTGGCAGAGGTTGTAGTGCACCCCAGCCTGGGCGACAGAGTGAGACTGTCTCAACAAACAAACAAACCCAAAAGGAACAGACCTCCGGACTCTAACAGGGACGTCCCAATTTGCTCTGGGTGGAAGAAGGGGGACGGGGGCCTGCGAAGGGCCGACTTACTAGAGACAGAGTGACTCACGCGCTTCAGCGTGACCCTCAGTGAGGAGATGCGCTTCCGTGTCTGCACGAATCTGCCTTCACAGGACAGAAACCAGGCTTGGGAGGAACCCTGAGGTGGGCGGTGCCTGGGCGAGGCAGGGCGGGGCGTGAAAAGCAAGGGGCGTGGCGTGGGGTTGATAAGCAGCCTGGGCCCCCCCGGAGGCGGGGCAGGGCGAGACTGGGCGGGGAGTATACTTTGCTCTGCCTGGCTCCCAGGCCTCTGTTCTCAGTTTAGTTTATTGTTTATTTTATTTATTTTATTTTATTTTTTGAGATGGAGTCTCGCTGTGTCACACAGGATGCCCTGGTTCAAGCAATTCCCCTGCTTCAGCCTCCCGAGTAGCTAGGATTATAGTCGCATGCCACCACAACTGTTTTTTTTTTTTTTTTTTTTTTGCATTTTTAGTAGAGACAGGGTTTCACCATGTTGGTCAGGCTGGTCTCGAACTCCTGACCCGCCTCGGTCTCCCAAAGTGCTGGGATTACAGGCTTGAGCCACCGTGGACGGGCTGTTTTTCTGTTTTTAAAGGCAAGATTCGACCGGGACACTGAAGCATAATTCAAAAGCCCTGGAATTGTCTGGAACAGGGATGCAAACTAGAATGTAAAATGCAAAGCTCCCCATAGGCATTCTTCCTTATTAACACCTCAACTGACAGGGCAATTGGACTTTGTAACTGACTCTGTCAACCTCATGACTCCACACCCTACAACCTCCTCCCAGCTTGCAAAAACCGCCCTAAACTGTAACTTCTGTAATTTTCCACTGTCTATTCCAAACCTATAAAACCAACTCCTATCCCACCACCCTCTGCTCTCTTTTCGGACTCAGCCCACCTTCTCCCGGGTGAATAAACAGCCATATTGCTCACACAAAGCCTGCTTGGGGGGTGGGGTCTCTCCATTCAGAGTGCATGTTTTAGCAATGGCGAAAGCCTGTCTCATCTAAAAATACAGAAATTAGCTGGGCGTGGTGGCGCACGCCTATAATGCCAGCTACTCGGGAGGCTGAGGCAGGAGATGCACTTAACCAGAGAGGCGGAGATTACAGTGAGCTAAGTTTAGGCCACTGCACTCCAGCCTGGGTGACAGAGCGAGAGAGACTCCATCTCAAAAAAAAGAAAAAAAAATTGGAATTATTTGCGTTTTTTCTTTTTTTTGAGATGAAATTTCACTCTTGTTACCCAGGCTACAGTGCAACAATCTCCACTCAGTGCAACATCTGCCTCCTGGGTTCAAGCAATTCTCCTGCCTGAGCCTCCAAAGTCACTGGAATAACAGACATGCGCCACCACACCAGGCTAATTTTTTGTATCTAGTAGACATGGGCTTTCATTATGTTGGTCACACTGGTCTCGAACTCCGGACCTCAGGTGATCCACCTACCTCAGCCTCCCAAAGAACTGAAATTATAGGCGTGAGCCACCACGCCCAGCCTAATTTTGAATTACTTAATTTACCACTGAGATAGAGGTACGATGTTTCTTGTTTGCATTTCAAAGACAGAACTCCTAAGTCCTTTCAAAAGACATCCTTAGATCACCACTAAACTGAAAAAAGGTTTAGTGTCTGAAAAGCACCACTTCAGAAGACAGCGAAAATGCATTTACAAACGTTCTAAATGTAATGCCGGTTGCCTCGCTGGGGGCACGGACGCAGACCCTCCCCCCACCTTCTTTTCAAAAGCTCGGACAAGCCTGGACAAGCTCAGGCAAGCTCAGGCTTTTTCCCTTCTCCCATGCTCACACAGCCTGACCCTCCCTTAAAAGAGCCCAGTATGCAAACAAGGTGTGGTAACCCTAGCATCTTAACAAACAATAGCAGCCAAGTCTTAACAACCAATAGCAGCCGAGTAATTCCAACCAACAACAAGCCAAGTCCTAGGTAAAGGCTTGTAACTTACCCAATAGCAGTCCTGCTCTCCCACAACCAATCGAGCTGTTTGACTCCCTATAAAACCCCCTCTGAGAGGAGGCCATGCGACTTCTCCGGCCCCTCCCGTCGGACCGCAGAACCTCGTCCGGGAGCCTGAATAAATTCCTTCGTATCAGATCTTCTTGTGCTGGCCTGTTTCTTCACTTTAAACTCGGTGAGAACAGACCTTACACTAAATAAATATCTTGAGAAAAGAGACAAATTTTTTTCCTTTAATTTCAAAGGAGAAATTATGCCTCTCATTTATTTGCTTGAGACAAGGGTCTAGCTCTGTCCCCCAAGCTGGAGCACACTGGGGAAATCAGGAATCACTGCAACATCGAATTCCCTGGCTCAAGCCATCCTCCCACTTGAGCAACCTGAGTAGCTGGGACCACAGGTGTGCACCACCACACTTGGCCAATTTTTTTTTTTTTTTTTTTAATTTTTAGCAGAGAGGAGGTCCCCCTGTTGCCCAGGCTAGTCTTGAAACCCTAGGCTCATGGGAACCACCTTCCTCAGCCTCTGACAGCACTGGAATTTTAGGCCTGAGCCACTGCATCTGATTGTATCACATATTTAATGTTTCTCCTCCTTTCAATTTTAGCAGAATTTGTATTCCTCTCATAGAGGCTCTTTTGAAACTCTTGTCAATCCTGAGTGCCTCAAACTATAGCCTGTTCAGACATGTTATAACAAGTTTGTACTAGTCTGTTTTGGTGCAAAAAGTGTGAAATTCATGCACAAATTGTTCATAATATGTATTCTTCCATGAACTTCTTCAAAATCCTTGTACTAGCAAACTGTATTCAAGGGAATATAAAAAGGAATTGTACATATTCAAGTTCTACTTATTCATGGGATGCAAGGGTGATTCAATGTACTCAAATCAATGTGATATACTATTTGCACAGAATGACAGATTAAAACCACATTATCTCAATAGATCAAGAAAAATCATTTAACAAAATTCAACATTCATCCTTCATAAAAATCCTAAGCAAAATAGGTAGATAAGAAATTTACCTCAAAAATATAAAGACCATCCGTGAAATGACCACAGTGAAATAACCAACAAGGGACAATGAAATGCTTTTCCCATTGAATCTCACATGATGCAAGATTGCTCTCATCCCTTCTATTCAAGAAATACTGGCTGTCCTAGCCAGAGCAGTTAAATAGCATAAAAACAAAACTCATCCAAATCAGAAAGAAGTAAAATTATATTTGTCAGGGCCAGGCAAGGTGACTCACCCCTGTAATCTCAGCACTTTGGGAGGCCGAGGTGGGTGGATCACCTGAGGTCAGGAGTTCAAGACCAGCCTGGCCATCATTGTGAAACCCCATCTTAGGAAAAAAAAAAAAAAAGTTTTTAATAAAAAAAAAAAAAGTGACACTGCCTCTCAAAAAAAAAACAAAAGAAAAAAGCAAGAAAAGAAAATCACGAAGACTCAATCAAAATATTATTGGTACAATAAACGTATTTAGTGTAACTGCAGAATACAAAGTTAGCACTTAAAATTAGCTGAGTTTCTATAAAATGATAAACAATTTTAAAAGAAAATTAAAAACACACTTCTATTTGCTAGAGAACTTAAAGTAAGAAATAGGAGTAAATGTAAAAAAGTGAGAAGTTAGTACCATGAAATCTACAAACACTGATCAAAATGATTAAAAACATTTATAGAGATACAACCCATATTGATGGATTGGAGAAATATTATTAAATGGCTATAAAACCCAATGTGATTTGGATTCAACACAATACCCATAAAAATCTCTATCAGTTTTCTAAAGAAACAAAAAACAGGCTGGGAAAAGTGGCTTACATCTGTTGCCCAGGCTGGTCTCAAAATAAACTCAAGTGATCTACCTGTCTTTGCCTCCCAAAGTGCTAAGAATACAGACATGAGCCACCCCACCCAGCCCAATCCTCTTAACATAAACACTTTAATATCAATTAATGCTTGAACTCAATGTTAAGTCAACTGAAACTCAAGTCAATGCTGATCTTAGAACATTATCTCAAAAATGAATTTTTCAGTGTTCTGCAAGCAGTGACCTCTGCCTGAAGACCTTGTGACACTTATGACATTTGTAAGATTTCTGTCCAGTATGGATTCTCTAATATCTAATAAGGTGTGAACGTGAAGGCTTTGCCCCAGTAATCACACTTGTGAGGTTTCTCTTCTGTATGAATTTCTCTGTTTTGCATAAGATGAAAATTGACTGAAGACCTTGCCACAGTTATATTTGTAAGGGTTCTCTCAAGTATGAGTTCGCCAATGAACTGAAAGGTATCAACAATGTCTAAAACATTTGCCAAATTGATTAAACTTGCAAGAATTCATTCATTATGGATTCTCCGATGATTTGCATTGGAGAATGCAAATTGGTTGTAGCGTTACTGAAGACTTGGTGACAATCATTACATTAGTAAAGTTTCCCTATACCATGGATTGCTTCATGGTGAATAAGTGTTGACTGCCCACTAAAGGCTTTGCCACACTCATTACACTTGTAAGGTTTCTTTCTAGTGTGAATTTTAGTATGTTGTGCCAGGTGTGAATCACGCCCAAAAGCCTTATCACAAACCTTACATTTATAAGGTTTCACTCCAGTATGAATTTTTCTATGTCTTTCAAGGTTTGATCTGCGACTGAAAGCTTTGTCACATTCTTCACATTTATAAGGTTTCTCTCCAGTATGAATTCTCCTATGTCTTTTAAGACTTGATTTGCGACTGTAAACTTTGTCGCATTCTTCACATTTGTAAGGTTTCTCTCCAGTATGAAGTCTATGATGACGTACAAGGTGTGCTTGTTGATTAAAAACCTTGCCACACTCATTACACTTGTAAGGTTTCTCTCCAGTATGAAGCCTATGATGACGTGCAAGGTTTGCTTGTTGATTAAAAACCTTGCCACATTCATTACACTTGTAAGGTTTCTCTCCAGTATGTACTGCCTTATGAATTGTAAGGGCTGAATTGTGACGGAAGGTCTTGCCACACTCATGACACTTGTAAGGTTTCTCTCCAGTATGAAGTCTACGGTGGCATACAAGGGATGACACCTGACTAAAGGACTTGCCACACTCATTACACTTGTAAGGTTTCTCTCCGGTATGAATTCTACGATGACAAGCAAGGTTTGCTTGTTGATTAAAAACCTTGCCACACTCATTACACTTGTAAGGTTTTTCTCCAGTATGTACTGCCTTATGAATTACAAGGGCTGAATTATGACGGAAGGTCTTGCCACACTCATCACACCTGTAAGGTTTCTCTCCAGTACGAAGTCTACGATGGCAGTTAAGGGATGACTTTTGACTGAAGGTCTTGCCACACTCATTACACCTGTAAGGTTTCTCTCCAGTATGACGTCTACGATGGCCTACAAGGGATGACATCTGACTGAAGGTCTTACCACATTCATTACACTTGTAAGGTTTCTCTCCGGTATGAATTCTTCTATGTCTTTCAAGGTTTGATTTGCAACTAAAAACTGCACCACATTCTTCACATTTGTAAGGTCTCTCTCCAGTATGAGTTCGCCGATGAACTGCAAGGTATGAACAATGTCTGAAAAATTTGCCACATTTATTACACTTGTAAGATCTTTCTTTATTATGGATTCTCCAATGCCTTGCAATGGTTGTAGCGTTACTGAAGATGTGATGACAATCATTACATTTGTAAAGTTTCCCTATACTATGCGTTGACTGATGGTAAGTAAGTGTTGACTGCCCACGAAAGGCTTTGCCACACTCATTACATTTGTAAGGTTTCTCTCCAGTGTGAATTCTAGTATGTTGCATGAGGTGTGAATCACACCCAAAAGCCTTGTCACAAACCTTACATTTGTATGGTTTCTCTCCCGTATGAATTATTTTATGTTTTTCAAGGTCTGATTTGCGACTAAAAACTTTGTCACATTCTTCACATTTGTAAAGTTTCTCTCCAGTATGAAGTCTGCAATGGTATACAAAAGATGATTTCTGACTGAAGGTTTTGCCACACTCCTTACACTTGTAAGGTTTCTTTCCAGTATGAATTGTCATATGAATTACAAGGGCTGAATTTCGACCAAAGGTCTTGCCGCACTCATTACACTTGTAAGGTTTCTCTCCAGTATGAAGTCTACAATGGCGTGTAAGGGTTGACTTCTGACTGAAGATCTTGCCACACTCATTACACTTGTAAGATTTCTCACCAGTGTGACATCTGTGATGGCATGCAAGGTGTCGCTTCTGATTAAAGACCTTGCCACATACATCACATTCATATTGTTTCCCTTCTAAATGGATTATCTGCTGTTTCCTCAAGAAAGAGTCACAGTTAAAGGCTTTTTTCTCATGACATTGGAAAGATACATCTCTCATGTGTACTTTCTGTTTTTGTGTGAGTAATGAAGAATGGAGGAAACTGTTGTCATAGTTATTAGAAATATGGGTTTGGGGCCTACAAAAAATTATTTTGGACGTTGAAACTGAGAAAACATCATTGATAGATTTCTCAACTTGATTGCCAAATTTCCCTTCCGTCTGAAACATGTGCAGTTCAGGCAAATGCGAATGAAAGCTTACTCCAAGCTGATCTTTGATAGGCTTGTTGCTGGCATGCCTTTCATCACATTGGTCTGCACCACAGGGAGGCTTTTCAGTTTTTCCCATGAGTGCCTCATGGCTATTTCTCAACTCAAAATCATGAATATCTTTCTCAATTTCCTGGAAGCCAAAATCTCCAAAGTGATGACTTTCACGTCTATCTAATATCCCTGCGTAGAACACTTCTGTATCGCCTCGTGCTGTTGACAAGAGCTCCTTCATGTTGTATTTGGAAGAGATATCTACAAAATATAAACACAAATAGGTTTCCAATTAAATACAAATGGTAAATAATACTAAAATGTATAAATATGACACACAAAAAGGAACACAAAAGAAGTGAGACTCTTCAATAAATAAAGGGTGATTACATGGACTTCAAGCCATGTCTATCGAAGCCTATTTCCAGTATCATGACAAAACACTGACAGGGGACAAACATGTGTAAGCCTAAAGGAAGGAGTATTTTTCAAGTGACCCTAAAGTATATAACACTTTGCAAAAAATATATACTGTCACATCAACGAAGAGAAAAATATATATTCTTAATATTTACAGCATATTTACTGTATACAAAAGAATACTACAGAACCACGCATACTATATTGATAAATAATCCACAATGAGCTCACGTAAAGATAACCAAAATCCAATGGAAATTCTGTATTGTCAAACAATCATAGCACTGCAATGGTGCGATACTGGCTCACTGCAACTTCTGTCTCCCGAGTTCAAGCGACTCTCCTGTCTCAGTCTCTTGACTACCTGGGATTAGAGGCACCCATGACCACACCCAGCTAATTTTTGTATTTTTAGTAGAGACGCAGTTTCATCATGTTAGCCAGGCTAGCTCCGAACTCCTGACCTCAGGTGATCGGCCTGCCTCGGCCTCCAAAGTGCTGAGATTATAGGCGTGAGCAACTCCACCAGGCCAGGTTATGGAAATTTTAAGTTTCATTATTACACTAACTTCCCCCAAATATCCATACAACACACTTCAGTTCTTCATACTGAAAGGAACGCACACTAATGTGATTGTTATATTCACATTATGATCATGCTCAAATCACTTACATGTTTAGTAAAAACTAAAAGACAAACTATTTTTTTTTTTTTTTGAGACGGAGTTTTGCTCTTGTTACCCAGGCTAGAGTGCAATGGCGCGATCTCGGCTCACCGCAACCTCCGCCTCCTGGGTTCAGGGCAATTCTCCTGCCTCAGCCTCCTGAGTAGCTGGGATTACAGGCACGCGCCACCATGTCCAGCTAATTTTTTGTATTTTTAGTAGAGATGGGGTTTCACCATGTTGACCAGGATGGTCTTGATCTCTTGACCTCGTGATCCACCCACCTTGGCCTCCCAAAGTGCTGGGATTACAGGCGTGAGCCACCGCGCCCAGCCAAGACAAACTATTTTAAATAATAACAATGGCTGGGCACAGAGGCTCATGCCTGTAATCCCAGCACTTGGGGAATCTGAGGAAGGTGGGTCACTTGAGATCAGGAGTTTGAGTCCAGCCTCACCAACATGGTGTAACCTTGTCTCTACTAAAAACACAAAAATTAGCTGGGGGGGGTGGTGGGCACCTGTAGTTTCAGCTACTCAGGAAGCTGGGGCATAAGAACCATTTGAGCCTGGCAGGCAAAGGCTGTGGTTAGCCACGATTGCACCACTGCACTTAGCCTGAGTGACAGAGTGAGACTCCATCTCAAAGATAAATAAATAAAATTTAAAAAAAAGTAAATGAAAGGGAGTCAAAGCATGTCTACATAAAAAAGCAATGAAACACAAAAAGCAGCCTATGAGGAAGAACAAAAAAAACCCTCCAAGAATTACAGATGACATGTAACAGAAAGGCAACAGTAAGGTCTTCTCCATCAGTAGTACTTCAAACGTAAATACTTAACTCTGCACTCAGAAGACAAAGACTGGCTGAATCAACAGGAGCCAACTACGCGTTGTCCACAGAAGACTCACATGAGCCCTAAGGACACACATATGCTACAATTTAAAAAATAAAAACCAACAGTTAAGTATGGGGGTTGAGGCCTGTCATCTCAGGTACTCAGGACGCTGCAGAGGATCTCTTGAGCCCAGGAGATCAAGACCAACTTCAACAACACAGCAAGACACTGTATCTACAAAAAAAAAACCCTAAAACATTAGCCCGCCATGGTGGCACGCACCTGTACCAGCTACCATTGGAAGCTGAAGTGGGACAATCACTTGAGCCCAGGAATTCAAGGTTGCAGTGAGCTATGATGACACCATTGCACTCCACTCTGGGTGACAGAAAAAGACACTGTAGGCCGGGCGCGGTGGCTCACACCTGTAATCCCAGCACTTTGGGAGGTCAAGGCGGGTGGATCACGAGGTCAAGAGATAGAGACCATCCTGGTCAACATGGTGAAACCCCATCTCTACTAAAAATACAAAAAATTAGCTGGGCATGGTGGCGCATGCCTGTAATCCCAGCTACTCAGGAGGCTGAGGCAGGAGAATTGCTTGAACCCAGGAGGCGGAGGTTGCAGTGAGCCGAGATCGTGCCATTGCACTCCAGACTGGGTAACGAGAGCGAGACTCCGTCTCAAAAAAAAAAAAAAAAAGAAAGAAAAAGACACTGTATCTAAAAAAATTTTTTAATAGAAAATAACACAAAAGATAAAACATAATATCCCAAGCAACTGTCATCCAGAGAGAGCATAGCTGGCAATACTAAAATATGTTTTAGCTCAAAACTATTTTATTGGAGACAAGAAAGGACATTATATCATGATAATAGGGTCAATTCACCATTAATATACAAGAACTAGAGATACATATGCATGAATATCAGAGCTCCATATTTAAAGCCAATGTTTACAGAATCCAATAAATTGTTCCACAGCAATACTAGATGATTCCAACATATGACTTTCAATAATGGAAAAAACAAGAGAGCTGACCAATAAAAAAGCAGAGAGAGGCCGGGTGCATGGCTCACGCTGTATGTAATCCCAGCACTTTGGAAGGCTTAAGCTTGTGGATCACTTCAGGTCAGAAGTTCGAGACCAGTCTGGCCAACAGAGTAAAACTCCACCTCTCCTAAAAATACAAAAATTAGCTGGGCGTAGTGGTACACACCTGTAATCACACTTACTCAGGAGGCTGAGGCAGGACAATCACTTGAACCCAGTGGGTAGAGAGGCTGCAGTGAGCTGAGATTACACCACTGCACACCAGTCTGAGTGACAGAACGAGACTCCATCACACACACAAAAAAGAAACTGATTATTAAATCAATAAAATCCAAAATCATGTGTAATATATAGAAACGTGTAAGATGCAAGCAGCAGTGGCCGAAACAAACAACACTGAACTTCGAACCAGAGGCGTCTTTCCGGTGAGCTGTGCTTCCAAGAGGACCTGAGGACGCAATATACGGCGTTTCTGTTGACTCTCTTTCCCACTCAGCTGAGTAACCATCTCAGAAAAATCTACCTACTCCACTGTGACACACACTAGTAGTGTGGCTGAAGCATAACTGAAGAGTGGCTGAGGAACCTTGTGACATAAGAAGAAATGTATATAGTGGTCTCTTCCCGGGTTCCTGACACAGAGCTCCGAAGACCTTGGGATGTCCCGGGTGATGGGAGGGAGATTTGTCCTAATGAGGACACCTCTATGGTCTCCTGGATGGGGCTGATCACCAGCAAGACCAGGCCAGGCTTAGAAGCATGGAACAGTCACTGCCATCCACCATCCTCCAGGAAGGAGAGAGGGGCTGGAGGCTGAGTTAATATCATCATGATTACATGGTGAAGCCTCCATGCAAATACGTGAACTATGTGGGACGAGAGCTTCCAGATGCTGAACACACGCAGGTGCCTGGGGCATGGCACACCCGTGAACCTCCCCAGGGTCCTTGTATGGAGCCAGCTCACTAATAAGATGCCTCTGGTTTTAAGTTCACTGCTATTTGTTTAAGCTACTTCTACATCATCCAGTACATTTTTATATATTACACATGATCTTGGATTTTATTTATTTAATAATCATTTTTCTATTTTTTTTTTTTTTTTTTTTGAGACGGAGTTTCGCTCTTGATACCCAGGCTGGAGTGCAATGGCGCGATCTCGGCTCACCGCATCCTCCGCCTCCTGGGTTCAGGCAATTCTCCTGCCTCAGCCTCCTGAGTAGCTGGGATTACAGGCAACCACCACCATGCCCAGCTAATTTTTTGTATTAGTAGAGATGGGGTTTCACCATGTTGACCAGGATGGTCTCGATCTCTTGACCTCGTGATCCACCCGCCTCGGCCTCCCAAAGTGCTGGGATTACAGGCTTGAGCCACCGCGCCCGGCCTATTTTTTTTTTTTTTTTTTTTGAGACGGAGTATTCCTCTGTCACCAGGCTGGAGTGCAGTGGCATGATGTTGGCTCACTGCAACCTTCACTTCCCAGGTTCAAGTGATTCTCCCACCTCAACCTCCAGAGTAGCTGGGACTACAGGTGTGCGGCATCACGCCCAGCTAATTTTTGTATTTTTAGTAGAGACAGGGTTCCACACTGTTGGCCAGGCTGGTCTCGAACCCCTGACCTCATGATTCACCTGACCTCCCAATGTGCTGGGATTACAAGCATGAGCCACTGAGTATGGCTCATTTTCCTACTTTTTATGATAGTCTTTGTGTACTTTGTTTTATATCAATAATGTGTGGAACTGTTATATCAGAGAATGACTATTCATTTATGATTTAGTCCCTCACTCTGTGAATCTTCTCATCTGGCTGTCCCTCTGTGTCCTGTGAAACATTCTTTATCATGAACCTAAGGAGGTGTTTCATTGAGTTTTGTGAGCCACCCTAGCAAAGCAATCAAACCCAAGAAAGGGGTTGAGGGAACCCAACTCACAGCTGGTTGGTCAGAGGAACATGTGACAATCTACACTTGGAACTGGCATCTGAGGTCGGAGGCCGGCCTTGCCAGCCTAGGGACTCAACCCTTCACCTGTGAGATCTGACGCTAACTCCAGGTAGGCAGTGTCAGAACTGAATTAAACTACAGGACATTCAGATTGTGTTCGTCCAAGATTGGGATGTGGTGGGGGTAATTCCACATATTTGGGTGATCAGAATTGAGGCATTCTGTGCAAGGTGGCGTGTGAGAGTAGGAAAAGCATTTCTGATTTTTCTTTTTTTTGTGGGGGGGGACAGAGTCTTGCTCTGTAATCCAGGCTGCAGTGCAGGGGTGAAACTTTAGCTCACTGCAACCTCTGGCTCTCAGGTTCAAGAGATTCTCCTGCCTCAGTCTCCCAAGTAGCTGGAATTAAAGGCACACACCATCACACCCAGCTACTTTTTGCATTTTCAGTAGGGATGGGGTTTCACCATGTTGGCCAGGCTGGTCTCAAACTCCTGATCTAAAGTGATCCGCCCTTCTCAGCCTCTCAAAGTGCTGGGATGACAGGCGTAAGCCACTGTATGTGGTCTTTTATTTTTTTCCAAATAGACAAGTAGACTATTGAAAAGCTCTGGGCATTGTTATGGGCCCCAGATGCAAAAAAAGGCACAGCCCATGTTTCCCACCTCCTGATGAGGTGTTGCAAGTACAGGAAATGGGATGGAACCTGAATAGCTCAAGGGGCAGGTGTATGGAGGCCTCAGCTCTGAGCTACAGGGACAGAGAACGGAGCATCAGATGGAATCAAGTACAGAGGAGACCGCAGGGGGAAGAGACCCTTTGACAGCCCTCCCTGTGCCACAGAGGCAAGAAACCAAAGAGGTCACAGAAGCCAGACGACACGGTGCTGCTCATCAGGATAAACACTCTGCCTTTGTCTCTGAGCTGCAGCACCGCTAGAACGCCCGAAGATCAAACTACTGCACATCTAAAGAGAGAGGGGCCGGGCGTGGTGGCTCACACCTGTCATCCCAGCACTGTGGGAGCCTGAGGGGGGCAGATTGCCTGAGGTCAGGAGTTGGAAGACCAGCCTGGCCAACATGGTGAAACCCTGTCTCTACTAAAAATACAAAAATTAGCCAGGTGTTGTGGTGCACACCTGTAGTCCCAGCTACCTGAAAGGCTTAGGCAGGAGAATCATGTGAACCCAGGCAGCAGAGGTTGTAGTGAGCTACTGTGCCATTGCACTCCAGCCTAGGCAAAAGAGCAAGACGTCATCTCAAAAATAAATAAATAGCAAACAGAAGGATGAGTGGGGACAAAGAAAGATGTCCATTCAGAGATCTCAGAATGTAAGCTTTCCTTTTCCCACAGAATTCTCCCGCTTGCAGAGAGTTTCCTCACTATTTATTTATTTATGTATTTAGTATATTTATTTATTATTATTATTCTACTTTAAGTTCTGGGGTACATGTGCAGAACAAGCAGGTTTGTTATGAAGGTATACACGTTGCATAGTGCTTTGCTGCATCCATCACCCCATCATCTACATTAGGTATTTCTTCTAATGCTGTCCCTCCTCTAGTGTGTGATGTTTCCCTCCCTGTGTCCATGTGTTCTCACTGTCCAACACTCACTTATGAATGAGAACATACAGTGTTTGATTTTCTGTTCTTGTGTCAGTTTGCTGAAAATGATGGTTTCCCGCTTTATCCAGGTCCCTGCAAAGGACATAAACTCATCCTTTGTTAGGGCCACACATCCCCACACACTATTTGAAGGTGCAGCTTCCACTCTGCCCATCTTAGCTCCCACTTGTGTTTACACCTGTAATACATTCCCACCCATCTAGATTTTTCTGCTATTGTTACTTGACTCTCCACAGTTCAGGGCTCTTTTCCTGGCTTCATCATGGAGACAACAGGTCAGAAAGAGACTCCTGCTTTAAAAAGAAAGAAACATGATGTGCTGGAGCTTTTCTAGCATCCCAGCCCTATGTTTCAGTAGGAAAGAAGACATTCCAGATGGATTGAGGAAAATATTTCACACTCCTCCACTGACCGCCCCCTTCGGAATGCTTAGAGAGCATTGTAATATGTGGAAATCAAGCTTCTTTCTAGGAACTACTGAGTAAAAAGCACAGCTGTAACAAACAGGGAACTGGATATCTTTAAAGTCTGCCAGAAGGTTTTGTTTTTGTTTTTTTGAGAGAGTCTTGGTCTGTAGCTCGGGCTGGAGTGCAGTGGCATGATCTAGTCTCACTGCAACCTTTGCCTCCCAGGTTCAAGCGATTCTGCTTCCTCAGCCTTTCTAGTACCTAGAATTACTGGAGGGCACGACCATGCCTGGCTAATTTTTGCATTTTTGGTAGAGACAGGGTTTCGCCATGTTGGCCAGGCTGGTCTGGAACTCCTGAACTGAAGCGATCCAAAAGCCTCAGCCTCCCAGAGTGCTGGGATTACAGGTATGGGTCACTGCACCTGGCCTGCCATCAGGTTTTTGCCTACTTTACTTCTGGAAACCCCCTCTGAGGTATCATGAAGAACGCACAACATCTAAACAAAGGGGACAGTTAAAGTCCAGATGCTGCATCATGAAGCTTTTCATTTCCAAATCAATACGGCTTCCATTTCAGTCCAGCAAGGACGCGGCTCCCAAGAGGCAACAAGGGAAAATACGAACACACGCAAGGGCACGTCCCCGCTTTTGGGGGAAGTTGGACTCACCCAGGGAGACCAGGTTCCTGTAGTTCTCCAACATCACGTCCCTGTATAAAGTCCTCTGAGCAGGGTCCAGGCATCTCCACTCCTCCTGAGAGAATTCTATGGCCACATCCCTGAATGTCAATAGACCCTGAAATGAAAACACATTTTAACCACATGGTTATGGGAGGAGTTCTGATCTTTACAGAGAATGAGAAGAGGAGAGAGGTGAAAGCACGGATTTAATTGTAGGGAATGTTCTGACAAATGGAGAACGAGATTTTTCACCACATTATGTCTTCCCAGGTGTGTTTATTATACCTTTTCAAGAGGTCATGATTCCCTCTCGGTATGGATTTCTTCTGTTTGTGGATAATACAAGAAATACACACAGCAGGTATTAAATGTGTTCCAAGAAGAAAAAAAGAAATACACAAACCAAAAAAATCAATGCAGCGTTCTCGCTACAGAAATGATTGAAACTTTTGGCCGGACACGGTCGCTCACGCCTGTAATCCCGGCACTTTGGGAGGCCGAGGCGGGTGGATCACGAGGTCAAGAGATCGAGACCATCCTGGTCAACAAGGTGAAACCCCGTCTCTACTAAAAAATACAAAAAAATTAGCTGGGAATGGTGGCGCACGCCTGTAGTCCCAGCTACTCGGGAGGCTGAGGCAGGAGAATTGCTTGAACCCAGGAGGTGGAGGTTGCGGTGAACCGAGATCGTGCCATTGCACTCCAGCCTGGGTAACAAGAGTTAAACTCCGTCTCAAAAAAAAAAAAAAAGAAATGTTTGAAACTTTAATTGACACACCAAGTAACATTTTGTATCTACATGAGACCGAACATGAATAATGTTTTCAGAAATGACAATGTCCCCGTGAAAAATCAGAAACTAAAATTCAACTGGGCGTGATGGCACATGGCTGTAATCCCAGCACTTTAGAAGGCCATGGTGGGTGGATCACCTGAGCTCAGGAGTATAAGACCAGTGTGGCCAACATAGTGAAACCCTGTCCCTACTAAAAATACAAAACTCGGGCAGTCACGTGGCTCATGTCTGTAATCCCAGCACTTTGGGAGGCCAAAGCGGGCAGATCACGAGGTCAGAGGTTTGAGACCAGCCTAACCAACATGGTGAAACCCCGTCTGGGCCGGGTGCGGTGGCTCACACCTGTAATCCTAGCATTTTGGGAGGCCGAGGTGGGTGGATCACCTGAGGTCAGGAGCTCAAGACCAGCCTGGCCATCAGGGTGAAACCTCATCTTTTAAAAAAAAGAAAAAAAAAAAGAAACCCCTTCTGTACTAAAAACGCAAAAATTAGTCGGGCATGGCGGCACATACCTGTAATCCCAGCTACTCAGGAGGTTGAGGCAGGAGAATCACTTGAACCTGGGAAGCAGAGGTTGCAGTGAGCTAAGATCACGCCACTGCACTCCAGCCTGGGAAACAGAGAAAGACTCTGTCTCAAAAAGCAAAAAAACAAAAACAAAACAAAAATTACCCAGGCATGGTGGCAGGCACCTGTAACACCAGTTACTCAGGAGGCTGAGACATGAGAATCACTTGAACCCAGGAGGTGGAGGTTGCAGTGAGTCAAGATTATGCCATTATACTCCAGCCTGGGTGACAAAGGAAAAACTCAGTCTCAAAAAAAAAAAAAAAAAAGGCAAAGGCAAACAGCCAGATGCAGTTGGTCATGCCTGTAATTCCAGCACTTTGGGAGGTCAAGGCCGGCAGATCTTGAGGTCAGGAGTTTGAGACCAGCCTGGTCAACAGGGTAAAACCCTGTCTCTTCTAAAAATACAAAAATTAGCCAGGCGGTGTGGCGGGCTCCTATAATTCCAGGTGCTTGAAAGGCTGAGGCAGAGACTTGCTTGAACCCGGAGGTGGAGGATGCAGTCAGCCAAGATCGTGCCACAGCACTTTAGCCTGGGTGACAAGCAAGACTCCGTTCTCAAAAAAAAAAAAAAAATGGTAAATAAAAAATAACTATTAGGTAAGGGGCTTAATGCCAAAGTGATGAAATAATCTGTACAACAAGCCCCGATGACATCAGTCTACCTATGTAACAAACCTTCACACGTAGCCTAAAGTTAAAAAATAAATATAAAAGGAAATTTTTTTATCATTGCAGAATTTTTTCTATATGTCTCATAAAGATGCAGAAATAGGGCCGGGCGCGGTGGCTCACGCCTGTTATCCCAGCACTTTGGGAGGCCGAGGCGGGTGGATCACGAGGTCAAGAGATAGAGACCATCCTGGTCAACATGGTGAAACACTGTCTCTACTAAAAATACAAAACATTAGCTGGACATGGTGGCACGTGCCTGTAGTCCCAGCTACTCGGGAGGCTGAGGTAGGAGAATTGCCTGAACCCAGGAGGCAGAGGTTGCGGTGAGCCGAGATCGCGCCATTGCACTCCAGCCTGGGTAACAAGAGCGAAACTCCGTCTCAAAAGAAAAAAAAAAAAAAAAAAAAAAGATGCAGAAATACACAATTATAAGACTTGCCCTGGCCAGGCATGGTGGCTCACGCCTGTAATCCAAGCACTTTGGAGGCCAAGGTGGGCTGATCACTTGAAGTCAGAAGTTCAAGACCAGCCTGACCAACATGGTAAAATCCCATCTTATTAAAAAAAAAGAAGACTTGCCCTGACACCTCACACAGAACTGACAATAGTGGGTCCTGGGTGAGGCTGGAAGGAGGGTGGAGGACGTGACAGGGAAAGGAGGTGCTTTATGGCCAAGGGGCTAAGCTACAGCTTTGCTTGAAGTTTTACCACAAAACAAATATGTACATCATGTGGTATTTAAATACAAAAACATTTATGAAATAATAATTGGTGGGGCTGGGCATAGTGGCCCACACCTGTAATCCCAGCACTCTGGGAGGCTAAGTCAAGTAGATCATCTGAGGTCAGGAGTTTGAGTCCAGCCTGACCAATGTGGTGAAAGCCCATCTCTACTAAAAACACAGAAGAATTAGCTGGGTGTGGTGGCAGGGGCCTATAAAGGCGGCTATTTGGGAGACTGAAGCGTGAGAATCACATGAACCAGGGAGGCAGAGGTTGCAGTGAGCCGAGATCACACCACTGCACTCCAGCCTGAATGACAGAGCAACACTTTCTCTAAAATAATAATAATAATAATAATAATAATAATAATAGGTAGAATGAGAATACGGCTCCATCCTTTAGGATAAAAATGAAGTACAGCTTCCATATTTAAGAAAATTATAACCATTTTTACCGAAAATGCCTGTTTCACAAGCCTCCCCACAGTAACACCACAGTCTCCATGAGCTTAATGCACTGAGAATGGTTTAATGAATCTCCTGCTATTATTTAGGTTGGTTTCATATGCTTAAAAGAATGATGGAATAAAACACCTGGTATCATTCATGTCTGTGTATGAACTTTCCATTTCAATTAGTAAGATGTTTGGAATCATAAACACAGTAACTCACTCAATTACCTAAACACATAGTATAAAATCAGGCAGAAAAGACTTCCTCTTATTGATCTCCATTTCTAGAATTTACCACGTACTCTGTGCACATTAATATGTAACTTCCATGGGCAGCTGCTCCACTCCTGCTCTACAGAGAGCTGACGGCGCATCCAGACGTGGCCCCTGAACACTCCCTGCTGCCCAGCAGCCCTGACACCACGGGGCCCACACCCCGTCTCCATCCACGTCTGGGGAGAGCCCTTCCCAGGACCATGCCCAGTGCAGCCCCTTCCCAAGCTCATGTCACTGGGTCACCAGAGATGGAATCTAAGCGAGATGAGAGGGACTGAGGGAAGGCATGGGTGAGCTCCAGCAAACCTGTCAGGCAGGACGCTTCAGACTCAGAGAAGATTCCCAACTGCAAGCAGGAAGGAGACAGAACAATCCACCGAGAAGATCATCTCACCTGAGGAAGAGCCATCCCTGACTCCTTTGCTTTCCTCTTCCTCTTCCGGGGTTCTTCCTCACGTATCAAGAGTCTTTAGAAGTCAATCCTGAATGTTAAAAATATGTTGTTTATTGCTCAGAATCAACACACCCCCTCTCTGTAGCACAAGAACACATACAAAAGAGACCTCACCCTGAGGAAATACAGTCCCCTCTCCTGCCCACTGCACCAGGGATAATAAACTCCTACAGGAAAACTAAGTGAAGTTTTGACCCCTTTCTTCAGAATCTGCTTCCCTTCTGGAGAAGCCCACACACACGCTGCAGCAGTGAGGAGCTGGGCTGGAATGAGCTCCCCTTCAGGGCACAGACCCAGCCCTCATCAAACCCTATGCAGATGCTTGGTGCAGTGACACCTGTAATCCCAGCACTCTAAGAGGCCAAGGCAGGTGGATTGCTTGAGGTCAGGAGTTTGAGACCAACCTGGGCAACATGGTGAAACCCCATCTCTACAAACAACAGAAAAACTTAGTCAGGCATGGTGGTACATGTCTGTGTGTCTATGGTCTCAGCTACATAGGAGGCTGAGGTGGGAGGATCACTTGAGCCTAAAGGGCAAAGAGCGCAATGAGCCAAGACTGGACAAGTGCACTCTAGCCTGGGTGATAAGAGTCAGACTCTATCTTAAAAAAATAAATAAATAAAGGCCGAGTATGATAGCTCATGCCTGTAATCCCAACACTTTGGGAGGCCAAGGCAGGCGGACCATAAGGTCAGAAGTTTGAGGCCAGCCTGGCCCAGAGATCAGCCTAGCCAATATGGGGAAAGCCCATCCCTACTAAAAATACAAAAAACAGCCAGTCATGGTGGCGGATGCCTGTAATCCCAGCTACTTGGGAGGCTGAGGCAGGAGAATCGCTTGAACCCAGGAGGTGGAGGTTGTAGTGAGCCGGGATTCTGCCTGGGCAGCAGAGAAAGACTCCAACTCAAAAAAAAAAAAAAAAGTGGCTGGGTGCGGTGGCTCACGCCTGTAATCCCAGCACTTTGGGAGGCCGAGGCGGGTGGATCACGAGGTCAAGAGATCGAGACCATCCTGGTCAACATGGTGAAACCCTGTCTCTACTAAAAATACAAAAATTAGCTGGGCATGGTGGCGTGTGCCTGTAATCCCAGCTACTCGGGAGGCTGAGGCAGGAAAATTGCCTGAACCCAGGAGGCGGAGGTTGCGGTGAGCCGAGATCGCGCCATTGCACTCCAGCCTGGGTAACAAGAGCGAAACTCCGTCTCAAAAAAAACAAAAACAAAAACAAAACAAAAAAAACCAAAAACGTGCTGCTCAATGATGGGACACAGAGTTAACTTTAAATATTATTAAAACTCAGGTCAACTTTTCATCTTAGACCTGGCAGAAACTTTTCATCCCGCAATCAAGGGTGGCAAGAAAAAAAGAGCCGTTCTGCCATCAATGAGGCGGTGACCCGAGAGTACACCATCAACACTCACAAGTGCATCTACGGGGCGGGCTTCAAGAAGCGTGCCCCTCGGGCGCTCAGAGAGATCCGTAAACGTGCCGTGAAGGAGATGAAAACTCCAGGTGTGTGCACTGACACCAGGCTCAACAAAGCCGTCCCGGCCAAAGGAATAAGGAATGTCCCACACCGTGTCCACGTGCGGTTGCCCAGAAAATGTAATGAGGATGAAGAGTCACCAAATAAGCTCTATATTGTGGTTACCTGTGTAGCTGTTACCACTTTCTTTTTTATTTTTAAAGATGGGGTTTCACCGTGTCGGTCAGGCTGGTCTTGAACTCCTGACCTCAGGTAATCCGCCCGCCTTGGCCTCCAAAGTGCTTGGATTACAGGCATGAGCCACCACACCCGGCCAGCTGTTACCACTTTCAGAAACCTACAGACCCACACTGTGGATGAAAACCAATCACTCATCATCGTAAACATAAAATAAAGTTAAGGTAGGACACGGTGGCTCAGGCCTGTAATTCCAGTAGTTTAAGAAGCCGAGGAGAGTGCATCACCTGAGGTCGGGAGTTCGAGACCAGCCTGACCAATATGGATAAACATCATCTCTACTAAAAAACAAAATTAGCTGGGTGTTGTGGCACATGCCTGTAACCCCAGATTCTTGGGAGGCTGAGGCAGGAGAATCACTTGAGCCCAGGAGGCAGAGGTTGTGGGAAGCTGAGATTGTGCCATTTTACTTCTACCTGGGATACAAGAGTGAAACTTTGTCTCAAAAAAAAAAAAAATCTTATAAAATTCCCATTAAGGCCGGGCGCTGTGGCTCACGCCTGTAATCTTAGCACTTTGGGAGGCTGAGGTGGGTGGATCACCTGAGGTCAGGAGTTCAAGAGCAGCCTGGCCATCATGGTGAAACCTCATCTTTAAAAAAAAAGAAATTGCCATTAAAAACAAACAAAAACCAACTCAGGCCCAACCTGAGTGTGCGCAGGAGAATCTCTGGAGCATAACAGACACATGTGTAAATTCCCCAGCACTCTAATGTGAAGCCGCGGTTGAGATCCACTCGGAGGAGGAGGCGAACCCAGCGCAGCCCCACCGTCTAGCTCTGCTCTCCCCCGGGGGCCCTGGATCATCAGTACCGAGGCAGTGGAAGGGGAAGAACACAAAAAGAAGCGTGCAGAACAGCCAGTATGGACCAGAGGTGGGGGCGAGGGTGTGGCTGGAGTGCTCGTTGGGAGGTGGGTCACAGAAGTTCCCACTGAGAGGTGATATCAGAACAGACACCGGGGAAGGAGGCGTGTCTGCACCTGCAGCTGAGGGGCCAGCAAGTTCCAGCAGAGACACGGCCCACGTGAAGGCCTGGAGGCAGGAGCACCCTTGGCCCCAGGAACAGGAAAGAGGCCTGTGTGGCTGGAGCAGAGGGAGCGAGGAGGACACAGGCAGGAGATGAGGTCAGAGAGGTCCTGGGGACACAGATCAGACACGGGGGGAGGTCTTCAAACATTTTTCTCCCACAACTCCAAAGAATTTTATAAAATAACGAATTTCAGCTGGGCGTGGTGGCTCATGCCTGTAAATCCCAGCACTTTGGGAAGCCGAAGTGGGTTGATCACTTGAGATCAGGAGTTTGAAACCAGCCTGGCCAATGCGGCGAAACCCTGTCTCTACTAAAAATACAAAAAATGAGCTGGGCATGGTTGCATATGCCATTAATTCCAGCTACTCAAAATGCTGAGGTAGGAGAATCGCTTGAACTCGGGACGCAGAGGTTGTTGCGAGCTGAGATCGCACCATTGCAGTCCGGTCAGAGCAACAAGAGCCAAACTCCATTTAAAAATATAAAAAATAAAATACAAATACAAAAATTAGCTGGATGTGGAGGCACACAACTGTAATCTCAGTTACTTGGGAGGTTGAGGCACAAGAACGACTTGAACCCAGAAGACAGAGGTTACGGTGAGCCAAGATCATGAACCTGCACTCACAGCTTGGACAATAGAGTGAGACTCTGTTTCAAAAAACAAAAACAAAAAAAGAAAAGAAAAAGAGCATTTTTTATGTGATTGATGAAGAGATAATAAAACCTGAGTCACGTGATAGAGACCGACTGATAAGCAAACGTGACTGGGGCAGAGGGAGTCATGAGATGAGGGCAGGCTCCCAGGAGGAGGCTGGACACTGGCCGGGGCCCTGGACACAGGGCTGTGGAGCCACACTGAGGAGTCGGGCTTCTGTCCTGGGGAACACGGAAAGCTGGTGGAGGGCTCCCTACCAGGGACCGACATGACCTGCTTTAGATTGAGCTGTGATAATCCTAATACGGAGAACGGCCATGGATGATGGTCTCTGTCTGAGTCTACACCTATGTTTCTTCCATTCTTCTTCTTTCTTTTTTTTTTTCATTTTTGGGGTATTGCATGACATTGAAAATTCTAATTACAACTGGCCACGCCCCTGTCCCAGGAGAAAAGCCACACCCAGCACGCACTCTATTTAGCCAGTCATGTCCGGGGCCAGGGTCACTCAGGTTGAGCTTCTCTGGTCTAGCCTCTCATCTCCAAGTTGTAGGGGAGTCACTGAGGCTCAGAGAGGGAGACATTCACACCAAGTTACCCTGAGAAGGTCTGAGATGAGTGAGAAGGTGTGCCTGAATTTTCACATGGTGGCCTGGAAGGGCTAATGGGAACGGTTGGTCTTTATCACCCCAATCATTAAAAATTAGAGAACCGCCGGGCGCGGTGGCTCAAGCCTGTAATCCCAGCACTTTGGGAGGCCGAGGCGGGTGGATCACGAGGTCGAGAGATCGAGACCATCCTGGTCAACATTGTGAAACCCCGTCTCTATTAATACAAAAAAATTAGCTGGGCACGGTGGCGCGTGCCTGTAATCCCAGCTACTCAGGAGGCTGAGGCAGGAGAATTGCCTGAACCCAGGAGGCGGAGGTTGCGGTGAGCCGAGATCGCGCCATTGCACTCCAGCCTGGGTAACAAGAGCGAGACTCCGTCTCAAAAAAAAAAAAAAAAAAAAAAAAAAAAAAAAAAAAATTAGCTGGGCGTGTTGGTGTGCGTCTGTAGTCCCAGCTACTCAGGAGGCTGAGGCAGGAGAATGGCTTGAACCCAGGAGGCGGAGGTTGCAGTGAGCCAAGATCGCGCCACTGCACTCAAGCCTGGCGCCTGGCAACAGAGCAAGACTCTGTCTAAAAAAAAAAAATTAGAGAACCATCTATTACATACCTGGGCTAAAGAAACTTCTTTTGCAAGGTTCTGATGCCATTGATTCCCTACATTTAATTCTTCCTTACAAGAAAGTCACAGCAACATTTATAAAATGCAGAAGTGTGAGGCTGGGCACAGTGGCGCACGCCTATAATGCCAGCACTTTGGGAGGCCGAGGTGGGCAGATCACCTGAGATCAGGAGTTCAACACCAGTCTGACCAAAATGGAGAAACTCTGTCTCTACTAAAAACACAAAATGAGCTGGGCATGGTGATACAGGCCTATAATTCCAGCTACTCGGGAGGCCAAGGCAGGAGAATGGCTTAGACATGGGAGGTAGAGGTTGTGGTGAGCCGAGATCATGCCACTGCACTCCAGCCTGGGCGAAAAGAGTGAACTTTCTCTCAAAAAACAAATAAATACATAAAATAAAATGCAGAAGGGTGAACATACAGCTATTGACCTTGAAAACAGTGAAAGAAGCTCAACTGTAGAACTAAGACATAAGCAAATTTTTTCAATCAAGAATACATGGGTGGCCGGGCACGGTGGCTTATGCCTGTAATCCCAGTACTTTGGGAGGCTGAGGCAGGCGGATCGCCCGAGGTCAGGAGTTGGAGCCCAGCCTGGCCAACATGGTGACATCCCATCTGTACTAAAAATACAAATAATTAGCTGGTCACGGTGGCAGGCTCCTTTAATTCCAGCTACTCGGGAGGCTGAGGCAGGAGAATCATTTGAACCCAGGAGGTGGAGTTTGCAGTGAGTCAAGATCGCAACATTGCACTCCAGCCTGCACGTTAGCAAAATTTTCTCTCTCAAAAAAAAAGAGAATACATTGCTCTCCCGTCCCTTTTTTTCTTTTGAGACAGGGTCTTGCTCTGTTGACCAGGCTGAAGAGCAGTGGCATAATCTTGGCTCACTGCAGCCTGGACCTCCCAGGCTCAAGTGATCCTCCTGCCTGGGCCTCCAGAGTAGCTGGAATTACAGGTACACACCATCACCCCAGTTAATTTTTTTGGGGGGGGGCAGAGATGGGGGTCTCACTATGTTGCCCAGCTGGTCTCTCATTCTCTCCTTCTCCTTCTAGCTCTTTTCTTGTCATTTTTTCTGGGATTCCGCTCCTCACTTTGTACCCCTCTCCTCTCCTGTTTATCCCCTTCCCTCCTCTATTCCTTCTCTTCCACCTCTTCTGCTCCATCCTCCCATCTTATTTAACCTCTTGTTGCTCCTTCTCAATCCTTCCATCGTCCTCAATCTCTATATATTTCTGCCTCTTCTCCTCTCTCTGCCCTTCCTCTGCTCTCCCTGTTAAATTCTCTCTTCCCTGCTATACCTCCGTCCCCAACTCTCTGGCACCCCACGTCCCCAGGTGTCCTCCCTGCTGTGGTTCCCTCTGTTCTCCTTGCCACCAGCACCCTCTGCTCTGTCTGCCCCGGCTCCAAATCCCTCCTCGTCTCCCTCACTCTCATGAGCCTCCCTCTTTGCTGCCCCATCCCTACCTTGCTGTCCTTCATCTGTCTGTGCATCACGTTTTCTCTACATTTCTCCAGTTGCTTTTCTCCTCCTATGTTCTATTTTACTTTTTTTCCCCAGTTTTGCTGTCTCTTGGCAAATCCCTCACCCATCCTCTACTTTGCCATCCGTTTTGGGTGTTTCTCATTCTTCTTTTCTCTGTCTCAGGTTTTCTAGTGCTCTCTCTGCCTCATGATCCCTTTGGCCCACACAATCACAGGACGGTTTGGAGTAAGTCGCCTACATGCCGGAGAAGCACATTTTCCAAGGGCTGGAGCTGGGCAGGCAAGAAGGCCTCGTGTTACAGGACAGGCCCTGGGCACCTCCCCAACGCGGGCTCAGGGGAAGCGGTGACTGCGGAGCGGAGACCTAGGGTGCAACGGGGTTCGGCACGAGGAAGGAGGTGGGGGGCGACGGCGCCTTAAGACAAGGGTGGGGTCTGCAGGACCTCAGGACGAGGCAGAGGATGCGGCCTCCCCGGGATTGGGACCGTGGCGCTGGGCTTCAAGGGGCGACGAAGGGAAGGGTGGGAGGTGCCCAGGGCGGTAATCCACTTCTCGCCTGAGGACTTAAAAAAGCGCGTAGCGGTAAGAGTCAGAAAAAGGTTTTGAGCGGAAAAATTATGCAATAAAAAGTGTATACATTGCCCTATGGCAGAAAGGCCGGAGAGGGGACTAGCCGCAGGGCAACTGTAAACCCACAGTAAGCGACCCCTGGACTCTCACAGGGACGTCTCAGTTTGCACTAGGTGAAGGAGGACAAGGTAAGAATTTCCCGGTTTGTGGGGACCCTACTTCCCAGGTACACAAGCGCCGGGGACCTGAGAAGTGCAGACAAGACAGAGGGAAACTCACGCACCGCGGTGTAACCTTCATTCCACGCGATCCCCTTCCGGGTCTGCGCGAATCTGCGTGCGCAGTTCTGAAGCCAGGCCTGGGCGGGACCCACGAGGTGGGCAAGATAGGGGCGGGGCGCGAGGCGGAGAGACCCTGCCTTTTACAACTAGCAGAGGGCGGGCCGTGGTGGGACTTATGTGTCTCAGCCTGGCTCCCAGGTCCTCTGTTTTTTGGGTTTGGAGGCGAGACCGGCCAGGAAGGCTGAGGGATGATTCAAAAGCCTTGGAATTGTCTGGAATGGAAATGCAAACTAGAATGTGAAATTGAAAGCCCTGCTTGAGCGGAACCTACAATTTCGTGCTGACAATCCACAGAACAGAATAGAAATCCTCTCCCTGTCTATTCTCCATTCACTGCCATACAGCGTATGCCCTTTTGGGCAGGGATGCCACCGCCTGGGTCTTTGGTTCTTGTCCTGGTCTGGCTGTTTTCTCATATACTGCTTCCGCTTTGTAACTGCTCTAGGCATTCCTCCTACGACAAACTACTATAGTCATATAGAAGGATTATATAAATCAGCACTAAATGTGTCGGTACAGCTCCGACTACAATACCTATATGATTACATAGACTACAATATTTATATGACTATATAGAAAGATTATATGGAACTAAGTATTTTAGATAGAAGTACTCGCTGTGTTGCCTAAGCTGTAGAGCAGTGGCGTAGTATTAGCTCACTCCAACCTTATCCTCCTGTCGGCCTCCCAAGTAGCTGGGACCACAGGTCATGTGACTATGCCTAATTTTTTGTACTTTTTTTAGGAGACACAGGATTTCACCGTTAGCCAGAATGGTCTCGATCTCCTGACCTCATGATTTGCCTGCCTCAGCCTCCCAAAGTGCTGGGATTACAGGCATGAGCCACCATGACCAGGCTGGTCTAGAACTTCTGACCTCAAGCAAACCACCCGCTTCAGCCTCCCAAAGTGCTGGAATTGCAGGCGTGAGCCACCGCACTGGGCTTTTTTTTTTTTTTTAATAAACAGGGTCTCACACTGTGACCCAGGCAAAAACACAGTGGCACAATCTTGGCTCCTTGCAACCTTCACCTCCCAGGCTCAAGTGATTTTTTTTTGCCTCAGTCTCTTGAATAGTTAAGATCAGAGGTCCTTGCCAAAACACCTAACAAATTTTTGTATTTTTAGTAGAGATGGAGTTTCACCATATTGGACAGGCTCATCTAGAACTCAGGTGATCCACCGGCCTTGGCTTTCCAAAATCTTGTAATTACAGGTGTTAGCCCCGCACCAGCCTACTTTTTGTTTACAGGAATAAGAAACAAGCTAAGTTGGGGGGCTTGCTCTGGTGATTCCAGCACTTTAAGAAGCTGAGGCGGGAGGATCATGAGGTCAAGTATTGAGACAATCCTGGCCAACACAGTGAAACCATGTCCCTACTAAAAATACAAAAACTAGCTGGGGGTTCTGGTCCGCACCTGTAGTCTCAGCTACTCACAAGGCTGATGTACAAGAATCGCTTGAAGCCAGGAGGCAGAGGTTGCAGTTAGCTGACACCATACCACTGCACTTCAGTCTGGCAACAGAGCAAGACACCATCTCAAGAAAAAATATATAAAAATACAAAAATTTGCCACGTATACACCTATGCAACAATCTTGCATGTTCTTCACATGTACCCTAAAACCTAAAATGCAATAAAAAATAAATAAATACAAAAATTAGCATGGCATAGTGGCATGGATCTGTAATTCCAGCTATTCAAGAGGCCGAGGCACAAGAATTGCTTAACTGCAAGATAACAGATTGCAATGAGACAAGACCACACCATTGCACTCCAGCCTGGGTGACGAGAGATTTCATCACAAAAAAAAAAAAAGAAAAAGGCTGCATTAACTGCTGACCTCAAGTGATCTATCTGCCTTGGCCTCTCAAAGTGCTGGGATTTCAGGTGTTAGTCACTGTGCCCAGCCCATTCTTTTTTAACATAAACACTTTTTATGTCAATTAATGCTTGAACTCAATGTTAAGTCAAATCAAACTCAAGTCAGTGCTGAATTTACTCCAATGTCAATTAATGCTTAATGGTTTGCTATACTCATTGCATTTGGAACAATTATATCAAAAATGAACATTCTGATGTTCTGCAAGGAGTCACTTTGGACTGAAGACCCTGCCACACTATGACATTTGTAAGATTTCTGCCCAGTGTGGATTTTCTGATGTCTAATGTGGTGTGAACATGAAGTACAGGCTTTGCCACAATCATCACACTAGTGAGGTTTCCCTCCTGTAACAATTCTCCTGTGTTTTGCATAAGATGGAGCTTGACTGAAGATCTTGCCACAATCATGACATTGGTAAGTTTCTTTCCAGTATGAGTTTCCTGATGAACTGCCAGGTATAAACAATGATGGAACAACTTGTCGCATTTATTACACTTGTAAGATGTCTCTTTATTATGGATTCTCTAATAATTTGCAATGGTTTTAACTACTGAAAACATTGTGAGAATCATTACATTGTTTCCCTATACCATGGATTGCTTGATGGTGGATAAGTATTGACTGCACTAAAGGCTTTGCCACACTCATTACATTTGTAAGGTTTCTCTCCAGCATGAACTCTCTAATGTTGTGCAAGGTGTGTTTGTTAATCACAAACCTTGCCACATTCATTACACTTGTCAGTTTATCTCCAGAATGAATTGCCTTATGAATTACAAGGGCTGAATTTCGAGTAAAAATCTTGCTACACTCAATACACTTCTTCTTTTTTTTTTTTTTTTTTTGAGACGGAGTTTCGCTCGTTACCCAGGCTGGAGTGCAATGGTGCGATCTCGGCTCACTGCAACCTCCGCCTCCTGGGTTCAGGTGATTCTCCTGCCTCAGCCTCCTGAATAGCTGGGATTACAGGCACGCACCACCATGCCCAGCTAATTTTTTTTGTATTAGTAGAGACGGGGTTTCACCATGTTGACCAGGATGGTCTCGATCTCTTGACCTCGTGATCCACCCGCCTCGGCCTCCCAAAGTGCTGGGACTACAGGCTTGAGCCACCGCGCCCGGCTCATTACACTTCTAAGGTTTCTCTCCAGTATGAAGTTTACAATGGACTACAAGAGATGACATCTGACTGAAGGTCTTGCCACACTCATTACATTTCTAAAGTTTTTCTGCAGTATGAAGTCTACGATGCTTTGTAAGGGATGCCTTTCTAATGAAGGTCTTGCAACACCCATTACACTTGTAAGGTTTCTCTCCTGTATGAAGACTACGATGGTATGTAAAAGATGACATCTGACTGAAGGCCTTGCCGCACTCATTGCACTTGTAAGGTTTCTCTCCTGTATGAAGTCTACGATGAACTAAAAGGGATGATGACTGACTGAAGGTCCTGCCACACTCATTACACTTGTAAGGTTTCTCTCCTGTATGAAGTCTACTATGAAATAAAAGGGATGATAGCTGACGGAAGGTCTTGCCACACTCATTACACTTGTAAGGTTTCTCTCCTGTATGAAGTCTACGATGAACTAAAAGGGATGATGAATGACGGAAGGTCTTGCCACACTCATTACACTTGTAAGGTTTCTCTCCTGTATGAATTCTACGATGAACTAAAAGGGATGATGACTGACTGAAGGTCTTGCTACACTCATTACACTTGTAAGGTTTCTCTCCAGTGTGAATTCTCTGATGCGCTGGAAGGTATGAATGACTCCAGAAAACCTTGTCATAAACCTTGCATTTGTAAGGTTTCTCTCCAGTATGAAGGGTCTGATGATGTGAAAGGCGTGCTTTTCTACTAAAACCTTCACCACATTCATTACATGTGTAAGGTTTATCTACAGTATGAAGTCTATGATGGCATTGCAGGGACGACTTCTGACAGGTCTTGCCATGCTCATGACACTCGTAAGGTTTCTCTCCAGTATGAAGTCTACGATGAACTGAAAGGGATGACATGTGACTGAAGGTCTTGCCACACTCATTACACTTGTAAGGTTTCTCACCTGTATGAATTCTACAATGAAGTAAAAGGGATGATGACTGACGGAAGGTCCTGCCACACTCATTACACTTGTAAGGTTTCTCTCCAGTATGAAGTCTAGAATGAAATAAAAGGGATGATGAATGACGGAAGGTCTTGCCACACTCATTACACTTGTAAGGTTTCTCTCCAGTATGAAGTCTACGATGAAATAAAAGGGATGATAACTGACGGAAGGTCTTGCCACACTCATTACACTTGTAAGGTTTCTCTCCAGTATGAAGTCTATGATGAACTAAAAGGGATGATGAATGACGGAAGGTCTTGCCACACTCATTACACTTGTAAGGTTTCTCTCCTGTATGAATTCTACAATGAACTAAAAGGGATGATGACTGACTGAAGGTCCTGCCACACTCATTACACTTGTAAGGTTTCTCTCCTGTATGAAGTCTACGATGAACTAAAAGGGATGATGATTGACTGAAGGTCCTGCCACACTCATTACACTTGTAAGGTTTCTCTCCAGTGTGAATTCTCTGATGCTCTGGAAGGTATGAATGACTCCAGAAAACCTTATCATAAACTTTGCATTTGTAAGGTTTCTCTTCAGTATGAAGAGTCTGATGATGTGAAAGGCGTGCTTTTCTACTAAAACTTTCACCACATTCATTACATGTGTAAGGTTTATCTGCAGTATGAGGTCTATGATGGCACTGCAGGGACAACTTCTGACAGGTCTTGCCACGCTCATGACACTTGTAAGGTTTCTCTCCAGTATGAAGTCTATGATGAACTAAAAGGGATGATGACTGACTGAAGGTCTTGCCGCACTCATTACACTTGTAAGGTTTCTCTCCTGTATGAATTCTACGATGAACTAAAAGGGATGATAACTGACTAAAGGTCTTGCCACATTCATTACACTTGTAAGGTTTCTCTCCAGTATGAAATCTATGATGAAATAAAAGGGATGATAACTGACGGAAGGTCTTGCCACACTCATTACAGTTGTAAGGTTTCTCTCCTGTATGAAGTCTACGATGAACTAAAAGGGATGATGAATGACGGAAGGTCTTGCCACACTCATTACACTTGTAAGGTTTCTCTCCAGTATGAAGTCTACGATGAAATAAAAGGGATGATAACTGACGGAAGGTCTTGCCACACTCATTACACTTGTAAGGTTTCTCTCCTGTATGAAGTCTACGATGAACTAAAAGGGATGATGAGTGACGGAAGGTCTTGCCACACTCATTACACTTGTAAGGTTTCTCTCCTGTATGAATTCTACGATGAACTAAAAGGGATGATGACTGACTGAAGGTCTTGCCACACTCATTACACTTGTAAGGTTTCTCTCCAGTATGAAATCTACGATGAAATAAAAGGGATGATGAATGACGGAAGGTCCTGCCACACTCATTACACTTGTAAGGTTTCTCTCCTGTATGAAGTCTACCATGAACTAAAAGGGATGATGATTGACTGAAGGTCCTGCCACACTCATTACACTTGTAAGGTTTTTCTCCAGTGTGAATTCTCTGATGCTCTGGAAGGTATGAATGACTCCAGAAAACCTTGTCATAAACTTTGCATTTGTAAGGTTTCTCTTCAGTATGAAGGGTCTGATGATGTGAAAGGCGTGCTTTTCTACTAAAACCTTCACCACATTCATTACATGTGTAAGGTTTATCTACAGTATGAGGTCTATGATGGCATTGCAGGGACGACTTCTGACAGGACTTGCCACGCTCATGACACTTGTAAGGTTTCTCTCCAGTATGAAGTCTACGATGAACTAAAAGGGATGATGACTGACTGAAGGTCTTGCTGCACTCATTACACTTGTAAGGTTTCTCTCCTGTATGAATTCTACGATGAAGTAAAAGGGATGATGATTGACTGAAGGTCCTGCCACACTCATTACACTTGTAAGCTTTCTCTCCTGTATGAAGACTACGATGGTACGTAAAAGATGACATCTGACTGAAGGCCTTGCCGCACTCATTGCACTTGTAAGGTTTCTCTCCTGTATGAATTCTACGATGAACTAAAAGGGATGATGACTGACTGAAGGTCCTGCTACACTCATTACACTTGTAAGGTTTCTCTCCAGTGTGACGTCTAAGATGATATGCAAGCTGTAACTTTCGATTAAAACCCTTGCCACATTCATTACATGTATAAGGTTTCTCTCCAGTATGAATTCTATTATGTCTTTCAAGGTGTGATCTGCAACTAAAAACTTTGTCACAATCTTCACATATATAAGGTTTCTCTTCAGTATGAAGTCTACAGTGACGTGAAAGGAGTGCTTGTTTATTAAGAACCTTGTCACATTCATTACATGTGTAAGGTTTCTTTCCAGTGTGAATTTTATGATGGGATTGCAAGGATGACTTCCGGCTGAAGGTTTTGCCACACTCATTACACTTGTAAGGTTTCTCTCCAGTGTGAATTCTCTGATGCTCTGGAAGATATGAATGACTCCAGAAAACCTTGTCATAAACCTTGCATTTGTAAGGTTTCTCTCCAGTATGAAGGGTCTGATGATGTGAAAGGCGTGCTTTTCTACTAAAACCTTCACCACATTCGTTACATGTGTAAGGTTTATCTGCAGTATGAGGTCTATGATGGCACTGCAGGGACGACTTCTGACAGGTATTGCCACGCTCATGACACTTGTAAGGTTTCTCTCCAGTGTGAACTCTATGGTGACGTACAAGGTTGTGCTTCTTATGAAAGCCCTTGCCACATACATCACATTTGTTTTGTTTCTCTCCTGAATGGGTTATTTGATGTCTCCTTAAGAGATAACTATTATGAAAGGCTTTGCCACACTCAGTACAATGGAAAGGTTTTTCTCTGTGTACTTCCTGTTTTTGTGTGGATGATGAAGAATGGAGGACGTTATTCTCATGCTTATTAGAAACATAGGTTTCAAGCCCACGAGAAATTCTTTGGGCTGTGGAAACTGAGGAAGCATCACTGACGGACTTCTCTACTTGATTATCAATGTTTCCTTCAGTCTGAAATATGTGCAGTTCAGGCAGATGCGAATGAAAGTTTAATCCAAGCTGATCTCCAATAGGCTTCCTGCCAGCACACCTTTCCTCATATTGCTGTGTACCACCAGTCACCTCCTTGGGTTCTGTCATGAGTGCTTCATGGCCATTTCCTTTGACTTCTTGACTCTGAAACTCAAACTCATGAATATCTTTCTCAACTTCTGGGAAGCAAGAATCTCCAATGTGATGACTTGTATATTTTTCCAATGTCCCTGTGTGGAACCCTTCTCTTGTACTCCCTTGCCCTGCTGGTGAGAACTTCAACATGGATTTTAAAAAGCTATCTGAAAAACATAAAGACCAGTAGGTTTCCAATTAGGTACAAATGGTAATGGTCAATATGGAAATGTGCAAATATTACACAAAGAACAGTAGTTATTTTAAACGTCCCAAATGTAATCTTGAAAGTTTAAGAACACCCATCTCTACTAAAAATACAAAAATTAGCCAGATGTGGTGGTAAGTGCCTGTAAATCTCAGCTACTTGGGAGGTTGAGGCAGGAGAATCGCCTGAACCAAAAAGGCGGAGATTGCAGTGAGTAGAGATTTCACCACTGCACTCCAGCCTGGGCAACAAGAGCAAAATTCCATGTCAGCATAAAAAAAGAGTTCAGCCAAGAGCCTTATATATATGAGGCAGTGAGCCTGAATGACGTCGTCCCTAGGAGGAATTTCTACAGCAGTGACTGCTGCTTAGAGTAGATAATCTTTAGTTTATGCGAAGAACAGTCACAGTGCCAGTGAGACGCTTCTGTGATTCTCCTCAAAATTCAGAATGAAAGGCCGGGCATGACGGCTCACATCTGTAATCCCAACACTTGGCCAGAGGCTGAAGCTGGCAGAGTACTTGAGACCGGGAGTTTGAGACAAGCGTGGCCATCATGGTGATACCTTATCTCTGATAAAAATAAGAACATTAGCCAGGTATGGTGGCATGTGCCTGTAATTCTAATAAGGTTGAGAGGCTGAGGTACGAGAATTCCTTGAACCCAGGAGGTGGAGGATGCAATGAGCTGAAATCACAACAGTGTACTCCAGCCTGGGCAACAGAGGGAGACACTGTCTCAAAAACAAAAAGCAAACAACAAAACAAACCCCAGAACCACGGCTGGAAACACTTGTCAGTCAGTGTCATGCTTTCCATCTCTTATCCTGGACCATGCAGACAATTCTGCTCAGGGCTTCCAGGGGCATCTCTGCCTAGAGCAGGATGATGTTCAACTGTATTAGTCAAAGTGTTCATGAATTTTCTGTTTTTATGTATAGCCACTCCATACGAGAGTCCCTAAGAAGCTATCCATGCTTCATAGGAGGGTCTGCAGAAATCAATGACATGTACGTCAAAAGCATACATGGGCAAAATCGCAACAGAGAATACAAATCAGGAAGTGCCAAGATAGACAAGGGCAGATTCCTTGTGTCTGGAGGGACATTTTCCTCACCCACAGACTCCAGGTTCCTGTAGTTCTCCAACATCACTTCCCTGCATAAAGCCCTCTGCGCAGGGGTCAGGCATTTCCACTCTGCCAAAGAGAATTCTATAGACACATCCTTGAAAGTCAAGCGTCCCTAAAATGAAAAACACATTTCAACAAAACATTATGGAGGACTGAGTTATCACCTTCACATGAAACAAGAAAAAAAGAAAATAAGTATTGTTATGATATCAGACTGTGTTCTGACAAATCCACGTTAAGGTATCTTTGGACATTTCTGCTGTATAGTTGCTTTTTAGTATACTCGTCCATGATAGATTTAAAAATCTTCTAAGCCACTGTGGAAGTCTGTTTTATGGACAATACAAAAAATATCTGCTGAGTGCAGAGTCTCACCCCTGGACACCTAGCACTTTGCGAGGCTGAGGCGGGTGGATCACCCGAGCTCAGGAGTTCAAGACCACCCAGGGCAACATGGTAGAACCCAGTCTCTACCAAAGATACAGAAAAATTAACTGGGTGTGGTGGCACACACCTCTTGTCCCAGCTACTTGGCAGGGTGAGGGAAGAGATTTGCTTGAGCCCCAGAGGCGAATTTCACCATGAGCCAAGATTATATATACCACTGCACTCCAGCTTGGGCTCTAGAGTTAGACGCTGACTCTCTCTCTATATATATGTATATAAGTAAGGCCAGGTATAGTGGCTCACACCTGTAATTCCATCACATTGGGAGACAGAGGGGAGTGGATTACTTGAAGTCAGGAGTTTGAGACAAACCTAGGTAATCTGGGGAAACCTAGTATTTACTAAAAATTTAAAAATTAGTTGGGTGTGGTTGGAGAAAGCCCTTGTAATCCTAGCTGTTTGGGAAGCTGAAGCAGAAGAATTGCTTGAACTCTGAAGGCAGAGGTTTCATGCCACTGCACTCTAGCCTGGGTAACAGAATGAGACTCTTTCTCAAAAAACTAAATAAATAAAAATGAAATAGATATACACAGACACATACATACAAATACATATGAGAGAGAGAAACAGAGAGAGAGAGAGAGAGAGGAGAGCACACGCAAATGATGTGTTTATACACAAATCATGGGCTTGGCCAGACATGGTGGCTCACGCCTATAATACCAGCACTTATGATGGCGAGCAGATCACAAGATCAAAGTATCAAGAGACCAGCCTGGCCAACATGGTGAAACCCGAACTCTACTAAAAATACAAAAATTAGCTGGGCGTGGTGGCGCACAGCTGTAGTCCCAGCTACTCAGGAGGCTGAGGCAGGAGAATCAGTTGAACTGGAAAGGCGGAGGTTGCAGTGAGCTGAGATCGCGCCACCGCACTGCAGCCTGGGTATCAAGAGCAAAGCTCCATCTCAACAACAACAACCAAAAATTAGTGAAGAGGAAAAAAAACAACAACAATAAAGAATGAATCAAAATAAAGGGAGTCTAAACAGACTAACAGGATGCCATTAAGGACAACACCCTACACCTTATGAAAGTCCCAGGCTAGGCAGGGTGGCTCTCACCTGTAATTCTAACACTTTGAAAGGCCAAGGTGGGGGAAAATCACCTGAGGTCAGGAGTTCAAGAATGACCTGGCCAACATGGTAAAATTCCTTCTGTATTAAACATACAACAATTAGCCAGGTGTGGTGGTGTGCACCTGTAATTTCAGCTACTTGGGAGGCTGAGGTAAGAGAATCACTCCAACCCAGGAGGCAGAGGTTGAAGTCAGCCTAGACTGCATCATTGCACTCTAGCCTCGGCGACAGAGCAAAATTCCGTCTAAAAAAAAAAAAAAATTCCAGAAATCCAGAAGAGAAAGAGAGTCAGAAAGGAACAGAAAAGCCTACTGGAAGACATGATGCTCAAAATTTTGTAATTTCAGAAGGCAAAAGAAACAAATTCAACATCTTAAAAATACCCAACTAGGATAAACCAAGAGACCTATAACAAACAACATCATAATAAAATTATCAAAATTCTGAGATAAAGAAAATTCTAATAGCCAAAAGAAGAGCTGTCACCCAAGATGGTGTTGCTGTAATATTAAGAAATTTCTCAGTAGAAACATCAGAGTCTACAAGTGAGTAGGATGGAACAGTCAAAGCTCCAAAAAAATGCACCTGCAAATAAAAATGCTATACTTGAGAAAAATATTTTAAAATTAGGTCTTTCTCAGTTAAACAGAAGTTGAGGGAATTGGTCACCACTACATCTGCAGTTAGGCTCTGCAGGATTGAATGTTCTGGATGGAAAAATTAGCTCCTAGTGGGTACAAGAGTTTCAGTTTTGCAAGACAAAGTCCTATAACTCTATTGCATACTAGTATGAATATACCTAACACTACTTTACAGTCAAACAAACTACTGAAACACATCATCAAAGATTGACATGTCCAATTCATACTGAAGTAACTGTTGATACCAAGATTGCTATACCTGTCTCAGATAAAATGGGGCAATGAAAAACAAAGAAACATTTTATAATTGTAAACATTAAGAGCCATTAAAGGGAAAAGAGTGAATTTTTTTTGTTTTTTTTTTTGAGGCAGAGTTTCGCTCTTGGCACCCAGGCTGGAGTGCAATGGCGCGATCTCGGCTCACCGCAACCTCCGCCTCCTGGGTTCAGGCAATTCTCCTGTCTCAGCCTCCTGAGTAGCTGGGATTACAGGCACGCGCCACCATGCCCAGCTAATTTTTTGTATTTTTAGTAGTGACGGGGTTTCACCATGTTGACCAGGATGGTCTCGATCTCTTGACCTCGTGATCCACCCGCCTCGGCCTCCCAAAGTGCTGGGATTACAGGCGTGAGCCACCGCGCCCGGCGTGAAATTTCAATAAAGTGTGTTCTGTCTAAGGGAAACCAAAAGTATTTTGAAAAGCAAAATATGGAGATGTTTGCTGACTTCGCATGAATTTGCTCTGACATACATTACCGGAATCTTTAAAATTAATTAACTGAAATACCTGAGAGATACACAAAAATTAAAATTAAATATAATCCAAATTTATTTTTATTTTTATTTTTGAGATGAAGTTTCACTCTTGTCACCCAGGCTGGACTACAACCTCTGTCTTTCAGGTCGGAGCAATTCTTTTGCTTCAGTTTCTTAACAGGGATTACAACTGCTTGCCACCAATCCCACCTAATTTTTTGTACTTTCAGTAAAAACAGGGTTCCACCATGTTGACCAGGCTGGCCTTGAACTCCTGACATAAGGTAATCACCCTGCTTTGGCCTGTCAAAGTGTTAAGATTACAGGTGTGAGTCACTGTACCCAGCTGCCATCAAATTTTTAATAATAAAATTGGTCGGGCGCGGTGGCTCACGCCTGTAATCCCAGCGCTTTGGGAGGCCGAGGCGGGTGGATCAGGAGGTCAAGAGATCGAGACCGTCCTGGTCAACATGGTGAAACCCCGTCACTACTAAAAATACAAAAATTTAGCTGGGCATAGTGGCGCGTGCCTGTGATCCCAGCTACTCAGGAGGCTGAGGCAGGAGAATTGCCTGAACCCAGGAGGCGGAGGTTGCGGTGAGCCGAGAATGCGCCATTGCACTCCAGCCTGGGTAACAAGAGTGAAACTCCGTCTCAAAAAAAAAAAAAAAAATATATATATATATATATGTATATAATTAGGTTTAAATACAATAGGATGTCATAATCACTGACTAGGCAAAGTTTACAAAGTAAAATAAAACAAGAAAATGCAAATAGAGAGCATAGGCCCAGGCAAGATGGCTCACTTGTATAATCTCAGCACTTTGGGAGGCCGAGGCGGGTAGATACCTGAGGTTAGGAGTTCATGAACAACTTGGCCAAGATGATGAAACCCCATCTTTACTAAAAATACAAAACTTTGCTGGGCATGGTGGCATGTCCCGGCAATCCCAGCTACTCGGAAGGCTGAGGCAGAAGAAGTGCTAGAACCCGGGAGGCGGTGGTTGCAGGGAGCCAAGATGGTGCCATTCCACTCCAGCCTGGGCAACAAGAGTGAAATTTTGTCTCAAAAAAAAAAAAAAAAGCATGTGAAGAAACATTTGTTTTACTTTTTTTTTTTTTTTTTTGAGATGGAGTTTCACTCTTGTTACCCAGGCTGGAGTGCAATGGCGTGATCTCGGCTCACCGCAACCTCCGCCTCCTGGGTTCAGGCAATTCTCCTGCCTCAGCCTCCTGAGTAGCTGGGACTACAGGCACGCGCCACCATGCCCAGATCATTTTTTGTATTTTTAGTAGAGACGGGATTTCACCATGTTGACCAGGATGGTCTCGATCTCGACCTCGTGATCCACCTGCCTCGGCCTCCCAAAGTGCTGGGATTACAGGCGTGAGCCACCGCGCCTGGCCTTTGTTTTACTCTTTAAAAAAATGGATAATATGAACAAAACTTAAAGGCAAAAATAAAGAACTAGTAGGGAGCCAGACCCCACACCTCATCCATGGGTACCCAGAGTTCAGTGGTGACAAAGGAATGAAAAAAAGACAGATTAAGAATGAAAGTGGGGCCAGGGGTGGTGGCTCATTCCTGTAATCCCAGCACTTTGGGAGGCTGAGGTGGGCAAATCACGAGGTCAGAAGATGGAGACCATCCTGTCCAACATGGTGAAACCCCATCTTAAAAAAAAAAAAAAAAAATGAAAGTGGGACCAGGGGTCATCACTCGTACTGGAGGCAGTGAAGGCACCTTTATCTATAGTGCAGGTGGCAGGGTGAACTGGTGAAGGGAGGCTGTGCATCAACCATAAAATCGATGGCAGTGGTGGTTTACGTGAGTTTCTCAAGAGCTAAAAGCCAATGTTTGTCAATAGACAATGCAGCTGGTAGGAGTGGGCTTAGCGAGGAGCCTTCATGTCTGGCTACATTCTAGTGCTTCAAGGGAGTGTTATGTCCTTGGCACTATGTTTAGAATATCGGAGCTTAGGTCACTGTGCTCCTGGGACCATGCTGGCATACAGAGGCCTTCCTCCCCAGAGGCCTCCGAGGCCTTCCTCCCCAGAGGCCTCCGAGGCCTTCCGCAGTACTTACAGCCAGTTTATGTTATATGTTACTTATAGCCAGTTTATGTAGGCACACCGTAAACCCTTCCTCCACTGCTGCTTCCCCCAACAGAGTAAACTAAATAATACAAAATAGCTCTCAAAATACAGGAAAATAATGCTGGGCAAAGTATTGAAATTCATTTTACATATACATGTCCACAATTAATGAAATTTACAGACTCTCAAGGAATAAAAAATATAAATAAAAAGGTCTTTCTTTTTCACTGAATACATAAAGAACATGGTAGTAAGATCACAGTAGTAAGCTTTGCTTAACTGAGTGGCAAATTTCTCATGTTTTCAGGCAGAGAGAGCACCACTGCAGCTAGGGGTAGGGATGAAATCTTCCCACATCTAAAAGATGAAACGGCAAATCCAAGAAGCAGCAATTAGTTCTTGAGTAGCCCAACTTTGCAATGAATTTCACCACACTCATAGCCAGTGTGTTATTCCCGGTAACGGCAAAAAACTGTCAAGGAGATCACACAGATTCAGGAGCTTGAGACCAGCCTGGGCAACATGGTTAAGCCCCATCTTTCCTAGAAATACATAACTAGTTATGCATGATGGCAAACGCCTGTAATCCCAGCTACTTGAGAGGCTGAGGCATGAGAATTGCTTATATCTGGAAGGTGGAGGTTACAGTGAGCCCCAGTGATGTCACTGAACTTCAGCCTGGGCAATACAGAGACTCTGTGAAAAAAAACCAACAAAACACAAGCCAGGTGCAGTGGCTTATGCCTGTAATCTTAGCACTTTGAGAGGCAGAGGCAGGTGAATCACCTGAGGTCCGGAGTTTGAAACCAGCCTGGCCAACGTGGTAAAACATTTTCTCTACTAAAAGTACAAAATTAAGTGAACATGGAAATGCATGCCTGTAATCCCAGTTCCCTGGCAGACAGAAGCAGAAAAAAACTGGAACCTGGGAGGGAGAGGTTGGAGTGGGCTGAAAGAGCACCACTGCAGTCCAGCCTGGGTGAAAAAAATGAAACTCCTCAAAAAAAGAAAGGAAAGAAACAAAACAAAATTATCAAGGATTCACGTGTCTTTATTCAGAGAACACTCCGAGGAGGATTTAAAAGAACAAGCTATCTTGTTTCCTACCTTGGAAACACGGACATTTTCAAAAGTTTCAGGATAAAACATGATAACAAAATATTCATCAGGCCGGGCCTGGGGCCCATATCTAAAATTCCAGCACTTTGGGAGGCCCAGGTGTGAGGATCACTTGAGGCCAAGAGTTGAAGACCAGCCTGGCCAACATGATGAAACCCCATCTCTACTAATAATACAACAATTAGCTAGGTGTGTAGCACGGGTCTTACTGCAGCTACTCAGTTGGCTCAAGCATGAGACTCATTTGGTCCTGAGAGGCAGAGGCTGCATTGTGCCCAGGATGGTAACAGGGTGAGACCCTGTCTCAAAAAATATGCAAAACAAATCCAATCATCAAAGTATGAATACATTTCTGTAAGATTACACTGATTTGCCACAGAACACTTCTGTTTTTTTTTTTTTTTTTTTTTTTTTTTTTGAGACGGAGTTTCACTCTTGTTACCCAGGCTGGAGTGCAATGGCGCGATCTCGGCTCACCGCAACCTCCGCCTCCTGGGTTCAAGCAATTCTCCTGCCTCAGCCTCCCGAGTAGCTGGGATTACAGGCGTGCGCCACCATGCTCAGCTAATTTTTTGTATTTTTAGTAGAGACGGGGTTTCACCATGTTGACCAGGATGGTCTCGATCTCTTGACCTCGTGATCCACCCGTCTCGGCCTCCCAAAGTGCTGGGATTATAGGCGTGAGCCACCGCGCCTGGCCGATAACCTGCTTTTTGTTAGCTTAAACTGACTCTTTCTTACCTAAGAGCTGTTCAGGCTTCATGTTCGCTTCTTCATTTTAGTTACTCCCCTCATTAAGTATGTAACTGCAGTACGTAGCTGGGGCAGGATGACCCCGGGCACATACCGGAATGCATTTGCTGGTAAGAGGCTGAGTTAAGCAGTTCCACTAGAGCCTGGGAATGCAGGTGCTGCCCATTACCCAGAGCCCCCATATCTGTAAGTTGTATGTCTTTATATGACAGCTCTAGCCTTGCACCTGGTACTGTTTTATTTCTCAGGTACTAGTTTATCTTTTAACTGTTTGCTTACTCTGCTTCTATATAAAATTGCTTCAGCTAGGTTCCCCCTCCCTTTTCAAACTAGGGTATAAGAAACTCCTTAACTCTTTCTTTGGGGCTGAGAGAATTTTGGGCGTTAGCCACCTCTGAGTCACCGGCTAAAATAAAGGACTCTTAATTCAATCTCAGAGTGTGGTGCATTCCTTAACTCACTCAGGTATAACAGTGTCACCTAGGCTGGAGTACAGTGACATGACCTCATCTCATTGCAACGTCCACCTCCTGGGTTCAAATGATTGTCCTGCCTCAGCCTCCCAAGTAGCTGGGATTACAGGTGTGCACTACCACACCCAGCTGATTTTTGTTATTTTCAGTAGAGACAGGGTTTTGCCATGTTGGTCAGGCTTGTCTCGAACTCCTGATCTCACAATCCGCCCGCCTCAGCCTTCAGTAGTGCTGGGATTACAGGCATGAGCCACCATGCCTTCACCACAGAACTCTTAACACTGATTCCCCATTGAGACATGGGAACACGTGGAAGGCTGGAAAGGAAAGGGGATGCCTAGTGCATCTTTCTCGAGAGTTTTACTATGCAACACACGTATACGTTGTGTGATGTTTAAAACAAAAGATACATTTCATAATAATGGGAAGAAAAGAAAATGCCTTCATCCTCTCTAATGAAATAAGTTCTGGTTTTATGTCAGAGCAAACTTACAATCATTGTTTTCTAAAATGCCTGCTACATCAGAGCCCTGGGGGAAAAAAAAACAGTCTCTATGGGGTCAAAGTGCTGAAAATGATATAAAGGATCCTCTGCAGTTAGATATTCATATTGATTACATGATTTAAAGTCAATGATGAAATAAAGCCACCTCTACCACTGATGTCTATCTCTACTTTCCATTCTATTCCAAGCCATTAGAAGTGCAGAGTCCCACTGGGCTGGCTGTATCACACCTGTAATCCCAGCCATTTGGGAGGCTCAGGTGGGAGGATCACTTGGGGCCAGGAGTTCAAGGTTATAGTGAGCTATGATTCTGCCATGTCACTCCAGCCTGGACAACACAGCAAGTTCTCATCTCTACATGATAAAAAATTTAAAAAAATTAGCAGCCATGATGGCACATGCCGGCACACGCCTGATACCGTAGCACTTGGGAGGCTAATGTAGGGATGACCTGAGCCCAGGAGTTCAAGGGTGTTGTAAACTAGCATTGTGTCACTGCACTTCAGACTGAACCCCAGAGTGACAACCAGTGTTTTAAAATAAAAAGTTAGGAGTCAGAGACATATTGACTCACTAGTGTAGCTTCGAATGCATTGCAAAATCAGACACTAAATCGCTCCTCTAAAGTGTCTCCTTTTCCCCTCCAGCCGCCAGTGCACATTAATGTATGACTATCATATAGTTTCTCTGATCTGGTCCACAAAGACCTTCATGTGCATCCAGATGTGGTCCCTGAACATTCCCTGCTCCCCAACATCACAGACAGCACAAGGCCCACACCCCGTCTCCATCCGTGTCTGGGGTGAGCCCTTCCCAGGACCATGCCCAGTGCAGCCTCTTCCCAAGCTCACGTCGCTGGGTTATAGGAGATGGAATTTAAGTGGAGATGAGAGGCGCTGAGAAAAGGCATGCGTGAGTGTGAGCACACGTGCCAGGCAGGACGCTTCAGAGTCACAGAAGACCGGCTACTACAATCCTGGTATTTCAGAAACAAAAAAACGACAGAATAATCCACTGAGGACTATCATTTTACCTGAGGAAGAGGCATCCTGGGCTCCTTTTCTTTGCTTTTCTTGGTGGATTCCTCACGTAACACGAGTCTTTTAAAATCAATCCTGCACGTAAAAAACATATGAAATTTATTTTTATTTTTTTGGAGAGGGAGTCTAGCTCTGTTGCCAGGCAGGGGTTCAATGGCAGACTCTCAGCTCACTGCAACATCTGCCACCTGGGTTCAAGTGATTCTCCCACCTCAGCCTCCCAAGTAGCTGGGATTACAGGCACATGCTGCCATGTCCAGCTTCTTTTTATATTTTTAGTAGAGATGCAATTTCACCATCTTGGCCAGGATGGTCTCAATCTCCTGACCTAGTGATCTGCCCACCTTAGCCCCCCAAAGAGATGGGACTGCAATAATGAACCACCGTGCCAGACTGTTATTTAATATTTAGAAACCACTCACTTTTTTTTCTGTGACAAACACACACCAGGGAGACCTCACCATGTAGAAAGACGGTCCTCTGCTGACCACTGCACCAGAGATCATGCAGAGATAAGAATGTCTTGTCAGGCTGGATGCGGTGGCTCACTCCTGTAATCTCAGCACTTTGGGAGGTCAAGGTGGGTGGATCATGAGGTCAGGAGTTCGAGACCTGCCTGGCCAAGATGGTGAAACCCCATCTTAAAAAACAAAAACAAAAATGTCTTACGGCCGGGTGCAGTGGCTCATGCCCGTAATCCCATCACTTTGGGAGGCAGAGGTGGGTGGATCATGAGGTCAAGAGATCAAGACCATCCTGGCTAATGTGGTGAAACCCCATCTCTACTAAAAATACAAAAAATTAGCTGGACGTGGTGATGTGCACCTATAGTCCCAGTTACTCGGGCTGCTGAGGCAGAATTGCCTGAACCCAGGAGGCAGAGGTTGCAGTGAGCCGAGATCACGCCATTGCACTCCAGCCTGGCACTTGGCAACAGAGTAAGATCGTCTCCAAAAAAAAAAAGAAAGTGATGTCAGAAGAAGGACTTAGGGAAGGCTGTTTGTCTGTAGGGAGAAAGTTGTCCAGGTGTCACAGTAAGAGACTGAAGGTGAGGCCGGGCGCGGTGGCTCACGCCTGTAATCCCAGCACTTTGGGAGGCCGAGGCGGGTGGATCACGAGGTTAAGAGATCGAGACCATCCTGGTCAACATGGTGAAACCCTGTCTCTACTGAAAATACAAAAAATTATCTGGGCATGGTGGCGCGTGCCTGTAATCCCAGCTACTCGGGAGGCTGAGGCAGGAGAATTGCCTGAACCCAGGAGGCGGAGGTTGCGGTGAGCCGAGATCGCGCCATTGCAGTCCAGCCTGAGTAACAAGAGCGAAACTCTGTCTCCAAAAAAAGACTGAAGGCACAATCTGTCCCAGCATAATAAATAACTTGAATATTTAGATATAGCAATGATACCCAATATATTTACTGATTACATAGTTATTGCTTGGTTATAGCAATGATACCAAGTAGACTTAGATACAATCACATAATTATATAATCAATCTTATATTATTATTCTATATTGTTAACCTTTTCTTTAGTATTACTGTGTAGGAACTTTTTTTTTTTTTAAATATGGGGTTTCACCATGTTGGTCAGGCTGGTCTTGAACTCCCGACCTCAGGTGATCTGCCCGCCTCGGCCTCCAACGTGCTTGGATTACAGGCGTGAGCCACAATACCCGGCCTGTGTAGGAACATGTTTAGTCTTATAGTATAGACAATCATCAGTTGAAATATACTTTTGAACTGAAGGGACATTGTGAGATGTGATTAGGAGCCAGTCCCTGGAAAGGTGCCTTTTGCTTAGCAGACCATGAGGGGGAGTTTCCCTTTCACTGGGGAGTTCAGAGTAAACTCTGCTCTATCCCGCCCTCGAGGAAGGGCTGATACTAGCCAGGCCGGCCTGCAGACATACAGGGGCTTAAACACCTCTCAGTGGGGCTGTGCTCCAATGGTGACCATCCTTGTCCACTTTCATGTTCCACTTTCCCACCCCATGCTCCCTTGTAAATTCTTAGAAGCTATGAGAAGAATAGAGGAATCCTAAAAGCCTTTGATCTCTCTGATAAATGCATAGAAAGATACTGATGTGCCTCCACTCCTTGAAATGGCTACCTCAGAGGGAGGGGCCTGCTGTACTGTACCCATGTGACCCCCTTCACTGTACCCACATGGCCCCCTGTACTGTCAGTATGTGATTTGCTTGACCCCTGCCAATCATGTCAGATGAGTCACTCTCCGGCCTGCCCCTCTGCCTTGTATACAATAAATACCAGTGTATTCTGGGCCACTGCTGGACTCCACCCCTTGGTAGCAGTCTACCAGGCCCAGCTGAATTCTCTTATCTCTGTGTTTTGTGTATTTCTTTGCTATGATCTATCCTGCACACACAAAAGAACACTCACTAGACCCTGCGGGGCTGGACCCTGTACTTGTCACATGCAGCTGTGGAGCCAGAGAGTCCCAGGTAGAGGGATAGCCCAGGTGAAGGCCCAGACAAAGGAGCAAACTCAGCTCCAGAAAAAGAAAAGCGGCCTGTGTGGCTGGAGCCGAGGGAGTGAGGACAGCAGGAGGTGAGGTCAGAGAGGTCCTGGGAGTGCAGATCCACAGTGATGAGGTCTTGAAATATTATTCTCCCATGCCTCAAAACAATCTTTGAAATGATGTATTTTCCCACTCCTTTCATGTACACGATACTTTCTCTTTACATTAAAAATTACAACCCCTACAAAGAATGGAATTATTTCCCAAATTTAAAATACATGCTATCAAGTTTGGCTAACCCCCAGAAGAACATTTCACCCTCATTTGAGACATGCAGGACTGCAGGGAATGTGTATGAGTGTTTAGGAAGTCACTGATAAAAACATGAAGGTGGAGATGTCTGTGTGATGTCCCAGCAGAGAGCTGAGGAGCCAACTGGACACAGGATTGCAGAGCTCAGGGGAGAGGCCTGCAGGGGACACGGAGCCCTGCAGCAGGGTGAAAGCCGAGAGATGAGATGATAAGGAGGGGAAGAGGGTGTGGACAGAGACAAGAAGAGGTTCAAGGTGATTTGAGTCTAATCCCCTGTTTTTTTCCATTCTGGTACTTATGTTTTTTTACATTTTTAGAGAAGAGTCCATTTAAAATTCAAATTACACCTGAGCATTACCGTCTCCTACAGGAAAAGCCACACTCTATTTGGCTAAACATTTCCAGGGTCAGTGTCACTCTGACTGAGCTTTCTGGTCTTATTCACTTGTGAATTACAGGTGCGCTCACTGAGGTTCAGAGCAGGAGACATTACACCAAGGTATCCTGAGAAGCTGTGAGGTGAGTAGGAAAAAGGCGTGGCTGATCTCCATGAGATGACCTGGAAGGGCCAACAGGTTGCGTTGGTCTTTCTCCTCTAGAAAACTCCAGGATAGTCCAGGCATGGTGGCTCATGCCTGTAATCCCGGCACTTTGGGAGGCTGAAGTGGGTCGATCACTTGAGCCCAGGAGTTTGAGATCAACCTGGGTGACATGATGAAGCCCTGTCTCTACCAAAAGTACAAAAAATTAGCCAATCGTTGTGCTGTGCATCTGTGTTCTTAGTTATTTGGGAGGCTGACTGGAGTAGATCACTTGGGCATGGGAGCAGAGGTTGCAGTGAACCAAGATCATGTCACTGCACTCAAGCATGGGTGACACAGTGACACTCTGTCTCAAAAAAAGGAACAAAAAAAATTCCAGGATCATCTTTTATAAACCTGAACAAAATAAAGGTCTCTTACATCATTTAAGGTTCTGATGGCATGAATCTTAAACATGTAATTATTTTCCCAGAAAAATGACAGGAATACTTTCAAAATATACACAATTGTGAAAACATAGCTATAAGTGTTTAAAACACTAAAGGAGACGCAATGGCAGCAATGAGAGCTGAGCAAATGTTTTCTTCATGAACACGTGGGCTCGCTGAAACAAGCTCCCAAGTCAATCCAGCTCCTTTAACATCTGCAGAGAATACTAGGGACCAGAGGAACTTGAGGGCAATGCTTACTGAGAAGCTCACAGCTCACCGTTTTATCACATGACATGAGAAAAGAAAATGGACTAACAGGCTACTTGAATCAAATTTTGATGTTAGCATAAAGAAAAAAGGTCCTTGATATGTTTAGTAAGTATACAATGAAACAACCTAAAATCATTTATCAGGTAGTAAAAAAAGGTTTCCAGTGTATGATATAGACTAGAAAGCATACAGGTTTTAAGGTAAACTGAACACAATAAATTTCAGAGGTAAACAATTTTAAAATGGAAAAAAATATGTATATGTAACGACATGTGGGGTCAAAGAACAAATTGTGAACACATATCATAGTTGGAAAACCATCATGTGAGCTCATAAGATCCTACCAAAGCTTATTTAAGAAACAGTTATTTAATTTTATTTTATTTTGAGACAGAGCCTTGCTCTGTTGCTCAGCTGGAGTGCCAGTGGTACCATTTCAGCTCACTGCAATCTCTGCTTTCTGGATTCAAGTGATTCTCCTGCCTCAGCCTCCCGAGTACCTGGGATTACAGGTGCCTGCCAATATGCACAGCTAATTTTTGTATTTTGGTCGAGACCAGGTTTCATCATGTTGGTTGGGCTGGTCTCGAACTCCAGACCTCAGGTGGTCGGCCTGCCTCACATTCCAAGTGCTGGGATTACGGGCATGAACAAAAGCTTCCGGCCAATGCTTTTTGGTATTATCAATTAAAAAACAGTCTGGGTGTGGTGGCTCATGCCTGTAATCCCAGCACTTTAGGAGGCCAATGAGGCTGGATCACTTCAGCTTTAGAGTTCGAGACAAGCCTGGGCAACATGGTGAAAGCCCGTCTCTACCAGGCACCCAAGAATTAGCTTGGTGTGGTGGCATGTGGCTGTGATCCAAGCTACTCTGGAGGCTGAAGTGGGAGGATCCCTTGAACCCAGAAGGTTGACGCTGCAGTGAGCTGTGATCCTGTCATCACTAATAAAAACAAAAAGAAAGAAAGAAAAAGGAAGCACCTGGTTCCTGGGTCTGGGGGCAGTGAATCTAAGGCCAGGTAATGCGAACTTCCCAAAACTAGACTGAAAGGAAGAAACCCATCTTGCTGTTAGAGATAACCCCCTCCGCGCAGCTGACCAGCCCTACTCTGATCGCTCCGCAGCTGCATTCCTGAACTCCTATCCAGGTGCTACAATTAAGCAAAGGGGGAGGACGGAAAACAAATGTTTGCTTCCATACTTGTAAATTCCTGCTTTACATATACCTGAAAAATCCTGTTTTTTTAAAAACTGCCGCCACAAAAGTCACAGGATGATGTGTTGTAAGTCTGTCACAAGGTAACAAACCACCTCTGTGCCTGTTACAAGCTGATGGATTCTCTCAGTCCTGAAACTCCCTTATGCCCCTCACCCCACGTAAACCCCTCGTTTTGTAAGCTCGGGGCTGCCTCCTGTGATTGTTATGGGACAGCCCGCAGGTTGGTAAAACTTGCTTGCCTGACTTTGGGTCTACTCTCCTTTCTCTTGGCTAACCTTACACTTCCCACCAGGAGTAACAAAGAATCAAAGGCTACTCTTTCTACAGCTCTCCGCCTTCCACCACAAGGAAAGAGTGCCCAGGATTGGCCACAGCCAAGCACCGGCCACCCCTTCCGCACAGGGCACCCATCTGCTGTGGCCTCGGGCCAATTCACCTGAGCAAGGGCCAAAGTCCTTCATCCAGAAAAGGGATAGCCCATGGGGACCTCGAAAGACTTTAATCCCCAGAACTTTGTAAGCGAGGCCCCAGAGACTCTCCCTCGGGTCCACCTGCACCTTGTTAAGTGCTTTCTTGACTGAATCAATTCCTGCTTTTGCCGTCTAGTTTTTTTTTTTTTTTTTAATTTGTAGGTTTTTTTCTTTTCTTTTTTCCCCAATTCTGTCTTCAAAAGCCAAAAACCTGGACATCTCACACTAAACACTGCCTTCCGGTAAAACAGGGAAAAGATGAATCAAGAGGGGTGCCTCAAGGAAGAACACGTTTTTCAGGGGTTGGAACTGGGGAGCAGCAGAGGTGCGGGTCAGTGGCGTCTCGGGCAGGGGTGCGGCCTGCAGGATCCCAGGACCAGGCAGACGACGCGCCTTCCTGCGACTTGGGCTGTGGCGCTGGGCTCCAGCGACCCACCAGAGCTAGGGTGGGAGGCGCCCGGGCCGGGGGAGGGGAATCCAGCTCGGGGGTGAAAAAGTTAAACACCGAGAGGCAGGAGGACGGATCAGGAAGTTTTCAGCAGGAAAATTCCGCGATAGGAGATGCCTGTACAGCCCCAGTACGGAAAGACTGGAGACGGGACCAGCCTCGGGGCGACTTTTAAACTCAAAAGGAAGTGGCTCACGCACTCTCACCTGGACGTTTCAATTTGTTCTGAGTTGAGAAAGAGGGGTCGAAATTTCCAGGTCTGTGGGGGCCCCGCGTCCCCGGTATACTACCACCAGAGGCCTGGGAAGCGCAGGCAAATCAGAGTAAATCTGACTTGCAGCGGCGTGAGCTATCCGACCTCGGTGTGAGCTTCCTTCCACGGCGTCCGCTTCCGGGAATGTGCCAATCAGCTTAGGACTTAAGTCAGGCCTGGGCGGGACCGCCAAGTGGATGGGCGGGGCCTGGGCGAGGGCGGGAAAGGATGCACGAGGTGGGCGGGGCCGGAGTGAGGAGAGGGCAGGGGGCAAAAGACCAGGGGCCTGGCGTGGGGGAGAAGGGGCCTGGGGTGTGAGGGGTCCGCCAGAGCGGGAAAGGGAAGGGGCCTGAGCTTCCCTACAAACGGCTTGCCAGGCCTGTTTTCCGGGTTTTCGAGATGAAACCCGCCAGTGGGTCTGGAGCAGCTCAGCAATCTGAGAAATAGACCTCCCTAAGAAGTCAGCGTGGGGCGGTAACTGAATCCAGGAAAGTTTCTTGCTACTGAAATTAATTTAAGCAATTTAACTCCAAAGCCTCGAAGTTGTCTAGGACAGGAATGCAGACTGAAATGCAAAATGCAAAGCCGTGCCTGAGCGAAACGTACAATTGCATGCTGACGGCCCACAGAACAGAATAGAAATCCTCTCCCTTTCTGGGAAGGTCTGACCCTGCCCTGGACGGCAAGGCAACCCCCGTGAACCGCACGTACACCTCTGGAGGGCATTCCTGAATTAGAAAACCTGAAGTAGCTGGAAGATCCTGAAAAGAGGAAGAAATAATCAGCACCTGGGAGCCTACTTAACTTTGAGAGGTGCTCTATTGTTCCTTATGCATGCCCCATTTGATAAGACCATTGAACTTTGTAACCAATCTTGGTCAACCTTGTGACTCCACATCCTTGCAAAAAACCGCCCTAAACTGTAGCTCCTGTAACTTTCCACTGCCCACCCAAGGCCATAAAACTAACTCCTATCCCACCGCCCTTTACTGACTCCATTTTCGGACTCAGCACCCCTGCACCCAGGTGAATAAACAGCCAACAGCCGTGTTGCTCACACAAAGCCTGTTTTGGGGGGGAGTCTCTTTATTCAGAACGTGCGTTTTAACATTTCTATTCTCCTTTCACTGGATGGGAGAGTGCACCCTGTGCTCAGCGGCAGACACTTCCCTAGGGCCACCGCCTGGGGTGCGGAGCCGACTGCTCAAGCCAGTGAGGTCACCACCTGCTGCTTAAACACAGTACTGATGAGGGCGAGATGCCGGGAGCCTGGTGTCCCAGCTGCTCAGGAAGCAGCGGCGAGAGGATCCCTGAGCTTGGAGGTCCAGGCCAGACTGGGTGACAAACTAAGACCCGCTAACCCAGAGCTTCCTCCTATGTCTCAATAAGAAAAAAAGTGATTAAAAAAAAAAAAAACAGCACCAGGCCGGGCGCGGTGGCTCACGCCTGTAATCCCTGCACTGTGGGGGGCCGAGGCGGGTGGATCACCAGGTCAAGAGATCGAGACCATCCTGGTCAACATGGTGAAACCCCGTCTCTACTAAAAATATAAAAAATTAGCTGGACATGGTGGCGCGTGCCTGTAATCCCAGCTACTCAGGAGGCTGAGGCAGGAGAATTGCCTGAACCCAGGAGGCGGAGGTTGCGGTGAGCCGAGATCGCGCCATTGCACTCCAGCCTGGGTAACAAGAGCGAAACTCCGTCTCAAATAAATAAATAAATAAATAAATAAAAAAGAAATACATTGCTTTGCTTCAGAAAGCCAGGAACAACTCAAAGTGGGGGCTTCCAGGCTATAGGTAAATGTAAACATTTTCTTATTTATTTATTTATTTATGTTTAAAGACGGGGTTTCACTGTGTTGATCAGGCTGTGCTTGAACTCCCGACCTCCGGTGATCCGGCCGCCTTGGTCTACAAAGTGCTTGAAATACAGGCGTGAGCCACTACGTCCGGCCAATGTAAACATTTTCGTAACTGGGATCAATAGAGAGGAAATGTTCAGGTTCAGATAAAGGATTGTGGAGACTGAGGTTCTTTTCGAGTCTTCTACTGGCTGCCCTTAGATATAATAGATGACAAATGTTTCCTATTGTGACCTTTAAAAGGTGCTAGATTCTTTTTTTTTTTTTTTTTTTTTGAGACGGAGTTTCGCTCTTGTTACCCAGGCTGGAGTGCAATGGCGCATTCTCGGCTCACCTCCGTCTCCTGGGTTCAAGCAATTCTCCTGCCTCAGCCTCCCGAGTAGCTGGGACTACAGGCGTGCGCTACCATGCCCAGCTAATTTTCGTATTTTTAGTAGAGACGGGGTTTCACCATGTTGACCAGGATGGTCTCGATCTCTTGACCTCGTGATCCACCCGCCTCGGCCTCCCAAAGTGCTGGGATTATATGCGTGAGCCACCGCGCCCGGCCCAGGTGCTAGATTCTTACTTAATCTCTTCAGCATTGGGAGGGCCTAGAAGAAAAAGGTCTAGTTCTTTTAACAGAGATTCTTTCCAGGTGCTCAAGTGCGCCTCAGAAAGGACAGTTTTTCAGGACCATTTCAAAATATGGCAAAGAAACGTTGTGATGTAAAATATTTTGCCTTTCTTCTTTGTCACGTTATGCCAGTCATACTAGAAAGTAAGACAGGATACATAGGATTAAATAAAACCCATCTGATGAGTAGTTATGGTTTACAGGGCATAACCCTCAGACCCCAGATGGATATTTAGGCAAGATTAAAAAACCAGAGCTTTGTCCTCATTCTCAAATACTTTCTTTTTCTATTTCTTCCCTGTAATATAATCAAATACGTGTAAGGTAAACATTGCTGAAAACATAGCAAACATTTCTCAGTGTATTGTAATGTTAAATTCACTTTACATGCCTTCTGAAAATAGTTAGAAAATGTACTTTTTACTTTGAAGTTTTAATTTTTTTTTGAAACAGCCTTGTTAGCCTTGTTCTGTCATTCAGGCTGGAATGCAGTGCTGGGAACACTGGTCACTGCACCTCGTCCTCTGGGCTCCAGGGATCCTCCCACCTCACCTTCCAACTAGCTGGGGCCACTGGTCCTCACAACCACACCTGGGTAATTTTTTAATATTGTGTAGAGGTGGGGTCCCACTTTGATGCTCAGGCTGGCCTTCAACTCCTGGACTCAAGCAATCCTCCCACCGTGGCTTCCCAGAGTGCTGGGATTACAGGTGAGCCACCACACCCATCCAATTGTAATCCATTCGCGGTAATTTCTTTGTGGTTCTTGCCTTAGTGTTCTATCAGATGTGACTAACAAATGATGTCTTCAAACCTTGAGATCTATTTTCATATAAAGAATCATTATCAGATATTACTAAGGATACATTGCAGTCAGATTACTGTTTTTTGTGGGCTCTGAAGAAAATATAACTAAATTATAAAATTGGCTGTGCATGATGACCCACACATGTAATCCCACCACTTTGAAAGGCCAACGTGGGTGAATCACCCTGAAGTCAGGCATTCAAGACCAACTTGGCCAACCTGGTGAAACCCCATATCTACTAAAAATACAAAACTAGGCCGGGCGCGGTGGCTCAAGCCTGTAATCCCAGCACTTTGGGAGGCCGAGGCGGGTGGATCACCAGGTCAAGAAATCGAGACCATCTGGTCAACATGGTGAAACCCCGTCTCTACTAATACAAAAAAAAAATTAGCTGGGCACGGTGGCGCATGTCTGTAATCCCAGCTACTCAGGAGGCTGAGGCAGGAGAATTGCCTGAACCCAGGAGGCGGAGGTTGCGGTGAGCCGAGATCGCGCCATTGCACTCCAGCTTGGGTATCAAGAGCGAAACTCCGTCTCAAAAAAAAAAAAAAAAAAATACAAAACTAGCTGGGTGTGATAGCGCAGGCCTGTAATCTTAGCTACTCAGGAGGCTGCCGCAGGAGAATTGCTTGAACCAAGAAGGCAGAGGTTGCACTGAGCTGAGATTGCACCGCTGCACTACAGCCCGGGTAAAAGACGGCAACTCCATCATTAAAAAAAAAAAAAGTGATAAACAGAACATCAGAAACAGAAACATAGAAAGTATCTAAAAACCTTAAGTTTTTAACAGCTTTTTAAAATAATCAAAAAAAAAGTCAATAACGATACATAAGTTATCGTCTTTTTGTTTTGGAGAAAGTCGAGATCATGCAACTGCACTCCAGTGTTAACAACAGAGTGAGACTTTGACTCAAAAAACAAAAACAAAAACAAAAAAATTACTAGGTCAGGCATGGTTGCTCACCCCTGTAATCTCAGCACTTTGGGAGGCGGAGGTGGGCAGATCACCTGAGGTCAGGAGTTGGAGACCACCCTGGCCAACATGGCAAAACCCCATCACTACTAAAAACACAAAAAATTATCTGGGCCTTGTGGTGCATGCCTGTAATCCCAGCTACTCAGGAGGCTGAGGAAAGAGAATCGCTTGAATCCGGAAGGCAGGGGTTGCAGGGAGCTGAAATTGTATCACTGCCCCACAGCCTGGGTAACAAAGTAAGACTTTGTCTCATTTTATTTGTTTTTTTTTTTTTTTGGTGCCGTGACTTGGATACGAACGAGACTATGTCTCAGGAAAAAAAAAAGTGGCTAATGTCAACTGAAGTTGGAAAGCACCACACACTTGCACACTCACAAATACAGGACCCTCTGATATGGCTGCAGGCCAAATCCGCAGGTTAAAAACGCCTAAAGCCCAGGCGTGGTTGTCCATGCTTTTAATCCCTGCATTTTGGGAGGCCCAGGCGGGTGGATTACCTGAGATCCGGAGTTTGAGACCAGCCTGACCAACCTGGACAAATCTCATTTGTAGTGAAACTAAAAAAGTAGTCGGGCATGGTAGCAAATGTCTATAATTCCAGCTCTGAGGAGGGTGAGGGGGAGAATCACTTTAACCTGGAAAAAAAAGGTTGAGATGAGGTGAGTTGAGATTGCGCCATTGCACTCTAGCCTGGGAAACAAGAGCTAAACTCTGTCTTTAAAAAAAAAAAAAAAAAAAAACTGTTAAAATTAACTCTCTGGCCTTTATCCTCTATAAAGATCACCTATTTCGTATGAGGTTGGGGCTATGGCTCTGCTGTGTGGTGAAATAGAAACCAGTACTTATTTTTGCTGAGCTTCAACATAAGCCCTGAGCAATCAAACCCTAAAATTACTCCCGCTTGACCCCAGACATGAGGGCCCTGAGAAGCACCAAGGCTGTTGACCTGTCAATTAGTTGAAAACTGTGAGGCTGGGCGCAGTGGCTCACGCCTGTAATCCCAGCACTTTGGGAGGCTGAGGCGGGTGGATCACGAGGTCAAGAGATCGAGACCATCCTGGTCAACCTGGTGAAACCCCGTCTCTACTAATACAAAAAATTAGCTGGGCACGGTGGTGCGTGCCTGTAATCCCAGCTACTCAGGAGGCTGAGGCAGGAGAATTGCCTGAACCCAGGAGGCGGAGATTGCGGTGAGCCGATATCGCGCCATTGTACTCCAGCCTGGGCAACAAGAGCGAAACTCCGTCTCAAATAAATAAAAAAATACCGCACGATTCCTCATACACCATAAAAGCAAAAGCTCTCCCTCCACACAGTTACCCTACCAAACCCCACTAACAGCCACAGCCATTGCTGGTTCCCTTGGCATTCGGGTCCAAAGCCCCTGCCCCCTCAGAACACTTTCTCACCTTTTCAGTTGACACTTACAGTTCTGTCTAAGCCAAGGACTTTTTTTTTCCCTCTGTGGTTTTTCTTCTTACATCTGCCTTCCAACCAACTGGACAGGCACTTGTACAACAGTTTTCCTTACTCCCAAAGTTCAGTTTGCCAATGGGACGAAAGCCTCCCCAGTTCCCCTTGTGGTCCCAACACAACACAAGAGGGTCATTCCATTCATCCCCTCACTTGCAGGGTTAGGAGTTACTACTGCACTCGGAACAGCCATAGCAGGCCTTACCACTTCAATAGGCACCTTCCGGAGCCTCTCTTTTTTTTTTTTTTGTTTTAAAGACAGGGTTTCACCATATTGGTCAGGCTGGTCTTGAACTCCTGACTTCAGGTGATCCGCCTGCCTCAGCCTCCCAAAGTGCTGAGATTACAGGCGTGAGCTGTAGCAGGAGCGGCCACGGGAAACGGATCTCTAGGACACCAAATACAGGAGGAAGGAGTTTATTCGGCCGGGACCAAGGTGGCATAGTTGCCTAACAGCCAAGCTCCCCGAACAAAGGAAGGTTCCATCTTTATGTAGGTTTATACTTTAGATGTTACACGTGGAAGAATCTTAGGTTTATAGCTTAACATATGAAAGGGTCTCGGTTTACAGTCTCAGGAATTACATATGAAAAGGGCTTCAGTTTACAGTCTTAGGAAAAAGGGGAAGTTGGTCCGAGATGCCTGGGTCTCCCTCTTCAGAGCCACCGCGCCTGGCTTCCGTAGCCTCTCTGATGATTTCTCTGCTAGCACTGGAGAATTAACTCAATCACTATCCCTTCTTTAAGCGCAAGTAATGGTAATTCTGGACCTGGCTGGACTGGCTGGACATTCTCTAACTGGGAGTCATGGCTTCTTCCAATCCTTAGTCCTCTGTTACTATCTTCCTCCTTCTCTTATTTGGACCCTGTGCTTCTCTCTGTTTTTTTTTTTATAAGATGGGGTTTCACCATATTGGTCAGGCTGACCTCAGGTGACCCACCCACCTCAGCCTCCCAAAGTGCTGGGATTACAGGCGTGAGCCACCACACCCGGCCTGTACCCTGTGCTTCTCTGACTAATCTCTCAGTTTCTACAAAATCATATACAAGCAATAACCAATCAGTCAATACGACAAATGCTCCTTCTAACAACCCCACAATATTACCCCTTGCCCTGAGATCTCCCAGGAGTCTAAATTGCTTTCCATTTTTAGGTTTCTGCGCTGACCCCCAATCCTGCTCAAAAAAGCCCTGAGAAACATCGCCCCATCACCCCTCTGTGCCGGCCTTCTGATATTCCACTGCCCTCCACTCTTCATTTCTTTTTCCTTTATATTACTAATATAAAAAGACAGGAATGTAAGGTTTGGCCACACTTTGGACAGCATGGTGACCCATGAACTGCAGGTACACCTCCGGAGGGCCTTCCGGAATAAGAAAACCTGAAGTAGCTGGAAGGAAGAATGACCAGCCCCTGCGGTGCTTAACTAACCTGAGACATTCTTCTATTGTTTCTTATTCTGGCCTCAATTAACAAGGCCATTGGACTTTGTATCCGACCTTGGCCCAACCTCCTGACTCCACACCCTACGACCCCCCCACCCAGCTTGCAAAAAAACGCCAACTGTAACTTCTGTAACTTTCCACTGTTAATCCCAAACCTATAAAACCCAACTCCTATCCCACCCACCTTCGCTGACGCCATTTTTGGTCTCAGCCCGCCTCTTCATTCAGAGCTCGTGTTTTAACAATTAAAACTATTATATAACAGAAAGTATTTTTTTTTTTTTTTTTTAATTTTCACTTCACTCTTCCATTTCCTACCCTACCCTGGGAAAAGAGAGTGACTCACAACTGACTAAGTCACTGCTGTCTGGCTGAATAGGGATTTCACGTGGAAGCTAACCTCCTATGCCAAGATTTATAGAATGTACATGTCTTATAGATAGAAATTTTTAAATTCTCAATCTCATCTATATAATTAAAATTTTAAGTTATTGTATATACAGAAGTCAATATGTCACCACTAATCATATCCAATAAACTCACCCACTCATCTGAACCCAAATTCATCCACACTTTTTTTTTTTTTTTTGAGCAAAGTTTTGCTCTTGTTGCCAGACTGAAGTGCAATGGTGTGATCTCAGCTCACTGCAACCTCCGCCTCCTGGGTTCAAGTGATTCTCTTGCCTCAGCCTCCCCAGTAACTGGGATTGCAGGTGCCCACCATGATACCTGGCAATTTTTTCGTTTTTTATTTTTTTATTTTTATTTTTATTTTATTTTATTTTTTTTGAGACGGAGTTTCGCTCTTGTTACCCAGGCTGGAGTGCAATGGCGCGATCTCGGCTCACCGCAACCTCCGCCTCCTGGGTTCAGGCAATTCTCCTGCCTCAGCCTCCTGAGTAGCTGGGATTACAGGCACGCACCACCATGCCCAGCTAATTTTTTGTATTTTTAGTAGAGATGGGGTTTCACCATGTTGACCAGGATGGTCTCGATCTCTTGACCTCGTGATCCACCCGCCTCGGCCTCCCAAAGTGCTGGGATTACAGGCGTGAGCCACTGCGCCTGGCCCGTTTTTCATTTTTAGTAGAGACAGGGTTTCACCATACTTTCCAGGCTGGTCTCGAACTCCTGACTTCAGATGATCAGCCTGCCTTGGCCTTCCAAAGTGCTAAGATTACAGGCATGATCCACCATGCCCAGACTTTTTTTTTTTTTTTTTTTTTGAGACAGTGTCTCCCTCTGTTGACCAGGTTGGAGTGCAGTGGCATGATCTCAGCTCATTGCAGTCTGCACCTCCTAGGCTCAAGGGACTCTCCTGCCTCAGTCTCCAGAGTACATGTGATTACAGGTGTGCACCATCACACCCGGTTAATTTTTTTTGGCAGAGATGGGGGTCTCACTGTGTTGCCCAGATGGCCTCACACTACTGAACTGAAGCAATCCCCTTGCCTCAGTCTGCGCCCAGCCCCTCTTTCTTCATTACTCTGCTTCCCTCCCTAATTCTGCACATCTCTCTCATTCTCCCCTTCTCCCTCTAGCTCTTCCTTTCTTTTCCTTTTCCCTGGGATTCTGCTCCTCACTTTGTACCCCTCTCCTCTCCTGCTGTTTATCCCCTTCTTCCCTCTATTTCTTCTCTTCCGCCTCTTCTGCTCCATCCTCTTGACTTACTGAACTTCTGGTTGCTCCTTCTCCCCAGTCTTTCAATCGTCCTCAATCTCCATATATTTCCACCTCTTCTGTTATCTCTGTGCCTCTGCTCCCCGTTAAATTCTCCTTTGTTATACTCCGTCCCCACTCTCTGGCACCCCAGATTTCCAGATGTCCTTCTTGCTGTGGTTCTGTTGCCTCCCTGTTCTTGCCACCAGCACCACTCTGCTCTGTCTGCCCAGCTCCGAATGCGTCCTCCTCTCCCTCAGTCTGATGAGCCTCCCTCTTTGCTGGCCTCTCCCTACCTTGCTGTCCTTCATCTCTCTGTATATGTAGCTTTTCTCTACGTTTTTGTCTCTTGGCAGATCTTTTCACCCATCCCCTACTTTGCCATCTGTTATAGATTTTTCTAATTCCCCTTTTCCCTGTCTCAGGTTTGCGACTGCTCTCTCTCTCTCTCCTGATTCCTTAGGCCCACACAATCCCAGGAGAGTTTGGAGTAAGACGCCTGCATCCCAGAGAAGCGTATTTTCCAGGAGCTGGAGCTGGGCAAGCAAGACACCCGTGACAAAGGACAGGCCCCGGACACCTCCCCAACGTGGGATCAGAGGAAGCGGTTACTGCCAAGGGGAGACCTGGTGAACAGCAGGGCCCGGCATGAGGAAGGAGGTGAGGGCTGATGGCACCTTAAAACAAGAGTGGGGCCGGGCGCGGTGGCTCAAGCCTGTAATCCCAGCACTTTGGGAGGCCGAGGCAGGTGGATCACGAGGTCGAGAGATCGAGACCATCCTGGTCAACATGGTGAAACCTTGTCTCCACTAATACAAAAAATTAGCTGGGCATGGTGGTGCCTGCCTGTAATCCCAGCTACTCAGGAGGCTGAGGCAGGAGAAATGCCTGAACCCAGGAGGTGGAGGTTGTGGTTAGCCGAGATCGCGCCATTGCACTCCAGCCCGGGTAACAAGAGCGAAACTCCGTCTCCAAAAAAAAAAAAAAAAAAACTGGGACTGGGGCCCCAGTGCTGCACTTCAGGGACCCACAACAGCGAGGCTGGGAGGCGCGCAGCGCAGGAATCCACCTCTAGGGTGACAGCTTTAGAAAGCGCAGGGTGGGAAAAGAAAAAAATTTTGAGCAAAAAAATTACGAGATAAAAAGTGTATACATTGTTCTATAGCAGAAAGACTAGGGACATGACCAGCTTCGAGGCCACTTTTATCCCAAAAGGAAGCTAAGTCTTTTTGGTAGTCGGGATATCTTGGAGGTTGAGAGTGTGTGGTAACAAGCGCTACCGCTTGCGGGAATGGTTGCAGTGAGCGTAGATTTCACCGCTGCACTCCAGCCTGGATAACAAGAGCGAAATTCCATGTCAGAATAAAAGAGTTCAGTCAAGAGCCTTATATATATGAGGCAGTGAGCCTGAACAATGTCCTTTCTAGGAGGGATTTCTGCAGCAGTGACTGCTGCTTAGGTAAGATGATCACTACTTTATGTGAAGAACACTGTCACAGTGCCAGTGACAGACACTTCTGTGATGCTCCTCAAAAACCAGAATGAAAGGCTGGGCACGATGGCTCACACCTGTAATCCCAACACTTGGCCAGAGGCTGACGTTGGCAGAGTACTCGACCATGAAGTTGAGACCTGCCTGGCCGTAATGGTGATACCTTATCTCTAATAAAAATATGAAAATTAGCCAGGTATGGTGGCCTGTGCCTGTAATTCCAGTTAGGTTGAGAGGCTGAGGTACAAGAAATGCTTGAACCCAGGAGGTAGAGGATGCAGACCTCAGATCTTGACAGTGTACACCAGCCTGGGCAATGGAGGGAGACTGTCTCAAAAACAAACAGTCAGAATCACAGCTGGAGACACTTGTCAGTCAGTGTCATGCTTTCTATCTCGTATCCTGGACCATGCAGACAATTCTGCTCAGGGCTTCCAGGGGCATCTCTGCATAGAGCAGGACGATGTTCAACTGTATTAGTCCATGTGTTCATGAATTTTCTGTTTTTATGTAAAGTCACTGCATAGGAGAGTCCCTAAGAAGCTATTTATGCCCAACAGAAGGGTCCTCACTGCAGACATCAATGACATGTATATCAAAAGCATATATGGGGCAAAATCGCAACAGAGAATACAAACCAGGAAGAGCCAAGCTAGACAAGGGCAGATTCCTCATGTATGGAGGGACGTTTTCCTCACCCACAGACTCCAGGTTCCTGTAGTTCTCCAACATCACTTCCCTGTATAAAGCCCTCTGCATAGGGGTCAGGCATTTCCACTCCGCCAAAGAGAATTCTGTAGACACATCCCTGAAAATCAAGCGTCTCTACTAAGAATAAAAAAAAATTAACTGAGTGTGGTCACGCACACCTCTCGTCCCAGCTACTTGGGAGAGTGAAGGAAGAGGGAGCTCTCAGTTAGAGGGTCTTAGTTTGTTGTCCAGTCTGGCCTGGACCTCCGGGCTCAGGGATTCTCAATAAGAGAAAAAAGTGATTAGCCGGGTGCGGTGGCTCACGCCTGTAATCCTAGCACTTTGGGAGGCTGAGGTGGGTGGATCACCTGAGGTCAGGAATTCAAGACCAGCATGGCCAGCATGGTGAAACCCCATTTTTTTTTTTTTTTTTTTTTTGAGATGGAGTTTCACTCTTGCTACCCAGGCTGGAGTGCAATGGCGCGATCTCAGCTCACCGCAACCTCCGCCTCCTGGGTTCAGGCAATTCTCCTGCCTCAGCCTCCTGAGTAGCTGGGATTACAGGCACGTGCCACTATGTCCAGCTAATTTTTTGTATTTTTAGTAGAGACGGGGTTTCACCATGTTGACCAGGATGGTCTCGATCTCTTGACCTCGTGATCCACCCGCCTCGGCCTCCCAAAGTGCTGGGATTACAGGCGTGAGCCACGGCACCCGGCCCCAATTTTTAAATTTTTTAGGAGAGATGGGGTTTCATCATTTTGGCCAGGCTAATCTCAAACTTGTATCCTGAGGTGATCCACCCGCCTCAGCTTCCCAAAGTGCTAAAATTACAGGCGTGAGCCACTGTGCCAGCCTAGGTTTTGTTTAAAGAAACAAAAACCAGGCCAGGCAGTGAAACCGTGTCTTTACTAAAAATACAAAAACTAGCTGAGTGTGGTGGCATGTGCCTGTAGTCTCAGCTACTCGGGAGGCTAATGTAGGAGAATCGCTTGAACCCAGGAGGTGGAGACTGCAATTAGTTGAGTTTGCACCACTGCACTCCAGTCTGGCAACAGAGCGAGACTTTCTCAAAAGAAAAAACATTAGCGTGGTACGGTGGTGCGCGTTTATAATTCCAGCTACTTGGGAGGCTGCAGAATCGCTTGAACGTGGTAGGCAGAGGTTGCAGTGAGCCCAGATTGCACCACTGCACTGCAGCCTGGGTGACAGGAGCAAGACTTTATCTGAAAAAAAGAAAAGAAAAGAAACGGCCGGGTGCAGTGACTCAAGCCTGTAATCCCAGCACTTTGGGAGGCCAAGGCGGGTGGATCATGAGGTCAAGAGATTGAGACCATCCTGGTCAACATGGTGAAACCCCGTCTCTACTAATACAAAAAATTAGCTGGGCATGGTGGTGCATGCCTGTAACCCTAGCTACTCAGGAGGCTGAGGCAGGAGAATTGCCTGAACCCAGGAGGCGGAGGTTGCGGTGTGCCGAGATCACGCCATTGCACTCCAGCCTGGGTAACAAGAGCGAAACTCCGTCTCAAAAAAAAAAAAAAAGAAAGAAAAAAACAGGCTGAGTAAAGTGGCTAACGTCTGTTTGCCAGGCTGATCTCAAACTGTTAACCTCAAGTGATCTACCTGACTTGGACAAGTGCTGTGATTACAGACATGAGCCATTGCACCTGGCCCATTCTTTTAAACATAAACACTGTTTATATCAATTAATACTTGAACTCAATGTTAAGTCAAATCACACTCAAGTCAGTGCTGAATGGACTCTAATGTCAATTAATGCTTGAAGGTTTGCTATGCTTTTTGCATTTGGAACAATTATCTCAAAAACGAATTTGCTTATTTTCTACTAGGAGATATCGTGGACTAAAGACCTTGCCACACTTAAGACATCTGTAAAATTTCTGTCCAGTATGGATTCTCAGCTGTCCAGTGAGGTGCGAACGTGAAGTAAAGGCTTTGCCACAATCATCACACTTGTTTTTTGTTTTCTGTATGAATCCTGTTTCATTTACAACGAAGCTTGACTGAACATCTTGCCACAATTATGATGTTTGTAAGGTTTCTCTCCAGTATGAGTTCACTGATGAACTACAAGGTATGAATGATGTCTGAACAATTTGCCACATTTATTACACTTATAAAATCTCTTTATTGCGGATTCTCTACTGATATGCAATGGTTGTAGCATTATTGAAGACTTTGTGACAATCATTGTATTAGTAAAGTTTCCCCTATATCATGGATGGCTTGATGGTGAATAAATGTTGACTGTGCACTAAAGGTTTTGCCAGACTCATTCCACTTGTAGGGCTTCCCTCCAGTATAAATTCTATGATGGATTACAAGGTATGACATCAGACTGAAGGTCCTGCCACACTCATTACACTGGTAAGTTTCCTCTCCGGTGTGAAGTTTATGATGGACTACAAGGGATAACATCTAACAGAGGTCTTGCCACACTCATTACACTTCTAAGGTTTCTCTCCAGTATGAAGTCTATGATGGTGTGTAAAGGATAATAAGTGACAGAAGGTCTTGCCACTCTCTGTGCAAGCCCTGAATCACGCCCAAAAGCCTTGTAACAAACCTTACATTTCTATGGTTTTTTTCTAGCGTGAATTATTTTATGTCGTTCAAGGTTTGATCTGCGACTGAAAACTTTGTCGCATTCTTCACATTTGTAAGGTTTCTCTCCAGTGTGAAGTCTACGATGGTATTTAAGGGATGACGTGTGAGTGAAGGTCTTGCCACACTCATTACACTTGTAAGGTTTCTCTCCAGTATGAAGTCTACGATGGTATGTAAGAGATGACATCTGAATGAAAGTCTTGCCACACTCATTACACTGATAAGGTCTCTCACCAGTATGAAATTTATGATGGCATGCCAAGGATGATGGGTGACTGAAGGTCTTGCCACACTCATTACACCGATAAGGTTTCTCTCCTGTATGAAGTCTACGATGGCCTACAAGGGATGACATCTGAAAGAAGGTCTTGCCACACTCATTACACTTGTAAGGTTTCTCTCCTGTATGAAGTCTATGATGGACTGCAAGGGATGATGACTGACTGAAGGTCCTCCCACATTGATCACACTTGTAAGGTTTCTCTCCAGTATGACGTCTAAGATGACATGCAAGGTTTGCTTTTTGATTAAAAACCTTGCCACATTCATTACACGTGTAAGGTTTCTCTCCAGTATGACATCTAAGATGACATGTAAGCTGTGATTTTTGATTAAAAACCTTGCCACATTCATTACACGCATAAGGTTTCTCTCCAGTATGAACTCTCTGATGTTCTGCCAGGTGTGAATCACGCCGAAAAGCCTTGTCACAAACCTTACATTTGTATGGTTTCTCTCCAGTATGAATTCTCCTATGTGTTTCAAGGTGTGATTTGCGACTGAAACCTTTGTCGCATTCTTCACAATTGTAAGGTTTCTCTCCAGTATGAAGTCTACAATGATATGAAAAGAGTGCTGGCTGATTAAAACCCTTGCCACATTCATTACATGTGTAACGTTTCTCTCCAGTGTGAATTCTATGATGGCATTGCAGGGCTGACTTCTGAGTGAAGGTCTTGCCACACTCATTACACTTGTAAGGTTTCTCTCCAGTGTGAATTCTCTGATGCTCTGGAAGGTATGAATGACTCCGGAAAGCCTTGTCACAAACCTTGCATTTGTAAGGTTTCTCTCCAGTGTGAAGTATGCGATGACGTGCAAGGTGTGCTTTTGTACTAAAACCCTTACCACATTCATTACATGTGTAAGGTTTCTCTCCAGTATGAAGGGTCTGATGACGTTCAAAGTGTGATTTTCTACTAAAACTCTCACCACATTCATTACATGTGTAAGGTTTCTTTACAGTGTGAATTCTATGATGGCACTGCAGGGCTGACTTCTGAATGAAGGTCTTGCCACACTCATCACACTTGTAAGGTTTCTCTCCAGTATGAACTCTATGGTGACATACAAGGTTGTGCTTCTTATGAAAGCCTCTGCCACATACATCACATTTGTATTGTTTCTTTACTGAATGGGTTATTTGATGTCTCCTTAAGAGATAACTATTATGAAAGGCTTTGCCACACTCAGTACAATGGAAAGGTTTTTCTCTGTGTACTTCCTGTTTTTGTGTGGATGATGAAGAATGGAGGACGTTATTCTCATGCTTATTAGAAACATAGGTTTCAAGCCCACGAGAAATTCTTTGGGCTGTGGAAACTGAGGAAGCATCACTGACGGACTTCTCTACTTGATTATCAATGTTTCCTTCAGTCTGAAATATGTGCAGTTCAGGCAGATGCGAATGAAAGCTTAATCCAAGCTGATCTCCAATAGGCTTCCTGCCAGCACACCTTTCCTCATATTGCTGTGTACCACCAGTCACCTCCTTGGGTTCTGTCATGAGTGCTTCATGGCCATTTCCTTTGACTTCTTGACTCTGAAACTCAAACTCGTGAGTATCTTTATCAACTTCTGGGAAGCAAGAATCTCCAATGTGATGACTTGTATATTTTTCCAATGTCCCTGTGTGGAACCCTTCTCTTGTACTCCCTTGCCCTGCTGGTGAGAACTTCAACATGGATTTTAAAAAGCTATCTGAAAAACATAAAGACCAGTAGGTTTCCAATTAGGTACAAATGGTAATGGTCAATATGGAAATGTGCAAATATTACATAAAGAACAATAGTTATTTTAAACTTCCCAAATGTGATCGTGAAAGTTTAAGAACACCCATCTCTACTATAAAGACAAAAATTAGCCAGACATGGTGGTGAATGCCTGTAAATCCCAGCTACTAAGGAGATTTCACCACTGCACTCCAGCCTGTGCAAGAAGAGCGAAATTCCATGTGAGAATAAAAAAGAGTTCAGTGAAGAGCCTTATATATATGAGGCAGTGACCCTGAACAACGTCCTTTCTAGGAGGAATTTCTGCAGCAGTCACTGCTGCTTAGAGAAAATGATCATTACTTTATGTGAAGAACACTGTTATAGTGCCTGTGAGAGAGGCTTCTGTGATGCGCCTCAAAACCTGGAATGAAAGTCCAGGCATAATGGCTCACACCTGTAATCCCAACACTTGGCCAGAGGCTGAAGCAGGCAGATTAGTTGAGACCAGGAGTTCGATACCAGCCTGGCCATAATGGTGATACCTTATTTCTACTAAAAATACAAAAATTAGCCAGGTATGGTGGCATATGCCTGTAATTCCAGTTAGGTTGAGAGGCTGAGGTAAGAGAATTGCTTGAACCCAGGAGGTGGAGGATGCAGAGCTCAGATCATGACAGTGTACACCAGCCTGGGCAATGGAGGGAGACTGTCTCAAAAACAAACAAACAGTCAGAACCACAGCTGGAAACACTTGTCAGTCAGTGTCATGCTTTCTATCTTGTATCCTGGACCATGCAGATAATTCTGCTCAGGGCCTTCAGCGGCATCTCTGCCTAGAGCAAGATGATGTTCAACTGTATGTGTTTATGAATTTTCTGTTTTTATGTAAAGCCACTGCATCGAAGAGTCCCTAAGAAGCTATTCATGCCCCATAAAAAAGTCATCACTGCAGACATCAATGACATGTACATCAAAAGCATATATGGGGCAAAATCACAACAGAGAATACTAACCAGGAAGAGCCAAGATAGACAAGGGCAGATTCCTCGTGTCTGGAGGGACGTTTTCCTCACCCACAGACTCCAGGTTCCTGTAGTTCTCCAACATCACTTCCCTGTATAAAGCCCTCTGCGCAGGCGTCAGGCATTTCCACTCTGCCAAAGAGAATTCTATAACCACATCCCTGAAAGTCAAGTGTCCCTAAAATGGAAAACACATTTCAACAAAACATTATGGAGCAGTGAGTTATCACCTATGAAATGAAAAACAAAATAAGTATTGATTTGATCCTAGACTCTGTTAGGAGAAATCCACATTAGGTACCTTTGAACATTTTTTCTGTATGGTTGCTTTTTATTGTACTTCTCCATAATAAATTTTAAAATCATGTAAGCTACTGTGGAAGTCTGTTTTATGGACAATATAAAAAATATATGCTGGGTGTGGAGGCTTACACCTGGAATCACAGCACTTTGGGAGGCTGAGGCGGGTGGATTGCCTGAGCTTACTATTTCCAGATCACCCAGGGTAACATGGTAAAACCCAGTTTTTACTACAAATACAGAAAAAAAAAATTAACTGGGCGCAGTGGCACATGCCTCTTGTCCCAGCTACTTGAGAGGGTGAGAGAATAGATTCACTTGCATCCCAGAGATGAGTTTGACAGTGAGCCGAGATTACACCACTGCACTCCAGCTTGGGCTGCAGAGTGAGACTCCGCCTCAAAAAACATATATATGTATGTAAATAAGGTCAGGCATAGTGGCTCACACCTGTAATCCCATCACACTGGGAGACTGAGGTGGGTAAATCACTTGACATCAAGAATTTGAGACAAATCTAGCCAACCTGGCAAAACCTAGTATCTACTAAAAATTAAAATATTAGCTGGGCACGGTGGGGGAAAGCCCCTGTAATCCCAGCTGTTCAGGAAAATGACACAGGAGAATTGCTTGAACCTTGAAGGCAGAGGTTACAGTAAGCTGCGATCACCCCACTGCACTCTGGCCTGGGCAATACAGCAAGACTCTTTCTAAAAATATATATAGATATTAGGCTGGGCGTGGTGGCTCACAACTATAATCCCTGCACTTTGGGAGGCCGAGGCGGGTGGATCACGAGGTCAAGAGATCGAGACTATCCTGGTCAACATGGTAAAACCCGGTCTCTACTAAAAATACAAAAATTAGCTGGGCATGGTGGCGCACGCCTGTAGTCCCAGCTACTCGGGAGGCTGAGGCAGAAGAATTGCTTGAACCCAGGGGGCGGAGGTTGCAGTGAGCCGAGATCGAGCCATTGCACTTCCGTCTGGGTAAGAGCAAAACTCTGTCTCAAAAAAAAAAAATACATATATATCTATATATATAGATAGATATTAAAAACTAGATATATATGTATATATAGAGATAGAGAGGGAGAGTGACAGTGCATGCAAATGATGTGTTCCTACACAAACCATGGGCTTGGCAGGGCACGATGACTCACTTCTATAATGCCAGCACTTATGGAGGCCTAGGTGAGCAGATCACAAGTTCAAAAGATCGAGACCATCCTGGCCAACATGGTGAAACCCCGTCTCTACTAAAAAAATACAAAAATTAGCTGGGTGTGGTGGTGTGTGGCTGTACTCCCAGCTACTCAGGAGGTTGTGCCAGGAGAATCACTTGACCTGGGGGCAGAGGTTGCAGTTAGCCGAGACAGCGCCACTGCATGCCAGCCTGTCGACAGAGTGAGAGCTGCTTCAAAAAATAAATAAATAAAATCATGGTCTTATTCATTAATGCACTCCTGCACACCCTTTAAATCACATCCACACACACACGTACCATTAACTTCAGTTCAAACATTACAAGAATAAAGCCAGAGAATATACATCATGATTTTAAAAACAGGAGAAAAAAAAGAGAAGACACATCAACAGCTACTCTCCCAGCTGAGGCGGGAAGACTGCGTGACCCCGGAGAGCAGAGATTTAAGTGAACCAAGACTGCACCAGTGTACTCCATCCTGGGTGACAAAGTGAGATTTCATCACCACCATCCCCCAAAGAGTTGGAAGCTCACTAAATTAAGAGATAACTTCAAGAAATCATAAAAGCAATGCATAAATAAAATGAGAAGGTCATCCAAGATACAGAAATTATCAAGAACTACACATAAACTCTGGAGCTAAAAATACAGTAACTAAATGGAAAAACTCAATACATGAGTTTAAAATTAGAATTCATTATGTAAATTAAAAATTAGTGAAGAGGGGAGGGGCGAGGTGGTTGACACATGTAATCCCAGGACTTTGGGAGGCCTAGATGAACAAATCACTTGAGGTCAGGAGTTCAGAGAGCACCCAGGCCATTATCGTGAAACCTTGTCTCTACTAAAAACACAAAGATTAGCAGGGTGTGGTGGTGGGCTCCTGTAGTTCCAGATACTCTAGAGGCTGAGGTGGGAGAAGCACTTGAACACAAAAGGGAAGGGTTGCAGTGAGCTGAGATTGTACCACTTCACTCCAAGCTGGACCACAGATAGAGGGAGACTGTAAAAAAAAAAAAAAAAAAAGGCTGATAACCATGGCTCATGGCTATAATCTCAGTACTTTGGGAGCATGAGGCGAGTGAGTATCCTGAGGTCAAGCGTTTGAGACCAGCCTGACCAACATGACGAAATCTTGTCTCTACTAAATATACAAACTTAGCTTGGTGTGGTGGCAGTTGCTATTCGAGAGGCTGAGGCAGGAGAATCACTTGAACCAGAAAGGCAGAGGTTGCACTCAGCTGAGATTGCACCACTGCACTGCAGCCTGGGTATCAAGAGCAAAGCTCCATCTCAACAACAAGAAAAAAAATTAGTGAAGAGGAAAAGAAACAACAACAACAAAGAATGAATCAAAATAAAGAGAGTCTAAACAGACTAACAGGATGCCATCAAGAACAACACCCTACACCTTGTGAAAGTCCCAGGCCGGGCGGGGTGGCTCAAGCCTGTAATTCTAGCACGTTGGAAGGCCAAGGTGGGGGAAAAACCTGAGTTGTGGAGTTCAAGACTGGCCTGGCTAACATGGTGAAATTCTGTCTCTACCAAAAATACACCAGTTAGCCAGGTGTGGTGGTATGCACCTGTTATCGCAGCTACTTGGAAGGTTCAGGTGAGAAAATCACTCTAATCCAGGAGGCAGAGCTTGAAGGCAGCCGAGATTGCACCACTGCACTCTAGCCTGGGAGATAGAGCAAAATTTTGTCAAAAGAAAAAAAAAAAAAAATCCCAGAAATCCCAGAAGACAGTGAGAGGGAGAAAGGAACAGAACAGGCTGTTGGAAGACATAATGGTCAAAATTTCCTAATTTCAGAAGGTAAAAGAAACAAATTCAAAATAAAAAAATAAATAAAATAAAATAAAAAAGAAAAGAAACAAATTCACATCTTAAGAATATCCAACTATAATAAATCTAAGAGACCTACAACAAACATCATCGTTGAGAAAATTCTGACTTGTGTGATAAATTATACTGTTTGCTGAGAGCAGCGGGAAGAAAAACCTAGTTGGCCCCCAGAGCAGAAAACTGGGGGCCAACAGAGTTATAAAACAGTAACGAATATGAGTATGTCTTACTCCGTGTGAATTAGTTCTTTGAACGAAGACCCTGGCCGAATAAAGGACCACTTCCTCTCCAGTTTGGTGTTTGAGAGGTTTGCTTCCTGGCCTTTTCCTGTCTTAGTACAATGCTTATCCACCCCGCCACCACTGCAAGTGCAGCAGCAGACTTGTGTAGTACTCAAAAAAATCAGTATTTTACCACAAACAATACAAACTGGAGTTTGTGAACCTTTACCTTCAGGAACAGTGGGTTTGCTTTTTAGGAAAATCGAGCCTTTTTTCTTTAGATAGAGTCTCACTCCGTCACCAGGCATCAGGCTGGAGTGCAGCGGCTCGACCTTGGCTCACTGTAACCTCTGCCTCCCGGGTTCAAGCAATTCTCCTGCCTCAGCCTCCCGACTAGCTGGGACTACAGGCGTGCGCCACCGTGCCCAGCTAATTTTTTTGTATTTTTAGTAGAGACGGGGTTTCACCTTGTTGACCAGGATGGTCTCGATCTCTTGATCTCGTGATCCACCCGCCTTGGTCTCCCAAAATGCTGGGATTACAGGCGTGAGCCACCGCGCCCAGCCGAAAATCTAGTCTTAACACTGAAGAGATAAAATTTCATATAGAAGTTATTGATAGTGAATTTACCAGAGAAATACAAATTGTAATGTCATCTTCCATTCCTTGGAGTGCTGAGCCTGGAGAACACATAGAATAACTCTTAATTTTATCTTACTTAAAATCAGGTCAAAGTAAAGATAAAAGGATTGGAGAATTTGAAAGTACGAATGAGCAGGGCAAAGCTGCATACGGGGTAAATCAAATAATGGATAAACGCCCAACATGTGAAGTCATTATCAAAGGCCAAGCAATGTAAAGGTTTAGTGATCCTGGCACAGATGTGTCCGTTATTTCTCTCCAGCACTGGCCCTCTTCTTGGCCTGTACAAAACGCTCAGTCTAATGTAGTCGGAGTGGGTCAGGCCTCAGAAGTTTATCAAAGCAGTCGTATTTTACTATGCGAAGGGCCTGAAGGACAACCTGAAACTATTCAGCCTATTGTGACTCAGATTCCTATGAACTTGTGGGGAAGAGACAGATTACAGCTGTGGGGAGCCAAAGAGTCAATACCTCAACAATCACGTAGTTCCCAAAGTCAACCAATGATGCAGGACATGGGCTATGTGCCTGGGATGGGTCTAGGAAAAGATTTACGAGATTTAAAGGAATCTTTAGAAGAAAAGAGACAAAGTTTTCAGCATGGTTTAGAATATTATTTTTAATGGCAGCCATTGTTAAGCCTTCAATCCAATAGCTTTAAAATGGTTAAATAATACACCAATTTGGATAGAACAATGGCAGCTTACAAAGGAAAAACTGGAGACTTTAGAAAACCTAGTTACTGAAGAATTAAAAAAAACACATATAGCTCCCACATTTTCACCTTGAAACTCTCCTTTTTTTTGTAATAAAAAAGAAATATGGAAAATGGAGAATGTTAACAGATCTTAGAACAATTAATACAGCTATCCAACTTATGGGAGCTCTGCCACCTGGACTACCTTTAGCCACTGATTCCAAACACTTGGGTACTAATTGTGATTAATTTCAAGGACTGTTTCTTTACTATTCTTTTGGCAGAAAATGACTGTGAGTGATGTGCGTTCACTAGTCTACAAATAATCAAAAACTTGCTAAAAGGCAGCATTGGAAAGTGCTTCCCCAAGGGATGTTAAACAGTCCCCCAATTTGTCAGACTTATGTGGGTCAAGCTATTGAGCCCACTCAGTTGACAAGGCCACTGGACTTTGTAACTGAGCTGGGCCAACCATGTGACTCCACATCCTATGACCGCCTCCCAGCTTGCAAAAAACTGTAACTTCTGTAACTTTCCACTGCCTCCCCCACAACCTATAAAACCAATTCCTGCTGGCTGCAGTGGCTCATGCCTGTAATCCCAACACTTTGGGAGGCTGAGGTGGGTAGATCTTAGGGTCAGGAGATCAAGACCATCCTGGCCATCATCTTGAAACCCTGTCTGTACTAAAATACAAAAATTAGCCAGGCGTGGTGGCATATACCTATAATCCCAGTTATTCAGGAGGCTGAGACAGGAGTATTGCTTGAACCCAGGTGGTGGAGGTTGCAGTGAGCTGAGATCACACTCCATTTTTAGTCTCAGGTGAATAAACAGCCACGTTGCTCACACAAAGCCTGTTTGGGGGTCTCTCATTCAGAGTGAGCAATTTAACACCCACGAGAAAATAACTTCCTCAGTGTTATTATTCATTATATGGATGACATTCTTTGCACTGCACCAAATAGATAATTACTTACAAAATGCTATGACCATTTGAAAGAATCCATTCAATGTGCTGTGTTAATAATAGCTCCAGACACAATTGAAACTACAATTCCTTATTTGCATTTGGGTACAGTGGTAGAAGAAACTACTGTAACACCTCAAAAGGTGTTCATCAGGAGGGATAATTTCAAAACTGTAAATGATTTCCAAAAGTTACTTGGAGATATCAATCAACTACAACCTCCTTTAGGCATCCCAACTTACAGCTATGAGTAATTTGTTTTCTATTCTTCGAGGAGATTCCAGTCTAAATAGCCCTCAAAGGGTAACTAAGGAATGTAAGGCTCAAGTAAATAGAATTGACCCTGATGAGCCTTTAGAAGTGTTAATTTTCCCTACTCAACACTCTTCTACCGGAGTTAGTATCAAAATCAGGACTTACAGGCTGTTTTCCCCTCATAATAGCACTCACACTCTTACTCTACATTTGGACCAAATTGCAACCTTGGTCAGAATGAAAAGATCTCCAGTTGTAAAATTACACACATCTGATCCCAAAAGGATAATAGTGCCTTTTACAAAAATTCAAATTCAGCAAACCTGTACGAATAATGTAATGTGGCAAACTTGTTTGGAAAATTCTGTGGGCATTTTAGATAATCATTATCCAAAAAATTTTTTTTCATGTTTGAAATTAGCCAGTTGGATTTTACTGAAAATCACTAAGTCAAATCCCACTGAAAATGCAAAAAATATTTTTACAGATAAATCTAGTAACAGTAAAATTTCTTATTCAAAATCTGAAAGCAAACTTATTCAAACTTTTTATACATCCACTCAAAAAGCACAGTTGGTAGCTGTCATTCAGGTATCAAATTGCAAAAAACCTAATAATGTAATTTCTGATTCTGCATAGGTTGCAGACTCTACTAGGCTGACTGACTGTCCTCAACTGTGTTTTAATACAAATAATCAACTTATAAAACTATTTACTCAATTACAAACAGAAGTAAAAGATAGAATGCATCTTTTTTACATGACTCATATTAGAGCTCACACTATTCTTCCAGGGCCCCTAACAAATGCAGCAGGACTGAGATGCCAACATAATCTAACCTGGAAAAAAAAAGCTGAAGGGATTATTCGAACCTGTTCAACTTGCCAGTTAGTCAATTATCCCTCCAATTCGGGAGGTGTAAACCCTCAGGGGGTTAAAACCAAAGACTTTGTGGCAGATGGATGTTACCCATGTTTCATCTTTTAAAAAGTTGGCATATGTACACGTGTGTGTAGATCTCTCCTTTATTAACATATAATTTCTGATCTTAGTATTTTTTAAAATAATTCAGGAAAAAAAACTATGTTTTGCCCCCAAAACCTAAATGCAGACAAAATAAAGAATGGTCCTCTAAGTAAGAATATTAATTTGGGAAGATTGTGTTTTGGCAGAGGCTGAGGTGCTGCATAATAATTCCCGTGGAATTGTTATTAACTAGTCCCCTAAGGGGATATTTAACATTAATTGCACCAGTCAGCCCTCTTGTCCTGACAAGAATTACGTAAATGGTATACAAAAGTAGTAACAGTATTGAGTCAATACGCACTGAAACAAATGTCCCTATTATTTGAAGAAATGGGGGCATGGTAAAACCACGACCAAGAGTAATTTGGCCAAAATTGGGAGCTGAACAAAAAGAACTTTGGAAATTATTTATGGCCCTGAAACCAATAAAGGTCTGGGAAGGAAATTATACACAATCCTGTTACGATCATTATTATTCATTAGAATTTGTTAAAAAATAGAACTCTTTGGATTCAGAGCTGTGTTAAACCTCCTTATCTTTTAGTAGTGGGAAGGTTACAAATCAATTTTCTTAACTCCAAGGTAACAGGTCAAAATTGTAAATTGTTTTCTTCTTTAAATGCCTCTATGTTTAACTCTTTTAACTTCATATTACTGGTAAGAGTCCAAGAGGGAATATGGCTACCAGTAAATCTATCTTGTCCCTGAGAAGTATCCCCATCAGTACATATTCTCACTAAAATCTTTACAAGAGTTTCTAAAACATACTGGGATATTCATTACCACCTTAATTTTAATCATTATAGGTCTGACTGCAGTCAAGGCTACAGACAGCTGAGTTTGTTAATAGTTAACAGAAAAACTCTATGTTGCTATGGAACTCTCAAAGATAGATCAAAACATAACTAATCAGATTTATGATCTTAGACAAGCTGTTCTCTTGATAGGAAACAGGGTGTTACTTTAGAGTATAAAATTCAATTACAGTGTGATTGAAATACTTCTGATTATTGCATCACTCCTCATCCTTATAATGAAATTGAAAATAAATGGGAAAAAATAAAGTGTCACTTGGAAGGGCATGCTAAAAACATATCACTTGCTATAACAAAACTAAAGAAACAAGTTTTTCAAGCCTCTCAAGAACATTTGACTTTCATCCTAGAAACTGAAATAGTCAAGGGAGCTACTACTGGAATAACAGCCTTAAACCCTGTCACTTGGGAAAAACATTTGGAGAATCTATAGTGTTATAAAACAGTAATCAATATTAATGTGTCTCCCACCAGATGAATTCGTTTTTCAACACAGGATATGTGACTCTTTGTTCCCTCGTAAAGAGTGCTATTTTTTTTGTATTTTTAATAAAAAAGGGGTTTCACCATGTTGGCCAGGCTGCTCTTGAACTCCTGACCTCAGGGAATCTCCCTGCCTTGGCCTCCCAAAGTGCTGGGATTATAGGTGTAAGCTACCGTGCCCGGCCGCCACCAAATTTTTAACACTAAAATTAGATTTAAATAAAACAGGATGTCATAATCACTGTTTTAGGCAAAGTTAACTAAGCAAAATAAAACAAGAAAATGAAAAAAGGGGATATGTGGTCAGGCAAGATGGCTTACTCCTATAATCCCATCACTTTGGAAGGCCGAGGTGGGTAGGTCACCTGAGGTCAAGAGTTCCTGACCAGCCTGGCCAACATGGTGAAACCCCATCTCTACTAACAATATAAAGCTTAGCTGGATGTGGTGGCATGTGCTGGTAATTTCAGCCTACTCCGGAGGCTTAGGCAGGAGAAATTGATTGAACCTAGGAGGTGGAGGTTGCAGTGAACAGATATTGTGCCATTCCACTCCAGCCTGGGCAATAAGAGTGAAACTTTATCTCAAAAACCAAACAAAACAAAATAAAAACAAAAAACTGGTCCTATGAAAAAACATTTGTTTGATTCTAAAAAAAAAAAAAAATAGAATATTTTAGGGTGCCAGCCCCCACACAACACCCATGGGTACCCTAAGTACGATGGTGACAAAGGAATGAGACAAAGGTTAAGGATGCATAAATTGGGCCGGGCAAGGTGGCTCAAGCCTGTAATCCGAGCACTTTAGGAGGCTGGGGCAGGCGGATCACGAGGTCTGGAGTTCAAGACCAGACTGGCCAACATGGTGAAACCCTGTCTCTACTAAAAAATACAAAAATTAGCTGTGCATGGTGGCTCGTGCCTGTAATCCCAGCTACTTGGGAGGCTGAGGTAGGAGAACTGCTTGAACCGGGACCAGGAGGCGGAGGTTGCAGTGAGCCGAGATGGTGCCACTGCACTCCAGCCTGGGCTACAGAGCGAGACTCCATCTCAAAAAATAAATAAATAATAAATAAATAAATAAATAAAAAGAATGCATAAATTGGCTGGGCATTGTGGCTCATGTCTGTAATCCCAGCACTTTTTGGGAGGCCGAGACAGGCAGATCATGAGGTCAGGAGATCGAGAGCAACCTGGCCAACGTGGTGAAACCCCATCTCTACTAAAAATACAACAAAATTAGCTGGGCGTGGTGGCGCACGCCTGTGGTCCCAGCTACTTGGGAGGCTGAGGCAGGAGAATTCCTTGAACCCAGGAGGTGGAGATTGCAGTGAGCCGAGATTGCACCACTGCTGCACTACAGACTGGGCAACAGTGAGAGATTTAGTCTCAAAAAAAAAAAAAAAAAAAAAGAATGCATAAATTGGGACCAGGAGGCCAGTGCAAAAAGGAGGCTGCAAAGCCCCTGAGCTCTGGTTTTCTGCAGTATTTATTGACTACAATTACTTTGATCTATGGCGCAAATGGTGGGGGTGAATTGGTGAAAGGGAAGCCGTGCATCAAACATAAGATTAATAGCAGTGGCGTTTTATGTGATTCTTCTAAGAGCTAAAAGCATATGCTTATCTACAGGTAATTATGTGCAGGCGGTTAGGAATGGGCTTAACAAGGAGTCTATACGGGTGGCTACATTTCAGTGCTTCAAAGGTGTGTTATCTCCTGGAGCACTTTGTTCAAAAAGATAGAGCTTGGGTCACTCTGTACATGGGAATATGCTGACATAGAGAGGCCTTCCTCCCCAGAGGCCTCCCATGGCCTCCTGCGGTGTATTGTTCCGGATTTTTTTTTTTTTTTTTTAAAGACGGGGTTTCACCATGTTCGTCAGACTGGTCTTGAACTCCTGACCTCAGGTGATCCGCCTGCCTTGGCCTCCAAAATGCTTGGATTACAGGCGTGAGCTACCGTGCCCAGCCTCTGATTTCTTTAATAAATTATTTATAACCAGTTGATGTAGGCACACTGTAAACCCTTCCTCTACTGCTACTTCTACCAACAGAGTATGACCAAAACCCCAGGGCAAAAATAAACAACTAAACTAAATAATGCAAAATAGCTCTCAAAATACAGGAAAAGGATGCTCAGCAAAGTATTAAAATGCATTTTACCTACACATGTTCATGATTAATGAAATCTACTCAGACTCTCAAGGAATAGAAAATATAAATAAAATAGGCTTTCATTTTCACCAAATACAAAAAGAACACGGTAGTAACACCACAATAGTAAGCTTTCCTTAACCGAATGGGAAATTTCTCATGTTCTCAGGCAGAGAGGGCACCACTGCAGCTGGGGGTAGGGATGCAATCTTCCCACATCTAAGAGGAAATGGCAAATCCAAGAAGAAGCAATCAGTTACTGAGTAGCCCAACTTTGCAGTGAAGTAACCACACTCACAGGTAGCCAGTGTTATTCTTGGTAACAGCAAAATACTTTCAAGGAGATCACGTGAAGTCAGGAGTTTGAGACCAGCCGGGTCAACATGGTAAGGCCCCATCTCTACTATAAATACAAAACTAGTTAAGCATGGTGGTGGACACCTGTAATCCCAGCTGAGGATTAAGAGGCAGGAGAATCGCTTATACCTGGAAGGTGAAGGTTACAGTGAGCACAGATGATGCCACTGAACTTCGGCTTGGGCAGTAGAGGGAAACTCAGTCTGAAAACAAAATGAAACAAAACCAAAAAAATAAACTAGGACTAGTGCGGTGGGCTGTGCCTGTAATCCCCGCACTTTGAGAGGCCAAAGCAGGTGGATCACCTGAGGTCCGGAGTTTAAAAACAGCCTGGCCAACATGGTGAAACCCTGTCTCTACTAAAAATACAAAATTAACCGGACATAGAAGTGCATGCCTATAATCCTACCTACTTGGGAGACAGAGGCATTACACAACTGCACCTCAGCCTGGGCAAAATGAATGAAACTCCTTCTCAAAAAAAAAAAAGAAAAAAAAACTGTCAGGGACTCACAGGTCTTTATTCAAAGAATGCTTTGAGGAGGATTTAAAAGAACAAGCTATCTTGTTTTCTACCTTGGAAACATGGAAATTTTCAAAACTTTCAGGATAAAACACAATAACAAAACATTCACCAGACCAGGCCTAGGGCCCACACCTAAAATTCCAGCACTTTGGGAGGCCCAGGTGGGAGGATCACGTGAGGCCAGGAGTTGGAGATCAGCCTGGCCAACATGATGCAACCCCATCTCTATTAATAATACAACAATTAGCTAGGTGTGTAGCTTATGTCTGTAACTGCAGCTACTCAGTTGGCTCCAGCATGAGACACATTTGATTCTGAGAGGCAGAGATTGCATTGTGCCACTATACTCCAGGCTGGTGACAGAGTGAGACCATCTCAAAAAATATGCAAAAAAAAATCCATTCCTCAAAGAATTTTTTAAAAAAATCTCATAACGATGTATAAATACATTTTTTTTTTTTTTTTTTTTTGAGACGGAGTTTCGCTCTTGTTACCCAGGCTGGAGTGCAATGGCGTGATCTCGGCTCACCGCAACCTCTGCCTCCTGGGTTCAGGCAACTCTCCTGCCTCAGCCTCCTGAGTAGCTGGGATTACAGGCACGCGCCACCATGCCCAGCTAATTTTTTGTATTTTTAGTAGAGACGGGGTTTCACCATGTCGACCAGGATGGTCTCGATCTCTTGACCTCGTGATCCACCTGCCTCGGCCTCCCAAAGTGCTGGGATTACAGGCGTGAGCCACCGCGCCCGGCCTATTTATTTATTTTTTGAGACGGAGTTTCGCTCTTGTTACCCAGGCTGGAGTGCAATGGCGCGATCTCGGCTCACCGCAACCTCCGCCTCCCGGGTTCAAGCAATTCTCCTGCCCCAGCCTCTTGAGTAGCTGGGATTACAGGCATGCGCCACCATGCCCAGCTAATTTTTTGTATTTTTAGTAGAGACGGGGTTTCACCATGTTGACCAGGATGGTCTCGATCTCTTGACCTCGTGATCCACCCGCCTCGGCCTCCCAAAGTGCTGGGATTACAGGCATGAGCCACCACGCCCGAACGTATGAATACATTTCTATAAGATTATGCCAACTTGCCACAGAACACCTTTTCTTTTTTTTTTTTTTTTTTTTTTTTGAGATGGAGTCTTGCTCTGTCACCCAGGCTGGAGGGCAGTAGCATGATCTCTTGTCACTGCCACCTCTGCTTCCTGGGTTCAAGTGATTCTCCTGCCTCAGCCTCCCTAGTAGCTGGGATTACAAACATGTGCCACCATGCCCAGGAATTTTTTGTATCTTTAGTAGAGATGTGGTTTCACTATGTTAATCAGGTTGGTATCAAACTCCCGACCTCGTGATCTGCCCGCCTTGGCCTCCCAGAGTGCTGGGATTACAGGCATGAGCCACCATGCCTGGCCACCACAGAACTCTTAACACTGATTCCCCATTGAGACATGGGAACAAGCGGAAGGCTGGAAAGGAAAGGGGATGCCTAGTGCATCTTTCTCTGGAGTTTTACTATGCAACACACGTATACGTTGTGTCATGTTTAAAATAAAAAAACGCCGGGCGCGATGGCTCAAGCCTGTAATCTCAGCACTTTGGGAGGCCGAGGTGGGTGGATCACGAGGTCAAGAGATTGAGACCATCCTGGTCAACATGGTGAAACCCCATCTCTACTAAAAAAAATACAAAAAATTAGCTGGGCATAGTGGCGCGTGCCTGTAATCCCAGCTACTCAGGAGGCTGAGGCAGGAGAATTGCCTGAACCCAGGAGGTGGAGGTTGTGGTGAGCCGAGATTGCGCCATTGCACTCCAGCCTGGGTAACAAGAGTGAAACTCCGTCTCAAAAAATAAAATAAAATTAAATTAAAAAACATTTCATAAAAATGGGAAGAAAAGAAAATGCCTTCATCCTCTCTAATGAAATAAGTTCTCGTCTTATGTCAGAGCAAACTTACAATCATATTTTCCTGAAATGCCTGCTTCATCAGAACCCTGCAAAAAAATAAATAAAAATAAAAAACAGTCTCTGTGGGGTCAATGTACTGAGAATGATTTGAAGAATCTTCTGCAGTTAGATATTTATATTAATTACATGATTTAAAGTCAATGATGGAATAAAGCCACCTCTACCACTGATGTTTATCTCCACTTTCCATTCTATTCCAAGCCATTGTAAGTGCAAAGTCCTGCTGTGCTGGCTGTCTCACCTGTAACCCAGCAGTTTGGGAGGATGAGGTGGGAGGATCACTTGAGACCAGGAGTTCAAGGTTATAGTGAGCTATGTTTGTGCCACGTCACTCCAGCCTGGACAACATAGCAAGTCCCCATCTCTACATAGTAAAACATAAAAGAATTAGTAGCCATGATGGCACATGCCTGATAGCCTAACTCCTTGGGAGGCTAAGGTGGGGATCACTTGAACCCAGGAGTTCGAGGCTGCTGTAAACTAGAATTGTACCACTGCACTCCAGACTGGGCTCCAGAGTGATAATCTGTATTAAAAAGGAAAATTTGGAGTCAGAGACATATTGACTCACTAGTGTAGCTTCGAATGCATTGCAAAATCAGACACTAAATCGCTCCTCTAAAGTGTCTCCTTTCCCCTCCAGCCGCCAGTGCACATTAATGTATGACTATCATATAGTTTCTCTGATCTGGTCCACAAAGACCTTCATGTGCATCCAGATGTGGTCCCTGAACATTCCCTGCTCCACAACATCACAGACAGCACAAGGCCCACACCCCGTCTCCATCCGTGTCTAGGGTGAGCCCTTCCCAGGACCATGCCCAGTGCAGCCTCTTCCCAAGCTCACGTCACTGGGTTATAGGAGATGGAATTTAAGTGGAGATGAGAGGCACTGAGAAAAGGCAAGCGTGAGTGTGAGCACACGTGCCAGGCAGGATGCTTCAGAGTCACAGAAGACCGGCTACTACAAACCTGGTATTTCAGAAACAAAAAAACGACAGAATAATCCACTGAGGACTATCATTTTACCTGAGGAAGAGGCATCCTGGGCTCCTTTTTTTTTTTGCTCTTCCTGGTGGCTTCCTCTCGCAACATGAGTCTTTGGAAATCAATCCTGTATGTGAAAAAAAATATGAAATTTATTGATTTATTTATTTAGAGACGGAGTCTAGCTCTGTTGCCAAGCTTGGGTTCAGTGGCAGCATCTCAGCTCACTGTAACCTCCACCTCCCAGGTTCAAGTGATTCTCCTGCCTCAGCCTCCTGAGTAGCTGGGATTACAAGCACAAGCCCAGCTCCTTTTTTGTATTTTTAAGAGAGATGGGGTTTCACCGTCTTGGCCAGGATGGTCACAATCTCCTGACCTGCTCACTCCAGCCTCCCAAAGAGCTGGGATTACAGTCATGAACCATCGTGCCAGATCATTATTTAATGTTTAGAAACCACTCACTTTTTTTCTGTGACAAAACACACACACAGGGGACACCTCGCCCTGTAGAAAGGTGGTCCTCTACCAGCTGCCCCAGAGATTATGCAGAGATAAGAATGTCTTACAGGAACACCTGTAAGGGTAATTTTGTTCTATTTTCAGATCTTGATCTTCTCCAGGCACAACAATTTACAGTCTTCCCCCACGGCTTTAGAGAGAGCCCCCATTTGTTTAGACAAGCTCTGGCTCAAGATCTCACCGCCCTAGACCTCTCTCCTAGCCGGCTCCTCCAGTACCTGGACAACCTCCTCCCCTGTAGCTCTTCTTTAGAGGACTCTCAGACTCACACTGTTACCCTTGTAAACTTTCTTGCTAGTAAAGGATATAGGGTTTCCCCCTCCAAAGCCCAACTCTCCACTCCAACAGCGACATACTCAGCAGTCCAGCTCTCCACCAGGGCCCAAGCCACGACCCCAGCATGAGCAGCACTGACAGACAGCCTACCCCCACCCACCTCTAAAGGTGAAAGCCTTTCTTTTCTTTTTTTTTTTCAGACGGGGTTTCATCATGTTGGTCAGGCTGGTCTTGACCTCCCGACCTCAGGTGATCTGCCTGCCTTGGCCTCTGAAGTGCTTGGATTACAGGCGTGAGCCACCACACCCAGCCTTTTTCTTCTTTTTTTTTGTTTAAGATGGGGTTGAAATTCTTTCTTTCCTAAGACTAGCAAGCTTCTTCAGAATATGAATTCCCAATTTTGCTCTCCTCGCCTGCCCCCTCTGTGGAGGGGCTAAAGGCCCTCTAAATAAGCCTCTATGTCCTTCACAAAACATAACCCCTAGCTTCCACAGACTTAAAGTCACCCTCGTGACTGCTTCTTCTGTGTCTTTGCCTGACATCTCTCAGCCCTTCATTCTCCACACTGTCGAAAACCATGGAATAGCCCTTGGTGTCCTTGGCCAACAAAAAAGAAGTCCTCCTCCCTTCTCACCTAGAGATGACCTGTCTAAACAGCTAGACACACCACTGGCAGGCGGATGACCTGCCTCCAAGCCCCAGCAGCAGCCGCCACCCTAGCCTAGCAAAGCAAAAAACATTCGGTCAAAACACCACAGTCCACAGTCCACAGAATCTACAAAATCTCCTCTCCTCCCAAGCACTGAGCACACTTTCTTATTCCCGAATCCAACGAGTCCATGCCCTTTCTTAAAAACTCTGAGTTCCACTTCTCCAAAAGCGCTCCCCTCAATCCTGCATCTCTACTCCCAATATCTTCCTTTTCCCCCACTGTACTGAAATCCTGATCACCTACAGCCTAATTTTCCTAATATCTCCCCTAAACCTCTCCCCAGTCCTGACAACCAGGTATTTTAGATGGCTTCTCTTCCAAGTCAGTCAACTCCCATAAAATCCCTGGGTATACAGTCATCTCCTTTAACTAATTAAAGCTAAACCCCTACCCTCAGGGACCTCCTCCCAAAACACAGAACTTATAGCTCTCACCAGGGCCCTAACCCTCTCCAAAGGCAAAGTCAACATTTTTACCAAGTCCAAATATGGCCATCACATTCTCCATTCTGATGCCGCCATCTGGCAAGAGAGAGGATTTCTTATGGCCAAAGGAACTCCCCTCACTAATGGCCCCTTATTTACCAACTCCTCCAAACTGCATGCCTCCCGGCTAAAACAGGAGTTACACACTCTGGAGGGCACCAAACAGGGTCAGATGACATCTCAAGAGGAAACAGAGAGGCTGGGAGCGGTGGCTCACGCCTGTAATCCCAGCACTTTGGGAGGCCGAGGCAGGTGGATCACGAGATCAAGAGATCGAGACCATCCTGGTCAACAAGGTGAAACCCCGTCTCTACTAAAAATACAAAAACTAGTTGGGCATGGTGGTGCACGCCTGTAATCCCAGCTACTCAGAAGGCTGAGGCAGGAGAACTGCTTGAACCCAGGAGGTAGAGGTTTCAGTGAGCCGAGATCGTGCCATTGCACTCCAGTCTGGGCAACAACAGCGAAACTCCGTCTCAAAAAAAAAACAAAAAACAGGAAACAGAAAGGCCAATGAAGCAGCAGAAGAAGCCTCCCTTCCTTCTGGCCCTGCCCATCTCCTCCTGGTTACTCCCACCACCCAGCCTCAATATTCCCCCACTGAAAAGGCTTCACTGCTACAGGAGACCACCTCCCCATACAACGCCTCAGCTCCTTCCCCCAAATACAGACTCCAATTCTTCATCAAGTTTCTAACTCTTTTAACTTTCAGCCCCACTGCCTCTACCCCCGAGACTCCCTTCTGACTTCTACAAGTTTCGAACGCTCTTTGGATCTCACTCCTTGTTACTGAGGCTCCCACACTCTCTGGGTCTCACTCACTCCTTGTTACTGAGGCTCCAGCTCTTCACTTGCTTCCGGTTGCTGCACCTGCGTTTCCCTTTCCTCTGCTGCCTACTCAGCCCTCCCAGTTTCTCAGCCCTGGGATCATACTCCTGTTCGCTTTTTTATACACCATACAAAAAGCCTCTGCTTTTGTAGACAGCCCTCACTCTCACTGCAAACTATCCCACTGCCCTGCTAACAGAGCTACCAAACTCCACATACACTGCCGACTACAACCACACAGAACTCCCTCACCCCGCCCTCGAAGGTCCCATGCTTATGTGCCGCCTCTTGGAACGGACACATACGTGCACGCACCATCCCTCCCTCTGCCTGTGGCTCAGCTCAGACCATCTCTCATCCTCTTTCCCACACCTCACTCTGAGTAAATTATTCAGTGACCCCTGAAGCCAATGGCCACTTTACCCAGCCCCTCCGCATGACCTCCTCTCCTGCCTCTCAGACATGGAAGCCCCTTCCCCAGACAGGAGTTCTCAAAGGGCTCGCTCTCCTCCTCACTCTGGGTTGCTGAAGCTGAACCGAGTCCCTCCAAACAAGCAACCTACACGCCCCAACACCTATTCTCAACGCACTTGTCTGTTTGCATTAACACCGCAGGCATCTTCTTCCTCTGCGGATCCACAGCCTGCTTCTGTCTCCCTACCCACTGGACAGGTGCTTGCACCCTGGTCTGCCTTACCCCCAACATTAACCTGGTCTCCCCAAACCAAGAATGTGGGGATCACTCCAGCGTAGAGACCCCTAAGTGTCTCCGCCATAATGTAGTTTGAGCCCAGACACGTTTCTCCCCCCTGGAAGCAGTCGAGCTGAGGGAAAGTAGGAACTGAAAGGAGTTTGATATTGCAAAAGTCTATTTCTGGTTCACTGACCTAACTCTATGGCTGGGTGAAGGCTGTGTGGTTTTACTAGATATCGTGTTTCTTGAAGTTCCTGTACTGGGCTAGTTTTATCACTTTGTTTACCAAGCATTCACTGAAGCTTGTGAGTATTCGCATGCCATTTGAAATTGTTGTCCTCAAGATTCATCGCTTGCTTTGACAGTTGTAAAATGTTATCTTATTCCTGGAAGTAGAAAAGGTCATCTGTTTGTTTTATGATTTTTTGGATCAGTCTTTAAGTACTAGTTTTATCTTGATCCCCAGACTTGCACTGTTCTGTTCCCCTTTGTTGTAATGATTTGACGTCAGCCATTGCGGGGTGAATCTCCTTCAGCTCCTTCTTTCCTTCAGCTCGACTGCCTCCATGAGGGGAGAAACGTGTCTGGGCTCAAACTCCATTATGGCGGAGACACTTAGAGGTCTCTATGCTGGAGTGATCCCCACAAGTTACATACATTTTCTAAGATTCAGCTTACATCATTAAGAGAAGAAAACAAGAAGATAAATCACATGCTGTGCACAATGTAAATGTCAGATGTACAATAGGTGGTTGTTAAAGGAATAATGATTAACCTTGGGAACCCATAAACATCCCGTGCTTATCACTTGCTTTTGCAGGACCTTGTTCCTCATGACTGCATGGCCATCTGGTTATCTTTTTACCAGATTCTCCTGTTAGATCTGTTAGATCCCCCATTCCTTTCATCTCGAGTTCCTTCTTCCTGGAGGCCCTGCATCTGGGCTCAACCCCAAGGGCTCCCAACAGATTCTGTTTCTGTCTTCATGAATCTGGGTTAGTACAAGATGCTCTGAAAAAACTCAAAGACCGAGCACAAAAACTTAAAGACAGTCAGTTAACCTGGCCCCAGAAGTTCCATAACTCCTAGGTGTCGTTGGCCGTGAGATCGGCACGTCTGCCAGGGATCTCTTGACCAGCAAGAGGGTCCTAATACCTGGAAAAGAGAGTGCGCGGAAGAAAAGAGAGATAGAGAAATGGGTCTGGAAGTTTGAAATGAGCTGTGCTCAGATCAGCGATTTATTCTTGTGCACAAGAGCTTATATATGGTTTTACATACAGTGACTGACGTCAGTCTTCTTACAGAATCATTATCAGGGGGAACAGAAAGTTACAAAGCAACCAAGGGAGGGGGCAACATGCGGGTTTACCTAAAGGTCACAAAAGATTCTTATCCTCTTATCCATTGTTACAGAAAATGACGTCAAGACAGGTGGGGCAAGCAATAAATCAGGAGGATAGTAATTTTCTAGTGACATGTGAATGATCTCAAGCGTCTGTGACTACGGGTAAACAGAGTCATAGAACTAGCCCAGAACTGGGACTTCAAGAGAGAAACTAGTCTCGTCTAATCACATCTGGCATTACCTCAGTCATGCCTTAGGAGCAGTGAACTGAGAGTGACCCTCTGCAAGCTCAACATTTCCCCACGTCCTCCTGTAGCCGCCTCACTCGACTGCACCCAGTGGAGGGAGAACGTGTCTGGGCTCATACCCCGTCATGGCGGAGACACGAAGGGGTCTCTACGCTGGTGGGGGATCCCCACACCTAGGCACCCTGGCTACCGCCCCTCCTAGGTCCTGCCATAACCCTTTCCTCCTTCTAGCAATTGGCCCCTGCCTCTTACGACTCCTCACCCACTTTTTACAGGACCGCATTAAAGCTTTCACGCATGGAACAATACAAGATATGATGCTATCCAAGAATACCGACATCTCCAGGAATGACAATCCCTACTATCTAGCCCCCCACACAGTCTCCCCTGTCCAACAAGAAGCAGCCAGATGACAACGGCGCCCCTCTTCTATTACCTATTAACAGGCAGGAATGTTAGGGACAAGCTGCCTCAGAAAACCGCCTCCGCATAACTGACCCCCCACACTGAAATTGCTCTGCAGCTGCATTCCTGAACTCCCATCTGGGTGCCACAAGTAAGCAAAGCCTGATTCCAGCCATCTGCGCAGCTGCAGCTCCGGGGAGCACAGGGAGAACAAATGTTTGTTTGCATACTTGTAAATTCCTGCTTTACATATACCTGAAAAATCCCGTTGTTTTTTTTTTTTTTAACTACGACCACAAAAGTCACAGGATGATGTGTTGTAAGTCTGTCACAAGGTAACAAACCACCTCTGTGCCTGTTACAAGCTGATGGATTCTCTCAGTCCTGAAACTCCCTTATGCCCCTCACCCCACGTAAACCCCTCGTTTTGTAAGCTCGGGGCTGCCTCCTGTGATTGTTATGGGACAGCCCGCAGGTTGGTAAAACTTGCTTGCCTGACTTTGGGTCTACTCTCCTTTCTCTTGGCTAACCTTACACTTCCCACCAGGAGTAACAAAGAATCAAAGGCTACTCTTTCTACAGCTCTCCGCCTCCCACCAAGTCTCACATGGAAAGACAGAATGCCCAGGAGTGGCCAAGGCCAAGCACCGGCCCCCGCTTCTGCACAGGGCACCCATCTGATGTGGCCTCGGGCCAGTTCACCTCAGCAGGGGCCAAAATCCTTCATCCGGAAAAGGGGTAGCCCAAGGGGACCTCAAAAGAAAGACTTTAACCCCCAGAACTTTGTAAACGGGGCCTTGGAGATGCTCGCTCGGGCCTGTGAAGTGCTTTCTTCCACTTCACTCCCACCCTGTAAAGTACTTTCTTGATTGAATCAATTCTTGCTTTGACCGCTTAGTTCTTTTTTTTTTGACACGGAGTTTCGCTCTTGTTATCCAGGCTGGAGTGCAATGGCGCGATCTCGGCTCACCGCAACCTCTGCCTCCTGGTTTCAGGCAATTCTCCTGCCTCAGCCTCGTGAGTAGCTGGGATTACAGGCACGCACCACCATGCCCAGCTAATTTTTTGTATTTTTGGTAGAGACGGGGTTTCACCATGTTGACCAGGATGGTCTCGATCTCTTGACCTCGTGATCCACCCGCCTCGGCCTCCCAAAGTGTTGGGATTACAGGTGTGAGCCACCGCGCCTGGCTAGTTCTTTTTTTTTTTTTTTTTTAAGGTTTCACCATGTTGGTCAGGCTGGTCTTTAACTCCCGCCCTCAGGTGATCCTCCCGCCTTGGCCTCCAAAGTGCTTGGATTACAGGCGTGAGCCACCATGCCCAGCCCAGTTCTTTTCTTACTTTGTTGGTTTCTTTCTTTTTTTTTTTTTTTTTCAATTCTATGTCCAGCCAAAACCTGGACATCGCACACTCAAGGCTGCCTTCTGGTAAAACAGGGAGAGGAGGCCCGGGCGCGGTGGCTCACGCCTATAATTCCAGCACTTTGGGAGGCCGAGGCGGGTGGATCACGAGGCCAACAGATCGAGACCATCCTGGTCAACATGGTGAAACACCGTCTCTACTAAAAATACAAACATTAGCTGGGCATGGTGACGCGTGCCTGTAGTCCCAGCTACTCAGGAGGCTGAGGCAGGAGAATTGCCTGAACCCAGGAGGCGGAGGTTGCGGTGAGCCGAGATCGCGCCATTGCACTCCAGCCTGGGTAACAAGAGCGAAACTCCGTCTCAAAAAAAAAACAAAAAAAAAACAGGGAGAGGATGGGATAACATGGCTGCCTCCAGGAAGAGCTCGTTTTCCAGGGGTTGGAACTAGGGAGCAGCAGGGTCCGGCATGAGAAGGCGGAGGGAGGTGGGGGGCGACGGCGCCTTCGGACAGGGGCGGGGTCTGCAGGATCCCAGGACCAGGCAGAGGACGCACCTCCCCGGGACTGGAACCGCGGCGCTGCCCTTCAAGGACTCACGGGAGCGAGGCTGGGAGGCGCCCGGGGGGAGTCCAGCTAGCAGGTGAGGACTTGAAACAGCGCGAGGCGGGAGGAAGGGTCAGGAAGGGTTTTCAGCAGGAAAATTTCTCTATGGAAGGTGTCTCCACGGCCCCAGTGTAGAAAGACTGGGGACGGGATCAGACTTAGGAGGACTTTAAACTCAAAAGGAAGCGACCCACGCACTCACCCGGACGTCTCAATTTGTTCTGGGTTGAGAAAGAGGGGACGGAATTTCCAGGTCTGTGGGGGACCCCACGTTCCCGGTATACCAGCACCAGAGGCCTGGGAAGCGCAGACAAAACAGAGCAAAACTCACGCGCCGCTGTGTGACCTTCAGTCCCTGCCGTCCACTTCCCGGTCTGTGACCAATAGTGCGGGGCAGAAGCCAGGCCTGGGCGGGACCCCCGAGGAGGTGGGCGGGACCACGAGGTGGTGGGCGGGGCCTGGGCGAGGGCGGGAAAGGACTCGAAGGTGTGGGCGGGGCCTGGTGCAGGGGAGAAGTTGCCTGGGCTGTGAGGGGTCCGCCGGGGCGGGAACAGGCTGGGGCCTGAGCTTCCCTTCATCTGACTCTCCGGGCTTCTGTTTTCTGGGTTTTCGAGGCGAAAACCGCCAGTAGGGCTGGAGCAGCTCGGCAGTCTAGGAAATAGCACCTTGCTGAGAAGTCAACCCGGGGAGATAATTGTATCCAGGAACGTCCCTTGCTATTCTAATTAATTTTAGCAATTTAATTCCAAAGCCTCGAAGTTGTCTGGGGCAGGAATGCAAACTAGAATGCGAAATGCAAAGCCCTGCCTGAGCGAAACCTAGAATTTCAGGCTGACGGCCCACAGAACAGAATAGAAATCCTCTCCCTTTAAATATGAATGACCATGGCCTGAGACACAAGGAGATCCTGAGAACATGTGCCCAAGGTGATGGGAGCAACTTGCTCTGAGACATTTTAGGGATGCATTAGACATCAATCAAATACTTTGAAGAAATACATTGCTTTGCTTCAAAAAGGCGGGACAACTGAAAGCGGGGGCTTCCAGGCTGTAGATAAATGTAAACATTTTCTGATTGACAATTGGTTGAATTTGTCTAAATACCAGGCCGGGCGCGGTGGCTCCTGCCTGTAATCCCAGCACTTTGGGAGGCTGAGGCAGGTGGATCACCTGAGGTCGGGAGTTAGAGACCAGCCTGACCAACATAGGGAGGAAACCCCGTCTCTTAAAAAAAAAAAAAAAAAAAAGAATTTGTCTAAAAAAAAAGAATTTGTCTAAATACTTGGGATCAATAGAGAAAATGTTCAGGTTCAGATAAAAGATTGTGGAGACCAAGGTTCTTTTGAAGTCTTCTACTGAAGCAGGAAAGGCCAGAAAACAAACCTCTGGAACACTAAACAGGGAAGGAAGGGGTGATTTATTCGGCCGGGACAGCCCAGCTCCCAACAAAGAAAATCCTTGCCCTTTTTAGGGCTTACAACTCTAGAAATTACATGTGAAAGGGTCTTGATCCATGACGTAGGCGTGGGGTTTGATCGTGTTTAAGTAAAAACAATGCCTTTTGGAAAGATTCCTCCATACCATATCTGTGATCTATAGATGGGATTGTGGTTAGCAGTAGGGGTCTTATCCTTCACTGGCTGACCAGCCCTCCTCTGGCTGACGTCTAACTTCTCCTTTTCAGATGCATTGCAGAAGGCCGAAGAGGATTACGGGTCTCGGTTCTCACTACTACTGGCTGCCCTTAGAGATAATAGATGAGGCTGGGAGCGGTCGTCACGCCTGTAATCCCAGCACTTTGGGAGGCCGAGGCGGGTGGATCACGAGGTCAAGAGATCCAGACCATCCTGGTCAACATGGTGAAACCCCGTCTCTACTAAAAATACAAAAAATTAGCTGGGCACGGTGGCGCACGCCTATAATCCCAGCTACTCATGAGGCTGAGGCAGGAGAATTGCCTGAACCCACCCAGGAGGCAGAGGTTGCGGTGAGCCGATATCGCGCCATTGCACTCCAGCCTGGGTAACAAGAGCGAAACTCCGTCTCAAAAAAAAAAAAAAAAAAGATAATAGATGACAAATGTTTTCTATTCAGACCATTAAAGGGTGCTAGATTCTCACTTAATCTCTTCAGGATTGAGAAGATTTAGAAGAAAAAGATCTAGTTCTGTTAACAGAGATTGTTTCGAGATGCTCATGTGCCCCCAACAAAGGACAGGTTTGCAGGACCATTTCAAAATATGGCAAAGAAACATACTGTGGGGTAAAATATTTTGACTTTCTTGTCACATGTTATGCCACAGTCAGACTGGAAAGTAAGACCGGATATGTAGGATTAAATAAAACCCATCTGATGAGTAGTTATGGTTTGTAGGGCATGACCCCCCAGGCTCCTTAGATAGAAATTTGGGCAATATAAGAAAAACCAGAGCTTTGTCCTCATTCTCAAATACTTTTTTTTACATTTCTTCCCTGAAATATAATAACATACTTGTACGATGAATGTTGCTAAAAACATATCAATAATTTTTTTTTTCTTTTTCTTTATAGAGACGGGGGTTTCACCTTGTTGCTTAGAGTGGTTTCGAACTCCTGACCTCAGGTGATCCACCCACCTCGGCCTCCCAAAGTGCTGGAATTACAGGCGTGAGCCACCACGCCTGGCCAAATAATTTCTAAATGTAATGTTAAATTCACTTTACCTGACTTCTGAAAATAGTTAGAAAATGTACTTTTTATTTTCAAGTTTTAATTTTTTTTTTCTTGAGACAGAACATAGTTCTGTCACTCAGGCTGGAATGCAGTGCTGGGAACACTGGTCACTGCACCTCATTCTCTAGGCTCCAGGGATCCTCCCACCTCATCTCCCAACTAGCTGGGGCCGCAGGTCCTCACAAACACACCTGGCTAATTTTTTAATATTTTGTAGAGGAGAGGTCCCACTATGATGCTCAGGCCAGCCTTGAACTCCTGGACTCAAGCAATCTTCCCACCGTGGCTTCCCAAAGTGCTGGGATTTCAGGCGAGTCACCACACCCATCCAATTGTAATCCATTTGAGGTGTTTTCTTTGTTGTTCTTGCCTCATTGTAAATTTGTTGTTTCTTCTTGTTTCAATTTTAGCAGAAATCATATTGCTTTGATAAAGTCCCTTTTCAAACTCATCTCTTACCCTTCTGAGTGCCTCAAACTAGAACCAGTTCAGACATGTTATAACAGATCTGTACCAGTTTACTTTGGTGCAAAAAGTATGAAATTCATGCACAATTTTATCATAATATGTATTTTTCCATTAACTTCTTGAAGACCCCTTTTACTATCAAATTGTATTCAAGAGGATATAAAAAGCATCTTGGAATTCAACTGCCAGTTATCTCTGGGATGCAAAAAAGATTCAACATATTCAAGCAAATCAATATATGCCACTTGAACAGAATGAAAGATGAAAACCACATTATCTCAATAGACGGAGAAAAAGCATTTCAGAAAACTCACCATCCAGTCATCATAGAAGTCCTAAACAAAACAGACAGAGAAGGAAATTTACCTCAACAATATAAAGACCCTCCACGAAATGACCATGATGGAAATAACCAATAATAAAAAAAAAATGGAATGCTTTTTCTGTAGGATCTCACATGATGCAAGAATGCTCTCACCCCTTCTATCAATAAATACTGGCTGTCTTATCCAGAGCAATTAAATAGCAAAAAAAATAAAACTCCTCCAAATCAGAAAGAAAGAAGTAAATAATGTTTGTAGATGAGATGGTTTTCTGTGTAGAAAATCAATCAACCAAAATACCACTGTAACTAATAAATACATTGTGTGTTTGCAGAATACAGTATCAGTAGCAAAACTTAGCTGAATTTCCATATATTAACAATAAACAAAATTAAAAGAAAATTAAGAAAACATTTCCATTTGCTAGACAACTCAAAGTAAGATATACTTAGGAATAAATGTAAAAAGGTGAGAAGATTGTACTCTGAAATCTACAAATATTGATTATAAACATATATAGAGATACAACCCATATTGATGGATTGGAAAAATATTGTTAAATGATATTACCCAATGTGATTTACATTTAACACAATGCTCATAAAAAGCCACCACGCCTGGCTTAATCCTCCTAACATAAAAACTTTAATGTCAATTAATGCTTGAACTCAATGTTAAGTCAACTCAAACTCAAGTTGATGCTGAATTGACTCTAATGTCACTTAATGCTTGATGGGTTGCTATACTCATTGCATTTGGAAAAATTATCTCAAGAATTAATTTTCTGATGTTCTGCAAGAGTTACCCCAGACTGAAGACTTTGCCACACTTACAACATTTGTAGGATTTCCGTCCAGTATGGATTCTCTGATGTCTAATGAAGTGTGAATGTGAAGCAAAGGCTTTGCCACAATCATCACACTAGTGAGGTTTCCCTCCTGTACGGAATTCTCCTATGTTTTGCATAAGATGAAGCTTCACTGAAGACCTTGACACAGTCATTACACTTAGAAGGTTTCTATCCAGTATGAGTTCACTGATGAATGACAAGGTATGAAAGATTGAAAAATTTGCTACAGCGATTACACTTGTAAGATCTCTCTTCATTATGGATTTTCCAATGATTTGCAATGGTTGTAGCATTACTGAAGACTTGGTAACAATCATTACATTAGAAAAGTTTCCCTATGCCATGGATTGCTTGATGGTGAATAAGTGCTGACTGTCCACTAAAGGCTCTGCCACACTCATTACACTTGTAAGGCTTTTCTCCAGTGTGGATTCTAGTATGTCGTGCCAGATGTGAAGCACACCCAAAAGCCTTGTCACGAAAGTTACATTTCTATGGTTTATCTCCAGTATGAATTCTCCTATGTATTTCAAGGTATGATTTGCGAGTGTAAACTTTGTCACATTCTTCACATCTATAAGGTTTCTCTCCAGTATGACGTCTATGATGACGTGTAAGATGTGATTTTTGATTAAAAACCTTGCCACATTCATTACATCTGTAAGGTTTCTCTCCAGTGTGAATTTTCTTATGAAATAGAAGGCCTGAACTTTGATGGAATGTCTTGCCACACTCATTACATTTGTAAGGTTTCTCTCCAGTATGAAGTCTACGATGGCATACAAGATATGACATGTGACAGAAGCTCTTGCCACACTCATTACACTTGAAAGGTTTCTCACCAGTGTGACATCTACGATGGCGTTCGATGTATCGCTTCTGATTAAAGACCTTGCCACATACATCACATTCATATTGTTTCTCTCCTAAATGGATTACCTGATGTTCCCTTAAGAGTGAGCTACAATTAAAGGCTTTGCCACTCTGATTACATTGCAAAGATTTTTCTCTCATGTGTACTTCCTCTCTTTCTGTCAGTAATGAATGAAGCAAGTTATTCCTACAGTAATTAGAAATATGGGTTTTGTGCCTACAAAAAATTCTTGGGGAAGTTGAAATTAAGGAAACATCATTTATAGATTTCTCTAGTTGATTATCAATGTTCCCTTCATTCTGAAATATGTGCAGGTTAGACAGATGTGAATGAAAGCTTAATCCAAGCTGATCTTCAATAGGCTTGTTTCCAGAATGTCTGTCATCATATCGGTCTTTACTACCAGTCAACTTTTTTATTTTTGTCATGGGTACTTCATGACTATTTCTTTCATCCTTTTGCCACTGAAACTCAAAGTCATGAATATTTTTCTCAATTTTCTGGAAGCAAAAATCTCCAGTGTGATGACTTCCGTGTGTTTCCAATGTCCCTGTGTGGAACATTTCTGTATTGCCTGGCCCTGTGGATGAGAACTCCTTCATCATGCATTTGGAAGAGATGTCTACAAAATATAAACACCAACAGGTTTCCAATTCAGTACAGAGGGTAAATAATACTGAAATGTGTAAATACGACACGAAAAAAATAATACTTATTGTAAACTTCCACAACATGATCTTCAAAGTTTAGGAACACAACAGGAGTAAGATTCTTTAATAAATAAAGAGTGATTATATGTAGTTGAAACCATTTCTATGGAAGACTGTTTTCAATATCAGGACAAAACACTGACAGGGCACAAATATGTGTAAACCTAAAGAGTGTATTTACACTATGACTATAATGTGTATAACAGGTTAAAAAAAATCACTGTCATGTTCAAGGAAGAGAAATATATATTTCTTCAAATTTAAAGCATATTTACTGTATACAAATAAATACTAATGGACCATACAATAAACAACATTGGTAATTCATCCACAAGATCATGTAAGCATAACCAAAATCAATGTAAATTTTGTACTGTCAAATAATCATAGCACTGAGAAGATGAGAAAACATTACGAAAATTAGTCAGGTGTGGCGGCCTGCACCTGTACTTTCAGCTACTTGGGAGGCTGAGGCAAGAGAATCGCTTGACCCCAAGAGGCAGAGGTTGCAGTGAGCTTGAATAACTGTCACAAAATTACCTATATCCATGCAGAAGAGGAGCTCTGTAACATTTTTGTCAAAATTTTTTGTATTTTATTTTATAGAGATGGTGTCTTTCACTGTCATCCAGACTGAATGCAGTGGCGTGATCTGGGCTCACTGCAGCATCCGCATCCCAGATTCAAAAGATTCTCCTGCCTCAGCCTCCTGAGGAGCTGGGATTACAGGCATGTGACACAACACCTGGCTAATGTTTTGTATTTTTAGTAGAGATGGCGTTTTGCTGTGTTAGGCAGGATGGTCTCGATCTCCTGACCTCATGATCCACCTGCCTCAGCCTCCCTGAGTGCTGGAATTACAGGCATGAGCCACCATGTCTGACCTCTGTATTCTTATTTTTTTGAGATGGAGTCTTGCTCTGTCACCCAGGCTGGAGAGCAATGGTGCGATCTTGGCTCACTGCAGCCTCTGCCACCTTGGTTCAAGTGATTCTCTTGCCTCAGCCTCCTGAGTAGCTGGGATTACAGGCACGTGCCACCATGCACAGCTGACTTGTGTATTTTTAGTAGAGATGGGGTTTTACTATGTTGGCCAGGCTGGTCTCAAATTCCTGACCTCAAATTATCCACCAGCCTGGGCCTTTCAAAGTCCTGGAATTACAGGTGTGAGCCACTGTGCCTGGCAGCACATTGTGACATTAACGAGTGGAGTGTGTCAGTTATATTGCTTATTACATATTGAAAAGCCATATGTATAATGCCAAAAATTAATTAGTAAAAGATTGTAACTTATGATAAAATCAGCAAGCAAATAGTAAATACATTTATACAGCCCACAGAACTCTAAGAGATTTCCTCTTAAGAAAAAAGCCGGGCAGGGCGCGGTGGCTCACGCCTGTAATCCCGGCACTTTGGGAGGCCGAGGCGGGTGGATCACGACGTCAAGAGATCGAGACCATCCTGGTCAACATGGTGAAACCCCGTCTCTACTAAAAATACAAAAATTAGCTGGGCATGGTGGCGCGTGCCTGTAATCCCAGCTACTCAGGAGGCTGAGGCAGGAGAATTGCCTGAACCCAGGAGGCAGAGGTTGCGGTGAGCCGAGATCGCGCCATTGCACTCCAGCCTGGGTAACAAGAGAGAAACTCCGTCTCAAAAAAAAAAAAAACACGAAAAAAGCCTTGGGGACCCAGACACAGTGGCTCATGCCTGTAATCCCAGCACTTTGGGAGGCTGAGGTGGGTGGATCACAAGGTCAGGAGATCTCAACCATCCTAGCCAACATGGTGAAACCCTGTCTCTACTAAAAATACAAAAATTAGCCAGGTGTGGTGGGCACCTGTAATCCCAGCTACTTGGGAGGGTGAGGCAGGAGAATCGCTTGAACCCAGGAGGTGGAGGTTGCAGTGAGCAAGGTTGTGCCACTGCACTCTACCCTGGGCAACAGAGTCCCTGTCGCAAAAAAAAGACAAAAGCCTCAACTTCTACTTACCACCAGCACACAATGTAAGAACTGAAATGCATGTTAAGATCACTACCTTCTGATGTGTGAGGTCAAGAAAATACACAGCATTATAAGGAATAAGAATTGACTCACAGGCCGGGCGCGGTGGCTCAAGCCTGTAATCCCAGCACTTTGGGAGGCCGAGGCGGGTAGATCATGAGGTCAAGAGATCGAGACCATCCTGGTCAACATGGTGAAACCCCGTCTCTACTAATACAAAAAAGTAGCTGGGCATGGTGGCGCGTGCCTGTAATCCCAGCTACTCAGGAGGCTGAGGCAGGAGAATTGCCTGAACCCAGGAGGCGGAGGTTGCGGTGAGCCGAGATTGCGCCATTGCACTCCAGCCTGGTAACAAGAGCGAAACTCCGTCTCAAAAAAAAAAAAAAAAAAAAAAAAGAATTGACTCACAGCCATGCACAGTGGCTCATGCCTGTAATCCCAGCACTTTGAAAGGCTGAGGCAGGCAGATCACAATGTCGGGGGTTCAAGACCAGCCTGGCCAACATGGTGAAACCCCATCTTTACTAAAATTACAAAATATATATATATATATCTGGGCATGGTAGGTGGCACCTGTAAATCCCAGCTACTTGGGAGGCTGAGACTGGAGAACAGTTTGAACCCAGGAGGCAGAGGTTGCTGTGAGCCAACATTGCACCACTGCACTCCAGCTTGGGTGACAAGGCAAGACTGAGCCTCAAAAAAAAAAAAAAAAGAACTGCCTAACAACATCAGAGCTTGCAATTATGATGTCACATCTACAGTATGTCAGAGCCAGGCAATGCAGCAATTCTATGTATATGTACTGCACTTAGTTATCTGGTTCACTATGCACAAAATATAAAACATAGAATGTGTACTGGGAAAATTTATAAACTGAGATCAGAGAAAACGTTGCATAAAACCGAATGCACAATAAAAACATAAAAATCATAATGTGGGCTCCCTGGTCTGAATGTTCGTATTGGCCAAAAGCCATGTTGAGAGTTCTTATTCTCCAATAGGATGTTCCTGCAGATGGGGCCTTTGAGAGACTTTGGTCATGGGTGTTGACTACTCAGAAACAGGACTAGTGCTTTTATAAAAAGCTCGTTAAATCAATAAAGAGCAGAGAAATAAGTGGGGGCAAAGAAAGATGTCCATTCAGAGATCCCCGGATTGAAACTTTTCTTTCCTCACAGAATTCTCCCACTTGCAGTTTCCCCACACACTATTTAAAGGTGTAGGTTCCACTGTGCTTCTCTGAGCTCCACCTGTGTTTCACCTCTAATACATTCCCACCCAGCTGGATATTTTTGCTATTTTCACTTCACTCTTGTTGGGAGGCTTCCTGTGTGAAATCTTGCAGAGCGAGTTTCACAATACAGGGAGGCTAGAATCCAGATACAGCTTCTCCAGGAAGGAGGAACTGGAGATCAGATATCCAGGAAAAAAGGAGAATCGCCTTAAGATAAACTAGAGAAAGAATGCATTCACAAGGAACAATACTTTAGCATAAACATAAACAATCATTAACCTTTTACAAGCACGTATGGCATTTGTTAATCTTTCACCTTGCATAGTTGTGAGCACATGACTTACCCATTGATTACTTATCTAGCTATAACAATTGAGGAAAAGAAGTCTGAAAAATGTATATATACAGAGCTTCTGAAAGTAAAGTGGTTGTTGGAGCACTGACTCCTCAACCCTCGTGACCCCAACTGTCTGTCTTCTTTCTTTCCCGCGCACCCCCTACTCAGGTTGGAATCCCCTTGCCGGCCAAGAGTTCCCGGCACACTCTCCACAGTCCAGGGCTCTTTCCCTGGCTCCAACAGGGAGACAACAGGTCAGAAAGAGGCTCCTGCTTATAAAAAGAAAGGAACAGGATGTGCTGGAGCTTTTCTAGAGTCCCAGCCCTATGTTTCAGCAGGAAAGAAGACATTCCAGATGGATCGAGGAAAATATTTCACAAATTCCTCCACTGACTGCCTCCTTCTGAATACATAAAGAGGATTGTAGTATGTGGAAATCGAGCTTCCTTCCAAGCACTACAAAATCGAAAAAACATATAAGTAGCAAACAGGAAACTAGATACCAGTCTTTTTTTTTTTTTTTTTTTTTTTTGATACTGAGTTTCGCTCTTGTTACCCAGGCTGTGCAATGGCGCGATCTTGGCTCACCGCAACCTCCACCTCCTGGGTTCAGGCAATTCTCCTGCCTCAGCCTCCTGAGTAGCTGGGATTACAGGCATGCGCCACCATGCCCAGCTAATTTTTTGTATTTTTAGTGGAGACGGGGTTTCACCACGTTGACCAGGATGGTCTCGATCTCTTGACCTCATGATCCACCCGCCTCGGCCTCCCAAAGTGCTGAGATTACAGGCGTGAGCCACTGCACCTGGCCCCTGTCTTTAAAATTTTTTTAGACAGGCCAGGCATGGTGGCTCACGCCTGTAATCCAAGCATTTTAGAGGCCAAAGTGCAATGATGCTATCTTGACTCACTGCAACCTTTGCCTCCTGGGTTCAAGCAATTCTCCTGCCTCAGCTTCGTGAGTAGCTGGGATTAAAGGCATGAGCCACCACCTCTAGCTAATTTTGTATTTTTAGCAGAGATGGAGTTTCTCCACGTTGGTCAGGCTGATCTCAAATTCCAGACCACAGGTGATCTGCCTGCCTCGTCCTGTCAAAGTGCTGGGATAATAGGCATGAGACACTGCACCTGGCCAGAACTAACTTGGTATCTTTAAAGTCTGCCATAAGGTTTTGTTTTTGTTTTTAGAGGCAGAATCTCACTCTGTCACCCGGACGGGAGTGCAGTGGCACATTCCTGGCTCATTGCAACCTTCATCTCTCAGGTTCAAGTGATTCTCCATGCTCACTCTTTCTAGTAGCTGAAATTACAGGCGTGCCCATGCCCAGGTAATTTTTGTATTTTTAGTAGACATGGGGATTTGCCGTGTTGGCCAGGCTGGTCTCGGATCCTGACCTGATGTGATCCATACCCGTCGGCCTCCCAAAGTGCTGGGATTGAGGTGTACATGTGTGAGTCACCTTGCCTGGCCTGCAATAGGGTTTTATGCCTACTTTAGTTCTGGAACTTACACTGAGATATCATAAAGAACACAGAACATCTAAACAAAAAAGACAGTTTGGCTGGGAGTGGTGGCTCACGCCTGTAATCCTAGCACTTTGGGAAGCTGAGGCAGGAGGATCACAAGGTCAGGAGTTCAAGACCAGCCTGAGCAATATGGTGAAACCCCGTCTGTACTAAAAATAAAAAAATTAGCCAGGCATGGTGGCAGGCACATGTAGTCACAGCTACTTGGGAGGCTGAGGAAAAAGAATCGCTTGAACCCTGGAGGCGGATGTTGTGGTGAGCTGAGATCATGCCACTGCACTTCAGCCTGGGCAACAGAATGAGACTCCATCTCAACAAAAAAAAGGAAAAAAAAGGGCGGGGGACAGTTAAATTCCAGATGCTTCATCATGAATCTTTTCATTTCAAAATCAATATGGCTTCCATTTTAGTCCAGCAAGGACGCGGCTCCCAAGAGGCAACAAGAGAAAATACAAAGATATGCAAGGGCACGTCCCCGCTTCTGGGGGAAGCTGGACTCACCCAGGGAGACCAGGTTCCTGTAGTTCTCCAACATCACGTCCCTGTGTAAGGTCCTCTGAGCAGGGTCCAGGCATCTCCACTCCTCCTGAGAGAATTCGATGGCCACATCCCGGAATGTCAATAGACCCTGAAATGAAAACACACTTTAACCACATGGTTATGGGAGGAGTTCTAATCTTTACAGAGAATGAGAAGAGGAGAGAGGTGAAAGCACGGATTTAATTGTAGGGAATGTTCTGACGAATGGAGAACGGGATTTTTCACCACATTATGTCTTCCCAGGTGTATTTATTATACTTTTTGAAGAGCTCATTATACTTTCTCGGTATACATTTCTTTTTTTTTTTTTTCTCAGTATACATTTCTTATGGTTGTGGATAATACAAGAAATACACAAACAAAAAAATCAATGCAGCATTCCCATTATAGAAATGTTAGAAACTGGCTGGGCGCGGTGGCTCACGCCTGTAATCCTAGCACTTTGGGAGGCCAAGGTGGGTGGATCACCTGAGGTCAGGAGTTAGAGACCAGCCTGGCCATCATGGTGAAACCCCATCTTTAAAAAGAAAGAAAGAAAGAAAGAAATGTTAGAAACTTTTACACACCAAGTGATATTCAGTATTTAGATGAGACAGAGTATGAGTGATGCCTTCAGAGATGACAATGTTTACAGCGAAAGATCAGAAACTAAAATTCGGCCAAGTGTGGTGACACATGCATGTAATCCCAGCTATTCAGCAGGCTGAGGCATGACAACCGCTTGAATCCGGGAGACAGAGGTTGCTGTGATCCAAGACTGCACCACTGCAATTCAGCCTGGGCAACAGAGTCTTCATCTCAAAATAAAAATAAAAATAGAATTAGCCAGGCATGGTGGCACACATCTGTGGTCCCAGCTACTTAGGAGGCTGAGGTTGGAGGATGGCTTGATCCTGAGGGTGGAGATTGCAGTGAGCTAAGATCGCACCACTGTGCTCCAGCCTTGGCAACAGAGCAAAACCTCATCTCAAAATAAAATAAAATACGTGAAAACAAAATTACTCAAAGTATGAACATCCATTTTGTGTATGTACGTCCACAAAATGTTAAAACCTACACAGATTCACTAGAAACTAAATGTTAATACAAAGGGTTGTCATTTTCTCAAGATTTTCAAACATAAAAGATTTTCAAAATATATACATGTATGTATATATGCACGTGTATGCATATATTACATAAAGGTTTTAACAATATAAAAAGTAGCAAGTTTTGTTTAACTCAAGAGGAATCTCATCTTGGTGGAAAAGGATACTTTGGCAGCTGGGGGGCAGGGCGGGGCCAGGGGATCTTGTCAGATCTAAGAAAACAGGAAATGCCCCTCCTAGAAGAAGAAATCACTCTTTCCACTGCCAGACCTGGAGGAATCTTCAGATATCTGTAGTCATGCAGGCGCACACAGAGGCAGCCACTGTGGCACTGTTAACACAGAGGAAAATTGCACAGGACCCACATGTTGTCATCCAGCAGATTTCCAATGCAGATGTCAAAGAGCAAGCTAGCCATGTCTACTAACATGAGAACGTGTAAAGTTTCACAACTGGCAGGATCAAATTTCAAAGCAATATATTTACTGGAACACAAAGAAGAAAAAAACAGGCACTGGGGTTTACTTGAGCGTGGAGGGTGGGAGGAAGGAGAGGAGCAGAAAAATAACTACTGGAGGGCAGGGTGGTGGCTCACACCTGTAATCTCAGCACTTTGGGATGTCAAGGTGGGTGGATCACGAGGTCAGGAGATTGAGACCAGCCTGGCCAACGTGGTGAAATCCCATCGCTACTAAAAATACAAAAATTAGCCAGGCGCAGTGGCAGGCACCTATAATCCCAGCTACTCGGGAGGCTGAGGCAGCAGAATCGCTTGAACCCGGGAGGTGCAGGTTGCAGTGAGCCGAGATCATGCCATTATACTCCAGCCTGGGCAAGAAGAGCAAAACTCAGTGTCAAAAAAATAAATAGGTAAAAAATAACTATTGGGTACTACGCTTTGTAAGGTCTTAGGCTAACTGGCTGCATCATAAGCCATACCCTAAGTTGAGCCATGGCGACCCCCGTGACCCGCATGTACACCTCTGGATGGCCTCCCAGAACTAGAAAGTCTGAAGTAACTGGAAAACCACAAAAGGGAGAAAAAATAATCAACCCCCGCGGAGCCTACTTAACTTCGAGACAATCTCTACTGTTCCTTATTTCTGCCGCAAGTGATAAGGCAATTGGTCTTTGAAACTGACCTGGGTCAACCTCAGGACTCTAGACCCCAAGACTCCCTCCCAGCTTGCAAAAATCACCCTAAACTGTAACTCCTGTAACTTTCCACTGCCGACCCCAAACCTATAAAACCAACTCCTAACCCACTGCCCTCGGCTGACTTTCTTCACACCCAGCCTGACCCCTCCCAGGTGAATAAACAGCCATGTTGCTCACACAAAGCCTGTTTGGGGGGGGGTCTCTTCATTCAGAGCATGTGTTTTAACAGGGTTAATACCAGAATCATGGAATAATCTGTACAGCAAACCCCAATGACACGAGTTTACCTGTGTAACAAACCTTCACATGCAGCATCAAAACTAAAGTAAAAAAAAAAATTTTTAATTTGCTGCAGAATTTTTTTTTAAAGTTTCAGGACAGAAGCACACAAGCATGACACTGCCTCTGATACCTGACACAGAACTGACAGTAGTGGGTCCCCCATGAGGTTGGAAGGAGGATGAAGAATGTGACAGGGAAAGGAGGTGCTTTATGGCCAAGGGGCTAAGCTGCAGCTTTGCTTGGAGCTTTACCACAAAACAAATATGTACATCACGTGGTGTTTAAATATAAAAGTATATACTTAATAATAATTGGGGGGGCTGGGCACAATAGCTCGCGCCTGTGATCCCAGCAATCTGGGAGGTGGAGATGGGCAGATCAGCCTTGCCTGACCGCAGGCTGGTCAGGGGTTTGAGACCAGCTGGGCCAACATGGTGAAACTCTGACTGTGCTAAAAATACAAAAATAATTAGTGGGGCATTGTGGTACATGCTTATAATCCCAGCTACTCAGAAGGCTGAGGCAGGAGAATCGCTTGAACCCAAGAGGCAGAAATTGCAGTGAGCCGAGATCGCGCCACTGCAATCCAGTCTGGGAGACAGAGCAAGTCTCTGTCTCAAAATAAATAAATAAATAAAATAATAATAATAATAATAAGTGGAATGAGAATATGGCTCTGAGTCTCACGCCTGCAGCCCGTCCCTCCCTGGCGGCTAACGCCCACACCGGACCCGGAGCCGCCATGCCTACGTGCTCCAAGTGCGACAAGGAGGTGTACTTCACTGAGAGGGTGACCTCTCTGGGCAAGGACTGGCATCAGCCCTGCCTGAAGTGCGAGAAATGTGGGAAGACGCTGACCTCCGAGGACCACGCTGAGCACTACAGCAAACCCTGCTACAACCACCCCTGCTCCATGGCCATATTTGGCCTAAAGGCTTTGGGCAGGGTGAAGACGAGAGTCACACTTTCTTTTTTTTTTTTTTTTTTTTTTTTGAGACGGAGTTTCGCTCTTGTTACCCAGGCTGGAGTGCAATGGCGCAATCTCGGCTCATCGCAACCTCCGCCTCCTGGGTTCAGGCAATTCTCCTGCCTCAGCTTCCTGAGTAGCTGGGATTACAGGCACACACCACCATGCCCAGCTAATTTTTTGTATTTTTAGTAGAGACGGGGTTTCACCATGTTGACCAGGTTAGTCTCGATCTCTTGACCTCATGATCCACCCGCCTCGGCCTCCCAAAGTGCTGGGATTACAGGCGTGAGCCACTGCGCCCGGCGAGAGCCACACTTTCAAGTAAACCGGGTGGCGGAGGCGACATCCTTAGCTGCTCACTGGGCCACTCACTGGCCAGCAAATGCCAGGCCTCGTCCCCAGATGACCGGGGCTCCCTTGTAGCCCTTAATGCCCTCAATAAACCCGAACACTTGGGGGGGAAAAAAAAGGCTCAAATTTTTACAATGAAAATGAAATACTGCTACCATATTTGAAAACAAATATAACCAATTTTATGGAAAACACCCATTTCACAAGCGTCTCCACCAAAACACCACAGTCTCCATCAGCTTATTGTGCTAAGAATGGTTTAATGAGGCTAGGCCCAGCAGCTCACACCTGTAATCCCAGCACTTTGGGAGGCCGAGGCAGGTGGATCACAAGGTCAAGATATCGAGACCATCCTGGTCAACATGGTGAAACCCCGTCTCTACTAAAAACATAAAAAATTAGCTGGGCATGTTGGCGCGTGCCTGTAATCCCAGCTACTCAGGAGGCTGAGGCAGGAGAATTGCCTGAACCCAGGAGGCGGAGGTTGCAGTGAGCTGAGATCACGCCATTGCACTCCAGTCTGGGTAACAAGAGCGAAACTCCGTCTCAAAAAAAAAAAAAACACCTTGTATCATTCATGTCTGTGTATTAACGTTCCATTCTAATTAGTAAGATTTTCGGAGTTAGAAATACAGTAACTCACTCAATTACCTAAACACATAGTATAAAATCAGGCAGAAAAGACTTCCCCTTCAATTCCCATTTTTAGACTGCATTCTATCCTGGGCAATAAAGCAATATTCCCGTTCTCTCTCCCTCTTTCTCTTCCTTTTTCTTCCTCTTCTTCATTCTTTTTTTTTTTTTTTTTGAGACGGAGTTTTTGCTCTTGTTACCCAGGCTGGAGTGCAATGGCGCGATCTTGGCTCACCGCAACCTCTGCCACCTGGGTTCAGGCAATTCTCCTGCCTCAGCCTCCCGAGTAGCTGGGATTACAGGCACGTGCCACGATGCCCAGCTAATTTTTTGTATTTTTAGTAGAGACGGGGTTTCACCATGTTGACCAGGATGGTCTGGATCTCTTGACCTCATGATCCACCCGCCTCGGCCTCCCAAAGTGCTGGGATTACAGGCGTGAGCCACCACGCCCGGCTTCTTTTCTTTTTTCTTTTTTTTCTTTCTCTCTTTCTTTCTTCCTTAAAAAAAAAAAAAAAAAGACTTCCCCTTATCAATCTCCATTTCTAGAATTTACCATGTACTTTGTGCACATTAATGTGTAACTTCCATGGGCAGCTGCTCCACTCCTGCTCTACAGAGAGCTGACGGTGCATCCAGACGTGGCCCCTGAACACTCCCTGCTGCCCAGCAGCCCTGACACCACGGGGCCCACACCCCGTCTCCATCCACGTCTGGGGAGAGCCCTTCCCAGGACCATGCCCAGTGCAGCCTCTTCCCAAGCTCATGTCACTGGGTCACCAGAGATGGAATCTAAGCGAGATGAGAGGGACTGAGGGAAGGCATGGGTGAGCGCCAGCAAACCTGTCAGGCAGGAAGCTTCACACTCAGAGAAGATTCCCAACTGCAAGCAGGAAGGAGACAGAACAGGCCACCGAGAAGATCATCTCACCTGAGGAAGAGCCATCCCTGACTCCTTTGCTTTCCTCTTCCTCTTCCGGGTTTCTTCCTCACGTATCAAGAGTCTTTAAAAGTCAATCCTGAGGCCAGGCGCGGTGGCTCACGCCTGTAATCCCAGCACTTTGGGAGGCCAAGGTGGGCGGATCACGAGGTCAAGAGATGGAGACCATGTTCTGAAACCCTGTCTCTAAAAAAAAAAAAAAAAAAAAATTAAAAAAAAAGTCAATCCTGAATGTTATAAATATGTTTGTTGCTCAGAATCAACACACCCCCTCCCTGTAATACAATGACACATATTAAGGAGACCTCACCCTGAGGAAATATGGTCCCCTTGACTGCCCACTGCACCAGGGCTGATAAACTCCTACATGAAAACTAACTGAATTTTTGAATCCTTTTTTCAGAACCTACTCCCCTCCTGGAGAAGCCCACACACACACCGCATCAGTGGGGAGCTGGGCTGGAATGAGCTCCCCTTCAGGGCACAGACCCAGCCCTCACCAAAGCCCAGGCAGAGGCTGGGTGCAGTGGCTCACGCCTGTCATCCCAGCACTGTGGGAGGCCAAGGCCCCTGGATCACTTGAGCTCAGGAGTTCGAGACCAGCCTGGGCACCATAAGAAAACTCTGTCTCCACCAACAACACAAAAACGTAGCCAAGCGTGGTGCACATCTGTGTCTGTGGTCCTTTTTCTTTTTCTTCTTCAATTCTATGTTCAACAGCGAAAAACGTGGACATCTCACATTTAATTAATTTATATATTTTTAAAAAAATATTGTCATCCCATACATGAGGCCAACAGACATATGAAAAAATGCTCATCATCACTGGTCATTAGAGAAATGCAAATCAAAACTACATTGAGATACCATCTCACACCAGTTAGAATGGCGATCATTAAAAAATCTGGAGACAACAGATGCTGGAGAGGATGTGGAGAAATAGGAACACTTTTACACTGTTGGTGGGAGTGTAAATTAGTTCAACCATTGTGGAAGACAGTGTGGTGATTCCTCAAGGACCTAAAAATAGAAATTCTATTTGACCCAGAAATCCCATTACTGGGTATATAGCCAAAGGATTATAAATAGTTCTACTATAAGGACACATGCACATGTATGTTCATTGCAGCACTGTTTACAATAGCAAAGACCTGGAACCAACCCAAATGCCCATCGATGATAGACTGGACAGGGAAAATGTGGCACATATACACCATGGAATATTATGCAGCCATCAAAAACGATGAGTTCGTGTCCTTTGTAGGGACATGGATGAACCTGGAAACCATCATTCTCAGCAAACTGACACAAGAACAGAAAATCAAACACCGCATGTTCTCACTCATAGGCAAGTGTTGAACAATGAGAACACATGGACACAGGGAGGGGAGCACTACACACTGGGGTCTGTTGGGGAGAAATAGGGGAGGGACAACGGGGGGTGGGAAGGTGGGGAGAGATAGCATGGGGAGAAATGCCAGATATAGGTGAAGGGGAGGAAGACAGCAAATCACACTGCCACGTGTGTACCTATGCAACAATTTTGCATGTTCTTCACATGTACCCCAAAACCTAAAATACAATTAAAAAAAAAAATATATATATATATATATATATATATATATATATATATAATATTGTCAACCTTGCGCAGGGGCCATGCTAATCTTCTCTGTATCGTTCCAATTTTAGTATATGTGCTGCCGAAGCGAGCACTGACATCTCACATTTCAGTCCTGTCTTCCAGTTACAGCTACTTAGAAGGCTGAGGTGGGAGGATCGCCTGAGCCCACGGGGCAGACATTGCAGTGAGCCAAGATTGCACCACTGCACTCCAGCCTGGGTGACAAGAGTGAAACAAGAAAGCAAAGAAGCAAGAACGCAAGGAGGCTGAGATGGGCAGATCACGAGGTAAGGAGCTGGAGACCAGTCTGGCCAACACAGTGAAACCCTGTCTCTACTATAAATACAAAAATTAGCCAGGCATGGTGGCGGGTGCCTGTAGTCCCAGCTACTTGGGAGGCTGAGGCAGGAGTATCACTTGATCTGGGAGGTGGAGGCTGCAGTGAGCCAAGACCATGCCATTGCAGTCCAGGCTGGGTGACAGAGTAAGACTCCATCTCAAAAACAAACATACAAAAAAGGAATAATTTAAACCCACAAAACTTTGTAAATGGGGCCCTGGAGATGCTTGCCCTGGAGCCTACTCCCACCTTGTGCAGTGCTCTCTTGCTTCAGTAAATCCCTGCTTTCGCCCGCTTTGTTCTTTTGTTTGTGTGTGTGTGTGTGTCTGAGGCAGAGTCTCGCTCTATCACCCAGGGTAAAGTGCAGTGGCAGGATCTCAGCTCACTGCAACCTCCACCTCCTGGGTTCAAGTGATTCTCCTGCCTCAGCCTCCTGAGAAGCTGGGATTACAGGCACCTGCCGCCACACCCAGCTAATTTTTGTATTTTTAGTAGAGGTCAGGTTTCACCGTGTTGGCTAGGATGGTCTCAAACTCCTGACCTCAGGTTATCCACCAGCCTTGGCCTCCCAAAGTGCTAGCATTATAAAAACCTGGACATCTCACATTTTAGTCCTGCCTTCTAGCAACAAGAGGGAGAAAATGTGATAACAAGGTTGCCTCCAGAAAGAGCACATTCTCCAGGGGTTGGAACCGGGGAGATGCAGGGCTCAGAATGAGGAAGAAGGAGGTCAGGCGCTCAAAGAGATTCAGAAATTTGGCATGAAAAAGATGGAAACTCCAGGTCTATGCATTGGTATTAGGCTCAACAAAGCTGTCTAGCCAAAGGAATAAGGAATCTCCCATACCATATTTGTGTGCAGTTGGCCAGAAAATGTAATGAGGATAAAGATTTGCCCAATAAACTCTCCTTTTTTTTTTTTTTTATGAGATGGAGTCTTGCTCTGTCATTCAAGCTGGAGTGCAGTGACAGGATCTCAGCTCACTGCAACCTCTGCCTCCCAGCTTCAATCAATTCTCCTGCCTCAGCCTCCTGAGTAGCCGGGATTACAGGTGTATGCCACCATGCTCGGCTAATTTTTTTTTGTATTTTTAGTAGAGACAAGGTTTCATCATATTGTCAAGGCCGGTCTCGATCTTCTGAACTTGTGATCTGCCCACCTCCACCTCCCAAAGTGCTGGGATTATAGGGTGGGCCACCATGCCTGGCTCACCAAATAAGCTGTACATTGTGGTTACCTACGTTCCTGTTACCACTTTTTAAAAATCTACAGTCGCCGGGCGCGGTGGCTCACGCCTGTAATCCCAGCACTTTGGGAGGCCGAGGTGGGTGGATCACGAGGTCAAGAGATCGAGACCATCCTGGTCAACATGGTGAAACCCCGTCTCTACTAAAAATACAAAAAATTAGCTGGGCATGGTGGCGTGTGCCTGTAATCCCAGCTACTCAGGAGGCTGAGGCAGGACAATTGCCTGAACCCAGGAGGCGGAGGTTGCGGTGAGCCAAGATCACGCCATTGCACTCCAGCCTGGGTAACAAGAGTGAAACTCCGTCTCAAAAAAAAAAACAAAAAAAATAAAAATCTACAGTCAATGTGGAGAAGAACAAATCAACAATTGTAAAAAGAAAAATCAAATAAAGTTAAGGCCAGGTACAATGGCTCGTGCCTGTAATCTCAGCACTTTGGGAGGCAGAGGCAGGCAGATCACCAGAGGTCCAGAGTTTGAGACCAGCCTTATCAACATAGAGAAACCCCTTCTCTACTAAAAATACAACATCAGTGGAGCGTGATGGCACATGCCTGTAATTCCAGGTACTCAAGAGGCTGAGGCAAAAGAATTTCTTGAACCCTGGAGGCAGAGGTTTTGGTGAGTCAAGATCACCCCACTGCACTCCAGTCTGGAAACCAAGAGTGAAACTATGTCTCAAAAAAGGAAAAAAAAAAAACAAGTCCAGGTGAGGTGGTTCATGTCTGTAATCCTAGCACTTTGGGAGGCTGACGTGGGTGGATTCCCTGAGATCAGGAGTTCAAGACCAACCTAGCCCACACAGTGAAACCCTAGCTCTATATAAAAAAAAACAAAAATAATAATAATTTTTCAAAGGTACTCTGTAGGTGAAGCACAGTGGCTCATTCCTATAATCCCAGTACCACGGGAGGCCAAGGCAGGAGGATCATTTGGACCCCGGATTTTGAGACCAGCCTAACAACATAGTGAAACCCCATTTCTACAAAAAAAAAAAACAAAAACAAACAAACAAAAAAAAAGTAGTCAGACTTGACGGCTCAGCCTGTGGTTCCAGGATCAGTTAAACCCAGGAGGTCAAGACTTCAGTTAGAGATCATGCCACTACACTTCACCCTGGGTGACAAAGCCAGACCCTGTCTCAGGATATTAATTAATTGATTAAAATTGTTATGTAATAACAGAAAGTAATTTATTTTCCCATTTCACTGCCCCACTTCCTACCCAACTCCGGGAAAAGAAAAGAGAGTGACTCACAACTGAATAAGTCACTGTCCTCTGGCTGAATAGGGATTCCAAGTGGAAGCTAACCCGTGATGCTAAGATTCATAGAATGTACATGTCTTACAGACAGGAATTTTAAAATTCTCAGTCTCATCTGTATAATTTAAATAAGATGTAAGTTATTAGATTATATACTCAGGAGTCAACATATTACAACTAATCACATCCAATGAACTCACACTGAACCCAAAGCACCCTGCCCTTTTTGTCTTTTGAGACAGGGTCTTGCTCTGTTGACCATGCTGGAGTGCAGTGGAATGATCTCCGATCACTGCAGCATGGACTTCCTGGGCTCAAGTGATCATCCTGCCTCTGTCTCCAGAGTAGCTGGGATTACAGCTGTGCACCATCACTCCCGGTGAATTTTTTTTTTTTTTTTTTTTTGGCAGAGATAAATGTCTCACTATGTTGCACAGGCTGGTCTCAAGCTCCTGAACTCAAGTAATCCCCTTGCCTCAGTCTCCTATAGTGCTGGGAATACAGGCATGAGCCACTGCGCCCAGCCCCTCTTTCTTCATTACTATGCTTCGGTTGGGAACCCAACCGTGTGAATGCTTGCAAAGCGAGTTTCACAAGACAGACGGTTTTGAGCCCAGACACAGGGATGCCTGAAAGAGGGAAGTCGAGATAAAAGGAGTCAGGAACAGGCCGGGCGCGGTGGCTCAAGCCTGTAATCCCAGCACTTTGGGAGGCCGAGGCGGGTGGATCACGAGGTCAAGAGATAGAGACCATCCTGGTCAACATGGTGAAACCCCGTCTCTACTAATACAAAAAACTATCTGGGCACAGTGGCGCGTGCCTGTAATCCCAGCTACTCAGGAGGCTGAGGCAGGAGAATTGCCTGAACCCAGGAAGCAGAGATTGCGGTGAGCCGAGATCGCACCATTGCGCTCCAGCCTGGGTAACAAGAGCGAAACTCCGTCTCAAAAAAAAAAAAAAAAAAGGAGTCAGGAACAGAAAAAGGGACTCTAGTTAAAAGATAACCAGACGATTGAAACCAGAAACGCCTGCAGTCACGAGGATCAATGTCTTGATGTAAATGTTGTTTAGGAGCACCAGGAATGACCATTACCCTTTACGACCACTGATTGTGTAGCTACCATCTTTATTGTATAGAGCATGTGATTTAGTGATCTGCTTTTCCTCTTGCACTGACATAAACCAGAGCCTGGAAAATGTATATAATCAAAACCTTTGAGAAATAAAGTCGTTGTTGGAGCACTGACTCCTCAACCCTCCTGACCCCACTTGCCTGTCTTCTTTCCTGTGCGCCCCCCACTCAGGTTGGAATCCTCTTGCTGGCCAAGAGTTCCCAGTAGATGTTTCCCTCCCTAATTCTGCACATCTCTCTCATTCTCCCCTTCTCTCTCTAGCTCTTCCTTTCTTTTCTTTTTCCCTGGGATTCTGCTCCTCACTTTGTACCCCTCTCCTCTCCTGCTGTTTATCCCCTTCTTCCCTCTATTCCTTCTCTTCCACCTCTTCTGCTGCATTTTCATTTATTTAACCTCTCATTGCTTCTTCTCCCCAATCTTGCGAACCTCCTCAATCTCCATGTATTTCCACCTCTTCTCCCATCTCTGTCCCTTCTCTGCTCCCCCTGTTAAATTCTCTCTTCCCTATTATACCACCCTGTCCCCACTCTCTGGCACCCCAGATCCCCAGGTGTTCTCCCTGCTGTGGTTCTCTCTCTGTTCCCCATTAAAACTCGTCCTCTGAATGAAGAGGCCCTCTAAACAGGCTTTGTGTGAGCAACATGGCTGTTTATTCACCTGGGAGGGGGCAGGCTGGGTGTGAAGAGAGTCAGCCGAGGGCGGTGGGATAGGACTTGGTTTTATAGGTTTGTGGTAAGCAGTGGAAAGTTACAGAAGTTACAGATTAGGGTGATTTTTTGCAAGCTGGGAGGGGGTCTTAGGTCTGGAGTCAGGAGGTTGACCAAGGTCAGTTACAAAGTCCAATTGCCTTATCAATTGGGGTGGGAATAAAGAAAAACAGAGAATGTCTCAAAGTAGGCACCACAGGGGTTGATCATTTCTTCCCCTTTTCATGGCCTTCCAATTACTACAGATTTTCCAAGAACTCATCTGGAGTGTCCATACAGGTCACAGAGGTTAACATGGCATCCAGGGCACCGTCAGTTAGCCTAAAAGACCTTATATTCTTCTTGCCACCAGCCGCACTCTGCTCTGTCTGCCCCGGCTCCAAGTCCCTCCTCGTCTCCCTCACTCTGATGAGCCTCCCTCTTTGCTGCCCCATCCCTACCTTGCTGTCCTTTATCTCTCTGTACATCTAGCTTTTCTCTACATTTCTCCAGTTGCTTTATTATTATTATTATTATTATTATTTTAAAGACGAGGTTTCACCGTGTTGGTCAGGCTGGTCTTGAACTCCCGACCTCAGGTGATCAGCCCGCCTTGGCCTCAGAAGTACTTGGATTACAGGCGTGAGCCACCACGCCCGGCCTCCAGTTGCTTTTTTGCTCCTGCTATGTTTATTTATTTATTTTTATTTATTTTTTTTTTTTTGAGACAGAGTCTCGCTCTTGTTACCCAGGCTGGAGTGCAATGGCGCGATCTCGGCTCACCGCAACCTCCGCCGCCTGGGTTCAGGCAATTCTCCTGCCTCAGCCTCCTGAGTAGCTGGGATTACAGGCACGCGCCACCATGCCCAGCTAATTTTTTGTATTAGTAGAGACGGGGTTTCACCATGTTGACCAGGATGGTCTGGATCTCTTGATCTCGTGATCCACCCGCCTCGGCCTCCCAAAGTGCTGGGATTACAGGCTTGAGCCACCGCGCCCGGCCTACTTTGTCATCTCTTATGGGTCTTTGTCATTCTTTTCTCTGTCTCAGGTTTTCTACTGCTCTTTCTCTGTCTCCCGATCCCTTTGGCCCACACAGTCACAGGGGGGTCTGGAGTAGGACACCTGCATCCCAGAGGAGCACACTTTCCAGGAGCTGGAGCTGGGCAGGAAATAACACCCCCTGTCACAGGACAAGCCCCGGGCACCTCCCCCATGCGGGCTCAGGGGACGCGGTGACCGCAGAGGGGAGACTTAGGGATCAGCAGGGTCTGGCACGGGGAGGGAGGTGGGGTGCAACAGCGCCTTAACACAAGGGTGAGGTTTGGGGGATCCCAGGACCAGGCAGAGTACATGGCCTCCCCGGGGACTGGGGCCAAAGAAGGCGAGGGTGGGATGCACTCAGGGTGCGAGAGTGAAGACTTTAAAAAGCGAGGGGCGGGAGGGGTGAGAAAAAGATTTAGAACAGGAAAACTACGCGGTAGGAAGCGTATGCATCGCTCTACAGCAGAAAGACGGGACGGGCCCAGCATCACGGAGACTTCAAACCCCAAAGGAAGCGACTCCCGGACTCTCTCGGGGACGTCTCAATTTGCTCTGGCTGAAGGAAGACGGCCGAGAATTTCCAAGTCTGTGGGGACCCCACGTCCCAGTTACATAAGCGTCGGGGACCTGGGACGCGCAGACTTAATACAAGGCAGAGCGAAACTCACGCGCTGAGGTGGGACCTTCCCGCCGAGCGATCCGCTTCTGAGTTTGCGCGAATCTGTGCGCAGGACGGAAGCCAGGCTTGGGCGGGACCCGCGGGGAAGTGGGCGGGGCCTAGGCGAGGTAGGGGCGGGGCGCGAGGCGGAGAGACCTTGCCCTTTAGAACCGGCAGAGAGCGGGGCGGGGCGCGAGGCGGAGAGACCTTGCCCTTTAGAACGGGCAGAGAGCGGGGCGGGGCGCGAGGCGGAGAGACCTTGCCCTTTAGAACCTGCAGAGAGCGGAGCGGGGCGGGGCGGGGCGGGGCATGGCGGGCTGGGACCCGTGTGTCTCTCGGCCTAACTCCCAGCACCTCTATTTTTCGGGTTTTGGAGGCAAGACTGGCCAGGAAGACTGAGGCATGGTTCAAAAGTCCTGAAATTTTTGGAACAAGGATACAAACTAGAATGTGAAATGCAAAGCCCTGCCTGGGTGGAACGTAGGATTTCATGCTGACCGCCCATAGAACAGAACAGAAATCCTCTCCCTTTCTATTCTCCATTCATTCAGGAGAAAGAGTCCACCCTGTGCTCAGCTTCAGAGACTTCCCCTCGCCTGGGGTGCGGATCGGAGTGCTCAGGCCAGGGAGGAGTGAGATCACCACCCGCTTCTTAAACACAGCAGGAATGAGGGCGTAGGGGCGGAAGCCTGAGTGTCGCAGCTACTCAGGAATCAGCGGCAGGAGTATCGCTGAGCCTGGGGGTCCAGGTTAGCCTGGGCAACTAAGTAACACCCTCTAAAAGAGAGGTCCCTTTCTCGTCCTCTTTTTTTTTTTTTTTAATTTAACACCTCGTCCTCTTTTTTTAGAAATCTTTTTTAAATAAAAATTTTGATGGCGTGACATAGAAATTCGACGTTATTATTTTCTATGTGGATATCCAGTTAGTTATCCCAGCACATTTGCGGAAGCGATCTATATACTTCCTTTTTTTTTTTTTTTTGAGACGGAGTTGCGCTCTTGTTACCCAGGCTGGAGTGCAATGGCGCGATCTCGGCTCACCGCAACCTCCGCCTCCTGGGTTCAGGCAATTCTCCTGCCTCAGCCTCCTGAGTAGCTGGGATTACAGGCACACACCACCATGCCCAGCTAATTTTTTTTATTAGTAGAGACGGGGTTTCACCATGTTGACCAGGATGGTCTCGATCTGTTGACCTCGTGATCCACCCGCCTCAGCCTCCCAAAGTGCTGGGATTACAGGCTTGAGCCACCGCGCCCGGCCTCTTTTTGTTTTTATTTACTTTTCTTTCTTTTTCTTTTTTTTTTTTTTTTGGAACAATATATTTCTCTGTCACCCAGGCTGAAATGTAGTGGCAGCAACACTGGTCACTGCACCCTCATTCTCTGGGGCTAAAGCAATCTTCCTGCCACATCTCCCAACTACCTGGGGCCATAGGACCTCACCACTATGCCCAGCAAATTTTTAAATATTTTGTAGAGTCAGGGTCCCTCTATGATACTCTGAACTCCTGGACTTAAGCAATTCTACCACCTTGGGCTTCCAAAGTGCTGGGATTACAGGGGAGCCACCACACCCATCCAATTGTAATCTCTTTTAGGTGTTTGTTGTTTTTTCCTGAGTGTTCTATCAGGTGTGAATAACAAAGGATGTAAAATAGGCAGTCTTCAAACCTTGGTATTTATTTTCATATAGAGAATAAATATGAGATATTACTAAGGATACTTTGCAGTCAGGTTATTTTGTTTTATGTGGGCCCTGAAGAAAATATAACCAAATTATAAAATTGGCTGGGCGCGATGGCTCACACACATAACCACAGCACTTTAAAAGGTTGACAGGGGAGGATCACCCTGCGGTCAGGAGTTCAAGACAAGCCTGGACAACATGGTGAAACCCCATCTCTACTAAAAATACAAATCTAGCCGGGCGAGGTGTTGTGTGCCTGTAATCTTAACTACTCGGGAGTCTGCCGCAGGAGAATCACTTAAACCAAAGACGCAGAAGTTGCGGTGAGCCGAGGTCACACCACTGCACTCCAGCCTGGGCAGCAATAGCACCACTCCGTCTCAAAAAAAATAAGTGATAAACAGAATAGCATAAAAAGAAGTATAGAAAGTTACATGTATTTAAAAACCTTAGGCTTTTAAAAGCTGTTTTCTCAAGTAATCAAGAAAAAGCCAATAAAAATGTATAAATTATTATTAATTTTTTTTTGGAGACAGAATTGAGATCACACAACTACACTTTGACCTAAATGACAGAGTGAGACTCAGAAAACAAAAATGAAAACAAAAAATTACTAGGCCAGGCGTGGTGTCTCATGCCTGTAATCCCTTTGGGAGGCCGAGGTGGGCATATCACCTGAGGTTAGGAATTCAAGACCAGCTTGGACAACTTGGTAGAACCCCATCTCTACTGAAAATACAAAAAATTAGCCAGTCCTGGTTGGCCGTGCCTGTAATACCAGCTACTCAGGAGGCTGAGGCAGGAGAATCGCTTGAACCTGGAAGGCGGAGGCTGCAGAGAGCTGAGATCGTGCCACTGCCTGGAAGCCTAACAAAGCGAGACTTTGTCTCAAAAAAAAAAAATTACTAATGTCAACCGAAGTTGGAAAGCACCACGAGCTTGCATGTTCACAAAGACATGACCCTCTGATATGGATCCAGACCAAATCCACAGGTTAGAAAGCCCAAGAAACATGAACTCTCAGGCCTTAAGCCTCTCTAAAGATCTCCTGTCCCCTGTGAGGCTAGGGCTACGGCCCTGATGTGTGGTGACGCAGGAACCAGTCCCTATCCTTGGTGAGCTTCAGCACAAGCCCTGAGCCACGAAACCCTGAAATTACCCATGCTTGGCTCTGAACATGGGGCCTCTGAGAAGCACCGAGGCTGTTGGCCCATCAGTGAGTTGGGAACAGTGTGTGCAGTGGCCCCTCAGTTGCTCCATGGCAGCCCCGCCACCACTAACCCCACACAGCTTCACAGCCGACCTGGCCCAGTCTGTCTCCAACCCTCTGCCTAGGTAATGTTTCACCATGCTGACAAGGCTGGTCTCGAACTCCTAACAGTAGGTGATCCGCTCACCTCAGTCTCCCAAAGTGCTGGGATTATAGGCATGAGCCACCACGCCTGGCCTTGATGTCCCTTTTAAAAAATACTGTTGTTGCAAAACTCAAGAGACTGGAGAGAACACTGAGGTCGCAAGAGTTTATGTTAGGTGGACACACGGGTCCCGCTCAGATTCGCCTCCAAAATGGCCGAGCACCCGAGGGAGGAGGCAGGCTCCTTTCAAACTTACGAGGGTGCGAAAAGCACAAAGCAAAAAGCAGTTCTTTCAGAAACAGTCAAAGGCAGTTAATCAACCTTGACATGCCTTGGGACATGCCATATATATATATATATATATATGTTTTGTTTGTTTTTGTTGTTGTTTTCTTTTTTTTTTCTTTTTTTGAGACGGAGTTTCGCTCTTGTTACCCAGGCTGGAGTGCAATGGCGCGATCTCGGCTCACCGCAACCTCCGCCTCCTGGGTTCAGGCAATTCTCCTGCCTCAGCCTCCTGAGTAGCTGGGATTACAGGCACGCGCCACCGTGCCCAGCTAATTTTTCGTATTTTTAGTAGAGACGAGGTTTCACCATGTTGACCAGGATGGTCTCAATCTCTTGACCTCGTGATCCACCCGCCTCGGCCTCCCAAAGTGCTGGGATTACAGGCGTGAGCCACCGCGCCTGGCCTTGCTGTTTTTTAAACGGAGTCTCGCTCTGTTGCCCAGGCTGGAGTGCAGTGGTGCAATCTCAGCTCACTGCAACCTGTCTCCCGAACTCAAAGTGATTCTCCTGCCTCAGCCACAACCACGCCCAGCTTATATTTGCATTTTTAGTAGAGAGGGGGTTTCACCATGTTGGTCAGGATGGTCTCAATCTCTTACCCTCATGATCCACCTGCCTTGGCCTCCCCAGATGCTGGGATTACAGGCTTGAGCCACCACGCCCGGCCTGACATGTCCTGTATTTTAAAAGACATGTTTGCTACTTCCTTTATCTGTGTGGTGGCCTTGCAGCTGTTCCCTAAGAAAAACAGGAACTTACAAAACTCCCTAAGGGATGTGGAGGATAGATCAGGTTAACGTTCTGCAGAAAGGCACAGAGGCAGTTAATATTTGTCTTTAGCTGGGCGTGGTGGCTCACGTCTGTAATCCAAGCACTTTGGAGGCCAAGGCGGGTGGATCACCTGAGGTCAGGAGTTCAAAACCAGACTGACCAACATGGTGAAACCCCGTCTTAAAAAAAATAAAATAATAATAATAATAAAAAAAATTGTCTTTACCTTGTGCTGTGGGGTGGGGGGAACTTTCACAGTTAGCGAAAGTTATTTTCAATTATTTTAATCCCATATTACGTTGTTTTATTAATTTTCCAGTCTTTTTCCCTCTTCACTATAAACCAGGGGTGGTGGCTCAGGCCTGTAATCCCAGCACTTTGGGAGGTCAGGCCGGGTAAATCACCTGAGGTCCCTACTGAATCCCTTGGAATCCCTATTCAGCCAGGGGGCAGTGACTTACTCAGTTCTGAGTCACTTTTTTTTCCTTTTCTAGGGGGCGGGTAGAAACTGGGGCAGTGGGCCAGGCGAGGTGGCTCACGCCTGTAATCCCAGCACTTTGGGAAGCTGAGGTGGGCGGATCACCTGAGGTCAGGAGATGGAGACCAGCCTGGCCAACATGGTGAAACCCCGTCTTTACTAAGAATACAAAGCAAGCCGGACGTAGTGGCACATGCCTGTAATCCCACCTCCTGGGGAGGATGAGGCAGGAGAATCGCTTGAACCTGGGATGTGGAGGTTTCGGAGAGCCAAGATTGGACCATTGCACTCCAGTCTGGACAACAAGAGCTAAATTCCATTTCAAAAAAAGAAAATTACTATGTAGGGCAGGCGCAGCGTGCATCCCTATAATCCCAGTACTTGGAGAGGCCAAGGCAGGAGAATCCTTTGAGCCCAGGATTTTGAGACTAGCCTGGGACACATAGTGAAACCCCATTTCTAAAAAAAAAAAAAAAAAAAACTAAACAAAAACCACAAAAACTAGCTGGGCTTGGTGGCTCATGCCTGAGGTTTTAGCTACTTGAGAGGCTGAGGTATGAGGATTGCTTGAGCCCAGGGGGTCAAGGCTACATTTAGAGGAGATCGCACCACTGCACTCCAGTCCGTGCAATAGAGCCAGACCCTGTCACAAAATATTAATTACTTAAGTATTAAGTAATAACAGAAATTGTTTTTTTTTTTTCCCACTTCACGGCCCCACTTCCTACCCCACCCCACCCTGGGAAACGTGAAGAGAGTGACTCACAACTGAATAAGTCACTGCCTCTGGCTGAATAGGGATTCCACGTGGAAGCTAACCTCCTATGCCAAGCTTTATAGAATATACCTGTCTTACAGATAGAAATTTTTAAATTATCAATTTCATCTGTATAATTTAAACAAGTTTTAAGTTATTACATTATATACACAGAAGTCAACATGTCACAACTAATCATACCCAATGAACTCACCCACTCATCTGAACCCAACATCATCCGCCCCTTTTTTTTCTTCTGAGACAGGGTCTGGTCTGGCTCTGTTGACCAGGCTGGAGTGCATTGGCATGATCTCGGCTCACTGCAGCCTGGATCTCCTGGGCTCCAGTGACTCCCTGCCTCAGCCTCCAGAGTAGCTGGGAGTACAAGTGTACACCGCCATGCCCGGTGAATTTCTTTTTTTCTTTGGCAGAGATGGGGTCCCACTATGCTGCCCAGGCTGGTCTGGAACTCCTGCACTCCGTCTATCCCCTTGCCTCAGTCTCCTGAAGTGCAGGGATTACAGGCGGGAGCCACTGCGCCCAGCCCCTCTTTCTTCATTACTCTGCTTCCCTCCCTAATTCTGCACATCTCTCTCATTCTCCCCTTCTCTCTCTAGCTCTTCCTTTCTTTTCCTTTTCCCTGGGATTCTGCTCCTCACTTTGTACCCCTCTCCTCTCCTGCTGTTTATCCACTTCTCCCCTCTATTCCTTCTCTTCCGCCTCTTCTGCTTCATCCTCACAACTTACTTAACCTCTTGTTGCTCCTTCTCCCCAATCTTTCGATCATCCTCAATCTCCATATACTTCCGACTCTTATTCCATCTCTGCCCCTCCTCTGCTCTCCCTGTTAAATTCTCTCTTCCCTGTTATACCCCGGTCCCCACTCTCTGGAACCCCACATCCCCAGGTGTCCTCCCTGCTGTGGTTCCCTCTGTTCTCCTTGCCACCAGCCCCACTCTGCTCTGTCTGCCCCGGCTCCAAATCCCTCCTCGTCTCTCTCACTCTCATGAGCCTCCCTCTTTGCTGCCCCATCCCTACCTTGCTGTCCTTCATCTCTCTGTGCATCTCGCTTTTCTCTACATTTCTCTACTCGGTCTCCTCCTGCTTTCTTATCTTTTTTTTTTGAGACGGAGTTTCGCTCTTGTTACCCAGGCTGGAGTGCAATGGCGCGATCTCGGCTCACCGCAACCTCCGCCTCCTGGGTTCAGGCAATTCTCCTGCCTCAGCCTCCCGAGTAGCTGGGATTACAGGCATGCGCCACCATGTCCAGCTAATTTTTTGTATTTTTAGTAGAGACGGGGTTTCACCATGTTGACTAGGATGGTCTCGATCTCTTGACCTCGTGATCCACCCGCCTCGGCCTCCCAAAGTGCTGGGATTACAGGCTTGAGCCACCGCGCCCGGCCAGCCCTACACATGTTAGTGACAGACTATTTGTTGATACTACGTGCTTCCTCGTACATTATAAAAATCAAACCACCCCCACCACACAGTTAACCCATCAATCTCCCTTTCAACCTCTAACAGCTGCTGTTCTTGCTGGATCTTTAGGAGTGTGGGAATCTGACTCTCCTTTCAAGGATCCCTCCCTCTTTTTCACCCTACATTTAATCCTGCCTTCCACCAGGCCTCTTCTTCTTATGTGGCTCTGCCACCTCTATGTGTCTACCTACTAACTAGACAGGCACTTGTGACTTCGTCTTCCTTATTCCTAGAATCCAGTTTGCCAGTGGTAATGAACAACTGCCTGTCCCCCTAATGACACCCACTGAACAAGAAAGAGTCATCCAGCTAATTCCATTACCCGTGGGAACTGGGCTTGCAGCCTACACTGTAGGCCTTGGAACTGGCATAGCGGGGGTCACCACCTCGTCACAACATTCCCCACTCTGTCTACTGATTTTTCTGCCAGCATTACAGACATATATGATGTCTTGTCTGTCCTTCAAGCTCAAATTGACTCTTCAGCTGCGGCTGTCCTTCAAAACCGCCATGGCCTCGACTTACTGCAGAAAAGGGAGGACTCTGTGTATTTCTTTTTTTCCTTTTCTTTTTTCGAGATGGAGTTTTGCTCTTGTTGCTCAGGCTGGAGTGCAATGGCACGATCGTGGCTGACTGCAACCTCCACCTCCCAGTTCAAGCAATTCTCTGCCTCAGTCTCCCAAGTAGCTGGGACTACAGGTTACACCACCACTCCTGGCTAATTTTTTTGTATTTTAGTAGAGATGGGGTTTCACTGTGTTGCCCAGGCTGTTCTCAAACTCCTGAGCTCAGACAATCCGCACATCTGGGCCTCCCAAAGTGCTAGGATTACAGGCGTGAGCCACCGCGCCCGGCCGACTCTGTATATTTCTAAATGAGGAATGCGGCTTTTACTTAAACCAGTCTGGCCTGCTTTATGATAATATCAGGAGACTCAAAGACAGGGCCCAAAAATGTGCTAACCAGGCAAATAACTGTGCCAAATCCACTTGGCCGTTTTCTAGCTGGATGTCACGGCTCTTTCCAGTCCTTACTCCCCTAACACCCATCTCCCTTCTCCTATTTGGACCTTGCATGTTCTGATGAGTCTCTCAATTCCTACAAAACCATATCCAGGCCATCACTAATCACTCTATATGGCAAATGTTACTTTTAACCACCCTACAATATCACGCCCTGCCCCATAATCTCTCAGCTGCTTAAGACAAGACACCTTGCCAACCCTCCCCATTCATTTGCCTGTGGTATCGCCAGCCCTATTTCATAGGCTCCACCCTTCTAGCGTCCACCAGAAACACCACCCATCGCTCTTGAATTCCAGGCAATGCCTCGCTGATGTCAAGATGCAGCGTGACACCTCTCCGAAACCTGCACATATTCCTTTCCATCCAAGTCTTCTGGGACCACCCCCCTCCTACATCACCATCCACCTTAAAGCTATTATGCTTAAAGGCTATTTTTTCTTTTCTTTTTCTTTTCTTTTTTTTTTTTTTTAAGATGGGGTTTCACCATGATGGCCAGGCTGGTCTTGAACTCCTGACCTCAGGTGATCCACCCACCTCGGCCTCCCAAAGTGCTAGGATTACAGGCGTGAGCCACCGCACCCGGCTAAAGGCTATTTTTAGAGAAGTCATCCTATTAGGACAATTTCAGGCTCAAAAATACGCTAACTGGCACTTTGCTAAATAAATAAAAAGGCGCCCTAAGCCAAAGACTTAACTAAACACTTATAAAACTACAAAAATCACAGACTTTTCTCTTAGTTGTCCGCGCAGCCCCCGTCACGCTTGAAGAGGCCTTGAGAAACACTGCCCCTGCTCCCTTCTCTTTTTTCTTTATACATATATAAGAAGACGTGAATGTCAGGCCTCCAAGTCCAAGCCTGGCCATTATAGCGTTGGTGACCCTCACGTACACCTCTGGACGGTCTCCAGGAGCCACAAAGTCTGAAGTAACCGGGTGGCCACAAAGATAAGTGAAACAAGTAGTTCCTGCTTCAACTGCTCTCACCCTGCAAAGTTCAACCCTTGTTCCTGCTCGCTTTTCGAAAATTTCCCCCCTAGACATTAGGTTCCTCAAGACTCTCACCCCTATAACTATGTAATTTACCACATCCACCTCTCTGCTTGCAACCAACAACCCTCACCCTTAGGATCATGCCTGTTTGTAACAGATGACCCCTACCCTTGTGACCATGCATCCGGTGACGCCCTTCCCCTCCCTAAAATAAATTACCACCTTTAACTGACCATTTGCCTCAAACTGTATAACCAGTTCCCTAGGCCAGGCGTGGTGGCGAATGCCTGTAATCCCAGCACTTTGGGAGGCTGAGGCGGGTGGATCATGAGCAAGACCAGCCTGACCAACAGGGTGAAACCCCATCTCTACTAAAAATACGAAAAATAGCTGGGCGTCGTTGCGGGTGCCTGTAATCTCAACTACTCAGGAGGCTGAGGAGGAGAATGGCTTGAACCTGGGAGGTGAAGGCTGCAGTGAGCCGAGATGGCGCCACTGCACTCTAGATTGGGCCAGAGAGCAAGACTCCTTCTCAAAACAAAACAAAAAAACAGTCCCCTTTGCTACTCCCGTGGCCTAACTTGTTTCTCAGACTTGGCCCGCATGCACCCAAGCGCGAAATAAAACGTCCTCATTGCCCACACAAAGCCTGCCTAGTGGTCTCTTTACGGGAGCGACGCGCTTGACCAAAACTACGCGTTAGGAAGTGTATGCATCGCCCTATAGCAGAAAGACCCGGGACGGGACTAGCCTTGGGGGGGACTTTCCACCTAAAAGGAAGTGACCCCCGGAGTCTCACGGGGACGTCTCAATTTGCTCTGAGTGAAGAAAGATGATCGAAAACTTCCAGGTCTGTGGGGTCCCCACGTCCCAGGTACTGAAGCGCCGGGGACCTGGGAATCGCAGACTTCATACAAGACAGAGCAAACTCACGCGCCGCGGTGGGCTCTTCACTCCACGCGATCCGCTTCTGGTTTTGCGGGAATCTGAGCGCGCAAGACAGAAGCCAAGCCTGGGCGGGACCCGCGAGGAGGTGGGCGGGACCCGCGAGGAGGTGGGCGGGGTCTGGGAGAGGTAGGGGCGGGGCGCGAGGCGGAGAGACCTTGCCCTTTTGAACTGGCAGAGGGCGGGGCAGGGCGGGACCTGTGAGTCTCACAGCCTGGCTTCCTGCGCCTCTGTTTTTCGGGGTTTGGAGGCGAGACTGGCCAGGAAGGCTGAGGCAAGTGTCAAAAGCCCTGGAATTGTCCGGAACGGGGATGCAAACTAGAATGTGAAACGCAAAGCCCTGCCTGGACGGAACGTATGTTTTCATGCTGATGACTCACAGAACAGAATAGAAATTTTCTCCGTTTCTATTCTTCATTTACACAGGAGGGAGAGAGAATTCATCATTTACGCAGAAGGGAGAAAGAATTCATTTTTAGAGAATTCATCCTATTAGGACAATTTCAGGCTCAAAAATATGCTAACTGGCACTTTGCTAAATACATAAAAAGGCGCCCTAAGCCAAAGACTTAACTAAACACTTACAAAACTATAAAAATCATAGACTTTTTTTTAGTTGTCCGCGCAGCCCCCGTCACGCTTGAAGAGGCCTTGAGAAACACTGCCCCTGCTCCCTTCTCTAACTTTTTTCTTTATACATATATAAGAAGATGGGAATGTCAGAGACTTCCTTAGGGCCACTGCCTGGGATGCGGGACAGAGTGCTCTGGCCAGGGAGGAGTGAGGTCACCGCCTGATGCTTAAATGCAGCAGGGATGCAAGCGCAGGGGTGGGAGTCCGAGGTCCCAGCTGCTCAGGAAGCAGCTGCAGGAGGGTCGCTGAGCCTGAAGGTCCAGGTCAGCCTGGGAGACAAAGTAACTCCCCCTCCTGCAGGGATGCCTTCCTGCTCGCGCTCTCTCTCTCTCTCTCACTTTTAATATGAATTTCCGGGTCGCGCGCGGTGGCTCACGCCTGTAATATCAGCACTTTGGGAGGCCGAGGCGGGTGGATCACAAGGTCAAGAGATCGAGACCATCCTGGTCAACATGGTGAAACGCCGTCTCTACTGAAAATACAAAAAATTAACTGGGCATGGTGGCGCGTGCCTGTAGTCCCAGCTACTCGGGAGGCTGAGGCAGGAGAATTGCCTGAACCCAGGAGGCTGAGGTTGCGGTGAGCCGAGATCGCGCCATTGCACTCCAGCCTGGGTAACAAGAGCGAAACTCCATCTCAAAAAGAAAAAAAAAAAAAAAAAAAATGAATTTTCACTCCGAGGCTGAAGTGCAGTGGCCCGATCTCTTCGGATCACTGCAACAGCCGCCTGCCAGGAGAAAGTGTTTCTCCTGAGTCAGCTCCTCCGAGTAGCTGGGATTACAGGTTCCCGCCACAACACCCGGCTAATTTTTGTACTTTTAGTAGAGATGGGGTTTCACCAAGTTGGCCAAGCTGGTCTCGAACTCCTGACCTCGTGATCCGCTAGCGTCGGCCTCCCAAAGTGCTGGGATTACAGGCGTGAGACACGGCGCCCGGCTATTTAAAACTATTTATAATAAAACGTTTAATGGCGTGACATAGGGATCCAACATTATTATTTTCCATGTGGATATCCAGGTAGTTGTCTCAGCACATTTGTGGAAGAGATCTATTACTCTCTTTTTTATTATTTACTTTTTTTTTCTTTCTTTCTTTTTGAGACAGAGCATTTCTCTGTCGCTCAGGCTGGAGTGCAGTGGTGAGATCTCAGCTCACTGCAGTTTCTGCCTCCTGGATTGAAGCAATTCTTCTGCCTCATCCTCCAAAGTTGCCTCCATTATAGGCTCGCACCACCATGACCGGCTACTTTTTGTAATTTTTGGTAGAGACGGGTTTTCACCATGTTGTCCAGGATGAACTCGAACTCCTGACTTCAAGTGATCCACCCACGTGGGCCTCCCAAAGTGCTGGAATTACAGTGGTGAGCCACCGTGCCTGGTCCCAGAAATACTGTTTACTTCACTTTTTAAATGTTGAGAAAATATTATTGAAAACAAAACAAAACAAAACAAAATTTTTCCAAATGATAATTCATCTCAAGAGGATAATAGCAAAATAAAAACCATTTTATTAATAAATAAACCTGGCTGAGCACAGTGGCTCACACCTGTAATCCCAGGATTTTGGGAGGCTCAGGCTGGTGGATCACCTGAGGTCAGGAGTTGAGATCAGTCTGGCCAACCTGCTGAAACCACGTCTCTGCTAAAAATGCAAAAAAAAAAAAAAAAAAAATTAGCTGGGCACAGTGGTGGGCGTTTGTAATCCCAGCTACTCCAGAGGCTGAGGCAGAAGAATCACTTGAACCCAGGAGGCAGAGGTTGCAGTGAGCTGAGATTGTGCCTTTGCACTCCAGCCTGGGCGACAAAGCGAGATTCTGTCTCAAAAAATAAAAAACTAAATAAATAAGCCTTAGACCAGAATGTGATGGGATATAGAGGCAAATAGCTAAGAGGTTGAAAAGAGAGAAACTTCACTGTTCTACACAACCCATTAAGTACATGTTATCCAGATAAACACTAATCAGTTCTCAGGACTTGACAACACCCTTGGTCACACATGTTCATCCTGGTTGTACTTGGTAACGGAGGTGACCGTCTGTGTCAGCTCATTAGCTTCATCCAGAGGGAGAGGGAAAACTTTAACCCATGTATTTTTGACAAGTGTGAGTTTCACAGCATGGTGACAGGTGCCCTCTCTGGTGAGCCTCCTACAATCCGACAGAAACTGATGCCAGCAGTACATAATAGAATTTAAAATATATGATTAAGTATAGAGTTTATGTGAACACTAAGCTTGAGGATAGCCACCTGGAAACATCAACTCCAAATGAATGGGATCGGCGTTCCAAAGTAGAGACATTAAGGTTTCACACACATAGAAAAAAGCAGAGAAGCTTTAGCAGAATCACCACACTTTCTATTAAACACCAGTGCATAGGTTGCAGCAACGTGATTGGTGACAAATTGACACACTTTAAAGGTTATTTTCTCACTCCATAAGAGAAGACAATGATCCCAGGAGTTCTTATCTCTAAGGCTGCTTAGTCTCTCTAATTATTTACAGGAAAACTCAGCAGTTGTGCCTGCATACCACTGGATTCAGGTTGCATAAGCACATTCCTCTCAAGGCTCAGAATTATTTAAAGTTCCATAGCCTTAAATTCGAATTATTTGATGTTTGAATTATTTAATTTCCTACTGAGATACAGGTACTATCTTTCGTGTTGTTTCAAAGAGCGCTCCTGAGTCTTTCAGAAATACATCACTGGGTCATTAAGCTGAAAAAAAGTTTAGTTTTTTTTTTTTTGACAGAGTCTCACTCTGTCACCCAGGCTGGAGTGCAGGGAGTGCACTGGCACGATCTCAGCTCACTGCAACCTCTGATTCAAGCAATTCTCTGCTTAAGCCTCCCGAGGAGTAGCTGAAATTACAGGTGCCCACCACCAAGCCCAGCTAATTTTTTGTATTTTTAGTAGAGATGGGGTTTCACCATCTTGGCCAGGCTGGTCGTCAACTCTTGACCTCCTGATCCACCTGCCTTGGCCTCCACCATGATGGCCAGGCTGGTCTTGAACTCCTGACCTCAGATGATCCACACACCTCGGCCTCCCAAAGTGCTAGGATTACAGGCGTGAGCCACCGTGCCTGGCCTACAAGTTTTCTTTTCTTTTCTTTCTTTTTTTTTGAGACAGAGTTTCACTCCTGTTGCTCAGGCTGGAGTGCATTGGTGTGATCTTGGCTCACTGCAACCCCTGCCTCCCACATTCAAGTGATTCTCCTGCCTCAGGCTTCTCAGTAGCTGGAATTATAGGCATTCGCCACCACTCCTGGCTAATTTTTGTTGTTGTATTTTTAGTAGAGACAGAGTTTCTTCATGTTGGTCAGGCTGGTCTCGAACTCCCAATCTCAGGTAATTCGCCCGTTTCGGCCTCCTAAAACTCTGGAATTACAGGCATGAGCCACCACTCCCGGCCTGTATTTAAAATTTTCTAAATAAATGTCCTAAGAAAAGAGATGAAAGGAAAGAAAATCTCTTCCCTTATTTTCTTTTTTTAGAGATGGGGTTTCACCATGTTGCCCACGTTGGTCTTGAACTCCTGACTTCAGGTGATCCACCTGCCTCGGCCTCCCAAAGTGCTAGGATTACAGGAGTGAGCCACCGCGCCCAGCCACTCTTCCTTTATTTTCAAAGGAGGAAGAATATCTCTCATTTATTTCCTTGTTTGAGACAGAGACAAGCTCTGTCACCCAGGCTGGAGTGTGGTGGCAAATCAGGGTTCACTAAAGCCGTCTCAAGTGATCCTCCCACTTCAGTTTCCGGAGCAGCTGGTACCACTGGCGTGCACCACCATACCTGGCTGACTTTTGATTTTTAGTAGACGAGGTCTCACTATGTTGCCCAGGCTGATCTCGAACTCCCGGGATCAAGCGATCCTCCTTGGCCTCCGCCTATTGCCATATTGCCCTTTTCTTTTTCTTTATTTTGTTTTGTTTTCTGAGACGGAGTTTCGCTCTTGTTACCCAGGCTGGAGTGCAATGGCGCGATCTTGGCTCACTGCAACCTCCACCTTCTGGGTTCAAGCAATTCTCCTGCCTCAGCCTCCCAAGTAGCTGGCACTACAGGCGTGCGCCACCATGCCCAGCTAATTTTTGTATTTTCAGTAGAGACGGGGTTTCACCATGTTGACCAGGATGGTCTGGATCTCTTGACCTTGTGATCCACCCGTCTCGGCCTCCCAAAGTGCTGGGATTACAGGGGTGAGCCACCGCGCCCAGCCTGACCTTTCCAATAGTCCCAGTTGTCGCCCATGCTGGGATTACAGGTGTGAGCCACCTCTCTGGGACCTGACTTTATTTCTTGAAATATAAAATTGTCCTTCACCTCCTGTGTGTAATAGGCAATTTTGCATGTCACCTTTCAGTTTCCATTAACCACTTAACAGCCCAGGATCTTGCTTAGTTTAATAAGCCTTTCTAATTGTCAGCCCCCCTGGAACCAGCGCCCCACTCCACCGAGGTCCTTTCTTCTCTCTCCCGCCCTGCCCCAGACAAGGGGGGCTCGCTCTGCCTGCAGGACGCGCGACATTACTTGCTCAAAAAAAGGCCCTTTGCATTAAAACCATTTTCAGGTGACCCACTGCAAAAATTGATTGTTTGAAGTATTAAAACGGACAGGAAGCATCCCTGTGATATTAGGGGTAATACCAGGGCACATCAGAAGCAACACACCAATCAGAACCCAGAGGATCAAGTCCTGGAGGGCAAGAGGATGACAGTTGTTGACATCCTGGGGACAGCTGAGAGACCGGAGCCGCCCCCTCCAGAACCCGCCCTTCAGAACATCACCCTCCAAGATGCCAGTCACCCTCTGGCCCCGCCCCTCCCCCATCGGACCCGCCTTCCAGGCAGCCTCTTTTTGCCCCTCCCCCGTCCCGTTCCAGGCCCCGCCCCAAACCTCTAACCAGGCCCCGCCCCCAAGGCAGTCTCCACCCTCTTGTCCCCCACTCCCCACACTTGTTTAGACCCTGTCCTCTAGGGGACTTTTCTCCACTTCTCCCCGGTCCCCGCCCGCCATCCAGAACTGAGTAAGTCACTGTCCTCTGGCTGAATAGGGATTCCAAGTGGAAGCTAACCTATGATGCCAAGATTTATAGAATGCACATGTCCTGTAGATAGGAATTTTAAAATTCTCAAGCTCATCTGTATAATTTAAACAACTTTTAGTAATTAAATTATATACACAAAAGTCAACATGTCACAACTAATTACATCCAATGAACGTACTCATCTGAACCCAAAGTCCCCCACCCCTTTTTGTCTTTTGAGACAGGGTCTGGCTCTGTTGACCAGGCTGGAGTGCATTGGCATGATCTCGGCTCACTGCAGCCTGGATCTCCTGGGCTCATCTCCTGCCTCAGCCTCCAGAGTAGCTGGGAGTACAAGTGTACACCGCCATGCCCGGTGAATTTCTTTTTTTCTTTGGCAGAGATGGGGTCTCACTATGCTGCCCAGGCTGGTCTGGAACTCCTGCACTCCGTCTATCCCCTTGCCTCAGTCTCCTGAAGTGTGGGGATTACAGGCGGGAGCCACTGCGCCCAGCCCCTCTTTCTTCATTACTGTGTGTCCTTCCCTAATTCTGCACATCTCTCTCATTCTCCCCTTCTCTCTCTAGCTCTTCCTTTCTTTTCTTTTTCCCTGGGATTCTGCTCCTCACTTTGTACCCCTCTCCTCTCCTGCTGTTTATCCCCTTCTCCCCTCTATTCCTTCTCTTCCACCTTTTCTGCTCCATCCTCCCATCTTATTTAACCTCTTGTTGCTCCTTCTCCCCAGTCGTCCTCAATCTCTATATATTTCTGCCTCTTCTCCCCTCTCTGCCCCTCCTCTGCTCTCCCTGTTAAATTCTCTCTTCCCTGCTATACCCCCGTCCCCAACTCTCTGGCACCCCACGTCCCCAGGTGTCCTCCCTGCTGTGGTTCCCTCTGTTCTCCTTGCCACCAGCACCCTCTGCTCTGTCTGCCCCGGCTCCAAATCCCTCCTCGTCTCCCTCACTCTCATGAGCCTCCCTCTTTGCTACCCCATCCCTACCTTGCTGTCCTTCATCTCTCTGTACATCTTGCTTTTCTCTACATTTCTCCAGTTGCTTTTCTCCTCCTACTTTCTTATCTTTTTTTTTTTTTTCACTTTTGCTGTCTCTTGGCAAATCCCTCACCCATCCTCTACTTTGCCATCTCTTCTGGTTCTTTCTCGTTCTTTTCTCTCTCAGGTTTTCTACTGCTCTGTCTCCTAATCCCTTTGGTCCACACAGTCACAGGAGGGTTTGGAGTAGGATGCCTGCATCCCAGAGCAGCTCATTTTCTAGGGCCTACCGCTGGACAGGCAAGAACACCCCGTGTCACAGGACAGGCCCCAGGCACCTCCCTAACGCAGGCTCAGGGAAAATGGTGACTGCGGATGGGAGACCTGGCGAGGAGCAGGGCCTGGCATGAGGAGGGAGGTAGGGGGTGACAGGGCCTTAAGAGAAGAGTGGGCCGTGGTGGATCCCAGGATCAGGCAGAGGACATGGCCTTCCGCGGACTGGGGCCAAGGTGTTGTGCTCCCAGGCTGACGAGGTCAAGGGTGGGAGGGGCCCAGGGTGGGAATCCACCTCTCAGGTGAGGACTTTAAAAGCGCAGGGTGGGAGGAGTCAGAAAAGGTTTTGAGCTGGAAAACTCAAAACTCAAACTCTATGGTAGTGTGTCACAGAAATCCAACATTATTCCTTTCCGTGTGGATACCCAGTTTCTTATACCTGCACATTTGTGGAAGACATCTATTAGTTCTTTATTTGCTTTTTTCTTTTTCTTTTTCTGAGACAGAGTATTTCTCTGTCGCCCAGGCTGAAGTGCAGTGGCGAGATCTGCTCACTGCAGCCTCTGCCTTTTGCGTTGAAGGGATTCTCCCACCTCAGCCTCTCGAGTAGCTGGCATTCAGGCTCGTGCCACCTGTGGGTAACACCCCCCAGGGGCACTGAGGAAGGAGAACTGTGCAGACCCCAGGCACAATTAGTTCCTGAAATATAACTCACTGCTTACTTCTATCTAGCTTATATATATACTCATACTTAGTCCCACATGATCTTTCAATATAATCATATAACAACTTACTGCTTACTACACTAGCTTATATATAACATACTTAGTTCTATATAATATTTCTATATAATCACATAGGTATTGTAGTCGGAGCTGTACTGACACGTTTAGTGCTGATTTATATAATCCTTCTCTATAACCATATAGTAGTTTGTAGTAGGAGGAATGCCTAGAGCAGTCACAGAACAGAAGCAGTACATGGGAAAACAGCCAGGCCAGGACGAGGACCAAAGACCCAGCGGTGGCGTCCCTGCCTGAAAGGGCGTACGCTGTATGGCAGGCTTGGAGCAAGAGTCTTTCCTCCTGATAAAGGAGTTGTATACCTCGCATCCAGTTCCTGTGGAAAGCAGGCCTCAGGCCTGAGATCCCGCAAATAACCGAGGGAGAAGAACCCCTCTGGTGTGACCAGGTCACAGCAGCTGTACACCCTGTCAGCCTTTTCTGGCTTCTGTGCTAGCTCAAATCATCCTCCCATAAATATCTTAGAGAAGAGCACAAGCCTGTCAGCTCCCACTGCATTGGCTTACAGTATCCTTCTATTAGAAATCCTTTGAAGTTGGCCAGGTGCAGTGGCTCATGCCTATAATCCCAGCACTTTGGGAGGCCTAGGCGGGTGGATCATGAGGTCAAGAGATCGAGACCATCCTGGTCAACATGGTGAAACCCCGTCTCTACTAAAAATGCAAAAAATTAGCTGGGCATGGTGGTGCATGCCCGTAATCCCAGCTACTCGGGAGGCTGAGGCAGGAGAATTGCCTGAACCCAGGAGGTGGAGGTTGCGGTGAGCCGAGATCGCGCCATTGCACTCCAGCCTGGGTAACAAGAGCGAAACTCCGTCTCAAAAAAAAAGAAAAAGGGGAGTTTCCCTTTCACTGGGGGAGTTCAGAGAACACTCTGCTCTGCCCGACTCTCGACATTACTTCTGATTTCTGTATTACTCCTAGCTCTTATAATGCCATAAACACCATTGGGAGACGGTTAAATGCCATTTACAAGGGAAAGAAGATAATTTAACATAAGATACAGCAAAACTGAACAAAACAGTTTTTGAAGCATCCCAGTCTCTCCTTACCCTACTACCTGAAGCTCATATTCTTGCTGGGGCTGCCGACGGTCTCTCCAATATCAATACCTTAAAATGGATCAAAACTATTGTAAAAACAACCATTGCAAATTTTGCCTTAATTTCTGTCTGTTGATGCTGTTTGTTCTTAGTCTACAGATGTGGAGGACGACCCTGGAGAGAAAGCTGATGCCACGAGCAAGCCATGATAGCCAGGGCAGTTTTATATAAAAAGAAAGGGAGGTATGTTGGGGGACGCAGCAATGGAGGAAGGGTTTACGGTGTGCCTACATAAACTGGCTATAAGTAACATATAACATAAACTGGCTATAAGTACTGCGGAAGGCCTCGGAGGCCTCTGGGGAGGAAGGCCTCTGTATGCCAGCATGGTCCCAGGAGCACAGTGACCTAAGCTCCGATATTCTAAACATAGTGCCAAGGACATAACACTCCCTTGAAGCACTAGAATGTAGCCAGACATGAAGGCTCCTCGCTAAGCCCACTCCTACCAGCTGCATTGTCTATTGACAAACATTGGCTTTTAGCTCTTGAGAAACTCACGTAAACCACCACTGCCATCAATTTTATGGTTGATGCACAGCCTCCCTTCACCAGTTCACCCTGCCACCTGCACTATAGATAAAGGTGATTGTGTTCAATAAATATGTGGAAACCAGAGCTCGGGGCCTTCACTGCCTCCAGTACGAGTGATGACCCCTGGTCCCACTTTCATTCTTAATCTGTCTTTTTCTCATTCCTTTGTGGACACCGAACTTGAGGTACCCACAGGTGGTGCATGGGGACTGGCTCCCTACAACTAATCATGTCCAATGAACTCACCCACTTATCTCAACCCAAAGTCGCCCGCCCACGCCTTTTTTTTTTCTTCTTTTGAGACAGGGTCTTGCTGTATTGACCAGGCTGGAGTGCAGTGGCATGATCTTGGCTCACTGCAGCCTGGACCTCCTGGGCTCAAGTGACTCTCCTGCCTCAGCCTCCAGAGTAGCTGGGATTACAGGTGTACACCATCATGCCCGTTTTTTTTTTTTTGGCAGAGATGGGGTCTCACTTTGTTTCTCCTGAACTCAAGCAATCCCCTTGCCTCGGTCTTTCTCAGTACATCTCTCTCACTCTCCCCTTCTCTCTCTAGCTCTTCCTTTCGTTTCTTTTTCCCTGGGATTCTGCTCCTCACTTTGTACCCCTCTCCTCTCCTGCTGTTTATCCCCTTCTCCCCTCTATTCCTTCTCTTCCGCCTCTTCTGCTCCATCCTCCCATCTTATTTAACCTCTTGTTGCTCCTTCTCCCCAGTCGTCCTCAATCTCTATATATTTCCGCCTCTTCTCCCCTCTCTGCCCCTCCTCTGCTCTCCCTGTTAAATTCTCTCTTCCCTGCTATACCCCCGTCCCCACTCTCTGGCACCCCACGTCCCCAGGTGTCCTCCCTGCTGTGGTTCCCTCTGTTCTCCTTGCCACCAGCACCCTCTGCTCTGTCTGCCCCGGCTCCAAATCCCTCCTCGTCTCCCTCACTCTCATGAGCCTCCCTGTTTGCTGCCCCATCCCTACCTTGCTGTCCTTCATCTCTCTGTGCATCTCGCTTTTCTCTACATTTCTCCACTTGCTTTTCTTCTGCTTTTATATATATATTTATATATATATACACATAATTTCACTTTTGCTGTCTATTGGCAAATTCCTCACCCATCCTCTACTTTGATATCTGTTATGGGTCTTTGTCGTTCTTCTTTTCTCTTAGGTTTCTCTCTGTCTCCTGATCCCTTTGGCCCACATAATTACAGAAGAGTTTGGAGTAAGATGCCTGCATCCAGAGAAGCGAATTATCCAGGAGCTGGAGCTGGGCAGGCGAGAACACCGCGAGTTACCGGACAGGCCAGGGGCACCTTCCCAACGTGGGCTCAAGGGAAGCAGTGACTGTGAGAGGGGAGGCCGGGGAAGCAGCAGGGCTGGACACAAAGAGGGAGGCGTGGGGGCGATGGAGCCTTAAGACAAGGGTGGGGTCTTCAGGATCCCAGGACCATGCAGAAAACGCGGCCTCCCTGAAACTGGGGCTGCGGCGCTGAGCTCCGAGGGCCGGCGAGGGTGGGAGGCGCCCAGGCCGGGAATCCACCTCTGGGATGAGGACAGAAAGCATCGGGAAGAGATTTTGAAAAAGTGGGAAGACTCAGAAAAAGGTTATGAGCAGGAAAACTACAGCATAGGACGTATAAACATTGCCCTACAGCAGAAAAACAGGAAACCGGAACAGCCTCAGGGCGACTTTCAACCCAAAAGAAAACGATCCCCGGACTCTCAGGAAGACGTCTCAATTGGCTGTGGGTGAAGGAAGATGGGCAGGAGTTTCCAGGTCTGTGGGGACCCCAAGTCCCAGGTACAGAAGCGCGGGGTACCTGAGAGAAGCAGAGACTTAGTACAAGACAGAGCGAAACTCACACGCCGCGGTGGGACTTCCACCCCACGCGATCCGCTTCCGGGTTTGCGCGAATCTATGCGCGCAGGACAGAAGCCAGAACTGGGAGGGCCCCGCACAGTGGGCGGGACCTGGGGGAGGTGGGGGCGCGGGCGAGGCAGAGACCTTGCCCCTTAGAATCGGCAGAGGCCTCGCTCCCAGTGTCTCTGCTTTTCGGGTTTTGGAGGCGACACCGGCCAGGAAGGCTGAGGCATGATTCGAATTGTCTGGAACGGGAATGCAAAGTAGAAGGTGAAATGCAAAGCCCTGCCTGCGCGGAATGTAGGATTTCATGCTGACGACGCACAGAACAGAATAGAAATCCTCTCCCTTTCCATTCTCCATTCACTCGGGAGGGAGAGTCGACCCTGTGCTCAGCCTCAGAGACTTCCCTAACGCCACCGCGTGGGAGGCGGGGCAGAGTGCTCAGGCCGGGGAGGAGTGAGGTCAACACCTGCTGCTTACACACAGCAGAGATGCGGCTGTGGAGGCGGGAGACTGAGGTCCCAGCTACTCAGGAAGCAACGGAGGAAGGATGGCTGAGCCTGTGGGTCCAGGCCAGCCTGGGCGACACAGTAACACCCCTTCCCGCAGGGCTTCCTTCCTTTTTTATTTTTATTTTTTTTGAGACGGAGTTTCGCTCTTGTTACCCAGGCTGGATGCAATAGCGCGATCTCGGCTCACCGCAACCTCCGCCTCCTGGGCTCAGGAAATTCTCCTGCCTCAGCCTCCTGAGTAGCTGGGATTACAGGCGCGCACCACCATGCCCAGCTAATTTTTGTATTTTTAGTAGAGATGGGGTTTCACCATGTTGACCAGGATGGTCTCGATCTCTTGACCTCGTGATCCACCCGCCTAGGCCTCCCAAAGTGCTGGGATTACAGGCTTGAGCCACCGCGCCCCCTTCCTTTTTTAAAAAATCTTTATTTATTTATTTATTTATGTTTATAAGACGGGGTTTCACCATGTTGGTCAGGCCGGTCTTGAACTCCCGATCTCAGGTGATCTGCCCGTCTTGGCCTCCAAAGTGCTTGGATTACAGGCGTGAGCCACCAGGCTCGGCCCACGAAATACTTTTTACTTCCTTTTTTTTTTTTTTTTTGAGACGGAGTTTCGCTCTTCCTACCCAGGCTGGAGTGCAATGGCGCGATCTCGGCTCACCGCAACCTCCGCCTCCTGGGTTCAAGCAATTCTCCTGCCTCAGCCTCCTGAGTAGCTGGGATTACAGGCACGCACCACCATGCCCGCTAATTTTTTGTATTTTTAGTAAAGACGGGGTTTCACCATGTTGACCAGGATGGTCTCGATCTCTTGACCTCATGATCCACTCGCCTCGGCCTCCCAAAGTGCTGGGATTATAGGCGTGAGCCACCGCGCCTGGCCCTACATCACTTTTTAAATGTTGCGAAAATACAATTGAAAATAAAATAGTCTTCTTCCAAATGAGAAATCATCTCCATGATGATAATAGAGAAAGAAATAAAAACCATTTTAAATAAATAAGCCTTAGACCAGAACGTGATGGAAAATAGAGGCAAACAGATAAGAGGATGAAGAGAGAGACCGTGTGCACTGGTTCACGCCTGTAATTGCAGCACTTTGGGAGGCTGAGGCGGGCAAATCACTTGAGGTCAGGAGTTCGAGACCACCCTGACCAACATGGAGAAACCCCGTCTCTACTAAAACTACAAAATTAGCCAGGCGTTGTGGTGCATGCCTGTAATCCCAACTACTCGGAAGACAGAGGCAGGAAAACGTTCGAACCTGGAGGTGGAGTTTGTGGTGAGCCGAGATTGTGCCACTGCACTCCAGCCTGGGCAACAAGAGTGGAACTCTGTCTCAAAAAAAAAAAAAAAAAAAATCTGCATTTGCCCATTAGATGTTGGGGGAAAAAAAAAAAGTCTGGGCACAGTGGCTCATGCCTGTAATCCCAGCATTTTCAGAGGCTGTGGTGAGCGGATCACCTGAGATAGAGAGTTCAAAACCTACCTGACCAACATGGAGAAATCCTGTCTTTACTAAAAATAGAAAAATTTGCTGGGTCTGGTGGGGAATTCCTGTAATCCCAACTACTCTGGAGACTAAGGCAGAACAATCGCTTGAACCCAGGTCAAAAAAAAAAAAGTAGAGGAATAAAAGAATGGCTACACCATAGACAGAGGGGACCTGAGGGCTGCTGGCTGCACAAATTTTAATTAATTATTACTTTTTTTTTGGAGACAGTCTCGCTCCATCACCAGGCTGGAGTGTAGTGGAACGATATTGTCTCAAGCTAAAAAAAAAAAAAAAAAAAAAGTTTCATTACTTTTAAAAAACACCACTTCAAAATCTGGGAGCCATTTTCATGCCTGTAATCTCACCACTTTGGGAGGTCAAGGCAGACAGATCGATCACCTGAGATGAGGAGTTCGAGACCAGCCTTGCCAACATGGTGAAACCCATCTCCATTAAAAATACAAAAAAGTCGGCCGGGTGTGATGGCTCATGCCTGTAATCCCAGCAGTTTGGGAGGCCGAGGCGGGCGGATCACAAGGTCAAGAGATCGAGACCATCCTGGCCAACATGGTGAAACCCCGTCTCTACTAAAAAATAGAAAAATTAGCTGGGCGTAGTGGCACATGCCTGTAGTCCCAGGTACTTGGGAGGCTGAGGCAGGAGAATTGCTTGAACCTGGGAGGCAGAGGTTGCAGTGAGCCAAGATCACACCACTGCACTCCAGCCTGGCGACAGAGCAAGACTCCGTCTCAAAAAAAAAAAAAATACAAAAACGTATGAGCCAGACACAGTGCCACATGTTTGTAGTCTCAGCCACTCAGGAGGCTGAGGCTGCAAAATCACACGAACCTGGGAGGCTGAGTTTGCGGTGAGCCGAGATAACTGCACTGCACTCCAGCCTGGGTGACAGAGCAAGACTCCATCTTTAAAAAAAACATTTTACTTCAGGAAACAGAAAATACATTTTACAGTGTAAATTGAATAGAAAAAAACAAAACCCTCATCTAAGTCAGAAAGAAGTAAAATTATATTTGTTTGTAGACAACATGATCTTCTATGCAGAAAATCACAGAATGGGTGCAGTGACTCATGCCTGTAATCCCAGCACTTTTGGAGGCTGAGGTGGGCGGATCACCTGAAGTGAGGAGTTTGAGACCAGCCTGGCCAACATGGTGAAATCCAGTCTCTACTAAAAATACAAAAAAAGTAGGTGGGCGTGGTGGTGGCACCTATAATCTGATCTACTTGGGAGACTGAAGCAGGAGAATCACTTGAACCCGGGACACGGAAATTGCAGTGAGCTACAATTGTGGCATTGCACTCCAGCTAGGAAAAGAAGAGGGAAACTCCATCTCAAAAAAAGAAAGAAAAAAGAAAACAGAAAAAAAGAAAATCAAAAAGAATCAACAAAAATACTATACTACTGGTACTAATAAATTCAGTGTACTTGCAGTATAGAAAACTAGCACCAAAACTTTGTTGAATTCCCATATATTAACAATAAATTTAAAAGAATATTAAGAACACACTTCCATTTGCTAGACAACTTAAAATAAGAAACACTTCGGAATCAACTTAAGAAAGTAAGAAGCTTGTACCTTGAAATCTATAAACATTGATCAAAAAAACTAAGTGGAGATACAACCATTTTAATGGATTGGAGCATTAATATTGTTAAATGATTATAAAAACCAATGTGATTTAGATTCCACAAAATACCCATAAAAATCCCTATCTTTTTTTTGTTTAAAGAAAGAAAAAACAGACTGGGTAAAGTGGCTCACATCTCTTCTCCAGGCTGGTCTCAAACTCCTGACCTCAACTGATCTACTGCCTTGGCCTCCTAAAGCTCGGAAATTACTGCTGTGAGCCACTACACCCAGCCCAATCCTCTTAATAAAAACACTTTAATGTCAATTAATGCTTGAACTCAATGTTAAGTCAACTCAAAATCAAGTCAATGCTGCATTGACTCTAATGTCAATTAATGCTTGATGGTTTGCTATACTTATTGAATTTGGAACAATTATCTCAAAAATGAATTTTCTGATGTTCTGCAAGGAGTGACCTCATACTGAAGACCTTGCCACACTTACGAAACTTGTAATATTTCTGTCCAGTATGGACTCTCTGATGTCTAATAAGGTGTGAATGTGAAGTAAAAACTTTGCCACAATTATCACACGTGATGTTTCTCTCACGTGTATGAATTCTCCTGTTTTGCATAAGATGAAGCTTGAACTGAAGACCTTGACACAATCATATTTGTAAGGTTCCTCTCAAGTATAAGTTCACCAATGAACTGCAAGGTATAAACGATGTCTCAAAAATTTGCCACATTCATTACACTTGTAAGATCTCTCTTCATTATGGATTCTCCAGTGATTTGTAATAGTTGTAGAGTTACTGAAGGCTTTGCAACAATCATTGCATTAGAAAAGTTTTCCTGGCTGGGTGTGGTGGCTCACACCTGTAATCCTAGCACTTTGGGAGGCCAAGGTGGGTGGATCACCTGAGGTCAGGAGTTCAAGACCAGCCTGGCCATCATGGTGAAATCCCATCTTTAAAAAAACAAAACAAGTATTCCTATACCGTGGATTGCTTGATGGTGAATAAGTGTTGACTGCCTACTAAAGGATTTTCCACACTCATTACACTTTTATGGTTACTCTTCACTGTGAATATAGTATGTAGTCCCAAGGATGAATCATGCCCAAAAGTCTTGTCACAAACCTTACATTTGTATGGGGTTTCTCTCCAGGATGAATTCTCCTGTGTCTTTCATGTTGTTATTTGCAACTGAAAATTTTGTCACATTAAGGTTTCTCTCCAGTATGAAGTCTATGATGACGTGCAAGGTGTGCTTGTTGATTGAAAACCTCACCACATTCATTACTTTTGTAAGGTTTCTCTTCAGTATTAAGTCCATGATGATGTGCAAGGGATGATTTCTGACTAAAGGTCTTGACACATAAATTACACTTGTAAGGTTTCTCTCCAGTATGAGAAAACGTAATTATTAGTTATTTAAGTGCCACATAAATTACACTTGTAAGGTTTCTCTCCACTTTACAATGGTTTACAAGGAATGATGTCTGACTGAAGGTCTTGCCATATAGATTACACTAGTGAGGGTTGTCTCCAGTATGAAGTCTATGATGGCACAGAAGCGCAAACATCTGACTGAAGGTCTTGCCACACTCATTACACTTGTAAGGCTTCTCATCAGTGTGACATCTATGATGGCATGCAAGGTATCACTTCTGATTAAAGATCTTGCCACAATACTTACCTGGCAGGGGAGATACCATGATCACAAAGACCTTGCCACATATATCACATTTATGTTGTTTCTTTCCTGAATGAATTACCTGATGTTCCCTTAAGAGTGAGCTATAATTAAAGGCTTTGCCACTCTCATTATATTGGAAAGATTTTTCTCTCCTTTGTACTTTGTTTTTGTGTGAGTAATGAAAAATGAAGGACGTTACTCCCATAGTTATTAGAAATATGGGTTTTGGGTGTACAAGAAATTTTTTGGGATGTTGAAACAGAGAAAGCATCACTGATAGAATTCTCTACTTGATTACCAAATTAAATTTTCCTATGTCTTTCAAGGTGTTATTTGTGACTGAAAGCTTTATCACATTCTTCACATTTGTAATGCTTCTCTCCAGTATGAAGTCTATCATGACGTGCAAGGCTAAATTTTTTATTAAAAACCTTGCCACATTCATTACACTTGCAAGGGTTCTCTCCAGTGTGAAGTCTATGATCAACTGAAAGGCTTGACTGGTGATTAAAAACCTTGCCAAATTCATTACACTTGTAAGGTTTCTCTCCAGTATGAACTGCCTTATGAATCACAATGGATGAATTGTAACGGAAGGTCTTGCCACACTCATTGCACTTGTAAGGTTTCTCTCCAGTATGAATTGCCTTCTGAATTACAAGAGATGACATCCAACTGAAAGTCTTTCCACACTTATTTCGCTTGCAAACTTTGTCTCCAGCATGAGTTTGCCAACATACTGCAAGGTATAAACGAGGTGTGATTTGGGGCTGAAAACTTTGTCACATTCTTCACATTTGTAAGGTTTATCTCAAGTATGAAGTCTATGATGACGTGCAAGTTTCGATTTTTGATTAAAAACCTTGCCACATTCATTAGACTTGTAAGGTTTCCCTGAAGTATGAATTGCCTTATGAATTAAAAGACCTGAATTTTGACCAAAGGTCTTGCTACACTAATTACACTTGTAAGGTTTCCCCCCAGTGTGAATTCTAGTATGTTTTTTCAGGTATGAATTACACGCAAAAGCCTTGTCACAAATCTTACATTTGTATGGCTTCTCTCCAGTATGAATTCTCTTGTGTGTTTCAAGGTGTGATTTGCGAGTGAAAACTTTGTCACATTTTTCACATTTGTAAGGTTTCTCTCCAGTATGAACTCTCCTATGTGTTAGAAGATATGATTTTCGACTGAAAACTTTGTCACATTCTTCACATTTGTAAGGTTTCTCTCCAGTATGAAGTCTATGATGACGTGCAAGTGTTGCTTGTTGATTAAAAACTTTGCCACACTCATTACACTTGTAAGGTTTCTCTCCAGTATGAAGCCTATGATGACGTGCAAGGCTTGACTGTTGTTTAAAAACCTTGTCACATTCATTACACTTGTAAGGTTCCTCCCCAGTATGAATTGCCTTATGAATTACAAGGGCTGAAGTGTGACCGACGATCTTGCCACACACATTACACTTGTGAGGTTTCTCTCCAGTATGAATTGCCTTATGAAGTACAAGAGCTGAGTTGTGATGGAAGGTCTTGCCACACTCATTACACTTGTAAGGTTTCTCTCCAGTATGAAGTCTACGATGGCATAAAAGGGATGACGTGTGACTGAAGGTCTTTCCACACTCATTACACTTATAAGGTTTCTCTCCAGTATGAATTCTGCAATGAACTGCAAGGTATGAACGACGTCTAAAACATTTGTCACATTTATTACACTTGTAAGATCTCTCTTCATTATGGATTCGCCAATGATTTGCAATGGTTGTAGCATTACTGAAGACTTTGTGACAATCATTACATTTGTAAAGTTTCCCTATACCATGGATTGCTTGATGGTGAATAAGTGTTGACTGTGCACTAAAGGCTTTGCCACACTCATTACACTTGTAAGGTTTCTCTCCAGTGTGAATCCTAGTATGTTGTGCCAGGTGTGAATCACGCCTGAAAGCCTTGTCACAAATGTTACATTTGTATGGTTTCTCTCCAGTATGAAGTTTACGATGGCATAGAAGGGATGATGTCTGACTGAAGGTCTTACCACACTCATTACACTTGTAAGGTTTCTCTCCAGTATGAAGTCTATGATGGCATGTAAGGGATGACATCTGACTGAAGGTCTTACCACACTCATTACACTTGTAAGGTTTCTCTCCAGTATGAAGTCTATGATGACGTGCAAGGCTTGACTGTTGTTTAAAAACTTTGCCACATTCATTACACTTGTAAGGTTTCTCTCCAGTATGAATTGCCTTATGAATTACAAGGGCTGAATTTCGACCAAAGGTCTTGCCACACTCATTACACTTGTAAGGTTTCTCTCCAGTGTGAATTCTAGTATGTTGTGCCAGGTGTGAATAACACCCAAAAGCCTTGTCACAAACTTTACATTTGTAAGGTTTCTCTCCAGTATGAAGTCTACGATGACTTGCAAGGTTTGATTGTTGATTAAAAACCTTGCCACATTCATTACACTTGTAAGGTTTCTCTCCAGTATGAATTGCCTTATGAATTACAAGGGCTGAATTTTGACTGAAAGTCTTGCCACACAAATTACACTTGTAAGGTTTCTCTCCAGTATGAAGTCTACAATGGCAGGTAAGTGATGACATCTGAATGAAGGACTTGCCACAGTCATTACACTTGAAAGGTTTCTCACCAGTGTGACATCTACGATGGCGTTCGAGGTGTCGCTTCTGATTAAAGACCTTGCCACATATATCACATTCATATTGTTTCTCTCCTAAATGGATTGTCTGATGTTTCCTTAACAGTGAGCTACAATTAAAGCCTTTGCCATTCTTATTACATTGGAAAGATTTTTCTCTAATGTGACCTTCCTGTTTTTGTGTGAGTAATGAAGAATGGAGGAAATTACTGTCATAGTTACTAAAAATATAAGTTTGGGGACTACAAAAATTTCTTCGGGATGTTGAAACCAAGGAAGCATCATTGATTGACTTCTCAACTTGATTACCTATTTTCCCTTCAGTATGAAATATGTGCAGTTCAGGCAGATGCAAATGAAAGCTCAATCCAAGCTCATCTTTAATAGGCTTGTTGCCAGCATGCCTTTCATCATATTGGTCTTTACTATCAGTGAACTTCTTGATCTGTGTCATGGGTGCTCCATGGCTATTTCTTTCATCTTTCTGCCACTGGAACTCAAAGTCATGAATATCTTTCTCAATTTCCTGGAAGCAAAAATCTCCAGTGTGATGACTTTTGTGTGTTTCCAATGTCCCTGTGTGAAACATTTCTGTATTACCTTGTCCTGTTGATGAGACCATCTTCATCATGCATTTGGAAGAGATATCTACAAAATATAAACATAAATAGGTTTCCAATTCAGTACAGAAGGTAAATAATACTGAAATGTGTAAATACAACACAAAAAACCAATACTTACTTTAAACTCCCCAAGCATGATCTTAAAGTTTAGAAACACAAAAGAAGTGAGATTCTTTAATAAATAAAGGGCGATTATATGGACTTCCAATCATTTCTGTGAAAGCCTATTTCCAATATCATGACAAAATACTGACAGTATTTTTAGTATATACCAATAAATGCTAAAGGACCACACAATATACTATGTTGGTAAATAATCCACAACAAGTTCATGTAAGGATAACCAAAATCAATGGACATTCTGTATTGTCACACAATCACAGCACTCTGTAGGTAAGAAAAGATTACAAAAAATTCTGTGCTATCCTACAGAGTCTCAGGAGAAAAGGAAAAAAAAAAGGGGGCCAGGCGCGGTGGTTCAAGCCTGTAATCCCAGCACTTTGGGAGGCCGAGGCAGGCGGATCATGAGGTCAAGAGATCGAGACCATCCTGACCAACATGGTGAAACCCCGTCTCTACTAAAAATACAAAAATTAGCTGGGTGTGGTGGCGAGTGCCTGTAGTCCCAGTTACTCAGGAGGCTGAGGCAGGAGAATTGCTTGAACCCGGGAGGCAGAGGTTGCAGTGAGCCAAGATTGTGCCACTGCACTCCAGCCTGGCACCTGGTGATAGAGTGAGACTCTGTCTCAAAAATAAATAAATAAATAAAAATAATAAAGAAATGGATTACAAAAATTAGCCAGGCGTGGTGGTCCGTGCCTTTAGTTCCAGCTACTCAAGAGCCAGAGGCACGAGGATCACTTTAACATGGGAGGTAGAGGTTGCAATAAGCCAAGATCTCACCACTGCACTCCAGCCCAGGTGACAAAGTGACTCCTTCTCAAAAAAAATAAATAAAGAAAGAAAAAGAAAATAAAAAAAAAGAAATAGAAAATGTTAATACAATATTTTTCTGAATATATGCCATAAAATTACCTGTATCCATGCAGATTCGGCACTGTCTGACTTTTTTTTATTTTTATTTGAGATGGAGTCTTGCTCTTATTGCCCAGGCTGGAATGCAATGACACAATCTTGGCTCACTGCAACCTCCTCCTGGGTTCAAGATATTCTCCTGCCTCAGCCTCCTGAGTAGCTGGGATTACTGGCATGTGCCACCACACCCAGCGACTTTTTGTATTTTTAGTAGAGACTGGGTTTCTCTATGGTGGTCAGGTTGGTCTCAAACTCTCGACCTCAGGTGATCCACCCACCTTGGCCTCCCAAAGTGCTGGGATTACAGGCGTGAGCAGCTGTGCCTGGTCCTGCATTATTAAAAAAAAATTTTGTAATTTTTTGTTGTTGTTTGAAACAGAGTCATAATCTGTCACACAGGCTGGAGTGCTATGGCACGATCTCAGCTCCCTGCAACCTCCGCCTCCTGGGTTCAAGTGATTCCTCCTGCCTGAACCTCTGAAGTAGCTGCAATTACAGGCACATGCCTTCATGCCTGACAAATTTTAGTAGAGATGGGGTATTTTTTAGAGATGGGGTTTCACCGTGTTGGCCAAGCTGGTCTTGAATTCCTGACCTTGAGTGATCCACCCGCCTCAACCTCCCAAAATCCTAAAATTATAGGTGTGAGTTACTACGCCTGGTGGCACATTCTGACATTAATTAGTGGAGTGTGTCAGTTGTATTGCATACCACATACCAAAAATATTGTAACCCATAATTTTTATTATTTTATGTAAAATCACAAATATTAGTAAAATACTGTAACCCATGATAAAGCCAGGAAGCAAATAATAAGTACATTTATACAGCCTGCAGAATTCTAAGCAATTCCCAATCTAGAAAAAAGGCACAACTTCTACTTACCACAAGCACGCAATGTAAGAACTCAAATACATGTTAAGATCACTACTTTCTGATGTGTGAGGTCAAGAAAATACACAGCATTATAAGGAATAAGAAGTGACTAACAGTCATGCGCAGTGGCTTATGCCTGTAATCCCAGCACTCTGGGAGGCTGAGGTGGGTGGATCATGAGGTCAGGAGTTTGAGACAAGCCTGGCCAATATGGTCAAACTCTGTATTTACTAAAAATACAAAAAATTATTGGCTGGGCATGGTGGCAGCTGCCTGTGATCCCAACTACTTGGGAGCCTTAGGCAGGAGAATCATTTGAACCCAGCAGGTGGAGGTGGCAGTGAGGCAAGATCACACTATTGCACTCCAGCCTGGGTAACAGAGTGAGACTACATCTCAAAAAAGAAAAAAAATTAACTAGCAGTGTCGGAGATTGCAATTATGATGTCACAACTCCAGTTATGTCACCGCCAGGCAGTACAGCAATTCTATACATATGCATTGCCCTAAATCATCTGGTTCACTATGCACAACATACAAAACACAGAATGTGTACTGGGAAAATTTATAAACTGAGATCAGAGAAAACGTTGTATAAAACAAATTGCACAATAAAAACATAAAAAATATAATGCAGCCTCCCTGGTCTGAATGTTCGTATTGACCAAAAGCCATGTTGAGAGTTCTTATTCTCCAATAGAACGGTCCTTCAGATGGGGCCTTTGAGAGAATTTGGTCATGGGTATTGACTACTCGGGAATAAGTCTAGTGCTTCCATTTTTCTTTCTTCTTTTTTTTTTTTTTTTGAGAGGGCTTTGCTCTGAAACCAGTTTGGCTTTACCTTGCTCTTGAATCTCCCACTTTCCAAATTCATAATAAAATAAGTTTCTGGGTCTTAAGCTTCCCAGTTAAAGCTATTTCTTTCTTTGTTTTTCAGACTGAGTTATGTTCTATCACCCAGGCTGAAGTGTAGTGGCATGATTCTCCTTTCTAAGAGATGTTCCAGGATCTGCCTGCTGAGTACCTGGGACTATAGCCTGGCTAATTTTTAAAAAATTTTTGTGGCTTTTTTTTTTTTTTTTTGGAGACGGAGTTTCGCTCTTTTTACCCAGGCTGGAGTGCAATGGTGTGATCTCGGCTCACTGCAACCTCCGCTTCCTGGGTTCAGGCAATTCTCCTGCCTCAGCCTCCTGAGTAGCTGGTATTACAGGCACACACCACTATGCCCAGCTAATTTTTTGTATTTTTAGTAGAGACGGTGTTTCACCATGTTGACCAGGATGGTCTCGATCTCTTGACCTCGTGATCCACCTGCCTTGGCCTCCCAAAGTGCTGGGATTACAGGCTTGAGCCACCGCGCCTGGCTCTTTTTGTGTTTTTGTGGGTATGAGACAGTGTCTCGCTCTGTCACCCAGGCTGGAGTGCAGTGGCATGATCTTGGCTCACTGCAACCTCAGCCTGCCAGGATCAAGTGATTCTTTGTCTCCCAAGTGGCTGGGTTACAGGTGCTCACCACCATGCCCAGCTATTTTTCGTATTTTTATTAGAGACGGGGTTTCACCATGTTGGCCAGGCTAGTTTTGAACTCCCGACCTCAGGTTATCTGCCCACCTTGGTCTCCCAAAGAGCTGCAATTACAGGTGTGAGCCACTGCACCTGGCAAATATCGTAGCTTTTAGATGGTGTATGGGTACCAGAAAATGTAGCTGTTATGCACTGCAAAGAACACCAGGCAGATGGGTCCTATGAGTCTAGGGGGAATACGAAAGCAGACGGAAAGGCTAGGCAAGCCGCTATAGCAATTACATCATCAGAGGGCAGGCTTTTGCAATGCTTCTTCTTCCAGAACCTCTACCTATTGAAAAAGCTAGTTACTTCCCTAGTAAAAAGGCCCTGTTCACTCCAAAGGCCAGGAATTACATCAAAAGTGAGTGGTGGCAGTTCTCAGATGGGAGGCTGGCCATTCGCAACATAATGACCCCTAAGTTTGTGAAGCAGTTCCATAAAGGAACACATATGGCGAAGACAGCTTTAGAAGCCCAAATAGGGTGCCATTTTTCCATGCCGTGTCTCACTGCCATCACTAGTGCTATTTGTGAAACACGCTTAACCTGTGCCCAAAACAATCTGAGGCAGGGGCCAGTTTGACCCCCAGAAATTCAAGGAGTAGGAGCAATCCCATGTGAAACCCTATCTGTGGATTTTAGTGAATTGCCTCAAGCAGGAGGCTATCAGTATATGTTACTATTTGTCTGTACTTACTCCGGTTGGGTTGAGGCATTCCCCATGTAAACTGAAAGGCCAGAGAAGTGACCAGAGCCTTATTGAAGGATATTATCCTCAGGTTTGGGCTGCCTCTGAGTCTAGGATCTGACAATGGACCGGCATTTGTAGCTGAGATTGTTAAAGATATCTCTTGGCTTTTAACAATAAATTGGAAATTATATACTGCCTACCGTCCCCAGAGTTCAGGAAAAGTAGAATGAATGCACCAGACATGAAAACAACTGCTAAAGAAATTCTGTCAGGAAACCCACCCTCAGTGGGATCAAGCCTTGCCCATGGTCATCCTCTGAGTGGGATGCACCCCAACCAAACAGACTGGACATTCACCATATGAGGTTCTCTTTGGGAGACCACCCCTCCTCATAACCCAGGTAAAAGGAGATCTTAAGGAACTAGGAGAAATAACATCCACCCCGACTGCTGTTAAAGTTGCTGAAGCTGTTCCCTGGATTAACTGTCGGTTAAAGCCACAAGCCCAAGACAAGTGGACCAGTCAGCTAGAACCAGAGCATCCCACAAGGCTAACTTTGAGACGCATCATCGACAAGGACCAGGACCAGCCCAGTTCAGTCTCAGACACAGTCAACCCTGAGGAATCATCAAGCCCTGCTCTAGTCACACAAATGGAAGCTGACTAGTCAACGCACAGCCGGAGCTTGAGGAATCTCCACTGGATAAGTAGACGTGAACTGAAATGTAAAGCCTTGCTGTTATTTTAGTAATATTAACCATCCTGTTACTATGTTATTGTTGCTGCAAAGCTTTTCTCCCAGGAAAAAGCATTTTTTGTTCAGTCTTAGTGTAAAAATGTTGCCTTTCATTTTGCTTATGTTAGCCCTTGTGGCAAATTTAGTAAGTGGGGAAGTCATGAATGGGTGTCCTATGTGCACCCACGCTACATGAATAAGAAATACGCAAGTTAAGACCTTACCATGCCAAACACACTATGAGTGTACAGGAGCTTCCCTAGGAACTTGCATATATAATCAGACTACCCATTTGATTTGTGATCCAGGTGATTATCAGCCTTATGTGTGCTATGAACCCAAACTTTTACCTAGGACTTGGTTTGAGCTCTGTGAAAAGTCAGGAGAAGAAATCCTTTACAAATTAACTTGGGTATCCCCTTGTCATCAAGGAAGCGTGTTTGTATACTTAGATGCCTGTCAGATAACAAACACACTTCTTAAAAAAATAGTTGTAGCCCCAACATGCTATAACACCCTCATTAGAAAAGTCTGAGGCTGGGGCCAGTGGCTCAGGCCTGTAATCCCAGCACTTTGGGAGACCAAGGCAGATGGATCACCTGAGGTCAGGAGTTCAAGATCAGCCTGAGCAACATGAAGAAACTCCATCTCTACCAAAAATACACAATTAGCCAGCCTTGGTGGTGCATGCCTGTAATCCCAGCTACTCTGGAGGCTGATGCAGGAGAATTCTTGAACATGGGAGGCAGAGCTTGTGGTGAGCCAAGATCGTGCCATTGCACTCCAGCCTGGGCAACAAGAGCAAAACTTCCTCTTCAAAAAAGAAAAGTCCTAACCATGTGCACATGGCGTAGCTGCAAAACCTGTAATCCTCAAAGGAAGCAGGCTGTGCTTACTCAAATCACAGTGTGGCTCAGTGATGCTCTAAGCTGGTATGATTATGATAACTGTGAGATAGGAGATAAAGGAGGAATCTGCAACCTTGTAGAATTTACTCTCAGACACAAACTCACCTATTTAGACCACAGGCATCAAAATACCGGTAGGATATAATAATTTAACTAAGGTAGATGAAGAAAATGCTCAGAACAGAAAGTTAGGCCTTGTGTATCTTAAACAACGGGCAAATGGAGACACTGTGTTTTTCTCTATCATCAAAAAGACCTGAGTTCATCGACCCTCACAGTGGTTTCGAGTCTTGAAGTCATTCAATGAAAATTTTAACCAAGCAATTCCTGAGTCACCTTCCACCACTAGGAATCTATTTGCTCAGTCAGCTGAAAGTATAGCAGGAAATCTAGGAGTCACCTCATGTTATGTATGTGGAGGAACTAACATGGGGGACCAGTGGCCTTGGGAAGTGAAGGAATTGCTACCCCAAGACAATTACACTTTAACCCTTTCTGCCTCAAATATTCCAGAGTTATTGCCCACAGCCTTGGGTACTTGGCTTCTAAAGACTTCTATTATAGAAAGGTACTGTATTGCCCACTGGGGAGCCACCTATACTAATCCAGTAGGCGAACTAGCATGTCTAGGACAGGAATATTACAATGAAACTGTAGGAAAGACCCAATGGTGGAGAGAGAACAGACGAGGTAAGAGCAGCTCCAAGCCACCTCGTTTTAACCCATTTTCCAGATTTCCTTCCTTAAACCATTCTTGGTACCAACTAGAAGCTCCAAATGCTTGGTGGGCACCTTCAGGCCTCTATTAGGTTTGTGGCCTGCAGGCATACAGGTAGTTGCCAGAAAAATGGATGAGGACTTGTGTATTAGGCATCATCAAACCACCATTCTTTTTGCTTCAACTGAGGCAAGGGAAAACATTAGGGTACCCCATATATGATGAGTCCAGAAACAGAAGCAGGTGAGCAATAGACAAAGAAAGATGTACAAACAGAAGACTGGAAAGACACACTGACCCTCAGAAAGAAGAATTAATTATTATGGTCCAGTTACTTGGGCACAAGATGGGATGTGGGGATACAGCACTCCCAGTTATATGATAAACCACATCGTTAGGTTACAGGCAGTCCTAGAAATTATAAGCAATGAACATCCAGAGCTTTAGATTTGCTAGCTGTACAAGCTACACAGATGAGAAACGCAATATACCAGAACAGGCTAGCACTAGACAATCTCCTAGCCTCAGAAGGAGGGATTTGTGGAAAATTTAACCTAACCAATTGTTTAGAAATTGATGACAATCAGCCAGGTGCAGTGGCTCATGCCTGTAATCCCAGCACTTTGGGAGGCAGAGGCCAGTGGATCACCTAAGGTCAAGAGTTCAAGATCAATTTGATCAACATGGAGAAACCTCATCTCTATTAAAAATACAAAAAATTAGCTAGGCATGGTGGTGCATGTCTGTAATCCCAGCTATTTGGGAGGCTGAGGCAGGAGAATCGCTTGAACCCAGGAGGTGGAGGTGTCAATGAGACAAGATTGTGCCATTGCACTCCAGTCTGGGCAACAAGAGCAAGACTCCGCCTCAAAAAAAGAAAAAAAGAAAAAGAAAAGAAAAGAAAAGAAAAAAGAAAGAAATTGATGACAATTGACAAGCAGTAATGGAAATCACTGTAGAATGCGAAAACTGGCCCATGTCCCATGTCCCGGCCCAAACTAGCAAAGGGTGGTCTCCAGATTCTCTTTTTGAAGGGTGGTTTTGTCTTTTGGCAGCTTCAAAACTCTTTTTTATTTTTTATTTTTTTAAGACAGGGTTTCACCATGTTGGTCAGGCTGGTCTTGAACTCCCGACCTCAGGTAATCTGCCCGCCTTGGCCTCCAAAGTGCTTGGATTACAGGAATGAGCCACCACGCCCAGCCTAAACTCAACCAAAACTCTTATAGGGAGTGTAATTCTCATATTAGGCAGATGCCTGATACTCCCTTGCCTCTTAACTCTTTTATTTAGAAGCATACAAACAACCATAGAGGCAGCAGTGGCTAGGCACACTACATCCCAAATAACGGCTTTAACTACATATCAGTCTTTCTCTTTGGAGGAAGAGAATCCACATGGTGAAAAGACAGGCGACTCTAGTACCCATATAGGACTCCTCTGAGCGTATTTTTCTCCCTCATACTCTGCCTTTTTTTTTCCCTTTCCGAATCACATGAAGTACAGATGCACAGGTGAAGAGCCTGTAGGTCAAATCATGAAGTATAACCATTAGATGTCCTAACCTAATAAGGCAGCTTGCTAACGCCTGACCTGTCTTCAGTCTTGTCTTCCAGGCTAAGCAAAAGCCTCCAAAGATGATACCACGTGCCCTGTATGGCCCCAGATGGATGGCTGGTTAGTCAATGATGGGTAAGATTCTCCCGACAGGGGGAAAACCTCCGACAGGCACAGCCACAGAGAGGCCAACAGGAGCCGAAGGAGTTTGCCTGCTCTGGCCGTCAGGAGGTCCAAAACAGATGGCAACAGGAGAAAGTACACTGGCAAGCTAGAATAACACTTCAATGACAGGCTGACTGCTCCAACCTGGTATTACGTGAACTGTGAATTGTAAAGTCTCCGAGAGAGAGACAGAGAGACAGAGAGAGAGAGAGAGAGAGAGAGAGAGAGAGAGAGAGAGAGAGAGAGAGAGAGAGAGAGAGAAGACTTCTAGTAATAAATCCCTTTTAAAGAAAGCTTTTAAGGGGGTAATGAGGAGGAAAATAAAAATCAAAGACAGAATTAAAATAGAATAAGTAATAGTTAACATTGGGACTAGGTTATTAAGAATAATCATAGTAAGCAAAACACAAGTAACCCCTCCCAGCTTAGCCCAACTAGTTCCAGCAGCAAACCTGCCTCACAGCCCACATTCCAGGCTAGTTATACAAACTGTATTCAGAGAAAGTAGAGGCAGAGCAGACCTAGCCCAGACCCCTTGACTTAGACAAGAGCACCAGAGCAGACCTTTCTGCCTGCAGCCCACACATTCTTCTGCAATTCCTGCTTTTCTTATCCCAGAGACAAGGTTACGAAGTCAAGATAACCACAAAGAAAATACACATTTTTCTAAGATTGTAAAACTTGTCACAAGTCGATAATTAAGTGTCTTCGTCAGAAACCTGTTTTCTGCCTCATTTTCTTGTCTCGAGTTGTATAAAAGCAATACGTTCTTTTTGTTCAGGGCTGGTGGCCATGATGTGCATCAGCCTGCTGTCAGTCAGTGGACCAATAAATTCTCTTGAGTCTCCATGGTCTTTTTGCCCTCTTTGGTTTGAATTCCTGCAATAATACGCAGCTGTGAGCCAGAATGATCTCCTCCCTAGCAGGAATTTCAACACCACTGACTGCTGCTTAGAGAAGACCATCAATAGTTTATGAGGTGAACGTTGTCACAGTGCCAGTGAGAGACACTTCTGTGATGCTCCGCAAAAACCAGAATGGGCCGGGTATAGTGGTTCATGCCTGGAATCCCAGCACTTTGGGAGGCTGAGGCAGGTGGATCACCTGAGGTCAAGAATTCAAGACCAGCTTGGGAAACAAGGTGAATCCTGTCTCTACTAAAAATACAAACATTAGCTAAGTGTGGTGGTGCATGCTTGGAATCCCAGCTACAAGGGAGGCTGACGCAGGAGAATTACTTGAAATTGGGAGGCAGAGGTTGCAGTGAGTCGAGATTGAGTTACTGTACTCCAGCCTGGGTGACAGAGGGAGGCTCTGTCTGAAAAAAATAAAAAGCAGCATGATAACTGGAAACACTTGTGAGTCAGTGTCATGCTTTCTACCTCATATCCTGGGCTATGCTGACAATTCTGCTCAGGGTTTCTAAGGGCATCTCTGCCTAGTGGAGGACGATGTTCAGTCTTAACAGTCAAAGTGTTCATCAGTTTTCTCCTTTTATGTAAACCCACTCCATAGGAGGGTCATCACTGCAGAAAACAATGACATGTACATCAAAAACATATATGGGGACCAGGCAAGGTGGCTCATACCTGTATTCCCAGCACTTTGGGAGGCCAAGGATGGCAAATCACCTGAGGTTGGGAGTTCGAGACTAGCCTGACCAACATAGAGAAATCCCGTCTCTACTAAAAACACAAAATTAGCCAGGTGTGCTGGTGCATGCCTCTAGCCCTCCAGCTACTTGGGAGGCTGACACAGAAGAATCACTTGAACCAGAGGTTGCAGTGAGCAAAGACTGTGCCATTGCACTGCAGCCTGGGCAACAAGAGCAAAACTCCATCTCAAAAAAAAAAAAAAAAAGGCCTTATGGAGCAAAATCACAACAGAGAATACAAAAGCAGGAAGAGCCAAGATAGACAAGGGCAGATTCCTCATGTCTAGAGGGACATTTTTCTCACCCACAGACTCCAGGTTCCTGTAGTTCTCCAACATCACTTCCCTGTATAAAGCCCTCTGCGCAGGGGTCAGGCATTTCCACTCCGCCAAAGAGAATTCTATAGACACATCCCTGAAAGTCAAGCATCCCTAAAATGAAAAACACATTTCAACAAAACATTATGGAGGACTGAGTTATCACCTTCACACAAAATGAGAAAACAGAAATTAAGCATCCATTTCATCACAGACTGTTCTGACAAACCCACATTAAGGTATTTTTGAACATTTTTTTTTCTCTAGAGTTGTATTTTACCACACTTTTTCCATGAAACATTTTAAGATCCCCTAAGTCACTGTGGAAGTCTTGGTTTTATGGACAATATGAAAAATATACAAATAAGAAGAAAACGCTGGCCTGGGCATGGTGGCTCATGCCTGCTATCCCAGCACATTGGGAGGCAAAGGTGGGCAGATCATTTGAGGTCAAGAGTTGGAGACCAGCCTGACCAACATGGTGAAACCCTGTCTCCACTAAAAGTATAAACAATAGGTGTGGTGGTGGTGTCTATAATCTGGGCTACACAGGAGGGAGAGGCAGAAGAATCACTTGAACCCAGGAGACAAAGGCTGCAGTGAGTGCACATCACTCCACTATACTCCATCAGGGTGACAGAGACTCCGTCTCAACAACAACAAAAAAGCAAGGCTGGGCGCGGTGGCTCACGCATGAAATCCCAGCACTTTGAGAGGCCAAGGCCGGCACATCACGAAGTGAGGAGTTCAAGACCAGCCTGGCCAAAGTGGTGAAACCCCATCTCTACTAAAATTGCAAAAATTAGCCTGTGTATTGGCACATGCCTATAATCCCAGCTATGCAGGAGGCTGAGGTAGAAGAATAGCTTGAACCCAGGAGGCAGAGGTGGCAGTGAGCTGAGTTCACAACACTGCACTTCAGCTTGGGTGACAGAGTGAGACTCACAAATAAATAAATAAATAAATAGAAATATTGGCTACGTGTGGTAACACACACCTATCATCTAGCTCTTTGGGAGGCTAAAGTGGGGATCACTTGAGCACAGGAGTTTGAGGCTGCTGTAAACACTGAATCATGTCATTGAACTTCAGACTTTAGCCACAGAGCAACACCTGCTCTCTAATTTTTTTTTTTTTTGAGATGAAGTCTCACTCTGTCACACAGACTGGAATGCATGGCAGAATCTTGGCTCACTGCAACCTCTTCCTCAAAGGTTTAAGTAATTCTCCTGCCTCAGCCTCCGGAGTAGCTGAGATTACAGACATGCACCACCACACCCAGCTAATTTTTGTATTTTTAGTAGAAATGGAGTTTCACCATGTTGGCCTGGCTAGTCTTGAACTCCTGAGCTCAAGTGATCCACCCACCTCGGCCTCCCAAAGTGCTGGGATTACCAGCCACCGCACCCAAACCAAGATCCTGTCTCTTAAAAAAGTTTGGAGTCAGAGACGTGTTGATCTACTAGTATGGCTTCCACTGCATTACCAAATCAGATACAAAATATCTCCCCTTACTGGTCTCCTTTTCCAGAATTTACCAGACATCTGTGCACATTAACCTATGTGTTTCATACGTGGTTTCTCTGATCTGGTCACAAAGGTCTTACATCCAGATGTGGCCCAGAATAATCCAGGCTGCCCAGCAGCACTGACACCACAAGGCCCACACCCCGTGTCCATCCAGGTCTGGGTGTCAGCCCTTCCCATCACCATGCCCAGTGGAGCCTCTTCCCAGGTTCATGTCACTGGGTCACAGGAGATGGAATCTCGGAGCAGATGACAGGAACTGAGGGAAGGCATGGGTGAGTGCGAGCCAACGTGTCAGGCAGGACATTTCAGACCCAGAACAGACTGGCTACTATAATACCTGGCATTTCAGAGAGGAAAGAGACAGATGAATCCACCGAGGAGTGTCACTTACCTGAGGAAGAGCCATGCCTGGCTCCTTTTCTTGCCTCTTCTGAGCTGCTTCCTCACCTGAGTCTTTAGAAATCAATCCTGTACGTGAAAAAAATATAAGACGTAATGTTAGAAATGACTCACTCCCTTCCTGTGACAAAAATACATATAGAGGGGACACTTTACCCTGTAGAAAGACGGGCCTCTGCTGCCCACTGCACCAGAGATCATGCAGAGAGAAGAACGTCCCACAGGAACACCTACAAGTGTGTGTTTCACCCTGGTCTTCAGATCTCACTCCCCTCTTGGAGAAGCCCCAGGCAGCAGTGGGGAGCTGGGCTGGACTGAGCTCCCCTTCAGGGCCGAGACCCAGCCCCGACCAAACCCCATGCAGAGCACAGCCCCTCCCCTCTCTGTGGATCACAGGCTCAGCTCAGCCCTCAGAAACGGAGGACTCAGAGCCTTGACGCTCAGTGCTGCACACAGATCACTATCACCTGCGACACTAGGTATTTGTGTGTCACTTATCTGTGACCTGGAAGCCCCCTCCCTGCTTCAAGTCTTTTTGCCTTTGCTTCAAGTTGTCCCGCCTTTCCAGACCAAACCAATGTACTTCTTACATATATTGAAGTCTCGTGTCTCCCTAAAATGTGTAAAATTAAGCTGTACCCCGATCACCATGGGCACATGTCATCACGATAAGGCTCAAGGTGATTTGAGTCTAATCCCGTTTTTGTCCTCCTTGTGCTTTTTCTTTTTTAATTTTTGTAGGACTGGAATCTATTTAAAATTTGAGTTAAAACTGAGCACTGGCAAAGCACCGTGGCTCACACCTGTAATCCCAAGACGTTGGGAGGATGAGGTGGGTGGATCACGAGCTCAGGAGATTGAGATCATTCTGGCAAACACAATGAAACCCCGTCTCTACTAAATATACAAAAAACTTAGCCAGCCACGATGGTGGGTGCCTGTAATCCCAGCTACTCAGGAGGCAAAGACAGGAAAATTGCTTGAACCAACAAGGTGGAGGTTGCAATGAGCCAAGACGGTGCCATTGCACTCCAGTCTGGGTGACAGAACAAGTGTCAGGAAAGAAAAGAAAAGAAAACAAAAGAGAAAAGAAAAGGGAGGGAGGGAAGGAAGGAAGAAAGGAAGGAGAAAAGAAAAGAAATGTGGGGAGGGAGGGAGGGAGGGGAGAGGGAGAAGGAAGGGGAGGGAGGGAGGGAAAAATACGAGCAGTATCTTCTCTCGGAAGAAAAGCCACACACTGTATTTTGTCAGTAATTTTAGGGGTGAGTGTCACTCTGACTGAGCTTTTCCGGTCTTCTTCCTCACCTCTATGTTACAGGTGAACTCACTGAGGCTCAGAGACGGAAACAGTTCACCAAGTTATCCTGAGAAGCTCTGAGATAAGGAGGTGTGGCTGATTCCCATGTGACGGCCTGCAAGGGACAATAGGCTGCCTTGGTCTTCCTCCTCTAGAAAATTCCAAGACCAGCTGGGAATGGTAGCTCACCCCTGTAATCCAAGCACTTTGGGAAGTTGAGGCAGACAGATCACTTGAGCCCACAAGTTTGAAACCAACTTGGACAATGTAGTGAAATGCCTTCTCTACCAAAAATACACAGTTAACCAGGCATCATGGCACACGTCTGTGGTCCCAGCTACTTGGTAGGCTGATTCAAGAAGATCACTTTAGCCTGGGAGGCAGAGGTTACACTGATCCAAGACGCTGTCATTGCACTCAAGCATGGGTGACAGAGTGACACTCCACCTCAAAAAACTGACAAAACACAGCCGGGCGTGGTGGCTCACGCCTGTAATCCCAGCACTTTGGGAGGCCGAGGCAGGTGGATCACGACGTCAAGAGATCGAGACTATCCTGGTCAACAAGGTGAAACCCCATCTCTACTAAAAATATGAAAAAAAAATTAGCTGGGCATAGGGGCGCGTGCCTGTAATTCCAGCTACTCAGGAGGCTGAGGCAGGAGAATTGCCTGAACCCAGGAGGCGGAGGTTGCGGTGAGCCGAGATCGTGCCATTGCACTCCAGCCTGGATAACAAGAGCGAAACTCCGTCTCAAAAAAAAAAAAAACCTGACAAAACGCCAGGCACGGTGGCTCACGCCTGTAATCCCAGCACTTTGGGAGGCCGAGGCGGGTGGATCACAAGGTCAATAGATCGAGACCATCCTGGCCAACATGGTGAAACCCCGTCTCTACTAAAAATACAAAAAATAGCCGGGCATTGTGGCACGTGCCTGTGGTCCCAGCTACTCGGGAGGCTGAGGCAGAAGAACCGCTTGAACCCAGGAGGCAGAGGTTGCAGTGAGCCGAGATTGCACCACTGTACTCCAGCCGATAGAGCTGGCGATAGAGCAAGACTCCATCTAAAAAAAAAAAAAAAAAAAAAAAAACTGACAAAACAGGCTGGGCGCCGTGGCTAATGCCTGTAATCCCCAACACTTTGGGAGGTCCAGGCAAGGGATCCCGAGGTAAGGAGTTCAAGACCAGCCTGACCAACATTGTGAAACCTGGTTTCCACTAAAAATACAAAAATTAGCTGGGCATGCTGGCACACACCTATAGTCCCAGTTACTTAGGAGGCTAAGGCAGGAGAACTGCTTAAACCTGAGAGGCAGAGGTTGCAAGCCCATCTCTACCAAGAACACAAAAATTAGCTCGCTGTGGTGGCGCCCATCTGTGGTCGAAGCTACTCTGGAGGCTGAGGTCGAAGGATCCCTGCATCGCAGAAGGTTGACACTGCAGTGAGCTGTGATCCTGTCACCGCTCTTTTACCTGGGTAACAGAGTGACACCCATCTCCAATAAAAAAGAGAAAAGGGGCCAGGTGTGGTGGCTCACGCCTGTAATCCAAGCACTTTGGAGGCCAAGGTGGGCGGATCACCTGAGGTCAGGAGTTAAAGAACAGCCTGACCAACATGGTGAAACCCCATCTTAAAAAATAAAATAAAATAAAGAAAGGGAATAAAGAGAAATGGGAGCAGGAGACAAAGGATTAGCCTTGAGTCTGGCTAGATGGAGGAAGTCAGAATCAGACAGGAGAAGTAGAGAGGGAAGGATCTTTTTTAAAAAAATAATAATAAAATTTAATTTAATTAAAAAAAAGAGAAAACGGAAACACCTGGGTCCTGGGTCTGGGGTCAGGGAATCTAAGGCCAATTAATGCGAACTTTCCAAAACTAGAAGAAAAGGAAAAACCCCATCTTCCCATCCAGAGTAACAAAGATTCAAAGGCTACTCTCCCTACAGCCCTCCCGCTTCCACCACGTCTCGGATGGAAAGGGAAAGAGCAAAGGACTGCCCATCCCTTCTGCATAGGGCACCCATCTGCTCTGGCCTCAGGCCAATTCACCTCAGCCAAGGGCCACATCTTTTATTCAGATAAGGGGTAGCCCATAGGAACTCAGAAGAAAGACTTTAACCCCCCAAAATTTTGTAAACGGAGCCCTGGAGGTGCTCCCTAGGGCCCACTCCCACCCTGTGGAGTGATTTCTTAGTTCAATAAATTAATGCTTTCTGCTTTCGCTGCTTCATTCGTTTGTTATTTCGTGTTTTTTCTTTTCTTTTTCTACGTTCAACAGCCACGAGCCTGGTCATCTCAAACTCAAGGCTACCTTCTGGTAAAACAGGGCGAGGATGGGATAAGAGGGCTGCCTCCAGCAAGAGCACGTTTGCCAGGGATTGAAACAGGGGAGCAGCAGGGCCCGACAGGAGGAGGGAGGTGGGGAACGACAGCGCCTTCGGAAGGGGTGGGGTCTGCAAAAATCCCAGGACTGGGCCGAGGACGCGCCTCCCCGGGACTGGGGCTGCACACTGCGCTCCAGGGCCCCACAAGAGCGAGGCTGAGAGACGCCCACGGCGGGAATCCAAATCGCGGGTGAGGACTTGAAACAGCGCAAGACGGAAGGAGGGGACAGGAAGGGTTTTGAGCATGAAAATTCCGCCACAGACGTCTGCAAGGCCCATTGCGGAAAGAACGGGGACGGGACCAGCCTCAGGACGACTTTAACCTCAAAAGGAAGCGACTCACGGACTCTCAACCGGCCGTCTCAATTTGCTCTGGGTTGACAAAGAGGGGCTGGAATATCCAGGTCTGTGAGGACTCCACGCCCCCAGTACAGAAGCACCAGAGACCTGGGAAGCGCAGACAAAACAAACAGAGCAAAATTTACGCACCACGATGTGACCCTCAGTCCACGCCATCCACTTCCGGGCCTGTGCCAATCAGCGCAGGACAGAAGCCAGGCCTCAGCCGGACACACGAGGCGGGCGGGGCCAGGCCGAACCGGAAAAAGACGTAGAAGAGGGCGGGGTCTGAGCGAGTCCGGGGCGGGGCTCGAAGGACGAGGGGCGGGGCGCCGGTTAGAAGAGGCTTTGGCTGTGAGGGGTGCCCGGGGGCGGCAAGGGGGCGGGGCTTGAACTTCCCTCATCTGACTCTCAGCCCCTTTTTTCCGGGTTTTGATGGCAAAACCCGTCAGTGAAGCTGAAGCAGCTCAGCAGTCTGGGAAACAGCACCTCTCTGAGAAGTGAACCTCGAGTAGTAATTGCATCCAGAAAAATTCATTGCTGTTTTTATTAAGTTTTACTTTAGGTTCAGGGGTACAGGTGCAGTTCATGCAGGGTTGTTGCATAGGTGCATAAATAACCTGGTGGTTTGGTGCTGCCTCTATTCTCCCTTCATCTATATCCGGCATTTCTCCCCGTTATCCCTCCCCACCCCCCAATTCCTTGCCATTGAAATTAATTTTATTGGGCCAGACGCGGTGGCTAACGCCTGTAATCCCAGCACTTTGGGAAGCCGAGTTGGGTGGATCACCTGAGGTCAGAAGTTCGAGACCAGGTTTGCCAACATGGTGAAACCCCGTCTCTGCTAAATATACAAAAACCTAGGTGGGCATACTTAGTGTCATTCGCCTCTAATACTGCTACTCGGGAGGCTGAGGCAGGAGAATAGCGTGAACCCAGAAGGCAGAAATTGCAGTTAGCTGAGATTACACCACTGCACCCCAGCTCTGGGTGACATAGTGACTCTAAAAAAAAAAAAAAAATTATAAAAACTAAATACAATGTTTTCTCCATAGATATGTTAGATAGTCTGTTCAACATAACACGTGATATTCATTATCAAGATGAGCTAAAATACAAGTGCTATTGCAGAGTCGACAAAGTCCAACGGCTTTATAAAAAACAAAGTCAGGGTCGGGCACGGTGGCTCATGCGTGTAATTTGAGCACTTTGGGAGGCTGAGTCGGACAGATCAACTGAGGTCAGGAGTTGGAGACCACCAGCCCGGTCAATGTAGTGAAACCTCGTCTCTACTAAAAATACAAAAATTAGCCGGACACGGTGGCGGGCACCTGTAATCCCAGCTACTCAGCGGCCTGAGGCAGGAGATTTGTTTGAACCTGGGAGGTGGAAGATGCAGTGAGCCGAGATTGCACCATTGCACTCCAGCCTGGGCGACAAGAGCCAAACTTTGTCTTAAAAAAGAAGAAAAGAAAAAAGGAAAAGTCTGGGCGTGGTGGCTCATGCCTGTAATCCCGACACTTTAGGAGGCCAAGGCGGGAGAATCATGAGGTCAAAAGACTGAGACCACACTGACTAACGTGGTGAAACCTCGTCTCTAGTATGAATACAGAAAATTAGCTCAGCATCGTGGTGAGCTCCTGTAGTCCCAGCTACTCATGAGGCTGAAGCAGGACAATCGCTTGAACACGGGAGGTAAAGGTTGCAGTGAGCTGAGAATGTACCACTGCACTCCACCTGGTTGACAGATTGAGTCTGTCAAAAAAAGAGAGAGAGAGAGAAATGAAAGTCAGAATCGCCGGGCGCGGTGGCTCACCCCTGTAATCCCAGCACTTTGGGAGGCCGAGGCGGGTGGATCACGAGGTCAAGAGATGGAGACCATCCTGGTCAACATGGTGAAACCCCGTCTCTACTAAAAATACAAAAAATTAGCTGGGCATGGTGGCGCGTGCCTGTAATCCCAGCTACTCAGGAGGCTGAGGCAGGAGAATTGCTTGAATCGAGAAGGTGGAGGTTGCGGTGAGCTGAGATCGCGCCATTGCACTCCAGCCTGGGTAACAAGAGCGAAACTCCGTCTTAAAAAAAAAAAAAAAAAGGAATCAAAAAACTATCATGATCTAATTGTAGAAGGGTGTTACGATTTAAAAAAAAAAAAAAACTGTTGATTGCCGGGAGCAGTGGCACACGAGGTCAGGAGTTCAAAACCTGCCTGGTCAAGGTGGTAAAACTGCATCTCTACTAAAAATATAAAAATTAGCCAGGCATGCTGGTAGGCGCCTGTAATCACTTGAACCGGGAGGCACAGGTTGCAGTGAGCTGAGATCACACCACTGCACTCCACCCTGGGTGACAGACTGAGACTCTGCCAAGAAACAAAAGCAAGAAGGGTGATAAAGGGTTGCATGCACGCCTGTGTGACTATTCAGTGACCTTGTACGGCGCTCCATGTTCCCAGCCTTGGACTTCTCTCACTTCTCTCCACTAGGTAAACCACTGTCAGTGTAGGTGTGAAGCTGTGAGTGTTACTTAGGGGGTGACATTCAAAGCTGAATCCCAGGCATCTGGATTCAGGGGTTTTGTTGACAGCTTTAGCTCTTTGATTTGTGGCCGCTTTCCCAGAGTGTGTGTGAGGCAGTCCTCTCCAAGTCCAGATCTTTCCTCATGGGACAGTGTGTAAGTTTACGGCTGAGGACATGGGAAGCACGAAGAACAGAGTTTAGCACATGGGAAGAGTTCAAAACTGTCAGTCATTGCTACTGCTATAATTATGACAGTTTTTTGTTTGCTTGTTTTTTTGGAGACGCAGTCTTGCTCTGTCACCCAGGCTAGAGCGCAGTGACATGATCTCAGCTCACTGCAAGCTCCACCTCCCAGGTGCAAGGAATTCTCTTCCTCAGCCTCCCAAGTAAAAAAAAAAAAATTTTCTTTAGCCTCTCGCTGCCACCTGTCATCTTCCTTCCTTCCTCTAAGGATGAGAGCAGCAGCAGGTGGCAGGATATTAAAGAGAGGCCGCTTCAAAAGCTCACAGCAAAGGGAAAAAACCGGCCACAGCCCTGCCTTCCCAAGCTCACTTCTAAAACATACCAGCTAAATGCTAATGCAGAAAAATGGCCAGAACAAAAAACATTTAAAAAAGATTTTGGGGGAGGGTTCTCATTATTTTACACACTTACGTTAACTCAATGCAGGTTTATTATCCTAGCAACTTGTAATCACATTCTGATAACTTTAAAGGGCCTAAATATGGGAAAAATCACTTAAAATATCCATCCCTTTTATGCCTTAACAAATAGGTTTTATCTTTAGTCATTTTTAATATCATTAATTTTTCTTTTTTTTCCCCCTTTTATTTTTTGAGACAGTTTAGCTCTTTAGTTCAGGCCGGAGTGGAGGGGCGTGATCTTGGCTCACTGCAACCTCTGTTTCCTAGGTCCCGGTTTAAGTAATTCTCCTGCCTCAGCCTCCTGACTACCTGGAATTACAGGCACGCACCACCATGCCTGCTAATTTTTGTATTTTTAGTACAGACAGGTTTCCACCATGTTGGCCAGACCTGTCTTTAACTCCTGATCCTGTGATCCATCCGCCTCGGCCTCCCAAAATGCTGGGATTACGGGGGTGAGATATTGCTCCCGGCCTTATCTTTGGCCATTTCTGTATTTTATATGTTATGTACCTGTCTATAATCCCTCTAAACTATACAAAAAGCCACAACTTTAATAGCTTCTCTTCTCATAAAGGGATGCCAGCGTTACGTCTAATTATAAAAAAAAATCCTGCTGCTCTTTTCCTACCATTAAGCAAAATACAATTTCATACTCTCTCAGTGCAAATAGCAATAGCTAACTTTATTAGTAATATCAGCTTTCATTTACCAGCCTCTAAGCTTCTAAACTTTTTACAAACTGTGCCTGTGAAATTTGTCTATTGTTATCTCTAAGCCCTTGCTTCAGGCCGCTGCTGTCTTTACAAATGGTTCAAAACTACAACAAAAACAGCTGGAGTGTGGCAAAGTGCCATGCCAAATGAGCAACACAAAATCCGAAACCATTTTAAAACTATGCAACAAGCAAAGTGCCCTAACAATTGCCTTACAAACGTTTCCTCACAAAACATAAATATTGTTAGTAATTCTGCTTATGCAGTATACAGTATTACTCAGTTAAATCTTGCAGATTGGCCAGGCGTGGTGGCTTACACCTATAATCCTAGCACTTTGGGAGCCTGAGGTGGGTGGATCATGAGGGCAAGAGATCAAGACCATCCTGCCCAACATGGTGAAAACCCATCTCTCCTAAAACTACAAAAATTATCTGGTCATGGTGGCCAGTACCTGTAGGCCCAACTATTCAGAAGGCTGAAGCAGGAGAATTGCTTGAACTGGGGAGGCAGGGGGTTGCAGTGAGCTGAGATTGCACCATGCACTCTTGGCTGGTGACAGAGGGAGACTCCATCTCAATGAAAAAAAAAAATCAAAATTTTGCACATGTTGTTCCTGGAATTCCTCCTGACAAGAAACCCAAATGCCACTCAGAGTGTCAGAGGACCAGTTTATTACACCAGTGGGCCCAGACAGGTGAGCACCCAAAAGTCTGGACCCCGGCCAGAGTCAGTACACGGTTCTTATAGGTTAGGGGCAAGGGAAGTAACTCACGATTTTCAGGCAATGTAGCAATTGTGCAGGGGGCTTTTTCGCTAGTAAGCAGGAAGCAGATGTACAGAAGCACAAAAGCAGATAAGGTAGCTGAGGCAGCTATTTTAGACACTCAGGAAATTTTCCACAGGCCTTTCACACAGGCCTTCCATCTCTACCCCTTTGATGCTCTTTATGTTTTTTTTGTTGTTGTTGAGATGGAGTTTCGCTCTTGTCACCCAGGCTGGAGTGCAATGGCGCGATCTCGGCTCAATGCAACCTCCGCCTCCCAGGTTCAGGCAATTCTCCTGACTCCCGAGTAGCTGGGACTACAGGCACACGCCACCATGCCCAGCTAATTTTTCGTATTTTTAGTAGAGACGGGGTTTCACCATGTTGACCAGGATGGTCTCGATCTCTTGACCTCGTGATCCACCCGCCTCGGCCTCCCAAAGTGCTGGGATTACAGGCTTGAGCCGCGGCGCCCGGCCAATGCTCTTTATGTTACATGTGGAGTATCACCTTTTACAAATCAATGGCTGTGCTCAGGGGCTTGTACCCCCAAAAGGCTAGCAACTGGGCAGCTGTCTGACAACCGTGGCTTCCGTGAAGCACTGGAGTATGTTAATCATACAGGGACCAAAGGTAAGGGCCAGGAAGATTACTAGTAAAGGCCCAAGGAGGGGAAGAGCCCAGTGGATCCAGGTTCCGAGCCCTGGGAAGCTCCAGCTGCTGACTGTGCACCGCCTTTGAGTGCGGTCCCTTAGGTCTTTAACTTTTCCTGTTACTACTCCGGACTGACTGACATAGTAGCAACGCCCTTCCTGTAGAAGAGGCAGGTAACTCCCTTCTGAGCCATAAGCCCAAGGCTCTGCAATTCTGTAGGACTACTGTGGCTAGGGAATTTAACTGGTTCTGGAGGGAGGCCAGGGAATTGGCCACCCTTTCCATGTCATCATTGAGTTCCCGGGACAGTTTATGACAGAAATGGGCTGAAGTGCTGATGCTTCCTATTTTGGTGCCTATCCCGGCTGCTGTGCCAGATCCTACTAGGAGGGGAAGTAACACAGCTCATTTGGACCAGTAGTAGTGAGGATTTAGAACCATTTTAATTTCTTGGTCCATGGAAAACTGAGATTTCTGGGGTTAGGAATGCCCGGATACACACCACCCTCCAGTTTCCACCTAAACATACATTTGTCTACCTGCTGCAGAGGAAGAAGATGCTGGGGGGTGGGTCTTCACATTGGAGAGGGGGATAGTTGTTGTACAAGGCAGGCATGAGAGGTTGTCAATTACAGGTGATGAATTACTACTGAAGGTCTTGGACACTCATTACAGTTGTAAGGATTGTCTCCAGTGTGAATTCTAGTATTTTGTGCCAGGTATGAATCACGCTAGAAAGCCTTGTCACAAACCTTACATTTGTAAGGTCTCTCCAGCATGAAGTCTACTATGGTATGTAAGGTTTGACTTTCGAATGAAGGTCTTGCCACACTCATTACACTTGTAAGGTTTCCGTCCAGTATGAAGTCTACGATGGTATACAAGATATGATATCTGACGGAAGGTCTTGCCACACTCATGACACTTGTAAGGTTTCTCTCCAGTATGAAGTCTACTACGATGGTATGTAAGGGATGCCATCTGATGGAATTTCTTGCCACACTCATGACACTTATAAGGCTTCTCTCCAGTATGAAGTCTACGATGGCATGTAAGGGATGATGTATGACTAAAGGTCTTGCCACACTCATTACACTTGTAAGGTTTCTCTCCAGTGTGAATTCTAGTATGTTTTGCCAGGTATGAATTACATGCAAAAGCCTTATCACAAACCATACATTTGTATGGTTTCTCTCCAGTATGGATTATCTTATGCATTTCAAGGTGTGATTTGCGAGTGAAACCTTTGTCACATTTTTCACATTTGTAAGGTGTCTCTCCAGTATGAAGTCTACGATGGCATGTAAGGGATGACTTCTGATTGAAGGTCTTGCCACACTCATGACACTTGTAAGGTTTCTCTCCAGTATGAAGTCTATGATGGCAGGTAAGGGATGACACCTGACTGAAGGTCTTGCCACACTCGTGACACTTGTAAGGTTTCTCTCCCGTATGAAGTCTACAATGGCATGTAGGAGATGACATTTCATGGAAGGTCTTGCCACACTCATTATACTTGTAAGGTTTCTCTCCACAATGAAATCTACGATGGCATGTAAGGGATGACTTTCGACTAAAGGTCTTGCCACATTCGTTACACTTGTAAGGTTTCTCTCCAGTATGACGTCTGTGATGGTATGTAAGGTATGATACCTTATTAAACATCTTGCCACACTCATTACACTTGTAAGGTTTCTCTCCAGTATGAAGTCTACGATGGCATGTAAGGGATGACATCTGACTGAAGGTCTTGCCACACTCATGGCACTTGTAAGGTTTCTCTCCTGTATGAACTCTGCGATGGCGTAGAACGCATGACTTGTGACTGAAGGACTTGCCACACTCATTACACTTGTAAGGTTTCTCACCAGTGTGACATCTACGATGACCTTCAAGACATCGCTTCTCATTAAAGACCTTGCCACACACATCACATTCATATTGTTTCTTTCCTAAATGGTTTATCTGTTTCCTTAAGAATGAGCTACAATTGAGGTTGCCGTTGGCTGAAAAGAAAAAAATAAATGAACAAAAAATAAATGAAAAGAATGAGCTACAGTTAAAGCCTTTCCCACTCTCAAGACATTGGAAAGATTTTTCTCTCATGTGTACTTCCTGTTTCTGTGCAAGTAATGAAAAATGGAGGAAATTACTGTCATGGTTATTAGAAATATGGGTTTTGGCTATAAAAAAATTATTTGGGATGTTGAAAGTAAGGAAGCATCATCGACAGACTTCTCAACCTGATTACCAACATTCCCTTCAATCTGAAATATGTGAGGTTTAGGAAGATGCGAATGAAAGATTACTCCAAGTTCATCTTTAATAGGCTTGTTTCCAGCATGCCTTTGATCTTATTGGTCTGTACTACCAGTCAGCTTTTTAAATTTTGTCCTGGGTGCTTCATGGTTATTTCGTTCATCTTCTTGCCACTGAAACTCAAAGTCATGAATATTTTTCTCAATTTCCTGGAAGCAAAACTCTCCAATGTGATGACTTTCATCTCTTTCCAATGTCCCTGTGTGGAACACTTCTGTATTGCCTTGCCCTGTTGATGAAAACTTCTTCATTATGCATTTGGAAGAGATATCTACAAAATAGAAACTCCACGGCTCCTGACCAGGACTAGTGCTTTTATTAAAAAAGACATTAAAGAGCTTGTTGCCTGTTCCTCTTTCCACCGAGACATAACACAGCAGGAAGATGCTTGGGCTAAATCACAAAGAAGGCTCTCACCAGAAACCAATTTGGCTGCACCTTGCTCTTGGATTTCTCACTTTCTAAATTCAAAATAAATAAATCTCTGTGTCTTAAGCTTCCCAGTTTAACCTATTTTTTTTTTTTTGAGAGTGAGTCATGCTCTATCACCCAAACTGGAGTGTAATGGTATCATTCTCCTGCCTAAAGAGATTCTCCTGTTAGAGACTGCCAAGTAGCTGGGACTACAGCCTGGCTGAGAGAGAAAGAGAGCGAGAAAGTGTGTGTGTGTGTGCGCGCGTGCAAGTAGCTGAGACTACAGCCTAAGTGTGTGTGTGCACGCGTGCATGCATGTGTATGGGTGTGTGTGTTTATCAGAGTCTCACTCCATCATCCAGGCTGCAGTGCAGTGGCGTGATCTAGGCTCATTGCAACTTTCGCCTCCTAGGATCCAATAATTCTTTGGCCTCAGCCTACCAAGTAGCTGGGATTACAAGTGCATGCCACCACACCAAGCTAATTTGTGTAGTTTTAGTAGAGACAGGGTTTCACCATGTTGGCAAGGCTGGTCTCAAACTCCTGACCACAGGTTATCTGCCCATCTTGGACTACCAAAGTGCTGGGATTACAGGTGTGAGCCAACATACCCAGTCAATTTTTTTGTATTTAGTAGATTCAAGGTTTTAGCATGCTGGCCTGACTGGACTCAAACTCTTGACCTGAAGCGATCCAACCATCTTGGCCTTCCAAAGTGCTGGGAATAAAGGCATGAGCCACTGCGGCCAGCCAGTCAAAGCTATTTCTGACATGACAGAGAAATGACTGAGATAGAAAAATGGGCATCTCATCATCAACATCATCGAAGGCTGACAAATCGTTAAACAAAGAAAGTTTAGAATCTGTACTATAAAACTTTCAATATGTGAAGACATCTAATTAACTTGTTTTTAAAACCTGGAGGCAGCCAGGCGTGGTGGCTCACACCTGTAATCCCAACACTTTGAAAGGCCCAGGTGGGTGGATCGCCTGAGGATGGAGTTGAAAACCAGCCTGACCAACATGGAGAAACCACATCTCTACCAAAAATGCAAAATCAGCCGGGCGCGGTGGCTCACGCCTGTAATCCCAGCACTTTGGGAGGCCGAGGTGGGTGGATCACGAGGTCAAGAGATCGAGACCATCCTGGTCAATATGGTGAAACCCCCGTCTCTACTAAAAATACAAAAAAATTAGCTGGGCACGGTGGCGTGTGCCTGCAATCCCAGCTACTCAGGAGGCTGAGGCAGGAGAATTGCCTGAACCCAGGAGGCGGAGGTTGCGGTGAGCCGAGATCGTGCCATTGCACTCCAGCCTGGGTAACAAGAGCAAAACTCCATCTCAAAAAAAAAAAAAAAAAAAGCAAAATCAGCCAGGTGTGGTGGCGCATGCCTGTAATCCCTGCTACTCAGAAGCCTCAGGCATGAGAACTGATTGAACCCAGGAGGCGGAGATTTCAGTGAGCAAAGATTGTGCCACTGCACTCCAGCCTGGGCAACAACAGGAAAACTCCATCTCAAGAAAAAAAAAAAAAAAAAAAGGAACACGGAGGCAAGCTATTACTTATCAAATAAGCACAGCAGGCCCACAGTATTCATGTACTTGACCCAATTTATACGTTTGGTAAGTGAGAGACAAAACTTGATCCTGGGCCTGAAGGATCCCATGACACATTCTTAAGCACAACAGTCACCCAGGTAGTACAGAAAACAATCAGTCACAGAAAATACAAGAAGACAGAAAGAAATACATGAAGGGGGATAGAAACGCTGAGCTGTGCCATGGACAGTGATGCCGAGCCATCGCTCATGGAGAATGTGCTGAGTCAACAGGCCCTGCACACACGGATTTAGGCAGCCTCCTATAATTATGTCCAGTGGATGTATAAGGTCTTGACTTACATCAATGAGAGTCATGTTGGAGGGGAGGGGCTCATGTGGAAATTGGGGTGTTCACCATCACAGAATCAACAGGCTGGAAAGCAGCAGCACTTTGCATCCAGATCAATGTAGCATGTGAGGCAAGGCCAGGAAAGGAAGGGCAAGGGTGGAGGGCAGAAGTAATGGGCATGCAGGAGGGAACTGTGTGCAGGCTCGTCTGTGGGAATATAATCCCACCAGCATAGACCAAATTTTGAGCTTGGAGGGAAGTGGAACTAATTTAGCAAACGGTAAAATGTTGACCCAAGGTTAAATGTACAAATTACAATATGGGCAGGGACAAGAAGGAAGGAGAGCCAGAACAGCAGCAGCAGTGACCTCAGGGGAAGGCAGTTTTACATCTCTTCAATTACACGGCCTCTGATTTCAGTTTCAGGCATAGACTCAACAAAATCCCATGTACATTCCAGAACTGTGTACACACCAGAAAAAACAAGTAAACTGTCTGAAACAGAGTACAGCAATGTAGGAGACTGTGGGGGTGAAGAGTGATCCCCCGGCTGACTACATACAGATGTGTTTGTGAAAACAGGTCCAGGCCAGTCTCGGTCTATTCCAGCCTGTAATCCCAGCACTTTAGGTGGTCAAGGCAGGTAAATCATGAGGTCTGGAGCTTGAGACCAGGCTGGGCAGGATGGTCAAACCCCGTTTCTAGTACAAAAACACAAAACATTAGCCAGGTGTGGTAGCATGTGCCTGTAATCCCAGCTATTCAGGAGGTTGAGGCAGGAGAATTGCTGGAACCTGAAAAGCAGAGGTTTCAGTGAGCCAAGATCATGACAGTGCACTCCAGCCTGGGTGTCAGAGCAAGACTCCACCTCAAAAGAAACAAAGAAAGAAGCAGGGCCGGCTGGAGATTTTTGTCTACACATGTGATTGGTTACATTAGTGAAGAAAAACAATAATGTGCTGACTAAATGTTTGCTACATGAAAATCGAAGGGTAAATCTCGTTCCTTATATAAAAACAATGGTGTCTCATTTCCTGGATCCCATATTATTTGAAATCATACCTCTAGATTTTAAACAGTCTCTGGAATAAATGAGAGATGAAAAGTGAAGGTGACAGACTAGCAAAGGCCAGGCCCTCATATCCTCATGAAGACATCAACTCAACCAAAATGTTTCATCAGAAATATGTTCATAGGGCAGGCATGGTGGCTCAGGCCTATAATCCCAGTACTTTGAGAGGCAGAGGTGGATGGATCACCTGAGGTCAGGAGGTCGAGACCAGCCTGGCTAACATAATGAAATCCTGTCTCTACTAAAAATACAAAAATTAGCTGTGTGGCCGGGCGTGGTGGCTCATGCCTGTAATCCCAGCACTTTGGGAGGCCGAGGTGGGCGGATCATGAGGTCAAGAGATCGAGACCATCGTGGCCAACATAGTGAAACCCCATCTCTACTAAAAATACAAAAATTAGCTGGGCGTGGTGGCGAGCACCTGTAGTTCCAGCTACTCGGGAAGCTGAGGCAGGAGAATTTTTTGAACCTGGGAGGCGAGGCTGCAGTGAGCCAAGATTGCACCACTGTACTCCAGCCTGGCACCTGGCGGTGGAGTGAGACTCTGTCTCAAAAAAAAAAAAAAAAAGTAGCCGTGTGTGGTATTACATGCCTATAATCCCAGCTACTTAGGAGGCTGAGGCAGGAGGATCACTTCAACCAGGGAGGTGGAGGTCACAGTGCGCTGATATCACACGATTGCACTCCAGCCTGGTCAGGAAGAGCAAAACTGCTTATCAAAAAAAAAAAAAAAAAGAGAGAGCATGTATAGGGCAAAATCACAACAGAGAATACAAAACCAGAAAAACCCAAGATAGACAAGGGCAGATTCCTCATGTCTGGAGGGACGTTTTCCTCACCCACAGACTCCAGGTTCCTGTAGTTCTCCAACATCACTTCCCTGTATAAAGCCCTCTGTGCACGGGTCAGGCATTTCCACTCCGCCAAAGAGAATTCTATAGCGACATCCTTGAAAGTCAAGTGTCCCTAAAATGAAAAACACATTTCAACAAACATTATGGAGGACTGAGTTATCACCTTCACACAAAATGAGAAAAGAGAAATTAAGTATCCACTTCATCAGACTGTTTTCTGACAAACCTACGGTAAGGTGTTTTTGAACATTTTTTCTCTATAGATGCATTTTACTGCACTTTTTCATGAGAGATTTTAAGATCTCCAAAGTCACTGTGGAAGTCTTCATTTTATGGACAATATTGTAGGGCTGAGGGCCCCACAGGGTCGTGGGGTTTCCCTTATGCTGTGCTGAGGAGCAGGATCCAAGAAATAAAGAGAAAGGACACAGAAGTACAAGGAAAATGCAGCTGGACTCGGGGGGCCACGCCACCTATAAGCAGAGTCAGGCGAGGTCCCAAACATCCAGAAGTGTGTTTATTTATCGTGTATACGTTAGGGGGCAGGGCGGTGAGTGGAATCATCTTTAAGGATAGTGATAGGGTCGTGAGCAATAAAACAAGGGGTCCACCCCCATTAGGGCACCCAGGCTAGGAGGTGGACAGTGCACAGCAAGGGGCCCATTCCCATTAGGTCATGGAGGCAAGCGCTGTGTGCAGTAAGGGGTCCACCCCCATTAGGTCCCCGAGGCATGGAAGTGAGCCATGCCCAGCAAAGAGGGTGCAGTGTGCAATATCTCTATCTATGGGCATGCTAATTCTAAGAAGATTTATAGGAGGATGCTTTAAGTCACACAGCGGTAACAGAGCTGTCAGGGTCTACCGCCACCAGCTGGCAGCTTCTAATGAGTTCTATGGGAAGATGCTTTTCAAGCAGCACAGTAGCAAGAGCTGATAGAGTTCACAGTCACCAAGGTGGATTGCCGTTCTGAGGGCAGCCTTCCACAAGAACTGGAGCAAGGTCCTACAACTCCTTTATCAGGAGGAGTGGCTCTTGCCCCAAGCCTGCCATACAGCGGGTATCTTTACCATACTGAACGCTGCCACCTGGGCCATGGGTTCTTGTCCTGGTATAACTGATTTTCCTTTAAATCTTGCTCTGCACTGTGTCTGCTCTAGGCATTCCTCCAATTATAAGCTGCTTATTCCTTAATTCATGCTCTGTACTGTGTCTGCTCTAGGCATTCCTCCAATCATAAGCTGCTTATTCCTTAATTCATGCTCTATACTATGTCTGATCTAGGCATTCCTCCGATTATAAGCTGCTTATTCCTTAATTCACGCTCTGTACTGTGTCTGCTCTAGGCATTCCTCCAATTGTGAACTAAGATATACTTATATAGGGAAGTAACTGAGTGGTAAGATATTCTTTAGGCACTCAATCTATGAACTAACATATGATAATATATAGAGGATTATATAAAGGGAAATAACTGAGTAGTGACATTATAAATTAAGATATTCTTCAAGTCCTAATACTATAAACTATTACATGATTATATAAAGGATTATGTAAACAAAAATAACTGAGTAGTAATGCTATAAACTGAGATATTCTTCAGGCCTTAATTGTGCCAGTTTTCTGCTTAGTTCTCCTTCCTCGGTATCTATATGGGGGGTTACTCACAAATATGAAAAATATACAAAGAAGAAGAAAACATAGAGCTGGGCTCACACGTGTAATCCCGGCACTTAAGGAGGCCAAGGCGAGCAGATCATGAGATCAGGAGTTCAAGACCAGTGTGGCCAACATGGTGAAACCCAGTCTCTATTAAAAACACAAAATAAGGCCGGGCGCGGTGGCTCAAGCCTGTAATCCCAGCACTTTGGGAGGCTGAGGCGGGTGGATCATGAGGTCAAGAGATCGAGACCATCCTGGTCAACATGGTGAAACCCCGTCTCTACTAACACAAAAAATTAGCTGGGCATGGTGGCTCATGCCTGTAATCCCAGCTACTCAGGAGGCTGAGGCAGGAGAATTGCCTGAACCCAGGAGGCGGAGGTTGCGGTGAGCCGAGATCGCGCCATTGCACTCCAGCCTGGGTAACGAGCGAAACTCCGTCTCAAAAAATAAATAAATAAATAAATAAATAAAATTTTTAAAAAAATACAAAAATAGGCCGATGTGGTGGCACGCGCCTGTAGTCTCAGCTACTCAGGAGGCTGAGGCAGAAGTATCACTTGAGCCCAGAAGGTGGAGCTTGAAGTGAGCCAAGATCATACCACTGCACTCCAGCTTGGGTGGCAGAGCGAGACTAAAATAAATAAATAAATAAATAGAAATATTGGCTGCGTGTGGTGAGACACGCCTATCATTCTAGCTCTTTGAGAGGCCACAGTAGGAATCACCTGAGCCCAGGAGCTGAGGCTGCTGTAAACACTGAATCCTGCCAGTGTACTCCACACCTAAGCCACAGAGCGACACCTCCTATTTATTGTTTTTGAGATGGAGTCTCACTCAGTCACCCAGGCTGGAGCGCAGTGGCACAATCTGGGCTTACTGTAACCTCCACCTCCCATGTTCAAGTGATTCTCCTGCCTCAGCCTCCTGAGTACCTGAGATTATTACAAGTGTGCGCCAGCACACCCTGATAATTTTTGTATTTTTAGAAGAGATGGGGTTTCACCATGTCGGCCTGGCTGGTCTTGAACTCCAGAGCCCAAGTGATCCACCCACCCTGACCACCCAAAGTGCTGGGATTACAGGTGTGAGCCATCACACTCAAACTAACATCCTGTCTCTTAAAAAATAAAAAACAAGGCCGGGCGTGGTGGCTCATGCCTGTAATCCCAGCACTTTGGGAGGCCGAGGCGGGAGGATCATGAGGTCAAGAGATCGAGACCATCCTGGTCAACAAGGTGAAACCCCGTCTCTGGCCGGGCGCGGTGGCTCAAGCCTGTAATCCCAGCACTTTGGGAGGCCGAGGCGGGTGGATCACGTGGTCAAGAGACCGAGACCATCCTGGTCAACATGGTGAAACCCCGTCTCTACTAATACAAAAAATTAGCTGGGCATGGTGGCACGTGCCTGTAATCCCAGCTACTCAGGAGGCTGAGGCAGGAGAATTGCCTGAACCCAGGAAGCGGAGGTTGCGGTGAGCCGAGATCGCGCCATTGCACTCCAGCCTGGGTAACAACAGCGAAACTCCGTCTCAAAAAAAAAAAAAAAAAAAAACCTCGTCTCTACTAAAAATACAAAAATTAGCTGGGCATGGTGGCGCGCGCCTGTAATCCCAGCTACTTGGGAGGCTGAAGCAGGAGAATTGCCTGAACCCAGGAGGCAGAGGTTGCAGTGAGCTGAGATCGCACCGTTGCACTCCAGCCTGGGTAACAAGAGCAAAACTCCATCTCAAAAATAAATAAATAAAATAAAAAAGTAAAAAAATAAAAAACAAAGTTTGGAGTCAGAGACATGTTGATCTACTAGTGTGGCTTTCACTGCATTACCAAATCAGATACAAAATATCTCCACTTATCGGTCTCCTTTACCAGAATTTACCAGATATCTGTGCACATTAACCTATGTGTTTCATATGTAGTTTCTCTGGTTCACAAAGAACTGATATCCACATCTGGCTCCTGAACAATCCAGCCTTCCCAGCAGCACTGACACCGCGGGGCCCACACCCCGTGTCCATCCAGGTCTGGTGTCAGCCCTTCCCATCACCATGCCCAGTGGAGCCTCTTCCCAGGTTCATGTCACTGCGTCCCAGGAGACATGGAATCTCAGAGCAGATGACAGGAACTGAGGGAAAAGGCATGGGTGAGTGCGAGCCAATGAGTCAGGCAGGACGCTTCAGACCCAGAACAGACTGGCTAGTACAATACCTGGCATTTCAGAGAGGAAAGAGACAGATGAATCCACCGAGGAGTGTCACTTTACCTGAGGAAGAGCCATGCCTGGCTCCTTTTCTTTGCTCTTCTGAGCTGGTTCCTCATGTAATGTGAGCCTTTAGAAAACAATCCTGTATGTGAAAAATATAGATTTAAGGTTAGAAACAACTCACTCCCTTCCTGTGACAAACACACACACGGGGGAGACCTCACCCTGTAGAAAGACAGGTCTCTGCTGCCCACTGCACCAGAGATCATGCAGAGAGAAGAAAGTCCCACAGGAACACCTACAAGTGTGTGTTTCACCCTGGTCTTCAGATCTCACTGCCCTCCTGGAGAAGCCCCAGGCAGCAGTGGGGAGCTGGGCTGGACTGAGCTCCCCTTCAGGGCACAGACCCAGCCCTGACCAAACCCCATGCAGAGCACAGCCCCTCCCCTCTCTGTGGATCACAGGCTCAGCTCAGCCCTCAGAAACGGAGGACTCAGAGCCTTGACGCTCAGTGCTGCACACAGATCACTATCACCTGGGATACGTGGTATTTGTGTGTCACTTACCTGTGACCTGGAAGCCCCCTCCCTGCTTCAAGTCTTTTTGCCTTTGCTTCAAGTTGTCCCACCTTTCCAGACCAAACCAATGAACCTCTTCCATATATTGACTGATGCCTCGTCTCCCTAAAATGTGTAAAATTCTGTGCCACCACCACCTTGGGCACGTCGCCAGGACTTCCTGAGGTTGTGTCACAGGTTCACCCTCAACCTTGGCAGAAGAATCTTTTTAAATTAAGTGAGGTCTAAGGTTTTTTGGCTTCACAGATGTAATGTCAAATGGGGGCTGTGGGAGATCACAAAGGTTGTTACAGAGAAGGTGATATCAGAACAAAGACCTAGGGAAGAAAGGCTGCTTGTCACTTGCAGCTGAGGGGCCGGAGTCCTAGGCAGAGACAGTTCAAGTGAAGTCCCTGAGACAGCAGCACCCTCAGCCCCAGGAAAAGGAAAGCGCCCGTGTGGCTGGAGCAGTGGGAGAGAGGAGGGCACAGGTAGGAGATGAGGTCAGGGAGGTCCTGGGGGCGCACATCCGTAGGGACAAGGTCTTCAAACTTTTTTCTCCCACAACCCAAAAGAATTTTGGAAGAAGACTGCTATCACAGCTACTTGGGAGGCTGAGGCAGGAGATCAATTCAACCTAGAAGGTGGAGAAGATTTCAGTGAGCTCAAAATGCACAACAGCACTCCAGCCTGGGTGACAAGAGCAAAAGTTCATTTCAAAACAAAACAAAACAGAACACAAAGGCCAGTGGCAGAGCTCGAATCTGTTATCCAAGCACTTTGGGAAGCCAAGTCGGGTGAATCACCAGAGGTCAGGAGTTCGAGGGCAGCCTGGCCAACATAGTGAAACTCAGTCTCTACTAAAAATACAAAATTAGCTTGTGGTGGTGTGCCCCTGTAATACCAGCTATTCGAGAGACTGAGGCAGGAGACTCATTTGAACCCAGGAGGCGGAGGCTGCAGTGAGCTGACATAGCAGCACTGCACTCCATCCTGGGCAACAAGCAAAACTCATTAAAACAAAATAATGATTTAGGTAGTGATGCATCTTCTCATTCCTTTCACGTATACATGTAATTTTCTCTTTATATTATAAATTATTTCCCATATTTAAAAAACATGGCTGGGTGTGGTGGCTCATACCTATAATCCAAGCATTTTGGAGGCCAAGGTGGGTGGATCACTTGAGGTCGGGAGTTCAAGACCAGCCTGACCAACATGGTGAAACCCCATCTTAAAAAAAAATAACGCTGGGTGCGGTGGCTCACGCCTGTAATCCCAGCACTTTGGGAGGCCGAGGCGGGTGGATCACGAGGTCAAGAGATCGAGACCATCCTGGTCAACATGGTGAAACCCCGTCTCTACTAAAAATACAAAAATTAGCTGGGTATGGTGGCATGCACCTGTAGTCCCAGCTACTCTGGAGGCTGAGGCAGGAGAATTGCTTGAACCCAGGAGGCGGAGGTTGCGGTGAGCCGAGATCACGCCATTGCACTCCAGCCTGGGTAACAAGAGCGAAACTCCGTCTCAAAAAAAAAAAAAAAGAAAAGAAAAAAAAGAAAACAAATAAATAAATTAAAAACATGCTGTAAAGTTCGGCTAAGTCCTCAGAAATACAGTCACCCTCATCTGAGATGTGCGGACTCCCAGGGAATGTGTTTCGGGGTTTAGGAGTCACTTATGGACACATGAAGGTGGTGATGCCTGTGTGATGTCCCCACAGAGAGAGGAGACAAGGTGACACAGGATTGTAGGGCTCAGGGGAGAGGCCTGCAGGGGACGTGGAGCTGTACAGGTGGGTGAAAGCCATGAGATGATAAGGTTCAAGGTGATTTGGGTCTAATCCCCTGTTTTAGTGCTTCTTGTGCCTTTTTTTTTTTTTTTTAATTTTTGGAGGACTGGAATCCATTCATAATTTGAGTTAAAACTAAGCACTAGCCAGGCACAGGGGCTCAGACCTGTAATTCCAACACTTTTGAAGGCTGATGTGGGTGAATCACAAGGTCAAGAGGTTGAGACCATCTCAGCAAACTACTAAAAATACAAAAAAATTAGCCAGTCATTCTGGTGGGTGACTACAATCTCAGCTACTTGGGAGGGTGAGAAAGGAGAATTGCTTGAACCCGGGACTGGAGGTTGTAGTGAGGTGAGATCACACCACTGCACTCCAGCCTGTGTGACAGAGCAAGACTGTGCAAAAAAAAAAGAAAAGAAAAGAAAAATATGAGCACTGCCCTCTCCTAGTGAAGACAAGCCACCCACTGTATTTTGTCAGTCATTTCAGGGGTCAGTGTCACTCTGACTGAGCTTTTCCGTTGTTCTTCCTCACCTCTCTGTTACAGGTGAACTCACTCAGGCTCACTGCAGGAGACAGTTCACCAAGTCATCCTGAGAAGCTCTGAGGAGCGTAAGAAGGAGGTGTGGCTGATTCCCATGTGATGGCCTGGAAGGGCCAATAGGCTGCCTTAGTCTTCCTTCTCTAGAAAATTCCAAGACCAGCTAGGCCTGGTGGCTCTCCTCTATAATCCCAACACTTTGGCAAGTTGAGGCAGGCAGCGCACTTGAGCCCAGTAGTTTGAGACTAATCTGAGCAACTTGGTGAAACCTCTTCTCTACCAAAAAGACACAAAAGTAGCCAGGCTTCAAGGCACAGGTCTGTGGTCCCAGCTACTTGCGAAGCTGAAAAAAGATCACTTGAGCCAGGGAGGCAGAGGTTGCAGTGATCCCAGAGTGTGCCACTACATTTTAGCCTGGGATCCAGAGTGTGCCACTGCATTTTGACAGAGTGACACTGTACCTCAAAAAAAAAAAAAAAAAAAAAGAAAAAAGAAAGAAAGAAAGAAAGGAAAAAAATAAAGAAAATAAAGAAAAAAAATAGGCCGGGCGCAGTGGCTCATGCCTGTAATCCCAGCTTTTGGAGGCCGAGGCGGGTGGATCACGAGGTCAAGAGATCGAGGCCATCCTGGTCAACAAGGTGAAATCCCGTCTCTACTAAAAATACAAAAATTAGCTGGGCATGGTGGCGCGCGCCTGTAGTCCCAGCTACTCGGGAGGCTGAGGTAGGAGAATTGCCTGAACCCAGGAGGCGGAGGTTGCGGTGAGCCGAGATCGCGCCATTGCACTCCAGCCTGGGTAACAAGAGCGAAACTCCGTCTCAAAAAAAGAAACGGAAAAAATAATAATGGTCATCCTCCTCTAAAAAATTCCGGGACTGGCCATGTGGTGGCTCACGCCTGTAATCCCAGCACTTTGGGAGGCCAAAGCAAGCAGGAAAGTTGAGCTCTGGAGTTTGAGACCAACCTGGGCAACATGGTGAAAGCCGGTTTCTATTAAAAATACAAAAATTAGCGGGGCATGGTGGCACGCGCCTGAAATCCCAGCTAATCAGGAGGCTGAGGACTGTAAACCCAGCACTTTGGGAGGCTGATGCAGCTGGAGTTGGAGATCAGCCTGGGGAACATGGAACATGGCGAAAGCCCGTCTCTACCAAGAACACAAAAATTAGCGCAGTGTGATGGCGCTTATCAGTGGTCGCAGCTACTCAGGAAGGTGAGGTGGGAGGATTCCTTGAGCGCAGTTGGTTGACGCTGTAGTGAGCTGTGATCCTGTCCCCGCTCTCCCGCCTGGGTAACAGAGTGAGACTCAAAACCAATGAAAAAGAAGAAAAGGGGCCGGGCGTGGTGGCTCACGCCTGTAATCCAAGCACTTTGGAGGCCAAGGCGGGCAGATCACCTGAGGTACGGAGTTCAAGACCAGCCTGACCAACACGGTGAAACCCCCGTCTTAAAAAAAAAACAAAAAAAACAAAAGGGAAACACCTGTGTCCTGGGTCTGGGGGCAGGAAATCTAAGGTCAATTAACGCGAACTTTCCAAAACTAGACGAAAAGAAAAACCCCATCTCCCCACATGGAGTAACAAAGGATCAAAGGCCACTCTCCCTACAGCCCTCCCCCTTCCACCACGTCTCAGATGGAAAAGGAAAGAGCCCAGGAGTGGCAAAGGCCAAGCTCCGGCCACCCCTTTTGCATAGGGCACCCATCTGCTCTGGCTTCGGGCCGGTTCACCTCAGCTTTTCATTGGCCAAGGACCAAATCTTTCTTCCAGATAAGGGGTAGCCCTATAGGAATTCAACAGAAACTTTAACTCCCAAAACTTTGCAAACGGGGCCCTAGAGACGCTCGCTTGGGCCCACTCCCACCCAGTGAAGTGTTTTCTTGATTGAATAAGTTCCTGCTTTTGCGGCTTTCTTCTTTAGTTACTTTGTGAGTTTTTTTCTTTTTTTTCAATACCATGTTCAACAGCCAAGAACCTGAACATCTCACACTCAAGGCTGCCTTCCGGTAAAACAGGAAGAAGATGGGGTAAGAGGGCCTCCAGGAAGAGCACATTTTTCAATGGTTGGAAATGGGGAGCAGCAGGGCCCGACACGAGAAGGGAGGTTTGAGGGCCATGGTGCCTTAGGACAGGAGTGGGGTCTGCATGTTCCGAGGACCAGGCAGAAAGTGAGCCTCCTCAGGACCAGGCTGCAGCGCTGCACTCAAAGGACCCACGAGAGTGAGGCTGGGAGGCCCAGCAGGGAATCCAGCTGGCGGGTGAGGACTTGAAACAGCGCGAGACTAGAGAAGGGGACAGGAAGGGTTTTCGGCAGGAAAATTCCCCTAGAGGAAGTGTCTGCACGGCCCCACTGCAGAAAAACCGGTGAGGACCAGCCTCAGGGCGACTCACGCACTCTCACCCGGACGTCTCAATTTGCTCTGGGTTAACAGGGGATGGAATTTCCAGGTCTGTGGGGACCCCAAGTCCCCAGTATAGCAGCACCAGATGCCTGGGAAGCGCAGACAGGAAAAGAAAGACCAAAACTCACCCGCCGCGGTGAGACTTTCAGTCGACGCCATCCGCTTCCGGGTCTGTACCAATCAGTACAGGACAGAAGCCAGACCGGGGCGGGACCCCTGAGGAGTTGGGCGTGGCCTGACCACGGCGGGGAGGGGACAAGAAGCGGTGGGTGGAGCCTGAGCGTGGCAGGAGCAGGGCGCTAAGGTGCAGCGGCGGGACGCGGGGGAGGAGATGCCTGTGCTGTGAGAAGTCTGCGGGGGCGAGAAGGGGGCAGGGCCTCAGCTTCCCTCCATCTCGCTCTGGGCGCCTTTTTTCCAGGTTATGGAAAGGAAACCCTCCAGTGAGTCTGGAGCAGCTCAGCCGTCTGGGAAATAGTACCTCCCTGAGAAGTCAACGTGGAATACAGGAAAATTCTTTGCTATTGAAATTAATTTTAGTTGGCCGTGCGCGGTGGCGCATGCCTGCAATTTAGCACTCTGGGAGGCAGAGGCGGGCCAATCACCTGAGGTCAAGAGTTCGAAACCAACTTTGCCAACCTGGTGAAACCCCGTCTCTACTAAATATACAAAAAAAATTAGGCGAGCGTAGAGTTACGGTGTCTGTAATCCCAGCTACTCGGGATGCTGAGGCAGGAAAGTCACCTGACCCTGGAAGGTGGAGGTTGTAGTTAGCTAAGATAGCGCCACTGAACCCCAGCCTGGGCGACAGAGCGACTTGTCTCAACAACAACAAATTAGAAATAACTAAATACAGTGTTTTCTCTATAGAGTAGATTTTATGTTCAAAATAACACGTGATATTCATTATCTAGATGAGGTAAAATACATGTCTCAGAGTCGACAAAGTCCGATGGCTTTCAAGAAAAGAAACTCAGGGCTGGGTGCAGTGGCTCACGCCTGTAATCCCAGCACTTTGGGAGGCCGAGGCGGGTAGATCACCTGGGGTTAGGAGTTTGAGACCAGCGTGGCCAACATGGTGAAAACCCGCCTCTGCTACTAAAAATACAAAAAATTAGCCAAGTATGGTGGCAGGCGCCTGTAATCCCAGCTACTCAGGTGGCTGAGGCAGAATAATCGCTTGAACCTGGGGGGCAGAGGTTGCAGTTGGTCGAGATCAAGCCATTTGCACTCCAGCCTGTGCGAGAAGAGCAAACTCCGTCTCAAAAAAAAAAAAAAGAGAGAGAGAAAAGAAAGTCAGGGTTGGGCGCAGTGGCTCCCACCTGTAATCCCAGCACTTTGGGAGGCTGTGGACGGCGAATCAACTGAGGTCAGAAGTTGGAGGCCAGCGTGCCAAAATGGTGAAACACCGTCTCTACTAAAAATAAAAAAAATAGCTGGGCACAGTGACAGGTGCCTGTAATTCCAGCTACTCGGGAGGCTGAGGCAGGAGAATAGCTTGAACCTGGGAGGCAAAGGTTGCAGTGAACCCAGACTGCGCCATGGCACTCCAGGCAGGGCGACAATAACTCTACCTCAATCAATCGATCAATCAATAAGGCCAGGCAGTGGCTTATGCCTGTAATCCCAACACTTTGGGAGGCCGAGGTGGGCCAATCAAAAGGTCAGGAGATCAAGACCATCCTGGCTAACAACATGGAACCCCGAGTCGACTGAAAATACAAAAAATTAGTTGGGTGTGGGAACAGGTGCCTGTGGTCTCAGTTACTCGTGAGGTTGAGGCAGGAGAATTGTTGGAACACGGGAGGTAAAGGTGGCAGTGAGCCGAGACTGCACTACTGCACTCCAGCTTAGTGATAAAGTGAGACTCCTTCTAAAAAAAAGAAAAAGAAAAAGAAAGAATCTAAAAACTGTCATGATCATAGCAGTAGCAATGACTGACAGTTCTGAATACTTCCCACGTGCTAAACTCTGTTCTACGTGCTTCCCATGTCCTCGGCCGTAAACTTACACACTGTCCCATGAGGAAAGATCTGGACTTGGAGAGGACTGCCTCACACACACTCTGGGAAAGCGGCCACAAATCAGAGAGCTAAAGCTGTCAACAAAACCCCTGAATCCAGATGCCTGGGATTCAGCTTTGAATGTCACCCCCTAAGTAACACTCACAGCTTCACACCTACACTGACAGTGGTTTACCTAGTGGAGAGAAGTGAGAGAAGTCCAAGGCTGGGAACATGGAGCGCCGTACAAGGTCACTGAATAGTCACACAGGCGTGCATGCAACCCTTTATCACCCTTCTTGCTTTTGTTTCTTGGCAGAGTCTCAGTCTGTCACCCAGGGTGGAGTGCAGTGGTGTGATCTCAGCTCACTGCAACCTGTGCCTCCCGGGTTCAAATAGTTCTCTTGCTTCAGCTTCCCATTAGTTGAAATTACAGATGCCCGTCACCACGACCAGATAATTTATGTGTTTTTAGTAGACGTGAGATTTCACCATGTGGGCCTGGCTGGTCTCGAATTTCTAATGTCAAATAATCTGTCCACTGCAGACTCCCAAAGTGCTGGGATTAAAGGTGTGAGCCACTGCACTTGGCCCAAGCCTTCCTACTTTTAAGTAATTCTGGTGATAGCTGAGGACAATGGAAAATACCCAACATCATTTCAATTATTATAAAACTAAAACTTATTTCAAATGATGCTTTTTCTACATAATCCACAGGCTTATCCATCCATGCACTCATGCACACGTCACATCACATCACACACACTTGAATTAACTGCACTGAGGAGATTATAAGTGAAAACCTAGAGGGGCACATCCACAGCTACTCAGGAGACTGAGGTAGAAGAATTGCTTCAACCCGGGAGGCAGAGGATGCAGTGAACTAAGATTAAACCAGGGCACTTCAGCTTGGGCAACAGAAAGATACTCCAGCTCAAAAAATATATAAATATAACTAAAGGCCGAATGCAGTGGCTCATGCCTGTAATCCCATCAATTTCGGAGGCTGAGCCAGACAGATCACCAGAGGTCAGGAGTTTGAGACCACCCTGGCCAACATGGCAAAAGCCATCTATTCTAAAAACACAAAAATGAGCCAGGTGCAGTGGTGGGGCACTTGGAATCCCAGCTACTGGGGAGGCTGAAGCAGGAGAATTCCTTGAACCCAGGAGGCAGGGTTGCAGTGAACCAATATCACACCACTGCACTCCAGCCTGGACAACAAGAGTGAAACTCCATCTCAAAAAAAAAAAAAAAAAAAAAAACATATATATATATATATATAAGTATAGCGTTTATTTGAACACTAAGCTTAAAGATAGCCACCTGGAAACATCAACTCCAAATGAATGGGATCACCGTTCCAAAGCAGAGATGTTAAGGTTTCACACTCGTAGAAAAAGAGAAGCTTTAGCAGAATCACTACAGGTTCCTTTCAAGACCAGTGCATAGGTTGCAGCAACGTGATTGGTTACAGATTCAGACACTTCAAGGAAGGTTATTTTATCACTCCACAACAAGGGACAATGATCCCAGAGGACTTATCTGTGGGATTGCTTAGTCTTCCTAGTACTTTACAGAAAAACTCCTTTTTTTTTCTTTTCTTGAGAAGGAGTTTTGCTCTTGTTGTCCAGGCTGGAGTGCAATGGCACGATCTCGGCTCTTTGCAACCTCCGCCTCCTGGATTCAGGCAATTCTCCAGCCTCAGCATTTCGAGTAGCTAGGACTACAGGCATGCACCTCCAAGCCTAGCTAATTTTGTATTTTTACTAGAGACGGGGTTTCTCCATGTTAGTCTGGTCTCAACCTTCTGACCTCAGGTGATTAGACCACCCTGGCCTCCCAAAGTGCTGGAGTTACAGGCATGAGCTACCGCACCCGGCCTTTCTTTTTCTTTTTTGTTTTTGAGATGAAATTTTGCTCTGTCACCCAGGTTGGAGTGCACTGGTTGCAACCTCCATCTCCCAGGTTCAAGCAGTTCTCCTGCTTCAGCCTCCCAAGTTCCTGTGATTACAGGCGGGCACCACCATGCCCAGCTAATAGTGTTGTATTTTTAGTGGAGATGAGGTTTCACCATGTTTGCTAGGCTGGTTTCAAACTCCTGACCTCAAGTGATCCACCCACCATGACCTCCCAACGTGTGGGGGGCGCACTGCAACATATTGAAGCTTATGTACATGGCATTTGAGGTCGGGGAACAAATAAATACTAAGGCACTGTGTGTATGTGATTTGCACATGGGAATGAAACACCTTAATTCTAAAAACAAAGGGAGTGAAGTGTGTAGTGTGATAAGGAACGCTAAAAACAGCCTCCTGAGAATGCGGTTTGAGTGTGTACAAGGTCACAGGTGCCTCAGCAACCCACCTCAAATAACCATCTAGTGAATGTGTGTGGTTAATACAAGCTCTTTCCATAAATACGTGGAGGACAAATGCTGGGGCAGACTTTTTTGCAAGAGCTACCCCTGTCCCCACTCAGCTGAAACTAAGAACTTTGTTCTCGTCATTCACTGCAAGCTAGAAGCTCTGCAAATGGTGAGCCCAAACTGATCGCGCTGAATTTACACGTGAAGGAGAGCTCATCAATTTTTTGGGAATCCTGGTAACGGACAGTCCTAACTTCCATCAGGAGGAAGGGACAATATCAGGGGCTAGGTTATCATGGGTCAAGAAATAAGCAAAGAATAGAAAGTATTTTTTTAACAGAGCAACAGCCACTTAGGGCTATCCGGTGCACTGTAGAGCCTGAAGCCCTACACAAGTTATGCTCTTAATTCAGCAGGAATGTTTCTGGTTTCCTAATCAAGGAACCTTAGATTTAGAGTTCTGGGAGCAGGTAGGTCACTGCTTAAAAGGAGGATATGAGCAAGGTCATTTTACTAATGTTACTATTTTGATCACGTGGGCGCTGATACACTCTGCTTTGTATTCTCTTTAGCTTCCAGATCGTAATGAGTCAAACCGTTCATCTCCGCCTGAAGGGAATTCAGGAGATTTAAAGAAAAAAAAAAACCAGAAACCAGAACAGCAGGAATAAACTTCTCTTCCCCCTTCATTCCCCTGTATGGAGAATAAATAAGAGGTATATATATATTTTTAGTGTGGATAAGGATGGACATGAGCCTTTTACTCCCCCTATAGAAAAGTCATTGACCAGGTCGGGTGTGGTGGATCATGCCTGTAGTTGTAGCACTTTAGTAGGCTGACGAGGGGGGCAGATCATGAGGTCAAGAGTTTGAGACCATCCTGGCCAACATGGTGAAATCCTGTCTTCGCTAAAAATACAAAAATTAGCTGGGCATGGTGGCAGGCACCTGAAGTCCCATCTACTTCGGAGGCTGAAGCAGGAGAATCACTTGAACCCAGGAGGCAGAGGTTGCAGTGTCACTGCACTCCAGCCTGATGACAGAGCAAGACTCAGTCTCAAAAAAAAACAAAAAGAAAAGCCATTGCCCTCTCTTCCCACATGCTTAAAGGGACCTGCATTCACTGGCCCCATTCAGCCAACGCTGCCTCCCATTGCCCCTAAGAGAACTGAAGGTTGCCCAAAAGACAGTACTCTTTTTTTTTTTTTAGCTTCAGTCATAAAAATATATGGAAATTTCCTGGGTTGGTAGTTATCTCCTCCCAGCCTTGAGGGAGGGAACAACACTGTAGGAAATCACTGAGAAATCACACAGTGTCCCAAAAGCCCCGGCCGACACAGGGAGGAGGAAAGTAATTCCCTAGAAAAGGGGCTGGTCTTCAGTCTTTCTTAATCCAAGAGGGGTTTAGGGGACCAGTGCAGGGGACCATCACATGATACTGGCATGGGGTAAGGCTGTGCTGGACCGCAGGGATGGTTCTTGGATAAGACCCCTGGTCAGCAAACATCTATATAATCAGGTGGCCGCATCCCCTTCCACACGCTTCGCTGCTGGAGTGGAGCCTCCAGGAGGGAAGGAAGGTGGCTGAGGATGACTGTCTTCCTAATATGCAAGTTCCCACTTCCTGCATCCGCCTTCCCGGCCTTGTCTTTCTGCTTCCCTGGAGTATAAGGGAAAGTTGCCTGCTGCCTCCTGGGTTTCATCCCAGAAAGCTCTGGCTTTCTTGCTGCCTACAGAGGCCTGGGCCAGGAGAGTTGCCAAGATGCCATGGAGTGCCCATTTGGTCACTGGCAGTCTGGGCAGGTGGCCCCTTTTTGGGTCTGTGGTAACAGAGGAAAGGCCAAAAGGTGCACACCGAGCCCCTGGGTGGCTGCAGGCAGCTCCAGCCCGGTCCTAAGAATCCTCCTCACCATGGTCACGTGCCTGAGGAACTGTGCCCAGAAAGTGGCCCGCTGCTTCTGTGCTGCTGCTTTTCCTACTCCTGCCCTTCCCTGTTACTCCTCGCATGTCTCAGTTAATAAGGAATTCCTTGTCTTTCCTGGTCCCCTAGGAAAAGGGCTAAAAAACAGTCCATGTGAACCCCAACCTTATTAGCCTAAGGTGGGCAAGGAAGTGCAAAGCAGCCTAAAGTGCAACGCTCTGGGGAAAAGTCTGTGAATTAGGGGCACTCGCCCCGTAGCTGTAGCTGTAGCCATATGTTAAATGCTCAGCAGGCTAAGTAAGGTACACAAGCTCTGCCAGCTGCGTCATCTTCAAAAATAAATAAATACCAGTTTTCATCTGAATCCACTGGGGAATGGGACAATTTTGCTTTTGTTTCTTGGCCAGGAATCACTTAATCATGAAAGTCTTGTGAGAAGACACGGTAAGAAGCGGAGTCAAGTACACACCATGATGGCAGAGGAATGAAGAGAAGGGGCTTCCCATCTTTTTTTTTCTTCTGTTGGAGTTCTGCTCTTGTTGCCCAGAATAAAGTGCAATGGCGTCGTCTCGGCTAACTGCAACATCCTCCTCAGGGTTTAGGTGATTCTCCTGCCTCAGTCTCCTGAGTAGCTGGGATTCCAGGCACCCACTACCATGCCCGGCTGATATTTGTATTTTTAGTAAAGAAGAGGTTTCTCCATGTTAACCAGGCTGGTCTGAAACTCCTATTGTTTCTGCTGTTACCTGTCAGTCCTCTTCATTGCGGCAGGAACAAGATTAATTTGTTTTCTGTCAAACTGATGTGGATGATCTGCCTGCCACTCTGCATCGCTTCAAACATTGTCTTCTCCCAACGCGAAATGAGGTATCCTTTTACACACAGCTGATTTCTTTTGCCCATCGTCCCCATAAACTTTTCATACAGCTTCAATGATTTTGTTCTTTACCCAATCTTTACTGTTAAGTATTCTTATTTTGAGACACTATCTCACTCCATCACCCACACTGAAGGGCAGTGGCGTGATCACATCTCACTGCAGCTGTGACTGCCCAGAATCAAGCCATCCTCCCACCACAGACTCCACAGTAGCTGTGTCTGCAGCATGTGCCACCATGCCCACCTAACGTTTGTATTTCTTGTAGAGAAGGGGATTTCACCATGTTGCCCAGGCTGCCCTTGAATACCTGGGCTCACGTGACCCACGTTTCAGCCTCTGAAAGTGCTGGGGTCACAGGCCTGAGCCACTGCATCTGCTCTCATTGTAAATTTGATGTTTCTTCTTGTTTCAAGTTTAGCACAAATTGTACTGCTTTGACAGAGTCTCTTCTCAAACTCATGTCTTATCCTTCCGAGTGGCTCAAAGTAGAGCCTGTTTAGACATGCTGTAACAAATTTCTATCAGTTTAGGTGCTAAAGTGTGAAATTTAGGCATAATTTTCTCATAATTTTTTTTTTTTTGATTAGAGACGGGGCTTCTCCATGTTGGCCAGGATGTCCTCGATCTGCTGACCTCATGATCTGCCCGCCTCAGCCTCTCAAAGTGCTGAGATTACAGATGTGAGCCACTACGCCCGACCATTACATATTTTTTTATAATTTTTTTGAAGACCTCTTGTACTAAAAACCTGTATTCAAGAGGATATAAAAAGGATTGTGGATATTTAAGTGTCAGTTATTTCTGGGATGCAAGGATGGTTCAACATATTCAAGCAAATCAACGTGATATACCACTTGAACAGACTGGAAGATGAAAAACACATCAACTCAATAGATGGGAAAGAAGCATTTCTCAAAATTCCACATACAGTCATCATAGAAATCCTAAACAAACTAGTGAAGAAAATTTCCCTCAATAATATAAAGACCATCCATGAAATGACCACAGCAGAAATAACCAATCAAAAAAATGATGGAATGCATTTCCTGTAGAATCTCGCATGGTGCAAGAATGCTCTCACTCCTTCCATTCAATAAATGCTGTTGTCCTAGGCAGAGCAATTACATAGCAAAAGAAATAAAACTCATCCAAATCAGAAACAAGTACAAATATATTTGTTTGGAGATGACATGATCTTCTCTGTAGAAAATTACAGAGTCAACCAAAATTCTACTGGAAATAAGAAACACATTCAGTGTATTTGCAGAATACAGTAGCAGCACAAAAATGTAGTTTAATTTCCATACATCTACAATAAACAATTTTAAGAGAAAATTAAGAAAATATTTCCACTTGCTAGAGAACTTAAAATAAGAAATACTTAGGAATAAAGGTTAAAAGGTGAGAAGTTTCTACCTTGACATCTACAAACATTGATCAAAATGATTAAAAACAAATAGACACACAACTCATATTGATGGATTGGAAAAATGTTGTGAAATGATTATATTAACCAATGTGATTTAGATTCAACACAATACCCATAAAACCCCCTATCAGTTTTGTTAAATAAAAACAAAACAAAACAAAACAAAACAAAAAAACAGGCTGGGAAAAGGGGCTCACATCTGTTGGGACAGGCTGGTCCAAATCTCCTGACCTTAAGCGACCTACCCATCTTGGCCTCCCACAGTGCTGGGATTACAGGTGTGAGCCACCCTGCCTGGCTCTACCTTCTTAATATAAACACTTTAATGTCAATTAATGCTTGAACTCAATGTTAAGTCAACTCAAACTCAAGTCGATGCTGAACTGACTCTAATGTCAATTAATTCTTGATGGCTGCTTATTCAATGCATTTTGAACAATTATCTCCAGAATGAATTTTCTCATGTTCTGCAAGGAGTGACCTCGGACTAGACCATGCCACACTTAGGACATTTGTAAGATTTCTGTCCAGTATGGATTCTCTGACGTCTAATGATGTGTGAATGTGAAGTAAAGCTTTGCCACCATGATCACACTGGTGAGGTTTCTCTCCTGTATAAATTCTCCTATGTTTTGCATAAGGTCAAGTATGACTGAAGACTTTGCCACAATCATGACATTTGTAAGTTTTCCCTCCAGCATGAGTTGGCTGATAAACTGAAAGGTATGAACGATGTTCAAAAATTCTGCCACATTTATCACACTTGTAAGATATCTTTTCATGATGAAATCTCCAATGATTTGCAATGGTTGTAGCATTACTCAAGACTTTGTAACAATCTTTACATTACTAAAGTTTCCCTATACCATGGATTGCTTGATGATGAATAAGTGTTGATTGATTGTCCACTAAAGGCTTGGCCACACTCATTACCCGTGTAAGTTTTCTCTCCAGTGTGAATTCTAGTATGTTATGCCAGGTGTGAATCATGCCCAAAAGCCTTGTCATAAATCTCAGATGTCTATGGCTTCTGTTCAGTATGATTTACCCTGTGTCTTTCAAGGTGTGATTTGGGACTAAAAATGTTGTCACATTCTACACATTTGTAAGGTTTCTCTCCAGTATGAAGTCTATAATGATGAACAAGATTTGATTTTTGATTAAAAACCTTGCCACATTCATTACACTTGTAAGGTTTCTCTCCAGTATGAATTGCCTTACGAATTAAGAGCTAAAGTTTGACTGATGGTCTTGCTACACTAATTTTACACTTGTAAGGATTGTTTCCAGTGTGAATTCTAGTATGTTTTGCCAGCTACAAATTACACATGAAAGCCTTGTCACAAACCTTACATTTGTAAACTTTCTCTTCAGTATGACTTCTCTTATGCATCTGAAGGTGTGATTTGTGAGTGAAAACTTTGTCACATTTTTTACACTTGTAAGGTTTCTCTCCAGTATAAGGTCTTTGATGATGTGCAAGGGCTGGTTGTTGGTTAAAAATCTTGCCACATTCATTACACCAGTAAGGTTTCTCTCCAGTATGAAGTCTGTGATGATGTACAAGTCTTGATGGTTGTTTAAACACCTTGCCACATTCATTACACTTGTAAGGTTCCTCTCCAGTATGAACTGCAAATGAATTACAAGGGCTGAATTGCGACCAAAGGTTTTGCTACACTCATTACAAAGGTGAGGTTTCTCTCCAGTATGAATTGCCCTATGAAGTACAAGAGATGAATTGTGACTGAAGATCTTGCCACACTCATTACACTTGTGTAATGAGTCTACTATAATGGCATAAAAGGGCATATAAAGTCTATAATGGCATAAAAGGGATGACGTGTGACTGAAGGTCTTGCCACACTCATTACACTTGTAATGTTTCTCTCCAATATGGCTTTGCCAATTAACTGCAAGGTATGAAAAATATCGAAAACACTTGTCACATTTACTACACCTGTAAGATCTCTCTACATTATGGATTCTCCAATGATTTGCAATAGTTGTAGCATTACTGAAGACTCCATGACAATCAATAAATTTGTAAAGTTTCTATACAATGAATTGCTTGATGTTGAGTAAGTGATGACTGTGAACTAAAGGCTTTGCCACACTTATTACACTTGGAAGATTTCCCTCCAGTATGAAGTCTATGGGATGTAAGGGATGACACCTGACTGGAGGTCTTGCCACACTATTTACATTTTTAGGTTTTATCTCCACTGTGAATTCTAGTATGTTGTGCCAGGTGTGAATTATGACCAAAAGCCTTGTCACAAACCTTACATTTGTAAGGTTTCTCTCCCGTATGAAGTCTACGATGGCATGTAAGGGATGACTTTTGACTGAAGGTCTTGCCACATTCATTACACTTGTAAGGTTTCTCTCCAGTATGAAGTCTATGATGATATGTAAGGGATGACATTTGATGGAAGGTCTTTCCACACTCATTACACTTGTAGGGTTTCTCTCCAGTATGAAGTCTACGATGGCATGTAAGGGATGACACCTGACTGAAGGTCTTGCCACACTCATGACACTTGTAAGGTTTCTCTCCAGTATGAAGTCTATGATGACATATGAGGTATGCTTTGCGATTAAAAACCTTGCCACATTCATTACACTTGTACGGTTTCTCTCCAGTATGAATTGCCTCATGAATTACAAGTGATGAATTTCGACTAAAGGTCTTGCCACACTCATTACACTTGTAAGGTTTCTCTCCAGTGTGAATTCTAGTATGTCGTGTAAGGTGTGAATCTTGTCTGAAAGCCTTGTCACAAACCTTACATTTGTAAGGTTTTTCTCCAGTATGAAGTCTATGATGGCATGTAAGGGTTGACTTTTGACTGAAGGTCTTGCCACACTTATTACACTTGTAAGGTTTCTCTCCTGTATGAATTACCTCATGAATTACAAGTGAGGAATTACTACTGAAGGTTTTGCCACATTCAATACACTTGTAAGGATTGTCTCCAGTGTGAATTCTAGTATGTTGTGCCAGGTGTGAATCACGCCCGAAAGCCTTGTCACAAACCTTACATTTGTAAGGTTTCTCTCCAGTATGAAGTCTATGATGGCATGTAAGATATGACTTTCGACTGAAGGTCTTGCTACACTCATTGCACTTGTAAGGTGTCTCTCCAGTATGAAGTCTACGATGGCATGTAAGGGATGACTTTTGACTGAAGGTCTTGCCACATTCATGACACTTGTAAGGTTTCTCTCCAGTATGAAGTCTATGATGGCAGGTAAGGGATGACATCTGACTGAAGGTCTTGCCACACTCATTACACTTGTGAGGTTTCTCTCCAGTATGAACTCTGTGATGGCGTAGAAGAGATGACATCACACTGAAGGTATTGACACACTCATGACACTTGTAAGGTTTCTCTAAAGTATGAAGTCTGCGATGGCAGTTAAGGGATGATACCTGACTAAAGGTCTTGCCACACTCATTACACTTGTAAGGTTTCTCTCCAGTATGAAGTCTACGATGGCATGTAAGGGATGACATCTGACTGAAGGTCTTGCCACACTCATGGCACTTGTAAGGTTTCTCTCCTGTATGAACTCTGCGATGGCGTAGAACGCATGACTTGTGACTGAAGGACTTGCCACACTCATTACACTTGTAAGGTTTCTCACCAGTGTGACATCTACGATGGCGTACAAGATATCGCTTCTCATTAAAGACCCTGCCACACACATCACATTCATATTGTTTGTTTCCTAAATGACTTATTTGATATTTCCTTAAGAATGAGCTACAATTGAGGTTGCCGTTGTCTGAAAAAGGAAAAATAAAAATAAAAAAATTAAAAATTAATTAAAAGAATGAGCTACAATTTAAAGGCTTTCCCATTCTGATGACATTGGAAAGATTTTTCTCTCATGTGTACTTCCTTTTTCTGTGCAAGTAATGAAGAATGGAGGAAATTATTGTCATGGTTATTATAAATTTGGGTTTTGGCTATATAAAAAAATTATTTGGGATTTTGAAACTAAGGAAGCATCATTGATAGACTTCTCAACTTGATTACCAACATTCCCTTCAGTCTGAAAAATGTGGAGTTCAGACAGATGTGAATGAAAGCTTAATCCAAGTTTATCTTCAATAGGCTTGTTTCCAGCATGTCTTTCATCATATCGGTCTGTATTACCAGTCAGCTTTTTGATTTCTGTCCTGGGTGCTTCACGGTTATTTCTTTCATCTTCTTGCCACTCAAAGTCAAAGTCATGACTATGTTTCTCAATTTTCTGGAAGCAGAAATCTCCAATGTGATGATTTTCATCTCTTCTCAATGTCCCTGTGTAAAACCATTCTGTATTACCTTGCCCTGTTGATAAAAACTTCTTCCTTAGGCATTTGGAAGAGATATCTACAAAATATGAACTCCACGGCTCCTGGCCAGGACTAGTGCTATTCTATATATAAAAAAAGACATTAAAGAGCTTGTTGCCTATTTTTTTTTTTCCACTATGACAAAACAGCAAGAAGATGCTTGGGCTAAATCAGAAAGAAGTCTCTCACCAGAAACCAATTTGATTGCACCTTGCTCTTGGATTTCCCACTTTCTAAATTCAAAAGAAATAAATCTGTGTCTTAAGCTTCCCAGTTTAAGCTATTCTTTTTTTTTGTTGTTGTTGTTTTGAGACTGAATCATGCTCTATAACCCAGACTGGAGTGTAATAGTGTGATTCTCCTGCCTAAAGAGATTCTCGCATAGCAGACTCCCAAGTAGGTGGTAATCCTACACACAGCCTGGGAGTCACACACAGCCTGGCTAAGTGTGTGAGTTTGTGTGTGTGTCACAGTCTCGCTCTGTCATCAACCCTGGACTGCAGTGGCATGATCTTGGCTCACGGCAACCTTTGTCTCCTGGGATCTAGTAATTCTTTGGCCTCAGCCTCCCAAGTAGCTGGGATTACAAGTGCATGCCACCACACCAAGCTAATTTGTGTAGTTTTAGTAGAGACAGGGTTTGACCATGTTGGCAAGGCTGGTCTCAAACTCCTGACCACAGGTTATCTGCCTGTCTTGGCCTACCAAAGCGCTGAGATTTTAGGTGTGAGCCAATGCACCCAGCCAATTTTTTGTATTTAGTAGATTCAAGGTTTCAGTGTGTTGGCCCGACTGGTCTCAATCTACTAATCTGAAGCAACCCAACCATCTCGGCCTTGCAAAGTGCTGGGATTAGAGGCATGAGCCACCATGGCCAGCCAGTCTAAGCTATTTCTGACATGAAAGCAAAATGACTAACACAAAAAAAGGGGTATCTCATCATCAACATCACCTAAGGCTGAAAAATCTTATTAAACAAAGAAAGTTTAGAGTCTGTACTATAAAACTTTCAGTACGTGAAGACATCTAATTAACATATTTTAAAAACCTGGAGGCTGGCCGGGCGCGGTGGCTCACAACTGTAATCCCAGCACTTTGGGAGGGCGAGGCGGGTGGATCACGAGGTCAACAGATCGAGACCATCCTGGTCAACGTGGTGAAACACCGTCTCTACTAAAGAATACAAAAAATTAGCTGGGCATGGTGGCGCGTGCCTGTAATCCCAGCTAGTCAGGAAACTGAGGCAGGAGAATTGCCTGAACCCAGGAGGCGGAGGTTGCGGTGAGCCGAGATCGCGCCAGTCTGGGTAACAAGAGCAAAACTCTGTCTCAAAAAAAAAAAAAAACAGGCCGGGCGCGGTGGCTCAAGCCTGTAATCCCAGCACTTTGGGAGGCCGAGGCGGGTGGATCACAAGGTCAAGAGATCGAGACCATCTTGGTCAACATGGTGAAACCCCGTCTCTACTAATACAAAAAATTAGCTGGGCACAGTGGCGCGTGCCTGTAATCCCAGCTACTCAGGAGGCTGAGGCAGGAGAATTGCCTGAACCCAGGAGGCGGAGATTGCGGTGAGCCGAGATCGCGCCATTGCGCTCCAGCCTGGGTATCAAGAGCGAAACTCCGTCTCAAAAAAAAAAACAACAAAAAACCTGGAGGCAGCCAGGCATGGTGGCTCATGCCTGTAATCTCAACACTTTCAAATGCCGTGGTGGGTGGATCACCTGAGATAGGGCGTTCAAAACCAGCGTGATCAACATGGAGAAACCACGTCTCTACTAAAAATACAAAATCAGCCAGGTGTGGTGGTGCATGCCTGTAATCGCAGCCACTTGAGAGCCTCAAGCATGATAATTGATTGAATCTGGGAAGCGGAGATTGCGGTGAGCAGAGATTGTGCAACTGCACTCCAACCTGCGCAACAACAGAAAAACTCCATCTCAAAAAACAAAACAAAACAGAAAAAAAACCTGGAGACAAACTATTACTTCTCAAATAAGGACAGCGGCCCCACACTATTCATTTACTTGACCCACTTTGCACATCTGGTAAGTGAGGGACAAAACTTGATCCTGGGCCTGAAGGATCCCACGACATGTTCTTAAGCATAACAGTCACCCAGGCAGTACAGAAAATGACCAGTCACAGAAAATACAAGGAGACAGGAAGAAATACATCAAGGCGGATACAAGGGCTGAGCTGTGCTGCTGACAGTGATGCTGAGCCATTGCTCATGGAGAAAGTGCTGAGTCATCAGGCCCCCACACACATTGATTTAGGCAGCCTCCTATAATTACGTCCAGTGGATGTATAAGGTCTTGACTTACTCAGTGAGAGTTGTGTTGGAGGGGAGGGGCTCATATGGAAACTGGGGTATTCAGATTACAAATCAACAGGCTGGAAAGCAGCAGCATTTTGCATCCAGATCAATGTAGCATGTGAGGCAAGGCCAGGAAAGGAAGGGCAAGGGTGGAGGGCAGAAGTAATGGGCATGCAGGAGGGAACTGTGTGCAGGCTCGTCTGTGGGAATATAATCCCACCAGCATAGACCAAATTTTGAGCTTGGAGGGAAGTGGAACTAATTTAGCAAACGGTAAAATGTTGACCCAAGGTTAAATGCACAAATTACAATATGGGCAGGGACAAGAAGGAAGGAGAGCCAGAACAGCAGCAGCAGTGACCTCAGGGGAAGGCAGTTTTACATCTCTTCAATTACACGGCCTCTGATTTCAGTTTCAGGCATAGACTCAACAAAATCCCATGTACATTCCAGCACTGTGTACACACCAGAAAAAACAAGTAAACTGTCTGAAACAGAGTACAGCAATGTAGGAGACTGTGGGGGTGAGGAGTGATCCCCTGGCTGAGTACACACAGATGTGTTTGTGAAAACAGAGTCAGGCCAGTCGCAATGTATTCCAGCCTGTAACCCCAGCACTTTGGTGGGTGGAGGCAGATAGATCCTGAGGTCAGGAGTTTGAGACCAGCCTGGCCGGGATGGGCAAACCCCATTTCTAGTACAAAAATACAAAACATTAGCTGGGCATGGTGATGTGCACCTGTAATCCCCGCTATTCAGGAAGCTGAGGTAGGAGAATTTCTGGAACCTGGAAAATGGAGGCTTCAGTGAGACGAGATCACGCCACTGCACTCCAGCCTGGGTGTCAGAGCAGGGCTGCATCTCAAAAAAAAGAAAGAAAGAAAGAAGCAGGGCCGGCTGGAGATTTTTGTCTACGCATGTGATCGGTTACATTAGTGAAGAAAAACAATAATGTGCTGACTAAAATGTTTGTCACATGAAAATCAAAGGGTAAATCTCCTTCCTTATACAAAAACAATGGTGTCTCATTTCCTGGATCCCATATTATTTGAAATCATACCTCTAGATTTTAAACACAGTCTCTGGAATAAATGAGAGATGAAAAGTGAAGGTGACAGACTAGCAAAGGCCAGGCCCTCATATCCTCATAAAGACATCAACTCAACCAAAATGTTTCATCAGAAATATGTTCTATAGGCTGGGCGTGGTGACTCAGGCCTGTAATCCCAGCATGTTGAGACGTCGAGGTGGGTGACCTCAGGTCAGGAGTTTGAGACCAGCCTGGCCAACATAATGAAACTCTGTCTACTGAAAATACAAAAATTTGCCAGGCATGGTATTCCATGCCTGTAATCCCAGCTACTTAGGAGGCTGAGGCAGGAGCATCGCTTCAACCAGGGAGATAGAGGTTGCAGTGAGACGAGATTGCACCATTGCTCTCCAGCCTGGGCAACAAGAGCAAAATTCCATCTCAAGAAAAAAAAAAAAAAAAGAGCCTGTATAAAGCAAAATCACAACAGAAAATACAAAATCAGAAAAAGCCAAGATAGACAAGGGCAGATTCCTCATGTCTGGAGGGACGTTTTCCTCACCCACAGACTCCAGGTTCCTGTAGTTCTCCAACATCACTTCCCTGTATAAAGCCCTCTGCGCAGGGGTCAGGCATTTCCACTCCTCCAATGAGAATTCTATAGACACATCCCTGAAAGTCAAGCATCCCTAAAATGAAAAACACATTTCAACAAAACATTATGGAGGAATGAGTTAAGAGAATGAGAGAAAATGAGAAAAGAGAAATTAAGTAACCATTTCATCAAAGACTGTTCTGACAAACCCAACTAAGGTTATTTTTGAACTTTTTTCTCTATAGTTGCATTTTACTGCACTTTTTCATCAAACATTTTAAGATCCCCTAAGTCACTGTGGAAGTCTTGATTTCATGGACAATATGAAAAATATACAAATAAGAAGAAAATGCTGGGCCGGGCATGGTGGCTCATGCCTGCTATCCCAGCACTTTGGGAGGCCAAGGCCGGCACATCACAAAGTGAAGAGTTCAAGACTGGCCTGGCCAACATGGTGAAACTCCAACTCTACTAAAATTACAAAATTAGCCTGTATATTGGTGAATGCCTCTAATCCCAGCTACTCAGGAGGCTGAGGTAGAAGAATAGCTTGAACCCAGGAGGCAGAGGTGGCAGTCAGCTGAGATCACAACACTGCACTTCAACTTGGGTGACAGAGTGAGACTCACAAATATAAAGAGAAAAAGAAAGAAAGAGAGAGAGAGAGAAATAAATAAATAAATACTGGCAGCTGGGCACGGTGGCTCATGCCTGTAATCCCAGCACTTTGGGAGGCTGAGGCGGATGATATCACGAGGTCAAGAGATCGAGACCATCCTGGTCAACATGGTGAAACCCCGTCTCTACTAAAAATACAAAAAATTAGCCGGGCATGGTGGCGCGTGCCTGTAATCCCAGCTACTCAGGAGGCTGAGGCAGGAGAATTGCCTGAACCCAGGAGGCGGAGGTTGTGGTGAGCCGAGATTGCGCCATTGCACTCCAGCCTGGGTAACAAGAGCAAAACTTCATCTCAAAATAAATAAATAAATAAATACTGGCCACATGTGGTGACTCACGCCTATCATTCTAGCTCTTTGGGAGGCTAAAATGGGGATCACTTGAGCACAGGAGTTTGAGACTGCTGTAAACTCTGAATTGTGCCATTGTACTTCAGACGTAAGCCACAGAGCGACACCTTCTCTACTTTTTTTTTAAATTTTTTTAGAGAAAGTCTCACTCTGTCATGCAGACTGGAGTACAATGGCAGAATCTTGGGTCACTGTAACCTCCACCTCCTAGGTTCAAGTGATTCTCCTGCCTCAGCCTCCAAAGTAGCTGAGATTACAGACATGTACCACCACACCCAGTTAATTTTTGTATTTTTAGTAGAAATGGGGTTTCATCATATTGGCCTGGCTGGTCACGAACTCCTGAGCTCAAGCAATCCACCCACCTCTTCCTCCCTAAGTGCTGGGATTACAGGCCTTAGCCACCGCACCAGAACCAAGATCCTGTCTCTTAAAAACATTTCGATGACCCTGAAAGGTTAGCTTCTCCTGGTAACAAAAAGAGAAAGAAAAGAGTTTGGAGTCAAAGACGTGTTGATCTACTAGTGTAGCTTCCAATGCATTACCAAATCAGATACAAAATATCTCCCCTTACTGGTCTCCTTTTCCAGAATTCACCAGACATCTGTGCACATTAACCTATGTGTTTCATGTAAGGCCGGTGCCTCCTTGGGAGCCGAATGGACATGCCCTTCTCTCTCCGCGCCTAAAAACTACGTCATCATTCTGAGCGCATTGCTCAGCATTTGCCCTCTCCATGCGGGCTCCCCCTTGCCCATTTCTGCATTCCAATCTCAGCCCTGCACCCGCCAGAAATTCTGAAAAGGTCCGCCAAGAACCTGCCCTATGGTAGCTCCCCTGTACGTCCTCAGCCAGCCCCTCGTCCGTGCTCACTCCCTTTACACCCAATGGAAATGCCCCCGCTTTGTTCACCTCACCCATCCCCAGTCTTTTAATACCCAGTAGAACTACCTTGTCTTTGTTTCCCCCGTAGTCAATCAGCTACTTCTACGCCCTATAAAACCCCACGCCCCAAAAAGAGAAGCGCGACTTCTCCGGCCCCTCCTGTCGGACCGTAGAACCTCACCCAGGAGCTGATTAAATTTCTTTATTCCAGTAACTAGCCTCAGTTGCCTCATTTAAATCTCAGTTGCTTCATTCAAACCTTACATTTCAAATGTGGTTTCTCTGATCTGGTCACAAAGAGCTGATATCCAGATGTGGCCCCTGAACCATCCAGGTTGCCCAGCAGCACTGACACCACAAGGCCCACACCCCATGTCCATCCAGGTCTGGGTGTCAGCCCTTCCCATCACCATGCCCAGTGGAGCCTCTTCCTGAGTTCATGTCACTGGGTCACAGGAGATGGAATCTCGGAGCAGATGACAGGAACTGAGGGAAGGCATGGGTGAGTGCGAGCCAACGTGTCAGGCAGGACATTTCAGACCCAGAACAGACTGGCTACTACAATACCGGCATTTCAGAAAGGAAAGAGACAGATGAATCCACCGAAGAGTGTCACTTTACCTGAGGAAGAGCCATGCCTGGCTCCTTTTCTTGCTTCTTCTGAGCTGCTTCCTCACCTGAGTCTTTAGAAATCAATCCTGTACATCAAAAAAATATAAGACGTAATGTTAGAAATGACTCACTCCCTTGCTGTGACAAAAATACATAGAGAGGGGACACCTCACCCTGTAGAAAGACGGGCCTCTGCTGCCCACTGCACCAGAGATCATACAGAGAGAAGAAAGTCCCACAGGAACACCTACAAGTGTGTGTTTCACCCTGGTCTTCAGATCTCACTCCCCTCCTGGAGAAGCCCCACACACCAGGCAGCAGTGGGGAGCTGGGCTGGACTGAGCTCCCCTTCAGGGCCCAGACCCAGCCCTGACCAAACCCCAAGCAGAGCACAGCCCCTCCCCTCTCTGTGGATCATAGGCTCAGCTCAGCCCTCAGAAACAGAGGACTCAGAGCCTTGATGCTCAGCACTGCACACAGATCACTATCACCTGCGACACTGTCGGTATTTGTGTGTCACTTATTTGTGACCTGGAAGCCCCCTCCCTGCTTCAAGTCTTTTTGCCTTTGCTTCAAGTTGTCCCGCCTTTCCAGACCAAACCAATGTACTTCTTACATATATTGAGGTCTCGTGTCTCCCTAAAATGTGTAAAATTAAGCTGTACCCCGATCACCATGGGCACATGTCATCACGATAAGGCTCAAGGTGATTTGAGTCTAATCCCGTTTTTGTCCTCCTTGTGCTTTTTATTTTTTAATTTTTGGAGGACTGGAATCTATTTAAAATTTGAGTTAAAACTGAGCACTGGCAAGGCACCGTGGCTCACACCTGTAATCCCAAGACGTTGGGAGGATGAGGTGGGTGGATCACGAGCTCAGGAGATTGATATCATTCCGGCAAACACGATGAAACCCCGTCTCTACTAAAAATACAAAAAACTTAGCCAGCCACGATGGTTGGTGCCTGTAATCCCAGCTACTCAGGGGGCAAAGACAGGAAAATTGCTTGAGCCAACAAGGTGGAGGTTGCAATGAGCCAAGATGGTGCCACTGCACTCCAGCCTGGGCAACAGAGCAAAACTCAACCAGAAAGAAAGAAAGAAAGAGAGAAAGAGAAAGAGAGAGAGAAGGTGGGGGAGAGAGAGAGGGAAGGAGAGAAGGAGAGAGGGAGAGAGGGAGAGAGGGAGGGAGGGAGGGAGGGAGGGAAAAATACATAAAAAAGAGCACTACCCTCTCCTGAATGAAAAGCCACACACTCTATTTTGTTAGTCATTTTAGGGGTCAGTGTCACTCTGAGCTTTTCCGGTCTTCTTTCTCACCTCTGTGTTACAGGTGGACTCATGAAGGCTCACAGTGGGAGACAATTCACCAAGTCATCCTGAGAAGCTCTGAGATAAGAAGGAGGTGTGGCTGATTCCCATGTGATGGCCTGCAAGGGCCAATAGGCTGCCTTGGTCTTCCACCTCTAGAAAATTCCAAGACCACCAGGGAATGGTAGCTCACCCCTATAATCTAAGCACTTTGAGAAGTTGAGGCAGGCAGATCACTTGGGCCCAGAAGTTTGAAACCAACCTGGGCAACTTGGTGAAACCCCTTCTCTACCAAAAATATACAAAGTTAACCAGGCATCATGGTACACGTCTGTGGTCCCAGCTACTTGAGAGGCTGATGCAAGAAGATTACTTGAGCCTGGGAGGCAGAGGTTGCAGTGATCCCAGATTGTGCCAGTGCATCACAGCCTGAGTGACAGAGTGACACTCCACCTCAAGAAAAAAAAAAGCAAAAACAATGGTCATCCTCTTCTATAAAATTCCAGGACTGGCCACGTGGGGAAAATTCCGAGTATAATCCCAGCACTTTGGGAGGCTGAAGCAAGCTGATCACTTGAGTCTAGGAGTTTTAGATCAACTTGGCAACATGGTGAAACTCCATCTCTAACAAAAGTACAAAAAATTAGGCAGGCGTGGTGCTGTGCATCTGTGATCCTAGTTATTTGGGAGGCCAACTAGGGAGGATCACTTGGGCCTGGGAGGCAGAGGTTGCAGTGATCCAAGATCCTGTCACTGCACTCAAGTATGTGTGACAGAGTGACACACCATCTCAAAAAACCGAAAAAAAAAAAAAAGCTGGGTCAGGTGGCTAACGCCTATAATCCCAACACTTTGGGAGACCGAGGTGGGGGATCCAGAGGTCAGGAGTTTGAGACCAGCCTGACCAACACTGTAAAATCCAGTCTCTACTAAAAATACAAAAATTAGCTGGCCATGGTGGCACACATCTGTAGTCCCAGCTACTTAGGAGGCTGAGGCAGAATTGCTTGAACCTGGGAGGCGGAGGTTGCAGCGAGCTGAGATCGCAGGACTGCACTCCAGCTTGGGTGACAGAGTGAGACTCCATCTAGAAAGAAAGAAAAGAAAAAAAAGAAAAGAAAAAAGAAGGTGGGCATAGTGGCTCATGACTGTAATCCCAGCAGTTTGGGAGGCCTATGCGGCTGGATCGCTTCAGCCCTGGAGTTGGAGAACAGTCTGGGAAACATAACGAAAGCCTGACTCTACCAAGAACACAAAAATTAGCTCGGTGTGGTGGTACCCATCTGTGGTTTCAGCTACTCTGGAGACTGAGGTCAGAGGAGCTCTTGAGCACAGGCTGACACTGCAGTGAGCTGTGATTCTGTCACAGCTCTTTCGCCTGGGTAATAGAGTGACACCCATCTCCAATAAAAATATGAAGAAGGAAATTCCTGGGTCCTGGGTCTGGGGGCAGGGAATCTAGACCAAAAGAAAAAACCCCACCTTCCCACGCAGAGTAACAAAGATTCAAAGGCTACTCTCCCTACAGCCCTCCCCCTTCCACCAAGTCTCCCATGTAAAGGGAAAGAGCCCAGCGGTGGCCACGGCCAAGCAGCTGAATAGGGGACCGGTTTATTCTGGCCTCGAGACAATTCACCTCAGCATTTCATTGGCCAAGGGCCACATATTTTATCTAAATAAGGGGTAGCCCATAGGACTTCAAAAGAAAGACTTTAACCGCCCAAAACTTTGCAAATGGGGCGCTGGAGATGCTCCCTAGGGCCCACTCCCACCCTGTGGAGTGCGTTCTTAATTGAATTAATTAATACTTTCTGCGTTCGCCGCTTCATTCGTTTGTTATTTTGTGTTTTTTCTTTTTTTTTTTTCCTACGTTCAACAGCCACGAACCTGGTCATCTCAAACTCAAGGCTACCTTCTGGTAAAACAGGGCGAGGATGGGATAAGAGGGCTGCCTCCAGCAAGAGCACGTTTGCCAGGGATTGAAACAGGGGAGCAGCAGGGCCCGACAGGAGGAGGGAGGTGGGGAACGACAGCGCCTTCGGAAGGGGTGGGGTCTGCAAAAATCCCAGGACTGGGCCGAGGACGCGCCTCCCCGGGACTGGGGCTGCACACTGCGCTCCAGGGCCCCACAAGAGCGAGGCTGAGAGACGCCCACGGCGGGAATCCAAATCGCGGGTGAGGACTTGAAACAGCGCAAGACGGAAGGAGGGGACAGGAAGGGTTTTGAGCATGAAAATTCCGCCACAGACGTCTGCAAGGCCCATTGCGGAAAGAACGGGGACGGGACCAGCCTCAGGACGACTTTAACCTCAAAAGGAAGCGACTCACGGACTCTCAACCGGCCGTCTCAATTTGCTCTGGGTTGACAAAGAGGGGCTGGAATATCCAGGTCTGTGAGGACTCCACGCCCCCAGTACAGAAGCACCAGAGACCTGGGAAGCGCAGACAAAATAAACAGCAAAATTTACGCACCACGGTGTGACCCTCAGTCCACGCCATCCACTTCCGGGCCTGTGCCAATCAGCGCAGGACAGAAGCCAGGCCTCAGCCGGACACACGAGGCGGGCGGGGCCAGGCCGAACCGGAAAAAGACGTAGAAGAGGGCGGGGTCTGAGCGAGTCCGGGGCGGGGCGCGAAGGACGAGGGGCGGGGCGCCGGTTAGAAGAGGCTTTGGCTGTGAGGGGTGCCCGGGGGCGGCAAGGGGGCGGGGCTTGAACTTTCCTCCATCTGAGTCTCGGCCCTTTTTTTCCAGGTTTGGTGGGGAAACTGGCTAGTGAAGCTGGAGCAGCTCAGCAGTCGGAAATAGCACCTCCCTGACTAGTCAACTTTGGGCAGTAATTGCATCCAGGAAAATTCCTTGCTATTGAAATTAATTTTAGTTGGCCGGACGCAGTGGCTAACTCCTGTAATCCCAGCACTTTGGAAGGCCAAGTTGGGTGGATCACCTGAGGTCAGAAGTTTGAGACCAGGTTTGCTAACATGGTGAAACTCCGTCTCTAGTAAATATACAAAAAAATTAGGCGGGCGTAGTGTTACTCGCCTCTAATACCAGCTACTCGGAAGGCTGAGGCAGGAGAATCTCGTGAACCCAGGAGGAAATTGCAGTTAGCTGAGATCACACCACTGCATCCCAGCCTAGGTGACAGAGCGACTCTGTCTAAAAAAAAAGAAAATTGCAAATAAAAACTAAATACAATGTTTCTCCGTAGATATGTTAGATAGTCTGTTCAACATAACACGTGATATTCATTATCAAGATGAGCTAAAATACAAGTACTGTCTCAGAGTCGACAAAGTCCAATGGCTTTATAAAAAAGTCAGGGCCGGGCACAGTGGCTCAAGCCTGTAATTTCAGCACTTTGTGAGGCTGAGGCTGCTAAATCAACTGAGGTCAGGAGTTGTATACCAGCCTGGCCAACGTGGTGAAACCCCGTGTCCACTAAAATACAAAAATTAGCCGGACATGGCGAGCGCTTGTAATCCCAGCTACTAGGAAGGCAGAGGCAGGAAAATTGAACCGAGGATGCAGTGATCCGAGAGTGCACCATTGTGCCCCATCCTGGGCGACAAGAGCCAAACTTCATCTAAAAAAAAAAAAAAGAAAAGAAAAGAAAAAAAAAAAGTCTGGGCGTGGTGGCTCACGCCTGTAATCCCAACACTTTGGGAGGTCGAGGCAGGTGGATCACGAGGTCAAAAGATCGAGACCACCCTGACTAACACGATGAAACCCCATCATTAGTATAAATACAGAAAATTAGCCGGGCATGGTGGTGTGCGCCTGTAGTCCCAGCTACTTGTGAGGCTGACGCAGGACAATCGCTTGAACACGGGAGGTAAAGGTTGCAGTGAGCTGAGAATGTGCCACTGCGTTCTACCTGGGTGAAAGAATTAGAGTCTGTCAAAAAAAGAAAGAAAAGAAAAAAGTCAGAATCTAAAAAGTGTCATGATATAATTGTAGAAGGGTGTTATGATTAAAAAAAAAAAAAACTGTTATGATTGCCAGGAGCAGTGGCACACGAGGTCAGGATTTCTAAACTTGCCTGGTCAAGGTGGTGAAACCCCATCTCTACTAAAAATACAAAAAATTAGCCAGGCATGGTGGCGGGTGCCTGTAATCCCAGCTACTTGGGAGGCTGAGGAAGAGAATTCCTTGCACCCAGGAGGTGGAGGTTACAGTGAGCTGAGATCATGCCACTGAGCTCTAGCCTGGGTGACAGAACGAGACTATGTCTCCAAAAAAAAAAAAAAAAAACTGTCATAGCAGTAGCAATGACTGACAGTTTTGAACTCTTCCCATGTGCTAAACTCTGTTCTTCGTGCTTCCCATGTCCTCGGCCGTAAACTTACACACTGTCCCATGAGGAAAGATCTGGACTTGGAGAGGACTGCCTCATACACACTCTGGGAAAGCGGCCACAAATCAAAGAGCTAAAGCTGTCAACAAAACCCCTGAATCCAGATGCCTGGGATTCAGCTTTGAATGTCACCCCCTAAGTAACACTCACAGCTTCACACCTACACTGACAGTGGTTTACCTAGTGGAGAGAAGTGAGAGAAGTCCAAGGCTGGGAACATGGAGCGCCGTACAAGGTCACTGAATAGTCACACAGGCGTGCATGCAACCCTTTATCACCCTTCTTGCTTTTGTTTCTTGGCAGAGTCTCAGTCTGTCACCCAGGGTGGAGTGCAGTGGTGTGATCTCAGCTCACTGCAACCTGTGCCTCCCGGGTTCAAATGGTTCTCTTGCTTCAGCTTCCCAGTAGTTGAAATTATAGGTGCCCGTCACCACAATGAGATAATTTCTGTATTTTTAGTAGACATGAGGTTTCACCATGTGGGCCAGGCTGCTCTCAAGTAATCTGTCCACTGTAGACTCCCAAAGCGCTGGGATTAAAGGTGTGAGCCACTGCACCTGGCCCAAGCCTTCTTGTCTTTAAGTAATTATGATAGCTGAGGATAATGGGAAATACCCAACATCATTTCAATCACTATAAAAAATAAAACTTATTTCAAATGATGCATCTTCTACATAATCCACAGGCTTATCCATCCATGCGCTCATGCACACGTCACATCACATCACACACACTTGAATTAACTGCACTGACTGAGGAGATTATAAGTGAAAACCTAGAGGGGCACATCCACAGCTACTCAGGAGGCTGAGGTAGAAGAATTGCTTCAATCCAGGAGGGGGAGGATGCAGTGAGCCGAGATCACACCAGGGCACTTCAGCTTGGGCAACTGAGAGATACTCCATCTCAAAAATAAATAATAAATAAAACTTAAGGTTAGGCCCAGTGGCTCATGCCTGTAATCCCAGCACTTTAGGAGGCCAAGGTGGGCAGATCAACTGACGTCAGAAATTCAAGACCAGCTTGGCCAACATGGCAAATCCGCATCTCTACTAAAGATACAAAAATTAGCCAAAAGTGGTGGCACTCACCCATAGTCCCAGCTACTCAAGAGGCTGAGACAGGAGAATCAGTTGAACCTGGAAGGCAGAGGTTGTGGTGAGCTGAGATTGTGCCACTGCACTCCAACCTGGCCAACAAAAGTGAATATCCATCTCAAAATTTACATATATATATATAATATATATATCCAAACACACATACAGACAAGATATATATATATAATTAAGTATACAGTTTATTTAAACACAAAGCTTGAAGATAGCCACCTGGAAACATCAACTCCAAATGAATGGGATCAGCGTTCCATGGTAGAGACACTAAGGTTTCACACTCATAGAAAAAGACAGAGAAGGCCGGGCACAGTGGCTCAAGTCTATAATCCCAGCACTTTGGGAGGCCGAGATGGGTGGATCATGAGGTCAAGAGATCGAGACCATCCTGGTCAACATGGTGAAACCCCGTCTCTACTAAAAATATAAAAAATTAGCTGGGCATCGTGGTGCACACCTATAGTCCCAGCTACTTGGGAGGTTGAGGTAGGAGAATTGCTTGAACCCAGGAGATGGAGGTTGCGGTGAGCCGAGATCACGCCATTGCACTCCAGCCTGGGTAACAAGAGCGAAACTCCGTCTCAAAAAAAAAAAAAAAGCGCAGAAAGCATTTTTTAAAACAGTGGGGCAGCTACGTAACTCTATCCAATGCACCGTAGAGCGTGAAGCCCTACACAAGTTATGCTCTTAATTCAGCAGGAATGCCCTTGGTTTCCTAACTACGGAATCTTAGATTTAAAGTTCTGTGAGCAAGTAGGTGCCTGCCTAAAAAGAGGATATGAGCAAGGTCCGTTTACTACTGTTACTGTTTTGACCACCTGGGCGCTGGTACGCTCTACATTGTATTCTCTTTATCTGACAGATTGCGGCGAGTCAACAGGCTCGTCTTCTCCACCTGAAGGGAATTCAGGAGATTTAAAGGAAAAAACGAAAACAAAACAGAACAACAGGGAGAAACTTCTCTTTCCACTTCATTCCCTTGTATGAGGAATAACGGAGACATTTTTTTCAATGAGGTTAATGATGGACCCAAAACTTTTTGTCTCCCTATAGAAAAGCCATTGCCCTCTTTTTTTCCACCCTTAAAGGGACCTGCATTTTTTGGCACCATTCAGCCAACAGCACCTTCCATCTCCCTTAAGAGAATTGAAGGCTGCCCAAGAAACAGTTTTTAATAAGACCCCTGGTCAGCAAACATGTATATAATCCAGTGGCCGTGTCCCCTCCACACGCTTCGCTGCTGGAGTGGAGCCTCCAGGAGGGAAGGAAGGTGGCTGAGGATGACTGTCTTCCTAATATGCAAGTTCCCACTTCCTGCATCCGCCTTCCCGGCCTTGTCTTTCTGCTTCCCTGGAGTATAAGGGAAAGTTGCCTGCTGCCTCCTGGGTTTCATCCCAGAAAGCTCTGGCTTTCTTGCTGCCTACAGAGGCCTGGGCCAGGAGAGTTGCCAAGATGCCATGGAGTGCCCATTTGGTCACTGGCAGTCTGGGCAGGTGGCCCCTTTTTGGGTCTGTGGTAACAGAGGAAAGGCCAAAAGGTGCACACCGAGGCCCTGGGTGGCTGCAGGCAGCTCCAGCCCGGTCCTAAGAATCCTCCTCACCATGGTCACCTGCCTGAGGAACTGTGCCCAGAAAGTGGCCCGCTGCTTCTGTGCTGCTGCTTTTCCTACTCCTGCCCTTCCCCGTTACTCCTCGCATGTCTCAGTTAATAAGGAATTCCTTGTCTTTCCTGGTCCCCTAGGAAAAGGACTAAAAAACAGTCCATGTGAACCCCAACCTTATTAGCCTAAGGTGGGCAAGGAAGTGCAAAGCAGCCTAAAGTGCAACGCTCTGGGGAAAAGTCTGTGAATTAGGGGCACTCGCCCCGTAGCCGTAGCTGTAGCCGTATGTTAAATGCTCAGCAGGCTAAGTAAGGTACACAAGCTCTGCCAGCTGCGTCATCTTCAAAAATAAACGCAGCACAAAAAATGTTTGTTCAGCTTTTTCATCAAATGTTTAAAAACGCTGTGGCTTAAACACTTGAAAGCAAACTCTATGCTGCATGTCTGCTCCTCCCCAAGCCTCTCTGCTTGGGGATAATTAAAATAATAAAAAGCCGGGCCGGGCGCGGTGGCTCGCGCCTGTAATCCCAGCACTTTGGGAGGCCAACGCGGGTGGATCACGAGGTCGGGAGATCGAGACCATCCTCGTCAACATGGTGAAACCCCGTCTCTACTAAAAATACAAAAAATTTGGTGGGCATGGTGGCGCGTGCCTGTAATCTCAGCTACTCAGGAGGCTGAGGCAGGAGAATTGCCTGAACCCAGGAGGCGGAGGTTGCGGTGAGCCGAGATCGCGCCATTGCACTCCAGCCTGGGTAACAAGAGCGAAACTCCGTCTTAAAAAAAAAAAAAAAAAAAAATTAGTTGGGCGTTGTGGTGCATGCCTATAATCTTAGCTACTGGAGAGGTTGAGGCAGGAGAATCTCTTCAACGGGGGAGACTGAAGCTGTAGTGCAACGAGATCGCGCCATCGCACCCCAGCCTGAGCAACAAGAGCAAAACTCCGTCTCAAAAAACAAACAAACAAACAAAAGAAACAAAAACTACCACCTCAGAAGACAGAGAAAATGCATTTACAAATTTTCTAAATAAGAGTCCTAAGAAAAGAGACGAAAGGAAAGAAAATCTCTTCCTTTAGTTTCAAAGAAGGAATTACATCTCTCATTTATTGGCTTGTTTGTTTGAGACTGGGTGAAGCTCTGTCACCCAGGTTGCAGTGTGGTGGTGAGATCAGGCCTCACTACAGCCTCCAACTAACTCCCTGGCTTAAGTCATCCTCCCACCTCAGCGCCCCAGCAGCTGTGACTACAGGCGTGCCCCATCACACCTGGCAGATTCCTTGTAATTTTTAGTAGAGACGAGGTCTCACTATGTTGCCCAGGATGATCTAGAACTCTTGGGCTCAAGCGATCTTCCCTCCTTGTCCTCTCAAAGTGCTGGGATTACAGGTGTGAGCCACTGCTCGGGGCCCTGATGTGAGTTCCATTAAATGTGAAATTGTCCTTCACCTTTTGTGTGCAATGGGCAGTTTTGCATGTCACCTTTTAGTTTCCATTATCCACTCAAACAACCCATGACCTTGATTAGATTAATAAGCCATTCTAATTGTAAGTCCCAGCTGCAACCAGCGCCCTACTGCACTCCTTTACCGAGTCTTCTGCCCTCTCTTCGGCCTGCCCCAGATGAAGGGGAGCTCACTCTGCTTGCAGGACGCGGGACTCTACCTGCTCACCAAAGGCACTTTGCATTAAAAACATTTTCAACTTAAAATGAAAAACGATTCAGCGTTCAGTAGAGGTGGCCTACTACAATATGTCGTTTTACATTCGATTGTTTGAAATGTTAACTTAAATCAGACAAGAAGCATCCCTGTGATATTAGGGGTAGTATCATGGAAATCAGAAACAATCCACCAATCAGAACCCGGAGGGACCGGGCGCGGTGGCTCAAGCCTGTAATCCTAGCACTTTGGGAGGCCGAGGTGGGTGGATCACCTGAGGTCAGGAGTTCAAGACCAGCCTGGCCATCATGGTGAAACCCCATTTTTAAAAAATAAAAAAGAACCCGGAGGATGCAGTCCTGGCGGGTGAGAGGATGACAGCAGGCGATATCCGGGACCCCGCTGAGGAACGAGTTTGGACCTGCCCCCTCCAGGCTCCGCCCTCAATATATTAACTCACCCCTTCCCTTCTCCGCCCCAGGAGGACGATACACCTTAGGCCACACCACTTCCGATGTCCGACCTGGTTTCCCAGACAACCTTCTTCCTCTTGCCACGCCCCACTCACATTCCAGGCCACGCCCCTACCTCTGGCCGGGTCCCCTCCCCAACAGCGGCCTTCATCCTCTCGCCCCGCCCCAACACCTGCGTAAGTCCCGCCCCCTCAGCGACAGTTTCCCTTTTGGCTGAATCTCCGCCCGCCGCCCAGAACCCGCCCAGACACGGTCCAGGGCCCCCAAGGCTATTCTGCAGGCAGCGCCTGGGGCTGACACAGGTAAGCCCAGATTTTTGTCTTTGTGCATCAAACCTGCCTTCCACAGCACACCAGTCCTGATTCCAGCCACAGCAAAAATCTGAGTGCTTCGTAATGTTGAAATCTCCACGCAAGTTTGTGCAGTTGCCAGGGAGTCTCACCTTTGTCACGGGAAACTCGCAGGCCCGGTGGCTCTGCGCTTCTGTATGGTTTTAGACCGTGTCCTCCACCTTTCAAGACCCCATTGCCCTTTTCAATAATCCCAGTTGGTGGCTGCTGAGCGCCTCACCCTTCATCTACCCGTGTTTCCCAGCTGCCAGCCCCTTGGTTCTCATGAGCGGCGACTCCACTGTATCGATCTCTGCTTGGTGTGGTGGATGAGGACTACAAAATTCCTACTTTTTTTTTTTTTTTTTTGATGGGGTTTCACCATGTTGGTCAGGCTGGTCTTGAACTCCCGACCTCAGGTGATCCGCCCGCCTTGGCCTCCAAAGTGCTTGGATTACAGGTGTGAGCTACCACGCCCGGCCCACAAAATTCTTACTTTTATGAGAATTAAACTGTTTTTGTATAATGTTTGGTCGTTTTGTTGCCTGAAATGGAGTCACAATCGGCACCCCCTGTTAGAGTTCTTGGATCATGTGCAGTAACCAATTCCAGGCGAATGTCTGAGTGCAGTGGAGAGGGAGAGTTTATTGAAAGCTACGTTACACCGTAACGTGTCCTCAGAAAGCAGAGGGAACGCCTCCTCTTCAAGTTTCTTTTACATAGGGGTATATGAAAAAGCTAAGGTATATCTACCTGCCAGTAGCTGACAATGTGACAAAACTTAGTACTTGGTTGCTTTAAAGCTATTATTGGCCTGGTGTGGAGGCTCACGCCTCTAATCCCAGCAGTTTGGAAGGCAGAGTAAGGCGTATTACCTGAGGTCAGGAGTTTCAGACCAGCCTGCTATCTATAAAGCATACATTCTCATGGGATGTTGGGTTATCTCGACACTGTGTTTCTGTAGGAGTTTGTCCTTGCAGGTATTATTAAGCTGCTTTCTTTTTTTTTGGAGATGGAGTTTTGCTCTTGTTACCCAGGCTGGAGTGCAATGGCGCGATCTCGGCTCACCGCAACCTCCGCCTCCTGGGTTCAGGCAATTCTCCTGCCTCAGCCTCTTGAGTAGCTGGGATTACAGGACGTACCACCATGCCCAGCTAATTTTTTGTATTTTTAGTAGAGACGGTGTTTCACCATGTTGACCAGGATGGTCTGGATCTCTTGACCTTGTGATCCACCTGCCTCGGCCTCCCAAAGTGCTGGGATTACAGGTGTGAGCCACCACGCCTGGCCTGAGCTGCTTTCTTTAATCGTAAACATCTTATGGCCGTGACTCATGGGTGAGCAGTAAGGAATCTGTCTTGCTAGTTTTCATGGATTTCAACTTTGCCATCCTAGCTCTCCTGGGTTCCAGTTTATCCACTCATGCACCACAGAGTCCTAAACACCATTATGGAAGATACTACTCTCCTGTAATGTATCTGACAGACTCAGCTTCTGCCCTGAGAACACAGCAGTAGCAATACTAAGTTAAATATTAGGAAGTTTTTTGCATGTATACAATTAATCCTTAGATATTTGCAGTTTTAAATTGGCTACAATTACATACAATGAGGTTTTTAAAAATCAAATATTAGAAATATATCTTTCACAAAGAGAATCTAATCACACATAGTTGAGCATTTCCTTATGTTGAATTCATATAAAGGAGTTCAGATTTTGGAGCTGACTTAGTGCTTTGCATTACACCCAGTCTTCTTCTTATTGTATCTTGATTTCTTCTGGTTCATAGGCTTGTGAACCAAAAGTATGTAATAGGTCTCAATGAGCTTAGAAATCTATTTAGTGAAGGTTAAAAATGCACCCATGACAGAGCCTCAGGAGGTCCTGACAACGTGTGCCCAAGGTGTTCAGGCTGCAGTTTGGTTTTATACATTTTAGGAACACATGAGACATTAATCAATACATGTAAGAGATACACTGTTTAGATCTGGAAAGGCGGAACACTGGAGTTGGGGGGGCTTCCAGATCACAAGTAGAAAACAAGCAATCACATTCTTTGAGTCTTTGATCAGCCTTTCACTGAATACACAATTTATATTGACAGTGGGTAGAGGAATACTCACGTATGCGTTAGAGTGACTCAGTGAATCTGCATTTTACATGAACAGTAGGGCAGGGGGCGCAATCAGATAGGCATTTGTCTCAGGTGTGCAGAGGAATGAATTCTGTCCCACACCTGTGAAGATAAGCCATCAGTTTACATTTCCAGGGTGAAATCCAACAGAAGTATTTTAGGGTGGAGATCTTGAGCCCCTGAGTTTGTGAGGGGAGAATGTGGCTTTTTTTTTTTTTTTTTTTACTTTCCTTTTTTTTTGAGATGGAGTTTCGCTGTTGATGCCCAGGCTGGATTGCAATGATTGATCTAGGCTCAGCACAACCTCTGTCTCCTGGGTTCAAGCGATTCTCCTGTCTCAGCCCCTAGATTAGCTGGGATTACCAGCATGTACCATTGCGACCAGCTAATTTTGTATTCTTAGTAGAGACTAGGTTTCTCCACGTTGATCAGGCTGGTCTCAAATTTCTGACCTCAGGTGATTCGCCCGCCTTGGCCTCCCAAAGTGGTGGGATTACAGGCGTGAGCCACCACACCCGGGTTGTATGTAGCTTTTTAGTTAGGAATAAAATGGGAGGCAGGTTTGTCTGATGTGATTCCCAGTTTGACTTTTCTCTTTGGCTTAGTAATTTTGATTTTCCTTTTACAACCTAGGGACACACAATGCTTTGTCACAGTGATTTTTTTAAATATAGGTTTCTCATTAATGTAGGTCAAGTCCTACAGGGTCAAGGGGTTTCCCCTATTACTGTGTTGAGGCGCTGAATCCAAGAAAGAAAGAGACAAGACACAGAAGGACAAAGAAAGTGCAGCTGGGCTCGGGGGGACCAAGCCACTTACAAGCGGAGACAGGCAAGGCCCCAAACGTCCAAAAGCATCTGTATTTATTGGGTATAGGTTGGGGGCAGGGTAGTGAGTGAGGTCATCTTAAGGATAGTGATAGGGTCAAGACATTCACGTGAGTGATAAGCAAGGGGCTTGCCCCCATTAGGTCACTGAGGCAAGAAGGTGGGCAGTGCACAAGGGGTCCACCCCCATTAGGTCACTGAGGAGGTGGGCAGTGTGCAGTAAGGAGGCTGCAGTGTGCAACATGTCTTATCTATGGGCAGGCTACCTCTGTCTATAGGAGGATGCTTTGAGTCAGTGTAGCAGTAACAGAGCCGACAGGGTCTACCGCCACCTGCTGGCAGCTTCCAATGATTTCTAGAGGAGAATGCTTTGAGTCAGCACAGTAGCTAGAGAGCTGGCAAGTTATACAGCCACCAAGGCGCACTTATACCAGAGGGGTTTTAAGTCCTTGGAGGCTCATGGGATTGCCAACAAGAAGGCAGCCTTTCCCAGGAACTGGATGCAAGAAATTGCAACTCCCTTACAGGAGGAGTGACTCTTGTTCCAAGTCTGCCATGCATGGATATCTTTATGATACTGAACACTACCACTTGGGCCATCGATTCTTGTCCAACTGTTTTTCCCTTAATTCATGCTCTGCACTGTGTCTACTCTAGACATTCCTCCAAGTATAAGCAAGATATGCTTATATATATATATATATAGCTGTTTTTCCCTTAATTCATGCTCTGCACCGTGTCTGCTCTAGACATTCCTCCGAGTATAATATATATATATATGTATATATATATAACTGAGTAATAAGATATTCTTCAGCCACTCACTGTTCTGACTATAAACTAATATATGAGTATACATACAGGATTATACAAAAGGAAATGGCTGAGTAGTAACACTATAAACTAAGATAGTCTTCAGGCACTAATTGTGCCACGGGTCTACTTAGCTGTCTGTGCTTGGTGCCCAGAAGGGGTGTTACCCACACTTAACAGTAACGTCCAAGGTTCTGTCATAAACCAGGACAGGAAAGACTAGAAGATTCCTAGGCGACTCCTGGTCTCAACAATCCTCCCACCCCAGCCTCCCAAAGTGCGAGGACCACACGTGTGATACACTCAACCCAGTGGAGTTTCCATCTCAAAAAAAAACAAAACAAAACAGACATTAAGGTGCTCTACGGAATTACATCATTTGACTTCTGTTTTTGAAATGGAAAGTCTTCCGGGTGCAGTGGTTCACGCTTGTAATGCCAGTACTCTGGGAGGGCAAGGCGAGTGGATCACCTGAAATCAGGAGTTTGAGATCAGCCTGGCCAACATGGTGAAACCTTGCCTTAATAAACAAAATAAAATAATAAAAACATCATACATATTAGTGAACCCAGCCAATCAACGCATTTATAACAGATTCAGACAAAAAATATATTCTGAATAAAAATGTCCAACTCTCCAGATAGTGACATTTTCAGCTTGATATGGTAATGTGTTTGTGACCCTCAGGTAACAAATATGTGTAGCATCCCATGTGCAATTCCTTATAGACTCAGAGTGGTTCTTCTTCAATGTCTTCTTTTGGACTTGTACCTGATTTTATTACCAGTTTTTATCTGAATCCACTGGAAAATGGGACGATTTTGCTTTTGTTTCTTGGCGAGGAATCGCTTAATTGTTAAAGTCTCGTAAGAAGACATGGTGAGAAGTGAAGTCAAAGACACACCATGATGGTGGAGGAAAAAAGAGAAGAGGCTTCCCTTTTTTTTTTTTTTTTTTTTTCCCCTGAAGGCGTTTTGCTCTGGTTGCCCAGAATAAAGTGCAATGGTGTCATTTCGGCTAACTGCAATGTCCTCCTCAGGATTTAAGTGATTCTCCTGCTTCAGCTTCCTGACTAGCTGGGATTCCAGGCACCCACTACCATGCCCAGCTGATTTTTATATTTTTAGTAGAGAATAGGTTTCTCCATGTTAACCAGGCTGGTCTCAAACTCCTATTGTTTCTGCTGTTAGCTGTCAGTCCTCTTCATTGCGGCAGGAACAAGAGTTTTTTTTTTTTGTAATACTGATGTGGATGATCTGGCTGCTGCTGTGTGCATCACTGTAGGGTCCAGCCCTACAGGGTTCTGTGAGCCCCTCTGGGCTGGTGCGGAGATGAGAAATTGTAGAAGTAAAAGAAATAAGACACAGAGATAGAGAAAAGAGAGTTTGGGCCCAGGGGTTTACTGCTACCGAAATCGCAGAGACCAGCAGTGGCCCCGAATGCCGGGAGCTCTCACTTTTATTGCGTTGCCAATCTGGGGGCAGGGTAGGTAGGGCATGGCAGTGATAGGGTCAAGTACATTACACATCATTTATGTAGGGGCTTAGGAATTTCTGGCACCGGAAGTGCGGTACGGAGCATAATGCAGCAGCACTTTTTTCATGCTTATCAAGAAAGAACTACATTAAGATTGATATTACTATGACGGATTACCTTTTCTAAGAAAAAAGGAACCGGGTGCAGAAGCAGAACATAAGAGTAGACATGGAATGTGACCAATGAAGCACTGCATCACATAGATAAAGTTAAGCCTCAGGATGTCTGCGGGTCTCCCTGACAGCCATCAGGCCTTACCGCAAGAGCTTGGAGAAGCAGAGTTTTCTCCTAACTCCTCCAGGGAAGGAGACATCTCAGCTATTCTGCACGTCTCCTTCCCTAGCTGGCTAAACAGCAGGCGCTTTCCCAGTGCTGGGGCTGCCGCACAGCCGAGGCGCCCTCCAGCAGCCCTTCTGCAGGTGTGACAAAGGGCTTAGAGCATCTTGCCTTAGTGTCATTCATTTCACAATGTCACTCCAGGTTCACACTTCCGACCTGAGAGGCATTAGTAAAAGAATTATCACCTATGAATAACTAATAACTACCACGGTTATATTTCTGGTTAGTTTCTTCATTATTTACATGGAAATAGGCTGAGGCCTTTTGCTCCTGCCTCAGCACTTGTGGGATCTCCCCCCTACACGTCACTTCATTGTCTTCTCCCAACTCAAAATGAATTATCCTTTTACACACGGCTGATTTCTTTTGGCCATTGTCCTCATAAACTTTTCATACAGCATCAATGATTTCATTATTTCTCTACCCAAATATTTCATTATTTCTCTATTGGGTAGAGAATACTGTAAGTATTATTTTGAGAAAGAATCTTGCTCTGTCATCCACACTGAAGGGCAGTGACATGATCACAGCTCACTGCAGCCTCGACCTCCCAGACTCAAGCCATCCTCCCACCACAGACTCCACAGTAGCTGTGTCTGCAGCATGTGCCACCATGGCCACCTAATGTTTGTATTTTTGGTAGAGAAGGGGATTTCATCATGTTGCTCAGACTGGTCTTGAATACCTGGGCTCACATGACCTACCTGTCTCAGCCTCTGAAAGTGCTGGGATCACAGGCCTCAGCCACTGCATCTGCTCTCATCATAAATTTGATGTTTCTTCTTGTTTCAAGTTTATCAGAAATTGTACTGCTTTGACGGAGTCTCTTCTCAAACTCATGTCTTATCCTTCTGAGTGGCTCAAAGTAGAGCCTGTTCAGACATGTTATAACAAGTTTGCACCAGTTTATTTAGGTGCTAAAGTGTGAAAGTCATGCACAATTTTCTCATAATACGTATTTTAAAATAAACTTCTTGAAGACCACTTGTAATAAAAACCTGTATTTGAGAGGATATAAAAAGGATCGTAGATATTAAATGCCACTTATTTCTGAGATCCAAGGATGGTTCAACATATTCAAGCCAATCAATGTCACATACCACTTGAACAGAATGAAAGATGAAAAAGACATCATCTGAATAGGTGGGAAATAAGCATTTCACAAAATTCAACATTCAGTCATCACAGAAATCCTAAACAAGCCATGGTGCAGTGGCGCGTGCCTGTAGTCCCAGCTACTTGGGAAGCTGAGGCTGAAGGGTCGCTTGAGTCCAGGAGTTCTGGGCTGTAGTGTGTCTGATCGGGTGTCCACACTAAGTTCGGCATCAATATGGTGACTTCCCGGGAGCGGGGGACTACCAGGTTGTCTAAGAAGGGGTGAACCAGCCCATATCACAAATGGAGCAGGTCAAAACTCCCATGCTGATCAGTAGTGGGATCGCGCCTGTGAATAGCCACTGCACTCCAGCCTGGGCAACATAGCGAGACCCTGTCTATTTAAAAAAAAAAAAGAAAAGAAAACCTAAACAAAATAGAGAAGGAAATTTACCTCAATAATATAAAGACCATCCATGAAATGACCACAGCAGAAATAACATATCAAAACAAACAGAATGCTTTTCCTGTAGAATCTCATGATGAAAGAATGCTCTCACCCCTTCTATGCAATAAATGCTGTTGTCCTAGCCAGAGCAATTACAAAGCAAAAGAAATAAAACTGATCCAAATCAGAAACAAGTACAACTATTTTTGTTTGGAGATGACATGATCTTCTGTGTAGAAAATCACAGAGTCAACCAAATTCTACTGGAAATAAGAAACACATTCAGTGTATTTGCAGAATATGGTATCAGCACCAAAAATCAGTTCAATTTCCATACATCTACAATAAACAATTTTAAGAGAAAATTAAGAAAATATTTCCACTTGCTAGAGAATGTAAAGTAAGAAATACTTAGGAATAAAGGTTAAAAGGTGAGAAGTTTCTACCTTGACATCTACAAACATTGATCAAAATGATTAAAGACATATAAATACAGATACAACTCATATTGATGGACTGGAAAAATGTTGTGAAATGATTATATTAACCAATGTGATTTAGATTCAACACAATACCCATAAAACCCCCTATCAGTTTTGTTAAAGAAACAAAAAACAGGCTGGGAAAAGGGGCTCACATCTGTTGGACAGGCTGGTCCAAAACTCCTGACCTTAAGCGACCTACCCATCTTGGCCTCCCACAGTGCTGGGATTACAGGCGTGAGCCACCCTGCCTGGCTCTACCTTCTTAATATAAACACTTTAATGTCAATTAATGCTTGAACTCAATGTTAAGTCAACTCAAACTCAAGTCGATGCTGAACTGACTCTAATGTCAATTAATTCTTGATGGCTGCTTATTCAATGCATTTTGAACAATTATCTCCAGAATGAATTTTCTCATGTTCTGCAAGGAGTGACCTCGGACTAGACCATGCCACACTTAGGACATTTGTAAGATTTCTGTCCAGTATGGATTCTCTGACGTCTAATGATGTGTGAATGTGAAGTAAAGCTTTGCCACCATGATCACACTGGTGAGGTTTCTCTCCTGTATAAATTCTCCTATGTTTTGCATAAGGTCAAGTATGACTGAAGACCTTGCCACAATCATGGCATTTGTAAGTTTTCCCTCCAGCATGAGTTGGCTGATAAACTGAAAGGTATGAACGATGTTCAAAAATTCTGCCACATTTATCACACTTGTAAGATATCTTTCCACTATGAATTCTCCAATAATTTGCAATGGTTGTAACGTTACTCAAGACTTTGTAACAATCTTTACATTACTAAAGTTTCCCTATACCATGGATTGCTTGATGATGAATAAGTGTTGATTGATTGTCCACTAAAGGCTTGGCCACACTCATTACCCGTGTAAGTTTTCTCTCCAGTGTGAATTCTAGTATATTATGCCAGGTGTGAATCATGCCCAAAAGCCTTGTCATAAATCTCAGTTGTTTATGGTTTCTGCTTAGTATGAATTATACTGTGTCTTTCAAGGTGTGACTTGGGACTGAAAACGTCACATTCTTCACATTTGTAAGGTTTCTCTCCAGTATGAAGTCTATAATGATGAGCAAGATTTGATTTTTGATTAAAAACCTTGCCACATTCATTACACTTGTAAGGTTTCTCTCCAGTATGAATTGCCTTATAAATTAAGAGATCAATTTTGATCGAAGGACTTGCCCCACTAATTACACTTGTGGGGTTTCTCTCCAGTGTGAATTCTAGTATGTTTTGCCAGGTATAAATTACACGTGAAAGCCTTGTCACAAATGTTTTTGTAAGCTTTCTCTTCACTATGACTTTTCTTATGCGTTTCAAGATGTGATTTGCGAGTGAAAACTTTGTCACATTTTTCACATTTGTAAGGTTTCTCTCCAGTATGAAGTCTATGATGACATGCATGGGTTGCTTGTTGGTTAAAAACCTTGCCACATTCATTACACTTGTAAGGTTTCTCTCCAGTGTGAAGTCTACAATGGCGTACTAGATTTGGCATCTGACTGAAGGTCTTGCCACACTCATTACACTTATAAGGTTTCTCTCCAGTGTGAATTATGCTGTGTTTTGCTAGGTGTGAATCGCTTCTGAAAGGCTTGTCACAGACCTTACATTTGTAAGGTTTCTCTCCAGTATGAAGTCTACGATGGCATGTAAGGGCTGACTTTTGAATGAAGCTCTTGCCACACTCATGACACTTGTAAGGTTTCTCTCCAGTATGAAGTCTACAATGATACGTAAGGGATGACATGTGATGGAATTTCTTGCCACACTCATGACACTTATAAGGTTTCTCACCAGTATGAAGTCTATGATGGCATGTAAGGGATGACATGTGACTGAAGGTTTTGCCACACTCATGACACTTGTAAGGTTTCTCTCCCGTATGAAGTCTATGATGGCATGTAAGGGATGACACCTGTCTGAAGGCCTTGCCACACTCATTACACTTGTAAGGTTTCTCTGCAGTATGAAGTCTATGATGACATACAAGGCGTGCTTTTTTATCAAAACCCTTGCCACATTCATTACACTTGTACGGTTTCTCTCCAGTATGAATTGCCTTATGAATTACAAGGGCTGAATTTCGACTGAAGGTCTTGCCACAATCATTACACTTGTAAGGTTTCTCTCCAGTGTGAATTCTAGTGTGTCGTTTAAGGTTTGACTCTTGTCTGAAAGCCTTGTCACAAACCTTACATTTGTAAGGTTTCTCTCCAGTATGAAGTCTACGATGGCATGTAAGGGACGACTTATAATTGAAGGTCCTGCCACACTCATTGCACTTGTAAGGATTGTCTGCAGTGTGAATTCTAGTATGTATTGCCAGGTGTGAATTACGCCGGAAAGCCTTGTCACAAACCTTACACTTGTAAGGTTTCTCTCCGGTATGAAGTCTACGATGCTCTGTGAGGTGTGACTTTTGAATGAAGGTCTTGTCACAGTCATTACACTTGTAAGGTTTCTCTCCAGTATGAAGTCTACAATGGTGTTGAAGGAATGACATCTGATGGAATTTCTTGCCACAGTCATTACACTTGTGAGGTTTGTCTCTAGTATGAAGTTTACGATGGCATGTAAGGGATGACACCTGACTGAAGGTCTTACCACACTCATTACACTTGTAAGGTTTCTCTCCAGTATGAAGTCTATGATGGCGTTTAAGGCATGACTTGTCACTAAAGGACTTGCCACACTCATTACACTTGTAAGGTTTCTCTCCAGTGTGACATCTACGATGGCGTACAAGATATCGCTTCTCATTTAAGACCTTGCCACACACATCACATTCATATTGTTTCTTTCCTAAATGGTTTATCTGATGTTTCTTTAAGAATGAGCTACAATTGAGGTTGCTGTTGGCTGAAAAAAGAAAAAAAAGAAAAAAGAAATGAAAAGAATGAGCTAAAATCAAAGGCTTTCCCACTTTCATGACATTGGAAAGATTTTTCTCTCATGTGTACTTCCTGTTTCTGTGTAAATAATGAAGAATGGAGGAAATTACTATCATGGTTATTAGAAATATGGGTTTTGGCTATAAAAAAATTATTTGGGATGTTGAAACTAAGGAGGCATCATTGATAGACTTCTCAACCTGATTACCAATATTCCCTTCAGTCTGAAGTATGTGAAGTTTAGGAAGATGCGAATGAAAGATTACTCCAAGTTCATCTTTAATAGGCTTGTTTCCAGCATGCCTTTGATCTTATTGGTCTGTACTACCAGTCAGCTTTTTAAATTTTGTCCTGGGTGCTTCATGGTTATTTCTTTCATCTTCTTGCCACTGAAACTCAAAGTCATGACTATGTTTCTCAATTTCCTGGAAGCAAAACTCTCCAATGTGATGACTTTCATCTCTTTCCAATGTCCCTGTGTGGAACACTTCTGTATTGCCTTGCCCTGTTGATGAAAACTTCTTCATTATGCATTTGGAAGAGATATCTACAAAATATAAACTCCTTGGCTCCTGGCCAAGACTAGTGCTTTTATAAAAAGAGACAGTAAAGAACTTGTTGACTATTCCTCTTTCCACCGAGACAAAACACAGCAGGAAGATGCTTGGGCTAAATCATAAAGAAGGCTCTCACCAGAAACCAATTTGGCTGCACCTTGCTTTTACATTTCCCATTTTCTAAATTCAAAAGAAATAATCTCTGTGTCTTAAGCTTCCCAGTTTAAGCTATTTTTTTTTCAGATGGAGTCATGCTCTATCACCCAAACTGGAGTGTAATGGCATGGATAAAGAGATTCTCCCGTGCCCAAGTAGCTGGGACTACAGCCTGGCTAAATGTATGTATGTGTGTGTGCTTGTATGTGTGTGTATGGGTGTGTGTGTCCGAATCTCACTCTGTTGTCCAGGCTGCACTGCAGTGGCACAATCGTGGCTCACTGCAATCTTCACCTCCTGGGATCCAGTAATTCTTTGGCCTCAGCCTCCCAAGTAGCTGGGATTACAAGTGCATGCCACCACACCCAGTTTATTTTTGTACTTTTAGTAGAGATAGGCCGTCACCATCTTGGCAAGGCTGGTCTCAAACTCCTGACCTTGGGTTATCTGCCTGTCTTGGCCTACCAAAGTGCTGGGATTACAGGTGTGAGCCACCACGCCTAGTCATTTTTCTGTATTTAGTAGATTCAAGGTTTCAGCATATTGGCCCCACTGGACTCAAACTCCTGACCTGAAGCGATCCAACCACCTTGGCCTCTCAAAGTCCTGGGAATAAAGATGTGAGCCACCAAAGTCAGGCAGTCTAACCTATTTCTGACATGACAGTGAAATGACTGAGACAGAAAAACGGGCTCTCATCATCAACATCACCCAAGGCTGACAAATCGTATTAAACAAAGTTTAGAGTCTGTAGCAGAAAACTTTCAATATGTGAAGACATCTAATTAACTTGTTTTAAAAACATGGAGGCAGCAAGGTATGGTGGCTCACACCTGTAATGCCAACACTTTGAAAGGCTGAGGTGCGCAGATCTCCTGAGGTCGGGAGTTCAAAACTAGCCTGATCAGCATAGAGAATCCACATCTCTACTAAAAATACAGAATCACTCAGGTGTGGTGGTGCATGCCTGTAATCCCAGCTACTTGGGAGCCTCAGGCATTAGAACTGATTGAACCCAGGAGGCAGAGATTGCAGTCAGTCAAGATTTTACCACTGCACTGCAGCCTGGGCAATAATAGGAAAACTCCATCTCAAAATAAAATAAAAATAAAAATAAATAAAAAAATAAAAGCTGGAGGCAAATTATTACTTCTCAAGTAAAGACAGCAGGTTTACAGTATTCATGTACTTGACCCAGTTTATACGTTTGGTAAGTGAGGGACAAAACTTGATCCTGGGCCTGAAGGATCCCATGAGATGTTCGTAAGCACAACAGTCACCCAGGTAGTAAAGAAAACAGTCACATAAAATACAGGAAGACAGAAAGAAATACATGAAGGGGGATACAAGGGCTGAGCTGTGCCATGGACAGTGATGCTGAGCCATTGCTCATGGAGAATATGCTGGCCAAATTTTGAGCTTGGAGGAAAGTGGAACTAATTTAGCAAATGGTCAAATATTAAACCAAGGTTAAATATGCAAATTACAATATGGGCAGGGGACAAGAATGAAAGAGCCAAAACAGCAGCAGTTTGGTGACATGAGGTCAAAGCAGTTTTACATCTCTTAAATCAAATGGCCTCTGATTTCTAGTTTCAGGCATATACTCAACAAAATTCCCTGTGTAGATTCCAGAATTGTGTACACACAAGAAAAAAATTAGTAAAACTGTGAAAGAGTACAGCAGTGTAGGAGACCATTTGGGTGAAAAATGATCTCCTGGCTGAGCTGGTACAGATGTGTAACAACAGTGCCAGGCCAGGCACAGTGGCTCATGCCTGTAATCCAGCACTTTGGGAGGTCAAGGCGATGGATCATGAGGTCAGGAGATCGAGACCAGCCTGGCCAGCATGGTGAATCCTCATTTCTTTTTAATCCTGATTTCATTTTTATATTTAAAACACACAAAATATTAGCCAGGCGTGGTGGTGTGCGCCTGTAATCCCAGCTATTTAGGAGGCTGAGGCAGAAGAATTGCTGGAACCTGGGAAGCTCAGATTGCAGTAAGCCAAGATCATGCCACTGCACTCTTGCCTGGGTGACGTAGCGAGACTCCATCACCAAAAAAAAAAGAAGAAGCAGAGCCAGATGGACATTGCTGCCCACACATGTGATGGGTCACACTGGTGAGGAAAAACGATCATGCACTGTTGAGACATAGTAAGTATGCCCTGCCCCTGTGGCTTCCTTGTGGAGAATACCTTTTAGTTTGTAATCAGCGGTAGGTGAGTCACCACACCTAGTCAATTTTTTGTACTTAGTACATTCGAGGTTTCTCCATGTTGGCCTGTTGGGACTCAAACACCTGACCTGAAGCGATCCACCCATTTTGTCCTCCCAATGTGCCAGGATTAGAGGTGGGAGCCACCGTGGACGGCCAGTCTGAGCTATTTCTGAGAGGACAGTGAAAAAAACTGAGACAGAAAAAGGAGCATCTCATCATCATCACCGAGGGTGACAAATCTTATTACACAAACAAAGTTTAGAGTCTGTTCTATAAAACTTGCAATAGTTCTTTCTCCGCTGTGAGCTTCCAAGATGACAAAGAAAAGAAGGAACAACGGTCATGCCAAAAAGGGCTGCGGCCAGTTCAGCCTATTCACTGCACGAACTGTGCCCAATGCATGCCCAAGGACAAGGCCCTTAAGAAAGTCGTCATTGGGGCCGGGCGCGGTGGCTCACGCCTGTAATCCCAGCACTTTGGGAGGCCGAGGCGGGTGGATCACGAGGTCAAGACATCGAGACCATCCTGGTCAACATGGTGAAACCCCGTCTCTACTAAAAACACAAAAATTAGCTGGGCATGGTGGCGCATGCCTGTAATCCCAGCTACTCAGGAGGCTGAGGCAGGAGAATTGCCTGAACCCAGGAGGCGGAGGTTGCGGTGAGCCGAGATCGTGCCATTGCACTCCAGCCTGGGTAACAAGAGCGAAACTCCGTCTCAAAAAATAAAAATTAAAAAAGGGCCGGGCGCGGTGGCTCAAGCCTGTAATCCCAGCACTTTGGGAGGCCGAGGCGGGTGGATCACGAGGTCAAGAGATCGAGACCATCCTGGTCAACATTGTGAAACCCTGTCTCTACTAATACAAAAAAATTAGCTGGGCATGGTGGCGCGTGCCTGTAATCCCAGCTACTCAGGAGGCTGAGGCAGGAGAATTGCCTGAACCCAGGAGGCGGAGGTTGCGGTGAGCCGAGATCGCGCCATTGCACTCCAGCCTGGGTAACAAGAGCGAAACTCCGTCTCAAAAAAAAAAAAAAAAAAAGAAAGTCGTCATTGGAAACAGTGGAGGCCGCAGCAGTCAGGGACATTTCTGAAGCGAGCCTCTTTGATGCCTATGTGCTTCCCAAGCTCTATGTGAAGCTACATTACTGTGTGAGTTGTGCAATTCACAGCAAAGTAGTCAGGAATTGATCTCGTGAAGCCCGCAAGGACCGAACACCCCCACTCCGATTTAGACCTGCGGTGCTGCCCCATGACCCCCACCAAAACCCATGTAAGGAGCTAAGTAAAAGATTGAAGACAACTATTCTTCTGGAGAAAAATAAAATGGAAATTGTACTTGGGGAAAAAAAAACAAACAAACTTGCAATATGTGAAGCCATCTAATTAACATGTTTTTAAAACCTGGAGGCGGCTGGGCACAGTGGCTCACGCCTGTAATCTCAACACCTTCAAAGGCTGAGGGTGGGCAGATTGCCTGAGGTCAGGAATTCCAAACTAGCCTGACCAACATGGAGAAACCCCATCTGTACTAAAAATACAGTATTAGCTGGGAGTGGAAGCGCATGCCTGTACTCCCAGCTACTTGGGAGCCTGAGGTATGAGAATTGCATGAAAGTAACATTACTTCTCAAACAAGAACAGCAGCCCCACAGTATTCATGTACTTGACCCTAATTTTCATGTTCAATAAGTGAGGGACAAAACTTGATCCTGAACCTGAAGGATCCCACGACATGTTCTTAAGCACAATAGTTACCCAGGCAGTACAGAAAATACAAGGAGACAGAAAGAAATGCATCAAGGGGGATACAAGGGCTGAGCTGTGCCACTGACAGTGATGCTGAGCCATCGCTCATGGAGAACGTGCTGGGTCATCATGCCCTGTACACACTGATTTAGGCAGCCTCCTATAATTATGTCCAGTGGATGTATAAGGTCCTGACTTACTCAATGAGAGTCATGTTGGAGGGGAGGGGCTCATGTGGAAATTGGGGTGTTCACCATCACAGAATCAACAGGCTGGAAAGCAGCAGCACTTTGCATCCAGATCAATGTAGCATGTGAGGCAAGGCCAGGAAAGGAAGGACAAGGGTGGAGGGCAGAAGTAATGGGCATGCAGGAGGGAACTGTGTGCAGGCTCGTCTGTGGGAATATAATCCCACCAGCATAGACCAAATTTTGAGCTTGGAGGGAAGTGGAACTAATTTAGCAAACGGTAAAATGTTGACCCAAGGTTAAATGTACAAATTACAATATGGGCAGGGACAAGAAGGAAGGAGAGCCAGAACAGCAGCAGCAGTGACCTCAGGGGAAGGCAGTTTTACATCTCTTCAATTACACGGCCTCTGATTTCAGTTTCAGGCATACACTCAACAAATTCCTGTGTAGATTCCAGAATTGTGTACACACAAGAAAAAACAAGTAAACTCCATGAAATAGAGGACAGCAGTATAGGGCACTATGGGGGTGAAGAATGATCCCCTGCTGAGTAGGTAGAGATGTGTTTGTGAGAACTGAGCAAGGCCAGGCACAATGGCTCATGCTTGTAATCCCAGGCTTTTGGGAGGCTGAGGCGGGTGGAGTATGAGGTCAGGAGTTTGAGACCAGCCTGGACAACATGGTGAAATCCTGTGTATACGAAAAATACAAAAATTAGCTGGGTCTGGTATTACATCCCTGTAATCTCAGCTACTTAGGAGGCTAAGCCAGGAGAATCATGTGAAACAGAAAGACTGAGGTTGTGGTGAGCCAAGATCGCACCATTGCACTCCAGCCTGGGCAAGAAGAGGAAAACTCCATCTCAAAAAAAAAAAAGAGCCTGTATGGAGCAAAATCACAACAGAGAATACAAAAGCAGAAAAAGCCAAGATAGACAAGGGCAGATTCCTTGTGTCTGGAGGGACGTTTTCCTCACCCACAGACTCCAGGTTCCTGTAGTTCTCCAACATCACTTCCCTGTATAAAACCCTCTGCGCACGGGTCAGGCATTTCCACTCCGCCAAAGAGAATTCTATAACCACATCCCTGAAAGTCAGGCGTCCCTAAAATGAAAAATTATGGAGGAGTGAGTTATCACCTTCACACTAAGTGAGAAAAGAGAAATTAAGTATCCATTTCATCAAAGACTGTTCTAACAAACCTATGTAGTGTAAGGTATTTTTGAACATTTTTTCTCTATAGTTATATTTTACTGTCCCCCCCCTTTTTTTTTTTTACTGATAACAATATCTGAGAATTTTAAGCTTTACTGCACTTTTTCATCAAACATTTTAAGATCCTCTAAGTCACTGTGGAAGTCTTGATTTCATGGACAATATGAAAAATATACAAAGAAGAAGAAAACACTGGGCTGGGTGTGGTGGCTCATGCCTGCTATCCCGGCACATTGGGAGGCAAAGGTGGGCAAATCATTTGAGGTCAAAAGTTGGAGATCAGTCTGGCCAACCTGGTGAAACCCTGTCTCTACAAAAAGTATAAAAATTAGCCAGGCGTGGTGGCAGGCACCTGTAATCCCAGCTACACAGGAGGCTTAGGCAGGAGAATCACTTGAACTCAGGACACGGTGGCTGAAGTAAGTCAAGATTGCACGACTGCACCCCTCCCTGGGTGACAGTGAGACACCATCTCAAAAAAAAAAAAAGCAGGGCTCACACATGTAATCCCAGCACTTTGGGAGACCAAGGCGGATCACGACATCAGTTCAAGATGAGCCTGGCCAACATGGTGAAAGTCGGTCTCTCCTATAAATACAAAAGTAAGCCAATGTGATGGCACGCGCTATAGTCCCATCTACTCAGCAGGCTGAGGCAGAAGAATCACTTGAACCCAAAAGACGCAAGTTGCAGTGAGCCGAGATTGCACCACTGCACTCCAGCTTGGGTGACAGAGAGAGACTAAAAAATAAATGGAAATGCCACATCTAGTGACACACGCCTATCATTCTCGCTCTTTGGGAGGCTAAAGTAGGAATCACTTGAGCCCAGCAGGCAAGACTGCTGTAAACTTTGAATTGTGCCACTGTACTCCATACCTAAGCCACGGAGAGACACCTTCCCTCTCTCTCTTTTTATTTTCTTTCAGACGAAGTCTCACTGTGTCGCCCAGGCGGGAGTGCAATGGAACAATGTCGGCTTGCTGTAACCTCCACGTCCCATGTTCAAGTGATTCTCCTGCCTCAGCATACTGAGTACCTGAGACTACTGTAGGTGCGTGCCACCACACCCTGTTAATTTTTGTATTTTTAGTAGAGATGGGTTTCACCATGTTGGCCAGGCTAGTCTTGAACTCCTGAGTCCAGGTGATCCACCCACCTCGGCCTCCCAAGGTGCTTGGATTACAGGTGTAAGCCACCGCACTCAAACTAACATCTTTTCTCTTAAAACATGAAAAAATAAAGTTTGCAGTCAGAGACGTGTTGATCTACTAGTATGGCTTCCACTGCATTACCAAATCAGTTACAAAATATCTCCCCTTACTGGTCTCGTTTTCCAGAATTTACCAGACATCTGTGCACATTAACCTATGTGTTTCATATGTAGTTTCTCTGATCTTGTCCACAAAGGTCTTACATCCAGACATGGCCCCTGAACCATCCAGGCTGCCCAGCAGCACTGACACCACAAGGCCCACACCCCGTGTCCATCCAGGTCTGGTGTCAGCCCTTCCCATCACCATGCCCAGTGGAGCCTCTTCCCAGGTTCATGTCACTGGGTCACAGGAGATGGAATCTCAGAGCAGATGACAGGAACTGAGGGAAGGCATGGGTGAGTGCGAGCCAACGTGTCAGGCAGGACATTTCAGACCCAGAACAGACTGGCTACTACAATACCTGGCATTTCAGAGAGGAAAGAGACAGATGAATCCACCAAGGAGTGTCACTTTACCTGAGGAAGAGCCATGCCTGGCTCCTTTTGTTGCCTCTTCTGAGCTGCTTCCTCATGGAACATGAGTCTTCAGAAATCAATCCTGTACATGAAAAATACAAGAGACTTTAAGTTAGAAATGACTCACTCTTTTCCTGTGACAAAAACACACACATGGGGGAGACCTCACCCTGTAGAAAGACGGGCCTCTGCTGCCCACTGCACCAGAGATCATGCAGAGAGAAGAACGTCCCACAGGAACACCTACAAGTGTGTGTTTCACCCTGGTCTTCAGATCTCACTCCCCTCCTGGAGAAGCCCCACACACCAGGCAGCAGTGGGGAGCTGGGCTGGACTGAGCTCCCCTTCAGGGCACAGACCCAGCCCTGACCAAACCCCATGCAGAGCACAGCCCCTCCCCTCTCTGTGGATCACAGGCTCAGCTCAGCCCTCAGAAACGGAGGACTCAGAGCCTTGACGCTCAGTGCTGCACACAGATCACTATCACCTGGGACACTAGGTATTTGTGTGTCACTTATCTGTGACCTGGAAGCTCCCTCCTGCTTCAAGTCTTTTTGCCTTTGCTTCAAGTCTTCCCGTCTTTCCAGACCAAACCAATGAACCTCTTCTGTATATTGACTGATGTCTCGTGTCTCCCTAAAATGTATAAAATTAAGCTGTGCCACCACCATCTTGGGCACATGTCGCCAGGACTTCCTGAGGCTGTCATGGGTGCGTCATCAACCTTGGCAGAAGTTTTCTAAAGTAAGTGAGATCTGTCTGAGATTTTCTGGGTTCCCAGCTGCAATGACAAATGGGGGCTGTGGGAGATCACAAAGGTTTTTATAGAGAAGGTGATATCAGAACAAAGACCTAGGGAAGAAAGGCTGCTTGTCACTTGCACCTGAGGGGCCGGAGTCCTAGGCAGAGACAGCTCAAGTGAAAGCCCTGAGAGAGGAGCAACCTCAGCTCCAAGAAAAGGAAACCACCTGTGTGGCTGGAGCAGTGGGCGAGAGGAGGACACAGGTAGGAGACGAGGTCAGGGAGGTCCTGGGGACGCAGATCCACCCACAGGGACAAGGTCTTTAAACATTTTTCTCTCACAGGTCTAAAACAATTTTGGAACTTGACTGTAATTGCAGCTACTCAGGAGGCTGAGGCAGGAGAATCTCTTGAACCTGGGAGGCAGAGGTTGCACTCAAGCATGTGATAGAGGTGTGACAGAGTGACACTCCATCTCAAAGAAAAGGAAAAAAAGGCCGGGTGTGGTGGCTCATGCCTGTAATCCCAGCACATTGTGAGGCTGATGTGCCTGGACAGATGTAGCCCTGGAGTTGGAGACCAGCCTGGGCAACATGGCGAAAGCCCTTCTCTACAAAGAACACAAAAATTAGCGCGGTGTGGTGGCGCCCATTTGTGGTCGCAGCTACTCCAGAGGCTGAGGTGGGAGGATCCCTTGATCCCAGGAGGTGGAGGCTGCACTGAGCTGTGATCCTGTCACCACTCTCCCGCCTGGGTAACAGAGTGAGACTCATCTCCAATAAAAAAAAGAGAAAAGGGAAACACCTGGGTCCTGGGTCTGGGGGCAGGGAATCTAAGGCCAATTAACGCGAACTTTCCAAAAGCAAGCCAAATGGAAAAACCCCATCTTCCCACGAGGAGTAACAAAGGATCAAAGGCCACTCTCCCTACAGCCCTCCCCCTTCCACCACGTCTCCGATGGAAAAGCAGAGAGCCCAGGAGTGGCAAAGGCCAAGCTCCGGCCACCCCTTCTGCGTAGGGCACCCATCTGCTCTGGCCTCGGGCCGGTTCACCTCAGCTTTTCATTGGCCAAGGACCAGATCTTTCTTCCAGATAAGGGGTAGCCCATAGGACTTCAAAAGAAAGACTTTAACACCCCAAAACTCTGTAAACGGGGCCCTGGAGGCGCTCGCTCGGGCCCACTCCCATTCTGTGAAGTGCTTTCATGATTGAATAAATTCCTGCTTTCGCGGCTTTCTTCTTTTATTTCGTGAGGTTTTTTTTTTGTTTTTGTTTTTGTTTTTCCAATTTCATGTTCAACATCCAAGAACTTGGACATCTCACGCTGAAGGCTGCCTTCCGGTAAAACAGGGCGAGGATGGGATAAGAGGGCTGCCTCCAGGAAGAGCACGTTTTCCAGGGGTTGGAACTAGAGAGCAGCAGGGCCCAGCACTAGGAGGGAGTTGGGGGGCCACAGGGCTTTGGGACAGAGGTGGGGTCTGCAGGTTCCCAGGACCGGGTACACAACGCGCCTCCCCGGGGACTGGGACCGCAGCGCTGCGCTCCAGGGACCGAAAACGAGGCTGGGCGGCGCCCAGGGCGGGAATCCAGCATGCGGCTGAGGACTTGAAACTGTGTGAAGCAGGAGGAGGGGACAGGAAGGGTTTGAGCAGGAAACTTCCGCGACAGGAGGTGTCTGCACGGCCCCACTGAAGACCAGGGACGGACCTGCCTCAGGGCGACTTTAAACTCAAAAGGAAGCGACTCACGCACTCTCACCTGGACGTCTCAATTTGTTCTGGGTTGAGAAAGAGGGGCCGGAATTTCTAGGTCTGTGGAGACCCCGCGTCCGGTCTAGAAGCACCGGAAGCCTGGGAAGCGCAGACAAAACAACTAGAGCAAAACTGACCCTTGCGGGGTACCCCTCAGTCCACGCCATCTGCTTCCGGGGTTGTGCCAATCAGCGCAGGACAGAAGCCAGGCCTGGGCGGGCCCCGAGGAGGTGGGCGAGGCGTGGCCCAGGCTCGGAAAGGACGCGGAGGTGGGCGTGGCCTGAGAGACGCCGGGGGCGGGGCGCGGGGAGGAGGGGCTTGGCTGTGAGGGGCCCCGGGGCCAGACAGGGGCGGGGCCTGAGCTTCCCTCCTTCTGGCTCTTGGCGCCTTTTTTCCGGGTTTTCGAGGGGAAACCCGCCAGTGGAGCTGGCGCAGGTCACCAGTCCGGGAAGTGGCACCTCTCTGAGAAGTCAACGTAGGGCGGTAATTGGATCCAGGAAAATTTCTTACTATTGAAATTAATTTTACTTGGCCGGGTGCGGTGGCTCACGCATGTAAACCCGGCACTTTGGGAGGCTGAGGCGGGCGTATCACCTAAAATCAGAAGTTCGAAACCAAATTTCCCAACATGGTGAAACCCTTTCTCTATTAAACATACAAAAAGAATTAGGCAGGTGTAGTGTCACCGGGCTTCAATCCCAGCTACTCGGGAGGCTGAGGCAAGAAAATCGCTTGAACCCGGAAGGCGGAGGTTGCAATTAGCCGATATCCAAGCACTCCACCCAGCCTGGGCGACAGAGCGAATCCGTCTGAAAAAAAAAAAAAAAGTTCAAATAGAAACCAAATAGAGTGTTTTTTCTATACATTTGTTAGAGATTATATTCAACATAACACGCGATATTATCTAGATGAGCTAAGATACAAGCGACAAAGTCCAACGGTTTTAAAGAAAAGAAAGTCAGGGCGGGGCGCAGTGGCTCACGCCTGTAATTCCCAGCACTTCGGGAGGCTGAGGCGCGCGGATCAACTGAGGTCAGTAGTTGGAGACCAGACTGGCCAACGTGGTGAAACCCCATCTCTACTAAAAATACAAAAATTAGCCAGGCGTGGTGGCAGGCGCCTATAATTCCAGTTACTTGGGAGGCTGAGGCAGGAGAATTGCTTCAACCTGGGAGGCGGAGATTGCAGTGAGCCAAGATCACATCAGTGCATTATAGCCCAGGCAATATAGAGATATTCCATCTGAAAAAAAACAAAATGAAAGGCCAGGTGCAGTTGCTTATGCTGTAATCCTAGCACTTTGGGAGGCCGAAGCAGACATATCACATGAGGTCAAAAGTCTGAGAGCAGCCTGGCCAAGAAGGCAAGAAAACGTCTAAACTAAAAATACAAAAATCAGCCAGGTGCAGTGGCGGGTCACCTGTAATCCCAGCTACCAGGAGACTGAGGCAGAATTGCTGGAGCAGAAGAGGCGGAGGTTGCAGTCAGCCGAGATCACGCCACTGCACTCCAGCATGGGTGAAAAGAGTGAAACTGTTCTGTTTTGTTTTTAAATTTAAAAATAAAAATAAGGCTAGGTGCAGTGGCTAATGCCTATAGTCCCAGCACTCTGGGAGGCTGAGGCAGTCAGATAACCTGTCGTTAGGAGTGTGAAACCAGCCTGGCCAACATGGTAAAACCCCATCGCTACAAAAATTAGGGTCGGGCGCGGTGGCTCAGGCCTGTAATCCAAGCACTTTAGGAGGCCAAGGCAGGTGGATCACCTCAGGTCGGTGCGAGGACCACAGGTGTGATCCACCAAACCCGGAGGAGTGTCCATCTCAAAAACAAAACAAAGCAAAACAGACATTAACGTACTCTATGAAATTACATCATTTGACTTCTTTCTTTTAAACGAGAAGTCTCACATATTTATTACTGAACCCAGCCAACCAACGCATTCATAATAGATTCAGAGGGAAAAAAATATATGACATTGTCTTGTCCCAACTCAAAATGAGTTATCCATTTACAGTGTTGTTTCTTTTGGGCACTGTCCCCATAACTTTTTTGTTCTTCTTCTGTATTTTTAGTAGAGATGGGTTTCACCATTTTGTCCAGGCTGGTCTTGAACTCCTGACCTTAGGGGATTTACCCACCTAGGTTTCCCTAGTGCTGGGATTGCAGTCCTGAGCCACTGTGTCCGGCCCTGCCTTTTCATATAACATTAATGATTTCATTATTCCTCTACCCAAACTATAAGTATTCTTTTTTTTTTTTTTTGAGATGGAGTTTCACTGTTACCCAGACTGGAGTGCAATGGCGCGATCTCAGCTCACCGCAACCTCCGCCTTCTGGGTTCAAGCAATTCTCCTGCCTCAACCTCCCGAGTAGCTGGGACTACAGGCGCGCATCACCATGCCCAGCTAATTTTTGTATTTTTAGTAGAGACGGGGTTTCACCTTGTTGACCAGGATGGTCTCAATCTCTTGACCTCATGATCCACCCGCCTCAGCCTCCCAAAGTGGTAGGATTATAGGCGTGAGCCACCACGCCTGGCCTATGATAAGTATTCTTATTTAGAGACAGTATTTCACTCTGTCACCCATGCTGAAGGGCAGTGGCATGATCACAGCTCACTATAGCCTCGACCTCCTAGGCTCGTCATTCTCCCACCACAGACTCCACAGTAGCTGTGTCTGCAGATATGTACCACCATGCCCAGCTAATTGTTGTATTTTTTGTAGAGAAGGGGATTTCACTGTGTTGTCAAAGCTGGTCTTGAATACCTGGGCTCATGTGGTCCACCTGTCTCGGCCTCTGAAAATGCTGGGATTACAGGCCTGAGCCACTGCATCTGCTCTCATTCTAAATTTGATGTTTCTTCTTGTTTCAATTTTAAAAGAAATCATATGGCTTTGAAACCGTCTCTTTTCAAACTTACGTCTTATCTTTCTGAGTGCCTCAAAGTAGAGCGTGTTTAGACATGTTATAACAAATTTGTACCAGTTTATTAAGGTGCTAAAGTGTGAAACTGATGCACAATTTTCTCATAATACATATTTTTTCTTAAACTTCTTCAAGACCCCTTGTACTAGAAAACTGTATTTAAGAGGATATAAAAAGAATTGTGGATATTCAAGTGCCACTTATTTCTGGGATGCAAGGATGGTTCAACACATTCAAGCAAATCAATGTGATATACCACTTGAACAGAATGAAAGGTGAAAACCTCATCATCTCAATAGATGGGGAAAAAAGCATTTCACAAAATACAACATCCAGTCATCATAGGAATCCTAAACAACATAGAGAAGGAAATTCACCTCAACAATATAAAGACCATCCATGAAATGACCACAGCAGAAATAACCAGTCAAAAAAATGGAATGCTTTTCCTGTAGGATCTTGCATGATGTAAGAATGCTCTCACCCCTTCCATTCAATAAATACTAACGTCCTGGCCAGAGCAATTACATAGCAAAATAAATAAAACGAATCCAAATCAGAAACAAGTACAAATATATTTGTTTGAAGATGACGATCTTCTCTAGAAAATCATAGTCAACCAAATTCTACCGGAACAAATTAACACATTCAGTGTATTTGCAGAATACAATATCAGCATCAAAAATTAGTTGAATTTCCATACATTAACAATAAACAATTTTAAAAGAAAATTAAGAAAACACTTCCATTTGCTAAAGAACTTAAAGTAAGAAATACTTAGGATAAGGTCGGGCGTGGTGGCTCATGCCTGTAATCCCACCACTTTGGCAGGCCGAGGCAGGTGGATCATGAGGTCAGGAGTTCGTGACCAGCCTGACCAAAATGGTGATATTCCGTTTCTACTAAATATACAAAAATAAGCTGGGCATGGTGGCATGCATCTGTAGTTCCAGGTACTTGGGAGGCTGAGGCAGGAGAATCGCTTGAATCTGGGAGGCAGATGTTGCAGTGAGCCGAGATTGTGCCATTGCACTCCAGCCTGGAAAACAGAGCAAGACTTCATCTCAATTAAAAAAAAAAAAGAAAGAAAGAAAAAAAAAAACCAAATACTTAGGAATGAACATAAAAAGGTGAGAAGTTTGTACCTTGAAATCTCCAAACACTGATCAAAAAGATTAAAAACATCTATAAATACAACCAGATGCAGTGGCTGACATCTGTAATCCCAGCACTTTGGGAGGCCTAGGTCGGTGGATCAGGTCAGGATTCTAGACCAGCCTGACCAACATGGTGAAACCTCATTTCTACTACAAAAAAAAAAAAAAAATTAGCCAGGCATGGTGGTACCTGCCTGTAATCCCAGCTACTCAGAAGGCTGAAGCAGGAGAATTGCTTGAACCTGGCAGGCAGAGGCTGCAGTGAGCTGAGATTGTGCCATTACACTCCAGCCGGGGCAATCTGGGTGACAGAGTGAGATTCCATCTCAGGAAAAAAGAAAAGAAAAGAAAAGAAAATACATATATAGAGATACAACCCATACTGATAAATGGGAAAACTATTGTTAAATGACTATATACCCCAGTGTGATTTAGATTCAATGCAATACCCATAAAATTCCCTATCTGTTTTTGTTAAACAAAAAAACAGACTGGGCAAAGTAACTCATGTCTATTAGCCAGGCTGGTTTCAAACTCCTGACCTTAAGCAATCTAACCTTTTTGGCCTCTCAAGGTGCTGGGATTACAGGTGTGAGCTACCTGGCCCAATCCTCTTAACATAAACACTTTAATGTCAATTAATGCTTGAACTCAATGTTAAGTCAACTCAAACTCAACTCGATGCTGAACTGACTCTAACGTCACTTAATGCTTGATGGGTTGCTATACTCACTGCATTTGGAACAATTATCTCAAAAATCAAGTTTCTGATGTGCTGTAAGGAGTAAGCCTGAACTGAAGACTTTGCCACACTTAAGAGACATTTGTAAGACTTCTGCCCAATATGGATTCTCTGATGTCTAATGACTTGTGAACATGAAGTAAAGGCTTTGCCACAATCATCACACTAGTGATATTTCTCTCCTGTATGAATTCTCCTATCATTTGCATAAGATAAAGCTTGACTGAAAACCTTGCCACAATCATGACATTTGTAAGCTTTCTCTCCAGCATGAGTTGGCCTATAAACTGCAAGCAAGGTATGAATGATGTTTGAACAATCTGCCACATTTATTACACTTGTAAGATCTCTCTTCATTATGGATTTTCCAATGATTTGCAGTGGTTATAGCATTACTGAAGACTGTGACCATCATTACATTAGTAAAGCTTCCCTATACCGTGGATTGCTTGATGGTGAATAAGTGCTGACTGCCCCCTAAAGGCTTTGTCACACTCATTACACCTGTAAGGTTTCTCTCCAGAATGAAGTCTACGATGGCCTACAAGGGATGACATCTGACTGAAGGTCTTGCCACACTCACTACACTTGTAAGGTTTCTCTCCAGTGTGAAGTCTACGATGGTATGAAAAGGATGACGTGTGACTGAAGGTCTTGTCACACTTATTACACTTGTAAGATTTCTCTCCAGTATGAAGTCTACAATGGTATCCAAGAGCTGACATCTGACTGAAGGCCTTGCCGCATACATTACACTTGTAAGGTTTCTCTCCTGTATGAAATCTACGATGGCGAACAAGGGATGATGCATTAATGAAGGTCTTGCCACACTCATTACACTTGTGAGGGTTCTCTACAGTATGAAGCCTACGATGGCATACAAGGGATGATGGGTGACTGAAGGTCCTGCCACACTCATTACACTTATAAGATTTCTCTCCTCTATGAAGACTACTATGGCGTCCAAGGGATGATGGGTAATTGAAGGTCTTGCCACACTCATTACACTTGTAAGGTTTCTCTCCAGTATGAAGTCTACCATGGCATACAAGATATGATATCTGACGGAAAGTCTTGCCACACTCCTTACACTTGTAAGGTCTCTCTCCAGTATGAAGTCTACGATGGCCTACAAAGGATGATGGGTGGCTGAAGGTCTTGCCACACTCATTACACCTGTAAGGTCTCTCTCCAGTATGAAGTCTACGATGGCAGGTAAGGTATGATGCCTGACGGAAAGTCCTTCCACACTCATGACACTTGTAAGGTTTCTAACCAGTGTGACATCTACGATGGCGTTCAACGTATTGCTTCTGATTAAAGACTTTTCCACATACATCACATTCATATTGTTTCTCTCCTAAATGGATTATCTGATGTTTCCTTAAGAGTGAGCTACAATTAAGGGCTTTGCCACTCTCATTACATTGGAAAGACTTTTCTCTCATGTGTATTTCCTGTTCTTGTGTGAGTGATGAAGAATGGAGGAAATTGTTGTCATAGTTATTAGAAATGTGGGTTTGGGGCCCACAAAAAATTGTTGGGGATGCTGAAACCAAGGAAGCATCATTGATAGACTTCTCAACTTCATTACCAACTTTCCTTTTGGTCGGAAATATTTGCTGTTCAGGCAGATGCAAATTAAAGCTTAATCCAAGCTGATCTTTAATAGGCTTGTTTCCAGCATGCCTTTCGTCATACTGCTCTGTATTACTAGTCAACTTTTTCATTTTTGTCCTGGGTGCTTCATGGTTATTTCTTTCATGTTCTTGCCACTGAAACTCAAAGTCATGAATATCTTCCTCAATTTCCTGAAAGCAAAAATCTCCAGTGTGATGACTTTCGTGTGTTTCCAATGTCCCTGTGTGGAACATTTCTGTATTGCCTGGCCCTGTTGACAAGACCTTCTTCATCATGCATTTGGAAGAGATATCTAGAAAATATAAACACCAACAGGTTTCCAATTCAGCACAGAGGGCAAATGATACTGAAATGTGTAAATACAACACAAAAAAACAATACTTATTTTAAGCTTTCAAGCATTATCTCCCACGTTTAGTAACACAAAAGGAATGAGATTCTTTAATAAATAAAGGGTGATCCAATAAATCAATAAATAAGTAAACAGCAATTATGGCAATTACATGGACTTCAAATCATTTCTACAGAAGCCTATTTCCAGTATAATGAGAAAACACTGACAGGGCACCAGCACGTTTGAACCTAAAATAAGGAGTATTTTCCACTGTGACCCTCAAGTGTATACACTTTGCAAAACACATACCACTGTCACATCAATGAAGATAAAAATAAATATTCTTCCTATTGACAGCATATTTACTGTATACAAATAAATGCTAAAGGACCACACAATATGCTACACTGGTAAACAGCTACTTGAGAGCCTCAGGCACAAGAATTGCTTGAATCTGGAAGGCAGAGGTTGCAGTGAGCTGAGGTTGCACTCCTGCACTTCAGCCTGGGCGACAAGTGAGACTCTGTTTCAAGAAAAAGAAAAAAAAAAGGAAAAGAAACGTTAATACAGTATTTTTCTACACATATATCATAAAATTACCTATATCCATGCAGAACAGGCACTTGGGACATTTTTAAAACAGTTTTTTGTATTTTTATTTTTTTGAGACAGAGTCATCCTCTGTCACCCAGGATGGAGTGAAATGGTGCTATCTTGGCTCACTGTAACCTCCGCCTCCTGGGTTCAAGTGATCCTCCAGCCTCAGCCTCCTGAGTAGCTGGGATTACAGGCATGTTCCCCCATGCCTGGCTAAACTTAGTAGAGAAGAGGTATTTTTAGTAGAGATGGGGTTTCACCATGTTGGCCAGGCTGGTTTCGAACGCCTGCTCTCAAGTGATCCATCTGCCTCAGCCTCCCAAAATTCTAGGATTACAGGCATGAGCCACCACGCCTGGTGGCACTTTATGACGTAACGAGTGTGTCAGTTATATTGCATGCCACATACCAAAGAGCCATATGTAGAATCATAAAAGTTAGTAAAATTTGTAACCCATGATAAAACCGGCAAGCAAATAATAAGTACATTTATACAGCCTGCGGAATTCTAAACGATTTTCTCTGAAGAAAAAAGCCGCAATTGCTACTTACTATCAGCACCAATTTAAGAACTGAAATACATGTTAAGATCACTACCTTCTGATGTGTGAGGTTGAGAAAATACACAGCATTATAAGGAAGAAGAGTTGGGAGCACTGTCTCATGCCTGTAATCCCAGCTCTCTGGGAGGCCGAGGCGGGTGGATCTTCAGGTCAGAAGTTTGAGACCAGCGTGGCCAACATGGTGAAACCCCATCTTTACTAAAAATACAAAAAAAAATTACCTGGGAGTGGTGGCGGGCGTCTTAATCTCAGCTACAAAAAGAACTGACTAACAGTGTTGGAGGGTGCAATTATGATGTCACAACCACATTTATGTCACAGCCAGGCAATACTGCAATTCTATATATATGCATTGCCCTTACTTATCTAGTTCACTACGCATAAAATATAAAACATAGAATGTACACTGGGAAAATTTATAAACTGAATCAGAGAAAACATGATATAAAACAAATTGCACATTAAAAACAAAAAATAGGACGTAGACTCCCTGGTCTGAATGTTCATACTGGCCAAAAGCCATGTTCAGAGTTCTTACTCTCCAATAGGATGGTCCTGCAGATTCAGCCTTTGAGAGAATTTGGTCAAGGGTGTTGACTACTCGTGGACAGGACGAGCGCTTCTTTTGTTTTTTATTTTGTCTTTTTGAGGTGGAGTTTCGCTTCTGTTGCCCGGGCTGGAGTGCAATGGCACGATCTCAGCTTACTGCAACCTCAGACTTCCTGGTTTACGTGATTCTCCTGCCCCAGCCTCCTGAATAGATGAGATTACAGGCATGTGCCATCACACTCGGCGAATTTTGTATTTTCAGTAGAGACGGGGTTTCTCCATGTTGGTCAGGCCGGTCTCAAACTCCTGACCACAGGTGATCCGCCTGCCTCGGCCCCGTATGTGTTGGGATTATAGGCATGACCCACAGCATCTGGCCAGGACTAGTGCTTTTATAAAAAGAGACAGTCAAGAGCTCATTGCCTGTTCCTCTTTCCACCACGTCAGGACACAGCAGGAAGGTGGCTGGGCTCAACCACGAGAAGGTTCGCACCAGGAACCTATGTGGCTGCACCTTGCTCTTGGAGTTCCCACTTTCCAGACTCATGCAAAATAAATTTCTGTGTCTTAAGCTTCTCAGTTTAAGCTATTGCTTCTTTTCTTTTATTTTGAGACAGAGTCATGCTCTATCACCCAGGCTGGAGACAATGGTGTCTCTTTCCTGGTTCCTGTATTATTTGAAATCATATCCCTGGACTTTTAAACACAATCTCTGGAAGAAATGAGACACGAAAAGTGAAGGTGACAGACTAGCAAATGCCAAGCCCTTAAACCCTCAGGGAGCCACCATCTCAACAAAAATGTTGCATCAAAAATATCTTTGTAGGCTGGGCATGGTGGCTCACACCTGTAATCCTAGTACTTTGGGAGGCTGACGTGGGTGGATCACCTGAAGTCAGGAGTTTGAGACCAGCCTGGCCAACATGGTGAAACCTTGTCTACTAAAAATACAAAAATTATCTGGGCATGGTGGTATGTGCCCGTAATTCCAGCTATTCAGGAGGCTGAAGCTGGAGAATTGCTTGAATTCAGGAGGTGGAGGTTGCAGTGAGTCAACATGGCCTCACTGCACTCCAGCTTGGGTGACAAAACAAGACTGTGTCTCAAAAGCAAAAAAAAGCCGGGCGCGGTGGCTCAAGCCTGTAATCCCAGCACTTTGGGAGGCCGAGGCGGGTGGATCACGAGGTCAATAGATCGAGACCATCCTGGTCAACATGGTGAAACCCCGTCTCTACTAATACAAAAAATTAGCTGGGCACGGTGGCGCGTGCCTGTAATCCCAGCTACTCAGGAGGCTGAGGCAGGAGAATTGCCTGAACCCAGGAGGCGGAGATTGCGGTGAGCCGAGATCGCGCCATTGCGCTCCAGCCTGGGTATCAAGAGTGAAACTCCGTCTCAAAAAAAAAAAAAAAAAAAAAAAAAAATCTGTGGAAAATGTCTTAAAACCAGTAAGGAAGCTGCAGGATCCAATGAACACCAATGGAAAACTGAACTGAATTTGCTCATTTCTGCCCCACCTCCTCCCCACCACCGGGCAGTATGCTTCTCTTATGGTTTTCTTCTCGGAAAAAAGAAGAGTAAATCTTGCATTCACTGTTCTGGCTTGTCTGGCATTTGCCTGATGAACTGGATTCTGTCTCTATTCACTGGGCTTTTTGAAAGAAACACTGGTATAGTTTGTAAATCAGCCTGAAGGTTACCAAAAATACTACCAGGTTCTGCGGCAGGTTGGAGAAGCACATAGGCTGTAGTGCCAGGAGACTTAGGAGGGTGGAGACAGAGGGAAATGATGGGCATTGAATCATAGCAGAAACTGAAGCTTGAGATGGAGCAAGAATAAATGTCTTAGAAAAAATTAAAAATGTACACACATCCACATATATTGGAGTAAAAGCACATGCATATGACCAGAGAAGACATAACTCCAGAAAAGAACTCAGAAACCCCAGAACCTTAACCAGGCTCATTAGTAAAGGGCTCTCTTGGTTTCTAAACACTGAGAGAGGTGACTGTTCAATGACCAGAATCCAACAAAAGATTATAAGCCCCGGGAAAAGACAGGAAAGCATTGTCAAATAAAGTGAGAAATAGAACTCTCTAGACTCTGGCCCTCAAGAAATGAAGTTGTCAGAATTACCTCAAAAAAATTTGAAAGCACTGTCTTTTTTTTTTTTTTAAGACAGGGTTTCTCCATGTTGGTCAGGCTAGTCTCGAACTCCCGACCTCAGGTGATCCGCCTGCCTCAGCCTCTCAAAGTGCTGGGATTATAGGCGTGAGCCACCGTGCCCAGCCGAAAGCACTGTCTTAAAGACACTCGGTGAACAGGAAACAGAAGTAGTAAACTAAAGAAAGTCAAGAGACAAATACATAAACAAAATGTGAATTTCAACAGAGACAAACTATCATAAAAAGATGAAATGTATTCAGGAGCTGCAACATAAGAAATACATTGAAAATTTTGCCAGAATTATTTTAAAGCAGAGCAAATGAGGAAGAAGAAAGAATGAGCAGACATCAAGACAGGTTCGTGAAAATTACGGTGTCCAAGGATCAGAATGAATAGATAACGAAGATAACCCGATGGAGTTTCACAGACTTTTTCTTTACTGAGGGCAGGACAATGTGTACATCACAGCAGTTCCACAAAGAGAACACACAGGCTCAAAATGCTCATTTGAATTAATCATAGTGACAACATCCCACATTTGGAGAAAATAATGGATTGACAAAGTCTCGAAGTTCAACAAATTCCAACTAGAATGAACCCCAACACACCAATGAAGAGACACGTTATAAACAACTATCGAAAATTTTAAAAAGCCAACATTGTTTTGGAAAAAAAAAAAAAATACTCAACACACAAAGAATACCAAAAATCTACCTCAACATAATAAAGACCATTTAGGAGAAGCCCACGGTTACCATCACAGTGGATGGCGAAAGCCTGAAATCTCTTCCTCTAAGATCAGGAAGGAGACTAAGAAGCCTGCCTTATCTGTTTCTATTCAGCATACTACCAGAATCCTGGTCAGAGAAACTAGACAAGAAAAAGAACTAAGTGCCAGGCAGAAGAAAAAGAAACATAAAATGCTGTGTGTTCACAAAGACATACTCTGATATGTGGAAAGCACTAAAGCTTCCATGGAAAAACTGTGGAAATTATACATTTGACCAGGGATTAATATCTAGAATATGTAAGGGATTCTTATAGTTTGACAACAGAAATCAAAAAACACAATTAGAAAATGAGTCTAGGAACTGAATACACATCTCTGCAGAAATGACAGACAAATCACCAATAAGCAGAGGATCAATAAGACAAAACAAGTGAAAAACAGGACATGTAAAGAAAAACAAATCAAAACTACAATAAAGTATCACCTCAAGTGCATTAGAATATTTAGTATCCATAAGAATAGACGAGGGCCGGGCGCGGTGGCTCACGCCTGTAATCCCAGCACTTTGGGAGGCTGAGGCGGGTGGATCACGAGGTCAAGAGATCGAGACCATCCTGGTCAACATGGTGAAACCCCGTCTCTACTAAAAATACAAAAAATTAGCTGGGCATGGTGGTGCGTGCCTGTAATCCCAGCTACTCAGGAGGCTGAGGCAGGAGAATTGCTTGAACCCAGGAGGCGGAGGTTGCAGTGAGCCGAGATCGCGCCATTGCACTCCAGCCTGGGTAACAAGAGTGAAACTCCATCTCAAAAAAAAAAAAAGAATAGATGATAAGAAGTGTTGGTAAAAATGAGGAGATGTAAAAGCCTTTTGCACTGTTGCTGGGAATGGACGATGGGATAGCCCCTTTAAAAAAATGTATCACAGCCCCTCAAATAATTCATGACTGAATAAACCCATGACCCAAAAGAATTGAGACAGAGTCTCACTCTGTTGCCCAGGCTGGAGAGCAATGGCCTGATCTAGACCCACTGCAAACTCCACCTCCTACATAGCTGGGATTACAGGCACCCGCCACAATGCCCGGCTAATTATTTTTGTATTTTTAGTAGAGATGGGGTTTCTGTTGGCCAGGCTTGTCTCCAACTCCTGATCCGCCCGTCTCAGCCTTCCAAAGTGCTGGGATTATAGGCGTGAGCCAGCACACCCAGCCTAGCAGTATTATTTATAAGAGTAAAGACACGAAACCGCCGGGCGTGGTGGCTCACGCCTGTAATCCTAGCACTTTGGGAGGCTGAGATGGGTGGATCACTTGAGGTCAGGAGTTTAAAACCAGCCTGGCCAACATGGTGAAACTCCATCTTTGTAAAAAAAAAAAAAGAAAACAAAAAAAAAGACACGAAACCAATCCAGATGTTCATCAACAGATAAGCATATGAACACAATGTGGTAAACTCATACAATGGAAATACTATTCAGCCTTAAAAGCAAACTCAGATGGGGCCAGAGGCGGTGGCTCATGCTTGTAATCCCAGCACTGTGGGAATCTGAGGCAAGTGGGTCACATGAGGCCAGGTGTTCAAAACCACCCTGGCCAACATGTCGAAACTGCTGTCTGTAATAGAACTACCAAAAATTAGCTGGGCATAGTGACACATACACACACTGTTATTACATGCCTGTAATACCAGTTACTTGGTAGGCTGAGGCAATAGGATCGCTTGAACCCAGAAGGCAGAGGTTGCAGTGAGCTGAGATTGTACCACTACACTCCGCCCTGGGTGACAAAGTAAGAATCTGTCTCAAAAAAAAAAAAAAAAAAAAGAAAGAAAGGAAAGGGAAAGGGAATGGAAAAAGGAAATCAAGAGCTACTCCATGGTACAATACTCACAATGCAGTTGTCAAAAAAAAGTATGAAGACTATCACCAGAAACAGGGAGCTGAGGATTAAATAAAATAAAAACGCATTTATAATACATAGAAATGGGCAGTGCATGGTGACTCACACCTTTAATCCCAGCACTTTGGGAGGCTGAGGCAGGCAGATTGCCTGAGGTCAGGAGTTCAAGACCAGTGTGGCCAACATGGAAAAATCCCCTCTCTATTAAAAATACAAAAGCCTGTAACCTCAGCTACTTCGGGGGCTGAGGGATGAGAATCGTTTGAATTCCGGAGACAGAGGTTGCAGTGAGCCAAGATGGCACCAGTGTACTCAAGCATGGGCAACAGAGTGAGACTCTGACTCAAAGAAAAACAAAAACAAACAAAAAAAACAAATGAACAAGTTGAAAGCCACTGTGTCTTAACTGACAGTGGAATTAAAATACAGGGACCTCATTCAACCTCACAAGCTCCCTCAATAAAGCTGATGAAAACTTTATATGCTACAGGGTTGATACCACAAATTGAGCAAAGGTTTTCTTGTTAAAAATGAACAATGACACATATTGGTGTGAAAAATGTGAAATGAACAAGAGTCCAGTCAAAAGCCTCATACACATGAGGCCGTGAGCCACAATGATGGCCTCCTTTGGAGGAATTTCAAAAACACTGACCACTGCTTAGAGATGATTATTAATTTATGAAATAAACATTGTCACGGTGCCAGTGAGACACGCTTCTGTGATGCTGCTCAAAAACCAGAATAGGCCGGGTGCAGTGGCTCACGCCTGTAATCCCAGCAATCTGGGAGGCTGAGGCGGGTGGATCACCTGAGGTCAGGAGTTCGAGACCAGCTTGGACATCAATGTAAAACCCAGTATCCACTAAAAATACAAAAACTGGCCAGGCGTGGTATAATCCTAGCTACAAGGGAGGCTGAGGCAGGAAAATCACTTGAACCCGGGAGGCGGAGGTTGCAGTGAGACGAGATCACGCCATTGCACTCCATCCTGAGTGACAGAGCAAAACTCCATCTCAAAAAGAAAGAAAAAACAAAACAAAACAGCATGACAGCTGGAAACACCTGTCCGTCAGTGTCATGCTTTCCATCTCATATCCTGGACCATGCAGACAATTCTGCTCAGGGCTTCTAAGGGCATCTCTGCCTAGACAGGATGATGTTCAATCATATTAGTCAAAGCGTTCTTCATGAATTTTCTGTTTTTACGTAAAGCCACTCCATAGGAGAGTCCCTAAGAAGCTATCCATGCTCGATAGGGTCATCGCTGCAGAAAACAATGACATGTACATCAAAAGCATATATGGGGCAAAATCACAACAGAGAATACAAACCAGGGAAGAGCCAAGATAGACAAGGGAGGGACATTTTCCTCACCCACAGACTCCAGGTTCCTGTAGTTCTCCAACATCACTTCCCTACATAAAGCCCTCTGCGCAGGGGTCAGGCATTTCCACTCCGCCGAAGAGAATTCTATAACCACATCCCTGAAAGTCAAGCGTTCCTAAAATGGAAAACACATTTCAACAAAACATTATGGAGCAGTGAGTTATCACCTTCACATGAAATAAGAAAAGAGAAATTAAGTATCAATTTGATCAAAGACTGTGCTGTGACATGGTAATGTTAAGGCATTTTGAACATTTGTTCACTAAAGTGGCATTTTATTGTCCTTTTCCATGACAGATTTTAAGGTCCCCTAAGTCAATGTAGAAGTCTCAGTATTATGGACAATATAAAAAAGTTACAGGGCCGGGCACGGTGGCTCAAGCCTGTAATCCCAGCACTTTGGGAGGCCGAGGCGGGTGGATCATGAGGTCAAGAGATCGAGACCATCCTGGTCAACATGGTGAAACCCCGTCTCTACTGAAAATACAAAAAATTAGCTGGGCGTGGTGGCGCGTGCCTGTAATCCCAGCTACTCAGGAGGCTGAGGCAGGAGAATTGCATGAACCCAGGAAGCGGAGGTTGCGGTGAGTCAAGATCGCGCCATTGCACTCCAGCCTGGGTAACAAGGGTGAAACTCCGTCTCAAAAAAAAAAAAAAAAGTTACAAATAAAAACAGTGTTTTCTCTAGAGCTATGTTAGAGATTCTGTTCAACATAACACGATATTTATTATCTAGATGAGCTAAAATACAAGTGCTATTTCAGAGTCGACAAAGTCCAGTGGTTTTAAAGAAAAGAAAGTTGGCCAGGCACTGTGGCTCGCGCCTGTAATCCTAGCACTTTGGGAGGCCGAGGTGGGTGGATCACCTGAGGTCAGGAGTTCAAGACCAGCCTGGCCATCATGGTGAAACCCCATCTTTAATAAATAAATAAATAAATAAATAAATAAATAAATAAATAAATAAATAAAAGAAAGTCAGTTTCAGGTACAGTGGCTCATGCCTGTAAACCCAGCACTTTGGGAGGCCGAAGAGGGTGGATAACCTGAGGTCAGGAGTTTGAGACCAGACTGGCCAAGGTGGTGAAACCCCATCTCTACTAAAAATATAAAAATTAGCCAGCCATGGTGGCAGGAGCCTGTAATCGCTCCTACACAGGACGCTGATGCAAAAGTATCACTTGAACACGGGAGGCAGAGGTTGCAGAGAGCCAAGATTGCACCACTAGACTCTAGCCTGAGTAACAAGAGTGAAACTCCACCTCAAAAAAAAAAAAAGGAAAGTCAGAATCTAAAAACTGTCATGATCATAGCAGTAGCAATGACTGACAGTTTTGAACTCTTCCCATGTGCTAAACTCTGTTCTTCGTGCTTCCCATGTCCTCGGCCGTAAACTTACACACTGTCCCATGAGGAAAGATCTGGACTTGGAGAGGACTGCCTCACACACACTCTGGGAAAGCGGCCACAAATCAAAGAGCTAAAGCTGTCAACAAAACCCCTGAATCCAGATGCCTGGGATTCAGCTTTGAATGTCACCCCTAAGTAACACTCACAGCTTCACACCTACACTGACAGTGGTTTACCTAGTGGAGAGAAGTGAGAGAAGTCCAAGGCTGGGAACATGGAGCGCCGTACAAGGTCACTGAATAGTCACACAGGCGTGCATGCAACCCTTTATCACCCTTCTTGCTTTTGTTTCTTGGCAGAGTCTCAGTCTGTCACCCAGGGTGGAGTGCAGTGGTGTGATCTCAGCTCACTGCAACCTGTGCCTCCCGGTTCAAGTGGTTCTCTTGCCTCAGCTTCCCCGTAGTTGAAATTACAGGTGCCTGCCACCACGACCAGATAATTTCTGTATTTTTAGTAGACGTGAAGGTTTCATCATGTGGGCCTGGCTGGTCTCAAACTTCTGACCTCAAGTAATCTGCCCACTTGAGCCTCCCAAAATCCTAGCATTACAGTCATCAGCCACCACACCTGGCCAATCCTTACTTTTTTTTCTTTTTTGAGTTTAGAGTGTCACTCTGTCACCCAGGCTGCAGTGCAATGGCATGATCTTGGCTCACTACAACCACTGCTTCCTGTGTTCAAGCAATTCTCCTGCATCAGCCCCCTGATTAGCTAAGATTACAGGTGCCTGCCACCACACCTGGCTAATTTGTATTTTTATTAGAGACGGGATTTCACTATATTGGCCAGGCTGGTCAGGAGTTTGAGACCAGCCTAGCCAATACAGTGAAATCCCAGACTCGAGCTCCTGACCTCAGGTGATCCGCCCGCCTCAGCCTCCCAAAGTGCTGGGATTACAGGCGTGAGCCACGAGGTCCAGCCCAATCTTCCTTACTTTTAAGTACTGTCATAGCTGATGACCATGGAAAATACCTAACATCATTTCAATTAGTATAAAAAATAAAACTTATTTCAAATGATGCGTCTTCTACATAATCCACGGGCTTATCCATCCATGCGCTCATGCACACATCACATCACATCACATCACACACACTTGAATTAATGTCAATTTGGAGATAATAAGCAAACACCTACAGAGGGCACATCCACAGCCACTCAAGAGACTGAGGTAGAAGAACTGCTTCCATCTGGGAGGAGAGGATGCCATGAGCCGAGATCACACCAGGGCACTCCAGCCCGGGCAACAGAGACATACCCCATCTCAAAAATAAATAAATGAAAATAAAGGCGAGGCGCAGTGGCTCATGCCTGTAATTCCAGCACTTTGAGAGGATGAGTCGAGCAGATCACCTGACGTCAGGAGTTCGAGCCTGGCCAACGTGGCGAAACCCCGTCTATACTAAAAGTATAAACATCCGATCATGCTACTGCACTCCAGACTGGGCAACAAGAGTGAAAGTTCATTTCAAAAAAAAAGGAATAAAATAAATAAAAAAAGGCTGACCGTGGTGGCTGATGCCTATAATCCCAGCACTCTGTGAGGTCAAGGTGGGCAGATCACCTGAGGTCAGGAGTGTGAAACCAGCCTGGCCAACGTAGTCAAACCCCATCTCTACTAATAATACAAAAATTAGCCGGGTGTGATGGTGCTCATCTGCAGTCCCAGCTGCTCAAGAGGCTGAGACAGAAGAATCACTTGAACCTGGGAGGCAGAGGTTGCAGTGAACCAAGATTGCACCACTGCACACCAGTCTGGGTGACATAGAGGGACTCTGTCTCAAAAACATAAGTAAGTAGAAAATTTAAGAAGTGAAAACAAATACAATCTGGACAGGTCTCAAGAATCTCTAGCCAGCCTGATTGGAGAGTATCCTTCCTCACTGAAGTCAGACATCAAAAATGATGAAAGCTGGCTGATTTCTGAAATGCTGAAGTTCAAACAGAACACAACCAGACATACAAAGAGATAACAAGGATGATACCAAAGAATTAAACAGAAATTCATACAACAGAGACTTACAGGCCAAGCACAGTGTCTGACACCTGTGAGCCAAGCACTTTGGGAGGCCTAGGTGGGTGGATCACGAAGTCTGGAGTTGGAGACCAGCGTGGCAGATGATGAAACCCTGTCTCTACTAAAAATACAAAAATCAGCTGGGCACGGTGGTGAACACCTATAATCCCAGCTACTAGGGAGGCTGAGGAGGAGAATGGCTTGAACCCAGGAGGTGGAGGTTGCAGGAAGCTGAGATCGCCGCACTGCACTCTAGCCTGGGTGACAGTGTAAGACTCAGTCTCAAAACAAAAACAAAAACAGAGACTTATAGTCAGACCAAAAATTCAAAATAAGACTGGCCAACATGGTGAAACCCTGTTTCTACCAAAACTACAGAAATTCGCTGGACATGTTGGTGCACACCTGTAGTCCCAGCTACTTGGGAGGCTGAGATGGGAGGATCTCTTGAGCCTGGGATGCAGAGGCTGCAGTGCACATGGTGGTCTCTCATGTTCTCAGAGAGGGCGCTTTTGTAGCTGGGGGTGGGGAAGGAATCTTCCCAGATCTAAGAGAAGAGGAAATGTCATATACTAGCAAAATCAATCAGTTTTCTTTTTTTTTTTTGAGATGGATCCTCACTTTCTCACCAGGCTGGAGTGCAGTGGCATGACCTCAGCTCACTGCAACCTCCGCCTCCCAGGTTCCAGCGATTCTCCTGCCTCAGTCTCCCAAGTGGACTGGGACTATAGGCACATGCCACCACATCCTGCTAATTTTTGAATTTTTAGTAGAGACGGGGTTTTACCACATTGGCCAGGAGGATCTCAATCTCTTGATCTTGTGATGTGCCCGCCTTAGCCTTTCAAATTATTGGGATTACAGGCAAGAGCCACCTTGCCTGGCCTCTTTTTTTTTTTTTTTTTTTCGGATTGAGTTTCACTCTTGTTGCCTGGGTTGTAGTGCAATGGCCCAATCTCAGCTCACTGCAACCTCTGCCTCCAGAGTTCAAGCAATTCTCCTGCCTCAGTTCCCCAAGGAGCTTGCATTACAGGTGTGTGCCACCACACCTGGCTAATGTTTTGTATTTTTAGTAGAGATGGGGTTTTACCATATTGGCCAGGCTGGTCTTGAACTCCTCACCTCAGGTGATTCACCCGCCTCGGCCTCCCAAAGTTCTGGGATTATAGGCATGAGCCACTAGGCCTGGCCTCAATCAGTTTTTCAATAGCCCAACCTGCAGAAATCTTCCAGATACCTGTAGTGAAGTCAGCACACTCACAGGCAGCCAGCATGGCATTCTTGATAACAGTGAAAAACTGTGAAGGACTCACGTGTCTTTATTCAGAGAATGCTTCAAGGGGGATAAAAAAGACCAACAATCTTATTTCCTACCTTGAAAACATGGACATTTTCAAAACCTGCAGATAAAATACCACAACAAAACATTTATTATGCCAAGCTCAGTGACTCAGGCCTGTAATCCCAGTACTTTGTCAGGCCGAGGTGGGAGGATCCCTTGAGGCCAGGAGTTTGAGACCAGCCTGGCTAACATGGTGAACCTCCATCTCTACTAAAAATAAAACCATTAGCCAGGTGTGATGGCACACACCTGTAACGCAGGTATTCAATTGACTGACGACAGAGAATCATTGGAACCCTGGAAGCAGAGGTTGCAATGTGCCACTTTGCTCCAGCCTGGTGACAAAGTGAGACATTATCTCAAAAAACATCCCAAGGAAAACAAAAAACTGGCCAGGCGTAGTGGCTCGCGCCTGTAATCCCAGCACATTGGGAGGCCGAGGAGGGCAGATCACTTGAGGCCAGGAGTTCCAGACCACCCTGGCCAACGTGGTGAAACCCCATCTCTACTAAAAGTACAAAAAACTTAGCCGGGTGTAGTGGTACACACCTGTAGTCCTGGCTACTCAGGAAGCTGAGGCAGGAGAACTGCTTGTACCTAGAGGGCGGAGTCTGCAGTGAGCTGAGATTGCACCACTGCACTCCAGTCTGTGGGAGACAGCGCATTCATCAAAGAACTTTTTTCTTTTTTTAAGATGGGGTTTCACCATGTTGGTCGGGCTGGTCTTGAACTCCTGACCTCAGGTGATCCGCCCGCCTTGGCCTCCAAAGTGCTTGGATTACAGGCGTGAGCCACTATGCCTGGCCAATTCTTTTTTTTTTTTTTTTTTTAAGACAGGGTTTCACCATGTTGGCCAGGCTTGGTCTTGAACTCCTGACCTCAGGTGATCCGCCCACTTCGGCCTCCCAAAGTGCTGAGATTACAGGTGTGAGCCACCGCGCCCGGCCAAGAACTTTTTCTAAAATCTCATAATGGTGTCAGAATACATTTCGGTAGGAATTAACGCTGACCTGCAACAGAACTCTTAACAATGATTCCCCACTGAGACATGGGAACGGGTGGCAGGCTGGACAGGAAAGGAGATGCATGAATGCACTTTTTTTTGGATTTTACTACATAACACAAATATACATTGTGTGATATTTAAAATAAATCATTTCATAATAATGGGTAGAAGAATATGGCTCCATCTTCTCTAATGACAAGTTCTACTCTGGTGTAAGAGGAAACTTATGATTATTTTTATGTTAAATGTTGCTTAAGAGTTTCTGCAAAAAATCACAGTCTCTGTTGGATCAAAGTGCTGAAAATGATTTAAAGAATCCCCCTCGTCTGGGTGCGGTGGCTCACGCCTGTAATCCCAGCACTTTGGGCGGCCGAGCCGGGAGGATCACAAGGTCAGGAGTTCAAGACCAGCCTGGCCAATAGGGTGAAATCCCATCTCTACTAAAAATACAAAAATAATTAGCCAGACATGGTGGTGGGCACCTGTAGCCCTGGATACTCGGGAGGCTAAGGCAGGAGAATTGCTTGAACCTGGGAGGCGGAGGTTGAAGTGAGCTGAGATCGTGCCACTGCACTCCAGTCTAAGCACAGAGCAAGACTCCATCTCAAAAAAAAAAAAAAAAAAAAAAAAAGAATCCCCCCTGGCCAGGTGTGGTGGCTTATGCCTATAATCTCAGCACTTTGGAAGGCCAAGGCAGGTGGATCACCTGAGGTCAGAAGTTCCAGACCAGCCTAGCCAAGATGGAGAAACCCTGTCTCAACTAAAAACACAAAATTAGCCAGGCATGGTGGCATATTCCTGTAATCCCAGCTACTCAGGGGTCTGAGGCAGGAGAATCACTTGAACCCGGTAGACAAAGGTTGTGGTGAGCCAAGATCGTGCCATTGCACTCCAGCCTGGGCAAGAAGAGTGAAACTCCATCTCAAAAAAAGTAAAAATAAAAATCCCCCTCAGTTAAATATTTATATTGATATCATGTTTTAAAAGCAATGATAGAAGAAAGGATTCTCCAAGACTGATGTCTGTCTCTGCTTTCCTTTCCATTCCAGGTCATTAAAAGGGCAGAATGAAGTCTGGGAGCAGTGGCTCACACTTGTAATCCCAGCACTTTCGGAGTCCCAGGCGGGTGGATCACCAGAGTTCAGGAGTTTTGAGACCAGCCTGACTAATATGATGAAACCCTGTTTCTACTAAACAGATAACTAGCTGGGCGTGCTGGCAGACAGCTGTAGCCTCAGCTACTCGGGAGGCTGAGGCAGGAGAATTGCTTGAACTCAGGAGCCAGAGGTTGCAGTGAGCTGACAGACATTGTGCCACTGCACTCCAGCTGGCAGACAGAGGAAGACTCCACACCCGCTACCTGTGGGAAGAGGTGGCCAGGGGCAGACCCGTGTTACTTACAGTTAAATGAGTACAAGCTTGCTTTGCTTGTTATACACTGAGATTTGTGCCACAGATCATAACCAAACTATGGTGCAGTAAAATAAAAGCAGAGGTCAAGTGGTAACAGGAGGCCTATGGTAAAGCCCATCTGAGAGCATCCTGTAAGCATGGAACGCTGCAGTGTGGCTGCAAAGCAGAAAAGAAACCGCTTTGGTCCCACAAATCTTCCCAACGTAGAGTTTGTGTGAGGATCTCGTAAAGGGAGCTTAGGCAAAAGATTCTGGGAAGGAAATGCAATCTCTGCTCTTAAGACTCGGGAGGGTCTTCGCAGATGGGTGCCGGTAAGGCCAGAAAGCCTTTCAGGCAGAGACGCCAGAATGCCACGGGCTCTGCCTGTGTTCTCAGAATATGGAGCAATTCCAATTGCCCTGTGTCCACAGTGCTCGGGAGATAACACCCCTCGATGCACTGTGTGTGGTCAGACCTTACGGCACCTGTTGCCAAAGCACCTGGTTAGAAAATGGGCGGGAAAGTCTCAGTGTCCTTAGCATTTCTTGGTTTGCTATTGAATGCTGCAGACACATGCTCTCCCCCAGGCTATCTTCCTCCTCACCCCGGCTCCCCACGGCCTGCAAGATTAACAATATACCTAAGGCCAGGCGCGGTGGCTCAAGCCTGTAATCCCAGCACTTTGGGAGGCCGAGGCGGGTGGATCACGAGGTCAAGAGATCGAGACCATCCTGGTCAACATGGTGAAACCCCGTCTCTACTAATACAAAAAATTAGCTGGGCACGGTGGCGCGTGCCTGTAATCCCAGCTACTCAGGAAGGCTGAGGCAGGAGAATTGCCTGAACCCAGGAGGCGGAGGTTGCGGTGAGCCGAGATCGCGCCATTGCACTCCAGCCTGGGTATCAAGAGCGAAACTCCGTCTCAAAAAAAAAAAAAAAAAAAAAAAAAAAACAATATACCTAATAAAAGTGCTTGGAGCCCAGAGCTCAGTGCCAAGCCGGATCACCCGGAGAGTGCAACTGGAGAGTGCGTTGGATCCCTGGACCCATGCTGTAAATTCTATTCTTGTGTCTTTATTTCTTTTCTCACTCCCTTGTCACTACCAGGACATGGGGCACCCACGCACAGGGTTGGGCTGGTTCCCAACACCTACCCCCACCAAAAAAAGTACAGTGTCCAGCCAGGCTGGCTGTCTCACATTTGTAATCCCAGCAATTTGGGAGGCTGCTGAGATGGACTCAAGGCCAGGAGCTCAAGGCTATCGTGAGCTTTGATTGCACCACCATACTCCAGCCTGGACAAAACAGCAAGATCTATCTCCATGTAATAACAAATGAAAGAAACAAATGAAATAATTAGCCCGATGTCGTGGCACATGCCTGTCATCCTACCTCCTGGGGAGGCTAATGTGGGGATCACTTGACCCCAGGAGTTTGAGGCTGTTGTAAACTAGAATTGTACCATGACACTCCAGACTGGGCCACAGAGTGACACCCTGTCTCTTTAAGTAAAGAAGTTTGGCTTTAAATGCATTACAAAATTAGACACAAAATATCTCCCTTATTTGTCTCCTTTTCCAGAGTTTACCAGATATAAGTGCACATTAATGTCTAACTTTTTCTTTTTTGGAGACAGAGTTTTGCTCGTTACTCAGGCTGGAGTGCAATGGCGTGATCTGGGCTCAGCGCAACCACTGCCTCCCCAGTTCAAGCGATTCTTCTGCCTCAGCCTCCTTAGTAGCTGGAAATACAGGCATGCACCACCATGCCCAGGTGATTTTTTTTGTATTTTTGGTAGAAACCAGGGTTTCTCCATGTTGGTAAGACTGGTCTCAAACTCCCGATCTCAGGTGACCCACCTGCCTCAGCCTCCCAAAGTGCTGGGATTACAGGCATGCATCACAGTGCCCAGCCTAATGTATGACTTTCATACGTACTTTCTCTCTGATTCAGCCTACAAAGAGCTAACCTAGACGTGGCGTCTGAACAGTCCCTGCTGCCCAGCAGCACTGAACCACAGGGCCCACACTCTGCGTCCATCCACATCTGCTGAGCCCTGCCCGGGACCACGCCCAGTGCAGCCTCTACGGAAACTCATGTCACTGGGTTCTAGGAAATGGAATTTAAGTGGAGATGAGAGGCACTGAGAAAAGGCATGGGTGAGTGTGAGCACATGTGCCAGGCAGGACGCTTCAGACTCAGAACAGACTGGCTACCACAATACCTGGCTTCTCAGAAAGGAAAGATGTGGGGTGAAACCCTGCAAGAGCCAAGGCAAGGGTCGGAAGCTGCAGCCTGTTCTCATATAAATCCAGAATTAGAAAAGAGTTAGAGATACAGCTACATAGTTATTCTTGTATATAATCATATATAATCACAAAGTATCCATATGTAATCATAAATATATACAAATATATAATTGTATAATCTTTAATCTTACTAGTAAGTCTCAGGTCAAGAAGTATGGGACTGAAGTGGCGTTGGAAAAGAGGTGACCCTAAGGCAAGATGCTCTAAGCCCTCCGTCGCACCCGCATAAGGGCTGCTGGAGGACGCCTCAGCTCTGTGACAGTGTCAGCGCTGTGAAAGCGCCCGCTGTTTAGCCAGCTAGGGAAGGAGACATCCAAGATGGCCGCGACGTCTCCTCCCTCGAAGGACTGAGGAGAAAACTCTGCTCTCCCAAGCTCTTGTGGGAAGCCTGACAGCTGTCAGGGAGACCCACCGACACCCGGAGACTTCATTGTCTCCATGTGGTGCTGGGTTTCAGCGGTCACGTTCCATGTCTACTTTCAAGTTCCGCTTCTGCACCTGTTCCTCTTTTTCTTAGAAGATAAGAATTAGTAACAGTAACACAAATCTTAGTGACCTCGTTATTTCTTGACAAGTATGAAGAAAGTGCTGACGCCTTAGGTTTTCTCGCCTCGGCTTCTTCAAAGTCTTGGGCCCGTCTCCAAGACACGTGATTTACCTGACCCTGTCACTGACCACCAACACCTCATCCTACCTGCCCCTCCCTCTGCTTTGTACTCAATAAAAGTCAGAGCGTCCAGACACTCGGGGCCACTGCCGGACTTGACACTTTGGTGGGCAGTGGACCCCTGGGCCCAAACTCTGTTTTCTCTATCTCGGTGTCTTGTGTCTTTTATTTCTATAGTTTCTCATCTCCACACCAGCAGAGAGGGACTCATGGGACCCTGCAGGGCTGGACCCCACAGAGACAGACAGATGAATCCACCGACGAGTGTCACTTACCTGAGGGAGAGCCATGCCTGGCTCCTTTTCTTGCCTCTTCTGGGTGGTTTCTTCACATAACATGAGTCTTTAAAAGTCAATCCTGTATGTGAAAAATATATGAGATTTAATGTTTAGAAACCACTTGCTCCCTTTCTGTGCCAAAAGCACACACGGAGGGAAGACCTCGCCCTGTAGAAAGATGGTCCTCTGCTGCCCACTGCACCAGCGATGATGCAGGGATAAGAAAGCCCTACAGGAACACCAACAAGGGTAACTTCGACACTTCTCTCCAGATCTCACTCCCCTCCTGGAGAAGCCCACACACACGCTGCAGCAGTGGGGAGCTGGGCTGGACTGAGCTCCCCCTCAGAGCACAGATCCTGCCCTAACCAAACGCCATGCACAGCACAGCCCCCTCACCTCTCTGGAAATAACAGGCTGCTCTCAGCTCTCAGAAATGGAGGAAACTGCCGGGATGTTCAATACTGGACATAGATTAGAATCACCTGTGCCACTGGAAGTATTACTGAGGAGAGACCCCATCCTATGAGAATAGGAATCTCTGGTAAAGCAGCATAAAAGATGTACCTGCAAAATGCCTGAGCACCCTAAGGTGAAGCCAGGGTTAAGCTCCACTCACAGGGGCCAGCCCAGCAAAGCCCCACCTTTTGGCTCTGCTCTCCCTTCGGGACTTGTTCTCACCAGGGTCTAGACAGTGAACGGCAAAGAAGCAAAAAGAATCACACAGAACAGGTGAAACAGATCAGAACTGGGGTGAAGGTGGTACTACGATGTCAAATGGGGGTTGTGGGAAATCACAAAGGTTTCTACAAAGAAGGTATGAGCACAAAGACCCCGGAGACAAAGGCTGCTTGTCCCCTGCAGCTGAGGGCCAGAGAGTCCTAGGCAGAGGGACAGCCCAGGTGAAGGCCCTGAGACAGGAGCAACCTCAGCCCCAGTAACAGAAAAGAGGCCTGCGTGGCTGGAGCAGGAGTGCGGACGACACAGGTAGGAGGTGAGGTCAGAGAGGTCTTGGGAGCGCAGATCCCCAGGGATGAAGTCTTGAAACATTTTTCTCCCACAACTCAAAAGAATTTGTAAAGTACTGTATTTTCTTACTGCTTTCACGTATACGTGCCATTTTCTTTTTTTTTGAGACGGAGTTTCGCTCTTGTTTCCCAGGCTGGAGTGCAATGGCGCGATCTCGGCTCACCGCAATCTCCGCCTCCTGGGTTCAGGCAATTCTCCTGCTTCAGCTTCCTGAGTAGCTAGGATTACAGGCACGCGCCGCCATGCCCAGCTAATTTTTTGTATTTTTAGTAGAGACGGGGTTTCACCATGTTGACCAGGATGGTCTCGATCTCTTGACCTTGTGATCCACCCGCCTTGGCCTCCCAAAGTGCTGGGATTACAGGCGGGAGTCACCGTGCCCGGCCCGCAATTTTCTTTTTATATTGTAAATTATAACACTTACAAATGTAACTTATCTCCAATATTGTATTTTATTTATTCTTGAGACAGAGTTTGGCCAAGAACGCACCACTGCACTCCAGCCTGGGCGACAGAGCAAGGCTCGGTCTCAAAAAAAAAAAAAAGAAAGGAAAAGAAATGTAATTCCAAAGAATCAAAGGCTACTCTCTCTACAGCCTTCCACCTTCCATCACATCTTAGAGGGAAAGGGAAACTACCCAGGAATGGCCACCGCCAAGCACCGGCCACCCCTTCTGCATACAGCACCCATCTGCTCTGGCCTCGGGCTAATTCACCTCAGCATTTCATTGGCCAACGGCCAAATCTTTCATCCAGAAAAAAAGTGGACCATAGGACTTCAAAATAAAGACTTTAACCTTTCTCAACTTGGTAATTGGGGCCCTGGAGACGCTCGCTCAGGCCCACTCCAACCCTGTGAAGTGCTGTCTTGCTTCAGTAATCCCTGGTTTCGCCGCTTCGATCTTTTGTTACTTTGTTTGTGGGTTTTTTTTGTTTCGTTTTGTTTCAATTCTATGTTCAACAACTAAGAACCTGGACATCTCACACTCTAGGCTGCCTTCCGTTAAAACAGGGAGAGGATAGGTTAAGATGGCTGCCTCCAGGTAGAGCAGTTTCCAGGGGTTGGAACTGAGAGCCGCAGGACCAGGCGCGAGGAGGGAGGTGGGAGGCGTGGCACCCTCGTACAAGGGTGGGGTCTGCAGGATCCCAGGACCAGGCAGAGGACGGGGGCTGCGGCGCTGCGCTCCAGGTGCCAAGGGCGAAGCAGGGAGGCGCCCAGGGCGGGGATGCAGTTCGCGGGTGAGAACTTTTAAAAGCGCGGGCGGGAGGAGGGATCAGGAAAGCTACTGAGCAGGAAAACTCCGCGACAGGTGTGTGCAGAGCCCTACAGCGGAAAGGCCGGAGACGGGAACAGCCTCAGACTGACTTTCAACCCGAAAGGAAGCGACACCGGACTCTCACGGAGACGTCTCAATTTACTCTGGGTAGAGGGAGAGGGGCGAAAATTTCCATGTCTTTGGGGATCCCACGTCCCCGGAACAGAAGCGCCGGGGGGCTGCGAACCGCAGACTTAACACAGACAGAAACTCACGCACCGTTACGAGACCTGCCCTCCACGAGATCCGCTTCCGGGTCTGAGTGAATCTGAGCGCGCGCAGGACCAAAGCCAGGCCTGGGCGGGACCTGCGAGTGGGCGGGGCCTCAGCGAGGCAGGGGCGGGGCATAAAGGACTCCGGGCCTGGCGTGGAGGAAAAGAGGCCTGGGCTGGGCAGAGTCTCTGGGGTCGTGGAGCAGGTAGAGCCTGAGCTTCCCTCCGCCCTTGCTCCCAGTCTCAATTTTCCGGGTTTTGGGGGCGAAACCTGCCAGGGAGGCTCGACCAGCTCAGCAGGCTGGGAACTGCGACCTCCCTGAGGATTCAGCCTGGGGCGGTAATTGGATCCGGGAAAGTGCCTTGCTACTAAAATTAATTTTAGAAATGGAATTCCAGGCCGGGTGCGGTGGCTCACGCCTGTAATCCCAGCACTTTGGGAGGTGGAAGCGGGCAGATCACGAGGTCAAGAGATCGAGACCATCCTGGCTAACACGGTGAACCCCTATCTCTACTAAAAATACAAAATTAGATGGGTGTGGTGGCACGTGCCTGTAGTCCCAGCTACTTGGGAGGCAGAGGCAGGAGAATCGCTTGACCCTGGGAGGCAGAGGTTGCAGTGAGCCGAGATGGCGCCATTGCACTCCAGCCTGGGCGACAGAGCGAGACTCCGTCTCAAAAAAAAGAAAAAGAAATTTAATTTCACAGCTTCAAAGTTGTCTAGGACAGGAATGCAAACTAGAATGTGAATTACAAAGCCCTGCCTGGTGGAATATGCAATTTCATGCTGACGGCCCACAGAACAGAATAGACATCCTCTCCCTTTCTTTCCGTATTGACTCGGAAGGGAGAGTCCACCCTGTGCTCAGCTTCAGCGACTTCCCTAGGGCGACCGCCTAGGATCCTGGATGGAAGACTCAGAGCAAGGAGGAGTGAGGTCACCACCTGCTGCTTAAACACAGCAGCGAAGCGGGCGCCTGAGGTCCCAGCTACTCAGGAAGCAGGTGCAGGATGGTGGCTAAGCCCTGGTGTCCAGGCCAGTCTGGGTGACAAAGACTCCTTCCAGCAGGATGGCCTCACTGTCTCAGTGGAAAAAAAAAAGAAAAGAAAGAAAAAGCACTGACTTTTTAACAGGGTATATAAATTGCCCGGTTGTTCCCTATGAGGACTAAGCTCTGACTTTTAAAATCTAGCCCAAATTCCTATCTATGGGGTGTGGGGAGTCATGCCCTACAAACCAAATTCTCACCAGATGGGTTTTATTTGACCCTGTATATCGCATCTTACTTTCCAATCTGACTGTGACATAACAAAGAAAATCAAACGGTTTTACCCCAAAAGCAGTTTTCTTGCCGTACCTTGAAATTGCCCTGCCAAGTCTCTTGTGGGGAAAATCCACATTTTATATCCCCATTCCTCCCCTCTTTTTTATTCCTTCCTTCCCAGATCCAAAAAATAATCAACTGAGAGCCAGCACCCTTTTAAGGTCTGAAGAGAAACATTTCACAACCTGCTGTCTTTCTGAAGCCATACACAATAAAACTTGCTGTCCACAATCCTTTACTGGATTGGCCGTGAGAAACAGAGCTCCTGAACACCGAATGGGAAAGGAAGGGGTTTACTATTACAGCCGAGAGCTGAGGAATAATCTGTCCAAATTCAGCTCGTCTAACAAAGGAAGGTTCTGCCTTTATATAGGCTTAACTTTAGATATTACACGTGGAAGAATCTTAGGTTTATAGCTTCAGGAACCATGTATGAAAGGGTTCGGGTTTACAGTTTCAGGACTCACATGTGAAAAGGTTTCGGGTTTGATCTTGTTTTAAGTAAAAACAGTGTCTTCCAGAGAGTTTCCCCAAGACCAAGCCTGCCACCTACAGGAAGGAGATTCAGGAGGCGCCAGCTGGCCTGTTCTCGCTCTTCTATTGAGATGCGCTGTGGATGACAGAGCGGGGAGGGAATCCCAGATGCCTGGGTCTCCTTCCTCACTTTAACCTGAATATTCCTTTCAATTATTCCTAGATCTTCAGATAAACTCAACCAATTATCAACCAGAAGTGTTTACATTCACCTATAGCCTGGAACCTCTCCTCTCCTTTGATTTGTCCCGCCTTTCTGAACCAAACCAATGTATTTCTTTCTTTTTTTTTTTTTTTTTGAGACAGAGTTTCACTCTTGTTACCCAGGCTGGAGTGCAATGGCGCAGTCTCGGCTCACCGCAACCTCTGCCTCCTGGGTTCAGGCAATTCTCCTGCCTCAGCCTCCTGAGTAGCTGGGATTACAGGCACGCGCCACCATGCCCAGCTAATTTTTTGTATTTTTAGTAGAGACGGGGTTTCACCATGTTGACCAGGATGGTCTGGATCTCTTGACCTTGTGATCCACCCGCCTCGGCCTCCCAAAGTGCTGGGATTACAGGCTTGAGCCACCGCGCCTGGCAACCAATGTATTTCTTAAATGTATTTGATTGATGTCTCATGCCTCACTAAATATATAAAACCAAGCTGTACCCCGACCACCTTGGGCATATATTCTCAGGACCTCCTGAGGGATGTGTCACAGTCCATGGTCACTCATATTTGGCTCAGAATAATCTCTTCAAATGCCGGAGTTAAGGTACCAGCAGGGGCCCGCCGAAGCCCCAAGGAGTTCGAGCTTCTCTGTGTGCAACTGTTAAATCCTCCTGAGCCCCAGACCTCCGACTGCTTGACAGTCTTTGATTTATTCTGAGTTCATAGAGGAATGCCTAGAGCAGACATGGTACAGAGCATGAATTAAGGAATAAGCAGCTTATCATAGGAGGAATGCCTAGAGCAGACACAGTGCAGAGCATGAATTAAGGAAAAAACAGTTATACCAGGACAAGAACCCATGGCCCAGGCAGCAGTGTTCAGTATCATAAAGATACCCGCTGTATGGCAGGCTTGGGGCAAGAGCCACTCCTCCTGATAAAGGAGTTGTAGGACCTTGCTCCAGTTCTTGTGGAAGGCTGCCCTCAGACTGGCAACCCACCTTGGTGACTGTGAACTTTATCAGCTCTTGCTACTGTGCTGCTTGAAGAGCATCTTCCCATAGAACTCATTGGAAGCTGACAGCAGGTGGCGGTACACCCTGACAACTCTGTCACTGCTGTGTGACTTAAAGCATCCTCCTATAACTCTTCTTAGAAGTAGTTTGCCCATAGATGCAGGTATTGCACACTGCACCCTCTTCACTGGGCACGGCCCACCTCCATGCCTCAGTGACCTAATGGGAATGGACCCCTGGCTGCGCACTGTCCGCCTCCCAACCTAGGTGAGTGACTAATGGGGGTGGACCCCATTTTTATTGCTCACGACCCTATCGCTATCCTTAAAGATGACTTCACTCACTGCCCTGCCCTCTAACCTATACACAATAAATACTGAGGCTTCTGGACATTCGAGGCCTCGCCTGACTCTGCTCATAGGTGGCATGACCCCTCAAGCCCACCTGCGATTTCCTTGTACTTCTGTGTCCTGTCTCTTTATTTCTTGGATCCTGCGCCTCAGCACAGCATAAGAGACACCCGACGACCCTGTGGGGCCCTCAGCCCTAGAGAAAGTTTACTGAAAACTACCAGTTTGCCGGGTGTAGTGGCTCACTCTTGTAATCCCAGCACTTTGGGAGGCTAAGGCAGATGGATCACCTGAGGTTGGACGTTCGAGCCCAGCCTAACCAATATGAAGAAACCCCATCTCTACTAAAAATACAGAATTAGCCGGGTATGATGGCACATGCCTGTAATCCCAGCTACTTGGGAGACTGAGGCAGGAGAATGGCTTGAACCCGGGAGGGCAAGATTGCTGTGAGCCCAGATCACACCATTGCATTCCAGCCTGGGCGACCAGAGGGAAACTCCGTCTCAAAAAAAAAAAAAGAAAAGAAAAAGAAAGAAAAGAAAGCTACCAGTTACACAGTAGGGCGTCCTCAGAAAGCAGGGGGAATGCCTCCTGTTTCAAGTTTTTCCTGTATGGGGGCCTACGTAAAAGCTAAGCTATCTCTACCTGCTGGTGGGCTGACAGTGTGGCAAAACTCAGTACTTTGTTTATGTAAAACTATCCTCGGTATTTTAGTGTGCAAGTACTTGAAAGCATGACTGTAATTATCTTCAAAGCATATGCTGTCATGAGATATTGGATCATGTGGACATTCTATTTCTGTAGGACTTTGTCCTTGGAGATATCATTAAGCTGTTTTCCTGAACCATTAACATCTGACCATGAGCCGTGCGTGAGCAGTAAAGAATACATCTTCCTAGTTTTAAAGGACTTGAAAATTTGTCATCTCGGCTGTCCTAGGTTCCTAGTTCCCTAATGGTTTTTCCACTCACGCGCCAGACAGTCATAAGCACAATTACGGAAGACAACGCTCCAGTAATGCATCAAAGACAGACTGAGCATCTACTCCAATAACTTAACAGTAAGCAAGGCTACGGGAAATATTAGGAAGTACTATGCATCTATACAATTGATAATCCATTACTGCAGTTTTAAATTGGCTAAAATTACATAGAATGGGTGTTTACTGTTAGAAATATGTTTAAAAATGTGATCTAATATAAACACACAAAGTTTGAGAAGAGCATTTCCTCTATGTTCAATATATATGAAGGAGTCCAGATTTATGAACTTATTTTATGCTTTCCATTAGATCTAGTTTGTTTTCTATCTTGATTTCTTCCGTGTTCATGAGCTTATGAATCAAAAGTATCTAACAGGGGGCCGGGCGCGGTGGCTCACGCATGTAATCCCAGCACTTTGGGAGGCCGAGGCGGGTAGATCACGAGGTCAAGAGATCGAGACCATCCTGGTCAACATGGTGAAATCCCATCTCTACTAAAAATACAAAAAATTAGCTGGGCATGGTGGCGCGTGCCTGTAATCCCAGCTACTCGGGAGGCTGAGGCAGGAGAATTGCCTGAACCCAGGAGGCGGAGGTTGCGGTGAGCCGAGATCGCGCCATTGCACTCCAGCCTGGGTAACAAGAGTGAAACTCCATCAAAGTATCTAATAGGTCTCAATTAATTTAGAAAGTTTACATTGCCAAGGTTAAGGATGTGCCTATGACAGAGCTTCATGAGGTCCTTACAATGGGTTCTGCAGCTGAGGACCAAAAGCAGCTGGGTTTTATACACTTTGGGGAGACATGAGACATAAATCAATAAATGTAAGATGTACATTGGTTTGGTCTTGAAAAGCAGACTAGGCCGGGTGCGGTGGCTCATGCCTGTAATATCAGCACTTACGGAGGCTGAGGCGGGCTCAGGATCACGAGGTTAGGAGTTCAAGGCCAGCCTGGCCAACATGGTGAAACCCCATCTCTACTAAAAATACAAAAATTAGCCAGGTGTGGTGGTTCGTGCCTGTAATCCCAGCTACTCGAGAGGCCGAGGCAGGAGAATGGCTTGAACCCTGGAGGCAGAGGTTGCAGTAAGCCAAAACCACGCCATTGCACTCTAGCCTGGGCAACAGAGCAAGACTCCCTCTCAAAAAAAAAAAAAGTAATATTGTTTCTCAGTCACACAGGCTGGAATGCAGTGGCATGATCACAGCTCGCTGCAGCCTCAACCTCCTGGGCCCCAGCGATCTTCCCACCTCAGCCTTCTGAGTAGCTGGAACCACAGGCACGCACCACCATGCCTGGACAAATTTTGTATTGTTTTGGAGAGACATGATTTCACCATGTTACCCAGGCTGGAGTGCAGTAACATGATCTTGGATCACTGCAACCTCCACCTCACAGTTTCAGGCAATTCTCCTGCCTGAGCCTCTCAAGTAGCTAGGATAATAGGTGTACACCACCACACCTGGCTAATTTTTCCATTTTTATTAGAGAGATGGTCTACCAGATCTGGCCTGGTCTTGAACTCCTGGCCTCAAGTGATCTACCTGCCATGGCCTCCCAAATTGCTGGGCTGTTTTTTCATTTATCAATAAATGTCTCGGAATTCCTTTGTTTTATTGGGAATTGAAATCCCAGCGTTTTGGGAGGCTGATGGGGGCGGATCACATGAGGTCAGGAGTTTGAGACCACCCTGGCCAACATGCTGAAACCCCATCTTTATAAAAATACAAAAATTAGCCAGGCATGGTGGTGGTTGCCTGTAATCTCAGCTACTTAGGAGGCTGAGGCAGGAGAATCGATTGAACCTGGGCGGCGAAGGTTGCAGTGAACCTAGATTGTGCCACTGCATTCCATCCTGGATGACAGGGCAAGACTCCGTGTCAAAAAGAAAAGAAAAGGAAGGCCGGGTGTCATGGCTAATGCCTGTAATCCCATCACTTCGGGAGGCTGAGGCAGGCGGATGACCTGAGGTTGGGAGTTTGAGACCAGCCTAACTAACATGGAGAAACCCTGTCTCTACTAAAAATACAAAATTAGTCAAGTGTGGTGGTGCATGCCTGTAATCCCAGCTACTTGGGAGGCTGAGGTAGGAGAATCATTTGAACCCGGGAGGCAGAAGTTGCAGTGAGCCGAGATCAAACCATTGTACTCCAGCCTGGGCGTCAAGAGCAAAACTCTGTCTCAAAAAGAAAAAAAAAAGGGAAAAGGGAAAAAGAAAAATGGGTGGGAATGTAAATTATTTTAACCATTGTGGAAGACACTATGGTGATTCCACAAAGATCTAGAACCAGAAGTACCATTTGACCCAGCAATCCCATTACTAGGTATATACTTAAAAGAATATAGGGCCGGGCGCGGTGGCTCACGCCTGTAATCCCAGCACTTTGGGAGGCCGAGGCGGGTGGATCACGAGGTCAAGAGATCGAGACCATCCTGGTCAACATGGTGAAACCCCGTCTCTACTAAAATACAAAAAATTAGCTGGGCATGGTGGCGTGTGCCTGTAATCCCAGCTACTCAGGAGGCTGAGGCAGGAGAATTGCCTGAACCCAGGAGGCGGAGGTTGCGGTGAGCCGAGACCGCGCCATTGCACTCCAGCCTGGGTAACAAGAGTGAAACTCCGTCTCAAAAAAAAAAAAAAAAAAAAAAAAAAATATATATATATATATATATATATAAATCATTGTATTATAAAGACACATGCACACCTATGTTTGTTACCACACTATTTACAATAGCAAAGTCATGAAACCAACCAAATGCTCATCAATAATAGACTGGATAGAGAAAATATGGTTCATATACACCATGAAATACTATACAGCCATAAAGAAGAATGAGATCATGTTTTTCAGGGACATGGATGAAGCTGGAAGTCGTCATCTTTAGCAAACTAACGCAGGAACAGAAAACCAAACACTGCACGTTCTCACTCATAAATGAGAACACATGGACACAGGGAGGGGAACATCACACACCAGAGCCTGTTAAGGGGTGGGGAGTTAGGGGAGGGAACTTACAGGATGGGTCGATAGGTGCAGCAAACCACCATGGCACATGTATACCTATGTGACAAACCTGCACATGTATCCCAGAACTTAATGTAAAATTTAAAAAAAGAAAAATTGTAAATTTTGAATTTTAACTTTGCTTCTGCTCTTCTTCTAATTCTGTTGAGACAAAGTTGTTTTATTGATCAGCTACTGTGTTACACGAAATCACCATATGTCAGAAAAAAACAGGAAAACCCAGTTTCCTTTTTCTATCTAAATTATCGGAAATAATAAAGGACAAGGGGTGTACATCATGGTCCTCCAGTGGTTCTGGGATCTTAGGAATATTATGAACTCATGGTTTTTGTAGAGGTTTGGTGTTATTCAATCCATTAAAAACTTTTTCAAAAACTCAAATTGTCCAACTTGAGGCCAGCAAGAGCCCCTCTGTAAACGCTTCTGTGGTTTTTTTTTGTTTTTTGTTTTTTGTTTTTGAGAGAGAATCTCGCTGTCACCCAGGCTTCACCCAGGAGTGCAGTGACAGGATCTAGGCTCACTGCAACCTCCGCCTACCGGATTCAAGAAATTCTCCCGTCTTAGCCTCCCAACAAGCTGGGACTAAAGATGCACGCCACCATGCCCGGCTAATTTTTATATTAATAGAGATGGGGTTTCACCATACTGGTCAGGATCGTCTCGAATTCCTGACCTCAGGTGATCCATCTACCGTGGCCTCTCTCAGTGCTGTGATTACAGGCATGAGCCATCATGCCCAGCCAAGGCTTCTGTTTTCTAAACTCGTTGGGAGCTTCTTTTTTTTTTTTTTTCCCTCCTTAGATGGAGTCTGGCTCTGTTGCCCAGGCTGGAGTGCAGGGGCGCCATCTTGGCTCACTACAACCTTCACCTCCTAGGTTCAAGTGATTCTCCTGCCTCAGCCTCCTGAGTAGCTGGGAAACAGGTGCCTGCCACCATACCCGGCTAATTTTTATATTTTTAGTAGAGACAGTGTTTTACCGTGTTGGCCAGGCTGGTCTCAAACTTCTGACCTCAGATGATCTGCCCACCTTGGCCTCACAAAGAGCTGGGATTATAGGCATGAGCTACCGCGCCAATAGAGCTTCCTCTCTTCTATAACAAATACACATTAGGTGCTTCTCCTTGCTGTTCTAAGTTCCCATTAGTCCATTCTCACACTGGTATAAAGAAATGTCTGGGGCTGGGCCTGGTGACTCACAGATGTAATCCCAGCACGTTGGCAGGCTGAGGTGGGTGGTTCACCTGAGGTCAGGAGTTCGAGACCAGCCTGGCCAACATAGTGAAACCCCGTATCTACTAAAAGTATAAAAAATTAGCTGGGTGTGGTGGCACATACCTGTAATCACAGCTACTTAGGAGGCTGAGGCAGGAGAATCAACTTGAACCTGGGAGGCAGAGGTTGCAGTGAGCCAAGATTATGCCACTGCATTTCAGCTTGGGTGACAGAGTGAGACTCCCTCTCAAACAAAAAACAAAACAAAACAAAAAACCAGAAGGGTTTGCAAAGATGCTCTTGCTGGCATCAATTTGGACAATTTGAGGTTTCAAAAAAGCACGCCCCGCTAATTTTTCTATTTTAGTAGAGGCTGGTCTACAGGTATGTGCCACCACACCTGGCCAATTTTGTGTGTGTGTGTCTTTAGTAGAGACAGTAGATACGGAGTTTCACCATGTTGACCAGGCTAGTCTCCCACTCCTGACCTCAAGATCCACCTGCCTCAGCCTCCCAAGGTGCTGGGATTACAGGCGTGAGTCGCCGTGCCCGACCAGTATTTTCAATTTTACATAGACTGGTTTCGTGATCTTTACTTTATCAGTATTTCTTGGCTTGTGCCATGGAACTGCCAGTTTTTCTCTCCCAGTATACAAAGAATTTCAACCATAATTTTCTTTGTCTTGATATAATTTCATCTTTAATTTTACCTATCAAATGTATTTATTTGTACCTACCTTTTAGACAGAACGTTATGATGGGAGGAACGAATGCATGTTTTTCAAAGGTACGTCGAGTAAACCCAACACTAATCATTAGAAGTAGTTACACCCCTATTGCCTTTAAGCACGTTTGCATAGGACTGAAAGCGTTGTCTTAAATCATCAGCTATTCTACTCTTGCAAAAACTGGAGGGTTTAAGATCTGGTAGGTCAGCATCCCTCACAGTGTTTTTTGTTGAGAAACAGGCCTGAGTGCAGTGGCATAATCTTGACTTGCTGCAACCTCTGCCTCTGGAGTAGCTGGGATTACAGGCATGAGCCACCACGCCTGGCCCTAATTTTTGTATTTTTAGTAGAGACGGGGTTTCCTCGTTTTGGCCAGGCTGGATACTGACATTGTGATCCGCCTGCCTCAGCCTCCCAAAGTGCAGGGATTACAGGCGTAAACCACTGTGCCCCGCCTAGTCTTATTTTTTTGAGGCTGAATGTAGTGGCTCATGCCTGTAATCCCAGTACTCTGGGAGGCCGAGTCGGGCAGATCACGTGAGGTCAGGAGTTTAGGACCAGTCTGGCCAACGTGGTGAAACCTTGTCTCTACTAAAAATATAAAAGTTAGCCGGGCATGGCAGCGGGCGCCTGTATTCCCAGCTACTCCGAAGGCTGAGGCAGGAGAACCAAGACCATGTCATTCCACTCCAGCCTAGATGACAGAGTGACACTCTGTCTCAAAAAAAAAAAAGAAAAGAAAGAAAACATGTATGACCAAATTTTAAAAACAAAACACGAGGTAAAGGATACTACGGGTGTATAATTCGTAGATATGTCAACCGGGCCTGGTGGCTCATGCCTGTAATCCCAGCACTTTGGGAGTCCGAGGCAGGTAGATCACTTGAGGTCAGGAGTTCGAGACCAGTCTGGCCAACATGGTGAGACCCCGTCTCTACTAAAAATACAAAAAAGTTAGTGGGGCATGGTGGCATGTACCTGTAATATCAGCTACTCAGGAGGCTGAGGCGAGAGAATCCCTTGAATCCAGGAGGCAGAGGTTGCAGTGAGCAGAGATTGTGCCACTGTACTCAGGCCTAGGTGACAGCACGAGACCTTGTACCCCCAGTCCCACCAAAAATAATACTAATTAGTAGATATATAGATGTTCATGAGTGAATGAAAATTAACGTGCATGTATCCCAAATTAATACATTTCACTTCATAATTTTGACCAGGAGAACATTAGTGACCTGATAATAAATTAATAAATTTGAATTCACACAAAATAGAACAAACGAATGAACAAACAAACAAAAGAAAAAAAGGAAGAAAGGGGAGGGGAGGGAAGGAAAGGGGAAGAAATTTCACTTCATAATTATCATCAGGAGAACATGAGTCACCCCACGGAAGGAAAGAAGCCATGTTAAAACATACTCTGAATGAAGGGAGCCCCTAAAACAGGCTTTGTGTGAGCAACATGGCTGTTTATTCACCTGGGTACAGGTGGGCTGAGTCTGAAAAGAGAGTCAGTGCAGGGTGGTGGGACAGGAGATGGTTTTATAGGTTTGGGGTAGGCAGCAGAAAGTTACAGAAGTTACAGTTCAGGGTGGTTTTTGCAAGCTGGGAGGGGGTCATAGGGTCTGCAGTCATGAGGTTGACCTATCAGTTGAGCAAGATCAGTTACAAAATCCAGTTGCCTTATCAGTTGAGGCAGGAATAAAGAACAATAGAAGAATGTCTCAAAGTTAATTAGGCACTGCATGGGTTGGTCATTCTTCCCTTTTGAGGTTTTCCAATTACTTCAGACTTTCTAGTTCCAGGAATTCATCTGGAGGTGTAAGTGCAGGTCACAGATGCTACCATGCAGTCCATGGTGTCGTCAGTCAGCCTAAAAGACCTTCCAGGCCATGTGTGGTATCTCACAGCTGAAATCCCAACACTTTGGGAGGCTGAGGTGGGAGGACTGCTTGAGCCCAGAAGGTTGAGGCTATAGTGAGCTGAGATTGAGCACTCTAGCTTGAGTGACAGAGCCAGACCTTGTCTCAAAGTCAGTAAACAGAATAGAGAAAAATGACTTTGTACATTTAGGCACAGAAAGGTTCTTAAAAACTTAGAACTTTAATGACATTTTTTTTTGCTTCTTTCTATCGACGTCATATTGAGTCTAAGTAGGAACATTTTCTGGTTGTGGTGTGGAGATTCATGGGAGAGGCAGCAAACAAGAGCCAGAGAACTGGATAGCACCAGGACTTAAGACTGACTGGAACCAGGTGAAATTTATTTGAAATTCAGATAGAAAGAAAAACAGCACAAACAACAATTTTCATATGGTGAACTAAATAATGTAATTCTAGAACTTCAAAACTGTGCCATATATATATATATATATATATATATATATATATATATATATGCATATGTATTTTTTTTTTTTTTTTTTTTTAAGAGACAGAATTTCATTCTTATTGCCCAGGCTGGAGTGCAATGGTGCAATCTCGGCTCATTGCAACCCCCGCTTTCTGGGTTCAAGCGATTTTCCTACCTCAGCCTCATGCTAAGCCACCTCGCCTGGCCAGAAAATATATATAATAATCTCTTATACTTATGGAAGAGTACAATAAAATGCAAGTGAGGGCTGGGTGTGGTGGCTCACGCCGGTAATCCCTGCACTTTCACAGGGCAAGGAAAGTGAATCACCTGAGGTCAGGAGTTCAAGACTAGCCTGGCCAACATGGTGAATTGCCGTCTCTACTAAAGTACAAAAAAATTAGCCGGGTGTGGTGGCAGGCACCTGTAATCCCAGTTATGGGAGGTTGAGGCAGGAGAATCACTTGAACCCAGGAGGCGGAGGTTGCAGTGAATGGAGATGGGGCCATTGCACTCCAGCCTGGACAAGAAACTCCATCCCACACACACAAAAAAGAGATGTATTTGCAAAATGCCTCAGGGGTCTAAAGCAAGGGTTGCGCTCCATTCAGAGGCAGCAAAAGCAGCACAGCCCCCACGTTCTGGCTCTGCTCTCCCCCTGAGGCCCTGTCACCAGGATCCAGGCAGTGGAGCACGAAGGAGCAAAAAGAAACACGCAGAGCAGGCCATACGGACCAGAGGTTGAGGTGAGGGTATGGCTGGAATGTCAAATGGCGGGCAGAGGGAGGGTTTCAGAAGCCCAGACTGAGGAGAGAGTCATATCAGAACAGTGATCTGGTGAAGCTTGTTTGCCACCTGCAGTCTTGGGGCCAGTGAGTCCCAGCAGAGGGACAGCCCACGTGAAGGCCTCGAGGCAGAAGCAACCACCGCCCCAGGAACAGGAAAGAGGCCTGCGTGGCTGGAACGGAGGGAGCCAGGAAGACACAGGCAGGAGATGAGGCCAGAGGGGTCCCGGCCTGAGTTTTGCAATTCTTATTCTCGTATGTACAATTTAGACAAAATTTAAATTTATCGCGAGAGAGAAATCAACACGTTGTCACAATTATCAGATACAATCCATCCACCACTCATCTGTATCCCCCTTTTGTCCTGACTGTTTCCTTCCCTGACTCTGTATCTCTCATTCTCACCTGAGTCTCTCTAGCTTTTTTGTTTCCCCTGGGTTTCTGCTCCTTCTTTTGTGCCTCTCTCCTGTGCTCTTTCTCCCCTTCTTCCTTCTAACCCTTCTCTTCCATATGTTCTGCTCTATGCTTGCAACTTCTTTCGCCTTACTCCTCCTTCTCCCCTATCTTTCTCTTTCTTTTTTTCTGACACAGAGTCTCAGTGTGTCGCTCAGGCTGAAGTGCAAATTGCATGATCTTGGCTCACTGCAACCTCCGCCTCCCCGGTTCAAGTGATTCTCCTTTCTCAGCCTCCCAAGTAGCTGGGACTACAGGCACGTGCCACCACTCCCGGCTAATTTTTTTGTATATATATTTTTTGTAATGAAAATCACAATTTCGTTATTGGGTGCCCGTTTTTGCTTAACCTCACTATTTCCTTAGTGCTAGGTTAGCAGATACTGAAACGATCTTCGCAGACTGAGCAAAATACGGAACGCTTCGGGAATTTGCGTGTCATCCTTGCACAGGGGCCATGCTAATCTTCTCTGTATCGTTCCAATTTTAGTGTATGTGCTGCCGAAACCACTTTGTACAATTTTTTGTGCCGAAGCGACCATAATTTTTTTGTATTTTTAGTAGAGATGGGGTTTCACTATGTTGGCCAGGCAGGTCTTGAACTCCTGATCTCGTGATCCGCCTGCCTCAGGCTCTCAAAGTGCTGGGATTACAGGCCTGAGTCACTGCAACCGGCCTTTCTCCCCTATCTTTCGATTGTCCCCTTCTGCTGCCCCTTGGCGCTCTATGTTAAATTCCCTCTTCCCTGTTATACTCCTGTCCCCACTCTCTGGCACCCCCCGATGCCCAGGCCTCCCCCTGCTCTCCTTGTCACCAGCTGTCCTCTCTCGCTGTCCCACCACCATGCTGCTCTGTCTGCAGCGGCTCCAAATCCCTCCTTTCCCTACTCTGTCTGAGGGGCCTCCCCTTTGCTGTCTCGCTCCTTATCTTGCTGTCCTTCATCTTTCTGGACATCGAGCTTTTCTCTACATTTCTTCTGTTGTTTCCCTGTTACTTTCTCAGTTCCTTCTCTCAATTCCTTCCGCAAATCCCTCACCCATTGTCTACCATGCCATGTGTTTACGGGTTTCCCTTATTCTTTCCTCTCGTTTTTCTGCTTCTCTCCCAGTCCTGTCTCTGTCTCCAGATCCCCTGGGTCCACACATTCACAGGAGGGTTTGGAGTAAGATGCCTGCATCCCGGAGGAGCACATTTTCCAGGGACTGGAGCTGGGCAGGCAAGAACATCGGATGTCACAGGACAGGCGGCGGGCACCTCCCCAACGCCGGCTCAGGGGAGGCGTGGGGAGCAGCAGGGCCCCGGCACGAGGAGCAGGGAGGTGGGGGCGACAGCGCCTTAGGAGAGGGGTGGGGTCTGCAGGATCCCAGGACCAGGCAGAGGACGCGGCCTCCCCGGGACCCGGGCTGCGGCGCTGCGCTCCAGGGGCTGACGAGGGCGAGGCTGGGGAACCGGACAGACCTGAATCCACCTCGTGGATGAGGGCTTTAGGTGGTGCGGGACGGGAGGAGGGGGTCAGTAAAAGGTTTTAAACGGGAACATGGAACGAAAAGACTTGTCTACGTGACCAGACGGCAGAGAGATCCGGCACGGATCCAGCCTCAGAATGGTTTCACCACAAAATCAGGCACGACCCCGGGTCTCACGGCGACGTGTGATTTCCTTGGGTGAGGGTATTTTCAGGGGTGTACGAACCTGCAGATCCCGGGTATGGAAGCACCAGAGGACTGCGAAGCGCAAGTTTAAGCTTAGCAGACCGTGGGAAACCCAGGCGCTGGGGCCCAGGGGTCACACCGCGCAATCTGCTTCCGGGTCTGAAGGAAGCTGCGCGCGCAGCGGTCGGCGGGCCCAGCAAGCTGCGGATTGGGAAGGGAAAAAAGGAAGCGGGGCCTGTGCTTTCCTCTTCTGGCTCCCAGGGCATTTCTATATTCCGGGTTAAGGAAGCGATATTAACCAGTGATGCTGAGGCAACTCAGCAGGATCTCCCTGGGGCGGGGAGCAAAGTCTGTGATTAGATCCAGTAAAATTCCTGCTATCGAAATTAAGTTTAACAATTTAAAAGCCCTAGAATCGTCTGTGAAGTGGATGCAAAATGGAAGGTGGAATGCAAACTCTGCATGCAGTGATAGTCCAGTTACATACTGACTGCCCACAGAACAAAATAGAAATCCCTCCTATTTTCTAGTCTCCATTAATGCCAGAGACTCAACTCTGTATTTACTTGCAGAATTTTTTTTTTTTTAAAGATGGAGTTTTGCTCTTGTTGCCCAGGCTGGAGTACAGCTCACTGTGACCTCGGCCTCCTCGGTTCAAGCGATTTCTCCTGCCTCAGCCTCCTGAGTAGCTGGGATTGCAGGTATGCGCCACCACGCATGGGTAATGTTTTTTGTATTTTTCGTATAGACCTACAGACCGGGATTTACCACGTTGGTCAGGCTGGTTGGTCTCGAACTCCTGACCTCAGGTGACCACACGCCTCGGCCTCCCAAAGTGCTGAGATTACAGGCATGAGCCACCGCGCCTGGTCCAGAAACTTTCATAGCGACAACACCTGGGGTGCAAGGCAAGGGAAGCTAAATCTATCACCATCCAGATTCATCTTGACTCTGACCAGAAGACGAAAGCGCACCGAAAACAGCAGGGTTTTGCAGCAAAGAGTTAAATAATTGCAGGGTTAGCCAAGTCGAACAGGTGGGAGAGGGGAAATTTAATTCTCAAATCCATCTCCCGAAAAGCTGGGAGACTAAGGGTTTTGAGGATGATTTGGAGCAAGCGGGTGGGGAATTGGTGTGGCTAATTGGTTGTGGAGGAAATCATAGGACGGTCCAAAACAGCCTCCTGGAGCTAAGTTTTTGGGTGAGGGGGTCACAGGACCGGGTGGTGCCAGTTCTCTGCTACCAGTGAGGAGGTCCAGGTGGTTGAATACCGGAGGTTAAAAAAAAAAAATTTTAAAAAGAGGTCCAGGTGGCCTGAGCTGGTCTGCCCAATTGGAAGTCTGAAAAACACCTCAAAGACCATAATCCTAACTTTGTGGCCTTTCATCAATCTTACAAAGGTGGTATAGATCACCTGAGAGGATCACTACTATTGTCCTTGCTTCAAAGTGATAACTATAAACTGAAATCCTCTCATAGTTAGCTGAACCAATGCCCAAGAATGAGCAAACACAGCTTCTGTGGTAATAACTGACAATTAAGTTTTATTTCTTTCACTATCATATTTTTTGCAAAGGCGGTTTCAGGTTCAGTGATGTTAGAACACCAATTTATGCTTTAAATAAGAAGCAGTTTATTTTTAAAAGTAGATATTAATTACATAGTTTTTCTTTGCTATTGTTATTCATATTTATTTATTTATTTGAAACAGGGTCTTCTGTCCTCCAGGCTGGAGTACAGTGGTATGATTACCACTCGCTGCAGGCTGGAACTTACAGGCTCAAGCAATCCTCCCACCTCAGCCTCCTGAGTATCTGGGACTACAGGCATGAGAAATCACACCCTGCTATTTTTTTTTTTCTTTTTTCTTTTTTTTTTTGAGACGGAGTTTTAGCTCTTATTACCCAGGCTGGAGTGCAATGGCGCGATCTCGGCTCACCACAACCTCCACCTCCTGGGTTCAAGCAATTCTCCTGCCTCAGCCTCCCGAGTAGCTGGGACTACAGGCGTGCGCCACCATGCCCAGCTAATTTTTGTATTTTTAGTAGAGACGGGGTTTCACCTTGTTGACCAGGATGGTCTCAATCTCTTGACCTCGTGATCCACCCGTCTCAGCCTCCCAAAGTGCTGGGATTATAGGCGTGAGCCACCGCGCCCGGCCTATTTTTTTTTTCCTTAAGTAGAGATGGAGTCTCTGTATATTGGCAGGCTGGTATCAAACTCTTGGCCTCAAACAATCCTCTCGCTTCAACCTCCCAAAGTGCTGGGATTGCAGACCAGAGCCACCGTGCCTGACTACATTTGTTATTTTTTTTTCTATGCAAGATGAGTTAATCGCAAATATTTCTGAGATCAACTTTGCTGACATCCTAATAAGGACTAAACTCTGATTTGTTTTATCTTGCCCAAATTCCTATCTAAGGGACCTAGGGAGTCATGCCCTACAAATCATAAATTCTCATCAGATGGGTTTTATTTAACTCTATATATTGTGACTTACTTTCCAACCTGACCTGGGTGTAACATTAAGAGACAAAGAAGAAAATCAAAATAGTTTACCCAAAACATGTTTCTTTGCCATATTTTGAAATGCCCTGAAAAGCTGTATTTTTGTGGGGGAAATCCGCATCTGTAAACAATCTCTATTAACATAGCTAGATCTTTTTCTTCCAGATTCTCCCAATCCTAAAGAGATTAACTAGGATCTGAATAGAAAATAATTGTCATATATTATCTCAAAGGGCAGCCACTATAATACTTCAAAATAATTTTGGGCTAGGCGTGGTGGTTGATGCCTGTAATCCCAACATTTTGGGAGGCTGAGGCAGGTGGATCACTTGAGGTCAGGAGTTCGAGACCAGCCTGGCCAACATGGTGAAACTCTGTCTCTACTAAAAATACAAAAATTAGCCAGGTGCAGTGGAGGGCGCCTGTAATCCCAGCTACTTGGGAGGCAGAGGTTGCAGTGAGCCAAGACTGCACCACTGCACTCCAGCCTAGGTGACAGATCAAGACTTCAACTTAAAAAAACAAAACAAAACAACAACAAAAACAATTGGTCGAGTTTGTCTAAAGACTCCTCCCTCAGCCTCCCAAGTAGCTGGGATTACAGGCACATGCCACCATGCTGAACTAATTTTTGTATTGTTTTTTTAGTAGAGACAGGGTTTCACCATATTGGCCAGGATGGTGTCGAACTCTTGACCTTGTGATCCACCCGCCTCAGCCTCCCAAAGTGGTAGGATTACAGGCGTGAGCTACCATACCTGGACACGCAACTGATTGTTAACAAGAAAATGTTTCAATTCACCTATAACCTGAAACCTCCAGCACCGCCCCTTTGAGTTGTCCCACCTTTCTGAACCAAACCAGTGTATTTCTTCAATGTATCTGATTGATGTCTCATGTCTCTCTAAAATGTAGAAAACCAAGCTGTGCCCAACTACTTTGGGCACATGTTCTCAGGACCTCTTGTGGACTCTGTCACGGGCCATGGTCACTCATATTTATTTGGCTCAGAGTAAATTTCTTCAAATATTTTACAGAGTTTGACTCTTTTCATCAACACTAACATCACCCTGTCATTAATTTCTAAATATACTGTAATTTCAAATTCACTATGTACATTCTGAAATAAGACAATTAACGTTTCATTTTAAAATTGTAACATATTTTAGATATTTTCTTTGTTTTCTGTTACTCAATGTTCTGTCGTGTGTGGATAACAGAGCCAATAAAATACTCTTCAGAAGTGATTTGGATTTATTTTCCCTTAGAGAAAAATTAATTTTGCAATATTTCTAAGAATAAATGGCAGGCAGGTTATTTTCTTTCATATGAACTCTCAAGAAAGGACAACTTGGCTGGGCTCACACTTGTAATCCCAGCACTTTGGGAGGCCAAGATGGGCAGATCATGAGGTCAAGAGATCGACACCATCCTGGCCAACATGGTGAAACCCCATCTCTACTAAAATACAAAAATTAGTGGGGCGTGGTGGTGTGCGCCAGTAGTCCCAGCTACTCAGGAGCCTGAAGCAGGAGAATCATTTGAACCCAAAAGGCAGAGGTTGTGGTGAGATCACGCCATTGCACTCCAGCCTGGGCAACAACAGCAAAACTACATCTCAAGGGAAAAAAAGAAAGAAAGAAATAGACATTGTTCTGAATTTCAATGCCCAAGAGTGGTCCAACAGTCAGTGGCTTGGAGAAAGAGGGTAGCCTAAGCTTTGAGTAAGTCAACAAGCATCGTTCCCATGATCAGTGATGAGAAACGATTGAGAAATCCCTGATGAGACAAACTGTGGGAATTTGGAGCTTTTTCTTAATGTAAACAAAGAGGGTAAGCTTTGAAGTAAGGTGTTTCTAGGGAAAACAAAAACAAAAGGTTGGGCAAGAGAGTGGTTTCTCTGGTGGGTTTTGTTTCTTTTTTTGCTTTTGCTCTAAGAACAGTCTCAAGAGGCCTAAAGAACACGTGCCCCTCTGGTGGGTTCTTCAATCTTTGCTATTTCTTCAACTCTTTACTATGTTTATGGGGTTGAAGTAAAGTTCAACACTGTCACCACATGTAACATCAAACAAAATTTAAAAAATAATAAACGCATATGTACTATTTGAAAAACAGAACTGAAAATAATAGGAACACTAGTGAAATTGTCCCATACCTCAGTTTTTGAATGAAACTAAAGGGCCTTGAGTTCTCATTATGGCTGTGTGATATTCATTCCTGTCACATACAAGAGACATCAGTAATTATTGGAAGGCATGGCTCTAAATCTGCAACTTCAGGGGGCTGTGTAGCTGTTAAATTAAATACAAGCCTAGAGATATATTAAGAAAATTAGTGTTTCCTTTCCCATTTTTCTGCTGGCCATGGAAAAACATAGTGTCACAGTTTTATAAATTCTTCGGTCACAATTAGAAAACACAAGCACTAGGCTGTGTGCGGTGGCTCACGTCCGTAATCTCAGCACCTTGGGAGGCCAAGGCAGGTGGATCACAAAGTCAGGAGTTCAAGACCAGCCTGGCCAACAAAGTGAAACCCCGTCTCTACTAAGAATACAAAACTTAGCCAGATGTGGTGGTGTGCGCCTGTAATCCCAGCTACTCGCCAGGCTGAGGCAGGAGAATTGATTGAACCTGGGCGGCGGAGGTTTCAGTGAGCCCAGATGGCACCGCTGCACTCAAGCCTGGGCAGCAAGAGTGAAACTCCGTCTCCAAAAAAAAAAAGAAAGAAAGAAAATGCAAGTACTAACTTACATGTCAGATCCATGTCACATTCTCAAATTAATCTAACTTTTCTTGACATCCCTTTTTATACCAGTGGAGCCCTGATGAAGATGATTAAGAGAAGTTTTCTATCAGAGAAATAAGTTGATGAGAATAAACTCGAGGTGAAAATTCTATTTTCTGTGACCTGGGAGAAAAAGCTTAAGGTGAATTTATATTCGGATGTGTTATAGAGAGGGAATATAGAGATGTGGATGAACGAGGCATAACTTAAGTTTTTCTGTCCACAAACCAGGTGAAAGCACTGGAGTAGGCACATAGCCAGGCATGAGCAGGTAAGGGAGCCCCTGTGGTACCTGATCCGGGACCTGGATTTGGGCCCTGATCCAGAACCTAAGAGAGGGTTCTTAGATCTCACACAAGAAAGAATTCAGGGTGAATCCATACAGTAAAGTGAAAGCAAGTTTACAATTAAGAAAGTAAAGGAAGGCCGGGTGCGGTGGCTCACGCCTGTAATCCCAGCACTTTGGGAGGCCGAGGCAGGTGGATCACGAGGTCAAGAGATCGAGACCATCCTGGTCAACATGGTGAAACCCCGTCTCTACTAATACAAAAAAAATTAGCTGGGCATGGTGGCACGTGCCTGCAATCCCAGCTACTCGGGAGGCTGAGGCAGGAGAATTGCCTGAACCCAGGAGGCGGAGGTTGCAGTGAGCCGAGATCGCGCCATCACAATCCAGCTTGGGTAACAAGGGCAAAACTCCGTCTCCAAAAAGAAAAAAAAAAAAAGAAAGTAAAGGAATAATGAAGGGCTACTCCATAGGCGGAGCAGCTCCTATCTCATCCTGAGAGTAAGAATGCCTTAACTTCCTGGGAATGTAGCCCAGCAGGTCTCAGACTTATTTTATCCAGCCCCTATTCCAGACGGAGTTGCTCTCATTCAAAAGCCTCTGACACTTGGGAAAGGAATCTATAGAAATGCAACTCATTGAGGCTGGGCGAGGTGGCTCACACCTGTAATCCTAGCACTTTGGGAGGATGAGGTGGGCGAATCACAAGGTCAAGAGTTTGAGATTAGCCTGGCAACATGGTGAAACTTCGTCTCTACTAAAAATACAAAAATTAGCTGGGCATGGTGGCGGGCGCCCGTAATCCCAGCTACTCAGGAGGCTGCGGCAGGAGAATCATTTGCACCTGGGAGACGGGGGTTGCAGTGAGCCAAGATTTCACCACCGCACTCCAGCCTGGACGACAGGTCAAGACTCCATCTCACCAGAAAAAAAAAAAAAAAGCAACTCACTGAAAGCCTCCTTCAAGATGCTGCCAACTGATAGCAAAAAAAGGACAGTGGCTACACTGCCAACACCTGGCCTTGTGGCTATGCCCTCTGGCCCAGAAGGGGACATATTAGGGGCTAGCTGGACATAATCGAGATGGGGGATTTTCCCCATTAACAACTATGTGTACTTCTCTAATAACCCACAGTAGAGCAGTCTCCTGCTCATGATACTAAAACACACACCCCTGGGCGGAGATTTGAGATGCTAATGAGACATGTGACGCGTGTACCAGCATGGACCATCACAGTGCTTTCTGATCAGAGGACTTCCGGGAATGCCCCTGCACAGTCCTTTCATGAATAATCATGTCAGATTCTCATAAAAAGGCTCTGCCCAGCAATAGTAGGGACAGACTCATTCTTTCAGGAGCCCACCCTGTTCCACTGTTCAGGGTGTCTCTTCTCTCTGAGCTCCTATGTCTTTAGGTAAAGGGCAATTACCCACTTAACTCTTTCTGCGTGTCTCTTGAATGAATTCAAGAAGACCAAGAACCAGAGGACTTCCACGCCTCTCCTGGTAACACGGAGACCCAGAGGACTTCCACACCCCTCCTGGTAACATCTGGTGTTTTCTGCTGGTTACCTGGCCTGAAACTGTTCTCCTGGGTAAGTGCTAAAAACGTGGTGCCAGATTATCTGGTCGAGGACCTCTGCTGCTTTCTGCACTGAAGAACCTCCTGCCTGAATGCAGTTCTTCCAGCTTTAAGGGGAGGGGTTTTCCTCTCACGCTGTGTTTACTATCAAATGTCCAGTACCATTTCCCTTCAGTCACTGTGACTCTGCTCCCTCTGGCTGATTTCTCAGCTCACCCTGAGGGGTGTCAGGCAGAGCAGGGAGGACTTTCAAGTCCATACGGCGAAGATCTGAGACACGGTGACCCTCCCTGCAGAAGGCTTGTAAAAGACAGGGAATATTCGCTAGCTGGGCAATGACTGGGAGATTCACATCTTTCAACTAAAACTGCGATCCCGTGTTAAGTCAGCTCTTAGACTTTCCATTCATGGCAGTCAATTCTCCTGGACACAATATGCCACCACCAGTGAATAATGCCCCAGGTCACTCTGCCTACTCCTTGCTGTCCCTGTCCTCGCCACCGGGCTTCCTTGAATTCCTGCTTCACGTGCAAGCCCCTTGTACGTCCTGCTCGTCTGGGGCCTGCTGTGTTTGCTTCACTGCCAGGCGCCGGATGCCTCTGTGGGCCGATGCTGAACTTCACACTTACTTTTTCCCCAGAAATGAGACCCAGCTTCGTCCTTTCGCTTGCCTCCTTTCTCACTGCAGGGACCGGCACTGGCAGGACGCCCGCTTACGGGCATCCCTCGTTTATTACCGGGTCCTTTTCCGCCCAACTTCCCTTCAGGAATGCCTCATTCTGTGGCTCCTAAAGCGAGCTGTCCGCTTCCTCCGGGTGTTCATCTATGGCCCTCTGCCCCAGGCCCCCGTTTCTCTTTACAACCGCGGTTTCCTATGGGCCACTGGGAAGTTCTTCCTCCGCCTCCTAAAGCCATTGTTGCAGACCTGTGAAGCAGTCAGGCGCTTTCTGCGTTATGTTGAACAAGCTGATAGAAGATGCCCCCGGCGCTCCCCTTGCTGCTTATGTGACCACATAAGGGACGTAAAAAAACGGAATCAACAGCCCAGTCCACTAACTTTGAGTCCCAGGGGGCTTCCATGCCTTTTTAAGCACTTCTTCTGTATGATCCCCAAGGAACCTACTATGAGTAGGGGCAGGTATCAGGTTTACCTGCATTCGTCTAACCATCTGTATGCATTAATCCAATATTATTATGCACTAAGGGGACCTTACCGTGGAGTCCCTTCTCTGCAGACCTTAGCAGGGGCAAGACTACTGGACTTCCTGCAGAACCAAGGTTACTGGGAATATGAGAGACAAGAGAACTACTCCTATGCCAGACGTTCTTACATCCTTCCTTGCCCAGCACAGAGTTGAGAAAGGCGTCCCTGCTGGCCGTCAATCCTAGGAAACCTAGGAAACCCCTCCAAGCAAAACCAGATACAGGGAAATAATGGACGGTGCATATGTTAAGGCTAGCTCAACCTGGAGCCCCAGGTAGCGGGCTTCGTCCTATCTAATTCACCCTTGCAGACAGACGCATGGACACATCACCTAGGCCAAGGTGTGGAACGCCTCACCTTCCTGAGGCACCAAATAGGTGGAGGGATGCCTTCTCTACCCTGCGTTCTTTCCTGTCTTCTCTTTCAGATGGGTAACCAGATCTCCGTAGCCCGGGATTCCCCTCTTGGATGCATCCTTAGAAACTGGGATAAGTTTGATCCCCAGGCATTAAAACGAAAAAGATTGATTTTTCTTTGCAATAAAGTTTGGCCAAAATATGAACTAGAAGGGCAGGAAGCCTGGCCAGAGGGAGGAAGCTTAAATGTTAATACCATACTCCAGCTGGACCTCTACCGCCGACGCCAGAGCAAATGGTCGGAGGTCGCTTATGTGCAAACCTTCATGATCTTGAGGGAAAACCCCGATTTTTGTAAAGGCTGCAAGATAGATCCTGCCCTTTTGGCTATCCTCAGTCGTCCACTCCAGAACCCTCAACCAGGAGGCCTCAAAGATTTCCTGGTCAACTCCCCTCAACCTCCTCTTCCCGAGACCAAAGCTCCTCCCTCCTTATGTCCCTCTCTTGGCCTTGACAGGTCAGCCCTAACCTACGCTGGCCCCTCAGGCCCCTGCTCTGGAACCTGCCCGCTACCAACGGTGAGCAGACCCACAGGACCAGTCCCGGTTCGAGGCCCCTTTCTCTTGAAGAACTTGACCCAAGTTAAGGAAGGCCTGGGAAAATTCTCAGAGAACCCGGGAAAATTCATAGAGGGCTTCCGTAAATTAACCCGCACTTTTGAACTACCTGGAAGGATGTCACCGTCCTCCTAGGACAAACCCTCTCTCTGGAAGAAAGACAGACCGTTTGGGAGGCAGCACGTCAATGCGGGGATGAGCTACACTTGGCAGATGCCCACTACCCCATGGGAGCTACGGCTGTTCCCCTGCAGGACCCCAACTGGGACTACAATACCCAGGTGGGAATCTGCGCCAGAAATCACATGCTCCTATGCCTAATAGAGGGAATGAAAAGGAGTCAAGTCAAGCCTGTAAATTATAGTAAGTTAGCAACCATCGACCAAGGGCCAGATGAGAACCCCGCAGCCTTTCTTGAAAGGCTCCAGGAAATTCTTATCAAACACACCAACCTAGACCCGGGATCCCCAGAAGGACAGCTTGTCCTCAAGGATCACTTCCTGACACAAGCTGCCCCCGACATTAGGAGAAAACTGCGAAGGCTGGCTTTGGGACCCAGCGCCCCCATGTCGGAAGTCCTCAAATTAGCGTTCTCAGTGTTTTATAACCGAGGCCAGGATGAGAGGGACAGGGCCAGGAAGAAGGAGAAACAGAAAGAGAAGACGCAGTCTCAATTGTAAGCCGCTTTCCAAGTCCACCAGCCCCCTCCAGGTTGCCCTAAGAATGCCCTCGAGGGAAGTGCCATCAGTGTGGGAAGCCGGGCCACTGGAAGGCAAACTGCCCCTACGCACCGAAGGGGGAAAAGCCCTACACGGCCCGTCCCCTCTGCCGTCGGCTTAGCTACTGAAAAGGGGACTGTCCTGAGAGCCAAAACGGCCACAAGCCTGACTCCAATCCAATGACGGCTTTGTGCCGAGGGCACCCTCTGCTGTGGCTGGCTCCCAGATGTGATGTCATCATCAAAGAGATGGAGCCAAGGACAACACTGGACGTAGCAGGTAGGACAATACATTTTCTATTTGATTCGGGAGCCGCCTGCTCAGGCTGACCCCCGTTCTCTGGGCAACTTTCCTCTATCAAGTAATCAGGGTAAACAGCACCTCCTCTTCGCAAGATTTACACCTTCTTTATTGTCAAAAGACCAATCAATCTTTTCCCATGAGTTCCTGGTAATGTCTGAATGTCCCATACCTCTTTAGAGCAGGGGTATACTCTCCAAACTAGGGGCATGCTTCCCTTGACCTGAACTTCCCTTAAACGCCTTTTTTTTTTTTTTTTTTGAAGAAACACCCATGCCATGGGTGAATTATCTTGATCTGAAACCACAAATAACCCTGAGATAAGGGCCTCTGATATGCTAGGAAGCACAGCAACTGCAGTCTCAGTCAAAATCCAGCTAAGAAATCCTTCCACTTGTTTCCTAAGAAACAATACTCACTACGGCCACAGGCTAGGGAAGGACTTCAGCCCATCATTAACCGATTCCTTAGGCATGGCTTGTTAATGTTCTGTAACCCTCCCTGCAATGCACCTATCCTGGCTGTCCAAAAGGCCAATCGGGAGCACAGGCTTTTCCAAGACTTAAGAATCATGAACAAAGCTGTCATATTCATCCAGTGGTCCCAAACCCCCGTGCAGTTCTGGGGAAATCACTCCACACACACACAGTTCACAGTACTAGATCGCAAAGATGTTTTTTTCTGCATACCTCTGGACCCGAAGTCTCCATTTGTATTTGCCTTTGAATGGACAGATGACAAAGAATTAAACTGCCAGCTAACTAACTGCCACCTCTGGGTTTCAGAGACAGTCTACATTTATTTGAACGAGCTCTAGCTAAAGACTTAACTGAGTTCTCTCTTGAGAAGGGCCCAGTCTTACAATATGTGGATGATCTACTCATCTGCTTCCTCTCTAAAGAACTGGCACAACAACATGCAGTATGGACTTTCAACTTCTCAGCTGAAAAAGGATACAGAGCTTCCAGAAAGAAGGCCCAAATAAGCCAACAGGCTTCCTATTTAGATCTTATTCTTACTCCAGAGGAGCCCAGGCTCTCGCCTGAGAGAATATAAGCCATTCAACAAATACATCCCCCTGGCTCCCAAATGCAACTTAGAACTTTCCTAGGCCCAACAAAAGATGGTACACTTGGATTTTGGGATACGGAAAAATTATTAAGCTCCCTTTAGGAGTCTCTCAATGGAGGGAATGATGAAGAACTCACCATGAGGACCCTCACAAGATCAGGCGTATAACCAACTTCAGGCTAGCCTACCGTGAGCCCTGGCCCGTTGGCTGCACCAAGCAGACAGACCCTTCCAACCTTACATACCACAAAAATGAGGACTAACAATGGCAGTTTTAACGCAAAATCTGGTCACACGAGGCTCCAGGTGGATGACCTCTCTCAAAGGCATGATTCAGGGACCCAAAGATGACCTAACTGCCTTAAGGCAATTAGCTGCCACCGCTCTCTTAGTAGAAGGGGCTTCCAAAATCAAGTGGGATAATCACTGAGGTCTTCACCTCACATCAGACAGCTGCTGTGCTCAAACTAAAAGGCTCACATTGAGCCGAGATTGCGCCATTGCACTCCAGCCTGGGGAACAAGAGCGAAACTCTGTGCTCACATTGGCTGACTGGCAGATGGTTTTTAAAGTACCAAGATCTTCCTCTCTGAGCTGTACACCTATCACAGAGGGCTGCTGTAGACCATGGCCAGGGACACAGAAAGGACGAGGGTCAAACTGCCCGGCCAAACAGGAGGGCAGATCAAGCAGACGGGACCAGTGTCCTCTCTGGGGAACTCCTCACGGCCCTTATGCCAACTTTACCCAACACCTTACCCACCCACAATACACACATGAGGAAAAGAAATGGGCTATGAAATATGGATCTACCTGAGAACCTGAGGGGGGTGTACAGTGGGAGGATTCTCCACTTTAGGCCCTGCAGTAAACACTCGTAAGAGCACGCCATGATTCACGTCACTTCGGGAGACATCACCTCCAGCACGTGTACAAACACCTTTTCTCTGGACAACGGCTCTACGAGACTGTCGGTCTTTGACACCCGTCCATCCTGTGCCAGTAATAGCCCTCAGGGCCCTTTGCTGCCCTGCTTAATTCAGCCAGTTCAGCATCGGGTAATGTACCCAGGGAAAGACTGACAGATGTATTTCACTGTTTCCAGCCTGTATCTGGTCTTTGGGGTACATTTACTGGGTGGGTTAAAGGCTTTCCTACAAAAACAGGAAAGGCCGAGGAAGTAGCCAAGGTACGTCTCAAAAAAAAAAAAACCCTCCATGTTGGCTTAGTTTGTCTTTACAAAGTGACAATGGCCTATTTTTCATTTCACACACCATTTAATTAGTGGCAAAAGCCCAATAAATATAGCACTCCTTCTGAAGGCCACAATCCTCTGGGAAAGTAGAAAGGACCCTTAACAAAGTGTGCCAGGCACCCTCCTGCCCATGGCTAAAACTCCTGCCCATGGCACTGCTCTGAATTACAATTGCCCCTAAGTCATACTTATGCATGAGTCCTTTTGAAATTTCACTCACAGCCCATGCGGTGGCTCATGCCTGTAATCCCAGCACTTTGGGAGACCAAGATGGGCAGATCACCTGAGGTCAGGCATTCCAGACCAGCCTGACATGGTGACGCTCTGTCTCTACTAAAATACAAAAATTAGCTGGGTGTACTGGTGGGTGCCTGTAATCCCAGCTACTCAGGAGGCTGAGGCAGGAGGAGAATCTCTTGAACCCGGGAGGTGGAGGTTGCAGTGAGCTGAGATGACGCCATTGCACTCCAGCAAGACTCTGTCTCAAAAAAAAAAAAAAAAAAAAAAAAAAAGGCCAGGCCCAGTGACTCACACCCACCTGTAATCCCAGCACTTTGGGAGGCTGAAGTGAGCTGATCCCGAGGTCAGGAGTTTGAGACCAGCCTGGCCCATATGATGAAACCCTGTCTCTACTAAAAACACAAAAAAATTTGCTGGGCATGGTGGGGCATGCCTGTAGTCCCAGCTACTCAGGAGGCTGAGGCAGAAGAATCGCTTGAACCTGGGAGGCAGAGGCTGCAGTGAGCCGAGATTTCACCACTGCACTCCAGCTTGAACAACAGAGCGAGATTCCATCTCAAAAAAGAAAAAGAAAGAAATTTTATTTGAAAGACCCTTCCTATGTACAGACCCAATGTTAGATCCAGATGTTACCCAATTAACCAAATATATGACATCACTGGCCCAATTTCAACAAGCCATCCAGGAGTTTGGGCAAAATGTACTGCCTGAACCTGACCCCTTCAGTAATCAACCCTTATACTAGCCAGGGGGACAAGTCCTCGTCAAAACCTAGAGCGAGGGTCACATGGGTCTCAACTAGCCTGGGTCTGTCGCTCATGGAAAGACCCCTTTATTACTTTCTACCCCAACAGTTATTAAAGTTTCTGGAATCTCTAGTTGGATACATCGCTCTCGAGTAAAACGGTGGGAAGGTGCCGAAGAACCAACAACAGAATCAGCATCTGAGTAGTCTCAGGAGCCACCCGCTGGAGGGCTTCAGATTCCTCTTCAAGTGAAAAGGTAAGTAAAGCCTTCTCTCCTTTCACCCAACAGGAAGGTCACCTGGGTACTGGGAATCTTGGTTGCAGTGGCATTGGTTATTCCCCTCATTTTGACCCTAACTTGCATGCCCCCTGAAGTGCTGCTAACAGCCTGTTTTATCACTAAACACTACATCTAACCATTTATTTTTCTCTCCTATTTTCACCACTTTTGTTTTGCTTTCATAAAGCTTAAGGGAAAATCCGCTATGACAGAGAAATACCTTTTCCTTTATCTCTACCTCCTCCCCATGCCCCTGCTCTCACAAGCACAATGGAGTGAAAATTTGCTTGTCAATTTCTCCAAAATCATTGCTTCTGGAAACCATCTAACCAACTGTTGGATTTGTCATGACTTCATCACCAGACCCTCGTCTTACCAATATATTTTGTTGAGAAACTTTTCTTTAAAACTAACGTTTGGTTCAGGAATCCCTGAAGCCCAACATAAATCTGTTCCCCTCCAGGTTTCACTTGCTAACTCAGCGTACCAAGTCCCCTGCCTGGATCTCATTCCACCTTTCAATCGGAGCTATAAAACTTCTGTGTATTTGTTCAACTGCTCTTCTCTAAACCAAACCTGTTGTCCGTGCCCTCGAGGACACTGTGACCGGAACGCCACCTTGGCGGAAGAATTCCCCGCTCCCACCATCTAGCCCATGAGTTTTTCCTCAACGGGCTGCCACCCTAACTTGACTCACTGGTGCCCAGGCGGCAATCACCCAGTGAATAATCCAGAGAAGTCACTCCAGAATCGGTGTAGAGCTTGGGAAGGAAAAGAGCTAATAACATGGAGGCTTCTGTATTCGCTTCCCAAGGCACATGCTGCCCACATCTGGCCAAAAAGCACCGCTCTCCAGGGAGGGCCTCTGTCCCCTGCATGTAATCAAGCAATTCAAACAGGGTGGAAATCGCATTTACGCAGGTGGTTCAACACCACGAGCCCCCGCTGGGCCTGTACCCCTCCCGGCTATGTATTTTTATGTGGACTGAAACAAAATAAGCTGCCCTTTGAGGGAAGTCCTGAGAGAACTTATTCAAAGCCCCCTTCGGCAAACCTCTTTACTTGCATCGGTAACATCCAGCATGTGGGGGAGTGTGCTGTGGGACTTCTGGGGCCACGGGGGATAGGGGTAACCATTTATAACACCACCCAACCCAGACAGAAAAGAGCCCTGGGTCTCATACTGGCAGGGATAGGAGCGACCGTGGGAATGATCGCCCCATGGGGAGGGTTCGCCTATCATGAAATCACGCTCCGAAATCTCTCCACACAAATAGGGAAGCTGGCTAAGAGCACTGGAGACGCCATCTCTAAACTCAAGGTCTCTCTAGATTCTCTGGCAAACGTGGTCATGGACAACAGATTGGCCTTAGACTACCTCTTAGCAGAGCAGGGTGGAGTCTGTGCAGTGGTCAATAAATCCTGTTGCACTTATGTGGGGCAATAACAGTGGGGCAATAGAGGAGGATATAAAAAGGAGGATCTACGACCACGCTACGTGGCTCCATGAGTTCGGAAAAGGAGGTGCTTCAGCAAGGGCCGTCTGGAAGGCTGTGAAATCTGCTCTCCCCTCCCTGAAATGGTTAGTCCCTTTACTGGGACCAGCTAGTTATCCTCTTCCTTCTCCTCTTTGGCCCTTGTTTCTTTTTTTTTTTTTGAAAGCCACTGACTTTATTGATCTAAAAAACTTTACAACGACAGTGACTGTTCTGCCAAAAAAGGAGCCAAACGGTATCAAACAAGTGAGGGTGGGGGTGAGGGATAGGGCCAGGAATCCATTCAGGAAAGCCAGTAACTGTCACCAGGGAACTGGCAAGGGAAAAAGGAAGAGGGAGGCATGCAAGAGTGAGAATCCAAAAAAGTTGAAATGGTTAGGGGAGAAACTCCCAAAGACCCTGGAGTACGTTGGAGGTGGGTAGACAACAGCAATCTTTTCCTTTGTAGCGGACAGGGGAGGAGTCCTGCTCGGCTTCAAACTCTGGATGAGGGCTGGGGATTGAGAGCTTCCCAGAGAGCATCACAAGAAGGCGTCGCACCACTCTCGAAGGCATCCAAAGCAGTCCCGGGACTGCTTGGCGTTGGCGCCACAAGTGTCCTTCAGCCATTCCCGGAAGAGGTCTTCATCTTTCTTTAGCACCAAAAACTGGCCAAGGACAACATAGGCCTTGTCAAAGCCCCTTTCCTCCAGCTTCTTGCCCAGGACTTCACCAATCCCGGCCAGGCTCCCCACTGGCTTTTCCCCCATGGGCTCTGCCACGAAGTCTCGGTGCTTTTGGGAGGTTGTCATCTTGATCAGCCTTAATCTCAAGCCACTAGAACTTTCTTCCACTTCCGCTCTGGCCCTTGTTTCTTTAATTTACTGATTCAGTTTGTCTCTTCTAGGATAAAGCAATTTTACGTGAAATCCCCCAAAAAGGAAAGACATCAGCTAATAGTCCTTAGAAGCCCCAGAACCTACATCTCCCCCTTGGATGCCAGTGGGCAAAGATTCCGGGAAACTACGGGGAGTTTCTTTGAGGAAGAGAGGGAGACCCTGGCGACTTCTTCGCCCCATGTCAGCAGGAAGTAGTTACGGAAGACCCACGACGTCCTTACACCCAAAGCTTTTCAGGGTCTCCATCTCTTGAGGAGGAAAAGATTAGGGCAGGCAGATAGGCAGGCATGAGCAGGCAGGAGAGCCTCTGGGAAAGGAGTCTTTAGCAACGGAGCCCACTGATGGCCTCCTCGGAGACGCCGCCCACGGACAGTCAGCAGAAAGAGGACAGCGGCTACGCTGGCTCCATGTGATTTGTGGCTGGGCTTGTCTGGCCCAGAAAAGACATCAGGGATGACAGAGGTAGGGGATTCTCCCCACTAATGAGCATTTCTTAGTCTAATAACCCACCCCAGAGTAGCCATTTGCTTTTCCTTCTTTCTTTTTTTTTTTGACACAGAGTCTTGCTCTGTTTCCCAGGCTAGAGTGCAGTGGCATGATCTTGGCTCACTGCAAACTCTACCTCCCAGGTTGAAATGATCCTCCTGCTTCAGCCTCCCAAGTAGCTGGGATTATAGGCATGTACCACCACGCCTGGCTAATTTTTTTTTTTTTTTTTTTTTTTTTTTTTACTAGAGACGGAGTTTCACCATGTTGGCCAGGCTGGTCTTGAACTTCTGACGTCAAGTGATCTGCCCACCTTGGCCTCCCAAAGTGCTGGGATTACAGGCATAAGCCACTGTGCCTGGCCCCCATTTGTTTATTATAGTACTAAAAATCACTCCCCTGGGTGGAGATTCTATTTTTTCTGTTTATTTTCTAACAAGTTATTCCATGTTAGGAGATTTTAGATGCTAATGAGACATACGACGTGTGTATCAGCATGTACATTCACAGTGCATGTATGCCCAGAGGACTTCTCAAAACCTTTTTACTCAGAATGCTTCTGAACAGCACGTACATGAATAACCATGTAAAATTCTCATAAAAAGCATCTGTGGCACCAGCAGAAACTTTTTTTTTTTTTTTTTTTTTGACACAGAGTCTCACTCTGTCACCAGGCTGGAGTGCAGTGGCATGATCTTGGCTCACTGCAGCCTTTGCCTCCTGGGTTCAAGCAATTCTCCAGCCTCAGTCTCCCAAGTAGCTGGGACTACAGGCGCACGCCACCATGCCCAGCTAAGTTTTGTATTTTTAGTAGAGATGGGGTTTCACCATGTTGACCGGGATGGTCTCGATCTCTTGACCTCGTGATCCACCCACCTCAGCCTCCCAAAGTGCCTGGATTATAGGTGTGAGCCACCGCACCGGCCGGAGCAGACACATTCTTTTGAGCAGCCTACCCTGTTCTGTCCTTCTGGGTGTACTGCTTCTATGACTAAAAGCTCCCATAAAATCTCCTAAGGCACTAGCAGCTGGCTCATACTTCTGAGCAGCCAGTTGGGTCTCTTCTCCGTGTTCTCTCTTTTTAAATAAAGGTTACTTAACCCTTTAACTCTTTCTGTATGTCTCCTGATTGAATTCTTTCCTTCAGGAAGACCAAGAGCTGAAGGATTCCCGACCTCTTGTGGTAATCTAAGGTCTGTGGAGGATTCAGTGCATCTAAACTAGTAAACACAGGCCGGGCAAGGCGGCTTATGCCTGTAATTCCAGCACTTTGGGAGGCTGAGGTGGGCAGATCACAAGTTCTGGAGTTCAAGACCAGCCTGGTCAATATGGTGAAACCCCATTTCTACTAAAAAATACCAAAAAAATTAGCCGGGCATGGTGGTGTGTGCCTGTAGTCCCAGCTACTTGGGAGGCTGAGGCAGGAGAATCACTTGAACCCGGGAGGGGGGTGTTGCAGTGAGCTGAGATTGTGCCATTGCACTCTGACCTGGAAAACAGAGAGAGACTCTGTCTCAAAAAAAAAAGAAAGAAAGAAAGAAAAGAAGAAGGAAAAGGAAAAAAGCGGGGGAGGGCATGGTGGAGAGAAAAGAGCTGGATTTGTTAAAATTAATAGTCGATATGACTATAATCTAGAAAATTAATTTCGTTTATGGACAAGCGCTAATACAAATATACTGAAAACCATCTTCTTTAGTTGCTCTCGTTAAATGCACACATGCACACACACATGCACACACAGAAACACAGAAACACACACATGCACACACACAGAAACACACACATGCACACACACAAACAATACATTATGTATCTCCACTAGCAGATACACAATGACACCTGATTACATTTCCAGACCTACGAGAAGAAATTATAGAATTTCACGAAAGTGGTGATGTCTTTAACAGAATACAAAGCCCCAGACACTACCTTTCTCATGGAAACATGGATTTAGTAACAATGCATGGACCAATTGCCTTTGTGAGAAATCTAGGTATCACTTAAAAGGTTAAAACTTTTTTTTTTTTTTTTTGAGACAGAGTTTCACTCTTGTCGCCCAGGCTAGAGTGCATTGGTATGATCTCGGCTCACCGCAACCTCCACGTCCTGAGTTCAAGTGATTCTCCTGCCTCAGCCTCCTGAGTAGCTGGGATTATAGGCATGCACCACCACGCCAGGCTAATTTTTGCACTTTTAGTAGAGATGGGGTTTCTCCATGGTGGTCAGACTGGTCTTGAACTCCTGACCTCAGGTGATCCACCCACCTCAGCTTCCCAAAGTGCTGGGATTACAGGAATGAGCCGCTACACCCGGCCAAAACTTTTTTTTTGAGACAGAGTCTCGCTCTGTTGCTCAGGCTGGAGTGCAGTGGCACAATCTCAACTCACTACAACCTCTGCCTCCTGCGCTCAGGTGATCCATGCACCTCAGTGTCCTGAGCAGCTGGGATTACAAGCATGTGCCACCATGCCCATCTAATTTTTATATTTTTAGTATAGATGAGTTTTGCTATGTTGGCCAGGCTGGTCTTGAACTCCTGGCTTCAAGTGATCCACCTGCCTCCACTTCCCAAAGTGCTGGGATTATAGCCATGAGCAACCATTCCTGGGCCCTGTTAATTTTTAAATGTTTTTGTAGAGATGGAGTCTCCTTATGTCGCTCAGGCTGGTCTTGAATTCCTGGACTCCAGTGATCCTCTTGCCTTGGCCTACCAAAGTGCTAGGATTATAGGGATGAGCAGGTCTTGAATTCCACGGCTCAAGCAATCCTCCTGTCTTGGCCTACCATAGTGCTAGGATCATACACATGAGCCATCGTGACCAGCCTGGAACACTGAATGGAAGCCTGATAGGCAAATGTGACACTTATTCCCCATTGGCTCTACGCTGGCATGATGTGTTATCACTGCAAGGAAATCCCTAAATACTGATTTCTCCTGGGGGAAGGAGAGTATGAGAACATCCATCAAACATTCTGAACTTTCAAGGGACTGCTAAAGGAACAAGTTTCTGTCTCGGCCAAACATAAGCACTGAAAGGAACAGCACCAGGTCAGGGAGCCATTGAGAATAAAGGCAATCAGCCTTAGTGTGGTGTGTCATGCCTGTAATCCTAGCTGAGGTGGGAAGATCGCTTAAGCCCAGGAGTTCAAGATCTGCCTGAGGCCGGGCGCGGTGGCTCACACCTGTAATCTCAGCACTTTGGGAGGCCGAGGCGGGCGGATTACCTGAGGTCAGGAGTTCAAGACCAGCCTGGCCAACATGGTGAAACCTCATCTTTAAAAAAAAAACAAAAAACCTGCCCCAGTAACATAGTGAGACCCCCCCATCTACACACACACACACAGACACACACACACACACACACACACACACAGCCAGTCATGGTGGCTCATGCCTGTGGTCCCTGCTACTTGGAAGGCTGAAGTGGGAGGACTGCTTTAGCCCAGGAGGTAGAGGCTGAAGGGAACTATGACTGTGTCACTGCACTCCAGCCTGGGTGACAGGGAGACTGTCTCAAAAAGAAAAAAAAAGAATAAAGGCAATCAACATAATGCAATGTCTGTGGTAACATGGGCAAGACACGAGGTGCAGATCCAGACCAGAATTTACTATAGCATCACAGAGGCTGCAGAATATCTGGTAGACAACAGGGGTCCTCCCAAGTATAAACTGGCAAAATCTCTTCAGTTAGATTACAGGCAAAAGCGTAGAGAGGATGCACCCTCAGAAAAGGCTTGAGAGGCCTCCAGAATCTCTAGGCAGGATGAATAAAGTGTGTCCTCCATGAACAAAGACAGACACCAAAAACTGAGTGAAGTGGCTGATTTGTGAGATGCTGAAATTCCAACAGAAGATTAACAAGATAACAAAGAGAGAAAAAAAATAACCCATATGAAAGAACAAATTAAGTCACCACAAACTGACATTAAAGAAACAAAGATATATTAATTACTAAATAAAGAATTCAAAATAAGAGTCATAAGATGCTCAACCACAGGAAATCAGGAAAACAGGATATGAACAAAATGAGATTGTTAACAATGAGAAACCATGAAGAAACACAAATAGAGTCTAACATTTGTGTGCAGTGGCTCACACCTGTAATCCCAGCACTTTGGGAGGCCTAGGCAGGAGGATTGCTTTAGGCCAGGAGTTCAAGGCCAGTCTGGGCAACATGGTGAAACTCTGTCTCTATCAAAAAAAAATACAAAAAGTGGCCAGGTGCAGTGGCTCACACGTGTAATCTCAGCACTTTGGAAGGCCAAGGTGGGCAGATCACCTGAGGTCAGGAGTTCAACACCAGCCTGGTTACCATAGTGAAACCCTGTCTCTACTAAAAATACAAAAATTTGCCAGGGATGGTGGTGGGCGCCTGTAATCCCAGCTACTCGGGAGGTTCAGACAGAAGAACTGCTTGAACCTGGGAGGTAGAGGTTGCAGTGATCCTAGATCACGTCACTGTACTACAGTCTAGGCAACAGAGGGAGACTCTATCTCAAAAAACAAACAAACAAACAAAAAACAGCTGGGCATGGTGGCACATGCCTGTGGTCCTAGCTAGCAGGGAGGCTGGGTTTGGAGGATCCCTGAAGCTTGGGAGGCGAAGGTTGCTGTGAGCCAAGATCACACCACTACACTTCAACCTGGGTGACAGAATGAGATTCCACCTCAAAAAAATAAATAAATTTAAAAAAAAAAATTCTAGAGCTGAAAAACATAATAACTGAATTGGAAAACATACTAGAGAAATTAAAAAACTGACTTGATCAGGTATAAGAAACAAGCAGTAAAAAAAAAAAGAGAGAGAGAGAAAGGCCAGGCACAGTGGCTCAAACCTACAGTCTCAGCACTTTGGGAGGACAAGGCGAGCAGATTGCCTGAGGTCAGGAGTTCAAGACCAGCCTGGCCAACATGGTGAAACCCCATCTCGACTACAAAATTAGCCAGGTGTGGTGGCAGGCACCTGTAATCCCAGCTACTAGGGAGTCTGAGGCAGGAGAATGGCATGAACCTGGGAGGCAGAGGTTGCAGTGAGCCGAGATCGCACCAGTGCACTCCAGCCTGGGTGACAAGGCAAGACTCCATCTCCAAAAAAAAAAAAAAAGAAAGAAAGAAAGATACAACTTACCATGACTGAATAAAAAATAAATTTAAAAAATCTGTACATGCCTACAAATAATAACATTGAAGTAGTAATCAAAATGTCCCAACAAGTAAATTGAAAAAAAAAAAAAATCCCAACAAAAAAGACCAGGTATAGACACATAATTTGTAATCATTGCATAATTCTACTGAACATTTTTTTTTTTTTAAAGATGGGGTTTCACCATGTTGGTCAGGCTGGTCTTGAACTCCCGACCTCAGGTGATCCACCCGTCTTGGCCTCCAAAGTGCTTGGATTACAGGCATGAGCCACCACGCCCGGCCTGTACTGAACATTTAATGAAGAATTAACACCAATCCTTCTCAATTCCAAATAACTAAAGAGAAAACACACAAAAAAAATCCCTTCAATGACACCACCATTACTATCATACAACACACTCAGAAATACATGACAGCAAAACTATAGTCCAATATCCCTGAAAATACTGATGAAAAAGTCCTGAACATAATATTAGTATTGGGAAACTAAATTGTATAGCACATTAACAGGGACCATGACCAAATGGGATGACAAGGATGGTTTAAGAGAAGAAAGAGCCGGGCGCGGTGGCTCACGCCTGTAATCCCAGCACTTTGGGAGGCCGAGGCGGGTGGATCACGAGGTCAAGAGATCGAGACCATCCTGGTCAACATGGTGAAACCCTGTCTCTACTAAAACTACAAAAAAAAATTAGCTGGGCATGGTGGCGCGTGCCTGTAATCCCAGCTACTCGGGAGGCTGAGGCAGGAGAATTGCCTGAACCCAGGAGGCGGAGGTTGCGGTGAGCCGAGGTCGCGCCATTGCACTCCAGCTTGGGTAACAAGAGCGAAACTCTGCCTCAAAAAAAAAAAAAAGATACCACACTGATACAGTGAAGGACAAAAATCACATGATCATCTCAACTTATGCAAAAAAAGTATCTGACAAAATTCAGTACAGTTCACGATAAAGACAAGAAAACACACGACAAACTAGGAAGAGAAGAAAATACGAGAACATGTGATTTGGCCATGATTTCCTGGCTATGATACCAAAAGCACTGGCAGAAAAGCAAAAACGGATGAATGGAACTACATCCAAGTGAAAACCTTCTGTGCATCCAGAGAGAACGCTCCAGCGAGGGTGTAGAACAGCAAGCTCGTTTCCCAACACAAAAACTAAAATTGTCAAAACTTGCAAGTTAAAATATCACATCAAAACAGTCACTGAAAACTTTTTAAAAAATCTCCTAATAAAGGCCAGGCATGGTGGCTCACGCCTGTAATTCCAGCACTTTGGGAGGTGAGGCAGGCATATCATGAGGTGAGGAGTTCAAGACCAGCCTGGCCAAAATGGTGAAACCCAGTCTCTACTAAAATACAAAACATTAGCTGGGCATGGTGGTGCATGCCTGTAATCCCAGCTACTTGGGAGGCTGAGGCAGGGGAATCACTTGAACCTGAGAGGTGGAGGATGTAGTGAGCCAAGATCACGCCACTGCAATCCAATCTGGTGACAGAGCGAGACTTGGTCTCAAAAAAAAAAAAAAAAAGAATATGAAGTCAGAAACACAGTGACTCACTCGTAAAGTTTCAAATATAATATAAATGAGGTAGGAAAGCTTTCCCCACAGTGTTCTCATTTTAAAGCATTTAGCAGGAATTTGTGCACAGTAATATCTGACTTCATGGGCAGCCTCTTGAATCCTGTTCTACAAGGAGGTGGCATGCATCCAGATGTGGTCCCTAAACAATCCCTGCTGCCCAGCATACAACCCACACAAATATATGACAAGAAAATGAAACTACAGCCGGGCGCAGTGGCTCAGGCCTGTAATCCCAGCACTTTGGGAGGCCGAGGTGGGCAGATCACCAAGTCAGGACTTCGAGACCAGCCTGGCCAATATGGTGAAACCCCGTCTGTTCTAAAGATACAAAAAATTAGCCAGTGTGGTGGCACGCACCTGTAGTCCCAGCTACTCGGGAGGCTGAGGCAGAAGAATCCTTAAACTCGGGAGGCAGAGGTTGCAGTGAGCCAAGATCACGCCACTGCACTTCAGCCTGGGTGACAGAGCAAGACTCTGTCTAAAAATAAAAGAAGAAAACAAAACTATAGACTAACGTCCCTGAAAATACTGGTGAAAAAGTCCTGAACATAATATTAGGGGGCTACACCCCATCTCCAACCCATGCCTGGGTATTAACCCTTTCCAAGCACCCTTTCCCAAGTTCATGCCATTAGGTCGTGCGTCACGGAATCTAAGTGAGATGAGAGGGACGGACAGACGACATGGGTGAGTGAGCAAGCATGTGAGGCAGGGTGCTTCAGACTCAAAGACTTGCAACTCCAAAGAATGGCATTGTTACAGTAGGCAGCTCTTCTGGTGTGAGTAGGGCAGGGCAGGAGAGGGCTCCCCCTCCCCATACACACACAACAGGAACGTCAGGCCACCATTAGGTGATGGTCAGGTCGTTGCTAACTGTCTCTCTAAAATAATAATTAGTCACAGCCAGCACCAAGGAAAGGCAGGCTCCTCATAGATAGAAAACGCCTGAAACTGGTGATCAGCTGCTTCCCATGGGATCTCAGGAGGTGGGCGTGTGGGCTCAAGCACGCGAATGAGGACAGCCCACCCCAAGGGAAGAATCAGGGAAGCAAGACCCCTGCAGTATACCAACATATAAAACCCCGAGTCAAAAGGCCAAACTGCACGCTTGTCTCTCACGACGCCCACTTGGCAATCTCCCAAGCAGACTTTCCTTCCTTTCAGTTCTGCTGTAAAGTTTTGTTTTTTTTTTTTTTTTGAGACAGGGCGTTGCTCTGTCACCCAGACTAGAGTGCCATGGCATCATCTTGGCTCACTGCCGACCTCCGCATCCCAGGATCAAAGCATTCTCCTGCCTCAGCCTCCCAAGCAGCGGGGACTACAGGCATGCACCACCACACCTGGCTAATTTTTGTCTTTTTTGTAGAGATGGGGTTTTGCCATGCTGCCCAGGTTGGTTTCGAACTGCAGGATCAAGCGAGACGCCCACCTCAGCCTACCAACTCATTGGGATGACAGTGTGAGCCACTGTGCCTGGCCATTTCTGCGCTAAAACTTGCCTCAGTCTCTCCTTCTGCCTTGTGCCCCTCAGTTGAATTTTTTTCTTCTCAGGAGGCAAGAATTGAGGTTGGTGCAGACCTGTATGGATATGGATTCGCCGCCCGTAACAGTTTCAGAAATAAAAGAAATAAAAATCAACTGATAATGTTACTTTGCCTGAGTAAGAGCCATCCCAGTTTCCTTTTCTTTCTCTTTCTCCTGTTCCAGGCATCTTTCTTGGGTAACAGGAAGAAGCCTTTAGAAGTCAATCCTGAATGTCCAAAATATGCTGTTTAATGACTAGACTCAACATCTTCTTTTTTTTTTTTTTTTTCAAAACGAGGTTTCACCATGTTGGTCAGGCTGGTCTTGAACTCCCGACCTCAGGTGATCCGCCCGCCTTGGCCTCCAAAGTGCTTGGATTACAGGCGTGAGCCACCGCGCCCGGCCTTCTTTTTTTTTTTTTTTTTGAGACGACATCTCCCTCTGTCACCCAGGCTGGAGTGCAATGCCATGATCTCAGCTCACTGCAACCTCTGCATCCTGGCTTCAAGCGATTCTCTTGCCTCAGCCTCTGGAGTAGCTGAGGCTACAGGTGTGTGCCACCACACCTGACTAATTTTTGTATTTTTAGTAGAGACAGGGTTTCACCATGTTGGTCAGGCTGGTCTTGAGCTTCTGACCTTGTGATCCGCCCACCTCGGCCTCCCAAAGTGCTGGGATTACAGGCCTGAGCCACTGCGCCCGGCCAACACTTTCATTTCTATGCCTCAAACACCCATCCAGGGAAGGCTGTGCCTGGCCAACACCTTCATTTTTGTGCTTCAAACACCCATCCAGGGAAGGCCTCATTGTGGAAAGCCAGTCCTCTGCAAGTCACTGCACCAAATGGGACACAGACTCCTACAGGAAGACCAATAAGTGAGTTTCTGGCCCCTTTCTTCAGAACCCATTCCCCTTCTGGAGAGGCCCACACACACGCTGCAGCAGTGGGGGGCTGAGATGGACTGAGCTCCCCTTCAGGGCACAGACCCCACACTAACCAAACCCCATGCAGTCCCCTCCCCTCTCTGTGGATCCCAGGCTGATCTCAGCCTTCAGAAATAAACTGCAGAGCCTTGGAGCTCAATGCTGAACACACATGGACTCATTTTAGATATGATTAAGGACAGGCCCCAATGTATTTGAATGAAAACTTCAGGTAAGGGGGCACCAGAGGGGTACCTGCAAAATGCCCCAGTATTATAATGTGAAGCCAGGGTTGGGTTCTGCCCGGAGGGGGCAAGCCCAGCACACCCCACACCTTCTGGCTCTGCTCGCCCCCTTCGGCCTTGTCATCATGATCAAAACAGTACACAGCAAAGGAGACGAAGAAACACCCACAGCAGCCAATACGAACCCAGAGGTGGGGGGAGCGTGTGGCTGGAGTGGTGAATTGGGGTGGGAGCCCACAGAAGTGCCCTCTAAGAAGGTGGTATCAGCAGAAAGACCTAAGGAAGGGTTTTTTTTTCCCCTGCAGTTGAGGGGCCAGGGAGTCCTAGGCAGAAGGAGAGCCCAAATGAAGGTCCTGAGGCAGGAGCAACGTGGGGAAGGAAGCGAGTTCCACATGCAGCAGAGGGGCCAGAGAGTTCTAGGACAGCCCTGGCAGAGGCCCTTAGGCAAGGGCAATATTAGCACCAGAGAAAGGAAAGAGGCCTGCATGGCAGGAAGAGGCAGGAGATGATGTCAGAGAGGTCCTGGGAGAACAGATAAACGTAGCAAGCAGGCCGGGGGCGGTGGCTCACGTCTGTAATTCCAGCACTGTGGGAGGCTGAGGCGGGTGGATCACCTGAGGTCAGGAGATCGAGACCATCCTGGCCAACATGGTGAAACCCCGTCTCTACTAAAAATACAAAAATTAGCCGGGCATAGTGGCATGCACCTGTAATCCCAAGCTACTCGGGAGGCTGAGGCAGGAGAATCGCTTGAACCCAGGAGGTGGAGGCTGCAGTGAGCCGAGATCTCACCATTGCACTCCAGCCTGGGCGACATTGAGTGAGACTCCATCTCAAAAAATAAAAGGATCAAAGAAAGTATGTACAAATGTATACCCAATTCAAGCTCATGAGACACATTCTGTGGAAAAAGTCCCCACTAAGAAGGTGATATCAGAACAAAGACGGGGGGAGGGTGGGGAAGGAGGCGTGTCTGCACCTGCAGCTGAGGGGCCAGCGAGTTCCAGCAGAGACACGGCCCACATGAAGGCCTGGAGGCAGGAGCACCCTCGGCCCCAGGAACAGGAAAGAGGCCTGTGTGGCTGGAGCAGAGGGAGCGAGGAGGACACAGGCAGGAGATGAGGTCAGAGAGGTCCTGGGGACACAGATCAGACACGGGGGAGGTCTTCAAACATTTTTCTCCCACAACTCCAAAGAATCTAGAAATGACTTATTTCCTGTTTTGTACCCTTTTCTTTCTCTCATAAATTAACACACTAATGATGTCATTATTTAATAATTTTAATACCTATTGACAAGTTCAGCTAAGTCGCCCGAAATCCAGAGTCGCCCTCATCTGAGATGTGCAGGATTGCAGGGGGAATGTGTCTGGGAAGTTCAGGCCACTTTTGGACACATCAAAGTGGAGATGCCTGCTGGACTCCCAGAGGAGAGCTGAGGAGACAACTGGACACAGGTTCCAGTGTTCAGGGGAAAGGTCTGCAGGGAACACGGAGCCCTGCAGGAGGGTTTAAAGCCATGAGATGAGATGATGAGGAAGGGCAGTGGGTGTGGACAGATACCAGAAGTCCAAGGGGTAAGCTGAGGGTCACTCCATTCAGAGAACAGAGCTCAAGATATACTAGAAGAGAAAAGTGTAAAGTGATCAGGGAGGCAAGAAGAAAATCAAGAGAAATATATTTTTGTTATTTGTTAATTAAAAAAAAATTTTTTTTTTTTTTTTTTGAGACAGAGTCTTGCTCTGTCGCCCAGTCTGGAGTGCAATGGTGAGATCTCGGCTCACTGCAACCTCCTCCTCCCGAGATCAAGCGATTCTCCTGCCTCAGCCTCCGAGTAGCTGAGATTACAGGCGTGCAGCACCACACCCGGATAACTTTTTTGTAGAAACGCGGTTTCACCATGTTGGGGAGCCTGGTGTCGAACTCCTAACCTCAAGTGATCCACCCGCCTCGGCCTCCCAAAGTGCTGGGATCACAGGCGTGAGCCACCGCGCGCAGCTCCTCCTTTCACTCTTCCAGCCTCTTTGCAAATCCCGACCCACCCTCTGCTCTGCCATGTGTTTACAGATTTCTCTCATTCTTTCCTCTGTCTCATTTTTCTACTTCTGTCTCTGTGTCTCTCTGTCTCCCGATCCCCTCGGCCCACACATTCACAGGAGGGTTTGGAGTAAGACGCATGCATCCTGGAGGGGCGCATTTTCCAGGGGGTGGAACTGGGCAGGCCAGAAGACCGGGTGTCACAGGGCAGGCCCGGCACGAGGAGGAGGGAGGTGTGGGACGGCGCCTTCGGACAGGGGTGGGGTCTGCAGGATCCCAGGGCCAGGCAGAGGACGCGCCTCCTCGGGACCCGGGCTGCGCGCTGCGCTCCAGGGGCCCACGAGGGCGAGGCTGGGGGTCGCCCAGGGCGGGAATCCAGCTCACCGGTGACGACTTTTAAAAGCGCGGGGTGGGAGGAGGGGACAGGAAAGGGAAGGAGACGCGAAAAGCAGCGGACAGGGACCAGTCTCAGACGGAGACTCACCTACATGGCGAGGTCTGTATTTACCTGGGGTGGAGGGCGCGGTGTGGGGACTTTAAGGTCAGCAGAGACCCCCGGGCACCGAGGTGTGGAAACGGGGGACGGCGAATCGAAGGTTTAAGCTACACAGACGGACACTCACGCTCGTCGGCGTCACCTGCCCACACTGCGACCCACTTCCGCGACTGCAGGAAACTGCGCATGCGCACAGAGAAGAGCCAGGTAGCCCGGGGCGGGGCCGGGGGGCGGGGCCTGTGCAGTTTTAAGGTAAAAGCTTAGTGTTGTGGGGGCCCCTTGTGTTGGAAAGGAAAATGTTTTCCCCTTACCAAGATGAAAACGGTTTATCTCAAAACTATTTTTGCCAGCGGGTTGGACCGGATTCTGCTAGGGAGTTTCCTGCAGCTCAGCGGTCTGGGAACTGGGAATTCCGTGGGGGATCCAGGAGGAACTGTGATTGGATCTGGGAAAGTTCCTGCAGTTCAATTTAATTCAAGTAATTTACTTTAAAAGCTCTGAAAGTATCTGTGAAGGGGATGTAAACTAGACTGTGAAATGCAAAACTCTGCCCAGAAGGAATGTGACACTAACGCTATTGTCCAAAGGATCCTCCTTTCCATTTTTTTTTTTTTTTTTTTTTTTCTGAGACGGACTCTCGCTCTGTCGCCCACAGGCTGGAGTGCAGCGACACAATCTTGGCTCACTGCAACCCTGCCTCCTGGGTTCAAGGGATTCTCCTGCCTCAGCCTCCCGAGTAGCTGGGATGATGGGAGCCCACCACCACTCCTTGCTAATGTGTAATATTTTTAGTAGAGATGGGGTTTCACTATGTTGGCCAGGCTGGTCTCGAACTCCTGACCTCGTGATCTGCCTGCCTCAGCCTCCCAAAGTGCTGGGATTACAGGTGTGAACCACCGCACCCGGCATATCTGGCTTTTTTCTATGTAAACAAGAATATTCTCATTAGACTTGAGGACGCCTCACTGGAAAACGTGGTTCTTTGCATTAAGCTCTTTTCAATAACACAAAGGGTTGCAATGAGTTCTTTAATCTTTGCTATTTTCCAGAATTATAGGTTAAGAATATACTTCAACATTGTCACCCCATTCCATAGTCCATTTTCTGTTGATTATAAGAGTACCTGAAACCAGGTAATTTTGATGGAAAGATACTTCGCACAGTTCTAGAGGCTGAGAAAGTCTAAGAACCAGGGGATACATTTGGTGAGAGCCCCCTTCCTGGTGGCAACCGTCCAAAGTCTTGAGGGGTGGGCACAAGGCATCATATGGCCAGAGGGCTGTGGATAATGGCTTAAGTCTCTCTCTTATTATAAAGCCACCAGTCCCACTCCAGTGATAATCTATTGGTCATTAACCCATTAATTCATTAATTCATGAATGGATTAATTCACTCACGAGGGCAGAGCCCTGATGACCCAATCACTTCTTACCTCTGTCTCCCAGGTTCAAGCGATTCTCTTGCCTCAGTCTCCCGAGTAGCTGGAATCACAGACGTGCACCAACACACCTGGCTAGTTTTTTTTTTTTTTTTTTTTTTTTTTGTATTTTTAGTGGAGATGGGGGTTTCGCCATGTTGGCCAGGCTGGTCTTGAACTCCTCATCTCAAGGGATCCACCTTCCTTGGCCTCCCAAAGTGCTGAGATTACATGTGTGAGTCACCGTGCCCGGCCCATGAATCCTTTCTTTATTCACCTTTTTTCCCCACTATTTTCCCCCATCCATTCTCTTCTTAATTAACTTGATATTGTTGACACTTGAAAGTTCCAACAGGCGATGTGGAGACAGCAAATTTGATAAGGCTTCCGGAGCTGTCTTTTCGTTTTGTAGAAGTAAGGTCCCATGGAATGCACACATTCAAGGAACAACCTTAAACTATTTTTATCCCCTTTCTTTAGTTCTCAAGAATAACTTCAGGATGTATTGGGAATGTAACACCCTGAAATATGAAGAAACTGGCCAAAGCAGCCTGGGCTCCATTCCAGAGCCTCCTTCCCCTCTTTCAAAGAACAGGATGTCTTTCAGTGCTTTAGGGAAGGTCATCACGAGGCCATGTGCCATAAAACCCTAGGGTGGGCTGCTTTCTGGGGTCCCTCAGCTTCAGAGCCAGTGGGACACAAGTGGATGAGACTCCATCTTCCCCAAGCAGTTTTCTTGAGCCTTGGGAGACCAGCTTGCAGTGAAGCAATCCTAGGCTTCTACTGCCCCTTGTTGCCTGCAGTAGTCAACTCACTCTGCTGAACTTGTGTGCATGGGTTCTGTCTCACTGGAGTCAGACAATTTGGTAACCAGTGCGAAGTGAACCTCCTTCACAGGCAAGGAAGGTTTGTAATCCTCCTACACTTGCTGGTGAGAATGTAAATGGCACACCCACTATGGAAAACAGTATGTTGAAAAACTTCCTAGAGTACCTACAAAACCTTATAGCAAACATCATACATCATGGTCAAAAAGTGAAAGATTCCTTCCAAAGGGTGGGGACACGGCAAAGATGTACACTCTTACCACTTCTATTGCACATAGTGTTAGCAATCCTTGGCTGGGTGTAGTGGCTCACATCTGTAATACCAGCACTTTGGGAGGCTGAGGCAGGAGAATTGCTTGAGTCCAGGATTTTGAGATCACCCTGGGCAAGATAGGGAGACCCCATCTCTACAAAAAAAAAAAAATTGAAAATTGGCTGGTGGCGGGGCAAGGTGGCTCACACCCGTAATCTCAGCACTTTGGAAGGCTGAGGCAGGAGGATCCCTTGAGCCCAAGTCTTCAAGGCTGCAGTAAGCTCTTGACTGCACCACTGCACTCCAGCCTGGGAAACAAAGCAAGATCCCATCTAGAAAAGACTACTACTACTAATAGTGAAATAAGAAAAATAAGAGACCAAAAACGAAGACATAACAGTGTACCCATGAGCACAGGACATGATGGTTGTGGTAAGCTAATGACCTCCACCCGAAAAGATATACATACAAAGGATTTCCTTATCAATAGCCCTAGAACCTGTATTACATGGTCTCTCAAAGCAGAGTTTGCAGATGTGATCTGGTTGAGGATCTTGAGATGGCAGAATATCCAGGATTATTTGATTAAAGCAGTATAATCACTAGAGTCCACATAGGAAAAATACAGGTGGAGGTAGAATCACAGAGAATTGGCAACGCTTGCATAGCAAAGAGACAGAGATTCTATAGCGCTGCCTTCTGACTGAAAACGGAAGAAGTAGGCCAGGGGGTGGAGGATGTGAGTGGCCTCTGGAACCTAGCAAGGGTAAAGAAATCAACTCTCTCCTAGAGATTCAAGAAGGATGATAGTTCTATAAACCTGTTTGACTTCTGACCACCACACATTGACAGCATAAATCTTTTTTTTTTTTTTTTTTGAGATGGAGTTTTGCTCTTGTTGCCCAGGCTGGAGTGCAGTGGCACGATCTTGGCTCACTACAACCTCCACCTCCCAGGTTCAAGGGATTCTCCTGCCTCAGCCTCCTGAGTAGCTGGGATTACAGGCATGCACCACCATGCCCAGCTAATTTTGTATTTTTAGTAGAGACAGGGTTTCACCATGTTGGACAGCCTGGTTTCGAACTCCTGACCTCAAGTGATCCACCTGCCCAAAGTGCTGGGATTACAGGCATGAGTCACCATGCCCGGCCAAATCTTTGTTGTTTTAAGCCACTCACTTTGTGGTGATGGTTACAGCAGCAATGGGAAATTAATAAAATGGTTTATGTAGAAAAGCCTAAGAAATCTAAAAAATCTGGAGAATGAGTGAGATTTTAAGGAAATAGACTACAAAATCAACATACAAAAATCTACTTTATTTCTATATACTATCAATTAATACATGGAAATTGAAAATAAAAAAACAATACTCGTCTGGTTTGAATATCCCCAACAAAACTCATTTGGAAACTTGATCCCCAATGTGGCCATATTGAGAGATGGGGCCTTTAAGAGGTCATTAGATCATGAGAGCTCAGCTGTCATGGATGAATCAATCCATGCACAGATTAAGGGACTGTGCTATCATGGGCGCAGAAGTGATGGTTCTATAGGAGGAAGAAGGGAGATCTGAGCAAACAGTATACTCAGCCCTCTCACAATGTGATGTGCTGTGTTGCTTCAGGATGCTGCAGTGTCCACCGAGAAACCCTTATCAGCGTTGACCAAAAAGGTCACAAAATGTCTAATTTTAGCAAAGAGACCTTTATTTCTTACAAAGGGTTGCAGCCAGCAGGCTAGCCATCCAGCAGGCTGGGAAGCGCAGTCTCTGCCAGAAACGACACAGGCAGTTCAGAGGAGGAAAGCCGAGGCAGGAATTTATGTTTAATAGCAATGTGTTCAATATTAAGTAAACATACTAATGGGTTATGGGAGGGTCATGCATGTATAAGCAAACATGCATGTTCCTAGTTTATCTACCAGAGCAAAATAAAATTCCCATTTTCTATACTCTTGAAGGAAACTCATGATCATTAATCTTTTCAAATTACATCAATAATCCAAGAACATCATGAAGGAGGTTTTATCTTTATTCTACATCACTTTTTTTATTTTTATATTTTTATTTGGAGATGGCGTTTTGCTCTTGTTGCCCAGGCTGGAGTGCAGTGGTGCGATCTCGGCTCACAGCAACCTCCACCTCCCGGGTTCAAGCAATTCTCCTGCCTCAGTCTCCCAAGTAGCTGGGATTACAGGCGTCCGCCACCATGCTGGGATAATTTTTGTATTTTTAGTAGAGACAGGGTTTCACCATGTTGGCCAGACTGGTCTTGAGCTCCTGACCTCAGGTGATCCACCTGCCTTGGCCTCCCAAAGTGCTGGGATTACAGGCATGAGCCACTGCACCCAGCCAACTTTATTTCATATTTTTTTTTTTTTTTTGAGGCTGAGTTTCACTGTTATTGCCCAGGCTGGAGTGTAATGGTGTGATCTTGGCTCACTGCAACCTCTGCCTCCCAGGTTCAAGTGATTCTCCTGCCTCAGCCTCCCAAGTAGCTAGGACTACAAGCATGTGCCACTAAGCCCAGCTAATTTCGTATTTTTAGTAGAGATGTGATTTCACCATGCTGGCCAGGCTGGTCTCGAACTTCTGACCTCACGTGATCTGCTTGCCTTGGCCTCCCAAAGCAATGGGATTACAGGCATGAGTCACTGTGCCTGGCCTATTTCATATTTCTCATATTTTTACTATGTATCTTCACTTCACGGACACCAAGATGCATAGTATGGGTCTTACTTGGCACACAAGAAACTGACATGGAAATATAATATGGTGCATATGCATCAATGGCAATGCAGATTTTGGGGTGTGATAATGTGAAATTAACTTGCAGTAGGATTTTTCTTATACTCCAATAAGTATCCTAAGCCACAGTGTGGGGCACATAATTCAAGCACAAAGTGCGGTTATAGGTTTCCAAAACTGTGTTATTTGATTTCACCACACACACACAAAAATTGTTCCTGATCCTTTAACAGCCTAGCAGTACACTGTTATTCTGTTATGAAGTATCCTACTGAGACAGGATACAACTATGTTGGTAGAAAGAATGTGATTCATTCATAGAGAAAAGCCAATTCCATTTTATTAGTTAAAACATATCTATGATACATTCTGAATAAAACATTAGCAAAATGTACTTCAAGCAGATAATGTGAGTTCTACTGAAGAATATGTTACTCTAGTTCTGTTGATTAAACTCTTGACTCTGACAACTACTCTCTCTTCAATTTCTTTTAAGACGGAGTTTAGCTTTTGTGGCCCAGGCTGGAGTGCAATCGCGCGATCTTGGCTCACCACCACCTCCACCTCCTGGGTTCAAGCGATTCTCCTGCTGCAGCGTCCCAAATAGCTGGGATTACAGGCATGCGCCACCACACGTGGCTAATTTTGTATTTTTCGTAGAGACGGGGTTTCTCCATGTTGGTCAGGCTGGTCTGAAACTCCCGGCCTCAGGTGACCCACCCACCTCAGCCTCCCAAAGTGCTGGAATTATAGGCGTAAGCCACCGCACCCGTCCTCTCTCTTCAATTTCAAAAACAAGACTAATTTTTCATCACTCTTTGCTAAACAACAGGTATTGCTCTTTAAAGGATAAGGGGCGACCTTTTCTCCTGCATTATTTCTACCACACAGCCTCTAATCCCCTATTACTCTCCTCCCACAAAAGTCCTGGGGTGTTGGCCTGCTCCATCGCATGTTCAGCTGATAGACCATTTCTTTCCTCTAAACCACAGTACTCTCCTGGTAGGAGAAAGGCACCCTGGACATAATCAGAATGGTGAGTGACATCATAGTTTTACACTGTTTTTCACCACTCCGAAACGCTAATTCAGACAATATTTAATTTTAAAAGCAAAGTCCCTCCTTCTTCGCAAACTGGATAGCAATAATCCTTCCCCCAATCAAGTGAGTGCTTCTATCCCAATGATTTTTCCAAAAAACCACCATGGAAGGTGGCTAAGGATGCACAATAACAGATTTCAAAGTTCACACTGAAACTCAATAGCAGGTTTAAAAAAAAAAAAAAAAACCGTAAATAATTCAATACAACATCTTATAAGCTGAAGGTAACTGTCTGCCTACAAATATCCTGCAACCTTTTCATATATGAGTTAAAAATATATAATTTTTAGCATATTTGGACTTGAAAGTATTCTACAGTGTATAACATCAAAGGCAAACAGGGAAACCAGAGACAGTTATTCCTCATAGGAATCCTCACTTACCGTTCGTCACTGGGTACTGGTCAGTTAGTCACTGGATGCACATTACATGTGTTTGGTTTCATCAAAGACATAAATTTTGATGCCTAGTAACCTGTGAGGCCTAGATAAACCCTCTGCCACATACGTGTACATGATGCCTCTTTCTTACGGCCTCTCGTATCTTTTAATGCTTAAACCCATGAGGGCTGGCCACTGTCACTGCATTTGTAAGGATTCTCTCAAGAATGAATTAACCGATGTGAAAGGAGTGAACTGTGACTAATGGCCTTGCCACACTCATTTGTAAGGTTTTTCTCCAGTGTGCATTCTGTGATGACTTGCAAGATTTGAACTCTGCCTGAAGACCTTGCCACATTCATTACATTTGTAACGTTTTTCTCCAGTGTGGATTGCCATATGGGTAGTCAGACTTGACCGTACCCTAAAGGCTTTCCCACACTCTGTACACCTGTAAGGTTTCTCTCCAGTATGAATTCTTCGGTGATTGGCCAGGTGCGCATTTTGAGTGAAGACCTTGCCACATTCATTACATTTGTAAGGTTTCCTTCCGGTATGGATTGCCTGATGGGTGGTTAGGCTTGAACGAACACTGAAGGCTTTCCCACACTCATTGCATCGGTAAGGTTTCTCTCCAGTGTGAGTCCTTTGATGATTTGCAAGGTGTGAATTCTGAGTGAAGACCTTGCCACATTCATTACATTTGTAAGGCTTCTCTCCAGTATGGATGACCTTATGGGTAGTTAGGTTTGAATGCATACTAAAGGCTTTGCCACACTCATTACACTTGTAAGGTTTCTCTCCAGTATGAATTCGCCGATGAGTTGCAAGGTATGAATTGTGCCTAAAAACCTTGCCACATTCATGACACTTGTAAGGTTTCTCTCCAGTATGTATTGCCTGATGAAAAGTTAGGCTCGAACGATCACTAAAGGCTCTACCACAGTCATTACACTTGTAAGGCTTTTCTCCAGTATGAACTCTCCAATGCCTTGCAAGTTGTGACGTTTGAGCAAAGACTTTACCACATTCACTACACTTGTAAGGTTTCTCTCCGGAATGAATTCCCCGATGACTTCTAAGGTGTGATTTCTGAGTGAAGCTCTTGCCACATTCAATACATTTGTAAGGTTTCTCTCCAGAATGGATTGCCTGATGGGTAGTTAGGCTTGAACGAACACTGAAGGCTTTCCCACACTCATTACACTTGTAAGGTTTCTCTCCAGTATGAATTCTTCGATGATTTGCAAGTTGTGAATTTTGAGTGAAAACCTTGCTGCATTCATTACATTTGAAAGGTTTTGTTCCAGTATGAATGACCTGATGGGTAGCTAGGTTTGAATGCATACTAAAGGCTTTGCCACATTCATTACACTTGTAGGGTTTCTCACCAGTATGAACTCTCCGATGCCTTCCAAGGTAAGAATTGTACCTAAAGACTTTGCCACACTCATTACATTTGTAAGGCTTTTCTCCAGTGTGGATTGTCTGATGAATAGCTAGGCTTGAACGGACACTAAAGGCTTTACCGCACTCACTGCACTTGTAAGGTTTCTCTCCAGTGTGAATTCTCCAATGACTTATAAGGTGTGAATTCTGAGTGAAGAGCTTGCCACATTCATTACATTTGAACGGTTTTTCTCCAGTATGGATTAACTGATGGGTAGTTAGGTTTGAATGTCCTCTAAAGGCTTTTCCACACTCATTACACTTGTAAGGTTTCTCTCCAGTATGAATTCGCCGATGAGTTGCAAGGTATGAATTGTGCCTGAAGACCTTGCCACACTCATGACACTTGTAAGGTTTCTCTCCAGTATGGATTACCTGATGAATAGTTAGGTTTGAACGAACAGTAAAGGTTTTGCCACACTCACTGCATTTGTAAGGCTTTTCTCCACTATGAATTCTCCTATGACTTGTAAGGTTTGAATTCTGGGTGAACGCCTTGCCACATTCATTACATTTGTAAGGTTTTCCACAATTGTTTGCTTTTCGTCTTTGAGTGAGTAGTGAAAAATGGTTAAGGTCATTATATTTTTTAGACCTGTGGGTTTGGACACTAGAAGGCATTTGCTGAAGGGGTGACACTGAGGAACCGTTGTTGGCAGACTTCTCAACTTGATTACATCCATACATTTTCCCTTCACCTTCAAACAGCTGCAGTTCAGGCAGATGCGAACGAAAGCTTACTCCCAGCTGACTGTTAAGAAGCTTGTTTTCTACGTCTCTTCTATCGTGTTGATCTCTTTTCCCTTCTTTCTGGGTCATAAGCACTCCCTTGTGATTTTCTGTGTCATCTCCCCATTGACACTCAAAGTCATGTATATTTTTCTGGAGTTCCTTAAAGGAGAAGTCTTCGATGTCAGGGCTTCCACGTCTTTCCAACATCACTGTGTGGAATGCTGCTTCTGTACTGCTCTGCTCTTTTGGTAGCAGATCCTTGATTGTACATTTAGGAGGGATATCTACAAGAGAGAAAGAACCACACATTTCCAATTAATTACAGTATATAAACAAACATTTTACACTGAAAACACATTCCACCAAAAGTAACACTTACACTGAACTGACTTTGGAACTTCAGAACCGTGAATTTCAATTTTTAGGAACAAAAAGATAGTATTTTTTAACACAGAAAATGCAGTTATGTGTAATTCAAGTATTTGGGAAGGGCTGTGTGTTGTGGCTCATGCCTATAATCCCAATGCTTTGGGAGCCTACGGTGGGAGGATCACAGGAGGCCATGAGTTTGAGTCCAGCCTGGGCAGCATGGCAAGACCCCATCTCTACAAAAACAATTTAAAAATTAAGCCAGGCATGGTGGCTCACGCCTGTAATCCTAGCACTTTGGGCGGCTGAGGCAGGTGGATCACGAGGTTGGGAAATTGAGATCATCCTGGCCAACATGGTGAAACCCCATCTCCTCACCTCCCCTAACCCTAACTCTAACCCTAACCCTACTAAAATATAAAAATTAGCCGGGTGTGATGGCGTGTGCTGTAGTCCTGGCTTCTCAGGAGGCTGAGGCAGGAGAATCGCTTGAACCCAGAAAGTGGGGGTTACAGTGAGCCAAGATCATGCCACTGCACTCCAGCCTGGGCAACAGAGGGAGATTCTTTTTCAAAAAAAAAAAAAAATTAGCTCGGCATGCCAGCATGTGCCTGTAGTTCTGGATACTCAAGAGGCTGAGGCATGAGGACTGCCTTAGCCCAGGAGTTGAAGGTTACAGTGAGCTATGACTGCACCACTGCACCACTGCACTACAGCCTTTGAGGCAGTGAGATGTCTCAAAAAAAAAAAAAATTGCGGCAGCCTAGATTCAGACTACCTATGACCAGAACACTCACGCTGTGCAATCCTATGTTAGCCATCAAAGGATTATTTCTCCACCATGACCTCAGGCACATACCAGTTGGCCAAAAACATATGGCTATCTCAATGGAAGAAAAATAAGCTATACACATGTAAAGCATATTCATTAAATACAAATACATACTAAAGTACAATGTAATAAACTGTAATGGCAAAGAGCTCACAGAAACGTAATTAAGAAGCGGCAATTTTGAATTGCAAAACAGGAACAGCACCAGGAAAATGAATATTCAATAAAATCATGTCAGAAAAAATACTGTTTTAAATACCTGTTACATAACCATATCCACACAGAGCAGGCATTTTGCAACAGGAATAGGTGGTACATGGCGGCCATATTTCCTAATGCATGCTGAAAACCACAATGTGTTAATTTTATGAAAATCAACTAATAAGATATTCTAGCAGCCCATGATAAGAGGAATTGAGGGGAATCACTGCACACATAAAATGCTCTTTTGTTTAATGCCATGTGTGGAAACTTAAAAAAAAAATGACTAGAATAATACAGTTTTCTCTTGAGAGAAAGAAGGATTTCTATTTCAGAGCCAGCACAGATAACAATAACTGGAATATGATTTTTTTTTTTTTTTTCAGACAGAGTCTCACTCTGTTGCCCAGGCTGGAGTGCAGTGCTGTGATCTTGGCTCACTGCAACCTCTGCCTCCCAGGTTCAAGCGATTTCCTGCCTCTGCCTCCTGAGTAGCTGGGACTACAGGCGCGACAGGTGTGCTCCACCAAGTCCGGCTAATTTTAGTATTTTTTTTTTTTTTTTTTTTTTGAGACGGAGTTTTTGCTCTTGTTACCCAGGCTGGAGTGCAATGGCGCAATCTCAGCTCACCGCAACCTCCACCTCCTGGGTTCAGGCAATTCTCCTGCCTCAGCCTCCTGAGGAGCTGGGATTACAGGCACGCGCCACCGTGCCCAGCTAATTTTTTGTATTTTTAGTAGAGATGGGGGTTTCACCATGTTGACCAGGATGGTCTCGATCTCTTGACCTCGTGATCCACCCGCCTCGGCCTCCCAAAGTGCTGGGATTACAGGAGTGAGCCACCGCGCCCGGCTAATTTTAGTATTTTTAGTAGATATGGGGTTTCACCATGTTGGTTAGGCTGGTCTCCAACTCCTGACCTCATGATCCACCCGCCTTGGCCTCCGAAAGTGCTAGGATTACAGGCATTAGCCACTGCGCCTGGGCTAAATAAGTTTTTTTAAAAATATTCTATATTGACAAATTATACTTATATATATTTACAGGAAACAAACTGATATCCTGTTATAGGCATACAATGTGGATTGATGGAAACAAGTTTATTACCATACAAGTCTTCTCAAAAACACATCCTTTACTCCTAATGATTTCACCCCGTGACTGACTTCTCCCTCTTCCCTTCAGCCCCCAACCTTTGTAACCAACATTCCACTCTTCGCTGCCTTTCATTTTACTGGTTTAGATTCCATATATAGTGAGGGTATTTCTGGGCTAAAACCTGGAGAAACAGAACAGGCACCCCATGTAGGACTGAGCATCAGCGAGAGAAGGATTTCTGTAGGTGTCTTTACAGTTACGGTGAGAAGAGTCTCAGAAGATGTGACCCACTCCCTCATCACACACCCTGTGAAGAGTGGCAGAAGCAGAATGAAAGAAATGGCTGAGGGGCCTCGACAGGCAGAGAGGGCTGGAGACACTTCCATGAGGTTTGGGGCCGCAGACACAAAGGAGGAGCAGCCAGTGTTTCCGTCTCCTGAGCAGGTCTTCACGCACAGGAAATGGCACGGAACAGAAATAGGTCTAGATACCAGTGTAAGGTTTGAATGAAGCAACTAAGATTTAAATGAGGCAACTGAGGCTAGTTACTGGAATAAAGAAATTTAATCAGCTCCTGGGCGAGGTTCTATGGTCCGACAGGAGGGCCGGAGAAGTCGCGCTTCTCTTCTTGGGGCGTGGGGTTTTATAGGGAGTAGAAGTAGCTGATTGACTACGGGGGAAACAAAGACAAGGTAGTTCTATTGGGTATTAAAAGACTGGGGACGGGCGAGGTGAACAAAGCGGGGGCATTTCCATTGGGTATGAAGGGAGTGAGCACAGACGAGGGGCTGGCCGAGGACGTACGGTGGAGCTACCATAGGGCAGGTTCTTGGCGGGCCTTTTCAGAATTTCTGGCGGGTGCAGGGCTGAGATTGGAATGTGGAAATGGGCAAGGGGGAGCCCGCGTGGAGAGGGCAAATGCTGAGCAATGTGCTTAGAATGATGACGTAGTTTTTAGGCGTGGAGAGAGAAGGGCATGTCCATTCGGCTCCCAAGGAGGCACCGGCCTTACAGCCAGGACTAAGGACTATGGACGCTTCACGTCTGATCTACATGGACTGAGAACTGAGCACCATATGGAAATAAATACAGACAGACCATGAAAGAAAGCAAACCCTTCAAAAGGAACCAGAGCGTCCAAATGACAGGGTGTTTCCATCACGATCAAGACTCTGCCTCTGTCTCTGAAGCAACTTATTTTCCCAAAGAACTTTCCCATTTGCAGAGAGTTTCCGTACTCTATTTATTTATTTATTTAGAGACAGTTTCGCTCTGTCACCCAGGCTGGAGTGCAGTGGCGTGATCTCAGCTCACTGCAACCTCCGCCTCCCAGGTTCAAGCAATTCTCTTGCCTCAGCCTCCTAAGTAGCTAGGATTACAGGGCGCCCGCCACCGTGCCTGTCTGATTTTTTTGTATTTTTAGCAGAGATGGGGTTTCACCATGTTGGGTCAGGCTGGTCTCGAACTCTTGACCTCAAGTGATCTGTCTGCCTTGGCTTCCCATAGTGTTGGGATTACAGGCGTGAGCCCCTGCGTCCAGCCTCCCACACTCTATTTAATGAGTGGCCTTCTCTCTGCCCATCTGAGCTCTTACCTGTGACCACATCTTTGACACATTGCCGCATTCTTGGTTTTCTTGCTATTTTCATACAGCTCTTCACAGTCCAGGGCTCTTTCCCTTCCTCCAACATGGAGATAATATTCATATCAAAATGACACAGTCCTGTTTATAAAAAGGAAGGATCACAATGTGCCAGGGCTTTTCCAGAATCCCAGCCCTATGTTTACATGAGAAGACATTACAAGCGGATCTAAGAAAACTTCAGAAATTCATCCACTGAATGCCTCCTTCTGAAGACCCAGGAAACACGGTAACATGCACATAGAAGGTTCTATTCCACCAACCACTGAATCCAAAGCAGAGAGGCAGAAAACAGGAAATCTGACGTTTCAAAAGTCCCACATAAGGTATTATGCATACAAAAGCTCTGAAACCTCAAATGCTGAAGCCCGAAGGAGGCAGAACATTTGAGAAAGGGGAAGACTGAATTCCAGGCTTCCCATTATTAAGTTTTCCATTTCAGAGTCAACAGGACTTCCATCTCAGCCAAGCAATGCAGGGGTTCTCCAGGAACTCAGAGGGGAGAATGCAAAGATAGACAAGAACAGAGCCTGACTTTTGGGAGAAAGCCATCCTCACCCAGAGAAACAAGGCTCCAGTAGTTCTCCAGCATCACGTCCCTGTACAAAGCCCTCTGAGTGGGCTCCAGACATTTCCACTCCTCCTGAGAGAATTCTACGGCCACATCCCTGAATGTCAACCGTACCTAAAATGAAAAACACATTTCACCAAGTGGCTAAGGGGAGAGTTCTAAACTTCATGTAAAAGGAGAAGAGGTGAAAATGATGATAACAAGTCAAACTGAAGTGGGTGGGCTGACAGCTCCAGATTGTGACAATGTGACATACAGATTTGGTCTTCATCCCCCTCTCCTGACAAAAGAGCTCACTTGAAATCTGTGGAGTGGAGTGTGAAGTATCTTTTTGTACATTAATGGGATAATTGGTGGCTGGAGGCACCTGGGTAGCTTCAGGATGGAGGGTGGTCACCGAACCAAGGCTCAGAGGGTGGTCATTCGAAAGAATGAAGCTCGGTTAGACTAAGTATCTGTCCCCTCGGGGGAGCAGAGGGAATGAAGGTTCAATTGATCACGAATGGCCAATGACGGAAGCAATGCCTATGTAATGGGGCCTCCATGAAAACTCAAAAAAGACAGACTACAGCCAGGCGCGGTGGCTCACACCTATAATCCCAGCACTTTGGGAGGCTGAGGCAGGTGGATCACAAGGTCAAGAGATCAAGACCATCCTGGCCAACATGGTGAAACCCCATCTCTACTAAAAGTACAAAAATTAGCTGGCTATGGTGGTATACGCCTGTGGTCCCAGGTACTCAGGAGGCTCAGGCAGGAGAATCACTTGAACCCAGGACGCAGAGGTTGCCATGAGCTGAGGTCAAGCCACTGCACTCCAGCCTGGCAACAGAGTGAAACTCTATCTCAAAAAAAAAAAAAAAAAAGAATACATGAGAATACATCCCAGCTCCTCACTCCTTCTCTCATACCTCAACTGATAGACTACTTCCATCTGGATGTTCACCTGTAGCATCTTCCATGATAGATAGGTAAACAGAAGGACAGTGTTTCCCTGTGTTCTGTGAGCCACTCAAGCAAACTAACTGATTCCAAGGAAGGAGTCATAGGAATTCACAGTTCACAGCTGGTCACTGAGAAGCACAGGCCACAACCTGTATTTGCAACTGGCATTAAAGTGCATGCGCGGCTGTGGGATTGAGCCCTGAGCCTATGGGAGCTGACCCTATATCCAGGTAGACAGTGTCAGAATGGAATCGAATGTGAGAACACGCATTTTGTGTCCACTGCAGAATTGCTTACTTGCTGTGTGGAGGAAAACCCAACACATCCAAGATCACAGAAGTATTCTGTATTATGGAAGCAAAGTAGGAGAAACTGAGTCTGCTTTTCCCATATTTTCCTACACATTAAGGACTTTTGAGCAAGGTATGTCTCCCTAATTCTGTTTTATTACTCTTTTTTTTCTCTCTCTCTCTTTTTTTGAGACGGAGTTTCGCTCTTGTTACCCAGGCTGGAGTGCAATGGCGCGATCTCGGCTCACCACAACCTCCGCCTCCTGGATTCAGGCAATTCTCCTGCCTCAGCCTCCTGAGGAGCTGGGATTACAGGCACGTGCCACCATGCCCAGCTAATTTTTTGTATTTTTTAGTAGAGACGGGGTTTCACCATGTTGACCAGGATGGTCTCGATCTCTTGACCTCGTGATCCACCCGCCTCGGCCTCCCAAAGTGCTGGGATTACAGGCGTAAGCCACCGCGCCCGGCCTTTTATTATTCTTTTAACTAAGAGGCTGTGATATCCTCTGTATCAGTGTTGATTTCTCAGTTTTATGGACAACACAATAAGCATACATAGAATAAACTGAAAACAAGGGTATCTCTACGGAAGTGTTAGATATTACGTTTGACATACCAAGTGATATTCAATATCCACATGAACTAAGGCACAACTTATGTCTTAAGAAATGATGACACAGGCCAGGTACAGCAGCTTATGCCTGTAATCCCAGCACTTTGGGAGGCTGAGGCAGGTGGATCACCAAGTCAGGAGTTCAAGACCAGCCTGGCCAACATGGTGAAACCTCATCTTTATAAAAATTACAGAACTTAGTCGGGTGTAGTGGCCCGTGCCTGTAATCCCAGCTACTCAGGAGGCTGAGGCAGGAGAATCACTTGAACCCAGGAGGCAGAGGTTGCAGAGCCAAGATTGTGCCACTGCACTCCAGCCTGGGCAACAGAGTCAGGCTCCATCTCAAAAAATAAAAAAGAAGAAATGATGATGCATACCATGACTTTAAAGAAAGGTCAGAATCTAAAAACTGATGGTGACAGTAATAGCAATGACAGATATTTCTGAACACTGTCCACGTGCATGGCATTATTCTAAATACTGCATGTGTATTCATCTGTATAAAAACTCAATGGCTCATGAGAAAGATCTGTTGCCATTTTGCTAGGAAAGAACCGTATCCGAGACACTCTAAGAAACTCCCCTCAGCTCAAACAGCTAAAAATGACAGAGCAAGCACTTGCACCCAGACATCCAGAAATTAAAATGAAACTTAAAAGAATAAAACAGATAAGTAATAAATATACCATCAAAAGTAAACTGACATGACCAGCATGGCCAAAATGGTGAAACTCCGTTTCTACTACAAATACAAAAATTACCCAGGCGTGGTAGTAGGAGCCCATAATCCCAGCTACTTAGGAGGCTGAGGCAGGAAAATCACCTGAACCCGGGAGGCAAAGGTTGCAGTGAGTCCAGACTGTGCCACTGCACTCCAGCCTGGGCGACAGAGTGAGACTTTGTCTCAAATTTAAGAAAAAAGAAAAGAAGAGAAAAAAGAGAGTAAATTGACAGTACGTTACCTAACTGAACAAAGTTGAAATAAGTTCAAGAACAATAACTGGAACTTCGTAAAAGGCCTTTACATGCACAGACACATTCCTGCCCTTCATCATTACGACTCTTACTGTTAGTTCATTAACGTGCCAGCGTAGAACACATTTAAGGTCAGAGAAGATATTTAAGACACAATTTAACTTACTGATACGTAAAACTATTTTTTTTTTTTTTGAGACAGAGTTTCACTCTGTCGCCCAGGCTGAAGTACAGTGGCGTGACCTCAGCTTCCCGCTTCCCGCAACCTCTGCCTCCTGGGTTCAAGATATTCTCCTGCCTCAGACTCCTGAGTAGCTGGGATTACAGGCATGTGCCATCATGCCCGGCTACTTTTTATGTTTTTAGTAGAGACAGGGTTTCATCGTGTTGGCCAGGCTGGCCTTGAACTCCTGACCTCAAGTGATCTGCCTTCCTTGGCCTCCCAGAATGCTGGGATTACAGGTTCGGAGGCAGCACGCCTGGCCTGATTTAGATTGTTAAAAGTATGTATCATAGCAGTACTTACTTGAAGAAATTATTGGATGATTAAAAATCATGCCAAAAAGGAAATTTGGGGGGAAAAAAATCTAATACTAGACAAGAAAACCCCAGCAGACATTATAATCAACAGTACACACTACATTTCCTCTAAGGTGAAGGAAATGGGGCTGTTCCAACCAAATACGTCAGAGTATGCCTGAACACAGACCAGGAAAGAGGGGTGGGTGAAAGAAGGACAAAGCGCAAGAGCTGGATCTGTGAGAATCGGAGCAGATGACATCATCACAACCTCAAAAGAGGATATAATTTAAGTACGAGAACTAATAAAAATACAGCGAAGACAATCTTTCTCCTTTAGTAGCTCTCATTACACACACACAGGATACAGCCAGCAATTCCTGCAGAAAACATACCATGCTATTAAAGTACCTTTCCAGACCTATAAAAAGAAATTAGAAAACTGCACAGAGACTGGGCGTGGTGCCTCAGGCCTGTCATCCTAGCACTTTGGGAGGTTGAGGCGGGCGGATTGCCTGAGCGCAGGAGTTCGAGAGCAGCCTGGGCAACACAGTGAAACTCCATCTCTACTAAAATACAAAAATTAGCCAGGCATGGTGGCGTGCGCCTGTAGTCCCAGCTACTCAGGAGGCTGAAGCAGAAGAACTGCTTGAACCCGGGAGATGGAGGTTGCAATGCGCTGAGATGGCACCGTTGCACTCCAGCCCAGGCGACAGAGTGAGACTCCATCTAAAACAAAAACAAAAACAAAAACAGGCTGGGTGCGGTGGCTCATGCCTGTAATCCTAGCACTTTGGGAAGCCAAGGCGGGCGGATCACTTGAGGTCAGGAGTTTGAGACCAGCCTGGCCAACATGGTGAAAGCCTGTCTCTACTAAAAATACACAAATTAGCTGGACATGGTGGTGGGCACCTGTAATCCTAGCTACTCAGGAGGCTGAGGCAGGAGAATCACTTAAACACAGGAAGTCCCAAACACTACCTCCACCGTGGAGACACAGATTTAATGGACCAAATTGCCTTGGTGGGACACCTGGCAACCACATCAGAGTCTGGAGCTCTGGAAACACCTGCTCACCTGAGGCCCTACCCTGGCATGATGCAGCATACTTCCACTTTCTCCTGGGGAGAGAAAGTACTGGGATATCCATCTAGCATTCTGACTTCTTCTCTTTTCTTCTGTAACACCACACAAGGCTCATAACGTTCTGACTTTTCAGGACACTGATAAGGCACAAGTTTCTGTCTTGCCTCAACATCAGAACTGAAGTAACAGGCTTACTAAGAACAAAGTTTAAAACCAAAAACTAGAATAGTGGCTGATTAGTGAATTGCTGAGGTCCCAAAAGGAGGTAACAAGAGAAGAAAAAAGGAAACATGGACCACACACAGCAACATATTAAACCACCACCAAGTGATACTAAAGAGGTGGAGACATGTATATTATCAGACAAAGAAGTAACAATCAGACTCCTAAAGCCGCTCAATGTATGACGACGGTGCTTGTAAACAACTTCATAAAATCTGAAAAACAAAGAGATAAAAACTATGAAGAAGGAACAGAAATTCCAAAGTTGAAAAACATAACTAAACTGAAAAACACACTAGAGCCAGGCATGGTGGCTCACACCTGTAATCCCAGCACTCTGGAAGGCCAAGGCGGGTGGATCACCTGAAGTCAGGAGTTCAAGACCAGTCTGGCCAACATGGTGAAACCCCGTCTCTACTAAAAATACAAAAATTAGCCAGGCATGGTGGTGCGTGCCTGTAGTTCCAGCTACCCAGGAGGCTGATGCAGGAGAATCGCTTGAATCTGGGAGGTGGAGGTTGTAGTGAGCCGAGATTGTGCCACTGCACTCCAGCCTGGGCAACAGAGACTCCATCTCAGAAAAGAAGAGAAAAAAAGAAGAAAGAGAAACACACTAGAGGTGGTTAAAAAGCAGACTTGTCCAGGTGTGGTGACTCACGCCTGTAATCCCAGGACTTTGGGAGGCTGAGCCGAGAGGACTGCTTGAGCCTGTGAGTTCAAAACCAACCTGGGCAACATAGTAAGACCGTGTCTCTACAACAAAACATTAAAAATTAGCTGGGCATGGTGGCATGCATCTTTAGTCCCAGCTACTTGAGAGGCTGAGTTGGGAAGCTTGCTTGAGCCCAGGAGTTCAAGGTTGCAATGAACTATGATCGTGCCACTGCACTCCAGCCTGGGTGACAGAATAAGATTCTGCTCAAAAAAAAAAAAAAAAAAGAAAAGGAAAAAAAAAGGGAGACTTGACCATGCAGTAAACTAAACTAAAAAAGGAGAAAATGAGGCTAGCCACGGTGGCTGACGCCCCTTCTCCCAAGGCCTCAGGATGCTGAGGGAGGAGGGCCGCTGGAATTTACTACTCAACCCAGCAATCCCATTACTGGACATGTACCCAGAGGAAAATAAATTGTTCTATCAAAGACACCTGTATTCATATGTTTATCGCAGCACGATTCACAATAGCAAAGATATGGGATCAACCTAGGGGCCCATCAACAGTGGATCGATAAAGAAAATATAGTAGACATATGCCCTGTTTCCACATGCACTATGCAGCCATAAAAACAAAACCATGTCCTTTGCAACAACATGGACGCAGCTGGAGGCCATTGTCCCTAGCGAATTAATGCACAACCAGAAAAACAAGTACGCGTGTTCTCACAATGGAAGCTAAACACTGGGTGCACACGAACACGAACGTGACAACAGTAGACACTGGAGACGCCAAGAAGGAACAGGAAGGAAGAGGGGAAGGGCTGAAGAACTATCTATCGGGTACTATGTTCACTGCTTGGCTGATGGGATCTTTGGAAGACTAACCCTCAACATCATAAAATCTACTCACGTAAGAAACCGCACAGGCACCCCTGACTCTAAAAGAAATAGTACCAAATGAATCAACTAAATACCAATGTGCACACACAAATTCAAATTCATGAGACACATTCTGTGGAAAAATCAAATTGTTTCTCCTACTGTACCATCAGAAATGCTTCTAAAATCAGATGTGGCCAGGCACAGCGGCTCACGCCTGCAATCCCAGCACTTGAGGAGGCCGAGGCAGGAGGGATTGCTTGAGCTCAGGAGACAGCCTGGGCAATACAATGAAACCTCACCTCTATAAAAAAAATCAAGCTGGGTGTGGTGGCACGTGCCTATCGTCTCAGTTACTCCAGAGGCTAAGGTGGGAGGATCACTTGAGCCCCGGAGATCCAGGCTGCAGTGAACTGCGATCATACCACTGGACTCCAGCCTGGATGACAGAGACCTTGTCTCAAAACAATAAATAAATAAACAGATGTAGTTTCCCCCAATACCAGCAAGCAATCAATTGTGCAGCAGACACTGCCTGGTGTCCTCCAACCCGTTTGATTTCAACACCATCTACCTGAAGATAGCATCAGATCCCACGGGTTGAGGGTTCAGTCCTACTTCAGGTGCCAATGGCAAGCCCCAGGTTGTTTTTCCTGTGCTTTTGACTATTAATCAGAGTTCCTGTAACTCCTTCATTGGGTAACAGTTAATTTGCTAGGGTGGCTCACAGACCTCAGGGATACACTTTATGTACATTTACCCATTTATTATAAAGTATATTACAACAAGTATACATGAAGAAATGTACACAGTGAGGAATGGGAAAAGGGGCTGAACTTCCATGCCCTCCCTGGGTGCACCACCCTCAGGAATCTCCATGTGTTCACCTACTTGAAGCTCTCCGAACCGTGTGCTTTTGGGTTTTCACAGAAACTTCATGAAGTAGGCATGACTAAACCATTGGCCACTGGTGATCCACTTAACCTTCATCGCCTCTCCCCTCCCTGGTAGCTGAGGGGTAGAGTTTGAAGTCCCAATCTTCCAATCTTGTCTTGGATGTTCTGGTGACCCAGGCCCCATCCTGAAGCTTGTGAGAGGCTGCCAGCTCTCAGTCAATACGTCAGCATACAAAAAGACACTTTGGAAACTACAGATTTTAGAAGCTTTATATGCCAGGAACTGGGTCAAAGACAAAGGGCATGTGATAAAGCATTTCACTTCATAAGGCCTTTCAAAGCAAGATAAACTGAACAAATAAGTGAGAAAAGGGTGAGCAAAGATTGATTCTTTTTACAGTAGAATAATGTATCATCAAAAGTAAGAAAACAGTACGTATGTAAAGAACGAAACCAAGCGGGGCACGACGGCTGATGCCCATTATCCCAGCACTTCAGGAGGCACAGCCAGGAGGACTGCCTGAGCCCAGGAGATCGAGACCAGCCTGGACAACATAGTGAGATCCTGTCTCTACAAAGCACAAAAACATAAAAAATTAGCTGGGTGTCGCAGCACACAACTGTAGTCCCAGCTACTCAGGAGACTGAGGTGGGACAATTGCTTGAGCCCAGCAGGTCAAGGCTACAGTGAGTCATGACTATCCTGTGACCTGAATTCCAGGAACAGAAAATGGAGCAAAGTATAAAAATTCATTTCATATATACACATTCACAAAGTAATGCAACCCACTCAGACTCAAAGGAATTAGAAAATGAAAATATGATGGGCTGCATTATCCCCAGATTTTCATAATGTAAAATGAACACAGTGGCAAGTTAGCTTAATGAGGGGAAATCTTATGTGGTACTGGTGGGAGAGGGCTCCTCTGCACCTGGGGTAGGGACAGATCTAGCAGCATGGGAAATGCACCATCCTAGAAGAGATCACTCTTTAATCGCCCAACCTGGAGGAACCCTCCAATATCTGTAGTGAAACTGGCATGATCCTACCACCTGGGCCTCCACAAGTGCTGGGATGATGGGTGTGAGCCACCATGCAGCACCCTGTGTGGTGTTCTTTATAAAAGTGAAAACGTGAAAGGATCCACCTGTCTTCGTTCCCAGATGCTCCAACAAGGATGTAGAAAAGTGAGCTCCTGTTTCCTGACACGAAAACATGTAAATGTTCGAAACTTGCAGGTTAAAATATCACAAAACATTCATTGAGGGATTTGTTTAAATTTCACAATGATGTAAAAATACATTTCTGTAGGACTCGCACTGACCCTTCCCAAGAACTGAGAACAGTGGCTCCCCGCTGAGATGTCAAGGAGGGTGGAAGGCTGACGGGAAAGGGGATGCTTTACCTCTTGGCACATATATGCGTCATTTCACTATCAAACAAATATATACACGTTTAAAATAAAAGAAGTGGAATGTTGAATCGTAACTGGTAAAACAAAAATACAGTTCCAGTCTCTCTAATGGCAAGGCTGTTCTGCTCATATATCTGAACAAAACTACCTACAATACCTGATGGACCAAGGTTCCTGTAAGAACACCACAGTCTCCGTGAGATAGATTTTCTGATAGTTTAATGAATCTTGTGTTGCTATACATTTACGTTGACGTCATACACTAAAATGATGAAATGGAAGAATCATCTATCTCTGACGTCTGTGTCTAAACTTTCCATTCTGTTCCAAGTCTTTAAGAGTTTGGAGTCGGAAACATGGTGACTCACTTGTTCAACTTGAAATGCAATATAAGTATGAGGCAGGAAAGCTTTCCCCTTAGTGTTCTCACTCTATACCAGTGAGCAGGTACTTCTGCACAGTAAGGCCTGACTTCACGGGCAGCTGCTGTTACCATGGTTTACACAGAGCTGACGGTGCATCCAGGTGTGGCCCCTGAACAACCCCTGCTGCCGAAGAGCCCTGACACCACAGAACTCATGCCCCGTCTCCATCCATGTCTGGGGTGAGCCCTTCCCAGGACCATGCCCAGTGCAGCCTCTTCCCAAGCTCATGTCACTGGGTCCCGATGAGATGGAATCTAAGTGAGAGGAGAGGGACTGAGGGAAGGCATGGGTGAGTGTCAGCAAACGTGTCCAGCAGGACGCTTCAGATTCAGAGATTCGCAACTCCAAAGCCCAGCATTTCAGGAAGAAATAAAAGAACAATCCACCAGGAATATCACTTTACCTGAGTGAGAGCCATCCCTGACTTCTTTTCCTTTCTCCTCCTCTTCTTCCAGACTTCTTCCTTGGGTAATATAAGAGAGTATTTATAAGTCAACACTGAATATCCAAAATATGCTGGTTAGGGCTTAGCATCTATACATCCCCTTCATGTGCCACAATCACACACACAGAAGACTGCACGCTGTGGAAATATGGTCCTCTGCGGCCCAGTGCAGCAGAGGGGATACAGGGACGAGAAACTCCTAGAGGAAGAACAAGTGAGTTTCTGGCCCCTTTCTTCAGAACCCACTGCCCTCCTGGAGAAGCCCCACACACCAGGCAGCAGTGGGGAGCTGGGCTGGACTGAGCTCCCCTTCAGGGCACAGACCCAGCCCTGACCAAACCCCACGCACAGCACAGCCCCTCCCCTCCCTGTGGATCACAGGCTCGGCTCAGCCCTCAGAAATGAAAGCGAGGGCTTGGTACTATGCTGCATACAGAATAGAGTCAACTTTAAATATTACTCAGACTGGACTCTAAAAAAAAAAACACCTAAATGAAAATATATCAACAGGCCACAAGAGATGTTCCTGCAAAATGCCTGGGCACTCTAATGTGAAGCCAGGGTTGAGCTCCACTGAGGGGGCAAGCCCAGCACAGCCCACCTTCTGGCTCTGCTCTCCTGTTGGGAACCTGTTCTCTCCAGGATCCAGACTGGATGTTGAAGGAGCAAAAAGAATCACACAGAACAGGCAACAGGAACCAGAGGTGGGGGGAAGGTGGAGCTGCAATGTCAAATGGGGGGCTGTGGGACATCACAAAGGTTTCCACAGAGAAAAGCGGTGTCAGAACAAAGACCTAGGGAAGAAAGGCTGCTTGTCACTTGTAGCTGAGGGGCTAGAGAGTCCTAGGCAGTGGGCCAGCCCACGTGGAAGCTTTCACGCAGGAGCAACCTTGGCTCCAGGAACAGGAAAGAGGCCTGTTTGGCTGGAGCAGAGGGAGTGGGGAGGACACAGGCAGGAGATGACGTCAGAGAGATCCTGGGGGAGCAGATCGCGCAGGGAGAGGTTTTCAAACATTTTTCTCCCACACCTCAAAAGAATTTCTGAAGCCACATATTTCCTCACCTGTTTGAAGTAAATGAATAACTTTTTCTTCATTTTACAAAGTAACACACTTACAATGTAATATCTTATGTATTTTAAACATGACAGAAGGCTGGGCACGGTGGCTCACGCCTGTAATCTCAGCACTTTGGGAGGCCGAGGCGGGCGGCTCACGAGGTCAGGAGTTCGAGACCAGCCTGGCCTACATAGTGAAACCCCGTCTCTTAAAAAAAAAAAAAAGTTAACAAAAAACAAACAAACAAACAAAAACATGACAGGAAGTTCAGTTGAGCCCCAGGAAGTACAGGGTTGCCCTCAGCTGAGATGTGCGGGACTGCAGCGGTGAACATGTTTGGAAGAGTTTGGGAAGTCACTTTATTTAATTCATTCATTCATTCATTCACTCATGAGACGGTGTTTCGCTCTTGTTGCCCAGGCTGGAGTGCAATGGCTCAATCTTGGCTCACTGCAACCTCAGCCTCCCGGGTTCAAGTGATTCTCCTGCCTCAGCCTCCTGAGTAGCTGGGATTACAGGTATGCACCACCACACCCGGCTAATTTTTGTATTTTTAGTAGAGGCCGGGTTTCACCATGTTGGCCAGGCTGATCTGGAACTCCTGGCCTCAGGTGATCCGCCCACCTCGTGCTCCCAAATTGCCGGATTACAGGCGTGAGCCACCGCCTGGCCAGGAAGTCACTTTGAGACACATGAAGATGGAGATGCCTGCTGGGACATTCCTGCAGAGAGCTTTGGAGACAAGCGGACGCAGGATTCTAGACCTCAGGGGAGGGTCTGCAGGGCACGGAGCCTTGTAGTAACAGGTGGGGCAGAAAGGCACGGGATGAGACAATAAGGAAACGCAGTGAGTGTGGATGGAGACAAGAAGAGGTGTAAGGACTGAGCCAAGAACACTCGCACATTCAGAGAACAGGAAGTCCTGGAGACACCAGAAGAGGAGAGCGGAAAGTGATCCGAGTGGCAAGAAGACTGAATAGATGGTATTCAATCTTCTTGTAAAAGTAATGGGGTGTCATAAAAGCCAAGACAACAGAATAGGAAGTGACCAGCTGTGCTACATGCTACTGACAGGAAGAGAAAGATGAGGACAGGACATGAGCTATGGCATTGAGATGGGGAGGTCCCTGATGACGGAAAAAGGAAGAATCAGTGGAATGCTGGTATGAAAGCCAGATTCAAGCAGTAATTCAAAGGTTTAAGCCAAAGTGGCCAGACTCAGTGGCTCACACTTGTAATCCCAGTACTTTGGGAGGCTGAAGTGGAAAGACTACTTAAGCCCAGGAGTTCGAGACCAGCCTGGGCAACAGAGTGAGATCCTGTCTCTCTATATTGTTGAGTTTTGAAGACAAAGTAAAAACCGGTTTTTAGTACATTACGGTCTTAAATGGAGCATTAAAAGGCACTTATTACAGAGGGAAATGTAGTTGAGGGTATTTTTTGTTTAAAGATGGAAGAGTAGAAGGAAAAAAGTCTTTATTATACATTGGAGATCTGCTGAGAGGAAAAAACTCATTCATGCTACTCTCACACTCAACAGAGAATATTTCACCTCTAGTCACCAAAATATGTGTTGCTGTCCCCACAATGACCGGTTCTCCAGCAGCCTCCCAGCTAGGGCGACCTGCAGTTTCACTCAGTTCTGACACTGTCTATAAGACAGAATCAGACACCACTGCTTGAGAGCTCAGTCGCAGACTGCCATCACTTCAGATGCTGTATGCTCTGACTGGCCTGGTCAATACGCCTCCCTAACACTCTCCTTGGGTTGGAATCACTGGCTAGCACAGCTTCTCCATCTGGCTGTTCCTCTGTGTCCTTTGCAATATCCTTTATAACAAATGAGGAAACTAAGTGTTTTCCTGAGTTCGGTGAAGGGCCCTGGCAGATGACTACAACCTGAGGAGGAAGTCAAGGGAATCCCCAGTTTATAGTTGGTCACCCACAAGTTCAGGTCACAACCTGCGACTTGTGACTGGCATTTGAAGTGGGGGCAGCCCTGTGGAACTGACCAACCAGTAGCATCTGATCTGAATTCAAGCTGGACAGTGTCAGAATTGAGCTGAAATACAAGGTCATCAAGTTATCATCAAGTTAGCGTCGGACGGAAAATGCACCGCTGGTGGGAAGAAGTTCCTCCACATTTTGGTGATCAGTTTTCTGTGTTGCGTGTTCACTATTAAATATTGAGTGTACACTATTATACTGGTTTTTTTTTTTTTTTTTTGAGACGGAGTTTCGCTCTTGTTACCCAGGCTGGAGTGCAATGGCGCGATCTCGGCTCACCGCAACCTCCGCCTCCTGGGTTCAGGCAATTCTCCTGCCTCAGCCTCCTGAGTAGCTGCGATTACAGGCACGCACCACCATGCTCAGCTAATTTTTTGTATTTTTAGTAGAGATGAGGTTTCACCATGTTGACCAGGATGGTCTCGATCTCTTGACCTCGTGATCCACCCGTCTCGGCCTCCCAAAGTGCTGGGATTACAGGCATGAGCCACCGTGCCCGGCCCTATCTGTGTATTTTAAACATATTTAAAATCTGTTAGATTATAAAGACAGAAATCAACATGTCACAACTAAATCACGCATATCCAATCAACTCAGCACCCGCTGGAACCAGGGTCCCCTCTTTCCTCCTTCCCACGTGTTTCCCTCCCCCATTCTGGACATATCTCATGCTCACCTTCTCTCTGGCTCCTTCTGTTTCCCTGGCTTCTGCTCCTCGTTTTGTGCCCCTCTCCTCTCCTGCTCCTTCTCCCCTTCTTCCCTCCATTCCTTCTCTTCCACCTGTTCTGCTCCATTCTTACAGCTTCCTTCACCTCTTATTCCTCTTTCTGCCCAACCTTTTCATTGTTTCAATGCCAATCTCCACATATTTCTGCCACTTTCTTCCCCAACTTTGCTCCCCATCTGCTCCCTGTTAAATCCCCTCTTCCCTGCTACACCTCCCCATCCCCACTCTCTAGCATCCCAGATCCCAGGTCTCACGCTGCCGTGGTTCTCCCTCTGCTCTCCTTGTCACCAGCTGTCCCCTCTTGCCATCCCAGCACCACGCTGCCCTCTCTGCCCTGGCTCCAAATCCCTCCTTCTCTCCCCCACTCCCTGAGGAGCCTCCCCCTTTCTGCCCCTCTCCCTATCTTGCTGTCCTTCATCTCTCTGGAGACCCAGCTTTTCTCTCTGTTTCTCCAGCTGTTCCCCACCCCACACTTTCTCAGCTTTGTCTTTCACTCTCAATGTCTGTCTGAAATCCCCCACCATCCTCTGCGTTGCCATCTGTTCATGGTTCTCACCCGTCCTTTCTACTCCTTCTCAGTTTCTGTTTCCTCTGGGTTGCCCTCCTTTCTCCTGATCCCCTCTGGCCACGTGTTTATAGGGAAGGGAATGGAATAAGATGCCCACCTACTGAAAGCACGTTTTCTAGTGGGGTGGAATTTGGGACAAAAGAACATTGGAGGTGAACAGACTGGCTCAAGTCACTTCTTTCGATGCTGGGTCAGAGGAAGCCATGCTTAAGACGGGGAGGCCTTCAGGGCAGAAGGGCAAGGCTCAATGAGGGCAAGATGGGCGGGTGTCCAGGGGAGGGGTGGGATCTGTGGAATTCCAGGACCAGGGCAAGGACTCTTGCACCGGAGCTGCGGTGCTGCTGAGCAGAAGCAACGAAGGGCGAGGCTTAGGGGACCCAAAGGGTGAATGCAGCTCGAGGGTGAGGACCTTACAAGGCACAGGGTGGGAAATGAATAAAGGGTTTAAAGCAGGAAATGGTGTGAAAGGTGTCTACATGGGCTGAAGGCAGAGATACTGCGAGCAGGACCAGCCTGTGTGGCCCAATGGGAATTGGCCCCTGACATCTCATGGACACCTCTGAATTTACTTGGGGATGAGAGAACCATGAGGAGACATTAAGGTCTGTAGGACCCAGAGCGATGGCTCACACCTGTAATCCCAGCTGAGGCGGGAGGATCCCTTGAACCCAGGAGTTCAAGACCAGCTCAGGCAACATAGTGAGACCTCCTCTCTACTAAACATTTAAAAAAAATTATTTAGACATGGTGGTACACACCTGTGGTCCCAGCTACTCAGGAGGCTGAAGTGGGAGGATCGCTTGAGCCCAGGAGCTCCAGACCGCAGTAAACTACGATCTTGCCACAGTACTCCAGCCTGGGCTACAGAACCAGACCCTCTCTTAATTAATATAAATAAATAAGTAAATAAATGTCTCTAAGGACTGCCAGAAGTCAAGTATGGAAGTCCAGGAGTCTGGGAAGTCCAATTTTAACCTAAACAGAGGGAAACACATGTAAGGGCTTCACTCCAAGCAATCAGCTTCCAGAGTCTACAGGAATCTGCCAGAAGAGCTGGGTCCCCTGGAGGCCAGACCTGGGCTGGCCCAGTGTGCAGAGGGGCCAGGAGTTGGGAGGGGCCTGAGGGATGAAGTGTGGAGGGCTTGGGGAAATGGAGCGGCGTGAGAGGGTGGGGGCAGTATGCACCTGCGCTTCCCTCCGTCTGGCTCCCAGGAGTCTGTTTCCAGGGCTTTGGAGGAGAACCACCAGTGAGGCTGAAGCCACTCAGTGGGCTGGGAGCTGGGATCTCTCTAGGTTGTCCTGGGGCAGCGTTCGAATCCAGGAAAGTTTCTGCAATTAAAATTGAGCATTTAGAGAAACCCTGTAACTGTGAACGAGATGCAAACTAGAATGTGAAATGCAAAACCTGAGCTTAGCAGGGAGTGTACGATTTCATGCTGACCAACGGAATCTCCTTTCCATGACCATTCGCCACTCACCGAGGAAAGACAGTACCAACCTTCTGCTCAGTTCCACAGCAGGGCTAAGGCCTATGATTAGTTGGGCCAATAACCTGCTTTTTTAAAAGCAGTAACTTTTTACCAATAGAAATACATTCCATTGTTCTTCCTTTATCCCACTCCACTCTTGAGATAACACCGCCTCAAATACCTTTGAGACAAACTTTGGTCATCATAATATGCTTATGTCAATAGTTTCTACATATAATGTAATTTGGAATTCACTTTACATGCTTTCTGAAAGTACTTTAAGAAACAGAAGAGAAACCAAAGAGCTAACATAGGTTACAATTTTTTTTCTTTTTTTTTTTTTGAGACGGAGTTTCGCTCTTGTTACCCAGGCTGGAGTGCAATGGTGCAATCTCGGCTCACCACAACCTCCGCCTCCTGGGTTCAGACAATTCTCCTGCCTCAGCCTCCTGAGTAGCTGGGATTACAGGCACGCACCACCATGCCCAGCTAATTTTTTGTATTTTTAGTAGAGACGGGGTTTCACCATGTTGACCAGGATGGTCTCGATCTCTTGACCTCATGATCCACCCGCCTCAGCCTCCCAAAGTGCTGGGATTACAGGCGTGAGCCACCGCGCCCAGCCAGGTTACAATTTTTAAATAAAAATTGTTTTCTAAGTACTTATTTTCATCTGTTGTGGAAAAGAAGCCAGTAAAATCATCTTCAGAACACATTTATATTCACTTCAAGGGTAATTCTAAGGATATTTTATAGGGCATCCTTTTTTTTTTTTTTTTTTCAGATGGAGTCTCCCTCTGTCACTCAGGCTGGAGGGCAATGGAGTGATCTCACCTCACTGCAACCTCCGCCTCCTGGATTCAAGCTATTCTTCTGTCTCTGCCTCCCAAGTAACCAGGATTACAGACATGAGCCATCATGCCCAGCTAATTTTTTTGGTATTTTTAGTAGAGACAGGGGTTCACCACGTTGGCCAGGGTGGTCTTGAACTCCTAACCTCAAGTGATCCACCTGCCTTGGCCTCCCTGAGTGCTGGGATTACAGGTGTGAGCCACCACGCCCAGCTGGATATTCTCTTTTATATGAACAGTACACAAAGTAAAACTAGATTAACAAATATTAAATGGCATCATATGTACTAGCAATAATTTTATTTCAACATCTGTGAATTCACCTCCACTTTGAAGTATGTTTGCCTCTCACATCTCTACATGCGGAATATTTCATCGATGGAAAAGTGGTGATCAATTGAAAATATAATTGTTTAGATAGAAAAAATAGTATATTTAACCACTTTTTGTTTAAAATGAACAGGATGTCCTGTCAGGGCACAGAGATGAATATGAAAAGATATATCAACACAGCTTCAAAAGATACAGTGTGTGGGAGAGGTTTGGGAACTTTTGCAAGGTAGACTGTTCTATGCTATGCAATATTGCTAAGTACCTATGTTGCCAGGAAAGCAGTTTCAGCATGGACTTCCATGATTTCAAGGAAAGAAATGAGTTGACTGTGGATCCTTTCTTTTTTTTTTTTTAAAGATGGGGTTTCACCATTAATGCCAGGCTGGTCTTGAACTCCTGACCTCAGGTGATCCACCCACCTCAGCCTCCCAGAGTGCTAGGATTACAGGCGTGAGCCACCACGCCCGGTGACTGTGGATCCTTTCATTAAATTGAGAACAGTAGGGATGAATCTGATTATAGGTGAAAGCCATGAATCCATTTTGTATATACAGAGTTTAAATGCTTATAAAATACTCATTAAAGCAAAATCAACATAGTCATAAGAAATTTAAAAAGAGTATTTCCAGCTGGGCACGGTGATTCATGACTGTAATCCCAGCACTTCAGTCTGTGAGGCCAAGGCAGGTGGATCATTTGAGGTCAGCAGTTGGAGACAACCAATATGGTGATACCCCGTCTCTACTAAAAATACAAAAATTAGGCCGGGCGCAGTGGCTCACGCCTATAATCCCAGCACTTTGGGAGGCCGAGGCGGGTGGATCACGAGGTCAAGAAATCGAGACCATCCTGGTCAACATGGTAAAACCCCGTCTCTACTAAAAATACAAAAATTAGCTGGGCATGGTGGCACGTGCCTGTAATCCCAGCTACTCAGGAGGCTGAGGCAGGAGAATTGCCTGAACCCAGGAGGCGGAGGTTGCGGTGAGCTGAGATCGCGCCATTGCACTCCAGCCTGGGTAACAAGAGCGAGACTCCATCTCAAAAAAAAAAAAAAAAATACAAAAATTAGCCGGGCATGGTGGCTGAACCTGTAATCCCAGCTACTCGGGAGGCTGAGGCAGAGAACTGAACCCGGCGGGGGAGGCTATAGTGAGCCAAGATTGCACCACTCCACTCCAGCCTGAGGAACAGAGCAAGACTCCATCTCAGAGAAAAAAAAAAAGAAGAAAGGATGCAGAGGGGAGGCTTAACCTTTGCTATGCTAGGATTATAGGGTCAAAATAAGCTTCTACTTTGTCAACACATACTACCAAGTGAAATTCAAAAATAATGAATACGCATGTATTTGAAAATTGGAATATGACAAATTTTAAACTTATAATAATAGTAACACACTTGCCCTGGTACCTTGGCCTTTGAGAGGCATTGGTCCAGCCTGGGCAACAGAGTAAGACCCCATCTATACCCAAAAATTTAAAAATTGTCCAGGTGTGGTGGTGCATGTCTACAGTCCCAGCTATTCACGAGGCTGAAGTGAGAGAATCGCTTGAGCCTAGGAGTTTGAGATTGCAGTGAGCTATGATCACGCCACCCCAGCCTGGGAGGCAGAGCCTGTCTCAAAAAACAACCAACAAAAAAAGAAAAAAAGCACTGAAGGGCACTCAGTTTTCACTGTGGGTGTACTGACTGTTCCTATCACATACAAGAGACATCATTCACTGCTAAAACTTTAGCTAATTGAAAAAACTAGATGCACCAAGTTTGTTTCAAAGCCATATAAATGTAAAATTCCCTTACAATTGTGTAATAGATCAACTATTGAAATATAAGGAAACAAGGCATTAGTGATGCACATGCCCCAGTGAGACCCCAATATCATACAAGGTAACACCCCAAACTATCATTTTATCTTCCAAAACACACCTGAAAGCTGCTTGATCTACAACACAAAATACTCCAAAATACCAAAGGTAACCCAGAAAATTATCTCTTGAGATTTCCCCTCTAATTTCTTTATTTTAAAAGTATTCTCTCTTTATCTTTAAGGGAACGGTTGGTGACCTAAATTACTAGATACCCTTCCTCCACACACCCTGGTCCAGGGTCTTTGAAACATCCCTGGACCTAAGCCCAGAGTTCTCTCTCTCCCATCCCTGTGCCTGGCAGACAGAAATGGAAACGATGTTCTGATCCTGTCACTATGAAACTGAACACAGCACAAGCAGAAAGTTCACCTTCATCTCATCCTCTAAACAGACAAATCAGGTCCTGGATTAATTAAACAGTTGTAACTGCCAGCTCCAGGGTGAAACCACAGCCCCACAGGGACCATCTGCTGACGCCCCTGCACCCCTGCTGGTGCCCTGAGCTAAGATGAGTTGTGATCCTCTCAATGGTGGGATGCCTGTCTCCACCTGCAAACAAAATGAGTTTTTCACTTAAATCGTTTTCAATGTAAGAATAAAAAAACCTTAGCCTTCAAGTAAGTGGGCCAGTACAATCCTGTTCTTTTGCCTTAAATTATTTGAAATGCTGTATTAATTCAAAATAAGCAGGAAACATCCCTGCTTATTAACTGAAAATACGCATGAAGCATCCCCGCCTAATTTCAATTAGCTGAAATTTTCTTTCAGCAGTGCAATGCTGTTGTTCCAGTCCTAGTGGAGAGAAAATGCCCTGGGTCCAAGAGGAGTAGAGAGCCCAGATCCGCTCCTTTCCAGGCCCTGCCCGCTTCCCACAGCGCAGACTGCACCACAGCAGCTTCCACCCTCCCACCCCGCCCTCTTCTACCCCTTTCCCATTGCCTAGATCCGGCCCCATGGCGGCTCCTACCCTTCCCACCCCGCCCCCTCCCACACTGTCCAGGCCCCCACCCCCACAGCAGTTCCACCCTCCCACCCCACCCTCTTCCACCCCTTTTCCCATTGCCCAGACTCCACCCCACGGTGGCTTCTACCCACCCCACACTGGACCTACCCCACACTGGACCCACCCCACACTGTCCAGGTCTCACCCTCACGGTAGCTTCTACCCTTCCCACCCCGCCCCACCCCACTGCCCAGGCCCCGCCCCCACAGCGGCTTCCACGTTCCCACCTTGCCCCCTCCTCAATGTCCAGGCTCTGCCCCCACAGCAGTTCCACCCTCCCACCCCACCCTCTTCCACCCCTTTCCCATTGCCCAGCCCCCACCCCATGATGGCTTCCACCCTCCCCACCCTGGCCCCTCCCCACTAGCCAAGCCCCGCCCCTCACTGACCACAGCCCCCGCCCAGAATCCACTTCCAGTTTTCTCACCGGCAGGAGAGCATTCAAACCTGCCTTTCAGGGCTTCCAGTCCTGTCCAGCCACACTCGGAATCCCCCCTCCCACCAGACGTTAAAATCCCCAGGTGCGCCCATGGGACTGGTCGTAAGTCCCAGCGTTCCCGTGGGAAACTCTGAGACCCGGGGGCTCTACAGCTTTTCTATGATTTGAACCCTCCCCTTTGTCTCTGGAGACTGGATTGCTCTTTTTAATAATCCCAGTTGGTGGCTGGTGAGCACCTCTACCATAATCAGTGGATGCTTCCCACCTGTCTTCCGGTTTGTTCTCATGAGAGATGATCCAGTGTCTAGTCTTAGCTTTGCATAACAAATGAGGAATAGAAAAATGCCTTAATCTTATGAATATCCAAATTGTCTGTTTATGCACAATTATAAGTCACGTTACATGAGATCAGCATCTAAGACAGACAAAGCTTCTGTCACAATAACAGTATATAGTAATAGCAACATTAAATATTAGTATTGCTAAAATGGGGGTGTAGTAAAAATTAGGTAATTAAGTAAATAATTAAAAATAAATGAAATATTTGGCATTTTCATGGCCTTCACTTTGGTGGACTGATGTATGCAGGGGTCTTGTTTGTCCTTGGGGTAGTCTTCATCGTGAGGGGGGAGCTGAGCAGGACCAGCTGAGGGGCAGAGCCACAGGCCTTTCATGGAGCTCTGCTTACCTAACAGATGGAAGGGCAGGCAGCAGTTCAGCCAGGAATACATCTGGCTGACTTTGGGGTCACTGCCTGAGGCTGAGCACACCCACATGGCCAACAGAAGACCCTAAACTCTGCAAAAAGAAGAGAAACTTCTCTGTGCCCCGACCCCTATATGGAGAAAAGGTCCTGGGGTCTGAGATTTCTCACTTGGCAATGACACTGGCTTGAATATTACTCACAGACCCAAATCCCTGGGCCTTGTGTGGGGCAAACTGAAAGCAGGACTGCAGGAAGTGACATCTGAACAGACAGAGCAGCAGAAAGGAAGGCAGAGGACTCGAGGGAGGGGAAGAAGAAGAGACACAAACAAACCAACCCCTCCTCTCCCTCAGCCACCCACCTGGGGAAGCACCCATTTCCGCGTTAGAGAAGACGATGGGGAAACGCAGAAGTGTGTGCATAGGGTGAGACGTGTGTTGGGTGGACAGAAAAACTCCTTTCCCTCAATGGGACTCCAGTAGCTCACCTCACTCTACTGCACATTCCTGAGCAGAGGGGCACCCTGCGGGGATGAACACAGCTCTTCCTCTCTCTGCCCGCCATGACCAGGGCTGGAACCCTCAAACTCCCTTCCCAGGGCCCGGCGACCCCTCTGCACCGGAGAAAGATCCATGTTCCACAGTGGGTTTCAAGGACCTTGCCCCTCAGTTCCCCAGCTGCCTTGGGACTCTGGGACTCTCTGGGTTTTATTGTTGTTGTTTGAGATGGAGCCTCGCTCTGTCACCAGGCTGGAGTGCAGTGGTGCGATCTCGGCTCGCTGTAACCTCTGCCTCCCTGGTTCAAGCAATTCTCTTGCCTCAGCCTCCCAAGTAGCTGGAATTACAGGCATACGCTGCCATGCCCTGCTAATTTTTGTACTTTTTTTAGTAGAGATGGGGTTTCCACTGTGTTGCCCAGGCTGGCCGTGAACTCCTGAGCTCAGTCAATCCGCCCACTTAGGCCTCCCAAAGTGTTGGGATTACAGACGTGAGCCACCGTGCCTGTGACTCTCTGTTATCTTGGAATAAACAGGGAGAGGCCACTGGCTTGGCAGCAAGAAAGTGGCAGCTTTATCATCCCAAGGACAGACCCAGTGTAAGTCCCAGCCGTTGGGCTGCAGGTCTCTGCGCTGTTTCACTCTGATTCTTGGAAAAATCTTTCCCTAACTCTGGGACCCTGATCACCACTCCTTCTAGAGTTGCACCTGTCCATAGCAAACCCTCCCTCAGCAAGGCCCCCACAGCAAACCCTCCCTAATGAAAACCATCTGTGCCTGATTCTTAGGCCTCTCTGTTGCCCTTCTGGACACAGACGTGCTTACAAACTCCCACACTCCCCATATGCTTCATAAAGATCCCACACTCCCCAGATACTTCCCAAAGATCCAGAAGCCCTGCTATGAAATCTCACAAGCCCCAGTAACTCATGGAATAATGTCCATAAACATCCAGGGACTCACTGACCCAGGACAATGTATTTCCACTCATAGTGACTCCAACCACCCAGGAATACCACCAAAACCTACTGATGAAACAGACATGTCTCTAATAATGCACAGGTGCCAATGAGACCCCAGCAGCATAAAAGGAAGCATTCCAAATTATCCTTTCATCTTCCAAAATGCAACTGAAAGCTTATTGATCTGCAAAGTGCAAATACCCTGAATGCCAAAGGCAACCCAGAAAACAATCTCTGAGATTCCTCCTAGCTTTCCTCTATGGGTTTCAGGATGGTTTTTGCCCTCCTCAAAGCCTCCACAGAAATCGGATGCTGTGGGGCAGCACTGGGATCCACACCCTCAGGCCAAGGCGCCCGTCCTCCTGCTGCTGAAGCTCCCTGTGGGCTCAGCTTAGGCCTTGGTTCTAACTACACTTCAGGATGATATTTCTCTCTGCCTGATTCATTGCCTTCAGTACTCTTCACTGTGAGGATGAGTTTCCCAATCAAACTCCTGTGTACAAATCTCTGTGTCAGCATCTGTTTCCCAGGTAACCTGAGTCGAGACATTGGGGTATTAGAAAATGATCCTGCAGCCCACAACCACCCAAAAGCCCACTTCCAGGTGCTACAGGAGACCCGAGACTTCTTTCCAAGTACGCCACACACCCCGTGAGCCCACAATCATGCGTGGGACACATGCAGCATTCAGCCAGCCCACCCAAAGGCCCACCCTTGCTTCCACACCTCACGCGACACCTCTAAGGACTCCTTCCTTTGTCCCCATTGTTCTACTTCTCTTCCAGCCAAAGCACACCAGATTGAAAGGCCTCTGGACACAAACTGCCATCTGAAGGACAGTGGGCCTCGAGTATAGAGCCCAGGACGCTGGCCATGCTGGAAGGAATTGCCAGCAATGTGGGGACACCATGGGGTCCAGAATGAAGACTGGCTGGACTGAGCTGACGGAGAACGTCCAAGAAAAAGAGAGGCCCCAGATCTCCTGAGGGAGGCTGCCACTGTTCCCTTGTCTCTTTCTCACAGTCACCTCCAAAATTCCCCAGCTGTTTAGGGCGTGCCTCCTCCATGGCCCGTTTGGCTTCTGAACTGCTCGTCACCCTTCCTAGAAGAAACCCAGGACCCCTGACTCTCAGCACATCACCTGCTAGAAGACAAAGCCCCTGCCCCGGATGGCAACTGGGCCCTGGTGACGTGCAGAGCATGGAGGACGCGGAAGCTGGAGTTAGGCAGTGGGGATGCCTTGGCACTGCCTGAGGACACAGGGTCTGCAGGCCTCAGTGAGCCCTTCTGCCTTTATATAGACTGGAATAAACAGCCACAGGAGGTTTACATCAGTTAGAAGAAACTTCCACAAGAAACACGGGAGCATCCTCACACCCGCACCAGCCCCTCGGTCTCCCCTGAGGACTCCTCAGCCTGACCCCAGCCCCAGCATCTAAACCACAGCCCCAGAGCAGGTGCTAGGACTGTCCTGTGGCCAAGATGGAGACTGTGGGTCCTTCAACGGAGGAAGACACAAAACACTCGAAATAATCCATACAGAAGAGTATGTCTGATGTGGTAACTGATGCAGAGGTAATAAAACTTGAGTAACGTGATAGACACTGACAGGCAGAGAGAATGTCAGTTGGGGGTGGGAGGTCATGGGAGACATCTGAGCCTAGACCTGAAGGAGAAGAAAGGAACAGAGTTGTGATGATTTGGGGACACAGGGTAAGAGCAGGGACAAAGACTGAGACTGGAAAGTTTCTGGTGTTTGGGAAAAGAGAAAAGCAAACGTGACTGGGGCAGAGGGAGTCATGAGATGAGCACAGGCTACCAGGAGGAGGCTGGACACTGGCCGGGGCCCTGGACACAGGGCTGTGGAGCCACACTGAGGAGTCGGGCTTCTGTCCTGGGGAACACGGGAAGCCGGTGGAGGGCTCCCTACCAGGGACCGGCGTGACCTGCTATAGATTTAGCTGTGACAGCCTAATACAGAGAACGGCCTTCAAAGATGGTCTCTCTGACTCTGAGTTTATGCCCCAGCCTCCATCCATTAAACCTTCCATTTAAAACAAATTTAAAATTTGTTTTAAACTTTAGAGCACTAAATCCCCCCCCTTTTTTTTTGAGATGGAGTTTCACTCCTGCCCAGGCTGAAGTGCAACGGTGCGATCTTAGCTCACTGCAACCTCGGCCTCCCAGCTTCAAGTGGTTCTCCTGCCTCAGCCTCCCAGGTAGCTGGGATTACAGGCATATGCCACCACACCCGGCTAATTTTGTATTTTTATTAGAGATGGGGTTTCTCCATGTAGTCAGGCTGGTCTCAAACTCCCGACCTCAGGTGAACCGCCCGCTTTGGCCTCCCAAAGTGCTGGGATTACAGGCCTGAGCCACTGCGCCTGGCCCCATTTAAATTTTTTTTTTTTTTTTTGAGACGGAGTTTCGCTCTTGTTACCCAGGCTGGAGTGCAATGGCGCGATCTCGGCTCACCGCAACCTCCGCCTCCCGGGTTCAGGCAATTCTCCTGCCTCAGCCTCCTGAGTAGCTGGGATTACAGGCACGCGCCACTATGCCCAGCTAATTTTTTGTTTAAGAGACAGGGTTTCATCATGTTGACCAGCACGGTCTCGATCTCTTGACCTCATGATCCACCCGCCTCGGCCTCCCAAAGTGCTGGGATTACAGGCGTGAGGCACTGCGCCTGGCTCCATTTAAATTTTTAATTGCAGTGGGCACTCCCCTCTTCCTAGAAGAACTCCACGACACAAATGGATACCTAATTTTGCCAAACTTTAAGAGGGTCAGTGTTGCTCAGACTGAGGTATCTTGATTGAGGCGTTCACTTTCACGTTGCAGGTGGGTTTACTGAGGGCTGGAGTGGGAGACGTTTCACCATGTCAGCCTAGGTTGAATGAGAAGATGTGTCTGACTCTGATAAGACAGCCCTGAAGGGCCAATGGGAACACTAGACTTTCTCACACCTCCCCTGAAAAATTCCAGGACCTTCTTTCATATACCTGGGAAAACAAACAAACAAACAAACAAAAAACAAAACCTTCTCTTTCACGGCTTTGTCACATTAATCCCAAACATTTAATTCCGCTTTTCCAGAAAAACACAGCATACTTATGAAACGCAGAACTGTGAAAACATGGCTACTGGTGCTGAAAACAGTGAAAGACTGTCAGCTGTAGAAATGAGCTCTCAGCAAATTTTTTCATGAACATACAAGCTCTGCTGGAAAAAGGTTTTGAGTCAACCCAGCCACCCTTCCACATTTACAGAAAATGGAACTGGCAGAAGGGATCTGAGGGGGACATCTACTTAGCAGTTCACAGGTCACTATTTTAAGAGATGATATAAGGGAAGAAAAGTGACTAGTAACAAATTAGTGCCTAGGTTCTGATGTTAAGATTTAACAAAAAAAAGGTCATTGATATCTTTACCAAGTACACACTGATATCATCTAAAATTACCTACTGATGGCCGGCGCAGTGACTCACACCTGTAATCCCAGCATTTAGGGAGGCCAAGGAGGGCGGATTACTTGAGGTCAGGAGTTTGAGACCAGCCTGGCCAACATAATGAAACCCTGTCTCTACTAAAAATACAAAAATTGGCCAGGTGTAGTGGCAGGTGCCTATAGTCCCAGCTACTTGAGGAGGCTGAGGCACAATCACTTGAACCTGGGAGGTGGAGGTGGCAGCGAGCCAAGGTCACACCAGTGCACTCCAGACTGGGTGACAGAGTAACACTCCATCTCAAATAATAATAATAAGGGCTGGGTATGGTGGCTCATGCCTGTAATCCCAACACTTTTGGAGGCCGAGACAGGCAGATCACTTGGGGTCAGAGGTTTGAGACCAGCCCGGTCAACATAATGAAACTCTGTCTTTACTAAAAATACAAAAAATTAGCCAGGCATGGTAGCAGGCACCTGTACTCCCAGCTAGTGGGAAGCTGAGGCAGGAGAATTGCTTGAACCTGGCAGGCAGAGGTTGCAGTGAGCTGAGATCACGCCACAGCCCTTCAGCCTGGGTGACAGAGCGAGACTCTATCTCAAAAATAAATAATTAAAAATAAATGAATAAACTTATCTACTGACTACCAAAGAGTGTTTCCAATATATGATAAAGAGTAGAAAGCATGAAGAAGACAGGGCCGGGCGCAGTGGCTCACACCTGTAATCGCAGCACTTTGGGAGGCCAAGGTGGGTGGATCACAAGGTCAGGAGTTCGAGAGCAGCCTGACCAACAAGGTGAAACCCTGTCTCTACTAAAAATACAGAAATTACCTGGGCGTGGTGACACGTGCCTATAGTCCCAGCTACTCGGGAGGCTGAGCCAGGAGAATCACTTGAACCCAGGAGGCGGAGCTGAGATCAGCAGTGAGCTGAGATCACACCACTGCACTCCAGTCTGGCAACAGAACAAGACTCCGTCTCAAAAACAAAACAAAAAAGAAAAAAAGAAAGAAACTTTGCAGACCTCAATCTGAAAGCAACACAATAAACTTCAAATAGAAACCATTTTGAAAAAATATATATATCATTTAATATATATATTATTTAACTATATATACGGAATTCTACAAAGGAAAAAAAATTGAAAATATATCACATTAATAAAAGAATGACATGAGCTCATAGAGGATTCCACAAAAGCTTACTTCAGCAATAATTACATATAGAAAAATAAACTGAATTAGGTAAGATTCATCTCAACTTTCAACACGAACCGTGAATGAGATGAAAGGTAAATACCAGGCACCAGGCAGAGCCACAGTCAGTCACTCCTTGCCCTTCTGCACTGCCCCACACCCTACCCCATCCTAGGAAACAGGAAGAGGGAGACCCACGACTGAATGAGGCAAGTCACCGCTCAATGGCTGAACAGCAAGGGCAAGTGAAAGCTAGCCTCTGATGCTGTAACAAGCCTTATAAACAGAGCTCTGTCACTCTCATCCTTCTCCATAGGATTTAAACAATTAGATTATAATTTATTATATCATGAATAGAGAAATGGAATCGTCATATCCAGTGTCAGTTCACCACTCATCTGACCCCAGGGCGCCTCTCTTCGTTAATCACTGTGTTCCTCTCCCCCATTCTACACCTCTCACTTTCACCTTGCCGCTCCAGCCCTTCTTCTCTCCCTTTGCTTTTCCCCTAGGATTCTGCTGATTTTGTGCCTCATTTCTCTTCTGCTGTTTCTCCCTTCTTTGCTTTTTCCCTTACATCTGTTCTACTCCATTCTTGCAACTTCTTTCACCTCTTGCGGAGCTTTCTTTCCATCTTTTTGTTTGTTTGCTTTTGAGACAGAGTCTTGCTCTGTCGCCAGGCTAGAGTGCAGTGCCGCAATCTTGTCTCACTGCAGCCTCCACCTCCTGGGTTCAAGCGATTCTCCTGCCTCAGCCTCCTGAGTAGCTGGCATTTTAGACGCCCGCCACCACGCCCGGCTAATTTTTGTATTTTTAGTAGAGACGGGGTTTCACCATGTTCACCAGGATGGTATCGATCTCTTGACCTCGTGATCCACCTGCCTCGGCCTCCCAAAGTGCTGAGATTACAGGTGTGAGCCACCGCGCCCGGGCTCTTTCCAATCTTTTAATCGTCCCAATCTCCATGTATTTCTGCCTCTTTCTTCCCCCACCGCTGCGTCTCCTCTGCTCTCCCTGTTAAATTCCCTCTTCCTTGTTACACCCGCTTATCCCCACTCTCCGGCACTCCCAAATCCCTGGCCTCCCCGTGCTGTGGTTCTCCCTCTGTTCTCCTTGTCACCAGATGTCCCTATCTGCTTGTCCCAGCACCGCGCTGCTCTGTCTGCCCCGGCTCCAAATCCCTCCTCCTCTCCCAGACTCTCTGTTTAAGGAGCCTCCTCCTCTGCGGCCCCTCTCCTTATCTTGCTGTCCTTCATCTCTGGACATCGTGCTTTTCTGTCCCTGATACTTTCTTGACTGCTTCCTTCACTTTGTCTCTTTGCAAGTCCCTCACCCATCCTCCACTCTGCCATCTGTTTAGAGGTCTCCCTTATTTTTCTTTTCTCTTTCTTGGTTTTCCCATCTCCTCTCAGTTGCTCTTTGTCTCTCTTTCTCCGGACCCCACACATTCACAGGGGGGTTTGGAGTAAGACGCCTGCATCCAGGAGAAGCGCATTTTCCAGGGGCTGGAGCTGGGCAGGCAAGAACACAGGGTGTCACAGGACAGGCCCCGGGCACCTCCCCAACGAGGGCTCAGGGGAAGCGGTGACTGCGGAGAGGAGGCCTAGGGGAGCAGCAGGGCCGGGCACGAGGATGAGGGAGGCGGGGGCATGACGGCGCCTTAGGACAGGGGTGGAGTCTGCGGGATCCCAGGACCAGGCAGAGGACGCGGCCTCCCCGGGACTGGGGCTGCGGCGCTGCGCTCCAGAGGCCGATGAGGGCGAGGCTGGGAGGCGCCCAGGGCGGGTAGTGAGGACTTTAAGCGGCGGGACGGGAGGAGGAGTCAGTGAAAGATTTTAAGCAGGAAAATCCTGCTTAAACGTTTAAAAACCAGGAAAGGCCGTGTTTACTTGGCCCAGGGCAGAAAGATCCGGGGCAGGGACCAGCCTCAGGGCGACGTGAACCCAAAGGGAAGCGTCTCCGGGCCCACACCGCGAGGCCTGTGTTTACCTGAGGTGGAGGGCGCGGTGCGGAGACGTTAAGTCCGTAGCGACCGCGGGGCATCGGGTGTGCGAACGGGGGACGGCGAGGCGCAGGTTGAGGCTACACAGAGGAACATTCATACGCCATGGTGTGATGCTTGCTCCGCACGATCCACTTCCGGGTCTGGGGGCGAACTGCGCGTAGGGAAGCGACCGAACGGCCGGGGGCGGGGCCAGAGGGGGCGGAACCGGACGGGGTCGGAACCGGACGGGGTCGGGCCGTTGAGAGTTCCGGGCTGGGGCCCGGCCCGCGAGGCAGGGACCCCAGGGAAGGAGTGGCGAGGAGCCACGGGGGATGGTGGGGGTGGGGCGTGGTCGCGTGGGAGGCACCTGGGGGTGGGCCGAGGAGGAGCCGCCGGGGAAGGACGGGGAGGAACCGTGGGGAGGGGCCCGGGGGAGGGACCCGGGGAAAGGACCGCGGGGAGGGACCCAGAGGAGGGACCCACTAGCGTCTGCGATTTCGTGTGATGCCCACCGCCCACGCCCAGAGCCCAGAGCCTTTAGTCTGTCAAGTGTCTTGTGGAACGGCGTAGATATTTCAGTTTCAAGTTAAAAGCATAGCTGTTAGTTACTTATTTTGAAAATCAGTTTTCTTCTTAGATTGGAAAACTGTTTCTGTTGAAACCATTTTTTGCTAGCGCGTTTACCCAGTAATGGTATTGAGGCTGCAGCAGCCCAGGAGACTGGGAACGTGGGTCGACACGGAGCGGTGATGGATCCTGGAAAGTTTCTGCGATTAAAATTAATATAAGTAATTTCATTTAAAAGCCCTGAAATTAGCAATAACTTAAAGATATAAATTGCATTCTTTTTTATATTATTCTATTCCATACGACATGACAACCTCAAACACCTACACATTTTATTTTTGTCTTTTTTCGAGACAGAGTCTCACTCTTGTCGCCTAGGCTGGAGTGCAGTGTCATGATCTCTGCTCACTGCAATCTGGACCTCCGGGGTTCAAATCACTCTCCTGGTTCAGCCTCCCGAGTAGCTGGGATTACAGGCGCCTGCCACCACGCCCTTTAGTGGAGATGGGGTTTCACTATGTTGCACAGGCTGGTCTCGAACTCCTGACCTCAGGTGATCCACCTGCCTCAGCATCCCAAAGTGCTGGGATTACAGGCATGAGCCACCATGTCTGGTCGCAAGAACTACTTTTACCTACTGAATATATATTAAGCCTTTTGCCACAAAAAGAAAATATACATAATTTATCTTAGAACAGTTAAGATATTTACCACTGTAAATGACAAATTCAGACTTAGGGAAAGAAAGAGTTTATTCCAAAGGACTATTGCAATAGAGAGTGTTCCAATCACATGATATGAAAATGTCCAAGACATACAAACCGAAGAACTTTTTTTTCATATATGGAGGAGTAAACAAGACTAGAAAGCACAAGCACAAGTTATGGGGCTGTGGATGAGTGCTTGGCATGGCTGGTTATTCAGGGAAAGTATGTTATGTTATGTTATGTTATGTTATGTTATGTTATGTTATGTTTTATGTTACGTTATTGGAGACAGAGTCTTGCTCTGTCACCCAGGCTGGAGTGCAGCGGTATGATCTCTGCTCACTGCAACTTTCATTTACTAGGCTCAGGCAATCCTCCCACATCAATCTCCCCAGTAGCTGGGACTACAGGCACATGTCACCAAGCCTGGTTAATTTTTGTATTTTTTGTAGAGATGGCATTTCGCCATGTTGCTCAGGCTAGTCTTGAACTCCTGAGCTTGAGGGATCCGCTCACCTTGGCCTCCCAAAGTGCTGGGAATACAGACGTGAGACACCATGCCTGGTCTATTTATTTTTTGAAAAAGCATCTTGCTCTATTGCCCAGGCTATAGTGCAGTGTTGAGATCATAGCTCACTGCAGCCTTGAACTCCAGGGCTCAAGTGATCCTCCCACCTAAGCCTCCCAAGTAGCTAGGACTACAGGTTTGCACCACCACACTCCACTAATCTTTTCACTTTTTGTAGAGGCAGGTTTTTGCTATGATGCCCAGGCAGGTCTTGAACTTCTAGCCTCAACTGATCCTCCTGCCTCGACCTCCCAAAGTGTTGGGATTACAGGTGTGAGCCTAGCTCATCATGGAGTTCAAGACCAGTTTGGGCAACATAGCAAGACTCCTATTGCTATAGAAAATTTTGAAAAATTAGCTGGGCATGGTCGGACACACCTGTAGTCCCAACTACTCAGGAAGACTGCTTGAGCCCAGGAGTTTGAGGCTGCAATGAGCTATGATCCCAACACTGCACTCCATTCTGGGCAGCAGAGTGAGAACCTGTTTATCTTTAAAAAAAGAAAGAAAAAAGCCTACTCTTGGGAGGGGCTGTTGTTAAGTTGTTACAAATTACACTGACCAGGAATGTTTCAGTGGACCGGGCATAGTGGCTCATGCCTGCAATCCCTGCACTTTGGGAGGCCAACGTGGGCAGCTTACATGAGATCAGGAGTTCCAGATCAGCCTGGCCAACATGGTGAAACCCTGTCTCTACTCAAAATACAAAAATTAGCAGGGCATGGTGGTGCACACCTGTAATCCCAGCTACTCAGGAGGCTAAAGCAGGAGAATTGCTTGAACCAGGGAGATAGAAGCTACAGTGAGCCGAGATTGCATCACTGCACTCCAGCTTGGGTGACAGAGTGAGACTGTCTCAAAATAATAATAATAAACAAATAAGGCTGGGCGCAGTGGCTTACACCTGTAATCCCAGCACTTTGGGAGGCCAAGGAGGGCAGATCATGAGGTCAAAAGATAGAGACCATCCTGGCCAACATAGTGAAACTCCGTCTCTACTAAAAATACAAAAATTAGCTGGACATGGTGGTGCATGCCTGTAGTCCCAGCTACTCGGGAGGCTGAGGCAAGAGAATCACTTGAACCCTGGAGACAGAGGTTGCAGTAAGCCCAGATCACGCCACTGCACTTCAGCCTGGTAGACAGAGCGAGACTCCATCCCATCAAGAAAGAAGGAAAAAAGGAAAGAAGAAGGAAAGGAAAGGAAGGAAGGAAGGAAGGAAGGAAGGAAGGAAGGAAGGAAGGAAGGAAGGAAGGAAGGAAGGAACTGAATTAGTAATGAAAAACCTCAAAAGAGAAAAGTTTGTGGCTGGGTGTGATGGCTCATGCCTACAATCCCAGCACTTTGGGAGGCAGAGGCAGGCAGATCCCTTGAGCTCACGAGTTTGAGACCTGCCTGGTCTAAAAGGCGAAACGCTGTCTCTACAAAAATTGGCCAGGTGTGGTGGTGCACACCCGTAGTCCCAGCTACTCAGGAGGCTGGGGTGGATCACTTGATCCCAGCAGGTTAAGTTTGCAGTGAGCCAAGATCACACCACTGCATTCCACTGGGCAAAAGAGCAAGATTCTGTCTCAAAAAAAAGACTGTTTAAAAAGTTCTGGAGTTTGGGGCTGGGCGTGGTGGCTCATGCCTCTAATCCCAACACTTTGGAATGCCAAAGCAGGGGGGATCATGAGGTCAGGAGATCGAGACCATCCTGGCTAACATGGTGAAACCCTGTCTCTACTGAAATACAAAAAATTAGCTGGGCGTGGTGGCTCTTGGTCTATAATACCAGCTACTCAGGAGGCTGAGGCAGGGGAATTACTTGAACCCGGGAGGCAGAGGTTGCAGTGAGCCAAGATTGTGACACTGCACTCCAGCCTGGGCAACAAGAATGAAACTCTGTCTTAAGAAAAAAAAAGAAAAAAAGAAAAGAGCTGGGCGTGGTGGCTCACACCTGTAATCCTAGCACTTTGGGAGGCCGAGGTGGGTGGATCACCTGAGGTCAGGAGTTCAAGACCAGCCTGGCCATCATGGTGAAACCCCATCTTAAAAAATAGAAAGAAAAAAAGAAAAAAGAGAAGAAAAAAATAATAATCATCACACAGAGCAATAGTCACCAAGAGTGATAGAGCTGGCTGGGTGTGGCGGCTTATGCCTATAATCCCAGCACTCTGAGAGATCAAGGCAGGCAGATGACCTGAGGTGAGGGGTTTGAGACGAGCTTGGCCAACATGGTGAAACCCTGTCTCTGCTAAAAATACAAAATTAGCTGGCCATGGTGGCAGGGTGCCTATAATCCCAGCCACTTGGGAGGCTGAGGCAGGAGAATCGCTTGAACCAGGGAGGCAGAGGTTGCAGTGAGCTACCGTGCCACTGCACTTCAGCCTGGGCAACAGAACGAGACTCCATCTCTTAAAAAAAAAAAAAAAAAAGATACAGCTAAGGGTGTAAAACTTTCTTGGGATTTGCATTACATTCACATAAGTATCCTGAGGCAAGGAGTGGGGAGAACAACTCAAGTGCACCCCATAAGTGTATGTTCCCAACACTCTGTTGAAATTCCAAAAACAAAAAAAATTGTTCTCTCTTTCAGCCTTAAGAGCCTAATAATGTGTGGTTATTGTCTGTTACAAAGTAACCTACTGAGGTGCGATAAAACTCTTTTGGTACAAAGAACATGGTGCATTCATAGTTATGAAAAAATGGAATTTTATTCATTAGCACGAGATCTATGATACTTTGTGAATAAAACAGTAGCAAAATGTAATGCCAGCAGTACATGTGAATCCCTAATCAATAACATGCTATTGTGGTTCATCTTAAGGTTGCAGTTTCTATCGTGGTTTCAATCTTCCCTACACAACAGCGATGGCCATTCCCTGCAGAAGGTGGCCTCCATTTTCCCCTGAATTATTTCCACCATGGAATCAGTCACTAGTAGCCCATTACTCTCCTCCCACAAATCCCCGTGTCTAAGGTCTTGGGCTGCTCTATTTCAAGGTCAATTTGTGGGTCATCTCTTTCCTGTAACCCAACGTGCCCTCTGTTGGAGCACCCTGAACGCAATAAGGATGATGATCAACATGACCGTTTTGCTTTATTCTCTGTCTGCCCCCATGCTTGGTAATTTAATTTGCAAAGCAGAGTCCTGATTCTTCAAAGAATTTGAATAGAAATGATCCTCATCTCATGCAGTGAGCCCTTCCATCTTGCTGATTCTTTCCCAGACATCACCATGAAAGGCGGGTAAGTAGGCGTATCAACAGATTTCAAGGTTTAGGTTGAAAATCATAAATTCTAAAGTATAGAGCAGTTGCCTGCAAGACAGCTAAAATAACTAAATATTTTAAAATCTGAAGATAACCAGTGACTTCCAAACACCCTGCAACCTTTAATATACATCATATTGTAAGTTTTTTTTTTTTTGAGACGGAGTTTCGCTCTTGTTACCCAGGCTGGAGTGCTATGGCGCGATCTCGGCTCACCGCAACCTCCGCCTCCTGGGTTCAGGCAATTCTCCTGCCTCAGCCTCCCGAGTAGCTGGGATTACAGGCACGCGCCACCATGCCCAGCTAATTTTTGTATTTTTAGTAGAGACGGGGTTTGTAAGTTTTAACATATTTGGACTTGCAATTGTTCTACAATGTGTAATATGAAAAGTTTAGCATGCACAACTAGACCGGATGATTCCCCACATAAATCCTTGGATGTTTTAGTGTTCATCCCTGGGTAATCACTTCGACATGCGCAAAATATACAAAGATGTATATTTTGATGTCTAGTGAGTTGTGAGACTTAAATTAAGCCTCTGCCACATACATTACATTCATATGATTTCTCTTTAGATGGACTCTGATGTCAATGAATGCTTGAACTCATGATGAACGGTTTGTTGTACTTGTAAGGATTCTCTCAGGAATGAAATTCTCTGTTGCTGTGTAGGAGTGAACTGCGACTGAAAACCTCACCACGTGTATTATATTTGTAAGGTTTCTCTCTGATCTAAATTCTTTGATGACTCACAAGATTTAAACTTTGACCAAAGACCCTGCCATATTAATTTCTTTTATAAGGTTTCTCCTTAGTATGGATAATCTGATGTCTCAAGAGGTTTGGGCGCACACTAAAAGACTTCCCACAATCATCACATTTGTAAGGTTTCTTTCCAGTATGGACTATCTGATGTCTAGTGAGGTTTGGGCGCACACTGAAGGATTTGCCACACTCGTTACATTTGTAAGGTTTTTCTCCAGTATGGATGACCTGATGGGTGGTTAGGCTTGAATGTACACTGAAGGCTTTGCCACACTCATTACATTTGTAAGGCTTCTCTCCGGTATGGATGACCTGATGGGTAGTTAAGTTCGAATGCACACTAAAGGCTTTGCCACACTCAGTACACTTGTAAGGTTTCTCTCCAGTATGAACTCTCTGATGACTGGCAAGATGTGAATTGTAACTGAAAACCTTACCACATTCATTGCATTTGTAAGGTTTCTCTCCAGTATGAATTCTCCAATGCCTTGCAAGGCTTGAGGTTTGACTGAAGACTTTACCACATTCATTACACTTGTATGGTTTCTCCCCAGTGTGAATTCTCTGATGAGTAGCAAGGCTTGAAGACTGACTGAAGACCTTGCCACATTCATTGCATTTGTAAGGTTTCTCTCCACTGTGAGTTACCTGATGGTTGGTAAGTGTTGACCTCACACTAAAGGCTTTGCCACACTCATTACACTTGTAAGGTTTCTCTCCGATATGCATTTTCCGATGTAGTGCAAGGCACGAATTGCGACTGAAGACCTTGTCACATTCACAACACTTGTAAGGTTTCTCCCCAGTATGAACTCTCCGATGTAGCGCAAGGCATGAGTTGCGACTGAAACCTTTGTCACATTCATTACATTTGTAAGGTTTCTCCCCAGTATGAACTCTCCGATGACGCGCAAGGTTTGATTTTTGACTAAAGACCTTGCCACATAGATCACATTTATATCGTTTCTCTCCAGAATGACTTACCCGATGGACAGTCACGTGTGAGTCACGATTAAAGGCTTTGTCGTGCTCATATCGGTAAGGTTTTTGTCTGATGCATGATTTCTGTTCTTGTGTGAGTAATGAAGAACAGATGAAATCAGTCCCATATTTATTAGAAATATGGGTTTTGATGGCAGAAGAAATTATTTGGGGAGGTAGCACTGAGGAACCATGATTGACAGACTTCTCAACATGGTTACATTCATCAATTTTCCCTTCGGCTTGAAATTGCTGCAGCTCAGGGGGATGGGATAGAAAGCTTAATCCACGCTGATTTTTAATAGACTCGCTTTCTGTACCTTCTCTATCATGGTGGTCTCTTCTACAAGTACGATTTGCTGTTGGGGTCATCGTCACTTTATTGTAATTTCTTTCATCAAATCTCCACTGACAGTCGAAGTCGTGTATTTTTTTCCTGATTTCCCTGAAGCAAAACTCCTGCATGTCAGGTGTTTGATGCTGTTCCAATGCCACCGTGTGGAATACTTCTCCCATGTTACTTTTCTGTTTTGGTGCTAATTCCTTGATCACAGCGTTATGAGAGAGATCTATAAGAAATAAAAAACCATAGCTTTCCAAATAATTCGAAACAGTATATAAATATTTCCTTTTTTTTTTCTTTTTTCTCTTTTTTGAGACAGAGTCTTGCTCTGTCACCAGGCTGGAGTGCAGTGGTGCAATCTCAGCTCACTGCAACTGCCTCCCGGGTTCAAGTGATTCTCTTGCCTCAGCCTCCCGAGTAGCTGGGACTACAGGCACGCACCACCACATCCAGCTAATTTTTGTATTTTTAGTAGAGACAGGGTTTCACTGTGTTGGACAGGATGCTCTCGATCTCTTGACCTTGTGATCTGCCTGCCTCAGTCTCCCAAAGTGCTGGGATTACAGGCGTGAGCCACCGTACCTGGCATATATAAATATTTCATACCGAATAACAGTATTAAACAAAAACATTTATCTACGACAGAGTTATAAAACTTCCAAATCACGATCTTTAATTTTTAGGAACACAAAGGAATCACATTCTTTAGTAAAAGAAGAGTGATTTCATGTAATTCAAATCAATTTTAGAGAAGGACAGTTTCAAATACCCTATGACCAAAACACACTGTACAAACCTAAGTTTCTCTTGAAATGAGTATTTTTTTTACCTTGACAACAAAGTACACATCAATTGGCAGAAAACACATGGTTGCCTCATTACTGAAAAGAAATAAATATTACATCTTACCTAGCTACAGCACGTTTACCGTGCCCATATAAATGATACAAGTACTACACAATATATCATAATAGTAAATAAGCCACAACAAACTCAGGTAATGAATAATGTACATAAATGATAATTCTGAATTGCAAAACAGTAATAGCTCTGAGAAAATGAGAATAAAAAATAAAATACTGTTAAAAAAGCTAATTTTTCTGAATAGCTGTTATGAAACTATCTGTACCCATCCAGACCAGGCGTTTTTGACATTAATGAGTGATGCATGTCAGTTACATTGCATGAAATGTACTAAAAACCCATCATATGTAAATCATAACAATTAATTAATAAAACACTGTAGCAACCTGTGATAAAACCAGCAAACAAAAAAACTAGTAACTACACTTGTACAAAGTGACAGCCTGTAAATGAAAAAAGCAAGAACTATTTCAGAACTAGCACACAACCTGTGAACCGGAATAGATGAGTTTTTTGTTTGTTTGGTTGGTTGGTTTCTTTTGAGATGGAGTTTTGCTCTTGTTGCCTGACCTGGAGTGCAATGGCGTGATCCTGGCTCACCGCAACCTCTGCCTCCTGGGTTCAAGCAATTCTCTTACTTCAGCCTCCCAAGTAGCTGGGGATTACACAAGTATGCACCACCATCCCTGCCTAATTTTTTGTATTTTAGTAGAGAGAGGGTTTTACCATGTTGGTCAGGCTGGTCTCAAACTCCTGACCTCAGGTGATCAGCCCACCTAAACCTCCCAGAGTGCTGAGATTATAGGTGTAAGCCACCACACCTGGCCAAAAGTCAGTTTTCAGAGGAAAAATCATGCAAACTTAAGAGAAAAAAAAAATCAGGAAGAGCCAAGGTTTTTCTACAAGCATATAGTAGTAAGACCAATGGAAGAGAGAAAAAAATACAACACATGAGGCCAGATTCTGAAAGATCTTGAGATGGGATTGTCGGCTCCACCTACAGACAGATCCTAAGCTAAGAGCCTGAAAGACTAAGATATAATCCCTGTGTAGGACAGGAGATCACCATGAAGACTTGTCAACTGTTCTTACAGTTCTGCTGAGTGACAGTCTCAGAAGATCCAACCCCCTCCCCTGGTCCACACACCCACGAACTGTGGCAAAAGCAGAACAGAATGGCTGAGGGACCTCAACAGGCAGAAAGGGCTTGACATAGCTCCTTGCAGATCCCAGGGCGCCAGATGCAAAGAGGAGGAGATGTTTCCCATCTCCTGAGCAGGGCTTCCCAGCACCAGAAATGGGGTAGAGCATGCATAGCTCTAGGCATCAGGACTGTGGAGGCCTCAGCTCTGATCTATATGGAGAGTGAACCAAGCATCAGATGGCATCAAGAACAGGAGGGACCAAGGGAGAAGCAGACCCTTGTGATGTGGCTCTTCCTGGACCCCTTGGAGTAAAGGAGGCAGAGAGTTCACAGAAGCCAGATGGCACTGTTGTCCATCACGATGAACACTTCCACTTGTCTCTGAGCAGAGGCCCCACTACAGGGCAAAAGGATCAACTATTAGACATCTCAAGAGCAGAGGGATAAGGAGCGAGGTGGCGGGGGCAGAGTTTAAAACTTCCTGTAAGAGCTCACAGGACATAAACATTTGTTTTCTCATAGAACTTTCCCACTTGCTGAGAGTTTCTCAACACTATTTAATGGTGTGGCTTCCTCTCTCCCCATCTGAGGTCTTACCTATTTTTCACACCTTTGATCCATTCCCACCCTTTTGGTTTTCTTGCTATTTGCATTGGCTTTCCTGTGCTCCAACATGAGATAATACTCTGGCCAGGAAGAGAGTTTCCTGCTTATAAAATGAATGGAACATGAGGTGCTGTGGCTTTTCAAGAATCTCAACCCTTAGCTGGGCACGGTGGTTCACGCTTGTATTCCCAGCACTTTGAGAGGCCAAGTGGGCAGATCATGAGGTCAAGAGATCAACACCATCCTGGCCAAATGGTGAAACTCTGACTCTACTAAAAATATAAAAAATTAGGCTGTAGTCCCAGCTACTCGGGAGGCTGCGGCAGGAGGATCACTTGAACCCCAGGAGGCAGAAATTGCAGTGAGCCAAGATCATACCATTGCACTCCAGCCTGGCAAGAGAGCAAGACTCCATCTCTAAAAAAAAGAATCTGCCGGGCACGGTGGCTGACGCCTGTAATCCCAGCACTTTGGGAGGCCGAGGCGGGTGGACCACGAGGTCAAGAGATCGAGACCATCCTGGTCAACATGGTGAAACCCCGTCTCTACTAAAAATACAAAAAATTAGCTGGGCACGGTGGCGCGTGCCTGTAATCCCAGCTACTCAGGAGGCTGAGGCAGGAGAATTGCCTGAACCCAGGAGGCGGAGGTTGCACTCCAGCCTGGGTAACAAGAGCAAAACTCCGTATCAAAAAAAAAAAAAAATTAAATAAAATTAAAAAAAAAAAATCTCAGCCCTTTGCTTGGATAAGAAGAGAGGCTATCACAGGTGGATCTAGGAAAGTATCTCGCAAATTCTTTCACTGAATGCTTCAGGAGGACTGTCACATGCAGATATCTAGCTTTCTTCCAAGAACTACTGAATCAAAGCACAGGGGGGAAAACAAGAAGTGAATATTTCAAAAGTCTACCATAAGCTTTCATGGATACTTCAGCTCTGGAACCACCACTGTTGTATCATGAAGGAGTCAGAACATCTGAAAAGCGGATGGTTAGACTCCAGAGCCCACATTATGGAGCTTTTCATTTCAGCATCAACAAGGCTTTAAACTCAGTCAAGCAATGCAGGGGCTCCCAAGAGGCACACAAGGGAAAATGGAAAGATACAAGGGCAGATTTTGACTTCTGAAGGGACATTATCCTCACCCAGGGAGACCAGGTTCCTGTAGTTCTCCAACATCACGTCCCTGTATAAAGTCCTCTGAGCAGGGTCCAGGCATCTCCACTCCTCCTGAGAGAATTCGATGGCCACATCCCGGAATGTCAATAGACCCTGAAATGAAAACACATTATAACCACATGGTTATGGGAGGAGTTCTGATCTTTACAGAGAATGAGAAGAGGAGAGAGGTGAAAGCACGGATTTAATTGTAGGGAATGTTCTGACGAATGGAGAAAGGGATTTTTCACCACATTATGTCTTCCCAGTTGTGTTTATTATACTTTTTGAAGAGGTCATGATGCCCTCTCGGTATGGATTTCTTATGTTTGTGGATAATACAAGAAATACACAAACAAAAAATCAATGCAGAGTTTCTGTTATAGAAATGTTAGAAATTGTGATTGACACACCAAGTGACATTTAGTATCTAGGTGAGACAGAGCATGAGTGATGTCTTCAGAGATGACAACGTACACAACGAAAGGTCAGAAACTAAACTTCAGCTGGGCACAGTGGCACATGCCTGTAATCCCAGCTATACAGGAGGCTGAGGCAGGAGAACTGCTTCATCTTGGAAGGCAGAGGTTGCAGTGATCCAAGATCACACCACTGCACTCCAGCCTGGTCAACAGAAACTCCTTTTTAAAAAAAAAAAAAAAAATTAGTCAGGCACGGTGGCACACACCTGTGGTCCCAGCTATCTGGGAGGTTGAGGTGGGAGGACAGCTTGACCCTGAGGGTGGAGGTTGCAGTGAGCTAAGATCATGGTTCTGCACTCCAGCACGGGCAATAGAGGAAGACCCCATCTCGAAAGAAAATAAAATGCATTAAAGCAAAATTACCAAAAGTATAAAAATCTGCTTTGTATATATGCATGTCCACAAAATAAAACCTACACAGACTCACAAAAACTACATGGTAATAAAAAGTGTTGTCATCTTCTCCAGATTTTCAAAATATAAAAGATTTTTAAAATATATACGTGTAAAAAATAAAAATAAAAATAAAACATATACGTGTATGTATATATGCACGCATATATGTGTGTGTTTATATATACATACATAAAGGTTTTAACAATATAAAAAGTAGCAAGTTTTGTTTAACTGAAGAGGAATCTCATCTTGGTGGAAAAGGATACTTTGGCAGCTGGGGATGAGGGGATCTTGTCAGATCTAAGAAAACAGGGAATGCCCCTCCTAGAAGAAGAAATCACTCTTTCCACTGCCAGATCTGGAGGAATCTTCAGCTATCTGTAGTCATGCAGGCGCACACAGAGGCAGCCACTGTGGCACTGTTAACACAGAGGAAAATTGCACAGGACCCACATGTTGTCATCCAGCAGATTTCCAATGCAGATGTCAAAGAGCAAGCTAGCCATGTCTACTAACATGAGAACATGTAAAGTTTCACAACTGGCAGGATCAAATTTCAAAGTAAGATATTTACTGGAACACAAAGAACAAAAAAACAGGCACTGGGGTTTACTTGAGCGTGGAGGGTGGAGGAAGGAGAGGAGCAGAAAAATAACTACTGGAGGGCAGGATGGTGGCTGACACCTGTAATCTCAGCACTTTGGAAGGCTGAGGCAGGTGGATCACCTGAGGTCAGGAGTTTGAGACTAGCCTGGCCAACATGGTGAAACCTTGCCTCTAGTAAAAATACAACAATTGGCCAGGCGCAGTGACAGGCACCTGTAATACCAGCTACTTGGGAGACTGAGGCAGGAGAATCACTGGAACACAGGAGGTGGAGGGTACAGTGAGCTGAGATTATGCCACTATATTCCAGCTTGACTGACAAGAGCAAAACTCGGTCTCAAAAAAATAAAGAAATAAACTCACTATGGGGTACTGGGCTTAGTACCAGAGTGATTAAATAATCTGTACAAAAACCCCAGTGACATGACTTTACCCATGTAACAAACCTTCACATGTAGCCCCAAAGCTAAAGTAAAAAAGTAAATATGCAAAATTTTTTTTCAATTTACTGCAGAATTTTTTCTAAAGCATCATAACAATTCAGAAATACACGAGTACCAGACTTGCCCTGACACCTGACACAGAATTGACAGTAGTGGGTCCTGGGTGAGGCTGGAAGGAGGGTGGAGGACGTAACAGGGAAAGGAGGTGCTTTATGGCCAAGGGGCTAAGCTGTAGCTTTGCTTGGGGCTTTACCACAAAACAAATACATACATCACGTGGTGTTTAAATATAAAAATATATATTTAATAATTGGTAAGCTGGGAATAGTGGCTCACACTGGTAATCCCAACACTCTTGGAGGCCAAGGCGGGTGGATCACCTGAGGTCAGCAGTTTGAGATTAGCCTGCTAACATTGTGAAACTCCGTCTCTACTAATTAAACTTCAGAAAAAAATTAGCTGGGCTTGGTCGCATGTGCCTATAATCCCAGCTACTTGGGAGGCTGAGGCAGGAGAATCCCTTGAACCTGGAAGGCGGAGGTTGCAGTGAGCTGAGTTCATGCCACTGCACTCCAGCCTGAACAACAGAGAGAGATTCGGTCTCAAAAAATCATCATAATAATAGTTGGAATAAAAATATGGCTTCATCCCATAAGGACAAAAAAGACATATAATGATTGTGAAGGTGGTTTTTCCCGGAGCGAGGCTTATCCATTGCACTCCGTATGTGCTGACCCCTGAGATTTCCCCAGATGTGGGAAACTTGACTGCATAATCTGCGGTAGTAGGAGACTGCATTCATGCTTTCCCCTGAATTTAAAAAAAAAAAAAAGAAGTACTGCTCCTATATTTGAGAGAATTATAACCATTTTGACCAAAGACTCCCGTTTCACAAGCCTCTCCACAGTAACACCACAGTCTGCATGAGCTTAATGTGCTAAGAATGGTTTAATGAAAGTTTAATGGTTTAATGCTATTATTTAGGTTGGTTTCATATTCTTATAATAAAGATGGACTAAAACACCTTGTATCATTCCTATCTGTGTGTGAACTTTCCATTCTAATTAGTAAGATTTTTGGAGTCAAGAAAACAGTAACTCATTCAATTAGCGAAAAATGTAGTATAAAATCAGACAGAAAAAAAATTTTTTTTTTTTTTTTTAAGACGGAGTTTTGCTGTTGTTATCCAGACTGGAGTGCAATGGCGCGATCTCGGCTCACCGCAACGTCCGTCTCCTGGGTTCAGGCAATTCACCTGCCTCAGCCTCCCGAGTAGCTAGGACTACAGGCATGTGCCACCATGCCCAGCTAATTTTTGCATTTTTAGTAGAGACGGGGTTTCACCATGTTGACCAGGATGGTCTCGATCTCGTGATCCACCCACCTTGGCCTCCCAAAGTGCTGGGATTACAGGCATGAGCCAGCACGCCTGGCCAGAAAAAAATTTTTTTTTTTTTTTAAAGGAAATTTGCTTGTTTTATTCGTAAGTAATTAAACTAGGCAAAGCAGAACTGATGTCGTTATGATGCAGGAAATACAAGACATCTTTTCCCAAACATTAGCATAACCAAAAAATAGTGGCTATAGTACAACAGAGGCAAAAGGGCCGAGGGAATCAGTGAAGTATGTTACAGCGTGACCCTTCACCTCAATCACATCTTTTTTTGTTTTTTGAGACGGAGTCTCCGTCTGTTCCCCCGGCCTGGAGTGCACTGGCGGAACCTCGGCTCACTACAACCTGCACCTCCCAGTTCAAACAATTTTCCTGCCTCAGCCTCCCGAGTAGCTGGGACTACAGGCATGTGCCACTACGCCTGGTTAATTTTTTGTATTTGTTTGTTTTTGTTTTTTGAGACAGAGACTGGTTCTGCCACCAGACTGGAGTGCGGTGTTGTGATCTTGGCTCGATGCAACCTCTGCCTCCTGGGTTCGTGTGATTCTCCTGCCTCAGCCTCCCAAGTAGCTGGAACTCCAGGCACATGCTACCATGCCCAGTTAATTTTTGTAATTTTAGTGGAGACAGGGTTTCACCATTTTGGCCAGGCTGGTCTCAAACTCCTGATTTCAAGTGATCCACCCGCCTCGGTCTTCCAAAGTGCTGGGATTACAGGCGTGAGCTACCACACTTGGCCATTATTGGACTCCCTTTCTAGAATTTACCATGTACTTTGTGCACATTAATACGTGACTTCCATGGGCAGCTGCTCCACTCCTGGTCTACAGAGAGCTGACGGTGCATCCAGACGTGGCCCCTGAACACTCCCTGCTGCCCAGCAGCCCTGACACCATGGGGCCCACACCCCGTCTCCATCCACGTCTGGGGAGAGCCCTTCCCGGGACCATGCCCAGTGCAGCCTCTTCCCAAGCTCATGTCACTGGGTCACCAGAGATGGAATCTAGTTGCGATGAGAGGGACTGAGGGAAGGCATGGGTGAGCGCCAGCAAACCTGTCAGGCAGGAAGCTTCAGACTCAGAGAAGATTCCCAACTGCAAGCAGGAAGGAGACAGAACAATCCACCGAGAAGATCGTCTCACCTGAGGAAGAGCCATCCCTGACTCCTTTGCTTTCCTCTTCCTCTTCCGGGGTTCTTCCTCACGTATCAAGAGTCTTTAGAAGTCAATCCTGAATGTGAAAAATATGTTGTTTATTGCTCAGAATCAACACACCCCCTCCCTGGAACACCACGACACATACAAAGGAGACCTCACCCTGAGGAAATACAGTTCCCTCTGCTGCCCACTGCACCAGGGATGATAAACTCCTGCAGGAAAACTAAGTGATTTCGACCCTTTCTTCAGAACCCTCATCCCTCCTGGAGAAGCCCACACACACACCGCATCAGTGGGGAGCTGGGCTGGAATGAGCTCCCCTTCAGGGCACAGACCCAGCCCTCACCAGAGCCCAGCCAGAGGCTGGGTGCGGTGGCTCATGCCTGTACTCACAGAACGCTGGGAGGCTGAGGTGGTGGATCGCTTGAGCTCAGGAGTTTGAGACCAGCCTGGTCAATGTGGTGAAACCCCATCTCTACCAACAACACAAAAACTTAGCCAGGCATGCTGGTGCACGTCTGTGTCTGTGGTCCCAGCTACTTAGAAGTCCGAGGCCGGTGGATCACTTGATCTGTCAGGAGTTTGAGACCAGCCTGGTCAACATGGTGAAACTCTGTCTCTACTAAAAATACAAAAATTGTGCCAGGCGCAGTGGCTCATGCCTGTAATACTAACACTCTGGAAGGACGAGGCGGGCAGATTACTCGAGGTCAGGAATTACTCCATCTCTAACAAAAATACAAAAAGTAGCCGGGTTTGGTGGGTGTCTGTAATACCAGCTACTAGGGAGTCTGAGGCAGGAGAATCACTTTAACCTGGGAGGTAGAGGTTGCAGTCAGTCGAGATCGTGCCAGTGCACTCCAGCCTGGGTGACAGAGTGAGATTCAAAAATAAAATAAATAGGAAAATACAAAAATGAGCCCGGTGGCACACACATGTAATCTCAGCTACTTCGGAAGCTGAGACACAAGAACTGCTTGAACCCGGGAGACAGAGGTTGCAGTGAGCCAAGATCACGAGACTGCTCTCACAGCCTGGAAGATAGAGTGAGGCTCTCTCAAAAAAAAAAATAGACATATATATGGTGCTTCTGATGTGACTGATGCAGAGATAATAAAAGCTGAGTAATGTGACAGAGCCTGACAGGCAGAGGGAACTTCAGACGGGGGTGAGGGGATGGGAGACATCTCTGAGCCTAGACCTGAAAAAGGAGAAAGGGACAGGGCCGTCATCATTTAGGGACATAGCATAAGATCAGGGACAACGACTTGAGACAGGAAAGGTTTTGGTGTTTGGGAACAGAAAAGCAAACGTGACTGGGGCAGAGGGAGTCATGAGATGAGCACAGGCTCCCAGGAGGAGGCTGGACACTGGCCGGGGCCCTGGACACAGGGCTGTGGAGCCACACTGAGGAGTCGGGCTTTCGTCCTGGGGAACACGGGAAGCCGGTGGAGGGCTCCCTACCAGGGACCGGCGTGACCCGCTTTGGATTTACCTGGGACATCCGAATACAGAGAAAGGCGTTTGAACATAGTCTCTGTGTCTGAGTCTACACCTCTGTGTTTTTCATTCTTCTGCTTCTTTTCTTCATTTTTTAGATACTGCATCTCATTAAAAATTCTAATTACAACTGGCCACTCCCCTGTCCCAGGAGAAAAGCCACACCCAGCACACCCTCTATTCTGCCAATCATGTCCGGGGCCAGGGTCACTCAGGTGGAGTTTTCTGGTCTAGCCGCTCATCTCCAAGTTGTAGGGAGAGTCACTGAGGCTCAGAGAGGGAGACATTCACACCAAGTTACCCAGAGAAGGTCTGAGATGAGTGAGAAGGTGTCCCTGAATAGTTACATTACCAGACCGGAATGGCTAATGGGAAGGGTTGGCCTTTATCACCCTATCCTTGAAAATTAGAGAACCATCTTTCATATACCTGGACTAAAGAAACTTCTTTTGCAAGGTTCTGAGGCCACTGATTCCCAAAATTTAATTCTTCCTTATGAGAAAATTACAGTAACATTTATAAAATGCAGAAGTGTGAACACACAGCTATTGTCCTCGAAAATGGTGAGAAAAAAAAAAAAAGGTCAGCTATAGAACTAAGACATAAGCAAAATTTTTCAATCAAGAATACATAAGTGGCCAGGCAAGATGGCTCATGCCTGTAATCCCAGTACTTCGGGAGTCCGAGGTGGGTGGATCACCTGAGATCAGAGGCTCAAGACTAGGCTGGCCAACATGGTGACACCCCATCTCTACTAAAAATACAAAGAACTAGCCAGGCATTGTAATGAGTGCCTGTAACTCCAGCTATTTGGGAGGCTGGGGCAGGAGAATCGCTTGAACCCAGGAGGTGGAGGTTATAGTGAGCCGAGATCGTGCCATTGCACTCTAGCCTGGACAACAAAAGCAAAACTCAGTTTTAAAAAAAAAAAAAAATAGAGGCCAGGCGCGGTGGCTCATGCCTGTAATCCCAGCACTTTGGGAGGCCGAGGCAGGTGGATCATGAGGTCAAGGGATCGAGACCATCCTGGTCAACATGGTGAAACACCGTCTCTACTAATACAAAAAATTAGCTGGGCATGGTGGTGCGTGCCTGTAATCCCAGCTACTCAGGAGGCTGAGGCAGGAGAATTGCCTGAACCCAGGAGGCGGAGGTTGCGGTGAGCCGAGATCGCGCCATTGCACTCCAGCCTGGGTAACGAGCGAAACTCCGTCTCAAAAAAAAAAAATAGAAAAGAATACATGGGTGCTTTTGGAACAGAGTTCCATACCAATCCAGCCCATCTTTCGACATTTGTCTAGAATGAACCAGAAGGCATTGAAGGAAACATGCACTTAATAGCTCACAGCTTAGGCCAGGTGCGGTGGCTCCCTTGGGAGGCTGAGGCTGGTGGATCACGAGGTCAGGAGTTCAAGACCAGCCTGACCAACATGGTGAAACCCCATCTCTACTAAAAATACAAAAATTAGCCTGTTGTGATGGTGGACGTCTGTAATCCCAGCTACTCAGGAGGCTGGGGCGGGAAAATTATTAGAACCCGGGAGGCGGAGGTTACAGTGAGCCGAGATCATGCCATTGCAGCCTGGGAGACAGAGTGAGATTCCATCTCAAAAAAAAAAAAAGCTCACAGCTCAAGATTTTAACATATGACATAAGGAAAGTAAATTGAAAAATAGACTAACTGGTTAAACTACATTTGGATATTAAGGTAAAAGGTCACCGACATCTTTACCGAGGACGTACTTTAACAATCAAACTTTTTTCAGTGGCAAGTCACTTCTCTAAAAAAAAAAAAACAATCAAGCTTTTATGTCTTAGGTACCAAAGGTTTCCAATAAATAATGAAGACTAGAAAGCATTCAGACCTCGATCTACACTGGATGCAACTATTTCAAACAGAAATGATTTTGAAATTGTTAAAAAAAAATCCAACAAATTCTGGGATCAACAGGAAAATAACTGGAACATACACATGTACAGAAAAGAATGATGTCAGCTGATTACAGGATACCACAAAGGCATCTTTCAGAAGTGATTATGTATTAAAAAAGAAATGTTTAAAACTAAGACTCATCTCTAACTCAAACTGCAAAAAAAAATAAAGCAAGAAAGAAATGAAGAGAAACCAGAAAGAAGAAAAAGGAAATCTATTACACAATGAGAACAAAAGCACTTTTGATGTCCCTTTTGTTTTTTATGTCATTTTTGTTGTTGTTGTTTTGAGATAGTGTTCCGCACTCTGCCACTCAGGATGCAGTGCAGTGGCAGGATTTTGGCTCACTGCAACATCTACCTCCCAGGTTACAGTGATTCTTGTGCTTCAGACTCCCAAGTAGCTAGGACTACAGGTGCGTGCCACCACGCCAAGCTAACTTTTGTATTTTTAGTAGAGACAGAGTTTCACCATGTTTGGCCAGACTGGTCATGAACTCCTGACCTTACGTGATCCACTCACCTCGGTCTCCCAAAGTGATAAGATTACAGGTGTTAGCCACCATGCCCAGCTTGATGTCCCTTCAAAAAGTGCTATGTAGGCTAGGTGCAGTGGCTCATCCCTGTAATCCCAGTACTTTGGGAGGCCAAGGCAGAAGGATCCTTAGAGCCCAAGATTTCCAGACCAGCCTGGGAAACATAGTGAAACCTGGTTTCTACAAAAAAAAAAAAAATACAAAAACTAGCTGAAATTGGTGGCTTATGCCTGTGGTCCCAGCTACTCGGCAGACTTAGGAGGCTGAGGCTGCAGTTAGAGATCGCGCCACTGCACTCCAGCCTGAACATTTGAGCCAGACCCTGTCTCAAAATATTAATTAATTAAATTAGAAGTATTATGTAATAACACAAAGTGATTTTTTTTTTTCCCCCACTTTACTGTCCAACTTCCTACCCCAGCCTGGGAAAAGGGAAGACAGTGACTCACAACTGAGTCACTTACAGGCCGGGCACGGTGGCTCAACCCTGTAAGTCCAGCACTTTGGGAGGCCGGGGCAGGTGGATCACGATATCAGGAGTTCAAGACCAGCCTGACCAACATAGTGAAACCCCGTCTCTACCAGAAATACAAAAATGAGCCAGGCCTGGCAGTGGGCGCCTGGAGTCCCAGCACTTAGCTGACTGAAGCAGAAAAATGGCTTCCACCCGGGAGGTGGAGGTTGCAGTGAGCCGGGATTGGGCCACTGCACTCCAGCCCTCCAGCCTAGGTGACACAGTAAGACTCAGTCTTAAAAAAAAACAAAACTAGCCAGGCACGGTGGCTCATGCCTGTAATCCTAGCACTTTGGGAGGCTGAGGTGGGTGGATCATATGAGGTCAGGAGTTCAAGAGCCTGGCCATCATGGTGAAACCCCATCTTTTAAAAAAACAAAAACAAAAACTGAATAAGACACTGCCCTCTGGCTGAACAGGGATTCCAAGTGGAAGCTAACCTCTGATGGCAAGATTTATACAAAGTACAAGTCTTATAGATAGAAATGTTAAAATTCTCCATCTGTAGAATTTCAACGAGTTTTAAGTTAGTAGATTATATACACAGAAGCCAACATGTCACAACTAATCATACCCAATGAACTCACCCACTCAACTAAACTGCCTTTGTTTTTTTTTTTGAGACAGGGTCCCACTCTCTTGACCATGCTGCAGTACAGTGGCATAATCTCGGTTCACTGCAGCCTGGACCTCCTGTGCTCAAGTGATTCTCCTGCCCTGGCCTCCAGAGTAGCTGAGATTACAAATGCACACCATCACGCCCAGTTAATTTGTTTTCTTTTTTTGGCAGAGATTGGGGTCTCACTATGTTGCCCAGGTTGGCCTCAAACTCCTAGACTCAAGAAATCCCCCTTTCAGGTATAACCTTAAGACTGAAATTATTGCCAAAAAAAAAAAAAAAAAAGAAAGAAAGAAAGAAATCCCCTTGTCTAGGCCAGGTGCGGTGGTTCATGCCTGCAATCCCAGCATTTTGGGAGGCCGAGGCAGGCAGATAAGGACGTCAGGAGGTCAAGAGCAGCCTGGCCAACACGGAAAAAGCCCCGTCTCTACTAAAAATACAAAAATTAGCCAGGCGTGGTACACATGCCTGTAAAACCAGCTACTCGGGAGGCTGAGGCAAGATAATCGCTTGAACCCAGGAGGCCGAGGTTGTAGAGAGCCAAGATTGCGCCGTGTACTCCAACCTGGGTAACAAGAGCAAGATTCCGACTCAGAAAGAAAAAAAATATCCCCTTGCCTCAGTCTCCTAAAGTGCTGGGATAACAGGCGGCAGCCACTGCGCCCAGCCCCTTTGTTACTGTTGCCCTCCCTAATTCTGTACATATCTCTTATTCCCCCTTCTCTCTCGCTCTTGTTTCTTTTTCCCTGGGATTCTGCTCCTCACTTTGTACCCCTCTCCTCTCCTGCTGTTTATTCCCTTCTCCCCTCTAGTCCTTCTCGTCCATCACTTCTGCTCCATCCTCCCAATTTATTTAGCCTCTTTGTCGTTCAATCTCAGTATGTTTCCGCCTCTTCTCCCATCTCTGCGCCTCCACTGCTGTCCCCATTATACCCCCGTCCCCACTCTCTGGCACCCCACACCCGCAGGTGTCCTCCGTGCTGTGGTTCCCTCTGCTCTGTCTGCCCCGGCTCCAAGTCCCTCCTCCTCTCCCTCACTCTCATGAGCCTCCCTCTTTGCTGCCCCATCCCTACCTTGCTTCCTTCATCTCTGTACCTCTCGCTTTTCTCTACATTCTTCCAGTTGCTTTTCTTCTCTCTTTTTTTTTTTTTTCACTTTTGCTGTCTCTTGGCAAATCCCTCAACCATATTCTACTTTGCCATCTGTTCCCAGTGTCTCTCCTTCTTTTCTCTGTCTCAGGTTTTCTCCTGCCTTCTCTGTCTCCTGATCCCTTTGGCCCACACAATCACAGGAGGGATTGGAGTAGGACGCCTGCATCCCCGATAAGCGCATTTTCCAGGGTCTGGAGCTGGGCGGGCAAGAACATCCCGTGTCACAGGATAGACCTTGGGCACCTCCCCAACGCGGGCTCAGGGGAAGCGGTGACTGCGGAGGGGAGACCTGGGGAGCAGCAGGGCCCGGCACAAGGAGGGAGTGTGGGGGCGACGGGGCCTTAAGACAAGGGTGGGGTCTGCAGGATCCCGGGACCAGGCAGGGGAGCGACCTCCCCAGGCGGGACTGGGGCCGCGGCGCTGTGCTCCAGAAGCCGACTAGGGCGAGGGTGGGAGGCGCCCAGGGCGGGAATCCACCTCTAGGGTGAGGACTTTAAAAGGCGCGGGGCGGGAGGAATCAGAAAAAGGTTTTTTTTTGTATTGTTTTGTTTTGAAAGATGGGGTTTCTCCATGACGGCCAGGCTGCTCTTGAATTCCTGACCTCAGGTGATCCACCCGCCTCGGCCTCCCAAAGTGCTAGGATTACAGGCGTGAGCCACCGCGCCCGGCCCTCAGAAAAAGGTTTTGAGCAGGAAAACTTCGCGATAGGCAGTGTACACATTGCCCTATGGTGGAAAGACCGGGGACGGGACCAACCTCAGGGAGACTTTCAACCTTAAAGGAAGCGACCCCCGGACTCTCACGAGAATGTCTCAATTTGCTCTGGGTGAAGGAAGATGGGGGAGATTTCCAAGTCTGTGGGGACCCCACGTCCGAGGTACAGAACCCCGGGGACCTCGGAAAGGCAGACTTTACAAGACACAGCGAAACTCACAAGCTGCGGCGTGACCTCCCCTCCACGAGATCCGCTTCCGGTTTGTGCGAATCTGCGCACGCGGGAAGGAAGCCAAGCCTGGGCGGGGCCCACGCGCAGGCGGGCGGGGCCCACGCGCAGGCGGGCGGGGCCCGAGGCGGAGAGACCTTGCCCTTTAGAAATCGCAGAGGACCGGACGGGGTTGAACCTGTGCGTCTCTCACGCTCCCTCCCAGCGCCTTCATTTTTCAGGGTTTGGTGAGAAGACCGGCCAGGAAGGCTTGAAATGCAAGGCCCTAGGTGGGCGGAACGTACGATTTCAGGCTGGCGGCCCACAGAGCAGAATAGAAATTCTCTCCCTTTCTATTTTCCGTTCACTCGGGAGGGAGTGTTCACCCTGTGCTCAGCTTCAGAGACTGTCTTAGGGTCAAGGCCTGGGATGCGGGGCGGAGTGCTCAGGCCCGGGAGGAGGTCACCACCTGCTGCTTAAACACTGCAGGGCGGGAGCCTCAGGTTCCAGCTACTCGGGAAGCAGCCGGGGGAGGATCACTGAGCCTCTGGGTCCGGCCAGTCTGGGCTCCCTTCCTCATCTCTCTCTTTTTTTTTTTAAACTTTTTTAAATAAAATTTTTAATGTTATTCTTTTCCATGTCGATATCCAGTTAGTTGTCTCAGCACATTTGTGGAAGAGATCTATTACTTTATCTTATTTACTTTTTACTTTTTTTCTCTTTCTGAGACGGAGTCTTGCTCTGTCCCCAAGGCTAGAGTAAGGTGGCGCGATCTCGGCTCACTGCAACCGCGGCCTTCCGGATTGAAGCCACTCTCCTGCCTCAGCCTCCGAATAGCTGGGATTTAGAAGAGATGTCTACAAAATATGAACACCAATAGGTTTCCAATTAGGTAGACATGGTAAATAATCCTGAAATGTGTAAATATGACACAAAAAACAATACTTATTTTAAACTTCCCAAACACGATCTTCAAAGTTTAGAAACACACAAAAAAGTAAGATTCTTTAATAAATAAAGGGCAATAGCAAGTACTTCAAATCATGTCTCTACGGAAGCCCATTTCCAGTATCATGAGAAAACACTGACAGGGCACCGGCGTGTGTGAGGCTAAAGCACAGAATATTTTTCCACTGTGACCATAAAGTGTGTAACAGTTTGCAAAAACATATCACTGTCACATCAGTGAAAAGAAAAATAAATATTCTTCCTATTGACAGCATGTTTACCGTATACAAATAAATGCTAATGGACCACACAATATACTACATTGGTAAATAATCCACAACGAGCTCATGTAAGCTCAACCAAATCAATGGACATTCTGTATTGTCACACAATCATAGCACTGAGAAGATTACAAAATGTAACTGTGTGGTGGCGCACACCTGTAATCCCAGCTACTCAGGAGGCTGAGGCAGGAGAATTGCTTCAACCCAAGAGTCAGAGGTTTCAATGAGCTGAGATTTCACCACTGCACTCCAGCCTGGGCGACAAAGTGAGATTCCGTCACAAAAAAACAAAAAAAGTTAATAAATGTTTTTTCTGAATAAAATTACCTATATCCATGCAGAAAAGGCACATTGTGATTTTTTTTAAAAATTGTATTTTTATTTTTTTGTCACTCTGTTACATCAGCCTAGAGTGCAATGGCACAACCTCCCATGCAAGCAATTCTCCTGCCTCAGCCTCCTGAGTAGCTGTGATTACAGGCATGCACCACCATGCCTGGATTATTTTTTGCATGTTTTTTTAATTTTTTTTTTTTCTGACCTCGCCTCTCCCAAGTTTTTGCATTTTTAGTAGAGATAGGGTTTCACCTTGTTGGCCAGACTTGTGTCAAATTTCGGACCTCAAGTGATTCACCTACCTTGGCCTCCCAAAATCCAAAAATTACACGTGTGACCCACAGCACCCAGTGGCACTTTGTGACATTACTGTGTAGAGTGTGTCAGTTATACTGCATACCAGATACCAAAAAGCCATATGTAAAATCATGTAAATTAATTAGCAAAATATTCTAACCCATGATAAAACCAGCAAGCAAGGCCGGGCATGGTGGCTCACGCCTGTAATCCCAGCACTTTGGGAGGCCAAGGCGGGTGGATCACAAGGTCAAGAGATGGAGACCATCCTGGTCAACAAGGTGAAACACCGTCTCTACTAAAAATACAAAAAATTAGCTGGGCATGGTGGTGCGCGCCTGTAGTCCCAGCTACTCTGGAGTTTGAGGCAGGAGAATTGCCTGAACCCAGGAGGCTGAGGTTGCGATGAGCCAAGATCACGGCATTGCGCTACAGTCTACGTAACAAGAGTGAAATTCCGTCTCAAAAAAAAAAAAAACCAGCAAGCACGTAATAAGTCCATTTATACAGCCTGCAGAATTCTAAACAATTTCCTCTTAAGAAAAAAGCCATAACTTCTACTTGCCACCAGCACACAATATAAGAAATGAAATACGTTAAGATCACTACCTTCTGATGTCTGAGGTCAAGAAAATACACAGCATTATAAGGAATAAGAATTGACTGACAGCCAAGCACAGTGGCTCAGGCCTGTAATCCCAACACTTTGGGAGGCAGAGGCGGGCAGATAACAAGGTCGGGAGTTTGAGTCCAGCCTGGCCAACACAGTGAAACCCCATCTCTACTAAAAATACAAAAAATTAACCAGGCATGGTGGCAGGCACCTGTAATCCCAGCTACTTGGGAGGCTGAGGCAGGAGAATCATTTGAACCGGGGAGGCAGAGGTTGCAGTGAGCCAAGATCATGCCATTGCACTCCAGCCTGGGTGACAGAGTGAGATTCCATCTCAAAAAAAAAAAAAAAAAAACGGGCGTGGTGGCTCACGCCTGTAATCCCAGCACTTTGGGAGGCCGAGGCGGGTGGATCACAAGGTCAAGAGATGGAGACCATCCTGGTCAACATGGTGAAACCCCGTCTCTACTAAAAATACAAAAAATTAGCTGGACATGGTGGCACGTGACTGTAATCCCAGCTACTCAGGAGGCTGAGGCAGGAGAATTGCCTGAACCCAGGAGGCGGAGGTTGCGGTGAGCCGAGATCGCGCCATTGCACTCCAGCCTGGTAACAAGAGCGAAACTCTGTCTCAGAAAAAAAAAAAAAAAAAACTGGCCTGGCGTGGTGGCTCACGCCTGTAATCCTAGCACTTTGGGAGGCTGAGGTGGGTGGATCACCTGAGGTCAGGAGTTCAAGACCAGCCTGGCCATCATGATGAAACCCCATCTTTTTTTTAAAAAAAAAAAAAACAACTCATTAACACAGTGTCAAAGGGTGTAATTATGATGTCACAACAACGGTTGTGTAATAGCCAGGCAATACAGCATTCTACACGTATGCATGGCCCTGCGTTATCTAGTTAACTATGCAGAAAATATAAATCATAGAATATGTACTGGGAAATTGTATAAACTGAGATTACGGGAATGTATTCTCTTCCCAGGTCCACAAGAGAGAGTATTTTCAAAGGCAAGAACTTCCCAGCGCCATACCTCCATCCACATCTCCATCCGGGAGCTTAGAGGTCTTAGTTTAACTTTCACGCATGGGAAGACAGACTGCCCAGAAATCAAAGGTCAATCACTCCAGCAGAAGTTTAAAGGAACTCCTTTCATAGGACAGAAAACTTGAATAGGGCGGGAGTATCTCCCAAGGTTAAAAGTCCCCTTCTCCCACATCCGGGCGAACTCCATCTCTGGATCCTCCTTCCACAACATTGTGGGAGCTGATTTTCTTTCTCCTTTTTCTCTCTTTCTCTGCCTAAATAAATCACTTTCTGCAAAACTCTTTGGGGTCTGATATTTCTTAAAACGAGCTCACCACGCCTAGTGGGGTCCCCTCTCCCATTCTTGGGTAAGTGAGGGACCGAGGGCCTGGAAGAACACATCCTATCAGAGAGCTGAGCCTCCCCCATGCCCCGCAACCCGGTCTTAAGATCAGAGAAAACACTGTATAAAACAAATTGCACTAATATAAGGACACATGCACACCGAACGTTCATTGCAGCACCGTTTACAATAGCAAAGACTTGGAACCAACCCAAATACCCACTGATGATAGCCCAGACAGGGAAAATATGGCACATATACACCATGGAATACTATGCAGCCATAAAAAACGGTGAGTTCGTGTCCTTTGTAAGGACATGGATGAACCTGGAAACCATCATTCTCAGCAAACTGACACAAGAACAGAAAATCAAACACCGCATGTTCTCACTCATAGGCAGGTGTTGAACAATGAGAACACATGGACACAGGGAGGGAAGCATCACACACTGAGGTCTGTGAGAGGGAACTAGGGGAAGGACAGCAGGGGATGGGGAGTTGGGGAGGGATAACATGGGGAGAAATGCCAGATAAAGGTGAAGGAGAGGAAGGCAGCAAACCACATTGCCGTGTATGTACCTATGCAACAATCGTGCATGTTCTTCACATGTACCCCAAAACCTAAAACACAATAAAATATTTTTTTTTAATTGCACAATAAAAACACAAGAAATATGATGCGGGCTCCCTGGTCTGAATGTTCGTATTGGCCAAAACCCACGTTCAGAGTTATTCTCCAATAGGATGTTCCTGCACATGGAGCCTTTGAGAGAATTTGGTCATGGCTGTTGACTACTCGTGAATAGGATCAGTGCTTTTATAAAAAGAGACAGTCAAGAGCTCATTGCCTGTTCCTCTTTCCACCACGTCAGGACACAGCAGGAAGGTGGCTGGGCTGAACCCCGATGGAAGCTCTCACCAGGAACCAATGTGGCTGCACCTTGCTCCTGGAGTTCCCACTTTCCAGATTCATGAGAGATATATTGCTGTGTCTTAAGCCTTCCAGCTTAAGCTATTTCTTTTTTGTTTGTTTGTTTGTTTTTGAGAGCGAGTCATGCTCTATCACCCAGGCTGCAGTGTAGTGGCATGATTTTCCTGCCTCAAGAGATTCTCCCGCCTAAGCCCAGAGTCTCAGTCTGTGGTTCAGGCTGGAGTGCAGTGGCACAATCTTGGCTCACTGAAACTTCCACCTCCCAGGTTCAAGTGATTCTCCTGTATGCCTGGGATAACCACCACCGCATCCAGCTAATTTTTGTATTTTTAGTAGATGGGGTTTCACCATGTTAGCTAACCTGGTCTTGAACTCCTGATCACAGGTTATCTGCCTGTCTCAGCCTCTCAAAGTGCTGGGATTACAGGTGTGAGCCACAGCGCCTGGCCGATTTTTTGTATTCAGTAGATTCAAGGTTTTACCACGTTGGCGAGACTGATCCTCAAACTCCTGACCGCCAAGTGATCCACCCGCCATGGCCTCCCAAAGTGCTGGGATCAGAGGCGTGAGCCACCACAGCCGGCCAGTCTAAGCTATTTCTGACAGGAGAGTGAAATGACTGAGACAGGAAAATAATCTTCTCATCATCAACATCACTGAAGGCTCACAGACCTTATGAAACAAAGGAAGTTTAGCGTCTGCACTACAAAACTTGCAATACTTGAAGCCATCTAATAGGACTAACATGTTTTAATAACTTTGAGGCAGGCCGGGGCACGGTGGCTCATCCGTGTAATCCCAACACTTTGGGAGGCTGAGGCAGGAGGATCATGAGGTCAGGAGATCAGGACCATCCTGACTAACACAGTGAAACCATATCTCTACTAAAAGAATACAAAAAATTAGCCAGGCATTGTGGCATGCCTGTAGTCCCAGCTTCTTGGGAGGCTGAGGCAGGAGAATCGCTTGAGCCCAGAAGGTGGAGGTTGCAGTGAGCTGAGATCGTGCCACTGAATTCCAGTCTGAGCGACAGACCAAGACTCTGTCTCAAAAGAAAAACAAAACGAAAGAAGGTTAAAGAGTAACTTTTACGTTGCAACAACTTGAAAAAAAAAAAAACAGGGCCAGACGTTGTGGCTCACGCCTGTAATCAAAGCACTTTGGAGGCCAAGGCGGGCGGATCACCTGAGGTCGCGAGTTCAAGACCAGCCTCACTAACATGGTGAAATCCCGTCTATAAAAAATATAAAATAAAAATTAAAAAAAGAGTAACTTCAACCCACAAATATATATAAAGTTCTTCAATAAACATAAATCAAAGGCCAGATAGGCCGGGCGCGGTAGTTCATGCCCGTAACACCAGCACTTTAGGATGCCAAGGCAGGGGGGAATCACATGAGGTTTGGTGTTCGAAACCAGCCTGACCAACAAGGAGACACCCTGTCTCTATTAAAAAAACAAAATTGGGGCCGGGCGTGGTGGCTCACGCCTGTAATCCAAGCACTTTGGAGGCCAAGGTGGGTGGATCACCTGAAGTCGGGAGTTCAAGACCAGCCTGACCAACATGGTGAAACCCCATCTTTAAAAAAAAAAAAAAAAATGCAAAACTAGCTGGGCTTGGTGGCACATGCCTGTAATCCCAGCTACTCGGGAAACTGAGGCAGGAGAATTGCTTAAACCTGGAAGACATAGGTTGCAGTGAGTCAAGATCTTACCACCGCACTCCAGCCTTGACAACAAGAGCAAACCTCTGTGAGATAAATAAATAAATAAGTAGACAGATACAGAAATTGACATGTGTACCTTTTCCTCATAATTCAATTATTTTCACATTTTTTGGAAGAAAACAACTTGAAAAGAACACTGCATATCTATGTTAATGAAAATGCAACACACACAGAAATAATTTTGACATAAATAACAAAAGCTTCTACCGGAGAAAGAGTCGTTTTTGCAGGTTATAAAGTTTTGTGTCTTTTTTCTTCTGAGACAGATTCTCGTTCTGCCACCCAGGCTGGAGTGCAAGGCTGTGATGTTGGCTCACTGCAACCTCCGCCTTCCAGGTTTAAGCGACTCTCTTGCCTCAGCCTCTTGAGTAGCTAGGATTACAGGAGCCTACCGCCACCCCTGGATGATTTTTGTATTTTTAGTAGAGACAGAGTTTTGCCATGTTAGCCGGGCTGCTTTTGAACTCCTGACCTCAGGTGATCTGCCAGCCTCGGCCTCCCAAAGTGGGTGTGAGCACCCGGCCAGGTTATGCAAATTTTACATTTTATTATTATGCTATAACTTTAAGATGTTTAACATACCAGCAACAATAACCTTCTCCCAAATATCTACACGACACACTTCAGTTCTTCATACTGAAAAGAATGGACACTAACGGGATTGTTATATTCACAATGTAATCATGCTTAAACCACTTACATGTTTACTAAAAACTAAAAGCCAAAACTATTTAAAATAATAACAATGGCTGGGCATGGCGGCTCACGCCTGTAATCCCAGCACTTTGGGAAGCTGAGGCAGGTGGATCACTTGAGATCAGGAGTTCAAGACCAGTCTGGCCAACATGGGGAAACCTCATCTCTACTAAAACCACATAAATTGTTACTGGATGGTAAGAAGCAAGTAAAAGAAAAAAAAAAAAAGAAAAAAAACCCACATAAATTAGCCGGCCGTGGCGGTGGGCACCAGCATCCCAGCTACGCGGGAAGCTGGGGCACAAATCGTTTGAGCCCAGGAGATGGAGTCTGCAGTTAGACAAGATCACACCACTGCACTGTAGCCTGGGTGACAGACTGAGACTCCATCACAAATAAATAAATAGATAGGCCGGGTGCAGTGTCTCACGCCTGTAATCCCAGCACTTTGGGAGTCCAAGGCAGGTGGATCACAAGGTCAGGAGATCGAGACCATGATGGCCAACATGGTGAAACCCCGTCTCTACTAAAATACAAGAAACTAGCCAGGTGTGGTGGTATGCACCTGTAGTCCCAGCTACTCAGAAAGCTGAGGCAGGGGAATCACTTCAACTTGGGAGGCAGAGGTTGCAGTGAGCCGAGATCGTGCCACTGCACTCTAGCCTGGTAACAGAGCAAGACTCTGTCTCAAAGATAAATAAATAAATGATTTTTAAAAATTGAATTAAATTAAAAACCAATAATTAGGTATGGGGGTTGGGGCCTGTTATCTCAGCTCCTTGAGAGACCGAGGAGGATCTCTTGAGCCCAGAGATCAAGACCAATTTCAACAACACAGCAAGACCCTTGTCTCTAAAAGAAAAAAAACTAAAAAATTAGCCCGGCCTGATGGCATGCACCTGTACCAGCTACCATCGGAAGCTGGAGTGGGACAATCACTTGAGCCCAGGAATTCAAGGTTGCAGTGAGCCATGATGACACCACTGCACTCCACTCTGGGTGACAGAAAAAGACACTGTATTTTTTAAAAATTGTTTCAATACAAAATAACACAAAAGATACCTAATGATATTCCAAGCAAATGTCATCCGAGGAAAGCAGAGCCGGCAACAGTTAAATATGTTTTAACACAAAATTATTTTATAGGAGACAAGGAAGGACCTTATATCACGATAATAGGGTCAATTCACCATTAATATACAAGAACCAGCCAGGCGTGGTGGCTCACGCCTGTAATCCCAGCACTTTGGGAGGCCGAGGCGGGTGGATCACAAGGTCAAGAGATGGAGACCATCCTGGTCAACATGGTGAAACCCTGTTTCTACTAAAAATACGAAAAATTAGCTGGGCATGGTGGTACGTGCCTGTAGTCCCAGCTACTCAGGAGGCTGAGGCAAGAGAATTGCCTGAACCCAGGCGGCAGAGGTTGCGGCGAGCCGAGATCCCGCCATTGCACTCCAGTCTGGGTAACAACAGCAAAACTTCGTCTCAAAAAACAAAAACAAAAACAACAACAAAAAAAAAAAAGAGTGTCAGAGATGGGGTCTCACTATGCTGCCCAGGCTGGTCTGGAACTCCTGCACTCCATCAATCCCCTTGCCTCAGTCTCCTATAGTGCAGGGATTACAGGCGGGAGCCACTGCGCCCACCCCTCTTTCTTCATTACTCGGCATCCCTCCCCAGTTCTGCACATCTCTCTCATTCTCCCCTTCTCTCTCTAGCTCTTGTGGTTGTTGTTGTTGTTGTTGGTTTGTTTTTTCCTGCAACCTCCACCTCCCAGGTTCAAGCAATTTTCCTGCCTCAGCCCCTGTAGTAGCTGGGATTACAGACATGAGCCACCACGCCCAGCTAATGTTGTATTTTTAGTAGAGATGAGATTTCTCCATGTTGGTCAGGCTGGGCTCGAACTCTGAACCTCAGGTGATCCACCCGCCTTGGCCTCCCAAAGTGCTGGGATGACAGGTGTGAGCCACCACGCCCAGCCTCTAGCTCTTTTCTTTTTCCCTGGGATTCTGCTCCTCACTTTGTACCCCTCTCCTCTCCTGCTGTTTATCCCCTTCTCCCCTCTATTCCTTCTCTTCCACCTTTTCTGCTCCATCCTCCCATCTTATTTAACCTCTTGTTGCTCCTTCTCCCCAGTCGTCCTCAATCTCTCTATATTTCTGCCTCTTCTCCCCTCTCTGCCCCTCCTCTGCTCTCCCTGTTAAATTCTCTCTTCCCTGCTATACCCCCGTACCCAACTCTCTGGCACCCCACGTCCCCAGGTGTCCTCCCTGCTGTGGTTCCCTCTGTTCTCCTTGCCACCAGCACCCTCTGCTCTGTCTGCCCCGGCTCCAAATCCCTCCTCGTCTCCCTCACTCTCATGAGCCTCCCTCTTTGCTGCCCCATCCCTACCTTGCTGTCCTTCATCTCTCTGTGCATCTCGCTTTTCTCTACATTTCTCCAGTTGCTTTTCTCCTCCTTTTTTTTGTTTTTCCACTTTTGCTATCTCTTGGCAAATCCCTCAACCATCCTCTACTTTGCCATCTGTTATGGGTGTTTCTCATTCCTCTTTTCTCAGACTCAGGTTTCCTATTGCTCTCTATCTCCTGATGTCTTTGGCCCACACAATCACAGGAGGGTTTGGAGCAAGACGCCTGCATACCGGAGAAGCACATTTTTACAGAGGCCGGAGCTGGGCGGGCAAGAACATCCCGTGTCCAGGCCCCGGGAACCTCCCCAGTGCGGACGCAGGAAAAGCGGTGACTGCGGAGGGGAGATCTGAGGAGCCGCAGGCCCCTCACGAGGAGGGAAGTGTGGGGCGATGGCGCCTTAGGACAAGAGTGGGGGTCTGCGGTATCCCAGGACCAGGCAGAGGACGCGGCCTCCCCGGGACTGGGACCGCGGCGCTGCACTCCAGGGACCCATGAGGGTTTAGGGCGCCCAGGGCGGGAATCCACCTCTCGGGTGAGGACTTCAAAAAGCGAGGGGCGGGAGGAGTCAGAAGAAGGTTTTGAGCAGGAAAACTATGCGACAGAACGTGTATATATTGCTCCATAGCAAAAAAACCGGGTGGGGACCAGCCTCGGGCGACTTTCAGCCCAAAAGGAAGCGACCCCCGGACTCTCAGGGAGTCTCAATTTGCTCTGCGTGAAGGAAGATGCGAGAGAATTTCCAGGTCTATGGGTCCCCACGACCCAGATACAGATCAGCTTGGGACCTGGGAAGCGCAGAGTTAATACGAAAGAGTAAAACTCACGGGCCGCGGTGGGAGCTTCACTCTACGCCATCCGTTTCCGGGTTTGCGCGAATCTGCGCAGGACCGAAGCCACGCCTGAGCGGCCCGTGGGCAGGTGGGCGGGGCCTGGGCGACGTAGGGGCGGGGCGAGAGGCGGAGAGACCTTGCCCCTCAGAACCAGCAGAGGGTGGGGCCGGGCCGGACGTGTGCATCTCTCGGCCTTGCTCCCACCGCCTCTGCTTTCTGAGTTTAGAGTTCCATCTGGGGCAGTGTTATTAGGGATGAAAGTACAACATTGAGCTTCAATCATGACGCAAACTCCACCTTTCTCTGCTAATATCATGTCTAATGCTATTGTTTTCCCAGGTGGATCCTAACTTCTCAGCTATTCCTTTAATTGCATCTCTTGTATAATTAACAAATTGTTGCTGGTTGTAATAAATATAATTCATCCAGTCTACATTTTTAGTAACACTTTCTATCCCAAATAATGACTCAAAACGTTCAGCTAATTGACTCCGAGCTTTAAATTTATGTGTTACTCCCCATGGCACCTCAATGGCATCTATATAAACACTAGGATCAAAAGACACAAGGAACACTCCTTGTGCAGCCATGCTTAGCTGTAATTTTCTTTGGTGGATGAAATGCCAGGGTGAAAGGGATAGCCAATTGAATTAGAGTGCAAGTACCATTTCGGTCATTTGGCAGTGTCTGATCAAAGTCCAACACATTAGCACCAGACATCCGATCCAGGATGGATAAGGGCAGACTGAGGGGTAAACTCTTGGAAAGACTTGATCTCACTGCATCCTGTGGACTTTCCAAGGAATGCCAAGTTCTCTTCCTGTCATGACAGACACGAGGCAAAACTGGTCTTGGAAGCTGGAAGCTGGACGGCCCTCGGGGGCTGCCCCACAGGGTGCTGAACTTCAGAAGATAGCAGAGAGAGTTTGGCACTATTCATTACTCCGGGTTGTGGAGTCTTGAAAAAGAGCTACCGTACAGTTTATGTCTGGTTGACTAGAGGACCATCCAAGTGGAAAAGGGACTATTTGGGCCTCTGGTCTACCAAGCGCACAAGCCAACAATCACTTTTGTTTAAAGTGCAAATGGAATGTTTAATCCATTCCGGCCAGGCGATTGCAACTTGGTACCGTCTCAATGGTTAAACCTTGCTTTAAATCTTTTACCTCTACTATGTCTACTTTGGTCTTGGCACTAGGTATGTGGGGGCACAGTATGAGGAGGATGGGATAGAGGTGGTGAAGGAGCAACAAAACGTATTTCAACGCCGCCCCTAGGGTCCTTTCCTGAGGTGTTGGCCCCTCTACCATAAATACAACCTAATGAGAGACAGGTATTTTGAAATGCTGCCATAGTGTTAGTAAGCTGTACAGGACTACATTGGTTGTATCAACAATTGGGAAAAGCGACCCCTTTGGTGAAATGAATAAATGGTCTTAAGGACTGGCAAAGGCTTGTGGGAACAGTTCCGCCAAGACCTTTAGTGCTCCATAGGACACTGGACCAAGTAGAACAGAGGGAATCTGTTCGGGAACGACAAGAATCCCATTCCCACCAGCTAACACAACTGCTTCTCTCGGGATTACGATCTGTGCAAGAATCCAATATATCCTTCCAATGTCAGGAGGTCCAGGAAGGGCAGAGATACTTCTCAGAAGCAGTAAGCTGTCTTTGGTTCTGTAAATTACTGCAGGGCATGACTAAACCAGCATCAAAAGTCATAATTCAGGTTGAGCTTGATCTGGTTACATTAATGATGAAATAGCTAACTACTGGCTAGGAAAAAGTAACAGAACAGTAAATACAGGAAGGTTAGATTTTTCTTAGCTTCATTTTGGTAGAATTACTTCCTGAAACGGTAGCCCATGATTCTGGAACCATGGATGCTTTCTTGACTCGGGTATGGACTGCAGTCGCAGTGGTTAGAGACACAAGGTAGGGTCCCTCCCAAGCTGGCTCAAGCTTCTTTTCTTTCCACCTTTTCATGAAAACGTGGTCTCAGCCAGGCGTGGTGGCTCACACCTGTAATCCCAGCAGGTTGGGAGGCTGAGGCAGGTGGATCATGAGGTCAGGAGTTTGATACCATCCTGGCTAACACAGTGAAACCTAGTTGCTACTAAAAATTAAACAAATTAGCCTGGCGTTGTGGCGTGCACCAGTAGTCCCAGCTACTCAGGAGGCTGAGGCAGGAGAATCACTTGAACCCAAGAGGAAGAGGTTGCAGTGAGTAGATATCCCGCCAGTACACTCTAGCCTGGGTAACAGAGTGAGACTCTGTCTCAGGGGAAAAAAGAAAAAGAAAACATGGTCTCCAGGTTGCTGCTGGTGTACTGGGAATTCCAGGGGTGGTGCCTGTGCTAGAAGACCTCTGGTTTTAGGAGAAGAAAAGATAGAGGAGAGACCAAATATGTAATTTATGAGAAACTGATCTTTATTTTTCAAATGTAGGAAGCACAGTGTCGAAATGTAAGTAGGGCAACTCGTACATTACACAAGGCGATAGGTCAATGTCATTCCAAGGGGCAGTTCTCATTTCTTAACAGTGCAATGGGAAGGTATTTAGTTTGGGGTAACCAGATTTCTAGGACTAATTTAGGTGACTTTTGAGAGTTTGGTTCATCCTCTCTACTCTTCCTGAGGAAGATGGACATCAAGGAATATGATATTCCCACTTTATGTCTAATACTTGAGTCTTGAGTCAACTTTTTTTTTTTTTTTTTAGTGATGAAGATGTACTGTTTTATTTTTTTAAAAAGTTATTCTCCAAGTTTCACGTGTGACTCTTCACCTACATATAAGCAAACCATAAAACAGGGTGTGATAAAATCAGTGGTGGAAGAGCCGAAGGTTCGTCTGAGCGAGGATGATTCCCAGTTCATCGCAGGCCTCAATCACAACTTTGTCAGCAGCAGAGCCGGAGGGAGCCGCGATGGACGCCACACCACTCCTTTTAGCTCTGTCTACATTATCTCTGAAAGGGAAGAAGACATCAGAGCTGACAGAAACTTCACTCAGTTTGTCAAACCATTCCTTCTTCTCTGCCTCAGTGAGTAATTCAGGGACTTCCTCAAACAGGGCCTTCCGCTTTATCAAATCTTCATCCTCGCCAATGGTTCCAGTCACGTATTGATCGATGGCATTGGAGATTTCTGCTCTCTTCACTCCCGTTTTAAACTTCATCGAGAGCACTCGTGGATGGTGTCTAAGCCACCAGTAGTTTGCCTTATCTCCTGCAAGGCGGGTGCAGCGTATACGAGACTGCTGTCCGGCTCCAACGCCGATAACCTGCCCGTTCTTGGCGTAACACACGGAGTTGGACTGAGTGTACTTGACAGCAATGGTGGCTACGATGAGGTCTCGGAGGGCGGACTCTGGCAGATCTTTATTCTTGGTGACAACATTGCTAAATAATGACTTGTCGACGACACCATTATTTCTCTTCTGGCTTAAATGAAGACCGAAGAGAGTTCGAACTTCATTTTCATCTGGTTTGTAAGACTGGTCCATCTGAAGAACACAGTAGTTTCCATTTTTCTTTTTGGAAAGTATTGTCAAGGCTTCTTCTTCATATCCTGGGGCAATTATACCATCAGAGACTTCTCTGGAAATAATTTTTGCAGTTGGTACATCACAAACGTCAGACAATGCCACAAAATCGCCAAATGACGACATCCTATCAGCCCCTCTTGCTCGTGCGTATGCCGTTGAAATGGGTGTAAGGGTTTTATAGAGATCAAAGACCATGCAGACTCTGGCCTCATCTTCACTGAGTGGAATTCCAACAGCAGCGCCTGCTGGGCTGACGTGTTTGAAAGAGGCAGCGGCTGGAATACCTAACGCCTCTCTGAGTTCCTTCACCAGCTGCCAGGCATTCAAAGCGTCGCACAGGTTTATAAATCCAGGGGCTCCATTTAGAACTGTGATGGGAAGCTTGGGCTTCGCTGTGTACAGCTGGGCAGGGGTCTGATGAGGGTTCATTCCATACCGCAAGGGCATCTGAGATATGCCTTTGCTGTACTGTTTCCTGAAATAATCTGAAATTGCTTCATCGTATTGTGCCGTATGACTGAATGCCTTCAAGGCTAACTGGCGTCTAGTCTCCAAGGAGGTGTCCTTGCTCTCGGAGCTCTGCATCTCTGTGGACACTGCCACATAGTCCTCAGGTTCACACACCACTGTCACTCGAGCGTGGTTTTTGGCTGCAGCTCTCAGTAAGGTTACTCCACCAATGTCAATTTGCTCCACAGCCTCCTCAACAGTTACACCTGGAGAAGCCACTGTCTTCACAAAGGGATAGAGATTGCAGGCAACAACTCTTCTAAGATTGAAATCAAGTCTGGCCATGTCAGCTTTATCTTCTGGGATATTGCGAGCCAGGATTCCAGCATGCACTGCAGGATGCAAAGTTTTCACACGTCCCCCCAACATTTCAGGAAATCCTGTCAACTCAGAGACATCTCTGACTGCCAGACCAGCATCCCTGAGAGCTTTTGCAGTCCCTCCGGAAGCGACCAGATTCAAACCGAGAGAGGTCAGGTTTCTTGCAAATTCCACAAGGCCAGTTTTGTCAGAGACACTGAACAAGGCGAGCTGGCCAGGAGCCATGACGGCAGGCGCCGGGTCTGGGACGAGCGGGAGGCAGCACCGGCGACACCACGTGTGCCTTGAGTCAACGTTTTAATCACAAGTGCAGTAAAATAGGTTCCCTTGTCTGAATCAATACTTTCTTCTTCTTTTTTGTTTTTCTTTTTTTTGAGACGGAGTTTCGCTCGTTACCCAGGCTGGAGTGCAATGGCGCGATCTCGGCTCACCGCAACCTCCGCCGCCTGGGTTCAGGCAATTCTCCTGCCTCAGCCTCCCGAGTAGCCGGGATTACAGGCACGCGCCACCGTGCCCAGCTAATTTTTTGTATTTTTAGTAGAGACGGGGTTTCACGATGTCGACCAGGATGGTCTCGATCTCTTGATCTCGTGATCCACCCGCCTCGGCCTCCCAAAGTGCTGGGATTACAGGCGTGAGCCACCGCGCCCGGCCTTCATTACACTTCTAAGGTTTCTCTCTAGTGTGAACTCTCATATGGCGTGTCAGGTGCGAATCACGCCTGAAAGCCTTGTCACAAACCTTACATTGGTATGGTTTCTCTCCAGTATGAATTCTTTTATGAATTCCAAGGTCTTGTTTCCACCTGAAAATTTTGTCACATCCTTCACATTGGTAAGGTTTCTCTCCAGTATGAACTCTATGATGACATGCAAGGGTTGATTTTTGACTAAAACACTTGCCACATTCATTACACTGGTAAGGTTTCTCTCCAGTATGAACTCTACGATGACATGCAAGGGTTGATTTTTGACTGAAAAACTTGCCACATTCATTACACCTGTAAGGTTTCTCTCCAGTGTGAGTTCTAGTATGTTGTGTCAGGTGTGAAGGAACCCTGAAAGCCTTGTCACAGACCTTACATTGGCATCGTTTCTCTCCATGAATTTCCCTATGTCTTTTAAGTTCTAATTTCCGACTGAAACCTTTGTCACATTTTTCACATGGGTAAGGTTTCTCTCCAGTATGAAATCTACGATGAAATGCAAGGATTGATGGGTATTTAAAAACCTTGCCACATTCATTACACTTGTAAGATTTCATTCCGGTATGAATTGCCTTATGAAATACAAGGGCTGAATTTTGACCAAAGGTCCTGCCACACTCATCACACTTGGAAGGTTTCTCTACAGTATGAAGTCTACGATGGCGTGCAAGGATTGACGGCCGACCGAAGTTCATGCCACACTCATTACACTTGTAAGGTTTCTCACCAGTGTGACATCTACGATGGCGTTCAAGGTATCGCTTCTGATTAAAGACTTTTCCACATGTATCACATTCATATTGTTTCTCTCCTAAATGGATTATCTGATGTTCCCTTAAGAGTGAGCTACAATGAAATGCTTTACCACTCTCACTATATTGGAAAAAATTTTCCGTCATGCGTACGTCCTGTCGATGTGTAAGTAATGAAGAATGGAGGAAATTATTTTCATAGTTAATAGAAATATGGCTTTGGGGCCTACAAGAAATCCTTTGGGATGCTGAAACTGAGGAAGCATCGTTGGTAGACTTCTCTACTTGATTACCAATTTTCCCTTCGGTCTCAAATATGCGCAGTTCAGGCAGATGTGAATGAAAGCTTAATCCAAGCTCATCTTCAATAGGCTTGTTTCCAGCATGCCTTTGATCGGATCGCTCTGAACTACTAGTCAACTTTTTCATTTTTGTCATGGGAGTTTCTCGGCTATTTCTTTCCTCTTCTTCCCTCTGAAACTCAAAGTCATGAATATCTTCCTCAATTTCCTGGAAGCAAAAGTCTCCAATGTGATGACTTGCATGCGTTTCCAATGTCCCTGTGTGGAACATTTCTGTATTGCCCTGTGCTGTTGAGAACTTCTTCTTCATCATGCATTTGGAAGAGATATCTACAAAATAGAAACACCAACAGGTTTGCAATTGAGTACAGACGGTAAATAATACTGAAATGTGTAAATATTACACAGAAAAGTTTCCCAAACATGATCTTCAAAGTTTAGGAACACAAAAGGAGTGAGATTCTTTAATAAATAAAGGTCGATGACATGTACTTCAAGTCATTTCCACAGAAGCCTATTCCAGTATCATGACCACACAGTGACAGGGCACAAACATCTGTAAGCCTCAAGGAAGGAGCATTTTTCCACTATGACCCTAAAGTGTATGACAACTGGCAAAAAACGTATCACTGTCACCTCAATAAATTGAAAAATTTATATTCTTCATATTTACAGCATATTTACTGTATACAAATAAATGCTCAAGAACCATATAGTACACTGTATTGATAAATAATCCACAACAAGCTCATGTAAGCATAACCAAAATCAATGGAAATTTTCTACTGTGAAACAAGAATAGCCCTGAGAAGCGATGAAATGATTACAAAAATTGGCCAGGCCTGGTGGCCCACACCCATAGTCACAGCTATTCGAGGGGTTGACGCAAAAGAATCACTTGAACCCGGAAGGCAGAAGTTTCAGTGAATCGAGATTGCACCACTGCACTTCATCCTGGGTGACAGAGTGAGACTCCATTTCTATTATTTATTTATTTATTTATTATGAGAAGGAGTCTCACTCTGTCGCCCAGGCTGGAGCGCAATGGTGCGATCTCGGCCACTGCAACCTCTGCCTCCCGGTTTCAAGCGATTCTCCTGCCTCAGCCTCCCGAATAGCTGGGATTACAGGCACCAGCCACCGCACCCAGGTAATTTTTGTATTTTTAGTAGAGACAAAGTTTCAGTATCTTGGCCAGGCTGGTCTCGAATGCCTGACCTCGTGATTCCCCGGCATCGGCCTCCCAAAGTGCTGGGATTACAGGCATGAGACACCACACCCAGCCGAGACTTCATCTCAAAAAAAAAAAAAGAAAAAAGAAAAAGAAAAGGAAAATATTAATATAATATTTTACTAAATAAATGTCATAAAATTACATATATCCAGAGAGAACAGGTATTTTGTGACTTTTTTTAAAGAAAACATTTATATTTTTATTTTTTTTGAGACAGTCTTGCTCTGTCCCCCAGGCTGGAGTGCAATGGCGACACCTCTGCTCACCGCAACCTCCATCTCCTGGGTTCAAACGATTCTTCTGCCTCAGCCTCCTGAATAGCTGGAATTACAGGCAGGCATCACCATGCCCGGTTAATTTTTGTATTATTAGAGGTAAGATTTCACAACGTTGGCAAGGCTGGTCTCAAACTCCTGACCTCAAGGGATCCACCTGCCTCAGCCTCCCAAAGTCTTGGGATTACAGTCATAAGCCCCTGTGCCCAGCGGCACTTTCTGACATTACCAAGTGGAGTGTGTCAGTTATATTGCAGACCACATACCAAAAAGCCGTATGTAAAATCATAAAAAGTAGTCAGTCAGGTGTGGTGGCTCACGCCTGTTATTTCAGCACTTTGGGAGGCCAAGGCAGATGGATCATGATGTCAGGAGTTCAAGATCGGCTTGGCCAACTAAGCAAAACCCCGTCTCTATTAAAAATACAAAATTTAGCTGGGTGTGGTGGCACACGCCTTCAGACCCAGCTACTCAGGAGTCTGAGCTGGGAGAACTGCTTGAACCCAGAAGACAAACGTGGCAGTGTGCCAAGACCATGCCATTGCAATCCAGTGTTAGTGACAGAGTGAGACTCTGTCTCAAAAAAAAAACAAAAACTGATTTTGGGCCAGGTGCGGTGGATCACGCCTGTAATCCCAGCACTTTGGGAGGCTGAGGTGGGTGGATCACAAGGTCAGAGTTCAAGACTAGACTGGCCAAGATGGTGAAACCCTGTCTCTACTAACAATACAAAAAGCAGCCAGTGTGGTAGGGGGCGCCTATAATCCCAGTGACTCCGGAGGCTGAGACAGAGAACTGCTTGAATCCAGGAGAAACAGGCTGCGGCGAGCTGAGATCGTGCCACTGTACTCCATCGTGGGTGACAGAGCAAGACTCTGTCTCAAAAATAATAAATAATTAATATTGTAACCAATGACGAAACCAGCAAGCAAACAGTAGTACATTTATACAGCCTACAGAATTCTAAACAAGTCCCTCTTAAGAAAAAAGCCACGACTTCTACTTACCACCAGCTCACAATATAAAAAGTGAAATAAATGGTAAGATCACTACTTTCTGAATCAACCCCAGCACACCATTCAAGAGACACATTATAAACAAACTATCGAAAATCAAAAACTCAACATTATTTTGAAATAAAAACACTCAATACACACAGAATACAAAAAACCTACCTCAACATAATAAAGACCATTTAGGAGAAGCCCACGGTTACCATCACAGTGGATGGCGAAAGCCTGAAATCTCTTCCTCTAAGATCAGGAAAGAGACTAAGAAGCCTGCTTTTGTTATCTCTAGTCAGCATGTTACTGGAATCCTGACTGAAGAAATCAGACACAAGAAAAAGAAAGAAATGCCAAGCAGTGAGAAAAAAAGTAAAATGCTCTGTGTTCACAGAAGACATCATCTGATATGAGGAAATCACCAAAGACTCCATGGAAGACTGGGCACGGTGACTCATGCCTGTAATCCCAGCATTGTGGGGGGCTGAGGTGGGCAAATCACAACGTTAGCAGTTCGAGGCCAGCCTGACCAATATGGTAAAACCCTGTCTCTACTGAAAATACAATAATTAGGAGGACATAATCCCAGCTACTCGGAAGGCTGAGGCAGGAGAATCACTTGAACCTGGGAGGCGGAGTTTGCAGTGACTCAAGGTCGCGCCACTGGACTCCATCCTGGGCGACAGAGCTACACTCCGTCTCAAAAAGAAAAAAAAAAAGAAAGATTCCATGAGAAAACCGTGGACATTATATATCTCATCGGGGATTAATATTTAGAAAATACAAGGAATGTTTACAAGTTGGCAACAAAAATCAAAAAACACAATTAGAAAATGAGTCTAGGAACTGCATACACATTTCTGGACAGACAAATCACCAATAAGCATAGAATAAATAAGCACCAAAAAAAACAAACAAACAAACAAAAAAAAACGTAGCATGTAGGAAAAAACAATAACTACAATGAAACATCATCTCAAGTGCATTAAAAGATTTAGCATCCATAGGAATAGACAAGAAGTGTTGGTAAAAATGCAGACACGGCCAGGAGCAGAGACTCACTTTGGGAGGCTGAGACGGGTGGATCATCTCAGGTCAGGAGTTCGAGACCAGCCTGACCAACATGGAGAAGCCCCATCTCTACTAAAAACACAAAATTAGCCAGACGTGGTGGCACAAGCCTGTAATCCCAGGTACCCGGGAGGCTGAGGCAGGAGAATCACTTGAATACAGGAGGCGGAGGTTGCGGTGAGCAGAGATCACACCATTGCACTCCAACCTGGGCATCAAGAGTGAAACTCTGTCTCAGAAAATAATCAATCAATTTTTTTTTAAATGCTAAGGTGAAAAAGCCTTTTGCACTGTTGCTGTGAATGTATAATGGGATAGTCCCTTTTAAAAAATCATATAACAGTTCCTCCAATCATTCATAATTGAATAACCCCATGACCCAAGAAATTGGAAACAGGATCTTCAAGAATATCTCTAGTAATATATAGATAGATAGATAGATATAGATACAGATATAGATACAGATTTTTTGTTTTGTTTTGTTTTTGAGACGGAGTCTGGAAACAAAACCAGTCTACTCCACCTGGACTGGAGCACAAGGGCCTGATCTCGGCTCACTGCAGCCTCCCCTCCCGGTTCAAGAGATTCTCCTACCTCAGCCTCCTGAGTAGCTGGGATTAAAACTGTACATCACCATGCCCAGCTAAGCTTTTTTTTTTTTTCTTTGTATTTTTAGTAAAGATGGGGTTTCACCACGTCGGCCAGGCTGCTCTCCAACTCTTGACCTCAGTTGATCTGCCCCCTGGAACTTCCAAAGTGCTGGGATTACAGGCTTCAGCCACCACGCCTGGCCTAGCAGTATTATTTATAATAGTAAAGAGAAGGAACCAACCCACATGTCCGTCGACAGATAACGATATCAACAAAATGTGGTATACACATACAATGGAATACTATTCAGCCTGAAAAGCAAACTTGCACAGGGCCAGGGGCAGTGGCTCATGCCCATAATCCCAGCACTCTGGGACTCTGAGGCAGGTAAATCACATCAGGCCAGGCATTCGAAGCCATCCTGGCCAACGTGGTGAAACAGCCATCTGGAATAGAACTACCTAAAATGAATCACGCGTGGTGACACACGTCTGTAATCCCAGCAACTCAGAAAGCTGAGGTAACGGGATCACTTGATCCCAGAAGGCAGGTGGCAGTCAGCCAGTATCACACTACTGCACTACACCCTGGGTGACAGAGTAAGAGACTGTCTCAAAAAAATAAAAATAAAGGAAATGAGAAGCCATTCCCTGACACAACAGTACTCACAATGCAGATATATATAAAAAAAAATGAAGACTATCACTGAAAATAAGGAACTGAGGATTACATAAAATAAAAATGCATTTAGAATACATAGAAACTGGCCAGGCACAGTGGCTCACGCCTGTACTCCCAACACTTCGAGAGGCCGAAGCAGGCAGATCACCTGAGGTCAGGACTTCAAGAACAGTCTGGGCCGGGCACGGTGGCTCACGCCTGTAATCCCAGCACTTTGGGAGGCCGAGGCAGGTGGATCACCTGAGGTCAGGAGTTCGAGACCAGCGTGACCAACATGAAGAAACCCCGTATCTAAAAACAAAAAAGGCCAACATGGAGAAACCATGTCTCTACTAAAAATACAAAACTAGCCAGGCATGGTGGTGGGTACCTGTGATCCCAGCTATTCGGCAGGATGAGGCAGAAGAATCACTTGAACCCGGAAGTTGGAGGATGCAGTAAGCCAAGATCACATCACTGCACTCAAGTTTGGGCAATAAAGCAAGACTCCAACTCAAAATAAACAAACAAGTTAAAAGCCACTGTGTCTTAAACAAATGACAGAACTAAAATATGGGGACCTCATTCAACCTCACAAGCCCTCCCTCAATAAGACTGATGAAAACATATCTGTTACAGGGCCGATCCTACGCCAAATTGAGCAAAAGTTTTCTTGTTAAAAATGAACGATAACACATATTGGTGTGAATACAGTGAAATGAACAAGAGTTCAATCAAAAGCCTCATACATATGAGGCCGTGAGCCACAATGATGGCCTCCTTTGGAGGAATTTCAAGAACACTGACCACTGCTTAGAGATGATTATTAGTTTATGAGATAAACATTGTCACAATGCCACTGGCAGAGGCTACTCTGATGCTCCTCAAAACCTAGAATAGGCCGGGCATGGTGGCTCAGGCCTGTAATCCCAGCACTTCGGGAGGTCAAAGTACGTGGATCACCTGAGGTCAGGGGTACGAGCCCAGCTTGGGCAACAAGGTGTATCTCTACTGAAATACAAAAACTGGCCAGGCGTGGTGGCCCACTCTTGTAATCCCAGCTACAAGGGAGGCTCAGGCAGGAGAACTGCTTGAACCCAGGAGGTGGAGGTTGCAGTGAGCTGAGATTGTGTCACTGCACTCCAGCGTGGGCGACAGAGGGAGACTGCTGTCTCAAAAAGCAAAACGAAAACCAAAACGAAAAAAAAAAACACAAGCACTACGGTGATAACACCTCACAGTCAATGTCATGCTCTCTACCTCGTATCCTGGTAGAATATGAGCATTGAATACGACCATTACGGTGATAACACCTCACAGTCAGCGTCATGCTCTCTACCTCGTATCCTGCTAGAATACGGGCATTACGGTGATAACACCTCACGGTCAGCGTCATGCTCTCTACCTCGTATCCTGGTAGAATGCGAGCATTACGGTGATAACACCTCACGGTCAGCGTCATCCTCTCTACCTCGTATCCTGGTAGAATACGAGCATTACGGTGATAACACTTCACAGTCAGTGTCATGCTTTCTACCTCGTATCCTGGGCTATGCTGACAGTTGTGCTCAGGGATTCCAGGGGTGTCTCTGCCTAGAGCAGGATGGTTCAATTATATTAGTGAAAGCGTTCTTCATGAATTTCCTGTTTTTATGTAAACCCACTTCACAGGAGAGTCCCTAACAAGTTATCCATGACCGATAGGAGGGTCATCACTGCAGAAAATAACGACATATACACGTAAAGCATATACAGAGGCCAGGCGCGGTGGATCTCACTTGTAATCCCACCACTTTGGGAGACCAAGTCAGGTGGATCTCTTGAGGTCAGGAGTTCGAGACCAGCCTGACCAACATGGAAAAACCTCGTCTCTACTGAAAATACAAAATTAGTTGGGCATGGCGGCACAGGCTTGTAATCCCAGCTACTTGGGAGGCTGAGGCAGGAGAACAGCTTGAACCTGGGAGGCAAAGGTTGTGGTGAGGCGAGATCCCACCACTGCACTCCAGCCTGGACAAGAGTGACACTCTGTCTCAAAAACAAACAAACAAAAAAGCATAATGTACGGGGCAAAATCACAAAAAGAAATAGAAAAGCAGGAAGAGCCAAGATAGACAAGGGCAGATTCCTCGTGTCTGGAATTTTCCTCACCCACAAACTGCAGGTTCCTGTAGTTCTCCGACATCACTTCCCTGTATAAAGCCCTCTGCGCAGGGGTCAGGCATTTCCACTCCTCCAATGAGAATTCTACAGCCACATCCTTGAAAGTCAAGTGTCCCTAAAATGGAAAACACATTTCAACAAAACATGGAGGAGTGAGTTGCCACCTTCACATGAAATGAGAAAAGAGAAATTAAGCATCCACTTCATCACAGACTGTTCTGACAAACCCACCTTAAGGTATTTTTGAACATTTCTTCTCTATTGCTGCATTTTATTGTACTTTCCCACGAAAGATTTTAAGATCCCCAAAGTCAGTGTAGAAGTCCTGGTTTTATGGACAATATAAAAAATACACAAACAAAAAGGAAACACAAGGCCAGGCGGGGTGGCTCGCGCCTATAATCCCAACTCTTTGGGAGGCCAAGGCGGGCAGATCACTTGAGGTCAAGAGTCTGAGACCAGCCTGGCACAGTGGCTCCTGCCTGTAATCCCAGCACTTTGGGAGGCTAAGCCCGGAAGATCACAAGGTCAGAAGACCGAGACCAGCCTTGCCAACATGGTGAAAGCCTGACTGTACTAAAAATACAAAAATTAGTGGGGCGTGGTGGCAAGTGCCTATAATCCCTGCTACTCAGAAGGATGAAGCAGAATTGCTTGAACCCAGGAGGTGGAGACTGCAGTGAGCTGACATCGCACCACTGCACTGCAGACTGGGTGACAGAGCAACACTGTTTTAAAAAATCAATAAATAAAAGATTAATTAGCTGCTGCGTGTGCTGACACGTGCCTCATCATTCTAGCTCTTTGGGAGGGTAAAGTGTGGATGACTTGAGCCCAGGAGTTCAAGGCTGCTGTAAGCCAGCATTGTGCCATTGTACTCCAGTCCTGGGCCACAGAATGACACATTTTCTCCTTTGTCTTTTTTTTGTTTTTTTGAGATGGAGTCTAGCACTGTTGCCCAGTCTGTATTGCAATGGTACGATCTGGGCTCCCTGCCACATCTGCCTCCCAGGCTCAAGCGATTCTCCTGTCTCAGCCTCCCGAGTACCTGGGACTATAGGCAGGTGCCACCATGCCCAGCTAATTTTTTTTATTTTTAGAAGAGATAGGGTTTCACCACGTTAGCCAGGATGGTTTCAAACACCTGACATCGTGATCTACCAGCGTCAACCTCCCAAAGCGCTGGGAATACAGGTGTGAGCCACCATTGTGCTCGCTTTTTGTTTTCTCAGACAGAGTCTCTGTCTATCACCCAGGCTGGAGTGCAGCACAGTCTTGGCTTGTTGCAACCTCCACTTTCTGGGCTCAAGTGATTCTCCTGCCTCAGCCTCCTGAGTAGCAGAGATTACAGGCATGCACCATGACACCCAGCTAATTTTTGAATTTTTAGTAGAGACGAGGTTTCAGCATGTTGGCAAGGCTGCTTTCGAACTCCTGACCTTTAGTGATCCATCTGCCTCGGCCTCCCAAAGTGCTGGGACTATAGGCATGAGCTGCTGCACCCAGACCAACAACATGTCTCTTAAGAAAAAAAAAACTTTGGAGTCAGAGATGTGTTGATCTACTAGTGTGGCTTCCACTGCATTACCAAATCAGTTACAAAATATCTCCCCTGCCGGGCCCAGTGGCTCACGCCTGTAATCCCAGCACTTTGGGAGGCCAAGGCAGGCGAATCACAACGTCAAGAGATCGAGACCATTCTGGCCAACATGGTGAAACCCCGTCTCTACTAAAAATACAAAAAAATTAGCTGGGCGTGGTGGTGCACGCCTGTAGTCCCAGCTACTCGGGAGGCTGAGGCAGGAGAATTGCTTGAGCCCGGGAGGTGGAGGTTGCAATGAGCCGAGATCGCGCCACTGCACTCCCGCCTGACGCCTGGTCATGGAGTAAGACTCTATCTAAACAAACAAACAAACAAACAAAATATCTCCCCTTACTGGTCTCCTTTTCCAGAATTCACCAGACATTTGTGCACATTAACCTATGTGTTTCATATGTAGTTTCTCTGATCTGGTCACAAAGGTCTTACATCCAGATGTGGCCCAGAATAATCCAGGCTGCCCAGCAGCACTGACACCACAAGGCCCACACCCCGTGTCCATCCAGGTCTGAGTGTCAGCCCTTCCCATCACCATGCCCAGTGGAGCCTCTTCCCAGGTTCATGTCACTGGGTCACAGGAGATGGAATCTCAGAGCAGATGACAGGAACTGAGGGAAGGCATGGGTGAGTGCGAGCCAACGTGTCAGGCAGGACGCTTCAGACCCAGAACAGACTGGCTACTACAATACCTGGCATTTCAGAGAGGAAAGAGACAGATGAATCCACCAAGGAGTATCACTTTACCTGAGGAAGAGCCATGCCTGGCTCCTTTTCTTTGCTCTTCTGAGCTGCTTCCTCACTTAATCTGAGCCTTTAGAAATCAACCCTGTATGTGAAAAAAATTTAAGACTTAACGTTGGAAAAACCTGACTCCCTTCCTATGAAAACACACACAAAGCGGGGAGACCTCACCCTGTAGAAAGGCGGGCCTCTGCTGCCCACCGCACCAGAGATCATGCAGAGAGAAGAAAGTCCCTGGCCACATGTGGTGGCTCACACCTGTAATCCCAGCATTTTGGGAGGTGGAGGTGGGTGGATCACAAGGTCAGGATCTTTGGTAGAGATGAGGTCCCACTATGTTGCCCAGGCTGGGCTGAAACCCCTGGACTCAAGCATCCCCTTGCCTCAGTTTCCTAAAAACTGCTGGATTACAGGCGGGAGCCCCTGCGCCCAGCTCCTCTTTCTCTATTACTTTTCATCACGTTGATTGCTTCCCTCCCTAATTCTGCACATCTCTCTCATTCTCCCCTTCTCTCTCTCTAGCTCTTCCTTTCTTTTCTTTTTCCCTGGGATTCTGCTCCTCACTTTGTACCCCTCTCCTCTCCTGCTGTTTATCCCCTTCTTCCCTCTATTCCTTCTCTTCCGCCTCTTCTGCTTCATCCTCACAACTTACTTAACCTCTTGTTGCTCGTTCTCCCCAATCTTTCGATCATCCTCAATCTCCATATATTTTGAACTCTTATTCCATCTCAGCCCCTCCTCTGCTCTCCCTGTTAAATTCTCTCTTCTCTGCTATACTCCCGTCCCCACTATCTGGCACCCCACGTCCCCAGGTGTCCTCCCTGCTGTGGTTCCCTCTGTTCTCTTTGCCACCAGCAGCACTCTGCTCTGTCTGCCCCGTTTCCAAATCCCTCCTCGTCTCTCTCACTCTCATGAGCCTCCCTGTTTGCTGCCCCATCCCTACCTTGCTGTCCTTCATCTCTCTCTACATCTCGCTTTTCTCTACATTTCTGCAGTTGCTTTTTCCCTCCTGCTTTTTTTTTTTTTTTTTTTTTTACTTTTGCTGTCTCTTGGCAAATCCCTCACCCATCCTCGACTTTGCCATCTGTTATGGGTCTTTCTCACTCTTCTTTTCTGTCTCAGGTTTTCTCCTGCTCGGAGCGAATTTTCCAGATGCTGGAGCTGGACAGGCAAGACCACCCCGTGGCACACGACAGGTCCCGGGCACCTCCCCAATGCGGGCTCAGCGGAATCGGTAACTGAGGAGGGGAGACCTGGGGAGCGGCAGGGCCCCTCACAAGGAGGGAGGCGTGGGGGCGACGGCGCCTTAGCACAACGGTGGGGTCTGCAGGATCCGACGACCAGGCAGAGGACGCGTCTTCCCAGGGACTGAGGCGGCGGCGCTGCACTCAGTGGGCCGGCGAGAGTGAGGGTGGGAGGCGCCCGGGGCGGGAATCCCCCTGTCCGGTGAGGACTTTAAAAAGCGAGGGGCGGGGCCGGGAGTGGTGGCTCACACCGGGAATCCAAGCACTTTGGAAGCCAAAGCGGGCGGATCACCTGAGGTCGGGAGTTCAAGACCAGCCTGACTAACATGGTGAAACCCCGTCTTTTTTAAAAAAAGAAAAAAAAATAAAAGGGAGGAGCGGGAGGAGTTAGAAAAAGGTCTTGAGCAGGAAAAGGAAGTGTATACAGTGCCCTATAGCAGAAAAACCAGGGACGGGACAAACCTGAGAGCGACTTTACACCCAAAAGGGAGCGACCCTCGGACTCTCACGGGGACGTCTCAATTTGCTCTGGGTGAAGAAAAACGGGTGAGAATTTCCAGTTCTGTGGGCCCACGTCCCAGATACAGAAGCGCTGGGGACATGGGAAGCAGACACTGAATTCAGCACAGCGAAACTCGCGCGTCACAAACGAACCTTCGCTCGACGCGAGCCGCTTCCCGCTTTGCGCGAGTGCGCGTGCGCGGGACGGAAGGCCGTCCTGGGCGGGGCCTGCAGGGAGGTGGGCGGGGCCTGGCAAGGTAGGGGCGGGGCGCAAGGCGGAGAGACCTGGCCCTTCAGAACCCGCAGAGGCGTCGGGGGCAGCACGTGTGTGGCTCTCAGCCTCGATCCCAGCGCCTCTGTTTCTCGGGTTTTGGAGGTGAGACCGGCCAGGAAGGTTGAGGCCTGATTCAAAACCCTGGAATTGTCTGGAACGGGGATGCAAACCAGAATGTGAAATGCAAAGCTCTGTCTTGGCGGAACGTACGATTTCATGCTGACGGCCCACACAGCAGAATAGAAATCCTCTCCCTTTCCATTCTCCATTCACTCGGGAAGGAGAGTCCAGCCTGTGCTCAGCTTCAGAGACATTCCTAACGCCACTGCCTGGGAGGCGGAACGGAGTGCTCAGGCCGGGAAGGAGTGAGGTCACCACCTGCTGCTTACACACAGCCGGGATGCGGGCGCAGGGGCGGGAGCCTTAGGTCCCAGCTACTCTGGAAGCAGCGGCGGGAGGACTGATACACTTAAAGGAAGATTACTTTATCATCCACAACAAGGGACAATAGGCCAGGGGCGATCGCTCACGCCTGTAATCCCAGCACTTTAAGAGGTTGAGGTGGGTGGATCACCTGAGGTTAGGCTTTCGAGACCAGCCTGACCAACAAGGTGAAACCCCATCTCTACGAAAAATACAAAAATTAGCTGGGTGTGGTGGCAGGCACCTGCAGTCCCAGCTACTCAGAAGGCTGAGACAGGAAAATTGCTTGAACCCGGGAGGCGAAGGCTACACAGAACCGAGATTGTGCCCCTGCACTCCAGCCTGGGCGAGGGAGTGAGCCTCCGTCTCATAAAACAACCGAAGGGACAATGCTCGCAAAAGCTCTTATCCCTGGGGCTGCTTATCTTACTAATTATTAACGGAAAAACTGTTTTTGTTTGCTTGCTTGCTTGTTTGTTTTGAGACGGATTCTTTCTCAGTTATATCAGCTCACTGCAACCTCCAACTCTGGGGTTCAAGCAGTTCTCCTACCTTAGCCTCCCAAGCATCTGGGATTACAGGCACACGCTACCATGCCCGCCTAATTGTTTTCTATTTGCAGTTGAGACGGGGTTTCACCATGTTGGCCAAGCTGGTTTCAAATTCCTGACCTCAAGTGATCCACCCACCTCGGCCTCCCACCGTGCTATGATTACAGGTGTGAGCCACCCCTCTGGGTCCTGACTTTATTTTCATGATGTATGAAATTGTTCTTCACCTCCTGCGTGTAGTAGACAGTTTTGCATGTCACCTTTCAGTTTCCATTATCCACTCAGAAAAACCCAGGACCACAATCAGAACCCAGAGGATCCAGTCCTGCAGGGCAAGACAAAGACAGCAGGCGACATCTGGGGTCCAGCAGAGGAGCAAGCCCGGACTCGCCCCCTCCAGGCTCGCCCTTTAAAAAAAAAAAATCGGGCCGGGCGAGGTGGCTCACGCCTGTAATCCCAGCACTTTGGGAGGCCGAGGCGGGCGGATCACGAGGTCAAGTGATTGAGACCATCCTGGTCAACATGGTGAAAACCCGTCTCTACTAAAAATACAAAAAATTAGCTGGGCACGGTGGTGCGTGCCTGTAATTCCAGCTACTCAGGAGGCTGAGGCAGGAGAATTGCCTGAACCCGGGAGGCGGAGGTTGCGGTGAGCCGAGATCGCGCCATTGCACTCCAGCCTGGGTAATAAGAGTGAAACTCCGTCTCAAAAAAAAAAAAAAAAAAGAAAGAAAGAAAAAAAGAATCAAGAGCTTGTTCAAAAATTCGTAGCCATGGCATCAAAAGCATGATTCATTAAAGAAAAATAATAATAATAATAAATTAAACAAACAAAATAAATAAAAGAAAAAATCAATCAACTGGTATTTACCAAATTAAAAACTTTTGGTCTGTGAAAGACCTTAAGACAATGAAAGAAAAGGTATTTGCTACCGTTTGGCTCAGCGTCCTCACCAAATCTCTTCTTGAGTATAATCCTCTAGTGTCGAGGGAGGGACCCGGTGGGAGGTGATTGGACCATGGGGTGGTTTTTTTCCGTGCCATTCTCATGACAGTGAGTTCTCAGGACATCTGATGGTTTAAACATCTGTGATGGTTCCTCCTTCGATCGCTCTCTCTCCTGCTGCATGCAAGACGTGCCTGCTTCCCCTTTGCCTTCCTCCATGCTTGTAAGTTTCCTCCCTAGCCGTGTGGAACTGTGAGTCAATTAAACCTCTTTTGTTTATAAATTACCCAGTCTCGGGTAATATCTTTATGGCAGTGTGAAAATGGGCTAATACTGTACTGAATAATAGAAAATATTTGCCTACCATAATATCTGACATAAAACTGTTATGTGGAGTGTATAAAGAATTCTAGAATGACTTAAAAAACAAAAAAGCAAATAAAATTTAAAAAAGCAAAATACTCAAATTAGAAAATGGATAGAACTATGAGGAGACATTTCACTGAAGCAGATATACTGAGATAAATAGGCATATAAAAAGATTTCCAACATCACCACCCATCAAATGTCAGACCTCAGCATATTCTGCTTTCTCCATGTGAACCCCTGGATGCCATCAAAGAGTACGGGAAACACAAGAGCTTCTACTCAAGAGTCCAGAATGTTTGGTGTTGTGTTTTAGCAACCTGTAATTGTTTTTGGAAACTAATAATGGGAACACAGATATAAAAATATTCTCAGCTCAACAAATACGCACTGTCATTGTCACTATTAGTGAATTTTTTTTCTTTTTTGAGACAGAGTCTTGTTCTGTCACCCAGGCTGGAGTGCAGTGGCATAATCTTGGCTCACTGAAACCTCTGCCTCCCAGGCTCAAGAGGTTCTCCTGCCTCAACCTCCCGAGTAGCTGGGACCACAGGTGCATGCCACCACGCCCAGCTATTTTTTGTATTTTTAGTGGAGACAGGGTTTCACCATGTTGGCCAGGCTGGTCTCCAATTCCTGACCTCAGGTGATCCACCCGCCTCCGTCTCCCAAAGTGCTGGGATTATAGGGGCGAGCCATCGCACCTGGCCACTATTAGTGGATTCTTAAACTCATACCTTAGGTACTGGTTACCTCCCTCGAAAGGTAAATGTTTCTTTCTTTCTTTTCTTTCCTTTCTCTTTCTTTCTCTCCTTCCTTCCTTCTTTCATTCCTTCCTTCCCTCCTCTTCCCAAGTTCAAGTGATTCTCCTGCCTCAGTCTTCTGAGTAGCTGGGATTACAGGTGCGGGCCACCACACCAGACTAATTTTTGTATTTTTAGTAGAGACAGAGTTTCGCCGTGTTGGTCAGGCTTGTCTCGAACTCCTGACCTCATGATTCGCCCACCTAGGCCTCCCAAAGTGCTGGGATTACAGGTATGAGCAACCTTGCCCGGCCTAGATAATCTTTCTCACAGGATTTTGTGGTAATGAGTGTCTCTGTCATTCATTTAGGTAAGATTCATAGGCAATAGTAATCTGTAAAAATATAGACTTAATTGATCTATAAAAATACAGATTTAATACAAAGTTACCACAATCACAAAGATATATGAAGATAAACCATTTAAAAATTACAAGAGATACTAACAAAACAGGTATAGACAGCGAGTAAAGGACAAAAATAACTAGCATTGTTACTGTAGCATCATCGTTAAAAGCTTTGTCCTTGCAACCAGACAACATGGATTCAAATCTTGATTCAGCCTCTTACTGAAATGTGACTAGATGAGTCTTTTAAAGCAGAATATGCTGAGGTCTGACATTTGATGGATGGTAATGCTGGAATAAATAGGCCCTTTTTATGGGCCTATTTATCTCAGTATATCTGCTTCAGTGAAATGCCTCTTCATAGTTCTATCAATTTTCTGAAAAAAAAAAAAAATACACACACACACACACATATAGAGAGAGAGAGAGAGGGAGAGAGAAAGAGAGAGAGATGGAGTCCACGGGCTGCAGTGCAATGGCACATCTCAGCTCACTGCAACATCCATTTCTGAGGTTCAAGCGATTCTCCTGCCTCAGCCTCCCAAATAGCTGGAATTATAAGCGCTCGCCACCACACCCAGCTGATTTTTATATTTTTAGTAGAGATGGGGTTTCACCATGTTGGTCAGGCTGGTCTTGAACTCCTGACCTCAGGTGATCCATCTGCCTCAGCTTCTCAAAGTATTGGGATTACAGGTGTGAGCCACTGTGTCCAGCCTAATTTGATTATTTTCCCTATCTGTTCTAGGCTGCCTCACCTCTGAAATGAAAATATCATCAATATTTATTTCAGGCAGCTGACAATTTAGTTGTTACACATAAAGCATTAACAACTGTGATTCTTACTCTAAATGTGATTGATACAAAAGAAAATAGATATGCAAAGGTAAATCACTTATGAAAGAATATGTATCGGTTTTTTAAAATGGAAACAAATCTAAGAGGAGTATATTAAATGGCAGGTGTCATGGCAAAAGTTGCACAAATGTCATGTTTTGCTGTAAGATCCTCTGGCTCAGAACAGAAATACCAGCCACAGTGGGAAGTTGGACTGCCTCCAGGGATTCACCAAAAGAAATGAGCTCCTTTGCATAAATTATAACTAGTATCTTGTGGACGCTCTTATTAATTGTATTTTCATTTAGTTCTCCAGGTGCTGGTTAACCTCCACACTCTTGATTTTCAAGCAGCTGATCTTTGATAACTTCCATATTAAGAGACTTCATTTCACCATTTTGTATCCCAGTACTTTAATTGAACTAGAGACTTACAAGGACATTCCGTTTTCCTATTTACTGAGAACCTAGTCAGTACCTGCCATCATCTTACACACATTTCATGTCACAAAATTTTATTTCCAAACACCACCCTCCTTTATGTATTCTCTAAGTTTTCCACCAGAGTAACACAGAGAATAAATGCAGTAAACATATAATTTGGATTAAAATGTATGGAAGGAAAAAATCTTTACAGTAAAAATCACATACAAAAACAAAAAGCCATTTTACTACTATTGAAAATAAGCTATGGGTGGGCACGGTGGCTCATGGCTGTAATCCCAGCACTTTGGGAGGCTGAGGCCAGAGGATTGCTTGAGGCCAAGAGTTCAAGACCAACCTGTCCAACACAGCAAGACCCCACCTCTAAAACGAAAAAAAATCTATGAAATATATTACACAATACCATAAACTGAAGATGACATTAACATGACACAGCCTTTGAAAAATAACCTTTAGCTAAAATTGCTTGATCATATTATGTAATAAACTTTTCCACAAATTCATTTTCATTGAACTACCATAAAAATATTTTAGGCAGTCTAAATAGCATTTGACAAACATTTTCAAGAACGATGTTGTATAATGGGACCTATGGGTTCAGCAGGAAAGGAAAACTAATTACTATTATAAAGAAAACAGGCCGGGCGCGGTGGCTCAAGCCTGTAATCCCAGCACTTTGGGAGGCCGAGGTGGGTGGATCACGAGGTCAAGAGATCGAGACCATCCTGGTCAACATGGTGAAACCCCGTCTCTACTAATACAAAAAATTAGCTGGGCATGGTGGCGTGTGCCTGTAATCCCAGCTATTCAGGAGGCTGAGGCAGGAGAATTGCCTGAACCCAGGAGGTGGAGGTTGTGGTGAGCCGAGATTGCGCCATTGCACTCCAGCCTGGGTAACAAGAGCGAAACTCCGTCTCAAAAAAAAAAAAAGAAAACAGAGGCCTTTCCTAACAAATAACTTAGAAGTTTCTTTTCTTTTGAGATGGAGCCTCACTCTATTGCCCAGGCTGGAGTGCAGTGGTGAGATCTCAGCTCACTACAACCTCTGCCTCCCAGGTTCAAGCGATTCTCCTGCCTCAGCCTCCTGAGTAGCTGGGACTACAGCTACGCACCACCACACCCGGCTAATTTTTGTATTTTTAGTAGAGATGGGGTTTCACCATGTTAGCCAGGCTGGTCTCGAGCTCCTGACCTAAGGTGATCCACCTGCCTCGGCCTCCCAAAGTGCTGGGATTACAGGCCGTGAGCCGCCATGCCGGGCTGGAAATCAGAAGTTTCAAGAGTAAATATTCAGTGTTGTAGTAGTCAGTTTCCATTTTGTGATTTTTGTCGTGTAACACCATTTACACCTTTGCACTCCCTCTTCTTATTCTGCCTGGCCAAGCTGATAACGCCCGTGTTCCCTCCTTGGGCACTAGATGGAAGTTCAAACCATGTGTGGGACCTTCACTCCAACCACCCCCTTTTATTAAAGGTTATTACCATAATACCCAAAACAAGTTACTTATCCCTGCTCTCTCAAGCCAATTTGGACCAGTTTGGGAAGTCAACCTTGCTTCTTACAGAAATCCTCATTATGCAATACGCATTTTCCTAAAACTTCAGTCTGACATCATAATTTTCCATCTCTAATCCAAACTGTAGGTTGAGTTCAACACACTTCCAGTGGAGGGGGGGCAAATTAACATGACCAAAACTGGGGTAAGGCTGTATTTATGAGACTTCTAGTTTACCTACCAAAATGAAATTTCCATTTTGTATGTTCATTAAGAGGAAACTCATGAATGTTAGTCTTGTCAAATTATGTCAATGAGCATAGCATTCTAAGAATAGTGTACCTTGTGTTATTCTGCACTATTTATAATTTCATAATATTTTTCATACACTTTTTTTTTTTTGAGACAGGGTCTCGCTGCTCTGTCACCCAGGCTGGAGTGCAGTGGTGCAATCTTGGCTCATTGCAACCTCTGCCTCTTGGGCTCAAGTGATCCACTTGCCTCAGTCCCCTGAGGAGCTGGGACTACAGGTGTGAGCCATCCTGCCTGGCTAATTTTTCTATTTTTTTGTAGAGATGGGGTTTTGCCATGTTGCCCAGGCGGTTCGAACTCCTGGACTCAAGTGACCTACCTGCCTCTCAAAGTGCTAGGATTACAGTCATGAGCCACCACGCCCAGCCCATACACCTTCTATATTTGTATTTTCACTTCATGTAAATAAAGATGTATGCCATGATTATTTGGCACAAAAGCATGTAAAAATATAATACGGTATATATTCACCAACACTGTGGCAGCTTTCAGAGTGTAAGAGTGTAAAAATGGCACTTATAAAAATGGTTTGTTTTTTTGAGACGGAGTCTTGCTCTGTTGCCAAGCTGGAGTGCAGTGGCGCGATCTCGGCTCACTGCAACCTCCAACTCCCAGGTTCAAACGATTCTCCTGCCTCCGCCTCGCAAAGGCGACTGCCACTGTGCCAAGCTAATTTTTATATTTTTAGTAAAGACAGGGTTTCACCATGTTGGCCGGGATGGTCTCTATCTCCTGACCTCGTGATCCACCTGCCTTGACCTCCCAAAGTGCTGGGATTACAAGTGTGAGCCACTGCACCCAGCCGAAAGTTGCACTTTCATTTTTTTTTTTTGAGACGGAGTTTCGCTCTTGTTACCCAGGCTGGAGTGCAATGGCACGATCTCGGCTCACCGCAACCTCTGCCTCCTGGGTTCAGGCAATTCTCCTGCCTCAGTCTCCTGAGTAGCTGGGATTACAGGCACGTGCCACCATGCCCAGCTAATTTTTTGTATTTTTAGTAGAGACAGGGTTTCACCATGTTGACCAGGATAGTCTCGATCTCTTGACCTCGTGATCCACCCACCTCGGCCTCCCAAAGTGCTGGGATTACAGGCATGAGTCACCGCACCCAGCCCGAATGTTGCACTTTCTATGGGATTTTCACTATATCCATATAAATATGCTAAGACAGAGTGTACGGAGAATAATTCAGGTGCAGAGTATGATTACAGTTTCCTAAAATTGTATGTTGTTTGATTCCACCAAGAAAAAAAAAATTGTTCTCGATCCTCCACCCTAAAAGACTGAGTGTATTGTTATTATCTGTCATGAAGCCTCCTACCGAGGTAGGATAAAACAGTGTTGGTACAAAACATGTGATTCATTCGGTTATAAGAAAACATCCAATTTTTTTGTCAAAACATTGTGACACATTCTCAATAAAACAGCAGCAAAATGTAATTCTAGCAGTTAGTGTGAATTCCACTAAAAAAACATGGGATTCTGGTTTTGTCCAAGCTCCCACTCTAGTAACTGTTATCTCTTCAATTTCAAAAATAAGCCTATTTTTCATCCATCTCTGCTATAAAACAGCTATTGCCATTCAACAGAGAAGGTGGCAATCGTTTCCCCTGCACTATTCCTATTACATAATCAGTCATTCATAACCTATTACTCTCCTCCCATAAAAATTTCAGTGTCCTGAGGTCTTGGCCTGCTCGATGCATGGCTGGTAGAGCCTTTCTTCCCTAAAACCCATAGTGTCTTTCTCGCAGAAGAAGGGTACCCTGAATACAATCAGTATGATGACAGATATCACAGTTTTACCTTATTTTCTGCCCCTAAACCATGGTCTCTCAATTGAAAGAAATAATGTAGAGTCCTCCTTCTTCAATAAACTTGGATGAACATGACCCTCATGTAACGAAGTAGCCCCTTCCATACTATGATTCTTGCCCAGATGGGCGCCATGAAAGGTGTTCAGGTTGAAAGTCACAAACGGTAGCCTTTTTGAGAAACCTCAAACAATGGAATGAAATATTTTATAATCTGAAGATAAGTAGCCATTTCCAAATGTCCTTCAACCTTTGAAATATATGTCATAAGTTTTACCATACTGGGACGTGTAATTGTTGTGCAGTTTATCACATTAAAAGTGAATCAAAGAACTAGAGACTGAGTCACTCTTCATAGGAATCCTCACCTACAGTTACAGTCTTAGAGTAAGAGCTTCAGGATGCACATTACATTAGTGTGGTTCCATAAAGTATGTAGATTTTAATGTCTAGAAAACTGTGAGGACTGAATAAAGCCTCTGCCGCATACAGTACATTTATATGATTTCTCATTATTATGGACCCTTGGATGTCTATTAATACTTGAACTCATGAGCAGTTTGCCACAGTCATTGTATTTTCAAGGATTCTCTCAGGAATAAATTCTCTGATGTTGTCAAAGGAATGAATTCTAACTGCAAAAATTGCCACCTTCATTTGTAAAGTTTCTCTCCACTCTGAATTCTGTGATGACTTGCAAGGTTTGAACTCTGACTTTAGAACTTTCCACAAGTGACATTTATAAGGTTTTCCTCCAGTGTGGATTGCCTGATGGGTAGTTAGGCTTGAACGGACACTAAAGGCTTTCCCACATAATTACACTCATATGGTTTCTCTCTGGTATGAACTCTCTGATGCCTTGCAAGTTTTGAAGTTTGCCTAAAGGCTCTGCCACATTCATTACACTTGTAAGGTTTATCTCCAGTATGAATTCCTCGATGTCTCGCAAGGTGTGAATTCTGTGTGAAGACCTTGCCACACTCATTGCATTTGTAAGGTTTTTCTCCAGTATGGATGGCCTGATGGGTAGTTAGGCCTGAACGGACACTAAAAGCTTTGCCACACTGATTACACACATATGGTTTCTCGCCAGTATGAACTCTCTGATGCCTTGCAAGTTTTGAAGTTTGACGAAAGGCTTTGCCACATTCATTACACTTGTAAAGTTTATCTCCAGTATGAATTCTCCGATGTCTTGCAAGGTGTGAATTCTGACTGAAGACCTTGCCACATTCATTACATTTGTAAGGTTTTTCTCCAGTATGGATGGCCTGATGGGTAGTTAGGTTTGAATGTTCACTAAAAGCTTTGCCACACTCATTATACTTGTAAGTTTTCTGTCCAGTATGAATTCGCCGATGCCTTGCAAGGTATGAGTTATGCCTAAAGACCTTGCCACATTCATTACATTTGTAAGGTTTCTCTCCAGTATGAATTCCCCGATGTCTTGCAAGGTGTGAATTCTGTGTGAAGACCTTGCCACACTCATTACATTTGTAAGGTTTTTCTCCAGTATGGATTGCCTGATGGGTAGTTAGGCTTGAATGCACACTGAAGGCTTTGCCACACTCATTACACATATAAGGTTTCACTCCAGTATGAATTCTTCGATGATTTGCAAGGTGTGAATTCTGAGTGAAGAGCTTGCCACATTCATTACATTTGTAAGGTTTTTCCCCAGTATGGATGACCTGATGAGTAGTTAGGTTTGAATGTGCTCTAAAGGCTTTGCCACACTCATTACACTTGTAAGGTTTCTCTCCAGTATGAATTAGCTGATGCCTTGCAAGGTGTGAATTACGCCTAAAGACCTGGCTACATTCATGACATTTGTAAGGCTTTTCTCCAGTGTGAATTACCAGGTGAATAGCTAGGCTTGAACGAACACCAAAGGCTTTGCCACACTCATTACACTTGTAAGGTTTCTCTCCAGTGTGAATTCTCCAGTGATTTATAAGGTGTGAATTTTGAGTGAAGACCTTGCCACATTCATTACATTTGTAAGGTTTTTCTCCACTGTGGGTTGCCTGATGGATACTCAGGCTTGAACGAGCTCTAAAGGCTTTCCCACACTCATTACACTTGTAAGGTTTCTCTCCAGTATGAATTCCTCGATGTCTTGCAAGGTGTGAATTCTGAGTGAAAACCTTGCCACATTCGTTACATTTATAAGGTTTCTCTCCAGTGTGAATTTTCTGATGTTGTGAGAGTTGTGAATTTCGGCTGAAGACCTTACCACACTCACTACATTTGTAACGTTTTTCTCCAGTATGGATTACCTGATGGGTAGTTAGGTTTGAACGTGTTCTAAAGGCTTTGCCACACTCATAACATTTGTAACGTTTCTCTTTAGTATGACTTCTCTGGTGACTAGCAAGGTGTGAATTTTGAGGGAAGACCACGCCACATACATTAGATTTGTAAGGCTTTTCCCAATTATTTGCTTTTTGTCCCTGTGTAAGTAATAAAGAGATAAAGTCTTTGAAGTATTTCTTAGAAATGTAGGTTTTGACATTATAAGGCATTTGTTGAGGTGGTGAAACTGAGGAACTATTACTGAAAGACTTCTCTACCTGATTATATTCATAAATTTTCCCTTCATATTGAAAAAGCTGCAGTTCAGGCAAATGTGACTGAAAGCCTAATCCAAGCTGATTTTTAATAAGCTTGTTTCTTGCATCTCTTTCATCATGTTTATCTCTTCCATGAGTGAGATTATCTTTCTGTGTCATAAGCACTCCTTTGTAATTTCCTTCAGCATCTCTGCATTGATACTCAAGGTCATGAATATTTTTCTGGACTTCCCTGAAGAAACAGCCTTCAATGTCATGGCTTTCGTGTTTTTCCAACATCACTGTTTGGAATACTTCTCCTGTACTGCTCTTCCCTTTGTGTGGTAAATCTTTCATTACAAATTCAGAAGACAGAGCTACAACATATAAAGATCCATAGGTTTCCAATTAATTGTAGTATGTAAACAAGTATTTTACACTGAAAAACAATATTATACCAAAAGGAATTCTTACATTGAACAGATTTGTGAAACTTCAATACAATAATATTCAATTTTTAGGAACACAAAAGGAAGAGGATTGTTTAATAAAGAAAAGTTGATTCCATGTAATTCAAATTAATAATATGGAAGCCTAGTTCTCAACCAACAATACTGTAGCCAGCAAAGCAATCCTCAGTAATAAAGGAGAGAATGTCTTTCCCAGACAAACAAAGCTAAGGGAATTTACCACGATCAGACCTCTTTTACAAGAAATGATAAAGGGAATTTTTCAAATCCAAAGAAAATGACACAATGTAACTGTTATACTAATATTAACATCATAATCATGGTGTGCAAACCATTGATATATTTACTAAGGGGGTTAAAAGATAAAACTATTAAAAATAAGTACAACAATTTTTTTTTCACCGCCGCCCCTAAGCCCAACAATTTTAAGAGATAGGCAGTACACAATATCAATTGTGACATAAAAAATTCAAAATGCAGAATGAGAAGGAAATGAATATGTACAGAGGTTTTTGTTTTGTTTTGTTTTTTGTAATCAAAGATAAGTTGATATTGGTTTGAGATAAATTGTTAACAGCTATAGGATGCTTTTTGTAAGTCTTATTTTATGGTCACCATAAAGTAAAAGCCTGTAATAGACATACTAATAATAAAAAGCAATGAATTAAAACATACTGCCATTTTGTTACTTCTTTTCTAATTGTTTTGTAACTCCTCTCTTGCTTGCTTTCTTTCTGTTTTCTTTTGTGTTTAAGTGATTTTCTCCAGTAGTATAAGTCCTTACCTATCAATAATAACATTAAATATAAATAGACTAAATTCTCCAGTTACAACAAACTCACTTCACCTATAAGGATAAATGTAGACAAAAAGTGAGGGGATGGAAAAAGATATTCCATGGAGCTAGAAACCAAAAAAGAGCAGTAGTAGGTATACTTAGATAAAATAGACTTTACATCAATAAGTGTTAGAAGAGACAAAGAAGGTCAGTATATAACGATAAAGGAATCAACTTAGCAAAAGGATATAATAAATAGGATGCACACAAATATGTAAAGCAAATGTTAATAAATCTAAAGGGAGAGACAAACAGCAATACAATAATATCAGGGGTCTTCAAAACACAATTTTGGTAATCAACAGATCAGGCAGAAAACCAATAAAAAAAATCAGAGTTAAAGTGTACAACAGACTAAATTGACCTAAAAAATACTTTTTTTTTAAAAAAAGAGATGGGGTCTCCCTGTGTTACCCAGGCTGTTGTGCAGTGCCCAGTCACAGGTGAGTTCACAGTGCACTGCAGCCTTGAACTTCTGGTTTTAAGCATTCTTCTTGCCTCAGTCTCCCAAATAGCTAAAATTACAGGCATGTTCCATTGCATCTGCCCTAACAGACACTTACAGACCATTTTATCCAACTGTTGCACAATACGCATTCTTCCCATCAGCACATAGATCATGCTTCAGGATAGATTATAAGTTAAGACACCAAACAAGTCTCAATAAATTCAAAAAAGTCAAAATAGTATCTAGTATATTCTTGGACCACAATAAAATAACACTAGAAATCAACAACAAGAAGAGTCTTGGAAGATACACAAACATGGTTGGGCATGTTGGCTCACGCCTGTAATCCCAGCACTTTGGGAGGCCAAAGGAGGTGGATCACCAGAGGTCAGGACTTTGAGGCTAGCCTGGCCAACATAGTGAAACCCCATCTCTACTAAAAATACAAAAATCAGCCAGGTGTGGTGGCATGTAACTGTAATTCTAGCTACTTGGGAGGCTGAGGCAAGAGAATCACTTGAACCTAGGAGGCACAGGTTGCAGTGAACCAAGATCATGCCACTGCATTCCAGCCTGGACAAGACAGTGAGACTCCGTTGCAAAAAAAACAAAAAAACAGAATTAGCTGGGCATTGTAGTGTGTGCCTGTAACCCCAGGTACTGGAGGTGAGAGGGTCAGCTGAGCCCAGGAGTTTGAGTTTGCAGTGAGCTATGATTGTGCCACTGCACTCCAGTCCGGGTGAGAGAGAGAGAGACTGTCTCAAAAAAAAAAAAAGAAAAGGAAAAAGAAAGAACTAATACTAATTCTACTCAGACTATTTAAAAAATTGAAGGGAGCACATATTTCCAAACTCATTTTATGAGGCCAGCATTACCCTGATGCTAGTATCTCTGATGAATATATATGCAAAAATCCTCAGCAAAACACAAGCGGCAAATACAATTCAACAGCACATTCAAAAGGCATTCACCACGATCAGGTGGGATTCGTTCCAGGAACGCAAGGAGAGTCTAATACACATGAATCAATGAATGTGATTCATCACATCAACAGAATTCAAGGACAAAAACTGTATTATCATTTCAATAGATGCTGGAAAATGACTCAATAAAATCAGTATCTCTTCATGATAAAATGTCTAAACAACTTGGGCACAGAAAAAACATACCTAAACATGATAAAAGCCATATATGACAAATCCACAGGGAATATACTAAACAAAGAAAAATTGAAAGCCTTTCTGCTAAGATCTGGAAGACAAGCATGTCCACTTTCACTCCTTCTATTCAGCATAGCATTGATGTTCTAGCCAAAGCAATTAGGCAAGAGAAATAAATAAATAAATAAAATACAAATGGAAAAGGAAGAAGTCAAAATATACTTCTTTGCAGATGACATGATTTTATATTTAGAAAAACCTAATGGCTCCACTAAAACACTCTTACGGTTTAGCAAACTATACAGAATTCAGATCTATGTGACTGAGAACTGGGCGTCAGATAGAATCAAGTACAGAAGGAAACACCAAAGGACAGAACAACCCTTTTGTAACAGCCTTCCCTGTTCCACATGGAATCAAGGAAGCAGCGTTCTCAGAAGCTAGATAACAGTGTTGTCCACTATGATACAGCCTTTGCCTTTGTCTGTTTGAGCTGCAGCACAATTAGAGGGTGAAAGGATAAACCAGTACAAGTCTAAAGGATAGATAAAAGGGGTAAAGATTTCTGTCCAGAGGTCACAGGATTCAAACTTCTGCTTTCCCACAGCATTCTCTATTTGTATAGAGTTTCCCAAACACTACTTAATAGGCAGCATTCTCTCCACCCATCTGAACTCTTACCTGTGATCAGGGCTTTGATCCATTCCCATCCATCTGGGTTTCCTGCTATCTGTACTTGGCTCTCCAGAGTGAAAGGCTCCTTCCATTGCTCCAACATAGAGATAATACTGAGGTCAAAACAAGAGATTCCTGCTTATGAAAAGAAAGGAAAACAATGGGCTGTAGATTTTCCAGAGTCCCAGTCCTACGTTTACATCAGGAGGGAGAACTTCACAGACATATCTAGAAAAAGACTTCAAAAACTCATCTACTAAATGCTTCCTGATGAATTGTTAGGAAACACTATAATATGCAAATATACAGCTCTCATCCCAAAACCACTGAATCAGAGCATGGGGACGAAAAACGGGGAATTGGGTATTTTAAAAGCTCTGAAACCCTCCAGTGATATCAGGAAGAGGACAATCGAAATCCAGTTTCCACATTATGGAAATTTTCATTTTTGAGTCAACACAGCTTCAGTTTCAGCCAAGCAATGCAGGGGTTCCCAAGAGACCCACAAGGAAAATGAAAAGATACACAGGGGAAGATTCTAACTTCTGGAAGAAAGTCATCCTCACCCAGGGAGGCCAGGTTCCTGTAGTTCTCCAACATCACGTCCCTGTACAAACTCCTCTGAGCAGGGTCCAGGCATGTCCACTCCTCCTGAGAGAATTCCACAGCCACATCCCTGAATGTCACTTGTCCCTAAAATGAAAAACACATCCACCAAGGGGATAACAGGAAAGTTCTAATCTTCACATAAAATGAGAAGAGAGAATAAACTGAAGTGAGTGGGCTGACATCCAAGTTGTGATACAATAAAATATACATGGTCTTCATCCCCTTTCCTGACATACATCTCACTTGGACTCTCTGGAGTGATAAGTATCTTTGCAAGCTAATGAGATGACTGGTGGCTGGAGGCCCCAAGACAGTTTCAGAATAGGGGCTGGTCACCAGAAAGACCAAGGCTGGATTAGAGAGTTGGGACTTCAAGCCCCATTCCCCAACTTCCCCTGAGGCGATGGGGGCTGAAGGTTCAGTTGATCACCAATAGCCAAAGATGTAAGCAATCATGCCCACATAATGAAGCCCCCACGATAACCCAAAAGGACAGGGCCCGAACAAGCTTCAGTATAGGGAAATACATGAAAGGCCTCCTGAGTAGCTGGGATTACAAGCGTGCACCACCTCACCATGCCCCTTCTCCCATACCTTACCGAATAGACTGCTTACATCTGTGTGTTCATCTGTATACTCTGTAATATCCTATATAATAAATGGGTCAATATAAGCAAAGTGTTTCCCTGATTTCTGTGAGCCACTCTAGCAAATTAATCAAACCTGAGGAGGGGGTCATGGGAATTCATGATGCATAGCCGGTCAGTGAGAAGCAAAGGCCATCTGTGTTTACAACTGGCACTGAAGTGGGTACACTCTTGTGGGACTGAGCCCTCAACTTGTGGGATCTGATGCTATGTCCAGGTAGATAGTGTCACAATTCAACAGAATAGGAGGTCACCCAGCTGGTGTCTAGTGCAGAACTGCTTGCTTAGTGTGTGTGGGAAAACCCAGGACATTTGGGATCACAGATGTGTTCTCTGTTGTGAACAGTAGGAGAAACTGGATCTGTTTTCACTGCATTCTCACACACACACATTATTTTTGAGCAGGAGGTTTCCTTAACTGCCTTCTTATACTTTTGTATAAGAGGTTATGATAGCCTCTAAATCAGTATTGATTTCTCAGTTTTGTAGACAATATAAAAAATATACAAATATACAAACAAAAAACCAACACTGGGTTATCTTTATTGAAGTTTATATATTATGTTTGACACACCAAGTGACATTCAGTATCTAGATGATCTAGAGCATGAGTAATGTCTTATGAGATGAAAAGATATACAGTGACTTCAAAGAAAGGTCAGAATCTTAGAACTGTGATAATCATCACAATAACAATGACAGATGTTTCTGAGCACTTTCCCAGTGCAAGGCATTTTCCTATTTATTTATTTACTTACTTATATTTTTGAGACGGAGTCGCTCTGTCGCCCAGGCTGAGGTGCAATGGCGCGATCTTGGCTCACTGAAACCTCCGCCTCCTGGGCTCAAGCAAGTCTCCTGCTTCAGCCTCCCAAGTAGCTGGAATTACAGGCATCCACCACCAGGCCCAGCTAATTTTTGTATTTTTAATAGAGACAGAGTTTCACCGTGTTGGCCAGGCTGGTCTCAAACTCCTGACCTCAGGTGATCCACTTGACTTGGCTTCCCAAAGTGCTGGGATTACAGGCGTGAGCCACTGTGCCCGGTCTGACATTATTCTAAATAAATGTCATGCATGTAGTAATTTGTATATGAATATGACAGCTCATGAGAGAAAGATCTGTTCCCATCTTACTAGGAGATAAATGTATGACAGATACTCTAAGAAACTTGTGTCAAGTCAAAGACCTAAAATGTCAGAGCAAGCTTCTGAGTCCAGGTGTTCGGGAATAAGAATTAAACCTAAAGAATCAAACAGTTAAGAGTATGAAAAGTGCCTACATGAGCAAAGTTGAAACAAGTTCGTGAATGCCAACATGGAACTACATATAAACACATTTATTTATACCCGTAATATCTTACTATTCTTACTTTTTTTTTTTTTTTTTGAGATGGAGTTTCACTCTTGTTCCCCGGGCTGGAGTACATGGCACAAACCTGGCTCACCACAAACTCTGCCTCCCGGGTTCAAGCGATTCTCCTGCATCAGCCTCCCGAGTAGCTGGGATTACAGGCATGTGCCACCATACCTAACTAATTTTGTATTTTTAGTAGAGATGGGGTTTCTCCATGTTGGTAAGGCTGGTCTCAAACTCCTGACCTCAGGTGATCTGCCTGCCCCACTCTCCCAAAGTGCTGAGATTACAGGCATGAGCCACTGTGTCTGGCTACTATTCTTACTATTAAGTTATTAATGTGATAGTTGAGAACAAATATAAGACAGAAAACATTTATGACATAATTTGAACCGCTATGAAAATCATGATGTGTCCTTAATAAAAAACCATGCACTCACATCACATATACTCAGTTTAATAATGGGGAAAAGTTAAAATATCACCTGTCCTCATTCAGAGAAAGGTCTGATTAAGGATGTAGAATGAGCTATCCATGTTTCCTAACATGAAAACATGCAAATTTTCAAGATTTGCATGCTAAAGTGTCACAACAAAACTTTCACTGAAGGGCGGGCATCGTAGCTCATGCCCGTAATCCCAGCACTTTGGGAGGCCAAGATGGGCTGATCACTTGAGGTCAGAAGTTTGAGACCAGCCTGGCCAACATGGTGAAGCCTTGTCGCTATTATAAATATAAAAACTAGGCTGGGTGCAGTGGTTCACGCCTGTAATCCCAATACTTGGGAGGCCTGGGCGGGCAGATCACCTGAGGTCAGGAGTTTGAGACAAGCCTGGCCAACAGGGGGGAAACTCTGTCTCTACTAAAAATACAAAGATTAGCCAGGCTCGGTGGTGCATGCCTGTAATCTCAGCTTCTTGGGAGGCTGGGGTAGGAGAATCACTTGAACTTAGGAGGTGGAGGTTGCGGTGAGCCAAGATTGTGCATTGTACTCCAGCCTGGGCATCAAGAACAAAACACCGTCTTGAAAAAAAAAACAGCCGGGCGCAGTGGCTCGCGCCTGTAATCCCAGCACTTTGAGAGGCCGAGGCGGGTGGATCACGAGGTTAAGAGATCGAGACCATCCTGGTCAACATGGTGAAACCCCGTCTCTACTAAAAATACAAAAAATTAGCTGAGCATGGTGGCGCGTGCCTGTAATCCCCACTACTCAGGAGGCTGAGGCAGGAGAATTGCCTGAACCCAGGAGGCGGAGGTTGCGGTGAGCCGAGATCGTGTCATTGCACTCCAGCCTGGGCAATGAGAACAAAACGCTGTCTCGAAAAAAAAAAATAATACACACACACACAAATAAACTAGTTGGGTACGGTGGCATGCAACTGTAGTCCCAGCTACTTTGGAGGCTGAGGTGAAAGACTGCTTGAATCCGGGAGGCAGAGATTGCACTGAGCCGAGATTGTGCCACTCCAACCCTGAGCAACAGAGTGAGACTCTGTCTCAAAACAAAACAAAACAAAAAAAATTCACTGACAAATTTTATTCTTAATGTCATAACAAGCTATAAACACACTTCTATAGGACTTGAGCTGTCTTCTGACACGAAACTGACAACACTGCTTCCCCACTGAGATGAGATGGAGGACGGAAGACGCAACAGGAAGGGGATGCTTTACGGTGTAGGGTGTGAACTGCAAGTTTGTTTGGAGTTATACTATAAAACAGAGAAATACAACATGTCAAGTTTAAAATGAAAGAAACAGCCGGGTGTGGGGGCTCACATCTGTAATCCCAGCACTTTGGGAGGCCGAGGTGGGTGAGTCGCTAGAGCTCAGGGGTTCAAGACCAGCCTGGGCAACATGGTAAAACACTGTCTCTACAAAACACAAAAATCAGACAGGCATAGTGGGGTGTGCCTGTAGTTCAGCTACTTGGGAGTCTGAGGCAGGAGGATCAATTGAGCCCAGGAGGTTGAGACTGCAGTGAGCTGAGATCATGTCACTGCACTCCAGCCTGGGCAACAGGGTGAGACTCTGTCTCAAAGTAAGTAAATAAATACAATAAATAGAATATTTAATAATTGGTAAAACAAGAATATGGTTCTATCCTCTCTAATGGCAATGAAGTTCTGCTCCGATAACCAAGCAAAATGACAACCATTCTCATCTAGCACAAGGGTCCCTGCAGAAACACCACAGTCTCCACTGTATGGGTTTTCTGAGAAGAGGTGAATGATTCTCCTGCTTTTTCCTTTTAGGTTGATTTCAAGTATTAAAATACACGATGAGATGAAAGAATCTGGCCGGGCGCGGTGGCTCAAGCCTGTAATCCCAGCACTTTGGGAGGCCGAGGCGGGTGGATCACGAGGTCAAGAGATCGAGACCATCCTGGTCAACATGGTGAAACCCCGTCTCTACTAATACAAAAAATTAGCTGGGCACGGTGGCGCGTGCCTGTAATCCTAGCTACTCAGGAGGCTGAGGCAGGAGAATTGCCTGAACCCAGGAGGCGGAGATTGCGGTGAGCCGAGATCGCGCCATTGCGCTCCAGCCTGGGTATCAAGAGCGAAACTCCGTCTCAAAAAAAAAAAAAAAAAAAAAAAAAAAAAAAGAGATGAAAGAATCCTCTGCCACTGATGCCTGTCAGCCTCAAGTTCCCATTCAATTCCCAGTCATTAGTAAAACTTTGGAGCTGCAAACAGTGACTCACTCAGTCAGCTTTGAATGTAATATAAATGAGCCAGAAAATATTTCCCTTTATTAGCCTTATTTTACAGAATTTAGCAGGTATTTGTGCATATTAATATGTGAGGTCCACGTGCAGTTTCTCTACTCCTGGTCTACAGAGAGCTGACGGCGCATCCCGATGTGGCCCCTGAACACTCCCTGCTGCCCAGCAGCCCTGACACCACGGGGCCCACACCCCGTCTCCATCCACGTCTGGGGTGAGCCCTTCCCAGGACCATGCCCAGTGCAGCCTCTTCCCAAGCTCATGTCACTGGGTCACCAGAGATGGAATCTAAGCGAGATGAGAGGGACTGAGGGAAGGCATGGGTGAGCGCCAGCAAACCTGTCAGGCAGGACGCTTCAGACTCAGCAGATTTGCTACTTCAAAGAATGACATTTCAGGAAGGGATAAGAGGCAGAACAATCCGCTGAGAATGTGACTTTACCTGAGTGAGAGCCATGCCTGACTTCTTTCCTCTTCCTCCTCTTCGAGGGTTCTTCCTTAGGGAACAGGAAAGCACCTTTAGAAGTCAAGACTGAATATCCAAAATGTGTTGTCTATTGCTCAGAATCAACACTCCCCTTCCTCTGCCACAATCACGCACACACAGGGAAGACCCTCACCCTGTGGAAAGATGGTCCTCTGCGGCCCACTGCACCAGGGGCGATGCAGGGACAAGAAACTACTACGGGAAGAATAGTAAGTGAGTTTCTGGCCCCTTTCTTCAGAACCCGCTCCCCTCCTGGAGAAGCCCATACACATGCTGCAGCAGTGGGGGGCTGGGCTGGACTGAGCTCCCCTTCAGGGCACAGACCCAGCCCTGACGAAATCCCATGCAGAGAACAGCCTCCCTCACCTCTCTCTCTGTGGATTGCAGGCCAATCTCAGGCCTCAGAAACAAAAGGCAGAGGCTGGATGTGGTGGCTCACACCTATAATTCTAGCACTTTGGGAGGCAGGAAGATCAACTGAGGCCAGGGCCGGGCACGGTGGCTTATGCCTGTAATCCCAGAACTTTGGAAGGCCGAGTCGGGTGGATCACCTGAGGTTGGGTGTTCAAGACCAAGCCTGGCCAACATGGAGTAACCCCATCTCTACTAAAAATACAAAAATTAGCTGGGTGTGGTGGCGGGCACCTGTAACCCCAGCTACTCGGGAGGCTGAGGCAGGAGAATCAATCGCTTGAACCTTGGAGGTGGAAATTGCAGTAAGCCGGAATCATGCCACTGTACTCCAGCCTGAGCCACAGAGCGAGACTCTGTCTCAAAAAAATAAATAAATAAAATAGATGTGTAAAGCTTAATGGGATGTCCTAAAAGCCAGGAAAACAGAAGAGAAAGGGATCAAGTGTGCCACATGCTGCTGATAGTAATGGAAAGATGACAGGAAATTAAACACTGAATTTCAAATGGAGCTGTCAGTGGTAACTAAAAAAGAAAGTATCACTGGAATGCTGGGTGGGAGAGCTTGATTCAAGCAAGAGTTCAAGCAAGAATTGGAGGCAAGAATTGAACACACACGGCCGGGCGCGGTGGCTCACGCCTATAATCCCAGCACTTTGGAAGGCCGAGGTGGGTGGATCACGAGGTCAAGAGATCGAGACCATCCTGGTCAACAAGGTGAAACCCCGTCTCTACTAAAAATACAAAAATTAGCTGGGCATGGTGGCGTGTGCCTGTAGTCCCAGCTACTCAGAAGGCTGAGGCAGGAGAATTGCCTGAACCCAGGAGGCGGAGGTTGCGGTGAGCAGAGATTGCGCCATTGCACTCCAGTCTGGGTAACAACAGCAAAAACTCCGTCTCGAAAAAAAAAAATAATAATTGAACACACACAAAAAATTGTAGTGTACTGTGCTCTTAAATGGAGCATAGAAGAGAGGCACTTACTATATAGAGTGAAATGTAGTTTAGAGGTTTTTTTTTTTTTTTTTTAAGATGGGAGTCTTGCTCTTATCACCCAGGCTGAAGTGTAATGGCACGATCTTGGCTCACTGCATCCTCCGCCTCCCGAGTTCAAGTGAGTCTCCTGCCTCAGCCACCCAAGTAGCTGGGATTACAGGCGCATGCCACCATGCTCAGCTAATTTTTATATTTTTAGTAGAGACAGGGTTTCACCATGTTGACCAGGCTGGTCTCGAACCCCTGATCTCAGGTGATCCGTCGGCCTCGACCTCCCAAAGTGCTGGGATTACAGGTGTGAGCCACCACACCTGGCCAATTTAGAGTATTTTTTGTTTTAGAGATATAATGTAGAAGAAAAAACAGCTTTATTCTGTGTGTGTCTTTTTTTTGAGACAGGGTCTTGTTCTGTTGCCCAGGCTAGAGTGCAATGGCATGAACGCAGCTCATTACAGCCTCAAGTTCTTGTGCTCAGTCGATTCTCTCACCTCCGTCTCGCAAGTAGCTGGGACCACAGGTACAAGCCACCAAGTCCAGTTTATTTTTTTTTCTAATTTTCATAGAGATGGGGTCTTGCTATGTTGCTCAGGCTGGTCCCAAACTCCTGGGCTCAAGCGATCCTACCACCTTGGCCTCTGAAAGTGTTGGGATTGCATGTGTGAGCCACTCCGCCCAGCCCTGAGTGCGTGTCTTAATGGACAACACCACCCGCTGCGTACAGGGATGAATTTTCTTGAAGTTAAAATTTTGAAAGCTTTATGGATTGGGAAGAAAATAAAAGAAGTTAAAATCAATCACATGCATATTGTCCTGAGACTGAGAGTAGGGCTGGCACATGGTGCACAATTGCAGGGGAGCAGCAGCCAGAAGCAGAGACAGGCCATTCCCAGTCACTACCGAGTAGCAATCACAGGCCCTGACAGGTGGGTGCACCACTTACTCTTCCTTTGCTCTTTGAGATAGGAAAAAACCAAACTCTACATACTGCTCTCACACTAAACACAGAATCCTTCACCTCAAGTCATTGAAGTGTGTGTGTGGCTTTTCCCACAATCACCAGTTCTCCAGGGGACTCCCAGCTGGGGGGAGGTCCCACAATTTCACTTAACTCTGACATTATCTACAAAAAGACAGCATGGACCAGGCGGGGTGGCTCATTACTATAATCTTAGCATTTTGGGAGGCCAAGACAGGCAGATGACTTGAGGCCAACAGTTCGAGACCAGTGTGGCCAACGTGGTGAAACCTCGTCCCTATTAAAAATATAAAAGTTAGCTGGGTGTGGTGGCGTGCACCTGTAATACCAGCTACTCAAGAGGCGGAGGCAGGAGAATCGCTTGAACTCAGGAGTTAGAGGCTACTGTGAGTGAAGATCATGCCACTGCACTCTAGCCTGGGTGACAGAGCGAGACTCTGTTTTTTTTTGTTGTTTTTTTGTTTTTGTTTTTTAAAGGACAGAATGAGGTGCTACAGGTTCAGAGCTCAGTTTAAAACTGCCCCTCACTTCAGATGAAGTATGCGAGTGGTGTCTGTCACTTAAACTTTTGAGTGACCTGACAAATACTGTGGTTCTCTTAACCCCTCCTCTGCTTTAACTTTCTAGGACAGCTCTTCCTTCTGACTGTTCATCTGTATCCTCTGTGATATCCTTTATAAATGTGTAAACTAAGTAAAGTGTTTCCCTGAGTTCTGTGAGCTGCACTCGAAAATTAACAGAACCCGAGGTGTTGGAGGGGATGTCAAGGGAATCCCCACTCTACAGCGGGTCGCTCAGAAGTTCAGGTCCCAACGTGAGACTTGCAACTGGCACCTGATGTGGGGGCAGTTTCGTGGAACTGAGCCTCAACCAGTGGGATCTGATGCTAACTCCAGGTACAAAGTTTCAGAATTGAGTTAAACTATAGGACAATCAGTTAGTGTCTGATAGAGAATGGGTTGCTGGTGGGAGAAATCCGCACATTTTGGTGAGTGGAGGTGAGATACTGTATAGAATGTGCACTGTGGTATTGAATGTGACAGGAAGAAAAACCAAAGGAAAAATATTTTTGTTTTTCCTCTTAGTTCCTACATTCTCCCCAACCCTACCCCATTCCAGGAAAAGGAAAGTGGTGACTCAAAACTCAGTGAGTGAAGTCACGACCCTCTGGTTTCAATAGCGATTGTAAATGAAGCTATACCTTAATACTAAGAATTGTCAAACGCACATGTCTTTGGCATTTTACATAAAGGAGTTTCTTCAATTCTCATTCACATCTACATAATCTAAATAAACGTATTTTAAATGTGTTGCATTATTATAAATCCAGAAACCAATGTCACGAAGTAATCATCACATGTAATCAATGCACCACTCACCTGGACCCAGGGTCCCTCTCTCGCTTCCATACTGTGTCTTTCCCTCCCTCTTTCTCTGCATCTCTCTCATTCTCACATTCGCTTATTTTTTATTTTCCGTTTTGTGCTTCCTGCTATTTCTCCCCTTCTTCTTCCTCTTCCTCTCCCCTTCTTCCTCCTTCTTCCTCTTCCTCTCCCCTTCTTCTCCCCGTCTTCCTTCTTCCTCTTCTCCCTCTTCCTCCTTCTTCTCCCTTTCTTCCTCCTCCTTCTTTTCTCCTCTTCTTCTTCCTTCCTCCTCTTCCACCTGTTCTGTCCCGTTCTGGGGCCTTGTTTCAATTCTGACTGATCTTTCTCCCCAATCTTTTCATTGTCCCTAGTCTCTATATACATCTCTGCTCCCCCTGTAAATCCTCTCTTCCCTGTTACACTCCTTGTCCCCACTCTCTGGCACCCACAGGCCCTAGGCCTCCCCCTGCTGTGGTTTCCCCTCTGCTTTCCTTGTCACCCACTGCCCCCTCTTGCTGTCCCAGCACCACACTGCTCTGTCTGCCCTAGCTCCAAATCTCTCCTCCTCTCCCCGACTCTCTGTCTGAAGAGCCTCCCCCATCTGCCCCTCTCCCTGCCATGCTGTCCCTTCATCTCTCGGGACATCGCGCTTTTCTCTACATTTCTCCAGTTGTTTTTCTCCTTCTGCTTTCTCAGCTCCTTCTTTCACTCTTACTACGGCTGCAAATCCTCACCCATCCTCTGCTCTGCCAGCTGTTTATGGGTTTCCTTCATTCTTTCCCCTGTCTCAGTTTTTCTGCTTCTCTCTCTGTCCCTCTCTGTCTCCCAATCGCACGCACTCACAGGAGGGTTTGGGGTAAGACGCCTGCATCCCTCCCGGAGGAGCCGATTTTCCAGGGGGTGGAGCTGGTCAGATGTCACAGGACAGGCCCCGGGCCCCTCCCAATGTGGACTCCGGGAAGCGGTGACTGCGGAGGGGAGACCTGGGGAGCGGCAGGGCCCCAGCAAGAGGAGGGAGGTGTGGGGACGGCGCCTTAGGACAGGGGTGGGGTCTGCAGGATCCCAGGACCAGGCAGAGGACGCGGCCTCCCCGGGACCCAGACTGCGGTGCTGCGCTCCAGGGGCCCACGAGGGCGAGGCTGGGAGGCGCCCAGGGCGGGAATCCACCTCGCAGGTGAGGACTTGAAAAAGCGCGGGGCGGGAGGAGGGAACGGGAAAGGGTTTTAAGCGGGAGGAAGACGCGAAAGGTCGGGGACAGGGAGCAGTCTCCGAGCGACTTCAACCTGAAGGGAAGCGACTTGGGACCCACACCGCGAGGCCTGTATTCACCTGGGGTGGAGGGCGCGGTGCGGGGGTCTTAAGGTCTGTAGCGAGCCCGGGAACTGGGTGTGGAAACGGGGTATGGCGATTCGCAAGTTTAAGCCATACTGAGGGACACTCACGCTTGGCGGCGTCACCTCCACCCAACGCGATCCGCTTCCGGAACTGCAGGAAACTGCGCATGCGCGGAGACACGGACCGTCTGGGGGCGTGGCCTAGGAGAGAGGCGGGGTCTGCGGACGCAATGCCGCGGCGGAGCTGGGGCGGAGTCTGCGCTTCCCTAAGCCTAGCTGGTAGCTAGTCTATTTCCCGGTTAGGAAACGCTGGAGTGTTTACCGTGACCCGGGGAGCACGGTTCATGTTTGAGCAGTTGTAAGGTGAAAGAATAGACTTACGTGGACCACTTACGTTAGAAACCAAAATGTTTTCCTCTTACCAAGTTGAAAACGGTTTGTGTTAAAACTGTTGGCCGGTGTGGGTAACCCCCCATATAGGCACTGAGGAAAGAGACCTAAGCAGAACCCTGGCACAGTTAGGGCTTGAAGAATATCTCACTTTATAGTGTTACTACTCAGCTATTTCCTTTTATATAATCCTATATTAGTTTATAGAATTAGGGCTTGAAGAATCCCTTTATATAGTTCTCTATATATAATCATATAATAGTTGATAGTATGAGTGCCTAAAAAATATTTCCCTACATATATATATATAATTATATCTTAGTTCATAATCTGAGGAATTCCTGGAGTGGACACAGTACAGAGCAAGAATTAAGGAATAAGCAGCTTATAATCAGAGGAATGCCTAGAGCAGACACAGTGCAGAGCATGATTGAAGGGAAAACAGTTATACCAGGACAAGAACCCATGGCCCAGGCGGCAGCGTTCAGTATCGTAAAGATACCCGCTGTATGGCAGGCTTGGGGCAAGAGCCACTCCTCCTGACGAAGGAGTTGTAGGACCTTGCTCCAGTTCTTGTGGAAGGCTGCCCTCAGACCGGTAATCCACCTTGGTGACTGTGAACTTTATCAGCTCTTGCTACTGTGCTGCTCGAAAAGCATCTTCCCATAGAACACATTGGAAGCTGACAGCGGGTAGCGGTAACCCTGACAGCTCTGTCACTGCTGTGTGACTTAAAGCATCCCCCCATAAATCTTCTTAGAAGTAGTTTGCCCATAGATAGAAGTATTGCACAGTGTACCCTCTTCACTGCGCATGGCCCACCTTCAAGCCTCGGTGACCTAATGGGGGTGGACCCCTTACTGCACACGGCCCTTGCCTTCGTGGGAAAGGGCCCCTTGCTGTGCACTGTCCACCTCCCAGCCTAGGTGACCTAATGGAGGTGAACCCCTTGTCTTATTGCTCATGACCCTATCACTATCCTTAAAGATTATTTCACTCACTGCCCTGCCCCCAACCTATACACAATAAATACTCATGCTTCTGGACGTTTGGGGCCTCGCCTGATACCGCTTATAGGTGGCGTGGCCCCCCGAGCCCAGCTGCGTTTTCCTTGTACTTCTATGTCCTGTCTCTTTATTTCTCGGATCCTGTGCCTCACCACAGCCTAAGGCTCACCCCACGACCCTGTGGGGCCCTCAGCCCTACAGACCCCTTACTGCACATGGCCCTTGTCTTGATGGGAATGGACTCCTTGCTGCGCACTGTCCACCTCCCAGCCTAGGTGACCTAATGGGGGTGAACCCCTTGTTTTATTGCTCATGACCCTATCACTATCCTTAAAGATTTCACTCACTGCCCTGCCCCCTAACCTATACAAAATAAATACCGATGCTTCTGGACATTCGGGGTCTCGCCTGACTCCACTTACAGGTGGCGTGGCCCCTCGAGCCTAGCTCCGTTTTCCTTGTACTTCTGTGTCCTCTTTATTTCTCAGATCCCGTGCCTCAGCACAGCATAAGGCACACCCCACGACCCTATGGGCCATCAGCCCTACAATTTGGAATGGAGGGAGCCGTGTGGGGACTTTAAGGGCTATAGGAACCCCCGGACATGGGGAACAGAAGCGCAGGTGAGTTTCCCTCTACCTAGATTAAACGTGCTCCAAAATGCACATTTAAGCTAGGTAGAGGGAAACTTACGCGGCCCTTCACTCCACCAGATCTGCTTCCATGTTTGCAGGAATCTGCACGCGCAGGAAAGGGAGACGGCGGCCTGGGGGCGGGGCCTGGGCGGCAAAGGGGCGGGTCGCGGGGGGTGGGGAAGCCAGGCATTGGGAGGGACGGAGAGAATGGAGGCGGGAACTTGGCAGGGAGGGGCGGACCGCGGCAAAGGGGCGGGTAGTGGAGGGGTAAGGCCAGGCGTTGGTGGGGCAGAGTGGATGGGGAGGTGGGGCCTTGGCAGGGAGGGGCTGACCGGACCTCGGCAAAGGGGCGGGTCGCGGAGAAAAAGACAGGTGTTTTAAAAATAAAACTTATTTCAAGTGATGATGTGTCTTTGAATAAAAACCATGGGCTTCGCCGGGCGCGGTGGCTCACGCCTGTAATCCTAGCACTTTGGGAACCCGAGGTGGGTGGATCACCTGAGGTCACTAGTTCAAGACCAGCCTGGCCATCATGGTGAAACCCCATCTTTAAAAAACAGAAACAAAAACAAAACCGTGGGCTTCTGCATGCATACCCTAATGAACATACATCACATGTACACACAGTTAAATAAGAAGGGTTGTGTCTCAATGACTAACTTTTTTCAATGATTTTTAAAATTACCACTTTTGCTTATGTGCATTTCAGCAAGTTTCGGACAAACTTGCTTGTAGTTACCTGAGAAGCTTTGCCAATTTTTCTTCAGGCGCCCCCCTGTTGACAGTCTGCAATTCCGCAGTAGCTGTGTTTTCATGGTAAACTGTGGTCTGGTTCGCCTCCTAGTGTCCGCCTGCGTTACTGCAGACTCTGGTTTATGTTGGTTGTATTTATTCTCAGTGGTTTCCCTGACCTGGTACCTTCTCACTTTCAGCGTTTATATTCAACCAAGACAGAAACTTGTCCCTCAGGCAGTGCCCTGAAACGTCAGGATATTATATGGACCTTTCCATACTTTCCCTCCCCTTGGAGAAATCAAGAGTTGGTGGTTTCACCGCCGTGACACCACATGATGCCAGAGTAGGACCTCTGCCAGTAAGTGTCTCAAATTTTCCTACTGGGCATTTATTAAGAGTTCCAACCACTTACGTGGCGTTTAGATTTCTTTTATTTCTTTCTTTCTTTTTTTTTTTTTTTAATTAAGACAGGGTTACACCATGTTGGCCAGGCTGGTCTTGAACTCCTGACCTCAGGTGATCCGTCCACCTTGGCCTCCCAAAGTGCTGAGATTACAGGCGTGAACCACGCGCCCGGCCTAGATTTCTTACAAAGGCAATCGGTACATGTGCTGTTACTAGATGTGTGTCTTCATGACGGACGTAGTGTTTGGGACTTCCTATGCCTTTGTCTTGTTGACATCACCAATTCAGAAGTTTTGTGTTATTTACATAGGCTGGAAATGTACTTTAATTAGGTGCCATGGTATATTTCCTATTGGAAAAAGCAAAATCCCAGAGATGACACATTCCCAGAAAAGGCTTGAGAGGTCTCCAGAGTATCTAGTCAGGATGAATAAAGAGTGTCCTCCCTGAAGGAAGCCAGAAGTTAAAAAGTAGGAGGAATGGCTGATTAGTGAAATGCTGAGGTCCCAAGATAACAAGAGATTCAAAGAGAAAAGGAAACATGATCCACACAAAGCAACAAATGAAACCACCACAAACTGACACTAAGGAAATGAAGATGTGTGAATTATCAGATGTGAGTCACCATGCCCAGCTTAACAACCAATTTTCTATATACATGTACACAAAGTAACAGACTTACTCAGACTCCCAAGCAATCAGAAAATGAAACACCATAAAGTAGTCCTTTTTCCCAGATAATCAAAATATAAAAAGAGAAGTAAGTTTTGCTTAAAGGAGTAGAAAATCTTGCATGGTGTTGGTGGGAGAGGGCGCCTTTGTAACTGTGAGTAGAGGTAAAAACGTAGCCAGATCTAGCAACATAGGAAATCCACCATCCTTGAAGAAGCAACATTTTCTTTTTTTTGAGATGGAGTTTCCCTCGTTACCCAGGCTGGAGTGCAACGGCACGATCTCGGCTCACCGCAACCTCCGCCTCCTGGGTTCAAGAAATTCTCCTGCCTCAGCCTCCTGAGTAGCTGGGACTACAGGCGTGCGCCACCATGCCCAGATAATTTTTGTATTTTTAGTAGAGATGGGGTTTCACTATGTTGACCATGATGGTCTCGATCTCTTGACCTCGTGATCCACCCACCTCGGCCTCCCAAAGTGCTGGGATTACAGCCGTGAGCCACCGCGCCCGGCCAGAAGCAACATTTTCAACTGCCTGACCTGAAGAAACCCTTAGAGTTCTTTTTTTTTTTTTTTTGACAGCATCTCACTCTGTTGCCAGGCTGGAGTGCAATGGTGCAATCTTGGCTAACTACAACCTCCGCCTCTGGGGTTCAAGTGATTCTCCTGCCTCAGCCTCCCAAGTAGCTGAGACTACAGGTGCCTGCCACTATGCCCAGCTAATTTTCTATTTTAGTAGAGATGGGGTTTCACCATGTTGGCCAGGATGGTCTCAATCTCTTGACTTCATGATCCCACCTGCCTTGGCCTCCCAAGGTGCTGGGATTACAGGCATTAGCCACTGTGCCCAGCTACCCTTAGAGTTCTTTAGTGAAGTTGGTGCGCCCACAGGAAGCATCTGTGGCACTGTTAAAGAGTGAAAAACTAAAGAGTAAGTTATCCTTTATTTCTTTTTCTTTCTTTTTTTTTTCTTTTTTTTTTTTTTTAAGACGGGCTTTCACCATGTTGGTCAGGCTGCTCTTGAACTCCCAACCTCAGGTGATCCCCCCACCTTGGCCTCCAAAGTGCTTGGATTACAAGCGTGAGCCACCAAGCCCAGCCTATCCTTTATTTCTTAACAGGAAACCATTTAACTTTTCCAGACTTGCAGGATACGCTACAGCAACAGAACATGCACTGAAGAAGTTTTTCTAAAATCTCACAAGAATGTCTAAATACACTTCCACAGGACGTGCGCCATCTCTTGCCAGAGAACTGACAACCGTGGCGCCCACTAAGACATGAAGGAGGGGTAAGGCTGAACAGGAAAGGGGATGCTCTATGTCTTGGCACTTAAGTGCAACTTACTTTCGAGTTTTTCTATAGAACAAATATATACATCATATGACGTTTTATTATTTATTTATTTTTTGAGATGGAATTTCGCTCTTGTTGTCCGGGCTGCAGTGCAATGGCATGATCTCGGCTCACCGCAACCTCCACCTCCAGGGTTCCAGTAGCTGGGACTACAGGCATGCGCCACCACGCCTGGCTAATTTTGTATTTTTAGTAAAGATGGGGTCTCTCCATGTTGGTCCAGCTGGTCTCGAACTCCTGACTTCTGGAGATCCACCTGCCTTGGCTTCCCAAAGTGCTGGGATTACAGGCCTGAGCCAACGCACCTGGCCCATAGGATCTTGTAAAAAAGAAATACAATATTTAATAACAAAAGGTGGAATGGGAATATGATCATCCTCTCTGACGTCCAGGAAGTTGAGCTATAATATCTGAGCAGAGTGACAACGATTTTAACCTAAAACACCTGCAGCACACAAGTCCCTGCAGGACCACCATTGTCTCCATCGGATACAAGTGCTGAGAATGGTTTAAAAAATCCCCTGCATTTAGATACCTCTGTTAATTTCATATTTTAAAAATAAATGATGGAGTCTGAGCATGCTGGCTCACATCTGTAATCCCAGCACTTTGGGAGGCCGAGGCAGGCAGATCACTTAAGTCAGGAGTTTGAGACCAGCTTGGCTAACATGATGAAACCCTATCTCATCACAAATAGTTAGCTGGGTGTGGTGGGCAACAAAAGTAAAACTTTGTCTCAAAACAAACAAACAAAGACATAAATGATGGAATAAAACATTCCCTATCACTGATGACTGTGCCTCAACTTTCCATTCCATTCCATCATTACAAGTTTGGAGTCAAAGACATGCTGTCGCTAATTTAGCTTTGAATGTATTACAGAATCAGGAACAAAACATTTCCCCTTCTTGGTTTTCTTTTCTGGAATTAGGAGGTGTTTGTGCACATTCATATGTGACTTCCACATGCAGCTGCTCCACTCCTGGTCTACAGAGAGCTGATGGTGCATCCAGACGTGGCCCCTGAACACTCCCTGCTGCCCAGCAGCCCTGACACCACGGGGCCCACACCCCGTCTCCATCCACGTCTGGGGAGAGCCCTTCCCAGGACCATGCCCAGTGCAGCCTCTTCCCAAGCTCATGTCACTGGGTCACCAGAGATGGAATCTAGTTGAGATGAGAGGGACTGAGGGAAGGCACGGGTGAGCGCCAGCAAACCTGTCAGGCAGGACGCTTCAGACTCAGAGAAGATTCCCAACTGCAAGCAGGAAGGAGACAGAACAAGCCACCGAGAAGATCATCTCACCTGAGGAAGAGCCATCCCTAGCTCCTTTGCTTTCCTCTTCCTCTTCCGGGTTTCTTCCTCATGTATCAGGAGTCTTTAAAAGTCAATCCTGAGGCCAGGCGCGGTGGCTCACGCCTGTAATCCCAGCACTTAGGGAATCTGAGGTGGGCGGATCACAAGGTCAGGAGTTTGAAACCAGCCTGGCTAACATGGTGAAACCCTGTCTCTACTAAAAATACAAAAATTAGCCGGGTCTGGTGGCGGGCACCTCTAATCCCAGCTACTTGGGAGGCTGAGGTAGGAGAATCACTTGAACCTGGGAGGCGGAGGTTGCAGTGAGCCGAGATCGCCATTGCACTCCAGCCTGGGCGACAGAGTAAGACTCCATTTAAAAAAGAAAAGAAAAGAAAAGAAATTTCTACAGGAAGACCAACATGTAAGTCTTCTGACCTCCTTCCTCAGAACTTGCTCCCCTCCTGGAGAAGCCCCCACACACCAGGCAGCAGTGGGGAGCTGGGCTGGACCGAGCTCCCCTTCAGGGCACAGACCCAGCCCTGACCAAACCCCAAGCAGAGCACAGCCCCTCCCCTCTCTGTGGATCACAGGCTCAGCTCAGCCCTCAGAAACGGAGGACTCAGAGCCTTGACGCTCAGTGCTGCACACAGATCACTATCACCTGGGACACTGTCAGTATTACTGAGGATGGATCCCAAACTGACTGTGGAATCTTGGGTAAAGGAGCACAGAGATGATTCTGCAAAATGTTCTGCAAAAGCTGAAGTGTTTTCAAGTTTTAGTGGAAAGTTGAAACTGTTTATGTTAAAAGCTATTTTTGCCAGCGGATGGGACAGTGTTTCAAATGGTTTACATTGAAATGGTTATTTCTGCCAGCAGGTAGGACGAAAGAGCTGTTAGTGAGACTGAAGCAACTCTGGGTAGGGATCTGGCATCTCTGGGGTAATGACTGAATCCAGGAAAGTTTCTGCAGTTTGAATTAATTTAAGCAACTTAACTAAAAAGCCCTGAAAATGTCTGTGAGGGGTATGCAAACTCGAATGTGAAATGCAAAACTCTGCCTGGGCAGAATGTGTAATTTCATGTTGCCTTGAAACAGAACTTAATAGAATCCCCTCCATATTCTACACCCCATTCACCCTGAGCGAGAGGGTCAACCCTGTGCACAGTTGCAGAGATTTTCTTATAGTAAATATCTGGGATGTGCAGCAAGGAGGGCTAATACCTGTGACATTAACTCTTGCTTTAGAAAAACCAGTAACTTTTATTTACTTTAAATCTTATTCAAATTCAAAAGGTTATCAGCCATATTCCATGCCATGATTAGCTTTCTATAAGCAATTTTGTTTACTGTGTACAGATCAGTGTCAATGAAATAAAAAGTAAAACTGTATACTGGGCAAAGAACTTTATTAACTTTTGTTTCAAGCTTGATTCCCAGGCTTCTTTGGCTTCATTAGCTGCAAAGAATGAATTGTTTATAAGCAAAAACAGAAAAGAGCTGCAGTGTCTGAGGGGCTTGGGCTTAAATATATTAGAGATCAGGCTGGGCGTGGTGGCTCATGCCTGTAATTCAAACACTTCGGAGGCCAAGGCAGGCGGATCACCTGAGGTCAGGAGTTCAAGACCAGCCTGACCAACATGGTGAAACCCCGTCTTTAAAAAAAAAAAAAAAATTGGAGATCCAGATTTTATCAGATCTATAAAGAAAACTTTCTTAAAAAGCAGTCATAATATAAAATAGCAGCTCCCAGTAACTTCTTCGAGTTTTATCTTCAGAAGTTGACTCAATTCAGTTGCCTCATTCTTGGAAGCCTCATCAAAATTCTCCACAAGATCTGGAACTTCATCATCATCCTCTTCTCCAGTAGCAGGTGGTGCTTTCCCAGCCACAGATTTTGGGCAGAGCTTCAGCCAGTCTCCTTAAACTAGTCAGACTGTCTGCCCCAAGCTGGTGTAAGATGCTGGGTAGCACTTGTCAGCTGCTTTGTCTCAGCATGGCCTGTGATGGTGAAAGTGTTCGCTGCCAGAGATGCCTGAACTTTAGGGTTGTGAAAGCGGATCACTGTTCCTTGGTTTGTAAACACATTCACCTCTTCAATACCAGAGATATTGTTTACCCCTAACTTCTTTAAGGAGAACTGAAGTTCTTTTTATCATCTGCTGCGGCTGTTCTATGAACCACCTTCTTCCCTTTCCCACCAATAAGCACCTGTGCCTGCAGTTTGGGGAGTTTTCCTGGTTCGTGATTGTTTCTTGCATCTTGTCGGAGCAGATAAGGGGCCGCTGGGGGCACTAGGGTTGGTGCTCAGGGGGTCTCGGGTGGACCAGCCGAGATTAGGTGTACGCACGCGGGGACGCAAGATGGCAGCAAAACTAGTAACTTTTAAAAAATAGTTAAGTAACTTAAGTTGGCAATTTAGGGAAACATCTTAGTTTCCAATATAGACGGCCCACATAACTCTAAGGCTTTACCTTAAAATGGAAACATTAACTGAAAATAAGCAGAAAGGAAAACTGCTCCGCAGGACACGAAATAGACTTAAGTGTTCCCAAACCCAGAAGATAGGGACGCTCTGGGAACCAGGTGGCTGGAAACGCAGGCTCGGACCGCCCTCCCTGCCCCGCCCCTTGCCTGTCCAGGCCCCGCCCACCCTGGCGTTTTCCCCCCGCCCCCGCCCCCTGCCGGTCGCGCCCCGCCCAGGCCCCGCCCCTAGGCGGCCTCAGTCCTCTCCGGCCCGACCCCTGCCGGTCGCTTCCTGATCAGACCCCGCCTCTGCCCCGCCCCCTGGACCGCCCAGTCTGAGCTGCGCGCGGTTTTCTGCAAACCCGGAAGCGGATCGCGGGGAGTGAAGATTGCACCGCGGAGCGTGAGTTTTCCTCTCTCTAGATAAAACCTGCGCTTCGCAGTCCCCCTTCTTCCATCCCCCGGGTCTGGAGGGGGTCCCCACAGACCTTAAAACGCCCGCACCGCGCCCTCCACCCCAAGTAAATTCTGACGTTGCTGTGAGAGTGCGGGGATCGCTTTCCCTTTGGGTTAAAGTTGCTCTTAGGCTGGTCCCTGACCCTCGTCTTTCAGCCTCGCGCTAGGTAAACACGGCCTTTCGCGTCTTTTCCTGCCTAAAATCCTTTACCGATTTTTCTTCCCGCCACGCGGGAGGGCACTTCTTAAAGCCCTCACCTGCTGGGTGGATTCAGTTCTATCCGATTCTCCAAGACTCGCCCTTGTCGGTCCCTGGAGCGCACGCAGCGCTGCAGCCTCAGTCCCGAGGGGCCGCGTCCTTTCCTTGGTTCTGGGATTCTGCAGACCCCACCCCTGTCCTGAGGTGCCACCTCTGTCGTTCTCACCTCAAGTCTTTCTCAGGCAGGGCCTTCAAGCTCCCAAGCCCCTCTTGGCAGTCACCTCCCGTGGTGGGAGGTGACCTGGGCTTGTCCTGTGACATCCATGGTGGACGAGGTGACCTGGGCCTGTCCTGTGACACCCAGTATCCTTTTTTTTTGAGACCGAGTCTCGCTCTCTCAGGCTGGAGTGCAGTGGTGCGACCTCAGTCCACTGTAACCTACGCCTCACAGGTTCCAACGAGTCTCCTGCCTCAACCTCCCGAGTAGCTGGGATTACAGGCACCTGCCACCACGCCCGGCTAAGTTTTGTATTTTCAGTAGAGATGGAGGTTTCATCATGTTGGCCAGGCTGGTCTTGAACTCCTGACCTCAGGTTATCCCCCTGCCTCAGGCTCCCAAAGGGCTGGGATTACAGGCATTAGCCACGGGGCCAGCCAACATAGAACACTTCTGACAGCAAATGTGTGGGAGTTTTTTCCCACATACTACGCAGTTCTCCAGTGGACACCAGCTGGGTGTTCTGCAAGACACTGTGCACCTGGAGCTAGAGTCAGATCCAACAGGTTAAGGTCTTAGTCCCACAAGACCACTCCCCACCCTCGCCCTGCTACCACTTCAGATGTCAATCAAAAGTAATAGGCTGTCACCGGTCCTTAAAACTGACCTATATATTAAGGCTCCCATGACTCCCTCTTTGATTAATTTGTGAGGACAGCTCACAGAACTGCTGGAAGCACTTAGGTTTACTGATTTTTTTGGGCAGTCAGTCCTCACTTAATGTTTTCCATAGGTTGTTGGAAACTGGGTCATGAATCAAATGATATACAGAAGGTACTCGAATAATGTTTGGTTCAATGTGATTATTATTATTATTTTGAGACAGAGTCTTGCTCTGTTGCCAGGCTGGAATACAGTGGCACGATCTTGGTTCACTGCAACCCCGCCTCCCGAGTTCAAGCGATTCACCTGCCTCAGCCTCCCGAGTAGATGTGATTACAGGCACCTGCCACCATGCCCAGCTAATTTTTATATTTTTAGTAGAGACAGGGTTCCACCACGTTGGCCAGGATGGTCTCGATCTCCTGACTGATCCACCCACCTTGGCCTCCCAAAATGCTGGGATTAGAGGCATAAGCCACTGCGCCTAGCTGTTCAATATCTTTTTTTTTATGTTGATGAGGAAAAAAAATTTGCCATTTCACTTAAAATTCCAGTTTCCAAGAATCTATTGGTAACATCAAGGGAGGATTTGGTGTATTAATAAAGGATATCATGAAAGATACCCATGGGCAGCCAGTTGAAGAGATACATACGGTGACGTCTGAGAATGTCCTGGGCGCAGGAGCTTCTGTCCTTGTGGATTTGGGTGCACCACCTCCCGGCATTCAAATGTGTTTATCAACCAGAAAGCTCTTTGAACCCGACAGATCAGGGATTTTTTTATCGAGGCTTCATCCTGTAGGCATGAGAGAATATTAACTAAATCTTCAGGCCGCTCCACTCTTTGGGAAATGGGGGATGGGAAATTTCCAAGCTTTGAATCATAGCTTAGTCTTTCTGGCCAATGGCTATATCCAGGAGCCCACCAAGACTTGCCTCATTAGAACAAGCACATTCCTATCATGCAGGAAATTCTAAGGGATTGAGGAGCTTTGTGCTGGACGTGGGGTCAAAGACCAAATATGAGAACAAAAGATTCTCCTAACAGCCCTATCTATGAGGTATCCATGTCCTAGGAACCAGGGACAGAGACCAAAAATATATTTCTTGTTATTTCACACTCCCTCTGAGGGGAGCTCAGTCCTGGTTTGACTTGAGAGTACTGAGTCATTTTGCAAATAAAACTCTTGTGCCTCCTTACCTGAGATTTCCCTTCCTGTAATGGGGATAGTAGTTATATTACCCCAGCTGATCCTGACCTGTGTCCAGCATTGATAACCAGGCTCCGTGTCCTCCATTTCCTTTTTCTTGAGATGGAGTTTCGCTCTGCCACCCAGACTGGAGTGCAGTGGGACAATCTTGGCTCACTGCAACCTCCATCTCCCAGGTTCAAGCGATTCTCCTGCCTCAGTTTCCCAAGTAGCTGGGACTACATGTGTGCACCACCACACCCAGCTAATTTTTGTATTTTTTAGTAGAGATGGGGTTTCACCATGTTGGTCAGGCTAGTCTTGAACTCCTGACCTTGTGATCCACTCACGTCAGCCTCCCAAAGTGCTGAGATTACAGGTGTGAGCCATCGTACTCAGCCTTTTTTATTTTTTAGCTGGAGTTTCACTCTGTTGCCTAGGCTGGAGTGCAATGGGGCCGATCTCAGCTCACTGCAACCTTTGCCTCCCGGGTTCAAGCAATTCTCCTCCCTCAGCCTCCCAAGTAGCTGGGACTACAAGCATGCACCACCACACCTGGCTAATTTTTGTATTTTAAATAGAGATGGGGTTTCAAGATGTTGTCCAGGCTGGTCTCGAACTCCTGACCTCAGGTGATCTGCCCATCCTGGCCTCCCAAAGTGCTGGGATTACAGACTGTGTCCTCCGTTTCTGAGGGCTGAGCTCAGCCTGGGAGCCAGAGAGAGGTGAGGGTGCTGTGCTCTGCATGGGGCTTGCTCGAGGCCAGGTCTGTGCCCTGAAGGGAAGCTCAGTCCAGCTGAGCTCCCCACTGCTGCAGTGTGCATGGGGGCTTCTCCAGGAGGAGAGCGAGTTCTGAAGAAAGGGGTGACAGACTCATCTACTGGTCCTTCTACAAGTTTCTTGTTCCTCCATCATTCCTGATGCAGTAGGTGGCAGAGGACCGTCTTTACATGGGGAGAGGTCTTCCCTGTGTGTGTGGTTGTGGAAGGAAGTGGGTGTGTTGATTCTAAGCATTAAATAACTTATTTTTCACATTCCAGATTGACCTCTAAAGACTCATGTTGCCTGAAGAAGTCCAGAAGAGAAGAAAGGGGAAAGAAAGAGGCAGGGATGGCTCTTCCTCAGGTAAAGTGATATTCTTGGGACGTTGTTCTGTTTCTCTTTCCTTTCTGAAATCTCTTTCTTTGAAGCTGCAAATCTCTGAGTCTAAAGCGTCCTGCCTGACAGGTTTGCTGACACTCACCCATGCCTTCTCTCAGTCCCTCTCATCTCACTTAGATGCCACTGGCTGTGACCCAGTGACATGAACTTGGGAAGAGGCTGCACTGGGCATGGTCTTGGGAAGGGCTCACCCCAGACATGGACAGACACAGGTGTGGGCCCTGTGGTGTCAGGGCTGTCGCACAACAGGGATTGTTTAGCGGCCACATCTGGATATACCGTGAGGTCTCTGTGGACCAGGATTAGATAAGCTGGATGTGGAAGTCACCTACTCATGTGCATAAGTACCTGGGAAACCCTAGAAAAGGAGACTGATTCGGTGAATTGTGTTTGTCTGATTTGATAATACATTCGAAGATAAACACATGAACCACTATGTTTCTGGCTCCAGAACTGTTACGGTTTGGAATGGAATCTAAAGTTCAGAAACACCTTAGCGAAGGTGTTTTATTCTAACTCCGATTTTGTGTGTGTGTGTGTGTGTGTGATGGAGTTTTGCTCTTGTTGCTCAGGCTGGAGTACAATGGTGCGATCTCAGCTCACCGCAACCTCTGCCTCCCGGGTTCAAGCGATTCTCCTGCCTCAGCCTCCTGAGTAGCTGGGATTACAGGCATGCACCACCATGCCCGGCTAATTTTATATTTTTAGTACAGACGCGGTTTCTCCGTGTTGGTCAGGCTGATCTTGAACTCCTGACCTCAGGTGATCCGCCCACCTCGGCCTCCCAAAGTGCTGGGATTACAGGCGTGAGCCATACACCCGGCCAGTTGTGTATTTTTAAAATGTTCAGATATTTATATCTGAAATATTTTCCATAGCCTTAATTTTTTTCCTACATCATCACATTAATGAGTTGACGAATAGTAAGAATACTAATTTATTATGTGCATGCATGTGTATGTATGTGTAATGACCTTTTATGCAGTTTCATGTTGTTAGATGTAAACTCGTGTTTTTTCAGGGAATTCTTTGCCAAAGTACTTTTGATGCTGTATGTGTTACTTAACTGTCTGATTCTTTAGCCCCAAATGCCTAGGTTCGAGGGCTTGTCCTGCTGTATTTTAGCTGTTTTACCTGAGTTGAGTTTCTGAGGGTTTCTGTGACAGTTTTCTCCTAGTAAAATGGAAATAAAAATTATTTCTCTCATAGGTTGTTGTGTTCTTACACGAGTTAGTACACGTAAACCATTAGAATAATGCCCACCACATGGAAAGTGTTCAAAAGCTTTAGTCATGATTGATGTCATCGTCACAGTTTTAATTTTTTTTTTTTTGAGATGGAGTCTCGCTCTGTCGCCCAGGCTGGAGTGCAGTGTTGCAACTGCGGCTCACTGCAACCTCTGCCTCCCGGGTTCAAACGTTTCTTCTGCCTCAGCCTCCCGAGTAGCTGGGGCTACAGGCACGGGCCACCATGCCTGGCTAATTTTTTGTATTTTTAGTAGAGATGGGGTTTCATCTTGTTAGCCAGGATGGTCTCGATCTCCTGACCTCGTGATCCACCTGCCTCAGCCTCTCAAAGTGCTGGGATTACAGGTGTGAGCTACCGTGCCCGGCCTTTTGTTTTTTTGTACGAGATAGAGTCTCACTCTGTCGCCAGGCTGGAGTGCAGTGGCGCGATCTTGGCACACTGCCCTCTGCCTCCTGGGTTCAGGGGATTCTCTTGCCTCAGCCTCCCGAGTAGCTGGGACTTCAAGCGAGTACCACCATGCCCAGATAATTTTTGTCTTTTTACTAGAGGCAGAGTTTCACCATGTTGGCCAGGATGCTCTCAATCTCTTGACCTAGTGATCCGCCTGCCTTGGCCTCCCAAGTGCTGGGATTACAGGTATGAGCCACCACGCCCGGCCACAGTTTTTAGATTGTGACCTTTCTTTCTTTAAAGCCACCATGGAAGTTGCCATCTCGGAAGACACCACCCTTCCTCTGGCTCATCTAGATACTGAGTATCGCCTCGTGTCAAAAGTAATATCCAACACTTCTACAGAGATAGCCCCTGTGTTGATTTTTATTTGTAACTTTCTTCCATTGTCTACAGAAAGGGAAATCCACACTTATTTAGAAGGTATTGTCAGCTCTTAGAGAGTAATATAATAAAATGCAATTAGGGAGACATACCTAGTTTTCTTCCTAATATCCCTAAATCCCCCAAATACCCTAACATGGATCTGCCAGAACCCTCCCTTCAGTCAAATCAATACGATCCTCTCCTTTTCTCATTTTATGTAAAGTTGATACCTCTCCCCGTATGCACTTGGTAAAATGTATTTTTCAGACACAATTCACCTGAAAAGACCTTCCCCTGGATCTCCCAGAATGTCCGTTTAAATTAAATTAACTTACACCTCTCTTTTTGTCATTTGTGTGAAGATAATGGCTCTCCCCATGACTTCTTGGTGAAATGTGTTTTCTCATATCAGGAAAGGTTGACATTCAAGGATGTGGCCATAGAATTCTCTCAGGAGGAGTGGAAGTGCCTGGACCCTGCTCAGAGGACTTTATACAGGAACGTGATGTTGGAGAACTATAGGAACCTGGTCTCCCTGGGTGAGTCCAACTTCCCCCAGAAGCGGGGATCTGCTTTGCTGTATCTCTGCATGTTCCCTTGTGTGCCTCTTGGGAGCCCCCGCATTGCTCAGTTAAGACTGAAGCTGTGTTAATTCTCAGATGAAAAGCGTCATAGTACAGCATCTGGACTTGTCTACTTTGGGCCGGGCGTGGTGGCTCACGCCTGTAATCCCAGCACTTTGGGAGGCCGAGGCAGGCAGATCAACTGAGGTCAGGAGTTTGAGACCAGCCTGGCCAACTTGGTGAAACCTCGTCTTTACTAAAAATACAAAAAATTAGCTGGGTGAGATGGCAGGTGCCTGTAATCCCAGCTACTCGGGAGGCTGAGGCAGGAGAATTCCTTGAACCTGGAAGGTACAGGTAGCAGTGAGCCAAGATCGTGCCATTGCACTCCAGTCTGGGCAACAAGAGTAAAGCTTCATCTCAAAAAAAAAAATCTACTTTGGGCTGAGCATGGTGGCTCACGCTTGTAATCCTAGGACTTTGGGAGGCCAAGGCGGGCAGATCATCTGAGGTCAGGAGTTCAAGACCAGCCTGGCTAACATGGAGAAACCCCATCACTACTGAAAATACAAACATTAGCTGGGCGTGGTGGTGCATGCCTGTAATCCCAGCTACTCAGGAGGCTTAGGCTGGAGAATCGCTTGAACCCGGGAGGTGGAGGTAGCTGTCAGCCAAGATCGTGCCATTGTACTCCAGCCTGGGCAGCATGGTGAAACCCTCTCTCTACTAAAAATACAAAAATTAGCCAGGCATGGTGCCAGGTACCTGCAGTCTCCGTTACTTGGGAGGCTGAGGCAGGAGAATCGCTGAACCCAGGAGGTGGAGGTTGTGGTGAGCCAAGATCACACCACTGTACTCCAGCCTGGGCAACAAGAGCGAGATTCCCTCTCAAAAAAAAAAAAAGGAAAGGAAAAAGAAAAAGATCCACTTTGCTGTTTTCTACCTTTTTGCTTGTGATTCCGTACTTCTTAGAGGAGAGCTCGATGTCTGTATCTTACCATGTTCTCTAAACATTCAAAAGGAGGCGTTCAGTGGGTGAATTTGTGAGGTATTTTTCTAGATCCATTTGCAATGTCCTCTCTCCTCTAAACAAAGGGCTGGGATTCTATAAAAGCCACAGCACATCACATTCCTTTCTTTTTATAAGCAGGAATCTCTCTTTCTGAAATGAGTAGTGTCTCCATGTTGGAGCAAGGGAAAGAGCCCCGGACTGTGGAGAGTGAAGTGAAAATAACAAAAACATCAAATGGTTGGAAATGCATCAAAGGTGTGAACACAGGTAAGAGCTCAGATGGGCAGAGAGGAAGCTGCACCATTAGTTTTCAGGTGACTCTCTCCAAGTTGAAGCATTCTTTGGGACAAAAAGGTTTAAATCCTGTGAGCTCTCAATGGACATCTTCCTTTGCCCTCATTTATCCCTCTACTGTTCTGCTGAGTAATCGTTTATCCTTCCACTATGCCACAGTGCTGCAGCTCAGTGACAAAGGCAAAGTCTTTATCATGATGGACAACACTTCGTCACGTGGCTTCTGTGACCTCTGTGGTTTCTTCACTCTGAGGGGGACGGGGAGGGCTGTGTTTAAAGGAGTCTCTTTCCCCCGTGATCTCTCCTATACAATTCCATCTGATGCTCAGTTCTCTGTCTATACAGATCAGAGCTGAGGCCCCCATAGACTTGCCCCCTTGACCTGAATAGGTTCTGGCCCATTTCCTGTACTTGGGAGACCTAATCAAATGATGGGAAAAGATTAGCAGCTCCTCCTTTGCATCTGGGGCTCCAGAACCCTCATGGTGCTCTCCAGCCCTCTCTGCCTGTTGAAGTCCTTCAGCCTCAGTCACTTCTTCTGTTCTGCTTTTGCCACAGATGGCAGTGTGTGGAACACACTGGGTCTTCTGAGATTGTTACTCAGTACTGGAATGGCACTACACAGAGAGGTCCTCTTTTTTTTATTTTGAGACAAAGTCTGGCTCTCTTGCCCAGGCTGTAGTGCAGTGGCCTGATCTCAACTCCCTGCAACTTCTGCCTCCCAGGTTCAAGCAGTTCTCTTGTCTCAGCTCCTGAGTAGCTGGAACTACAGGCTTGCAGGCACGTGCCACCACACCTGGCTAATTTTTTAAAATTATACTTTAAGTCCTGGGGTACATGTGCAGAACATACAGGTTTGTTACATAGGTATACGCATGCCATGGTGGTTTGCTGCACCTACCAACCTGTCATCTACATTAGATATTTTTCCTAATGCTATCCCTCGTCTATCCCCCCACCCACCGACAGGCCCCAGTGTATGATGTTCCCCTCCCTGTGTCCATGTGTTTTCGTTGTTCAACTCCCACTTATGAGTGAAAAAATGTGGTGTTTGGTTTTCTGTTGTGTTAGTTTGCTGAGAACGATGGTTTCCAGCCTCATCCGTGTTCCTGCAAAGGACATGAGCTCATCTTTTTTTTTTTTTGAGATGGAGTCTCACTCTGTTGCCCAGGCTGGAGTGCAGTGGCACAATCTCGACTCACTGCAACCTCCACCTCCCGTGTTCAAGTGATTCTCCTGCCTCAGCCTCCTGAGTAGCTAGAACTACAGGTGCCCACCATGCCTGGCTAATTTTTTTATTTGTAGTAGAGACAGGGTTTCACCACATTGGTGAGGCTGATCTCAAACTCCTGATATTGTGATCGGCCCGCCTTGACCTCCCAAAGTGCTGATTGCAGGCATGAGCCACCATGCCCGGCTCATCCTTTTTTATGGCTGCATACTATTCCATGGTGTATATGTGCCTCATTTTCTTTATCCAGTCTATCATTGATGGGCATTTGGGTTGGTTCCAAGTCTTTGCTGTTGTGAACAGTGCCACAGTAAACATATTACGTGTGCATGTGTCTTTCTAGTGGAATGATTTATAATCCTTTGGGTATATACCCAGTAATGGGATTGCTGGCTCAAATGGTATTTCTAGTTCTAGATATCTGAGAAATTGCCACACTGCCTTCCACAATGGTTGAACTAATTTACACTCCTACTAACAGTGTAAAAGTATTCCTATTTCTCCACATCCCCTCCAGCATGTTGTGTCCTGACTTTTTAATGATCACCATTCTAACTGGCGTGAGATGGTATCTCATTGTGGTTCTGACTTGCATTTCTCTAATGATCAGTGATGATGAGCTTTTTTTCATGTTTGTTGGCTGCATAAATGTCTTCTTTTGAGAAGTGTCTGTTCATATCCTTTGCCCACTTTTTGATGGGGTTTTTTTTTCTTGTAAATTTGTTTAAGTTCTTTGTAGATTCTGGATATTAACGCTTTGTGAGATAGATAGATTGCAAAAATTTTGTCCCATTCTGTAGGTTGCCTGTTTACTCTGATGATAGTTTCTTTTGCTGTGCAGAAGCTCTTTAGTTTAATTAGATCCCATTTGTCTATTTTGGCTTTTGTTGCCATTGCTTTTGGTGTTTTAGCCATGAAGTCCTTGCCTTTGCCTGTGTCCTGAATGGTATTGCCTAGGTTTTCCTCGAGGGGTTTTATGGTTCCAGGTCTTACATTTAAGTCTTTAATCCATCTTGAGTTAATTTTTGCATAAGGTGTAAGGAAGGGATCCAGTTTGTTTTCTGCATGTAGCTAGCCAGTTTTCCAAACACCATTTATTAAATAGTCAATCTTTTCCCCATGGCTTGTTTTCGTCAGGTGTGTCAAAGATCAGATGGTTGTAGATCTATGGTGTTATTTCTGAGGCCTCTGTTCTGTTCCATTGGTCTATATGTCTGTTTTGGTACCAGTACCATGCTGTTTTTGTTACTGTAGGCTTGTAGTATAGTTGAAGTCAGGTAGTGTGATGCCTCCAGCTTTGTTCTTTTTGCTTAGGATTGTCTTGGCTATACAGGCTCTTCTTTGGTTCCATATGAAATTTAAAGTAGTTTTTTTCCAATTCTGTGAAGATAGTTAATGGTAGCTTGATAGGGATAGCAACGAATCTTTAAATTACTTTGGGCAGTATGGCCATTTTCATGATATTGATTCTTTCTATCCATGAGCATGGAATGTTTTTCCATTTGTTTGTGTCCTCTCTCATTTCCTTGAGCAGTGGTTTGTAGTTCTCCTTGAAGAGGTCCTTCACATCCCTCATAAGCTGTATTCCTACAACTTTTATTCTTGTTGTAGCAATTGTGATTTGGCTCTCTTGTCTGTTATTGGTGTATAGGAATGCTTGTGATTTTTGCACATTGATTTTGTATCCTGAGACTTTGCTGAAGTTGCTTATCAGCTTAAGGAGATTCTGGTCTGAGATGATGGGGTTTTCTAAATATACAATCATGTCATCTGCAAATAGAGACAATTTGACTTCCTCTTTTCCTAATTGAATACCGTTCATTTCTTTTTCTTGCCTGATTGCCCTGGCCAGAACTTCCAATACTATGTTGAATAGGAGTGGTGAGAGAGGGCATCCTTGTCTTGTGCCAGTTTTCAAAGGGAATGCTTCCAGTTTTTGCCCATTCAGTATGATATTGGCTGTGGGTTTGTCATAAATAGCTCTTATTTTGAGATACATTCCATCAATACCAAGTTTATTGAGAGTTTTTAGCATGAAGGCTGTTGAATTTTGTCAAAGGCCTTTTCTGCATCTATTGAGATAATATCCGGTTTTTGTCATTGGTTCTGTTTATATGATGGATTATGTTTATTGATTTGTGTATACTGAACCAGCCTTGCATCCAAGGGATGAAGCCAACTTGATCATGGTGGATAAGCTTTTTGATGTGCTGCTGAATTCAGTTTGCCAGTATTTTATTGAGATTTTCACATTGACGTTCATCAGGGATATTGGCCTGAAATTTTCTTTTTTGTTGTGTCTCTGCCAGGTTTTGGTATCAGGATGATGCTGACCTCAAACAATGAGTTAGAGCAGCTCCTCTTTGTACCTCTGGTAGAATTTGGCTGTGAATCCATCTGGTTCTGGACTTTTTTTGGTTGGTAGGCTATTAATTACTGCCTCAATGTCAGAACTTGTTATCAGTCTATTCAGGGATTTGATTTCTTCCTGGTTTAGTCTTGGGAGGGTGTATGTGTCCAGGAATTTATCCATTTCTTCTGGATTTTCTATTTGTGTAGAGGTGTTTATAGTATTCTCTGGGTGGTAGTCTGTATTTCTGTTGGATCAGTGGTGATATCCCCTTTATCATTTTTTTATTGTGTCTGTTTGTTTCTTCTCTCTTTTCTTCTTTATTAGTCTGGCTAGTGGTCTATCTATTTTGTTGATCTTTTCAAAAAACCAGCTCGTGGATTCATTGATTTTCTTAAAGGGTTTTTCGTGTCTGTATTTCCTTCAGTTCTGCTCTGATCTTAGTTATTTCTTGTCTTCAGCTAGCTTTTGAATTTGTTTGCTCCTGCTTCTCTAGTTCTTTTAGTTGTGATGTTAGAGTGTCAATACTTTAGATCTTTTCTTTCACTTGTGGGCATTTAATGCTATAAATTTCCCTCTACATGCTGCTTTAAATGTGTCCCAGAGATTCTGGTATGTTATGTCTTTGTTTTCATTGGTTTCACAGGATATCTTTATTTCTGGCTTAATTTTGTTATTTACCCAGTAGTCATTCAGGAGCAGGTTGTTCAGTTTCCATGTAGTTGTGCAGTTTTGAGTGAGTTTCTTAATCCTGAGTTCTAATTTGATTGCACTGTGGTCTGATAGACTGTTTGCTATGATTTCCGTTCTTTTGTATTTGCTGAGGAGTGTTTTACTTCCAATTATGTGGTCAGTTTAAGAATAAGTGCAATGTGGTGCTGAGAAGAATGTATATTCTGTTGATTTGGGGTGGAGAAGAAGTTCTGTAGGTGTCTATTAGGTCCGTTTGGTCCAGAGCTAAGTTCAAGTCCTGGATATCCTTGTTAATTTTCTCTCTCATTGATCTGTCTAATATTGACAGTGGGGTGTTAAAGTCTCCCACTACTATTATGTGGAAGTCTAAGTCTCTTTGTAGGTCTCTAAGAACTTGCTTTATGAATCCGGGTGCTCCTGTGTTGGGTGCATTAGTTAGCACTTCTTGTTGCATTGATCCCTTTACCATTATGTAATGCCCCCTTTGTCTCTTTTGATCTTTGTTGGTTTAAAGTCTGTTTTATCAGAGACTAGGATTGCAACCCCTGCTTCTTTTTTTGCTTTCCATTTGATTGGTAGATATTCCTCTATCCCTTTATTTTGAGCCTATGTGTGTCTTTGCATGTGAGATGGGTTTCCTGAATACAGCACACTGATGGGTCTTGACTCTTTATCCAATTTGCCAGTCTGTGTCTTTTAATTGGGGCATTTAGCCCATTTACATTTAAGGTTAATATTACGTGTGAATTTGACCCTGTCATTATGATGCTAGCTGGTTATTTTTCCCACTAGTTGATGCAGTTTCTTCATAGTGTCGATGGTCTTTACAGTTTGGTATGCTTTTGCAGTGGCTGGTACTGGTTGTTTTTTTCCCATGTTTAGTGCTTCCTCCAGGAGCTCTTGTAAGGCAGGTCTGGTGGTGACAAAATCTCTCAGAATTTGCTTGTCTGTAAAAGATTTTATTTCTCCTTCACTTATAAAGCTTAGTTTGGCTAGATATGAAATTCTGGGTTGAAAATTCTTTTCTTTAACAATGTTAAATATTGGGCCCCGCTCTTCTGGCTTGTAGGGTTTCTGCTGAGAAGTTCCCTATTAGTCTGATGGCCTTCCCTTTGTGGGTAACCCCACCTTTCTCTCTGGCTGCCCCTAACATTTTTTCCTTCATTTCAACCTTGGTGAATCTGATGATTATGTGTCTTAGAGTTGTTCTACTTGAGGAATATCTTTGTGGTGTTCTCTGTATTTCCTGAATTTGAATGTTGGCCTGTGTTGCTAGGTTGGGGATGTACTCCTGGATAATATCCTGAAGAGTGTTTTCCAACTTGGTTCCATTCTCTCCATCACTTTCAGGTACACCAATCAAACGTAGATTTGGTCTTTTCACATAATCCCGTATTTCTTGGAGGCTTTGTTTCTTTTCAATTTTTTTCTCTAATCTTGTCTTCTCACCTTATTTCATTAAGTTGATCTTCAATCTCTGACATCCTTTCTTCTGCTTGATCAAATCAGCTATTGATACTTGTGTATGCTTCACGATGTTCTCGAGCTGTGTTTTTCAGCTCCATCAGGTCATTTATATTATTCTCTAAACTGGTTATTCTGGTTAGCAATTTGTCTAACCTTTTTTCAAGGTTCTTAGCTTCCTTGCATTGGGTTAGAACATGCTCTTTTAGCTCAGAGGAGTTTGTTATTACCACCTTCTGAAGCCTGCTTCTGTCAATTCATCAAACTCATTCTCCATCCAGTTTTGTTCCCTTGCTGGTGAGTTGTTGTGATCCTTTGGAGGAGAAGAGGTGTTCTGGTTTTTGGAATTTTCAGCCTTTTTGCGCTGGTTTCTTCCCATCTTTGTGGATTTATCTACCTTTGGTCTTTGATGTTGGTGACCTTTGGATGGGGTCTCTGAGTGGACGTCCTTTTTGTTGATGTTGATACTATTCCTTTCTGTCTGTTAGTTTTCCTTCTGACAGTCAGGCCCCTCTGCTAAGTCTGCTGGAGTTTGCTGGAGGTCCACTCCAGACCCTGTTTGCCTGGGTATCACCAGCAGAGGCTACAGAACAGCAGAGATTGCTGCCTGTTCTTTCCTCTGGAAGCTTCATCCCAGAGGGGCACCCAAGAGATGCCAGCAAGAGCTTTCCTGTATGAGGTATCTGTGGACCCCTGCTGGGAGGTGCCTCCCAGTCAGGATACATAGGGGTCAGGGACCCACTTGAGGAGGCAGTCTGTCCCTTATCAGAGCTTGCATACTGTGCTGGGAGATCTGCTGCTCTCTTCAGAGCTCTTAGGCAGGGATGTTTAAATCTGCTGATGCTGTGCCCACAGCTGCCCCTTCCCTGAGGTGCTCTGTCCCAGGGAGATGGGGGTTTTTATCTATTAAAGCCCTGACTGGGGCTGCTGCCTTTTTTTCAGAGATGCCCTGCCCAGGGAAAAGGAATTTAGAGAGGCAGTCTGGCTGCGGTGGGCTTGCTGAGCTGTGGCGGGCTCTGCCCAGTTCAAACTTCCCAGTGGCTTTGTTTATCCTGTGAGGGTAAAACCACTTACTCAGGCCTCAGCAATTGCGGACGCCCTTCCCCCTACCAAGCTCAAGCATCCCAGGTCAACCTCAGACTGCTGTGCTTGCAGCGAGAATTTCACGCCAGTGGATTTTAGCTTACTGGTCTCCGTGGGGGTGAGACCCGCTGAGCCAGAAGACTGGGCTCCCTGGCTTCGACCTCCTTTCCAGAACTGACAGAACGGTTCTCTCACTGGCATTCCAGGTGCCACTGGGGTATGAAAAATAAAATCCTGTGGCTACTTTGGTGTCTGCCCAAACAGCCTCCCAGTTTTGTGCTTGAAACCCAGGGCCCCGGTGGCATAGGCATCGGAGGGAATCTCCTGGTCTGTTGGTTATGAAGACCATGGGAAAAGCGCAGTACCTGAGCTGGAGTGCACCGTTCCTCACGGCACAGTCCCTTACAGCTTCCCTTGGCTAGGGGAGGGAAATCCTCCGACCCCTTGTGCTACCCGGGTGAGGTGACACCCCACCCAGCTTTGGCTCACACTCCGTGGGCTGCACCCACTGTCCAACCAGTCCCAATGAGATGAACTGGGTACTTCAGTTGGAAATGCAGAAATCAGCCACCTTCTGCATTGATCTTGCTGGGAGCTGCAGACTGGAGCTGTTCCTATTCGGCGATCTTGCCAGCAAATCCCCAATTTTTGTATTTTTAACGGAGATGGGGTTTCACCGTGTTGGCCAGGCTGGTCTAGAACTCCTGACCTCAGGTGATCCACCAGCCTTGGTCTCCCAAAGTGCTGGAATTACAGGCGTGAGTAGATGGGGTCAGGGACCCACTTGAGGCCATGCCCGGCCTCTCTCTCTGATTCTCAGTTCTACACAGGGGGCGTATCTCAGTCTTTCAGGCTCTCAGCTTAACGTCTGTGGGCAGAGCACAGTCATGTATTTAAATCTCACAGAATCTGACCCCCATATGTTGTATTTATGTCTCTCTTCCACACCTCTTACTATTGTGTGAATGTAGAAAAACATGGGCTCTTCCTGATTTTGTGTTCTCGTACATCTTGGTGATTTTGCCTTTGAAACTTGCTTTTGAAATACACATCCCTGGGGTCTGAAGTCTCATCTAGTTTTTTTTCTGCTGTGGCAACCAACCTTTATGTGATGGAGAGCTTCTGGTGGACTCTCCCATGGAGCAGGTTTACTTGATGATGGAAAATTCTTGAAAGGCAACACTTTAATTAATATGTCACTCTATTATCCTGCTACATGCAGATGTGCCCCATGAAGGCACTGAGTCAAGTTGTCAGGATGACCCATGACACTGAAAGTGGAAGTGTCACAAGAGCCAACTGGTAAGTGTTTGCCACTGGTTATTGAGGACTTTCCAAACCATGTTTCCAAAACATGGTTCTCAAAGATATTGTGACAGTGTTGACCAAATATACCAATGGTCATCTATTTTGAGCCAGCAATAAATGTGGTAGGAATTTATCCTAGGGAGAACATTGTCCAAGTTCACAACCTCATTCCATGAGGCTGACTAAACTCTTGTTCATGACACATTGTCCATCCTGTGTTGTGTGCCATTCATTCTTCTTCAAAAATGCAATTGTGAAGCATCTCAAGGGAGCTTATGAAATTGAATGATGCCTACCTTCTTCTTTTTTTTTTTTTTTTGTTGTTGTTGTTGACGACGGAGTTTCACTCTTGTTGCCCAGGCTGGAGTGCAATGGTGCGATCTTGGCTCACCGCAACCTCTTCCTCCTGGGTTCAAGTGATTCTCCTGCCTCAGTCCCCTGAGTAGCTGGGATTACAGGCATGTGCCACCATACCTGGCTAATTTTGTATTTTTAGTAGAGATGGGGGTTCTCCATGTTGGTCAGGCTGGTCTTGAACTCCTGACTTCAGGTAATCTGCCCACCTTGGCCTCCCAAAGTGTTGGGATTACAGGTGTGAGCCACTGCACCTGGCCAATGTCTACTTTCTTTATGTCTACTGTAACTTGTCCTGTTTAAGCCAGTGCTACTTCCATTTAGTACATTTCTGTATATTGTAAATGAACTTGTTTGTATTTAATAAGTAGTCCATACTTTTTATGACTTTAGGGGTTGTTTTATGTTTATAACATATAGACCTTTGTATTGGGAAATGCATTTTTAAAATAGTTTACAAGCTTTCCTTCTTTAGTTTGAGGGAATGAGTCAGTAGCAGTTTCCCTAAAACCTACATAAACTCGAGAATATACTGAAAATATTGTCTAAAAAATTGTTTATTTTTGTTTCACCTGACTTAATGTCTGTTATTAAAGTGCCACTACAATTTGTTACAGCTTCTAAATTGGCGGATTTTCCATATCTTAAGAATACACTCCTTTTTCTTTCTTTTTCCTTTAAAATTTTTTTTATTTGTTGAGTATATACTTTTCTAAATTAATTCAATGTCTTAATTTCAGAAATACCATTAAATTGACTTGACACAATTTGTTATAGAAGATAACATTGCTTTTTCTATAGTGTGTGTGTATATATATGTGTATATATATGTGTGTGTGTGTGTGTGTGTGTGTGTATGTATATATATATATATTTGAGATGGAGTCTCACTGTCATCAGGCTTGAGTGCAGTGGTGCGATTATATTATATTTTTAATTGTCTAATTTGGTGGGTTTGGGTTAAATCTCACTGGATTTTTATATCCTCCAGCTGTTATTTTGTAAACATTATGCTTCTTATCTAGGTTTATCATATCCATCTTGGTGTACTAAATTAATATTTAAATATCTCACAGTATTTTAAAGGAAGCCTGGCTCATTTCTTATCCTTCAAGGACTTCTGCACTGTTACGTATATCACCGGTATTTTCTACAAATTTTGGAAGTTCTGCAAGTTGCATTCTTCAGTTAACAAATAGATGACTATTTGTTCCCATCTTTTTTACCCTCTGAATTTTCTGTAATGTTCACTTGGTTTCTGTCAATCCACTTCTTGGTGCCGTCCTATTATTCTCTGCCCGTTATGTGCTGCTATGTTGCTGAAAACCTAGTCCATGGGTCTCTGTGCACTGCCAGGAAATGTTTCTGTACTTTGCATCCACTGACAGCTCCCTTCAGTGTAAACCATTACCCACTGTAGGTCATTTACTTATTTTCTTTTTTTTTTTGAGACGGAGTTTTTGCTCTTGTTACCCAGGCTGGAGTGCAATGGCACGATCTCGGCTCACCGCAACCTCTGCCTCCTGGGTTCAGGCAATTCTCCTGCCTCAGCCTCCTGAGTAGCTGGGATTACAGGCACGTGCCACCATGCCCAGCTAATTTTTTGTATTTTTAGTAGAGACGGGGTTTCACCATGTTGACCAGGATGGTCTCGATCTCTTGACCTCGTGATCCACCCGCCTCGGCCTCCCAAAGTGCTGGGATTACAGGCGTGAGCCACCGCGCCTGGCCTATTTTCTTTTTTTTTTTGAGACAGAGTCTCACTCTCGTCAACCATGCTCAAATGCAGTGGCATGATCTTGGCTCACTGCAACCTCCGCCTCCTGGGTTCAAGTGATTCTCCTGCCTCAGCCTTCCATGTAGCTGGGACTACAGGCATGTGCCACCATGCCCAGCTAATTTTTGTATTTTTAGTAGAGACAGGATTTCACCACATTGACCAGGCTGGTCTCAGTCTCTTGACCTTGTAATCCGCCTGCCTTGGCCTCCCAAAGTGCTGGGATTACAGGCATGCACCACCATGCCCGGCCGTAATCACTTTTTCTTTATTAAAAATCCTCTTCCTACAAATTTGAAGATCATGGTTGAAAATTTTATAATTGTTCAGTATAAATACTGTTTTTGGTATAATATATTTTTCAGTATGAACTACTGATTTGCCAGCTGTAGTTAACAGAAAACCTGTTTTTCAAATATCTTGTAGATGTCTCTCCTACACATAGGATCAAGGAGTTACCACCAAAAGAGAACAATAGCACAGGAAAAGCCTTCCAAGCAGTGATGCTGGAAAGACGTGAAATCCATGACATCAAAGATTTTTACTTCAGGGAAATGCAGCAAAATGTTCATGACTTTGAGTGTCAGTGTCACAGTGATGAAAGAAATTACAAAGGAACACCTGCAATTAAAACTAAAAACATCACCGGAAGAAGAGATCAATGTGATGGAAGGAAAGCAGGAAATGAGCCAGTTGAAAATCAGCGTGAACTGAGCTTTCAGTCGCATCTGGCTGAACTGCAGGGATTTCAGACTGAAAGGACAATGTATGAATGTAATGAAATTGAGAAGTCTGTCCTCCATGGCTCCTCAGTTTCACTGCTTCAAACAAATCTTCCTCATGTCAACACCAGCATTTCTAATATATGTAGGAATGATTTTATGCATCCTTCATTACTCCCACAAGAACAGAAAGCACAGAATAGGGAAAAACCTTACAAATGTAATGACTGTGGAAAGGCCTTTCATCAGAGGTCCCACCTTGATACACATCAGAGAATCCACACGGGACAGAAACCATATAAATGTGATATATGTGGCAAAGCTTTCAGTCAAATTTCAAACCTAGCAAGTCATCATAGAATTCATACTGGAGAAAAACCTTACAAATGTAATGAGTGTGGCAAGGCCTTTAATCAGGGGTCCAACCTTACTAGACATCAGAGAATCCATACTGGACAGAAACCATATAAATGTGATGTATGTGGCAAAGGTTTCATTCAAAAATCAAAAGTAGCAAGTCATCACAGAATTCATACTGGAGAGAAAACTTACAAATTTAGAGTGTGGCAAGGTCTTAAGTCAACATTCATACCTTTGAAACCATCAGATAATTCACACTGGAGAGAAACCTTACAAGTGTAATGAGTGTGGCAAAGCCTTTAGTGTGCGTTCAAGCCTAACTCAACTTCAGGTCATCCATACTGGAGAGCCCTTATGAATGTAATGAGTGTGGCAAGGCTTTTTTTCAGAGTTCGAAACTTGTAAAACATGACAGAATTCATTCTGGAGAGAAACCACACAAATGTAATGAATGTAGTAAGGCATTTATTCAAAATTCAAGTCTGGTGGACCATCAGAGAACTCATTGGAGAGAAACCTTACCAGTGTAATGAGTATGGTAAAACCTTTATTGTGTTTTAACTAACCATCAGGTAATTCATATTGGAGAGGAAACTTACAAATGTAATGAGGGCGGAAAGGCTTATGTGAAGCGGTCCCACCTTAGACATTATGAGAGTATTCACACCGGAGAGAAGCCATACAAATGTACTGAATGCGGCATGGCTTTTAGACAACGGACGGACATCAGAACTCACCAAAGAATACATGCTGGAGAGAAAGCTTACAAGTGTGATGAGTGTGGAAAAACCTTTACCAAGGCCTCTCACCTCACTACACATAAGATCATCCATACTGGAGAGAAACCATATGAATATGATGTATGTGGCAAAATCTTCAGCAAAATTGTCATCTGGAAAGTCATCATAGAATTCATACTGGAGAAAAGCCTTACAAATGTGATGTGTGTGGCAAGGTCTTCAGTCAAAATTCACACCTTGTAAATCATCGGAGAATCCATACTGGAGAGAGACCTTACAAATGTGATGAATGTGGTAAGGCTTTCAGCAGGTGTCCACATCTTAGGCTTCATGAGAAAATTCACACGGGAGAGAAACCATACAAATGTACTGAGTGTGGCAAAGCCTTTAGACAGTGATCTGACCTCAGGGTTCACCAAAGAATTCATACTGGAGAGAAACCCTACGGATGTCTTGAGTATGGCGAAGCCTTTATTCAGGGCTCACACCTCAAAAATCATCAGATAGTTCATACTGGAGAGAACCTTCCAAAGGTACTGAATGTAGCAAGGCTTGTAAGCATGGCCCTAAACTCAGGACTCACCAAATTATTCATACTTGTAAATGCAATGAATATAGCAGTGTTTTAAAGCAGTGCTCACTACTCTATCAGATATGAGTATCTAATATATCTTGGGGAAAAGGCACACAAATGTAATGTGTGTGACAAGGATTTTATCTGAGGACCAAAAGTTGGAGAATAAAATTCATACTGGGGAGAAACCTTACAAATGCAATTAGCATGGGAAAACCTTTACCACAGTTCAAGTATTACATGACATCAGAGAGTTCATATTGAAAAGAAACCATGTAAACATCAGGTATGTGGCAGAGGCTCTATTCAGGCTTCACAGTGCACTAGATATTAAAGTATACATCTTTTGCCGGGTGTGGTGCTCACGCCTGTAATCCCAGAACTTTGGGAGGCTGAAGTGGGCGGATCACCTGAGGTCAGCAGTTTGAAACCACCCTGGCCAACATGGCAAAACCCTGTCTCTACTAAAAATACAAAAACTAGGCTGGGCGTGGTGGTTCACACCTGTAATCTAACCACTTTACAACGCCAAGGTAGGTGATCACAAGAGGTCAGGAATTCAAGACCAGCCTGGCCAAGATGGTGAAACCCTATCTCTACTAAAAATACAAAAATTAGCCAGGTGCGCTGGTGGGCACCTGTAATTCCTAGCTACTCGTGAGGCTGAGGCAGAGAATTTCTTGAACCCGGGAGGCAGAGGTTGCAGTGAACCGAGATCACACCACTGCACTCCAGCCTGGGCAACAGTGCAAGACTCCCATCTCAAAAAAAAAAAAAAAAATTAGCTGGGCGTGGTGGCAGGTGCCTGTAATCCCAGCTACTCAGAAGGCTGAGGCACAGGAATTGCTTGAACCCAGGAGGTGGAAGTTGCAGTGAGCCGAGATCGCATCACTACACTGCAGCCTGGGTGACAGAGCAAGACGCCATCTGAAAATCAAAAAACAAAGTACACATCTTTTATATAAATCACACAAAAGGAATATGTATGCTAAGGCTTCTATCCAGGGGCCAAAATTGGCACGTCACAGGATTTATACTGGAGAGCAACCTCATAAATGCAATGAAAGTGGTAAAGCTATTTGTTTTGTTTGTTTGTTTGTTTGTTTTTGGGACAGAGTTTCGCTCTTGTCCAGGCTGGAGTGCAATGGTGTCATCTCGGCTTACTGCAACCTTCGCCTCCCAGGTTCAAGTGATTCTCCTGCCTCAGCCTCACGAGTAGCTGGGATTACAGGCATGTATCATTATGCCCGGCTAATGTTTTTGTATTTTAAGTAGAGATAGGGTTTCACCAGGTTGGCCAGGCTGGTCTAGAACTCCTGACCTCAGGTGATCCACCTGCCTCAGCCTCCCAAAGTGCTGGCCGAAAGTGGTAAGGCTTTTTATCAAATGTCCCTGTCTTTCCGGTCATGAGAAAATTCATACAGAATCTATTAAAAATGTCCTAAACGTGGAAAGATCTTTAAGCAACAGTGATGTCATGAAGGTGGTAGTTTTTTAAACCAACTCCCACAACAGTCTCCACATCATAGAATTCATACCAGGAATCACTAAGTCTCTAATTCTCCAAAATTAACTGGTAATATTACAAACTGCAGAATAATTCCAGGTCAAAATATGTTGTGTGTGTGTGTGTGTTTTTTTTTTTGAGATGGAATTTCACTCTTGTTGCCCAGGCTGGAGTGCAATGGTGCCATCTCAGCTCACCACAACCTCTTCCTCCTAGGTTTAAGTGATACTCCTGTCTCAGCCTCCCAAGTAGCTGGGATTACAGGCATGCGCCACCATGCCTGGCTAATTTTGTATTTTTAGTAGAGACGGGGTTTCTTCATGTTGGTCAGACTGGTCTTGAACTCCTGACCTCAGGTGATCCACCTGCCTCGGCTTCCCAAAATGCTGGGATTACAGGTGTGAGTCACTGCACCCGGCCAAAATATGTTAAATTCATACATGATGTATATCAAAGGAGCAAAGGACGTGTGGAAATGACACATCATCTTCAGTTTATAAAATATTCATTTATGTGAAGTTTCTTGGAAAGGCTACATGACTACTATTTGTTTCTATCTGAAGTTTGAAATCTGTCGATGCCATGCTTTTGTTATAGGCCTTTCGTTATGGTCTTTGGGAAGGAATCAATAAAATGAAAGGGCCTACTCCATTAGGCGTGGTTCATTCCTACCCAGGCTCCCTGAAGAACAAGGATGCTGAATTTAAAAATTTAATATTGTATGAATTAGCATCAGAAATGGGTGAAGAATAATACAAAACTATAAGCCATGCTTACTGTGTTCAGTGTGCTCTTCTCCAGAGGGCCACTGGCTTATCAGAAAGGCTGCTGCTCTACCAGCTGACCACGAGATGGCATGCCAGGACATTAAGACACTGGGCTTTTTTTTTTTCTTTTTGAGATGGATTCTCAGGCTGGGTGCAGTGGCTCATGCCTGTAATCCCAGCACTTTGGGAGGCTGAGGCAGGCGGATCACAAGGTCAGGAGTTCAAGACCAGCCTGACCAACATGATGAAACCCCATGTCTACTAAAAATACAAAAAATTTAGCTGGGTGCGGTGGCGCATGCCTGTAATCCCAGCTACTCAGGAGGCTGAGGCAGGAGAATCACTTGAACCTGAGAGGTGGAGGTTGCGGTGAGCTGAAATTACGCCACCATACTCCAGCCTGGGCAACAAAAGCAAAACTCCGTCTCCAAAAAAAAAAAAAGAGAGGGAGTCTCGCTCTTTTGCCCAGGCTGGAGTGCAGTGGCGTGATCGTGGCTCACTGCAACCTCTGCCTTCCAGGTTCAAGGGATTCTCCTGCCTCAGCCTCCCAAGTAGCTGGGACTACAGGCGCTCGCCACCACGGGCACCTGTATTTTTAGTAGAGACAGGGTTTCACTGTGTTAGCCAGGATGGGCTTGATCTCCTGACCTCGTGATTGATCTGTCTGCCTCAGTCTCCCAAAGTGCTGGGATTACAGGTGTGAGCCACCACGCCCAGCCTTGACACTGGGCTTTTTATGAGAGTGACAGATTGGTAGGACCTGGTTAAGTGGCAGAAGTAACGTAGGGGAAGTGGTGATCATCCTTCTTAAAAAGCAATAGCTGTTATATCTCAATGATTAATGAAAAATTAGTTATTCTCATAAATTGAAGAAAGAATGGTCATCATAGAGGGTAGTTCAAGCAAAAGAACCAGAGCTGGGCGTGGTGGTTCACACCTGTATTCCCAGCATTTTGGGAGGACAAGGAGGACATCTCTTGAGGCCAGGAGTTCAAGACCAGCCTGGCCAACATGACAAAACCTCATCTCTACAAAAAACACAAAAATTGCAGATGTGGTGGCGGGTGCCTGTAATCCCAACTTCTCAGAAGGCTAAGGCAGGAGAGTCACTTGAACCTGGGAGACAGAGGTTGCAGTGAGCCGAGACTGTGCCACTGCAGTCTAGCCTGGGCGACAGAGTGACACTCTGCCTCAAACAAAAACAAACAAAAGAACCAGAATAGCATGTGCACATTTACGTGGACATTTAACAACTGGCATTATGTTTTACTATTGTTTTATTTAGAATGTATCATAAGTTTTATGCTTTAATTAAAATTTAATCATAACTTTTAAAGAATCCTGTTTCTTCTGCCACCACAGTTTCATCTGCCCTCAGTTGGGTATTTCATAACAGATAGTAATAATGCACCATTAGGCTCTCTATGTTGAAGGAACCTTGCAGGGAAACATGAGGTTGTGCTTTAACTGTGGCAACTGACATCATATCCTCCCCTTTAATTTGTTCTCATCCAAAAATCCTACATCTATTTTTCTTTAATAAGTGATTTTTCAAGTTTGCATTTATTTTTTCCTTGATATCACACTTTGAGAGTCACTGTTATTAGTGCTTTATGTGTAAAAACTGAATCTTAAGACTGTGAGGTTCAGTACTGATGTTATTCACATTTCACAAACGAGGAAATGTAGGACAAACATGGTTTAAGGACTCACCCACATCCCTATAAGTGGGTGAATCAGCATTCATGTTTGGCTGCAAAGATGAGTGATACGGTGTGGTATTACTATTTTTTTTTTTTTTTTTTGATGGAGTTTTGCTCCTGTTGCCCAGGATGGAGTGCAATGGCACGATCTCAGCTCACTGCAACCTTGGCCTCCCAGGTTCAAGTGATTCTCCTGCCTCAGCCTCCCAAGTAGCTGTGATTACAAGTGCCTGCCACCATGCCCGGCTAAATTTTGTATTTTTGGTAGAGACGGGGTTTCTCCATGTTGGTCAGGCTGGTCTTGAACTCCTGACCTCAGGTGATCCACCCACCTTGGCCTCTTAAAGTGCTGGGATTACAGGTGTGAGCCACCGCGCCCGGCCTGACCAACACTTCTGACCCCAGCTTCTTTCCTGGTCATAGCTGTCCTAGAGAGTGACTGTGTCAGTAGGAATAAATTGGACACAGGTCAGACAAGGGTTACACGTTTTCTGTGGGAGGGATACCTGTTCACAGGTGGGACACAGGCATTAGGCCATCTGCCAGGATAAAGAAACGTCCCAGCGAAGGCACAATGCACAAAGCGTCCACAGCCAAATCCTGGAGCCTCATTCGCGCAGGGCTGTATTTATTTATGGCCACTCTCCTGAGAGACCTGGAGACCAAATTAGAACAACCAAATATAACAGAACGCATAGATTCTAATATGCTATTAGATACAATTAGGTGAAGTAAAAACAATGAAACACAAAGGACTGGATGTCTGTCCTCAGGACACCTGGAGCCAAGAAAGGGATCATCCTTCATTCCTGACCCCGCTGAATCCGGGCCCGACCACCTCTGCCCACCAAGGTTGCACCACAGACTATTGGGCACACCCTTTCTCTTCCTTTTCTGAATGGGAAGGTTTATTGAGGTTTCACTGATTTGTTCTACCATGTCTTGTGGGGACTCCACAGGGCTAAGAATCAGAATTCTCCTGAGATCCCATTTGTGACTAAAGTCATGTTTGGGTAGGACTTTCTCTTTTTCAGGAAGGAGCAAGTTGGCCGGGCGTGGTGGCTCACGCCTGTAATCCCAGCATTTTGGAGGCCAAGGCGGGCTGATCACCTGAGGTCAGGAGTTCAAGACCATCCTGATCAACATGGTGAAACCCTGTCTTTAAAAAAAAAAAAAGGGAAGGAGCAAGTGTATTTTGTGTGAACAAAAGAGGGACAAATTATTTCTGATAGAAGCTGTATTGTCCTATATTGTAACTGATTCCCAATTAATTATCACCCTCCTATGAAATTACACATCTCTGCCCTTTGGTATCAGGCATGGCCCTTGACTTGAGGCAACACTTCAAATCAAGGATTGAAATTCCTCGCCTGATTTATGATAGGCTTGGCTTTTTGAGTTCCTTGGTCAATTTGGTGTGAGTAGAGATGACATGTTTAAATTTTTTTTTGAGATGGAGTCTCGCTCTGTCACCCAGGCTCAAGTGCAGTGGCACGATCTCCGCTCACTACAACCTCCACTTCCTGGGTTGAAGCAATTCTCCTGCCTCAGCTTCCTGAGTAGCTGGGATTACAGGTGTGCCACCACACCTGGCTAATTTTTGTATTTTTAGTAGAGATGGGGCTTCACTATGTTGGTCAGCCTGGTCTCGAAATCCTGACCTAGTGATCCGCCTGCCTCAGTCTCCCAAAAGTGCTGAGATTACAGGCATGAGCCATCTGTCAATAAGTTGGATAAACTGTCAACGTATTAGTTCACTATCCCTGTCAATTTTCTCTAATTAATTTATAGTCATTTAGGCCACTTTGAGCTCCTCGAAAATTGTCTATCGTGGGCATGTCCTTTGATACACCTTCCCTCAAGTAGCTCAATGTCATACTTATAATTTTTTTTCTTTATTCTTTGGCTTATTGCAGGAATGATATAAAATTCTCCTTTGATCAGAGCAAATAACTAAAACTCCTCCAAAAGGCAGCTGACTCACCAGAGTTCTCAGAGTAAAATGCAGATTCCCAGGCCACATCAGGCCCCGCTGAAGTCATCTGGACAGTGCTTTTGTTTTCAACAGCTTTACATAGTTATGCATCACATAATGACGTTTTGATCAATGAAAGACTGCATATACAATGACGGTTCCATTAGAATACTGTATTTTTACTATACCATTTCTGTTTGGACATGTTTAGATACACAAATACCGCTGTGTTACAACTGCCTATGATAATACGCTGTACCCATTTGTAGCCTAGGATCAATAGTCTATATGGTGAAACCCTGTCTCTACTAAAAAATATAAAAGTTAGGTGTGGTGGTGCATGCCTGTAGTCCTAGCTACTCAGGAGGCTGAGGCAGGAGAATCGCTTGAACCTGGGAAGCGGAGGTTGCAGTGAGCCAAGATCGGGCCATTGCATTCCAGCCTGGATGTCTCAGTGAGACTCTGTCTCAAATCAACAACAAAACCCCTAAAAAGTCTCTATGGTATAGCCTAGGTGTGTGGTAGGCTATCCCATTTAGGTTTGTGGAAGTACACCCTATGATGTTAGCACAGTGATGAAATCAGCAAATTTCTCAGCATATGTCCTCATCATTAAGTGACCCGTGACTATGCTAACAAAAAGCTGCACATACTGAGGGTGAGGCCAGCTTGGGGCCCCACGTGCTCATGGCGCACGATCTGCATTTGAGAGCTTCCTTCTTAACTTACTACTTTCTTCCCTTCCACTTTGTATATTCTACTTCCATTAGAATAACCATTTATTTTAAATTCATCTAGAATTAAAAATTCTTTAGCTTTCATTATGTGAAATTAAAAATATATTAGCTTTCATTATGTGACCACCCTCAATGAGTGATTGTTCCCTCACTTATAACTTTACCCACCTCATTTATCATCATCAGATATTTGTAAGTATCTTCAGGAAACGTGCCCTCTTTCACTCTGCCTCCTTCACCTTACTGATCCTCAGAATCAGAGGAGCTCAGTGACTGACTCAACAACGAGGAAGTTCATACTGATGACAAAAAACAAAAACCCCCAAACAAATTTTAAAAACCTTCTAGGCCGAGGGGCTTTGTGTTAAATATGAGTTAAAGCAAAATTGCCGACGTTCGTCCAGGGGCGCTGTTACCCAATGTGTCATATTGTAATGGCAAATTTCTTCCAACTGGGGTGTTTAGCGCACTTCCTTTAAAGTGATTATTACATGGCTAAACTGTCTTGATTTTGGCTTTATGTTGTTGCCTTTGTTCTTTCTTCTCGTTTCCTTCTTTGTCTCCTTTGGATTTTTAAGTGGCTCTCTTTCAATTTCTTTTTTTCTTTCTTTTTTTTTTTTTTTTTTTGAGACGGAGTTGCGCTCTTGTTACCCAGGCTGGAGTGCAATGGCGCGATCTCGGCTCACCGCAACCTCCGCCTCCTGGGTTCAGGCAATTCTCCTGCCTAAACCTCCTGAGTAGCTGGGATTACAGGCACGCGCCACCGTGTCCAGCTAATTTTTTTGTATTAATAGAGACGGGGTTTCACCATGTTGACCAGGATGGTCTCCATCTCTCGACCTCGTGATCCACCCGCCTCGGCCTCCCAAAGTGCTGGGATTACAGGCTTGAGCCACCGCGCCCGGCCCTTTTTTGGTTTATTAGTGTTAACTATAACCAAATTTTTGGCATTTGCTTTAGGGGTCATACTACACAGCTTATCATAGCCTACCTTCCAGTGATTCCATATTACCTCATCAGAGCATCAGTCCCTTACCCATGTATACTTAAATTTCACAACTGCTGGTCTGTGTGCTGTCATTATCATATATCTAAGCTTTACATAACCTATAAGCCCATACTAGATTATTTTCTAAACAGTTACAGTCTAAAGAGATTTAAAAGGAAGAAATACATTTTAAAATTACCCATGTTGTTACTATTCTGGTGCTCCTCCTCCTTGTGTGTAGATCACGTTACAGAGCACAAGTCAAATATGAATTACTGAGCGAGGAGGCAGGGCTTGGGACTCCAAACCAGATTGAAAACTAGCTCAAACAGGGAAGAGACAAAAGCACCTCTCCATAAGACACGCCGTCCACTGCCATGTCACTTTACCATTGCCGTCGCAACAGCTGGAAGTTACTGCCCCTTTCCATGGCAATGACCTGGAAGTGACCACTCCCTTTCTACAAATTTCTGAATAATGGCTGGGCGCGGTGGCTCACGCCTGTAATCCCAGCACTTTGGGAGGTCGAGGTGGGTGGATCTTGAGGTCAAGAGTTCGAGACCATCCTGGCCAACATGGTGAAACCCCATCTCTACTAAAAATACAAAAATTAGCTGGGCATGGTGGCAGGCACCTGTAAGCCCAGCTACTAGGGAGGCTGAGGCAGGAGAATCGCTTGAACATGGGATGTGGAGGTTACAGTGAGCCAAGATCACGCCACTGCACTCCATCCTGGCGACAGAGACTCCATCTCAAAAGAAGAAAAAAAAAAGAAATTTGGGAATAAGCTGCCCCTTAGTTTGCATGTAATTAAAAGTGGGCATAAATATGACTGCAGACCTGCCCCTGAGCTGCTACTCTGGGCACACTCCTTACGGGGTAGCCCTGCCCTGCGAGGAGCAGTCCCTCTGCTGCCCACCACCAGCTCGCCTTTGAATTATTTCCCGGGCAAAGCCCCAATCTGGGGGATCAATTGCCCTGCATCATCACCATGCCTTTAAATAATGTTTACTTGGGACATGGCCAAACCCATGTGTAGGTACTACTGATCCATTAAAGGCAGAGTAGAATATTAGCCAACAGTATCGCCTACAAAGAATAAAATACCACTTGGCCCTTTAAAGTCTGTCAACTTCTCATGTAGAATCATATTCTTTTTTCTTTTGAAACCAGGTATCGCTCGTCACCCAGGCTGGAGTGCAGTGGCGCAATCTCAGCTCTCTGCAACCTCTGCCTCCCGGATTCAAGTGATTCTCCTGCCTCAGCCTCCTGAGTAGCTGGGATTACAGATGCTCGCCACCATACTTGGCTCATTTTTTTTTTTTTCTTTTTGTATTTTTAGTTTCACTATGTTGGCCAGACTGGTCTCTAACTCCTGACCTCATGATCTGCCCCCCTCAGCCTCCCAAAGTGCTGGGATTACAGGTGTGACATTTTCATTTTTAAGCTTTGTCTTATTTACCTGAAAGCAGCATTTCCATATTTTTTCCAAAGAATATTAATTCTGTTAAATGGCTACTGTAATTTTAATGAAGAACAGGGATTTTCAAATTTCATATTCACACATCAAAAACAGAGCAAGAGAAAGAAACAAGAAGTTAGAAAGCCAGGCACAGTGGCTCATGCCTGTAATCCCAGCACTTTGGGAGGCTGAGGTGGGAGGATCGTTTGAGGCTGAGCACAGGAGTTCAAGATCAGCCTTGATCAACAGCCTTCAAGATCAACAACACAGTGAGACTTCATCACTACCAAAAAATTAAAAAGTTAGCCAGATGTAGTGGCACACACCTGTGGTCCCAAGTACTCGGGAGGCCGCTGTGGGAGGATCATTTGAGACCAGGAGGTTGAGGCTACAGTAAGCTGTGATCACACCACCGCACTGCAACCTGGGCTGGACAGAGGGAGACCTGTCTCCAACAACAAAATCCCAAAACAATGTGCTTGTTACCAATTATATTAATGACAATGTGGTCACCATAATTTTGGAAAGAGACAGATTATATCAACTGATTTTATTCTTTATCCTGAGAGTCTAATATTCTGTGTAACCTATGGCCTGTCTTTTAGGTGTTTGAAATGAAAGACAAGAATTATTAAACTGTCCTTAGCAGTTTTTTTTTTAACTTACAGATTTACTTCAGTGGAGCTCTATTTGTATCTACATAAAAAGATTTCTCCAAGTTTTAATATATTCTCAGTCTACTTTCAAGGTAGGAAAACGAAAGAATTCAATCTGAGATTTAAAAACAAGATGCCATCTTACCTTAAAGTGAGAGATATGCAAAAGGCTTGTGGTTGGGAAATATTCTAAGTCACTTCCAAATATATTTTTGTATTACACTGTAACTTGAAGGTAATCTAACTGTTATATCATAACTCAGGAATTTTCAGAGGGAGCCTATGTTAAATATTTCCAGTGAAGCATTAAAGCCGTTCACAGGATTTCCTTGGGTATACAGAATATCCTCAATTGAGGGTGAACGTTTAAAATGTGTAAGGCTGTATTTGCTTGTAGTTTATGCAAACTTGCTTATAGTCTTCAATTTGTTTAGTTTCCTTTTTGTTTTTCCACATGCAAAATATTTTTGTCTATAAAGTCAAAATTATATTACAAACATATGAAAATCCCTATTCTAATTTGCCTTTGCAAACTTTTCATTTTCTTAAATAGCCTTCTCGGTAGGTATTAATTTCAGATTTTTTTTTATCACAAAGAGAATACCATATATGATATTCTATACCTTGTTTTTTAGGCATGGTAGTAATCACTCCAATATGACATTCTTTCTTTTTTTTTTTTTTTTGAGATGGAGTCTTGCTTGTCGCCCAGGCAGTGGCACAATCTCAGCTCACCGCAACCTCTGCCTCCTGGGTTCAGGCAATTCTCCTGCCTCAGCCTCCTGAGTCGCTGGGACTACAGGTGTGTGCCACCACGCCCAGCTAATATTTTAGTTTTAGTAGAGACAGGGTTTCACCATGTTGGTCAGGCTGATCTCGAATTCCTGACCTAGTGACCTGCCCGCCTCAGCCTCCCAAAGTGCTGGGATTACAGTGTGAGCCACTGCGCCCAGCCCTGACTTTCCTCATTCTTTTAACAGTTTCACATACGTAGACAACATTACCCTAATTTCTCAGCCACCTTGCCTCAAGTTAAAATCGTGAGACCAGTTTTGCCAAACAGGATGTAAGTGTATTATATCACTTTCAGGTCAAATCAGTTAAAAGGAAGCGTGACCTTCTTGCTTGTTTCCTTTGCAATCATCAGAGGCCCATTTTTGAGATGGAGAAACTGTAATATGGAAGCACCTCCATCTCTGAGTTACCATGTAAGCATCAGTTGCCCGACAGGGTCAACTATTCCAGTGGTGCAACTGACAGAAAATAGTCCTTCTATACCCTAAGCTTCCGGGATTTAACACGAAGAGGTTTTGTGTCTCCCAGCACTACAGGACATGCCATTTCTTACAGGACTTTTTTTGTTTGTTTGTTTTTGAGATGGAGTTTCGCTCTGTTGCCCAGGCTGGAGTGCAGTGGTGCAGTCTCGGCTCACTGCAACCTCCACCTCCTGGGTTCAAGCTATTTTCAAGCTATTCTCCTGTCTCAGCCTCCTGCATAGCTGGGACTCCAGGCACGTGCCACCACGCCCAGCCAATCTTTGTATTTTTAGTAGAGGTGGGGTTTCACCATGTTGGCTAGGATGGTCTCAAGCTCTTGACCTCATGATCCACCCACCTCGGCCTCCCAAAGTGCTGGGAATAAAGGCGTGAGCCGCCGTGCCCGGCCACTTATAGGACTTTAAAAAGTAAAGCCTAGACAGCTTTAGCAATACCCTCTTTCTTGACAAACTGTTAGAGATCTAGGCCTGAAGAGCAAGTCAAGGACAATACAGTTTGTCTTTCTACGTCATCTGCTTCTCAATGATGCTCATCAATTGCCATAAATCACTGTGTTGTTTCCACTGCCAATGTTTTTTAGATATTCACCCTACGTCCCCCAAACCCCAACCTATCCTGTGTCTTAGTCCATTTTTTTGTTGCTGTGACAGAAAACCTGACCTGGGTAATTTATGTGTATGTACTTTATATGTGTGTATATAATTCATGTATGTGCATATATATAGTTTATTTCTTCCAGCTCTGGAGGCTGGGAAGTCCGAGGCTGACGGGCCACATGTGGTGAGGCCTTACCGCTGCATCATGTCGGAAGTCATCGCATGCTGAGGGGAGGAAGCATGCCAGCCCAGCTCTCTTTTCCTCTTCTCATAAGGCTACCAATCCCAACATAGGGACCACCCCCATAACTTCATCTATCCCTAATTACCTCCCAAAGGCCCCCACCTCTAAGTACCATCAACATATGGATTCGGGGATTCGATTTCCAACATGAGCTTTTGGGGAATACATTCAAACATAGCACCTCGTCACCATTTTCTAAAAGAATAATACTACAGCTACCCAAAATAACTGAACAAATATATTAGGCGCCATCTGCATTCACTATCAACGTTTTTAAAAGCATCTCCAGTTTTGAGGTCAACAGGCCTCAGCTACTTTCCTATACGGCAATGTCCTTTGTCCACTTAACACTGCCACCACTGCAATCCGCTGCTCAGAACTGTTTTCCAGAAGACTTTTCCTGTATAGTTCTTGCTAAACTTTGCCAATGAGAAAAACCTGAATGGGCCAGGCGCAGCTCACACCTGTAATCCCAGCACTTTGGGAGGCTGAGGTGGGTGGACTACTTGAGGTCAGGAGTTCATGACCAGCCTGGGCAACATGGCGAAACCCTGTCTCTACCAAAAATACAAAAATTAGCCAGTCTCTTAACCCACCTTTAAAATAAATAAATAGATAACGTTAAAAATTTAAAAAAAAAAATTTTTTTTTAAAAAGGAAAGCCTGGATGGAATAGGAGAGGCAGAAGTGAAGCATTAAGGCATTAATCTCAGATGCACACCTCACAGACCCCATCATCTCTAATCCCAATCAAGCAGCCCAAAGCAGTGACTTCTAAGACATGTCCATGAGTTCTGGTTTCTCACCCACCTCACAGTTTCAAACTGAGTTGCCAGTGGCTATCTGATGTTCCAGCTGGAGTCTTCCACACATTTCACAGCTCAAGCACCTCCCAAATTCTTAACTTACATAACTATTCTTACTCTTTAAATAATTGTATATGTTCCCCTAAACACAGACTAATACAGAATAAAGCTAATTCCATGTTTTCAAAGTTTATTCATCACCATCTGCATTCCTGTATTGGTTTTGAGTCTCACTCTGTGACCCAGGCTGAGTACAGTGTCAGTCTTGGCTCACTGCAGCCTCAACCTCCCTGGCTCAAGTTATCCTTTCGCCTCAACCTCTCGAGGAGCTGGAACTACAGGTGCATGCCATGATGCTCAGCTAATTTTTTATTTTTTGTAGAGATGAGGTCTCACTATGTTGTCCAGGCTGGTCTCAAACTCCTGGACACAAGTGATCCTCTCTCCTGGGCCTCCCAAAGTGCTGAGATTACTGGTATGAGCCACAGAACCTCGCCAACTTCGCCAGAATAAAGAATGCCATCAAGAAAGTGGAAAAACAGTACACAGAAGTGGAAAAAGTATTTGCAAATTATGTATCTCCTAAGGGTGTAGTATTCAGAATATAAAAGAATTTTTACAACCAAAAATACATAGTCTAATTTTGAAAATATTAAAAGAAATTTTTGAGTAGACATTTCTCCTCAAGACACAAATGGCTAATAAGCATAGGAACAGACGCTCAACATTCGTCATTAAGACAAGCAAATCCAACCACAATGAAATATCCCTTGTAAGTGACTAGAAGGCTATACTATTGCTGCTAACCCAGTAAGTACAAACATCAATAATTGATAGGAAGTGCAGAAAATGGAACACAGGGGCATTTCCGGTGGAAACATGAAATGGTGCAGCTGTCTTCTAAAAGTTTGGCAGATCAACAGAAAGACAGTCACCGATAATTACCATGGCACAGCAATTCCATGTTTACAAACGTACCCCAGTGAACACGTGTATCTCCGAAAACATCTTGTAAAAAGTTGTTCATAGCAGCATTTTCCATAATAGCCTAATTTCTAAAAGTAGAAAGAGTTAAAATCTCCATCAAACAATGAATAGACAGACACATTGTAGAATATTATTCAGCAACAAGAAGTTATGAGGTACTAGGCCGGGCGTGGTGGCTCACGCCTGTAACCCTAGCACATTGAGAGGCCTAGGTGGGGAGATCACTTGAGGTCAGGAGTTCGAGATCAGTCTGGCCAATAATGTGAAACCCCATGTCTATTAAAAATATAAAAATTAGCCAGGCATGGTGGCACATGCCTGTAGTCCCAGCTACTTGGGAGGCTGAGACAGGAGAATCGCTTGTCTGGGAGGTGGAGGTTGCAGTGAGATGAGATTGCACCACTGCACTCCAGCCTGGGCACCAGGGTTGGACTCTGTCTTAAAAAAAAAGAGAAGAAAATTATGAGGTACCAACAAATGTTAATTTGGGGTGGGAGGTATTTTTTATAGAGACAAAGTTTGCTAAGGGTGGTCTCGAATTCCTGGGTTTAAGTGATCTGCCAATCTTGGCCTTCCAAAGTGTTAGAATTACAGGCTTGAGCCACTGTGCCTGGCCTAGAAATTGACTTTTTTTTTTTTTTTTTTTTTTGGACAGGGCCTTGCTCTGTCACCTAGGCTGGAGTACAGTGGCATGATCTTAGCTCACTGTAACCTCCAACTCCTAAGCTCAATTAATTCTCCTGGTTCAGCCTTCCTGAGTAGCTGGGACTACAGAAATGTGCCAACATACCCACTTAATTTTTAATTTTTTTGTAGAGACGGGCTCGCCATCTTGCCTATGCTAGTCTCGGACTCCTGGGCTCAAGCAATCCTCTCACCTGAGCCTCTCAAAGTGCTGACATTACAGGTGTCAGCCTCCATGCCCAGATGACTAGCTGGAAATTCAAACCAAAGATGAGTACTCACTCCAGCCCTACCAGATCTAAGTATCATAACACCCCAAGTCAGTCATCTTTCACTGCCTTCTCTAGCCATTTTTGAACCAGCTTGGGAAGTCTACCATGATCTCTCCAGAAAGCCTTTTGTAACAAACATTCTTACCACACTTTGATGTAGAGTACCAGCAATCCTAAAATTTAAACTAAATTCTGCATGGGGTTCTCTCCTGTTCCACTGAAGTGGCCACAAGTACAAATTAGTAAGAAAATATTTTGGGGGTAAATATGAGGTTTCTAGTTTCTTTTTTTTAAAAAATCCCATTGTCTATGTTCATTATTAAGAGGAAACTCATGACTGGGTGCAGTGGCTCACGCCTGTAATCCCAGCACTTTGGGAGGCCGAGGCGGGCAGATCACAAGGTCAGGAGTTCAAGACTAGCCTGACCAATATGGTAAAACCCCGTCTCTACTAAAAATACAAAAATTAGCTGGGCCCGTGGTGGTGTATGCCTGCAGTCCCAGCTACTCGGGAGGCTGAAGCAGGAGAATCACTTGAAACTGGGAGGTGGAGGTTACAGTGAGCCAAGATTACGCCACTGCACTCCAGTCTGGGCAACAGAGTGAGACTATCTCAAAAAAAAAAGGAAACTCATGAACACTGATTTTTTTCAAATTATTTCAGGAAGTGCTCCAAGTACAAAAAAAGAAGTTATGTTATTATTATTCCAGAAATTTTGTTTACTAATATTTTTGTATGCTTACATTTGTATTTTCATCTCATGTAAAAGAAGGTGCAAGCCATTCTTGCAAAGGCATGCAGAAATAAAGACATGTAGGAAAAAGCATGTAGAAGTATAATCACCCAGTGCATATTCATGAATGAGAAGGCAGGTTTCAGGGGTCTGATAACTGTACCACTATGGCATGGCATTTTCACTACAGCGATAGAATTCCTCTGGGGCAGAGTGTGGAGAAAATATTTCAAGTGCAATTTATGAACATATATTCCTCAAGTTGTATACTATTTGAACGTAACATGGATAGAAATTGTTATAGATGACATTCAACCTTGAGGGTCTAATGATGTACTGTAGTGTTTGATATTAAGAGTTCCAACAAGGTGGGATATGCTTGGGTTGACAGAAGGCACATGATTCATTCAGGGTTACTAAAAATAATATTTGTGCTGGTTGCAGTGGCTCATGCCTGTATTCCCAGCACTTTGGGAGGCCAAGGTGGGTGGATCGCCTGAGGTTAGGAGTTCAAGACCAGCCCGACCGATATGGTGAAACCCCTTCTCTACTAAAAATACAAAAATTAGCTGGGTGTGGCAAGGTGCACCTGTAGTCCCAGCTACTCGGGAAGCTGAGGCAGGAGAACGGCTTGAACCTGGGAGGCGGAGGTTGCAGTGGGCCGAGATTGTGCCAGCCACTGCACTCCAGCCTGGGTGACAGAGTGACACTCCATTTCAAAAAAAGAAAGAAAGAAAGAAAGAAAGAAAAAAACAATCTACTAATTAAGACATGAGAAGTATAATATATTCTAAATAAAATGGTACTAAATGCAATCTCAGGGGCCAAATGTGAATCCCTTATAAGCACACACTACTCTGCTTCTTTTGATGGGAAGTGTCCTCTGTGGTCACTTCTCTCTTCTCTCTAACCATTCTCTCTTCAGTTTCCAAAAATAAGACCTATTTTCAATAATCTGTGATATGCAACAGTTACTACCTTTCAAGAGAGGGTGAGCATCATTCCCCCTCCATTTCTACCACATATGCAGTCTCTAGTAACCTACCATTTTACTTCCATAGAAATCTTTCTCTCAATGTCCCACCCTAGTCCTCTTGTTTCATTATCATCTTGTAGTGTAACCTATCTTTCCCATGATCGACAAAGGTCCTCGGTCACAGCAACGAAATCTAAGGGGTCCTGACCACAAAAAGCATGTTAGACAACAGTTTTTCCTCTATTGTCACAAACCCCCATGCTCTTAAATTTATAGTATATTGTATATTAAAATTAGTGTTCTTGCTTTTTTCAGGTTTCAATAATATAAATAAACCACACCTAAGGAAATAGCCCTTTCCATCTTACCAATCCATTCCTTGAGACAATCATGATAAATGAAAAGCATGCCATGAAGATTTAACATCAACAGATTTCAAACTTCAAGTTGTAATAATTCATCAATAACACTTTAAAACTATGAAATAACTGAATTAAAAAAAGTTTTAAACTGAAGAGTTAGATCTTTCCACAGATATCCTTGCTCCTCTGACACACACCATCTCATGAGTTTTAAGTGACTTTTAAAAATCATCTGTGAATTTAACATCGGTCATCTAATCTTCAAGGAGAAACAAAGACTTAGTTCCTTCTAGCATGAATTTTTGTATGACAAAATGCTTTCATATAAGCATGAATTCCCATTGAGAAATTTGTTTAAAATAATTTGCCACCTTCATTTGTAATGTTTCTCTCCAACATGAATGGTGTATCCTGAAGTCAGAACATTGCTTAAAGGACTTTCCACATCCTGAATGTATTGTCATAACCATATTAGTGTAAATATTTTTATAAAGCTGTTCACATTCATTATATATGTAAGGCTTCTTCTCTACAGTAAGAATTCTGTCATGTTCCACAAGGCCTGAACTTTGGTAAGCCTTGCCACACACGCTATCTTTATGTGGTTTATCTCAAAGATGCATATTCTGATATCAAGTGAGGTATAAGCCATAGCTAAAGGCTTTGCCACCTATTTTAGTTTTATATGGTTTCTTTTCACAATGGAGCCCCGATGGTAAGTACAGCCTGAACACTTAATTTTTGTCTCCTTATATTTGATACGTTTTTCTCTATTATAAATTTTTTGATGATCCCCAAGCTTTGAACTTTGGAATAAAGCATCACCATATATATCATGTTTACAATGTTCCTTTCCAATGTGTATTTTCTGATGTCTAGTAAGGTTTGCGAATTGGGTAAAAGCTTTGCCACACTGAGCACACTTTTAAGGTTTCTCTCCAGTATGGATTTTCTTATGCTGCGTAAGATTTGAACGTTCAGTAAAGGCTTTGCCACACTCATTACATTTGTGTGGTTTCTCTCCAGGATGTGTGTTCTGATGTCTAGTGAGATGGGAGCACTGCTTAAAAGCTTTGCCACACTCATTACATATGTACGGCTTCTCTCCAGTATGATTCTCTTATGTTTCATAAGGCTTGAACGCTCAGCAAAGGCTTTGTCACACTCATTACATTTGTAAGGTTTCTCTCCAGTATGAGTTCTCTGATGACCCCAAAGGTGTGAATGTTTGCTAAAAGCCTTATCACATTTATTACATTTGTAAGGTTTTTCTCCATTATGAATTCTCTGATGTTCCACAAGGCTTGAACTTTGGATGAAAGCCTTGCCACACACATTACATTTGTGTGGTTTCTCTCCAGGATGTACGTTCTGATGTCTAGTGAGATGTGAGCACTGCTTAAAAGCTTTGCCACACTCATTACATATGTAAGGCTTCTCTCCAGTATGGATTCTCTTATGTTTCATAAGGCTTGAATGCTCAGCAAAGGTTTTGTCACATTCATCACATTTGTAAGGTTTCTCTCCAGTATGAATTCTTTCATGACCCCAAAGGTGTGAATGCTGGATAAATGCCTTACCACATTCATTACACTTGTAAGGTTTCTCTCCAGTATGCATTCTCTGATGACTTGCAAGATTTGAACTTTGACTACAGACCTTGCCACATATATTACATTGATATGATTTCTCTCTTGTATGGACTCTCTGATGTCTAGTGAGGTTTGAACATTGGTTAAAGGCTTTGCCATACACATTACATTTGTAAGGTCTCTGTCCAGAATGAATTCTCTGATGATTAGTGAGGTTCTAACTTTTGCTAAAAGCCTTCCCACAGTCGTTACATTTGTATGATTTTTCTCTATTGTGCGCTCTCCCATATTGTGTATGTAACAAGGGGTATTTCAAAATCTTCCTGTATTTATTACAAATGTTTTTGACACTAGGAGGAAGTAGTGAAACTGAGGAATTACCGTTGACAGACTTCTCAAGTGGATTACATTCATAAATTTTCTTCCCAGTCTGAAATCTCCATAGTTCAGCCAGCTGTGCCTGTGAGCTTAATCCAATTCTGTTTTCAAAACACTTCACGTTATTTGTTTCCAGCATATCTTATATTATTTTTCAGTTTTAACAAATTCCTTATAAATGGTTTGTCATGTATGAAATACTGATATGCACTATCCTATCTCTTACAGAAACACTCTGCTTTAAAGAGAAATTTATTGAGGATTTATTATGTTGTTGATCTTTTCTATGAGTGAGATTTTTGTTACAGGTCAAAGGCACTCCTTTGTAACTTTTTTTTTGAGACGGAGTTTCGCTCTTGTTACCCAGGCTGGAGTGCAATGGCGCAATCTCGACTCACCACAACCTCCGCCTCCTGGGTTCAAGCAATTCTCCTGCCTCAGCGTCCTGAGTAGCTGGGATTACAGGCATGCGCCACCATGCCCAGCTAATTTTTTGTATTTTTAGTAGAGATGGGGTTTCACCATGTTGACCAGGATGGTCTCGATCTCTTGACCTTGTGATCCACCCACCTCGGCCTCCCAAAGTGCTGGGATTACAGGCGTGAGCCACTGCACCTGGCCCCCTTTGTAACTTTTTGCATCATATTCCCACAGGCTGTCACATTTATGCATATTTTCCCAGGCTTCCTTGAGGTCAAAACTGTTAATGCCATGGCTTTCCTTTCTTTCCAATATTACCAGATAGTAAAATTCCTCTTTATTATTTTCCTTTGGTGATAATCCCTTGCTTGCAAATCCTGCAGAAATATCTGAAATATATAAAAAACCACAGGCTTTCCATCAAATAGAGTTGGAAGATAAATATTTTATCTAAATACATAATATTACAAGAAAATTAAGAATGATAATAAACAGCGTTATAAAGCTTCTCAATCATTATCTTTAAATGTTTAAGAACACAGAGATTGTCCTCAATAAAGTAACATAGCAACAAAACATGTAACAAATTATTTTAAGCACAGTTTGAAACACCCTATAGCTAAAACACTCATAGTATGTAAACCCACATAAGCCCTGAAAGGAGATATTTTTCCACCACAAGGAACACGTAAATTGGCATAACTATATGGTAGTCTTATATTTGAAGATAAATAGATAGCAATGTTATTATTTAGTACATAATTATTACATATAAATAAAAGGTAAGGCACAGCTCAAACTTATCTAATAAAAATATTTAAAAATGGCAATTCATAATTGCAAAAAAAACTGCAAGGAAAAATTAGGAAAAATTTAATAAAATTTTGAGTATTTACAAATTGTAAATATGAATACTTGTTATAAACCTACCTATACCCATGCAGAATGTGCATTTTCCAGCATTAACAATTTGTGCATGGTGGTTATATTGCATGATATATACTGAAAAATCATCTTCTGTAAATCATAACAAAAGTAAATAAAATACTTTAGTAACCTGTGAAAACCTAGCAGGCAAGTTAGATTACACAGAATAATTGTCTGGGAAATTCTAAAGAACTACTGCTTATGAACTACAGAAAGAACTTACAGAAGGAACACACAATAGGAAAAATAATATGTTGAGAATCACTAAATTTTGAAATATCAGGTTCAGGTATGTAAGGGTTAACTAAATTGTTTATAAAGCTTTGCACAGACTCCTCATGATCTTCATTTCCTTGTATGAGTTGAGAGCATTCGGTGCACAGAGTGAGCTCAGCTCACCTTGAACCCGGATCTGGGAACCTGGCCAGTTCCCGTGGTTCACTTTTTAGTAAAGTAATTCAAGGACGCAGTTGCATAATGAAGACGGAGTCAGCATATCTTAAACTGTAAATAAGCTGCTTTCTTTAGCACAATATAAAAGAAATGAACTTTTTTTAGTACAGTATAAAAGATAATTCAGTACTAATACACTATAAGAAGAACAGTCTAGTGTTATGTTACAGGAAAGAGCTTATTACTAAGAGTCGACAGAAGGCTTGGCTTTGCCGTTACCCGTGCTGATTTCTTTGCCGGACACTCGTGCTGATCTTTGTTGCCGGACGCCCGTGCTGATCTTTGCCGGTGTATACCTGTGCTGATTTCTTTCCGGTGTATGCCCGTGCTGATTCCTTTCTGATTTATTTGCCGATGTTGCTGTGAGGCTCCCAGATTGACCTTGCGATTACCCGTGCTGATTTCTTTGCCGGTGTTGATGCAGATGGTAATGTATATATTTGTAAATAAACCTATTCCTTATTCCTATTTCTCGGCTGGTGTTTTTCCTTCCCATGAACCTGCCTGTTTAAATTAAAATCCAAGCTTGGTACTAACTGAAACTGAAACAAGGTAAATACATATTATATAGATTAAGAATTAGGGGGGGAGTGTGAAAATTTCATGCCTGCAGTTATATGGCAGCAGTATATAGAGAAACTCCCTGACTAGGAAGTGTCATCTACTTTTCCAGTTCTATGGCCAAAAAATACATATAATGAAAGCTGTGTGCTTTGAAATTTTATTATGTAGAGTCAGAGAAGATGTTGGTATGAGAAAAAATTACAAGAAAATAAAACATGTAAGACATAATACAGGCAAAGATCAATCTCATAAGAAACATGGCAGACACCTGACATATCTGATTAATAAAAGTAACTTTTCAGACCATATTAAATGTTATGCCAGGTACTAAGATCTCTAACAGCATTGACTGATTTAAATCCTCTTGAGGTAAATTATCACAAATGTTCATACCAAAACAAAACTATCTATCCCTAACTCACACAGAAAGCAAATTTAAGAGCCGGAATCTGAAAGTGTGTGCAGGCTAAGATGCCATGTTCATAGCATGAGGCAGCACTGCCCACCCAGGCAGTACAGATTACAAGTCACAGCAAATGCCAGGAGTGTAGGTATTCCGTGTGAGAGTGCCAAAAGCTGTCCATCACCTACTGGTGGGTTGTTATCACAGCAGAAAGAGAGGAAATTTCAGACTCTAGGAATGTGTATTTCAAAAGACACTTTCATAGGCAAATCTTAAAAGAATATGAAATAAGGAAGACCAAGGTCTCTCTAAGTTCCTGGACAGGTTAGAAAGCTAGAAAAGGGAGACAAATATAAGATATGAGGGTAAAAAGAAAGGTCAGATTTTGTAGGATTCTTTTTTTTTTTTTTTTTTTTGAGACAGAGTCTCGCTCTTGTTACCCAGGCTGGAGCGCAATGGCGCGATCTCGGCTCACTGCAACCTCCGCCTCCTGGGTTCAGGCAATTCTCCTGCCTCAGCCTCCTGAGTAGCTGGGGTTACAGGCATGTGCCACCATGCCCAGCTAATTTTTTGTATTTTTAGTAGAGACGGGGTTTCACCATGTTGACCAGGATGGTCTCGATCTCTTGACCTCGTGATCCACCCGCCTCGGCCTCCCAAAGTGCTGGGATTACAGGCGTGAGCCACCGCGCCCAGCCCAGATTTTGTAGGATTCTTAAGAAGAGGCAGTGTGTTCTGTCCATGGGCTTCAAGCCGAGAGCTGAAAAAAATGAGATATACTCCCGTTTTGGAATGGCAGTCAAAAAGAGGATCTGTCAAGTCTTATATTACTGCTGGGCAGCAACCTCAAAAGTCCACCTGTTCCCCTTTAGACACACATGGCGAAAGCGGAACTGAAGCAATGGCCAAGGGGCCTGAACAAGTAGAGAGACTGACAGTCTTTAAAATTTCAGAGAACCCCAGATACATTCTGGGGGAGCCACTGTTTTCCTCATTTACCTGAAGAGTTCTTGCAGGTGTTAAGAAATGAGAATAAAAATGGAATCGGTTCTGGAGCCAGGGCTACAAAGGCCTCGGCTCTGATCTGTACAGACTAAAAACAACACATCAGACGAAATTAAATATGCAAAAAGAGAGTCCTTAAAAACCATCGCCTGAGTCCTTCTCAAAACCAAGGGACTAAGAGTATTGCAGGCCATGATAGCACCTTTGCTTTTGTGTCTGCATGAGTTGGGGCATCACAGAGAGTGGGAGTCCAGCCTTTCACACATTTGAACAACAGTGTGCTGGGGACAATGGGGGGGGTGTGGACTTTTCTTTGACAGCTCACAAGAAATCAACTTTTGTTTTCCCACTGACGTTTCCAAATTGCAGAGTTTTCCAAACAATGCTCAATGGAGTAGCTTATTCTTAGCCATCTGAGTGCTTATTTGTGCTCACATTCTGACTATCTCATTTTTTTCCCCATTTTCACTTCACTCTCCACAGTCCGGGACTCTTTCCTTTTCTCCAAAATGAACATAATATTCAGCTCAGGAAAGATTTCAACTTGTTAAGAAAAAAGGAACATGGAATGCCGAGCTTTTCCTGGATACAGTCCCAGCCCTGTGTTCAGCTATGAAGAGAGGACATTACAGATGGGTCTGGAAAAAGTATTACTTTAAATATGCAGACTCTGAAAAACTACTGAATCAAAGGCACAAGGCTAAAACCATGATACCAGATACTTCGCAAAGTTTCCATAAGGTTAGTAAGTACTGATGTTCAGGAACCACCACTCATCAAACCTGACTACGTGCAGAACTTCTGAAGAAAGAGGAAGTTTAAAGTCTACATGCCACATTATGAAGCCTTTCCACTCTCAATCAAAACAGTTTCAATCTCCCCTTTTAGAACAGGGATCAGATTCAGACAAGCAAATCAGAGGCTCCCAAGAGACTCACAAGGGAAAATGCAAAGATGTACAAGGGTGGTTACTGTTTTCTGGAGGGATGTTATCCTCATCCAGAAGCAGCAGGTTCCTGTAGTTCTCCAACATCACATCCCTGTACAAGGCCCTCTGGGCAGGGTCCAGGCACTCCCACTCCTCTTGAGAGAATTCTATGGTTACATCCTTGAATGTAAACAGTCTCTGAAATAAAAACACACTTCACCAAGTAGACACAGGGAAATTTCTTATTTTCACACAAAATGACAGAAGAGAGGTATATTCATTTGGCCGCAGTGTTGTGACTGCTTTATGTGAGATAATGCAAGAAACTTACATATCCCTAATTTTATTTTTTTTAAACTGAGAAGAAATTCACATAACATAAAATTAGTCATTTTAGGCTGGGTGCCGTTGCTCTCACCTGTAATTTCAGCACATTGGGAGGCCGAGGCGAGAGGACTGCTTGAGCCCAGGAATTTGAGACCAGTCTGGGTAACAAAGTGAGACTCCATCTCCACAAAAAAAATTTAAAAATTAGCTGGGCACAGTAGCATCGGCCTGTGGACCCAGCTACTCAGGAGACTGAGGTGGGAGGATCACTTGAGCCTGGGAGGTGGAGACTGCAGTAAGCAGTGATCATGCCACTGCATCCCAGTCTAGGTGACAGAGCAAGACTTCATTTTAAAATAAAATAAATAAATTAGCCATTTTAAAGTACAATTCGGGGCATTTACTACATTCACAAAGCTATATGCCACCATCTCTGTCTAGTTCAAAAACATTTTTATCAACTCCAAAAGAAATGTTTTGGAGCAGTCACTCCCCACGTGACTTTAACATGAAATAAATTTAACCAAATAGGTAAATGACTTGCATGCTGCAAACAAATTAAAGCAGACAAAACAAATTAATGGAAAGATATTCTATGTTCAAGAACTTAGAAAATTAATATTATGAAAATGTCCATATTATCTGAAGCAATCTACAGATTCAATTCAATTCCTATCAAAATCACAGTAGCACCTTTTACAAAAATATAAGAAACAATCCTAAAATTCATATAGAACTACAAAGACCCCAAGAGCCAAAGCAATTTTGAGCAAGAATATCAAAGCTGGCGGTATCACATTGCTTGATTTCAAAGTATATTACAAAGCTATGGTAATCAAAACAGTATGGTACTGGCATAAAACAGACATACAAAACAAAAGGACTAGAATACAAAGCCCAGAAATAACCTCACACATATACAATCAACTGATCTTTGATAAGTGTGTCAAGAATACATAATGGAGAAAAGATACTCTCTTCAGGAAATAGTGCTGGGAAATCTGTACATCCAAATGCAAAGAATGAAACCGGATGCTTATTTTACGCCATAAATAAAAATAAACTCAAAACTGACTAAAGACTCAAGGTAAACTGGGTCTTTAGTCTTACCTGAAATTGTAAAACTCCTAGAAGAAAACATAGGGAAAATGTTCTTGAGATTATCTTGGCGATGATTTCTTTGATATCACACCAAAAGTGCAGGCAAGAAAAGCAAAAACAAACTAGTGGGACTACTTCAAACCAAAACACTTGTACACACCAAAGGAACCAACCAACAAAACAAAAAGGCAACCTATAGAATGGGAGAATATTTGCAAACTATATATCTGAGAAGAGGTTAATACCCAAAAAAATAAGGAACTTCTACAACTCAAGAACCAAAAAGCTAATAACCCAATAAAAAATGTGCAAGAAAGCTGAACAGACTTTTTTTTCCCAAAGAAAATATAAAAATAGCCATTAGGTACATGAAAAGGTGCTCAATATCACTAATCACCAGGAAAATGCAAATCAACAATATAATTTTAATCTCACATCTATTAGGATGACCATTAAAGGAAAAAAAAAAGGACAAGCAATGTCTAGGATGTGGAGAAAAAGGAACTGTTGTACAATGAATTAGTGCAGCCACTATGGAAACAGTACGGCGGTTCCTCAAAATTAAAAACAAAACGACCATGATCTACTAATTCCACTTCTGGGTATATATCCAAAAGAATTAAAATCAGGATCTTGAAGAGAGAGAGGTACTCCCACGTTTATTTCAGCTTTCTTCTTAATAGCCAAGTCATGACTAAATGTCCATAGAGGAATGACCGGATAAAGAAAATGTGGTGCGCACACACACGCATGCACACACACACACCCCCCCATGAATATTATTCAGCCTTAAAAAAGAAGGAAATCCTGCTATTTGCAACAGTCAACCTAAATGAAACTGGAGCATAAGTGAAATAGGCCGCACAGAGAACAAATACATGATTCCACTTACATGAGGAACTGAAAACAGTAAAACTCATAGAAACAGAGAATAGAATGGTGGTTGCTAGGTGCTGAGGGTGAGGAAATGGTGAGGTAGTAATCAGTTTCAGTTATGAAAGATGAAAAAGTCCTAGAGATCTACTGAACACCACAGTGCTTATAGTTAATTCTGTATTGTACACTTAAAAATTTGTTAAGACAGTAGTTCTTATTTTGTGTTCTTATAAAAATATTAAATAATAAAGAGGGCAGGAAGAAACTTTCTGAGGCAATGGATATGTTTATGACATCGATTGTAGAGGTGGTGTTAGAGGTGTACACTTATCTCCAAACTCATTAAATTGTATACATCACATATATAGCTTTTTTATGTTAATCATACATCAATAAGGTAGTTAATATTCATTTAAAACTGAAAAATTCAGTTTTAAATGAATATTACTGATGTCTAATTTTACTTCCATTACTGATGTCTAATTTTACTTGATTATGGTGTGAGAACACAGTTTTATGAGTTCTACTATCTTTCTAAAATGTATCAGGACTTCTTCCGTGGCCTGACATGTGGTCTAACCTGGAGAATATTCGATGTGCACTTGAGAGGAGTGCACATTCTGTTTTTGCTGAGTGCAGTTTTCTGTGCTTGTTCGGTGTAGTTAGTTTATAGCAGCAGTGTCCAATCTTTTGGCTTCCCTGGGCCACATTGGAAGAAGAATGGGCTCAGGGAAGCCAAAAGATTTTGAGCCACACATAAAATACACTAACACTAATGATAGCTGATGTGCTTAAAAAAAAAAAAATCACAAAAAAATCTCATAATGTTTTAAGAAAGTTTACGAATTTATATTGGACACCATTCAAAGGCATCCTGAGCCACATGCAGTCCGTGGTCCATGGGTTAGACAAGCTTGGTGTAAAGTGTTGCTCAAACCCTTTATTTCCTTACTAATCTTCTGCCTGGTTGTTCTATGCATGATTAAAAAGAGAGCACTGAATTATATTATAGAACTGTCTATTTCCTTGTAATTTTTGCTCCAAGTTACCCAGGCTGGAGTGTAATGGCACGATCTCGGCTCACCGCAACCTCTGCCTCCTGGGTTCAGGCAATTCTCCTGCCTCAGCCTCCTGAGTAGCTGGGATTACAGGCACACGCCACCATGCCCAGCTAATTTTTTTGTATTTTTAGTAGAGACGGGGTTTCACCATGTTGACCAGGATGGTCTCGATCTGTTGACCTCGTGATCCACCCTCCTCGGCCTCCCAAAGTGCTGGGATTACAGGCGTGAGCCACCGCGCCCTGCCTAATTATTGTTATTTTTTTTGAGACAGAGTTTTGCTCTTGTTGCCTAGGCTGGAATGCAATGGCACAATTTTGGCTGACTGCAACCTCCACCTCCCAGGTTCAAGCAATTGTCCTGCCTCAGCCTCCCAAGTAGCTGGGATTACAGGCACGTGCTACCATACCCAGCTAATTTCATATTTCTAGTAGAGACGAGGTTTCACCAAGTTGGTCAGGCTGGTCTGGAACTCCTGACCTCAGGTGATCTGCCCACCTCGGTCTCCCAAAGTATTGGGATTACAGGCATGAGCCACTGCACCCAGTCCCTTTTGGCTATTATTAAAAAGTCAAAAAAATGAAACAGATGCTGGTGAGGTTATGGAGCAAAAGGAACACTTACACACTGTTGGTGGAAGTGTTAATTAGTTCAATTTTTGTGGAAGACCATGTAGCGATTCCTTAAAGATCTAAAAACAGAACTCCCATTCGACCCAGCAATCCCATCATGCCTGGATGAATATACACATACATGCGTATGTTCACTGTAGCACTATTCACAATAGCAGAAACATAGACTCAACCTAAATGCCCATCAATGGTAGACTGGATAAAGAAAATGCAGTACATATACACCATGGAATACTATGTAGCCATTAAAAAAAAATAAGATCATGTCCTTTGAAGGAACATGGATGGAGCTGGAGCCCATATCTTTAGCAAATTAACACAGGAACAGAAAACTAAATACTGCATGTTCTCACAAGTGGGAGCTAAATGATAAGAACCCATGAACCCATGAAGGGAAACAACACACACTGGGGGCTACCAGAGGGTGGAGGGTGGGTAGAGGGAGAGGATCAGGCAAAATAACTAATGGGTACTAGGTTTAACACCTGGATGATGAAATAATCTGTACCACAAACCCCCACAACACAAGTTTAGCTATATAACAAACCTAACCCTGAGCTTAAATTAAAAAAAAAAATTATAGACATTTTTATCTAAACATCTGCTGCAAAAGAATTCCTAAATGAACAGCAGAGTCCTCATGACATAATGCACTGTGAATAATTTAAAGAATCTCCTGCTGTTAGACAATTAGGTTGATTCCGTATTTTAAAACCAATTTTAAAAAAAGACTACCTTCTCCACCCCCAATATCTATTTCTGAACCTCCCATTCCACTCCAAATTAATATTTTAGAGCTAGAAACACACTGATTCAATTGTTTAGCTTCAAATGTATTATAAACTCAACCAAAGTTTCCCCCATCAGTCTTCTTTTCCACAGCTTTCCAGGTATTCGTGCACATTAATGTATCACCTATGCAGTTCCTTTAATCCTGGTTTATAAAGAGCTGAAAGGGCATCCAAATGAAGTCTCTGAACAGTCACTGCCACCCAACCTCACTGACGCCATGGAGCCTGCTCCCCATATCCAATACATGCCTGGGTATAAAACCCTTTCCAGAACAATCATGTAAGGGGAGTCTTTTCCAAAGTTCTATGTTACTGGGTCATAGTGAGATGGAATCTATGTGGAGATGGAACTGAGGGAAAGCCCTGGGTACGAATATACATGTTAGGCAGGACACTTCAGAGTCTGAGAAAATTAGCAAGTCCAAAATACGCATTTCAGGAAGGAGAGGACAGAACAATCAACCAAAAATATAACTTTTACCTGAGAAAGAGCCATTCCTTTCTCTTCTTTCTTTCCTCTTCGTCTGGGTTTCTTTCTCACGTAAGATCAGTCTGTATGCCAAAAATACGTCGTTTAATGCTTAAAATCAATATACTCCCTTCCTCAATCACACACACACAGAAGAGGCTTAATATAGAAAAAACATAGTCCTTAGCTTCCACTGCAACAAGAGGGAAAATGAACTCATGAAAAAAATAAACTCCTGAAGACAGAATAGAGAGTTATTCCACCCATGTCTTCGAAAAGTTCTCCCCTCTTGGTGAAACCCACATTCTGCTTCAATTGCATTGTTCTTTGTTCACTTGATACTCAGCCAAGAAAAACTGCTGTGTCCAAGTTCATGGCCTCTCCCTAGGTCAGCAGCATCCAATGACTGGTCAATGCAGGATATAAAAGCCTCAAATTGGAACATCTGAAGAGCTACCATAGTTCCAGAAATCCCTGTTGCAGCCATGCTAAGTAGTTCACATTTTTGTCCCACAGGCAATACTGTCCCACAGTAAAAGCATAAATGGGTTTAACACCAGGAGATGACATAATAAAACAAGACTTACTCCTGATGCAGTTAGGGAAAAAGAATAAAATGCTGAGAGAGAAGCAGCTCTCTTGTCTCTAAGCTATGCCCCCACCCCTTTCCTAGTAGTTTCCATCATTTTTGGAGGTCTGAGAGCTACTGAAGACTATAACTGGTCACCCTCTCTCAAAATATCACCACATGCAGATACATGCTCAATTCTGAAAATCATTTCGGGGATCCCATCGGCTCAGAATCAGAATTTCTGGTATACCCATCACCTCCATGTCACAGGTGGGTACACTGAGGCTCAAAGAGAGGAGACATTTCACCATGTCACCCAGAAAAGGTCTAAGTTGAGTGAGCAGAACTCAGTTGTAAGTGAATTCTGAAAGGGTGGCCTGAATAGGGCAGTAGGGAAGGTTTGTCCTTATTTCCAGATTACCATTCATATTCCTGAGTAGAAGCTTCTATTCCATGGGTTTAATCAATCCCAAGGATTTAATTCCTTTTTTCCAGAAAAATATTTTAAAATATGAAATGACAAATAGCTATTACTCTTGGAAAGCATGAGAAGGGGTCAGCTGTGGAGATCAGTTCTGAGTAATCTCTTCATTATGAACAGATGGCCTCTGTTGGAACAAAATTCCACATCAATCCAGCCCCTTCTTCAACATCTTGCAGAGAAAAGACAAAGGGGACTTGGATGAACATCTACTTAGTGGGAGGCTTTAGATTACATAAGGGAACAAAGAAACTGAATACAGTTGAGCCTTGGGCAATGCCAGTGATATTGGCACTAAACACCACCCAGTCAAAAATCCAGGTACAACTTTTGATTCCCCAGAAACTTTACTGATAGCCCAAAGTTGACCAGAAGTCTATCAGATAATTTGTGTTGTTCAAGGTCAACTGTATTAAACTAACTGGTAAAACCAGATTTTAAGTGTTAAAAGATTATCAACACCCTTAAAGTGAAATCTGAAATCAGGTACCAGACATCAAAGAATAGTTCCAATATATGATAAAAAGTAGAAAGCATTTAGGCCAGGCCTGGTGGCTCTCGCCTGTAATCCCAGCACTTTGGGAGGCCGAGGTGGATCACCTGAGGTCAAGAGTTCGAGACCGGCCTGGCTAACATGGTGAAAATCCCATCTCTACTAAAAAATACAAAATATTAGCTGGAGGCATGGTGGCGCATGTCTGTAATCCCAGCCACTCAGGAGGTTGAGGCAGGAGAATCACTTGAATCTGAGAGGCGGAGGCTGCAGTGAGCCAAGATCAAGCCACTGCACTCCAGCCTGGGTAAAAGAGTGAGTCTCTGTCTCAAAAAGAAAAAAAAAAGCATTTAAACCTCATAAGCTGAACAATACATTTAAGAGAAAATAATCTGAAAAAAAATTAAAAATCCAGTAAATTCTGGGATTACATTTAAGACAAATTTGAGTATATGTCAAATTTAGAAAATGACACAAGCCGGCCGGGCGCGGTGGCTCACGCCTGTAATCCCAGCACTTTGGGAGGCCGAGGCGGGTGGATCACGAGGTCAAGAGATAGAGACCATCCTGGTCAACACGGTGAAACACCGTCTCTACTAAAAATACAAAAAATTAGCTGGGCATGGTGGCGCGTGCCTGTAATCCCAGCTACTCAGGAGGCTGAGGCAGGAGAATTGCTTGAACCCAGGAGGCGGAGGTTGCAGTGAGCCGAGATCGCGCCATTGCACTCCAGCTTGGGTAACAAGAGCGAAACCCCGTCTCAAAAAAAAAAAAAAAAAAAGAAAATGACACAAGCCACACAAAAAAAAGAAAGGAATAATATTGTTAATATCTGTTTGCAAAAGCAGCATACGGTGTAGTCTCTTCCCATTTCTTGACTCTCCTCTTTCAAGATCAGAGAAAGGGAAGAAGGTGAGCTGGAATTAACTGAGCCAAGTCAGTTAACCCTCTGGCCGAATAAGGGTTCCTTCTGATGTCATAATTAGAAAAGTCAGAAGCTTCACACCCTACCTAGTTTTGCAGTTTTCATTATCTTCTGTATAAACAATGAAACAAATTTTAAATGTATTATACAGCCACACATCAGTACTTCACAACTTAATGTTCCATATTAAATCAACTCCACATTTACCTGGATTTGGGTCTCCCCCTTTCTCCACCATTATGTGATTTTTTCCCCCTTTCTGTAAACGTCTCTATCCCACCTTCTGTTTCTTTCCTCTTCTTTTTCCCACTTCTGAGATTTCCTGTCCATTTCTGCTTATTTTGCTTCCCTTCCTCTCTACTCCTTTTCTGACAGCGTGTTTGGCCCCATCCCGGTAACCCTTTTTTTTCAGTCCCTGCTCTTCTTTCTGATTGCTAATTCCCTGCATTTCTTCCTCTATCTCCTCCATTTCTGCTTTCCCTCTGCTCTCCCTGGAGCGGGGGCGAAGGGTGTGTAGCCACCCCGAGTGAGGGCTTTACCTGGGGGAGGGAAGAGAGAGTCAAAGAAGGTTTCTAAGCAGAGAAACGACGCGTTGGGCAGTCGGTGTCCAAACCGACCCTAAGGCAAAAAGATTGGAGCCATAGGCATACCCTTCAGAACGATTTTAAATCCGAAATGGACGGAGACCCCGAGACCCTCTCGGACCGACGGGACTGGGAACGTCTTACGACCACGCCGCGAGAGGAACAGCAGCTTCGGGGTTTTAACCTACAGGGCGACCCCAGAACTTTACAGCAGAGCGTGGACACCTAAGGCCCCCTAAGCGCAGGCCTGAACCCGAAAGACTGAGACTCACTCACCCGAGCGTGCAAGTCTGCCCACGAGATCCACTTCCGGATCTGCCGGAAGCTGCGCGTGCGCAAGTGCACTAGGGCCACACAAAGGGCAAGGGCAGGAGCACGGGCAGACAACTGCGGGGATGGGCGGACAAATGGCGGGGATGGGCGGGGACAATGGCAGAATGGGCGGGGTCAATTGCGGAGGGCGGGGCCTACGGGTCCGACCCCTTGGCCTCCCCTCGGCGCGGCCTGGTACTTTTCTAGGTGTTTTAGTCACTCAGCAGGACCCGATTCTTCTCTTTTGGATTCCCTTTTTTTTTTTTTTTTTGAGACGGAGTTTCGCTCTTGTTACCCAGGCTGGAGTGCAATGGCGCGATCTCGGCTCACCGCAACCTCCGCCTCCTGGGTTCAGGCAATTCTCCTGCCTCAGCCTCCTGAGTAGCTGGGATTACAGGCACGCGCCACCGTGCCCAGCTAATTTTTTGTATTTTTAGTAGAGACGGGGTTTCACCATGTTGACCAGGATGGTCTCGATCTCTTGACCTCGTGATCCACCCGCCTCGGCCTCCCAAAGTGCTGGGATTACAGGTGTGAGCCACCACGCCCGGCTGGATTCCCTTGAATCTCTTTTGTGTCCTTTGGGGCTTGGCTAAGCAAAAAACTAGACACTCGTGGGCCCCTTATATTGGAGTCGGAGCTTACGTTGGAAAAGGTTTGCGTGAAAACGTTTCTGCGAGCAATGAAGGAGCGTCCTGCGATGAGGCAGGAGGACAGCTGGGACCTGGGGGCTGGGAGAGGGCGACGGCGTGGGGCGGAGCTTGGATCCAGGAACTTCTGAGCGCTGGACGCTTAGAATTTTTAAAATTTATTTTATTTATTTATTTATTTTTATTTTTATTTTTTTTGAGACGGAGTTTCGCTCTCGTTACCCAGGCTGGAGTGCAATGGTGAGATCTCGGCTCACCGCAACCTCCGCCTCCTGGGTTCAGGCAATTCTCCTGCCTCAGCCTCCTGAGTAGCTGGGATTACAGGCACGCACCACCATGCCCAGCTAATTTTTTGTATTTTTAGTAGAAACGGGGTTTCACCGTGTTGACCAGGATGGTCTCGATCTCTTGACCTCGTGATCCACCCGCCTCGGCCTCCCAAAGTGCTGGGATTACAGGCGTGAGCCACCGCGCCAGGCTATTTATTTATTTATTTATTTTTAAAGACAGGGTTTCACCATGTTGGCCAGGCTGGTCTTGAACTCCTGACCTCAGGTGATCCGCCCGCCTCGTCCTCCCAAAGTGCTGAGATTACAGGCGTGAGCCACCGCGCCCGGCCCTGAAATTTTTATTTAAGCGAAAGCTGAACTTATCTGCATAGGTGACAGAAACTGGAATGAGATGCATTTTTGTGCCTGTGCAGAGTGTACAATTTCATATTGACTTTCGCTGGAACATAATTTTCATTTCTGTTCCCCAGTCACCTAGAAGGCAGAGATGCTCCATGGGCTGAGTTCCAGAGAATTTATGGGGCCAGACTCTGGCCTGTGCAGGTGGAGGGCTGAGACTAGGCTTTAAAAGAACAAGCATTTCTGCTTGTATCCATACAAATGTATTTTCCTTTCTTTAGTTTATTATTCTAATGAACACTTCTTGAAATAAATTATAAATCCAAATACTGAATTTATTAGAGTTGGTATTTTGTGTTTTGCCTGTTATTAATTACTAATATATTATTATTTTATTATTATTTTGAGAGGGAGTCTTTCTCTGTTTCCCAGGCTGGAGTTGCAATGGCACAATCTCAGCTCATGGCAACATCCGCCTCCTGGGTCAAGTGATTCTCCTGCCTCAGCCTCCCGAGTAGATGGAATTGCAGGCAACCGGCACCATGCCCAGCCAATTTTTTGTATTTTTAGTAGAGACGAGGATTCACCATGTTAGCCAGGCTGGTCTCGAACTCCTGAGCTCATGTGATCCGCCCACCTGGACCTCACTAAGTGCTGAGGTTATAGGCTGTTAGCCACCGAATCTGGCCTTCAGTTTGTAGTTTGTAAAGTCTTTACTCTCTCTTTTTTTTTTTTTTTTTTTTTTTTTTGAGACGAAGTCTAGCTATGTCACCAGGCTGGAGTGCAGTGGCACGATGTCGGCTCATTGCAGCCTTCACCTCCTGGGTTCAAGCGATTCTCCTGCCTCAGCCTCCCAAGTAGTTGGGACTACAGGCACACCCCACCACGCCCAGCTTATTTTTTGGATTTTTAGTAGAGACGAGGTTTCACCATGTTGGCCAGGAGGTCTCGATCTCTTGACCTCGTGATCTGCTTGCCTCGGCCTCCTAAAGTGCTGGGATTACAGGCATGAGTCACCGTGCCCAGCCTTGAAGAGTATTTTGAATATTATATGTGCTCAGCAATTCTTCTGGCCCACTGAAGTGATTTCTCTTGGGCCCAGAGAGAAACCTTATTGATTGGGGGCTCCCCAACAGATGAGCCCATAAGGTGGTATCTGAGTAAACCAAGGTTTATCCACTGCCTTTTTGGGTCTCTGTTTTCATAACTGGGAATTACATCTGATAACAGGTGAAGGGTGAAAAAAATGAGAGTGCATTTTAGCATAAAAATACAAATATATTTACATATAAACATACACATATATGAAATTCTACATTTCATATTTATTTTACATATACAAATACATGTATGTATTAAATTTTTTTTTTTTAAGTGTATGGGCATGGTTCTTGGTGGTAGAACATAAAAACTGTAGGTTGGAGAGTCTAATTCCCCTGGATGGGGATATAGCCACATGTAAGGCTGTCAGAAGGGAAGTTTGAGAATTTTTTCCTCTGATTTTTCTGCTGAAAGCTTCAAAATGCACATGCCTTAAGATTATATCATTTTTTGAGGCTGGGCACGGTGGCTCACACCTGTAATTCCAGCACTTTGGGAGGCCAAGGCAGGCGGATCACGAGGTCAGGAGTTCGAGACCAGCCTGGCCAACACAGGCTGCCTTTACTAAAAATACAAAAATTAGCTGGGTGTGGTGTAATCCCAGCTACTCAGGAGGCTGAGGCAGGAGAATTGCTTGAACCCTGGAGGAAAGGGTTGTAGTGAGCCAGGATCGCACCATTGCACTCCAGCCTGGATGACAGAGCTAGACTCCTTCTCGAAAAAGAAAAAAAAAGATTATGTCATTTTTTCTTCCATGATGAAATGGAATTTATTTCTGGATGTGTAATTTTCTAAAGATGCAATGTTGGGGATGAAGAAAATAAAATTCAGAAGTAGAAAATGAAAGTTTTCCTTTTCCTGACACATCCATTCTAGTAAATAACTGGATCTTGGAGCCAGCTCCTCGACAGAATGGTGACCGATTTATTGAAGAGAAGACGCTTCTGTTGGCTGTCCGCTCATTTGTGTTTTTTTCTCAGTTAAGTGCATGGATGAGTGTTTCTCATGGTGCTATTCCACGAAATATTCTCTACAGAATCAGTGCTGCTGATGTAGACCTACAATGGAATTTTTCACAGACTCTGACTGAGCATGTGTTTCCTGTTCCCAATGTTCCTCACAGTGTTGCCTTGAAAGTCAGTGTTCAGTCCTTACCCAGACAATCTAATTATCCAGTTTTGACCTGTAGTGTTTTTTATTTTTTTTAATGTAAAACAAGTAAACTTTATTTGGGAGCTGGGGCGAATCCATCACTGGTGACTGGAACCTTGAGTCGGCATATTCTCCTCAGGAAGGTGGGCTGGAATGGAGTGGGCTGTGTTTGGCAAGGGCTGCAGTGGTTTAGAATCTGCCTGGTTCCCGAGCTGGGCCTCAGGCCTGTCTCCCCAGAGTAAATGCCCAGGATCATTGAGGAAGCGTTGGCTGCGCTGGCATGTTAGGCAGGTCTATACTGTCCAGCGCTGTCTCCTGCAGCGTCTCTGGTGCTGGGTACAGGTGAGGCCGGGGACGAGGAGGGAAGAACAGCCTCGACAGAGAGTCCTCTTCACCGAAGGGTCCCGCCGCCAGGGTTAAAAGTTTAAAGAAATGTGTCCCTAAACTTGAACACTTTTAAATTGGAAACAATTTTGTAAAATAAGTAAGGAATGTGGATGGTAATACGTTCCCACTGATTATTCCTTGTTTCATACCGGTTTTGACTCAACATATCCCTTCATTAATTTGAGCTGTATCTTTCCAGACCACTTAATACATATTTAAGGTGGAGGACAGTACGTATAGTAACAGACACTACAGAATTAACCCTCCCCAGATCTTGCCCTTGCACTCGCCATTAACAGACAGTGTTAATTCTGTACTAATATTTCACATAAATACTGCCAATTGATTTTCTTAATCACAAGTACTTTCTGGGGATATTTTCTTTTTCTTTTTCTTTCTTTTTTTTTTTTTTTTGAGGCAGAGTTTCACTCTTGTTACCCAGGCTGGAGTGCAATGGCACGATCTCGGCTCACCGCAACCTCCGTCTCCTGGGTTCAAGCAATTCTCCTGCCTCAGCCTCCCGAGTAGCTGGGATTACAGTCACGGGCCACCATGCCCAGCTAATTTTTTGTATTTTTAGTAGAGACGGGGTTTCACTATGTTGACCAGGATGGTCTCAATTTCTTGACCTCGTGATCCACCCGCCTCGGCCTCCCAAAGTGCTGGGATTACAGGCGTGAGCCACCGCGCCCGGCCCCTTAAATCCGCTTTCAAAAGGAGCTCTGCCATTTCCAGCCTCCACATTGTGTGGGGAATTGATATTCCCTTGATATCAACAACGGACAATATACAGACAGTTATTTTATGAAGCTACCCAAACCGTGATTTGCTGTGATGGAGAGAGTGTCTCAGCTAATGCATGTGTAAAGTTCAGTTACCAATATTTTCGATGGTGGAGTTATTCAGTTGATTCAGCAAGTTATGCAAAGCACGCCATGAACATAACATCATAAATTATATCTTACTATTGTTACTATCAGACCACAAGTAAATATAGACTAACTTCAAGTTTGTAAATGAATTTCACTTACAATGATGTATTCTACTAGCCTTGGAACTTCTCTTATTAAAAGTCACTGTAGGGGCCGGGCGCGGTGGCTCACGCCTGTAATCCCAGCACTTTGGGAGGCCGAGGCGGGTGGATCACGAGGTCAATAGATCGAGACCATCCTGGTCAACGTGGTGAAACCCCGTCTCTACTAAAAATACAAAAAATTAGCTGGGCATGGTGGCGCGTGCCTGTAATCCCAGCTACTCGGGAGGCTGAGGCAGGAGAATTGCCTGAACCCAGGAGGCGGAGGTTGCGGTGAGCCGAGATCGCACCATTGCACTCCAGCCTGGGTAACAAGAGTGAAACTCCGTCTCAAAAATAAATAAATAAATAAAAAATAAAAAATAAAAAAGTCACTGTAACACTCGTCGGTTAATTTATTTCCATGTTAATAAAAGTCTCTGAACTATGACACGTTTTACAGGTGTTCTGAGTTTTCCTTTTCAATTCAAGCCAATCTCCTTTCCTTTTAATCATCGTGTTTCATTTACTTAAGTGAAGAGGGCTTGGTGTCTACTGTGTCAACTACAGACCCGTAGCTTCTAAGAAAGACAAACCCGCAGGCACAGGCCGCGCCTCTGAGTCAGTATCTGCAGTTTAATAACAACCCCAGGTGTTTCACATGTGGGTTAAAGTGGGATAAGCACGAAAATTGACTGACTCTCAATTTGGTTCTGCCTCAGAATCTCCTGGTGAGCTTCAGCTGCTCCTCCTGGCTGGGTCCCACCCTTGGAGACAGTCGTGTTCTAAGTCCTGTGTGAGGCTGGATGTAGGGATGGGTAGATCCTTTGTGGTTAAGTCAAACGTGGGGTCACGGTTAAGAAACCCTGGAGGGAGAGGGCGAAGACACTGCTTCCCTCACCCACCTCCTCCCGCTTCACCTTGGGAGGAAACTCTCCTGAGGCCAGAAAGATCAGAGGGCTCTGAGGGTGGGTTCAGTCTCAGGGGAGCGTCCTGTCTCTCTAGGACCTGGTCCCTAAGAAGGGTGGACGGAAGTCTGCAGGTTGCCTCCTGGATGGGGGCTGGAAACCATGAAAATATAAAGAGTGATCTGGAAACTCAAGTTGAACTCCTCCAGCGTGCTCTAGTGGGGTGATTTTTAAAATATGTGTCACATGAGAGTCATTTCTTCAACCTTGGGCAGCCAATTTGCTGTACAATTTCCCTGATACAGAGGTTACACTCCAGCATGTTGTCTTTAGGGCACACTGGTTTCTCCATCAGCTCTGTGCTGACCTGAATTGAAGAAACTGCAGTTATATTTTTTAATTTTTATTTATTTATTTACTTATTTGAGATAGACTCTCGCTCTGTCACACAGGCAGGAGTGCAGTGGTGCGATCTCAGCTCATTGCAACCTCTGCCTCCCAGGGTCAAGTGATTCGTCTGCCTCAGCCTCCTGAGTAGCTGGAATTACAGGCACCTGCGACCACACCAGGCTAATTTTTTTTTTTTTTTTTTTTTTGTATTTTTAGTAGAGATGGGGTTTCACCATGTTGACCAGGCCGGTTTTGAACTCCTGACCTCAGGTGATCTGCCCACCGTAGCCTCCCAAAGTGCTGGGATTACAGGTGTGAGCCACTGTGCCTGGCCAGAAACTGCACTTCTAAATGAGGCGCTATTAATGGGCTAGAATAACCTGAATATTCCTGCTAGAGAGACTTTCTCTTCTGGATGTGTTAGACTTCTGCAGATAGTGAATCTGTGCATTACTATAAACAACTTATAGGAATTATATGGAATACAATCAATAAATGTATAAAGTAAGTTCAACAAAATATAGAGCCTGTCTTTCAAATCTTAGAGAGAGTTTGGTTTGTTTAGCAATTGAATAACAGTTTGATCTGCCTAGACACTTAATAACAAGGGTTCCATGAAATATTTCATGTCTTTTCCCTCCAACTTGCTGAATTAAGTTTAGCCTAAACTTGCCTTTTTACGTATTTTATGTTCAGACTAAAGTTAGGCTCAGTGAAATGTAGCCTAACTGGATGTGTAAACAGACTAAGCTCAGACTGGGCGCAGTGGCTCACACCTGTAATCCCAGCAATTTGGGAGGCTGAGGAGGGTGGATCACTTGAGGTCAGGAGTTCGAGACCAGACTGACCAAAGTGGTGAAACCCCATCTCTACTGAAAATACAAAAATTAGGCCGGGCGCAGTGGCTCACGCCTGTAATCCCAGCACTTTGGGAGGCTGAGGCAGGCGGATCATGAGGTAGAGAGATCAAGTCCATCCTGGCCAGCATGGTGAATCCCTGTCTCTACTAAAAAAAAAAAAATACAAATATTAGCTGGGCATGGTGACACATGCCTGTAGTCCCAGCTACTCAGGAGGCTGAGGCAGGAGAATCACTTGAACCTTGGAGGTGGAGATTTCACTGAGCCGAGATCGTGCCACTACACTCCAGCCTGGGCGACAGAGGGAGACTGTCTCAAAGAAAAAAAAGATAAAGAAAAGAAATTACAAGCAGAAGAGGGAAGCTTCACAGAACACAGGGTGAAGAATCAAAAGATAAAAACTCCCTCTACCCTAGCAGCCCCGTGCTTGCCCCACCTACATCCCTGCATTTCACTCAGGCTGCCTGGGATGGTGTGGCGCAGCCCGCTAGAGTGTAACTTCTGTATCAGAGAAATGGTTTGTACAGCAAATTGGGTGCCTGAAGTTGAAGAAAGGACTCTCATGTAACATATATTTAAATATCACCCCACTAAAGCACGCTGGAGGAGTTGAACCTGAGTTTCTACATCGCCCTTTATCCTTCCTTCCTTCTTTCCCTCCTTCGTTCCTTCCTTCCTTCCATCTTTTCTTCCTTCCTTCCTTCTTTCCCTCCTTCCTTCCTTCCTTCCCTCCCTTCTCCTTCTCCTTCTCCTTCCTTCCTTCCTTCCTGGAACCTCTGTGTCCCGGGTTCAAACGATTCTCCTGCCTCAGCCTCCCGAGTAGCTGGGACTACAGGCACGTGCCACCACACCTGGCTAATTTTTTTGTATTTTTACTAGAGACAGGGTTTCACCATGTTGGCCAGGATGGTCTGGATCTCTTGACCTCGTGTTCCGCCCACCTCGGCCTCCCAAAGTGCCGGGATTTCAGGTGTGAGCCATGGCGCCCAGCTGCCCTTTATATTTTCAGGGTTTCCATCCCCCATCTAGGCAGCAGCCTGCAGACTTCCATCCACTGCTTTTTAGGGACCAGGTCTTAGAGAGACAGGACGCTCTCCTGAGACTGAACCCACCCTCAGAGCCCTCCGATCTTTCTGGCCTCAGGAGAGTTTCCTCCCAAGGTGAAGTGGGAGGAGGTGGGTGAGGGAAGCAGTGTCTTCGCCCTCTCCCTCCAGGGTTTCTTAACCGTGACCCCACGTTTGACTTAACCACAAAGGATCTACCCATCCCTACATCCAGCCTCACACAGGACTTAGAACACGACTGTCTCCAAGGGTGGGACCCAGCCAGGAGGAGCAGCTGAAGCTCACCAGGAGATTCTGAGGCGGAACCAAATTGAGAGTCAGACAATTTTCGTGCTTATCCCACTTTAACCCACATGTGAAACACCTGGGGTTGTTATTAAACTGCAGATACTGACTCAGGGGGGCGGCCTGTGCCTGCGGGTTTGTCTTTCTTAGAAGCTACGGGTCTGTGGGTGACACAGTAGGCACCTAGTCCTCTTTACTTAAGTAAATGAAGCACGGTGATTGAAATGTAAGGAAATTGGCTTGAGGTGGAAAGGAAAACACAGAACACCTGTAAAACGTGTCATAGTTCAGAGAATTTTATTAATATGGAAATAAATTAACCAATGAATTTTACAATGACTTTTAATAAGAAAAGTTCCAAGGCTAGTAGAATACATCATTGTAAGTGAAATTCATTTACAGACTTGAAGTTAGTCTATATTTCCTTGTAGTATGATAGTAGCAATAGTAAGATATATTTTACCATGCGCTTTGCATGACTTATTCAATCTGCTGAATAACTCCAACATTGAGAATACTGGTAGCTCAACTTTATACATTCACTAGCTGAGACACCCTTTCTATCACAATGGAAATTAGTGTCTACATAGTTTCATAAAATAAATGGAGTATTTCCCTTTTTGGAAATTCTGGAAAAAATGTATAAGGTACAAAGCACAGTTTCTTAAAAGTTTGAATTCACTGATTAAAAATCACAATCGGCTGGGCATGGTGGCTCACACCTGTAATCCCAGCACTTTGGGAGGCCAAGGCGGGCAGATGACTGGAAGTTAGGAGTTCAAGACCAGCCTGGCCAACATGGCAAAACTCCGTCTCTACTAAAAATACAAAATTAGCCAGGCGTGGTGGCATGCGCCTATAATCCCAGCTACTCAGGAGGCTGAGGCAGGAGAATTGCTTGAACCCAGGTTACAGTGAGCCAAGATTGTGCCAATGCACTCCAGCCTGGGTGACAGAGTAAGACTCTGTCTTAAAAAAAAAAAAAAATTCCTCCAAGAAAAAAAAAATCCTTATTTTTCCAAGGCTAAGAGATTCTCACTGCAGCTCTCCTTAACAATCAAAAATTCTAGATTCAGGAGATACTGACCTTTTACACAACCATTGAAGGACTCAGAATTCAGGGGTTGGCTCCCTCCCTCAGATGAATTTCAAAGCTTTCTATTGACACTAGCGGTGAAATACTGTTTTCTTTCTTTTATTATTATTATTTTTGATTTTTTTTTTAAAGATGGGGTTTCACCATCATGGCTAGACTGGTCTTGACCTCCTGACCTCAGTTGATCCACCCACCTTGGCCTCCCAAAGTGCTAGGATTACAGGCGTGAGCCACCGTGCCCAGTCTATTATTATTTTTGAAACAGTTTCACGCTGTCACCAGGCTGGAGTGCAGTGGAGCGATCTCAGCTCACTGCAAGCTCCGCCTCCAGGTTCCAGTGATTCCCCTGCCTTAGCCTCCCGAGTAGCTGGGATTCCAGGTGCGCACCCCCACTCCCAGCTAATTTCGAATGCCGTTTTCTTATGTTGACCCAGTTTTTCATATAATGATATGTAACTGAAAAAGTAATTTATAGGACACTTTCATAAACCCCTTATTAAATACAGGAAAATGTATGTAATGTAAGTAGGCAGGGTTCATTGATCCCCAATAGTATCTGGGGTCTGCATTTGCACAGGCACTGCAGCAATGATCCCACACAGGGCTGCCTCCCGCCTCTCCCCTTCTCAGCCTTTCAGCCACTCCCAAGTCACATGGGTTTGAGGCCAGGTCTTCCTGTCTTGGGGGTGTCAGTCACTGTCACTGGCCTCAGAGGAGGAAGAGATCTGAAGGTCCTCATAGAGGACACTCTTTGAGACCTGGGGACCCCACCCCTCAGACTCCCTTGAGAAGTGAGGGCTCTGACCAGAAGTCCAGTCCTCGGGAGGACGGGATGTGGGGGGCGTTCTGAAGCTGGACCTCTCCTGTCCCTGGCCCCCTCTCATGAAAGTGACACTGCCAGGCCTCCCTGGAACAGGAATGAGAGGTCCAGGCTGGAGGATGGGGCAGCCCTGGGCTGGGCCCAGGAAAGGTGAGCTGGCTGCGGGGGACTGGAGGTTGACTCTGGGGTGTTCAGTTGCTGTCTTAGTGGCTGCTGTCTTTGTGGTGGCCTTGGGTGCCTGTTTGGGTCCAAGTCCAGTCGCCACGGGGGGAAGCTGGAGAGGCTGCACAGCGCCCACATCAGGGAGCTGAGTTCTCAGTGCGGGGGTCGGGAAGGAGCTGAGTCTTGCTTTCTTTGTGGGGTTCTGGGAAGTCTGGGTGGGGACCTGGACACGCTTCTTGCCTGCTGCCTGGGTTCTGGATTCTTGGCCACACTTTTGTCTGACCTGCTGTGGTCTGGGTTTTGCATTTGCATCGGGTCTGATTTCTGCCTGGGATTTAAGGCCAGGACCCAGGGCAAACGCCTTCATGGCAGGCTGGAGAGCACCGTGGGAGGACACTTCAGGCCTGTTGGCTGGTGGCCTGGCACTGAGAGCAGAGACCTGGTGGGAGCTCTTCAGAGCAGGGAGCTGGAAGGCAGTAATGTCCCCACCATGTCCCTTGGTGGGTCCACAGCTGCTCAGTTTTGGTCGTTTGTTGTGACCCGAAGGGCAGAGTAATCTCGTCCCGGGTGTCTTGATGGGAGGTGGCAGACCTGTGGGCCCAGGACCCTGGACAGATCTCTTCTTGGTGATGTGCACCGGCAGTGGCATGGTAGGGTGCTGCAGGAGAAAACACCCCACATGAGACAGCTCAACAGGAGAATCACCAAACTCCGTGAAACAGGGAGCTCACATGTGCAACCACATCCCAGTAGAAACTGTGAAAACCAGAAGCCAGCTAGGACAGAGGAAAATGGACAGGCTGACTTCAGAAACAGAGGAGAATAACATGCATTGGGATTGCTTCTAAATCTGGAAAAAATATAGGGAAGACCCTACGTAAGGAGACAGGATAGATGAAATTAAACGTCACAGAAAAGGATGTACACATGCTCACTGAGTATGTGCAGAATTCTCACTTCAGGAATTGTGTGGGGGAAAGGAAGTCTACCATTAATTTTGCTGTGACGATCGGATTTGAAAACTATAACTGTCTGTATGTTGTCTGTTGTTGATATCAAGGGAATATCAATTCCCCACACAACATGGAGACTGGAAATGGCAGAGCTCCTTTTGAAAGCGGATTTAGCCGGGCGCGGTGGCTCACGCCTGTAATCCTAGCACTTTGGGAGGCCGAGGTGGGTGGATCACCTGAGGTCAGGAGTTCAAGACCAGCCTGGTTATCATGGTGAAACCCCATCTTAAAAAAATAAATAAAAATAAAATAAAATAAAATAAAATGAAAGCAGATTTAAGAACATGTATAGCAATGAAAGAGCTGCCTTCTCTGCAGCCATGTCCCTAAGGCACCTGATCCATCACTCCCCACGGGCACTGTTCAGATCAAGAAGCTGGAAACTGGAGTGTGCGAAGTACTCACCGCAGTTCTCCTGCAGGGCAGCCTACGTCTCAACATAATCCCCACCCGCGAGGGGCACAGAAGTGAAGGAATCAGGGGACCCAGAAGAGGAGCAGAGCAGGGGTCGGGGGAGACTCACCCTCAGGTACCAACAGGCTTCCTCTGGCTTCTCCCGGGCTCTCTGCACTTTCTCTTGGGGCATCCTGGGAAGTGTCCGCGTGGGAGCTTTGCCCTGCTGCTGCTGCTGAGGCCTGCAGAAGAAATCACCTTCACTGTCTGGACCTGCCTGACCCTCCTGTCCACACCCGTGACTGGGAGCCAAGCGCCCCCCGGACCCCAGGCCCAGCCCTTGCTTTGGGTGAGGGAGGCATTCAGACTTCGGTGAAATTTGCCAAGACTGCCCCTTCTCTCATCTGAGAAGCGGCCCCACTTCAGGAAGCCCCCTCCCTGCCACGGCCCCAGCTTCCCTAAGTTCACTGAGACCCTGGTGCTGCTCTGCCTGCCACGGGCAACATCCCCAGGTCTCCCACAGGCCCTGCCCTCTAGAGACTCGGCACTGGAATGAGCTGGGAGTGTGGGCCCTGGAAGGAAGGGGCCTCCATCCACCTCCATGTGCAGCTTTCCTGTCTGTGCCTAGAGAAGGCTGCACACAGTCGGGGAGACGCCATCTCCTCAGGCTCCAACATCACGCATCCTCCTTGACCCTGCAGAATCCTCACCTTGAACCTTGCTCCTTTTCTCTGTCATCCCTCAGAAAGGGCCCTGGAGCCTGGGGTAGCCGAGGCTTTGCTGGCTTCGGGTTCTCCTTCTCCTTGTGTGAGCCCAGGGGCTGCAGAGGAAGGGCCCCACTCCACCTCTTCATGGGGCAGGTTGTGCTCCTGGCTGAGTGCCCAAAGGCCCCGCAGTTCTTGCATTTCACCTGCAGGTGGAGGAGGTTGGGGGTCAGTGAGTCAACAGCAATCACAGGCACCTTCAAAGGTTAATAGAAGGCCTGGGTTTTGGAGGTGGATTATTTTGGGAGAGAGACATACGCCCATGGGCTGTTGGCTGCCAGGAAACTAAAGATATGATCGTCCTCCCCAGAGCCCATTTAACAGAGGAATCCCAGGAGGAAAGATGAGGGTGAAGAAAAAGAACCAGTGTTTGAGGATGTGGCAAACACCAGGCTGGACATGACACTGGACAGAGAACGGGCCAGTCTGCCAGCAGAGGAGAGCACAGAGCGGTCAGCCCGAGACCAGTGGGAACACCTGAGTCATAACCATGGGTCCCATGTTCAAGCCCACCCTCTGGGATCCATGCAGACACCTTGGTTTCCCACATTTTCGAGCCCCCACTGACCCTGGATTCCTTTTCATCTGCTGGGGGATCCCTTGGCCCCACGGGTTTCCTCTGCTGCTTCTGTGGGTTCTTGGCTGTGCTGGGCCTCTGAGCCTGATGACGGATGGAATCACCTGCCATCTGCGGCAGGTGCTTGGGTTTCTGATCAGTCTTCTTCATTAATTGGTTGTTGGGTTTCCTAGTCATAAGAAAATGACAAAACATTACACAGACACCACAGGAGAGTCCCTCCTACCCATGTAGAGATGGAGGGATGCACTGGCCACGGAGTCACACCCACGGAACTTGGTCCTCTCTGAACCCAAGTCCCAGCTGTGTTATTTTGTGATTCTGTCCCTGACCTACTCCCAGAACAGGACACAGATTTTATAAACCAAAGGCCACTTGATGTTTCGAGGGTGAAGTGAGACTTGCAGCCGTGAATGAAGGTTTCCTGGGCTCTGAGTTCACGTGCAGTCAGCGCCTCAGAGCTGAAACTCTCTACCATATTTATCAATGCCAATAGATGAACAGCCAACAACGACTGATCTTGTCCAGGTATTTCCAGAAAACCTGCTATTTTATAGAATAGTTTCTCACTCAGAAAACCAACCAGAAGCTCAAAGCTTTGCAAAGCTTTCATAGTCAACCTATGGGCACTTGTGACGTTTCACATGAGACCCCTGTGACCACACACCGCTTTTCACACGGAGGCAGGCACAAAGCCTAGCGAGGACCAGCCCTCTGAGGATGCCTGCGATACTGACCCGTATGTGCAGGTTCAGACCAGCCCTCTGAGGATGCCTGCGATACTGACCCGTATGTGCAGGTTCAGACCAGCCCTCTGAGGATGCCTGCGATGCTGACCCGTATGTGCAGGTTCACGCCAGGCATCGCACATGCCACAGCCCATGTCATGGAGGGGGGATACACAGAACAGAAGCCCCCAGGCCTGTTCAGGCAGAAACCTTGAGACCACACTGTGCTTGGGGAGTCCCCCAGGCCACCCCCCCTTACTCCCCAGTGCCTGTCTTACCTCTCCTCTCGGTATCCACATCTTTGTGAAACTGTGGATGGCCGGTCCACGGAAGGCTGGCATCTTTTATTGTAGACACAGCGGGCGGTTGGATCCTCTCCTGACTTCAGAGGAAATCGCAGAAGAACCTCCACAGAGGCCAGAACAACCCATTTCTCTGTCATCAAATCAATCTAATGCAGAGAAAGGAGAATGGAGATGCAACTTGAGTTCTGCAGGCAGGAAAAAGCCTCGGCATAGGAGAGGATGAACTCCTAACTTCCTGAGGTGTTTAAAGGTAATGCTGGACAGTCTCACGTTTCTTTGTTTCATTAAAAAGATACTTGTGGCTGGGCACGGTGGCTCACGCCTGTAATCCCAGCACTTTGGGAGGCAGAGGTGGGTGCATCACTAGGTCAGGAGTTCGAGACAAGCCTGGCCAACATGGTGAAACCCCGTCTGTACTATAAATACAAAAATTAGCTGGGCCTGGTGGCGCATGCCTATAATCCCAGCTACTTGGGAGGCTAAGGCAGGAGAATCGCTTGAACCTGGGAGACAGAGTTTGCAGTGAGCCAAGATTGTAGCACTGCACTCCAGCCTGGGCAACAGAGCAAGACTTTGTCTCAGAAAAAAAGAAAGAAGGAAAGATACTTGCACACGTATGTTTACAGCAGCACAATTTGCAATTGCAAAAATATGGAACCAGCACAAATGCCCATCAATCAATGGGTGGATAAAAACATTGTGGTACATATACATGTGTGTATATATATATACACAGTGGAATACTACTCAGCCATAAAAAGGAAGAAACTAATGGCCTTCCCAGCAACCTAGATGGGATTGGACACTATTATTCTAAGGGAAGTAGCTCAGGAATGGGAAACCAAACACCATATGTTCTCACTCATGTGGGAGCTAAGCTATGAGGATGCAAAGGTAATCTCAGTTCTTTACTCCACTGCCCATGAGGAGTTTGCTGTTGACATTCAAATGGCACCAAGAGTGACAGCCCAGCATATTGGGAAGTGCTGCTGTTCCCAGGTGGGAACTAAGGGCGGGGAGGCGGGCACTTTCCCGTGTCCCTGTGAGGAATTACGTTTCAATTTTCATGGGTCAGTGCCCGTGTATGGAGCTTGCAGAACCCTGAATATGACCGGGTCATGGGAGGGGAGCCTGCTGCAGCCTTGCCTGAGGCTTGGACTCCCCCCATTCCACCTGCATCCCAGGTGGTCCCAGCTCCCGTACTCACATCTTTTTGTGGGATGCCACACTGCTTTAAGAACTCCTTCCCCTGTTCCATGGAGAGCGTGTTGGGGTCCATCCGTGCTGGTCCTGCCTGAGGGATTCTGTTTCCCTGTGGAGGGTAGAAAATGAGACGCTGAATCCTTCCTATCCCTGCAGTCTCCCAGGTGCAGGATGCTGTGGGCCCCGCCTCTCTGCTGTGGCCACCATGTCCCTAGGACTAAAGCTACATTTCCTGTCATTCAAGCCACACGGATGCTCCTAGTGACATGACACCAATGTGAATGGGAAAAGCAGGTGACCCATGAAAAGAATTGTTCACCTGACTTAGTGTGTTCGAAATGTGGGCAATGCAGGTCCGTCCCCTAGAGACCCTCAGGGTATACCATGAAACATCTGGAGAGACTGATTGTGGAATTGGCATCAAATAAAATTCAATACATTGAAAAACTGCATGTTTTAACCATCTGTACATCTGCCTTATCTAAATTAGATGTCCCTACATTTTATAACTTCTTTCTAATATTAAGGATGTTTTATACTACGAAGCATATTCCTTGAAATTTCTGAAATCAAACTCCCTGAGATCAAGTAAGCTATTCAAGGGAGGCCGGGCGTGGTGGCTCACGCCTGGAATCTCAGCACTTTGGGAGGCCGAGGCGAGTGGATCACGAGGTCAAGAGATCGAGACCATCCTGGCCAACATGGTGAAACCCCGTCTCTACTAAAAATAAAAAAATTAGCTGGGTGCGGTGGCGCGTGCCCGTAGTCCCAGCTACTCAGGAGGCTGAGGCAGGAGAATTGCTTGAACCCAGGAGGCAGAGGTTGCAGTGAGCTTAGATCAAGCCACTGCACTCCAGCCTGGTACCTGGTGACGGAGCAAGACTCTGTCTCAAAAAAAAAAAAAAAAAAAAAAAAAAGATACTCAAGGGAAACCATAAAGTGGTAAGAAAATACAAAATAAAACACTTTTATGTCCAAACTGATGACCAAAGCAAAGCCTGGGTTCAGGGGAAATGTCTTTGTCTAAACGACCACAGTGCTAGCGAAATGGAAGCACAGAAGAGCGAGGGTGACACCGCTTAGAAATCAGCTTCACCTTAAAACTAGCAAGGAACAGTCCTGGCCAGTCACCACCCTGATCCTAAGATGTTTGTGGCTGAAGAAGCTGCTTAGCACTGCCTGCATGGACAGAATCCTAGGACTGCAAAATGTCCAGATGCTCAATAAGAAATAGACGCCTTCAAGATAACGATAGCTATGCTTTCTGGACCTACACACTAGAATGTCAAGGACTGTTTTCTTTAAATCAACAGAATAATAAGCGTTGTCATGCTGTTAGCCCACCACACGTAGACACAGCTTAGTTTAATCTTCGCATGGACAAGACCCCTATATGAGAAAAACTTTAAAAAGACGGGACTTTTTCCAGGCACATTCTGCAGGTGCCCTAATCTGTAATGTAGTAGCTTTCGGTAAACTCTCTCTTACTGCTCTCTACAACTCATCTGGAATTCTGTCCTGTGTGACATCCAAGAACCCTCTCTTGGGGTCTCCATCCAGTCTCTTTTTCTCCCCACAATAACATGATCGAAAAACAGATGAAATTGTGGGGAAGTGCTGAGGTCTATGGAGATAGCTTACAGTCAGAACAGCAGGAGATGACACAATAAAAAGATGGAAATGGTAAATCAAACAGTAAGATGGAGCAAATGAAAAAAATAAATAGAATAAAACAGGAAAATGGACTCTTCATTTGAAAGCAGTAGTAGGATACATCACCACACAAAGATGATAAAATTTATCTTAATAGATCATATCAGGAAAAGAGAAGACGATGTCCAGAAAAACAGAAAACTGATCAAATACAAAAAGTGATTGCTGTATCGGGGCAAACACACTTGAAAATCTAGAATAAACTGTGCTTTCCTCATCAAAATCCAAATCACCAAAATTGAGTGAAGAAACATTTTTAACTACATCTTTAAGTAGAAACATTCTTTACACCACCGTTATAGACTGGGCGCTCACACCCTGTCTTGCTTGGCTTAATCTATGGCTGGAGGTTCAGGGGCCTGAATTTTCACTAGCTCCTAGGAAAGGTCAGGAATATACTGGAATAAAAGATAAGTGAAGCAATCCCTTATTTAAAAGCTCTCCATCAAGGGCACCAGGTTTCCATAACTGCTCATCCAGTACCCACGCAAGTCAGGGTGCTGGGTAAGCAGTCCTTGCAAATGTTGACCTTTAAATCATCATTAAGATTTTAAAAATCTTTTCTTGTTTTGCTTTTTGTTTTTTATATATTTTTCTATCATTAATATTTCTGAAACGTTTTTTGAATCAGGCTCTGTCCTAAGAAATACTATTAAGCAATTAAGTCATCTTTACCTCAATATCTAAAACCGGCCAGTACAGAGCTTTCTCTCTTATATTTCTCCTGTTGGGATAAACCAACACCTAAAATAGTAATAGACTAACCTGTTGTCTTCCTTCTCTCCAGCAGCCACCCAGGTAAGTGGACCTTTGGCAGACTCCACTCTTCACAGTGGAGCTTCCATGAGGAAGGGAGCAGAGAGCACTGAGGGGAAGGTCCCTTCTCCTGCTGGCATTTATACTACCCCAGAGCCCTGAAGCCACTCCCCCTGGCTAACCTAATTGCGGTGTAATCACATATAATCTAATTACCTCCCCCTCTTTCTCCATTTATTAGTTATTCTGTTCCTAGCGCTTTCATTTTATCACACCTGTGTTCATCCGAAACAAGTAATATAATGTGCTGTTTGCCCTTCTCATACTTTTTAGTATGACCTAGAACTATGTATTTTGAACAACATACCGATTTTCTGCCTGTCTACAATGTTCATACATAAATCCGCATCCCGGCTGTCTCATTCCCCATCTCGCGAGGGGATGGGCAGCCCAGTCTCCCCATGGCAGGGAGCTCAGTGGAAACCAGGACTGGAGATTCTGGCCTTTGTGGGGCCAAGGATAAGTGAGGCCTAAGAACAGCCTGGCTCACTGCAAGTCCAGGAATGGACTAGAGTGTGCAGTGTGGCTATGGGGGATGGGTCACCCAAACATTTTATATATCCAAGGCATAAAAGCCCACCTCAGATGGGGAGAACTGCAAGAAGCCAACTGTCAATTCCAGGGACAGCGTCCAGGAGAGTCAGCGGATCTTGCTTTTAATACCTGATGGGAACAGAAAGTCAAGCAGGCCTCCAGGCTGTGGACAGGGGCTCAGCACCTCACCGGGATTTAGAGACCCGAGTTCTGGGCAGCACTTGGGGATGGAGGGTGGAGTGTAGACTCGCCTCTCTGCAGAGACGTGATGGCAGTTGATACAGTTTGGATGTGTGTCCCCACCCACATCCCCAGTGTTTGACCTGGGGCCGGGTGGGAGGTGATTGGATCATGGGGGTGGTTTTCTCATGAGTCATTTAGCATGCTCCCCCGTGGTTGTGTCCTTTCCAGAGTGAGTGAGATCTCATAAGATCTGGGCATTTAAAAGTGTTTGGCACCTGCCTCCTCACTTGCTCTTGCCATGTGAAATGCCTAATCCTTCTTTGCCTTCCGCCATGAGTAAAAGCTCCCTGAGGGCTCCTCAGAAGCAAAAGCTGCCATGCTTCCTGTACAGCCTGCCGAAACGTGAGCCAATGTATCCTCTTTTCTTTATATATGACCCAGTCTCAGGTATTTCTTTATAGCAATGCAAGAACAGCCTGATACCGGAGTGTTCCCAAGAATTCTCACAGAGAGATATCAGGGTGTGGGGTCCATCTGTCCTATTCAGGTGGGTTTCTCACCCACAGGCTTCCTGAACCTCTCCTGTGACAAAGAACAGTCGCCCTTTCTGCATTTCAAGGTCCTTCTGCCTATGGGTGCAGTGGTGGCATGGGGAAGAGAATACTGAGGTCAAAAATGTATATTCTCAAAACTCACATTGGATTTCTCAAGATAGTCTCATCTGAGGAAGAAACTGGCAGAATGAAGAGGAAGAAAAGAAGGATTAGGAGACGGGAATGACGTATTCTCAGGTTCATGTCCTGCCACGTCCTGTGGGTCAATTGCTTGTTCTCTTTTTCTCTGAAAACACCATGTTTTTGTTTGATTTTACCATCAAAAAGAAATTAGCTTCCTTTCAAAACATCCAAAAGCTGATATTGCACACAAAGCTTTAGGAGGTCGAGTTATCACTGTCGTGAGTGGAACTGATGGAACTTGTTTCCTGAAACTATTTTATTTGCATTAATATTTTACCTCCCCCACATTTATATTAAAAATCCATGTACAGGCCAGGCACGCTGGCTCACGCCTGTAGTCCCAGCACTTTGGGAGGCCGAGGCAGGCAGATCACAAGGTCAAGAGATTGAGACCAGCCTGACCAACATGGTGAAACCCCGTCTCTACTAAAAAATACAAAAATTAGCTGGGCGTGGTGGTGCATGCCTGTAGTCCCAGCTACTTGGGAGGCTGAGGCAGGAGAATTGCTTGAACCCAGGAGGCAGAGGCTGCGGTGAGCCTAGATAGCGCCACTGCACTCCAGCCTGTGTAACGAGTGAAACTCCATCTCAAAAAAAGAAAAAAAGAATTAAAGCAAGGATTTCAGCAGTGAAATGTATGAAGTACTCCAGCTTGTAGATTACAGATGTAAATACTGGCAACTATATCCTGAAGCACCAGGCTGGGTAGAATAGCTAAAGATCATGGAGATGTCCGAGAAGTGACTGCTTCTGACTGCCTTAAATGTGTACTCAGTGCTGGTGGGGGTAGTGGGTGTGCAAAGTATTTTATCTGGTCACTGTGTTCTCTTGAGAATAATGTTCACATCTGCCTTCTGCATTCCAAACAGTTTTCTTTCACTGGCAAACAAGTTAGAATTATATGACATTTAAAAGCAAAAGTATGGCTATGGCAGACTTGGTGAAGGGATAACAGGCAGGCAATAGAAGGGCAAAAGTTATGGGGAGAGGCTGAGAAAATACATTTGTGTGGAACATGGAGATTTTAAAGATCGCTCATATATACCGGTGAATCATGTGCCTAAGAAAACACTTAAGCTGTTAACCTTTGGATGATCTTTAGGCTCAACACAAGCAGAATGTGAAGGCAAAGGCAGAGTTGTTAATGGCCTGGCTAAGCATTGACAGCTTGCCCCTACTTAGAGCCAATCTGCAAATATCGAGAGGATTTGTTTCTTCCTCTTGTTCTCCTCTTCCTTCTCTTCCTCCTTCTCCTTCTCTTCCTTCATCTCCTTCCTCCTCTTCTTCCTCCTCCTCCTCTTTTTCTTCTTCTTGCTCCAGGCATTCGATGAGATCTCTGCTGAGCCCCAATATGACTATTATACTAATGAAAGAGATACCACAGTGACCACACATGACAACCAGGAGAATCTTTACAAAAGTAGTTTATATAAGTCATTAAACAAATTACAGCCCACAACAAGCAGTGACAACAAACCCTAGAGAAGGGGAAGACTATGATTCCCAGAGTTCCACTGCCCAGTTTTGAACAATAACAGTAACAAAATGACACATGCAAAGAAACACAAAATTATGACCCATTCACAAGAAAAAATAAGGGAAACGTCAGATGATTCCAAGACATTGAATTTCCTAGACAAGTGAATGGATAATTTAAACATGTTCAAAGAGTTAAAGGAAACCATGAACAAAGAACCAAATGAAATGAAGAGAATGGTATTTCACCAAGTGGAGAATATCTACAGAAATAGGGAAATTTTAAAATGATGCCAAGTAGAAATTCTGAAGCTGAAAGGTACAGTAACTGAAGTGAAATTCACTAGACCATCTCCACATCAGATTTGAGCACTCAGAAGAAATAATCAGTGAACATAAAGATAGATCAATTGATAGTATTGAGTCTTGGAGGCAGAAGCAAAAGAAAAAAAAACTGAACAGAGCCAGAGCTCATGGGGCCTGTGAGATCGTCAGTCATATTTCCAAGGTGAGCATTATGTGAATCTGCCTCTCAAGAGAGGAATGAGTGTGCGGATTTTAAAGTCTAGAGACTCCCAGACATCAGTGAGGAACACTGTAGCCTAGGAGTGCAAGTTTGAAAGGGGAAGACGGAAACCCTTCTTACTGACGCGTGACCTCTCCATCCGCTTCCGGGTCTGCGAGCAATGCCTCTCATAGCAGGGCGGGGCGGCTCAGGGGGCGGCGCAGGGGGCGGGACCCTGACTGGTCTCTGGATGGAGCGGGCTGGATCCGAGGTGGGAGCCGAGATCCGGGCGGGTCTGGGAAAGGGGCGGAGCCTTGGCCTTCCCTTGATTCGCCCCGCCCCAGGGAGTTTCCCGGTCTGTGGGTTACTTTTCTTTTTTCCAGCCATTTGAATCTCTGGGTTATTTTTCTCATTTGCGGCCATTTGAATCTCTGTGATGTCCTCTGGAGCAGGACTGCTTCTACCTGTTTTAAGCTAATATTTCAAACAATGTAAGGAAGCAGCTTAGAGTTTCCTGGAAACCGAGGTGTTTTACTCTTAACAAGCTGAAACCTTTTAAATCAAAAGCTGTGGCCGGGCGCGGTGGCTCACGCCTATAATCCCAGCACTTTGGGAGACCGAGGCGGGTGGATCACTTGAGGTTAGGAGTTCGAGACCAGCCTGGCCAACATAGTGAAACCCCGTCTCAATCAATCAATCAATAGCTAGCTGTATTTACCAGCAGGTGGAGATAAGATTCTACGGAGGTCTGGGAGCTGAGACTTCGGTGGCGGTGGTGGGGAGGGGTTGGGGGGTCAGTGTGGAAACCGGAACGGCTCTGGGAATTAGAACACTGTATTTAAACAAGGGCTGGAGTTGCTCTGTAGGGGATGGAAAGCGCAAGGTCAAATGCAAAACTCTACTTGTACACAATTTGCAATTTTACAGCAACTCCCATTAGAACATAATTTCCATTTTCATTCTTCCTGCATTGGGACGATAGGGATGCAACCCTGGGCTTAGGGCCAGGGACTTTCGGCCAGGGACTTTCATGGGGTCACGACTTGGGCGTGTTGGTAGAGAATTCAAGTATCTGATAATTGAGGTCATCAACAACACTTTTTAAAATAGATATTATTTTCTTAGTTCTTTAATATTTTGATCTACACACTTGATCTCCATCTACACACTGGAGGTGAAAACTATTAATACAAATTAATGTCTATTTGAAATAAAGTTTGATTAGCATTATATTCTTTTGGCCAACAGTAAGGTAATGTCTGGTGTGTGTGTGTGTGTGTGTGTGTGTGTGTGTGTGTGTGTTTTGAAGCAAAATAGAGTATTTCTTAGGTAACGGTTCAATTTGTGTTTACTAGTTTAGTCATACTATGTGCTCAATATGGTTTTTATTGCAAGATTTTCTGAAGATCTTCCAACAGATATGTTGACCCAAAGAGTTTGAAGGTAATATCCAGTTCATCAGCATCTGTAGGTGTTCTGTATATACTCAATCTGAATAGAAATTTGTCTACAACACTCTTTCCCAGCTTTTCCCACTTTAATAAAGATAAGTTTATTTCTCATCTATCCCCTAATCTTAAAATGTTGCTTTAACTCAAGACAGAAAAATTTCTAGGACACCAATGAAAATATTTTGATCTCGGTAAAGCTACTTTGATTCAAGGCATAAAAGTACATATCTCTTTCATTCAGAATTACATTTACAACATAATTTTACTTTGTCCATTGAATGATTTTCTTTTTTTTTTTTTTTTTCCAAGACGGGGTTTTACCAAGTTGGTCAGGCTGGTCTTGAACTCCTGAACTCAGTTGATCTGCCTGCCTTGGCCTCCAAAGTGCTTGGATTACAGGTGTGAGCCACCATGCCTGGCCCCATTTAATGATTTTCAACATGTGTGATATGTTAAATTGTTTTTATCACTTGTATATTTAAATTTTTAACATTACCTCAATTAATGATGTTTTTCCAAAATTTAAGAAGAAAGATTTACTTCTATTTTGGTGCAGATAATTTAGCATAATTAAATAAAAGTACTTCAGCAGAGAAAATAATTTTGTGAAGGGAAAATTTGTTTTCTAATTTTCATAGAAAAAAATGGTCTCTCTTGATCAATTCCACTTAAAAGAAGCCCAGTTATCTTTAATTTTGAAGACTTTCACAAGTTTTTCTGACAACCTGGTAATTGCCATGTTAAATATCTTTCAAATAATTAACTCTATTCAAACAAAAGAAATATATTGTGTAGGCCAGGCGTGGTGGCTCATGCTTGTAATCCCAGCCCTTTGGGAGGCCAAGGTGGGTGGATCACTTGAGGTTGGGAGTTTGAAACCAGCCTGGGCAACGTGGAGAAACCTCATCTCTACAAAAAATACAAAAATTCACCAGGCGTGTTGGCTCATGCTTGTGGTCTCAGCTACTCATGAGGCTGAGGCAGAAGGATCACTTGAGCCCAGGAGGCAGAGGTTGCTGTGAGCAGAGGTGGCACCAGTACACTCCAGCTTGGGTGACAGAGAGAGACCCTGTCTTAACAACAACAACAAAAAGAAACATATTGTGTAAACACAAAATCATCAAGATAAATCAGTGTGGGATATAATTTACATTAATGGAAAATCACCTCATTTTAATTTTTTTTTTTCTTTTTGGTAAAACCACACTCTAATACTCTTGCATGGTCCTTTTCAAACTTCAATGCCCAAAAGAATTTCCTGGGAAACTTGTTCCAATGAAGAATGTGATTCAGTAGTGATGGAAGTCGCCTGACAGTTGACATCTATTAAGAAGCCTCCAGGGAGTACTATGCTGCTCTGTAGAGGACAAATTTAATAGTATGGGAAACTGAACTTAATACAAACTTACTAAGGGGATTTGAAGGATGTGACTTTTATATGCTAGGTACAGTCAGGGCAGCTGTAGGAAGTACTGAAGGAGAATTATGAAAAAACAGGATATCAGAGTGTTGAGAACCAGCCCAACGCTATACGTGGGTACCCTTAGTCTTGGTGGTGAGGAGGGATTGAGAAAAGGAAATAAAGACAGAGACACAAGAGCAGAGTTTACAGCATGGGAACTGCATTGGCCCCGAGCTCTGGGCTCCAAACACTTTTATTATGTGCACAATTTCATTGATCTTATGGGAGTGGAAGGGGAGGGTGAAGGGATAGGTAAGACAGCTGTGGGGGAGAACACTTGAGATCCTTCTAAGACATGCTAAACTAGCACTCTGAGTTTATCACCGATTGTTATCAGGGAGCGGATACATCAGAAGTGTAGCGGATTAGGAGCCACCGGGTCTGACCACACCCAATGCATCAAGGGGCTTTTATCTCCCAAGCATTGAGGACATAGAGCAATTAAAATCACTCCTTATTCCAAGAATCTAGACAGAGCCTGAGGCGTTCTGTGATCTCTGCCCTGCAAGGCTTTTCTCCTCCTTGCCAGCTCTCATCTGCAAAGACCCTCCAGGATCTTGTGAGCAGAGGTCGCCTCCCTTCTCAGAGATCTTTGCATAAGCCCTCTTTATGGGACTCTCATGCAGTCTCCGTGTTGAAAAGGCATTCGTGGGAGCAGAGCAGCATTCCCTGCTCTGCAACCACCCCGCGGTGTTCCCCGGTGTTACTGTGCTCTCGGATGGTCTTTACCTTAGGCCCCCTGTTGCCCCTTGATTTCTAATTAACTGCACCAATAATATAGTTTAGTTCGGTGTATAAACTTCAGTGTACTCGGAGCCAAACAAACTTACGATTATTTAGCTAGAATTAACATAGATCCCCCGTTGGCTATCTTGACCCACACAGAGTAAGCCTGATATAGAATTATGAAAAAGAGGATAGCACAGAAAAAGTGTAATTATTGATGTAAATTGTATAGCGAGATATATAACAACTGTCACTTGAATTCTGTATAAATGGAGTTAAAAATCTACCAAAGCTTTGTAGCCATTTGCGGGGTACCTACTTGCATTCAAGGCCCCTCCCCCAGCCACAACCCCACAATAATAAATGTAGCTAATTCTATCTTTGTAAACGGGCATGTTCCTTTGGGTCTCAATTTCTATCTTTTTCCTCAAGAGTAGCAAGGGTCTGGAAGACTGAGCAATAAAATATACCCACCAAGTGGTGAGCTTGTATTACAAATTGTCATTGACATAACTGTTGGCGAAATAGAATTACAAACAAGATCTAGCAACCAAGAAATTCCTCTCCACAAAAGACAGAAAAAAAGAAAGTTCTATTATTGAATGAGCATAAATCCCCACTGTGATATGCATCATAGGCTGTCCACATTTTATGTAGCGAAGCAATTAACAACACATTAGGTACATGTCCTCAGGACAAAGAATAATTAGCACCAATTAAGATTTGACAGCACTACTTGTCCTACATCATTAAACCTAAATGCATTTGGCAATTGAAGGGGTCCTTTGCATTTTCCAATTGCCTTTATCCAAAGCAAAAGTAAACTCCTATCTTTAAGACTGGAGGCTATTTTGCAACTTGGATTCTGGCACTAGAGAAAGTTAGGCTCCTTTTCTCCCACAGAAACTGGGAGATTAGGGTACTGTCTTCCTGATTACAGTTCAAAAACGTACCGCCCAAGTGCTAGAGAAAAACTTCCTGGGTTGTAAAACTGTCAAGAGGCTTAATAGCCTTTGAAAAGATTTGCATACTTCTTAAAAGAGACAGGGAAAAAATTTATTTTTACAAGTTTTCTCAAGTAAATATTCTAAGAAAAGGGAGTGGGAAGTACCTCTTTCCCTCTTTATGTCAGGGAGAAATATATAAAATTTGTTTTTGATTTGTATTTACAACAGCCAAAAGAGTCTGTCGAAAGATAGCCATGTAAGCAAAGCAAGAAAATTTGCCAAACCACTCAGGAGAAATGGAAAGAATTTCAAAAATAGCTTTTTTTTTTTTTTTTTTTCCTTTTTTTGAGACAGAGTCTCAATATGTCTCCCAGGCTGGAGCAGAGCAGCACGATCTCCACTCATTGCAGCCTCCACCTCCTGGGTTCAAGAGATTCTCCTGCCTCAGCCTTCTGAGTAGCTGGAATTATAGGCACCCACAACCATGCCTAGCTTTTTTTTTTTGTATTTTTAGTAAAGACAGGGTTTTGCCACGTTGCCCTGGCTGGTCTCGAAATTCTGACCTCAGGTGGTTCGCTTGCCTTGGCTTCCCAAAGTGCTGGGATTACAGGCGTGAGCCACCCCACCCAGCCTGGAAACAGCTTTGAGTTTATGTAACTAATGCCTGTCTTACATACAGCTCTCATTAAAGCATTTTTGTAATGTTTATTTTGCAAATTAAATTTAATGGCAGCGGTTCTTTGTTCTTAGAGGCTGAGGCTGTAGACCCATTGTCTGCCTGTCACCTGTTCTGCTGTGGTCAGCAGGGACCCAGGCTTCATATGCTTCCCAGCCTGCTAGCATCTGGCTGAGTTTCAGCACCTGCAGATCCTGGTAGAGAATAAAGAGGAGGGAAGGTGACAGGGTATTTCTTTCTCTCTTGCTGTGCCTCAGGTGGACGCTGTCAGGGGATGCATCTTCTCCAGGACTCCAGTACCCTCTGAGACGTTATCCTCCATGATCCCAGCTCCAGTGGACAGGCCTGGCTGCTGGGCTAATAGCTCTGGCTGCTGGGCTCCATCTGCCCCACTGCCCTCCAGCCCTAGGGTAGGAAGTGCTTTCCTACTGGTGCTAATCTCTTAAATGTCTCTGAATGAAAACTCACTTAACTTTAACTGGTAAGAAAGGTACATAAATTAATGGTGGGGTTTTTTGTTGTTGTTGCTTTTTATTTTTGAGACGGAGTTTCACTCTTGTTGCCCAGGCCGGAGTGCAATGGCACGATCTCGGCTTACTAAAACCTCCACCTCACGGGTTCAAGCGATTCTCCTGACTCAACCTCCCAAGTAGCTGAGATTATAGGCATGTGCCACCAGGCCCGACTAATTTTGTATTTTTGGTAGAGACGGGGTTTCTCCATGTTGGTCAGTCTGGTCTTGAACTCCCAGCCTCAGGTGATCTGCCCACCTTGGACTCCCAAAGTGCTGGGATTACAGGCATGAGTCACTGTAGGGTCTAGCCCTACAGGGTTCTGTGAGCCCCTCTCTGCTGGTGTGGAGACGAGAAACTATAGAAATAAAAGACACTAGACACAGAGATAGAGAAAAGAGAGATTGGGCCCAGGGGTCCACTGCTAACCAAAGCACAGAGTCTGGCAGTGGCCCGAGTGCCTGGCCGCTCTGACTTTTATTGAGTACAAAGCTGGGGGCAGGGTAGGTAGGGCGTGGCCTTGGTGGTCAGTGATAGGGTCAAGTACATCACGTGTCATACAGGTAGTGGCTCAAGACTTTCTAGTAGCCGAGATGAGATAAGGAGCATAATGTGTCAGCACTTTTCCATACCTGTCAAGAAAGAACAAGACATTAAGATTTATATTACTTTTACTGATTATCTCTTCTAAGAAAAAAGGAACCGGGTGCAGAAACAGAACATGAGAGTGGACGTGGAATGTGACCACTGAAGCACAGCATCACATAGAGACAATTAAGTCTGCGGGCCTTCCTGACACCATGAGGCCTACCGCAAGAGCTTGAAGAATAAGAGTTTTCTCCTAACTCCCCTGAGGAAGGAGACGTCTCGGCCATTTTGGACGCCTCCTTCGCCAGCTGGCTGAACAGCGGGCGCTTTCCCAGCAGCCCTCACCTGGGAGTGACAGAGGGCTTAAAGCGTCTTGCCTTAGGGTCATTTCTTTCACAAGGTCACCCCAGGTTCACACTTCCAACCTGAGAGGCATTAGTGAAAGAATTAGGGCCAGGCGCGGTGGCTCACGCCTGTAATCCCAGCACTTTGGGAGGCCGAGGCGGGTGGATCACGAGGTCAAGAGATCGAGACCATCCTGGTCAACATGGTGAAACCCCGTCTCTACTAAAAATACAAAAAATTAGCTGGGCATGGTGGCGCTTGCCTGTAATCCCAGCTACTCGGGAGGCTGAGGCAGGAGAATTGCCTGAACCCAGGAGGCGAAGGTTGCGGTGAGCCCAGATCGCGCCATTGCACTCCAGCCTGGGTAACAAGAGCGAAACTCCGTCTCAAAAAAAAAAAAAAAGAATTAGGATCACCTATGAATAACTAAGATCACCTATGAATAAATAGTAACTGTAAGGGTTCTTGGGTTCTTGCCGAGTTTAAAATGAAGAAACTGAGGCCAGCACAAGAAGAGTCAATGTGAATTTATTCAGCTCGCAGGCGAGATTCTGTAGTCCGCCAGGAGGGGCCGGAGAAGTCCCACGAAGACCTCTCAGACGTGGGGTTTTATAGGGAGCAGGCAAGCTAGCTATTGGCAGATAGGCAGGGTTTGAATGCTATTGGGTAGATTTACAAGACTCGACTGCTATTGGGTAGATTTACAAGACTCGACTGCTATTGGGTAGATTTACAAGACTTCTTTTGCATTTTGGCGGGGTTCTTTAAGGGAGGGCTAGGCTGTGTGTGGGGGGAGTGGGCGTGTCCGAGCTCCCTGCGAGGGAGAGGGGTGTGTCCGAGTTCCCGGCGAGGCGACCGGCCTTACAGTAACTACTACGTTTCTATTTCTAGTTACTTTCTTCTTCATTATTTATATGGAAATAGGCTGAGGTTTCTGGCTCCTGCCTCGGCGCTTATGGGATCTCTCCCCTGCAAGCCACCATGCCCAGCTAATGGTCAGTCTTGCACTCAATGCTATCTGCAATTTGATGAAATAAAAAAAATTTTAAGCAGCTTATTTTTTATTATGAATAATGGTGACAGATTTCTATGTCAATTCCATTTATTTAGGAACAGTGTAAGAGCTTGATATCTAAATATAATTTTGATATTATTAAGATTTTGAGGCTGGGCTTGGTGGCTCATGCCAGTAATCCCAGGACTTTGGGAGGGCAAGGTGGGCAGATCACTTGAGTTCAGGAGTTCGACTCCAGCCTGGCCAACATAGTGAAACCACGTCTCTACTTAAAATACAAAAAAATTAGCCAGGCGTGGTGGTGCACGCCTATAGTCTCAGGTACTCAAGAGGCTGAAGCAAAAGAATGATTGGAGCCCAGGAGGCAGAGATTGCAGTGAGCCAAGATCGCACCCCTGCACTCCAGCCTGGGTGACAGAGCAAGACGCCGTCTCAACAAAAGAAAAACAAAACAAAAACAAAAACAAAATGTAAAAAAAAGTAAAAAAAAAAAAAAAAGATTTTGCCTTCTGCAACTATTTATTATCTTTAGGTTATGTTTAGATATGATTAAAAATGAGATGGCAATAGTTTTACTGAACTCTTCAGGGATAAAAGTATTTTAAAAACCACTAATGTCTCAGGAATCACAAAAATTTTCGTGAAAATTTACATCTTTAAATACCTGCCAAGTCCAGAGAGTAGTGAAGCTATTGAACCAAATCATCCAATAGAAACCTTGAAATAAGCAAGAGAAAGAGAAGTTTATTGGGAGAAGGGAGACCTTCCTCTCCTATGTGTCTTCAACAGAGCACAGCTGGTAGAAGAGAGGATGCCAGGAAGACTTAAAGTGTTGAGTGTGTTAAAGGACAAAATTACAACAAATTTAGTTTAAAGATCTAATTGATTTATTTGAGATTCATGAATCAGACAACACTTCATTCTATAAAATAGAGTAAGTGTGCTTCTGGCCATGACAGAATGGTAAGTTTTGTAAGACAAGGAAATAGAATAATAAAAGCAGATTCCTTGGTATCAAGTTACTCCAGGTAACATTAGGGAATGACCTGCAGGCCATTCCGCCTTCACATCCACCCCTCCATACCAAGGTCTTTCTAAAATTGTAACCCTCCCCATAACAGTTAAGCCCCTTCCTGTTTCATCTCTGAGAACCTTGCATTCTCTCTGTTGCAATAATCTTTTGTATAAAGTCTCTCCTTAAAACTGTCCAGATTTTATTTTTATTTGATAGTGGTACATATTATGTGTTCTGTGTGTGCTTAGAAAATCTATGTCTCTAGGCCGGGCGCGGTGGCTCACACCTATAATCCCAGCAGTTCGGGAGGCCGAGGCAGGTGGATCACGAGGACAAGAGATCGAGACCATCCTGGTCAACAAGGTGAAACCCCGTCTCTACTAAAAATACAAAAATTAGCTGGGCATGGTGGTGCGCGCCTGTAATCCCAGCTACTCGGGAGGCTGAGGCAGGAGAATTGCTTGAACCTAGGAGGTGGAGGTTGCGGTGAGCCGAGATCGCACCATTGCACTCCAGTCTGGGTAACAACAGCAAAACTCCGTCTCAGAAAAAAAAAAAAAAAAAAAAAAAAAAGATTAATAAAATACCTGAGAGAAACCTTAAAAATATTCTGTGTGTAGCAAAGTTCTCATCCAAAATTCGATCTTTGAGAATCATTAGAATATTAATTTTAAAATAAAATCTTACAAATTTTATGTGATGACATTCCAGCTTTACCACTATCAGATTATTTAAATATTATGAACATTGAAAAGCCTGTGACCAATGCCTTATGAAACATCACATAATGTATACTGCAGTGAACTCTTATAAATCTAATATATGTGAAAAGGCTTTTTATTCAAAACCTCTTTATTTCCTCAAAGAATTCTTGCTGGAGATAAACCTTCCATATGTAGGGATATCAGAGAAACATATTGCACAGATTTTAACTCACAGACATTGCCTTAAAGATGATTGACAGTAGAGATGAGACTATTGGAAATTTGATAATCTAGTTTTACTTTCCTTAGGGTTCATATAAAAGTGAATAGACATTCCTATCAAACACCCCTGGCACTATTGAAAATTACTCCTCAGGTAAAAACAAAGTCAATGGTCTTCTATATATGTTACAGGATTTGTTATCCAAACCTGACTGAACATTAAGAAACAGAAGACAAACGAAAGAACCATATATATATATACAGTTTTAAATAAAATATTCTTTTTGGTTACTCTTGTATAAATGTAAAGTGACTTTGTAATTATATTTAAAAATGAATGACAAATGAATTAATAATAAATATCACACTATACAGTTTTCAGAAGTATGTAGGTTTTATTATTCATCTCAAATATGGTCATTATTGGTTAGAGACTTGGACTCAAGTCATAGGCTTCTTTCAGTCTTTATATCGCCTCAGAAGACTTGTTTGAGAGCAAGCCTTCTGTACTTGAAGTTGATCTGAAATATGTAAGAATTGATGATGTATTTGCAAACAATGTGAAGTAAATTGAATTTAATGTTGAATACTTTTAAGCATTCACTTAATAAAGCCACTGTTAAAAATTAAAAATTAAATTAAAATAAAATAAAATAACACTTATGTATAAAGAACACCACACTTTATATCTATTTTTAAAAAGTCATTGCTTTTTAAAAACAGCAATGGTTGGTTACATCACATGCTTCACGAGTCTGTCTACCATCCGCTGCAGATCTGGTTCCCACGAGAGTCTTTAAAGTTAAGCAAAAAATTGAGTCTCTGCCTCCAGGGTGCATGGAAGACAACCAAGGAAATGGTGTTCTGATGCGTGTCAGTGAGGAACGGCACATTTGGCACATATAGAGTTTTGTATTTCACATTCCAGTTTGTATCTGATACAGACGACTGCGGTCCTTAAATCGTTTAAATTAACTTCTAACTGGAAGAGACATCCCGGGATGCAACCATAGCCTTCCATTGACCTCCCACCAAGCTCCAGGTTCCCAGACCGCTGAGTCCTGCTCGCCTCAGTGGCAGGACTCGTGTCTCCAACCATTGCAAAAAGTTTTTGACCAAAACAGTTTTCACTTTGTTAAAACTTATCATCTTAGCTTTCAACAGAAGTGGCCCATATAACTCTAAATTTTTACCTTAACCTTCAAACCTTAATGTTTGAAGCATTAACTTAAAATAGGAAGCCATGCTGCTTCATGGGCTCAAAGAGAATTAGTTCTAAACATGGAAGAAAAAGATGGACTGAAAGCAATGGGACGGGAAGCAGGTACGGACTGGGCTCGGTCGGGGTCCCGCTCCGCTGGACCCAACCCTAGAGAGGCTGACAACCCCTGTTCAAACCAGGTCCCGCTCCACGCCCCACCCACTTCCGGTCGAGCCCCGCTCTTGTCCCGCCCTGCTCCACCTCGGCCCCGCCCCTGCTCCACCCCAGCCCCACTTCCTCCTCAGGCTGCCCCGCCCCTCTAGCGGCGCGCACGCGCGCAGTTTCCTGCAGACCCGGAAGTGGATATCCCCGAGCGGCGGTTGCACCTGCAGTTACTTTCCGTCTTTCTTGTTTAAGCCCCTTCTCAGTCTGTCGTCCTGCACACCCCGAGTTTAGGGGTCGCTGCAAACGTTAAAATCCCCGCACCCGCGCGTGCTTCCCGCGGTAAGTCCCCAGGTCGCCGCAAGACGCTCAGAACCTGACCCCTTGCTGCCGGGTCGGGGGTGGTCCGTGTTTGTTTCCGGTTAAAACTTTCCGAGGTCGCCTCTGGTCTTACTGTCTTTGGGCGCTGTAGCCGCCGCTCGCCGCGTTTTTTTTTTGTTTGTTTTTTGTTTTTTTTCCTGCTTAAAACACATCACCGACCTCCTTGCCTGCCCCACGCCGTTTAAAGTCTTGGCAGAGGGATTTGTGAGGTGGATTCAAATGCTTAGCGCCCGTCTCTCCCTCAAGCCTCGCCCCTCGACCAGCAGGGTACAGCACCGGATGCGCCGTTCCTAGTGCAGCCCTGGGACGGCTGATTCGTTCTGTGGGTTTCTGCAGAGCTCACCTCCCTCCTGAGTCCTCACTCCTCCCCTCCAATCCTCAGGCCCCTCCCGGCCTCCCCAGGCACCGCTTCCGAGACACCTCTGATCCCTGTGTGGGAGGCGACCTGCCCTTGTGGCGTCCAGTCCTAAATTCCATGCCAGTGAAAAGTGTGCTGTCCTGGGTAGCTGACCTCTTACTCCATCTGTGTGAATAGGATGAGGAACGACGGTGATTTGGAGAAAGAGCGGGAGGGAGACCAAGGGAGAAAAGGAAAAACAGGGAGAGAGAAAAGATCAGTGTCCACAAAGAGGCTGTAAAACAGAAGATGTGGGAGGCTCCTGCAAAGAGGCAGGAAGAGCAAAGAGCTAGAGAAAGTAGTGGGGTAGGGGCGAGGAAAGAAAATTGAGAAATCTATGAAGAGACAAGGTAGGATCTCCAGAGAGATGAGGGGGACCCAAATGGGGAGAGGAGCCCTTGGTTAACAGAATTGGCGATAGCATGGGAGAGAGATAAAAGAGTTGGAGGAGCTGGGTGCAGGGACAGAAAGAAGGGGGCAGGGGTGACAGAGCAGAGGGAGAAACAAAGGGAGCAAGCTCCGTGACCTGGGAGTGCCATAGAATGGGGCAGAAGGGATGCCACAGGGAAAGACAGAATGTAGCAGGAGGAGGTGAAGAAATATGTGGAGATGAGGGACAATAAAAAAGATTCAGGTGAGGCCGGGTGCGGTGACTCACGCCTGCAATCCCAGCACTTTGGGAGGCCGAGCAGGTGGATCAGCTGAGGTCGGGAGTTCGAGACCAGCCTGACCAAAATGGAGAAACCTCGACTCTACTAAAAACACAAAATTAGCCCAGCATGGTGGCACATGCCTGTAATCCCAGCTACTAGGGAGGCTAAGGCAGGAGAATCGCTGGAACCCGGGAGACGGAGGTTGCAGTGAGCCGAGATCGTGCCATTGCACTCTAGCCTGGGCAACAAGAGCGAAACTCCGTCTCAAAAAAAGAAAAAAAAAAAAAAAAGATTGGTTGAATGCAACAGAAAGTGAAACAGGTTTCAAGACTGAGGCATAACAGATGTAGGAAAAGAAATAGAAGAAGAGAAAGAGAAGGTGAGGAAAGAAGGGAAATAAGCAAAACCTGAGAGGTGGGAAAACACGGGAAAAGATAAAACAGAGGAGAGAAACATATGGTAAAGACATAGCCATAAACACAGTGGAGGTGGAAAGGAATCCAGATCCTAATGGATGTGTATTGGTTAGATAAGGATGATAGAAATTGTGATGTATTGATTTGTGCTTTATAATCTATTTAAAAATTGCTTGTTTCTGCAGATGAGAATGAAAATTGCTAAACTTCTTTCTGTAAGACTTGTGCGTTTTATAGTTATTTGCGTCGGAAGATCAGTTCCTTCTGCAGTCTCTAGCCAGAGGATAGACACTTGGGTCAGTCTGTTTGTGAGTTTCTCTTTTCCCTTTTCCTGGCATGGGAAGTGGGAGGTGAAATGGGACAAGAAATTAATGAGTCTGCCTTAGTACCTTTTAAAAGGAATATTAAGTGTTGTATTTTTTTCCTTTGAATGAATTCACTTTTGGGGGGATTTGTCTTACATGAATTCATTGTTCTTTTTCAAGCATATTGAGATAAATCTTACTTTATTGAATTTCTTAGTTTATTTTCCACAAATAGTCATTGACTTCTGAAATAAGCTTTGGTGGCATCCTGTAACCTGCTCGTGATTTTCTTTTCTAAATATGAGATAACCTCAGTTTTTGTTTTTGTTTTTACTTTGACCTCAGAAGTTATTAGATTAAAACTATTTTTTTCCAAATTGTTTTTTCTTTTTAATATACTGTATCTGGTTCAGATTAGAAGCCCTGTATTCTTTCTACTCTTTATCATATGTTGGAGACATTCTTTAGTACATAATAAATGATTTTAGACTATTTCAGTATGTATTTGGTAAGGATGTCCATGATCTTAACATCAGAATCTAGTTGAGTGAGTTAGTCTAGTATCCAACAGCTTCTTTTCTTCCTTTAATGTGATTTGTTAAATTAGTGGGTTGTGAGCTGCAAAGTAGATGTTCTATTCAAGTCTATTTTGCCTTTCTCTGGAAATGTGGAAGGATGGACTGGATTAATTTTGAATGTTATTGCAACAGAGCCCATCTATTTATGGTGAAAAAATTTTCTCGGTTTATTTTCCTAGCTGAAACCATCTTTCAGAGTTTTCTGACCCAAAATCTGTGTATTCATCATTTTAGAGTTTTGAAGTATTTCACTGGTATTTTGGAAAAAGAAGTAAATGCTTGGGATAAATATTATCATCATGAAAAAGTTTCTTTTGTTCAAGTATATGAAAGATGATCCTGGAATTTTTTAATTGGAAAGGAAATGACAAGAACAAACTCTGCTCACTGCCCCATTATGTCCACCCTTTCAAAATTCAGTTACATGTGGTTCTGCTTACTCAACTCAAATGTTCTCAGGGTAACTTGGTGAAATGACTTGACTTCCTTTCTGGGCCTCACAGAAACCACCTTCAACATGGAAATAATGGACGAAGCCAGGAATTCTGAGTCTGAGAGACAGTGATTCCTGAAGTGATTGGCAAAATGAAGTGTATGTCTGTGTAGAATTTTTCTGCAAGAAAGACACCAGTTTGAAATTGGAGGCTTAAATGGGTTTGAGCCCAACAATAATGTTAAAAAGAAAAAAAAACTAGGATAGAAAAACTGTCTCTCAAGAGTTCTCTCCATGCATCAGGAGTAAATCTGAAGTCAGATAACATCATTTGTTGCCATTGAACTCTCCACTGGCTTCTTGTCGCCCTCAGGAAAAAATCTAGGCTCCTGGATATGACAGTGAAAAGCACAGACAACAGAAGCAAATATAGACAAATTTGACTTCATCAAATTTAAAAACGTTTGTGCATCAAAGAACACTGTCAGTAGAGTGAAAAGGCAACCCACAGAATGGGAGAAAATATATGCAAATCATATATCTGATAAAGGATTAATATTCAGAATGTATAAAGAACTCCTTCAGGTCAACAACACCAAACAACACAATTAAAAAATGGGCAAAAAATGAAAAAAAAATGGGCAATAGACTTGAATAGAAATTTCTCCAGAGCACATATGCAGATGACCAATAAGAACATGAAAAGATACTCAGTATCACTAATCATTAGGGAATTGCAAATCAAAACCTCAGTGAGATACCACTTAGGATTACTATCATCAAAAAAGAAGCTAAGTGTTGGCAAGGATGTGGATAAATTGAATCCCTTGTGCACTGCTGATGGGAATGCAAAATAATGCAGTGTCTGTGGAAAATAGTATGGCAATTTCCTTTAAAAATTAAGCATAGAATACCATATTATCCAGCAGTTTCTGGGTATGTACCCAAAGGAGTTGAAAATAGAAACTCGTACAGATATTTGTATACCTACATTCATAGCAGTGTTATTCACAGTAGCTAAAAGAAGCAATCCAAATGTCCATTGATGGATGAATGGTTATATGATATATGCGTACAGTGGAACATTATTCAGCTTTAAAAGGTATGAATATGATATACGCATACAGTGGAACATTATTCAGCTTTAAAAAGGAAGGAGATTCTGAAATATCGTACAACATGGGTGAAGCTTGGGCTTATCCCTGCTAAGTGAAGGAAGATATTATGCTAAGTGAAATAAGCCAGATGCAAAAGGGCAAATATTTGTCTGATTCCACTTATATGAGGTTCTGATAATCGCCTCACCGGAGGCTTCTCTGACCCTCCCATTTAACGTTCTAGCCACACCCCCTTCCCCCACCCCTAGTCTAAAATGCCTGCTGTGCCTGTTTCTCTCTCTCTACTTTGTCTCTTTCCTCTTTCTGGATACAGGAGGCAAATCCCCAGGATAGAACTGATCCCCAACATGGGAGATTTGCTGAGCTTCCCATCTCTAAGTGGCTCAGCTTTAGGTTCACATTGGATTGCTGAGGCATTTTGCAGATGCCTCTTTTGTGCTTATTCCCAGAGATTCTCCTTCAAATGGTCAAGGGGAATGGGATGCAGTCTCAGTGATGGTGAAAATGCTTCATGTGTCTGGGCGAGGTGGCTCACACCTGTAATCCCAGCACTTTGGGAGGCCAAGCCAGGTGAATCACCTGAGGTCAGGAGTTCAGCCTGGCCAACATGGTGAAACCTCGTCTCTACTAAAATTACAAAAAAATCAGCCAGGCATGGTGGTGGGCACCTGTAATTCCAGCTACTCGGGAGGCTGAGGCAGGAGAATCCCTTGAACCCAGGAGGCAGAGGTTGCAGTGAGCCGAGATCACGCCATTGCACTCCAGCCTGGGTGACAGAGTGAGACTCCGTCTCAAAAAAAAAAAAAAAAAAAAAAAAAGCTTCACATGATTCCTATCTTTATTTAGCATTGAGCACGGAGGCTCTGAGTCCCCCATTTCTGAAGCCTGAAACCAGCCTTGTATCCAGGGAGAGATTGGGAGTGGGGAATGGTGCCCTCCTTGGCATGGGGTTGGATCAAGGACAGGTCTGTACCTTGAAGAGGAGCTCCATCTAGCCCTGCTCTCACTGTGGGCTGCAGCAGGAGAGGCCTGAGTTCTGAAGACAGGAGTAAAATAGCTCATGTGTTGGTTCTGTACAGGAGTTTCTTGCTCCTGAATTCCTCCTGTTGGTAGTGGGCAGCAGAGGAACATCTTTTCCACATGTTGAGGTCCTGTCTGCATGTGTGGTTGTGGCATAGTGATGAGGCACGTTGACTCTCATTGTTAAATAGCATACTCTCCACAGGCAGGATTGTAGTTTTGAGACTCATCTTGCCTAAGAAAGCAGTACAGAGGAGGAAGAAGAGGAAAGAACAGGGAGCCAGGAATGATTCTCTCTCAGATAAAGTCGTGTTCTCAGTTGATCGTTCTACCCTGTCTGTCCTGATTTGTCCCGTTTGGACTTGATGATCTCTGACTCTGCAGTGTTCTGCCTAACACATTGGCTGACACTCAGTGCCTTCCCTCAGATTCCTCTCATCTCCACCCAGAGTCCGTCTCATTCTTTTACTTTTATGTATTGAAAGGAGGTCAGAGTTCATATATTTTTTTTTGCATTTTTTAAACTCCACAAATATAAAGCAATGTTGATAGTATTATTTAAATTAAGTGCAATTTATATATATATATATATCATTATACCAAAAATGCTTAAATGCACATAAATAAAAAATGATAGTTGATGAAAATTTGTCCCAAAAGTATGTCATTTAGAGCCGGGCATGGTGGTTCATGCCTGTAATCCCAACACTTCGGGAGGCCTAGGTGGGTGGATCATTTGAGGCCAGGAGTTTGAGACCAGCCTGGGCAACATAGTGAAACCATCATCTCTAATAAAAATACAAAATTTAGCCAAGCATGGTGGTGCGCACCTGTAATCCCAGCTACTTGGGAGACTGAGGCAGGAGGATTGCTTGAGTGTGGAGGCAGAGGTTGTGGTGAGCCTAGATTGTGCCACTACATTCCAGCCTGGGTGGCAGAGCGAGACTCTGTTTCAAAACCAAAACAAAAGCATGTCATTTAGAGAAAACTACTTTTATTTTAATTAATCAGTGCATGTGTGTGCACACCCTCATGAGTGTATGTGAGCAGGTGTGTTTAAAATACATTGTTTTGGCCGGGTGCAGTGGCTCATGCCTGTAATCCCAGCACTTTGGGAGGCCAAGGCGAGTAGATCACGAGGTCAGGAGATTGAAGCCATCCTGGCTAACATGGTAAAACCCCGTCTCTACTAAAAATACAAAAACTTAGCTGGGCATGGTGGCATGCGCCTGTAGTCCCAACTACTGGGGAGGCTGAGGGAGGAGAATTGCTTGAACCCAGGAGACAGCGGTTGCAGTCAGCCGAGATCGCGCCACTGCACTCCAGCCTGGGCAACAAGAGCTAAATACTGTCTCAAAAAATAAAATAAAATAAAATAAAATACATCATTTCATAAATAAATTTTAGAATTATTTTGCTCTTTAAATATACTTCTTATGTTTTCCATGACCTTAAAATTCTACCTGTACTACCATGTTAATGGTTTAATAGCATTAAGCTTAGTAATTCATTATGTGTGTGCATGCAGATATATTTACCCTTTATCTGGTTCTGTGTTTTAGTCTTGAGCCTGTTTCAGGTTTTTCTCAGTTAGAAAACTTTGTCAAAGTACTTTTTTTTTTTCTCTATCACCCAAGCTGGAGTGCAATGGCACAATCAAAGCTCACTGTAACCTCAGTCTCCTGGGCTCAAGCAATCCTCCCACCTCAGACTCCCACAAAGTACTTTTTAATACTGTATCTGTTGCCGAACAATGTGATGCCGTAGATTCAATTCTAAAGTCTGACCACCTGGTTCAGGTGCTGGTGCTGCCATTTATTAGTGATTTGACACAAAGCAAGTTCCGTCTCTGTGACAGAGTCGGGTCCTCCATAAGGTGAGAGCAGATCTTTCTCTACTTGAATGCTGCTTTATGAGTTAGCACTGTAAAGCATTCAGCATAGAGCTTACCACATGGGAAGTGTTCAAAACTTCCAGTTCTTACTGTTACTTTCATCATCCCATTTTTTAGCTCCCACCTTTCTTTAAAGCTCCCATGGACTTTGTCATCCCTGAAGACACCCTTCATGCTTCAGCTGCTCATCTAGTTGTTAGATTGCATTTGGCATGTGGAATGTAGTATCTGGCTCTTGTATGTAGATGACCCTGTGTTGAATGTTTTCAATCGTGTAGTTTTTAAATCTTGCACAAAAGTATAAAATCCTCAGTGATTTGGTGGGTTTTATATCCTCCCGTGGAAGAGTATAATAAAATTAAGGGTACATCACTTGCTCAGAATTGCCTTTTGTGGACCTATTAGGACATTTCAACTGAAATAGTTTTTCCTCTTCTCATTTTGTGTGAAGATAAGAACTCTTTTTCATAGTCCCTTGGTGAAATGTGTTTTTCATTTCAGGAACTATTGACATTCAGGGATGTGGCCATAGAATTTTCTCAGGAGGAGTGGGAGTGCCTGGAGCTTGCTCAGAGGGCTTTGTACAGGGACGTGATGTTGAAGAACTACAGGAACCTGGTCTCTCTGGGTGAGGATAACTTCCCTCCAGAAGTCAGGATCTACCCTTGTGTATTTTTGCATTTTCTCTTAGTCTCTTCAGAGAGCCCTACCTTTCTTCACTGAGATTGAGCTGTGTTGATATACAAAGGAAAAACTTCATAATGCAGCATTTGGACTTTAATATTCCTCTTTTTTCACATAATCTGCTTACTGCATGCTAGGTTAGTGGTAATTCTAGAAGTTTAGTAAGCACAAAATCTTACAGACAACTTTTAAAATATCTGATTGCCCAGTTTTATACCTGTACTTTTGATTAATTTGTCTTGAGAGAGAACTAGGTATATGCATATTAACAATATTCCTTTAGCATTTGGATGTAGACAGTCAGTGAACAAATTTGGGAAATATCCCAGACCCATCTGTAATGTCACCTCTTCTCAGCTGATCTAAGGGCTGGGGTTATGCTGTGGAAAAGTCACAGCACATCATCTGCTTTTGTATTTTATATAGCAGGGATCTCTTTGAACTGAATGTTATCTCCATTTTGGAGTAAGAGAGAGACCCCTGGACTGTGAAGAGTGAGGTGAGAATAGTGAAAACCCCAGGTAGGTGGGAATGTATCAGAGTTATTATGAACACCTATGTAAGAGCTCAGGTGGGCAGAGAGGAAGCCACTTTATCGAATATTGCTTGGGAAGTCCTTACTGAATGTGAGAATTCTATGGGAAAACATAGATTTCTTGTGGGCCCTCAAAATTTTTTCTCCTCCTATCACTGTCTTCATATGTGTCCTCCAAGGGTGCTTCAGCTTATACAGAGACAAAGGCGAAGTCTTTATCATGACCTGAAACATTCCATTATCTGCCCCCATGGCCTGTTTCATGTCTTGACTTTGAGGAGCATGCAGAAGGCTGTTGATAAGGAGTCCCCTTTCTTCTTGGCCTCTCTCAATCCACCCAAATCAGAGCTGAGGCCTCCCTAGTCCTGACTCTGGGCCTTCTCCGTCTTTCATCGCCTTTCATGGACTTGAGGGACTTTCTATTTGGATGAGGGAAGATTGGCTGCTTTTCCATTGCGTCTGGGGCCCCAGGGAAGTGCAAGAGGTTGTCTCAAGCCCTTGCTGCCCATTCAGGTTCCTCAGCCATTTCTTCATTTCTCCTTTTGCAGCGCTGTCAGGATTGGCGTATGTATTTTATTCTTTGTATGTTTTTATATTAATAAATGGAATCATTTTTCTAATTCCCTTTTCAAATTGCTCGTTATTTATATGTAGAAACATAACTGATTGTTGTGTGTTAATACTGTATTCTGTAACTTTTCTGGCATTGTTGGTAACAATAATAGTTTTATTAGGATTATATCTTCTGCAAATAAAAAGAATTTTCCTTTATTCTCTCCAACTTCTTTGCTTTTTTTTTTCCCTTTCTCTTGTCTAATTGCTCTGGGTAGAGCTCCCAGTACGACGTTGGATAGTGGTGAAAATAGGCATCCATGCTTTGTGTATTATCTTAGGGGCAACACTTTTTTTTCCTGTCACCCAGGCTGGAGTGCAGTGGCACAGTCTTGGCTCGCTGCAGCCTTGACCTCCTGGGCTCAAGTGATCTTCCCACCTCAGCCTCCCAGGTAGCTGGGACCACAGGCACACTAGCTAAGTTTTGTGTTTTTTATAGAGACAGAGTTTTGCTATGCTGCCAAGGCTGTTCTTGAACTCCTGGGATCAAGTAATCTACCCACCTTGGTCTTAAAGTTGTGGGGTTACAGGCATGAGCCACCATGCCAGACCTAAAACTTTTATTCTATCACCATTGAGTATGGTATTAGCTGGAGTTGTTCTTAACTGATATTTATTGGGTTTATTTGTTGAGGAAGTTCACTTCTGTATTTAGTATGATGAATATTTTTATCATTAAAGGGTTCTGGACTTTGTCAAATGCCTTTTCTGTATACAGTGAAATGATTATGTAGCTTTTTGTTTTGTCCTATTAATAGGGTGTATTACATTGATAGGTTTTTGCATGTTGAAGCAGCTGTTCTTGAATTCTCAAAATAAGTTCCACTTCTTTATGATATATAATCATCGTATGAAGCCGTACTTGGTTTGCTAGTATTTTGTTAAGGATTTTTACCTCCATATTCATATGAGATGGTGATCTATAGTTTTCTTTTTTTCTAATGCCTTGGTCTGGTTTTGGTATCATCAATGCTGATCTCATAGTATGAATTAAGAAATTATCTGGGGCTGGCACAGTGGCTCACGCCTGTAATCCTAGCACTTTGGGAGGCTGAGGTGGGTGGATCACCTGAGGTCAGGAGTTCAAGACCAGCCTAGCCATCACGGTGAAACCCCATCTTAAAAAAAAAAAGAAAAAGAAAAAGAAATTATCTGGTTTGGTTTTTTTAAAATATCTTGTGGGGCAGATCTAGTTGTAATGAATGCTGTTAGCTTTTTTTTTTTTTTTTTTGTCTGTGAATGTCTTAATTTTTTTCTCATTTTGCCCTCCCACTGTTTCTGGATTCAATGGTTTTATCTGTTGTGGTTCTCTTGTATATGATGAATCACTTCTCTCTTGCTGCTTTCAAAATTCTTTGTCTTTGTTTTTCAGGTTTGATTGTAATTTGTCATGGGTTTTTATGTGTAGATTGGGAGTTCTTCTGTGAAGATTCATGGCTTTTTTCACATTGAAGATATTCTTGACCATTATTTCTTCACATATCCTTTCCGCCTCCTTCTCTTTCTCTTCTCTTTCTGGGACTCACATTGTTCAGATGTTGGTTCATTTGATAATGGTCTATAGGTTTCTAAGGCCCTGTTCGTTTATTTTCAGTCTCTTTTTTTTCCTTTCTGTTTCATAGATTGGGTAATTGCAATTGATCTACCTACAAGTTTGCTGATTTTTTTTTCCCATGCCTAATTAAATGCTATTGAACATTTCTAGGAAGTTTTTCACTTCAGTTATTTCACTTTTCAGCTCCAGAATTTCTGTTTATTTATTTTCTACCATCTCTGTCTCTTTATTGATATTTTTTATTTTTAAATTTTGTTCTGGTTTTTGTTAATTTTTTGTTCATTATTTCCTTTAGCTTTTTAGCCATGTTTAAAATAGTTTATTAAAAGTATTTAGCAAGTCCAACATACAGACAGTTTCTACTAGTTTATTTTTCTTCTGTATAGCTAATAATTTATTTTTGCTTTGCTTGCCTTGTCTTCTAACTTTTTGTTAAAAATGGCCTTTCTGACTATGTCAAAACTTTGGCAATCATCATCTTTCTTTTCCCCAGGGTTTGCTGTTGTTACTGGTTGATTGCTGTTGTGTTTGTTTGTTTGTTTATTTCTCTCAATTTTGTGTCATTTTTAAATTTATGTATTTCAGGTGTACAGCATGATTTTTTTTTTTTGTTATTTGAGACAGAGTTTCGCTCTTGTTACCCAGGCTGGAGTGCAATGGCACGATCTCAGCTCACTGCAACCTCCGCCTCCTGGGTTCAGGCAATTCTCCTGCCTCAGCCTCCTGAGTAGCTGGGATTACAGGCATGCACCACCATGCCTAGCTAATTTTTTATATTTTTAGTAGAGACGGGGTTTCACCATGTTGACCAGGATGGTCTCGATCTCTTGACCTCGTGATCCACCCGCCTCGGCCTCCCAAAGTGCTGGGATTACAGGCGTGAGCCACTGCGCCCGGTGTAACATGATGTTTTTATGTACATATACATAGTGAAATTATTATTATAGTCAAGCAAATTAACATGTCAATTCACATACTTTTTAAATTTGTTGTGGTAAGAGGACCTAAAATCTACTCTGTCAGCAAATTTGAAGTATGCAATATTATTAGCTGTAATCCTCCTGCTCTACGTGAGCTCTCTAGATTTATTCAACATATGTAACTGTAACTTTGTACACTTTGACCAACATCTTCTCATTTCCTCCCCTTCCCTGCCTCTGGTAACTACCATTCTACTCTCTGTGTTTAACTCCTTTTAGATTCCACATGTAAGAGATGCACCATTTTTCTTTCTGTGTCTGGCTTATTTCACCTAGTGTAAGGTCTATCAGGTTCATCTATGTTGTCACAAATGGCAATATCTCCTGTTTTGAGGCTGAGTACTATTCCATGACATATTACAGTATACTGCAGTTTCATTATTCATCTATCAGTGGGCATGTAGGTTGTTGCCATGTCTTGTTTATTGTGAATAATGCTGCTGTGAACATGGAAGTGCAGATATCTGTATAACATATTGATTTCATTTTCTTTTCTTTTTATTTTGAGATGGAGTCTTACTTTGTCGCCCAGGCTGGAGTGCAGGGGCGCGATCTTGGCTCACTGCAACCTCCACCTCCCAGGTTCAAGCGATTCTCCTGCCTCAGCCACCCAAGTAGCTAGGACTACAGGTGCATGCCACCACACCCGGCTAATTTTCTGTATTTTTAGTAGAGACAGGGTTTCTCCTGACCTCGTGATATGCCCGCCTCAGCCTCGCAAAGTGCTGGGATTACAGGGGTGAACCACTGTGCCTGGCCCTTGATTTCATTTTCATTGGTTATATACCCAACAGGGATTGCTGGGTCATGTGGTAGTTATATTTTTAATTTTCGGGGGACTTAATGCATTTTTCCACAATGGCTATACCAATTTGCATTCCTACTTTACACCCTTGCCAACACTTATCTCTTACCTTTTTGATAGTAGCCCTCCTAACAGGTATAATATGACATTTCATTGTAGTTTTAATTTGTTTATTTATTTATTTTTTTTGAGACAGAGTTTCGCTCTTGTTACCCAGGCTGGAGTGCAATGGTGCGATCTTGGCTCACCAAAACCTCCGCCTCCTGGGTTCAAGCGATTCTCCTGCCTCAGCCTCCCGAGTAGCTGGGACTACAGACACGCGCCACCATGCCCAGCTAATTTTTATATTTTTAGTAGAGACGGGGTTTCACCTTGTTGACCAGGATGGTCTCGATTTCCTGACCTCGTGATCCACCCGCCTCGGCCTCCCAAAGTGCTGGGATTATAGGCGTGAACCACCGTGCCCGGCTTTATAGTTTTAATTTAAATGTCCCTGATGATTAGTGATGTTGAGCACCTTTTCATGTACCTGTTGATCATTCATTTGTCTTTTTTGGATAAACGTATATTCACGTTCCTTGTCCAGTATTTGCGTTTTTTTCTTTTTTTGCTGTTGAGTTGTATGAGTTTCTTATATTATTTGGATGCTAACCCCTTATCAGATATGTGACTTGCAGACATTTTCTCCCACTCTCTAGACTACCTTTTTATTTTGTTGATAGTTTTCTTTGCTGTACAGAAGCTTTTTAGTTTGATGTTTAGTTTTGCTTTCATTACCTAAGGTTTTGGTTGATATTCAAAAATTCATTGCCAAGGTCAGTATTGAGGAGTTTTTCCCCTGTCTTTTCTTCTAGGAGTTTTACAGTTTCATGTTTTACATTTCTGCCTTTAATCCATTTTGAGTTTATTTTTGTGTATGGTATAAAAAAATAAGGGTCCGGTTTCATTCTTTTGTATGTGGATATCAAGTTTTCTCGTTACTATTTCTTGAAGAGACTGTCTTTTCTCTATGTTGCCTTCCTGGTGGCCTTGGCAAAAATTACCTGACTATATATGCTTGGGTGTTTCTCTGGGGTCTAGATTCTCTTCTGTTGTTCTGTGTGTCTCTTTTTATTCCAGTACCATACAGTTTTGACTACTATAGCTATGTAATCTTAATCTCCACTTTTATTTCCTCAGAGTTCTTAGTTTATTTGTGCTTGCCTCAATTGTTACCCCTTACTTTTGGTAGCAGCTGCTAATACATTTGCCTTTAACTGTTTTTGATAAAGGACCCTTGGCTAGCACCTCAACCTAGGTAGAATTCTGAGTTAGACCAAATAAAGGCAAGTCCTTTGAGCCAGTCCTTTAGGGAGCCCCAGGCAAATAAAAAATATAACCAAATGTTTTGAGTGTAGTTCCTTCTGTCTCCTCTGGTCTGGAAACCTATGCCAGGTTTACGGGCTGCTTAGCTGGGGAAGAGGCAATACGGATCAGTAGAAATTAAAACAACTGTCTTTCTCTTGGTTAATAGTACTCCCAGGCCGGGTGTGGTGGCTCACGCCTGTAATCCCAGCACTTTGGAAGGCCGAGGCAGGTGGGTCACAAGGTCAGAAGTTCAAGACCAGCCTGACCAAGATGTTGAAACCCCGTCTCTACTAAAAATACAAAAATTAGCTGGGCGCAGTGGCATGCACCTGTAATCCCAGCTACTCAGGAGGCTGAGGCAGGAGATTTGCTTGAACCTGGGAGGCAGAGGTTGCAGTGAGCTGAGATTGCACCATTGCACTCCAGCCTGGGTGACAGAGTGAGACTCTGTCTCAAAAAAAAAAAAAAAAAAGTACTCCCAGTTGCTAGAATCCTTTGATTAATGTCCAAAGTTCTTATAAAGTTGATTCTGACAGCTTTTGCAAATTCATTTTCTGACTTTGTAGAGGGAGGCTCATTTAGAATCCCTTACTTCTCCATTTTTGATGTCATAATTATGCATTGTCAGTCTCTGTAACAGTACCTATTTATCTGAACCTCTTATTTAAAAGCAGTGATTCTCAGCATGTTTTGCAATTCTCATATTGTACACCCCTTCTGAAGTATAAGTTCTTTGTTTTGTTCTTACGGCTAAATTCTTTAGAATGCCATGATTATATGTATAATAAAATAAACATGGATTCCTATTATTTACTGCTGGATTTGTCCTTGGTTATTAAAATATTTATTTTTTTATTAACAGATGACACATTTTTATATATATTCTGGAATACAACTGCAGTACACTAATTTCCTTTTTTTTTTTTTTTTTGAGATGGAGTCTCGCTCTGTCGCCCAGGCTTGAGTGCAGAGGCATGATCTCAGCTTACTGCAACCTCCACCTCCTGGGTTCAAGAGATTCTCCTGCCTCAGCCTCCTGAGTAGCGGGGATTACAGGCACCCACCACCGTGCCCAGCTAATTTTTTTGTATTTTTAGTATAGATGGGGTTTCACCATATTGGCCAGGCTGATTTCAAGCTCCTTACCTCAAATGATCCACCCACCTTGGCCTCCCAAAGTGCTAGGATTACAGGCGTGAGCCACCACGCCCAGCCCACTAATTGTTAATGTTGCGGAATACCTATTCTACTTAGGTATAGTTTTGTTAACAAATATTCAGAATAATGGTTTGTTATTTTTTCAGTCTTAATATTGTATATAATAATTACACAGTAAATAGCTTTAATGTAATATATATTTCTTCTTAAATGTGAGAGACCCATGTGTCTACTGTGAGTTGGTATGTGTTCTGCGGTGCTGTGGAAAAATTCTCCTTCTTTCCAGGCTATTGTAACGTTTGATCACAGAACGTTTAAACCTAGGCTTTTCTGAAAATAATTTGAGTGCATGTAATCACCTTCCTTTATTGAAGAATCTTATTTCCTTTGTGTTTATAAACATTTGCACACCATGGTTAAGAAGTTTGATAACTGTTCATTGTAAATACTGTGTTTGGTGTAATACTATGTTGTCTAAATAAAACATCTGTCTTACAACTTTCAAAAGCCCATGATTCTTTATGTCTTTCAGATAGCTCTACTAGATGTGGAATCAATGGAATTATCAGTAAAAGAGGACATTAATAAAGGAGAATTATTCCAAACATTGATATTGGAAAGACATGAAATTCATGACATTGATGACTTTCATTTCAAGGATGTCCATCAAAATATGCACAAGTTTGAGAGTAATTTGGTATATGAGGAAAAAAAATATGAAGGAATGCCTACAACTCATGATACAGGTCTCACTGGTAGAAATGATCAACAACATAACAAATCCTGGAATTCCTCTCAAAAGCAAAATGTTTCTGTAAGAAGTGCATTCCAATATTGTAAACCTGAGAAGTCCTTTATAAGGAATAAGGAACCAGAAAATAACCTTGTCTGTTCAGGAAACAAGTGTATTAAATATTTGGAAAATAGGCTTGAATTAAGTTTTCTGTCACATGTGGCTGAAATTTAGAGATTTCAAACTGAAGATAAAACTTTTGAATGTGAGCAAGTTGAGAAGGCTAACAAAAATCATTCCTCAGTTTCAGCCCTTCAAATAATCCCCATTTCAAAACCCACATTTGTAATAAATATGGGAACGTTTTTATGCACCTCATTACTTACACAATACCAGAAAACACACATTGGAGAAAAACCTTACAAATGTAATGACTATGGGAAAGCTTTTAGCCAATGTTCAGTCTTAGCGAATCATCAAAGAATTCATTCTGAGCAGCGACCTTACAAATGTAATGAGTGTGGCAAGGCTTTTAACAGGTTCTCAAACCTCACTAGGCATGAGAGAATCCATACTGGAGAGAAACCATATAAGTGTAATGTATATGGTAAGGATTTTATGATACATTCACATCTTTTGGGTCATGAGAGAATTCACACCGGAGAGAAACCTTACAAATGTAATGAGTGTGGCAAGGCCTTTTCTGAGCATTCAAACCTTATTCAACGTAAGAGAATCCATACTGGAGAGAAGCCTTAAAATGTAATGAATGTGGTAAGGATTTTATCACACGTTCACACCTTTGGGGCCATTTAAGGATTCATACTGGAGGGAAACCTTACAAATGTTATGAGTGTGGCAAAGCCTTCACTGGGAGCTCAAACCTTACTCAACATAAGAAAATTCATACTGGAGAGAAACCATATAAATGTAACATGTGGCAAGGCCTTTAGTCAGAATTCAAGTCTTACAGTTCATCAAAGAATTCATACAGGGGAGAAACCTTACAAATGTAATGAATGTGGTAAAACCTTTAAGCAGTACTCAAGCCTTAACAGACACCAGGATATACATGAAACACAAATGTTTTCACAAATGTATGTGGTAAGTTTTTTTTTTTAGTGGTAAGATTTTTGTCAAATGTTGACATCTTTGGAGCAATGAAGGAATTTATACTGGAGAGAAATCTTAAAAATGTATTGAATGTAGCAGTGCCTTTAGACAATGGCCTGGCCTCATGATTCACCAAATAATTCACATGGGAGAGAAGCTTTATAAATGTAATGACTGTGGTAAGTTGTTTAAGCAGTTTTCACATTGGGCTGTGCATCAGAGAATTTAGTAGGGAGAATTAACTCTAGTTCTTCTCAGAGACTAATCAAATCAGATGTTATATAATGCATGGAGTAATTAAAAGTCAAAATTATTGAAAATTCTTGATACGGGGTATAAAAGGAGTAAAGACATCTGTCAGAGGATCCAATTATCTTCAGTTTGTAAAATATTTTTGTTTTATGTTAGATTTCTTGAAAAAGCTACGTTATTGATAACTTTCAACCTGAGTTTAAAATTTTGTTAATGTTATGTCTTCATCATAGACCTTTCATGTGTCGGCTTCATCTCTGTGAAGGGGTCTTTTTATATGCATGTGCTAATGTAAATGGTATTGTGTTTTTAAATTTCAATTCCAATTTCTCATTGCTGGTATACGTGAAATACATTGACTTTTGTTATATTGGCCTTGTATCCAGAAACTGTGCTGTAATCACATAATTAGTGTTTTATATCCATATTTTAGGACATGACATGAGATTGTTCAATAATTATGGTGATAGATGCTGTCATATTATGTTCCTGGCATAAAAGAAAATGAGTCTCTCGTTTGTCATTATAATATTGAGCCAACCTTGTGTTAAGTTAAGCTTGTCACCGGGCGCGGTGGCTCACGCCTGTAATCCCAGCACTTTGGGAGGCCGAGGCGGGTGAATCACGAGGTCAAGAGATCGAGACCATCCTGGTCAACATGGTGAAACCCTGTCTCTACTAAAAATACAAAAATTAGCTGGGTGTGGTGGCGCGCGCCTGTAATCCCAGCTACTCAGGAGGCTGAGGCAGGAGAATTGCCTGAACCCAGGAGGCGGAGGTTGCGGTGAGCCGAGATCGCGCCATTGCACTCCAGCCTGGGTAACAAGAGTGAAACTCCGTCTCAAAAAAATAAATAAGTAAAAATAAATAAATAAATAAAAAGTTAAGCTTGTCATGGACCAGGTTTACTATATTGCGGTCAGAGCATCTATGTTTTGTTAAGATCTCACAAGCTTTGTACCTAATTGGTATTGGCCTATAGAATAAATCTTTACAAATAAATGGAAAATTATTACAACCACAGTTATAAAATAATTCATAGTCATTGTTTCTAAGGAATTTCAAGGGCAGTGACAGCTTTTGGGTGGAACACTTTCTCATTGATTTTGGAAACTTGTTTACTGTCTTCACAGTGTGATATTATATTCAGGTTGTAACCATTGGAGGAAACTGGGATAAGGTTACGGGACTTCTCTGTATAATCTTTGCACCTTTTTGTGCATCTAAAATTATTTTTTTTCTTTTGTTTTTTAAAAGATGGAGTTTCACCACGTTGGTCAGGCTGGTCTTGAACTCCCGACTTCAGGTGATCTGCCTGCCTTGGCCTCCAGAGTGCTTGGATTACAGGTGTGAGCCACCGCACCCAGCCTAACTTTTTATTTCTAATTAGTCCCCACATTAGCAGCTGTGTTTTTCGTTGCTTAAAAGATCCTAGAACTAAAAGGAGATGTTCCTGGAGATAGTCAACCAATGATTAGAAGGCTTTGGCTTTGAATTATATTTAAAAATACCATTTTTGGCCAAGCACAGTGGCTCACGCCTATAATCCCAGCCCTTTGGGAAGCTGAGGTGGGCAGATCACAAGGACAAGAGATTGAGAACATCTTGGCCCACATGGTGAAACTCCATCTCTTCTAAAAGTACAAAAATTAGCTGGGCATGGTGGTGCAAGCCTGTAGTCCCAGCTATTCTGGAGGCTGAGGTAAGAGAATCACTTGAACCCAGGAGGCAGAGGTTGCAGTGAGCTGAGGTCACGACACTGCAGTCCAGCCTGGGCAACAACAGCAACACTCTACCTCAAAAAAAAAACCCAAAAAAACCAAAAAAGTTTTTATGTTTCCTTATTGTTTTGAATCTTAATTAATTTCTGCTCTAATCTTTATTATTTTTTTTCTCCTGCTTGCTTTGGGTTTTTTTTGTTTGTTTGTTTGTTTTTCCTAGTTTTTGGAAGAAAGAACTTTGAGACCTTTTCTCTAATACAAGCATTTGGTGCTATATATTTCTTGTCAGCACTGCTGATCAAGTACAATTTATTATGACTTTGGATATCATTCATTGGATGATTTGTTTGTTTTGAGATGAGGTCTTGTTATGTCACCCAGGTTGGAGTGCAGTGGTACAGTCTCAGCTCACTGCAACCTCTGCCCCATGAGCTCAAGCGATCCTCCCTCCACAGCCTCCCAAGTAGCTGGGACCACAAATGCATGCCACCACGCCTGGCTACATTTTTGTATTTTTAGTAGAGGTGGGATTTCACCCTGTTGCCCAGGCTGGTCTCGAACTCCTAAGTTCAAGTAATCTGTCCATCTCAGCCCCGCAAAGTGCTGGATTACAAGCATGAACCACTGTGCCCAGACCTTTATTGGATTTTTTTTTTTTTTTTTTTTTTGAGACGGAGTTTCGCTCTTGTTACCCAGGCTGGAGTGCAATGGCGCGATCTCGGCTCACCGCAACCTCCACCTCCTGGGTTCAGGCAATTCTCCTGCCTCAGCCTCCTGAGTAGCTGGGATTACAGGCATGCACCACCATGCCCAGCTAATTTTTTGTATTTTTAGTAGAGACAGGGTTTCACCATATTGACCAGGATGGTCTCGATCTCTTGACCTCGTGATCCACCCGCCTCGGCTTCCCAAAGTGTTGGGATTACAGGCGTGAGCCACTGTGCCCAGCTCCTTTATTGGATTATTATCTTTAACTCTTGTTATTTTAAAGATTGGCCTAGGGTTTACATTATACATTTTATTTTTATATGTATATTTATTATACTTATAAATTTTCCTTATTCTTTCTAACTTAAAGTAATTTTACCTTATGTATGGTATAGGCATGTTACCAAAGTTTATTTTCATTTCTAGTCCTTATGTGATGGTTATCACACAATTTACTATTTTTCTGTTGATGAATTTTCTATTTCAATATTCTCCCCCTCTAGTCATGCAAATACCATGCTCTTTTACTTACAAAGACTTGTAACATTATTTAATTACTGGTAGGACTAGCCACCCTCAAGTTTTTTTCTTCTAGCATTTTCAAAACATATAATTCTATTCAAACATTGCGAAAAAAATCTCTACCCCCAGAAAAAAATTTGGATGGTTTATCTTTCTATCAAAATTATTTAATTTTTTTATTTTTTTAAATCTACATTATTTGTATAACTAATCCTTGGTAATTTTTCCTCATACAGGCATTTCATATTTTTGTTATATTTACTCCAATTTTATTTTATGCTTTTTAATTTGCAGCTTCCCTTTCATATCAATGTACAATTGTTTGAAATTCATAAACCTGAAGACGTGTGCTCTTTTTGCTAATGTTATATTCCGTAGAATGTTTGTTCCATAATTTGTAATGATTTTTCCATTCATATCTTGCGTATTGTCTGTACATGTAGTATGCAAACTGAGTTGATTTTTCCCCTTTAGTTTTTGAGTGAATTGCCCCTGTTGACACCTCAGTGATGTTCACAGTTGAGACAATGTGGGTCCTATAGTGTTCTTTCTGAATTTAGAACATATCTATGTAAGCCAGACTTTCCAATTAGTTTGGACTAAGTTGCGCACATGGTCTCTAATGACTTTTGTTTATTTATTTTATTTTTCTGAGATGAAATTTTGCTCTTGTCACCCAGGCTGGAGTGCAATGGCATGATCTCAGCTCACTGCAACCTCCACCTCCCATGTTCGAGCGATTATCCTGCCTGAGACTCCTAACTAGCTGGGACTACAGGCACCCACCACCATACCTGGCTAATTTTTGTATTTTCAGTAGAGATGGGGTTTCTCCTTGTTGGTCAGACTGGTCTCCAACTCCTGACCTTAGGTGATCCACCCACCTCAGCCTCCCAGAGTGCTGGGATTACAGGCGTGAGCCACCACGCCTGCCATTCTGATGACTTTTAATTTTGGTTCATGGCATTATGCTCTTCATTTTTTTATACTCTTGTCAAGCCGTTGGTGTCTTTCCACATCTCTAGTCATAAACCCCATTGAGGTGAAGTTGAGGAGTCTGAGGAAAAATTGAGAATAAGATTTTGTGGCCAGGCGCAGTGGCTCAAGCCTGTAATCCTAGCACTTTGGGAGGCCGAGACAGGCAGTCCATCCTCCGCCCAAAAAAAGATTTTGTGGGCCACATCATCCCCTCTAGAAGTACAGGGTCCAGTGGGACACGCATGTTTCACTGCCAGTCCCTCAAGGCAGAGACCGCAGCTTTCCTGGCTTCCTCCCTGGGAGACCCTCTGCCTCAAGGGATTTTGGAACAGGACCCATCTCCCTACACATTCCCACTGTCTCTTCGGAGATGCTCGCTGTAAGGTAGAAACTTTTAACCATTTCTGGGAATGGGAACTGGGACAAAGTTTTCCAGATGTAATCGTAACTCTGACACCTGCACTGTCATTGCCACTCAGGTGAATTGATGCTTTTAGTCCAGTGGGGAGGTGAGGTCACAGAACCATCAACGCTTATCACTCTCCTGCTACCTCCTTCCCCCCACACACGGTGTCTGATGTGTGTGTCACCTTGCAGTTGCCATCCTGATGGCAGGAAGGGGACAGGGGAGAGCTTTTGTACTCATTCTGAGAGGCAGAGTCTGTAAGGGAAGCAGACACCACAGGAATCATGGTAACTGTTCTTGTCTGGAAATGGCAGTCTTCTGCAATTGAAACCAAAGTAGTCTGGAAAGAAGAGATGCTTCCTGAGGCATGGACAGAGCTTGAGTCAGGGACTGGAGGAGCTAGACCCCACACGAACCCTGGTAGTTGTCTTTTTTTTGAGATGGAGTCTTGCTCTGTCACGTAGACTGGAGTACAGTGGGTGGCACAATCTCTGCTCACTGCAACCTCCGCCTTCCAGGTTCAAGCAATTCTCCTTGCCTCATCTCAGTTGGGACTACAGGCGCCCACCACCAGGCCCTACTAATTTTTGTACTTTTAGCAAAGACAGGGTTTTGCCACGTTGGCCAGGCTGGTCTCGAACTCCTGACTTTAAGTGATCTGCCCACCTCAGCCTCCCAAAATGCTGGAATGACAGGCGTGAGCCACCGTGCCTGGCCACTGTCATGTATTTTAATGTAACCCTCACTGATGATGGTTGCTGGACATGGGACCGAGCAGTAATGAAACCCAATTTTTATGATAGGAGGGAATCTAATTTTGAAATTAATTTTGAGTTACAGTATATACTAGATAATTCATAGAGAAAATTTCTTCAGGCCGGGCGCGGTGGCTCACGCCTGTAATCCTAGCATTTTGGGAGGCCGAGGTGGGCAGATCATCTGAGGTCAGGAGTTCAAGACCAGCCTGGCCATGATGATGAAACCCCATCTTAAAAAAAAAAAAAAAGAAAAGAAAATTTCTTCATACAGATTTTGTGTAAAATTCTGTGCACACGTTAGTGAATACAGTGGAACTAACTGAATCATCAAATTCTCTGTGTAAAATATTTGAATGAATAGTAGTTGAGGAAATTATTTCTCTCACTTGGGTGTGATGGGCTTAAATAAGTCAATAATTATATCTCTCTGAAACTGTAAAGAGTACATGAAAATATCCATAACCTGTTGTAACTGGTTGGCAATTCTCCCTCTTGAGTTTAGAGGAATTTTAAGGAAAAGTAACTTCACACTTGAAGGTCAAGCATGTCAGATAAAACATTGAGGACTTAAGATTGTTCAGGGCTTTGGGAAGCGTAGGCAGGTGGATCATTTGAGGTCAGGAGTTGGGGACCAGCCTGACCAACATGGTGAAACCCCATCTCTACTAAAAGTACAAAAAAATTAGTCGGGCAAGGTGGCAGGTACCTGTAATGCCAGCTACTTGGGAGGCTGAGGCAGGAGAATCGCTTGAACCTGAGAGGCAGAGGTTGCAGTGAGCCAAAATCGCACTATTGCACTCCAGGCTGGGCAACAGGGCAAGACTCCGCCTCAAAAAAAACCCAAAAAACAAAAACACAAAGAATTTTCAGGACTAATTATACCATGTAATTTTTTTGTATAAAAAATGCTATAATATCATTTGCGTCTGTCTTCCACTTTAAATGATTACATGCACATGACTCTATGGTTCAAATTTCCATTTTAAATAGTTTTGCTGTATTTTAAAATATTTTCCTGATTCCACATTATGTGAAGTTTTAGGTACCTTTATCTAAAATAATGAACAGAAAATAATAGGGTTTTTAATGGGAATTAATTTTATATCTGTCATATATATTTTATCACATAATTCTATTTTATATCCCATAGTTTAGGACACACCCCAATATTATACAATATATTTGGTTGGTATCATTGGCAAGGATATGAAATGAGTTCTATTGATAATTTAATGTTGATCCATACTCAATAAAGACAATTTGCTCAGGGTAAATTACTCAGTGTATCTGCATTTTATTTTTTATTTTATTTTATTTATTTATTTTTTTATAAGACGGGGTTTCACCATGTTGGTCAGGCTGGTCTTGAACTCCCAACCTCAGGTCATCTGCCTGCCTTGGCCTCCAAAGTGCTTGGATTACAGGTGTGAGCCACGACGCCCAGCCGTTATTTTTTTATAAGACAGAGTTTCACTTTTTCCCCCAGGCTGGAGTGAAGTGGCACCATCTTGGCTCACTGTAACCTTTACCCACCGGGTTCAAGCGATTCTCCTGCCTCAGGTTCCCAAGTAGCTGGGATTACAGGCATCCACCACCATGCCTGACTAATTTTGATATCTTTAGTAGAGACGGGGGCTTCACCATGTTGGCCAGGCTGGTCACAAACTCTTGACCTCAGGTGATCCACCCACCTTGGCCTCCCAAAGTGTTTCGATTGCAGGCATGAGCCACTGCGCCTGGCCTGTATCAGCATTTTATTAAGACATCTGAATTTTCATACATCAGTGATATTGTCTATATAATAAAACTTAGACAACAGTGGGAAATTATTGTGGTCAAGCTTATAGAGTAAAATACATTTAAAGTGTGCCAAGGTGTGTGTGTGTGTGTGTGTGTGTGTGTGTGTGTGTGTGTGTGTATTGGATTATTTAAAGAAAACCAGGGAAGTAGGATAATATTGTACAGTGATAACACAAATGTTGTCATTGCAACTACACTACATCAGTTAAAAGCCATACTCCACCAATATTTAAGTGAGTTATTCATCTCCCAGTGGCTAAATTCTCCCGGAATGTAGGAAAAGAATAGTGGTACTGTTTAAGTCATACTGTTGTGTTAGTCAGAGTATATAAAGCATTAATAACCGTATACTCACGTTGCAAGTGTTATAGCAAGAAGTGCAAAAAACTGTGGGAAATATATTAACAAGAGAAAATGTTTTAGAAAGAAATTCTTAGATAAGAGTAATGATCCGGCCCAGCCCAGTGGCTCAAGCCTGTAATCCCAGCACTTTGGGAGGCCGAGGTGGGCAAATCATGAGGTCAAGAGATCGAGACCATCCTGGCCAACATGGTGAAACCCCGTCTCTACTAAAAATACCAAAAAAAAATAATAGCTGGGCGTGATGGCACGCATCTGTAGTCCCAGCTACTCAGGAGGCTGAGGCAGAAGAATAACTTGAACTCGGCAGGCAGAGGTTGCAGTGAACTGAGATCACACCATTGCACTCCAGCCTGGTGATAAAGCGAGACTCTCCTGCTGAGCAGTCTAGAAAAAAGAAAAAAAAAAAAATCGAGACTCTGTCTCAAAAAAAAAAAAAAAAAAGTAATGATGCATGGATAATTTTGCATATAAAATTCTTAGTTAAAAAAAAAATCTACAACCTATATTTTCATGCAGAATCCTCTGTTTAAGAATGTAACTATTGTGCCCAGAGAGTAACAGAATGGCCTCCGGGGATTTGAAAATTGGAATCATCTTCCTTTTGCAGATTGTCATTGGAATCGTGGGGAATGTCTCCCTCTTGGATTATTATATCTGCCTTTACTACAGTGGATGCAGGTCAAGAACCATAGATGTGACTCAGGCTCCTGACTGTAGCCAACTCCTTGGTCATTCTCTCCAAAGGAATCCTGGAGACCATGGCAGCTTTTGGGTTGGAATACCTTCTCAGCGATTTCGGATGCAAACTTCTTTACTCTGTGCACAGGGTGGGTAAGGGGGCGTCCTTTGGCAGCACCTGCCTGCTGAGCCTCTTCCAGGCCATCACCGTCAGCTCCTGGAACTCCAGCTGGGCAGAGCTCAAAGCAAAAGCTCCTAGACACGTGGGCACCTCCAGGATTCTCTGCTGGGTCCTGAACTTGATGGTCAATCTCTTTTTTCTTGCGAAGGTGACTGGCAAATGGAAAAACACAAACATCACAAAGTAAGATATTTTGCATACTGTTCTTTTCCGCTTCATGAGAAAGTCTTACACAGATACCGCTGCAGTGATCTCCATGCCTGATGTGTGTGTCTGAGGCTCATGCTCTGGGCCAGCTGCTCCATGGTTTTTGTCCTGTGCAGTCACAAGCAGTGGCTCCAGCACATTCACAGGGGCAGTCTCTTCCTGAGAGCCTCCCCTGAGACCAGAGCAACCCGCAGTGTCCTTCTCCTGGTGGGCGCCTTTGTATTTCTCTACACTCTTTCCTGCATCTTGCAAGGGTGTTTTGGTTTTTTTTCATCATTCAAGCTGGTTGCTGCTGACTGTCTCTGCCTTAATCAATGCATGGTTCCCAATTGTCTGCCCCTTTGTGCTCATGAGCCATGAACAGTGTCTCCAGAACCTACTGTGTTTTCATGGTGCATGGATCCCACAGTCACCCAATCTCATCATCAAAAACATGCATGTTATTTCTTTCTTTCTTTTACTTTTTTGAGACAGAGTTTTATTCTTGTTACCCAGGCTGGAGTGCAATGGGTGCGATCTTGGCTCACTGCAACCTCTGCCTCCCAGGTTCAAGCAATTCTCCTGCCTCAGCCTCCCGAGCAGCTAGGACTACAGGCACACACCACCACACCTGGCTAATTTTGTATTTTTAGTAGAGACAGGGTTTCACTGTGTTGGTCAGGACGATCTCGATCTCTTGACCTCAAGTGATCCACCTTCCTTGGCCTCCCAAAGTGCTGGGATTACAGGTGTGAGTCACTGTGCCAGGCCTAAAACATTCGTTTCTGTTTATGACTGAGTTCAGTCCATGCAGTCAGCCTGTGCCATATTCCCTGATGATGCAGAGGATGCATACTTAGCTCTGCCCTGCTCCTCAAAGTCGCCTCTTCCTGACTTGGCTGAAATGAACCCCTGCCCCTCCCTTATCCTCCCCAGCACCTCAGATATTCTCAGCCAGAAACTCCTCTGGTTTTCAGTATCATAGCCCTGTAGGAGGGTATGACTATGTCCCTAGGAACTGTGTTCATGTCCCGGCGGAGTCTCCGCTGAAGCTGTCAGTAAAATGCTCCTGCATGGGCTTCATGTTGGAGTTGGATGAATAATGACAACACCTGCTAATAACCAGAGCACAGAGACATGAAACATGAGGCAAAGAAAGCTGCTGAATTCTAACTTGAAAACTTTGGGCCAGGAGGCTGAGGCAGGAAAATTACTTGAACCCAGGAGGCGGAGGTTGCAGTGAGCACTGCACTCCAACTTGGTTGACAGAGCAAGTCTCTGTCTCAAAAAAAAAAAAAAAAGAAAAGAAAAGAAGAAGAAGAAGAAAGAAGAAAGAAGGAAGAAGAAGAAGAAGAAAGAAGAAGAAGACATACTCATGTCCAACAAGCATATGAGAAAATGCTCAGCCGGGCGCGGTGGCTCATGCCTGTAATCCCAGCACTTTGGGAGGCTGAGGCGGGTGGATCACGAGGTCAAGAGATCGAGACCATCCTGGTCAACATGGTGAAACCCCATCTCTACTAATACAAAAAATTAGCTGGGCATGGTGGCACATGCCTGTAATCCCAGCTACTCAGGAGGCTGAGGCAGGAGAATTGCCTGAACTCAGGAGGCGGAGGTTGCGGTGAGCCGAGATTGCGCCATGGCACTCCAGCCTGGGTAACAAGAGCAAAACTCCGTATTAAAAAAAAAAAAAAAAAAAAAAAAAAAAGAGAAAATGCTCAACATCACTGGTCATTAGAGAAACGCACATCAAACCCACAATAAGATAGCATGTCACGCTAGTTCGGATGGCTATTAAAAAGTCAAAAAATAACAGCTGCTTGCATTGCTGTGAAGAAAAGGGGACACAATGCTGCTAGGAATGTAGGTGAGTTCAGCTGTTGTGGAAAACAGTTTGGCAATTTCTCAAAGAAGTTTAAACAGAATTATCATTTCAACCAGCAATCCCATTATTGAGTATATACCGAAAGGAATAGAAATCATTCTACCAAAACGATATGTGCATGCTAGTGGCTCACGCCTGTAATCCCAGAACTTTGGGAGGCTGAGGTGGGAGGATCACAAGGTCAGAAGTTTGAGACCAGCCTGGCCAATGTGGTGAAACCCATCTCCACTGAAAATACAAAACTTAGCCAGGCGTGATGGCATGCACCTGTAGTCCCAGCTACTCAGTAGGCTGAGGCAGGAGAATCGCTTGAACCCAAAAGGCAGAGGTTGTAGTGAGCCAAGATTGTGCCACTGCACTACAGCCTGAAAGACAGAGCGAGACCCCATCTCAAAAAACAACAGCCGGGCGCGGTGGCTCACGCCTATAATCCCAGCACTTTGGGAGACCGAGGCGGGTGGATCACGAGGTCAAGAGATCGAGACCATCCTGGTCAACAAGGTGAAACCCCGTCTCTACTAAAAATACAAAAATTAGCTGGGCATGGTGGTTCGTGCCTGTAATCCCAGCTACTCAGGAGGCTGAGGCAGGAGAATTGCTTGAACCCAGGAGGCGGAGGTTGCGGTGAGCCGAGATTGCGCCATTGCACTCCAGCCTGGGTAACAACAGCGTAACTCCGCCTCAAAAAAAAAAAAAAAAAAAAAAATAACAAAAAAAGAACTTACTCATGTAACCAAATACTACCTGCACCCCAATAACTTATGGAAAAATAATAAAAAATTAAATAAAAAAGTTTCATCTCTAATTTTGTCAGACTTGTATAACACTGATTTTTTTATGCAAGAAAAAAATGAAATATAGAAAAAACTCAATCTCCAACTTCCATCAAGCATACGTCACAATAATAAAAATAAAACATCAGCACTTTTCATGTAGTGATAGTAAATTACACAAAAGTTCTGAATAATGTATTCCAGTTGAATTATATTGAAATATATTAAAATATAAAGAGATAGACCAGGTTTAGAACCTAGTTACCCTGAAAAAGAGAAAAATTTTTTTAAAAAAAGATAAAGAGAAAAATAATGTGATCATAACAATGTGTACGGGAGAAAAATTAATCACCATCGTCATGTCAAATAGGGACAAATGCTTTTTGTGTAAGAAACTTCCGACAAACATATATGATATAATCCTTTGCCACAGGAGAGAATCAGGTATGATGAGGAGAACAAAATGTGAATTTCTACCCTGTCTTCAGGTGCCTTCCCAGAGAAGCCCCCACATTTTCCCAGCAAAAAGCCCATATAAAGCAGTTCCCATTTCCCTCCACAAACTGACTTCCAGTGAAAACCACCTTAGATTTTCCTGCACATCACATTGTTTTCTGGCCTTCTACAAGATGACAGGGGCCTAGAGAAGGTGGTACTAGGTGGAGTTACCTGGTGCACGCTTGTTGGGATGTGACATTTGATGCCTATTTGCAAGATCTGTTATCAGTGGTCTTTGCAGAGAATGTGCAGTCACCGTGATGCAATAATCCTGTATCTGAGCACCACACAGGTAACCAGATGTGCTCAATCAGTGTGATCCACATGCTATGATGTGTGCTGTAGCAGGGCACAGACAGACACAATCAGCTCTGTCAATGTGCAAACAGGGAGTGTTGCAATGATATTCACAACTGCCATGGAATCTGATGTGGCATTTAAAAAACTATAGATCCATATCAAGGGGTGTAAAAACATCACTGATGGATGAAAGCTACTGAATTAGCCAGAAATCTAACCCTGCAAATATATATTTAAATATTGAATAATGAACAGGATATCTGGATGGTGTGTATATAATATATATTTTATATATGATTTCAGATGCGATTTTAGGTATTCTATGAGATTGTATATGCAGAAGGATACACCTCGAACTGATGAAAATTATAATGTCTGGATATAAATGGCTGCTTTTTATTTTAGTGTTTAAATATTTTATCTTTACATTTGTTCAGGTGTGTATTAATTTTCTATTTACAATTGACCACAGTTTAGCCAGCAGTTTACAACAGCGCTGATTTATTTTCTATCCAGTTCATAGATGAGAAATGTGTCAGGTTTTTCTGGGTACTCTGGTCTCCCGAGGCCAAAATCAAGGTCACAGCCATGGGCTCTATTGTTGAGGCTCTGGAGGCAGAATTTACTTCTAAGCTCATTCAGATTGTCAGAATTCACCATCGTGCTCCTGAGTTCCGACTACCTCTGCTACTGCAGCTCTCTGACATATATTTCTGCTTCAAGGACACACAGGACCCACGCAGATAATCCAAGATAACTTTCTTTTTGTTTTTTGGTTTTTGTTTTTTTTTCTTTTGAGACTGAGTCTCGCTCTGTCGACCAGGCGGGGGCTGCAGTGAGCCGTGATCGCGGCACTGCACTTCAGCCTGTCCACAGAGCGAGACTCAGTCTCAAAAAAAAAAAAAAAAGTCAAATGACTAGTAACTCTCATTGATCAATAAATTACCAGCCAAATTCCTTTTGGCAGGTAATATAACAGAAACACAGGAGTAGCACCAGGAGTTGGAGACCTGCCTAAAACATTACAGAACCAGTAAACTTTTTTTTTTTTTTTCTGAGAGGGAGTTTCGCTCTGTAGCCCAGGCTGGAGTGCAGTGGCACAATCTCAGCTCACTGCAATCTCCGCCTCCCAGGTTTAAGCAATTCTCTGCCTCAGGCTGCCGAGTAGCTGGGATTACAGGCGGCTGCCACCAGGCATGGGTAATTTTTAAAAATTTTATTTTTAGTAGAAACGGGGTTTTGTCATCTTGGCCAGACTGGTTTTGAATCAGAGTGCTGGGATTACAGGCGTGAGCCACTGCACTTAGCAGGGCAAGTAAACTTTTTGCACTGAGAAAATAATTTGTCAATCTAGCTAGAAACTTCTTAACGTTTGGGATATTTCTGTTAAGAGACATTGGTGTACTATATTTTGCTAAACTATATTGGTAATATATATTTTACATATTTATAAAACTATAAATTAATATAATTATATAGTAATAGGTATTTAAATATTGGTAAGTATTAAATGTAATATAAATGTATACATATATTAAATATGTTTAAATATTTAAATATTTCTATGAAATTCCTGTATTATTTGGCATTCAGTTGTGCTTACCAGTCCATTGATTTCTTTCTTTCTTTTTTTTTTTTCTGAGACCAAGTCTTTCTCTATATCCCAGGCTGGAGTGCAATGGCGAGATCTCCGCTCACTGCTACCTCCATCTCCTGAGTTCGACTGAATCTACTGCCTCAGCCTCCCAAGTAGCTGGGACTGCAGGCGCCGGCCACCACGCCTGGCTAATTTTTGTATTTTTAGTAGAGAAGGGGTTTCACCATGATGCCCAGGCTGGTGTTGAACTCCTGACCTCAGGTGGTCTGCCCACCTCTACCTCCCAAAATGCTGGGATTACAGATGTGAGACACCGTGCCCTGCCAAAAAGTGGTAAGCTTTTTTAGCACCAAATATTTCTCTAGAATAGATCCTTATTTTGTAGAAAAATGTTATTAATAGTAACTCAATAAGAAAGAGAACGCCTAATGAATACATTTATCCTCTAATTAATACGTTTTCCATGCAAATTATGGGGCAGGTAAGCAATATATCCCTCAAGTTGAATAAAATATGATTTGTTTGAAGGGCAGGTTTTTTTTTTTTCTTAGATTGTAGACAGGTTACCTTTGAATTTTTTTTTTTCTTAGATTGTAGAAAGGGCAGGTTTTAGGAAAACTTCAGGTAACATGTTTCTCCCATGTTCTACAATCTCATATCTACGACTGCATTTTAAAGAAAAGTAAGTTTCTCATTGTATGTTCTCACTGATTTGGGGGAGCTAAGCTATGAGGATGAGAAGGCATAAGAATGATACAGTGGACTTAGGGACCTTCCAGGGAAGAGTGGGAGGGGGGTGAGGGATAAAAGACTACAAATATGGTGCAGTGTATACTGCTCGGGTGATGGGTGCACCAGAATCTCACAGATCACCACTGAAAAACTTACTCATGGAACCAAATACGACCTGCACCCCAATAACTTATGAAAAAATAAAAAAGAATAAATAAGATTCATCTCTGATTTTGTCGGACTTGTATAACATGAATTTTTTTAATTGCAAGAAAAAGGAAAATATAGAAAAAACGTAATCTCCAACTTCCATCAAGCATCCTTGGCAGTACTAAAAATAAAACGTCGGCACTTTTCATGTAGTGATGGCAAATCACACAAAATTTCTGAATAAAATTTAACCCAGCAATGATCAGTATTACATATTCAAATATATTCAAATGTAGAGAAAAATAATATGATCATAAGAATGTGTATGGTAGAAAAATTAATCACCATCGTCATGTCAAATAGGGACAAATGCTTTTTGTCTAAGAAACTTCCAGCAAACATATATGATATAATCCTTTGCCACAGGAGAGAATCAGGTATAAGTTCCTACATGGAGAACAAAATGTGAATTTCTACCCTGTCTTCAGGTGCCTTCCCAGAAATGCCTCCAAATCTTCATACAGCACTGGGGATATGGGATGGACTGACCCCCTCGAAAAGCCCGCATAAAGCAGTTCCCATTTCCCTCCACAAACTGTGGCTCCCAGTGAAAACCACCTTAGATTTTCCTGCAAATCACGTTGTTTTCTGGCCTTCTACAAGATGCCAGGGGCGTAGAGAAGGTGGTACTAGGTGGAGTTCCCTGCGTGTGCACTTGCTGGATGTAACATTTTAAGGCTATTTGCAAGATCTGTTATCAGGGGTCTTTGCAGAGAATGTGCAGTCACCATGGTGCAATAATCCTGTATCTGAGCACCACACAGGTAACCAGATGTGCTCAATCAGTGTGATCCACATGCTATGATGTGTGCTGTAGCAGGGCACAGATAGACACAATCAGCTCTGTCAATGTGCAAACAGGGAGTGTGGCAATGACATGGTTTATTCACGATCGCCGTGGAATCTGATGTGGCAGTTTTAAAACATGCATAGATCTATTTCAAGTGGTGTAAAAACATCACTGATGGGTGAAAGCTATTGAATTAGCCAGAAATCTAACTCTGTAAAGATATATTTAAATATTGAATAATGAACAGGATATCTGAATGGTGTGTATATACATACATATTTTGTATGTGATTTCAGATGCAATTTTAGATATTTATGAAATTGTATATGAAGAATACACCTCAAACTGATGAAAATTATGATGTCTGGATATAAATGGCTGTTTTTTATGTCAGTGTTTAAATATTTTATGGTTCGTTTGTTCACGTCTGTATTAATTTTCTGTTTACGAATGACCACAGTTTAGCTAGCAATTTACTACAGCGCTGATTTATTTTCTCACAGTTCATAGATGAGAAATGTGTCAGGTTTTTCTGGGTACTCTGTTTGGTCTCCCCAGGCCCAAATCAAGGTCAGAGCCATGGGCTATATTCTTGAGGCTCTGGGGGCGGAATTTACTTCTAATCTCGTTCAGACTGTTGTCAGAATTCATTTCTTTCTCATGGTCCCCATATATTCAAAGCTACAACAAGTGAAACCACTCTCGTGCTCCTGAGTTCTAACTTCCTCTGTTATTGCATCTCTCTGACGTTTATTTCCGCCTCAAGGACACATAGGACTCACTCAGATAATGACGGATAACTTTCTTTTCTTTTTTTTTTTTTTCTTTTTGAGACTGAGTCTCGCTCTGTGGACCATGCGGGGGCTGCAGTGAGCCGGGATCGCGACACTGCACTCCAGCCTGGTCGACAGAGCGAGACTCAGTCTCAAAAAAAAAAAAAGCAAAAAGGAGCGCGGCGCAGCTCTGCGCTCACTGTCGGAACGCCGCGCAAGTGCTGGTGCCTGGCCGCTGGACCCACCCGCGCCTCTCGCCGCCCCGCGCGCTCCCAGCCGCCCACCGTGAGCGCAGCCCCGCGCGGTCCGGGACAATAGGCAGCGGAGCCCCCAATGCTGCGGCAGCTCGCTCCGCCCGCCCCGAGCGCTGGCACCCCGCGGTCCCCGGCCGCCCCCGGCGCCATGCACCGCTGGCAGAAGAACACCAAGTTCACCAAGATCTTCGTGGGCAGCCTGCGGTACCGCACCACCGACGCCTCGCTCAGGAAGTACTTCGGGGACTTCGGCGACATCGAGGAGGCCGTGGTCATCACCGACCCCGAGACGGGCAGGTCCCGCCGCTACGGCTTCGTGACCATGGCCAACCCGGCGGCAGCCCAGAGGGCCTGTGAAGACCCCCACCCCGTCATCGACGGCCGCAAGACCAACGTGAACCTGGCTTACCTGGGCGCCAAGCGGCGGAGCCTCCCGACGGGCTTTGCAACTAGGGTGCGGAAGCTGCGCCCCGCTTCGATCCAGCGGACTTACCCGCCGACCCCGGACGACATCCATCCGCCAGCGACCGTGCAGCCCAGCGCGGTGTTCCTGGCCGCCCCGGTCCCATCGCTGTCCCCGCCCTACATGGAGTACACGCGGGCCAGCCTGGCCTACGCCCAGTACCCACCGGCCACCTACGACGAGCACCCACCGGGCACCTACGCCCAGTACCCACCGGGCACCTACGCCCAGCACCCACTGGCCACCTATGCCCAGCACCCATACGCAGCCCCACCTGCTACAGCTGCCGGCTTTGCGGGCTACAGCTACCCGGCCGCCGTGCCCCAGGTACGCTCAGCCGCAGGCCCCGCAGGCACCACCTTCATGCAGCACCCCGCGCCGCAGCTGCAGCTCGACAGGATGCAGTGAGGGGCGTTCCTGCCCCGAGGACTGTGGCATTGCCACCTTCACAGCAGACAGAGCTGCGGGGCACGAGGGGCCGGCGGGAGCCTGGCTGAGCTTCAGTGAGGCGCTGCCAGCTCCCGGGCCTCCGAAGACCTCTCCGGAACTCCGCCTGCGCCCTGGGACCGCGGAGAGACGGCTTCTCTTTGAATCTAGGTCCATGGTGTCTTGAGGGAGGACTTGAAGAATGACCGACAGCTCTTTAAAGGTGCAAATGCAACCCCGTTCCTCGCACATCACCGCAGCCTCTCCTTGCACCTCTCCTGCTTCTCCACACTCCAGGTACCCTCAGGCTTGTATCCCCACCGCGGTATCCGGGCGGGATGTCACAGACCCTCTGCAGCCCCTGGCCGCCCTGGACCCTGCAGAGACGCCTGCCTCCAGGGAACCCCGAGAGCAAGATGTTGAATGGACTGTGGATTGTAACTCGATTCTCACAAGCTGTGAGCGCAGTCCCAAGTTGGGGACACAGCTGGAGACCCATTTTCTCCATCAGGGCGCGTGGGCCACTTCTCCAGGCCCGAGGATCTCCCAAGTGCTCAGGTGCACTGGGCGCGGAGCCTCCAGGGGCAGCCGGTAACAGGGCCAGCCGGCCAAGGGCCCCTTTCAGTCAAAGCACTCAAGTTGCAACTTTTTTCTTGTAACTGTTTTGCTACTAAGAGAATGTCAGAAGCTCAGTCTATTTTTGCAGCGGATCCTGCCGCCACCAAGAATCCAAACCCTGACTTTGACTTGGAGAGACTTGCTCTGGTTGGTTCCGCCCACGGCGACGACGACAGTGTTTCTGTGTGACAGTGTCTGCCGGCTCACGGGCCAGGAGCCTCTCCGTGGGATGGGCACCGCAGACGGGAGGCCCCGGAGGTACTCCCGGGCCACTGTCTGATGCCGCCTGCTGAGGGGCACAGTGAGTTGTCTCAGGACCCGACACTGATGCTCCTCTCCCTTCCCTCCCCGCCACCCAACTCCCCAGCCACTGTAGAAGGGGAGAAGGGAGTGACCCACAGCGTTCAGGGCACTCGGGGTCTAGACTGGGGTGGTGTCACCCTTGGCGCAGGGGCTCCGCTCTGCCCCCCGGGGCGGTTGTGAGCAGGAGGGGGCGCGTCTTCCCTCTCCCCGCGCACCACCTGCTGTATGCCAGCCCTAGATGGTTCCTGCCTGTCTTGGGGGTTGGTGGAGGGAGGAGGCCATTCTGCCAGCCATGGAAGGGCTGCTATGGGGCATCCAGGGCTGTAGGGGTCCGGAGGAGGGGGCTCGAGGTATGCTGGCCGAGGGCGGGGGGCGGGGAGGGGTCTCCATCCCGACCTACCTCAAGGAGCTGAGCGTGCAGGCGCTCCAGGTCCCAGAGAATAAAGATAGCTAATCTCATAATAATATTTTTATTAGAATGTTCTGATGATAAAAAGGAAACTTGTTTTCTTTAAAGAAAAAAAGTCAAATGACTAGTAAGCTTCATTAATCAGTAAATTACCAGCCAAATTCCTTTTGACAGGTCAGATAACATAAACATAGGAGTAGCACCAGGAGTTGGAGACCTGCCTACCGAATTACAGAACCAGTAAACTGTTTTGTGGTGGTGGTGTTGTTTCTGAGACGGAGTCTTGCTCTGTCTCCCAGGCTAGAGTGCAGTGGCATGATCTCAGCTAACTGCAACCTCCGCCTCCAGGGTTCAAGCAATTCTCTGCCTCAAATAATTGGGATTACAGGCACCCACCACTATGCCTGGCTAAATTTTTTTTTAAATTTTATTTTTAGTAGAAACAGGGTCTCAGCATCTTGGCCAGGCTGGTTTTGAACTCCTGACCTCAGATTATCCACCCTTCCTGGCCTTCCAAAGTGCCAGGATTACAGGCATGAGCCACCGCACCTGCCAGGGCCAATAAACATTTTTGCACGGAGAAAATAATTCGTCAATCTAGCTAGAAAATTACTACCATATGGAATTTTCTGTTAAGAGAAGTTGGTATACTATATACTGCTAAACTATGTTGGTGATAACTATATTTTACATATTTCTATAACTAGACATCCATATAATTATATAGCAATATATATTTAAATATTGGAAAACTATATGTTTCTATATTACTTAGTATTCAGTTGTGCTCACGAGTCTGTTGATTTCTTTCTTTCCGCTTTTTTTTTTTTTTTCCTGACACCAAGTCTTGCTTATAACCCAGGCTGGAGTGCAATGGCGTGATCTTGGTTCAGTGCAACCACCACTTCCCTGGTTCAAGCAATTCTCCTGCCTCAACCTCCCGAGTAGCTGGGATTATGGGTGCCTGCCAATACGCCTGGCTAATTTTTGTATATTTAGTAGAGACGGGGTTTCACCATGTTGGCCAGACTGGTCTCCAACTCCTGACCTCAGGTGACCTGTCCACCTCAGGCTCCTAAACTGCTGGGATTACAGGCATGAGCCACCATGCCTGGCCAAAGAGTGGTAAACTTCATTAGCACCAAATATTTCTGTAGAATAGCTGGTTATTTTGTAGAAAAATGTTATTAATAGTAACTCAATGAGAAAGAGAAAACCTAATTAGTACATTTATCCCCTCAATTGATTAATACATAATAATGCAAATTATGATGGAGGTAAGCAATATATCCCTCAAGTTGAATAAAATCTGATTTGTTTGAAGGGCAGGTTTTATGAAAACTTCAGGTAACATGTTTCTCCCATGTTCTACAATCTCTTTCATATGTACGACTGCATTTTAAAGAATAAGTTTCTCATCATATGTTCTCACTGATATGTGGGAGCTAAGCTAGGAGGATGCAAATGCACAAGAATGATACTGTGGACTTTGGGGGCTTATGCGGAAGAGTGTGAAGGGGGTGAGGGATAAGAGACTACAAATATGGTGCAGTGTATACTGCTCGGGTGATGGGTGCACCAGAATCTCACAGATCACCACTGAAGACCTTATGTAACCAAATACCACCTGTACACCAATAGCTCATGGGAAAATAAAATATAAATAAAGAATAAGTTTCATCTCTAATTTTGTCAGACTCTTATAACAGTGACTTTTTTAAATGCAAGAAAAAAATGACATTAAGAAAAAACTTAATCTCCAACTTCCATCAAGCATCCTCGGAAATAACAAAAATAAAACATCAGCACTTTTCATCTAGTGATAGCAAATTACACAAAATTTCTGAATAAAATTTATTCCAGCAATGTTCAGTATTACATATTATATTGGAATATATTAAAATACAAAGAGAAAATGAATGTGATCATAAGAATGTGTATGGGAGAAAAATTAATCACCATCGTCATGTCAAATAGGGACAAATGCTTTTTGTCTAAGAAACTTCCAGCAAACATCATATGATATAATCCTTTGCCACAGGAGAGAATCAGGAATGATGAGTTCCTACATGGAGAACAAAATGTGAATTTCTACTCTGTCTTCATGTGACTTCACAGAGATGCCCCCAGGTTTTCCTACAGTGGTGGGAATATGGGATGGACTGACCCCAGCAAAAAGCCTGTATAAAGCAGTTCCCATTTCCCTACACAAACTGTGGCTCCCAGTGAAAACCACATATGATTTTTCTGCAAATCACATTGTTTTCTGGCCTTCTACAAGATGACAGAGACCTACAGAAGGCGGTACTAGGTGGAGTTACCTGGGTGTGCACTTGTTGGGATGTGACATTTGATGCCTATTTGCAAGACCTGTTATCAGTGGTCTTTGCAGAGAATGTGCAGTCACCATGATGCAATAATCCTGTATCTGAGCACCACACAGGTAACCAGATGTGCTCAATCAGTGTGATCCACATGCTATGATGTGTGCTCTAGCAGGGCACAGACACACATTCAGCTCTGCCTGTGTGCAGTGAGTGTGGCAATGACACGGTTATTCACAATCACCATGGAATCTGATGTGGCATTTAAAAAAATGCATAGATCTATTTCAACTGGTATAAAAACGTCACTGATTGGTGAAAGCTATTGAGTTAGACAGAAATCTAACCCTGCAAATATATATTTAAATTTTGACTAATGAACAGGATATCGGAATGGTGTGTATATACATATGTATTTTGTATGTAATTTCAGATGCAATTTTAGATATTTATGAAATTGTATATGCAGGAAAATACACCTCAAATTGATGAAAATTATGTCTGGGCCGGGCGCGGTGGCTCACGCCTGTAATCCCAGCACTTTGGGAGGCCGAGGCAGGTGGATCACGAGGTCAAGAGATCGAGACCATCCTGGTCAACATGGTGATACCCCGTCTCTACTAAAAATACAAAAAAATTAGCTGGGCATGGTGGCGCGTGTCTGTAATCCCAGCTACTCGGGAGGCTGAGGCAGGAGAATTGTCTGAACCCAGGAGGCGGAGGTTGCAGTGAGCCGAGATCGCGCCATTGCACTCCAGCCTGGGTAACAAGAGCGAAACTCCGTCTCCAAAAAAAAAAAAAAAAAAAAAAAGAAAAAGAAAAAGAAAATTATGTCTGGATCTAAATGGCTGCTTTTTATTTTGTGTTTATTTTATCTTTCCATTTGTTCAAGTGTGTATTAATTTTCTCTTCATGAATGACCACAGTTTAGACAACAGTTTACTACAGCACTCATTTATTTTCTCACAGTTCAGAGATGAGAAATGTGTCAGGTTTTTCTGTTTGGTCTCACAAGGCAAAATCAAGGTCAGAGCCCTGGGCTCTATTGTTGAGGCTCTGGGGTGGAATTTACTTCTAAGCTCGTTCAGATTGTTGTCAGAATTCATTTCTTTATCATGGCCCCCATATATTCAAAGCTACAGCACGTGAAATCACCCTCTTGCTCCTGAGTTCTAACTTCCTCTGTTTTTGCATCTCTCTGACGTATACTTCTGCTTCAAAGACACATAGGACCCACCCAGATAATCCAGGATAACATTTTCCTTCCCCCCACCCCTTTTTTTTTTTTGAGACTGAGTCTCGCTCTGTCGACCATGTGGGGGCTGCAGTGAGCCGAGATCGCGACACTGCACTTCAGCCTGGTCGACAGAGCGAGACTCACTCTTAAAAAAAAAAAAAAAAAGTCAAAAGGAGCGCGGCGCAGCTCCGAGCGCACTGCAGGAGCCGCGCGCGAGCGGTGGTGCCCGACTATTGGACCCGCGCCTCTCGCCGCCCCCAGTGCTGCTGCAGCCGCGCCGCGCGCCCCGAGCGCGGGCATCCCGCCACCCCCGGCCGCCCCCGGCGCCATGCACCGCTCGCACAACACCAAGTTCACCAGGATCTTCGTGGGCAGCCTGCGGTACCGCACCACCGACGCCTCGCTCAGGAAGTACTTCGAGGACTTCGGCGACATCAAGGAGGCCGTGGTCATCTTCGACCCCCAGACGGGCAGGTCCCGCGGCTACGGCTTCGTGACCATGGCCAACCCGGCGGCAGCCCAGAGGGCTTGTGAAGACCCCCACCCCGTCATCGACGGCCGCAAGACCAACGTGAACCTGGCTTACCTGGGCGCCAAGCCGCCGAGCCTCCAAACGGGCTTTGCCATTGGGGTGCCGCAGCTGCACCCCGCCTCGATCCAGCGGACTTACGGGCTGACCCCGCAGGACATCCACCTGCCAGTCACCGTGCAGCCCAGCGCGGTGATCCTGGCCGCCCCGGTCCCATCGCTGTCCCCGCCCTACATGGAGTACACGCCGGCTAGCCGGGCCTACGCCCAGTACCCACCGGCCATCTACACCCAGTACCCACTGTCCACCTACGACCAGCACCCACTGGCCACCTACACCCAGCACCCACAGGCCACCTACGCCCAGCACCCACTGGCCACCTATACCCAGCACCCACTGGTCACCTATGACCAGCACCCACTGGCCACGTGCACCCAGAACGCACCGGCCACCTACACCCAGCACCCACCGGCCACCTACGCCCAGCACCCACCAGCAACCTACGCCCAGCATCCACCGACCACCTACGCCCAGCACCCACCGGCCACCTACACCCAGCACCCACCAGCAACCTACGCCCAGCACCCACCGGCCACCTACGCCCAGTACCCACTGGCCACCTACGCCCAGCACCCATACGCCGCCCAACCTGCTGCGGCTGCCAGCTTTGCGGGCTACAGCTACCCGGCCGCCGTGCCCCAGGTCCTCTCAGCCGCAACCCCCGGAGGCACCATCTTCGTGCAGTACTTGGTGCCGCAGCTGCAGCTCGACAGGATGCATTGAGGGGCGTTCCTGCCCCGAGGACTGTGGCATTGCCACCTTCACAGCAGACAGAGCTGCGGGGCACGAGGGGCCGGCGGGAGCCTGGCTGAGCTTCAGTGAGGCGCTGCCAGCTCCCGGGCCTCCGAAGACCTCTCCGGAACTCCGCCTGCGCCCTGGGACCGCGGAGAGACGGCTTCTCTTTGAATCTAGGTCCATGGTGTCTTGAGGGAGGACTTGAAGAATGACCGACAGCTCTTTAAAGGTGCAAATGCAACCCCGTTCCTCGCACATCACCGCAGCCTCTCCTGCTTCTCCACACTCCAGGTACCCTCAGGCTTGTATCCCCACCGCGGTATCCGGGCGGGATGTCACAGACCCTCTGCAGCCCCTGGCCGCCCTGGACCCTGCAGAGACGCCTGCCTCCAGGGAACCCCGAGAGCAAGATGTTGAATGGACTGTGGATTGTAACTCGATTCTCACAAGCTGTGAGCGCAGTCCCAAGTTGGGGACACAGCTGGAGACCCATTTTCTCCATCAGGGCGCGTGGGCCACTTCTCCAGGCCCGAGGATCTCCCAGGTGCTCAGGTGCACTGGGCGCGGAGCCTCCAGGGGCAGCCGGTAACAGGGCCAGCCGGCCAAGGGCCCCTTTCAGTCAAAGTACTCAAGTTGCAACTTTTTTCTTGTAACTGTTTTGCTACTAAGAGAATGTCAGAAGCTCAGTCTATTTTTGCAGCGGATCCTGCCGCCACCAAGAATCCAAACCCTGACTTTGACTTGGAGAGACTTGCTCTGGTTGGTTCCGCCCACGGCGACGACGACAGTGTTTCTGTGTGACAGTGTCTGCCGGCTCACGGGCCAGGAGCCTCTCCGTGGGATGGGCACCGCAGACGGGAGGCCCCGGAGGTCCTCCCGGGCCACTGTCTGATGCCGCCTGCTGAGGGGCACAGTGAGTTGTCTCAGGACCCGACGCTAATGCTCCTCTCCCTTCCCTCCCCGCCACCCAACTCCCCAGCCACTGTAGAAGGGGAGAAGGGAGTGACCCACAGCGTTCAGGGCACTCGGGGTCTAGACTGGGGTGGTGCCACCCTTGGCGTAGGGGCTCCGCTCTGCCCCCCGCGGCGGTTGTGGGCAGGAGGGGGCTCATCTTCCCTCTCCCCCCGCACCACCTGCTGTGTGCCAGCCCTAGATGGTTCCTGCCTGTCTTGGGGGTTGGTGGACGGAGGAGGCCGTTCTGCCAGTCGTGGAAGGGCTGCTATGGGGCATCCGGGCTGTGGGGGTCCGGAGGAGGGGGCTCGAGGTGAGAGGTATGCTGGCCGAGGGCGGGGGGCGGGGAGGGGTCTCCATCCCGACCTACCTCAAGGAACTGAGCGTGCAGGCGCTCCAGGTCCCAGAGAATAAAGGTAGCTAATCTCATAATAATATTTTTATTAGAATGTTCTGATGATAAAAGGGAAACTTGTTTTCTTTAAAGAAAAAAAAGTCAAATGACTAGTAAGCTTCATTAATCAATAAATTACCAGCCAAATTCCTTTTCGCAGGTCAGATAACATAAACATAGGAGTAGCACCAGGAGTTGGAGACCTGCCTACCGAATTACAGAACCAGTAAACTGTTTTGTGGTGGTGGTGGTGTTTCTGAGACGGAGTCTTGCTCTGTCTCCCAGGCTGGAGTGCAGTGGCATGATCTCAGCTAACTGCAACCTCCGCCTCCAGGGTTCAAGCAATTCTCTACCTCAGCTCCCCAGTAGCTGAGATTACAGGTGCCCACCACCACACCTGGCTAATTTGTGTGCGTGTGTGTATTTTTAGTAGAAATGGGGTTTCACCATCTTGGCCAGGCTGGTTTTGAACTCCTGACCTCATGATCCACCCGCCTCGGCCTCCCAAAGTGCTGGGATTACAGGCATGAACCACCGCGCCTGGCAGGACCAGTAAACTTTTTTGCACTGAGAAAACAATTTCTCAATCTAGCTAGAAAATTATTACTATTTGGGATATTTCTGTTAAGAGAAATTGGTACACTATATTTTGCTAAACTATGTTGGTAGTATTGTATTTTACATATTTATAAAACTAGAAATCAATTATATAGTAATATATATTAAATATTGGTTAACTATATGTTTCAATGAAATTTCTATATTATCTGGTATTCAGTTGTGCTCACGAGTCCATTGATTTCTTTTCGTTTTTCTGAGACCAAGTCTTGCTCTGTCGCCCAGGTTGGAGTGCAATGACTTGATCTCTGCTCACTGCAACCTCTGCCTCCCAGGTTCAAGTGATACTCCTGCCTCAGCCTCCCAAGTAGCTGGGATTATGGGCACCTGCCACCACGCCTGGCTAATTTTTGTATTTTTAGTAGAGATGGGGTATCACCATGTTGACCAGGCTCATCTTGAACTCCTGACCTCAAGTCATCTGTGTGCCTCTGTTTCTCAAAGTGCTAGGATTACAGGTGTGAGCCATTGTACTTGGTCGGATTTCTTTCATTTTTAAAAGACTTTTATTTTAAGTTCAGGGGTACAGGTGCAGGTTTGTCACATAGGTAGACATATGTCATAGGAGTTTGTTGTACGGATTATTTCATAACCAGGTATTAAGTCTAGCATCCACTAATCACATTTCCTGATCCTCTCCCTTCTTCCACCCTGCACCCTCCAATAGGCCCCAGTGCGTGCTGTTCCCCTCTGTGTATCTACGTCTTCTCATCATTTACCTCCCACTTATACGTGAGAACATGTGGCATTTGGGTTTCCGTTCCTGTGTTAACTTCCCAAGGAAAATGGCCTCCAGCTCCATCCATGTCCCAGCAAAGGACACGATCTCATTCTTTTTTATGGCTGCACAGTATTCCATGGTGTATATGTACCACATTTTCTTTATCCAGTCCAGCAGTGATGGGCATTCTGGTTGATTTCATGTTTGCTGTTGTGAATAGTGCTGCAGGAACATACACGCGCATATGTCTTTATAATACAACAATTTAGATTCCTTTAGGTATATATCCAGTAATGGAATTGCTGGGTCAAGTGGTATATCTTTTTTTTTTTTTTTCTTAGATGGAGTCTCGTTCTGTCGCCCAGACTGGAGTGCAGTGGCACCATCTCGTCTCACTGCACCTCTGCCTCCTGGGTTCAAGCGATTCTCCTACCTCAGCCTCCCAAGTAGCTGGGACTACAGGTGCGTGCCACCACACCAGGCTAATTTTTTGTATTTTTAGTATAGATGGGGTTTCACCATGTTGGCCAGGCTGGTCTCGAACTCCTGACCTCAGGTGATCTGCCTGCCTCTGCCTCCCAAAGTGCTGGGATTACAGGCGTGAGCCACCACGCCCAACCAAAAGTGGCAAGCTTTATTAGTACCAAATATTTCTCTGGAATAGCTGCTTATTGTATAGAAAAATGTTATTAATAGTCACTCAATAAGAAAGAGAAAACCTCATTAACACATTTATTCCCTCAATTGATTAATACATTTTCCATGCAAATTATGAGAGTTAAGCAATATACCCCTCAAGTTGAATAAAATCTGATTTGTTTGAAGGGCAGGTTTTATGAAAACTTCAGGTAACATGTTTCTCCCATGTTCTACAATCTCTTTCATATGTACGACTGCATTTTAAAGAATAAGTTTCTCATCATATGTTCTCACTGATATGTGGGGAGCTAAGCTATGAGGACCCAAAGGCACAAGAATGATACAATGGACTTTGGGGGCTGTCTTGAGGGGGAAGAGTGGGAGGGGAGTGAGGGATAAAAGACTACAAATATGGTGCAGTGTATACTGCTCGGGTGATGGGTGCACCAGAATCTCACAGATCACCACTAAAGACCTTATGTAACCAAATACCACCTGTACACCAATAACTCATGGAAAAATAAAATATAAATAAAGAATAAGTTTCATCTCTAATTTTGTCAGACTTGTATAACACTGATTTTTTTAAACACAAGAAAAAACAAAATATAGAAAAAACTTAATCTCCAACTTCCATCAAGCATCCTTGGCAATAATCATAATAAAATATCAGCACTTTTCAGGTAGTGATGGTAAATCACACAAAATTTCTGAATAAAATTTATTCCAGGATTGTTAATTATTATATATTATATCGAAATATATTAAAATATAAAGAGAAAAATAATGTGATTATAATAATGTGGATGGGAGAAAAATTAATCACCATCATCATGTCAAATAGGGACAAATCCTTTTTGTGTAAGAAACTTCCAAAACAAACAAACAAACAAAAAAAGAGGCTTCCAGCAAACTTGCCTGAACTTCTTGTTGCAATAAAAGAAAGAAAAAGAAAAAAGAAGAAATAAAAAAATCTTCCAGCAAACATCATATGATATAATCCTTTGCCACAGGAGAGAATTGGGTACGATAAGTTCCTACATGGAGAACAAAATGTGAATTTCTACCCTGTCTTCAGGTGCCTTCCCAGAAATGCCTCCAAATCTTCATACAGCACTGGGGATATGGGATGGACTGACCCCCTCGAAAAGCCCGCATAAAGCAGTTCCCATTTCCCTCCACAAACTGTGGCTCCCAGTGAAAACCACCTTAGATTTTCCTGCAAATCACATTGTTTTCTGGCCTTCTACAAGATGCCAGGGGCGTAGAGAAGGTGGTACTAGGTGGAGTTCCCTGCGTGTGCACTTGCTGGATGTAACATTTTAAGGCTATTTGCAAGATCTGTTATCAGGGGTCTTTGCAGAGAATGTGCAGTCACCATGGTGCAATAATCCTGTATCTGAGCACCACACAGGTAACCAGATGTGCTCAATCAGTGTGATCCACATGCTATGATGTGTGCTGTAGCAGGGCACAGACAGACACAATCAGCTCTGTCAATGTGCAAACAGGGAGTGTGGCAATGACATGGTTTATTCACGATCGCCGTGGAATCTGATGTGGCATTTTTAAAAACTGCATAGATCTATTTCAAGTGGTGTAAAAACATCACTGATGGACGAAAGCTATTGAATTAGACAGAAATCTAACCCAGCAAATATATATTTAAATTTTGACTGATGAACAGGATATCTGAATGGTGTGTATATAATATGTATTTTGTATGTGATTTCAGATGCAATTTTAGATATTTATGAAATTGTATATGCAGAAGGATACACCTCAAAATGATGAAAATTATGATGCCTGGATATAAATGGCTGCTTTTTACTTTAGTGTTTAAATATTTTATCTTTCCATTTGTTCAGGTGTGTGTTAATTTTCTGTTTAGGAATTATCACAGTTTAGCCAGCAGTTTACTACAGCACTGATTTATTTTCTCAGAGTTCATGGATGAGAACTGTGTCAGGTTTTTCCGGGTATTCTGGTCTCACAAGGCAAAATCAAGGTCAGAGCCATGGGCTCTATTCTGAGGCTTTGGGGGTAGAATTTACTTCTAAGCTCGTTCAAATTGTCAGAATTCATTTCTTTCGCATGGTCCCCATATATTCAAAGCTACAGCATGTGAACCCACCCTCGTGCTCCTGACTTCCAACTTCCTCTGCTACTGCAGCTCTCTGACTTATATTTCTGCTTCAAGGACACATAGGACTCACCCAGATAATCCAGAATAACTTTCTTTTCTTTTTCTTTTTCCTTTTTTTTTTTTTTTTTTTTTGAGACCGAGTCTCGCTCTGTCGACCAGGTGGGGGCTGCAGTGAGCCGTGATCGCGCCAGTGCACTCCAGCCTGTTGGACAGAGCGAGACTCAAACTTAAAAAAAAAAGTCAAATGAATAGTAACCTTCATTGATCAGTAAATTACCAGCCAAATTCCTTTTGGCAGGTAACATAACAGGAACCCAGGAATAACCCCGAGACCTGCCTACAACATTATAGGACCGGTAAACTTTATTTTTTTTATTTTTTATTTTTATTTATTTATTTTTTTTGCCGAGACGGAGCCTCACTCTGGCTTCCAGGGTGGAGTGCAGTGGCACGACCTCAGCTCACTGCAGCCTTTGCCTCCCGGATTCAAGCAGTTCTCTGCCTCAGCTCCCCGAATAGCTGGGATTACAGGTACAGGCCACCAGGACTGGGTAATTTTTTTTGTATTTTTAGTAGAAACGGGGTTTCACTGTCTTGGACAGGCTGGTTTGAACTCCTGATCTCAGGTGGTCCACGCGCCTCCGCCTCCCAAAGTGCTGGGATTACAGGCGTAAGCCACCGCACCCACAGGACAAGTAAACTCTTTTCACTGAGAAAATAATTTTTCAATCTAGCTAGAAAATTATTACCATTTGGGATATTTCTGTTAAGAGAAATTGGTACACTACATATTTCTAAACTATATTGCTAATACTATATTTTACATATTTATAAAACTAGACATCAATATAATTATATAGTAGTAGATATTTAAATATTGGTAAACTATGTGTTTCTATGAACTTTCTATATTATTTGATATTCAGTTGTGCTCATGAGTCCATTGATTTCTTTTCTTTTCTTTTTCTGAGACCAAGTCTTGCTCTGTCGCCCAGGTTGGAGTGCAATGACTTGATCTCTGCTCACTGCAACCTCTGCCTCCCAGGTTCAAGTGATTCTCCTGCCTCAGCTTCCCGAGTAGCTGGGATTACAGGCAACTGCCACCACACCTGGCTAATTTTTGTATTTTTAATAGAGACAGGGTTTCACCGTGTTGGCCAGGCTGATCTTGAACTCTTGACCTCAAGTCATCTGTCTGCCTCTGTTTCTCAAAGTGCTAGGATTACAGGCGTGAGCCATTGCGCCTGGCCAGATTTCTTTCATTTTTAAAAGACTTTTATTTTAAGTTCAGGGGTACAGGTGCAGGTTTGTCACATAGGTAGACATGTGTCATAGGAGTTTGTTGTACGGATTATTTCATAACCAGGTATTAAGTCTAGCATCCACTAATCATATTTCCTGATCCTCTCCCTTCTTCCACCCTGCACCCTCCAATAGGCCCCAGTGCGTGCTGTTCCCCTCTGTGTATCTACGTCTTCTCATCATTTACCTCCCACTTATACGTGAGAACATGTGGCATTTGGGTTTCCGTTCCTGTGTTAACTTCCCAAGGAAAATGGTCTCCAGTTCCATCCATGTCCCGGCAAAGGACACGATCTCATTCTTTTTTATGGCTGCACAGTATTCCATGGTGTATATGTACCACATTTTCTTTATCCAGTCCAGCAGTGATGGGCATTCTGGTTGATTTCATGTTTGCTGTTGTGAACAGTGCTGCACGAACATACACGCGCATGTGTCTTTATAACACAACAATGTACATTACTGTCTTTAGGTCTATTTTGTAGAAAACAGAGTGGCCAGTTCAGAAATTTCTAATGTGAACTAGTGGCTTCATGTTCTTCCTTTGACCTCTTTCAAATTCCTTCTTAGGTACTTTGCCTGATTCCATTTATCTGTGTATAACTTAAGCGATCAAAGGTCTGAATATTATAAGGAAATGTACTTTAGGTAGAAAGACTTCTTCTTTGGCATGCAGAGAATCCACTGAGACATCCGTGGTGTGCGTTCAGTCTCTGACATATCAGACCTCAGTATTTCCTGTTCCTCCTTGTGGGACCCTCTCTGCCTCCAGGGATCAAAAAGAAATACCCTCCCAGACACTCCAAAGTGTCTTTGGAGATGCTACTTAGAAGCTAATAAATGTTTTCTTGGTAATTACAACAGGGAAAAAAAGTTTTAAAAATATAATGACTTCCTAGGACTGCACCGTCATAGCTGTGACAGGTAAAATGATAACTGCAGTTGTGGGAGCAGGTGAGGTCACAGAATCACAAGGCTGTGTCTAGCAGTCTGGCTGCTGTCCTCTCCTATAACACTGACTGGCGTGACCAGCACGCAGAGCTCACCATCCAGACAGAAGGTTGGTCAGGTGAGTTTTTATATTTCAGCTTGAGAGGTAGAGTCTGCAATAGAAGAAGTTATATAATAAGTCCAGATAAGTGATCACATCAAGAAAAGGAAATCTCAGGGGTTTGAAACTAGTCTAGTGTCAAAGCCACACAGGAAGGAGGAATAATTCCTGAGGCATGAGCTGAGCCGGGAGAGTCGGGGATGGGAGACCCTCTGCCAGTCCCTGATAGCTCCTAACGTAGTTGAGTGTAATCCTTCAATAATAATGATTTTTAATGTTTAATCCACATGATAATCAAACGTGGGTTTTAAGGTGATTGAAGACTGCAATTCTAAAATCTATTTGTGGTTCAGGCTACTTTACACAAATCATAGAAAGATTTTTTTTTTTTTTTTTTTGAGACTTGAGTTTTGCTCTTGTTGCCCAGGCTGGAGTACAATGGCGCTATCTCCGCTCACCACAACCTCTGCCTCCCAGGTTCAAGCGATTCTCCTGCCTCAGCCTCCCGAGTAGCTGGGATTAAAGGCACCTGCGACCATGCCCGGCTAATTTTGTATTTTTGGTAGAGATGGGGTTTTTCCAAGTTGGTCAGGCTGGTCTTGAACTCCCAAACTCAGGTGATCCTCCTGCCTTGGCCTCCCAAAGTGCTGGGATTACAGGTGTGAGCCACCGCGCCTGGCCCATAGAAAGAATTTTAAGGATAACTAGAAGAATGCCCTTATTACCCTCATGCTGGAAATGAGTGGGATAAATCTACAGGAATTATCTAATCATGTGCAGAATCTGCGCCTCCAAGTGGCAGTTGCTGGAATAGAAATGTCTTCTCAAAGTCTCCGCTATAAAGTGCTAAATGGAGACCGTCACTGTGTCTCTACTGAAAACATAAGGAGTCTGTCGATTATGGTGAGGCTGTTTTTAGTCTTGAAGTTAGGAAGGCAACATTTAGGGAAGAGGAAAGTTTATAAGAATCAGTTTTGGCCGAGCGCGGAGGCTCACGCCTATTATCCCAGCACTTTGGGAGGCTGAGGACAGCGGATAACCTGAGGTCAGGAGTTCAAGACCAGCCTGGCTAACATGGTGAAACCCCCATCTCTACTAAAAATAGAAAAAATTAGTTGGGCGTGGTGGCACGAGCGCTTGTAATTCCAGCTACTCAGGAGGCTGAGGCAGGAGAATCTCTTGAACCCGGGAGGCAGAGATTGCAGTCAGCCGAGATCGCACCACGTCACACCAGCCTGGGCAACCAAAGGAAAAGTCCATCTCAAAAAAAAAAAAGTTTTAGATAGCAGTTGTGAGTCTTAAATTATCTTGTAACATTGTTGTCCGGCTTAAAAGAAGTCTGACACCCAGTTCTCATCACAACAATATGATAAGTTAGTGAGGTGATGGCGTATGTTCATTAGCTTGATTGAATCTTTCTACAATGTATACATAGATCAAAACATCACAGTATATCCCCTAAACAGACACAATTACTATTGGCCAGTTAAAAATAAACAAATGTAGGCTGGGCGCAGTGGCTCACACCTGTACAATTCCCAGCACTTTGGGAGGCCAAGGTGGGTGGATCACCATGTCAGTTCAAGATCAGCGGGACCAGCATGGTGAAACCCTGTCTCTACTAAAAAAAAAAAAAAAAGAAATACGAAAATTAGCCAGGTGTGGTGGCAAGTGCTTGTAATTCCAGCTACTCAGGAGGCTGAGGCAGGAGAATTGCTTGAACCCAGGAGGCGGAGGTTGCATGCAGTGAGATCGTGCCACTACACTCCAGCCTGGGCAACACAGCGAGACTCCATCTGAATGAAGGAATAAATAAATAAATAAATAAATAAATGTGTAATCTTAATCTCTAAATCTACCATTTCAATTTCTAAAATGTACAAGATCCCATGCCTTACAGATTTAATTTTCCATATATGTTCTATATTAATACCTTTCACGAATCTCACCTCAACACTTACTGTTTTACTTAATTTATGTATCCATTAATTGATGAGTATATAAACCGAAAATGGCGATAATTTAATTTCTACCCTGCTCTATTTTATGCTACTCTAGTGTTTCACGTCATGTAGTTAGGACAGAATATCAGATTGTTTAGAAATTCCTGTGATAGACCCCACTGTACTTCCTTTTCTGGCATAAAAAGAAGTGAGTCTCTCTGTGGCTATCCTGATATGGGTCAATCTTTTAAATCTAATTTAGTCACGAGACAGATTCCTGTAATGTTATACTCCAATCAGTGCATCTACATTTTATGAAAGTATTTAAAGATTTATTCATCATTGCTCTCAGTCTATGGGGTAATATTTTACACATCAATGGAAACCGGTCAAAAAAAATTATAAAATTAAATGTCACCTGTGTAGAATATAAAGACAAGGTATAAAATAAAAATTGAATATGTATCTGAATTACTGGAAGAACTTCCTGACTTCCTGTAGCTTTGATAGTACAGCATGGTGGTTAAATGCACTCAAATCAGCCCAGACAAGGTCAAGTCCCCATTCTACCCCAAACAGGATGTGAATTTACACAGATCACGTAATCTCTCTGTGCTTGAGTCCTCTGTCTTTATAATGGTGGTGCCTGGCTCATAGATTATGAAGAATCTAAAGGTGATTACATGTCTGTTCTTTTTTTTTTTTTTTTTTTTTGAGACCGAGTTTCACTCTTGTTACCCAGGCTGGAGTGCAATGGCACGATCTCGGCTCACTGCAACCTCCGCCTCCTGGGTTCAGGCAATTCTCCTGCCTCAGCCTCCTGAGTAGCTGGGATTACAGGCACGCGCCACCATGCCCAGCTAATTTTTTGTATTTTTAGTAGAGACGGGTTTTCACCATGTTGGCCAGGATGGTCTCGATCTCTTGACCTCATGATCCACCCGCCTCGGCCTCCCAAAGTGCTGGGATTACAGGCTTGAGCCACCGTGCCCAGCCTCCCATGTCTGTTCTTCATAGCAGAGAGCAGTTCATTGCAAATACACTTATAATGGTTCACATCCAAATATGGCAAACCCTTCATAATAGAAAGTAATTTTATTAACTATTTCTATTGGATTTCAGCTGACTTTATTTTTTATTTTTATTGAGACAGGGTCTCACTTTGTCACCCAGGCTGGTGTGCCATGGCGTGATCTCTGTTCACTGCAGCCTCAACCGCTTGGGCTCAAGGGATCCTCCCGTCTCAGCCCCCGCCAAGTACCAGCTGCCTTCCAAATATCCCTTATGCATCACATTCCCTGGAGGATCCTATGTCTCTGAAGATAAGCAGCAGCCTGTGGGAACTGACAGAATGGTTGCTGGGGATGTGGCTATGGGAATGATCTTCTTATCGCAGACCGTACTTGGAATCCTGCGTAATTTCTCTCTTATTTACCATTATCTCTTCTTTTACATCACTGGGTGCAGGTTAAGCTCCATAGATTTGATTATCAAACACCTCACTGTAGCCAACACCTTATTCCTCCTCTACGGAGGAATGTCCCACAGACAGTGGCAGCTTTAGTATTTAGACATTTCCTTCATGATTCTGGATGCAAATTTCTTTTTTACATCTACAGAGTGGGCAGGGGAGTGGCCATTGGCAGCACCTGCCTCCTGAGTGTCTTCCAGGCCATCACCATCAGCCCCAGGAGCTCCAGGTGGGCAGAGCCTAAAGGGAAAGCCCTCAAGCACGCTGACTGCTGCCTATTCCTCAGCTGGATCCTCCACGTGCTGGTGAATATCATTGTTCTCACCCACGTCACTGGCAAGTGGAGTAACAAAAACACTACAAAGACAAAAGATCTGGGATACTGTTCTGCTGTTCGTCACCGGGACACCAGAGTGTCACTGAATGCTGCCCTGCTGTCCTTCCCCGATGTGATCTGTGTGGGGCTCATGCTCTGGGCCAGCAGCTCCATGCTTTGCATCCTGCACGTTCACAGGAGCGGCGTCTCCCCTGACACCAGAGCTGCCAAAACCATCCTTCTCCTGGTGAGCACCTTTGTGTACCTTTACACTTTCTCCTTAAGCTTGCAAGTTCGTTTGATTCTTTTGAATCATGCCAGTCAGTTGTTGGTGATCATGGCTGCAATCATCCAGGCAGGTTTTCCAACTGTCAGCTCCTTTATTCTCATGAGTGGAGACTCCAGTGTACCCAAGCTTTGCTCTGCTTGGGTAAGTAACACAGAACCCCCTCATCTTATCAGAAATATGTGAATTGTATATGTTTGTGCAATGTTTGTATTTGTTCATTTATCCCTATAGACCCATAAACACTGTTATGAAATAGTCACGTTATAAGAAAGTGACGGTGTACAAACACACATGCCTCATCCCTGTGTCCCTTGGAGCAAGGGGGGAATGCGTGCAGATGTGCAGATGTGGCATTCTTACTGTCATTTATGTGATGAGTAACAAAATACGCATTTTCTCAGATCCAGAAATCTCGTGCCTTTAGCCAACATCCATAAAACTGACAATCTTAACTTGTTGGCTTTCAAGGAAGGTAAAAATCTAAAACCGTTTGCAATTTCTTGATAGTTTTGGTGATGCTGCGACAGACGTGACTTTGTGTAAGAGGAAGGTAGAAAGATTCTGCACAGGTGTGGTTAGACAGAAAACGGCTCTCGGGAACAAGCAGCACATTCTCTCACCCAAACTGGAGTGACATGAGCATAAGATCGCTCCTAATCCTTGAATGAGGCTGTTGTGTGAGAGGGAGGATTGAAACGAACTGTCGGAATGTGCTTTATCTGTTGCTCATTCTCCTCCTGGCAGCAACAGGAAAGGACAAGGAGTCCCCGAAGCCGATACTGAGTTCAGGGGTTGAGCTGCCAGCAGCCAATGGGCTGTCCTGAACCCTAAGGAAATTAGACTTGTCAGTGCTGTGCTTGCCAGCAGGGGTCACTCTTTCCTTCTGCACCTCCTGATCCCCTCCTCCACCCTCCGGAAAAAGTGGAATCAGCTTAGAGGGATTTGGGAAGAAGACGTAAACTCCTTTTTTTTTTTTTTGAGATGAAATCTCACTCTGTCGGCCAGGCTGGAGTGCAATGGTGCCATCCTGGCTCACTGCAACCTTGCAACCCGGGCTCCAGCAATCCTCCTATCTCAGCCTTGGAAATAGCTGGGAGTACAGGTGTGCCCCACCACCTTGGGCTTTTTTATTATTTTTATTTTTTTGTATTTGTAGAGGCAAGATCTTGCCATGTTTCCCAGGCTGGTCTCAAACTACTGGGCTCAAGTGATCTGCCCGCTTGGGCCTCCCAAAGTGCTGCGGTTACAGACGTGAGCCACCGTGTTTGGCCTGAAACTGTTAGTCCTGTTGCGTGCAAGGATGTAAGTCACCAGCCTCCGTGGTTTCCGGGAAGAAGGGGCAGTAGGTGCAGGAGTGGCTGAAAGTGCCAAGGATGCTGGGTGAAGTGTGGCTGCAGATAGGCAGAAAGAGACAAGCTTCTGACCCTGAACACTCACCAAATGCTGGATGGTGCCATGTTAAGAATGCAGCACGGACTATGGTGTGAAGAGCTAAAAAAGAATCACACCTCCCCATTGTCCTGGCCCCTCCCCCGTGTGCGCCCGCGCGCGCACACACACACACACATTCACACATACAGAATCACAGCTCCCCATTGTCCTGGCCCCTACCCCGTGTGCGTGCGCGCGCACACACACACACACACACATTCACACACACAGAATCACAGCTCCCCATTGTCCTGGCCCCTCCCCCGTGTGCGCCCGCGCGCACACACACACACACACACATTCACACACACAGAATCACAGCTCCCCATTGTCCTGGCCCCTACCCTGCATACACACACTCACACACACACACACACACACACACATAGAATCACACCTCCCCATTGTCCTGGCCCCTACCCCACGTGCACACACACACAAACACACACACAGAGAATCACACCTCCCCATTGTCCTGGCCCCTACCCCACGTGCACACACACACAAACACACACACAGAGAATCACACCTCCCCATTGTCCTGGCCCCTACCCCATGTGCACACACACACACTCACACACACACTCAAACACACACAGAGAATCACACCTCCCCATTGTCCTGGCCCCTACCCCGTGCGTGCGCATGCACGCACACACACACACACATGCACACACACAGAATCACAGCTCCCCATTGTCCTGGCCCCTACCCTGCATACACACACACACACACTCACACACACATTCACACATACAGAATCACAGCTCCCCATTGTCCTGGCCCCTACCCTGCATACACACACTCACACACACACACACACACACACAGAATCACAGCTCCTCATTGTCCTGGCCCCTACTCTGCATACACACACACACACACACAGAATCACACCTCCTCATTGTCCTGGCCCCTACCCCACGTGCACACACACACTCACACACACACACTCAAACACACACACAGAGAATCACACCTCCCCATTGTCCTGGCCCCTACTCTGCATACACACACACACATACACACAGAATCACACCTCCCCATTGTCCTGGCCCCTACCCCACGTGCACACACACACACACACACTCACACACACAGAGAATCACACCTCCCCATTGTCCTGGCCCCTACTCTGTATACACACACACACACACATTCACACATACAGAATCACACTTCCCCATTGTCCTGGCCCCTACTCTGCATACACACACACACACACACATTCACACACACAGAATCACACCTCCTATTTTCCTGGCCAATACCACAAACACACACATGCACACCCTTATCCTAGCCTCCGCTGGTCCCTTGCAGTCCCTTACCCATGCCATGGGATAGTGTACACTTATTAGTTTGTTTACATAGAGAAAAATACAAAAAACAAAAACAAGAAACAAACACCAAAACTCAACAGATGAGGTTTGGGCGGTGTTCCCAGCGAGGGCGGGAAGAGGCTCTTTTGTGCTAATTCAATGTCCTGTTCTGTTTCTGCGTCAAAATGGAAGTAGGAATTGATGTGTTGCGTGGTTTTGTGCTTCCTGTCCCTCTGTACCATGGAATTATTCCAATCTGGGTGTGGTGCAGGTAGGGACCTCTGAGACAAACTCTCCTGCCATTTGCCACCCATTGGGGGTGGGTCATTGCATTCTGATGAGTGCCTCTACCCTCTGATGTCCCCAGTCCTCGCTCTACAGACGACATTCTGTGTCTCAGCAGGTCCGAGGAGTTGCTCCCAATCTTCCGTTGTAGGGTGTGATCCCCTCTCTGCCAGTAGAGGTAAATGCGGGCTTCTGCTGGGCGCAATGGCTCACGCCCATAATCCCAACACTTTGGGAGGCTGAGGCGGGCGGATCACGAGGCCAGCCTGGCCAATAAGGTGAAACTCCGTCTCTATTAAAAATACAAAAATTAGCTGGGTGTGGTGGCAGACGCCTGTAGTCCCAGCTACTCAGGAGGCTGAGGCAGGAGAATCGCTTGAACCCAGGAGGCGGAGGTTGTAGTGAGCCACTGCACTCCAGCCTGGGTGACAGAGTGAGACTCCGACTCAAAAACAAAAAAAAAACAAAAAGAAAGACAGAAAGAAGGAAAGAAGGAAGTAAGGAAGGAGGGAGGGAGAGAGGGAAGAAAAGAAAGAAAGAAGGAAGGAAAGAAAGAGAAAGAAAGAAGGAAAGAAAGAAAAAAAGAAAAGAAAGAAAGACACATTCTGTCTGCAAAAAAAAAAAAAAAAAGGGCCGGGCGTGGTGGCTCATGCCTGTAATCCCAGCACTTTGGGAGGCCAAGGCGGGTGGATCACGAGGTCAAGAGATCGAGACCATCCTGGTCAACATGGTGAAACCCTGTCTCTACTAAAAATACAAAAAATTAGCTGGGCACGGTGGCGCCTGCCTGTAATCCCAGCTACTCAGGAGGCTGAGGCAGGAGAATTGCCTGAACCCAGGAGGCGGAGGTTGCGGTGAGCCGAGATCGCGCCATTGCACTCCAGCCTGGGTAACAAGAGCGAAACTCCGTCTCAAAAAAAAAAAAAAAAAAAAAAAATGCAGCTTTCCAGGGAAGTTTCATTGAAATTACGTGAGCAGATTTATATTGCTTAATGATTCCAGTGGTTGACAAAAGTTGTGGCTGATGATTTTGTCATCTGAGCCTCTGGAAAAGGAAGGCAGCCTCCACACAGAGGTGTCCTGGGGGTCCTCGTTGCCCTGACACAATAGTGGTCACACTGATTTTGAACATCATCTGTTAGCTTGCTACTGAGCTCTTATCATAAGCAAATCTGGACCCACAGACAGCTTGGGGCTCCCCAGCTTGATATTCCCATTTTGAGATGGGTTAGTCTGAAATCTATAAAAGCCCCTGAAAGCCTTGCTTATTGCACAGAAATGATTTATTCCGGAAGGAAAATGGACTGGCACAGGAACATCTCAGTTCTAAAGAAAAAAATCAAGATCCATCGTTGGTGAAAACTGTATGCCCTTCTCCGCTGTCTGAAGCAAAGCTGCTGGCATTATGGGGTCCCCAGTTTAGGACGCATCCCCTAAATGCCTGGCCCTGGTTCGCTGATGGGTCAGGGAAGCAGATTCCTCATAGTGCCCACTGGGCCACCGCTGTGGCTGTTTAGGCTCAGGGCCAGCCACGTGGAGCCTGCAGCAGGGGTGGTCGCTCCACTCCATGGTCAGAACTCAGGGCCAGGCAGCGGGGGCTCCAGCCTGTAATTCCAGCAGTTTGGGAGGCTGAGGTGGGTGGATCACTTCAGGCCGAGAGTTTGAGACCAGCCTGGCCAACACAGCAAAACGCCATCTGTACTAAAAATACAAAAAATTAGCTGGACGTGGTGGCAGGTGCCTGTAATCCCAGCTGCTTTGGAAGCTGAGGCACGAGAACCGTTTGAACAAGGAGGTTACAAAAAAAAGACACGTCAAAATTCAGGGTTTTGGGCCACGGCCCAGGTTCTAGCAGCTGTTCATCCGCGTTCAAAACTAGAGACTGATGGAGCACACCCTCTTGGACGCTACAACTGGAAACAATGTCTGCTTGCCGATCTGACCGTGGCAGCCCTCATTTAGGAGTCCATGGTGAGGGACTGAAGCATCTGACCGTCATCAAGCTCTGAACAGAGCCTGAATCTGTCTCCTGCAGAGCCTGTCACTGCAGGCCAGGCTTGTGGTTCTTGGTGAAAGTTGATCTGTTTATAGTCATGGCCGGGGAGTCCCCAGACCATTCCTGGCAGAATGAGAGCATTGGACTTTTGACCCACTTCTGGAGGTATCCAGCCTGCCTCACCACGGCTGCCACCTTCAGCATCACGCCAACTGACTCCAGCCACACCACGTGTCCCTTGAAACTCATTCATGCCACCTTTTAGACTTTTGGGACCGTTTGCACTCTGACATACTGAGTCTTTAATCACTAAATCTACTAAAAATGGGCCAACTGTCCGATTTGACTTCCTTTTCTCCCCGCTTGATCCCTAAGTGTTGTTTAGGCAATTTGTTGACTGCATGTGGCCGTCTCCAAAAGAAATGTTCTCTTCTTGACAGCCTCCAGGATCAGGATGAAATCACTGGGGGCTGGGAATCTGTTTCCAAAATGTGAGATGTCTCCCTCTGACCATTCCTGGGCACAGTATGCCATTCTTTCTCTGAACAGCAACCCCAGGCCAGCCTACTTTGCCCACGATCTGAGTGGCAGCCTAGCTAACAGCGAGTTTATGGGACTCGAAGTTAGTTACAATTCAGGTTTACACAGAAGTCTTTATCCCTGTTTCACCTTGCTCTCATGGACAAATGTCTTGGAGACATCAGGGGATGATGAGACTAAAGGTGTAACTACAGGTGCCGGGATGGGACTGACTGGTCCTGTGGGCGGAGAGTGACCACCTGAAACCTGGAGAGCAATCGATAGGTCCTAGGAGCTCTGAGGAATGCGGGGACAGTAATCGTCTTTTGTCTCTCATCATCACCTCTGTGAGTCCCAGAGAACAGTCTTGCTGGAAGTCACGTTGGGCCACGATGTGTCGGTGTCAGTTCAGCCAGATGGCACGGCAGGTGCTGTGAGTTCCTGTGCGTTTGGTCTCCACGTCACCCTGAAGAATCCTTTGGGACTGTTCCCTCCGTCTGTGATGCAGGCGTGAGATTCTAGTGAGGAGTGTGCGGGGAACAGCTGGGCCTCTCTCTGTCCTGCGGGGAGCTCTGAGCTTCTTCATCCAGGGACGGGCCCCTGGGAGGGGCTGGGAGGAGCAGCCCTCAGCAGGGAAGACACAGGTGCCTGGGTAGCCAAGGCCTGGAAGGTCTGCTCCAGGGCCACAGAGGTCCCCGAGCTGGGTGAGAAAGCTGCCCCAGGGTCAGCGGGGGAACGTGCCTGCTGAATCTGCGCCTGAACTACGTCTTCACAAATGGCCTCAGACATAGAGTGCAGGGAGATGCCCAGGCTTTTCTGAAGTGGTGGCAGGTGGTCCCCTGGGGAGCAGGACCTGGGCTGCTTACTGCCCTTACCCAGTTAGGGCCTATGGGGGCTTCTTAAGGTGGGCATCATGGGTCTGCTTGATTTGGCTGCTGTGCGCACATCACAGGGTTTTTGTTTCTTTTTCAAAGTCAAGCTGCACTAATCTAGACCAGGGATCCCCAACCCCTGGGCTGTGAACCGGTCCCCATTGGCGGCCTGTGAGGAACTGGACCGCATAGCGGGAGGTGAGCAGTGGGTGAGTGAGCATGACCACCTGGGCTCTGCCTCCTGTGACATCGGGAGCGGCCGTGGATCTCAGGGGAGTGTGAGCCCTACTGTGAACTGTGCATGCAAGGGGTCTGGGTTGCAAGCTCTTTATGAGACTCTAACTAATGCCTGATGATCTGAAGCGGAACAGTTTCATCCTGAAACCGTCCCCCTCCCCGCCCCCACTCCTGTCTGTGGAAAAATGGCCTTCCGTGAAACCAGTCCCTGGTGCCGAGGACGCTGGGAACTGCTAATCTAGACAGCTCTCTGCTAAGGAAGCACGTGGTTCAGAGACCCACCAGAGTGGTTCCCACGGACCCTGCTCCGGAAACTCACCAGGCGCCTGCAGGTGAGCCCCACTGGCCTCTTCCTTCCAGACCTCCTCAGCTTTGGTGATGAAATGAGACGGCATCCTCCTCAGACCCCAATTCCTCTGGGTGTCAGGACCTCTAAAACCCTCTCGGCCGCTGGGAAATCTGTCCATCTGTCTATCCATGCATCCACGAAGGACACTCATACTGCTGACGTGCCTTGGCTAAGACGAGTAATGCCGTCGCAAGCATGGTGGTGCAGATAGCTCTCGGAAACACTCATGTCCTTCAGACACATACTCAGAGGCAGGGTTGCTGGACTGCATGCTAATTTTGATTTTTAAAATTAAAAATAATTTTAATTTTCAGATTGTTTTGAGTAAAATTTAATTTTAACTTTTAAGGAAACTCCATGTTTTTTATAATGTTTAAAAAAATAATTGCTCTGCCAACTGGCTGTCCCAACAACAGTGTACAAGGGTTTTTCTTCCTCCACATCCTCACAACGCTTGTTATCTTTCGTCTTTTTAATCACAGCACTCATAAGACTTGAAGTGATACCTCATTGTGATTTTGATTCCCATTTTCCTGATGGTTAGTGATGTTCAACACCGCTTCGCACGCCTCTTAGTCAATTCATCGTCCTCTTTGGAAAAATGTCTATTCAGGCCCTTTGCTCACTTTTTTTTTTGAGACAGGGTCTTACTGTGTCGCCCAGGCTGAAGTGCAGTGGCGCAATCTCAGCTCACGGCAACCTCTGCCTCCTGGGTTCAAGCAATTCTCCTGCCTCAGCCTCTTGAGTAGCTGTGATTACAGGCGTGAGCCACCACACCCAGCTAATTTTTGTGTTTTTAGTAGAGATGGGGTCTCACCATGTTGGCCAGGCTGGTCTCAAACTCCTGACCTCAGGTGATCCACCTGCCTCAGCCTCCCAAAGTGCTGGAATTATAGGCATGATTCCCCTCGCCCAGCCCCTTTGCTCATTTTTAATAGGGTTATTACTATTACCATATTTGCTTTTGAGTTGTGGGAGTTCCTTATATATTTTGGATATAAACTCCTTATCACAGGTAGGGTATATATGGCTTAAAATATTTTCTCCCATTATCATGCCCCAATATCACTAAGCTATATTTCACAGCTCCCTCTTGAATACCTTAAAAAATTTCCTAACATATTTCCATGTGTCTGTATCTAGATTATTGTGATTTTTGCCTGAAAACAGATTTTCCAAAGAGGACAATGAAATGACTAAGAGGCGTGCGAAGCGGTGTTGAACTTCACTAACCATCAGGAAAATGGGAATCAAAATCACAGTGCGGTATCACTTCACATGTCTTACAACTGCTATGATTAAAAAGACAAAAGATAGGGCCGGGCACGGTGGCTCATGCCTGTAATCCCAGCACTTTGGGAGGCCGAGGCGGGTGGATCACAAGGTCAAGAGATCGAGACCATCCTGGTCAACATGGTGAAACCCCGTCTCTACTAAAAATACAAAAAATTAGGTGGGCGTGGTGGCGCGTGCCTGTAATCCCAGCTACTCAGGAGGCTGAGGCAGGAGAATTGCCTGAACCCAGGAGGCGGAGGTTGCGGTGAGCCGAGATCGCGCCACTGCACTCCAGCTTGGTAACAAGAGCGAAACTCCGTCTTAAAAAAAAAAAAAAGACAAAAGATGATAACAAGTGTTGGTGAGGATGTGGAGGAAGAAAAACCCTTGTACACTGTTGTTGGGACAGTCAATTGGCAGAGCAATTATTTTACATGCTGATATTCCCCAATAACGAATATATTTTAAATAACTTTTTTCTCTTGGCACATGGCATAAAACCACATAACCAGGCCTTTAATGTTGTACCACGTCCATCAACTTATTTCCACCCCAGCTCCACCCCAGGCATAATTGTTTTTTTCTTTTCTTTTTTTTGAGATGGAGTTTTGCTCAGTTCCTAGGCTGGAGTGCAGTGGCAGAATCTCAGCTCACTGCAACCTCCGCCTCCCAGGTTCAAGTGATTCTCCTGCCTCAGCCTCCTGAGTAGCTGAGATTACACGTGCCTGCCACCACGCCCGGCTGATTCTTGTATTTTTAGTAGAGATGGGGGATTTTACCATGTTGGCCAGGCTGGCCTCGAACTCCTGACCTCATGTGATCCGCCTGCCTTGGCCACCCAAAGTGCTGGGATTACAGAGCCACTGCACACAGCTATACATGTTATTTTAAAAATACAAACTTATTGCGTTTTTTGGTTTTTTTTTTAATTTTTTTTTTTTAAGACGGGATTTCACCATGTTGATCAGGCTGGTCTTGAACTCCCGACCTCAGGTGATCCGCCTGCCTTGGCCTCCAAAGTGCTTGGATTACAGGCGTGAGCCACCACGCCCGGCCTCTTACTGCGTTTTTGAACCTTCTGTAATCATTAAAGGGCCAGCAAAGAATGTGAATTTTCAAGACTGTGGTTTATGGTCTCCCCTGGGAACCAACAGCGTCTGTGCTGAGATCAGATATTTGGGTGTAAGGAGCTCTGGCATTCTGGGGATGCCTTCGGTAGCTCAGTGCTACTGACAATGGGCCCCGAGGGGAGCAACATTAGCATTAACAGGGAACTTGTTAAAGATGCCAGTTTATAAACGAAACGCTACCTCAAACCTGCAGAATCAAACGTTATTACAGTGGGCTGTGGAATGCCAGATGACTTATATTCACCTTAAAGCTTGAGAGTGAGTGCTTAGCTAAAGGACTCTCGGCCCAGGCTTCCAATTAAGAGCAAATGGTTGTGTTCAATTATTACCATCACCTGTGCCCTCCCCATAGATTCTCTCTATTGGTCTGGCGGGGGAGCGGACATCGATGCAGTTTCAATTAACTACCTTGTCCCCAGGTGATTCTAGAGTAAGGCCAAGTCCAGCCTGAGGGCTTCCAGGTGCATTTATGAGGGTTGACCACAGACTATTCCCAGTGAGAATAATGGTTTCCGTGATATTGATAAAAGCAATGTTATTGAATATGATGATGACCAATGAGAAGTTTTGAGTAGCATTAGCTATAAAGAAGCCACTTAGGCCGGGCGAGGTGGCTCACGCCTGTAATCCCAGCACTTTGGGAGGCCAAGGCGTGCAGATCACCTGAGGTCAGGAGTTCGAGACCAGTCTGGGTGATGTAGTGAAATCCTGTCTCTAACTAAAAATACAAAAATTAGCTAAATGTGGTGGCAGGTGCCTATAATTCCAGCTACTTGCGAGGCTGAGGCAGGAGAATCACTTGAACCCAGAAGGTAGAGGTTGCAGTGAGCTGAGATCGCGCCATTGCACTTCAGCCTGCAGCCTGGGTGACAGAGTGAGACCACCTCAAAAAGAAAAAACAAACAGAAAACACTTATAGTGGCATCAGAGAGGGCATCTTACAGAAAAAAAGAACAAAACAATCATTAGAAAAAAATCCTCCTTATGGACATTTGATATATTTCTTAGAACTAAGGTAGAAAAGAAATTCTTAACTCCCACATCCACCTACTGCTCATCATTGGCTAACTACCAGATCCTAGAGTAAAAAGAAATTCTGTTAGATTAAACAGACAGTATTTGAATATTCAAAGGGAACAAATTGCAACATGGAAACCAGGTCCTTACTAAGATGTGGCAGGCTAGTTTTGCATTTTAGACTGCTCATAAAATTATGTATTTATGGCCGGGCGTGGTGGCTCACACCCAGCATTTCAGGAGTCTGAGGAGGGTGGATCACCTGAGGTCAGGAGTTCGAGACCAGCCTGCCTAACATGGTGAAACCCTGTCTCTACTAAAAATACAAAAATTAGCTGGGCATGGTGGCAGGTGCCTGTGATCCCAGCTACTTGGGAGGCTTGAACCCAGGAGGCAGAGGTTGCAGTGAGCTGAGATTGCACCATTGCACCCCAGCTTGGGTGACAGAGGGAGACTCCATCTCGAAAAAAAAAAATAGTATTTATTGCCTATGGTTTTAAAAAATGCAAATAGTTCCTGAAGGATAAACTGGAGACTCTTACTTAAACAGAGTACTTGTGTTTTCTGAGTCGACTTTCTTGTTCAGAGAATTAAAAGCTAAAGATGCCTCACCCAACATCCAGGAGGGTCCCTGACTTCCTGACTCTCGGCTCTAAACCTATGTCCAAGTGGAAAGTTACATCTGTAGTCCAGAGGTTTTTAAACATAGTTACCCAGGCCCCGAAACAGCACAAGAAAACGGAAGCGAACTCTTCACGGCTTGTAAAGGGGACAGAGCAGCTGCTGCTGTTTCATTGCTTACTTTGGATTGATTAAACTGTCATCATTTTTTATTCTTTCTTGTTTAAAAATTAAAAAACAGGTTGCATTGGCTTACAACACTAATCTCCATAAAATATATTGATTCAATATAAAATGTCTACATTAGGGCCAGATAAATTGAGAATTTCATGTCTATACTTTTAACAAGTTTAATGTTCTCAAAAGAAACAGCATCATTCCCTTTGTTTCAGATGAGGCTGGGCTCATGTTCACGATACACACTCACAGAGACATAATTTGACAGACACACCTGGTAGAGTAGGTTAAGGTCATCACAACCACTCATCCCCAGCTACAGACAGTAGGGATTTGCGACGCCATTTGACAAATCCCCCAACAGAGCTTGTATACCCACTAGGAAATGCACACAACTGCACAACCAAAAAAATGAAAACAGCCGTTGTATAGAATTGTATAGTAGTTGTATAGTTGTTAGTGGTTGTACAGAGCACCCTTGACATATGTAACTCTTAGAAAAAGACTCCATCTTACATTTCATAGGGCACTTTGGCAACAGAGACAAGATGTTTCGCTTGGTAAATAACTAATAAAGACTGCATCCCACCAGATAAGGACATAAACAAGCACATTCTTCCACTATCAGTCCTCCCCAGAGGACTCTGGCCATAAAACGACCAGGGCTTCAGCAGCTCTAAATGACTGTCTTAACTGACCATCATCCCGCTGTCATTTGTGATAAGCACTTGTGACATCTGCTGCCAAAGTTTCTACCCACATCAAAGATTCTTTCTTGCAGGACCAACAGACTTGCCCGGACCAGGAGACTCTTTATGTCTTCATCACTCTCCCCATGCAGTTTCAAATCTGCTGATCACACCATTCCCAAGAGTGGCTTAAAGTCAGAGATAACTAGGTCCACATACTTTGTATCTTTCCACAATGGCAGGCTTTTATTGATGCTGTTTCAATCACAAAAGCCATGAGCTGCATGGAGTTCTCAAAGAGGCATGTGATGGTTAACATTAGGTATCAACTTGATTGGATTGAAGGAAGCCTAGGTAGCTGGCAAAAGATCGTTTCTGGGGCATCTATGAGGGTGTCGCCAGAGGAGACTGACATTTGAGTCAGTGGATGGAGAGAGGAAGACCCATACTCAGTGCTGGTGGACATTATCCAACTGGCCACCAGCTCAGCTAGAACACAGTAGGCAGAAGAAGGTGGGATACGTTTGCTTGCTGAGTGTTCTGGCTTTCATCTTTCTCCTGTGCTGGATGCTTCCTTAGGCTCCTCCTGCCCTTGGACATCAGATTCCAGGTTCTTAGGCCTTTGGACTCAGACTTTACACTGCTGGTTTGCTGGGAGCTCTCGGGCCTTTGGCCACAGGCCGAACGCTGCATGCCTGGCTTCCCTGCTTCTGAGGTTTTGGAATTGGACGTAGCCACTAGCGGCTTCTTTCTTCCTCAGCTTGCAGATGGCCTAGCATGGGACTTCGCCTTGTGACCGTGTAAGCCAACTCTCCCCAACAAACTCCCTTTTATATATGTACATATATCCTATTAGTTCTGTCCCTCTGGAGAACGCTGACTCCTATAAGGCAATTCTCTTCAGTACTGCCCTTTCACTTCATAGTGAGACCACAGGCACACAGGCTCAAGCCACTTCACAGGTCAGTCAATACTGCAAACCCGGCCGGGCATTGTGGCTCACGCCTGTAATCCAAGCACTTTGGAGGCCAAGGCGGGCGGATCACCTGAGGTCGGGAGTTCAAGACCAGCCTGACCAACATGGTGAAACCCCGTCTTCGAAAAAAAAAAAAATTGCAAACCACACATAGTAGTGTACTTAATCAATATATATAAATGTTATAGATTAAACATTTCATAATAAACAAAGTAATGTTTAACATCAAGAGAAAAGACATAGGAGAAAGGGTTAATAACTCAATCTAGGGAGAGCAACAAAGAAAAAAAGAATCTCCTGGTCAGGGCTGGGCAGGCCTATCCGGTCTCGGTCTCGCAAAGAGAAGTCTTTGATGTGGGCAGAGGCTTTAGCAGCAGATGCCAAGTTCTTATCGCCAATGACAGCGGGACAGTTCTCAGTGAAGATGGTCATTTCGAGCTGCTGAAGCCCTGCTGTTTTTATGGGAAGAGTCCTCTGGGAGGGACTGATAGTAGAAGAATGTGCTTGTTTATGTCCTTGTCTGGTTGGATGCAGTCTTTATTATTTGTTTATTAAGCAAAACATCTTGTCCCTGTTGGAAAGTGTCCTGTGGAATGCAAGACAGAGTTTTTTTCTAAGGTGGAGTTATGTATGTCAAGGGTGCTTTATACAGTAGTCTTAGCCACATGTTCATAAAAACATACAATCTCATCCATGGCATAATCAAGACCAAAAACCTCACAGGCACCCTCCCTTGCCTCAACTCCAGGAGGCTCCCTGATAAGCCCACACAATCCAAATCAGTCACAGCCACCAGTGGGTTCTATTCCAACAACTGCATATATTTTTTGGGACAAAGCATCTCACACCCCAGTGCTAGTCTAAATTGCACCCTTTTGTAAGCCCCCTGTGATTTTGCAGACTTGGTCAAAGTGAAACATTCCATGGGGGTTGGGGCCGTGAGAAACATCCTGCCCCACCAGCTGACCACAAGGCAGAAAACGACCCAATAAAAGAAACATTCTCATCATACCCTACCAGGCAAAGCCCAACTTAAAAAAAAAAAATCCCTATAATATCTTGCTGGACAAAGGTTCAAGGAACACCCTGATGACATCCCAGCGGAAAAAGGGCCACACCGCCTGATCATAAAAACATCTTGTCAATATCCTGCCCAGCAGCAAGCCATACTGCTCAGGCCCCTCCTGCCCATACCTACACTAGCCTGTAAGCCAGAGCAGACTCTGGTATCAGGCTGGTCCCCCACTTCTGAAGTGTCTGCAATATGCCTGTGTTGCTGTCCAGCCATTGCGTGTGTGTGTGTTTGTGTGTGTGTGTGTGTGTGTGTGTGTGTGTGTGTGTCTTTAACCCTTGCTTTTCCTTGAAAACCTAACACCCAGGAAACACATCACCAACAGAAACGACCAAAGGCCAGGTTACGATCACAGGGGCAGTCTCAAGATAACACTCACAGAGACATTCGAAGAGTCAGGCAGTGCTCTCAAGACAGGGACAGCATCAGGGAACAAAACACAAAGTCCCACCCGTACAGAGAGCCTTGGCACAGACGATGTCAGGACCGGGTCACTCCCATGGAACCTACTCAAGATCCGTACACACATGTCTGGACACCCCCCCAATCTACTGTAGGGGTGGGGGAACGGGCAGTACTGAAATGCCCCCAAAATCTCACGTGTGAACATCCTACCTAACACTTTCTAGAGGCATTTCCAGCTCGAGGCTGTATTTCCAAGAACTGTCTGGAGGAGGCACAGCTGCTGGGAAATTTTTGAACTTTTCCCAAATCAGAACTTCTAAGCTTTCTGGGCGTATTATTATTATTATTCAGGTGGAGTTTCGCTCTTGTTGCCCAGGCTGGAGTGCAGTGGCGCAATTTCGGCTGACTGCAACCTCTGCCTCCCAGGTTCAAGCGATTCTCTCCCTCAGTCTCCCAAGTAGCTGGGATTACAGGCGCCTGCCACCACGCCCGGCTAATTTTTGCATTTTTAGTAGCGACGGGGATTTCACCATGTTGGCCAGCAGGGTCTCGAACTCCTGACCTCTGGTGATACACCCGCCTTGGTCTCCCAAAGTGCTGGGATTACAGGTGTGATTTCTGGGCGTTGCAGACTACATTTCCCGGAAGGCCGCCGGGTCATGCCTCCCCTACAGACGGATCCCAAATGCAAGTTGGGAGCAATTAAAACTGTAGTCTCCCAGGCCTTAACCACTTTTCCCAGGAGTTTTTTGTGCTGCTCTTTAGGAGTAGAAGTTTCAGGACGGGAGAAAGCCGAGGGATTCCAGCATTTGAGGATTCTCCCAATCTGAAATACGCTTCCCCTGAAGTCTATGAGGCGCAGCTGCTCTAACAGTGGGAAGAGACACCGACGAAGAGCTTTCTGAGAGCCGCGCTTCTAACGCTGAGGATTCCCGCGCAGTGAGCATTTCCCAGAGGTCTCTGGGGCACGGCTCCATTAGGGCCCTGTCCACTTAGATGCTGCGAAACACTGATGGGCGCCCTTCTCGCTACGTCGTTTCCCGGGTTATGGACTACATTTCCCAGAAGCCCTCAAGGCATGGCGTCATTAAGACCGTGTTGAGTTGCATGCTGGGAAACCCTGACGGCCGCTTCCAACTCTGTGGATTCCCGGGTTACGGACTTCATTTCCCAGAGGCCTTTGGGGCACAGTCCAATGAAGAGCAAGCCAGATCGCCGGCTGAGGGGCGTGCTTCATCCTCGCGGAATTTTTAAAAATGGTTGCCCCCGAACCTTGTCACGACTGCGCCTGAGGCCCTGTTTCATCTCCTCGTGTCCTGGGTGTGGTTAGGCCCCGAGCCGGGAGCTATTTGCCTCTCAGGAGAAAGCCAGGGCGGGTCCGCGGGGAATGGCGGTGAGGGAGCCACTTGGGACGACGAGGCCCTAAAATGAAGAAGCTTCGGCCTGAGGCTTCGGAAGGGGCGGGCAGGGAAGTGCGAGACTGTGTGTATGTGTGTGTGTGTGTGTGTGTGTGCGTGTGTGTGTTGCCTGGTGGTTCCCCCCTCCGTGGCCCAGTGACTGACTTAAGTGAATGTGAGCGTCTCTGGGGTAATGTGAACAAGCCCCCGTTCCCATCGCTGTGATGCATGCCGGGTTAACACGGCCGGGCTCTGTACCCATAAACTGTGACACAATGTGTCTGGACGTCTATGAGGGCCTTAGGGCCGGGCTGTAAGGGCACCCGTAGGGGTGACGCAGCCAGACTGGGTCTCTCTGCACCTCCAGTCCGTGTGAGGTCAATGCCGGTGGGCTCTGCGAGGGTGGCATGGCCACGACGGGCCTCCGTGTCTCTGAAATGTGCTTCTGCACTTCTGTGGGGTTAACAGGGACAGGCAGTGTCTGTCTGGCATGGGCGTTTGTGGGTGTGAAAGGGCCAGCGGGTGTGCGGCTGTGACAGGTCGGGATCGGGCCTGTGTGCTTGGACTTTGAGTGGGCACCGGTGTGTGCGACTGTGTCATCTGTATTTCTAGTGTCTCCGCTGCTTGCTGTGCCTTCGCCTTCCAACCGTGTGGTGCTTGCTAGAGAGCAGTGGTCCCAAAGTGACGTGAGAGCCCCGACGCTGTTGTGAAAATGACCAGGAAGGAAGAAGAGTTCACAAGTAGCCACGAGATGGCAATTTTGGAGCCAGAAGAGCTCTCCATGCAGAAACAGGAGGAAGTAACCTCAGGAATAGAATTCGTTTTGGGGAAGAAAGAGGTACCTGCATGGGAGGTGGTGAGAGGGGCAGCTCCATGTTTCAGAACCGTGGTTCCTAGAAAGGCCCAGTCTCCCAGCATTTCTCTCAAAAACTCAGATCCCTGTGCCCTCTTATTTCTGATGGATTTTAACTGTGACCTGGGGGTGGGTGTGCACTATTTTCTAACATAACTTGTGATCCAGAAAGGTCCTGGTGCCTCATTCTGATCTTCCTTTCCCTCCCCAGGCCATCTGGTCATCGAGAAAAGCATCCCAGAGGAGGAAGAACTGTTATACGTCCTAAAGCCAAGTTGCAGTGAGTTACCTTTTTGTTCATTTAGTGATTTGTGTTTATACAACTTAGGACTATTTACTTTCCTGTGGCACATATCCTTCCAAATAGGCATTTATCCTAATTCTTCCCTGGATATGACAGGGCCCCGTAGTCTCCATTGACCCACGCTCTTCTCTAAGTAGTCACCTACCTGTTTGTCAAATGGTTCAAGTCCTATGTACTCGTGTCTACAAGTCTAATGGTATAGAAGAGATTAATTCTAGCACTTTATATTACAGTGTGGCTTGGTAAGGAAGGGATTTGGTTTTGGGTGGAAGGAAACACCAGATATCTTTGGTCTTTTGTTTTTTTTTTATTATGGTAGTCGTTATTTACTTTTTTAACATGGTTAATTTTAAAAAATTTTTAAATAATTGGCAAATGACAAATTGATTTATTGTGTATGTGTTTAGATATATGTATACATTATAAGATGATTAAATCAAGCTGATGAACATATCCACCACCTCATTAATTATTTTGTCATGAGAACATTTAAATGATACTCTCTTAGCAATTTTCAAATATACTACATATACATATTATTATTATTTATTATTATTATTTTGAGACGGAGTTTTACTCTTGTTTACCCAGGCTGAAGCGCAATGGCACAATCTTGGCTCACTGTAACCTCCGCCCCCTGGGTTCCAGTGATTCTTCTGCCTCAGCCTCCTGAGTAGCTGGGATTACAGGTGCATACCACCGTGCCTGACTAATATTTGTATTTTTAGTAGAGATGGGGTTTCACCATGTTGACCAGGCTGGTCTCGAACTCCTGACCTCAAGTGATCTGCTCACCTTGGCCTCCCAAAGTGCTAGTATTACAAATGTGAGCCACCGTGCCCTGCCTTTGGCCTAATTTTTAATCATTTTTTTCACACTCGAGTTGTGTGAGTTTCTTATATATTGTGAATATTAACTGCTTATCAGATGTATGATTTGCACATATTTCCTTCAAATACATAGGTTCTCTCTTCACTCTGCTGATTGTTCTGCTGTGCAGAAGTTTTTTAATTGGATGCAGTTCATTTGCCTATTAGCCACCATGCCCAGCCTTGATATCTTTTTCAAATAATTGTTAGTGTATAGGGATACTATTGATTTTTTAATGTTGATGTTGCTACTATAACTTTACTGAATTCCTTTATTATTTCTAATCATTTTTTGATGGAGTTTTTAAGGTTCTATATGTATAAGATCATGTCATCTGCAAACAGGAACAGTTTAACTTCTTCCCTTCCTATTTGATTGGCTTTTATTTGTTTTCTTCTTATTATTATTTTTTTTGAGACGGAGTCTTGCTCTGTCACCCAGGCTGGAGTGCAGTGGGGTGCAATCTCAGCTTACTGCAACCTCCGCCTCCTGGGTTCAAGCAATTCTTCTGCCTCAGCCTCCGAAGTAGCTGGGATTATGGCACACACTGCTATACCCAGCTAATTTTTGTATTTTTAGTAGAGATGGGGTTTCGCCATGTTGGCCAGGCTGGTCTCAAACCTTAAGTAATCCACCTGTCTCAGCCTCCCAAAGTGCTGGGATTACAGGCGTGAGTCACTGCACCCAGCTGATTTTATTTCTTTTCTTGCCTAATTGCTCTGCCTAAGGCTTCTAGTACTATATTGATTAGATGTGGTAAGAGTGGGAATCCTGGTCTTGTTCCTGATCTTTCAACTTTCCACCATTGATTATGATGTTAGTTAAGTGCTTGTGTTATATCACCTTTATTATATTGAGGTACATTTCTCTATACCTAATCTGTTGAGAGTTTATATTAGGAAATACTTTTGGAGTTTATCAGATGCTTTTTCTGCATCTTTTGTGATGATCATGTGGATTTTACTATTCATTCTGTTAATGTGCTATATCACATTTATAGATTTGTATATGTTGAACTATACTCGCATTCCTGGGATAAATCTCACTTGATCATGGTGAATGATCCTTTTTATATGCTGCCGAGTTCATTTTGCTAGTGTTTTGCTGAGGAGGATTGTTGCTTTTATGTCCATCAAAGGTATTGGCCGCTAATTTTTCTTGTCTTCCAGTGTCCTTGTTGGGTTTGGTCATGCTGGTCTTATAAAATGAGGTTGGAGATAGTCCCTTATCTTGAATTTTCTGGAAGCGTTTGAGAAGCGTTGTATTAGGTTTTTGAATGTTTGGTAGAATTCAGCAGTGAGGGCATCAGGTCCTGGTCTTTCATGGGAGAGATTTGCTTGTTCAACCTCCTTACCTGTTGTGGGTGTGTTCAGATTTTGTATTTCATCGTGATTCAGTCTTGGTAGATTGTATATTACTAGGAATTTGTTCAATTCTTCTACCTTATTCAATTTTTTTGGTATATAAGTTTTCATAGTAGTCACTTGTGGTCCTCTGTTTTACTGTAGTATGAATTGTAATGTCTCTTATTTCCGATTTTTTAGTTTGAATATTCTCTCATTCTTTCATTGTTAGTCTAGTTAAACATTTGTGAATTGTTTATATTTAAAAAAAACAAACTCCTAGTTGCTTTGATGTTTTCCTATTGTTGTTCTCTTTTATTTATTTCTGCTTTTACCTTAATTATTAACTTCGTTCTACTACTTTAGGCTTAGTTTATTCTTTTGTTAGTTCCTTTTGGTGTGATGTTAGGTTGTTTGAGGGCTTTCTTTTTTAAGGTAGATGTTTACTGCTTTAAACTTCCCTATTAGAACTGCTTTTGCAGTTCATAAGTATTGCCAAGACATAGTGAAAGGATCTTCACAATTAGGGAGGTGACATTTGCTTCAGTCGCTCTGTTTTTCCAATATTAGGCTTAGTGTCAGTTTCTTTCTGCGCTGTAACAAACCATCAGATTTAGTAGTTTAAAACAACAAAATTTATCTTAAGCCATCAGAAGTCAAGTAGGTCTCATAGGGCTAAAACTGAGATGTAAAGAGTCTGTTCCTTTCTGCAGACTTTAGGAGCCTTTCTGTTTCCTTCCTTTACTGGCTTCTAGAGGCTGGCATTCCTTGGGTCCCCCAACTCTGTGTCATCAAAGCCAGCACAGACAAGTCATTCTCACATCACCTTTCTTCATCTCTGCCCTTGTCATTACCTATTTCTCTTCTTCTGACCCCCCTCATCTACTTCTAATGACTCTGTGATTACAGTGTGCACACTGGCACAATTCAGGATAATCTCCCCATCTTAAGGGTAGCTGATTAGCAGCTTAAGTCCATCTACAACTGAAACTTCCCTTGCCATGCAACACCACATATGCCTGCATTCATGCATTAGGGTATGGACATTTTTGAGATACACTTATTTTGCTTTCCACAAGCCTATCCATTCAAACATTTGTTAATAACTACAGGGTACCAGCACCTTCATAACTCTGATTTCTTTTACCTTGAGTAATTGTTTTTAAATTTATTTTTATTTTTATTTTTTTGGAGCTGAAGTGTCACTGTTGCCCAGACTGCAGTGCAGTGGCACCATCTTGGCTCACTGCAACCTCCGCCTCCTAGGTTCAAGTCATTTCCTGCCTCAGCCTCCCGAGTAGCTGGAACTTCAGGTGCATGCCACTGTGGCCGGCTAATTTTTGTATTTTTAGTAGAGATGGATTTTCACCATATAGGTCAGGCTGGTCTCAATCTCCTGACCTCAGGCGATCCATTCACCTTGGCCTCCCAAAGTGCTGGGATTACAGGCATAAGCCACTGTACCCAGCCCAAGTAATCATTTTTTTACATTTAGGACTTCCTTAAGTTATATTTCTTTTATTTATTTATTTGTTTGTTTGTTTGTTTTTCTTTTTTTTTTTTCCCCAGATCCCTGTTTTTTATATTTCTTATAATGCAATTTATGCAGGCCTGCTATAAAAAAAATTAGTTCCCATAAGAGCTCATAAAGAAGAAACTCAAAATTACTCCCAATTGTACCATCCAGAGATACTTACTGTTAACATTTTCTATCTATGTGTCCTGTCTCCCACTCCTGACTAAACATGTGTGTGTGTTTGTTTCTGGAGCATTAAATCCTGGTAATTGACCATGTAAATGAGTTAAAGACTCTTTATTTTTATTTATTTATTTTTTTTATTTTACCCAAAACTCCTGAGAATATACCAAGTAAGAGTTAAAGACTCTTTGAGTCATAGTTTGTAAAAGAAATCCAACCTAGCCATGGGTCACATTACATTTGTGCACATGTGGAGGGGAGAGAGGCATGCCAGTTATCTTTCTCCTGCTTTGAAAAACCTCATGTGTTTACATCTTATAGGATTAGAGATATGCCATTTCAAACTAATGACTGCAAATGATCAAGAAAGAGAGGCTTTCAGAATTAGATTTTCTATGATCTTAATGTTTCTTTGACAGAAAATGATAATCAGTGATGTCTGATGCCTTACAAATATATACTATACAAGTAACATTTCCATGATTACATGTATAAGTAACAAATCCAAGATATGAAATCCAAATATATGAAATGACTAACATGGCAATAATTTGAAATAATTACATAAATCTCCCGTATCACATAGAACACATGATTCATTCTCTTGCTAATATTCTCAGTTTGGTATCTCTTTTTAGATTAGTCTTTAAACTTGATTTCTGATGCAGAATCATGCCTCTATTTCCCTGGTTGCTGGTAGAGAGGGAACATTTTCTTATGTGTCTTAGAATCGTTTTTGGTAATTTTGCTGATTAAAATAAATTCATGCTTAACATCAGGGTTGGAAAGCTATGTTTAGTTGGCATTCATGATATTGATAGCTGACTGAGAAGCACATATTTTAGCATAAGAAAAAAACAACAGCCTTGTGTTTCTTTTCTAAAAATGGATTAATCGGCATGTAATGTCATTGATCTTTAATAATAACAGCTAGCAGATAAAGCAATTGCTATGTATCATTATCTTTTATGTAGATTATCTTACTTGATAATTGAGATAGCTGCTTCTTGTAGTATTTGTATTCCGGTTTCACCAGTGGAATCTGAATTCCACTGTCAGGTTAGTAACTGTCAGAGTTTAGATTCACACCCTGAAAGTTGTACCACAGAGTCTGTGTTCTTAATTTCACCAAAGTACCTCTGCCCAAATTATACATACCTTTTTATTTATTTTTGTTTTTCATATTTTTGAGTCGGAGTTTCGCTCTTGTTACCCAGGCTGGAGTGCAATGGCATGATCTCGGCTCACCGCAACCTCGGCCTCCTGGGTTCAAGCAATTCTCTTGCCTCAGCCTCCCGAGTAGCTGGGACTACAGGCGCACACCACCATGCCCAGCTAATTTTTTTTTTTTTTGTATTTTTAGTAGAGACGGGGTTTCACCATGTTAACCAGGATGGTCTCAATCTCTTGGCCTCATGATCCACCCGCCTCGGCCTCCCAAAGAGCTGGGATTATAGGCGTGAGCCACCGTACCCGGCCATACGTACCTTTTTAAACCTACCTTCTTCACTTGGTAATTCATCATAAATGCTTTCTGAATTATATGGATCAGTATCATTAGTAAATGTATTTTATGTCATGATATAGCACATCATTATTTATTTATTTAATCTGTCCTCTACTGTGAGGGTTTTTTTTTTTTTGAGACAGAGTCTTGCTCTGTCGCCCAGGCTGGAATGCAGTGGCACAATCTCGGCCCACTGCAGCCTCTGTCTCCTGGGTTTGAGTGATTCTCCTGCCTTAGCCTCCCAAGTAGCTGGGACTACAGGCGCCTGCCACCACGCCTGGATGATTTTTTTGTATTTTTAGTAGAGACGGAGTTTCACCATGTTGGCCAGGCTGGTCTCAAACTCCTGACCTCAGGTGATCTGCCTGCCTTGGCCTCCCAAAATGCTGGGATTACAGGCATGACCCACCATGCCCAGCCTATCTTTTTGATTGATTTATTTATTTTTTATTTTTTTTATTTTTATTTTTATTTTTTTTATAAAGACAGGGTTTCACCATGTTGGTCAGGGTGGTCTTGAACTCCCGACCTCAGGTGATCCACCTGCCTTGGCCTCCAAAGTGCTTGGATTACAGACGTGAGCCACCGCGCCCGGTCTGATTTTTCTTTTTTTTTTTTTGAGACAGTGTCACTCTGTTGCCAGGTGCCAGGCTGGAGTGCAATGGCGCGAGCTTGGCTCACTGCAACCTCTGCCTCCTGGGTTCAAGCAATGCTCCTGCCTCAGCCTCCCAAGTAGCTGGGACTACAGGCGCACGCCACCACCCCTAGCTAATTTTTGTATTTTTTTTTTTATGGTGAAAAGATATACATATATTTAGAATTAGCCAGCTGGACTCAGTTTAGATGATCCCAATTTTGTTGGCAATATCCAAAGCATCGTAATCAGGAGCCAGTCGAACATATGCCTTCTCTCCATCAGGCCGAATCAGGGTGTTGACCTTGGCCACATCAATGTCATAGAGCTTCTTCACAGCCTGTTTGATCTGGTGCTTGTTGGCTTTAACATCCACAGTGAACACAAGTGTGTTGTTGTCTTCTGTCTTCTTCATGGCAGACTCAGTGGTCAGCAGAAACTTGATGATAGCACAGTGGTCAAGTTTGTTTCTCCTGGGGGCGCTCTTCCAAGGATATTTGGGCTGCCTCCGGAGTTGCAGTGTCTTGGGCCGCCGGAAGGTGGGTGACGTGCGGATCTTCTTTTTTTTGTGGCTGTGGACACCTTTCAACACTGCCTTCTTGGCCTTTAAAGCCTTCGCTTTGGCTTCGGCTTTAGGAGGGGCAGGAGCTTCCTTCTTCACTTACGGCGCCATCTTGTGAAAAGGGTCTAATTTTTGTATTTTTTAGTAGAGACAGGGTTTCACCATGTTGGCCAGGATGGTCTCAATCTCTTGACCTCGAGATCCGCCTGCCTCGGCCTCCCAAAGTGCTGGGATTACAGGTGTGAACCACTGCGCCTGGCCTCTTTTTGATTTTTTAAAAAGTATTCTCTGGAGAAGTAGAATAATATCAATTGATTGCATTGACGACAGTGTTCTAGTTGTGATATTACACTGTGGTTCAACCATCATTGGTGTAAATTAGGTAAAAGGTAAACAGGATCTCTCTCACTGTATTGTTTCTTACAGCTGCATATGAATCTTTATCTCCATTCTAAAGAAAATTCGCAGAGAAAAAAATTCCCTGAATATTCTTGCACGAACATTTGTGTATGACTATAGCTGTGTACTTTGGATAAATTTTGAAAACCAGAATTTTGAGTCAAAATCAGACTTAAGTGTCTGCAGTACACCAAACTCTGTGATGTTAGCACTAAGAATGAGATAATAACTAAAAGGACACAGCTGCTACCTATACATTGTTTATAACCCGACAAGGAGAGCAAACTGAATAGAAGCAGCTCAGGGTAGCCTGTGATTAAGGACTGTCGAGAATTCCAGGTGATGTCCCCTAAGAGGTGTTAGGAAGGAACATCATTCTGACAGCACCCACTGTGTTAGGTCATTCTTGCATTGTTATAAAGAAATACCTGAGACTGGGTCATTTATAAAGGTGTTTGTTTATTGGCTCGTGGTTCTGAAGGCTGAGAAGGAAGCATGGCATCGACATCTGACATCCACTTGGCTTCTAGGGAGGCCTCGAGCTTTTACTCCACTTTACTTGGAAGGTGAAGGGGGAGAAGGCACCACATGGCAGAAGGAGGGGTAAGGTTGGGACACAGTGGTGGTTGGGGGAATGCCATGTACTTTCAAACGACCAGATTCTGCAAGAATTCACTTACCATGGCCAAGACAGCACCAAGCCATGAGGGATCCGCCTCCGTGACCCAAACACTTCCCACTAGGCCTCACCTCCAGTACTAGGGAGGACAATTCAACTTGAGATTTAGATGGGTCAAATATCCAAGCCATATCTCCTATTAACACTGAGTTATACCAAAGAATTCTGAATTCACAGGCTCCACGTGTAGACAAATGGAATTTGTTTTATAACTTCTATTTTTCTAATAATGTTTGATGCAAAGGAAAGACCAGCAGGGTAAGGTGAATTAACACTTGCTTGCTGGGCCATCATGGCTTGAAGGACAAGATCAGAAGTAAAATTCACAATCCTGTCAAGGCATAAAAGGAAGCAGCCTCAAGACAACTCTTAGTATTTACAGGGCCTCGCTTGGCGTTTCAGTCATTTTTGCCAGTCGGTGCTCTGACACACTTGGAAATACGTGTCTGTGTGTGCGTGTACATTGGAATCAGCAGGGGTAACCGGGGCCTCGCGTGTGAATAGAGGACGCATTTGCGTGGGGTTCATGTGCTGGCTCTGTCCCCATAATTGTGACAGGTGTGTAATTATCCTGGGGGCAATGGGGCCCATGCAGGGTGACCATCCATATAGAGGGAGGACACCTACGCAGTCTACAACCCCAGTTAATACACTGTAGACCCCAGGAATTTCTGAAACACTCTGATCCCAGTGCCCTCTTATTTCTGATTGTTATAGAAATGGCCTGAGGGCAGATGTGCCTTATGAGGTATTTTCTAATGTAGGCTGTGCACCTGGAAAGACCCTAGCTTCTCATTCTTATCCTCCTTTTTCCCCTAAACCAACATCCTTCTGAAAACGCATCCCTTGAGAGGAAGAATCATTTACCCATCTTAAAATTAAGGTTCAAGTGAGTTACCTTTTATTCATTAAATGATTAGCATTTATAAGACAGGACAGTTTACTTTCCTTGCTCCAAAATATTCTCACTATAACAACTTATCCCAGTCATTCTTTCCAAGGAGGTACGAGAGGGTGCATACAGGTATATCCCTCAGTGTACTCCCCATTTCCCAAGTCTTCTCTTCTGAATGTTATTCATGTACCTGTTTGGCAAATTGTGTAGCTCTTTCTGTGTGCTCTGCTCTTCTAAGAATCTGATGGTATAGAAAAATACCTCCTGGAGGCCAGGCATGGTAGCTCACACCTGTAATCCCAGCACTTTGGGAGGCCGAGGTAGACGGATCACCTGAGGTCAGGAGTTCAAGACCAGCCTGACCAACATGGAGAAACCCTATCTCTACTAAAAATACAAAATTAGCCAGGTGCGGTGGTGCACGACTGTAATCCCAGCTACTCAGGAGGCTGAGGCAGGAGAATCACTTGAAACCAGGAGGCAGAGGTTGCGGTGAACCAAGATCGCACCATTGCACTCCAGCCTGGGCAACAAGAGTGAAACTCCATCTCAAAAAAGAAAAATACCTCCTGGGGCTTCACATTAGTGCTTTATATTAGAGTGTGGTTTGGTGAGGAAAGGATTTGTTTTTAAGTGGAACCCAACACCACCGGTCTTTAGTCTTTTCCCTAGGCCTGATTTTCATATCACAGCAAGAAAGTATATGGCTTGACGACGTGACAAGGTTGTCAGCTTTGTGAGGCTTTCAGGAGTGGAGTTTGAGCAAACTTCTGTGTCATCAAAAGTGTAAATGTTTTCCAAGTAATCAATAAATTGAAATCTGTTCTGTTTGCTATGTTTTCTTTGAAGCTGACAGCTTTAGGGTTTGTTTTTCCACTTGCTTTGTGTGCTCTGTGAGAAGCAATGTGGTTTGATTTTGAATGAAGTTCTGGATCTAGGACAGAGGTTGGCAAATTTTTTCCGTAAAAGGTTCTGTAAATATTGTGCTTTATAGGCTACATATAGTTCGGTATTTTTCTTCTTTTTATTAATTTATTTATTTGGATTGTTGGTTTTATTTATTAAAATGACATCCTTTATTTTTTATTTTTATTTGACAGATAACAAATTATGTGCTTATCATGTACCACGTTATGTTTTGATTCATGTATGCCTTGTGGAGTGATGAAATCAAAGTAAATAATATATCCTTCACCTTACTAGCTATTATTTTTGTGATCAGAACATTTAACATATACTCTCTTAGCAATTTTCAAATATACATTGTTATTCATTATAGTCACCAGGTTGTAAAACAGATATAGAGAAGAGAATTTATTCCTCCATTCCAACTAAACCTTTATAGCCGTTCATGTCCCTGTTCCCACTCCTGTCCCAGCCTCTGGTAACCAGCATTACACTCTTTGCTTCTATTACTTCAGCTTTTTGACACTCCACAAATAGTTGAGATAATGCAAGTTCGCCTTTCTATGCCTGGCTTATTTCACTTATTATCCTCTAGGTTCACCCATGTTATCACAAATGACTGGATTTTCTTTTTTAAGGCTGAGTAGTATTTCATTGTGATACATACCACATTTTCTTTATCCATTCCTCTGCTGGTTAACACTTGGGTATTGTGAGTGATACTGCAGTAACTTGGAAGTATTCCTTCCTCTATAACTTTTTGGAAGAGTTTCAGAAATGGTATTTTGTGAATATTTGGTAGAATACAGCAATGAAGCTGTCATCAAGTCCTGGGCTGTTCTTTGATCAGAGTTTTTGTATTCTTTATTCTGTCTTTTTACTCATTACTGATGTGTTTGGATTTTTCTGTTTCTTCATGATTCGGTCTTGGTAGGTTGTGTGTTTCTAGGAATTAATCTTTTGGGCTATCTAATTTTTTTGGAATCTAATTGTTCATTGTAGTATCTCGTGATCCTTTGTATTTCTGTGGCATGAGTTGTAAGGTCTCCATTTTCATTTCTGACTTCATTGATTTTTGAGTCTTTCCTCTTTTTGTCTTTTGTTCTTTTTTTTTTTTTCAGCCGTCCCTTCCCCTGTCTTTGTCAGTCTCATGGTTTTTCAGTCTTGTTTATCTTTTCAAAAAATCAACTCTTAGTTTTGTTAATCTTCCCATATTGTTTCTCTGCTCTCTATTTTTACTCTGATCTTTATTATTTCCTTTCGTTAACTGAGGTTCATTTGTTCTTTTTCGAGATCCTTGAGAAGTAATGTTTGTTTGAGCTCTTTCTCCTTTCTTAATGAAAACATTTATTCCTAGAAACTTCCCTCCTGGAACTGCTTTCCCTGCATTCCTTAAGGTTTGGTATATTGTTTCCTTTTACATTTATTTCAAAATATTTTTTAATTAAACTTCTAATTTCTTCCTTGACCTATTGGTTACTTAGTTTCATGTTGTTTAATTTTCATATATTTGTGAATTTACCTAACTTCCTCTTGTTGTTGATTTCTAGCTTAATACCACTGTGGTTGAAAAAGGTGCTTGATAGGATTTCAGTTGCCTTACATTTCTTAAGACTTGTTCTTTGGCCTAATATGTTTATCTGTCCTGGGGAATGTTTTATATATGCTTGAGAAGAATATGTATTCTGCCATTGTTGGATGGGATGCTCTGTCTAGTGTTTTCTTATTGATTTTCTGCTGAATAAGCTTTCCTTTGTTGAAAGTAGGATTTGAAGTTCCCTTCTATTATTGTATTGCAGTCTGTTTGACCCTTCAGATCTCTTAATGCGTGCTTTATATATTTATATGATCCAATGTTGGGTACATACATATTTACAACTGATACATCTCCTTCATAAATTGATCCCTTTATAATTCTGTAATGACTTCTTTTGGCTCTTATACTTTTTGACCTAGATTCTGTTTTGTCTGATAAAAGTACAATTGACCCTTGAACAACATGGGGGCTGGGGTGACAACTCACCGTGTAGTCAAAACTCCACCATATGACTTTTGACTCCCTAAAAATTTAATAGACTATTGTTGAATGGAAGCCTTATTAATTACATAAGGTCAATTAACACATATATTGAATGGTATATGTGTTATATGCAATACTCCTACAATAAAGTAAACTAGAGAAAAGAAAATGATGTTACTAAGAAAATCGTAAGGAGAATACACCGATCATGGAGGCTTATGCCTGTAGTCTCAGCACTTTGGGAGGCTGAGGTGGGTGGATCACTTGAGGTCAGGAGTTTGAGACCAGCCTAGCCAACATGGTAAAACACTGTCTCCACTAAAAATTCAAAAATCAGGTGGGCATTGTGGCAGGCACCTGTAATCCCAGCTGCTCGGGAGGCTGAAGCAGGAGAATTGCTTGAATCCAGTAGGTGGAGGTTGCAGTGAGCCAAGATTGCACCACTGCACTCTACCCAGGGTGACAGAGTGAGACTCCATCTCAAAAAAAAAAAGAAAGAAAGAAAATACAGTTACAGTACTGTATTTATCAATACCATGCATTTACATAGTCCGTTTGCAACATGAATTGTCTGTCTAAAATGACACACAACCACAGCTGCAGTCAATCTACAGCACATATCAAGCGATTCAACTTTATCTTGTAATGTCATAACTATTTTTTGCTTCTTTGGAGCACTTCCAGCATCACTAGTGGCACTTCATACGGGTCCCATGGTGTTATTCAAGGTTTACAGTATTGCAATCACAATACGCAAGAGGCCTGGCACAGTGGCTCACGCCTGTAATTCCAGCACTTTGGGAGGCTGAGGTGGGCGGATTACAAGGTCAGGAGTTCGAGACCAGCCTGGCTAACCTGGTGAAACCCTGTCTCTACTTAAAAATACAAAAATTAGCTGACTGTGGTGGCACGCACCTGTAATCCCAATTATCCCGGTGGCTGAGGCAGGAGAATTGCTTCAACCTGGGAGGCAGAGGTTGCAGTGGGCTGAGATCACACCACTGCACTCCAGCCTGGGCGACAGAGCAAGACTGTCTCACAAAAGTAAATAAATAAATAACACAAGAACTATGAGAGATCACTTTTTCCTGCAATACACAATTTACTGGGAAGATGAACTGCTCACAGCGTTTTAAGCACATATTCACACTACTTGAGCTCACTGCAATAGCAACACGAGGTGACTATGAAATTATTATAGTGAGTTTTATGCAGTTACAATTTAATATTGCGTCTTTCATTTGTTTACATTTCTGTCTACTATGAATAGTGTCATGTACAGTTTGCGTGCCTATGTTTTGATAAATTTTAAGTATAATTTGTGTATATTTTATGGTAGCAGATGAAAAAATAGACTTGTATCTAACATTGTGTGTTCATGACATAACCTAACTTTTTGATATTTCTAGATGGACCCATGTACTTGGTTCAAACCCATGTTGATCAGTGGTTGACTATATAGTTACCCCTGCTCTCTTTTGTTTCCATTTGTGGGGAATATCTTCTTCCATTCCCTTATTTTTGTCTATGTCTGTGTGTATGTGTGTGTTTTTCTTTTTTGTTTTGTATTTTGAGACAGGGTCTCACTCTGTAGCCAAGGCTGGAGTGCAGTGGCACGATCAGAGCCCACTGTAGCCTCTTGACCTCCTGGACTCAAGTGATCCTCCCACCTCAGCCTCCTGAGTAGCTGAGACCACAGGCATTTGTCACCACACCCAGCTAATTTTCTTTTTATTTTTTCTAGAGACTGGGTCTCCCTGTGTTGCCCAGGCTAGTCTCAAACATCTGGGCTCAAGTGATCCTCCCAATTTGGCTTCCCAAAGTGCTGGAATTATAGGTGTGAGCCACCACTCCCATTCGTCTACATGCATTCTTAAGGCCAAAGTGGGTCTCTTGTAGGTGTCATACTGTTGGATCTTGTGTTTTTATTTATTCAGCTACTGAATAATTGGAGGTTATTGGAGGTTTTGATTATTGGAGGTTATTGGTCTTTTGATTGGAGGTTTTACCATTTACATTTAAAATAATTAATTATTGGTAGATTAGGATTGACTTTGGCCATTTTGTTCATTCCTTACTTACTGTTTTATATGTCTCTTAATCCTTTCTTCCAATTCTTGTTGATATACCCTATGATCTATTGAATTTTTGTAGTGGTATGTTTTGAGCCTTTATTTTTTATGTATCTACTAGATGTTTTTCTTTATAACTGTTATGGAACCTATATAAAACATCTTATCTAATTTAGACTGATTTTGACTTTGAAAACTTTGCCATTTAACTTTCTTACTAGAGTTTAAGGTGATTAACATACCACCATTTCCTTATTAGAGTGTTGTGAATATGACGGTGTATTTACCTTTCCTGATGAGTTTTAGACTCCTACAATTTTATGTTATTTGATGCTTTTTCCTTTCAACTTGAAGAACTTTAGTATTTTTGGTAATGTGGATCATGTGGTAATGAACTCTCTCAACTTTGTCTTGGAATATCTCTCTCTCCTTCATTTCTTCTTCTTCTTCTTTTTTTTTTTTTTTTTTTGAGTTGGAGTCTCGCTCTGTCATCCAGGCTGCAGTGCAATGGCATGGTCTCTGCTCACTGCAACCTCCGCCTCCTGGGTTCAAGTGATCCTCCTGCCTCAGTCTCCCAAGTAGACTGAGGATTACAGGTGCGCACCACAACGCCCAGCTAATTTTTGTATTTTTAGCAGAGGTGGGGTTTCACCATGTTGACCAGGCTGGTCTCAAACTCCTGACCTCAGCTGATCCACCCACCTCAGCCTCCCAAAGTGCTGGAATTACAGGCATAAGCCACCATGCCTGGCCTTTTTTCACCATTTTGAATATATTATGCCACTCCCTCTTGGCTAAAAAGGTTTCTGTTGAGAAGTCTGAGAGCCTTATGGAAATTTTCTTATATGTAACAAGTCTCTTACTATTGCTGCCTTCAAGATTCTCTCTTTGACAACTTCTGATAATGTGTCTCAGAATATTCTTTCCTTATTTGATCTTCCTTGAAGTCCTTTCAGTTTCGTGGACTGGATGTCCAAATCTCTGCCAAGATTTGGCAAATTTTTTTTTTTTTTGAGACGGAGTTTTGCTCTTGTTACCCAGGCTGGAGTGCAATGGCGCGATCTCGGCTCACCGCAATCTCCGCCTCCTGGGTTCAGGCAATTCTCCTGCCTCAGCCTCCTGAGTAGCTGGGATTACAGGCATGTGCCACCATGCCCAGCTAATTTTTTGTATTTTTAGTAGAGACAGGGTTTCACCATGTTGACCAGGATGGTCTCGATCTCTTGACCTTGTGATCCACCCGCCTCGGCCTCCCAAAGCGCTGGGATTACAGGCGTGAGCCACTGCGCCCGGCCCGATTTGGCAATTTTTTACCCAGTGTTTCTTTATCTTTCTGCATCTTTCTGTCTCTCTCTTCTCACTCTTTCACTCCCATAATTCATATATTCATACATTTGATAGTATTCCATAGGTCCCCTATGATTTCTTCACTCTTTTTGACCTTTTTTCTTTTTGTTCTTCTAATTGGCTAATTTCATATGACCTGTCTTCGAGTTCACTAATTGTTTCTTTTGTGTGATTGACTCTGCTATTAATGCTCTTTTGAATTTTTGAGTTTGTCATTGTATTCATCAGCTCTAGGATTTCCGTTTGCCTCTTCTTTACGGTTTCTATTATTATTTCATAGATGCCCATTTGCTTGAGAGCAGTTGCAGTGGTGTCATGTTTGCCTCATTCTTTGTTACCTGTGTAGCCTTGCATTTGGTGTCTGTGCATTTGATGTAGCAAACTTCTCTTCCAGTCCTTACAGACTACATCAGCATGTTAATGCCTACTCCCTTTAGGTACCCAGGCTGATGGGGTTGCCTCCCAGATTGCAACTGAGTCAGATTGGAGCTGGGTCACATGGCTGCTATTGGGTCCACAGTGGGTTTCATGGTTGACAGCCTTGCTACCAGGACTCTCCAGAATATGAATCTTCTATCATTTATGAGTTGACTCCAGAGGGTTCATAAACTTGGTCCTAGGACTGGTGCTGGGATGAAGGTCCACTTCAGGGTGCATAAGTGGCATCTGTTACCAGATATGCAGAATGGCATGGCTTCTTTGTATCTCTAAGTGGGCTCCCATTGGATCACTGGACAAGCAGTACTGCCACACTCTGCAGCTGAAACAGACTGGAACCAAGTTATATGGCTGCTTCATGGTCCACAGCAGAGACCAAAGTATTCAAGCTTGTCCCTGGGGAACAGATAGGCATGTATGTCTCTTGATGGATTCCTGGGCTGGAAACCCTACTTTCACAGCACAGTTGAGAATGGCCAGAGCCGATTTCCATTGCTGATTCAAGTACCACAGTGGGACCAGGTTCAGCAGGTCAGCCTACAGGGAACTAACAGGCTTACTATTGTCTAGTTCTCTGTACAGACAGAATTGCTCCCAGACTGCAACTGATTGGGACTGGGACACAGCTTCAAGGAAATTTGTTTTGTTTTGTTTTGTTTTGTTTTTGCTTCAAGGAAATTTTAGGATCTGCAAGGATATTGACTTTGGCAAGCCTGTCATGGTTACTCAGATGGGCCTTCTCCCTGAAGGTCCCATGGCGGGCAAAGCTGCCCCAGGAGAGCAACCATAGGAGGGCTTGGTCCTAGATACAGGACAACTTCAGGCTTTGTTGTGGGACTGAGGCTGTGGAGGGAGCCTACTTCTGGGACTTGGTCAGGCATACCTCCCTTTGGGTACTCTTGCAGGCAGAGCTGGTCTGGGACCAAAGTTGAGGCAGGTGGTTCTGAGTTACTGAGTAATTTCAAGGTCCGTAATAGAGACTGAAATGCTAGATTGTGTGACTTTTTCTGAGTTCTTTGCAGGTGGCTTTCAAGAAGGAACAAGGCCAAACTGTGCTGTTGTGAGTCCACAGGGTAATGGGGCTGTTTCTGGGTCTGCAGCTGAGACAGTGATCCTTAGTTCTGCCATCTGAGTGCGGATCAGCCCTCTCAAAACAACCTTCCCAGGTCTTAGGTTCCACCATAGTTTCACAAACTCTTAACTAAATTCCTAGGCTCCCACGAAACACTTGTCTGGCAGCCTAAAAAGGGATGAGTTCATGTCCTTTGCAGGGACATGGATGAAGCTGGAAACCATCATTGTCAGTAAACTAACACAGCGACAGAAAACCAAACGCCACATGTTCTGACTCATCATGGGAGTTGAACAATGAGAACACATGGACAGGGAGGGGAACATCACACACGGGGGCCTGTTGGAGAGTGGGGGGTTAAGGGAAGGATACCGTTAAGAGAAATACCTAATGTCAGAGTGACGGGTTGATGGGTGCAGCAGACCACCACGGCATGTGTATACCTATGTAACAAGCCGGCACATTCTGCACATTTATCTCAGAACTTAAAGTATTCAAAGGCCAGGCGTGGTGGCTCACACTTGCAATCCCAGCACTTTGGGAGGCTGAGGTGGGCAGATCACGAGGTCAGGAGTTCGAGACCAGCCTGATCAACATGGTGAAACCCCATCTCTACTAAGGCATGCACCTGTAATCCCAGCTACTCAGGAGGCTGAGGCAGGAGAATCACTTGAACCCAGGAGGAAGAGGTTGCAGTGACCCGAGATTGTGACTCCTCTCGGCTATAACAGTTTCTCAAGCTTTCCTTGTATTTCATGACATTGACAATTTTGAGAGGTTACATATGTTTCATAGGATGCCCCTGTGTTGGAATTACTCTGATGTTTCTTTCTTTTTTTTTGAGACAGAGTCTCACTCTGTCACCCAGACTGGAATGCAATGGCGCGATCTCGGCTCTCTGCAACTTCCGCCTCTGGGTTCAAGTGATTCTCCTGCCTCAGTCTCCCAAGTAGCTGGGACTACAGGCGTGTGCCACCACACCTGGCTAATTTTTGTATTTTTAGTAGAGACGGGATTTCCCTATGTTGACCAGGCTGGTCTCGAACTCCTGACCTCATGCTCCGCCTGCCTTAGGCTCCCAAAGTGCTGGGATTACAGGTGTGAGCCACTGTGCCCAGCTGCTCTGGTGTTTCTTGTCTTGATTAGACTGGAGTTACGGAGTCAGGAGAAGTCAGGAAAGGATGACCACAGAGGTAAATGCTACTTTTTCACGTCATAGGAAGAGTGCATCCTATCAACATAACCAGTGACTGTTGAAGTTGACCTCGATCACCCAGCTGAGATGGTGTTTCTCAGTTTTCTGTTGTTGTTTTGTGCCCTCCCCACCACCCTTGGTGTTTCCAGTTTTCTACATTGTAAAGTTATTTTCTTCTCCCCTCCATATTGTACACTTAGGAAGGACATCACTACATGTACCTTATAGTTAAGGAGTGGGAAGTTATGCTGCCTCTTCCTTCTCTGTTGTTTTTACCACTCTTTAAAATGTGGAAACCATTCTTAGCTCTTTGATACAGAATAGGGTGTGGGCCGGGTTTGTCCTATGGGCTGTAGTTTCCTGAGCCTGATGTAGAGTATCAGGGTTTCATTTCTGCCTTTGCCTCTTCCTGGGTCTTAGAGCTTTATGAAGTTAGGGTTGTAATAAGCATGAAACCTGTTGGCCAGGAATGGTGGTGACTCATGTCTGTAATCCCAGTACTTTCAGAGGCCAAGGCAGGTGGATCACTTGAGGTCAGGAGTTCAAGACTAGCCTGACCAACATGGTGAAACCCCGTCTCTACTAAAAATACAAAAAGTAGGGCCAGGCGTGGTGGCTCACGCCTATAATCCCAGCACTTTGGGAGGCCGAGGAGGGTGGATCACGAGGTCAAGAGATCAAGACCATCCTGGTCAACAAGGTGAAACCCCGTCTCTACTAAAAAATACAAAAATTAGCTGGGCATGGTGGCGCATGCCTGTAGTCCCAGCTACTTGGGAGGCTGAGGCAGGAGAATTGCTTGAACCCAGGAGGCGGAGGTTGCGGTGAGCTGAGATCGCGCCATTGCACTCCAGCCTGGGTAACGAGCAACACTCCGCCTCAAAAAAAAAAAAAAAAATACAAAAAGTCACCAGGCATGGTGGTACACCTGTAATCCCAGCTACTCGGGAGGCTGAGGCAGGAGAATTGCTTAAACCTGGGAGAGGGAGGTTGCAGCGAGCCGAGACCATGCCATTGCACTCCAGCTTGGGCACCAAGAGTGAAACTCCATCTCAAAAAAAAAAAAAAAAGTCTGAAGGGGGTACATTTTTGCCCATTCTGCCATTTGAGGGCACAGTTTCCATCCCTTCCACCATGTCAGGACACAGGAAGAAGGCTCCATTAGGAGGACAGGCCCTCATCAGACACCAAATCTGCAGGCACCTTGAACTTCTCAGCCTCTAAAACAGTGAGCAATAAATTTCTATTGTGTACAAATTACTCAGTCTAAGATATTTTGTTGTAGCAGCCCAAATGGACTAAGACAACTGTTTAGTAGTCAAGAAATACATTAAGATAGTCTTTAGACAGGAGAAATGCATATGGCATTATATTAAGTAATACTAATTGTTAATAAACAAAAATATACATGGAAATTTTAAATTATCTAAAAATTATCTTTAATTAGACACTTGATAAATAACATATACAATATGTCAAACATTCTTCTGTCTGCATTACACACTCGTGATTCAGTCTACACAGGTAACTTAGCTGCATTATTGAGCTCATGATCTGACTGTATTGCTGAGACGCAGTGAAAGGTGATTTGAGATTGGGGGTGACATCTTAAGTCCTAAAAGTCAGAAGTGTGAAGTGGGTCTCACTGGGCTAAAACCAATATATTAAAGACTGTGTTGCTTTTTGGAGGCTCTAGGAGGCATTCTCTTTCATGGCCTTTCCCAACTTCTAGAGGCTGCCCAGACTCCTTAGCTCATGACCCCATCCTACATCTTTTTTGTTTTGACATGGATTCTCATTCTGTCACCCGGGCTGCAGTGCATTGACACCATCTCAGCTCACTGCAACCTCCACCTCCCAGATTCAAGTGATTCTCCTGCCTCAGCATCCTGAGTAGCTGGGATTACAGGCATGGGCCACCATGCTTGGCTAATTTTTATATTTTTTTAGTAGGGATGGGGTTTCACCATGTTGGCCAGGCTGGTCTTGAACTCTTGACTTCAAGTGATCCTCCTGCCTCAGCCTCCTAAAATGTTGGGATTACAGGCATGACCCACTGTATTCGGCCCCATCCTACATCTTTATACCCGGAAAAGACAAATCAAGTTGTTCCTGTATCACCTCATTCCATACCTGTTTCTGTCATCACAGCTTTCTCTTCAGAACTCCCTCATCTACTTTTTTTTTTTTTTTTTTGAGATGAAGTCTCACTCTGTCCTCCAGGTTGTACCGCAATGGCGCCATCTTGGCTCACTGCAACCTCTGTCTCCTAGGTTCAAGAGATTCTCCTGCCTCAGCCTTCAGAGTAGCTACGATTACAGGCACTTGCTACCATGCCTGGCCAATTTTTGTATTTTTAGAAGAGATGGGGTTTCACCACGTTGGCCAGGGTGGTCTCTAACTCTTGATGTCAAGTGATCTGCCTGCCTCAGCCTCCCAAAATGCTGGGATTACAGGCATGAGCCACTGTGCCCAGCCATATCCTACATCTTTAAACCCAGAAAAGACAAGTCAAATTGTTCTTGTATCACCTCATTCCGTACCTGTTTCTGTCATCACATCCTTCTCTTCTTTGGAACTCCCTAAGATTATATATTTTATAATAGGATTATTGAAGGCCTGTGACCAAAAAAAGAAAATTTATCCCCTAAAAGAAGCACACAACGAGGCCGGGCACGGTGGCTCATGCCTGTAATCCCAACACTTCGGGAGGCTGAGGTGGGCAGATCACAAGATTAGGAGTTCAAGACCAGCCTGATCAACATGGTGAAACCCCGTCTCTAAAAAAAAAAAAAAAAAAAAGCAGCACACAAAGAAGAAACTAAAAATTACCCTTATTTATTTATTTAGACAGAGTCCTGCTCTTGTCGCCCAAGCTGGGGTGCAGTGGCGCAATCTCAGCTCACTCCAACCTCCACCTCCCAGCTACAAGCGATCTCCTGCCTCAGCCTCCTGAGTAGTTGAGATTACAGGTGCCCACTACCACACTCAGCTAATTTTTGTCTTTTTAGTAGAGTTGGGGTTTTGCCATGTTGGCCAAGGCTGGTCTTGAACTCCTGGCCTCAAGTGATCATCTGACCACCTCTGCCTCTCAAAGTGCTGGGATTACAGGCATGAGCCCCTGCAACCGGCCATAATTACCCATATTTATACCATCCAAAGATAATTACTGTTAACATTTAGTATGTATGTTTACTGTCTTCCTCTCCACCTCTAAGCATGTATGTGTTTCTCGATCACTGGATCCTATTAATCATGTAAATGAGGCAAAAAGTCTCCAAATCATAGTTTGTAAAAGGAATCCAGCCCAACCATGGGTCACATATCTGTGTTCATGTGGGGAGAGGAGGGATGCCAGTCATGTTTCCTTGCTTAGAAAATTAATCATTGATGAATATTGAAAATAGTCACTGGGTAACCTACAAATATGGACTTTGGAAACATCCCCAAGGTTGTATGTGAAAGTAGCAAATATTGACCATAACATTCCAAAGGTATATGAAATAGAATGAGATAGCACTAGTTTAAAATGTTCACTTGTTTTTTTTTTTGTTTTTTTTTGAGACGGAGTTTTACTCTGTCACCCAGGCTGGAGTGCAGTGGTGCAGTCTTGGCCCACTGCAGCCTCTGCCTCCCAGGTTCAAGCGATTCTCCTGACTCAGCCTCCTGAGTAGCTGGGATTCTAGCTGCCCACCGCTATGCCCAGCTTATTTTTGTATCTTTAGTAGAGACAGGGTTTCGCCATGTAGGCCAGGCTGGTCTGAACTCCCGACCTCAAGTGATCTGCCCACCTCGGCCTCCCAAAGTGCTGGAATTACAGGCGTGAGCCACTGTGCCAGGCTGATAAGATTCTTTAAACTAAATTTTTTAGGAACTATCATGTCTCTGTCTCCCTAGTTAAAAGGAAATAGCAAACTTGTTACTTTTATGAAAATGGATTGAGATGTTACTGATTTTTAATAATAACAGCTAGTTTATCTTAATTATTATATTACTGTGTGTTTCATGTAGATGATCCTGTTGAGATAGTCATACATTGTTCTGTTTTTCTTGCAGTTTTACCAGTGAGGAAATTTTACCACACTGTGAAGTTAATAACTATCAGAACTCAGATTAACAGTCTCAAATCAGACCACAGAGCTTGTGTTAATTTCACTAAAACATCTCTGCTGAAATTATATGTATCTTTTTCACTTACCGTTTCATCAGAATTTCTTTCTCAATGAGTCAGTATTAGTAGCAAATGTACTCTATGTCATTGTATCACACACTATGATTTAATCTGATTTTCCTTTATCTCCCACTGCAAGATTTTCACTTGTAAAAATTATTCTCTGGAAATTCTGGGTAATGTCAGTGGATTACATCAGTGTTAATGTTCCGGTTGTGGTATTATATACTACAGTCACCAGCTGGGGTAACCAGGTGAAATGTACACAAGATCTCTCCATTTTATTTCTTGTAAATACATATGAATCTACAGTCTAATTAAAAGAGAAAAACATTTACAGGAAAAAAGTATTTCGTGAACATACTTCAACATACATTTGTGTACATCTATAGCTACTTCCTTGGCATAAATACCAAAACATGGAATTTTGAGTCGAACTGAGACTGTGGTCAAGTACCTGCAACATCCTATAGACCCTGTGACATTCGTACTTGGAATGAGAGAGTGACTAACGGGGCATAACTGCTGCCTGCACATTGTTTACAGTCTAGCAAGGGACACCGAATAGCAGCTCGGGGCAGCCAGCGGCCTGCAGAGAAATCCAGGTGACACCCCAGAGGGGCTAGGAGAGGACACCCTTCTGAGAACAGCCATGGCTTGCCTGGCATCACGCCGCTCAGAGACCAGAGGAGGTCCCAGCTGGGGTGACACAGCCCCTCTTCACCCAGGAAGGTGCGTTTGCAGGGGCCAGGAAGGGACGTCTGTCGACGGCAGGAAGGCCTTAGCATGGGGCCGCCTGTGCCGGCATTGGTCTGGGAACAACCCTGAGGCCCCTGCCTGGGAACAAACTGGACTACGTTTCCCAGAGACCATTCAGGAGTACGCCGCGCTGCATGCTGGGACATGGGGCTTGGGGCTCTGTTTTCCCCGGACATAGTCCTGCGTCCTCAAGCTTCTCACCCTCTCCCGAGGCCCCGGCTTGGTCGGGCCTGAGCCGGGCATTCGCTTCCCAGGAGGAACCCAGGGATACCATCGGGGGACCACCGGGTGCGTCTGCGGCTTCAGGAGCGGCGGAGGAGGGAAAGAAGTGGGTGGGGTACACGCACACGTGTCAGTGTGTCAGCATCTGTGCATGCGCACATGCGTGTCGGGCTCTGTTGTGCCTGCCTATGCGTGTCGGGCCCCATGCACACATGCGTGTCGGTGTCTGTGCGTACGCACACGCCTGTCAGGGTCTGTGTGCCCACACATGTACGTCAGCGTCTCAGCACGCTATGTGTCGGGGTCTCTGTACGTGCACATACGTGCCGGGCTCTGCACATGCGTGCCGGGCTCTGCTGCTGCCTGTGCGCTCAGGCACCCGGGTGCGCGAGGCCCCGCCCGGGTCCGGGATGCGCATGCGCACTGGCCTCCGGTGGGGGTTGGTGGCAGGACCAAGTGTGTGACGTACTTGCGTGGGAGTGCGAGGCTGACGCGGCGGCTCTGTCCCCTTAACTGTGACACGGGTGCGCGCGAGCGTCATTGGGAGTCATGGGGGCCGTGCTGGGTGCGCGTCTGCACTGGTGACGCAGCCGTTGCCTCTTCGCCAGCCTGCGCAGGTGAGATTGGCGCGCGTGGCTGCAAGGGAGACCGGCACCTGGCTTCTTACGGTGACGCACTTGCTGGAGAGAGAGTTTGGGGTAACACAGCCAGGTTCTTCCCATAACTGGGGCCTGGGGGTGCTTCAGAGGCCTTGGGACAACGCAAACCTCGTTGGCGTGTCCCCCGGACTCTGCGAGGTGAACTCTGGGTGCTCTGTGAGGGCGGTAGCCGGAACGGGTCTCCGTGGCCCACGGATGTGCCTTTGCATGGTGTCGGGTGGCGGGGCCGGCAGCATGGCCGTGCTGGGCGTTGGTGGGTGTGACGAACACAGATGTGTCTCGGGACAGCGTGTGCTGTGGTGAGGCTGAGCCGTGCAGGCTTGTACTGGGTAAGGGCGATCAGGCCTTCTGGGTGGCGCAGGAGTGTGTGACAGCGCGACCTGTTGCTCCAGCGTTGCTGTTGCAGCCCCTGCCTTCACCCTCTAACCAAGCGCTACCTGCCTGAGAACAAGAGCTGCAGAGAGAGGAGAGCACCTGAGCCCCGCTGGGAAATTCACCAACAAGAAGGGAGAAACAGCCATGAGATGACACTTTCAGAGCCAGACGTGCTCTCCATGCAGGCCGCCTGAGTGACAGGAGATGGTGGCCTCAGGAGTATTGTTTCTCTTGTAGACGGACAGGTCCCTGGTGTGGGAGACGGGGAGAGAAGAGAGGCGGTTCCGCGCGTCATCATCTCTGTAACCTCAGCGTGCTCTTCAGGAATCTCAGAAACCCCATCTCGGGGCCTCGTATTTCTCATTGGTTTCATTAGGTATGCCAGGTGTTTTCTAATGTTGCTTGTCCTTCCGAAAGATGTAATGACTTACCCTTCTGGTTTTGTTTCCCCTAGGCCAGCATCCTTCAGAAAAAGCATCCCCAAAGAGGAAGACGAATCGTTAAACATCTTAAATTTTCAGGTGAGTTTCCTTTCTTTTTTTTAAATTAAATGATATGTGTTTATTAGACAAGACCAAACATTAAATGTAGGTGACCAAGATTTGAGTCCTGTTTCTGCCTCTTAGCTTTTTGAGCCTTCTGAAGATAGGCTTATGAGGAGGGTGAAATGCATGGACGTGCATAAAACCCACAGACCAGCACCCCGGAGTGTAAGTGTGCAGTGAGTGCTGCTGTTATGTGCTAAGTCTGGATGTCTGTACATCAGGAGCAACGTACATAGGAAGGTAACTGGGATGGGTGTTCACAAGTTCACAAAATGAACCACAGCCTCAAATGGTCTAAAACTGTTATCTTTAACCTGAGGGCCTTCCACAGAATGAACCACAGCCTTAAATGGTCTAGAACTGTTATCCTTAACCTGAGGGCCTTCCTTTACTCCGCTTAAAACTTTCCAAGGGACATTCTGTATATCATCAGTGTTAGTGTATTGGTTCACCACCACCACCCTAAGGAGGTACTGTATAATTTCATGGCACTAAGAAGGGTGTACATGCCCCAAAACCATTTGGACCCATTGGTCTAGAATCAAAAACTGTGTTACCTTGACCACAATTACTGTTCAGGATGATGAAAATGATTAAGTAATTATGCCACATTCATTTCATGGAGCACTCTGCAGCTGCAAAGAAGTAAGTTTAATGATAGCCACAAGAAAGAAAAGTGCACCTGACATGATATTAAATTCTGCTAATAGTTATTAACAACTGTAAATGAAGGAAATGCTTAAATTGCCTAGAAATTCCACTGAATAAGACTTTTGTAAATGCCATATCCAACATGACATTTTAATTTATTATTTAGGATTATTCATGAATCCTTTGGAAGAGAGTAGCCTGGCCACATTTATTGAGCACATTTTGTACCTACTTTCTTCTGTTTTGCACAGACTCCTTCATTTATTCTTACCTTAGTCTGTTCTGTCTACTGTAATGAAGAACTGTAGACTGGTGGCTGAAACAACAAACATTTATTGCTCACAGTTCTGGAAGTCCAAGAAGAGGGTGCCAGCATAGTAAAGTTCTGATGCGGGCCCTCTGCCAGATTGGAGACTATCATCTTGCTGTGTCCTCCCATGGAGGAAAGAAAGTGAGAGCTCTCTCAGGTCCTTTTTTTTTTGGACAGAGGTTTGCTCAGGCTGGAGTGCAATGGCGTGATCTCAGCTCACTGCAACCTCCGCCTCCGGGGTTCATGCGATTCTCCTGCCTCAGCCTCCTGAATAGCTGGGATTACAGATGTGCACCACTACGCCTGGCTAATTTTTATATTTTTAACAGAGACGGAGTTTTGCCATGTTGTCCAGGCTGGTCTCAAACTCCTGACCTCAGGTGATTAATTAGCTGGCTTCGGCCTTCCAAAGTGCTGGGATTATAGGTGTGAGCTACTGCGCCCATCCTGTGGGAGGTATTCTGTGTCCTTGCTTTTGCTGACTGCTAGATGCTGCCCACATTCCTTGGTTTATGACCCCTTCTTCCATCATCAAAGCCTACAAAGACAGGTCAAGTCCTTTTTCCATCACATCACTCTGACCCTACTTTTCTCTTCACGTTTCTGTTCATCTTCTAATTTTGAAGGCCCACTGAGGTAACTCAGGATAATCTCCCCTATCTCAGTGTCAGCCGATTAGCAATTTTAGTCCTTCTGCAACCTTCATTCCCCTTGGCCATGTTAGGTGCCAGCATTACCATACTGAGATATTTCAGAGGTAATGATTTGGCCTCACAAAGGCCAGGCCAATCCATTCAGAGTTTCCTTCATGATAACAATGTACTAGCTCCCCCATAACTATGGTTTTATTTTGTTTGTTTGTTTGTTTGTTTCTGAAATGGAGTCTTGCTCTGTCGCCAGGCTGGAGTGCAGTGGCGCACTCTATCCTCACTGCAAGCTCTGTCTCCTGGGTTCAAGGGATTCTTCTGCCTCAGACTCCCAAGTAGCTGGGACCACAGGCGCGTGCCACCACGCCTGGTTAATTTTTGTATTTTTAGTAGAGACAGGGTTTCACCATGTTGGCCAGGATGGTCTCGATCTCTTGACCTCATGATCTGCCCACCTCAGCCTCCCAAAGTACTGGGATTACAGGCGTGAGCCACCGCACCCGGCCTATGGTCCTTTTTTTTTTTTTTTTTTTAATGTTATACAGTCATGTTTCTTTTTTTACGTGATTTTTTTTCTTACAGACAAGGTTGTGTTCTGTTGCTCATGCTTGAGTGCAGTGGCTTGATAATAATTCACTGCAGTTTCAATCTCCTGGGCTAAAGTGATCTTCCCACCTCAGCCTCTCAAGTACTTCCTGGGATTACAGGCACAAGCCACTGTACCCTGCTCCTATCTTGTTACATTTCTTTGAATAGGATTAATGCAGGCCTGATGAGGGGGAAAAAACACAGTTCCTAAGAAGGCCTTAAAGAAGACTCTCCAATTTACCCATAATTGTACCATCCAGAGATAATCACTGATTAACATTTTAAACGGGTGGCACTTTGGGAGGCCAGAGTGGGAGGATCACTTGAGGCCAGGTGTTTTGAGACCAGCCTGGGCAACAGTGAGACTCTGTCTCTACAAAAATAAAAAATTGAAGGGCTCACGCCTGTTGTCCCAGCACTTTGGGAAGCTGAGGCAGGCGGTACATGAGGTCAAGAGATCAAGACCATCCTGACCAACATGGTGAAACTCCATCTCTATTAAAAATGCAAAATTTAGCTGGGCATGGTGGCACATTCCTGTAGTCCCAGCTACTCAGGAGGCTGAGGCAGAAGAATCGCTTGAACCCGGGAGGCGGAGGTTACAGTGAGCTGAGATCAAGCCACTGCACTCCAGCCTGGCCACAAAGGGAGGCTGTCTCAAAAAAAAAAAAAAAATTAGCCAGGCATGGTGGTGCATATTTAGAGTTTCAACTACTCAAAAGGCTGAGGTGGTCTGATCACTTGAGTTTAGGAGTTCCAGGGTACAGTGAGCCATGATTACACCACTGCACTGTAAGCCTGGGTAACAAAGGGAGACAGTGTCTAAAAAAAAAAAAAAAAAAATTTGAAATGGTATTTATGTTTCCAGTCTTCTTCTTTGCCTTTAAGCATGTGCATGTTTTGTTTTTGGAGTATTGAATCTTGCTAATTAATCGTAAATGAGCCAAAGACTCCAAATGTTAATTTATAAAAGGAATCTAACCCAGCCATGAGTCTCATTACACCTGTGTAATGAGGGTTAGGGTTGGGAAGCAAAGGGTTATGCCAGTGATCTTTGCCTTGCTTTGAAATATTCCTCACATATTTCTACCTTATAGGATTAGAAATACATCATCTGAATCTAACCTATGGCAACCAATTTTCAAGAAAGATAGCCCTTTAAAACTAGGTTATAGAATTGTAATGTTTCTTTCCCAGGACATCACAGTAATGACTGATGAACATTAATCACTGGGTGCCTTGCAGATACAGACTTTCCATGTAACATTAGCAAGATTATTTGTGCAAGTAACAAATACGGACTGTATTAGTAACATTTCCAAGATAGAAAAAGAATTAGATGACCGTATCTCCTGTGTATCTCCCTTATCCCATGGAACACAAGATTCAGCCTCTTGCTAATGTTCTCAAAATTGTCATCTTCTCAGATTAGAGTCGTTAAATTCGATTTTCTTATGCAGAACAATGTCTCTGTCCCCCTAGTTGCTGATGGAACAGAACATTTCCTCTATATTTCTTAGAACCTCTTTTGCTAATGTATTCATTTTGCTAAACAAAATTATTTCATTCTTAACATCAGACTCCGAATGCTATTTTTGGCTAATATTGATTACATGAACAGCGGGTTCAAGGAAGGCACATTTTACCATTAGGAAAAAAAAGGAGGGGCCGTGTGCAGTAACTCACACCTGTAATCCAAAGCACTGTGGGAGGCTGTGAGGCAGGAGGATCGCTTGAGCCCAGAAGTTCAAGATCAGCCTGGGCAATGTGGTGAGACCTTGTCTCTAGTCTCGTCCTGTCACCCAGGCTGGAGTGCGATGGTTCGATCTCGGCTCACTGCAACCTCTACCTCCTGGGTTCAAGTGATTCTCCTACCTCAGCCTCCCAAGTAGCTGGGACTACAGGCATGCACCCCCATGCCCAGCTAATTTTTTATATCTTTAGTAGAGATGGGGTGTCATCATGTTGGCCAGGCTGATCTTGAACTCCTGACCTCATGATCTGCCCGCCTTGGCCTCCCAAAGTGCTGGGGTTACAGGTGTGAGCCACGGCGCCTGGCCTTTATTATGAATTTTTTAAATTAAAAATAACAGAAAAATTTTTTAAAAAGAAGAAAAGGAAGATTGGCTGACATGAGTTGATCTTCAGTAATAACCATATTACTATATTAATATATTTATTAATACATATTGCCATATTAATGGTAATGCCATATTAATTGTGATACCATATTACCATGGTATTGAACACTGTTATCTATGGCCATGGCTGTACCCTTTTCGTTGGTTAAGTTAATGACAGGGTCCTGGCTCTCACGTCCCACTAGGGGCCGCTGCTCTCAGGCAGGTACCCCATGGTCAGTACCATATTACCATATTAATGGTAATACCATACTACCATATTAATATGTTTATTATCATAATAAACTACTATCGAGTGTTTTACATAGATTGTCTTACTTCCCAGTTGTAACAATCTTGCCCTGTAGTATTTTTATTCCATTTTATCAGTGATGAAACAGGCACTATGAGGTTAACTCCCAGAGTGCAGATTCACATCTTGAAAGTCAGAGCACATGGCCTGTGTTCTTAATTTCATCAAAACATCTCTGCCCAAATTATATACACCTTTTTAATTTACATTCTTCACTTGGTAATTCATCATAAAAATTTTCTCAGTAAGAAGATTTTCTCAATTCTCAGTAAGAATATTATTAGTGTTCCATGCCATCATATAGCAGACCATAATTTATTTAATCTATCATCTCCTGTGAGACATTCTATTTTTTCATTGTTAAAACAGTATTAATTATCTGGAAATTGTAGATAAGATCAGGGATGGAGTCTATGTCAGTGTCCTGGCTCTGATATACTGTACTGTAGTTTTATAAGGTATCACTACTGGTGTAAGTCAGGTTAAGGGTACACCAGATCTCTCTGTATTATTATTTACAACTGCATGTAAACCTACAGTTATCTCAGTTTTTTAGAAAAAGAAATTACTTTCCTAGTAAAGAAATTTTCCTTGATCACCCTTTCACATACATTTGTGTACTCTGTTTTCTTGGAATAAATTCCAAATGTGGAATTTTGCGTCAAAATTAGATGTTTGTTTTCCTGTGATCCTCATTCTGAAAAATAGAAAGGAAAAAAAAATTAGACGTTCGTTAAGAGCCTGCACTTTGCCACACCCTGTGACATTTGTACTGGGAATGAGAGTGTGATGAACGGGGCACAACTGCTGCCTGCACATTGTTTACAGCCCAGCCAGGAAGGAATATCGAATAGCAGCTTGGGGCAGCCTGTGCTGGTGGCCTGCAGAGAATTCCAGGTGATGGCCAGAGGGGCTAGGAGGGGACAGCTATGGCTCACCCGGCATCACCCCACTCAAAGGCCAGACAGCGTCCCAGCTGGGGTGACATGGCCCCTCTAACATCCCCCCATGGACACTCAGTAGGCCACGCCCCCAGTCACCCACACACAGTCCTAGACCAGTCACTGATCCACAGTCTGCCATCTGTATTTCCATCGTCTCTGCTGCTTCCTCTGCCTTCACCTTCCAACCATGTGGTACCTGCCTGAAAGCAGGGGCTCCTAGTGGGGGATGTGAGAGCCAGGACCCGGTCATTAACTTAACCTACAAAAAAGGCACAGCCGTAGCCATAGGTAACAGTGTTCAAGCCAGAAGTGTTTTCCATACAGGCTCCTGTGTGGCAGTGACAGAAAGCCTCTGGAGTGCAAGTCCTCATGGAGGGGAGAGATGACTAACTTGGTAGGTGGGTGTCAGGGCACCATGTGTTCTAGAACCCCAGTAAATACAGGATAGTCCCCAAGAACTCTGAAACTCACAAATGCCAGTGTCCTCTTAATTCGGATTGGTTTTGGCTATGGCCTGGGGGCAGGTATGCCCTGGAGGCAGGTATGCCCTGGAGGGTATTTGCTAATACAGCCTGTGCTCCAGAAAGACCCTAGGGTCTCATTCTTCCTTTTCCCTTAGGGTAGCATCCTTCAGAAAAAGCATCCTGAAAGGGAAAAAGAATTATTTAGGTTGGTGCAAAAGTAATTGTCATTAAAGGTAATGGCAAAAATCATAATTACTTTTGCACCAACCTAAATAATTAAGTAATTGCGGTTTTTGCCATTACCTTTAATGGCAATTGCTTTTGCACTGACTTAATAGTATGTGTCCTAAAGTCCACTCTCCACATGAGTTACCTTTTTTGTTCATTAAGTGATTTGTGTTTATATGACTTAGGACTGTTTACTCTTTATGGCCCCAAATATACCCACTAATAGCAATCTCCCAGTAATTCCTCCCCAGCGGGTGTGGCAAGGGCCATGCAAGTATATTCCTCTCTGTACCCCTGGATGACCAGCACTCTCCTCTGAGTATTCACAAACCCATTTGTCAGATTGTTGACGTCCTGCTGTGTGCTGTGGTTTTCTAAGATCTGATGGTATAGAAAAATACCTCCTAGAGGTTGATGTTAGCGCTTTATTTTACAGTGTGCATTTGTAAGAAAGGGATTCGTTTTTAGGTGGAGTCAAACACAGATGTCTTTAGTATTTTCCATGGGACTGATGTTTAGAGCACAAGAAAAGAGAAAATTAGCTTGTTAGTCAGCACCTGGCAAAATTGTCAGCTTTGTGAGGCTTTTAAGAGTGGAGTTTGGGCTGGATGCCATGGCTCACACCTGTAATCCCAGCACTTTGGTAGGCCGAGGTGGGTAGATCACCTGAGGTCAGGAGTTCGAGACCAGCCTGGCCAACATGGTGAAACCCCATCTCTTAAAAAAAAAAAAAAAGAGTGGAGTTTGAACAAATTTCTGTGTCATCAAAGGCAGGGATGTTTTTCAGTATGCAGTAAATCAAAATTTATTCTGTTAACTTGGACTTCTTTGAGCTGACAGCTTCTGATTTTCTTCAGTTCTCCCTTTGTGTGAACTGTGAGAAACCATATGGTTTAATGTTGAGTATGAGTTACAGATCTAGGGCAGAGGTTGGCAGATGTCTTCTGTAAAAAATTAGGTAGTGAAGATTTGATGCTCTGTAGGCCACTTATGGTTCCATATACAATTTTTTTCCTTTTACTTATTTTAGATTATTATATATGTAATGTTAATTTTTCATTTTGATTTAAGTGACAATTTATATATGTGTATGGTGTACAGAGGTTTTGATCTGTGTATGCACTATGGAATGACAAATCAAGCTGACTAACATATCCCTCAACTCACTGATAATCATATTTGCAATGAGAACATTTAAATCTACTCTCTTGGCATATTTAAAGTCTACAATATTATTCGTTATATTTAGTCACCATGCTAGACAATAAATCTCCAGAAATCATTCCCATTTGATCTCTTTTAATCTTCTCATTCCCCATCACCCTCCCAGCCCCTGGAAACCTCCTCTCTTTTTCTGCGAGTTTGATTTTTTTTACACTCCACATGTAAATGACATCATGCAGGATTTGTCTGTGTCTAGTTTATGTTGTTACCATAACAGGATTTCCTTCTTTTTAAAGGCTAAATGGCATTGCATTGTGCATTGTGTATCTATACACTTGCTTTATCCATTCCTGATGAGTATGTAGCTTGATTCCTTATCTTGGCTACTGTGAATAATGCTGCTCAGTGGACATGGGAGCACAGGTGTCGCTCTGACATACTAATTACATTTTCTTCAGATATATACCCAGAGTGGGATTGCTGAGTCATATGATAGTTTTTGGTTTTTTGAGGAATCTCCATAGTGTTTTCCATAATGGCTGTACTAATTTACATTCTGACCAGCAGTGTACAAGGGTCCTCTTTTCCCCACATCCTTGCCAACATGTTATCTTTTTTTTATTATTATTATTTTATAGTAAAAGCCATTCTTACATGGATGAGGTGGTATCTCATTGTGGTTTAACTTTGTGTTTCCCTGAATAATACCAGTGATCTTGAGCAATTTTTCACAAGCCTGTGGCAATTTGTATGTGTTCTGTCAAGAAATGGCTATTCAAGTTGTCTGCCCATTTATCATCAGGGTTATTTGTTTTTTGCTGTTGAGTTGTTTGAGTTCCTTATGTATTTTGTTGTTTTTGTTTATTTTTGTTATTTAGACAGGGTCTTGCTCTGTCATCCAGGCTAGGGTGCCATGGAGCAATCATAGCTCACTGAAGCCTTCACCTCCTGGACCCAGGCAATCCTCCTGCCTCTCTCAGCCTCCCCAGTAGCTGGGGCTACAGGCACATGCCATCATGCCTGGCTAATTTTTCAGTTTTTTGTAGAGATGGGAGTCTCACCATATTGCCCAGGCTGGTCTTAAACTCTTGGGCTCAAGCTATCCTCCCACCTCAGCCTTCCAAAGTTCTGGGATTACAGGCATGACCCCCATGCCTGGCCCTATTTTGGATATTAACCCCTTATCAGATATATAGTTGGCAGATATTCTCTCCCAGTCTGTAGGCTACCTTTTCACTTTGCTGTGCGGAAGATTTTTAGTTTGACATAGTCCCATTTACTTATTTTTGCTTTTGTAGGATGATCTAGAGTGATAGCCAAAAACTCATTGCCAAGGGCGATGTGAAGGAAAATTTTCCCTTTGTATTCTCCTAGTAATTTTACAGTTTCTGGTCTTAATTTTATGTCTTTAATCCATTTTGACTTCTTTTTTTTTTTTGAGACTGAGTCTCACTCTGTCACCCAGGCTAGAGTGCAGTGGCATGATCCCTGCTCACTGCAACCTCCACCTTCCAGGTTCAAGTGATTTTCCTGCCTCAGCTGCCTCAGCCTCCTGAGTAGCTGGGATTACAGGCTCCTGGCACCACGCCCAGTTAATTTTTGTATTTTTAGTAGAGATAGAGTTTCACCATGTTGGCCAGGCGGGTCTTGAACTCCTGACCTCAAGTGATCCACCCACCTTGGCCTCCCAAAGTGCTGGGATATAGGTGTGAGCTACCATGCCTGGCCTCATTTTCTATATGGAGTAAAATAAGGGTCCAATTGCATTCTTCTGCATGCAAATATCCAGTTTTCCCAACACCATTTATTGAAGAGATCACCCTTTCCCCATTGTGTGATTTTGGCACCTTTGTCAAAGATCAGTTGACCATGAATTTAGGTTTGATTCTGGGCTCTATTCTTCCATTGTGTATGTTTTCATGCCAGTATTATATCCCTAATAGTCCATTGCCCCTTGAGCACTGCACAACAGTACACAACAGGTTGCAGCAAAGAAAGCAGCTTTACTGTAAGGCTGCAGGACAAAGAGATGGGATGAAAATCAAATCTGTCTTCCTAAGGAGTTTGGAGCTAGGGTTGCTAAGGGTTTTGGAGTAGGCCACAGTGTGGAAATCCCTGGTTGAAGAGTGCAGGGTAGAGTCATGGGACAGGAAGATGAAGAAACTGTTCTCATGCTGATTCCGTCCCTCTGTGGATATCTTCACACTGCTTGGCGTCATCTGTTTCACTGGAATTTGGGACCTGAGAAATATCTTATGTAATTCTTAAAAGTCTCATGATTCTAACCTCAGAAATCCTATCTATGGGAACAGTGGGGACTCTGTCTCAAAAAAAAAAAAAAAAAAACACCCTTTAAAAAATATTTTTCATATTGTTTTCTAGCATGTATTTTACTTATTTTTTGCTGTAATCTTTATTATTTCCTTTCTTCTTATCTTTGGACTCCATTTGTTTGTTTTCTGGCTCCTTGAGGTGAAATGTTAGTTTGCTTGAGATGTTCCTTCTTTCTTGATATAGCTTTTTATTGCTATAAACTTCCGGCTTAGAACTGCCTCTCTTGCATCCTTTAAGATCTGAGATGTTGTGTCTCAAAATAGTTTTACAGTTTCTTCCCTGGCCCATTGGTTGTTTAGTATCATGTTGCTTAATAGCCACATATTTTTAAATATACCTACATTTCTCCTATTACTGATTTTAGCTTCATGTCCTTGTGGTTGGAAAAGATGGTTCATATGATTTCAGTCATCATAAATTTCTTAAGATTTTTATCATGACCTAGCATGATCTGTCCTGGAGAATGTCTCATGTGTACTTGAGAAGAATGTACAGGCTGCTGCTATTAGACAGATGGTGCAGAATACACCCATGAGGTTCATTTGGTCTAAACTGTAATTCAAGTCCAATGTTTCCTTGTTCATTTTTCCTTTGTTAAAAGTAGGATTTGAATTCCTCTTATCATTGTATTAAAATCTAGCTCTCCTTTCAGATTGCTTGTTTTTTTTTTTTTTTTTTTTTGAGACGGAGTTTCGCTCTTGTTACCCAGGCTGGAGTGCAATGGCACGATCTCGGCTCACCGCAGCCTCCTGGGTTCAAGCAATTCTCCTGCCTCAGCCTCCCGAGTAGCTGGGACTACAGGCGTGTGCCACCATGCCCAGCTAATTTTTGTATTTTTTAGTAGAGACGGGGTTTCACCATGTTGACCAGGATGGTCTCGATCTCTTGACCTCGTGAACACCCCGCCTTGGCCTCCCAAAGTGCTGGGATTATAGGCGTGAGCCACTGCGCCCAGCCCCCACTTAAATTTCTTATAATGGGATTAATGCAGGCCAACTGCAAAAAAATGCAGTCCTCTAAGGAGTTCATGAAGAAGAATCTTAAAATTAATTACCCATAATCCCATCTAGAGATAATTACTGTTAATAATATTTTGATGTATATGTTTATAGTCCTCCACTTCCCCTCTAAACATGTATGTGTTTTTGTTTCTGGAGCAGTACATCCTTGTAATTGATAAAGTAAATGAACCAAAGACTTTCCAAATGGTCATCTGTAAAAGGCATCCAGCCCAGCCACGGATCATATTTTACCTGTGAGCATATGGGGATGGGAGGGGTGGGCCAGTGATTTTTGTCTTGTTTTGGGAAACCTCTCATATATTTACACCTTATAGGATTAGAGACACATCATCTGAAACTAATCCTATGGCAATAAATTATAAAAAAAATAGAGTGCACCCTTGGAATTAGTTCTGCATCTGTGGATTCAACCACAGATCAGAAATATTTTTAGGAAAAAAATAGGATGTTTGCATCTGTACTGAACATATGTAGACTTTTTTTCTTCTCATTATTCTAAACAATACAGTATGAAAATTATTATCATAGCACATATATTAAATATTTCTGAAGAATCTACAGATGATCTAAAGTGTACAGGAGGATGTGCATAGGTTATGAGCCAATACTACACCACTTTGTATAAGAGTCTTAAGCATTCAAGGATTTTGATATCCAGGCGGGTTCTGCAACAAATCTGGATACTGAGGGATGGCTCTACAGCCTTTCAGAATTAGATTTTCTGTGATTTTAATGGTCCTTTCAAAGACCATGACGGTAATCACTGACACCTGTTGCCTCACAGATATGCTTGTACAAGTAACATTTCTATGATTACATGTACAAATAAAAAACAACCACTGTACAAATAACAAATCCAAGATAAGTGAAATTGAGTACAGTGGCAATTGAAATGGTTTGCATAAATGTCCTAGAACACATAGAACACATGATTCATCCTCTTTCTAATGTTCTCAGTTTGACATCTTCTAAGATTATATTATTTGAGCACAGTTTTTGATGCAGAATCATCTCTCTTTTCCCCTACTTGCTTGTGAGAGGGAACATTTCCTCTTTATGTGTCTTAGAATCTTTTTACCTAGCATACTTAACCAAAACAAATTTCATTATTAACATCAGGCTCTGAAAGTTCTTTTTAGTTAGCATACACTATATAGACAGCTGGTTTGACAAGTACATATTTTAGCATAAGAAAAAAACAACAGGCTGGGTGCAGTGCCCCTCACCTGTAATGCCAGCACTTTGGGAGGCCAAGGAGGCAGATTGCTTGTGCTCAGGAGTTCAAGGCCAGCCTGGGCAATGTATCAAGACCCCGTCTCTATAAAATAAAAATTTTAAAATACAGAAACTAGTCAGACGTGGTGGTGTGCACCTGCAATTCCAGCTCTTGAGAGACTAAGGTGGGAAGATGACTTGAGCCTAGGAGACAGAGGTTGAGGTCACACCACTGCTCTCCAGCCTGGATGACAAAGCAAGACCCTGTTTCAAAAAAATTAAAAACAGCAGATGAGTTTATTTTTTAAAACTGGATTCAGGATAATGTAATGTTACTGATCTTCAACAGTAACCACAAACAAAAAATCTTTACATATTACTGTATGTATTAGATACTCTGATACTAAATAGTTGAGACAGTCATACCTTATAGTATTATTCTGGTTTTACTAGTGAGGAAACCAGCAGTTAATAACTGTTAGAGCTCAGAGCCTGTGTTCTTAATCTCATCAAAATATCTCCTCCCAAATTATACATACCTTTGCAAACCTACCTTCCTGTCTTAGTTGTTCATGATACACTGTTTCAATTTACGTGAATCAGTATCACTATTAGTAAATGTATTTTATGCCATTATGTAGCAGACTGTAATTTATTCTGTCCTCTACTGTGACATTTTCCTCTATCTTCTGCAAGATTACAAACTTTTAAAAATTACTGTCTTGGCCAAGCACGGTGGCTCACGCCTGTAATCCCAGCACTTTGGGAGGTTGAGACGGACAGATCACTTGAGGTTAGGAGTTCGAGACCAGCCTGACCCAACATGGAGAAACACCATCTCTACTAAAAATACAAAATTAGCCGGGCATGGTGGCACATGCCTGTAATCCCACCTATTCAGGAATCTGAGGCAGGAAAATCGCTTGAACCTGGGAGGTGGAGGTTGCCATGAGCTGAGATCATGCCATTGCACTCCAGTCCGGGCAACAAGAGCAAAACTCCATCTCAAAAAAAAAAATAAATAAATAAAAATACTGTCTTGAAATTTGGATAACATCAATGGATGATGTCCTGGCAGTGATATTATACTGCACACTACAATCACCAGCTGGGGTAACCAGGTGAAAGATACATAGGCTCTCTCAGTTTTACATGTACAACTATCTAAGAACCTACAGTTGTATCAATTTAAAAAAAAGAAAAAAGCTTTCACACACACACAAGATAATCTCTGAACGAATTGAGCATACATTTGTGTACTACTATAGCTATTTTCATGGCATAAATTCCAAAAAGTGGAATTTTGAGTCAAAATGAGACTCGTTAAGTACCCACAACATTTTGTAGACCCTGTGACAGTATTTAGACCGAGAGTGTGACTAACCAGGCATAACTGCTGCCTGCATATTGTTTACAGTCCAATAAGCAAGGGACACTGAATAGCAGCTCAGGGCAACCTGTGCTGGCGGCCTGCAGAGAAATCCAGGTGATGCCCCAGAGGGGCTAGGAGAGGATACCCTTCTGAGGACAGCCATGGCTCCCCGGCATCGCCCCCCTCAGACACCAGACACGTACCAGCTGAGGTGACACGGCCACTCTCCACCCCTGCCTGGGACCATGCCGGACTTCGTTTCCCAGAGGCCGCCCCACCTCTCCCAGGAGTTTAAGGCGCTGCATGCTGGGACACGGGGTTTGGGGTTCTGGTTTCCCTGGACGCGGTCCGGAGTCCTCCTCAAGCCTCTTACCCCTTCCGGAGGCCCCGGTGTGGTTCGGCCTGAGTGGGGCATTCCCTTCCCAGGAGGAATCCAGGGGTGCCGTGAGCATGAGGGTTGGGGGACCGCAGTGTGTGCCTGTGGCTTCGGGAGAGGCCAAGGAAGGAAGGGGTAGGAAAGGTGCACGCGCACATGCGTGTAGGGGTCTGTGTGGCCGCACATGCATGTCAAGGTCTAAGTGACCGCACACGATTGCATGCATACATGCGTGTCGGAGTCTGTGTCCATGTGTGTCAGGATCTGTGTGCACATGCGTGTCGGGCTCTGCTGCTGCCTGCGCGCTCTGACCGCTGGGTGCGCGAGGCTCTTCCCGGGTCCGGGGTGCGCATGCGCATGCGCACTGGCCTCCAGAGGTGGTGGGACCTAGTGTGTGACGCACTTGCGTGGGAGTGCGAGGCTGACGCGGTGGCTCTGTCCGCGTAACTGTGACACGGGTGCGCGTGAGCGTCATTGGGGGCCGTGGGGGCCGTGCCGGGTGCGCGTCTGCACTGGTGACGCAGCTGCTGCCTCTCCGCCAGTCCGCACAGGTGAGATTGGCGCGCGTGGCTCCCAGGAGAGACGGGCACCTGGCTTCTGACGGTGACGCACTTGCTGGAGAGAGTTTGGGGATAACGCAGCCGGATTCTCCCCATAACTGGCGCCCGGGGGTGCTCCAGAGGCTTTAGGGCGCGCCTGTGAACCTCGTTGGTGCGTCCCCGGGACTCTGCTCTGCCAGGTAAGTTTGGAGGCTCTGTGGGGGCAGTGGCCCACCGATGCGCCTTTGCACGGTGTCGGGTGGCGGGGCCGGCAGCATGGCCGTGCTGGGCGTTAGTGGGCGTGAGGGACGCACATGTGTCTCGGGACAGCGTGTGCTGTGGTGAGGCTGAGCCGTGCAGGCTTGTACTGGGTAAGGGCGATCAGGCCTTCTGGGTGGCGCAGGAGTGTGTGACAGCGCGACCTGTTGCTCCAGCGTTGCTGTTGCAGCCCCTGCCTACCCTCTAACCAAGCGCTACCTGCCTGAGAAAAAGGGCTGCAGAGAGAGGAGAGCACCTGAGCCCCGCCGGGAAATTCACCAACAAGAAGGGAGAAACAGCCATGAGATGACACTTTCAGAGCCAGACGTGCTCTCCATGCAGGCCGCCTGAGTGACAGGAGATGGTGGCCTCAGGAGTATTGTTTCTCTTGTAGACGGACAGGTCCCTGGTGTGGGAGACGGGGAGAGAAGAGAGGCGGTTCCGCGCTTCATCATCTCTGTAACCTCAGCGTGCTCTTCAGGAATCTCAGAAACCCCATCTCGGGGCCTCGTATTTCTCATTGGTTTCATTAGGTATGCCAGGTGTTTTCTAATGTTGCTTGTCCTTCCGAAAGATGTAATGACTTACCCTTCTGGTTTTGTTTCCCCTAGGCCAGCATCCTTCAGAAAAAGCATCCCCAAAGAGGAAGACGAATCGTTAAACATCTTAAATTTTCAGGTGAGTTTCCTTTCTTTTTTTTAAATTAAATGATATGTGTTTATTAGACAAGACCAAACATTAAATGTAGGTGACCAAGATTTGAGTCCTGTTTCTGCCTCTTAGCTTTTTGAGCCTTCTGAAGATAGGCTTATGAGGAGGGTGAAATGCATGGACGTGCATAAAACCCACAGACCAGCACCCCGGAGTGTAAGTGTGCAGTGAGTGCTGCTGTTATGTGCTAAGTCTGGATGTCTGTACATCAGGAGCAACGTACATAGGAAGGTAACTGGGATGGGTGTTCACAAGTTCACAAAATGAACCACAGCCTCAAATGGTCTAAAACTGTTATCTTTAACCTGAGGGCCTTCCACAGAATGAACCACAGCTTTAAATGATCTAGAACTGGAATCCTTAACCTGAAGTCCTATTTTTTGTGTTGTTTGTTTTCATTTTGTTTTGTGGGATTGTTTGTTTGAGACAGGGTCTCACTCTGTCTCCCAGGCTGGAGTGCAGTGGTGCAATCACAGTTCACTGCAGTCTTAACCTCCTGGCCTCAAGTGATCCTCCTACCTTAGCTTCCCGAGTAGCTGGGACCAATTTTTGTGTTTTTTGTAGAGACAGGTTTCACTATGTTGCCAAGGCTCATCTCGAACTCCTGAGCTCAAGCAATCTGCCCGCTGCAGCTTCCCAAAGTTCTGGGATTACAGGCATCAGCCACCATGCACAAGCTGTTCTGTGTTTTTTTTTTAAGAAAAGAGATGAGGTCTCCCTTTGTTCCCCAGGCTGGAGTACAGTGGTGTGATCACAGCTCACTGTAACCTTGAACCCCTGGGCTCAAGGGATTTTTTTCTCCTTTCCCACCTGAGTAGCTGCGACTATAGACATGTGCTTACAGGTCCAGCTGATTTTTTTTTTTTTTTGAGACAACATTTCGTTCTTCTTGCCCAGACAGTGCAGTGGCACAGTCTGTTCTCACTGCAACCTCTGCCTCCTGGGTTCAAGCGATTCTCCCCTCTCAGCCTCCCAAGTAGCTGGAATTAAAGGCCTCTACCACCACGCCCAGCTAATTTTTGTGTTTTTAGTAGACACATGGTTTCTCTATGTTGGCCAGGCTGGTCTCAAACTCCTGGCCTCAGTTGATCCACCCACCTGAGCCTCCCGAAGTGCTGGATTACAGGTGTGAGCCACCATGCCTGGGCAGGTCCAGCTGATTTTTAACTCCATTTATAACTTTCCAAGGATCACTGTATGTACACTTACCGTGTATGTTTATCAGTGTCTTTTTTTTCCCCGAGGAGATATTCTGTAATTCCATGGCATTAAGAAGGCCGTGAAAGACATTTAGAATTTTTACCTTTCTCAACGACATTTAGACCATTGATAGAGAATCAAGGACTGTGTTACCTTGACCACAATTACTGTTCAGGATGATTGAAATGGTTAAGTAATTATACCATATTTATTTCATAGAATACACTGCAGCTACCAAGAAGTAAATTTAGAGATAGCCGTAAGAAAGAAAAATGCATATGGCATAATATTAAGCACTGCTAATAGTTATAAACAACAGAACGTGTCAAAAGTACCTAGAAATTCTATTGAATAAGACATTTTGTAACTATCCTATCAAACATGACAGTTGTATTCAGTGAAGGAAGAGAGGTGTGTGTGACGGCGCAACCTGTAGCCCTAGCATCTCTGCTGCTGCCCCAGCCTGGTCACATTTATTAAGCACATTTCCTGTACTAAACTGTCTTCTCTCTTTGTTTTTTGTTTTTTTGAGACGGAATCTCACTCTGTTGCCCATGCTGGCGTGCAGTGGTGTGGTGTCAGTTCACTGCAACCTCTGCCTCCCGGGTTCAAGCAATTCTCCTGCCTCAGACTCCCAGTAGCTGAGATTACAGACATGTACCACCACATCCGGCTAATTTTCATATTTTTAGTAGAGGCTGGGTTTCACCATGTTGCCCCAGCTGGTCTCAAACTCCTTACCTCAGATGATTCACCCGCCTCAGCCTCCCAAAGTGCTGGGATTATAAGCGTGAGCCACTGCATCCAGCCTGTCTTCTATTTTACACTCTTCTTAATTCTTGTGTTAGTTGATTCAGTCTGTTATAACAAAATACCATAGACTGTGTGGGTAAAAGGGCAAGCTTTATTTATTTATTTATTTATTTATTTTTAAGAGACAGGGTCTCCCTGCATTGCCCAGGCTGGTCTTGATCTCATGAGCTCAAGCTATCCTGCCACCTTGGCCTGTAAGCCACTGCATTGGGCCTTTTTTGTTGTTTTTGTTTTGTTTTTGAGATAAGGTCTCACTCTGTCATCCAGGCTGGAGTGCGGTGGCGTGATCATAGCTGACTGCAACCTCAGCCTTCTGGGCTCAAGCATTCTTCCAACCTCAGCCTCCCAAGTAGCTGGGGCTACTGATATGTGCCACCACAGGTGGCTGTGTGTTTTTATTTTTATTTTGAGATGGAGTCTGGCTTCCTCATCCAGGTTGGAGTGCAGGTAACATGATCTCAGCTCACTTCAACCTCTGCCTTCTGGGCTCAAGCCATCCTCCCTCCTCCCACCTCAGACTTCTGAGTAGCTGGGACTACCTACAGGTGTGAGCCACCACACCTGGCTCTTTTTTTTTTTTTTTTTTTGGTAGAGACGGTATTTCACCATTTGCCCAGACTGGTCTTGAACTCCTGAGTTGAAGCAATCTGCTTATAGGTGTGAGGTGTCACACCCAGCCAATTTTTAAATATTTTGTAGAGACAAGGTCTTGCCATGTTGCCCAGGCTGGTCTCAAACTCCTGAGCTCAGGCAGTCCTCCCACTTCTGCCTCCCAGAGTGCTGGGATTACAGGCGTGAGCCACTGTGTCTGGCCACAGCAAGCATTTATTTCTCACAGTTCTGGAGGCTGGAAGTCTGAGAGCAGGGTGCCAGTACAAGAAGGCTCTGGTGAGGCCCTCTTCCAGGCTGCAGGCAGCCGCCCTCATGCCATGTCCATATGTGGTAGAAAGGGAGCTGATTGCTCTCTGGGATCCTTTTTATAAGGCACTAATCCTATTCCCGAGCACTCCACCCTCATATCCTAATCACCTTCCAAAGGCCCATATCCTAATGCCATCACACTAGGGAACAGAATTTCAATATAGGAACTTAGGAATAAAATACTTAGTTTATTGAGTGTCTTCAGAGGCTATTTAGGCATGGTATTGTGCTCAGGGTCAGTGTGTACGAAACCAACTCATTTTTCTTCTCTCACACCACAACGGTAGTCAACACAGAAAACTTTGAGACTTGGCCAGGTATGGTGTTTCACACCTGTAATCCCAGCACTTTGGAAGGTCGAGGTGGGTAGATCACTTGAGGCCAGGAGTTTGAAACCAGCCTGGCCAATATGGGATAACCCTGTCTCTACTGAAAATACAAAAATTAGCTGTGTGTGGTGGCATACACCTGTAATCCCAGCTACTCAGGAGGTTGAGGCAGGAGAATCACTTGAACCTGGGAGGTGGAGGTTGCGATGAGCCGAGGTCATGCCACTGCGCTCCAACCTGGGCAATAGAGCAAGACTCTGTCTCAAAAAAAAAAGCTTTGTGACTAAATGTGTGGGAGAAGTAAGCTGTAGTGGACACCAGCTGGGTGTCCTGCAGTTCAGTTCTGACACCGACTACCTGGAGATAGCATCAGATTCCACAGGTTGTGGGCAAGACTACCCCACTCCGCCCCACCAGCCACAAGACCAGGCCTCTGGAACATTTTGTTTACCATCTGCAGGTTGGGTTCTTATAACATTCTTTTTGGCTTCTATTAATTTATTTGATTGACTCAGTTCAGGGAAACACGTATGCCATTTATTACACAGGATATTTTAAAGGATACTGATGGACAACAGCCTGATGAAGAGATACGTAAGGCTAGGGTTGGAAGGGTCCCAAGCACAGGAGCTTCTGTCCCCGTGGGACTAGGGTGCGCCACCTTTTCAGCACATAGATGAGTTCTTGTGTACCTTCCTATCAGCTGCCTCTTGTTCAACTGTCCAGAAGCTCTCCTCACCCTGTCTTGTTAGGCCTTTTATGGAGACTTCATTGGATAGGTGTGACTGAAGCATGCATGACTGTGTCAGAATGTGTTTGGACAAATAGAGTTGATCTAATGCTAATAGACTGAGTGGGGAAACTCAGCAAGGCCCGTCTGTTTAGATTCTTTTTGGCTTCTCAGTACAGTGTTCCTTCCTACAGGTATGGGGCAGGACCCTCTCTAGAGTGAGGGTCTTATGACCCACAGTCATATTAGAGTCATGTTTTGGGCAGGTGAAAGGAGGGCAAGAGAAGATCAGAGAGACAGATTCCATTCCTGAGGCCTGCTTCTGAGGCCGAAAGTGCCCTAACATTAAGATTGTAACAAGGGATGTGAAATTATGAGCCAGGAACCATGGACGAGAACATACACACACAAACACAAACCCCGTATATACATATACACACATGTACACACACACATACACCCATATATACACACGTATACACACCTACATATATACACAGACATATACACACACCATATATACACACATACCCCATATACACACACCTACATATATACACACACACACCCCATATATGCATACATATACACACATATATACACACCATATGCACATATACACACACCTCATAATATACATGCCTACATATACACACACATATACATGCCAGACACATACACCCCATATATACACACACATACCCCATATATACACACATATACACAGACATATATACACACTATATGCACATGTACACACATCTCAATATACACACCTACATATACACACATATATACATGCCATACACATACACCCCATATATACACACCTACATATATACGCACATATATACATGCATATTCACACACATATACATGCGCATACACACACACCACATATATGCATACACTATATATACACCTACATGTATATACACACCTACATATATATACACATCTACACATATATACACATATACACCATACACACACATATATACATACACCATATAGATACACACATATATACACACCCACATATATACACACATATACATACACACAATTATATCACAGGATCTGATTGTATTACCAAGACACAGTGAAAGGAGGTTCCAGAACAGGAAGATTATGCCTGTTTCAGAGATACTGTGTTTTCTTTTTGTGAGACAGAGTTTTGCTCTTCTTGGCCAGGCTAGAGTACAGTGGTGCAATCTCAACTCACTACAACCTCTGTCTCCTAGTTTCAGGTGATTCTCCTGCCTGAGGCCTCTTGAGTAGCTGGGAGTACAGGTGCCCAGCACCATGCCCAGCTAATCTTTAGTATTTTTAGTAGAGATGGGGTTTCATCATGTTGACCAAGTTGGTCTTGAACTCCTGACCTCAGGTGATCCACCCACCTCAGTCTCCCAAAGTACTAGGATTATAGGCATGAGCCACCACACCCAGCCGACACTATTTTTTTCAATATTAGGCCTTACATCAGTTTATTTTTGCTGCTTTAACAAATTACTATAGATTATTAGCTTAATACAACACAGATATATTATCTTACTATCATGGAGGTCAGAAGTCTGAAGTGAGACTCACTAGGCTAAAACCAGGGTGTTGGCAAGGCTCTAGGAGGTGCTTGTGCTTGGAGGCTCCAGGAGGTATTCTGCGTCCTTGCTTTTGCTGGCTTCTAGATTTTGCCCATGCTCCTTAATTCATGACCCCTTCTTCCATCACCAAAGCCTGGTCCTTTTTCCATCACATCACTCTGACCCTACTTGCATCTTCACATCTCTTCCCCTGACCCTCCTCTTCTTTTTTTTACCCCTCTTTTGAGAAAGAGTCTCACTCTGTGGCCCAGGCTGGAGTGCAATGGTACGATCTTGGCTCATGGTAACCTCCGCCTCCTGGGTTCAAGCAGTTCTTCTGCCTCAGTCTCCCAAGTAGCTGGGACTACAGGTGCCCACCACCACGCCCAGCTAATTTTTGTATTTTTAGTAGAGGTGGTATTTCATGATATTGGCCAGGCTGGTCTTGAACTCCTGACCTCATGATCTGCCCACCTCAGCCTCCTAAAGTGCTGGAATTACAGGCATGAGCCACCATACCTGGCTTTTCTTTTCTTTCTTTTTTTTTTTAAGTTGGAGTTTTGCTCAAAAAGAGCAAAAAGCCCAGGCTAGAGTGCAATGGCGCGATCTTGGCTCGCTGCAGCCTCCGCCTCCCAGGTTCAAGCAATTCTCCTGTCTCAGTCTCCTGAGTAGCCAGGATTGCAGACATGCGCCACCACGCCTGGCTAATTTTGTATTTTTAGTAGACAGGATTTCTCCATGTTGGACAGGCTGGTCTCAAACTCCCAACCTCAGTGCTGTGATTACAGGCATGAGCCACTGTGCCTGGCCCACCTCCTCTTCTAATTTTAAGGACTCTGGTCATTACATTGTGCCTTCTGGGATAACTTTAAGATAATCTTCGGGGCCGGGCGCGGTGGCTCACACCTGTAATCCCAGCACTTTGGGAGGCTGAGGCGGGTGGATCATGAGTTCAAGAGATTGAGACCATCCTGGTCAACATGGTGAAACCCCGTCTCTACTAAAAATACAAAAAATTAGCTGGGCACAGTGGTGCGTGCCTGTAATCCCAGCTACTCAGGAGGCTGAGGCAGGAGAATTGCCTGAAACCAGGAGGCGGAGTTTGCGGTGAACCGAGATCGTGCCATTGCACTCCAGCCTGGGTGACAGAGTGAGACTCTGTCTCAAAATAAATAAATAAATAAATAATAATAATAATAATCTTCCCGGCTGGGCGTGGTGGCTCACACCTGTAATCCCATCACTTTGGGAGGCTGAGGTGGGTGGATCACCTGAGGTCCGGAGTTCAAGACCAACTTGAATCACCTGAGGTCGGGAGTTTGAGACCAGCCTGATCAACATGGAGAAACCTTGTCTCTATTATAAAAATAAAATAAAAAGTAAAAAAATAAAGATAATCTTCCCTATCTTAAGAGTCAGCTGATTAGCAATTTTAAGTCCATCTGCAACCTTAATTTTCCTTTGCCATGCAAGGTAACACATTTGAAAGTACTGGAATTACCAAAGAGACATATTGAGAGGTGGGCAAAATGACAAGATTCCATCTCTACAAAAATACAGAAGTTAGCCAGGCATGTGCACCTGTGGTCCCAGCTACTAGGGAGGCTGAGGTGGGAGGATCACTTGAACCAAGGAGATTGAAGCTGCTCTAACCTATGTTCATGCCATTGCACTCCAGTGGCGACAGAGTGAGACCCTGTCTCAAAATATATGTACACACACCACACACATACACACATTTGAGAGGCAGGCCTATCTGTGCAGAGTTTCCTTAACGACTACAGTGTGCCTTCTCCCCTATACTTAGGTTTGCGTTTGCTTTTTTTTTTTTTAATTTGAGACTATCTTGTTAAATTTCTTATAATGGAATTAATGCAGGCCTGCTTGGGGGAAAAAAATTAGTCCCTAAGGAGCTCTTAGAGAAAAGTCTCTAAATTACCCATAATTACAATCCAGAGGTAATTACTGTTTCTCGTCCTTGTTTTTGTAATTAATGTTTCTAGTCCTCCTTTTTGCCTTTACCCATGTATGTATTTTCTTTCTGGAGCATGGAATCTTGCTAATTAATCATGTAAATACACCAGAGATCTTTAAATCTAGTTTTGAATCTAATCCATGGCAGCAAATTATCAAGAAAGACAGCCTTTAAAATTAGAGATTCTAAGGTGGAAGGATTGCTTGAGGCCAGGAGTTTGAGACCAGCCTGAGCAATATAGTGAGACCCCCATCTCTCCAAAAAATTTAAAAATTAGCCAGGTGTGAATGGTGTGTGCCTATGGTCCCAGCTACTTAGGAAGCTGAAGTGGGAGGATTCTTTACAGTCCAGGAGGTTAAAGCTGCAGTGAGTTAAGGCTACTTACTGCCATCCAGCCTGGGTAAAAGAGTGAGACCTTCTTGGGCCGGGCGCTGTGGCTCACGCCTGTAATCCCAGGACTTTGGGAGGCCGAGGTGGGCGGATCACGAGGTCAAGAGATCGAGACCATCCTGGTCAACATGGTGAAACCCTGTCTCTACTAAAAATACAAAAAATTAGCTGGGCACGGTGGTGCGTACCTGTAATCCCAGCTACTCAGGAGGCTGAGGCAGGAGAATTGCCTGAACCCAGGAGGCGGAGGTTGCGGTGAGCCGAGATCGCGCCATTGCACTCCAGCCTGGGTAATGAGTGAAAACTCTGTCTCAAAAAAAAAAAAAAAAAAAAGAGTGAGACCATCTCAAAAAAAAAAAAAAAAAAATCAGTGATGGGCAGCTATAAAATAAATAAATAAATAAAAATAATAAAAAACCAAAAAACTTGAGATTCTAGAATTTTCATGTTTCTTTCCCAGAACATCACAGTAATCACTGGTAAAAGCGAATTAATCATTGGTTGTCTTACAAATATGGGCTTTCCGGATAGCATTAGCAAGGTTACAGATACAAGTAACAAATATGGACTGTATAAGTAACATTTGCAAGATAAATGAATAAGATGACCATAGTTAAAAATGTTCACATGTATCTTTCATTTCACATAGAACACAAGATTCACGCCAAGCACGGTGGCTCATGCCTGCAATCCCAGCACTTTGGGATGCCAAGGCAGGCAGATCTTGATTGAGGTCAGGAGATCGAGACCATCTTGGCCAACATGGTGAAACTCCATCTCTACTAAAAATACAAAAATTAGTTGGGTGTGGTGGTGTACACCTATAGTCTCAGCTGCTCAGGAAGCTGAGGCAGGAGAATCACAGAGGCTGCAGTGAGCCAAGATTGCACCACTGCACTCCAGCCTGGGCAACAGAGCAAAACTGTCTCAAAAAAAAAAAAAAGATTCACCCTCTTACTAATGTTTTCAAGTTGGCATCTTCTCAGAATAGGTTCTGTAAGGTGGATTTTTTTCATTGTTGCTTTTTTTTTTTTTTTTGAGACGGAGTTTCGCTCTTATTACCCAGGCTGGAGTGCAATGGCGCGATCTCGGCTCACCGCAACCTCCGCCTCCTGGGTTCAGGCAATTCTCCTGCCTCAGCCTCCTGAGTAGCTGGGATTGCAGGCACGTGCTATCATGCCCAGCTAATTTTTTGTATTTTTTAGTAGAGACGGGGTTTCACCATGTTGACCAGGATGGTCTCGATCTCTTGACCTTGTGATCCACCCGCCTTGGCCTCCCAAAGTGCTGGGATTACAGGCGTGAGCCACCGCACCCGGCATTTTTTTTTTCTTTACCACCCCTAGAAGGAGTCTTGCTGTGTTGCCCAGGCTGGAGTGTAAGGACTCAATCTCAGCTCACTGCAACCTCTGCCTCCTGGGTTCAAGCAGTTCTCCTGCTTCAGCCTCCCAAGTAGCTGGGATTACAGGCATGTACCACCACACCTGGCTAATTTTTTTGTATTTTTAGTAGAGATGGGGTTTCCCCTATTGGCCAGGCTGGTCTCGAACTCCTGACCTTATGATCTGCCCTCTTTGTGCCTATAATCCCAAAGTGCTGGAATTATAGGCGTGAGCCACCACGCCCGGCCCTATTTTTTTTTTTTTTAACATTCTTAGGCATGCATTTGTAGACTACTGTAGCTATTTCCTTGTCATAAATTCCAGAATGTGGAATTTTGAGTCAAAATTAGACATTTGTTCAGTGCCTACAATATGCCAGATGCTGTGGCTATTAGTACTTGGAATGAGATTCTGATTCAGTGGACTCAGCTGCTGCCTGTACAGTGTCTATAATCCACCAAGGGAAACTAAACAGAAGAAGTGCAAGGCAGCCTGTGGTCAAGGCCTGTGGAGAATTCCAGGTCACACACTCAGAAAGGTGCCAGGAATGGAACATCATCCTGAGGACAGCTACTAATGTCAGGTTCATGACCAGATAATTCTGAATATACTGACTCTTTGTTGGGATAAATGGATGCCCCCATCAGAAACAAAGACATTTCTAGTAGATATAATACAGATTACCTTTCAGAAGCAGAGGGCAAAGGCCAGACTTCTTTTTGGGCAAGACCACATACATTATTACATCCCACCTGTCAGTCCCCGATAGGGGGCTGGCCAGAAACGAAATCCTTCTGTTAAATTGTCTGGGCCTGTCTTTGAGACAAAAAAAAAAAAAAAAAAAGTAAAGCATCCTCTGCTTTGTGCAGCTAGGTTTCCTGAGGCTTCATTGAGAGCTTGATTTAGGTTTGATCCATAATACTCTTTAATTTTTCCCAGATATGTCACAGTTATGCGTTTGTTTTGGGAAGCCAAGACAGAGGAGCCAAAAGGTCGTATTATATCACTTTGGGGACCCAGGGTGCACCTGTTTTTGTTTTTGTTTTGAGATGGAGTTTCACTCTTGTTGCCCAGGCTGGAGTGCAGTGGTGCGATCTCAGTTCAAGTGATTCTTGTTCAAGTTCAAGTGATTCTTCTGCCTCAGCCTCCAAAGTAGCTGGGATTACAGGCATGTGCCACTACGCCCGGCTAATTTTGTATTTTTAGTAGAGACAGGGTTTCTCCATGCTGATCAGGCTGGTCTTGAACTCTTGACCTTAGGTAATCCGCCCACTTTGGCCTCCCAGAGTGCTGGGATTACAGGCGTGAGCCACCATGCCTGGCTGTCCCTAGTTTTAATGTCTCTTTTTCCACCCTAGCTCTAGCCTCTCGGAATTTGTGTCTTCTGCAGAGGAAACCCCAAGAAGACTGATCAGTTGTTCAATTCTAAAACAATGGCCCAGGTAAGTGTGTATTTCTGTTTCCTTCTTAAACTATGATATTTGGGTTTTGTGCATATGCTTGTGATTTATCTGAAGCCTTTTATCTGGTCAAACTCTTGATAATTACCTATTTCCTGATTCTTTCTATTCTAGTGAATGATAATGCCATGTAGCTCCGTATCTGCCTTTTTGGGAAATGAGTGAGCACCTTAGTATGTCCTATTACTCACTTTTTTAGCAAGAGTAATGTCAGAGCAGTGAAGTAACAAAGTCCTTTGAGGAAAATACTGAAGTCCATGGCTTGATTAGTTAGATATGTTGGTCCCATTTGACCACATGAGAAACAAATCCTCCACTGATCTGTTTTCTGCGTAGATAGGAGGGGATGCTCCTTCGCTGGCGTCAGTCTTAGTGTGTGTTGAGATCCCAAGCTTCATGGGACTTTTGGAAGTAGATAGGGCTATGATTAGGACCTTTGAACAGAGCTCATGTTCTTGCCGGGGTAACTGGAAGATAAATTTTATTATTGAATGGACCTGTCAGACTGCAAGATGATTCCAAATAATCTGACGTTCTTATCCTCTAAATCAGGAACACAGGGCCAGGTACGGTCGCTCACACCTGTAATCCCAGCACTTTGGGATCCCCAGGTGGGCAGACTGCTTGTGGTCAAGTGTTCCAGACCAGCCTGGCCAACCTGGTAAAACCTCATCTGTACTAAAAATACCAAAATTAGCAGGGTATGGTGGCATGTGTCTGTAATTCCAGCTACTTGGGATGCTGAGGCAGAATTACTTGAACCCAGGAGATGGACGTTGCAGTGAGCCAAGTCTGGGCAATAGAGCAAGACTCTTTGTCAAAAAAAGAAAAAAATCGGGGTTGGTAGATGGTAACAAATGTGAAGATCTTCTAGTATGGAAGTAGGAGATGATCACATACTCCAGAATTGGAGAAAGCCTTAGGTATTTTGGTCAATTTAAGTGGATAACTATAATAAACAGTCTGGCTTACCTGTGTGGGAATTTTTTTAATGCTTAAAAGGAAGGCTGCTTAAAATGTAGTTTGGCATGATGAACTTGAGGCTTGAAAACATTTAAACATGCATTTCTGAACTAAAAAATCTTGATTTTTCCCCCCTTAAAAAAAAAAGATGCTGTAGGAACCCACACTTGTTGAGAACTTTATGACAGGCACGTAGCAGACACTGCTTGTTTTTTTATTTATTTTTTATTTTTTTTATTTTTAAAAATAAATAGAGATGGGGTTTCTCCATGTTGGCCAGGCTGGTTTTGAACTCCTGACCTCAGGTGATCCGCCCACCTCGGCCTCCCAAAGTGCTAGGATTACAGGCGTGAGCCACCATGCACGGCCGACACTGCTTGTAAACAGGAAGAAAACTTGATTGTTTGATCCACTTCCTGGCAGGTTTGGTTTGACTAACGGAGGATTATGCATAGTACACGTCATTTTCTCTGCAGTGGCAGGGCTTTTGAGCGACATGCAGGTATTCTGCTTCCATCACAGTTACGCTGATGTCCTCACCACCCCCTGCCTGTGCCACAAGCGTTCAGTCTACTCACGGTGCTCAGCCTACCCAGAGAGTGGCCTCTTTTTTTTTTTTTCTTTTTTACTAGCAGGATATTTAGCATAAGGGTGGCCTCTCGTCTCCTTCAGCTGGAAGCTGTTTCCTTTCACGTCATCCCGCATATGTGGGTTTCTGTTTCAGGGTTTGGTGACATTCGCCGACGTAGCCATAGACTTTTCTCAGGAGGAGTGGGCCTGTCTGAACTCTGCTCAGAGGGACCTGTACTGGGATGTGATGCTGGAGAACTACAGTAACGTGGTCTCACTGGGTGAGTTGCACACCCCATATAACCTAGACTGCTTCCTGGAATATCAGCTCTCCACTGTGAATGTCAGGACCATCTCTCAAGAAACTAGTTGAATTTCTTCTTCCTGTTCCCAAGGAGTGTGTTGAGTCTTACTGGTGTGGCCATGAGCATCACACACCTTCCTCTCACATCCATCAGTTATCTTCCCACCTTTGTCGGGCTCCCCTGTAATCAGCTCTCTTCCTAATGTCCATGGAGTGAGTTGGAATTCTGGGATATTTATTTCATGACCATCTTCAAAGGAACCAGTTTGTCCTATAATATTATGTTTATACCCAAATTACGGTTGGTGATCTGTGGTACTCTAGGGACCTACCTCTAGGGAAAACATGTGGACACAGTGCCCCGACTTGTTCCAGTGAGCCAGCCTATGTGCTTGAAATAGAGTAGATTAGACAAACAGAATTTGTGTAAAACCAGAGTGAGCATATTTCATTTCTTTTTTGTTTTTTTTCTGAGGCAGAGTCTCACTCTGTTGCCCAGGTTGGAGTGCAGTGAGGCGGTCTTGGCTCTCTGCAACCTTCACCTCACGGGTTCAAGTGATTCTCCTGTCTCAGTCTCTCGAGTAGCTGGGATTACAGGTGCCTGCCATGTTTTTGTATTTTCAGTAGAGACGGGGTTTCACTGTGTTGGCCAGGCTGGTCTCGAACTACTGACCCTGTGATCCAGCCACCTCGGCCTCCCAAAGTGCTGGGATCACAGGCGTGAGCCACCGTGCCCAGCCATATTTCATTTCTTATATGTCATACCTGAAGTGAGGTTGAAAGTTACAGTCCCTGAACTTTGAGTTAAACATTGAATGACAGTATCTTGTAAACATCTCTGGAAACTTATTTTTCTTCTAGCAAAATAACAACGATATTAATAGCTAAACCATCTATGGTGACACTGCCTGTAATCCCAGCTACTCGGAAGACTGAGGCAGGAGGATCACTTCAGTCTAGGAGTTTAAGGCTGCAGTTCACTATGATCGCACTGTACTCCAGGCTGGGCAACAGATCAAGACCCCCATCACTAAATATATGTATATATATATATTTATTTAAACACACACGTAAGAAATATATATATAAATACATGTAAGCTATATATATGTATTGCTTGCTCTGTGCCATGCAGTGTTCTAAGCACTGTGTGTGTGAGTGCATACCAGTTCATTCTCACAAGCAGATGACATCGGCGCAATCGTTGTCTATTTTGGAGATGAGGATACTGAGGCACAAAGTGGGGTGGTCAGACGGAGCAGAAGCTAGAATTGAATCTAACAGTTCTGGGCCCCAGATTCCATGCTGCCAGCTGTCATATTCCACTTGCCTGCAGGCATAATGCCTACAGAAACTTAAAATAGGACCTTTTCTCGGCCGGGTGCAGTGGCTCGTCCCTATCTCTACTAAAAATATAAAAAATTAGCTGGGACCGGGTGCAGTGGCTCATGCCTATAATCTCAGCACTTTGGGAGGCTGAGGCAGGCAGATCACCTGAGGTCAGGAGTTCAAGACCAGCCTGACCAACATGGAGAAACCCCATCTCTACAAAAAAAAAAAAATTAAAAAATTAAAAATTAGCCAGCCATGGTGGTGCCCGCCTGTGATCCCAGCTACTTTGGAGGCTGGCACAGGAGAATTGTTTGGACCCGGGAAGCGGAGATTGCAGTGAGCCGAGATCATGCCAGTGCACTCCAACCTAGGTGACAGAGCAAGACTCTGTCTCAAAAATAATAAAAAATAAAGCCGGTACAGTGGCTCACGCCTGTAATCCCAATGCTTTAGGAGGCCAAGATGGGCAGATCATGAGGTCAGGAGTTTAAGACCAGCCTGGCCAACATGGTGAAACCTTGTCTCTACTGAAAATACAAAAATTTGCCAGGTATGGTGGTGCACGCTTGTAATTCCAGCTACTTGGGAGGCTGAGGCAGGAGAATTGCTTGAACCCAGGAGGTAGAGGTTGCGGTGAGCTCAGATGGTGGCATTGCATTCCAGCCTGGGCAACAGAGCAAGACTCCATCTCAGAAAAATAAATACATACATATATACATACATACATTCATTGTGATTGGAGCTCAGATGTCTATGATAACCAAAAAATATATATAAAATAAAATAAAAAAGGCCAGGCATGGGGGCTCACGCCTATAATCCCAGCACTTTGGGAGACCAAGACGGGTGGATCACGAGGTCAAGACATCGAGACCATCCTGGTCAACATGGTGAAACCCCCGTCTCTACTAAAAATACAAAAATTAGCTGGGCATGGTGGCACACACCTGTAGTCCCAGCTACTCGGAAAGCTGAGGCAGGAGAATTGCTTGAACCCAGGAGACAGAGGTTGCGGTGAGCCAAGATCACGCCATTGCACTCCAGCCTGGGTAACAAGAGCGAGACTCCATCTCAAAAAAAATAAAATAAAATACATAAATAAATAAAATAAAATAAAAAAGATACATTCATACATAAAAAAATAAGATCTTTTCCCTACCTCTCTGGTTTCCTGTTTTTTATTCCTTTCTCTTTATGAAACCTTTATCAATAACATTTCTTTTTTTTTTTTTAATAAGTTTTTGTTTTTCACTCTGTCACACGGGCTGGAGTGCATTGGTGTGATCATGGCTCACTCTAGCCTCAACCTCCTGGGCTCAAGCAATCCTCCCTGAGTAGCCGGGACCACAGGCGCACACTACAAACCCAGCTAATTTTTGGGGTTTTTTTTTTTTGGTAGAGATGGGGTTTCACCACGTTGCCAACTCCTGGGCTCAAGCAATCCACCCACCTCGGCCTACCAAGGAGCTTAGATTATAGGCGTGAGCCACCACACCCAGTTCAATAGCATTTTGATTTCTGGTTGTTAATAAATTTGATTAATGCTCAATCAAAAGATTTTGAGGCCAGGCGCAGTGGCTCACGCCTGTAATCCCAGCACTTTGGGAGGCTGAGGTGGGCAGATCACCTGAAGTCAGGAGTTCAATATCAGCCTGGGCAGCGTGATGAAACCCTGTCTCTACAGAAAAATAGAAAAAATTAAGCCAGGCACAGTGGCTTGTGTCTGTTATCCCAGCTACTTAGGAGGCTGAGGCAGGAGAATCACTGGAACCCAGGAGGCAGAGACTGCAGTGAGCTGACATTGTGCCTCTGCACTCCAGCGTGGGCGACAGAGCAAGACACTGTATCAAGAAAATAAAAATAATTTCTTCTTTTAATTTTTGAGCTTGAAATTCTTCCTTAAGGTCTACATCCTCTGGCATTTTTTTGTCTTTTTTAAAGCAGAGCATATCATTTCTAAGCCAGCTGCACCGTCTTATAGAATTAAGGGAATGAAACTTGATGTTGTGAGGGAAAAGACAAGACCACCATACAAAGGAAAGTGAGAGCCCGTCAGCCATCCTTACAAAGAGCGTCCCCGCTGGGCAGGGAGCAGGGGTACCCTGAGGTGTCGGAGAAGCTCTCTACAAAGGTTTAAGCCCAAAGCCACTGGGAAAGAAAGATCTTCACCCCGTGTCCCTGTCACCTTGTTTTTCCTTTCTTATTTAACCCCATCTCATGTGTTGCTGGTGCTGCTGGTCTGTGGGCCACACCTTTAGTAGCAAGGGTATAGATGACATCATTCTTTGTTCATTTTTTTTTTTTTGAGACAGAGTCTTACTCTGTCACCCAGGCTACAGTGTAATGGCGCATTCTTGGCTCACTGCAACCTCCGCTTTCCGGGTTCAAGTGATTCTCCTGCCTCAGCCTCCTGAGTAGCTGGGATTACAGGCACGTGCTACCGTGCCCAGCTAATTTTTGTATTTTTAGTAGAGACGGAATTTCACCATGTTGGCCAGGCTGGTCTCGAACTCCTGACCTCGTGATCCACCCACCTCAGCCTCCCAAAGTGCTGAAATTACAGGCATGAGTCACTGCGCCCGGCCATCCTCTGTTCTTTATCATTCCTGAAAGTTGGTTAGCCTCGCTTTAAGTGCCTGTTTGCCTTTTCTTATATGTAGGTGTTGGCAGTCCTGCTTTCTGGGTGCTGTTAATGTTCCTCCACCATAAAGCACCTAATACCTGATTATAGCTCTTTGCTGTTGGCAGTTAGTCATTGACAGTGCTTACAATTCATTACACTGTGGGTTCAATTGCTGCTCGCTTATCACTGCTCCTTCATTTATTAGCTGTCATAATTTAAAGAGAAAGTTTGTTCCATCTGCTAATTGCTTCTGCAGTGGCACTGCTCATATTGGATAAGAAGGATAAAACTTTGTTCTTTTTCTTTGTCAGTTTTTATACTGTATTCTTTCTCTCTCTCTTTTTATTTATTTATTTATTTTTGAAACAGGGTCTCACTCTGCCACCAAGGCTGGAGTGCAGTAATGCAGTCTGGGCTTCATGCAGCCTTGACTTCCTGGACTCAAGCCATCCTCCCACCTCAGCTTCCTGAGTAGCTGAGACAATAGGTGCAATGCCTGGCTAATTTTTGTGTTTTTTTAATAGAGATAGGGTTTCACTGTTTCCCAGGCTGGTTTTGAACTCCTGAGCTCAAGTAATCCACCCACCTCAGTCTCCCAAAGTGCTGGGATTACTGGTGTGAGCCATTGCACTTAGCCAGTTGTCAGTTTTTATTATAAAGGACTGGTTTCCTAGCATGCTCCAAAGCTGGCCATTGAACATTTTGTAGTATCATTATGAACTCGTAGATTTAAATGTTAGATGTTTCTCAGTCCTTTGCTGTTAGCTTCCTTATTGATGCTCAAATTCCAAAGTTTTCCATATCATTTTTTTTTTACATTTTTTTTTTAGTCTTGTAAATTATATTTTTTCTTGCTTTTGAATGTTGTATCCTTTTACCCAGTTACCTTTTTTTTTGAGACAGAGTCTCATTCTATCACCCAGGCTGGAGTGCAGTGGCACAATTTCGGCTCACCATAAACTCCGCCTCCCTGGTTCAAGCGATTTTCCTGCCTCAGACTCCTGAATAGCTGGGATTACAGGCACACACCACCACGCCTGGCTAATTTTTGTACTTTTAGTAGACACAAGGTTTTGCCATGTTGGCCAGGCTGGTCTCAAACTCCTGACCTCAAGTGATCTGCCCACCTTGACCTCCCAAAATGCTGGGATTACAGGCATGAGCCACCACTCCCGGCCCTTTACCCAGTTACTTTTAATAATATTGCCAACATATGTGTGTATCAGTTTCAGAATGCTTTACACACAGCTATCCAACTGCACATTGTTTTGTTACACTACTTCTATGTTTGGTTTTCTTTTGTTTTCCAAGTACATCATCACATCATCTACAAATACATGTTTTCATCATCAAAATAGGAAATAATAGATATAGGAAATCATGGGACTGTCGGGATCTTTTTCTTTTTTCTTTTTTCTTTTTTTTAAGATGGGGTTTCATTGTGATGGCTGGGCTGGTCTTGAACTCCTGACCTCAGGTGATCCACCCACCTCGGCCTCCGAAAGTGCTAGGATTACAGGTGTGAGCCACCGCGCCCGGGGGGACCTTTTTCATGTTTCACTTTAGAACAAATGTCTCTGATTAATTCTTATTAAGTATCATGGTGCCAGAAGTAGAATCTACATTGAATAAGAGCCCTGGGTGATTCACATTTATTCTACTGGATAATTTTCTTTCTATTAGAAGAGTTTTTGGCTTGTGATTAGGTTTATTTGTGCTTGTGTCCCTCTAAAGGAAACAAAATATTCTTTTTTTCCAGATTTGGAGTCAGCCTATGAGACTAAGAATTTACCTACAGAAAAAAGCCTTCATGAAATATGCGTTTCCAGAAGGAATTCAGATAGAAGAAGTAAGTCCCTTGGCCATAGCTGGATATATGAAGGTACGCCTGAAAGACCACAGCGCTCAAGAGGCAGGTATGTCAATCGAATGGTCATCAATTGTGTGAAAAGGCCCACTACTAGAGAAGGCACCCCTCCCAGATCCCATCAGAGACATCATAAGGAGAATTCCTTTGAATGTAAGGATTGCGGGAAGGCCTTTAGCCGTGGCTATCAACTTAGTCAACATCAGAAAATCCATACTGGTGAGAAACCTTATGAATGTAAAGAATGTAAGAAGGCCTTCCGATGGGGCAATCAGCTTACCCAACATCAGAAAATCCATACCGGGGAGAAGCCGTACGAATGTAAAGACTGTGGGAAGGCTTTTCGATGGGGCTCAAGCCTCGTTATTCATAAAAGAATTCATACTGGGGAGAAACCCTACGAATGCAAAGACTGTGGCAAGGCCTTCCGGCGTGGCGACGAGCTCACCCAGCACCAGAGGTTCCACACTGGGGAGAAAGACTACGAGTGCAAAGACTGTGGGAAGACTTTTAGCCGCGTCTACAAACTCATTCAGCACAAGAGAATTCACAGTGGGGAGAAGCCTTACGAATGTAAAGACTGTGGGAAGGCCTTTATTTGTGGCTCAAGCCTCATTCAGCATAAAAGAATTCACACAGGTGAGAAACCCTATGAATGTCAAGAATGTGGGAAGGCCTTCACTCGAGTAAATTACCTTACTCAGCATCAGAAGATCCATACCGGTGAGAAGCCCCACGAGTGTAAGGAGTGCGGGAAGGCCTTTCGCTGGGGTTCCAGCCTTGTGAAGCATGAGAGGATACACACGGGCGAGAAGCCGTACAAATGCACAGAATGTGGGAAGGCCTTCAATTGTGGCTATCATCTCACTCAGCACGAGAGAATCCACACGGGCGAAACCCCATATAAATGTAAGGAGTGTGGGAAGGCTTTCATTTACGGCTCGAGCCTTGTGAAACACGAGCGAATTCATACCGGGGTGAAGCCCTACGGGTGTTCCGAATGTGGGAAGAGCTTTAGTCATGGCCATCAGCTTACACAGCACCAGAAAACACACAGTGGGCCAAAATCCTACGAATGTAAGGAATGTGGGAAGGCGTGTCACCAGCTAAACCTCCTCCGAGAACATCAGAGGATCCACAACAGTTGAATTGCCCTTTTAACACAGCCGCCCGCTGTTATCCTTGGTTTCGCTCTCCACGTTTTGTTACCCGCAGTCAACTGCAGTTCAAAAATACTAGATGGAAAATTCCAGAAATAAATTGTAAGGCTCAAATGGTGTGCCCTTCTGAGTAGCGTGATGATATCTCTTGCTGTCCTGCTGCAAGCAGCCAGGGATGTGACTCGCCCCTTGGTCCAGCACATCTGCGCTGTATATGCTGCCACCCTGCTAGTCACTTAGTAGCCGCCTTGGTGATCAGATCGACTATCATGGCATCACAGTGCTTGTGCTCAAGTAATCTTTACTTCACTTAACAGTGGCCCCAAAGAGCAAGGGTAGTGATGCTGGTTATTCGGACATGCCAAAGAGAAGCCACAAAGTGCTTCCTTTTAAATGAAAAGGTAAAAGTTCTCAATAAGGAAAAGGGAAAAAAATGTATACCGAGGTTGCTAAGAGCTACATGACAATAAGATATTTTGGGAGAGAGAGATATGTTCACATAATTTTATTACAGCATATTGTTACAATTGTTCTATTTTATTAGTTATTGTTGGTAATCTCTTACTGTGCCTAATTTATAAATTAAACTTTAGATATGTTTGTACAGGAAAAAATGTAGTATATAGTATTGTATATATGTACAGGAAAGAAACACAGTCAGTACTATCTATGGTTTCAGGTACCCACTGGGTGTCTTGGAACGTAGCCCCCTCAGGTGAGAGGAGGCTTCTGTACAAAGAACGTATGAAGGCCTCTAGACTACATTCATGCCTTCCTCAACATGAGAAAAATTCATGATACTGTCAAACATAGGAAAGCCTTCACTGATCTTTTTTTTTTTTTGACACAGAGTCTCATTCTTGCCCAGACTGGAGTGCAGTGGTGCGATCTTGGCTCACTGCAACCTCTGCCTCCCAGGTTCAAGCAGTTCTCCTGTTTCAGCCTCCCCAGTAGCTGGAATTACAGGCACCACCATGCCTGGCAAATTTTTTATTTTTAGTAGAGACATGTTTCACCATGTTGCCCAGGCTGGTCTCAAACTCCTGACCTCAGGTGATCCTCCCGCCTTGGCCTCCCAAAGTGCTGGGATTACAGGCCTGAGCCACCGTGCCAAGCCCACTGCTCACTCTTGTGCTTACAGCATATCAGAAGTCATTCTAGAGGCGAATTTGAAGAGTGGAAAAATCACTTTTTCTTAATTCTTAATGATTGTGTTCTTGGTGTAAACGTTTTTATTGTGTAGGTTAGTTTAATGAATACATAAAGACTACCAATACCATCCTGTCTTTATTCCATGGCATCTGTGGAATAACTCTGCTAATGTAACACGTGAGAAAGCCTTTAGTCATGGCACCCACTCTATCAGTTATCCCCAACATCCCCCACCCTCTTCCCTGTGAGACATGGGCTAAAGGCTCTCTACCCCTGTGAATTGTCTGCCATGTGAACACCATGTGCATTATTTGTATATAAGGATAATCACATCTACCCGAGACTGCTGTTGTGGAAACTGGAAATTAAATGTTTGGTACATGTAAAGTCTTTGAAAGTGTAACTGGAATATTTTGTAAGTTCAATAAATAACTATTGTTGTTTTTATGATCATTACTACCATTAGTATTGCCATTAGTTATTTTTTCAAGAAAATGCCGTGTGGGTGCAGGGAGTCTGGAAAAGACTGTTGATCTTCTAGAAGAAACCATTAAGAGATTATTGTCACAACCTTGAGTTATGCAATGATTTCTTAGTAGGCAAAACACAGCAGACGTAAAAAGTTGTTAGACTTCATCAGCAAAAGTACAAAATTCTGTTCATCAAATGATGTGGTTAAGATAGAGAAAAGACAAGAAACAGGACTGGAAGAAGATGTTTAATCTACTACACCAGACAAAGGAACCGTGGAAAATATAAAGAATCCCTCACGTTTAAAAAACAAATCAATTTAAAGGGGAGAAAACTTAAGCACATCACAAGAGAAGATCAGCAAATGGCCAGTCAACAAGTGAAAAAGTCTTCAATGTCATTGCTCCTCAAGGAAATGTAGAGTACAGCCACAACGTGCTGACCCTCTAGGCAGAGACCAGAATGATTCAATTAGTCACAGTAACAAAGTAAATTTCAGATGTCTCCCTACAGAGAAAAAGGAGAAGGAAGCAGGGTGATGGACGTGTTAATCAGCTTGATTTAATCATTCCACATTGTGTACATGCATCAGAACATGACGTTCTACTCAATCAGTGTAATCCAATTATTTGTCAATCAAAAATATTAATAAATAAAATCAAAGATGCGCAGGTCTCTTTGTTGGATGGTCAGACACAACCTTTTCAAGGAACAGCGCCAGCAGACTGGACCTCTGCCAAATCCTGGCGGTGCCCCAGAGCAGGGACAGGACGGGAGGGAGGCAGTGGACTGGTCCTGGGGAAGGGGTCAGCACCCGGAGGAGAGTTGTTACAGGAAAGGGTTGCCGATCCAGACCCCAAGAGAGGGTTCTTGGATCTCGCACAGGTAAGATTTTAGGACAAGTCCTCTGTGCAAAGCGAAAACAAGGTTATTAAGAAAGTAAAATGTCTCACAAATCACTACAGGAAAAAATTAAAAAATACATTAAAAAAAAAAAAAAAAGTAAACTGGTGGGTCCGGGTGCGGCGGCTCATACTGGTAATCCCAGCACTTTGGGAGGCCGAGGCAGGTGGGTCACCTGAGGTCAGTTCAAGACTAGCCTGGCCAACATGGTAAAACCCCATCTCTACTATAAAAACAAAATTAGCCAGGCATGGTGGCACATGCTTGTAATCCCAGCTAGTCCAGAGGCTGAGGCAGGAGAATCACTTGAACCCGGGAGGCAGAGTTGCAGTGAGCAGAGATGGAGCCGCTGCACTCCAGCCTGAGCGACAGAGGGAGACTCCGTCTCAAAAACAGAAAAAGTGGTGAAAGGGCAGCTGCTCCCTAGACAGAGTAAGATGCTTCCGAAAGTACAAGGAGGAATACCTCTACCCGCATATGTATGGGGAGATGTGCTCTGCCACAAGGGTTTATGATAAAGGGTTACTTTTCTTAATTACTGTTTTTGCAAGAATTGATACTATCTTTAAAGCAAAATTAGGAATGCCTTTGCTCTCCAGGTATCAGGATATGTGGACACTCCCAAGTCTGGGTCTGCTCTCAGTAACCATTATTAACTTGTTCCCGAAACTGTAAACATCAGAGGCTAGGAATGCCTGAATTTCTCAGAATGCAGCCCAGCAAGTCTCAGCCTCATTTTCCTAGGCTGCACTCAAAATGGAGTTGCTTTGGTTCCAGCACCTCTGACAGTTCTGGGGGAGTTGAGGACACAGACTCAGGGGAGAGACCTCGGAGTTGTCTTAAGATGGTTCTGGCCTGAGGATAGGATTATCTCAGGGAAAAGACCAGAGCCCACAGTAGGAACTGGAGAATATAGTTGGGAGAGGACTCTAGACCGCATGGGAGTGAGTTTGAGGGGGCAGATGAGTGACTGATGGGCATGGGAGGTCCTAGCTCATGGGAAAGGATAACTAGAATTCAGGAGTGAATTCTGGAAGAGAAGGGATAGAGTTCAGGAGAGAGGGCTTAGGGCTGGGAGAGGACTGGAGTGCTCGTGAGAGCAGCCATGGAGATCCAGGGCAGACGCTACAGCCCGCGGGAGAACCTTAGGCACGGGGGAGAGTGGTGCAATGGCACAATCTCAGCTCGCTGCAACCTTGGCTGGGCGTGGTGGCAGGCACCTGTAATCTCAGCTACTCGGGAGGCCAAGGCAGGAGAATTGCTGGAACCTGGGAGGTGAAGGTTGCAGTGAGCTGCGATCATGCCACCGCACTCCAGTCCAGGGCAACAACAGTGAGACTCCATCTCAAAAAAAAAAAGAAAAAGAATTCATGAGAAATTATTTACTGCAGAGCAGACATCATTGTCTAGAGAGACAGTAATTACACAAAGTTATAGAAGCCGAAGAGCAATGGAGAAGGTCTTTTAGGCACCTGTGGCTGAGTGAAACTCATCACCAAAACCCCATCTGAACGCATGCACACAGCAAGACCAACAGAATAACTGAGCACATTTCACTTGCTCTGTCTTTGGAAAAATGTATGGGGCATCCTTACCTGAGTTTCTACTAAACCTGGAGTCATTTATTTCACAAGTTTTCACACCAAGGTTCAGCAAGCTCTCTGTTAAAGGCCAGTTAGTCAGTATTTTACTAGACACATATTTTTCAGGGCACATCTGTTCTCTTGTCACGTACTCCTCTTAATTTTTACAAGCTTTAAAAAATGTGAAAACTGGCAGGCAGGCCTTGGTGACTCACACTTTTAATCCCAGCATTTTGGGAGGCCAAGGCAGGAGAATCTCTTGAGCTCAAGAGACTATCCTGGGCAGCATCAAGAGACCTCGTCTCTACAAAAAATAAAAAACTCAGAAGGGCATGGTGGTACTCGCCTGTAGTCCCAGCTACTCAAGAGGCTGAGGTAGGAGCATCCCTTGAGCCTCAGAGGTCAAGGCTGCAGTAAGCCATGACTGCAGAACTGCATTCCAGCCTGGGTGTTAGAGCAAGACCTTGTCTCAAAAAAAAAAAAAAAAGAAAGAAAAAGAAAAATGTGAAAACCACTCTTAACCCCTAGAATGTACAAAAAGAGGTCCTGGAACAGTGGTGCACAATTGTACACCCAGCACTTTAGAAGGCAAGGCAGTAGAATCACTAGAGGACAGGAGTTTGAGACCAGCCTGGGCAACATAGCAAGACTCCGGGCTGGGCGCGGTGGCTCACGCCTGTAATCCCAACACTTTGGGAGGCCTAGGCAGGTGGATTACCTGAGATCAGGAATTTGAGACCAGCCTGACCAACCTGGCAAAACCCCATCTCTACTAAAAATACAAAAATTAGTCCATCGTGGTGGTGGGCACCTGTAATCCCAGCTACTCAGGAGGCTGAGGCAGGAAAATATTTTGAACCTGAGAGGCGGAGGTTGCAGTGAACCAAGATAAAAAGGAAAAAAAAAAAAAAGATGGGTTCTTGCTATGTTGCCCAGGCTGATCTTGGATTCTTGGGCTCAAGCATTCTCCCACATTGGCTTCCTGACCTCAGGTGACCTGCCTGCCTCAGCCTCCAAAAGCCCTTGGATTACAGGCGTGAGCCACCAGGCCCAGCCCCCTCCAGGATTTTTATGGTTTGATGTCTCATATTCAAGTCTTTTTTTTTTTTTTTGAGACAGATTTACACTCTTGTTGCTCAAGCTGCACTCTTGTTGCCCAAGCTGGAGTGCAATGGTGTGATCTTGGCTCACTGCAACCTCTGCCTCCCAGGTTCAAGCGATTCTTCTGCCTCAGCCTCCCGAGTAGTTGGGACTACAAAAGTGCGCCACCATGCCCGTCTAATTTTTTGTATTTTTAGTAGAAATGGGGTTTCACCATGTTAGCCAGGCTGATTTCGAACTCCTGACCTCAGGTGATGCACCTGCCTCAGCCTCCCAAAGTGCTGGGATTACAGGCGTGAGCTACTGCACTCAGCTCATATTTAAATCTTTAATTTGTCTTGAGTTAATTTTTAAGGTAGGAGCCCAGTTTTATTCTTTTTTTTTTTTTTTTTTAAGAAAATCCCAGGCCAGGTGCAGTGGCTCATGCCTGTAATCCCAGCACTTTGGAGGTCGCGGTGGGTGGATCACCTGAGATCAGGAGTTCAAGACCAGCCTGGCAACTTGGTGAAACCCCATCTCAACTAAAAATACAAACAAACAAACAAAAATTAGCTGGGTGTGGTGGCAGGTGCCTGTAATCACAGCTACTCGGGAGGCTGAGGCAGGTGAATCGCTTGAACCTGGGAAGCAGAGGTTGCAGTGAGCCAAAATTGCACCATTGTATTCCAGTCTAGGTGACAGGAGTAAAACTCTGTCTCAAAAAAAAAAAAAAAAAGGGCCGGGTGCGGTGGCTCACGCCTGTAATCCTAGCACTTTGGGAGGCCGATGCGGGTGGATCATGAGGTCAAGAGATCGAGACCATCCTGGTCAACACGGTGAAACCCCATCTCTACTAAAAATACAAAAAATTAGCTGGGCACGGTGGCGTGTGCCTGTAATCCCGGCTACTCAGGAGGCTGAGGCAGGAGAATTGCCTGAACCCAGGAGGCGGAGGTTGCGGTGAGCCGAGATCGCGCCATTGCACTTCAGCCTGGGTAACAAGAGCGAAACTCCGTCTCAAAAAAAAAAAAGAAGAGCCAGTTGTGGTGGCAGGCACCTGTAATCCCAGCTACTCAGGAGGCTGAGGCAGGAGATTCGCTTGAATTTAGGAGGCAGAGGCTGCAGTGAGCTGAGATTGTGCCACTGCACTCCAACCTTGGTGACAGAGCAAGACCATGTCTCAAAAAAAAAAAAAAAAGAAAATTTCATTAATTATTCTACCAAAAAGACGCGTGTACTCATATGCACTATGAGTGCTGACAGTCTCATGCTGTCATCCAGGCTGGAGTGCAGTGGCTTGATGCTGGCTCACTGCAGCCTCTGCCTCCAGACTCAAGTGGTCCTCCCACCTCAGCCTCACGAGTACCTGGGACTGCAGACACACACCACCACTCTCAGTTAATTTTCCTTTAATTTTTGCAGAGACAGGGTCTGGCCATGTTGTTGCCTAGGTTGGTTTTGAACTCTTGGACTCAAAGCTATCTCATCTTGCCCTCCCAAAGTGCTGGGATTACAGACATGAGCCACACTACACCCTGCCCCGTGTCAGTCTTCTGCATATGGCTAGCCAGTTATTCCAGCACCATTTACTGAATTGGAGGTCCTTTCCCCATTGCTCGTGTTTGTCAGCTTTGTTGATCATCAGAAGCTTATATGTATGTGGCTTTATTTCTGGGTTCTCTATTCTGTTCCATTACTCTTTGTGTCTCTTTTTTTTTTTTTTTTTTTTTGAGATGGAATTTTGCTCTGTCACCCAGGCTAAGAGTGCAGTGGCGAAATCTCAGCTTACTGTAACCTCTGCCTCCGAGTTCAAGTGATGCTTCTGCCTCAGCCTGCCGAGTAACTGGAATTACAGGCACCCACCACCACGCCAGGCTAATTTTTGTACCTTTAGTAGAGATGGGTTTTCACAATGTTGGCCAGGCTGGTCTCAAACTCCTGACCTCAAATGATCTGCCCGCCTCGGCCTCCCCAAGTGCTGGGACTACAGGCATGAACCACTGCGCCTGGCCTATGTGTCTTTTTTTGTACCAATAACATGCTGTTTTGGTTACTATATACTTTTTTTGTTTCTTTTACATTTACTGGCTTATTATAAAGGACATTACAAAGGACACAAATAAAGAGATGCATAGGACGAGGTGTGGGAGAAGGGGTGAGGAGCTTCCACGCCCTCCCTCAGCACACCTCCCTCCAGGAGCCTCCAAATCTTCAGCTGTCAGGAAGCTCCCAGTTACTGTAGCCTTGTACAGTCTGGAATGTCATGCCTCCAGCTTTGTTCTTTTTAATTAAGATTGCTTTGGCTGCCAGGCCTGGTGGCTTATGCCTGTAATCAGCACTTTGAGAGGCTGAGGTGGTTGGATCGTGAGGTCAGGAGATCGAGACCATCCTGGCTATAGTTGAAACCCCATCTCTACTAAAATACAAAAAGCCGGTCGTGGTGGAGGGCACCTGTAGTCCCAGCTACTTGGGAGGCTGAGGCAGGGGAATCGCTTGAACCCAGCAGACGGAGATTGCAGTGAGCTGAGATTGTGCCACTGCACTCCGAACTGGCGACAGAGCAAGACTTTGTCTCAAAAAAAAAAAAAGAAAAAAAAGATTGCTTTGGCTATTGGGCTTATTTGAGGCTCTGTATGAATTTTATAAGTTTTTTTTTTTGAGACAGAGTCTCACTCTGTCACCCAGGCTGGAGTGCAATGGTGCAATCTCAGCTCACGGCACCCTCCGCCTCCCGAGTTCAGGCAAGTCTCCTGCCTCAGGGTCCTGAATGGCTGGAATTACAAGCATGCACTGCCACACCTGGCTAATTTTGTACTTTTAGCAGAGATGGGGTTTCACCACGTTGGCCAGGCTGGTCTCAAACTCCTGACCTCAAGTCATCCGCCCGCTTCGGCCTCTCAAAGTGCTCTAATTACAGGCTTGAGCCACCGCACCTGGTCTACAATAGTTTTTTTATAATTCTTTGGAAAATAATATTGGTAGTTTGATGATTCCAGATTGCTTTGAGGTAATATGGCCATTTTAAAATTATTTTATTACCAAAAAAAGAAAACTATATATTTTAATTATTAAAATTGGGGGTACATAGTAGGTGTATGTATTTATGGGTTACATGCTATATATATATTTTGTTTGTTTGTTTGTTTTTTGAGACAGAGTTTTGCTCCTGTTACCCAGGCTGGAGTATGATGGCGTCATCTCCACTGACCACAACCTCCGACTTCAAGCGATTCTCCTGCCTCGGCCTCCCAAGTAGCTGGGATTACGCATGTACTACCACGCCCAGCTAATTTTTTGCATTTAGTAGAGACAGAGTTTCACCATGTTGGTCAGGCTGGTCTGGAACTCCTGACCTCAGGTGCTATACCCGCCCCGGCCTCCCAAACTGCTGGGATTACAGGCATGAGCTACTGTGCCTGGCCACATGCAATATTTTGAAACAGGCACACAATGTATAATAATCACATCAGGGTAATGGAATACTCATCACCTCAAGCATTTATCCTAATATGGCCTTTTTTTTTTTTTTTTTTTGAGATGGAGTCTGGCTCTGTCACCCAAGCTGGACTGCAATGGCATGATCTTGGCTCACTGCAACCTCCCCCTCCCGGTGATTCTCCTGTCTTAGCTTCCCAAGTAGCTGGAATTACAGATGCCTGCCACTACACCTGGCTAATTTTTGTATTTTTGTAGAGATGGGTTTTCAACATGTTGGCAAAGCTGGTCTCGAACTCCTGACCTCAAGTGTGATTCACCCGCCTTAGCCTCCCAAAGTCGTGGGATTACAGGCATGAGCCACTGCTCCTGGCCAACACACTGTATTCTTTCCCAGGACCACAAAGTGGCAAGCCGCTTTGGGCAGGGAGGCTATGGTGGACAGTCTGGAGCCACAGGAGAGTTCGGGTTCTTTGTTCCCTCCCCAGCCTGAGGGCAGCAGGGGAAGGACCCCAGTGGCAGCCATCATGGAAGTCCTGTCACTTACCTCTGGGAGTTCCCTGCCAGAGGAATTCGGAGAGGCCACCGACCAGGGTGCTCAGGCCGGGGTGGGACAGCTGTGTTGGGGGCCCACGCTGGTCAGCCTGGCCTGGCCAGGAGGAGCGCAAGCAGGGCCTGCAGCCATCCATCCCCTCTTCAGCATGATTCTAGTATTGCTTTGCCAGGGGTTTTTCTCACCCTCTGCATAAAGGCAGACCAGGGCATGGCAGGAGAGAAAGAGTTTGATAGACACGAAGCCGGCCATGCCACGTGGGAGATGGAGGTCATACTCGGACCATCCAAGGCTCACAAGTTTTTAAAGGCAGTTTGGAGGAAGTAAAATCAAAGCAACTTGGGGGAGGGGGTGGGGGTCCCCAGGTTACAGATGCTTGCTGCTGATTGGTTGGGGCAGAGATGAAATCGTAGGCCTCCTGGGAGCCGAATCTTTTCTCAGTGGGGACACAGGAGCCAGGTTGTTGGTCCAGCTCCAGCCAGGGGTGTCAGACATGCAAATACCTGGAAGGGGATCTCAAAAGGCCAAATGGGGAGGCTGTTTATCTTACAGCATCCAGAATGTCAGCGCCTTAGCAGGATTCGGGTTCCCTCCCTCCTGTTAGCTTTACAAAAGCAGTTGAGTTTGCGGTAAGGCCTATTATCATTTAAACCGTAGCCTAAATGTCTTCCAAAATGAGCTTGGCTCTCCAGCGGGGGCAGGCAGAGCACTCTGGCCCTGGTGAATCCCAGCATGGTGTCCTGGTGGATACCCTTGAAGAGCCGGCAGTTACCCTGTTTCCATGAGAGCAGCACACACTAGCTGCTTCTATCAGCCATCATGAACTGCAATGTACAGTCATACTTTTTTCTTTTTTTGAGATGGAGTTTTGCTCTTCCTTGCCCAGGCTGGAGTGCAGTGGCACAATCCTGGCTCACCGCAACCTCCGCCTCCATGTTCAAGCGATTCTCCTGCCTCAGCCTCCTGTGTAGGTGGGATTACAGGTGTGCACCACCACACCTGGCTAATTTTGTATTTTTAGTGGAGATGGGGTTTCTCCATGTTAGTCAGGCTGGTCTCAAACACCCAACCTCTGGTGATCCGCCCGCCTCAGCCTCCCAAAGTGTTGAGATACAGACGTGAGCCACCTTTCCTGGCCACATTTTTTTAATAGTAAAATATTTTCATACTTTAAATTCAACAACTCAGGATTAATTAGGGGAAGGCAGGATGGAGGGTGGGTTATCTTAGCTTACTGTTCGAATTTTCTCACCAACAGATCTTTTGCAAAGGCAGCTTCACTATGGGTGGGACAAAGAGCCTGGCCTTCCTTGCTGGGGCTGTGGTAGCTAATACCAGGGTACTCATGGGGTGTCCAGGGATCCAAGGCCTGTGTGGCTTCACATGGGCTTAAGGGGTGCTCTGGTGCAGACTCCAGGCTGCCTCCATGTCGCTTTGGAAGCTCAGGGGGTCAGGGGGGCTTCCCTTCCCAGGATTGTGTCGGAAGTGTGGGTCCCTGGCTGGGTGCAGTGGCTCACACCTGTAATCCCAGCACTTTGGGAGGCCAAGATGGGTGGATCACCTGAGGTCAGGAGTTCAAGACCAGCCTGGCAAACATGGCGAAACCCTGTCTCTACTAAAAATACAAAAAAATTAGCCAGGCATGGTGGCAGGCACCTGCAATCCCAGCTACTTGAGAGGCTGAGGCAGGAGAGTTGCTTGAACCTGGGAGGTTGCAGTGAGCTGAGTTCATACCACTGCACTCCAGCCTTGCAACAAGAGGGAGACTCCGTCTCAAAAAAGAAAAAAAAAAAAAGAAGTGTGGGACCCACCCCTCCAAGGGGATCTCACTCACCCTTTCTCTGCATCAGGGAGCTTCCCCCAGATCCACTCCAATCCCAGGAGGGCAGCTCCACAGCTTTGCTGTTCCCATTCTCCAAGTCCCACCACAGCCCTGGTGAATCCCAGCATGGCATCCTAGTGCATGCCGTGGAAGAGCCAGCAGTTACACTGTTTCCTCTCCATGACAGCAGCACACACTAGCTGCTTCTGTCAGCCATCGTGAACTGCAACCCACAATCACACCTTTTAGTAGTGAAACATCATACTTTTATTTCAAATTTGTATGTTTTTATATTAATACTTTTTAAAATATTGATTATATGTTAATGTTTTATACTGATTAATGTTAATATTTTGGGTATTAGAATTTGGGCGTTTTGGGTTAGAATTTTTTTTTTTTTTTTTTTAGATAGAGTCTCACTCCGTCACCAGGCGTCAGGCTGGAGTGCAGTGGCGCAACCTCGGCTCACTGCAACCTCGGCTCACTGCAACCTCCGCCTCCCGGGTTCAAGCAATTCTCCTGCCTCAGCCTCCTGAGTAGCTGGGATTACAGGCACGCGCCACCACGCTCAGCTAATTTTTTTGTATTTTTAGTAGAGACGGGGTTTCACCATGTTGGCCAGGATGGTCTCGATCTCTTGACCTCGTGATTCACCCACCTTGGCCTCCCAAAGTGCTGGGATTACAGGCGTGAGCCACCGCGCCCGGCCTGGGTTAGAATTTCATGTTATTTTTGCTTCTTTAATGTGGCTACGAGAGATACTGAAATTACATACTTGGCCGGGCTCAGTGGCTCATGCCTGTAATCCCAGTAAAGCAAGAAAGGCTGAAAAACAAACCTCTTGAACACCGCACTGGGAAGGAAGCGATTTATTCGGCTGGGAGCTGCGGAGGCTCTGGATGCCCCAAATAGCTGAGCCTTGAACAAAGAAAATCCGTGCCCTTTTAAAGGCTTACAACTCTGGAAATTACATATGAAAGGGTCTTGGTCCATGGAGTAGGTATGGGGTGTGTGGCTTAGGTGGGGGTTTGAACTCGTTTAAGTAAAACCAATGCCTTCTGGAAAGGTTCTCCCGCACCATGCCTGCGATCTATAGGAGGGCGATTAAGGTGGCGCCCAGTCTGCCAGCCTTTACTTATGTTGAAATGCAGTGTAGAAGTCAAGGAGGAGGTCATCTTAGATGCTTAAGGGAGATTAAGGGTCTCCTTCCTCACCAGCACTTTGGGAGGCTGAGGCAGGCAGATCACCTGAGGTCAGGAGTTTGAGACCAGCCTGGCCATCATGGTGAAACCCACGTCTCTGCTAAAAATTACAAAAATTACCCGGGCGTGGTGGTGCAAGCCTGTAATTCCAGCTGTTCAGGAGGCTAAGGCAGGAGACTTGAGCCTGAGAGGTAGAGGTTGCAGTGAGCCAAGATGGTGCCACTGCATTCCAGCTGGGGTGAGAGCAAGACTGTCTCAAAAAAGTAAAAAAAAAAAAAAAAAGAAATTACATACTTGGCTCTCATCTTATTTGTCTGGACATCAGTTCTAGACAAAAATGTTGCAGCATTTTTCAAAATATTTTATTTTTGAGATAGAGTCTCACTCTGTCACCCAGGCTAGAGTACAGTGGTGCAGTCTTGGCTCACTGCAACCTCTGCTTCCCGGGTTCAAGCGATTCTCCTGCCTCAGCCTCCTGAGTAGCTGGGATTATAGAAGTATGCCACCACGCCCAATTAATTCTCGTGTTTTCAGTAGAGGCAGATTTCGCCATGTTGGCCAGGCTGGTCTCAAACTCCTGACCTCAGCCTCCCAAAGTATTGGGATTACAGGTGTGAGCCACCCTGCCAGGCCAAAAATCTCTTAATGCATATTCCTTTGAGTCATCATTTCCACTTATTACACCCTATTTACAGCATTAATTGAACTTTTTCCCATGACACAGATACATGGACATTGTTATTTACCCAAGGAACTTTCCATTATATCCTCAGGATCTCCTTAGGAAAAATTACATTGATCACTGACTTTCTGCGTAAGTATGTGGCAAAACTCATGAAGATATTGAAGGAACAGTCTACCTTCTCTCTTTTGCCAGACTGGACTCCGACTCATAGTCATTCAGCTATAATGTAGCGAGTGAACTAGCCAACCGAAACTTTTTTTTTTTAAGGAGCAGGGAGTTTAATAGGCGAAAATGGGGAAGAAAAAAAGAAACTCCTCTGTACAGAGATAAAGGGAGGGGGGCTCCAAAGCTGAGAGAGGGAACCTCTGACAACTGAAACTTTAAATAAGGAAACAAAATGAGAGAGTAAGTATTTTGACTAAAGTCTCAGGAAAAAAATCAAGCCAACTGCCCTGCAGGCAGGGCCTTTAATGACAGGGCGCACACCGAGTAAAGAGGTGGAACGTCCTCGTGCTTGAAGCAATGCCGGGAAACAGACGAGGAACGGAGGACAAGAAAGACTGAGGCCATCTGTGGAATCTGCGACGTTACTCAGGGTGTCAGGTTAAGTCTTGCTGAGAATGTGACTTTACAGTAAAGATTAGATACAGTGTCAAAGAAGATGCCAGAGAAAATCTGTTTCAAGTAAACATGATGGCCAGGCGTGCTGGCTCACGCCTAGAATCCCAGCACTTTGGGAGGCAAGGGCGGGTGGATCACTTGAGGTCAGGCATTCAAGACCAGCCTGGCCAACATGGTGAAACCCCATCTCTACTAATAAGCAAAAATTAACCAGGCACAGTGGCATATGTCTGTAGTCTCAGCTACTCTGGAGGCTGAGGCAGGAGAATCGCTTGAACCCGGGAGGCGGAGTTTGCAGTGATCTGAGATCACACCATTGCACTCCAGCCTGGGCAACAGAGCGAGACTCCATACCAAAAAATTAAAATTTAAATTAAAAAAAAAGTTATTTTGTTAAGCTGGGCATGATGGGGTGCCTGTAGTCCCAGATCCTTGGAAGACTGAGGCAGGAGGACCACTTGATCCCAGGAGTTCAAGTCCCACCTGGGCAACAGAGCAAGTCCCCATCTCTAAAAACAAAAAACAAAATAAAATTTTTTGAAAAGCATTTGCTCGCTGGCAATGCACATGGGGCTCTAAGTGCCTCCCACCTTCACGCTCCACAGAGCTTCAAACTTTCCCTTCATCCAGAGGACACCTCCAGTGGACTGGACCATCTGTTTCCCGTGGTAAAACTAATTCAGGCAGGGACTAGGAACATTTTCATGAGGAGTTTGGGAGCTTGATGCTGGTGGCTGTTGATCATTCTCCAAGCTGTGTCGGATCCCATAACCAAAGTATATAGCAAATCCTAGTAGGGAAATGAGACAATGAGAGGAAATGTAGTCACCCTTTCCGTCATAAATGCCCACTAGAGATTCTGCTGTGGTTTATTTGAAGGTTTTCTTGTTTCTTTTATTTAGAGATGGAGCTTCACTCCATTGCCCAGGCTGGAGTGCAGTGGTGTAATCTCAGCTCACTGCAACCTATGCCTCCCAGGTTCAGGTGATTCTCATGCCTCAGCCTCCTGGGTAGGTGGGATTACAGGTGCCTGCCACCACACCTAGCTACTTTTTTGCGTTTTTAGTAGAGATAGGGTTTCACCATGTTGGCCAGGCTGTTCTTGAACTCCTGACCTCAGGTGATCCACCTGCCTTGGCCTCCCAAAGTGCTGGGATTACAGGCATGAGCCACCGTGCCCGGCCATTTGGTAGAGACGGAGTCTTGCCATGTTGGCCAGGCTGGTCTGGAGCTCCTGGTCTCAAGCGATGCTTCTGCCTTCATCTCCCAAGTAGCTGGGACTACAGGCACACCCCACACCACCAGCCTGAGATAGTTGTAGGGAAAGGTGGCAGGAAGTGTTGGGCTCAGGCAACCAAGAGGCCTCTTTTTTTTCCAGGAAGCCACTCACCAATCAACATCCAGACTCCAAATCGGGCCCAGGTCTCAGTGGTCAGCTGCATCATGAGGTAAACATTCACGGAGATGCTGAGCAGCGGGAGGACAGGCACCAGAGGGACCTGCAGGCAGAGTTAACACAACACACCACAAACGTCTGCAAGGGACCCTTATCCCAAGGGGTGGGAACACCACAGCTCTGTTCCAGTTGCATCATGTTCAAATCATGTTCAACGCCTATTCTGTTGTTCCTTCTATTTTTTTTTTTGTTTTGAGATGGAGTCTTCGTCTGTCACCCAGGCTGGAGTGCCACAACCTCAGCTCACTACAACCTCCGCCTTCCTGTGTTCAAGCGATTCTCTTGCCTCAGCCTCCTGAGTAGCTGGGATTACAGGCACGCACCACCACACCTGACTAATTTTTGTATTTTCAGTAGAGGTTTCACCATGTTGGTCAGGCTGGTCTTGAATTCCTGACCTCAAGTGATCTACCCGACTTAGCCTCCCAAAGTGCTGGGATTACAGCTGTGAGCCACCTCACCTGGTTCAATGCCTGTTCTGAGTGGGTGTCCCATTGGGTGTTCCACAGAGACAGGTTTGGGGAAGTACTGAGATGTGAGGGTTGGAAGGGGGTGTCCATGAATAATCCACTGGTTTTAGCAACTGCCCTTTTCTCCCCTGGTCCCATAGTGTTTAGAGCTTGAGGCATGCAGAGTCCACTGACTCAGGTGGGTGGTATGGGGACATAGGGTCACCTACTTTGAAGTAAAGAGGAGCGTTGCTCTGGGGCTGTCTCCAGATGGTGAAAGTGAGTCCCACAGTGAGCACCAGCAGCAGCACCACCGCCGTGATGTAGATCGGCTCCCCAGAGAACAGGCGTTTGGGCCACTGGGCCAGTACCAGGCACAGCATGGACAGCACGGTGACTGGAAAGGGTCAAGGTTGGGGAGAACAGGTTCAACTCCAGAAGCTAAATACGTTAAGATCTCAGGCCATTGCCCACCACCAAAACCACACACACACACGTCCAAGCCTCCTCATTAGGTGGGACCACAGGCATGTGCCAGCACACCCAGATAATTTTTTTTTTTGAGACAGAGTTTAACTTTTGTTGCCCAGGCTGGAATGCAGTGGCACAATCTTGGCTCACGGCAACCTCCGCCTCCTGGGTTCAAGAGATTCTCCTGCCTCAGCCTTCTGAGTAGGTGGGATTACAGGCAGCCACCACCACGCCTGGCAATTTTTTGTATATATATATTTTTTCTCCCAAGATGGTCTTGCTCTGTTGTCCAGGCTGAAATGCAGTGGTGCAATCTCAGCTCACTGCAAACTCCGTCTCCTGGGTTCAAGCCATTCTCCTGGCTCAGCCTCCCAAGTAGCTGGGATTAGGGGTGCCTGTCACCATGCCTGGCTAATTTTTTCTTAGTAGAGACAGGGTTTCACCATGTTGGCCAGGCTGGTTTCGAACTCCTGACCTCATGACCCCCCCACCCCCCACCAGCTTCCCAAAGTGCTGGGATTACAGGTATGTACCACCATGCCTGGCCTAATTTTTTTTTTTTTTAGTAGAGACGAGCTTTCACCATGTTGGCCAGGCTGGTCTCAAACTCCTGACCCCGTGATCCTCCCACCCTGGCCTACCAAAGTGCTGGGATTATAGGCATAAGCCACTGCACCCTGCCACAAAACTGCCTCTACAAAGAAAGGCCACTATATCCTCAAGACTCCTCTCAAGTACTAAAGCCACAGACCCCCTGCCGCGTGCTCTTGGGTTCAGAACACCCTGCAGAGAAACCCCAGTGCTTACCAAGCAGAAAGGCACATCCATAGACAATGCGGCCAGATCTTGGGGTGGGGATGGTGCTGGCAGGGCTCCAGAGACTCGCCGGAGTGCTGGGCATGCCTGCTTCAGAAATACATTCTGGGGATTTTGCTTTGGGTGCATGACTAATCTCAACTAATTCCACCTTCGGTTTCTCGTTGTTGCTGAAATCCTGGTCTGGCTGGTACCTGAATTAGAGCAGGGAAAGATGAACCCAGGTCCCTGTTCATCCATCAGCCTAATACTCCCACGGTAGCTCCTACTTATTCAAGGTTTCATCTACCCATGTCAACCACACTCCAAAAACAGTAAGTGGAAAACTCCAGCAGTACCCAGCAGTAATTCATAAGTTGTCTTTTCTTTTTTTTTTTTTTGAGACAGAGTCTCTCTTGTCACCCAGGCCTGAGTACGGTTGCACAGTCTTGGCTCACCAAAATCTCCGCCTCCCAGGTTGGAGCGATCTCCTGCCTCAGCCTCCCGAGTAGCTGGGATTACAGGCGTACGCCACCACGCCCAGCTAATTTTTGTATTTTTAGTAGAGACACGCTTTCACCACATGTTGGCCAGGATGGTCTCCAACTCCTGACCTGAAGTGATCCACGCTCCTCAGCCTCCCAGATCGCTGGATTACAGGTGTGAGCCACTGTGCCCGGCCGTAATTAATAAGTTTTCAATTGTGTGCGGCTTCAAGTAGCAGTATTCCACACTCCCCACCCCCAGGATGTGAATCATCCCTTTGTCCAGTATCTCCATGTTGTGCATGCTACCGGCCACGTTAAGTCACTTTAGGCATCTGAGTTTTGGATGGGGAAATCATCATACATAGGGACTGGTACTATCCGCGGTTTTGGTCATGTGCTGGGGGTCTTGGAACGTGCCCCCCGTGGATAAGCAGGGGTTGCTGGCTAGACTCCCCACACCCCTGTATGTGTAGCAGTGCACCAAGGGGCCAGGAGGCAGGCAGAAGAGGGCTGGGAACCCCATCAATCCTTATGCACCCAGGACCCCAGTCTCACCTGAGGACAAGAACAGAAAAGGCCACCAAGGAGTAAGCAAGCAGGGTCCCGATGGACGAGAGGTTCACGAGGTCGCTGAGTTCAAACAGGAAAGCCATGATTGCTACAGTCAGGAAACAAAACAGGGTAAGTTCCAGCATGTTCTGGGGTTCCACAGCACTAGAGGGGGCCTGTCATCAGCAACTGATGTTAGATTTTTTTTTTCCTTTTGTTTTGAGATGGAGTGCTGGGATTACAGGCATGAGCCACTGTGCCCACCCAGTGGTATATTTTCTAATACAAGACCTGGAAAAGCACTTTGGAAGGCCGGGGTGAGGGGTGGCGGATCACCTGAGGCCAGGAGTTCGAGACCAGCCCCTGTTTCTACGAAAAATACAAAAATTTGCTGGGCATGGTGGTGCATGCCTGTAGTCCCAGCTACTCGGGAGGCTTAGGCAGGAGAATCACGTGAATCTGGGAGATGGAGGTTGCAGTGAGCCGAGATCATGCCATTGCATTCCAGCAGGGGCCACAGAGCATGAGTCTGTCTCCAAAAAGTAAAAAAAAAAAAGAACTGGATAAATAGGCTTTCAGTGTTCCCAATGCAAGGAAATGACCAATGTTTGAAGTGGTTATGGTATTACCTTGATTTGATCATTACATCTCGTATACACGTATGGAAATCTCACACTGTACCCCATGAATATGTACAATTAGTGGGACAATTTAATAATAGGAATGTAGCCAGGTGTGGGGGCTCACGCCTGTAATCTCAGCACTTAGGGAGGCCGAGGCGGGTAGATTTCTTGAGCCCATGTGTTCCATGTCAGCCTGGGCAACATAGTAAGAACCCCACCTCTACAAAATTTAAATATTAGCTGGGTGTGATGCCACTGTGATCTGGCATGGGTGACCGGGAGATCCTGTCTCAACAACAAAAGTCAGATTATATACATTTTCCTTAAAATTTTTTTTTTTTAGAAACGGGAATCATCATACCTCACTGTAGCCCTAACTGCTGTGCTCCAGCTGTCCTCCCACCTCGGCTCCCAAGTAGCTGGGATTACAGGTGTACCACCACACCCAGTTGATTATTTAAAATTTCTTTGCAGAGGAAAAAAATAGTCTCAGAGTCTGGCTATGTTGCCCAGGCTGATCTCAAACTTCTGGGCTCAAGCGATCCTCCTGCCTTGGCCTCCCAAAGTGCAGGCATTACAGGCATGAGCCACTGCACCTGCCCCATTTTTTATTTTTTATTTTAATTTATTTTGAGACAGGGTCTTGCTCTGTGACCCAGGCTGGAGTGCAGTGGCAGGACTGCTGCTCACTGTAACCTCAACCTGCTGGGCTGAAGCCTTCCTTGCACCCCAGCCTCTGCAGTAGCTGGGACTACAGGCACGTGCCAGCATGCCCGGCTAATTTTTTGTTGTTGAGATGAAAGTCTCCCTATGTGGCCCAGGTTTTAAACTCCTGGGCTCAAGCGATCCTCCCACCTCAGCCCCACAAAGTGCTGGGATTATAAGCATGAGCCGCTGAGCCCAGTCCCATTTTCCTGTTAAAATTTTTATTAAATCAACTTTTGTAATAGCCAAACTTTTTTTTAAATTATTTATTTTTTTTTTTATGTTTTTGAGACAGAGTCTCACTGTCACACCCAGGCTGGAGTGCAGTGGCACGATCGTGGCTCACTGCAACCTCCACCTCCTGAGTTAAAGTGATTCTTCTGCCTCAGCCTCCCAAGTAGCTGGGACTACAGGCTCGTGCCACCAGGCCTGGCTAATTTTTTTTTTAGTAGAGATGGGGTTTCACTCTGTTAGCCAGGATGGTCTTGATCTCCTGATCCACCATGCCTGGCCACATTTTTTTTTTAATGAATGAATAGGCTGGGCGTGGTAGCTCACGCCCATAATCCCAGCACTTTGGGAGGCCAAGGCGGGTGGATCACAAGGTCAGGAGTACAAAACCATCCAGGACAATATGGTGAAACCCCATCTCTACTGAAAATACAAAAATTAGCCAGCCATGGGGGCAGGCGCCTGTAATCTCAGCTACTCGGGAGGCTGAGGCAGGAGAATTGCTTGAACCCAGGAATTGGAGGTTGCAGTGAGCCCAGATTGCGCCACTGCACTCCAGCCTGGGCTACAGAGGGAGACTCCATGTCAAAAAATAAAAATAATGAATAATAATAAAAGCCTAAAAACAATGGATGGGCAGTGTGGGAGGATGAGGAAGTAACTAGCAGAAAATGGAGGAAAGACATCCTGGATTCTGGGCCTTCACCTGCAACAGTCCCAGCAATGACGGTGGCCACCACGGGGGTGCTGGTGCGGGCGTGGATCCGGGCAAGTCCTCGGAAAAGGAGCCCATCCTCAGCCATGGAGTACAGCACGCGAGGCATGGGGAACATGGCACCCAGGAGGCTGCATACAGGAGAAAACGGGAACATGCCTGGGGACTCAGGAAGCAGGAGGGACCGGGGCCTCTGCTCCATCGCCTCCGGCATCTCCTCCCTTTACCCAAGGTCCAGGACACCCGAGAACCCGACAGCAGACAGGGAGAGAGTGTCCAGCACTGACCTGGAGGACAGGGCACAAAGGGTGCCGACGGCCACAGCGTATCTGATGGCGGGCCATCCGATGTGGACAAAAGCCTCAGGCAAGGGGTTCTCGGAACGTATCAGGTAGTAGGGCACCATGAGGGTGAGTGCCGCCGAGACACCAAAATAGGCCAAGAAGCAGATGAAGATGGAGGTCATGATGCCCCAGGGGATGGAGCGCTGGGGGTGGAGAGCCTCTTCTCCTGCAGGACGGGTGTGTGCACTGGGTCACGAAAACGCACAGAAGCAAGGGCGCAAAACCCTCTGCCCTCTGACCCATCTAACAGCAGGGTAGCCTTTAACGAAACCTGTGCCCAGCAGCAGCCCCAACTGTGCCCAAACCCTCCATTAGCCGGAATGACCATGTTACCTGTGGTGGCGATGCCATCAAAACCCACAAACGCAAAGAAACACGTGGCGGCTCCACGGAGGATCCCTTCAGAGCTGAAAGGCATAAACCCTCCAGAGCCCAGGGAGCCCAAGCTACAGGGGGAGAAGGAACAAGAAACATGGGTAAGCTGTGCAGCCATCTTTCTGGGATTACACAGTTAATTCTGCAAGGTCTGGGCTGCCTTTGCCATCCCCACTCCCTACGATCTGGCACCATTAGCCCAGATTCCCCCTATTCCCGAAATAGTCCCAGGTCTGCACCCCAGCCTCCACACCTGTGTCCAAGAGGGCACCTCTGGCCAGTTGCAATGGCTCATGCCTATAATCATAGCACTTTGAGAGGCCGAGGCAGGCAGCTCACTTGAGGTCAAGAGTTAGAGGACAGGCGCGGTGGCTCACTCCTGTAATCCCACCACTTTAGGAAGCCAAGGCAGGTGGATCACCTGAGGTCAGGAGTTCGAGACCAGCCTGACCAAAATGGTGAAACCCCGTCTCTACTGAAAAAAAAAAATTAGCTGGGTGTGGTGGCACATGCCTGTAATCCCAGCTACTCGGGGGCCAAGGCAGGGAAATTGCTTGAACCTGGGAGGCGGAGTTTGCAGTGAGCCAAGATGGCACTATTGCACTTCAGCCTGGGTGACAAGAGCGAGAGTCGTCTCAAAAAATAAATAGGCCAGGAACAGTGGCTCATGCCTGTAATCCCAGCACTTTGGGAGGCTGAGGAGGGCAGATCACCCGAGATCAGGAGTTCGAGACCAACCTGGCCAACATGGTGAAACCCTGACTCTACTAAAAATACAGAAATTAGCTGGGCATGGTGCAGGTACCTATAATCTCAGCTACTTGGGAGGCTGAGGCAGGAGAATCACTTGAACCTGGGAGGCAGAGGTCGCAGTGAGCTGAGATGGTGCTACTGCACTCCAGCCTGAGCGACAGAGCTAGACTCCATCTTAAAAAACAAATAAATAAAATAAGGCCGGGCATGGTGGCTCACGCCTGTAATCCCAGCACTTTGGTAGGCCGAGGTGGGCAGATCATCAGGTGAGAAGTTCGAGACCAGACTGACCAACATGGTGAATCCCCATCTCTACTAAAAATACAAAAATTAGTTGGGCATGGTGGTGGGCACCTGTAATCCCAGCTACTCAGAAGGCTGAGGTAGGAGAATCGCTTGAACCCAGGAGGCAGAGGTTGTGGTGGGCCGTGATTGTGCCACTGGATGACAGAGCAAGACTCTGTCTCTAAATAAATCGTTTTTAAACATTTTAAAAAAACCCGGTGTGCCGTCACCTGTGGGTGCCATTGGAGCCCAGCTCAGCCTGTTTGTAGTCGGCATCTGTGAGCTGCCAGTTATGCAGATCTCCCTTGATGAAGCCAGAGACAATGACGCAGCTCAGAACCAGAAGGTTCACACCTGTGAAGACTTTGGTAACCCAGGCTGACTCCCGAGCTCCCAGAGCCAGCAGTCCTGTGAGAAACACGGAATATCCAGAATAAATAAACCCATAAAGACAGAAGGCAGATCCGTGGCTGCCAGGGGCCAAAGGCAATGGGGAACCACTGCCTGAAGGATGCAGGGTCTCCCGTGGGGTGATGATGAAAACATTTCCCAACTAGATGGAGGTGGCAGCTGCACAACACTGTGAAGGTACTAAATGCCACTGAACCGCGTGCTTTAAAATGGTTCTTTTCAGGCCGGGCGCGGGGCCCCACGCTGCAATCCCAAGCGCTCTGGAAAGCCACGATGGGAGAATCACTAAGATCACTAGAAACCAGGAATTCGGCCGGGCACGGTGGCTCACGCCTGTAATCTCAGCACTCTGGGAGGCCAAGGTGGGTGGATCACTTGAGGTCAGCAGTTCGAGACCAGCATAGCCAACATGGTGAAACCCTGTCTCTACTAAAAATACAAAAATCAGCTGGAAGTGGTGTTGTGTGCCTGTCTTCCAGCTACTCGGGAGGCTGAGTTAGGAGGATAGCTTCAGCCCAGGTGGTCAGGACTGCAGTCAGCTGTGATCATGCCACTACTCCAGCCTAAGTGAAAGAGCAAGACCCTGTCTCAAAATAACTGAAAATAAAAAATGAAATAGGCCAGGCACGGTGGCTCAAGCCTATAATCCCAGCACTATGAGAGGCTGAGGAGGGCGGATCACTTGAGGTCAGGAGTCTGAGACCATCCTGGCCAACATGGTGAAACCCCATCTCTACTAAAAATACAAAAATTAGCCGGGCATGGTGGTGCGCGCCTGTAGTCCCAGCTACTTAGGAGGCTGAGGCAGGAGAATCGCTTGAACCCAGGAGGCATAGGCTGCAGTGAGCCACGATCACGCCGTAGCACTCCAGCCTGGGCAACATAGTGAGAATCTGTCTCAAAAAAAAGAAAGAAAGAAAGAAAGAAAATGATTGATTTGGGGGAGTGCAGACAAATAAAAAAAATTTAAAAAAGAACGATTGATTTATGTGAAGACCTAGCTACCTGGGAGGCTGAGGTGGGAGGATTGCTTGAGCTCACTTCATCCCAGGAGTTTGAGGCTGCATTAAGCCATGATTTTCACTGTACTCCAGCCTGAGAATGAGAGAGACCCTGCCTTAACAAAAACAAAAACAAAACTGGTCTAAGTAGAAAGGAAGAAACTTGTCTAAGTCAGTGGTTCTCAGCTTCTGATTATCCTAATTTGGGGGTGAGGACCACTGGCATGTAGTGGGTAGAGGCCAGGGGTGCTGCTCAATGCCCTATAATGTACAGAGCGACCCCCAGGACAAAGAATCACCTGAGGATGTTTATAATGTCACAGTGTGGAAACAGGGCTCCAAGTCTTACCCTCCTGTGATTCCCATCATCAGTCCTTCCTTCTAGTTTTCTTTTTTTTTTTTTTTGAGACAGAGTCCCGCTCTATCACCAGGCCTCCTGGGTTCAAGCGATTCTCCTGCCTCAGCCTCCCCAGTAGCTGGGATTACAGGTGTGCACTACCACACCAGGCTAATTTTTGTATTTTTAGTAGAGATGGGGTTTCACCATGTTGGCCAGGCTGGTCTCGGACTCCTGACCTCAGGTGATCCACCTGCCTCAGCCTCCCAAAGTGCTGGAATTGCAGGCATGAGCCACCGTGCCCGGCACACCCTTCTGATTTTCTAATACCTGTACTGTTGGTATTAGAATACCTCCTCCTCCAAGCCTTTCCCACCCAACTTCCTCCTCCGTGCCCTAATCACCCCATCTTACCTCTGACCCCCGCCTTACCAGTGAGGACCAACACCAGGCCCAGCGCAAAAAAGTCTGGATACGTGGCTAGGACTTGAGGCACATGCAGAGCAATGCCCTGCAGGGCATGGGAGATTCTGTTCCCGATCAGGCTGTCAAACGTAAAGCTCCAGGCCCTGGCCACGCTGGCGGCACCTGCAGCAGAAGGAGAAACCGTGACCACGTGCATGTGCGATCTCCGCTCACCACAAACTCCACCCTCCAGCTTCAAGTAATCCTCCTGCCTCAGCCTCCTGAGCAGCTGGAATGACAGGTGCCAGCCTCCATGCCCAGGTAATTTTTGTATTTTTAGTAGAGATGGAGTTTCATCATGTTGGCCAGTCTGGTCTTGAACTCCTGTCCTCAAGTGATCCACCCACCTCGGCCTCCCAAAGTGCTGGGAATACAGGCGTGAGCTACTGCACCTGGCTGGGGAGAAATCATTTCTAGGCCCGGCGTGGTGGCTCACGCCGGTAATCCAAGCACTTTGGAGGCCAAGGTGGGAGGATCACCTGAGGTCGGGAGTTCAAGCCCAGCCTGACCAACATGGTGAAACCCCTTCTTTATTAAAAAAAAAAATTAAGGGCCGGGCGCGGTGGCTCATGCCTGTAATCCCAGCACTTTGGGAGGCCGAGGTGGGTGGATCACGAGGTCAAGAGATCGAGACCATCCTGGTCAACATGGTGAAACCCCGTCTCTACTAAAAATACAAACAATTAGCTGGGCATGGTGGCGCATGCCTGTAATCCCAGCTACTCAGGAGGCTGAGGCAGGAGAATTGCCTTAACCCAGGAGACGGAGGTTGCGGTGAGCCAAGATTGCGCCATTGCACTCCAGCCTGGGTAACAAGAGCGAAATTCCATCTAAAAAAAAAAAAAAAAAACACACAAATCATTTCTAAAAGAAAAAGGGAAAAGAAAAATATCTAATCTCAAAAAATGTCTTTTGATGGGATGGGGAGGAGCAGTAGAAAAAGAAAAAGAATAATAAAATAAGCCAGACGCGGTGGCTCACACCTGTAATCCCAGCACTTTGGGAGGCTGAGGCAGGCGATCACCTGAGGTCAGGAGTTGGAGACCAGCCTGGCCAACATGGCGAAACCCTGTCTCTACTGAAAATACAAAATTTAGCCGAATGTGGTGTCAGGCGCCTGTAATCCCAGCTACTCGGGAAGCTGAGGCACGAGAATTGCTTGACCCTAGGAGGTGGAGGTTGCAGTGAGCTGAGATCACTCCACTGCACTCCAGCCTGGGTGGCAGAGCAAGGCTCCATCTCAAAAAAACAAAACAAAACAAAACAAAATCACGGTGGGAGAATGAGTTTGTGGCACACATCTCCGCCAAATCTATAAGAACTCTGCCCTGCTGGGCACGATGGCTCACGCCTGTAATGCCAGCACTTTGGGAGGCCAAGGCAGGTGGATCATGAGGTCAGGAGTTCAAGACCAGTCTGGCCAAGATGGTGAAACCCCGTCTCTACTAAAAATACAAAACGTAGCTGGGCATGGTGGTGACCGCCTATAATCCCAGTTACTTGGGAGGCTGTAGCAGAGAATTGCTTGAACCTGAACCTAGGAGGCAGAGGTTGCAGTGAGCTGAGAATGCGCCACTGCACTGCAGCCTGGACAACAGAGTCAGATTCTGTCTAAAAAAAAAAAGAACTCTGCCCCACACATCCCACAGTTCCCATTTCTTCTTGTTGTTTAGTCCTGGCAGGGAATCAGAAAGCATCTGAGTAAAGGGCATCTGGGCCTTTTCCTGCCACCCTCACCCACTCTCCCTCCCACAAGGTAGATAATAAAGTGAGTCTGAAGGCCACTGTGGTTCCCCCAGCTCCCCAATCCCTAATTCCTTTGTTTCTCCCACACCTCCCTCCAGGCCCCGTCGTCTCACCTATGACGTAGGAGAGTAAGAGGTTCCAGCCCGTGATGAAAGCCAGCAGTTGACCCACCGTCACGTAAGCGTAGAGGTAGGCAGAACCAGAGCATGGCACCCGGGCCCCGAACTCTGCATAGCAGAGTCCAGCCAACATAGAAGTCAGGGCAGCCACCAAGAAGCAGATGACGATGGCCGGTCCAGCGTCCTCCCTGGCCACTTCTCCGGCCAGGACGTACACGCCCGCCCCCAGGGTGCTGCCCACACCCAAGGCCACCAGATCCAGGGTGTTCAGACAGCGAGACAAGCGATGCCCAGAGCCCCCCTGGTCCAGCTGCAGGGGCCGCCTGCGCATCAGCTTCTGACCAAATTGGTGAACATTCTGCCAGAGCATCTTAGATGGAGTTGAGGAGGTGCTAAGATCTGCCGAGGAAACAAGACAGAAGGCCCCTAAGACAGAAAGCCACGAAGACTGTTTGTCCTGCCTCAGCCCTGGGAGTCAGGTTTAGAACCAGTTCCTCTGAAGAGTGCTCTCTGGGAAAAGCAGGCAGTGATAGAACATTTTGGGTAGATCATCCATCTCCCAGCCATGGGCCCTCCAAATGTAAATGGGAACTTTAATACTTTCCAAAGTTACATGGCTAGGCGGGGTGGATCATGCCTGTAGTCCCAGCATTTTGGGAGGTGGGAGGATTGCTTGAGCTCAGGAGTTACACACCAGCCTGGGCAACACAGTGAGACCCCCCACCTCAAGGGGAAAAGAAGTAAAAGTTACTGGAAGGATTTCTTATTTAAAGAGATGCAGCCAGGAGCTGTGGCTCACGCCTATAATCCCAGCACTTTGGGAGGCAGAGGCAGGTGGATCACCTGAGGTTGGGAGTTTGAGACCAGCCTAACCAACATGGAGAAACCCCGTCTCTACTAAGAATACAAAAATTAGCCGGGTGTGGTGGCGCATGCCTGTAATCCCAGCTATTCAGGAGGCTGAGGCAGGAGAATCACTTGAACCTGGGAGGTGGTTGTGGTGAGCCAAAATCGCGCCATTGCACTCCAGCCTGGGCAACAAGAGAGAAATTCCATCTCAAAAAAAGAGATGCAAACAAAAGCTTCCAGTACGGTGTCAGCACGTAGGACATAGGGGCTGTGTAATTGCTGTAATTGGAGTTAATTGGCCGGGCGCTGTGGCTAATACCTGTAATCCCAGCATTTTGGGAGGCCGAGGCGGATGGATCACTTGAGGTCAGGAGATTGAGACCAGCCTGACCAACATGGTGAAACCCTGTCTCTACTAAAAATACAAAATTTGTTGTTTGGTGTGGAGGCTCACGCCTGTAATCCCAGCTACTTGGGAGGCTGAGGCAGCAGAATTGCCTGAACCTGGGAGGCAGAGGTTGCAGTGAGCTGAGATCACGCCATTGCACTCCAGCCTGGACAACAAGAGTGAAACTCTGTCTCAAAATAATAATAATAATAATAATTTGAGTTAATGATATAATTTGAGTAGTTAGAATGCTTTTTTTTTTTTTTTTTTGAGAGAGAGGATCTTACTCTGTTGCCCAAGCTGGAGCGCAGTGATGTGATCATAGCTCACTGCAACCTCGACCTCCCAGGCTCAAGCAATCTCCCCGCTTTAGCCACCCAAGCAGGTGGGACTACAGGTGCGTGTCACCACACCTGGCTTATCTTTTATAATTTTTTGTAGAGACGGGGTCTCACTATGTTGCGCAGGCTGGTCTCTAACTTGTAGCCTTAATTGAGCCTCCCACCTCAGCCTCCCAAATTGCTGGGATTGTAGGCATGAGCCACTGCACCCAGCCAAAAAAAATGTTTTTAATTAGCCAAGGGTTATAGTGCATGCCTGTAGTCTTAACTACTGGGGAGGCTGAGGTAGAAGGATCGCTTAAGCCCTAGAGTTGAAGGCTACAGTGAGCTCTGATCTCACCAGTGCACTCCAGCCTGGGCAGCAGAGCTAGTCTCTGTCAAGAGAAGGGAAGGGGAAGGGGAAAAAAAAGAAAAGAAAAGAAAGAAAGAGAAAGAGAAAGGAAGGAAGGAGAAAAAGGAAGGAGAGAAAGAAAAAGAAGAGAGAGAAAAGGAGGGAGGGAAGGAAAGAAAGAAAAAAGAGAGGTCGGGCGCGGTGGCTCACGCCTGCAATCCAAGCACTTTGGAGGCCAAGGCGGGCGGATCACCTGAGGTCGGGGGTTCAAGACCAGCCTGACCAACATGGTGAAACCCTGTCTTAAAAAAAAAAAAAGGCCGGGTGTGGTGGTTCACGCCTGTAATCCTAGCACTTCAGGAGACCGAGGTGGGTGGATCACCTGAGGTCAGGAGTTCAAGACCAGCCTGGCCATGATGGTGAAACCCCATCTTTAAAAAAAAAAAGAAAGAAAGGAAGGAAGAAAAAAGAGAAAGGGAGAGAGGGGGAGGGAGAGAGAGAGAGAAAGAAGAAAGAAAGAAAGAGAAAAGAGAAGGCCGGGCGTGGTGGCTCACACCTGTAATCCTAGCACTTCAGGAGGCCAAGGCGGGCGGATCACCTGAGGTTGGGAGTTCAAGACCAGCCTGACCAACATGGTGAAACCCCGTCTTAAAAAAAGAAAGAAAAAAAAAGGAGAGAAAGAGAAAGGAAAAGAAGAAAAACAAGTCACACAAAAAAATTACTGATTCTTCTTTCATGAGGTATGTAGAGGAGTGAAGCTGGCTGTCAGGGGCTGGGGGAGAGAGATGGAACAGATAATTGTTTAATGGACATAGTTTTCAGTTTTGCCACATGAAAAAGTTCTGGATTTTGCTGCAAACTTAAAACTGCTCTGAAAACAGTGGTCGCAGGCGGGGTGCAGTGATTCACGCCACTAAACCCACCATTTTGAGAGGCTGTGGTGGGTGGATCACTTGAGATCAGGAGTTTGATACCAACCTGAGCAACGTAGTGGGACCCTGTCTCTACACAAAAATGTTTTTAAAATGATCCAGGTGTGGCGGTGCATGCCTGTAGTTCCAGCGACTTGGGAGGCTGAGGCAAGAGGATTGCTCAAACCCAGGAGGTGGAGGCTGCACTGAGTAGTGTTAGCACCACTGCGCTCCAGCATAGGCAACAGGGCAAGGCCTTCTCTCAAAAAATAAATAAATAAAATATAAAGTCAAAACGGCTAACCCAGGCACAGTGATGCCCCTGCACTCCCAGCCATTCAGGAGCCTGAGGCGGGAGGATGGATACGGCCCGGGAGTTTGTGGTCAGCTTAGGCAACATGGCAACACCTTCTCTTAAAAAAAAAAAAAAGATAAGGTGGTATTTTTTTTTAAGACAGAGTCTCTTCTGTCACCCAGGCCAGAGTGAGAGTGCAGTGACACAATCTTCCCTCACTGCAACCTCTGCCTCCTGGGTTCAAGCAATTCTCAGCCTCCCAGGAATTTTTATATTACATGTTTTCTACCACAGTTTTTTAAATGCTCTCAATAATAATAAAACTAGCCTCATAGAATTTCTGAGTGGTAGTAGAGAAGTCACCACCGAAGGCCGAGGCGGGCAGATCACCTGAGGTCAGGAGTTCGAGACCAGCCTGGCCAACATGGTGAAACCCCATCTCTACTAAAAATACAAAAATTAGCTGGGCATGGTGCAGGTACCTATAATCTCAGCTGCTCAGGAGGCTGAGGCAGGAGAATCACTTGAACCTGGGAGGCAGAGGTTGCAGTGAGCCGAGATTGCACCACTGCACTCCAGCCTGGGTGACAGAGTGGGACTCTGTTCAAAAAGAAAGAAAAGGAAAGGAAAGGAGAAGGACGGAAGAAAGGAAGGGAGGGAGGGAGGGGAGAAAGAGAGGAAAGGAGGGAGGGAGGAAAGGAGAAAGAGAGAAAGGAAGAAAAGAAAAAAGAATAAAAAAGAAAAAAGGAGGGAAGGAGAAAGAGGAAGGAAGGAAAGAAAGATAAAAAATGAAAAAAGAAAAAAGGAAAGAAAAAGGAGGGAGGAAGGGAGGAAAGGAAGGAAGGAGAGAAAGAAAAAGAACGAAAAAAGAGAGAAGGAAAGGAAGAAAGGGGAGGGAGGGAGAAGAGAGAAATCACCACCGATGGAAGACTGCAATCAGCATCAAGCGGTGCCCCTGCGTAAGGCTGAACACAGGGAATGAGTCTCAGATTCTCTGGACACGCATCCAATCCCACCGCAATCCCTGCCCACGTCCACGGCTCCAAGCTCCTTGGACCCTTATTCGAAAACGGGTCTCTCCGCAGCCAGCCCAGGGGGCCCGGCTGATGCAACAGCGCGCGCACATGCAGAGGTCTCCTTCCGGGACCCGAACCGTGCGCCCCGCCGTCGACAGAAGAGGGGGCACCCAAGACTTTTACCAGACGACTTGCGACGACCGAGGAGTCCAAGATCCCAGGCAGCGAAGCTCACTGCAAACCGACCTGAGCTGGAGCTGCAGGATCTTTAAAAAACCAGCAGGAACCGCGGAGACCCTATTGACTCCCGCGCCTGTAGGGTGGGACAGATTAGACCTGCCTGGTGGGCGTATCTGCAGTGATGCGATCAGGCGTTGACCTTCTTTTTTGGGTGTGGGGGAGGTAGGGTCTCTCCCCGTTGCTCAGGCTGGGGTGCAGTAGTGCAAATACGGTTCATTGCAGCCTCCACCTTCTGGGCTCAAGAGATCCTCCCACCTCAGCCTCTAGAGTAGCTGGGACCACATGGCACAGCTCATTTTCTTACTTTTTGTAGAGATGGGGGTCTTGATATGTTGCCCAGGCTGGTCTCAAACTTTCTGGCCACCAGCAATCCTCCCGCCTCTGCCTCCCAAAGTGCTCGGATTATAGGCTGAGCCACAGCGCCACGCCTGTTATGTGTATTTTAATCACAATTTTAAAAACATCTTTACCAGTAGATAAGGCGCTGCCATAAAGATTAAAAAAAAAAAATCTTAAAGGGCGTGGTGGCTCACACCCGTAATCCCAGCACTTTGGGAGGCTGAGGAGGGCGGATCTCAAGGTCAGGAGTTTGAGACCAGCCTGGCCAGGGTGGTGAAACCCCCTCTCTACTAAAAAACACAAAAAACATTAGCCAGGGGTGGTGGCGCGCACCTGTAGTCCCACCTACTTGGGAGGCTGAGGCAGAAGAGTCGCCTGAACCCAGGAAGCAGAAGTTGGAGTGAGTGAAGATCGCACCACACCACTGCACTTAGCCTGGACGACAGAGCGAGACTCAGTCTCAAAAAAAATATATATCTTAGGCCAGGCGCGGTGGCTCACGCCTATAATCCCAGCACTTTGGGAGGCCAAGGCAGGTGGATCACGAGGTCAAGAGATCGAGACCATCCTGGTCAACATGGTGAAACCCCGTCTCTACTAAAAATACAAAAAATTAGCTGGGCATGATGGCGTGTGCCTGTAATCCCAGCTACTCAGGAGGCTGAGGCAGGAGAATTGCCTGAACCCAGGAGGCGGAGGTTGTGGTGAGCCGAGATCACGCCATTGCACTCCAGCCTGGGTAACAAGAGCGAAACTCCATCTCAAAAATAAATAAATAAATAATAAATCTTAGAATCACCCCTTGCCAGGAACTACAGACATATCAAAGTCAGCTGGGCACGGTGGCTCATGCCCGTAATGCCAGCATTTGGGGAGGCCGAGGCTGGAGGATTGCTGGTGACCAGAAAGTTTGAGACCAGTCTGGGCAACATATCAAGACCCCATCTCTACAAAAAGTCAAAAAATTAGCTGTGCATGGTGGTGCACCTGTGGTCCCAGCTACTCCAGAAGCTGAGGTGGGAAGATTGCTTGAGCTCAAAAGGTGGAGGCTGCAATGAACCGTGTCTACACCACTGCACTCCCAGCCTCAGTGGCAGAGAGACCGTATTAAAAAATATTTAAAAATAAAAAGCAGGCCAGAAAGGAAGAGGTTAAGAGAGTAAATTTTGTGTTATGCGTGTGTCATTGTGGTTGTTTTGAGACAGAATCTTACTCTGTTGCCCAGGCTGGAGGGCAGCAGCATGATCATAGCTCACTGTAGCCTCAACCTCCTGGGCTCAAATGACCCTCCCACCTTGGCCTCCCAAAATGCTGGAACTACAGAAATATCAAAGTCAGCTGGGCACAGTGGCTCCCACCTATAATCTTGGCATTTTCAAAGGCCGAGGTGGGAGGGTTGCTGGTGGCCAGAAAGTCTGAGAACAGCCTGGGCAACATATCAAGACCCCATCTCTGCAAAAGGTCAAAAAATTAGCTGTACGTGGTGGTGCATCTGTGGTCCCAGCTACTCCAGACGCTGAGGTGGGAGGATCACTTGAGCCCAGAAGGCGGAGGCTGCAATGAACCGTGTCTACACCACTGCACTCCAGCCTTGGCAACAGAGAGAGATCATGTTTTAAAAAATATAAAAACAGGCCGTGTGCGGTGGCTCACCCCTGTAATCCCAGCACTTTGGGAAGTTGAGGCAGGCAGATCACAAGGTCAAGAGATTGAGACCATCCTGGCCAAGGTAGTGAAACCCCGTCTCTACTAAAAATACAAAAATTAGCCTGGTGTGGTGGCAGGCACTCGAAGTCCCAGTTGCTCAGGAAGCTGAGGCAGGAGAACAGTTTGAACCCAGGAGGCAGAGGTTGCAGTGAACGGAGATCATGCCACTGCATTCCACCCTGGGTGACAGAGCAAGACTCCATCTCAAAAATTAATAATAATAGGCCAGGCGCGGTGGCTCACGCCTGTAATCCCAGCACTTTGGGAGGCCGAGGTGGGTGGATCGTGAGGTCAGGATATCGAGACCATCCTGGCCAACAGGGTGAAACCCCGTCTTAAAAAAAAAGAAAAAAAATCCAAATAATAATAATAAATAAAAATAAAAAGCAGGCCAGAAAGGAAGAGGTTAAGAGAGTAAATTTTATGTTATGCGTGCGTCATTGTGGTTGTTTTGAGACAGAATCTTACTCCGTTGCCCAGGCTGGAGGGCAGCAGCATGATCATAGCTCACTGTAGCCTCAACCTCCTGGGCTCAAATGACCCTCCCACCTTGGCCTCCCCAAGTGCTGGGATTACAAGCTTGAGCCACCGTGCCAGCCATTTTAACTTTTTTTTTTTTTTTTGAGATGGAGTCTCGTTCTGTCGCCCAGGCTGGAGTACAGTGGCTGGATCTTGGCTCACTGCAACCTCCGCTTCCCAGGCTCAAGCAGTTCTCCTGCCTCAGCCTCCTGAGTAGCTGGGATTACAGGTACCCGCCACTACACCCAGCTAATTTTTGTATTTTTAGTAGAGATGAGGTTTCTCCATGTTGATCAGGCTGGTCTCAAACTCCTCCCCTCAGGTGATCTGCCCACCTCAGCCTCCCAAAGTGCTGGGATTAGAGGCGTGAGCCACCATGCCCGGCCATTTTAACCATTTCTAACTGCGCTATTTGGTGACATTAAGTACATTCACATTGTTGTACAAGCATCACCACCAGCCACCTCCCAAGCTGGTTTCGACTTGCAAGACTGAAACTCTGCTCACTGACTCCCTTCATCCTCTCCCTGCAGCCCTGGCAACCACCATTCAAGTTTCCGTCCGTATGAACTTGACAGCTCCAGGTTCTTCATATAAGTAGAGTCATATGATATTTGTCTCTTTGTGACTGGCTTATTTCACTTAGCATGATTCCCTCAGAGTTCGTCCATGTGATAGCATGTGTCAGAATTGCCTTCCCTTTTTTTGTTTTCTGAGAAATGGTCTCATTCTGTCTCTCAGGCTGGACCGCAGTAGCATGAACTTGGCTCACTACAACTACCACCTCCCGGAGTCAAGTGATTTTCCTGCCTCAGCCTCCCCAGTAGCTGGGATTACAGGCGCCCCATGCCTGGCTAATTTTTGTATTTTTAGTAGAGACAAGGTTTCACCATGTTGACCAGGCTGGTCTTGAACTCCTGACCTCAACTGATCCACCTGCCTTGGCTTTCCAAAGTACTGGGATTACAGGCATGAGGCACCTCGCTGGGCCAGAATTGTCTTCCCTTTTTTTTTTCTTTTTTCTTTTTGAGACTGAGTTTTGCTGTTGTTACCCAGACTGGAGTGCAATGGCACGATCTCGGCTCACCACAACTTCCGCCTCCTGGGTTCAAGCAATTCTCCTGCCTCAGCCTCCCGAGTAGCTGGGACCACAGGTGCCCACCACCACACCAGGCTAATTTTTGTATTTTTAGTAGAGACGGGGTTTCACCTTGTTGACCAGGATGGTCTCGATCTCTTGACCTCGTGATCCACCTGCCTCGGCCTCCCAAAGTGCTGGGATCATAGACGTGAGCCACCGCGCCCGGCCATGTCTTCCCTTTTAAGGTTGAATTCTATTCCATTGTCTGTATATGCCACATTTTCCTTATCAGATGGATGGATATCTGGGTTGCCTTCACTTTGGGGCTATTAAATAATGCTGCTATCAACATGGGTATCCAAGTATCTTTCTTTCTTTAGTTTTTTTTTTTTTTTTTGAGATGGAGTTTTGCTCTTGTCGCCCAGACTGGAGTGCAGTGGCATGATCTCGGCTCACTGCAACCTCCGCCTCCCGGGTTCAAGCGATTCTCCTGCCTCAGCCTCCCGAGTAACTGGGACTACAGGTGCCTGCCACCACACCAGGCTAATTTTTGTATTTTTAGTAGAGACGGGGTTTCACCATGTTGGCCAGGCTAGTCTTGAACTCCTGACCTTGTGATCTGCCCGCCTTGGCCTCCCAAAGTGCTGGGATAACAGGCATGAGCCACCACACTCAGCCCTAATATCCTGCTTTCAATTGGTGGAGGTATACACCCAGAAGTGGCTTTGCTGTGTCATCCAGTTCTAAGCTTTTTTAAGTGTTTGAATCCATTGATCACTAAGGACCCTGTGAAGTAGGGATCCCACTCACAAGCCTACTCCCTCTTAGTCTTACCCACAGCAGCTTTCCACAGTCCACCCAGACACTCAAGCGTCACAACCCAACCCCCCAACCCAAGCTAGTCACAAACTCAAAAAGGGGGAGCTAAAGATTGCTGTTATTTGTAAATTCACACAAAAACATTTAAGAGGCCGGGCGTGGCATCTTATGCCTATAATCCCAGCGCTTTGGGAAGCCGAGGTGGGGGATCAGTTGAGGTCAGACGTTGGAGACAAGCCTGGCCAGAAGGGTGAAACCCTGTCTCTATTAAAAAAAAAAATTAGCCAGGCATGATGGCAGGCACCTGTAATCACAGCTGTTGACTGAGGCAGGAGAATTGCTTGAACCTGGGAGGCGGAGGTTGCAATGAATCAAGATCTCACCATTGCATTCCAGCCTGGGCAACAGAGCAATACTCCGTCTCAAAGGTGAAAAAAAAAAAAAAAAGAAACATTTAATAAGCATCCTAGGCACATGCAGCTCTGTGCATAAGGACCTAAGGAAGGTAAACGTGAGTGAAACTCGGTCCCATCCTACAAGGAGCTCTGCTTGCCAGGAGACCTAAGCATGCCGGCAGAGAGACGCAACATGAGGTAAGAAGCACTACTGTTGATAGAAGCCAAGGCATGGAAATAGGAAGGAGAACCTGATTCCCAAACAGAACAAAGAACCGAGGGCCAGGCGCGGTGGCTCATGCCTGTAATCCCAGCACTTTGGGAGGCTGAGGCAGGCGGATCACAAGGTCAGCAGTTCAAGACCAGCCTGACCAACATGGTGAAATCCTGTCTGTACTAAAACTACAAAAACTAGCCTGGTGTGGTGGCTGGCACCTGTAATCCCAGCTACTCAGGAGGCTGAGACAGGAGAATTGCTGGGAGGTGGAAGTTGCACTGAGCCGAGGTCGTGCCACTGCACTCCAGCCTGGGCAACAGGGCGAGGTTCTGTCTCAGAAAAAAAGAAAAAAGAACCCAGGAATTACACAGGCAACACAGTCTACCCTCCAGGAGTTGCACAGGCGACGCAGTCTACCCTCCAGGAGTTGTAGGTATATGGTCTCTAGGTGTTGTCATGACAAAGTACATGCTACATGCCAACAATATATACAGTGTATGTATATCATTCTTTTACCCATGGGCAATTTTCTTCACTTCCCTGTTCCCAACAAAGAGAAACTTTTTTGTTTTTGAGACTGTCACCCAAGCTAAAGTGCAGCCTCCACCTCCCAGGTTCAAGCAATTCTCCTGCCTCAGCCACCTGAGTAGCTGGGACTACAGGCATGTGCTATTTTTTTACATGCCTGGCTAATTTTTGTATGTTTAGTAGAAACAGAGTTTCACCATGTTGGCCAGGCCGGTCTGGAACTCCTGTCCTCAGGTGATCCGCCCACCCTGGACTCCCAAAGTGGTAGGACTACTGGCGTGAGCCATAGCACCTGGCCAACAAAACTGATACATTTCTGTGTAACATTTAGTTAATTTATAGAAATAATCTCTCTCGCTTTCTCTTTTTTTTTTTTTTTTTGAGACAGAGTCTCACTCTTGTTGCCCAGGCTGGAGTGCAGTGGCACCATCTCGGCTCACTGCAACCTCCATCTCCCAAATTCAAGCAATTCCCTTGCCTCAGCCTCCTGAGAAGCTCATCTCTACAAAAAATACAAAAATAAGAAGGCCAGGCACTGTGGCCTATGCCTGTAATTCCAACACTTTGAGAGGCTGAGGTAGGAAGATCACCTGAGGTCAGGAGTTCAAGACCAGTCTGGCCAACATGGTGAAACCCCATCTCTACTAAACATACAAAAATTAGCCAGATGGGCTGGTTGCAGTGGCTCATCCCTGTAATCCCAGCACTTTGGGAGGCTGAGGTGGGCAGATCACCTGAGGTCAGGAGTTCAAGACTAGCCTAGCCAACATAGTGAAACCCTGTCTCTACTAAAAACACAAAAATTAGAGGCTGAGGCAGGAGAATCACTTGAACCTGGGAGGTGGAGGTTGTGGTGAGCCAAGATGGTGCCACTGTAGTCCAGCCTGGGCAACAGAGCAAGGCTCTGTCTCAAAAAAAAAAAAATTGGGCCGGGCGTGGTGGCTCATGCCTATAATCCCAGCACTTTGGGAGGCCGAGGCAGGTGGATCACCATGTCAAGAGATCAAGACCACCCTGGTCAACAAGGTAGAAACCCGTCTCCACTAAAAATCTAAAAAAATTAGCTGGGCATGGTGGCACGTGCCTGTAGTCCCAGCTACTCGGGAGGCTGAGGCAGGAGAATTGCTTGAACCCAGGAGGCGGAGGTTGTGGTGAGCCGAGATCGCGCCATTGCACTCCAGCCTGGGTAAAAAGAGCGAAACTCCGTCTCAAAAAAAAAAAAAAAAAAATTAGCCAGGTGTAGTGGCTCACACCTGTGGTCCCAGCTACTCAGGAGGCTAAGGAGAACTTAAAACTTTCTTAAGGCAGGAGAATCACTTGAGCCTGAATTGGAGGCTGCAGTGAGCCGAGATAGCGCCACTGCATTCCAGCCTGGGCAACAGGTGAAACTCTGCCTCAAAAACAAAAACAAAAACAAAAATTAGCCAGGTGTGGTGGTGCACACCTGTAGTCCCAGCTACTCGTAAGCTGAGGCAGGAGGTTCCCCTGGGCCTCAGGTGGTCCAGGCTGCAATGAGCCATGATTGCGCCACTGCACTCCAGCCTGGCCCACAGAGCCAGACCCTGTGAAAAAAAATGCTTACTTTTATCCCTCCTATACAACGTAGTAGTGGAAGTCCTAGCCAGACAGCAACCTGCCGTGACAGAGAAGGAAAAGGGTATCCAACGTGGAAAAGAGAAAGTCAAATTCTCCTTCTTTGCAGGTGATTGCTGGGGCTTTTACATCTAGAAAAACCTAAAGACTACCAAGAAACTCTTTGATCTGATGAATGAATTCAGCAAAGCTGGAGAATGCAAAAATCAATGTGTAAAAAGTAGTAGCCGTTGTATACAGCAATAGTGAGCTAACGGAGAAAGAAGTCAAAAAGGCAGTCCCGTCCACCAGAACTACAAACAATAAAATACCTAGAAATAAAATGTAACCATGGAGGTAAAAGACCTCTACAAGAAGCTGGGCGTAGTGGTTAATGCCTGTAATTCCAGCTCTTTGGGAGGCTGAGGCGGGTGGATCACGAGGTCAAGAGATCGAGACCATCCTGGCCAACATGGTGAAACCCCGTCTTTACTAAAAACACAAAAGCATCCTGAGCTTCATGTAGCCCGTGAGCCTCGGGTTGGACAAGCTGGGACTCCACCTCAAACCTTAATGTGGTTTTGATAGGTGTCTCCATCTCCTGACTTTGTAATCCGTCCACCTCGGCCTCCCAAAGTGCTGGGATTACAGGCGTGAGCTGCCATGCCAGTCATGTCTGTTTTTGTACCAATACTATATTGTTTTGGTTACTATAGCCTTTTTTTTTTTTAGAGACGGAGTTTCGCTCTTGTTACCCAGGCTGGAGTGCAATGGCGCAATCTCGGCTCACCGCAACCTCTGCCTCCTGGGTTCAGGCAATTCTCCTGCCTCAGCCTCCTGAGTAGCTGGGACTACAGGCACGCGCCACCATGCCCAGCTAATTTTTTGTATTTTTAGTAGAGACGGGGTTTCACCATGTTGACCGGGATGGTCTCGATCTCTTGACCTCGTGATCCACCCACCTCGGCCTCCCAAAGTGCTGGGATTACAGACTTGAGCCACCGCGCCCGGCCTTTTTTTTCTTTTTTTTGAGACAGAGTTTTGCTCTTGTTGCCCAGGCTGGAGTGCAATGGCATGATCTTGGCTCACCTCAACCGCTGCCTCTTGGGTTCAAGCGATACTCCTGCCTCATTTAGTCTCCCGAGTAGCTGGGACTACAGGCATGCACTAGCATGCCCAGCTAATTTTGTATTTTTAGTAGAGATGGGGTTTCTCCATGTTGGCCAAGCTGGTCTCAAACTCCCGACCTCAGGTGATCTGCCCACCTCGGCCTCCCAAAGTGCTGGGGTTACAGGTGTGAGCCACCACGCCCGGCGGTTCCCATAGCCTTCTAATATGTTTTGAAATCAGGTAACGTGATGTCTCCAGCTGTATTCTCTTTGCTCAGGATTGCTTTGGCTATTTGGGCTCTTTTTTGTTTCCAAATGAATTTTAAGTTTTTTTTTTTTCTATTTCGTGAAGAATCTCGGTACTTTGTTAGGAAATGGTGTCTCGCTCTGTCACCCAGACTGGAGTGCAGTGGCATGATCTTGGCTCACTGCAATCTCCACCTCTTGTGTTCAAGCAATTCTCCCGCCTCAGCCTCCGGAGTAGCTGGGACTACAGGCGTGCGCCACCACGTCCGGCTAATTTTTTTGTATTTTTAATAAAGATGGTGTTTCACTATGTTGATCAGATGGTCTTGATCTCCTGACCTCATGATCCACCCGCCTCAGCCTCCTAAAGTGCTGGGATTACAGGTGTGAGCCACCGCGCCCAGCCCCCTACTTTTTTTTTTTTGAAACGTAGTCTTGCTCTGTCGCCCAGGATGGAGTGCAGTGGCAAAATCTCGGCTCACTGCAATCTCCTCCTCTGGGGTTCAAGCAATTCTCCTGTCTCAGCCTCCAAGTAGCTGGGATTACAGGCGCCCCACACCACGCACAGCTAATTTTACCAATGAGGTAAAAGCCCTCTACAAGAAGTCAGGCTCAGCAGCTCACGCCCGTAATCCCAGCTCTTTGGGAGGCTGAGGTAGGTGGATCACGAGGTCAGGAGTTCGAGACCAGCCTAGCCAATATGGTGAAAACTCATCTCTACTAAAAATACAAAAATTAGCCGGGCGTGGTGGCGGGTACCTGTAGTCCCAGCTACTAGGGAGGCTGAGGCTGGAGAATTGCTTGAACTCAGAGGTGGAGGTTGCAGTGAGCTGAGATCAGGCCACTACACTCCAGCCTGGGTGACAGAGTGAGACTCTCTTTCAAAAAAAAAAAAAAGACCTCTACAAGAAAAACTACAAAACCCTGATGAGATAAATTTAAAAGGACACAAACCAATGGAAGGTTAATTTCATGCTCGTGGATTAGAAGAATTCATACCATTAAAATGACCCTAGCCAGACGTGGTGGTGCATGCCTGCAGTCCCAGCTACTCGGGAGGCTGAGGTGGGAGGATCGCTTGAGCCCAGGAGTTCTGGGCTGTAGTGCGCTATGCCGATCGGGTGTCCGCACTAAGTTGAACATCAATATGGTGACCTCCCGGGAGCCGGGACCACCAGGTTGCCTAAGGAAGGGTGAACCGGCCCAGGTCGGAAACGGAGCAGGTCAAAACTCCCATGCTGATCAGTAGTGGGATTGCTCCTGTGAATAGCCACTCCAGCCTGGGCAACATAGTGAGACCCCGTCTCTAAAAAATAAAAAATAAAATAAAAAAGGCCAGAAGCAGTGGCTCAAGCCTGTAATCCCAGCACTTTGGGAGGCCGAGGTGGGTGGATCACGAGGTCAAGAGATCGAGACCATCCTGGTCAACATGGTGAAACCCCGTCTCTACTAAAAATACAAAAAAATTAGCTGGGCATGGTGGTGTGTGCCTGTAATCCCAGCTACTCAGGAGGCTGATCAGGAGAATTGCTTGAACCCAAGAGGCGGAGGTTGCAGTGAGCCGAGATCGCGCCATTGCACTCCAGCCTGGGTAACAAGCGAAACTCCGTCTCAAAATAAAATAAAATAAAATAAAATGACCCTAAGTAATCTACAGAAGGCAGAGATTGCACTGAGCCGAAATTATGCCATCGTACCACAGCCTGGGCAATAGTGCGAGACTCCCTCTCAAAAACAAAAACAAAAACAAAAAAACCTGAAGCTAACCTTTATGGGTACAGTTCTCAGGAGATGCTGGCTTGGCCACCAGAAGGGAGGTCAAGCCACACGCTCCATCCATGCTAGAGAGTGGTGCCAGTGTGGGCAGCAAGGCTCCAGAGAGCAGGTGGAAGGCTCACAGTTCTGGCGGCCCCAGCTCTCTGCAGCCCTGCCACGCTGTGCGCGCTCCGTCTCTGAAGAAGCAGCTGACAGTGTTATGGAGGGGTCAAGGGAAAATGTCCTTTTCACCCTCAGAAGGATCACTGAAACTAAACTAAAAAAAAAGAGGCAGATTAATAGGAGAATTGGCATACAAATTTATATGGTCATAGTTTAACATGCCATCAGAGCCTGCAGACGGAAGACTGAAAGATACAGGGGAAACTCTCCATTCGTATGCTTAGGTTCAGCAAAGTAGGCGGTGGCTCACGCTTGTAATCCTAACACTTTGGGAGGCCAAGGTGAGAGGATCACTTGAGGTCAGGAGTTCAAGACCAGCGTGGCCAACATGGTGAAACCTCATCTCTACTAAAAATACAAAAAGTAGCCAGGAGTGCTGGCAGGCAACTGTAATTCCAGCTACTCAGGAGGCTGAGGCAGGAGAATGGCTTGAACCCAGGAGGTGGAGGTTGCAGTGAGCTGAGATGGCGCCACTGCACTCCAGCCTGGGCGGCAGAGCAAGACTCCATCTCAAAAAACAAACAAGCAAACAACAAAAAAAGACCCCCTCTCTATATTAAAGAATATTTTTAAAAAGAAAGAAAAGAAATAGGAATGGTTGAGAAAAATACAAAAAAAAAAATATATATATATATATAGGAATGGACAAAACGGGCCTGGCCTTCTGCAGAGGGAACCCAGCAAACCTGTCTGTCTGGATTCCTCCTGGCCTCCCTCAGCAGCCTTCTCTCCCGCTGGGTGGAGGGCTGAAGCCTCTCTGGAATGGGGGTCATAGGTCTACAACCGAACAAGACAGGACAGAACGTTCCTTTATACTCAGTGTCTACTCGGAGAAATGGAGGGAAAATTCGAGTCATAGTTTTTAGGTTTTACGGCGGGCTGTGGGGAAAAGGGATTCTGATGTCTATGACCCACCACAGGAAGGTCAGTTTCTAGTTTCCGTGGCTAGGCTGGGGGGAGAATGAGGGTAGGAAGAAACTTCCGCTTCTAGAGGTGCTTTGGAAGCCTTGTTTTGAGGTACCAGTTTCTGAGCCCCAATATTAGCAGCCTGCCACAGTCTAAGCTTTAAAAGCATCTGTCAAACTCTTGTGTATCTATGTATTTTGAAGTCCTAAATGAACAACTCACACGTGGGGTCCAAGAGGAACGGGGAGTTCACTGCAGGTTCTCACATGTGAGATCTTTGTTGTTGTTGTTGAGATGGAGTCTTGCTCTGTTGCACAGGCTGGAGTGCAGTGGCACCATCTTGGCTCACTGTAACCTCTGCCTCTCTGGTTCAAGTGATTCTCCTGCCTCAACCTCCCAAGGATCTGGAATTACAGGCGCCCACCACCACTCCTGGCTAATTTTTTTTTTTTTTTTTTTTTTTGTATTTTTAGTAGACATGGGATTTCACCACGTTGGCCAGGCTGGTCTCAAACTCCCGACCTCAGGTGATCTACCCGCCTCGGCCTCCCAAAGAGCTGGGATTACAGGTGTGAGCCACCAGGCCAGGCCCATTGTGTAGTATTTCTTTCCCTCGCTCCATGTCTCCCTCCCTTGCTTCCTTCTCTCTCTCTTCCTTGTAGAAATTCTTTCCTTCCCTTTTTTTTTTTTTTTTTTGAGACAGGGTTTCAATCTGTTGCCCAGGCTGGAGTGCAGTGGCACGATCTCAACTCACTGCAACCTCCACCTCCTGGAGTGAGATGATTCTCCTGCCTCAGCCTCCCAAGTAGCTGGGACTGCAGGCATGCACCACCACACCCGGCTAATTTTTGTATTTTTAGTAGAGACAGAGTTTCACCATATTGGCTAGGCTGGTCTTGAACTCCTAGCCTTAGGTGACCGGCCCTCCTCAACCTCCCAGAGTGATGGGATTACAGGCGTGAGCCACCGTGCCCAGGCCATGTCCCTGTTTATTGCATCTCTTCCCCCATTCTGTCGATCAGAATGACACTGGCTTAATTTGGGTTCTCTAAAGCAGACACGAACACAAAGCCTGGGGTTCCAGAGGTTTATTTAGAATGTGATTTTTTTTATTTTTTGAGATGAAGTTTTGCTCTTGTTGCCCAGGCTGGAGTGCAGTGGCGGCATCTCGGCTCACTGCAACCTCCGCCTCCCGAGTTCAAGCGATTCTCCTGCCTCAGCCTCCCGAGTAGCTGGGACTACAGGCATGCGCCACCATACCCAGCTGATTTTTGTATTTTTAGTAGAGATGGGGTTTCACCATGTTGACCAGGAGGGTCTCAATCTCTTAATCTCATGATCTGCCCACCTCGACTTCTCAAAGTGCTGAGATTACAGGCTTGAGCCACTGCGCCCGGCCTAGAATGTGGTCTTAAACCAAGAGAGAGGTAGCAGGGAGAGTAAGACAGGGAAGGACAGGGAGCCAACACCCTGTCTAAGGAGAAGATGCTGAAGTCTGTGAAGTGGACAATGAGGGCTTGATTCCTTTAAGCCTGTTGAGGACTGTATGTGCCACCTAATGTAATCCCCTGCCACAGAGATGGAGGGCGGGGACGTGTATGTGCCAAATTTCACTCCCCCACTGGGTGAGGGTTTCCCTGAGACATGTTGACTTCCTGCAATTGGAAGCTATTTTCTTCTTTAGACAGTCTTGCTCTGTTGCCCAGGCTGGAGTGCATCGGTGCAATCTTGGCTCACTGCTACCTCTGCCTCCTGGGTTCAAGAGATTCTCCTGCATCAGCCTCCTGAGTAGCAGGGATTACAGGCATGTGCCACTATGCCTGGCTAATTTTTTGCTTTTTTCTTTTTTTGAGATGGAGTCTTCCTCTGTCACCCCGGTTGGAGTTTAGTGGTGTGATCTGGGCTCACTGCGACCTCTGCCTCCTGGGTTCAAGCGACCCCTGGGTTCAAGCGAATCTCCTGCCTCAGTCTCCAGAGTAGCTGGGATTACAGGTACCCACCACCACACCTGGCTAATTTTTGTATTTTTAGTAGAGATGAGGTTTCACCATGTTGGTCAGGCTGGTCTTGACCTCCTGACCTCAGGTGATCCACCTGCTTTGGCCTCCCAAAGTGCTGGGATTATAGGCATGAGCCACCGCGCCTGGCTGGTTTTTACTTTTTTTTTTTTGGTAGAAACAGGGTTTTGCCATGTTGGCCAGGCTGCTCTCGAACTCCTGGCCTCAAATGATCTGTCTGCCTTGGCCTCCCAAAGTGCTGCAATTACAGGTGTGAGCCACCCTATCCAGACAAAGCTATTTTCAATTTTTAATTTTATTTATTTATTTTTGAGACCGAGTCTCACTCTGTCACCCAGGCTGGAGTGCAGTGGCACAATCTCTGCTCACTGCAACCTCTGCTTCCTGGGTTCAAGCAATTCTCTTGCCAAAGCCTCTCAAGTAGCTGGGATTACAGGTGTGTGCCACCATGCCCAGCTAATTTTTGTATTTTTAGTAGAGATGGATTTTCACCATGTTGCCCAGGCTAGTCTTGAACTCCTGACCTCAGGTGATCCACTGGCCTCAGCCGCTCAAAGTGCTGGGATATCAGGCGTGAGTCACCACACCTGGCCTGATGAAGGTATTTTCTATGGGACAAATGACATCAGAAAGGACTGTGGAGCAGAATACAAAAAGATGTATGGCATGTACATAAAGTGAGATTATGGCAGAATAAAGTGAGTCTCTGTTTGCATGAGATTGAACAGTGAGGCTCAAGTTAAAATTAGAGGTGTACGGCTGGGCGCGGGGGCTAACATTTGTAATCCCAGCACTTTGGGAGGCCAAGGCGGGCAGATCATGAGGTCAGGAGTTCGAGACCAGCCTGTCCAATATGGTCAAACCCCATGCCTACTAAAAAATACAAAAATTAGCCAGGTGTCGTGGTACATGCCTGTAGTTCCAGCTACTCAAGAGGCTGAGGCAGGAGAATCTCTTGAAGCAGAGAGGCAGAGGTTGCAGTGAGCCGACATCATGCCACTGCACTCCAGCCTTGGCGACAGAGTGAGACTGTATCTCAAAAAACAAATAAAAGAAAAGAAAAGAAGCCGGGTGCGGTGGCTCACGCCTGTAATCCCAGCACTTTGGGAGGCCGAGGCGGGTGGATCACGAGGTCAAGAGGTCAAGACCATCCTGGTCAACATGGTGAAACCCTGTCTCTACTAAAAATACGAAAAATTAGCTGGGCATGATGGTGCGTGCCTGTAGTCCCAGCTACTCAGGAGGCTGAGGCAGGAGAATTGCCTGAACCCAGGAGGTGGAGGTTGCAGTGAGCCGAGATCGTGCCATTGCACTCCAGCCTGGGTAACAAGAGCGAAACTCCGTCTCAAAAAAAAAGAGGAAAAAAAAGAGAAAAGTAAATGCTCCTTCCCAGGGCTGGGCGTGGTGGCTCACAACGCCTGTAATCCCAGCACTTTGGGAGGCTGAGACAGGTGGATCACCTGATGTCAGGGGTTTAAAAGCAGCCTGACCAACATGGAGAAACCCCGTCTCTACTAAAAATACAAAATTAGGCTGGGCGTGGTGGCTCACACCTGTAATCCAAGCACTTTGGAGGCCAAGGCGGGTGGATCACCTGAAGTCAGGGGTTCAAGAGCAGCCTGACCAACATGGAGAAGCCCCAACTCTACTAAAAATACAAAATTAGCTGGGTGTGATGGCACATGACTGTAATCCCAGCTACTCGGGAGGCTGAAGCAGGAGAATCGCTTGAACCCGGGAGGTAGAGGTTGCAGTGAGCAGAGATCGTGCCGCTGTACTCCAGCCTGGGCAACAGGACAAGACTCTATCTCAAAAAAAAAGAAAGGGCCGGGCGCGGTGGCTCAAGCCTATAATCCCAGCACTTTGGGAGGCCGAGGCGGGTGGATCACGAGGTTAAGAGATCGAGACCATCCTGGTCAACATGGTGAAACACCGTCTCTACTAATACAAATAATTAGCTGGGCATAGTGGCGCGTGCCTGTAATCCCAGCTACTCAGGAGGCTGAGGCAGGAGAATTGCCTGAACCCAGGAGGCGGAGGTTGCGGTGAGCCGAGATCACACCATTGCACTCCAGTCTGGGTAACAAGAGCGAAACTCCGTCTCAAAAAAAGAAAAAAAGAAAAAAAATTAGAAAGAAAATGCTTATTTCCATATTTTTTATTTTTTGAGACAGGTTCTCACTGTGTCATGTAGGCTGGAGTGCCGTGGCACAATCAAGGTTCACTAAAGTCTCAACCTCCTGGGGTCAAGCAATCCTCCTGCCTCAGCCTCTGGAATTGCTGGGACTAGTTGCATGCCAAAGTGCCTGGGTAATTTTTTATCTTAAGAGATGGGTTTTCATCATGTTGGCCAGGATGGTCTTGATCTCCTGACCTCGTGATCCACCCAACTCGGCCTCCCAAAGTGCTGGGATTGCAGGCTTGAGCCACTGCACCCAGCCTCATTTCTATATGTAAGTGTATTTAGTCATTAGGTCTTTAAGGAAAGATCCAGCCACAATCTATAGAAAATTTTCAGTACAAGCCAGGCACAGTGGCTCAGGCCTGTAATCCCTGACCTTTGGGAGGCCAAGGTGGGCGGATCACTTGAGGTCAGGAGTTAGAGAGCAGCCTGGCCAACACGGTGAAACATTGTCTCTTCTAAAAATACAAAAAATTAGCTGAGCGTGGTGGCTGCACCTGTAATTCCAGCTGCTGGAGAGGCTGAGGCAGAAGAATAGCTTGAACCCAGTGGTATCTTCAGGAGTTGGGTTGGAATTTTAAAATGTAAATTAAGGGCCGGGCCTGGTGGCTCACGCCTGTAATCCAAGCACTTTGGAGGCCAAGGTGGGTGAATCACCTGAGGTTGGGAGTTCAAGACCAGCCTGACCAACATGGTGAAACCCTGTCTTTAAAAAAAAAAAAAAAAAATCTATATATATATATATAAAATAAAATGTAAATTAAAAAAGAAAAAAAAAATGAACCCAGTGGTAGAAGTTGCAGTGAACCAAGATTGAGCCACTGTACTCCTGTACTCTAGCCTGGACAACAGAGCGAGCCTCCATTTCCAAAAAAAAAAGGGCAATCTTTTCCAGAAAAAATTATTTTCTGAACATTCTTTTTTTTTTTTTAAAGACGAGGTTTCACCATGTTGGTCAGGCTGGTCTTGAACTCCCGACCTCAGGTGATCCACCCGCCTTGGCCTCCAAAGTGCTTGGATTACAGGTGTGAGCCACCATGCCTGGCCTTTCTGAACATTCTTAGGCATACATTTATATACTACTACAGCTATTTAAAAACTTCAACACAACATGGGCTACTAGCAGAGCAAGCTACAGTCCTCACTGCTGTGTTCCAAAACCATTGCTAATGTTCATCCGTTTTCCACCACATCTTCCAGATTTCCTCAGGGTGGGACAGCACTTCGTTTTTTCTAATTCATTTTCCTGCTGGGGTGACTCAGGCCTTCGTTTTTGAAAGATCTGAGTCCTGGGCTGCTCGGAAGGAAAAGGTTAACTAGCCTATAATCCATTCTTTCTCCCAACTGATGATGTCTGAGGAGAAATCCCTTGGTCAAACTTCTTTGTAAACAAGCTAATCAGATCTCGTGGTATTTATTAGAGGGAAAAAAACAAAGATTCTTATCTGTGAGATGCTTTCAGCAGGATATGCTTATTCTTTCTGGATGTCTTGCAGTAAACAAGCCTGGAATTTAGGGGCTTATAAGCATGGACCACTGGAAAATGTCATTGTCAAATACTTATTTTTATTTATTTTTTTTTTTGAGATGGAGTCTTGCCCTGTCGCCCAGGTTGGGTGTAATGCCGGGATCTCAGCTCACTGCAACCTCCATCTCCCGTGTTTAAGCGATTCTCTTGCCTTAGCTTCTCGAGTGGCTGGAATTAGAGGCACCATGCCCAGCTAATTTTTGTATTTTTAAAAATAGAGATGGGGTTTCACCATGTTGGTCAGGCTGTTTACAGAGGCAAACAGCCTCCGCCCCCACGAAGTGCTGGGATTACAGGCGTGAGCCACCATGCCTGGCCCAAATATTTAATTATCAGAGAGAGAGAGAGAGGGGCTGGGCGCGGTGGCTCAGGCCTATAATCCTAGCATTTTTGGGAAGCTGAGTGAGGAAGATCCCTTGAGCCCAGGAGTGTAAGATCAGCCTAGGTAACATAGTGAGACCTCCTCTCCAAAAAAAGACAATTTAAAAACTTACAGAGAAGGCAGGGGGGTCTCCTCTTTTGGCTTTGAGCCTCCCTCCCTCTGTCTCTCTACAGGGGAGCTTCTTCTGTCTTCCCAGTCCTTTCTTGCCTATTAAACTCTGTGCTCCTTAAAACAAAAAATTAGAGAGAGGGGGAAGAGAGGGAGGGAGGAAGACAGGAAGGGGAGGGAAAGGTGAAGAAGGAAAGATGGAAAGAAGGAAGAAAGGAAGAAGGAAGGGATTAGTTGATCAAAGTAACTAACTCCCTGTACTTGAGGGTGTGCCCACCATCGTCACTTCCAGGAAGATCTCAAGTCAGGGCCAAAGATCACTCTGACATGTTAAGGGAGGGTCTGAGCAGCCCTGTCGGTCGTCTCAGTATTTCCCCTAGTTTGCCTGTGTCTTACAAGTGTGTGTACCCTTGGAATTGTTATTATTATTCTTTTTTTGTGGGGTGTTTGGGTTTGTTTCCTTTGTTTGTTTTTTTGAGATGGAGTTTCGCTCTCGTTGCCCAGGCTGGAGTGCAGTGGCACAATCTCAGCTCCCTGCAACCCCCGCCTCCCGGGTTCAAGCAACTCTCCTGCCTCAGCCTCCTGAGTAGCTGGGATTACAGGCACCTGCCACCACACCCAGCTAATTTTTTGTATTTTGTATTTTTAGTTCATCATATTGGTCAGGGTGGTCTCGAACTCCTGACCTCAGGTGATCCACCCGCCTCAGCCTCCCAAAGTGCTGGGATTACAGGCGTGAGACACTGCACCCGGCCTATTATTATTATTATTATTCTGAGACAGGGCCTCGCTCTGTCACCCAGGCTGGAGTAGAGTGGCACAATCACAGCTCACTGCAGCCTCAACCTCTAGGGCTCAAGCAATCCTCCCACCTCAGCCTCCCTAGTAGTTGGGACTACAGGTGTGTACCACCATACCTGGCCTGGAACTCCTGGGCTCAAGCTATCCACCCTCCTCAGCCTCCCAAAGTGCTGGGATTACAGATGTGAGCCACTGTGCCCAGCTTCCTGGGAATTCTTAATGTAGTTTTATGCTGAGTATGAAAGAGTTTTGATTCTAAAGAGTCTTATAACTAGGTGCAGTGGCTCACACTTGTAATCCCAACACTTTGAGAGGTTGAGGTGGGTGGATCGCTTAAGGCCAGTTTCAGACCAACCTGGCTAACACAGTTAGACACCATCTCTACTATTAGGAAAAAAAAGAGTCCTTCATGAGTGTAATCCCAGCACTTTGGGAAGCCAAGGCAGGTGGATCACCTGAGGTCAGGAGTTCGAGACTAGCCTGGCCAACATGGTGAAACCCCATCTCTACTAAAAAAAAAAAAAAAAAAAATCAGCCAGGCATAGTGGCACATGCCTGTAGTTCCAACTACTCGAGGCAGGAGAACTGCTTGAGCCCAGGAGATGGAGGTTGCAGTGAGCCGAGTTGGCGTCTTAGCACTCCAGCTTGGATGACAGAGTGAATGAGATTCTGTCTCAAAAAAAAAAAAAAAGGTCGCCAGGCGCAGTGGCTTGTGCCTGTAATCCCAGCACTTTGGGAGGCGGAGGCAGGTGGATCACCTGAAGTCAAGAGTTCGAGACCAGCCTGACCAACATGGAGAAACCCCATCTCTACTAAAAATACAAAATTAGCCGGTGTGGTGGTTCATGCCTGTAATCCCAGCTACTCGGGGTCTGAGGCAGGAGACTCGCTTGAACCCGGGAGGCGGAGGTTGTGATGAGCCAAGATCGCGCTGTTGCACTCCAGCCTGGGCAACAAGAGCAAAACTCCATCTCAAAAAAAAAAAAAAAAAAAAGAAGTCTTATTTCACCATTCCTCAGTGTTATCTCAGTTACTTAGTTACTGTGCTTTTACTGGGCTGTGGTTGTGCAATTTCCTGCTCAGCATAGTCTCTGAGCATAGGGAATTATCTGAATTCCAGACATGAGCCTTCCTGCCCCAGTGTGCAGCAGGAACCCCACCTCCTCACAATGCTCATGATTAATTGGCTATGCCAGCCAACGACCTCATTTCTCCGCCCAGCAGTTAATCAGCCTGAAGAGCCCAAAGTAACCAGGCAGAAAACCCTACTGTTTCTTGGTGGAAGTGTTCCCCTTCAAAAATGAAGACACCATGCCACATAAGGTTTGGGGGCAAGAAGCACAATTTCTTCAAGTGGGTCACTAGACAGGATGTGGATAAAAGCAAGATATTGATAGACAGGATATTGATAACTCCGTGGTAGCTACACCTGTGTATTCCAACTACTAGGGTCACAGCTCCTTATATTGACTGTTGGTTCCATGGACATATTGTATCTTAAAGGACAGCACCCCAGCCCCATGGGACGTTATCCCTGAGCTCACACTTCAGTTGAGCCCTTAAAAAGCCATTCCTGGCCAGGAATTCTCGGAAGGCTGAGGCAGGAGAATCACTTGAACCTAGGAGCTGCAGGTTGCAATGAGCCAAGATTCTGCCATTGCACTCCAGCCTGGGCAACAAGAGCAAAACTCTGTCTCAAAAAAAAAAGTCATTCCTGGCTGGGCAAAGTGGCTCACACCTGTAATCCCAGCATTTTGGGAGGCTGAGGCAGGCAGATCACCTGAGGCTGGGAGTTCGAGACCAGCCTCACCAACATGGAGAAACCCTGTCCCTACTAAAAATACAAAATTAGCAGGGTGTAATGGTGCATGCCTGTAGTCCCAGCTACTCAGCAGGCTGAGGCAGGAGAATCACTTGAACCTGGGAGGTGGAGGTTGTGGTAAGCCGAGATCACGCCATTGCACTCCAGCCTGGGCCAAAAAGAGAGAAACTTCTTCTCAAAAAACACATCAATTAATTAGTTAAAAAAATAAAAAGCCATTCTGTTATCCCGTGATGGCAGCTGTTTCTGTATAAGGTAATAAATGTATGATATAAAGAGTGTATTTTATATTAATGCACTGATTGTTGAACCATCTCTTTTTTGTTTGTTTGTTTGAGACGGGGTCTTTCTCTGTCACCCAGACTAGAGTACAGTGGCACAATCTCCTAGCAGGTGTGAGCCACCAGGCCCAGTCATTTTCTACCATCCTTGTAATCCCAGCACTTTGGGAGGCCAAGGAGGGAAGATCACCTGAGGTCAGGAGTTCAAGACCAGCCTGGCCAACATGATGAAATCCCATCTGTACTAAAAATACAAAAATTAGCCACACGTGGTGGCATGTGCCTGTAATCCCAGCTACTCGAGAGGCTGAGGCAGGAGAATCGCTTGAACCCAGGAAGCGGAGGTTGCAGTGAGCCGAGATCGTGCCGTTGCACTCCAGCCTGGGTGACAAGAGCAAAATTTCGTCTCAAAAAATTTATTACCTTATACAGAAACAGCTGCCATCATGGGATAACAGAATGGCTTTTTATTTTTTAAATTAATTAATTAATTAATTAAAATTTGTTTTTAGACGATGTTTCGCTCTTGTTGCCTGGGCTGGAGTGCAATGGTGCAATCTCAGCTCACTGCAGCCTCTGCTTTCTGGGTTCAAGCAGATTTTCCTGCCTCAACCCAGAAGAGTGAGCTATGGTGGTGCCACTGCACTCCAGCCTGGGCAACACTCAAAAATAAATAAATAAATAAATAAATAAATAAATAAATAAAAGAGAGAGAGAGAGAACACAGCAATTCCAGGAAGTTCAAATCAGATGAGATCTGAGATCCGAGATCCGATAGGTTCCCAATGGTACGGCTGTAGACCCAGGAAGAACAAATCAATCACCTCCACCACTTCCCTCTCCAGAGTGGAAAGGGTCTAATGTAATCAACTTGCCACTAAACAGTTAGTCATTCCCCTTAAAGCGCAATAGCATATCAAGGTCTCATCTTGGGCTTTTTTTTCTTTTTTTGTGACAGGGTCTTGCTCTGTCACCCAGGCTGGAGTGCAGTGGCACCACCAGAGCTCAATTTTCTGGGCTCAAGCGATCCTCCTGTCTTAGCCTCCTGAGTACCCAGGACTATAGGTGCGTGCCTCCCTGCCTGGCTAATTTTTTACATTTTTTTGTAGAGACAGGGTTTGGCTTTTGTGCCCAGACTCATCTCAAACTCCTGGCCTCCAGCGGTCCTCCTGCCTCAGCCTCTCACTATACTCTTATCACAAGCACAAGCCAGCATGCCTGGCCCTGATGGTGGCCAGAACTTCCAGGCTGAAATTCTGAGATCAGCTTTTGTGAGAGACAGCTCGTGCTGTTAGGCACATCCCCAGTCCCTTCTCCTGCTACCGTGTCTCTGTTCATGGGTGCACTACACAAGCGGGGGTCTGAGGACAGACCTCAGGATGCTCACTGCACAAGGTGTCCTGTCTTCCTGCTTGCTTAGGACCTTCTCTGTGGGGAGCACTCTCTGGAGAGCGTTAGCATGAGACACAGAGATTGCATGCCTCTGTCTCTTCTCATAATTCCCACCCCCCCCCTTTTTTTTTTTGAGATGGAGTCTCACTCTGTTGCCCAGTCTGGAGTGTAATGGCGCGATCTTGGCTCACTGCAACCTCCGCCTTCTGGGTTCAAGCGATTCTCCTGCCTCAGCCTCCTGAGTAGCTGGGATTACAGATGTCTGCCACCATGCCTGGCTAATGTTTATATTTTTACTAGAGACAGGGTTTCACCGTGTTGGCCAGGCTGGTCTTGAACTCCTGACTTCAGGTGATCCTCTGGCCTCAACCTCCCAACATGCTGGGATTACGTGAACCATCACGTCCAGCTCTTTTTTTTTTTGAGAGGGCATCTCACTCTGCTGTCACCCAGGCTGGAGGGCAATGGTGTGATCTTGGCTCACTGTAACCTTCACCTTCCAGGTTCAAGCAATTCTCCTGCCTCAGCCTCTCAAGTAGCTGGAACTACAAGCACATGCCACCACACCTGGCTAATTTTTGTATTGTTAGTGGAGATGGAGTTTCACCATGTTGACCAGGCTGGTCTTGAACTCCTGACCTCAGGTGATTTGCCCACCTTGGCCTCCCATAGTGCTGGGATTACAAGCGTGAGCCGCCACACCTGGCCCCCACTTTTTTTTTTTGAGTCAGGGTCTCACTCTGTCACCCAGGCTGGAGTGCAGTGGCATAATTGCAACATCCTCCTCCAAGGCTCAAGTGATCCTCCCACCTCAGCCTCCTGAGTAGCTGGGACTACAGGCACGTGCCACCACACTGGCTAAGTTTTTGTATTTTGGGTAAAGATGAGATTTCACCATGTTGCCCAGGCTGGTTACAAACCCCTGAGCTCAGGAGATTCACTAGCATCAGCCTCCCAACATGCTGAGATTACAGGCATGAGCCACCATGCCTGGCCCCCAGCTAATTTTTGTATTTTTAGTAGAGATGAGTTTTCACCATGTTGGCTAGGCTGGTCTCAAACTCCTCACCTCAGGTGATCTGCCTGCCTCTGCCTCCCACAGTGCTGGGATTACCAGCATAAACCAACACACCCCACTGTGACACTCCCATCTCTACCGAAAAAAACCTTTTTTTTTTTAAAGATGGGGTTTCTCCATGATGGCCAGGCTGGTCTTGAACTCCTGACCTCAGGTGATCCGCCCACCTCGGCCTCCCAAAGTGCTAGGATTACAGGCGTGAGCCACTGCGTCTGGCCAAAAAAACCTTTTTAATTAGTTGTGCATGGTGGCAGGGGCCCGTAGTCCCAGCTCCCTACTCAGGAGGCTGATTGCTTGACCCCAGGAAGTCAAGGGTGAAGCGAGCTGAGATCACACCACTGCACTCCAGCCTGGGAGACAGAGGGAGACTAGCTTCAGAAGAAAAAAGATTAGACATTGTGCCTAGGCACAGATCATATTAATCCCAGTGTTATTTTGGGAGTGGTGACCAGACTCCTTCCCAGGACTGGTCTTCCGGGTTGGCAGGGAGTGGTTAGTCAAGGCATGAGACTGTCACGCGCTGTCTCAAGTACTCTGTTCCACATCTTTTGATTGTGTTGCCCAGGCTGGAGTGCAGTGGCCTCATCTCAGCTCACTGCAACCTCCACCACCTGGGCTCAAGCAATTCTGGCGCCTCAGCCTCCTGAGTAGCTGGGATTACAAGTGCCCGCCACTATGCCCAACTAATTTTTTTTTTTTTTTTGTAGTTTTAGTAGTGTTGGAATTTCACTGTGTCACCCAAGCTGGCCTTGAACTCCTGACCTCAGGTGATCTGCCCACCTCAACCTCCCAAAGTTCTGGGATTGACTGCTCCTGGCCCCATCGCTGCACATCTTGGTTTCTCAGCCTCCAAGGTGACTCCTTAGGACACCAACTTAATCCCACTAAAGATGACGATAGAGCCAGCGGTTTCCAGCCCCAGCCCTACTTCCGCAGTAGATGGATTATGTACAAATCCTCATACTTAGGCTCCACCCGAAGAGATTCAAGCAGATGACCCTGGAGTGCAGCTGCAGGCATTTTCTTATAATCCTGGGAATGATAATATTCAGCTGTGGTTGAAAACCACCCCTAAGACTTGCAAACTTTATTCATTCAAGTCTTCTTTTCTCTCCCTAAAAGCAGGCTTATCCTTGAAGTGCGCTGTTTCAGACTCCCACGAGCATTACTGAGAGCATTTAATTAATATACTGAGGCCTCTCACAGGGAAAGAAGTGGAAGAACTGCTGGGGAAGGACTTGGAAGGCAGACATGTTTTCTTTTTCTTTTCTAAGATGGATATTCACTCTTGTTGCCCAGGCTGGAGTGCAATGGCACAATCTCGGCTCACTGCAACCTCTGCCTCCCCAGTTCAAGCAATTCTTCTGCCTCAGCCTCCCAAGTAGCTGGGATCACAGGCACCTACTACCACCATGCCTGGCTAATTTTTGTAGTTTTAAAGTAGAGACAAGGTTTTGCCATGTTGGCCAGGCTGGTCTTGAACCCCTGACCTCGGGTGATCCACCCACTTTAGCCTCCCAAAGTGCTGGGATTACAGGCGTGAGCCACTGGACCTGGCCGAGATGTTTTCCTTAACACAAAAAGGGTTTGGTCAGCCACGGTGGCTCACGCCTGGAGTCCTCTAGCACTTTGGAAGGCCAATGCAGTGGCGGGGGGGATCACTTGGTATCAGGAGTTCGAGACCAGCCTGGCCAACATGGCGAATACAAAAATTAGCTGGGCATGGTGGCACATGCTTGTAATTCCAGATGCTCCGGAGGCTGAGGCAGGAGAATCCCTTGAATCCAGGAGGCAGAGTTTACAGTGGGCTGAGATCGAGCCACTGCACTCCAACCTGGGCAACAGAGTAAGACTCCATCCCAAAAAAAAAAAAAAAAAAAATCTAAAGCACTTGGGCTGTTCTGATGTCAACATACAGTAGCTGGCCCTACCTTTAACCTAGGCCAAGGGGCAAAAATGTACCCAAAGATGCAAATAAGCAAGCTTGTTGGGCGCAGTGGCTCATGCCTGTAATACCAGGGATTCAGGAGGCTGAGGAGGAAGGGTTACTTGATTCCTGCAGGTTGAGACCAGCCTGGGCAACAGAGTAAGACCCTGTCTCTGAAACAAAAACCAAAATAAAATGCCACTGTCCTCTACCTGGGCAACAGAGAAAGACCATGTTTCAAAAAGAACAAAAATAAAAAGCAGCCAGGCATGGTGGCTCACTCCTGTAATCCCAGCACTTTGGGAGGCTGAGGCGGGCGGATCACCTGAAGTCAGGGGTTCAAGACCAGCCTGACCAACATGGTGAAACCCTGTCTGTATTAAAAAATAAATAAATAAAAAGCAGTCTGTGGGTTTAGTATCTTTGGACGAATGGTAGCAGCATGAGAAAAGCAGGTCTTTGTACCTCTGATAACTGAACTCTGACACTTCTTAGTGTTTCTTTCCAGTTGCTGTGATATGTGAATAACATATAATTAACCATTTCAAAATAAGTGGTTCAGTGGCATTTAGTACATTCACAATGTTGTGCAACCACCACCTCTATGTAGTTCCAACACATTTTTTCTTTTTTTTTTTTTTGAGATGGAGTTTCACTCTTGTTGCCCAGACAGGAGTGCAGTGACGCGATCTTGCCTCACGCCAACCTCTGCCTCCCAGGTTCAAGCACCTCTCCTGTCTCAGCCTCCCAAGTAGCTGGGATTACAGGCGCCTGCCACCACGCCTGGCTAATTTTTGTATTTTTAGTAGAGATGGGGTTTCACCTTGTTGGTCAGGCTGGTCTCAAACTCATGACCTCAGTCGATCCACCCGCCTTGGCCTCCCAAAGTCCTGAGATTACAGGTGTGAGCCACCATACCCAGCCCCAAAACATTTTCATAACTCCAAAATAAAATCCCATAAACATTTATTCCCTACTCTCTCCTGATCCCAGCCTGTCTGTCCATAAATGAATGGATTAAATAAATATCGTTTATTCATGCAATGGAAAATAGTTCAGCTGTAAAAAAGGGCCAGCCGCAGTGGCTCACACCAGTAATCCCAGCACTTTGGGAGGCCGAGGCAGGCAGATCACTTGAGGCCAAGAGTTTGAGACCAGCCTGGCCAACATGGTGAAACCCCGTCTCTACTACAAATACAAAAATAGCTGTGCCGGGTGTGTTGGCACAGCTCTGTAATCCCAGCTACTTGGGAGGCTGAGGCACTAGAATCACTTGAATCTGGGAGGCGGAGGCTGCAGTGAGCTGAGATCTTGTCACTGCACTGCAGCCTGGGCAACAGAGCAAGTCTGTCTCAGAAAATAAAGGGGAATGAGGTACTGACGCATTATACCATGAGGAGCACCCTTGAAAACACGCTCAGTAAAAGAAGCCAGCACACAAAAGGCACATACTCTATCATTCCGAGTCATTTTATTTTTTGAAAAGCTGGTCTCCTGGGCTCAAGTGATCCTCCCTTCTTCCTCTCCCAAAGTGCTGGGATTACAGGCGTGAGCCGCCGCGTCTGGCGATGATTTCCGCATCCGGCCTATGATTCCTTTTTTGAAAAAATATCTGGAAAAGAGAAATCCAGAGAAACAGATGGCAGATAACTGGGTCTTTTTAAATTGGTCTCTGACACTATCACAGGATGAAAATGTGGCTTAAAATTGTCGCTTGCTGTGTCTTCTTCACCTCTAAAGATGTGCCGTTCATCGTCGGCAGCAATTTGTTGTGCAGATTAATGGCGTCCAAGGAAATGGCGTTTTGTGGTGCGATTATTATTGTGACTAGTATTATTTTCCTATTTTGACATGGAAGGACTATTATTATTATTTTTGAGATGGAGTCTCGCTCTGTTGCCCAGGCTGGCGTGCAGTAGCGCTATCTCGGCTCACTGCAACCTCTGCCTCCCAGGTTCTGGCAATTCTTTGCCTCAGTCTCCCAAAGTGCTGAGATTACAGGCATGAGCCACTGTGCCCAGCTAATTTTTTTTGTATTTTTAGAGATGGGGTTTCAGCACCAAAGTGTTGGGATTACAGGCGTGAACCGATGCCCCTGGCCTATTACTATTTTAGGCCAGTCAAGCAAAGCAGCGGGAGAGGAGAAGGAACAAAGAAATTTGTAATTGGTTGGCCGGGAGCGGTGGCTCACACCTGTAATCCCAGCACTTTGAGAGTCCAAGGAGGGTGGATCACTTGAGGTCAGGAGTTTGAGACCAGCCTGGCCAACATGGAGAAACCCTGTCTCTATTAAAAATACAAAAATTGGCCAGGCGCGGTGGCTCACGCCTGTAATCCTAGCACTTTGGGAGGCCCAGGCGGGTGGATCATGAGGTCAAGAGATCGAAACCATCCTGGTCAACATGGTGAAACCCTGTCTCTACTAAAAATACAAAAATTAGCTGGGCATGGTGGCATGCGCCTGTAGTCCCAGCTACTCGGGAGGCTGAGGCAGGAGAATTGCTTGAACCCAGGAGGCAGAGGTCGTGGTGAGCCGAGATCGCGCCATTGCACTCCAGTCTGGGTAACAACAGCAAAAACTCTGTCTTAAAAAAAAAAAAAAAAAAAAAATTAGCTGGGCTTGGTGGCAGGCACCTGTAATCCCAGCTACTTGGAAGGCTGAGGCAGGAGAATCACTTGAACCCCGTAGGCAGAGGTTGCAGTGAGTCAAGATCATACCATTGCACTCCAGCCTGGGTGACAGATCGAGACTCCATCCCCCCCGCAAAAAAAAAAAAAATTTCTTGCTGATGAGTAGTGGCGTCAGCTTGTGCACAGCCACTGCCCTGCAGCCTGAGCAACACATGAAAATCCTGTCTCTCCACAATCCCAGCACTTTGGGAGGCCGAGGCGGGAGGATGGCTTGAGCCTAGGACTTTGAGACTAGCTTAGCCAACATGGCAAAATCCCATCTCTACAAAAAGTCCAAAAATTAGCCAGGTGTGGTGGTGTGCACCTGTAGTCCCTGCTACTCAGGAGGCTGAGACAAGAGGGTCACTTAAGCCCAGGAAGTTAAGGCTGCACTGACCTATGATTTCACCACTGCACTCCAGCCTGGGAGCTAAGGTAGGAGGATCACTTGAGCCTGGGAGGTGGAGGCTGCAGTCAGCTGTGTTGTTTGAGACGTAGCAACACCCTGTCTCAAAAAAAAAAAGTAGGTAGAAGTTCATTTATGCAAAGGCTAATTACTAACACAAGGAAGAGATGTGCAGAAGTGAGACTCAAACGGATGAAAGGCAAGAAAAGCTGCCCCTTCTGTGAACCTGAGCTCAAATGCCCCTGTCACTGAGATAAGAAGTAGGCATGGTGCGAGCCTGGGCATCTGAAAGGTGTTGCAGCTTCTTTTTCTTTTTTTTTTCATTGTTGTTTGTTTGTTTGTCTGTCTGTTTTTGTGTTTGACATAGAATCTCACTCACCCCAGGCTGGAGTGCAGTGGTATGATCTCGGCTCACCGCAACCTCCGCCTGCCAGGTTCAAGTGATTCTCCAGCCTCAGCCTCCCAAGTAGCTGGGATTACAGGCGCTCACCACCACACCTGGCTAATTTTTGTATTTTTTAGTAGAGATGGGGTTTTGCCATGTTTGCCAGGCTGGTCTCAAACTGCCTCAGTCTCCCAAAGTGCTGAGATTACAGGTATGAGCCACCTGTAATTAGCGGAGCTTGGTAGTGGGCACCTGTAATTAGCAGAGCTTGGTAGTGGGCACCTGTAATCCCATCTACTCAGGAGGCGGAGGCTCTCGCTTAAACCTGAGAGGCAGACGTTGCAGTGAGTCGAGATCATGCCACTGCACTCCAGCCTGGGCCACAGATCGAGACCCCATCTCAAAATAAATAAATAAAGAGAGATGATTCCTGAGTGAATTAACTAAATCAGGATATGCAGAGCAATGCCAACCATACATTAGCCACTCAAGAATATGCAAGTTACCTGAAAGCCACTTAAGGGTTTAAACTTGGACTTTATTATTGATAATCAGGTTCCCAGTCCCCATTAGGGAGCCTGGTCACCTGGGAGCTTGTTAGGTATGGAAATCATCAGGTCCCACACCCCAGACCAAGTGAGTCAGAAACCTTGAGGGCAGAGTCTCTGCTTTTTCAAGCCTCCCAGATGATTCGAATGGACCTGGAGCACGGAGACCCCTTGATGCAAAACAGCGTCCCGTGATCATCGTGATCTTCTGTGACAATGCAGCTTCTGGCCGGGCGTGGTGACTCACACCTGTAATCCCAGCACTTTGGGAGGCCAAGGCGGGCGGATCACTTGAGGTCAGGAGTTCGAGACCAGCCTGGCCAACGCAGTGAAACCCCCATCTCTACTAAAAAACACAAACGTTAGCTGGGTGTGGTGGTGCACACCTGTGATCCCAGCTACTCGGGAGGCTGGGACACGAGATGGCACCATTGCACTTCAGCCTGGGTGACAGAGTGGGACTCGTCTCAAAAAAAAAAAAAAAATGCAGCTTCTACTCAGGAGGTCTGGAGTGGGCCAGGATTCTGCATTTCAACAAACTCCCAGGAGTGGTAGTGGGGCTGGTTTGTGGGCTCACCTTTGAGTCACTGGTCCTGGCCCAATCAATATTAGATCAATGACAGCCCTGGGAGATATCCAGGGGGCTCTAGAGGACCGAGGGATCATAGTGGAGGCAGAGGAGGGCAGAGAGAGGTGGAGAGGGTGGGAATCGGGTGTGGCTGAGGAGGAAGCTATTTAAGCCTGGATTCCATCTTTGCTGGTTCTTATCCCTGGATCTAAGCCCAGGCGCACATCTAGATTAGAAGATGCCAGGCTCGGACGATCTTCCTACAGGTAAGCCAGAAAAAATGAGAACCAAAGTCAAAACATGTGAAAAATGGAGAGCAGCTGGCAGCAGCGTTCAGGCAGAGGAAACAGGTCGCTGAAGCAGGCGCTTTGTCCACGTGGGTGGCGCGAACTTCCCACAGAGGCTGTCATATTTTTTATTGTTGTTTTTGTTTTTTTGAGAGGGCGTCTCGCTCTGTAGCCCATGCTGGAGTGCAGTGGTGTGATCTCAGCTCAGTGCAACCTCCGCCTCCTGGGTTCAAGCGATTCCCATGCCTCAGCCTCCCGAGAAGCTGGGATTACAGGCGCCCACCACCACGCCCGGCTAATTTTTGTATCTTTATAGAGATGGGGTTTCACCATATTGGCCCGGCTGGTCTCAAACCCCTGACCTCATGTGATCTGCCCACCTCTGCCTCCCAAAGTGCTGGGATTACAGGCGTGAGCACCGTGCCTGGCCCTGTCATCCAGCACTGGCAAACGCAGGGAAGCCCTTTTCTGCCCAAGAATTCCGAGTCTTCTCGCTGGTTGTTGTCTCTTAATTCCTCCCACCCTGATGCTCGTTCTAATGTAGAGTGTAAGCCTATGTTCTCTCTAGGGCCGAATCATCCTCACAGGATCAGATTCCCCGGAGCAGATTCCCCAGGGGAATCTGATTCCTATGAGGATGATTCGGCCCTAGAGAGAACATAGGCTTAGCCAAGCTGGAAATCTCGTGTGCGTATTTACTAGATTCTGAGGTTGCTGGCAAACCATTTTCAGGCATGATCGGATTCAAATCTTTTAGACCCAGGCACACGGCGGCTCATGCCTGTAATCCCAGCACTTTGGGAGGCCGAGGCGGGCAGATGGCTTGAGTCCAGGAGTTCAAGACCAGCCTGGGCAACAAAGCAAGACATCATCTCTACAAAAAATACACAAATTAGCCGGGCATGGCAGTGCCCTATAGTTCAGCTGTTCGGGAGGCTGATGTGAGAGGATCGCTTGGGTCTGGGAGTTGAGGCTGCAGTGAGTTGTGATTGTACCGCTGGGCAACAGAGCACTAACCTGTCTCTAGAAAAAGAAAGGAAAAGGTGATAGCCATTAGAGCAGCGATGTTATTTTCCTGTTTATTTCCTTGCTATATTCCTAAAAGAATATACTTAGTAAACACTGAATAAATGATAAGCATAAAACCATGTCCATTTCATCTTGGATTGAGTTGCCTGCTTTCTACACAAAGAAAATAGATCCCAAGAGGTAAGGCACAAGGGATCACTTTTATTTATTTATTTATTGAGACAGGGTCTCCTGCTGTCCCAGGCTAGAGTGCAGTGGCGTGATCTTAGCTCACTGTAGCCCCTGTCTCCGGGGTTCAAGTGATTCTCCTGCCTCAGCCTCCCGAGTAGCTGGGATTGCAGGCATGCACCACTGTGCCCAGCTAATTTTTGTATTTTTAGTAGAGACGGGGGTTTCACCATGCTGGCCAGGCTGGTCTTGAACTCATGACCTCATGCGATCTGTCTGCCCTGGCTTCCCAAAGTCCTGGGATTACAGGCATGAGCCACCACACCTGGCAAGGGATCCCACATTTAAATGATAACAGACAAAAAGAACGGAGGAAGCGAGGGGGAAAGAAACAGCCCTTTCCTGTGGTGCTCTACTTGTGACAAAATGAGGCTTGGGAAAACGTGGACAAAAGGCAGATAAGCAGTTGGCTAGCATTTCTTTTTTATTTTATTTTTATAGTGAAGGAAAGTCTCACTACGTTGCCCAGGCTGGCCTCAAACTCCTGGGATCAAGTTGCCCTCCTGCTTCAGCCTCCCACAGTGCTGGGACTACAGCCGAAGGTACCACCCCGGCCAGCAGTGTCTCAATATCTAAGAACCTCAGTCATGGCCGGGCGCGGTGGCCCACGCCTGTAATCCCAGTACTTTAGGAGGCTGAGGCAGATGGATCACCTGAGGTTGGGAGTTCGAGACCAGCCAGGTTAACATGGTGAAACCCCATCTCTTCTTCTGACTGTGGTTTTAAGTAAAATTAAAAAAAAAAAAAAAAAAAAGAAACCCATCTCTACTAAAATTAGAAACATTAGCCGGGCATGGTGGCGTGCACCTGTAGTCCCAGCTACTAGGGAGGCTGAGGAAGGAGAATCGTTTGAACTCAGGAGGTGGAGGTTGCAGTGAGCTGAGACTGTGCCACTGCGCTCCAGCCTGGGTGACAGTGAGACTCCATCTCCAAAAAAAAAAAGAACCTCATATATAGATAGAACTTAAAGGACTAATGATAAAAACAAAAAACAAACCAAAAAAAAAAAAAAACCTCCGTCACTTGATCACCATGGTGTACCCTCAGTGGAGAGGAGAGTTGGAAGTTTGGGCTTTGGGGAATGGAATGGCCAGCATTTCCCATTTGTGCTTTTCTCCGTTTCAAGGCAAGGACCAGTTGCATTCACACAGGAAGCGAACCATGTTCACTGAGCAGCAGCTGAAAGATCTGAACGTCTTATTCGCTGAGAATCCATACCCAAACTCCAGCCTTCAGAAAGAAATGGCCTCGAAAATAAACGTACCCCCCACAGTACTGCAGGTTGGAAAATGATGCGTCTCACTGAACCGCCTTCCCGATCTAACTTAAATTCAGAGAGCCTCTAGGATAACTCCTGACGTCTCATTCCATTCGCTGGTATTCCCCAAACCCACACTCTCCTACCCACGTCTGTAAACCTTTCTCCAAATCCCCAGAGCAAGAATGGGAACGTTTCCTCTGGTAAAGGACCAGGTAGTAAATAGCTGAGGCTTTGTGGGGCATACTGTCTCTGTGGCAACTATTTATGCCATCACAGTGCTAAGGCAGCCACAGACGATGAAAACAGAAGAGGCCTGTCTGCTCCCAGAAGCTCTTTCACTCAGGTTGGGGTACAGTGACGCCATCACAGCTTACCGCAGCCTCGACCTCCTGGGCCAAGCGATCCTCCCACCTCAGCCCCCCAAGTAGCTGGGACTACAGGTGTGCACCATCACGCCTGGCTACTTTTTTTTTTTGTAGAGATGGGGTTTCGGCTGGGCGTGGTGGCTCATGCCTGTCATCCAAGCACTTTGGAGGCCAAGGTGGGCAGATCACCTGAGGTCGGGAGTTCAAGACCAGCCCGACCAACATGGCGAAACCCCGTCTTTAAAACTATATATATATATATATATGAGATGGGGTTTTTCCATGTTGCCCAGGAGGCTGATCTTGAACTCCTGGTCTCAAGTGATCCACCTGCCTCGGTCTCCCAGTATCAGGATTACAGGCATGAGCCACTGCGCCTGGCCTGAAGTTTATACAATTTTTCACATTACAAAATAGTATTCTTTTGTTTTAAGACAGGGTGTTGCTTTTTTTTTTTTTTGACATGATCTGGCTGTGTCACCCAGTCTGGAGTGCAGTGGCATGATCTCCGCTTACCACAACCTCCCCGTCCTGGGCTCAAGCCATCCTCCCACCTTAGCCTCCTGAGTAGCTGGTACTACAGGTGTGCAGCACCAGGCCCAGCTAATTTTTGTATGTGGTTTTTTTTTTTTTTTTTTTTTGTAGAGATGTGGTTTTGTCAGGTTGCCCAGGCTGGACTTAAACTCCTGAAATCAAGCGATCCACCCACCTCAGCCTCCCAAAGTCCTGAGATTACAGGCATGAGCCACTGTGCCTGGCCAATAGTATTCTTTATTTTCTCTCTCTTTTTTTATTTAGTCCCAACACACATACAACACAAAATAGTACTCTTATCGTGTTTGTTTTTTCTCAACCATGTTTAAAACGTAAAGCCTATTCTTAGTGCATGGGTGATGCAAAGCCAGGAGGTGGGTCAGATTTGGCCAGGAGACTTAGCTGGCTGACCAGAGCCCCCAGAGCTGCCCCTGCAACTCCTCCCCTTGCTCTCCCATCCCCTGCTTTGGGTTTTCTGAGCCCTGTCTCAATTTCTGCCCCTAAGATCTCTCATTTCTGCTCCTTCCTGACAGTAGATTGAGAAGGGTTCCACAGAGAGGATATAAATGGCCAAAATGTGGCACTAGCCGTTGTCACCTGGAAGTACTCATATTATCAGCTAAAAGGAAAACTTGGGCTGGGGATGGTGGCTCATGCCTATAATCCCAGCATCTAAGGAGGCCAGGAGTTTCAGACCAGCCAGTGCAACACACTGAGACCCCACCTCTACAAAAAATCTAAAAAATTCGCCCAGCATGGTGGTATGTAGCTGTAATCTCAGCTACTCTGGAGGCTGAGGTGGGAGGATCGCTGGAGCACCGTAAGTTGAGGATGGAGTGAGCTCTGGTTGTGTCACTGTACTTCCAGCCTGGGTGACACAGCAAGACCCTGTCTCCAAAATAAAAAAAATTTAAAAGGTGTAATGGGTTACATTTGTAACCCCAGCATTTGAGAGGCTGAGGCAAGAGGACTACTTGAGCCTACGAGTTCAAAACCAGCCTGGGCAACATAGTAAGACCCTGTCTTTGGCTGGGTGCAGTGGCTCATGCCTGTAATCTCAGGACTTTGGGAGGCTGAGGCGGGTGGATTACCTGAGGTCAAGAGTTCGAGACCAGTCTGACCAACATGATGAAACCCCATCTCAAAAAAAAAAAAAAAAAAAAGACCCTGTCTTTATGTATCTGTCTCTATGTATGTATGTATCCATCTATCTATCTTTTTTTTGAGACCCTGTTTCGCTCTTGTCACCAAGGCTGGAGTGCAGTGGTGTGATCTCAGCTCACTGCAACCTCCACCTTCCAGCTTCAAGTGATTCTCCTGCCTCTGCCTCCTGAGTACCTGGAATTACAGGTGCCCACCACCATGCCCAGCTAATTTTGTATTTTTAAGAGAAATGGCGTTTCACCAGGTTGGCCAGGCTGATCTCAAACTCTTGACCTCAGGTGATCTGCCAACCTTGGCCTCCCAAAGTGCTGGGATTTCAGGCATGAGCCACTGTGCCCAGCCTATCTATGTATCTATCTATCTATCCATCCATCCATCCATCCATCCATCTATCTATCTGAGACAGAGCCTCACTCTGTCACAGAGGCTGAAGTGTAGTAGCAGAATCTCGGCTCACTGCAACATCTGTCTCCCAGCTCAAGCAATTCTCTTTATATATATATATATATATTTTTTTTTTTTTTAAAGACGGGGTTTCACCATGTTGGTCAGGCTGGTCTTGAACTCCCGACCTCAGGTGATCCGCCTGCCTTGGCCTCCAAAGTGCTTGGATTACAGGCATGAGCCACCACGCCCGGCCTCAAGCAATTCCCTTGCCTCAGCCTCCCAGGTAGCTGGAACTACATGCACACACCATGGTGGCATCTGACTAATACATGTATTTTTAGTAGATACAGGGTTTCGCCATGTTGGCCAGGCTGATCTCAAAGTCCTGGCCTCAAAGCAGTCCACTGACCTGAGCCTCCCAAACTGCACAGATTACAAGCATGTGCCACCAGGCCCAGCCCGTCTCTATTTAAAAAAAGTAAATTAATATTTGGATAGGAGAGTTTAAGGGCCAAAAAAAAAAAAAGAGAAAAGGTTAAAAACTTAAAGGTTAAAAAAAGAACATAAATAAGTTTAACAAAATAAAAATTAAAAAGTAAAGATTTTTAAAAAATAGAATGACAAGTTGGTCGGGTGTGGTGGCTCACGCCTATAATCCCAGCATTTTGGGAGGCCGAGATGGGTGGATCACCTGAGGTCAGGAGTTCGAGACCAGCCTGGCCAACATGGTGACACCCCATCTCTAATATAAAAAAAAAAAAAAGAAAAAAAAATAGAATGACAAGTCATCTGAATTCTACCCCATTTTCAACCCCTAGCTCTTCTCTCTCTTCCCTTCAGGTCTGGTTCAAGAACCGCAGAGCAAAACTTAAGAAAGCCAAATGCAAGCATCCTCAGGAAAAAGAAGAAACTCCACAACCGCCAATACCAGAGGGTGGGGTCAGCACCAGTGTCGGCCGGAGAAATGCAGACGCACTACCCAGATTGCCCAGCACTGCTCGCCCGATCGGCCTGGTGTACACGGGTCATCGGGTACCCTCGTTCCAGCTCGTCGCGTACCCCAACCTCAAGGTCCCTGCACATGAGTTCCTTGGCCACAGAATGGTCCATTTTGGCTGCTGCCAAGATCCTAACGTATACTTCCTGTACCCCATCGTGGAACCCCAGGCTTACGCTCCAAGCTTCAGTTCAGCTGCTTCTGCCTCCTCATCTCTACAAAGTCGAGAGAGATGATAAATACAGAAAGTCACATGTTGTAATGATGTGTGTGTGATATTGTGACATTTGTATTTGGTCCTCATGCCTGATTCCTGGAAAGCCATCCCAGAATTCCAGGGAGTCTCCCAAGGGCTGTCTTTTCGTATGCTAATGCTGACTGATAGCTTCAGGATGCGGGGCTGGTCTCGGAAGACCCCAGCAGGATCAGAGGGCTAACTTCTGGGAGGGGAAGGAAGCTGCAGGTGAGGTTGATCACCATTGGCTGATGGTTTCATCAGTCATGTCTGTGTAAGGAAGCACCAGGAGAAATGCTTGAACCTGGGAGGCAGAGGTTGCAGTGAGCCCAGGAGATCGTGCCACTGTACTCCAGCCTGGGCGACAGCGACTCTGTCTCAAAAAAAAGCAGCCAGGTCTGTCATCCCAGCACTTTGGGAGGCCGAGGTTGGGAATCTGAGACCAATCTGACCAATCCTAGCACTTTGGGAGGCCTGAGGTCAGCAGTTCGAGACCAGCCTGACCAACATGGAGAAACCCCGTCTCTACTAAGAATACAAAATTAGCCGGGCTTGGTGGCGCATGCCTGTAATCCCAGCTACTGGGGAGGCTGATGCAGGAGAATTGCTTGAACCTGGGAGGTGGAGGTTGCAGCGAGCCGAGATCGCGCCATTACACTCCAGCCTGGACAACAAGAGTAAAAACTCTGTTATTATATAAATAAGTAAAATAAAGCACAGGGGACCAACTGGAATATTGGAAGATGTATTCTTTGAGAATGATGACCCAAAAATTCCCCAGTATCAGAAAGTGTCCTGAAAAGTCAAACTGCCTGAACATAGTTCAGGTCCCCCTAGCCTTTTGAATCAACTCAAACCCTTCCTCAAGGCCTGGCGGTTGGTAACACAAAAACACCCCGAGAAGAACCTGAATCATCCCCTCCCTGGTAGTTGAGTGAATCGGATTCCACCCCCAAGATTCCTAAAAATCTCATGTTTCTAGAAAATTCTCAGAAAAAGCAAGTTCTCCTAAACCTCCCTGACTGTACTCATGCTCCAGAGCCAACTTCGCAACCATCACAGAATCTCCATCCCCTTGAAACCTGGTTCTCTGGCAATGTTCCTCATGCCTGTAATACCAGCACTCTGGGAGGCTGAGGCCGGTGGATCACAAGGTCAAGAGTTCGAGACCACCTTGGCCAACATGGTGAAACCCTGTCTCTACTTAAAAAAAAAAAAAAGGCCAGGCACGGTGGCTCACGCCTGAAATCCAAGCACTTTGGAAGCCATGGTGGGTGGATCACCTGAGGTCGGGAATTCAAGACCAGCCTGATCAACATGGTGAAACCCCGTCTTTATTAAAAAAAAAAAACAAAAAAAAGCCAGGCATGGTGGCAGGTGCCTGTAATCCCAGCCACTCAGGAGGCTAAGGCAGGAGAATCGCTTGAACCCTGGAAGCAGAGGTTGCAGTGAGCAGAGATCGCGCCACTGGACTCCAGCCTGGTGAGAGAGCAAGACTCCATCTCAAAAAAAAAAAAAAAAGCCAGTTTCATATACCAGTCTCTAAATAGATTAAAATTTAAAAATAAAATAAACATAAGTGTGTTAGAAAGAACCTACTGTCGGATTTGCAGTTGAGTAACTTCAAGCAGGGTCAAAGGAAGAAAAAGTCCGGATTGCATGGGGCTGGGGCAGTTCTATGGCTAAGTATCCATTTTTGTTGTTTGTTTTTGAGGCAGAGTCCTGCTCTGTTGCCCAGGCTGGAGTGCCATGGAGTAATCTCGGCTCACTGCAACCGCCGACTCCTGGGTTCAGGCAATTCTCCTGCCTCAGCCTCCTGAGTAGCTGGGATTACAGGTGTGTGTCACCACGCGCAGCTAATTTTTGTATTTTTAGTAAAGACAGGGTTTCATCATATTGGTCAGGCTGGTCTCAAATTCCTGACCTCGGCCTCCGCCTCCCTCGGCCTCCCAAAGTGCTGGGGTTAAGGCGTGAGCCACCGCGCCAGGCAGTGACGGAGTATCTCGATACATCTTATCTACAGGATGGCAGGCTACGGTGGGGACAAAGCTGTAATAGATAAATGGGCAGCAGTCACTGCTTAGCTGGGGGGAATGTTGGGTGGGTTGGGGCTCGGGAGACAGTGTTAAAAACAACCTTAATAACAGCCTGTTGGTTCAGTGGCTCATGCCTGTAATCCCACTGGATTTCGGAGGCCGAGGCGGGAGGATTGCTTGGGACCAGGAGGTTGAGGCTGCAGTGAGTTGTGATTGCACCACTGCACGCCAACCTGGCTGACAGAGTGGACCCTGTATCAAAACAAACATTATCGAGATAAATTATTAACAAAAATGGGGGCCAGGCGCGGTGGCTCACGCCTGTAATCCCAGCACTTTGGGAGGCTGAGGCGGGTGGATCACGAGGTCAAGAGATCGAGACCATCCTGGTCAACATGGTGAAACCCCATCTCTATGAAAAATACAAAAAGTTAGCTGGGCATGGTGACGCGCACCTGTAATCCCAGCTACTCAGGAGGCTGAGGCAGGAGAATTGCCTGAACCCAAGAGGCAGAGGTTGCGGTGAGCCGAGATCGCACCATTGCACTCTAGCCTGGGTAACAAGAGCGAAACTCCGTCTCCAAAAAAAAAAAAAAAAAAAAAAAAAGGGGTCAGGCACGGTGGCTCATGCCTGTAATCCAAGCACTTTGGGAGGCAGAGGCAGGTGGGGATCACTTCAGCTCAGGAGTTCGAGACCAGCTTGGACAACATGGCAAAACCCCTGTCCCTACAAAAAATACAAAAATTAGTCAGGTGTGGTGGCTCACACCTATAGTCTCAGCTACTTGGAAGGCTGAGGCAGGAGGATCACTTGAGCCTGGGAGGTAGAGGTTGCAGTGAGCTGAGATCATGCCACTGTACTCCAACCTGGGCGACAAAGGGAGATCCTGTCTCAAAAATAATAACAAAAACAGAATTCCTTGGCATAACCCAGTGGTTCTCAACCAGGGTTGAGTTAACAGGTGACTTTCGGCCATCTAGGGGGGATATTTTTGGTTGTCAGGACTCAGGGGATGTCTCTGGCATCTAGCAGGTTGAGAACACAGATGGCATGAAACGCCCTACAACACACAGGCTCTCCCCGCCAGGAAATAATTATCTATCCCAAAATATCAACTGCTCCAGGTGGAGAAACCCTGAAATAGCCTGAAAGATTGAAGATACAAAGGTCAATGGCCAGAACTCTGGCCAAGTGCATTGGCGCACGCCTGTAATCCCAGCACTTTGGGAGGCCGAGGCAGGGGGGCTACCTGAACCCTGGAGTTTGGGACCAGCCTTGGCAACATAGTAAGACTCATCTCTAAAACTAATTTTTTTATTTTTTTTCTTTTGAAAGGGAGTCTTGCTCTGTTGCCTAGGCTGGAGTACCGTGGCGTGATCTGGGGCTCACTGCAACCTCCACCTCCTGGGTTCAAGTGATTCTCTTGCCTCAGCCTCCTAAGTAGCTGGGACTACAGACACGCACCACCCTGCCCAGCTAATTTTTGTATTTTTAGTAGAGACGGTGTTTCATCATGTTGGCCAAGCTGGTCTCAAACTCCCGACCTCAGCTGATCCGCCCGCCTTGGCCTCTCACAGTTCTGGGACTACAGGTGTGAGCCACTGAGCCCAGCCTTCGTCTCTTTCCCTGTCTCTCTGTGTCTCCCTCTCTTCTCCAGTCCCCCTCTCTCATTTTCCTCTCCCCCTACCTTCTCTTTCTACCCCCTCCCCCTTCTGTTTCTCTCTCTCTTTCTTCCAAAAATATAAGTTGAGAACATACTTGGTGACAGGCACTGTTATGGGAACTGTGACAGGGTTGTGGGGGGGACTGGAGTCCCTGCACATATTAAAGATTAAAGAATGAGATTCCACGGTCAGGCGCGGTGACTCACGCCTGTAATCCCAGCACTTGGGACTATCCAGGTGGGCAGATCATTTGAGGTCAGGAGTGTGAGACTAGCCTGAGCAACATGGTGAAACCCTGTCTGTACAAAAAAATATGAAAAATGAGCCAGGTGTGGTGGTGCATGCTGTAATCCCAGCTACTCAGGAGGCTGAGGCGTGAGAATCGCTTGAACTCGGGAGGCAGAGGTTGGAGTGAGCTGAGATCGCGGGCTGCACTCCAGCCTGGGAGATAGCCTTCGACCCTAACTCAAAAAAAAAAAAACAAACAAGGCGAAAGCTTTAAAGCAGAGAAAAGGGAAGGCTTCAGATATGCCCTGATCAAAGGCTGCTGGCGCTGGGAGGCGGCCAGGGAGCTAACCAGAAGGAGGCTCTTGAAGGGCTGTTTAGACAAACATTGGCTTTCTGTGCTTGGTACTAAGTTGAAATCAAGTTTGGGGGGTGGGCACAAAAATTAGGGAAGGTATGAGTGATGAATCCAGCCCTGGCCATTTGGGGCTGATGGCTGCAGAGGCTGTGACTTGCTTTCCTGGACTGATGGCTGTAGAAATTTTGTGGTCTGGGTTCTTTTTTAATTAATTAGTTGTAGAGGCCAGGTGCGGTGGCTCACGCCTTTAATCCCAGCACTTTTGGGAGGCCAAGGCGGGCGGATCACCTGAGGTCAGGAGTTTGAGACGAGCCTGGCCAACATGATGAAACCCCGTCTCTACTAAAATTACAAAAATTAGCTGGGCGTGATGCCACTTGCCTGTAATCCCAGCTACTCTGGAGGCTGGGGAAAGAGAATTATTTGAACCCAGGAGGCAGAGGGTGCAGTGAGCCGAGATCATACCACTGCACTCCAGCCTGGACAACAGAGCAAGACTCTGTCTCCAAAAAAAAAAGAAAGAAAAGATTGGGAGATGGGCCTCACTCACATCAAATCCTGTCTTCCTCCCTCTCATCACCTTCTATCCCAGTACTTCCCACCGTGAGAATAATAAGAATCATCTGCGGAGCTGTTAAAACCCAGACTCCGAGACCAGAGAGGGGCGTGATCCCAGGTGTGGGCAGGATTTTTCTGGGGTCGCATTTAACAAAGTTCAAAACCCAAGAGGTACAATCAACACCTGAGTCATCCGGAGACTCAAGGCTTCTTAGAAGAGATCAAAAAGAGGAATTCAGGCCGGGCACAGTGGCTCTCGACCTTAATGCCAGCACTTTGGGAGGCCGAGGCAGGAGGATGGCTTGAGCCCAGGAGTTGTAGACCAGCCTGGCTAACATGGTGAGACCCCCACCTCTACCAAAAATAAAAATAAAAATAAAAAAGAGCGAGAGAAAGGAGAAGTTCCTAGAGAAAGTTCCCAGAGGAAACAGGCGGGAGAAGGCCGAGGGCTGTACCCAGCCAAGCAGGGTGTGAGTCTGTGAACCACAGTCTGGGGTGCTGGGTGTGGGACAACGTAGAGAAGCCAACGCTGGCCCTGCTCCCGGCCTCCTCCCTGGCTGAACTGTTGACTGAAGCCCACCCCCATGAACCCACCATTCCTGGTCTCCATCTCCTCACCTGATGAGTGGGGGGGAGGCGCGGAATTCCCCTAGGATGGGGCTTTTCTCACTGTTGTTATGTGATCTTACAAAATGTGCTCTCGGATGTCATCTGTCTCCCTAGAATGATTATTTTATCTTTTTTTTTTTTTTTTTTGAGACACGGTTTCACTTAGGTGGCCCAAGCTGGAGTGCAGTGGTGCAATCACGGCTCACTGTAACCTCCACCTCGTGGGTTCAAATGATTCTCCCACCTCAGTCCCAAGGCTGGGTGCAGTGACTCACACCTGTAATCCCAGCACTTTCGGAGGCCAAGGTGGGCGGATCAGTTGGGGTCAGGAGTTTGAGACCAGCCTGGCCAATGTGGTGAAAGTCCATCTTTACTAATAATACAAAAATTAGCCAGGTGTGCCGGCAGGTGCCTGTAATCCCGGCTACTGGGGAGGCTGAGGCAGGAGAATTGCTTGAACCTGGGAGGTAGATATTATAGTCAGCCAAGATCGTGCCACTGTACTCTAGCCTGGGCAACGGAGTGAAACTGTGTCTCAAAAAAAAACAAAAAACCTAAAATAAAAATTAATAAAAGAATGAGGCGGCCAGGTGCAGTGGCTCACGCCTGTAATCCCAGCACCTGGGAGGCTGAGGTGGGTGGATCACGAGGTCATGATCGAGACAATCCTGGCTAACATGGTGAAACCCCGTCTCTACTAAAAATACAAAAGTTAGCCAGGCGTGGTGGCAGGTGCCTGCAGTTCCAGCTACTTGGGAGGATGAGGCAGGAGAATCGCTTGAACCCGAGTGGTGGAGGCTGCAGTGAGCCGAGATTGCGCCACTGCACTCTAGCCTGGCGACAGAGCGAGACTTTGTTTCAAAAAAAAAAAAAAAACCAAACATGAGCCACTACGTCCCTTTGTCCTAAAGGATATTCTTGTGCCACTCACAGTTGCCAAAGACCCCCACCTGCCTTGTCTGTGGACGCCCATCCTGGTGAGTCTATGGGTACGAGGGTGAATTCGGCATCCAAGTTCCTGAATTCTTCCAGTGAGTATAAGCTGCCCTGGCTCAGCCCTCTTCTTTGCCAAGAACCCAATCTCTCGAACTTCCCTGAAAGACTGGGACTCTCAGCGTGAGTGCGCTAGAGACTCTCTGAGTGGGGCTCAAATGTTGCTCCAGGGTCAGCAACATTTCATGGAAAGAGTCACACAGCGAATATTTTAAGCATTCCCTGTCAGGTACAGTTTGTCACATATTCTTGCCCTGGTCTTCTTCTTGCCCTGGTCTTTTTCTTTTTTTAGAGACAGGGTCTGGCTGTGTCACCCAGGCTGGAATGCAGAGACGCGGTCATAGCTCACTGCAGCACAAACTTCCCAGGCTCAGGTGTTCCTCCCACCTCACCCTTCCTAGCAGCTAGGACCACAGGTACATGCCACCATGCAAGGCTAATTTTTATTTTTGCTTTTTGAGACTGGTCTTGCTCTGTCACCCAGGCTGGAATGCAGTGACACCATCACAGCTCGCTGCGGCCTTGACAAGCTGGCTCCTCCAAGCAATCTCCACATCACCCTCCTGAGTAGCTTGGACCTCCGGCACGTACCACCATGCCTAGCCACTTACTGTTTGTAGAGGCAGGGTCTCCCTTTGTGGCCAGGGTGGTCTCGAACTGCTGGCCTCAAGTGATCTCCCTGCCTTGGCCTCCCAGAATGCTAGCATCGTGGGCATGAGCCCCTGTGCCTGGTCTGGTCTTCCTCCTTTCATCCTCCTAGTCCTTGATCTGTCCTCCTTCTAGTGTCCCTCCTCTTCATCACCCTCTCCCCCTTGTTGGGGTTCAGAAACTGATACCCCTAAATATAGCACATTAAAGGAGCCTCAAGGGCCCAGTGGCTCACACCTGTAATCCCAGCACTTTGAGGGGCCGAGGCAGGCGGACCACTTGAGGTCAGGAGTTCGAGACCAGCCTGGCCAACATGTGAAACCCTGTCTCTACTAAAAGCGTACACACACACACACACACACACACACACAAAAGGCCAGCTGCAGTGGCTCACGCCTGCAATATCAGCACTTTGGGAGGGCGAGGCAGGTGGATCATGAGATCAGGAGATTGAGACCATCCTGGCCAACATGGTGAAACCCTGTCTCTACTAAAAATAAAAAAAATTAGTGCCAGGTGTGGTGGCACATGCCTGTAGTCCCCACTACTTAGGAGGCTGAGGTGGGAGGATCGCTTGAGCCCAGGAGTTCTGGGCTGTAGTGCGCTATGCCGATCGGGTGTCTGCATTAAGTTCGGCATCAATATGGTGACCTCCGGGAGCGGGGGACCACCAGGTTGCCTAAGGAGGGGTGAACCAGCCCAGGTCGGAAATGGAGCAGGTCAAAACTCCCGTGCTGATCAGTAGTGGGATTGCGCCTGTGAATAGGCGCTGCACTCCAGCCTGGGCAACATAGTGAGACCCCGTAGTCCCTTGGGACTACAGCTACTTGGGAGGCAGAGGCAGGAGAATCGACTGAACCTGGGAGGCGAAGGTTGCAGTGAGCCGAGATCTCGCTACTGCACTCCAGCCTGGTGACAGAGTGGGGCTTTGTCTCAAAAAAAGAGCCAGGTGTGGAGGCTCACGCCTGTAATCCCAGCACTTTGGGAGGCCGCGGTGGGAGGATCATGAAGTCAGGAGTTCGAGACCAGTCTGACCAACATGGTGAAACCCTGTCTCTACAAAAATACAAAAATTAGCTGGGCATGATGGTGGGCACCTGTAATCCCAGCTACTCGGGAGGCTGAGGCAGGAGAAATGCTTGAACCTGGGAGGCGGAGGTTGCACTGAGCTGAGACCCCACCACTGCACTCCACCCTGGGTGGCAGAGCGAGACTCCATCTCGAAAAACAAAACAAAACAAAACAAAACAAAACAAATAAAATTACAGGTGTTGTGGCACACGCCTATAGTCCCAGCTACCTGGGAGGCTGAGGGAGGAGAATCTCGGAAATGGAGGGGGCAGTGAGCCGAGATAAGGTGCTGCCCTCCAGCCTGGTCAACAGAGTGAGACTCTGTCCCCAAAAATAATAATAAATAAATTGAGGCCAGGCGCGGTGGCTCACGCCTGTAATCCCAGCACTTTGGGAGGCCGAGGCGAGTGGATCACGAGGTCAAGAGATCGAGACCATCCCGGTCAACATGGTGAAACCCCGTCTCTACTAAAAATACAAAAAATTAGCTAGGCATGGTGGCGCGTGCCTGTAATCCCAGCTACTCAGGAGGCTGAGGCAGGAGAATTGCCTGAACCCAGGAGGCGGAGGTTGTGGTGAGCTGAGATTGCGCCATTGCACTCCAGCCTGAGTAACAAGAGCGAAACTCCGTCTCAAATAAATAAATAAATAAATAAATAAATAAATAAATAAATAAATAGGTTGTATAAGGGGTTAATCAATAAACAAATAAATAAAGGAGCCTCAAGGTCTCTGACCTCCCCCATCATCTCTCCCAAAGCACAGGCCTTTGTCTGCCTAAGATCCAGGCCTGCCAAGGAGAACAGTTGTTTTTACTTCTCCCTGCGAGACAAAGATTGTAACCACACCTGAACAGATCCCATCACTGTCAATAGGAATGATTTCCAGGACCCATTCATTCTCCTTAGTAATCCTCTATTGCCCTCAAAGGAATTCCTCAACTCCTCTCCCATAATCCGTTTGCAAGGAGAACATATGAGCTCCAGGACACCCCTGGGGGATGGGCAATCTATGGTTCTCCCAATGCTCAGGTTAAACACATTTGTAAGCCTTTTCTCCTGTTAATCTGCCTCCTATCATTCATTTTCGGCAAACCTTGAGAGGGCCAAAAGCAGCCTTCACCTTGGCCACAACCCCTCCACAACGTCTGCTACTCCCCTCCCCCACCATGTATTCCCCACTCCTTGGGTCCCCTGCTTCATGTCACCCTCCTCATTCTTCTGCTTTTATAACCCTTTTACGATTATAGGCCCAGCCAGGTGCAGTGATGCATGCCTGTAATCCCAGCACTTTGGGTGGAGTTGATGTCAGGAGTTAGAGACCAGCCTGGCCAACATGATGAAACCCCTACTAAAAATAAAAACAATTATCTGGGGTGATACCGGGCGCCTGTCCTCCCAACTACTCAGGAGGCTGAGGCAGAAGAATTGCTTGAACCCAGAAGGCAGAGGTTACAGTGAGCTGATAATGTGCCACTTCACTCCAGCCTGGTGACAGAGCAAGACTCCGTCTCAAAAAGATAAATAAATTAAATAAATAAACAAATAGGCTGGTGGCTCTCGCCTGTAATCCCTAGACTTTGGGAGCCAAGGTTAGGATTTCAAGACCAGCCTGGCCAACATGGTGAAACCCCGTCTCTACTAAATAAACAAAAGAAAATCATCTGGGCATGGTGGCCAGCGCCTGTAATCTCGGCTACTCGGGAGGCTGAGGCAGGAGAATTGCTTGAACCTGGGAGGCAGAGGTTGGGGTGAGCTGAGATTGCACCATTGCACTCCAGCCTGGAAGACAGAGGGAGGCTCTATCTCAAAAAACAATTTTAAAAATGTAAAAATTTAAAATAAATTTTTAAAAAATGCCAGCTAGTACACGTTTCCTTCCTCCCTTCCTCTTTTTTTTGAGACGGAGTTTCGCTCTTGTCTCCCGGGCTGCACTGCAGTGGTGCGATCTCTGCTTACCACAATCTCCACCTCCCTGGTTCAAGCAATTCTCCTGCCTCTGCTTCCCAAGTAGCTGGGATTACAGGCGCCCACCACCATGTCCAGCTAATTTTTTGTATTTTTAGTAGAGAGGGCGTTTCAGCATGTTGACCAGGCTGGCGTTGAACTCCTGACCTCAGGTGATCCATTTGCCTTGGCCTCCCAAAGTGCTGGGATTACTGGCATGAGCCACTGAGGCTGGCCCTTTCTCTCTTTTGAGAGTGTTTCTCTGTCACTTAGGCTGGAGTGCAATGGTGTGGGGATATTGGCTCGCTTCAATCTTATGCTTGAAAGATCCTTCTGCCTCAGCCTCCTAAGTAGCTGGGATTACAGGCACAAACTAGTAATCCTAATTTTTGTATTTTTTGTAGAGACAGGGTGTTGCCATGTTCTCCAGGCTGGTCTCAAAGCAAATGCTGCAATTACAGGCGTGAGCCACTGCTCCCAGCCCAGATTTTTGTTCTCATTTTTCTTTCCACAAACCTCCAAAAAAAAAATTAAAAAGCCCCAAAAGGTGCCTAGGTCAGTCACTGCCCACTAGCAAATAAGTCAGCATCTCTGCACAGATCAAAGCGATTTTCCTTCCCGTAGAGCCTCATGCAGGAAAGAGAGCTCTGACGTCCCATCTGTTCCCCCAGCATGCTAGGGTGCCCCTATGCGTCGATGGCATTGTTTTATAACCCATTGTTTCACCCTCTGCAGCCATCCTTCCTGGAACATAAGTGCAGGCGGGAGTCGGGGATTGGTCCGCTAACTGGGTATAGGGAAAACAGATGGGTATGCTATTTTTGGTGACGGCTCTTCTGTCCTGGAAAAAATGTGGCCTCTACTAAGGGACCCTATCCTGTTCAATCACCCTGATTCCCTTTATTTATTTATTTATTTATTTTTTTGAGATGGAGTCTTGCTGTGTTGCACAGGCTGGAGTGCAGTGGTACAATCTCAGCCCACTGCAACCTCTGTCTTCTAGGTTCAAGTGATTCTCCTGCCTCAGTTTCCTGAGTAGCTGAGACTACAGGCACACACCACCATGCCCTGCCAATTTTTGTATTTTCAGTAGAGACAGGGTTTTGACACCTTGGCCAGGCTGGTCTCGAACTCTGGCCCTTAGGTGATCCTTCCACATTAGTCTCCCGAAGTGCTGGGATTACAAGCATGAGCCTTCACACCCGGCCTCTCACATTTTCTCTCTTCCCAGTTTGGTTCAAGAACTTAAGAGCTAGGCCATATGCAGTAGCTCATGCCTGTAATCCCAGCACTTTGAGATGCCAAGGCAGGCGGCTTGCTTGAACTGAAGAGTTCCAGGCCACCCTGGGCAACATGGTGAGATCCTTGACTTACAAAAATCCGCCAGGTGTGGTGGCACGTGTCGGTGGTACCCGCTATTCGGGACACTGAGGCAGGGGGATCGCTTGAGCCTGGGAAGTGAAGACTGCAGTGAGCCAAGATGGAAGCACAGCACTCCAGCTTGAGCAACAGAGCAAGACCCTGTCTCAAAAAAGAAAAAACAAAACGCTAACACTGGAGAGCCAGAGCAGGAACCAGTTTCTGACCTCCAAACCTGAGACATGAATCACCCTGATAGCTTTGCCTGCCTGTGATCCCTCTATGCCTGTGATTCTCATGAACAAGGCGCTTCGAGCATCCTCGCTGCTCCCACGCCCTTGACCCCATCCCTCTTCTTGTCTTCACAGCCCCCCAAGCGGGGGCATTCGCCCACCTTCTCACCTGGGACACCCTGGGCATGGATCTCCCCATCTGGAGAGCTAGGTGTGCCCTCGGGGTCTCCACACCCCTCCACATCCCTATCCCCTGCAAAGCAGGCCTCTTTACCTGCAAAGCCCCCGGCGCAGCCTCCCTCCTCCACCATACCCTGATGCCAGCTTGCTTCCCGCCTCCTGCCTGGAACGCAGCTGCTCGCGCACCCCCCTTGCCTTCCCAAGCCCCCGGCGCGCTCCACGCCCTCTCGCCTGACCCCTGTTTCCGCCGCCTGCGTCTCCACTCCCCCAACGCCGCCACGCCCTGGACGGAGATCTCTGGGGCTGCGCGCCAGCTGCGCGTTCCTGCAGAGTTCCCGTGCGCCACGAGGCTCGATGGCGCGCGCCTCCCGACCCGTCCACCCCGGGCGTGGCGACACCTTTCTTTGCCACCTGGAACCAACACCTTGGTTCCCTTTTGAGGGATCAGAACTTGTTTAGTTGGAATACGGCACAGTTTTGCATTTTTCTGCCGTCTCTATTCCGACTTCAGAATTCTGGTGTCCACCCCGGCAACCATCTTCCGGTGCCAGCGCGGCAAGTCGGTACGTTTCCCCCGCGATGCCCCCCGGGTGCCCGGGTACAGGGATGGAGCTCTCCCCTCTCCACAGCCCCCTAGTTAACTGGTTTCCCTTTCGCCCCAGGCCTGGAAGTATCGCGCCCCTCCCATCCCCCCCCAAGAAAGCTCTTCAGGCTACAGCCCCTTTCCCAGCCGGGAAGTCCAGGGCCCGTCCGGCCCGCTAGACCTCGGGGAGCAGCGGCATCGGAACCCCCATTAAGAGGGGTCCAGTCCGGGGCGGTGGCTCGCGCCTGTAATCCCAGCACTTTGGGAGGCCGAGGCGGGTGGCTCACCTGAGGTCAGGAGTTTAGAGACCATCCTGGCCAACATGGCGAATCCCATCTCTACGAAAAATACAAAAATTAGCAGGGCGTGGTGGCGGGCGCTTGGTAATCCCAGTTATTCGGGAGGTTGAGGCGGGAGAATCTCTTGAACCCAGGAGGTGGAGGTTGCGGTGAGCTGAGATTGTGCCGCCGCACTCCAGCCTGGGCGGCAGAGCGAGACTCTGTCTTGGGGGGAAAAAAAGGGTAGTCCAGGCCGGGCGCCTTGGCTCGGGCCTGCAATCCCAGAGCTTTGGCAGGCCGAGGCGGGCAGATCACCTGAGATTGGGAGTTCTGGACCAGCCGGACCAACGTGGAGAAACCCCGGCTCTACTAAAAGTACAAAATTAGCCGGGCATGATGGCAGATGCCTGTGATTCCAGCTGCTTGAAAGGGTGAGGCAGGAGAATCGTTTAAACCCGGGAGGCAGAGGTTGCGGTGAGCCGAGATTGTGCGGTAAGCTGATTTTCTTGGGGAAGGAACAAAGGGTGGTCCAGGCCGGGCGCGGTGGCTCGGGCCTGCCATCCCAGAACTTTGGGAGGCCAAGGCGGGCGGATCACCTGAGGTCGGGAGTTCTAGACCAGCCTGACCAACATGGGGAAACCCAGTCTCTATTAAAAATACAGATTTAGCCGGGTGAGGTGGTGGGTGCCTGTGATCCCAGCTGGAAAGTGTGAGGCAGGAGGATCGCTTGAACTCGAGGGGCGGAGGTTGCATTGTGCCGAGATGTTGCAGCTGGGCAGAGCCAGACGCTGGCTTGGGGGAAAAAAGGGTAGTCCAAAACGGGCGCCGTGGTTCGGGCCTGCAATCCGAGAACTTTGGGAGGCCAAGGCGGGCGATCACCTGAGGTCGGGAGTTCCAGACCAGCCTGACCAACATGATGAACCGGTCTCTACTAAAAATTACAAAATTAGCTGTGCTTGAAAGGGTGAGACAGGAGAATTGCTTGAACCCGGGAGGCAGAGGTTTCCGTGGGCAGAGATTGTGCTGCTACACACTCCAGCCTGGATGGCAGAGCAAGACGCCATCTTGAGAGAGAGAGGAAAAAAACAGTGTGGTCCAGGCTGGGCGCGGTGGCTCAGGCCTGCAATCCCAGTACTTTGGGAGGCTGAGGCGGGCAATCACCTGAGGTTGGGAGTTCGAGGCCAGTCTGACCAACATGCAGAAAACTCATCTCTACTAAAAATACAGAATTAGCCTGGTGTGGTGGTGCATGCCTGTAATCCCGCTACTCCGGAGACTGAGGCATGAGAATTGCTTGAACCCAGGAGGTGGAGGTTGCGATTAGCCGAGATTGTGCCACTTCACTTCAGCCTGGGTGGCAGAGCAAGAGACCGACTTGGAAAAAAAAAAAGGGTGGTCCAGGCCGGGAGCACGGTGGCTTGGGCCTGCAATCCCAGCACTGTGGGAGGCCGAGGCGGGCGGTCACCTGGGGTCAGGAGTTCGAGACCAGCCTGGCCAACATGAAGAAACCCCGTCTCTAATACAAATACAAAATTAGCGGGGCGTAGTGGCGAGCGCCTGTGATCCCAGCTACTTGAAAGGGTGAGGCAGGAGAATTGCTTGAACCTGGGGGGTGGAGGTTGCACTGTGCTGAGATTGTGCCGCTGCACTCCAGCCTGGGCGGCAGAGCAAGACGCCATCTTGGGGGGGGGTGGGGGTGGAAAAGGATGGTCCAGGCCGGGAGCGCGGTGGCTGGGGCCTGCAATCCCAGCCGTGGGAGGCTGAAGGCGCTGCTGGATTATCGCTTGAGCCCAGAAGTTAGAGAGCATCCTGCGCAAATATAGTGAGACCCCTGTATTTATTTGTTTTTTTGAGTCCCCTGTGTTAAAGCAAACTAAATATGGCCTGAGAAGGACTCCGTAATGCTGTATTTGAGTCCTTGTGGATGAACTGCAGCCTAACTTAATAAGTACAAAAGATTAAAAACCTAACTTAGACCGGATGTGGTGGCTCATGCCTGTAATCCCAGCACTTTGGGAGGCCGAGGCAGGCGGATCACCTGAGTTCGAGAGTTCGAGACCAGCCTGACCAACATGGTGAAACCCATCTCTACTAAAAATAGAAAATTAGCTGGGAGTGGTGGCTGGTGCCTGTAGTCCCAGCTACTCGGGAGGGTGAGGCAGGAGAATCGCTTGAACCCAGAAGGCAGAGGTTGCAGTGAGCCAAGATTATGCCACTGCATTCTAGAGCGAGACGCCATCTTTTGGGGGCCAGGGATGGGGAGGAGGATGATCCAGGCCGGGAGCACGTGGCTTGGGCCTGCAATCCCAGCACTGTGGGAGGCTGTGGCAAGATTATGGCATGAGCCCAGGAGTTAGAGACCGACCTGGGCAATATAGTGAGACCCCTGTGTTAAAGCAAACTAAATATGGCCTGAGAAGGACTCCGTAATTTTACATTTGAGTCCTTGTGGATGAACTGCAACCTACAAAAGATTGAAAACCTAATTTAGGCCGGTGCGGTGGCCCACACCTGTAATCCCAGCACTTTGGGAGGCTGAGGTGGGCAGATCACCTGAGGTCGGGAGTTTGAGACCAGCCTGACCAACGTGGTAAAACTCTGTCTCTACTAAATATACAAAATTAGCTGGGAGTGGTGGCTAGTGCCTGTAGTCGCAGCTACTCGGGAGGGTGAGGCAGGAGAATCGGTTGAACCTGGGAAGTGGAGGTTGCAGTGAGCCGAGATTGTGCTGCTGCACTCTAGTTTGGGTGGCAGAGCAAGACTCCATTTTGGGGAAAAAAAAAAAAAGAAAGAAAGAAAAAACGGGTGGTCCAGGCCAGGCACATGGCAGAGGCCTGCAATCCCAGCACATTGGGAGACCAAGGCAGGGAATCACCTGCAGTTGGGAGTTCTAGACCAGCCTGACCAACATGGAGAAATCCTGTCTCTACTAAAAATACAAAATTAGCCAGGCGTGGTGGCTGGTGCCTGTAGTTCCAGCTACTCGGGAGGGTGAGGCGGGAAAATCGCTTGAACCTGGAAGGCAGAGGTTGCAGTGAGCCGAATTCGCGCCATTTCACTCCAGCCCGGGCACCAGGGGCAAAATTCCATCTAAAAAAAAAAAACCTAACTAGGTTTTAGGTACCTCTAACCGCCACTGAGTGTTAGCCAATCCCAGCAGTTGTTCTTCATCCACTCACAGGCCGCTGAGCCCTCAAACTTTGTCCAAATAAGGCAAACGCTGAGCAATAACCAATGAGCTTTCTGTACCTCACTTCCGATTTCTGTATGTCACTGCCTTTTCTGGCCCATAAATTTGTTCTGACTACGAGGCACCCCAGTAGTCCGTCTGAATCTGCTGTGATGCTCGGAGCTCCCTGATTTGCGAATCGTTCTTTGTTCAGTTAAACTCCTTTAAATTTATTTTATGTATTCTATTTTTACTTATTTTATTTTACTTTATTTTTATTTTTTATATACTTTTGAGACGGAGTCTCGCTCCGTGGCCCAGGCTGGAGTGCAAACGCACGATCTCGGCTCACTGCAGCCTCCACCTCCTGAGTTCAACTGGGTCTCCTGTCTCAGCCTCCCCAGTAGCTGGGATTACAGGCACCTGCCACCATGCCTGGCTAATTTTTTTGTGTGTTTTTAGTAGAGACGGGGTTTCACCATGTTGGCCAGGCTGGTCTCGAACTCCTCACCTCAAGTGATCTGTCTGCCTCGGCCTCCCAAAGTGCTGGGATTACAGGCGTGAAGTACTGCGCCTGGCCCCCTTTAAATTTAATTTGGCTAAAGTTTTTCTTTTAACAGATGATGTCAGAAGCGGAGTCCAAAGGAGAGCTTCTAGGGACCCTCAGGAGTGCTGAGTGACGACGTCAGGTTCCTGCAGGACCCACTTCTGTCCACTGACCTCGCCGAGTGGCTGGGGATTGTGGGTAAGTTCATTCTCGGATTTCAGAGCTCCACGGATTTGTGTTTTGAGCTCTCCGAGTTTCATTGAGCACATTTCTGATCCAAACCGGGTTTGGAAGTTAGGACAGAAACTGGACTGGTTCTGGGAATGGATTTGACCTGGTAATGAGGTGGCTTGGATCCAGTTAGAGGCCTCTCACATCTGGCTGGATCGGAAAGAAACTGGTGGAAAATGGTAAATTTGCAGGGGATGTGAATTTTAAAAATTCACGTGGATGTTTGTGTTGAACCCCTTGTTTCATTGTTCTTGTGCACTTAGGTAGTAAAAAAAATTACTAAGTTAATCAAGGGAACCTGAGAGTAACCCCAGTATTTTAGGCAAAAGTGGGATCCTTCATTTCTCAAAACCTGAGTTCCTTCTAGCTTATACATTAGGCGTGGGAAGGAGCCAAGTGTTACAGAAATGGCAAAATCCAGCCGGGCGCAGTGGCTCATGCCTGTAATCCCAGCATTCTGGGAGCTGAGGCAGTTGGATCACCTGAGCCCAGGAGTTTGAGACCAGCTTGGCCAACATGGTGAAACCCTGTCTCTGCTAAAAATTCAAGAATTAGTGGGGCATGGTAGGGTGTGCCCGTAGTTCCAGCTACTTGGGAGACTGAGGCACGAGAATTGCTTGAACCCAGGAGGCAGAGATTGCAGTGAGTGGAGATCACATCACTGTACTCTAGCCTGGGTGACAGAGCAAGACTGTCTCAAAAAGTAAAAATAAAAATGACTGGGCTTAGTGGCTCATGCCTGTAATCCCAGCACTTTGGGAGGCTGAGGGATCACCTGAGGTCAGGAGTTCGAGACCCACCTGGCCAACATGGTGAAACACAGTCTCTACTAAAAATACAAAAAATTAGCCAGGCATGGTGGCGCACACCTGTAATCCCAGCTACTTGGGAGGCTGACGCATGAGAATGGCCTGAACCTGGGAGGCGGAGTTTGCAGTGAGGGGAGATTGCGCCATTGCTCTCCAGCCTGGCAGCAAGAGCCAAACATTGTCTCAAAAAAATAAATTAATGAATAAAATAGAAATGAAGGATCCCCAGAGTTAAATCTGTTAATCTTACAGCTTAGTTACTCTCCTGATCCAAAGGAAACAGATAACAGCACCAATTGGCTGACTTTGGATAAGTAATGGGGTCCATTTTAACCTGAGTAAAGGATGGGATTGGGTTAGACGCCCTCCCATCATTCCAGTCCCCCTTGGTTAACAATGGGTTAACGATAACAGGGCGCAACTGGAGGTAAGTTTGCGCCTTGCAAGTTCGATACTGGGTGCTAAGCAGAGAGGCCAGTATCTGTGTTTTGTCACGAATTCTGCTTTGGCGCCAGAATGAAAAATGTTAATTGGCTTACCTCACGCAATGCGTTGGGCTTCATGTTGCAAAACTGTGAGGCTTTTGCCTGAGGCTCCATCAAACAACAAAAAAATTCCTTTATGATGTGGCAGGCTTGGCCCCCAGGGCTCTTATATGGCAGCTGGGGTCACTAGGAGCACGTGGGCAAAGGGAACCCAGAAACCTGCATTGCTGGCAAAAGGTAAAGGATTTCTTACCAGTCAGACTCTGGCCTCTCTGTCTCTGCGCAAACTGGTTAAATGAATGGTAAAAATCACTGTTTATCTCATGTTTTGATTAATACAAAAAGGAATTCTGAGACTGGTCTTAAGCTGTAATTCATCTGGTGTGCTTTGTGTGTCTTTCTGTATTCTGTCACAAAGAGGGTACCTTGAGGTAAAATGCGTGCCTAGCACCCCATAAGCCTGCTGTTCAAGATGGCCCAGCAGACTGGTCAGTCATGGCCTTGGAAGCTTAACCTCCTGTGGCCATGCTTTCTCTTTTCACAATGGTGGCTCAGGTTCAGGGTTCAATTCCTGGTTTACTCAATGAGTACTTTCTGGAGTGACCTTTACCATGTGTTGATTCTCTTACCCTCTCCATTATGGAACCCAGAAGTACTGGCTGTTTGGCCTAGCCAAGGTTGGGTAATAAAAGATTTAAAAGGACTTTTTAAAATGAGTGCTATTGTTAAAACTCAGGTAAATTAAAAGTGGATATTTGGCTGGGCCTCGTGGCTCATGCCTGTAATGCATGTGGGGAGGCTGAGGCAGGCGGGTCACTTGAGGTCAGGAATTTGAGACAAGCCTGGACAACACGGTAAAACTCTTTAAAAAAAATTGCCTGGGCATGTTGGCGCATGCCTGGAATCCCAGCTACTCGGGAAGCCGAGGCAGGAAAATTGCTTGAAAAATAAATTGTCTGGGCATGTTGGCGCACGCCTGGAATCCCAGCTACTCGGGAAGCCGAGGCGGGAAAATTTCTTGAAAAAAAAAATTGCCTAGGCATGTTGGCGCACGCCTGGAATCCCAGCTACTTGGGAAGCTGAGGCGGGAAAATTGCTTGAAAAAAAATTGTCTGGGCATGTTGGTGCATACCTGGAATCCCAGCTACTCGGGAAGCTGAGGCGGGAAAATTGCTTGAGCCCGTGAGGCAAAGGTGCGGTGAGCCAAGATGGCACCACTGCACTCTAGGCCGGGCAACAAAACAAGACTCCATTTCAAAAAATAATAAAATAGGGCCGGGCGCGGTGGCTCAAGCCTGTAATCCCAGCACTTTGGGAGGCCGAGGCGGGTGGATCACGAGGTCAAGAGATCGAGACCATCCTGGTCAACATAGTGAAACCCCGTCTCTACTAATACAAAAAATTAGCTGGGCACGGTGGCGCGTGCCTGTAATCCCAGCTACTCAGGAGGCTGAGGCAGGAGAATTGCCTGAACCCAGGAGGCGGAGGTTGCGGTGAGCCGAGATCGCGCCATTGCACTCCAGCCTGGGTATCAAGAGCGAAACTCCGTCTCAAAAAAAAAAAATAATAATAATAATAATAATAAAATAATAAAATAAAAGGTATATTCAAATTCTAATAGCCTGGGACTCCTTGGGTAAAACAGGAGGCACTAGAGATGCCCTTTTGGGAAAAAAAAAACAAAAACAAAACTGTTTTCCTCAGGGAACCCCAGGAATTGGAAATGGATAGATTCACTGTCAAAATCTACTTTTTGGGATCCAAGATCTGGTAAAAAATGGGACCCTTAATTATTGGAGATCTGTTTTTTGTTGTTGTTGTTTCGTTTTGTTTTGTTTTGTTTTGTTTGGAGGTGGAGTTTCACTCTTGTTACCAGGCTGGAGTGCAATGGTGTGATCTCTGCTCACTGCAACCTCCACCTCCCAGGTTCAAGCACTTCTGCCTCAGCCTCCTAAGTAGCTGGGATTACAGTCATGTGCCACAACACCTGGCTAATTTTGTATTTTTAGTAGAGACTGTGTTTCACCATGTTGGCCGGGTGGGTCTCGAACTCCTGACCTCAGGTGATCTGGTGATCTGCCCACCTTGGCCTCCCAAAGTGCTGGGATTACAGGCATGAGCCACAGTGCCTTTTTTTTTTTTTTTAAGACAGAGTTTCACTCTGTCATCCAGGCTGGAGTAGTGGAATGGTGTGATCTCAGCTCACTGCAACCTCTGCCTCCCAGGTTTAAGTGATTCTCCTGCCTTAGCCTCCTGAGTAGCTGGGAGTACAGGGGTGCACCATCACACCCAGCTAATTTTGTATTTTTAGTAGAGATGGAGTTTCACCACATTGGTCAGGCTGGTCTGGAACTGCTGGCCTTGTGATCTGGCCACCTCAGTCTCCCAAAGTGCTGGGATTACAGGTGTGAGCCACCGTGCCCAGCTAGAGATCTGTTTGCCTTTCTGCTGTGCCCACTAATTATATTGGGCCCTAGAAACTATATGCTTTCCTGGTCCTGTTTTTTCAAGAACTCCACCCTAAAGCCAGCAAGTTCAAATAAATAAATACTTAAATCAAATATTTTGAAAGAAAAATAAAAACTAATGCCTTTTAGTTTACATATCTGTGGGAAATAAAAAGTTTTAGAGATTATTGGCAAAAATGAAGTCTTTTAGTCTAAATTGGGCAGGTCAGATATTAGGTTTATTAGATGCTTTAAGGTCATCAACTGCTTCTTAGACATTTGAAATTGTTCAGTTTACCTATTTTGGAGCATTCAATTCTATGTAAGTCCTGGGAACATGTGGAATTAGCCATGCACTCTATTTATGCATTAAAGGTTATAAAGAAAAGAGATTTTTTTTAATGGAGAAAAAAACCACAGGTGCTTGTGCTCTGCCTACCCAGCGCAGCAGGTAAGTTGTGTTGGCAGTGCGCCTTCAGTGGACTGAAGAGGCCACAGCAGGATCCCACCTCAGCTGGATAGCACGCTGGCCTTCACCTTCATTGCGCCATGGCGGCTTTCCTGTGAGCCACTGACTTGTGCACATGTTAGACTCCTTGGTCTGCAAGAAAGCATCTTGTACGGTAAATCCTTGTCTTAAAGTTAAATAAGTGGTTGGTTCAAAAGAGGGGATGTTTAGGACAAGTCAGGAAGTCAAGCATGTTGTAGATGGTCTGGGTAAGTTGCGAAAGTATTCGTGAAAGGAAATTTAAGCACCAAAAGTAAAAGTTGCTAAGAGTTACCATTATTACATGTGATTAAAACTACTGAAAAATAGTTTCACATGCAAAGTGTGTGAGAAGAGTGAAATGCGTTTTTGGTAAAAGATTTTAAGAAGCCATGAGAATCTAAACCTTTGCCTAGTTTAGAAGGTTATGTGATTGTTTTAAATTAGGTAAGAATAAGCTGATGATTTGAACAAGTTGTGGAAGGTTTGTAAAAATTCATCTGGTAAAAAAGATTCTGTGTGCAAACATATTGACTAAATTCAAAGGGGTATTTTTTAGTTTTCCATAAATTAAACATCAAAATAAAATGACAAACAGGTTTCTTAAGGCACTGATCTGCTCTTTAACAAAATTGGTTCTTTTTTTTTTTAGACAGAGTCTTGCTCTGTCACCCACACTGGAGTGCAGTGATTCAATCTTGGCTTGCTGCAACCTCCGCCTCCTGAGTTCAAGTGATTCTCATGTCTTGGCCTCCCAAGTAGCTGGGACTACAGGCACATGCCACCACACCTGGGTAATTTTTGTATTTTCTGTTTTAGTAGAGATGGGGTTTCACCACGTTGGCCAGGCTGGTCTCAAACTCCTGACCTCAAGTGATCCACTTGCCTCAGCCTCACAACATGCTGGGATTACAAACTGAGCCACCGTGACCAGCCTCAGTTGTCATTTTTAATACATGTTTTCTGGTTGTGAGAAAGCTCTTCCATACAAGAGGGCTAATATTACAACAATATGTTATTATGTCATATCATGTCACAGTATATTTTCACCTGGTAAAGAAAGCTTTTTTTTTTTTTTTGGAGATGGAGTCTTGCTCTGTCGCCCATGCTGGAGTGCAGTGGCACAATCTTGGCTCACTGCAACTTCTGCCTCCTGGGTTCAAGTGATTCTCCCACCTTAGCCTCCTGAGTAGCTGGAATTACAGGTGCATGCCACCTCACCTGGCTAATTTAGTAGAGACGGGGTTTCACAGTGTTGCCCAGTTTGGTCTCAAACTCCTGACTTCATGATCCACCTGCCTCGGCCTCCCAACATGCTGGGATTACAGGTGTGAGCCACCCCACCTGGCCAAGCTTTTTTTTTTTTTGAGATTTTCATTCTTGTTGCCCAAGTTGGAGTGCAATGGTGTGATCTTCACTTACTGCAACCTTTGCCTTCTGGGTTTAAGAAAAAAAAAAGAAATGTATTCCTCATAATAGGCTCTATAGAAGATTCTACTGTAAAGGCTATGGTTATAAAACAGACTTTAAATTCTCTTTTGAAACTTATGCTAAATAATAGAATTGGCTAAACAGAAAAGTATCTGTGCAGCTGATGGGACTTACGGGCTATGGAAAAACATCAGGTATTATAGAGACTCACTTGTGGGGGATTAACGAAAAGACCACTTAGTTAAGCAAGTAGACTCCTCATCCAGCTCATTCTTTAATCCATTTAATTTTGGTTGTTTGGTTTATGGGGACCCTGGGGAGGAGCATACTCTAAATTCTTGGTATTTTCCTCCCAATAGTCATAGTAATAGGCTCCCTGGTGCACTGTGTACTCTAAAAGGTTTTAAATATTTGCATTCAGGCCAGGCGCGGTGGCTCACGCTTGTAATCCTAGCACTCTGGGAGGCCAAGGTGGGTGGATCACCTGAGGTCAGGAGTTCAAGACCAGCCTGGCCATCAGGGTGAAACCCCATCTTTAAAAATAAATAAATAAATAAAAATTTAAAAAAAGATTAAATATTTGCATTCAGCCATCTCTAGAATGTCAAGTGGTCTCTCTTCAACTGGAATGACAAGAGCTGAAAGAATTGCATGAGGACATGAGGACACCATAACCCATAAATTACATTCTGACATATTAAAATCAGATATCTAAGCCTGTTAAAAGAAAAAAAGATGAGTAAAAAATAAAAAAATTACATTCTGAAACCAGAAATCCAAAATGATGGTGTCTGAGAGGGGTGCCAAGGCTCTAAGCTCTGGTCACACTCTCACCTAAGTGAGAACCCAGCGAAAAAGGGGGAATTTTTTTTTTTTTTTTTTTTAAGATGGGATTTCACCATGATGGCCAGGCTGGTCTTGAACTCCTGACCTCAGGTGATCCACCCATCTCGGCCTCCCAAAGTGCTAGGATTACAGGCATGAGCCACCACACCCGGCCAAAAAGGGGGGATTTTTAAACAGCATTGTGAGAGGCCATTGTTTTTGACTGAACTCATGCACTAGGCCCCAGCAAACCAAACCAAACCAAAATGGAGTCACTCATGCTAAATGTGAGGTAATCAAACTAAGACTTTAAGGAAACACATGGACCCTAGACCAGAACAGACCAGTTGTTTTTCTCCTGTAAACAGGACGTTCCAGCATAAGGTGGTTCCCTCTACTCAGGCCTTGTTCCTTCCTTTGCAAAACTCACGATTCCACCGTTTCCCAGTGGGTTTCAAGACCAAACAGGTACATTTATGATGGTTGATAGTAATGTCAATAACTAAAGTTTAATGACCAAAAGGGGGCAATTGTTAGGACTCCATACTCCTATATTTGAGTCCTTGTGAATGAACTGCTGCCTAACTTCATAGCTAGACAAAATTGAGAACCTAACCTAGGAATATGCGCCTGTAACAGTCGCTGAGTCTTGGCTAACAGTCTTGGCCAATCCCGGCCATACATTGCTGAGTGCTCCGTATGTGTTCAAATAAGGCAAACACCGAGCTGTAACCAACCCAGCTATTTCTGTGTCTCATTTCTGATTTCTATATATCACTTTACTTTTTTTGTCTATGAATTTGTTCTGACCACGAGGCTCTCCCTGGAGTCTCTCTGAAGCTGCTGTGATTTTGGGGACTACCCATTTGCGAATCATTCATTGCTTAAACTCCTTTAAATTTAATTCAGCTGAAGTTTTTCTTTTAATACCTGTCTCTAAACAGTGGGTGCCATGGCTCATGCCTGTAATCTCAGCAGTTTGGGAGGCCAAGGCCGGAGGTTTGCTAGAGCGCAGGCGTTTAAGACCAGGTTGGGACAACATGGCAAGACCCCATCTCTACACATTAAAAAAAATAAAAATTAACCAGGTGTGGCCAGGCATGGTGGCTCACACCTGTAATCCCAACACCTTGGGAGGCTGAGGCAGGCAGATCACTTGAGGTCAGGAGTTCGAGACCAGCTTGGCCTACATAGTGAAACACTGTCTTTACTAAAAATACAAAAATTAGCCCGGCATTGGGGTCTGTGTTTGTAGTCCTAGCTACAAGCTACAACTGGAGGCTGGAGTGCAGTGGCAGGCTCTCAGCTCACTGCAATGTCTGCCCACCAGGTTCAAGTGATTCGCCCACCTCAGCCTCCCAAGTAGTTGGGATCATAGGCGCATGCCACCTCAGTGGCTAATTTTTTGTTTGTTTTTTAGTAGAGACAGGGTGTCACCATGTTGGCCAGGCTGGTCTGGAACTCCTGACCTCAGGTGATCTGCCCGCCTCAACCTCCCAGAGTTCTGGGATTACAGGTGTGAACCATCATGCCCGGCCTTCCTGCTGTGTTCGAAGTACCTGCACCAGCTGCTTGGGGCTGGGTTCTCAGGACTGAGGGCAATGGTCAGGGAGAGGTCTCATTGTGGTTACCACTGAGGAGACCCTGTCAATCTCCGTAGTCGTAGATCAAGCAATACTACTGCAGAAATTGCAGGAGCAGATTCTGCACCGTCTCAGATCCAAAGAAGCTTCCCTTGCAAGTTGGTAACCCCTTGAGGGCTTCAATATCACGTGGAGTTGGTCTGGGTGATGCCTGGCATTCCAGGTGTAATAACTTGGAGATGATGCTCCTGGACTGCAATGGGAAGTAGTGCACAGGACGTTTCTGTGCACGTCTCTCCTGGCTCCAGCCCTTCCCCCGTCCATATGTCCTACCTTAGGCATGTCATCCTCGAGGACGTGCAGAAAGGCAGCCATGTACTTTCCTAGGATTTGTTGGCATTTTAGGATCACGGGTCACTAGGTCTGGCTCAAAGGCGAGTCCTTGGCATCGGCTTTATCTGCCTTGCCTTTTCTGACTCCAGCTCCCTCTGCATAGAACTGGGCATAGCAGCAGGGTTGACAAAGATTGGTATCTTTTCGTTACCCCAATCTTGCCGCTGACATTCCTCAGTGCTTCGGCGACGCTGGCATTCTCCAAAGTTGCGTTTTCTTATAATGAAACTGAATCCGGAGGAAGGGGCATTGCATTGACTCTGAGTCAAATTCAGCAGCCACTTGTCTTATTTTACGCAGTTCTTGAACCAGCAGCTTCTTAAGGTCCTATCTGGCCGGTTTCCCTCTGTTCTCTCTGGAGGTTTTGGTTCTCTCTCTGTGTTAACATGGGTTTGGTCTTGTTTATAGAATGTGCCTCTCCATGGTTGGGCGCGGTGGTTCACGCCCATAATCTCAGCACTTTGGGAAGCTGAGGTGGTCGGATCACCCGAGGTCAGGAATTCCAGACCAGCCTGGCCAACACTGTGAAACCCTGTCTCTTCTAAAAATACAAAAAAAAGTAGCCAGATGTGGTGGGTATATGTAATCCCAGCTACTTAGGAGGTTTAGGGAGGAGAATCGCTTGAACCTAGGAGGTAGAAGTTGCAGTGAGGCAAGATCATGCCATTGCACTCAAGCCTGGGTGACAGAGTGAGACTCTGTCTCAAAAACGAGGAAAAAAACAAGGCTAAGAAAGGTAAAGCCAGGCTGGGCACAGTGGTTCATGCCTGTAATCCCAGTGCTTTGGGAGGCCCAGGTGGGTGGATCACCTGAGGTCAAGAGTTAGAGACCAGCTTGGCCAACATGGTGAAAACCCATCTCTACTAAAAATACAAAAATTAGCCAGGTGTGGTGGCAGATGCCTGTAGTCCCAGCTACTCAGGAGGCTGAGGCAGAAGAATATCTTGAACCCAAGAGTTGGAGGTTGCAGTGAGCCAGGATGGTACAATTGCACTCCAGCCTGGGTGACAGAGACTCTAACTCATTAAAAAAAAAAAAAAAAAAAGGACCATAAAGCCACTTCTTTACAACCCCAGCTCAAATCCAGGCTGTCTAACTTCCCAATTAAGGAAGGGTTCTTTTCTTTTTCGAGACAAGGTCTCCGTTTGTTGCCCAGGCTGGAGCACAGATGCGATCACCGCTCACTGCAACCTCTGCCTCCTGGCCTCAAGCAATCCTCCTGCCTCGGCCTCCCAAGTAGCAGATTTTTTTTTTCTGTTTTTGACTTTTTTTCTCGTCAAAGGACTGAATGCAAGAAAGCGTTCTTTCTGGTTTAGAACAGTGTGTGTGTTTTGTATTTTGTGTGTGTGTATGTGTGTGTGGTTTGTATTTGTTTTCAATATTCATGGAAGGGAGTGGAGTGAGCCATAGCATAAGTGCTGGAGAAACTGAACCGTCTGAATCTAGCTGACTGACCCCTCTGTCGGTTTGCAGGGCCTTGAATGCCAAGCTGAGGAGCTGGGACTTTATCATGAGGGCAATATGGACCCATGGGAGGGTCTGGGCAGAGAAAGGGCAGGGTCAGTTCTGAGTGCTGGAGAGATCTCTCTGAGGGTGATGTGGAAGACGCCATGGGGGGCACGGGGATGGACACCGGGAGGTCAGGGGACTGCAGTCATGGTCTAGACCTCAGCCATCCAACATGGTAGCCACGAGCCACATGTGGCTAGTGCGAGTTGAAACGTGACTGGTCTGAAGTGAGGTGTGCCTTAAGTGTAAAATGCTGGTCAGATTTTGAACACTTAAATTCCAAAAAAAAGTATGTGATGCAATTAGTACTTCTTTCAGTCTGGGGGAGGTGGGTCATGCCTGGAGGATCACATGAGGCCAGGAGTTTGAGGTTGCAGTGAGCTATGACCACGCCACTGCACTCCAGCCTGGGTGACAGAGTGACACCCCAACTCATAAAATAATGATAGTATTTTTTCCATATTGATTGCATGTTGAGATGATACTCATAGGACAAACATAATTCCATGTTGGATATACTGTGTTGGATTAAGTAAAAAGTGTTTTTGAAATTAGCCAGATGTGGTAGCTCATGCGTATAATCCCAGCACTTTGGGAGGCGGAGGTGGGGAGATAGCTTGAGCTCAGGAGTTCAAGACCAGTCTGGGCAACATGGCGAAACCCTGTTTCTACTAACAATACAAAAATATAGCCGGGCATGGTGGGGTAGTGGGTGCCTGTGGTCCCAGCTACTTGAGCGGCTGAGGCAGGAGAATGGCTTGAACCTGGAAGGCAGAGAAGTACGGTTGTGTGATCTCAGCTCACTGCAACCTCTGCCTCCCAGGTTCAAGCCATTCTCCTGCCTCAGCCTTCCACGTAGCTGGGATTACAGGCATGAGCTACCACGCCTAAAGTTGCGGTGAGCTGAGGTGGCTCACACCTGTAATCCCAACACTGGGAGAGGCTGAGGCATGTGGATCACTTGAGCCCAGGAATTCAAGACCAGCCTGGACAACATAGTGAGAGCCCCCCCATCTCTACAAACAATTAAAAAATTACCAACTCATGGTGTAGACCCAGCTACTTGTCAGTCAAAGGTAGGAGGATTGCTTGAATACAGGACTGGGTCGAGGCTGCAGAGAGCCTTGATTGTACCACTGAACTTTAGCTTGGGAGGCAGTGAGACCCTGTCTCAAAAAAAAAAAAAGAAAGAAAGAAAGAAAGTAAGAATTTCTCCCAACTTTCCTTGGTCCTGCCTGGCCCTCTGGCTAAAAAGTGATTGGAGACTTTAAAAAACGCCCTGCTTTCCACAGAATGGGATTTTAGCCCCCGGGATGATCCATAAAAGATTTGCAGAAAGAATGAGGAGATTAGGGAGTAGCTAATGGATAAGAAAGGTTGTGAAAACAGTAAGGAGAGTGTCACAAAGAAATCCATTCACCTCTTTGAAGGCTGGGTATTTGGCCAAAGAGAAAACTTGATTCAGAGAGCACTCGCCTGTATTTAGGAGAGCTTGGAGAGGGTGGGGCGACTGTAGAATTAGGGAAAGGTCAGTGTCTTGTAAATCAGGCCTGAAATAGCCCTGATCCCTGCAGGCCCCTCAGGTTTCCCAAACTCTCCATCAGCTTCCAAATTTGCATTAAAAAGCTTTTGGCTGGTTCATTCTGTTTGTTTGTTTGTTTTGAGATGGAGACTCCCCGCTGTCACCCTGGTTGGAGTGCAGTGGTTGCAATCTCACCGTGACCTCAGCCTCCGGAGTAGCTGGGATTACAGGCGCCCACCACCACTCCCAGCTATTTTTTTGTGTTTTTAGTGGAGATGGGGTTTCACCATGTTGGACAGGATGATCTCGAACTCCCGACCTCGTGATCCAACCACCTCGGCCTCCCAGTGGCCCAGATCGCGCTGCTGCACTACAGCCTGGCAAGAGTGAGATTCCGTCTCAAAAAAAAAAAAAAAAATGCATTTCACAGAAGCTACGAAAATCAAATTCTAGGACAAGGCTGGAGGGCAAGAGTGGGTGTAGCCAGACGTTAGTCCGTCCTCCTGCACCTGTGGGTGGTCCCTGGGGTATAAAAGAGCTCTAGGACGCCTGCCCTTCCTTTCATCCTCGGGATGGGAGGTCCACAGAGCTCAGTAAGTATTGGCTTCCCTTGGTCTTTCTCCACGCCCACTGTGGTCACGTGAACCTCACGTTGTAAGACTTCCCCTAAAATGTCCAATATGGAGCCCTCACTTTCTAGTCATGACTCCCACACCTTGATTCTCTGCCCCTAATACTCTCTTTTGAGAGGGAGTTTCACTCTGTCCTCCAGGCTGTAGTGCAGTGGTGCGATCTCAGCTTGCTGCAGCCTCCGACTCCCGGGTTCAAGCAATTCTCCTGCCTCAGCCTCCCAAGTAGCTGGGATTACAGGTGCCTGCCACCACACCCAGCTAATTTTTGTATTTTTAGTAGGGATGGGGTTTCACCATGTTGGCCAGGCTAGTCTTGAACTCACGACCGCGTGTTCCTCCCGCCCTGGCCTCCCAAAGTGCTGGGATTACAGGCGTGAGCCACCGAGCCTGGACTGCATTAGTTGTTTTTTAAAGTTTTTTATTTTATTCACTTAGTAGTGACTGGGTCTTACTATGTTGCCCAGATGGGGGTCTCTGTTGCCCAGGCTGGAGTGCAGCACTGAGATCATGGCTCATAGTAGCCTCAACCTCCCAGAGTCAAGTGACCCCTCTCACCCTAGCATCCCGTGTAGCTGGGATGGCAGGCATACACCACCGTGCTCAGCTAATTCTTCTTTCTCTTTTGTAGGGTTGGGATCTCCCATCATTGTTTAGGCTGGTCTTCAATACCTGAGGTCAAACATCCTCGCCCTGGCCTCTAAGCCACCACACCCCGCAGGTTTTAGGTTCATTTTGTTTTTTATTTAGGTCCCCACAAAGGCAGATTTTTTTCTTTTCTTTCTTTCTTTTCTTTTCTTTTTTTTTTTTTGAGACAAAATGTTGCTCTGGTTGCCCAGGCTGGAGTGCAGCGGCATGATCTCCACTCACCGCAACCTCCACCTCCCGGGTTGAAGCAATTCTCCTGCCTCAGCCTCCCAAGCAGCTGGGATTACAGGCATGCACCACCAGGCCCAGCTAATTTTTGTATTTTTAGTAGAGACCGGGTTTCTCCATGTTGGCCAGGATGGTCTCGAACTCCTGACCTCAGGTGATCCGCCCGCCTCGGCCTCCCAAAGTGCTGGGATTACAGGCGTGAGCCACCGCGCCCGGCCTCTTCTCTTTATTTCTTAAAGAGGCAGGGTCTCAGTTGCCCAGGGTGGACTGCAGTGGCCAGATCTTGGCTCTCTGCAAACTGTGCCTTCCAGACACAAGTGATCCACCTCTGCCTCCTGAGTAGCTGGGACTATATAGGTGGCCACCCAGCTAATTGTTTAATTTTTTGTAGAGAAGAGGTTTCAGTATGTTTCCAAGGCTGGTTTTGAAGTTCTGTGTTCAAGCAGTCCTCCTGCCTTGGCCTCCCAAACTGCTAAGATTACAGACAAGCCACCACATCTGGCCTGTCCACGTAATTTAAAAAAGGTGTTATTCAGGAAGGCATTACTCAGGCTGGGGACTCCCAAAGTGCTGAGATTACAGGCATGAACTACCTCGCTGGCCTAGGATTTGCATTATAAGGATTTGCATTGTTTTTGAGAATTGGAGGGAATACTCAACCTACCTTTCACTATAGAGCAATATTCGGAAGTCAGTTTTTTTTTGAGATGGAGTTTTGCTCTTGTTGCCCAGGCTAGAGTGCAATGGCGCTATCTCCGCTCGCTGCAATCTCTGCCTTCTGGGTTCAAGCAATTCTCCTGCCTCAGTTTCCTGAGTAGCTGGGATTACAGCTTTGCGCCACCATGCCCAGCTAATTTTGTAGTGTTTTCTTTTTTTTTTAGTAGAGATGGGATTTCACCATGTTGGTCAGGCTGGTCTCGAACTCCTGACCTCAAGTGATCTACCGGCGTCCACCTCCCAAAGTGCTGGGATTACAGGTGTGAGCCACTGCACCCAGCTCAGTTTTAAAATTACCTTCTGCATAGAGGATGTGCCTGCAGTTTCGAGGTACTGGACGATGCAGGGAGAGGACTTCTCAGTCTGTGGCACTCAGCCCTGAGGGCACTTTCTGGTGTCAGAAACGAAAGTGCCGTCAAGGCTGAGAGCCAATGACTGAGGCGAGCACCATGGTAGGGGGTGGGGTGGGGGGGCACGTGGAGGGGAGACGTTGGGGGGCATGCTGCAGGAGCCACTGCAGGTGATAACTGTAAACCGTGATGCTTGTTCTGCACTACAAACTGGACTTCACTCCAGCATCAAAGAAATGACCAAGTTCTCTGGGTCGTGAGGCTGGGTTCCGTGTGGAGGGTCAACAGGGTCATACTGTTGCTGAAAAGGAGGCACCCAATCCAGACCCCAAAAGCAGGTTCTTGGATCTCTTGCTGGAAAGAATTTCAAGGCAAGTCACAGAACACAGTGAAATAAGCAAGTTTCTGTAATTCCAGCACTTTGGGAGGCTGAGGCGGGTGGATCACCTGAGGTCAGGAGTTCGAGACTAGCCTGACCAACATGGTGAAACCCTGTCTCTACTAACAGTACAAAAAATTAGCCAGGCATGGGGGTGCACGACTGTCATCCCAGGTACTCAGGAGGCTGAGGAAGCTGAATCCGCCTCCCGGGTTCAAGCAGTTCTCCAGCCTCAGCCTCCTGGGTAACTGCGATTACAGGCGCACGTCCCCACCACACTTGGCCCCTTAGTTTTGAAGCTGGATGTGCCATTCACGCTGAGGTCCTCAAAACTGAGGGGCATTTTCTGTGGTCTAAAAGGAAAATGCACCCCAGTTTTGTGGCTCTCAATTGTGAATACTCAACCAAAATCCCGGAGTATGAATGGATGGTGATAGTCATCCCCAGTTCCCCTTTGGCTTGTACCAGGTCGTTGCAGACAGTGGATTATGGATCGGCCTCTGCTCTTCCAGGTTTTCTTTCTCTCCCCACTGCAGTCAGCTTTCCCACAATGAATTCATTCCATTTTGTTTTTTTGAGACAAAGTCTCGCTCTTGTCCCCCAGACTGGAGTGCAATGGCACGATCTCAGCTAACTGCAGCCTCTGCCTCCCAGGTTCAAGCGATTCTCCTGCCTCAGCCTCTCAAGTTGGGATGACAGGCACCCACCACCACACCCAGCTAATTTTGTATTTGTAATAGAGACGCGGTTTCACCATGTTGGACAGGCTGGTCTTGAACTCCTGACCTCAAGTGATCTGCCCGCCTCCTAAACTGCTGGTATTACAGGCGTGAGCCACCGTGCCCAGCCTCAACAGTGATTTCTAATTTCATTTCATGGTGGTCATTGAACGTAATGTACTTAAATCCTTTTCCGTTTTATGTCTCAAGTATTCTGTGTCCTCTCAAAATGTCTGTCCTGTTATTTTTTTATTTTTTTGAGATGGAGTCTCTCTCTGTTGCCAGGCTGGAGTATAACGGCGCAATCTCGGCTTATTGCAACCTCTACCTCTCGGCTTCAAGTGATTCTCCTGCTTCAGCCTCCTTAGTAGCTGGGACTACAGTCACATGCCACCATGCCCCACTAATTTTTATATTTGTTAGTAGAGACGGGGTTTCACTATGTTGGCCAGGCTGGTCTCAAACTCTTGACCTCATGATCTACCCGTTTTGGCCTCCCAAAGTGCTGGGATTACAGGTGTGAGCCACTGTGCCCGGCCAGTGTCTGTCCTGTCCTATGCTACATGTGCACTTGAATATTGGGGAGGGTTCAACAGATGTCCATTGAGTTGGTTTATAGTCCCATTTCAAACGTCTCCCTACTTCCGCTGAATTCTGCTCGTTATTGAAAGTGGACTGCTCTGGGATGCCTTTTATGTGTACTCTGATTTTAGATGTGCAGTGATGCCACCTGAGAATGCTCAGGCCCCCAGCCGTCCTTGGGGAGTGATGCTCAGTCTGTGATTTCAAGCTAGGGGTGTTTTTCTGTAACTGGATGAAAAGCACCTGCAGGGCTTGAACCTCACAGTTTGAGAGCAAGCATCTGAGGAGGTTGATGCCAATGTTAATAGTTTTTAAAGCAAGCATGAAATGAGATTCCTGTATTTACTTCTTGATGCTGTTGATCTAAGAAATGTACTTAGAAAATTAGTTTTAAAGGAAATACATATAAAGAAAAAAACCAAGCATCCTGGTAATGTCATGAAGCTACAGTGAATAAATTGCTTGAGAATTTCCCTGCATGAAAGGTCTTTAGGAGTGTAAATTCCTATTTTTTTTTTTTGGTATAAATTATTTAATATAGAAACCAGGTCTCTCTCTTGCATAGACTGGTGTGCAGTGGCATGTTCACAGCTCACAGCAGCCTCACAGCCTCCAGGGCTCAAGCATCCTCCTGCCTCAGCCTCCCAAGGGGCTAGAGGTACAGGTGTCAGCCAGCACACCCCACTCATACTTGTATATTTCTCTTCAAATTCTGTTGAGGTTTTATAGCGTAGCCTGTGGTCTATCCTGGAGAATATTTGTGTGTATGACAATGCATATTCTTTTTTTTTGAAATGGGAGTTTCACTCTTGTTGCCCAGGCTGGAGTGCAATGGGACAATCTTGGCTCACTGAAACCTCTACCTCCTGAGTTCAAAAGATTCTCCTGCCTCAGCCTCTCGAGTAGCTGGAATTACCTTCCACCATCCCTGGCTAATTTTCGTATTTTTAGTAGAGAGGGAATTTCACCATATTGACCAAGGTGGTCTCAAACTCCTGACCGCAGGTGATCATCCTGCCTTGGCCTCCCAAAGTGCTGGGATTACAGGCGTGAGCCACCCTGCCCAGCCTGACAATGTATACTCTTAAACATCTCAGATTCCATTTTGGATACTCCCATCTGAATTGTATATTTGTGTACTGGAGTTCAGGTGAACACTTGGCTCAAAATCCATTGCTGTTCTCTAGAAATCCAGCCAGTTCTCTTGGTTAAATATAAGGTATGTCTAGTAGTCATTGCTTTTTCTTTTGGGGGACAGAACTCAGGAGGATTGCCCCTGGATTCACAAGGGCAACTTTTTGAGCCTTTCAAGCAAGGAACTGGGATGCTCATTTAATGGGTTTGTAATTTGCGATTCCAGAAAACATGCAAACAGGGAAAATGAATGTTTGACTATATTTTTATTTTTGTGTTCATTTCAATCTGGTCAAGGTTTAAGATTCAAGGAATTTTTTTTTTTTTTAAAGAGATGTGGTTTCACCATATTGGCCAGGCCAATCTCGAACTCCTGACCTCAGGTGATCCACCCACCTCGGCCTCCCAAAGTGCTGGGATTACAGGCGTGAGCCACCGCGCCTGGCCGGATTCAAGAAAATTAATAAAAACCCAGAGTGCTGGAGCAAGACTATCTCATGCCGTGACCCTCAAGATGGAAGCAATTTCTGTTGTCTGAAAGGAAGGAAAGTGCTTCCTTTTTGAGAGTTACTGTTTGAGAAAAGCAGCCTTGATGTTGATACTGATGTTTGCAATCTGTCTGCAGAGTATACTTAAAATCAGACTTGGGTGATGTTGAGGTTTCGTTTTTTTCTCCAAGACAGGGGTCTCTGCCCTGGTTGGAATGCAGTTGCATTTCCGACCTAGACCTCCTGGACTCAACTGGTCCTCTTGCCTCATCCACACAAGTAGCTGGGACTATAATACAGGGGGTGTGCCACCGTATTTGGCATATCTTTCAATTTTTTGTAGAGATGGGGTCTTACTCTGGCCAGGATGGTCTCTACTCCAGAGCTCAAGCAGTCCTACAGGTGGAAACCACCTTGCCCGTTTTAAAGATGGTTGACTTGGCCAGGCATAGTAGGGCAGACAGAGTCCCAGCTACGGCAGAGGCTGGGATGGGAGGGTCCCTTGATTTCAAGGCTGTACCATGCATCGATCATACCTTTGAATAGTGACTGCACTCGAGATCCCATCTCTCTTAAAAAATACATTACATGGCACCTGATTCCAGAGACTCCATTTGTGTTGGTCAAACAGTGGCCTCCTATAAATTTAGTGTAATCAATCCAAACCATGTTTCCTTCATTAACAGAGTAAATGAGCCTCTAAGTCTGTCCAGTCTTTTTGAGACAGAGCTTCGCTCTTGTCACCCAGGCTGGAGTGCAATGGCACGATCTTGGCTCACTGTAACCTCTGCCTCCTGACTTCATGGAATTTTCCTGCCTCAGCCTCCTGAGTAGCAGGGATTATAGGTGCCTGCCACCATATCCGGTTACTTTTTGTGTTTTTAGTAGAGATGGGGTGTCACGATGTTGACCAGGCTGGTCTCAAACTCCTGACCTTGTGATCCACCCTCCTCAGCTTCCCAAAGTGCATGAGCCACTGTGCCCGGTTGACGGTGTATATATATATATATATATATATTTTTTTTGAGACGGAGTCTTGCTCTGTCGTCAGGCTGGAATGCAGTGGTGCGTCTTTGGCTCACTGCAACCTCCACCTCCCAGGTTCAAGCAAGTCTCCTGTCTCAGCCTCCTGAGTAGCTGCGATTACTGGCATGCGCCACCTCACCAGGCTAATTTTTTTGTATTTTCATTAGAGATGGGGTTTCACCATACTGGCCAGGCTGGTCTCGAACTCCTGACCTTGTGATCCGCCTGCCTCAGCCTCCCAAAGTGCTGGGATTACAGGTGTGAGCCAATGCACCCAGTTGACAGTGTATATTCTTAAATATCATCTTAGATTTCGTGTTGGATGCTCCCATTGGGACTGTGTGTCCCTGAGATGATCTTTTTAGGGTTTTGTGGTCTGGATTCCAGGAAACATGCAAACAGGGTCAATAAATGCATCTTTAGTTTTGTGTCCATTTTAACATGGTCAAGGAAAATTCCAACAAAAACCCAGAGTGCTGGAGCAAGATCTCATGCAGTGATTCTCCAAGGGGTGGCACTTTCTGTTGTCTGAAATAAAGCAAAGTGCTTCCTTTTAGAGAGTTACTTTCTGAGAGAAACAACATTAAAGTTGATGCTGATCTTGGTAATACATTTGAAGAACTGCTTAAAATCAGACTTGCATGATGTTGGGGTTTTGTTTGGTTTCTGTTTAGTTTTTTTCCCCAACATAGGGTGTCTGTTGCCCAGGCTGCAGTATGTTGGCACTTCCAACCTAGATCTCTTGGGCTCAGGTGATTTCCCACACTCCCCCCCGACTTTTTTTTTTCTTGAGACAGCTCTGTGGCTCAGTCTGGAGGGCAGTGGCACATTCTCTGTTCACTGCAACCTCTACCTCCTGAGTAGCTGGGATTATAGGTATGAGCCACCATGCTTGGCTGATTTTTACATTTTTAGCAGAGACGAGTTTCACCATGTTGGCCAGGTTAGTCTTGAACTTCTGACCTCAGGTGATCCGCCCATCTTAGCCTCCCAAAGTGCTGGGATTAAAGGCATGAGCCACCCTGCCTGGCCTCCAGTTTTGTTTTTTTTTTTAATGTGGAAAGCATGCACTTATGTGTAGGAATTACTTTTCGCGTGAGCCTACAGTATATGGAACATTCTTTTTATTTTCAGACAGGGTGTCAAAAATATAGTGTATATTTTATCACGTAGTCTTATTATATATATATAACATAGTAAATATGCCCACAAAACCCTCTTCTACACAAAGAGAAAACTCTTAACACTTTGGGTATGTTTTTGTTTGCTTGCGTGGTTTTTATTTTGTTTTGTTTTACTTTAAGACAAGGTCTGGCCCTAGGCCCAGGCTAGAGTGCAGTGGTGCCCTCTCGGCTCACTGAAACCTCCACCTGCTACTTCAGTCTCTTGAGTGCCTGTCCACAGGTGTGCACCACCACACTCAGCTAACTTTTGTATATTTTGTGCACACATGCTTTCACCATGTTTTCCATGCTGGTCTCGAACTCCTGAGCTCAGGTGATCCTCCCACCTTGGCCTCCTAAACTGCTGTGTTTAGTAGTCTGAGCCATGGCACCCTACCTGTACTGTGTATTTCTGCTAAAATTTTATTGAGGAGCATTTACGGCATAGCCTGTGGTCTATCCTGGAGGATGTCTGTGTGTGGGACAGTGTGTATTGTTCAACATCTTAGATTCCATTTGGGATGCTCCCATCAGGACTGTGTCCCTGTACTGGAACTCAAGTGAACATGCCTCAGTATCCATTGCTGTTCTGTAGAAATCCTGCCCAATTCTCTTGGTTAAATATAAGGTATGTTTAGTAGGCATTGTTTCTCTTCTGAGACAAAACTTAGGAGGATTGCCCCTTGATGAACAAGGCTGACCTGCTCAGCCTTTGAAGCAGGGAACTGGAGATGGTCGTTTTAAGGATTTGTGTTCTGAGTTCCAGAAAACATGCAAACAGGGCTAACGAATGTGTCTTTATTTTTGTGTCCATTTTCACCTGGTCAAGGAAAATTTCAACAGAAAACCGAGCGTGCTGGAGCAAGATCTCATGCTGTGACCCTCCAAAGGAAAGCACTTTCTGTTAGAAAGAAATGATTGTGTTTTCCTTTAGAGAGTTGCTGTCTGAGAAAATCAACGTTGAAGTTGGTAATACATTTGCAGAGCGTCCTCATAATCAAACTTGGATGATACTGAAGTTCTGTTTTGTTTTTCTTTGTGTTTTCTAAGATGGTGTCTCTATTGCCCAGGCTGGAGTGCGGTGGTGCTATCTCAGCTCACTTTAGCCTCCGCCTCCGAGGTTCAAGCAATTGTCCTGCTCAGCCTCCTTAGTAGCTGGGATTACAGGTGCCCACCACTATCCCCAGCCGGTTTTTTATTTTTTTGTATTTTTAGTAGAGACGGGGTTTCACTATGTTGGCCAGGTGGTCTCAAATGCCTGACCTCGTGATCCACCCACCTCGGCCTTCCACAATGCTGAGATTGCAGGCGTGAGCCACTGCACCCGGCCTTGTGTGTCCATTTGAACCTGGTAAAGAATATTCCACAAAAAACCTGGAGTGCTAGAGCAAGAAGATCTCATGCAGTGATTCTCCAATCGGAAGCATTTTTTGTTGTTTGAAATAAAACAAAGTGCTTCCTTTTAGAGAGTTACAGTTTGAGAAAAGCAGCGTTGAAGATGATGTTGATATTGGTAGTACATTTGAAGAGCATGCTTATCATCAGACTTGCATGATGTTGGCTTGTTTTGTTTAGATTTTTCCCGACACAGGGTCTCTGGTGCCCAGGCTGGAGTGTAGTGGCACTTCCAACCTTGATCTCTTGGGATCAGGTGGTCCCCCCTTTTTTTTTCTTGAGACAGATCTGTGGCTGAGTCTGGAGGGCACTGGCACATTCTCTGCTCACTGCAACCTCTGCCTCCTGAGTAGCTGGAATTACAGGCGCATGCCATCACGCTTGGCTAATTGTATTTTTAGCAGAGGCAGAGTTTCACCATGTTGGCTAGGTTAGTCTTAAACTCCAGACCTCAGGTGATCAAATCGCTTTGGCCTCCCAAAGTGCTGGGATTACAGGCGTGAGCTACCCTGTCCAGCCTCCCAATTCTTTCTTTTTTTTTTTTTTTGAGACGGAGGTTTGCTCTTGGTACCCAGGCTGGAGTGCAATGGCGCGATCTTGGCTCACCGCAACCTCCGCCTCCTGGGTTCAGGCAATTCTCCTGCCTCAGCCTCCTGAGTAGCTGAGATTACAGGCACGTGCCACCATGCCCAGCTAATTTTTTGTATTTTTAGTAGAGACGGGGTTTCACCATGTTGACCAAGATGGTCTCGATCTCTTGACCTCGTGATCCACCCGCCTCGGCCTCCCAAAGTGCTGGGATTACAGGCGTGAGCCACTGCGCCCGGCCCAATTCTTTCTTTAATGTGTGCTGCCAAACCAAGCACTTATGTGTCAGAATTATTTTTCATGTGAGCATACATTAAAAATAACTGGAACGTTTATTATTATAATATGGAACATTCTTTTTTTTCACACAGGGTCTCAAAAATATATGATGTATATTTCATCATATATTCTTAGCATACATTTAGTATAGTCATATACCAACAAAGTCTTCTACACACAGAGAATACTTTTATATCACTTTGGGTATTGTTTTTTATTTGTTTGTTTGTGTGGTTTTGTTTTGTTTTGAGGCAATGTCTGGCTCTGTCACCCAGGCTGGAGTGCAGTGGTGCCATCTTGGCTCACTGCAACCTCCACCTGCCACCTCAGCCTTCTGAGTCAGTGTGTAGAGGCGTTCACCACTACACACACCTAACTTTTGCATTTTTTATACACACAAAAAATGCTTTACCGTGGTACCCATGTTGGTCTTGAACCCCTGAGCTCGAGTGATCCTCCCAGCACGACCTCCCAAAGTGTTGCATTTAGTGACGTGAGCCACCGCACCCCACCTGTACTTGTGTATTTCTGCTCAAATTTTATTGAGGAGCTTTTATCGCATAGCCTGTGGTCTGTCCTGGAGGATGTTTGTGTGTGTAACAGTATATATTCTTCAACATCTTAGATTCCATTTTGGTTGCTTTTATTGGGACTGTGTGTCCCTGTGTTGGAACTCAAGTAAATACTTGGCTCAAAATCCATTGCTGTTCTCTAGAAATCCAGCTCAATTCTTAGTAAAATATAAGGTATGTCTAATAGGCATTGCTGTTTCCCTTGGGAGACAAAACTCAGGAGAAAACTCAGCCCCTTGCTGAACAAGGCTAACCTGCTGAGCCTTTGAAGCAAGGAAGTGGAGATGGTCCTTTTAAGGATTTATGTGGTGGATTCCAGAAAACAGGCAAACAGGGACAATGAATGCATCTTTATTTTTGTGTCCATTTTGACCTGGTCAAGGAACATCCAACCAAAAATCAGTGGTGCTGAAGCAAGGTCTCAGTCTGTGAGCCTCTAGAGGGAAGCACATTCTGTTTTCTGAAAGAAAAGAAAGTGCTTCCATTTAGAGATTTACCGTTTGAGAAAAGCAGCGTTGAAGTTGATGCTGATCTTGGTAATACATTTGTGGAGCATGCTTCTCCTCAGACGTGGATATGGTGGGGCTTTGCTTTTGTTTTGTTTTATTCCAAGACAAGGTCTTTGTTGCCCAGGCTGGAGTGGGTGGAGCGTCCAACCTAGATCTCTTGAGCTCAAGTGGTCGCCTTTCATTTTTATTTTTGACCTGGAATCTCGCTTTTGTCGCTCAGCCTGCTATGCAGTGTCACTGTCTTGACTCACTGCAACCTCAGCCTCCTGAGTAGCTGTGATTACAGGTTCATGCCACCAGGCATGTCTAATGTTGTATTTTTCTAGAGTCAGGGTTTGACCATGTTGACCAGGATCTACGATCCACTTTGACCTCCCAAAGTGTCAGTATTGGAGGTGTGAGCTTTCACACCTGGCCACGTCTCTAACTTGTCTGAACTGAGAAAGTAATCTTTTGCGATTTAGTCTGAAATGTAATGTTTAGCATATTTGCAACCACCACCATTCTAGTTTGGGAGATTTTCATCACCCCACGGAGGCTTATTCGCATGTGCAGTCAGTTCCCTCCCCACTCTTCCACCCAGACCCTGGCAGCCTCTCCGCATCTCTCTAGCTCTGCATCTGCCTCTTGTGGGCATGTCACATAGACCAGTCTTGAATGGGCGGCCTGTTGAGGATAATGGGTGGTCCTGGCTGTCTGCAGTGTGAATCTTACCACTGAAGGGTGGTCCCTGGAGGGAAGCAGGAGGCTGGGAGAACTGGGCAAGACATCCTTTGGGAAGCGAGTGGGGCGGGCAGAGCCTGATGTCTGTGAGGCTCACAAGGGTGGCAAACCCCATGTTCCTCCCTGTGAACTGCAAGGTGACCCTCCTCGGGCACTGGAAGGAGTGAAGGCATCTGGACTGGGAACACCAGGGCACTGAGCGGTGCAGGCAGGATGAGCCGAGGGGAGAGGAGAGCTAGGTGTTGCTAACCTCAGACAGTTTGGGTTTGATCTGGACAGAGCAAGTGTCTTCTGGGAGAGAGCCCCTGGGATTTTCACTCTGCTCTCTGTCTTTCAGTCATGGGATCTGATGACAACGATTCCGGCCCAGGGTCACTTCATTTGGTTTCTAGAGCCCAGTGGTCCTTCCTGCCTGGAGTTGGGATCTTTTTGGGAAGTTTGGGATCTGTGAGGGCGTCTGCATAATCCATAGAAACCCCTAACAGTCCCTTTTCCCTTTGCTGACATATCCATGTTCCTACCTATTACCTTCCAAAGGAGACCCTTAACTGAATTACCAAAGGGGGTTTCCCAGGGTAGGGAAACCCAGTTAAATTTGGTTTTCAGAACAACAGTATATTTGAGGGGTACTTGAAGTAGAAATGATTGGCTGTTTGTTTAGGTGTGGGCATTGGTTTTTCCTAAGTAGAGGTGTGACCCACCACACCTCACCCATACTTGTGGATTTCTGCTCATTTTATTGAGGAGCTTTTAAGGCCTAGCCTGAGATGTATCCTGGAGGATGTTAGTGTATGTGGCAATATATATTCTTCAACATCTTAGATTCCATTTGGGATGCTCTCATCGTGACTGTGTGTCCCTGTACTGGAACTCAAGAGAACATTTGGCTAAAAAATCCATTGCTGTTCTTTAGAAATCCAGCCCAGTTCTCTTGGTTAAATATATGGTATGTCTAGTAAGCATTGCTTTTTCCCTTTGGGGATGAAACTTAGGAGGACTGTCTCTTGATGAACAAGGCTAACCTGCTGAGCCCTTGAGGGAAGGAAGTGGAGATGGTCCTTTTAGGGGTTTATGTGCTGGATTCCAGAAAACAGGCAAACAGGGTCAATAAATGTGTCTTTATTTTTGTGTCCATTTTAACCTGGTCAAGGAAAATTTCAGCAAAAAGTCCACGGTGCTGGAGAAAGATGATCTCTGGCTGTGACCCTCTTGACGGAAGCACTTTCTGTTTTCTGAAAGAAAAGAAAGTGTCTCCGTTAAGAGGGTTACTGTCTGAGAAGAGCAACACTGAAGTTGATGCTGATCTTGGTAATACATTTGTAGAGCGTGCTTGTAGTCAGACTTGGATATGGTGGGGTTTTGCTTTTGTTTTGTTTTATTGAAAGACAAGGTGTTTGTTGCCCAGGCTCAGGTGGGTGGAGCTTCCAACCTAGATCTCCTGGGCTCAAGTGGTCATCCTTTATTTTTATTTTGTCACTCTTGTCACTCAGCCTGCAGTGAATGCAGTGGCACTATCTTGGCTCACTGCAACCTCAGCCCCCTGAGTAGCTGGGATTGCAGGTTCATGCCACCATGCCTGTCTAATTTTTGTATTTTTCTAGAGTCAGGGTTTGATCATGTTGACCAGGATCTTACCCACTTAGGCCTCCCAAAGTGCAATATTGCAGATGTGAGCTTTCACACCTGCCTGTGTCTCTGACCTTTCTGAACTAAGAAAGAAATCTTTTGCAATTTACCATGAAATGTGAATGTTTAGGATATTTGCAACCACCACCACTCTAGCTTGGGAGATTTTCATCACCCCACAGAGGCTTATTCCCATGTGCAGTCAGTTCCCTCCCCACTCTTCCACTCAGACCCTGGCAACCTCTCCGTATCTCTCTAGCTCTGGATCTGCCTCTTGTGGGCATGTCACATAGATCAGTCTTGAATGGGTGGCCTGTTGAAGATAATGGGTGGTCCTGGTTATCTGGACTGGGCAGAACATCCTTTGGAAGGGAGTGGGGCAGGCAGAGCCTGTGGTCTGGGAAGCTCACAAGGGTGGCAAACCCCATGTTCCTCCCTGTGAACTGCAAGGTGACCTCCCTGGGGCACTGGGAGGAATGAAGTCATCTGGACTGGGAACACCAGGGCCCTGCAGCAGTGCAGGCAGGATGAGCCTAGGGGAGAGGAGTGCCAGGCATCACTGGCTGGGGACAGTTTGGGTTTGATCTGGATGGAGCAGGTGTCTTCTGGGAGAGAGCTCCTGAGATTTTCAGTCTGCTCTCTGGCTGTGTTTCAGTCATGGAATCTGACGACAAAGACTCTCACCCAGAGCCACTTCATTTGGTTTCTAGAGCCCAGTGGTCCTTCCTGCTTGAAATCTTTTTGAGAAGTTTGGGATCTGTGAGGGCATCTGCAAAATCATAGAAACTCCTAACAGTCCCTTCCCTTTGCTGACATCTCCGTGTTCCTACCTACCTTTGGAAGGAGACCCTTAACTGAATTGCCAAAGGGGCCTTCCCAGGGCAGGGAAACCCAGTTAAATTTGTGTTTCAGATCAACAGTACATTTGAGGGGTACTTGAAGTAGAAATGATTGGCTGTTTAGGTGTGGGCATTGGTTTTTCCTAATTAGAGGTGTGAGCCACCACACCTCACTCATATGTGTGTATTTCTGCTCATTTTATTGAGGAGCTTTTAAGGTCTAAGCCTGAGGTCTATCCCTGAGGATGTTAATGTGTGCAACAATATATATTCTTCAACATCTTAGATTCCGTTTTGGATGTTAAGATGTCACAACAGTCCATTTGGACTGTGTGTCCTTGTACTGGAAGTCAAGAGAACACTTGGGTCAACATCCATTGCTGTTCTCTAGAAATCCAGCCCAATTCTCTTGGGTAAATACAAAATATGTCTAGTAGGCGTGGCTTCTTCTCTTTGGGGATGAAACTGAGGAGGATTTCCCCTTGATGAACAAGGCTAACCTGCTGAGCCCTTGATGCAAGGAAGTGGAGATGGACCTTTTAAGGATTTATGTTCTGGGTTCCAGAAAACATGCAAACAGGGTCTATGAATGCGTCTTTATTTTTGTGTCCATTTTAACCTGGTCAAGGAAAATTTGAACAGAAAACCCAGAATGCTGGAGCAAGATCTCATGCTGTGACGCTCTAAAGGAAAGCACTTTCTGTTAGAAAGAAGTGAATGTGTTTTCCTTTAGAGAGTTGCCGTCTGAGAAAATCAACGTTGAAGTTGCGGCTGATCTTGGTAGCACATTTGCAGAGCGTTCCTATAATCAGAGTTGGATGATGTTGGGGTTCTCTTTTCATTCTGCTTTTTTCTAAGGCTGGGTCTCTTACCCAGGCTATAGTGTGGTGGCGCTTCCAACCTAGATCTCTTGGGCTCAAGTGGTCATCTTTCATTTTTATATTTGACAGAGGCTCACTCTTGTCACTCAGCCTGCAGTGAATGCAGTGTCACTGTCTTGGCTCACTGCAACCTCAGCCTCCTGAGTAGCTGGGATTACAGGTTCATGCCACCATGCATGTTTAATTTTTGTATTTTTCTAGAGTCAGGGTTTGACCATGTTGACCAGGATCTACCCGCTTCGGCCTCCCACAGTGCCAGTATTGCAGGTGTGAGCTTTCACACCTGGCCGTGTCTCTGATCTTTCTGAATTAAGAAAGTAATCTTTCACAATTTACTCTGAAATGTGAATGTTTAGGATATTTGCAACCACCACCACTCTAGTTTGGGGGATTTTCATCACCACAAAGAGACTTATACCCATGTGCAGTTGGTACCCACCCCACTCTTTCACCCAGACCCTGGCAACCACTCTGCGTCTCTCCAGCTCTGGTTCTACCTCTTGTGAGCATGTCACAGAGACAACATCTTGGATTCGATTTTGGATGCTAAGATGTCACAGCAGTCCATTTTGGACTGTGTGTCCCTGTACTGGAAGTCAAGAGAACACTTGGGTCAACATCCATTGCTGTTCTCTAGAAATCCAGCCCAATTCTCTTGGGTAAATATAAGGTGCGTCTACTAGGCGTGGCTTCTTCTCTTTGGGGATGAAACTGAAGAGGATTTCCCCTTGATGAACAAGGCTAACCTGCTGAGCCCTTGATGCAAGGAAGTGGAGATGGACCTTTTAAGGATTTATATTCTGGGTTCCAGAAAACATGCAAACAGGGTCTATGAATGCGTCTTTATTTTTGTGTCCATTTTAACCTGGTCAAGGAAAATTTGAACAGAAAACCCAGAATGCTGGAGCAAGATCTCATGCTGTGACGCTCTAAAGGAAAGCACTTTCTGTTAGAAAGAAGTGAATGTGTTTTCCTTTAGAGAGTTGCCGTCTGAGAAAATCAACGTTGAAGTTGCGGCTGATCTTGGTAGCACATTTGCAGAGCGTTCCTATAATCAGAGTTGGATGATGTTGGGGTTCTCTTTTCATTCTGCTTTTTTCTAAGGCTGGGTCTCGTACCCAGGCTATAGTGTGGTGGCGCTTCCAACCTAGATCTCTTGGGCTCAAGTAGTCATCTTTCATTTTTATTTTTGACAGAGGCTCACTCTTGTCACTCAGTCTGCAGTGAATGCAGTGTCACTGTCTTGGCTCACTGCAACCTCAGCCTCCTGAGTAGCTGGGATTACAGGCTCATGCCACCACGCATGTGTAAGTTTTGTATTTTTCTAGAGTCAGGGTTTGACCATGTTGACAGGATTACCCACTTCGGCCTCCCACAGTGCCAGTATTGCAGGTGTGAGCTTTCACACCTGGCCGTGTCTCTGATCTTTCTAAACCAAGAAAGTAATCTTTTGCAGTTTACTCTGAAATGTGAATGTTTAGCATATTCACATCTCACCGCTCTGGTTTAGGAGATTTTCATCACCCCACAGAGGCTTATTCCCATGTGCAGTCAGTTCCCTCCTCGCTCTTCCACCCAGACCCTGGCAGCCTCTCCGCATCTCTCTAGCTCTGGATCTGCCACTTGTGGGCATGTCACATAGACCAGTCTTGAATGGGCGGCCTGTTGAGGATAATGGGTGGTCCTGGCTGTCTGCAATGTGAGTTTTACCACTGAAGGGTGGTCCCTGGAGGGAAGCAGGAGGCTGGGAGAACTGGGCAGGACATCCTTTGGGAAGCGAGTGGGACGGGCAGAGCCTGATGTCTGTGAGGCTCACAAGGTGGCAAACCCCATGTTCCTGAGAACTGTAAGGTGACCCCCCTGGGGCACTGGAAGGAGTGAAGGCATCTGGACTGGGAACACCAGGGCCCTACAGCAGTGCAGGCAGGATGAGCTGAGGGGAGAGGAGAGCCAGGTATTGCTGGCTGGGGAAAGTTAGGGTTTGATCTTACCTGTACTTGAGTATTTTATTGAGGAGCTTTTAAGGCCTAGCCTGAGGTGTATCCTGGAGGATGTTAGTGTGTGTGGCAATATATATTCTTCAACATCTTAGATTCCAAACAAAATACATTTGTTGTTATCTATAAATCCAGCCCAATTCTCTTGGTTAAAGATAAGGTATGTCTACTGGGCATTGCTTTTTCTCTTTGGGAACCAAATTCAGGAGGATTGCTTCTTCTCCTTCTTCCTTCTTCCTTCTTCCTTCTTCTTCTTTTATATTTTATTGTGTTTTAGGTTTTGGGGTACATGTGAAGAACGTGCAGGATTGTTGCATAGGTACATACATGGCAATGTGGTTTGCTGCCTTCCTATCACCTATATCTGGCATTTCTCCCCATGTTAGCCCTCCCCATCTTCCCACCCTCCACTGTCCCTCCTCTAGTTTCCCCCCCACAGACCTCAGGATTGCTACTTGATGAACAAGGCTAACCTGCTGAGCCTTTGAAGCAAGGAACTGGAGATGGTCCTTTTAGGGTTTTATGTTCTGGATTTCAGGAAATATGCAAATAGGGCAAATAAATGCATCTTCATTTTTGTGTCCATTTAAACCTGGTCAAAGAAAATTACAGCAGAAAACCCAGAGTGCTGGAGGAAGAAGATCCCAGGCCGTGACCCCCTGGAGGGGCGTGCTTTCTGTTGTTTGTAAACAAACAAAGCGCATCCCTCTAGAGTGTCACCGTTTGACAAGAACAACGTTGAAGTTGATGCTAATCTCGGCAGTACATTTGCAGAGCATGCTTATAATCAGACGTGGATGATGTTGGGGTTCTGTTTTCGTTTTTTTTTGTTGTTTTTTTTTTTTTCAAGACAGTGTCTCTGTTTCCCAGGTTGGAGTGGGTGGCACTTCCAACCTGGCTCTCTTGGACTCAGGTGGTCCTCATTTTATTTATTTATTTATCCATTTCTGAGACGGAGTCTGGCTCTATCACCCAGGTTGGAGTACAATGAGACAGTCTCCACTCACTGCAACCTCCGCCTCCCAGGTTCCAGCAATTCTCCCACCTCAGACACCCAAGTAGCTAGGAATACAAATGCCCTCTACCACGCCCTGGCAGTTTTTGTATTTTTAGCACAGGTAGGGTTTCACCGTGTTGGCGGGGCTGGTCTCAACTCTTCAAGTGGTCTGCCTCCTTGGCCTCCCAAAGTGCTGGGATGATAGGCATGAGCCACTGTACCCGGCCTTTTTTCCTGATTTTAAATATGGGACTCTTTATGTGAGCATATGGTGTATGGAACTTTGTTGTTTTTTGCGATAAGGTCTAAAACATACATGATGTATGAAGCAAGAAGATCTCAAGCTGTGACATTCCAGAGGGTTGCACTTTCTGTTGTGTAAAAGAAAAGAAAGTGCTTCCCTTTAGAATGTTACAGTTTGAGAAAAGCAACGTTGAAGTTGATGCTGATCTTGGTAATATATTCAGGGTTCTGTTTTTTGCTCTTTTTTTTTTTTTTTTTTTTTTAACCCAGGGTCTCTATTGTCAGGGTGCAGTATGGTGGTAATTCCAGCTGAGCGCTCTTGGACTCAAGTAGTCCTCTATTTATTCATTTAATTTTGTTTTGAGATGGAGTTTGGCTCTGTCACCCAGGCTGGAGTGCAGTCAGACAATCTCCATTCACTTCAACCCCCACCCCGCAGATTCCAGCGGTTCTCCCATCTCAGCCTCCCGAGTAGCTAGGATTACAGGTGCCCACGACCATGTCCTGCTAATTTTTGCATTTTTAGCAGAGACAGCGTTTCACCATGTTTGCTGGACTGGTTTCAACTCCTGACCTCAAGTGATCGGCCTCCCGGGCCCTCCCAAAGTGCTGCAGTAGCAGAGCTGGGGTGGGAGCGTCCTTTGATTTTTAAGACCATACCATGCAGTGATCATACCTTTGAATAGTCTCTGCACTCCTGTCTAGGCCAACATAGCAAGATCCCATCTCTTTAAAAACATAGATTACATGGCACCTGATTACACAGACTTCATTTGGGTGGGTCATTTCAAACCCTGGCCTCAAATCAATCCAAACCATGTTTCCTTAACTAAGAGAGTGAGTAAGGCTCCAAGTCCATCCAGTCTATTCTGTAATCCCCAATGGATGTCAATATTAATACCATTTCTTGCTGGGTGCGGTGGCACGTGCCTGTAGTCCCAGCTACTCAGGAGGCTGAGGCTGGAGGATCTCTTGAGTCACGGAGTTCTGGGCTGTAGTGTGCTATGCCGATCGGGTGTCCGCACTAAGTTCGGCATCAATATGGTGACCTTCTGGGAGCGGGGGATCACCAGGTTGCCTAAGGAGGGGTGAACTGGCCCAGGTTAGAAACGGAGCAGGTCAAAACTCCCATGCTGATCTGTAGTGGGATCGTGCCTGTGAATAGCCACAGCACTCCAGCCTGGGCAACATAGCAAGACCCTGTCTCAAAAAAAAAAAAAAAAAAAATATATATATATATATATATACACACACACACACACACACACACCATTTCTTTTTTTCCTGTTCACTCATGTCTTTTTAGTTTAATCTGCTTGTCTGTGACCCTGAAATTTGTTTTTCTCCAACCACTCGCTGTCATTTCTCAGAATAGACCTACTATTTCTCCAGGAAGGGTGTAGTTGATTCAACCCTCAGCCACTAATGCCAATTCTGGTAAGTTCTTTTGACTGCAGCTACCCTGGTTATCCTGTTTTTTTTGGGTAACCATTCCAGTGTACCATTCCAATGGGCTAAACCTCGCATCTGAATGCCAGTTGCTTGGTAAGACATCAGATGTTTGGTGTGACTGATACAAGAAACGTACGTAGACAAGATGAGTCTCAGGCACAGTGATAAGCGTAGCGTGGGACAACTCCACATGCCTCCTGATGAACAAGGCTAACCTGCTGAGCCTTTGAAGCAAAGAACTGGACATGGTCCTTTTAGGGGTTTATGTTCTGTGTTCCAGAAAACATTCAGACAGGGCAAATAAACACGTCTTTAGTTTTGTGTCCATTTTAACCTGGTGAAGGGAAATTCCAATAAAAAATTCGCCGTTCTGAGCGAGAAGATCTCAACCTGTGACTCTCTGGACAGAAGCACGTTCTGTTGTCTGAAAGAAATAGAAAGTGTTTCTGTTCAGAGGATTACTGTTTGAGAAAAGCAGCGTTGGACGTGGTGCTGGTCTTGGTACTGTCTTTGCAGAGCATGCCTATAATCAGGCTTGGATGGTGTTGAAATTTTGTTTTTGTTTTGTGTTTTTCTAAGACAGGGTCTCTGTTGCCCATGGGAGTAGGGTGGCTCTTCTAACCTCGATCTCTTGGGCTCAAGTGCTTTTCTCTTTTTGGGACAGAGTCTTGCTCTGTGACCCTGGTTGGAGTACAGTGGCAGGAACTCCACTCAGTGCAACCTCCTCCCCGGTTCAAGTGATTCTCCTGCCTCAGCCTCCCCAGTAGCTGGGATTACAGGCATGCGTCACCATGCCTGGCTAATTTTGTATTTTTAGTAGCGATGAGGTTTCTTTCTTTTTTTTTTTTTAATTAGTCGTTCCACATGATTTTTAATTACACATAAAGATCTAACATATCACCCAGGGACCATTTCACCCGCTGCTCTGTTTGGCTGCCAGTCTTTTGTCTCTCTCTTCAGCAGTGGGGTGGCGGATACCCTTTCCTCAGGGAAGAGAAATCCATGGTTTGTTGCCCTTGCCAATGACAAAAATATTGGAAAGTCGAGTGGCAAAACTGTTGCCATTGGCATCTTTCACATGAACCACATCGAAAGATCCAGGGTGCCTCTCTCTGTTGGTAATCACACCAATTCTTCCCAGGTTAGCACCCCCAGTCACCAAACACAGGTTACCAGTGTCAAACTTGATGAAATCAGTAATCTTGCCAGTCTCCAAATCAATCTGAATGGTATCATTCACATCAGGGTAGCGAACGGTGTGAGCATCATGAGTCACCAGATGAGGGATTCCTTTTGTGCCCACAAAGATTTTTCATACTTTGCACAATTTGTACTTGGCCTCCTCAAGTGTAATACGATGTACAGCAAAGCGACCCTTGGTGTCATAAATCAGACGGAAATTCTTTCCCGTCTTGTCAATGCTGATGACATCCATGAAACCAGCAGGGTAGTTTATATCAGTTCAAACCTTGCCATCGATCTTAATGAACCGCTGCATGCAAATCTTCTTTACTTCATCTCCTGTCAGGGCATACTTAAGTCTGTTCCTTAGGAAAACGATGAGGGGGAGACACTCTCAACTTGTGAGGACCGGTGGATGGACGAGGAGCAAACACACCGGTCAGTTTATCCACCATCCAATGCTTTGGAGCTGCCACCCACTTCAGATGCTTCTTGGGACCACAAGCCATGGCTGCGTTAGGCAAGGAAAGAGGACCTCCGTCTTCCGGTGAGCGTAGAAATTGGGGCGCGATGAGGTGTCTCGAGGAGCTTTTGTAGCCTAGCCTGAGGTGGTCTATCCTGGAGGATGTTTGTGTGTGTGACAATATATATTCTTTAGCATCTTAAATTCCATTTTGGATGTTCCGATCGGGACTGTGTGTCCCTGTGCTGGAACTTAAGTGAACGCTTGGCTCAACATCTATTGCTGTTATCTAGAAATCCAGCCCAGTACCCTTGGTTAGATATAAAGTGTATGTAGTAGGCATGTCTTTTTATTTCTGGAGAGAAAATTCAGGAGGATTGCCCCGTGATTATCAAGGCTAACCTGCTGAGCCTTTGAAGTACGGACCTGGAGATGGTCCTTTTAGGGGTTTATGTTCTGGTTTCCAGTAAACATGCAAACAGGGCAGATAAATGCATCTTTATTGTTTTTGTCTTATTTTAACCTGGTCAAGGAAAATTCCAACAGGAAATCCACCATGCTGGAGCAGGAACATCTCAGGCCGTGACCCTCTACAAGGAAGCACTTCCTGTTGTCAGAAAGAAAAGAAAGTGCATCCTTGTAGAGGATTACTGTTTGAGAAGAGCAATGCTGGACTCGAAGCTGAAGTTTGTAATACATTTGCAGAGCATGCTTATAATCAGGCTTGGATGACGTTGGGCTTTGGGTTTTGTTTCTTTTCTTTCTTTCTTTGTGTTTTTTTTTTTTTTTTTTTTTGAGAGTGCAGAGGCTTGATCTCGGCTCACTGCAACCTCTGCTGCCCAGGTCAAGTGATTGTCCTGTCTTAGCCTCCCAAGTAGCTGGGACTACAGGCACACGCCACCATTCCTGGCTAATTTTTGTATTTTAGTAGAGATGGGGTTTCACCATGTTGATCAGGCTGTTCTCAGGTGATTTGCCTACCTAGGCCTCCCAAAATGGTGGGATTATAGGCATGAGCCACTACACTCGGCCTTTTTTTCTAATGTTGAACATGGCACCCGTCATGAATTTGGGTGTCACCTCTGTGCAGAGGCCATGGTAATCTCTGTCATTCCATTCATGTTTTTCTGTGTGTTGCCAAAGCAAGCAGTTACATGTAGGAAGTATTCTTCATGTGAGCATACAGTATATCCTCAAAAAAAAAAGAAAAAAAAACTTTTTTCTTTTGATCAGGATCTCAAAAATACATGATGTGTATTTCATTATACAATCTTATATAATTATAGACACACAAAATAGTCTTCTACACACAGAGAATACTCTTACATCACTTTGGGGTTGTGTGTGTTTGTGTAAGTCTTTTTAATTTTTTGAGACACAGCGTGGTTATATTGCCAAGGCTGGTGTGCAGTGGTGCCATCTCTGATCACTATCACCTCCACCTGCCACCTCAGCCTCCTGGATTAGCGTCTGTAAGGGCACACCACCACACTTGGCTACATTTTGTATTTTTTGTACAGATGACGTTTCACTGTGTTGCCCAGGCTTGTCTCAAACTGCTGAGCTCAAGTGGTCCTCCTGCCTTGGCTTCCTAAACTGCTGGGATGAGAGGTGTGAGCCACCGCAACACACCCGTACTTGTGTATTTCTGTTCAAATTGTACTGAGGAGCTTTTACAGCATAGTCTGTAGTCTGGAGGATGTCTGTGTGTGCGACAGTGTATATTCTTTGACATTTTAGATTCCATTGGGGATGCTCCCATCGGGACTGTGTGTCCCTGTGCTGTAACTCAAGTGAACACTTGGCTCAACATCCATTGCTGTTCTCTAGAAATTCAGCCCAATTCTCTTGGCTAAAGATAAGGTATGGCTAGTAGACATTGTTGTTTCTCTTTGGAGACAAAACTCAGGAGGATTGCCCCTTGGTGAATAAGGCTAACCCGCTGAGCCTTCGAAGCAAGGAACTGGAGATGGTCCTTTCCTTCGAAGCAAGGAACTGGAGATGGGGATTATGTTCTGGATTCCAGAAAGTATGCAAACAGGGTCACTAAATGCATCTTTATTTTTGTGTCCGTTTTAACCTAGTGGCACAAATTCCAACAAAAAACCCATCGTGCTGGAGCAAGAAAATCTCATGCTGTGACCCTCCCGAGGGAAGCAATTCCTGTTTGAAAGAAAAGAAGTCGCTTCCCTCAGGGGGTTACTGTTTGAGAAAAGCAACGTTGAAGTTGATGCTGATCTTGGTAAGACACTTGCAGGGCATGCTTCTGATCAGACCTGGATGATGTTGGGGTTCTGGTTTTGTTTTGTTTTTTCTAAGACAGGGTCTCTGTTACCCAGGCTGTAGTGTGCTGGCACTTCCAACCTAGATCTCTTGGGCTCAAGTGGTCCTCTTTTAATTTTATTTTTTATTTTTTGAGACAGAGTCTCACTCTGTCACCCAGGCTGGAGTGCAGTTGTAGGATCTCTGCTCGCCGCAACTCCTGCCTCCCAGGTTCAGCGATTCTCCCACCTCAGCCTCCAAAATAGCTGGGATTATAAGCACCCACCACCACACCCTGTTAATTTTTGTATTTTTGGCAGACAGATGGTTTCACCATGTTGGCCAGGCTGGTCTCAATACCTGACCTCAAGTGATCCTCCTCCCTGGCCTCCCAAAGTGGTGGGATTACAGGTGTGAGCCACCGTGCCCAGCCTCTTCAACATCTTAGATTCCATTTTAGATGCTCCCATTGCGGTGCGTCCCTGTGCTGGAACTCAGGTGAACACTTGACTCAACATCCATTGCTGTTCTCTAGAAATCCAGCCCAATTCTCTTGGTTAAATATAAGGTATGTTTAGTGGGCATTGCTTTATCTGTTTGCGGACAAAACTCAGGATGATTGCCCCGTGATGAACAAGGCTAACCTGCTGAGCCTTTGAAACAAGGAACTGGAGATGGTCCTTTTAAAAGGGTTTATGTTCTGGATTCCACAAAATGTGCAGACAGGGCCAATAAGTGCATCTTTATTGTTGTGTCCATTTTAATCTGGTCAAGGAAAGTTTCAACAGAAAACCCAGAATGCTGGAACAAGAACTCATGCTGTGACCCTCCAAAGGAAAGCACTTTCTGTTGTCTGTAAGAAATGAATGAGTTTTCCTTTAGAGTGTTACCGTTTGAGAAAAGCAACGATGAAGTTGATGCTGAGCTTGGTAATACCTTTGCAGAACATGCCTATATTCAGACTTGGATGACGGTGGGTTCTTTTTTTTTTTTTTTTTGAGACGGAGTTTCGCTCTTGCCAGGCTGGAGTGCAATGGCGCGATCTCGGCTCACCGCAACCTCCGCCTCCTGGGTTCAGGCAATTCTCCTGCCTCAGCCTCCTGAGTAGCTGGGATTACAGGAACACACCACCATGCCCAGCTAATTTTTTTGTATTTTTAGTAGAGACGGGGTTTCCCCATGTTGACCAGGATGGTCTCGATCTCTTGACCTCGTGATCCACCCGCCTCGGCCTCCCAAAATGCTGGGATTACAGGCGTGAGCCACCGCACCTGGCTCTTTTTTTTTTTTTTTAGATAGGGTCTCTGTTGCTCAGGCTGGAGTGTGGTGGCACTTCCAACCTAGGTCTCTTGTGCTCATATGGTCCTCTTTTTTGGGACAGAGTCTTGCCCTGTGAGCCAGGCTGGAGTGCGGTGGCTCAATCTCAGCTCAATGCAGCCCTCGCCTCCCCGTTTCAAGGGATTCTCCTGCCTCAGATTTCTGAGTAGCTAGGAATAGAGGCGACTGACACCACGCCTGGCTAATATTTGCATTTTTCTTTCTTATTTATTTACTTTTGATATGAAGTCTTGCTGTCACCCATCCTGGAGTGCAGTGGCAGGATCTCGGCTGACTGCAACCTTGGCCTGTTGGGTTCAAGCAGTTCTTCTGCCTCAGCCTCCCAAGTAGCTGGAATTACAAGTGCCCACCAACACACCTGGCTACTTTTGTTTTAGTGGAGATGGGTTTCACCATGTAGGCTAGGCTGGTCTGTAGCCCCTGAGCTCTTAAGTGAGTTGCCCACCTTAGCCTCCCAAAGTGCTGAAAATGCAGGTGCGAGCCACTTCGGTGAGCCATCAACACCTGTTACATGATGGAAATTATTCTGGCACTGGTTTATACATAGGACCTCACCTGGGGTCAGGTAGAGTTGAAGGGGACACTAGTGTCCCTTGATGATGGGATGTGCACTGCTTACCAAGAGCACAGGGGTGGAACGCATGGGATTTGAATTTTCACTGGGTAAATGAAGCTGAAATTATGGGTGCATGACCATGTCACATATGCAACGAGATGTGTGTGTGCGACAATGTATATTCTTCAACATCTTAGATTCCATTTTGGATGCTCCCGTCTGGACTGTGTGTCCCTATACTGGAACTCGAGTGAACACTTGGCTGAAAATCCATTGCTGTTCTCTAGAAATCCAGCCTAATTCTCTTGGCTAAAGATAAGGTATGTCTAGTAGGCATTGCTTTTTCTTTCTGGAGTCAAAACTCAGGAGGATTGCTCCTTGATGAGCTAGGGAAACCTGCTGAGCCTTGGAAGCGAGAAACTGGAGATGGTCCTTTTAGGGGTTTATGTTCTGGATTCCAGGAAACAGGTATAAAGGGCCAATAAATGTATCTTTATTTTTGTGTCCATTTTAACCTGGTCAAGGGAAATTCCAACAAAAATCCCAGAGTGCTGGAGGAAGAAGATCCCAGACCGTGACCCCCTGGAGGGGCGTGCTTTCTGTTGTTTGTAAACAAACAAAGCGCATCCCTCTAGAGTGTCACCGTTTGACAAGAGCAACGTTGAAGTTGATGCTGACCTTGCTAATACATTTGCAGAACACGCTTATAGTCACACGTGGATGATGTTGGGGTTCTGTGTTTGTTCTGTTTCCTACAACAGGGTGTGTGTTGCCCAGGCTGGAGCGCGGTGGCACTTCCAACCTAGATCTGTTGGGCTCAAGTGGTCCTCTTTTTTGGGACAGAGTCTCACCCAGTGACCCTGGTGACAGAGTGCAGTGTTAAGAACTGCACTCACTGCAACGTATGCCACCTGGGTTCAAGCGATTTTCCTGCCTCAGCCTCCTGAGCAACTGAGATAACTGGCATGTGCCACCACACCCGGGTAATTTTTGTGTTTTTATTTTTTATTTGTTTTTGAAGCAGAATCGCACTCTTTTGTCCAGGCTGGAGTGCAGTGGTGCTATCTCGGCTCAACTGCAACCTTTACTTCCCACCTCAGCCTCCTGAATAACTGTCTGCAGGTATGCACCACCACCTGGCTAACTTTTGTGTGTTTTGTATAGATGTGGGTTCACAATGTTGCCAGGCCTGGTCTTGAACTCCTGAGTTGAAGTGATCCTCCCACCTCGACCTCCTAAAGTGCTGAGATGAGAGGTGTGAGCCACTGTGCCCAACCAGTTCTTGTGTGTTTCTGCTCAAATTTTATTGAGGAGCTTTTGCTGCGTAGCCTGGGGTCTATCCTGGGGGATGTCTATGCCTCTGACGATGTATATTCTTCAACATCTTAGATTCCATTTTGGTTGCCTTCATGGGGACTATGTGTTTCTGTGCTGGAACTCAAGTGAACACTTAGCTCAATATCCATTGCTGTTCTCTAGAAATCCAGCCCAATTCTTTTGGTTAAAGATAAAGTATGTCTAGTGGGCGTTGCATTTTCTCTTTAAGGACAAAAGTCAGGAGGAGGATTGCTCCTTCATGATGAAGGCCAACCTACTAAGTCTTTGAAGCAGGGAACTGGAGATGGTCCTTTTAGGGGTTTATGTTCTGGATTCCAGAAAACAGGGCAAGTAAATACATCTTTATTTTTTGTGCTCTTTTTTTTTTTTTTTAAACACAGTCTTGTTCTGTCGCCAGGTGCCAGGCTGGAGTGTAGTGGCGCAATCTCAGCTCACTACAATCTCTGCCTCCTGGATTCAAACAATTCTCCTGCCTTGGCCTCCTGAGTAGCTGGGACTACAGGCGCATACCACCACGCCCAGCTAATTTTTGTATTTTTTTTAGTAGAGATGGGGTTTCACCATGTTGGCCAGGATGGTCTCGATCTCTTGACCTTGTGATCTGCCCGCCTCAGCCTCCCAAAGTGCTGGGATTACAGGTGTGAGCCACCGCGCCGGCCTTTTTGTGTTTATTTTAACTTAGTCAAGAAAGATCCAAAAAAGAAAAAAATTCAAGATGCTGGAAGATCTCAGGCCGTGACCGTCTACAGGGAAGCTCTTTCTGTTGTGAGAAAGAAAAGAAAGTGCATCCTTGTAGTAGGTTACTGTTTGAGAAAAGCAACGTCGAAGTTGATGCTGATCTTGGTAATACATTTGCAGGGCATGCTTATGATCAGACTTAGATGATAAAAGATGTTGTTTTTGTTTTTGTTTTTCTTAAGATCGGGTGTCTGTGGTCCAGGCTGGAGTGAAGTGGCACTTCCAACCTAGATCTCTTGGGCTCAGATGATCCTCTTTTTTGGAACAGTCTCACTCTGTGACCCCGACTGGAGTGCAGTGGCAGAAACTCTCCTCAGTGTACCCTCTGCCTTCCGGGTTCAAGCCATTCTCCTCACGCAGCCTGCCAAGCAGCTGGGATTAGAAGCATGAGCCACCATGCCCAGGTAATTGTTGAATTATTTATCTATCTATTATTGATTGATTGAGACAGGGTCTCGTTGTCTCACCCAGGCTGGAGTGCAGTGGCATAATCTCTGCTCACAGCAACCTCCGCCTCCCAGGTTCAAGCACTTCTCCTGCCTCAGCCTCCTGAGTAGCTAGGGTTACAGGTGTGTCACCATGCCCGGCTTAGAATCCATTTTGGATGCTCCCATCAGGACTGTGTATTCCTGTGCTGGAACTCAAGTGAACACATGGCTCAAAATCCATTGCTAATCTCTAGAAATCCAGCCCAGTTCTCTTGGTTAAAGGTAAGGTATGTCTAGTAGGCATCGCTTTTTCTTTTTGGAGACAAAGATAATTCCAACAAAAAATCCAGAGTGCTGGAGCAAGAAGATTCCATGCTGTGACCCTCCAAAGGGAAGCGCTTTCTGTTGTCTGAAAGAAGAGAAGGCGCTCCCCTTTAGAGGTTTACGGTTTGAGAAAAGCAACGTTGAAGTTGATGCTGATCTTCATAATACATTTGCAGGGCAAGCTTATAATCAGACTTGTCTGATGGTGGGCTTCTGTTTTGCTTTTGTTTTTTTCCAAGACAGGGTTTCTTTTGCCCAGGCTGGAGTGTGGTGTGACTTCCAACCTAGATCCCTCGGGCTCAAGATGTCCTCTATTTATCTATTTATTTAGAGATGGAGTCTCACTCTGTCGCCCGGGCTGGAATGCAGTGTGTCCAGTTTAACCTGGTCAAGGATAATTCCACCAAAAAAATCCACTGTGCTTGAGCAAGAAGGTCTTACTGTAGCTCCCTTGAGGGAAACACTTTCTGTTGTGTGAAAGAAGAGAAAGTGCTTCCCTTGAGAGAGTTACTGTCTGAGAAAAGCAACGTTGAAGTTGATGCTGAGCCTCCCAAGCAGCTGGGATTACAGGTGCCCACCACCACACCTGGCTTAATTTTTATTATTTTTTTATTTTTGGTCTTTTTAGTAGAGACATTTTCACTATGTTGGCCAGACTGGTCTCGAACAACAGACCTCAGATGATCCTCCTGTCTCGGCTTCCCAAAATGATGGAAATAAAAGGTGCGAGCCACTGGACTGAGCCTTGTCTTATATTAAAAATTGGGGAAGGAGGGAAGATGCCCATACGTAAATAGCTAATCATTTGTTATTCAAGTAGATCTCAAATACATCGTTTATCAGAATTACAGATTTTACTGGGGGTAGAGCATAAAGCAAAGGCATTGCTTTTTGTCTTTCGGATCAAAACTCAGGGGCATTGCCCTTTGATGAACAAGGCTAACCTGCTGAGCCTTTGAAGCATTGAACTGGAGATGGTCCTTTTAGGGGTCTATGTTCTGGATTCCAGAAAACATGCAAACAGGGAAAATAAAGGCATCTTTAGTTTCGTGTCGAGTTTAACCTGGTCAAGGAAAATTCCAGCAAAGAACCCAGAGTACTGGAGCAAGAAGATCTCCTGCTGTGACCCTCTAGAGGGAAGCACCTTCTGTTGTCTGAAAGAAAAGAACGTGCATCCTTTTAGAGGGTTATTGTTTGAGAAAAGCAACGCTGAAGTTGATGCTGATCTTGGTGATGCATTTGCAGACCGTGCTTATGGTCAGACTTGGATGATGTTCAGGTTCTGTTTTTGTTTTGTTTTTTTCCAAGGCAGGATCTCTGTTGCCCAGGCTGGAGTGGGTGGCACTTCCAACGAGATCTCTCGGGCTCCGGGGGTCCCCTTTTTACTTATTTTTAATTTATTGTTATTTATTTTATTATTTTTGAGATGGAGTTTTCCCTTTTGCCCAGGCTGGAGTGCAATGGCATGATCTCAGCAACCTCCCCCTCCTGGGTTCAAGTGATTCTCCTGCCTCAGCCTCTGGGGAAGGTGGGGTTAGAAGCGCCCGCCACCACACCCAGCTAATTTTTGTGTTTTTAGGAGAGGCTGGGTTTCACCATGTTGGCCAGGCTTGTCTTGAACTCTTGACCTAAGGTGATCTGCTCCCCTTGGCCTCCCAAAACGCTGGGATTACAGGCGTAAGCCACGTGCCCAGCCTCAGGTGGACCTCTTCAGTCAGCTAGACTGTGGTCTCTGCTGGAGGATGTTCGTGTGTGCGACAGTGCGTATCCTTCAACATCTTAGGTTTCATTTTGGTTGCTCCCATCTGGACTGTGTGTTCCTTGTACTGGAACTCAACTGAATGCTTGGCTCAACTTCCGTTGCTGTTCTCTAGAAATTCTGCCCAATTCTCTTGGTTAAAGATAAGTTATGTCTAGTAGGCATTGCTTTTCCTGTTTGAGGACAGAACTCAGGAGGATTTCCCTTTGAACAAGACTAACCTGCTGAGCCGTTGAAGCAAGGACCTGGAGATGGTCCTTTTAGGGGTTTATGTCCTCGATTCCAGAAAACAGGCAAGCAAGGGCTATAAATGCATCTTTATTTTTTGTGTCCATTTTAACCTGGTCAAGGGAAATTCCAACAAAAAACCCACAGTGCTGGAGCAAGAAGATCTCATGCTGTGACCCTCTAAAGGGAAGCACTTTCTGTTGTACAAAAAAAAAGCAAAGCGCTTCCCTTTAGAGTGTCACTGTTTGAGCAAAGCAACATTGAAGTTGATGCTGATCTTGGTAATACATTTGCAAAGCATACTTATAGTCAGACTTGAATGATGGTGGGTTTCTGTTTTATTTGTTTATTATTTGTTTGTTTGTTTTCTTTTTTTTTTTTAAAACGGGGTTTCACCATGTTGGTCAGGCTGGTCTTGAACTCCCAACCTCAGGTGATCCGCCCGCCTTGGCCTCCAAAGTGCTTGGATTACAGGCGTGAGCCACTGCTCCCGGCTGTTTGTTTGTTTTCTAAGACTGGGTCTCTGTTGCCCAGGTTGGAGTGTGGTGGAACTTCTAACCTAGGTCTCTTGGGCCTAAACAGTCCTCTTTTTTGGGACAGAGTCTTGCTCTGTTACCCAGGTTAGAGTGCAGTGATGCAATCTTGACTTAGTGCAACCTCCGCATCCCAAGTTTAAGTGATTCTCCTTCCTCAGCTTCCTGAGTTGCTAGGATTACAGGGGCCCTACATCGCGCCCAGTTAGTATTTGTTGTTGTTGCTTTAAATGATTCATTTATATTGTATTTTTTGAGACAGAGTCTCACCGTCTCCCAGGCTGGAGGGAGATCCCGCTGACTGCAACCTCTGCTTCTTTGGTTTAAGCAGTTCTCCTTCCTCAGCCTCCCGAGTAGCTTGAATTACAGTTTGCCTGCCACCACGCCCAACTGCTTTTTGTATATATTTTGTTAGTAGAGATTGTGTTTCACCATGTTGGCCAGGCTGTTCTCAAACCCCTGATTTCAAGTGAGCCGCTCGCCTCAGCCTCCCAAAGTGGTGAGAATACAGGTGTGTGTCACCGTGGGTGGCCATCAACACCTTTACCTCCATGGAAATTATTCTAGCACTGGTTTATAGAACCTCATTTGGGATCAGGTAGAGTTGAAGGGGACCTCAGTCTCCCCATATGGGATGTGGACTGCTTAACAAGAGCACGGAGGTGGAATGCATGGGGTTTCAGTGTTTATTGGGTAAATGAAGCTGAAATCTTGGGTGGTGACCAGGAGATATGTGCATGACACATGTGTCTCACTGTGCTGCCCAGGCTAAACTAGGGGTTAGATCCTCCTGCCTCTGCCCCTCCCCCATCCTTCATAGATGGGAACACGTGAATATTAACTCATGCACAGGCGAGAGGAAAGGAAGGACTGTTCTTTGGTTTTCGTGCCCCACCCCCAGTTTAGTTTGTATTTTAGATAAACAGTGTATTTGAGTTGTACTTGAGCAGCAAATGATTTGCTGTTTAGGTGTGGACATCTTTTTTTTAATTTATTTTTTACTAATTTAAAATATGGGAATAGACCAGGCACAGTGGCTCAGGCTTGTAAATCCAGCACCATGGGAGATCAAGACAGGAGGATCACCTCAGGTCAGTCGTGTCCCTGCACTAGAACTCAAGTGAACACGTGGCTCAAAATCCATTGCTTTTGTCTAGAAATCTTGCCCAGTTCTCTTGGTTAAGTACGAGGTATGTGTAGTAGGCATTGCTTTTTCTTTCCAGAGATAAAACTCAGGAGTATTGCCCCATGATAAACAAGGTTAACCTGCTGAGCCTTTGAACCAAGGAATTCGAGATTGTCCTTTTAGATGTTTATATTCTGCGTTGCAGAAAACGTGCAAACAGGGCCAATAAATACATCTTTATTTTTGTCTCCATTTAAACCTAGTGAAGGAAAATTTCAACAAAAAATTCACGCTTCCGAGCAAGGAGATCTCAGGCTGTGACCCTCTAGACGGTAGCACTTTCTTTGTCTGAAAGAAATAGAAAGTGTACCCGTTTAGAGGATTACTGTTTGAGAAAAGCAACGTTGAAGCGGATGCTGATCTTGGTAATACCGTTGCAGAGCATGCTTATAATCAGAATTGGATGGTGTTGGGTTTTTTGGTTTTTTTTCCTTTTCCTAAGACAAGGTGTCTGTTGCCCAGGCTGGAGTACAGTGGCACTTCTAACCTGTATCTGTTGGGCTCAAGTGGTTCTCCTTTTTGGGACAGTCTCACTCTGTGACCCAGGCTGGAGTGCAGTGGCAGGAACTCCACTCACTGCAGCCTCCGCCTCCTGGGTTTAAGGAGTTCTCTTGCCTAAGCCTCCTGAGCAGCTGGGATTACAGGCGTGTGCCATCACACTCAGCTAATTTTTGTAGTTTTATTATTGATTGATTGATTAATTGATTTTTGAGACAGAGTCTTGCTCTGTCGCCCAGGCTGAATTGCAGTGGGATGGTCTTGGCTCATGGCAACCTCCACCTCCAATCTCAGCCTCCTGAATAGCTGTCTATAGGCACGCACCAGCATACCAGGCTAACTTCTGTATGTTTTGTACAGGCTTGGTTTCACCCTGTTGCCCAGGCTGGTCTTGAACTCTTGAGCTCAAGTGATTTGACCGCCTTGGCCTCCTAAAGTGCTGCAGTTGTAAATGTGATCCCCCATGCCCTGCCCTTACTTGTGTGTTTATCCTCAAATTTTATTAAGGAGCATTTTTTGCTTGTTTTTTGTTTGTTTTTTTCAGATGGAATTTCACTCTTGTTGCTTAGACTGGTGTGCAATGACACGGTCTCAGTTAACTGCAACCTTTGCATCCTGTGTTCAAGTGATTCTCCTACCTCACCCTCCGAGTAGCTGGAATACAGGCAGGTACCATCGTGCTCAACTAATTTTGTATTTAAAGAGATGGGGTGTCTTGAGGAGATTTAGGCCTAGCCTGTGGTGGTCTACTCTGGAGGATGTTTGTGTGTGTGACAATGTATATTCTGCAGCATCTTAGATTCCATTTTGGATGCTCTGATTGAGTCTGTGCGTCCCTGTGCTGGAACTCAAGTGAACACTGGCTAAAAATCGATTGCTATTCTCCAGAAATCCAGCCCAATCTCTTAGTTAAATATAATGTATGTCTAGTAAGCATTGCTTTTTCTCTTTGGGGACAAAATCCAGAAGGATTGCTCCTTCGTGATCAAGGCTAACCTGCTGAGCCTTTGAAGCAAGGAACTAGAGATGGTCTTTTTAGGGGCTTATATTCTGGATTCCAGAAACAGGCAAACAGGGCCAATAAATGCATCTTTTTTGTGTGTCCATTTTCACCTGGTCAGGGAAAATTTCACAAAAGTCCCACGGTCCTGGAGCAAGAAGATGTCATGCTGTGACCCTCTGAAGGGTGGTGCGTTCTGTTGTCTAAAAGAAAAGCATCGAACGCGCCCCCCTTTAGGGGGTAACTGTGTGAACAGCAAGGTGGAAGTGGATGCTGGTCTTGGGGGGACGTTTGCAGAGCGTGCTTCTAATCAGACTTGCGTGATGTCAGGGTCTGTTCCTGCTTTGCTTTTTTTCTAAGACAGGGTCTTTGTTGCCCACGCTGGAGTGTGGTGACACTTTCAACCTTGATATTTTGGGTTCGACAGGTCCTTTTGTTTTTCTTTCTTGAGAGCGAATTTAGTGGTGACACCCAGGTTGGAGTGTCTCTTTGGGGACAAAACTCAGAAAGATTGTCTTCTGAGGAACAAGGCTAACCTGCTGAGCCTTCGAAGTGAGAACTGGAGATGGTCCCTGTAGGGGATTATGTTCTGGCTTCTAACAATGGATTTTGACGTTTATGGCCTAGTCTGTGGTGGTCTATTCTGGAGTATATTTGTGTATGACCATGTATATTCTGTAACAGCTTAGATTTCATTTTGGATGTTCCAATAGAGACTGTGTGTCCCTGTGCTGGAACTCAAGTGAACACTTGGCTCAGAATCCATTGCTCTTCTCGAGAAATCCAGCCCAGTACTCTGGGTTAAATATAAGGTATATGTAGTAGGCATTGTTTTTTATTTCTGGAGAAAACACTCAGGAGGATTGCCTCATGATTATCAAGGCTAACCTGCTGAGCCTTTGAAGCATGGACCTGGAGCTGGCCCTTTTAGGGGTTTATGTTCTGGATTTTAGAAAACACTCAAAGAAGGTAAATAAATGCATCTTTATTTTTGTGTCTATTTTAACCTGGTCAAGGAAGATTCCAAAAAAAATCCACAGTGCTGGAGCAAGAAGATCTCAGTCTGTGACCCTCTAAAGGGAAGCACTTTCTGTTGTGTGAAAGAACAGAAGTCGCGTCCCTTTAGAGTGTTACTACTTGAGAAAAGCAACGTTGAAGTTGATGCTGATCTTGGTAAGACATTTGCAGGGCATGCTTCTGATCGGACCTGGATGATGTTGGGGTTCTGGTTTTGTTTTGTTTTTTTCTAAGACAGGGTCTCTGTTACCCAGGCTGTAGTGTGGTGGCACTTCCAACCTAGATCTCTTGGGCTCAAGTGGTCCTCTTTTAATTTTATTTTTTAGTTTTTGAGACAGAGTCTCACTCTGTCACCCAGGCAGGAGTGCAGTCGTAGGATCTCTGCTCGCCGCAACTCCTGCCTCCCAGGTTCAGCGATTCTCCCACCTCAGCCTCCAAAATAGCTGGGATTATAAGCACCCACCACCACACCCTGTTAATTTTTGTATTTTTGGCAGACAGATGGTTTCAACACGTTGGCCAGGCTGGTCTCAATTCCTGACCTCAAGTGATCCTCCTCCCTGGCCTCCCAAAGTGGTGGGATTACAGGTGTGAGCCACCGTGCCCAGCCTCTTCAACATCTTAGATTCCATTTTAGATGCTCCCATTGTGGTGTGTCCCTGTGCTGGAACTCAGGTGAACACTTGACTCAACATCCATTGCTGTTCTCTAGAAATCCAGCCCAATTCTCTTGGTTAAATATAAGGTATGTCTAGTGGGCATTGCTTTTTCTCTTTGCAGACAAAACTCAAGATAATTGCCCCTTGATAAACAAGGCTAACCTGCTGAACCTTTAAAACAACTGTAATTGGTCCTTTTAAGGGTTTATGTTCTGGATTCCAAAAAACATGCAAACAGGGCTAATAAATGCATCTTTATTTTTGTGTGCATTTGAACCTGGTCGAAAAAAATTTCATAAACCCAGAGTGCTAGGCAAGAAGATCTCATGCTGTGACCCTCCAAAGGGAAGCGCCTTTTTGTTGTCTGAAAGGAAACAAGGCACTTCCCTTTAGAGTGTTAAAGACTGAGAAAAGCAACATCCACGCTGATGCTGATCTTGGTAATACCTTAGCGGAGCATGCTTGTCATCCGGCTTGGATGATGGCGGAGTTCTGCTTTTTTCCTTTTTTTCTAAGACCAAGTCTTTGTTACCCAGGCTGGAGTGTGGTGGCACTTCCAACCTAGATGTCTTGGGCTCATATGATCCTCTTTTTTGGGACAGTCTTGCTCTGTGGTCCAGGCTGGAGTGCAGTAGCATGATCTTGGCTCACTGCATCCTTCACCTCCCAGTTTCAAGGGATTCCCCTTCCTCAGATTCCTGAGTAGCTGGGATTATAGGTGCCTAATTCCATACCTGTATAATATTTACATTGTTTTTCATTTTTACTTATTTTTGAGACAGAGTCTCCCAGTCGCTCAGGCTGGAGGGCAGTGGCAGGATCTCAGTGTACCCTGGAAGATGTTTATGTATATGACAATGTATATTCTTCAACATGATAGACTCCATTTTGGCTGCTCCCATCCGGACTGTGTGTCCCTGTACTGGAACTCAAGTGAACACTTGGCTCAAAGTCCACTGCTGTTCTATAGAAATCCAGCCTGATTCTCATGGTTAAATACGAGGTATGTGTAGTGGGCATTGCTTTTTCTTTCTGGAGGCAAAACTCAGGAGGATTGCCCCTTGATGAACAAGGCTAACCTGCTGAGCCTTTGAAGGAAGGAACTGGAGATGGTCCTTCTAGAGGTTTTTGTTCTGAATTCCAGGAAACATGCAAATAGGGCCAATAAATGCATCTTTATTTTTGTGTCTATTTTAACCTGCTCAAGGAAAATTCGAACAAAAAACGTCAAGTGCTGGACCGAGAAGGTCTCATGCTGTGCCCCTCTAAAGGGAAGCATTTTCTGTTATTTGAAAGAAAAGAACTCGCTTCCCTTTAGAGTGTCACCGTTTGAGAAAAGCAGCGTTGGAGTTGATGCTGATCTTGGTAATACATTTGCAGAGCGCGCTTATAATCAGACGTGGACGATGTTGGGGTTTTGTGTTTGTTTGTTTGTTTTTCTAAGACAGGGTATGTGTTGCCCAGGCTGTAGTGCAGTGGCACTTCCAACCTAGATTTATTGGGCTCAGGTGGTCCTCTTTTCTAGGACAGAGTCTCGCTCTGTGACCCAGGCTGAAGTGTCAGGAACTCCACTCACTGCAACATCTGCCGCCTGGGTTCAAGCAATTCCCCTGCCTTAGTCTCCTAGGCACCTGGGATTACAGACGTGTTCCACCACGCCTGCCTCATTTTTGTATTTTTATTATTTATTTATCGATTTTTGAGACAGAGTCTCACTTTTTTGCCCAGGCTGGAGTGCAGCATTGCGATCTCAGCTCAGTGCAACCTCCACCTCCCACCTAGGCCTCCTGAGTAGCTGTCTGCAGGCATGCACCACCATACCTGGCTGGCTTTTGTATTTTTTGTACACATGGGTTATACCATGTTGCCAGGGCTGGTCTTGAACTCCTGAGCTCAGGTGATCCTCCCGTCTCTGCCGGGATTAGAGGTGTGAGCCACCGTGCCCCACCCATACTTGTGTATTTCAGTTTAAATTTTATTCAGGAGTTGTCCGCCCTGGAGGATGTTTGTGCCTATGACAATGTGTATTCTTCATACCTTAGATTCCATTTCGGATGCCCCCGTCGGGACTGTGTGTCCCAATACTGGAATTCAAGTGGACACCTGGCTCAAAATCCACTGGTCTTCCCTAGGAATCTAGCCCAGTTATTTTGGTTAAAGATAAGGTATGTCTAGTAGGCATTGCTTTTTTCTTGGAGACAAAATTCAGGATTGCCTCTTGATGTATAAGGCTAACCTGCTGGGTTTTTTTGAGGCCTGGGACCTGGATATGATCCCTTTACAGATTTATGTCCTGGATTCCAGAAAACTTGCAAACAGGGCCAATAAACACATCTTTACTTTTATGTCCATTTTAACCTGGTCAGGGAGGATGCTAGCAGAAAACCCGCAGTGCTGGAGCAAGAAGATCTCAGATCGTGGCCGTCTACAGGGAAGCGCTTTCTGTTGTCTGAAAGAAAAGAAAGTGCAGCCTTGTAGAGAGTTACTGTTTGAGAAAAGCAGCGTTGAAGTTGATGCTGATCTTGGTAATACATTTGTAGAGCGTGCTTATACTCAGACTTGGATATGGTGGGGCTTAGCTTTTCTTTTGTTTTATTCCAAGGCAAGGTCTCCGTTGTCCAGGCTGGAGTGGGTGGAACTTCCAACCTAGATCTCTTGGGCTTAAGTGATCTTCTTTTATTTTTATTTTTGACAGGGAGTCTCATGGTTGTCGCTCAGCCTGCAATGCAGTGTCACTGTCTTGGCTCACTGCAACCTCAGTCTCCTGAGTAGGTGGGATTACAGGTTCATGCCACCATGCATGTTTAATTTTTGTGTTTTCTCTTCTATGTTTTTAGAGATTGTTTCACCATGTTGGTTGGCCAGGCTGTTCTCAAACTCCTGACCTCAGGTGATTCACCTACGTAGGCTTCCCAAAGTGTTGGGATTACAGGTATGAGCCACTCTCATTGGCCTTTTTTTTTTTTTCCCTAGTTTAGAATCTGGCACCCATTATGAATTTGGATTTCATCTCTGTGCAGGGGCCGTGGTAATCTCTCTCATTCCATTCTTTTTTTTTCTTTTTCTTTTTGAGACGGAGTCTTACTTTGTCACCAGGCGCCAGGCTGGAGTGCAGTGGCTCAATCTCGGCTCACTGCAACATCCACCTCCCGGGTTCAGGCAGTTCTCTTGCCTCAGCCTCCCGAGTAGCTGGGATTACAGGTGCACGTCACCACGCCCAGCTAATTTTTGTATTTTTAGTAGAGACAGGGTTTCACTATGTTGGCCAGGATGGTCTCGATCTCTTGACCTCGTGATCCGCCCGCCTCAGCCTCCCATAGTGCTGGGAATACAGGCGTGAGCCACTGCGCCTGGCCCATTGCATTCATTTTTTATGTGTGCTGTCAAAGCAAGCACTTACGTGTAGGATGTGAGCATACAGTATGTGGAACTTGTGTGTCCTTGTACTGGAACTCAAGTGAACACTTGGTTCAAAATCCATTGCTTTTCTCTAGAAATCCTGCCCAATTCTCTTGGTTAAAGATAAGGTATGTCTAGTGGGCATTGCTTTTTTTCTATGAGAACAAAACTCCAGAGGATTGCCCCTTAATGAACAAGGCTAACCTGCTGAGCCTTTGAAGCATGGAACTGAGATGGTCCTTTTAGGGGTTTATGTTCTGGATTCTTGAAAACGTGGAAACAGGGCCAATAAATTCGTCCTTACTTTTGTGTCCATTTTAACCTGCTCAAGGAAAATTTCATCAAGAAACCTGTGGTGCTGAAGCAAGAAGATCCCATGCTGTGACCCTCTCGAGGGAAGCACTTTCTATTGTCTGCAAAAAAAAGGCGCTTCTCTTGAGAGTGTTACGGTTTGAGGAGAGCAGCGTTGAAGTTGGTGCTGATCTTGGTAATACATTTGCAGTGCATGCTTATAATCAGACTCGGACAATGGTGGGGTTCTATTTTTGTTTTTTTTTCCCAAGACTGGGTCTCTGTTGCCCATTCTAGAGTGGGGTGGCACTTCCAGCCTGGATTTCTTGGGCTCAAGTCGTCCTCTCTTTATTTAGAGATGGAATTTCACTCTGTCACCAAGGCTGGAGTGCAGTGGCTGGATCTCCAATCATCGCAACTCCCACCTCCCACGTTTCAGCAATTCTTTCACCTTAGCCTTGCAAGTAGCTGATATTACAAGTGTCCCCCCACCACACCCTGCCAATTTCTGTATTTTTAGATTATGAGACTGACACGCTGCCCACTGCGCTAAGAGGGCGACAATTTCTGTATTTTTAGGTGAGAAGGGGTTTCACCATGTTGGTCAGGCTGGTCTCAACTCCTGACCTCAAGTGATCCACCTGCCTTGGCCTCCCAAAGTGCTGGGATGACATGCGTGAGCCAACATGTCCAGCCTGAACTGGTCCTCTCGAGTCACCCTTTCAAGTAGATGGGACTGCGTGGGGCGTGCCACCACACTTGGCTAAGTTGTTCATTTTTGGTAGGATGGGGTCTGTTTTGCCCAGGATAGTCTCAACTTCTGAGCTTAAGTGATCCTAAATGGGTGAGCTCCCTTGTCCTGATGACCCCTTTCAAAGATAGGTGACAGGGCCAGCATCCTGGGGCACACAGAGTCCCAGTTACTGTAAAGACTGGGGTGCAACAGTTCTTTCTTTGATTTCAAGGCTATAGCAGGCACTGATCACATCTTTGAATAGTCACTGCACTCCAGCCTGGGCCAACATAGCAAGATCCCATCTCTTTAAAAACAGATTACAAGGCCGGATGTGGTGGCTCACACCTGTAATCTCAGCACTTTGGCCGACGGATCACCGGAGGCCAGGAGTTCAAGACCAGCCTGACCAACATGGAGAAAGCCTGAAAAATACAAAATTAGCCAGGTGTGGTGGTGCACGCCTGTAATCCCAGCTTCTTGGGAGGCTGAGGCAGGAGAATCCCTAGAACCCGACAGGCACAGGTTGCAGTGAGCTGAGATCGTGCTACTGCCCTCCACCCTGGGTGACAAACTGAGACTCTGTCTCAAAAAATAAAAATTAAAAAAAGAGTAAGTAAACCTCCACCTCTATCCGGTCTTCTGTAATCCCCAGTGGATGTCAATATTAATAAAATTTTCTTATTTTTCCTATTTATTTGTGTCTTTTCAGTTTAATGTTCTTGTCCCTGACACTGAAAATTTTTTTCTCCAACAACTTGCCTTGCATTTCTCAGACCTACTCGTTCTGCAGGAAAGTGTAGTTGATCCAGCCGTCACCCACTCATGCCAACCCCAGTGAGTTCTTCTGACTGCAGCTGCACTGGTGATACTATTCCACCGGGCAGAACCTCGCATCTAAATGCCAGGTGCTTGGTAAGATGTGAAATGTTGGCTGTGGCTAATATAAGAATCCAGCTATTGTAGACAAGATGAACCTCAGCCATGGTGATAAATGTTGCATGGGACAGAACCACAGACAGTTTCACAAAAACCTGGAGGACCGTAGAAGGGGCTCCCTAGTAACGGGTGGGTGCACGGCAGCTCTTCCTGTCACCATAGTGAAAGACGCCTCTTCCTCCAGCACTCAACACCTTTCATGCCATGGAAGTTATGCCTGCACTGGTTTGTAGGACATGATTTGGGTTGAGGTAGAGTTGAAGGGGACCTCATTGTCCCTTGAAGATGGAGCATGCACTACTTAGCAAAAGCACGGAGGTGAAATGCATGGCGTTTTTATTGGGTAAATGAAGCCGAAGTGTAGGGTGCGTGACCACGTCATAAATGCACAGTTGGCTGGGCGTGGTGGCTCACGCCTGTAATCCCAGCACTTTGGGAGGCGGAGGCGGGCGGATCACCTGAGGTCGGGAGTTTGAGACCAACCTGACCAACATGGAGAAACCCCGTCTCTACTAAAACTACAAAATTAGCCAGGTGTGGTGGTGCATACCTGTAATCCCAGCTACTCGGGAGGCTGATGCAGGAGAATCACTTGAACCCAAGAGGCAGATGTTGTGATGAGACGAGATCACACATTGGACTTCAGCCTAGGCAACAACAGCAATTCTTTGTCTCCAAAATGAAAGAAAAATAAAAACACAAAATAAAAATACAAAAATTAGCTGAGCATGGTGGCATGTGCCTGTAGTCCCAGGTATGCAAGAGGCTGAGGCTAGGCTTGAACCCAGAAGGCTGCGGTGAGCTGAAATCTCACCACTGCCCTCCAGCCTGGGCGATAGAGCGAGGGTGGCTCAAAAGGAATGAATAAATAAATGCACACTTGATTTAATTTTTGCATATCCAAGATGGGGGTTTCACTATGCCGCCGAGGCTAAACTGGAGTCAGTAGCTGGGACTACAGGTGAACATTTAAATCATGCACAGGCAAGAAGAGAGCAAGGCATGTACTTTGGTTCAATTTTAACTTTTTGAAGCAGTATCACTCTATCACCCAAACTGGAGTGCACTAATGTGATCTCTGCCTCCTGAGTTGAAGCGATCTTTATTCGTTTTGAGACAGAGGCTCACTCTGTCACCCAGGCTCGTGGGCAGTGGCGCAATCTCGGCTCACTGCAGTGTCCGCCTCCAAGCTTCCAGTAATTCTCCTGCCTTGTCCTCCAAAGTAGCTGGGATTACAGCTGCCCGCCACCAAAGTCCGGCTAATTTTTAATTTTATTTTTAGTAGAGATGAGGTTTCACCTTGTTGGCCAAGCTGGTCTCCACTTCCTGACCTCAGGTGATCCACCTGCCTCAGCCTCCCAAAGTGCTTGGATTACAGGCGTGAGCCACGTGCCCAGCCTTTTTGTTTTGTTTTTTCTTTCTTTTTTGAGTCAGAGTCTCACTCTGTCCCCCAGGCTGGAGTGCAGTGGCCCAATCTCAGCTCACTGCAACTTCTGCCTCCAAAGTAGCTGGGATTTCAGGTGCGTGCCACCACCCCTTGGCTAGTTTTTTTTTTTTCCTTTTTTTTTTTTAATAGCCTTGGTTTTACCATGTTGGCCAGGCTGATGTGGAAATCCTGACCTCAGGTGACCAACCCAACTTCACCTCTAAAAGGGCTGGGATTACAGACATGGCCACCATGCCTGACCCTGTCTCTGACTTTTATGAACTGAGGAAGTAATCTTTTGAACTTTACTCTGAAATGTGAATTATTTTAGCATATTTGCCACCACGAACACTCTGTTTGGAGAATTTTCATCACCCCACAGAGGCTTACTTCCATGTGCAGTCAGTTCCGTCCCCGCTCTTCCACCCAGACCCTGGCAGCCTCTCCGCATCTCTCTAGCTCTGCATCTGCCTCTTGTGGGCATGTCACATAGACCAGTCTTGAATGGGCGGCCTGTTGAGGATAATGGGTGGTCCTGGTTGTCTGCAGTGTGAATCTTACCACTTAAGGGTAGTCCCTGGAGGGAAGCAGGGGGCTGGGAGAACTGGGCAGGACATCCTTTGGGAATGGAGTTGGGTGGGCAGAGCCTGATGTCTGTGAGTCTCACAAGGGTGGCAAACCCCATGTTCCTCCCTGAGAACTGTGAGGTGTCCCCCAGGGGCACTGGAAGGAGTGAAGGCATCTGAACTGGGAACACCAGAGCACTGCAGCAGTGCAGGCAGGATGAGCCGAGGGGAGAGGAGAGCCAGGCAGCTGGCTGGGGACAGTTTGGGTTTTGGGTTTGATCTGGAAGGAACAGGTGTGTACTGGGAGAGAGCTCCTGGGATTTTCGCTATGCTCTCCCCCAACTTTTTTTTTTTTTTTTTGATGGAGTTTCACTCTTGTCACCCAGGCTGGAGTGCAGTGGCACGATATTGGCTCCCGGCAACCTCTACCTCCCAGGTTCAAGCGATTCTCTTGCCTCAGCCTTCTGAGTAGCTGGAATTACAGGTGCCCACCGTCATGCCCAGCTCACTGTTTTTTATTTAGTAGAGACTGGGTTTCACCTTGTAGGCCATGCTGGTCTCAAACTCCTGACCTCCAGTGATCGACCCGCCTTGGTGTCCCAAAGTTCTGGGATTACAGGCGTGAGCCACCACACCTGACCTGTTTTTCCTAATTTTAAATATAGGGCCCATCCGTCATGAATTTGAGTGTGGCTTCGTGCAGTGGGCATGGTAATCTCTATCGTTGCAATTTTTTTAATGTGTGCTGCCAAAGCAATCATTTCTGTATAGGAATTACTCTTCATGTGAGGATACAATACATAGGACTTGCTTTTTCTGAGGCAGGGTATCAACGATGTGTGATATACATTTTATCGTATTGTGTTTTATAGATAACAGTCATATACACATGAAATACTCTACACAGAGAATCCTCATCACTTTTGCATTTTTTTGTTTTTTAAACAAGGTCTGGGACTGTTGCCCATTCTGGAATGCAGTGGTGCAATCTCCACTCACTGCCACCTCCACCTCTCACCTCAGCCTTCTGAAGAGCTGTCTACAGGCACCTACCCCCCACCATGTGGCTACCTTTGGTATTTTTACAGATGAGGGTTCACCATGTTTCCCAGGTTCATCTCCAACTCCCGAGCACAAGTGATCCTCCTGCCTTGGCCTACTTGGGTGCTGGGGTTGGAGATGTGAGTTGCCATGCCCCACCTGTCCTTATGTATTTCTGTTCAAATATTATTGAGGAGCTTTTGCTCTATCCTGGTGGATGTTTGTGTGCATGACGATCTATATTCTTCAGCATTTCAGATTCCATTTTGGATGCTCCCATCTGGACTTTGTCCCCGTGCCGGAACTAAGTGACCACTTGCCTCAACATCCGTTGCTGTTCTCTTCAAATCCAGACCCATTCTCTTGGTTACATACAAGGTATGTCTAGTGAGCATTGCTTTTTCTCTTTGGAGACAAAACTCTGGAGGATTGCCCTTTGGTGAACAAAGCTAACGTGCTGAATTTTTGAAGGAAGGAACTGGAGAGGGTTCTTTTAGGGGTTTATATTCCTGATTCCAGAAAACAGGCAAACAGGGCTAATCAATGCATCTTTATTTTGGTGTCCATTTTAACCTGCTCAAGGAAAATTTCGATAAGAAACCCAGAGTGCTGGAGCAAGAAGATCTCATGCGGCGATTCTCTAGAGGGATGCACTTTTTGTTGACTTGCAAGAAAAGGTGCCTCTCTTTAGAGGATTACTGTTTGAGAAAAGCAACATTGAAGTTGATGCTGATCTTGATACATTTGCGGAGCATGCTTATCATCAGACTTGGACAATAGTGTTTTTTTGTTTTGTTTTGCTACAATTACAGGCATGCACTACCACACCCGGCTAACTTTGTATTTTTAGTAGAGAGGGGGTTTCATCATGTTGGTCAGGCTCATCTTGAACTCCTGACCTCAGTGATCCACCCACCTCAGCCTCCCAAAGTGCTGGAATTACAGGTGTGAGCCACCGTGCCCAGCCACCTGGCTAACTGTTGTAGTTTTTGTGCAGATGGGGTTGTACCATGTTGCCCGAACTGGCCTCCAATTCTTGAGCTCATGTGATCCTCCTGCCTCAACCTTCTAAAGTGATGGGACTAGAGGTGTGAGCCACTGTGCCACACCCGTACTTGTGTATTTTTTTTTTTTTTTCGAGATGGAGTCTCCCTCTATTGCCCAGACTGGAGTGCAGTGACCCAATCTCAGTTGACTGCAACCTCCTCCTCCTGGGTTCAAGTGATTCTCCTGCCTCAGCCTCCTGAGCAGCTGGGATTATAGGCACCCATCACTGCATCTGGCTGATTTTTTGAATTTTTAATAGAGACAGGGTTTTGCCATGTTGGCCAGGCTGGTTTCAAACTCCTGACCTAAAATGATGTGCTTGACTGTGCCTCCCAAAGTGCTGGAATTACAGGCATGAGCTACTGCCCTCGGCCTTGTGTATTTCTGTTCAATTTCTACTGAGGAACTTTTATGGCCTACCCTGTGGTCTATACTGGAGGATGTTTCTGTGTATAACAATGTATATTCTTTAACATCTTAGATTCCATTTGGGTGCTTTCCTAAGGACTGTGTGTCCCTGTGCTGGAACTCAAGTGAACACTTAGCTCAACATCCATTGCTGTTCTTTAGAAATGCAGCCCAGTCGCTTCATTAAATATAAGGTATGTCTAGGAGGCATTGCTTTTTCACTTCGGGGACAAAATTCAGGAGGATTGCCTTGTGGTGAAGCAAGGGACTGGAGATGGTCCTCTTAAGGGTTTATGTTCTGGATTCCAGAAAATTTCAACAGAAATCTTCAAAAGAAAACCCTGAGTGCTGGAGCAAGATCTCATGCTGTGGCCCTCTAAAGGGAAGCGCTTTCTGTTGTCTGAGAGAAGCGAATGCGTCTTCCTTTAGAGTGTCACCATTTGAGAAAAGCCATGTTGAAGTTGAGGCTGATCATCTTGGTAAGACATTTGCAGAGCGTGCCGGTAATCAGACCTGGATGATGCTGGGGTTCTATTAATCAGGCCTGGATGATGCTGGGGTTCTATTTTTGTTTTGGTTTTTTCCAAGGCAGGAGTGCGTGGCACTTCCAGTGAGATCTCTTGAGCTGAAGTGGTCCTCTTTTTATTTTTTTTATTTTTGAGATGCACTCTGGCTTCGTTGCCCATGCTGGAGTGCAGTGGCAGAATATCTGCTCACTAGAAAGTCCTCCTCCGAGGTTATTGGGATTCTTACCCCTCAGTCTGCCAAGTAGTTAGGAATACAGGTGACCGTCATCACGCCCTGCTACTTTTTTAAAAATTTTCTATTTTTAGACCCAGTTTACCTCTTGTTGCCCCCGTTCGAGTGCAATGGCACGATCTCAGCTCACTGCAACCTCTGCCTCCCAGGTTCAAGCAATTCTCCTGCCTCAGCCTCCCAGGTAGCTGTGATTAGAGGCCCTCACCACCACACCCAACTAAATTTTGTATTTTTAGTAGAGATGGGGTTTCACTATGTTGGCCAGGCTGGTTTCCAAGTCCCAACCTCAGCTGCTTTTCCCACCTTGCCTTCCCAAAATGCTGGGATTACAGGCGTGTGAGCCACCGTGCCTAGCCTCACATGGTCCTCTGGAGTCAGCCTAGCCTGTGGTCCATGCTGGAGGCTGTTTGTGTGTGTGACAATGTATATTCTTCAACATCTTAGATTCCATTTTGTTTCCTCTCATCAGGACTGATGTCTGTGTACTGGAACCCAAGTGAACACTTGGCTCAAAATCCTTTGCTGTTCTCTAGGAAATCAGCCTGATTCTCTTGGTTAAAGATAAGGTATGTCTAGTGGACATTGCTTTCTCTCTTTGACGACAAAACTCAGGAGGATTGCTCTGTGATGAACAAGGCTAACCTGATGAGCCTTTGAAACAAGGAGCTGCAGATGGCCCCTTTAGGGGTTTACGTTCTGGATTCCAGAAAACATGCAAACAGGGAACATAAATGCATCTTTATTTTTGTGTCCAGTTTAACCTGGTCAAGGAAAATTTCAAGGAAAACTTAAGAGTGCTGGAGCAAGAAGATCCCATGCTGTGACCCTCTAAAGGGAAGCGCTTTTTGTTGTCTGAAAGGAACCAAAGGCCTTCCCTTTAGAGTGTTACCGTTTGAGAACAGCAACGTTGAAAGTTGATGCTGATCTTGGTAGTACATATGCAGAGCATGCTTGTAGTCACACTTACCTCTGCCTCTGGGGTTGAAATGATTCTCCTGACTCAGCCTCCCCAATAGCTGGAATTACAGGTGCTGGAGAATATTTGTGTGTATGACAATGTGTATTCTTCAACATTGTAGACTCCGTTTCGGATGCTTCCATGGAGATGGTGTGTTCCTGTGCTGGAGCCCAAGTGAACACTTGGCTCAACATCCGTCGCTCTTCTCTAGAAATCCTGCGCAATTCTCTTGGTTACATGTAAGGTACGTCTAGTAGGCATTGCTTTTTTTTTTCCGGAGACAAAACTCAGGAGTATTGCCCCATGATAGACAAGCCTAACCTGCTGATCCTTTGAATCCAGAGGAGGTGGTCCTGCTGATCCATAGGAGGTGGTCCTTTCAGGGGTTCATATTCTGGATTCCTGAAAATATGCAAGCAGGGTCAATAAATGCATCTTTATTTTTGTGTCTACTTTGACCTGTCAAGGAAAATTCAAACAGAAATTCCACAGTGGTGGAGCAAGAAGATCTCAGGCGGTGGCCATCTGGAGGAAGAGGCACTTTCTGTTGTCTGAAAGAAAAGAAAGTGCTTTCCTTTAGAAGGTTACCCCTTGAGAAAAGCAACGTTGAAGTTGATGCGGATCTTGGTAATACGTTTGCAGAGAACGCTGATAATCACATGTGGATGATGTTGGGGTTTTGTGTTTGTTTGTTTGGTTTTTCTTTTTTTTTTCTTTTTTTTTTTTTTTTTTGAGACGGAGTTTCGCTCTTGTTACCCAGACTGGAGTGCAATGGCGCGATCTCGGCTCACCGCAACCTCTGCCTCCTGGGTTCAGGCAATTCTCCTGTCTCAGCCTCCTGAATAGCTGGCATTACAGGCACGCGCCACCATGCCCGGCTAATTTTTTGTATTTTTAGTAGAGACGGGGTTTCACCATGTTTACCAGGATGGTCTCGATCTCTTGACCTCGTGATCCACCCGCCTGGGCCTCCCAAAGTGCTGGGATTACAGGCGTGAGCCACCGTGCCCAGCCTGTTTGTTTTTTCTAAGACAGGGTGTCTGTTCCCCGGGCTGGAGTGCGGTGGCACTTCCAACCTAGATCTCTTGAGCTCAAGTGGCCCTCTTTTTATGACAGAGTCTTGTTCTTGACCCAGGCTGGAATGCAGTGGCAGGAATTTGGCTCACTGCAACCTCTGCCTCCTGAGTTCAAGTGATTCTCCTACCTCAGCCTCCCGAGCCATTGGGGTATAGGAATTGTGCCACTATGCCTAGCCAAGTTTTGCATTTTTATTATTTATTTATTATTTATTTTCTTACTTTTGAGACGGAGTCTCCCTCTGTCACCCAGGCTGGAGTGCAGTGGTGCAGTCTCAGCTTACTGCAACCTCCACCTCCCACCTCAGCCTCCTGAATAGCTGTCTGCAGGCATGCACCACGACACCTGACTAACTTTTGCCCTTTTTGTACTGAAGAACCCCTGAACTCAAGTCATTTTTCCACCTGGACCCCCTAAACTGCTGTGATTAGTGGTGTGAGCCACCACGCCCCATGCTTACTTGTGTGTTTCTGCTAAAATTTTATGGAGGAGCTTTTATGGCATAGCCTGTGGCCTACCCTGGAGAATGCTGGTGTGCACCATAATATATACTCAGCGTCTTAGATTGCATTCTGGATGCTTCCATCGGAACTATGTATCCCTGTACAGGGACTCAAGTGAACGCTTGGCTCAAAGTCCATTGCTGTTCTCTAGAAATCCTGCCTAATTTTCTTGAGCAAATATAAGGTATATCTAGTAAGCGTTGGCTTTTCTTTCTAGATACAAAACTCAGGAGGATTGCCCCTTGATGTACAAAGCTAACCTGCTCAGCCTCTGAAGCAAGGAACTGGACATTGTCCTTTTAAGGGTTTATGTTCTGGATTCCAGAAGACATGGAAACAGGGCCAATAAATGCATCTTCATTTTTGTGTCCAGTTTAACCGGGTCAGGGAAAATTTTAATAGGAAACTCAGAGTGCTGGAGCAAGAGCTCATGCTGTGACCCTCTAAAGGGAAGCACTTCCTGTTGTCCAAAAGAAATGAATGCGTCTTCCTTTAGAGTGTCACTGTTTGACAAAAGCCACGCTGAAGTTGATAGTGACCTTGGTAATACATCTGCAGAGCATGCTTATAGTCAGGTTTGGGTGATGGTGGGGTTCTGTTTTTGCTTTTTTTTAATTATTATTATTTTTTACTTGAAAGTCAGTTCAAATTGCCAGCCTGAATACTCTTTTTTTCTTTCAAGGCAGGGTGTCTGTTGCCCAGGCTGGAGTGCGTGGCACTTCCAGTGAGATCTCTAGGGCGCAAGTGGACCTCTTTTTATTTTTTTATTTTATGATATGCTGTCTGACTCCATTGCCCAGGCTAGAGTGCAGTGGCAGGATCTCTGTTCACTGGAAACCACGCCTCCCAGGTTTCAGGGATTCTCCCACCTCAGTCTGCCTAATAGTTGGGAATACAGGTGACCATGATCACGCCCTGCTAATTTTTAAAAATTTTATTATTTTTAGACCGAATTTTTCTCTTGTTGCCCCAGCTGGAGTGCAAAGGCACAATTTCAGCTCAGTGCAACTTCTGCCTCCCAGGTTGAAGCAATTCTGCTGCCTTAGCCTCCCAGGTAGCTGTGATTAGAGGCACTTACCACCGCACCCAACTAAATTTTGTATTTTTAGTAGAGATGGGGTTTCACTATGTTGGCCAGGCTGGTTTCCAAGTCCCAACCTCAGCTGCTTTTCCCACCTCGCCTTCCCAAAATGCTGGGATTACAGGCATGTGAGCCACCACGCCTAGCCTCACATGGTCCTCTGGAGTCAGCCTAGCCTGTGGTCCATGCTGGAGGCTGTTTGTGTGTGTGACAATGTATATTCTTCAACATCTTAGATTCCATTTTGTTTCCTCTCATCAGGACTGATGTCTGTGTACTGGAACCCAAGTGAACACTTGGCTCAAAATCCTTTGCTGTTCTCTAGGAATTCAGCCTAATTCTCTTGGTTAAAGATAAGGTATGTCTAGTGGACATTGCTTTCTCTCTTTGACGACAAAACTCAGGAGGATTGCTCTGTGATGAACAAGGCTAACCTGATGAGCCTTTGAAGCAAGAAGCTGCAGATGGCCCCTTTAAGGGTATATGTTCTGGATTCCAGAAAACATGCAAACAGGGAAAATAAATGCATCTTTATTTTTGTGTCCAGTTTAACTTGGTCAAGGAAAATTTCAAGAAAAACTCAGAGTGCTGGAACAAGATCTCATGCTGTGACCCTTTAAAGGGAAGTGCTTTCTGTTATCTGAAAGGAACCAAAGGCCTTCCCTTTAGAGTGTTACCGTTTGAGAACAGCAACGTTGAAGTTGGTGCTGATCTTGGTAATATGTTTGCAGAGCATGCTTATAATCATACTTACCTCTGCCTCTGGGGTGGAAATGAGTCTCGGCCTCCCCAGTAGCTGGAATTACAGGTGCCCACCACCACACCCGGCTACTTTTGTGTATTTATATATATATATATGGGGTTTTTTTTATAGGAAAGGCGGGTTTTAACCATGTTGGTCAGATTGGTCTCAAACCCCTGACCTCAAGTGAGCCGCTTGCCTCAGCCTGGCAAAGTGCTGAGAATACAGGCGTGAGTCCCCAACCACCGTCATCATCACCTTTGAGTCCATGTGTAGGAATTATTCTTCCCTGAGCATACAATATATAGAAGTGTCTTTGAGACAAAGTCTCAAATATATATGATATATATTTCATCATATATTCTTATATACATCATATAATCGTATACATCATATAATCGTGTACTGTTCTAAATCCATAGAATACTCTGATATCACCTTGAGTATTTTTTTGTTTTGGGTGTGGGGGTGTGTGTGTGTGTGTGTTTGGTTAGTTATTTTTGAGACTACGTCTGGCTCTATCGCCCAGGCTGGAGTGCAGTGGTGAGATCTCGGCTCACTGTGACCTGTGCCTCCCACCGAAGCCTGCTGAATTAGCGTCTGCAGGCATGCACCACCACACCTGGCTAACTCTTGTATTCCTTGTACACGTGGGGTTGCACCACGTTGCTAGGGCTGGTCTTGAACTGCTGAGCTCAGGTGATCCTCCCATGGTGGCCTCCTAAAGTGCTGGGATTAGAGGTCTCAGTCAACCGTGGCCTACCCGTACTTCTGTATTTCTGTTCAAATGTTATTGAGGAGTTTTTATGACCTAGCCTGTGGTCTATTCTGTAGAATATTTGTGTGTATGACAATGTGTATTCTTCAACATTGTAGACTCCGTTTCGGATGCTTCCATGGAGATGGTGTGTCCCTGTGCTGGAGCCCAAGTGAGCACTTGGCTCAACATCCATCGCTCTTCTCTAGAAATCCTGTGCAATTCTCTTGGTTACATGTAAGGTACGTCTAGTAGGCATTGCTTTTTTTTTTTTTTTCCGGAGACAAAACTCAGGAGTATTGCCCCATGATAGACAAGCCTAACCTGCTGATCCTTTGAATCCAGAGGAGGTGGTCCTGCTGATCCATAGGAGGTGGTCCTTTCAGGGGTTCATATTCTGGATTCCTGAAAATATGCAAGCAGGGTCAATAAATGCACCTTTATTTTTGTGTCTATTTTGACCTGTCAAGGAAAATTCAAACAGAAATTCCACAGTGGTGGAGCAAGAAGATCTCAGGCGGTGGCCATCTGGAGGAAGAGGCACTTTCTGTTGTCTGAAAGAAAAGAAAGTGCTTTCCTTTAGAAGGTTACTCCTTGAGAAAAGCAACGTTGAAGTTGATGCTGATCTTGGTAATACATTTGCAGAGAACGCTGATAATCACATGTGGATGATGTTGGGGTTTTGTGTTTGTTTGTTTGGTTTTTCTAAGACAGGGTGTCTGTTCTCCGGGCTGGAGTGCGGTGGCACTTCCAACCTAGATCTCTTGAGCTCAAGTGGCCCTCTTTTTATGACAGAGTCTTGTTCTTGACCCAGGCTGGAATGCAGTGGCAGGAATTTGGCTCACTGCAACCTCTGCCTCCTGAGTTCAAGTGATTCTCCTGCTTCAGCCTCCCGAGCAATTGGGGTTATAGGAATGTGCCATCATGCCCGGCTAATTTTTGCATTTTTATTATTTATTTATTTTCTTACTTACTTTTGAGACAGAATCTCCTGTCGCCCAGGCTGGAGTGCAGTGGTGCAGTCTCAGCTCACTGCAACCTCTACCTCCCACCTCAGCCTCCTGAATAGCTGTCTGCAGGCATGCACCACCACACTTGACTAACTTTTACCTTTTTTGTACAGATGAGGTTTCACTATGTTTCCCAGGCTGGTCTCGAACCCGTGAGCGCAAGTGATCTTTCCACCTGGGCCCCCTAAACTGCTGTGATTAGTGGTGTGAGCCACCACGCCCCGTGCTTACTTGTGTGTTTCTGCTAAAATTTTATGGAGGAGCTTTTATGGCGTAGCCTGTGTTCTATCCTGGAGAATGCTGGTCACAATATATACTCTTTAACATCTTAGATTGCATTCTGGATGCTTCCATCGGAACTATGTGTCTCTGTACAGGAACTTAAGTGAACGCTTGGCTCAAAGTCCATTGCTGTTCTCTAGAAATCCTGCCTAATTTTCTTGGGCAAGTATAAGGTATATCTAGTAAGCATTGATTTTTCTTTCTAGATACAAAACTCAGGAGGATTGCCCCTTGATGTGCAAGGCTAAACCTGCTGAACCTTTGAAGGATGGGACCTGGAGATAATCCTTTTAGGGGTTTATGTAGCAGATTCCAGGAAACACACAAACAGGGCAAGTAATTGCATGTTTCTCTTTGTGTCCATTTGAACCTGGTCAAGAAAGATTCCAACAAAATATCCATGGTGCTGGAGCAAGGAGATGTCAAGCTGTGACCCTCTAAATGGAAGCACTTTCTTTTGTCTGAAAAAAAGAAACTGCCTTCAATTAGAGTGTTATGGTTTGAGAAGGGCAACGTTGAAGTTGATGCTGATCTTGGTAAGACATTTGCAGAGCATGGTTACCATCAGACTTGGGCAGTGGTGGGGTTCTGTTTTGGTTTTATTGTGTTTTTCTAAGGCAGGGTCTCTGTTGCCCAGACTGGAGTACAGTGGTGCAGTCTTGACTCACTGCAACCTCCACCTCCTAGGTTCAAGTGATCCTCCTGCCTAAGCCTCTGGAGTAGCTGGGATTACAGGTGCCCACCACAACACCCAGCTAATTTTTGTATTTTTAGCAGAGACAAGGTTTTGCCCTGTTGGCCAGGCTGGTCTTGAACTCCTGACTTCAGGTATCAACCCGCCTTGGCCTCCCAAAGTGCTGGGATTATAGGCGTGAGCCACTGCTCCTGGCCAGCGTTTGAGTTTTTATTGAGTAAATGAAACTGAAGTGCAGAGTGCATGACGAGGTGACAAATGCACACTGAATTTAATTGTTTTATTTTAGAGACAGTGGTCTTCCTATGCCCCTCAGGTTAAACTAGGCTTTAGAGATTTTCCTGCCTCTGCCCCTCCCCACTTTCTTGTACCTGGGACAACAGGTGAACATTATCATATATGCTACCAACACCACTCTAATGTGGAGAATTTTCATCACCCCACAGAGGCTTATTCCCATGTGCAGTCAGTTCCCTCCCCGCTCTTCCACCCAGACCCTGGCAGCCTCTCCGCATCTCTCTGGCTCTGCATCTGCCTCTTGTGGGCATGTCACCTAGACCAGTCTTGAATGGGCTGCCTGTTGAGGATAATGAGTGGTCCTGGTTGTCTGCAGTGTGAATCTTACCACTGAAGGGTGGTCCCTGGAGGGAAGCAGGGGGCTGGGAGAACTGCGCAGGACATCCTTTGGGAATGGAGTAGGGTGGGTAGAGCCTGATGTCTGTGAGGCTCACAAGGGTGGCAAACCCCATGTTCCTCCCTGTGAACTGCAAGGTGACCCCTTGGGGCACTGGAAGGAGTGAAGGCATCTGGACTGGGAACACCAGGGCCCTGCAGCGGTACAGGCAGGATGAGCCGGGGGGAGAGGAGAGCCAGGCATGACTGACTGGGGACAGTTAGGGTTTGATCTGGTTGGAGCAGGTATCTTCTGGGAGGGAGCCCCTGGGATTTTCACTCTGCCTCTGGCTGTCTTTCAGTCATGGAATTGACGACAAAGTGTCCCACCCAGGGCTACTTCGTTTGGTTTCTGGAGCCCATTGATCCTTCCTGCCTGGAGTTGGGATCTTTTGGGGAAGTTTGGGATCTGGCCAGGCATCTGCAGAATCATAGAAACCCCTAACAGTCCCTTCCCTTTGCTGACATATCCATGTTCCTACCTATTACCTTCCAAGGAGACCCTTAACTGAATTGCCAAAGGGGGCTTCCCAGGGCGGGGTTAAATTTATATTTCAGATCAATAATGTATTTGAGATGTGTTTGAATTAGAAATGATTGACTGTTTAGGTGTGGGCATTTGTTTTTTCTAATTTTATTTATTTTTTTGTTGAGGCGGAGTTTCATGCTCATCACCCAGGCTGGAATGCAATGGCGTAAATCTGGGCTCACTGTAACCATTGCCTCCCGGGTTCAAGTGATTTTCCTGTTTCAGCCTCCAGAGTAGTTGAGATTACAGGTGAGCACCACCACGCCCAGTTAATTTTTGTATTATCAGTGGAGATGGGATTTCGCCATGTTGACCAGGATGGTCTCCATCTCTTGACCTCGTCATCTGCCCACCTCAGCTTTTCAACGTGCTGGGATTACAGACATGAGCCATCACACCAAGTCAAATTTTTTTGTATATTTAGTAGAGATGGGGTTTCACTACATTGGTCAGTCTGGTTTCAAACTTCTGACCTCAGGTGATATGCCCACCTCCACCTCCCAAAGTGTTGGGATTGCAGGTGTGAGTCACACTACCCAGCCTTGTGTATTTGTGTTCAGAATTTACTGAGGAACTTTTATGGCCTAGCCTGTATTCTATCCTGGAGGGCATTTGTGTATATAACAATGTATATTCTTCAATATCTTAGATTCCATTTTGGATGCTCCCATCAGGACTGTGTGTCCCTGTGCTGGAACTCAGGTGAACACTTGGCTCAAAATCCACTGCTCTTCTCTAGAAATCCAGCCAATGCTCATGGTTACATATAAGGTATGTCTAGTGGGCATTGCTGTTTGGGAACAAAACTCAGGAGCATTGCGCTTTGATGAACAAGGCTAATCTGCTGAGCCTTTAAAGCAACGAATTGGAGATGGTCCTTTTAGGGGTTTGTGTTCTGGTTTCCAGAAAATGTACAAACAGGGAAAATAAATGCATCAATATTTTTGTGTCCAGCTTAACCTGGTCAGGGGAAATTCCAACAGAAAACCCAGAGTGCTGGAGCAAGAAGATCTCAAGCTGTGATCCTCTAAAGGGAAGCACGTTCTGTTGTCTGAGAGAGAAGCACGTGCCTTCCTTTAGGGGGTGACCGTTTGAGAAAGCAGCATTGACGTTGATGTTGATCTTGGTAATACATTTGCAGAGCATGCTTATAATCAGGTGTGGATGATGTTGGGGTTCTGTTTTTGTTTTGTTTTGTTTTGTTTTTCAAGACAGGGTCTCTATTGCCCAGGCTGGAGTGGGTGGCACTTTCATGGAGATCTCTGGAACTCCAGTGGTCCTGTTTTTATTTTGTTTATTTTTTGAGGTGCACTTTCACTCTGTTGCCCAGGCTAGAGTGCAGTGGCAGGATGTCTGCTCACTGGAAACTCCACCTGCCAGGTTCCAGGGATTCTCCCACCTCTGTCTGCCCAATAGTTGGGAATACAGGCACCTGCCATCATGTCTTGATAATTTTTTTTTTTTTTTGAGACTGAATTTTGCTCTTGTTGCCCAGTCTGGGGTGCAATGGTGTGGTCTCATCTCACCGCTACCTCCACCACTCGGGTTCAAGCAATTCTCCCTGCTTCAGCCTCCCAGGTAGCTGGGATTACAGGCACCCACGACCACACCCACCTACTTTTTGTGTTTTTAGTAGAGATTGGGTTTGACCATGTTGGCAAAGGTGGTCTGGAAGTCATGACCTCAGGTGATCCACCAACCTTGGCCTTCCAAACTGCTGGGATTACAGACGTGAGCCACCATGCCTAGCCTCAAGTGGTCCTATTGAGTCAGCTTAGACTGTGGTCCATGCTGGAGGATGTTTGTGTGTGTGACAGCGCATATTCTTCAACATCTTAGATTCCATTTTGGTTGCTCCCAGTGGGATTGTATGTCACTGTGCTGGAACTCAAGTGAACACTTGGCTCAGTATTCGTTGCTGTTCTCTAGAAATCCAGCCCAATTCTCTTGGTTAAAGATAAGGTACATCTAGTTGGCATTGTTTTTTCTCTTTGGGGACAAAATTCAGGAGGATTGCCCCTTGATGAACAAAGCTAACCTGCTGAGCCTTTGAAGCAAGGAACTGGAGAGGGTCCTTTTAGGGATTTATGTTCTGGATTGTAGAAAACATGCAAACAGGGCCAAAAAATGCATCTTTATTTTTGTGTCCATTTTAAACTGGTGAAGGAAAATTCCAACAAAACACCCAGAGTGCTGGAGCAAGGAGATCTCATGCTGTGACCCTCTAAGGGGACGTGCGTTCTGTTGTCTGAAAGGAAACACACGCCATCCCTTTAGAGTGTCACCGCTTGAGGGGAGCAGCGTTGAAGTTGGTGCTGATCTTGGTAATACATTTGCAGAGCGTGCTTATAATCAACTTGGATGACGTTAAGTTTCTGTTTTGTTTTTGTTGTCTAAGACAGGGTCTCTGTTGCCCAGCGTGGAGTGTGGTGGCACTTCCAGCCTAGATTTCTTGGGCTCAAATGCTCATCTTTTTTGAAACACAGCCTTGCTCTGTGACCCAGCCTGGAGTACAGTGGCAGGATCTCGGCTCCTTGCAACCTCCGCTCTCTGGGTTCAAGTCATTCTGCTGCCTCAGCTACCTCAGTAGCTGGAATTACAGGCACCTGACACATGCCCAGCAAATAATTTGAATTTTTGTTTTTTGTTTGTTTACTTATTTTTGAGACGTTTCGCTGTCACCCAGGCTGGAGGGCAGTGGCAGGATCCTGGCTGACTGCAACTTTTGCCTCTCAGGTTAAATTGTTTCTCGTGCCTCAACCTCCAGAGTAGCTGGAATTACAGGTGCCAGTCGCCACACTCGGCTACATTTTGTATTATTATTATTATTTTTTTTAGAGTAGAGACTTGGTTTCACCATGTTGACCAGGCTGGTCTCAAACCCCTGACCTCAAGTGAGCCACTCACCTCAGCCTCCCAAAGTGCTGAGAATGCAGTTGTGAGCCAGCACCTGTGGCCATCAACATGTTTTACTCCATGGAAATTATTTTGGCACTGGGTTATGGACCCTCACTTGGGGTCAGGTAGAGTTAAAGGGGATCTCAGAGTCCCCTGAACGAGGGATGTGGACTGTTTAGCAAGAGCACAGAGGTGGAATGCGTGGGGTTTCACTGTTTATTGGGTAAATGAAGCTGAAATCTTGGGTGGGTGACTAGGAGATACGTGCATGACACGTGTGTCTCACTGTGCTGCCCAGGCTAAACTAGGGGTTAGATCCTCCTGCGTCTGCCCCTCCCCCATCCTTCATAGATGGGAACACATGTGAATATTAACCCATGCACAGGCAAGAGGAAAGTAAGGACTGTTCCTTGGTTCATGCCCCACCCCCAGTTAAATTTGTAGTTTAGATAAACAATGTATTTGAGATGTACGTGAATAACAAGTGATTTCCTGTTTAGGTGTGGACGAAGTCTCGCTCTGTCGCCAGGCTGGAGCACAAAGGCGAGATCTCAGCCTATTGCAACCTCCACCTCCCAGGTTGAAGCGATTTTCCTGTCTCAGCTTCCCGAGTAGCTTAAACTACAGGTGGGTAACATGCCCAGCTAATATATATTTTAGTCGAGACAGGGTTACACCATGTTGGCCAGGATGCTCTCGATCTTGACCTGGTGATTTGCCCAGCTTGGCCTCCCAAAGTGCTGGGATTGTAGACATGAGCAACTCCACCTTACCAAATTTTTTGTATTTATTAGAATCAGGGTTTTGTTATGTTAACAGGTTGGTTTTGAACTCCTGACCTCCAGTGATGCGTTTGCCTACACCTTCCAGAGTGATTACAGGCATGAGCCACCATGCTTGGCCTTGTGTATTTCTGTTGAAAATTTATTCAGTAATGTTTATGCGTAGCCTGTGGTCTATGCTGGAGGATGTTTGTGTGTACGACAATGTATATTCTTCAACATCTTAGATTCCATTTTGGATACTTCCATAGAGACGGTGTATCCCTGTGCTGGAACTCAGGTGAACACTTGGCTCAGAATCCATGGCTGGTCTCTAGAAATCCAGTCCAATTCTCTTGGTTAAAGATAAGGTATGTCTAGGTGCCGTTACTTTTTCTCTTTGGGGACAAAGAAAGATTGTTCCCTGATGAACAAGGCTTAACCTGCTGAGCCTTTGAAGGAAGGAGCTAGAGATGGTCCTCTAGGGGTTTATGTTCTGGATTCCAGAAAACATGCACACGGCCGATAAATGCATCCTTATATTTGTGTCCATTTTAACTTGGTCAAGGGAAATTCCAACAAAAATCCCAGAGTGCTGGAGCAAGAAGACCTCATACTGTGACCCTCCAAAGGGAAGTGCTTTCTGTTGTCTGCAAAGAAAGAAATGCCTTCCCTTTAGAGTGTTACCGTTCGAGAAAAGCGACATTGAAGTTGGTTCTGATCTTGGTGATACATTTGCAGAGCATGCTTATAGTCAGACTTGGACGATGTTGAGGTTCTGTTTTGTTTTTGTTTTCTGAGACAGGGTCTGTGTTGCCTGTTGTACTCCAGGCTGGAGTACAGTGGCACTTCCAACCTAGGTCTCTTGGGCTCAAATGATCCTCTTTTTTGGGTCAGAGCCTTGCTCTGTGACCCAGCCTGGAGTGCGGTGGCGTGATCTTGGCTAATTGCAACCTCTGCCTCCCGGGTTCAAGTGATTCTGTATTTTTGTTATTATTTATTTATTTATTTATGAATGAATGAATGAATGAATGAGATGGAGTCTCGCCATCACCCAGGCTGGAGGCCAGTGGCATGATCCCGGCTGACTGCAACCTCTGCTTCTCAGGTTCAATTATTTCTCCTAACTCAACTACCAGAATAGGTGAAATTGCAAGTGCCCATCATCATGCCCGGCTACTTTTTGTATTTTTATTTGTTTGTTTGTTTAGCAGACTCTGAATTTCACCATGTTGGCCAGGCTGGTCTTAAACCCCTGACCTCAAGTGAGCCACTCACCTCGACTTTCCAAAGTACTGAGAATACAGGTGTGAGCCACCGCCTGTGGCCATCAACATTTTTTACTCCAGGGAAATTATTTTGGCACTGGTTTATAGAAACTGCCTTGGGTTCACGTAGAGTTGGAGGGGACCTCAGTGTCCCTTGAAGAAGGGATGTGGACTGCTTAGGAAGAGCACACAGGTGGAATGCATGAGGTTTCAGTATTTACTGGGTAAATGAAGCTGAAACCTTGGGTGCGTGACCAGGAGATAAATGCATGAAATGGGGGTCTCACTATGCTGCCTAGGCTAAACTAGGATTAGGTCCTCCTGCCTCCACCCTCCCCCATCTTGCGTAGATGGGAACACATGTGAATATGAACCCACACACAGACAAGAAGAAAGAAAGGACTGTTCTTTGGTTCATGCCCCACCCCCAGTTAAATGTGCATTTTAGATAAATAATGTATTTGCGATATACTTGAACAACAAATGACTTCTTGTTTAGGTGTGGATGAAATCTTGCTCTGTGGTCAGGCTGGAGTGCAATGGCGGGATCTCAGCTTATTACAGCCTCTGCCTCCCAGGTTCAAGCGATTCTCCTGCCTCAGCCTCCCGAGGAGCTGAAACTACAGGTGTGCACCACTATACCGAGCTAATTTTTGTAGTTTTAGTAGAAACATGGTTTCACTATGTTGTCCACGATAGTCTCCACGCCTCAACCTTGTGATTCACTCACTTGGGCCTCCCAAAGTGTTGGGATTACAGGCATCAGCCACCGAGTCCGGCCAAATATTTTGTATTTAGTATAGGGGGTTTCAGGACGTTAATCAGGCCGGATTACAACTCCTGACCTCAAGTGATGCGTCCACCTCCGCCTTCCAAAGTGTGATGATTACAGGTGTGAGCCATCATCCTGGTCTTATGCATTTCGGTTCAAAATGTATTCAGAAACTTTTATGCTTAACTTGTGGTCTATACTGGAGGCTGTTTGTGTGTATGACAGTGTATATTCTTCAATATCTTAGATTCCATTTTGAATGCTTCCATAGAGACGGTTTGTCCCTGTACTGGAATTCAGGTGAACACTTGGCTCAAAATCCATTGCTGTTCTCTAGAAATTCAGGCAGTGCTTATGGGTAAAAATAATGTATGTCTAGGAGGCATTACTGTTTCTCTTTGTAAACAAAACTCAGGAGCATTAGCCATTTACGAACAAGGCTAACCTGCTGAGCCTTTGAAACAGTGAACAAAGGATGGTCCTCTTAGGTTTTTGTGTTCTGGATTCCAAAAAACGTGCAAACAGGGCCAAAGATGCAGAGGAATGCATCTTTATTTTTGTGTCCAGCTTAATGTGGTCAAGGAAACTTCCAACAAAAAACCTCGGAGTCCTGGAGCAAGAAGCTCCTATGCTGTGACACTCCAGTGGGATGTGCTTTCGGTTGTCAGAAAGAAAAAACGCACGTCCTTTTAGATGGTTACTGTTTGAGAAGAGCAATGCTGAAGTTGATGCTGATGTTGGTAGTACATCTGCAGAGCGTGCTTATGATCAGACGTGGATGATGGTGAGGTTCTGGTTCTGTTTTTCCAAGGCAGAGTCTCTGTGCTGAGCCTAGAGTGGGTAGCACTTTCAGTGAGATCTCTAGGGCTCAAGTGGTTTATTTATTTATTTTTTTGAAACCCACTCTGGCTTCGTTGCCCAGGCTTGAGTGCAGTGGCAGGATCTCTGCTCACCAGAAGCTCTACCTCCCAGGTTCTAGGGATTCTCCCACATCAGCCTGCTGAATAGTTGGAAACACAGGAAGCTGTCATCAGGCCCAGCTAATTTTTTTTTTTTTTTTTTTTTGAGATGGAGTTTTGCTCTTGTTGCTCAGGCTGGAGTCCAATGGTGTGATCTTGTGTCACTGGGACCTCCACCACCCGGGTTCCAGCAATTCTCCTGCCTTAGCCTCCCAGGTAGCTGAGATTACAGGCACCCACCACCACACTCACCTACTTTTTGTGTTTTTAGTAGAGATGGGGATTCACCATCTTGGCCAGGGTGGTCTCAAATTCACAACCTCAGGTGATCCACCAATGCTGGCCTTTCAAAGTGCTGGGATTACAGGCGTGAGCCGCCACACCTAGCATGAGGTGGTCCTCTTGAGTGAGCCTACACTCTGGTCTATGCTGGAGGATGTTTATGTGTGTAAAAATGTATATTATTCAACATTTTCTATTTTGGATGCTCCCATTGGGACTGTGTGTCCCTGTGCTGGAACTCAAGTGAACACTTGGCTCAACGTCCATTGCTGTTCTCTGGAAATCCAGCCCAGTTCTCTTGATTGAAGATAAGGTTTGCCTAGTGGGCATTGCTTTTTCTCTTTGGGGACAAAGCTCAGAAAGATTACCTTCTGATGAACAAGGCTAACCTGCTGAGCCTTTGAATCAAGGTACTAGAGATGGTCTTTTTAGGTGTTTATGTTCTGCCTTCTAGAAAATGTGCAAACAGGGCCAATAAATGCATCTTTATTTTTGTGTCCATTTTAACCTGCTGAAGGGAAATCCCAACAAAAATCCCAGCGTCCTGGAGCAAGAAGATCCCAAACTGTGACCCTCCAAAGGGAAGCGCTTTCTGTTGTGTGAAAAAATACAAAGGCCTTCCCTTTAGAGAGTTACCGTGTGAGAAAAGCCACGTTGAAGTTGATGCTGATCTTGGTAACACATTTGCAGAGCGTGCTTATAATCACACTTGGGTGATGTTGAGTTTCTGTTCTGTTTTTGTTTCATAAGATAGTGTCTGTGTGTTGCCTAGACTAGAGTGTGGTGGCACTTCCAACCTAGGTCCTCTGGGCTCAAATGGTCCTGTTTTATTGGACAGAGTTTTGCTCTGTGACCCAGACTGGAGTGCAGTTTCAGGACTCCACTCACTGTGACCTATGCCTCCTGGGTTCAAGTGATTCTCCTATCTCAGCTTTCCAAATACCTGGGATTTCGTGTGCCCACCACAATACCTGGCTAATACTCGTAGTTTTATATAGAACTCATTTATTTATTTATTTTTGAGACGAGTCTTGCTGTTGCCCAGGATGGAGGGCAGTGACATGATCCCGGCTGAATGCAACCTCTGCCTCTGAGGTTCAATTGATTCTCCTGCCTCAACCTCTAGAGTAGCTGGAATTACAGGCAACTGCCACCATGCCAGCTACTTGGTTTTTTTTTAAGGAGACTGGTTTTCACCCTGTTGGCCAGGCTGGTCTCAAACCCCTGACCTCAAGTGAGCCGCTTGTCTCGGCCTCCCAAAGTGCTGAGAATACAGGTGTGAGTCACCGCTCATGGCCATCAACACCTTTTCCTCCATGGAAATTATTTTAGCATTGGTTCGTAGAACCCACTTGGAGTCAGGTAGAGTTGGAGGGGACCTCAGCGTCCTTTTAGATGGGATGCAGACTGCTTAGCAAGAGCACAGAGGTGGAATGCATGGGGTTTCAGTATTTATTGGATAAATGAACCTGAAATCTTGGTTCATGACCAGGAGATAAATGTGTGAGGTGGGGGTCTCACTATGCTGCCCAGGCTAAGCTAGGGTTCCATTCCCCTGCATCTGCCCCTCCCTCATCCTTCATAGATGGGAACACATGTGAATATTAACTCATGCACAGGGGAGAAGAAAGTAAGGACTGTTGGTTCACGCCCCACCCGCAGTTAAATTTTTGTTTTAGATGAACAATGTATTTGATATGTACTTGAACAGCAAATGCTTTCCTGTTTAGTTGTGGACGAAGTCTCGCTCTGTGGCCAGGCTGGAGTGCAATGGCGAGATCTCAAGTAATTGCAACCTTCTCTTTGCATGTTCAAGCGATTCTCCTGCCTCAGCCTCCCGAATAGCTGAAACTACAGGTTCACACCACCAATCCCAGCTAGTTTTTGTATTTTTAGTAGAGATCGGGTTTCACCATGTTGGCCAGGATGTTCTGAATCTCTTAACCTCATGATTTGCTCACCTTGGCCTCCCAAAGTGCTGGGATTACAGGCATGAGCCCCTGCACCTGGCCAAATTTTTTGTATTTGTATTTGAGACGGGGTTTTGTCGTGTTAACCAGACTGGTTTTGAACTCCTGACCTCAGGTTATGCGTCTGCCTCTGCCCTCCAAATTGTGGCTTTTACAGGTGTGAGCCAAGGTGCCCAGCCTTGTGTATTCTATTCAACATTTATTCAGAAACTTTTATGCCTAGCCTGGGTTCGTATAGGAGGATGTCTGTGTGTACGACAATGCCTATTCTTCAACATCTTAGATTCCGTTTTGCATGCTTCCATAGAGATGGGGTGTCCCTGTGCTGGAACTCAAGTGAATACTTGGCTTAAAATCCATTGCTCTTTACCAGAAATTCAGGCCAGTTTTCATGGTTAAAGATAAGGTGTGTGTAGTGGGCACTGCTTTCTTGCTTTGGGGACAAAACTCAGGAGCTTTGCCCTGTGATGAGCAAGGCTAACCTGCTGAGCCTTTGAAACAGTGAACAAAAGATGGGACTTTTAGGTGTTTGTGTTCTGGATTCTAGAAAGCATGCAAACAGGGCCAAAGATGCAAATGAATGCATCTTTATTTTTATCTACAGTTTAACCTGGTCAAGGAAAATTCCAACAAAGAATCCAGCATCCGGGAGCAAGAAGATCCCAAACTGTGATCCTCTAAAGGGAAGTGCTTTCTGTTGTCTGAAAAGAAAGAGACCCCTTCCCTTTAGAGTGTTACCGTTTGAGAAGAGCAACGTTGAAGTCGATGCTGATTTTGGTAATACTTTGCAGTGCATTCTTTTTGTTTTTGTTTTTGTTTTTGAGACAGAGTTTCGCTTTTGTCACCCAGGCTGGAGTGCAATGGCGCGATCTCGGCTCACCGCAACCTCCGCCTCCTGGGTTCAGGCAATTCTTCCTGCCTCAGCCTCCTGAGTAGCTGGGATTACAGGCACGCGCCACCGTGCCCAGCTAATTTTTTGTATTTTTTAGTAGAGACAGGGTTTCACCATGTTGACCAGGATGGTCTCGATCTCTTGACCTTGTGATCCACCCGTCTCGGCCTCCCAAAGTGCTGGGATTACAGGCGTGAGCCACCGCGCCCGGCTGCAGTGCATTCTTATAATCTGACTTGGGTGATGTTGTAGTTCTGTTTCTTTTTTGATTTCTAAAAAAGATCTTTGTTGCTTAGGCTGGAGTACAATAACACTTCCAACCTAGGTCTCTTTGACTCAAATGGTTCTCTTTTTTCGGACAGAGGCTTGTTCTGTGACGCAGGTTGGAGTGTAGTGCCGTGACTCCGCTGGATGTAACCTCTGCCTCCTGGGTTCAATCTCCTGTCTCAGCTTTCCAAGTAGCTGAAATTTCAGGTACCCAGTGGAACACCTGGCTAATACTTGTAGGGTTTTTTTAGTAATGCATATATTTATTTATTTTGGCCACAGTCTGGAGGGCAGAGGCACGATCCTGGCAGACTACAACCTCTGATTCTCAGATTCTATTAATTCTTCTGCCTCAACTTCCAGAGTAGCTGGAATTACAGGTCCCCACAACCATGCCCAGCTACCACTGTGTTTTTGTTTTTTTTTTACCTAGTGGAGACTGGGTTTCACCGTGTTGGCCAGGCTGGTCTCAAACCCCTGACCTCAAGTGAGCCGCTTGCCTCAGCCTCCTGAAATGCTGAGAATACAGGTGTGGGCCACCGCTCATGGCCATCAACATTTTTTACTCCATGGAAACTACTTTGCCACTGGTTTATAGAACCTCCCTTGGGCTCAGGTAGAGTTAGAGGGGACCTCAGTGTCCCTTGAAGAAGGGATATGGACTGCTTAGAAAGAGCATAGAGTGGAATGCATGGGGTTTCAGTGTTTATTGGGTAAATGAAGCTGAAATCTTGGGTACAAGACCAGGAGATAAATGCGTGAGACGGGGGTCTAGTTATGCTGCCCAGGCTAAACTAGGGTTAGATCCTCCTGCCTCTGCTGCCACCATTTTGGTACTTGGGAACACATGTGAATGTTACCTCATGCACAGGCAAGAAGAAAGGAAGGACTGTTCTTTGGTTCATGCCCCACCTTCAGTTAAATTTGTATATTAGATAACCAGTGTATTTTAGATGTACTTGAACAACACATGCTTTCCTATTTAGGTGTGAGCGAAGTCTTCCTCTGTCGCCAGGTTGGATTGCAGTGGCACAATCTCAGTTTATTGCAACCTCCACCTCCCACGTTCAAGCGATTCTCCTGCCTCAGCCTCCCGAGTAGCTGAAACTACAGGTGCGCACCACCATGCCCAGCTAATTTTTGTATTTTTAGTAGAGATAGGGTTTCACCATGTTGGCCAGGATGGTCTCCATCTCTTGATCTTCTGATTCACCCATTTGGCCTGCCAAAGTGCTGGGATTACAGGCATGAGCTGCTGCACCTGGCCAAATTTTCTGTATTTTTAGTAGAGATGGGGTTTTGTCATGTTAACCGGTTTTGTTTTAACTCCTGACCTCAGGTAATGCATCTGCATCCACCTTCCAACGTGCAGCGATTACAGGCATGAGCCACCGTGCCTGGCCATGTGTATTTCTGTTCAACATTTATTCAGTAATGTTTATGCGTAGCCTGTGGTCTATCCTGGAGGATGTTTGTGTGTACAACAATGTATGTTCTTCAACATCTTCCATTCCATTTTGGATGCTTCCATAAAGATGGTGCGTCCCTGTGCTGGAACTCAAGTGAACACTTGGCTCCAAATCCATTGCTGTTCTCTAGAAATCCAGCCCAATTCTCATGTTTATATGTAAGGTATATCTAGTGGACATTACTTTTTCTCTTTGGGACAAAACTCAGGAGCATTGCCCTTTCATGAGCAAGGCTAACCTGCCGAGCCTTTGAAGCAGCGAACCAAAGATGGTCCTTTTAGGTGTTCATGTTCAGGATTCCTGAAAATGTGCAAACAGAACCAAAGATACAGATGAATGCGTCTTTATGTTTGTGTCCAGTTTAATCTGGTCATGGAAAATTCCAACAAAAAAACCACAGTACTGGAGCAAGAAGCTCCTATGCCGTGACGCTCCAGAGGGCTGTGCTTTCTGTTGTTGGAAGGTAAAGGAGGCACATCCTTTTAGATGGTTACTGTTTGAGAAAAGTAACATTGAAGTTGGTGCTGATGTTGGCAATACATTTGTAGAGCATGCTTATAATCAGACTTGGATGATGGGATTTTGTTTCTGTGTTGTGTTTTTTTTTTTTTTTTTCAAGACACTGTCTCTGTTGCAGGGTGGAGTAGGTGGGACTTCCAGCGAGATCTCCAGGGCTCAAGTGGTCCTCTCTGTTTTTTTATTTTTTGAGACCCACTGTGTCTCCATTGCACAGGCTGGAGTGCAGTGGCAGGATCTCTGCTCACCGGAAGCTCCACTATCCAGGTTCTATGGATTCTGCCACCTCAGCCTGCCAAATAGTTGGGATTACAGGCACCTGCCATCACTCCCTTCTATTATTTTTTTGAGACGGAGTTTTGGTCTTGTTGCCCAGGCTAGAGTGCAATGGCATGATCTTATCTCACTGCTACCTCCATCACCCGGGTTCAAGCAATTTCACTGCCTTTGCCTCCCATGTAGCTGGGATTACAGGCACCCACTACCACATCCGCCTTCTTTTTGTGTTTTTATTAGAGATGGGGTTTCACCATATTGGCCAGGCTGGTCTCGAATTCATAACCTCAGGTGATCCACTAACCTTGGCCTTCCAAGGTGCTGGGATTACAGGTGTGTGAGCTACCACACCTCGTCTCAAGTTGTCCTCTTAGGTCAGACTAGACCTTGGTCTATGGTGGAGGTGTTTGTGTGGGCCAAAATGTATGTTCTTCAACATCTTAGATTCCATTTTGGTTTCTCCCATTGGGACTGTGTGTCCCTGTGCTGGAACTCAAGTGAACGCCTAGCTCAACATCCATTGCTGTTTTCTAGAAATCCAGCCCAATTCTCATGCTTACATATAAGGTATGTCTAGGTGACATTGCTTTTTCTCTTTGGGGACACAACTCAGAAAGATTGCCTTCTGATGAACAAGGCTAACCTGCTGAGCCTTTGAAGTAAGGAACTAGAGATGGTCCCTGTAGGCGTTTATGTTCTGGCTTCTAGAAAACGTGCAAACAGGGTCAATAAATGCATGTTTATTTTTGTGTCCATTTTAACCTGGTGAAGGGAAATTCCCACAAATATCCCGGGGTCCTGGAGCAAGAAGATCCCAGGCTGTGACCCTCTAAAGGGAAGCGCTTTCTGTTGTCTGGAAAGAAAGAGACGCCTTCCCTTTAGAGTGTTACAGTTTGAGAAAAGCAACGTTGAAGTTGATGCTGAATTTTATAATACATTTGCAGAGCATGCCTATAATCAGACTTGATGTTGAGGTTCTGTTTTGTTTTTGTTTTCTAAGACAGGGTCTGTGTTGCCCAGGCTGGAGTACAGTGGCACTTTCTTTTTTTTTTTTTTTTTTTTTTAAATAACGACAGGATTTCACCATGTTGGTCAGGCTGGTCTTGAACTCCCAACCTCAGGTGATCCGCCCGTCTTGGCCTCCAAAGTGCTTGGATTACAGGCGTGAGCCACCTCAACCTACATCTCTTGTGCTCAAATGGGCCTCTTTTTTGGGGCAGTGTCTTGGCTCTGTGACCCAGCCTGGAGTGCAGTGGCGCAACCTTGGCTCATTACAACGTTCGCCTCCCGGGTTCAAGTGATTTTCCTCCCTCAGCTTCTTGAGTAGCTGGGAATACAGGCACCTGACACAAGCCCAGCTAATATATGTATTTTTGTTATTTATTTATTTATTTATTTTTGAGACGGAGTCTCAGTGCCACCCAGGCTGGAGGGCAGTGGCACGATCCCGGCTGACTGCAACCTCTGCTTCTCAGGTTCAATTAATTCTCCTGCTTAAACCACCAGAGTAGGTGAAATTACAAGCACCCATCACCATGCCTGGCTACTTTTTTGTATTTTCGTTTGTTTGTGTAGCAGAGACTGGGTTTCACCATGTTGGCCCGGCTGATCTCACACCCCTGACCTCAAATGAGCCACTCACCTCGGCTTCTCAAAGCATTGAAAATGCAGGTGTGAGCCACTGCTCGTGGCCATCAACACCTTTTACTCCATGGAAATTATTTTTGCTCTGGTTTATAGAACCTCACTTGGGGTCAGGTAGACTTGGAGAAGACCTCAGTGTCCCTTGAAGAAGGGATGTGGACTGCTTATTGAGAACACAGAGGTAGAATGCATGGAGTTTCAGTGTTTATTGGGTAAAGGAAGCTGAAATCTGGGGTACACGACCAGGAGATAAATGCATGAGACGGGGTTCTCACTATACTGCCTAGGCTAAACTAGGCATAGTTCCTTTTGCCTCTGCCCCTCCCCCATTTTTGGTAGCCGGGAACACATGTGAATAATAACCCATGCATAGGTAAGAAGAAGGTAAGGATTGTTCTTCGGTTTATGCCTTACCCCCAGTTAAATTTGTATTTTAGATAAACAATCTGTTTGAAATGTAGTTGATCAACAAACGATTTGCTGTTTCGGTGTGAAGTCCCGCTCTGTCGCCAGGCTGGAGTGCAGTGGCGTGATCTCAGCTTATTGCAACTTCAGCCTCCCAGGTTCAAGCAACTCTCCTGCCTCAGGCTTCCGAGTAGCTGAAAGTGAAGGTGCTTGCCACCATGCTTAGCTAATGATTGTATTTTCAGTAGTGACAGGGTTTTACCATGTTGGCCAGGATGGTCTCAACCTCTTGACCTCATGATTCACCCATTTCCACCTCTTAAAGTGCTGGGATTATAGTCAGCCACTGAGCCCAGCCAAATGTTTTGTATTTTTAGTACAGACGGAGTTTTGCCATGTTAACCAGGCTAGTTTTGAACTCCTGGCCTCAGGTCATGCATCCGCCTTTGCTTTCCAAAAATGTGGCGATTACAGGGGTGAGCCTTCATGCCTGGCCTTGTGTATTTCTGTTCAAAATTTATTCAGAAACTTTTATGCCTAGCCTGTGGTTTGTACTGGAGGATGTTTGTGTGTACGACAGTGTATATTCTTCAACATCTTAGATTCCATTATGGATGCTTCCATAGAGACTGTGCGTCCCTGTGCTGGAACCCAAATGAACACTTGGCTCAAAATCCATTGCTGTTTTCCGGAAATCCTGCCCAATTCTTACGGTTAAAGATAAGGTATGTCTAGTGGGCATTACTTTCTCTTTTTGGAAACGAAACTCAGGAGCATTGACCTTTGATGAATAAGGCTAACCTGCTGAGCCTTTGAACCAATGAAAAAAAGTTAGTCCCTTTAGGTATTCATGTTCTGGATTCCAGAAAACTTGCAAACGGCACCAAAGATGCAAATGAATGCATCTTTATTTTTGAATCCTGTTCAACCTGGTTAAGCAAAATTCCAACACAAAACCCAGAGTACTGGAGCAAGAAGATCCTATGCTGTGACAATCTAGAGAGATGTGCATTCTGTTGTCTGAAAAAAAAAGAACATACGTCCTTTCAGATGGTTCCTGTTTGAGAAGAGCAGCATTGAGGTTGGTGCTGGTCTTGGTAATACATTTGCAGAGCACACTGATAATCAGACTTGGATGACGTTGAGGTTCTGTTTTTGTTTTTTTTTCAAGACAGGGTCTCTGTTGCCCAGGCTGGAGTGGGTGGCACTTCCAGCGAGGTCTTTAGGTGTCAAGTTGTCCTCTCTTTATTTTTTTATTTTTTGAGACGCAGTCTGGCTCTGTTGTCCAGGCCGGAGTGCAGTGGCAGGATCTCTACTCACCGGAAACTCCACCTCCCAGGTTCTAGGGATTCTCCCTCCTCAGCTTGCCAAATAGTTGGCAATACAGGAACCTGCCATCATGCCCTGCTATTTTTTTTTTTTTTTTGAGACTGAGTTTTGCTCTTGTTGCCCAGACTGGAGTACAATGGCTTGATCTTGTATTATTGCTACCTGAACCACCTGGGTTCAAGCAATTCTCCTGCCTTAGCCTCCCAGGTAGCTGGGATTACAGGCATCCACCACCACTCCCACGTACTTTTTGTGTTTGTAGTAGAGATGGGGTTTCACCATGTTGGCCAGGCTTGTCTCGAACTCACAACCTCAGGTGATCTACCCCCTTGGCCTTCCAAACTGCTGGGATTGCAGGTGTGTGCCACCGCGCCGAGCCTCATGTGGTTTTCTTGAGTCAGCCTAGATTGGGGTCTATGCTGGAGGATGTTTGTGTGTGACAATGTATATTCTTCAATATCTTAGATTCCCTTTGGGTTGGTTTCCTTGGGACTGTGTGTCCCTGTGCTGGAACTCAAGTGAACACTTGACTCAACATCCATTGCTGTTCTCTACAAATCCAGCCCAATTCTCATGGTTAAAGATAAGGTATGCCTAGTGGGCATTGCTTTTTCTCTTTGGGGACAAATGTCAGAAAGATTATCCCTTGTTGAACAAGGCTTTTCTGCTGAGCCTTTGAAACAAGGAACTGTAGATGGTCCTTTTAGGGGTTTATGTTCTGCATTTCAGAAAACATGTAAACAGGGCCAGTAAATGCATCTTTATTTTTGTGTGCATTTTAACCTGGTCAGGGGAAATTCCACCAAAAACCCAGAGTGCTGGAGCAAAAAGATCTCATGCTGTGACCCTCTAAAGGGAAGTGCTTTCTGTCCTCCGAAAAAAAACAAAGGCCTTCCCTTTAGAGTGTTACCGTTTGAGAAAAGCAGCTGTTGAAGTCGGTGCTGATCTTGGTGATACATTTGCAGAGCGTGCTTATAGTCACACGTGGATGATGTTGGGGTTCTGTTTTGTTTTTGTTTTCTAAGAGACAGTCTGTGTTGCCCAGGCTGGAGTATAGTGGCACTTCCAACCTGTGTCTCTTCAACTCAAATGGTCCTTTTTTTTCTGAACAGAATCTTGCTCTGTGACCCAGGCTGGAATGTAGTGCCAGGGCTTGGCTCACTGCAACCTCGGCCTCCTGGGGTGAAGTGATTCTCCTGTCTCAGCATTCCAAGTATCTGGGATTACAGTCACCCAGTACAACACCTGGCTAAGATTTGTAGTGTTTTTTTTTTTTGTAATTCATTTATTTATTTTGGAGTCGGAGTATTGCTGTTGCCCAGGCTGCATGGCAGTGGCATGATCCTGGCTGACTGCAAACTCTGAATTCTCCTGCCTCAACCTCCAGAGTAGCTGAAACTAGAGGTGTGCACCACCAAAGCCAGCTAATTTTTGTATTTTAGTAGAGACGGAGTTTCACCATGTTGGCCAGGATGGTCTCGATCTCTTGACCTCATGATTGGCCCACCTCGTCCTCCCAAAGTGTTGGGATTACAGGCGTGAGCCACTACACCTGGCCAAATTTTTTGTATTTTTAGTAGACACTGGGTTTCGTCATGTTAACCAGGCTGGTTTTGAACTCCTGACCTCAGGTGATGCGTCCCCCTCTGCCTTCCAATTGTGGCGATTACAGGCATGAGCTAGTGTGCCCAGCCTTGTGTATTTCTGTTCAACATTTGTTGAGAAACTTTTATGTCTAGCCTGTGGTCTATACTGGAGGATGTTTGTGTGTACAACAATGTATACTCTTCAACATCTTAGATTCCATTTTGGATGTGTCCGGATGCTTCCATAGAGACAGTGTGTCCCTGTGCTGGAACTCAAGTGAACACTTGGCTCAAAATCCATTGCTCTTTTCTGGAAATCTTCCCCAGTTCTCACGGATAAAAATAAGGTATGTCTAGTGGGCACTGCTTTTTCTCTTTGGGGACAAAACTCAGAAAGATTGCCCCCTGATTACAAGGTCATTTTAGGGGTTTATGTTCTGGATTCCAGAAAACATGCAAACATGGCCAGTAAATGCATCTGTATTTTTGTCTCCATTTTAACCTGGTCAAGGGAAATTCCAACAAAAATCCGAGAGTGCTGGAGCAAGAAGATCCCAGGCTGTGACCCTCTAAAGGGAAGCGCTTTCTGTTGTCTGGAAAGAAAGAGACGCCTTCCCTTTAGAGTGTTACCGTTTGAGTAAAGCAGCGTTGAATTGGTTCTGATCTTGATAATGCATTTGCAGAGCATGCTGATAGTCAGACTTGGATGAGGCTGAGGTTCTATTTTGTTTTTATTTTCTAAGACATGGTCTCTGTTGCCCAGGCTGGTGTGGGTGGCACTTCCAGTGAGTTCGCTAGGGCTCAAGTGGTCCTCTCCTTATTTTTTTTATTTTTTGAGACCCAGTCCGTCTCCATTGTCCAGGCTGGAGTGCAGTGGCAGGATCTCTGTGCACCAGAGAAACTCTAGCATACAGCTTCTAGGCATTCTCCCACCTCAGCCTCCCAAATAGTTGGAAATACAGGAACCTGCTATCATGCCTTACTAATTTTTTTTTTTTTTTTTTTTTTTTTTTTTGAGATGGAGTTTTGCTCTTGTTGCCCAGTCTGGAGTACAATGGCTTGATCTTCTCTTACTGTTACCTCCACCACCCGGGTTCATGCAATTCTCCTGCCTTAGCCTCCCAGGTAGCTAGGATTACAGGCACCCACCACCACGCCCACCTACTTTTTGTGTTTTTAGTAGAGACGGGGTTTCACCATGTTGGCCAGGCTGGTCTCAAACTCACAACCTCAGATTATCCATCAACCTTGGCCTTTCAAAGTGCTGGGATTAAAGGCGTGAGCCACCATGCCTAGCCTCAAGTGGTCGTCTTGTGTCAGCCTAGGCTGTGGTCCATGGTGGAGGATGTTTGCATGTGTGACAATGTATATTCTTCAACATCTTAGATTACATTTTGGTTGCTCCCATTGGGACTGTGTGTCCCTGTGCTGTAACTCAAGTGAACGCTTGGCTCAACATCCATTGCTGTTCTCTAGAAATCCTGCCCAATTCTCTTGGTTAAAGATAAGGTATGCCTAGTGGGCATTGCTTTTTCTCTTTGGGGACAAAACTCAGGAGGATTGCCCCTTGATGAACAAGGCTGTCCTGCTGAGCCTTTGAAGCAAGGAACCGGAGATGGTCCTTTTAGGGGTTTATTTCCTGCATTTCAGAAAACATGCAAACAGGTCCAATAAATGCATCTTTATTTTTGTGTCCATTTTAACCTGGTCAAGGGAAATTCCAACAAAAATCCAGGAGACCTGGAGCAAGAAGATCTCACGCTGTGACCCTCCAAAGGGAAGCGCTTTCTGTTGTCTGAAAAAAAACAAAGGCCTTCCCTTTAGAGAGTTACCGTCTGAGAAAAGCAACGTTAAGTTGGTTCTGATCTTGGTAATACATTTGCAGAGCGCGCTTATGATCACACTTGGGTGATGTTGAGGTTCTGTTTTGTTTTTGTTTTCTAAGACAGGGTCTGTGTTGCCCAGGCTGGAGTACAGTGGCACCCCCAACCTAGGTCTCTTGGGCGAAAATGGTCCTGTTTTTTCTAACAGAGTCTTGCTCTGTGACCCAGGCTGGAGTGCGGTGCCAGAACTACACTCACTGTGACCTCTGCCTCCTGGGTTCAAGTGATTCTCTTGTCTCAGCTTTCCAAGTAGCAGGGATTCCAGGTGCCCAACACGACACCTGGCGAATATTTGTAGGGTTTTTAAAAATTATTCATTTATTTATTTTTGAGATGCAGTCTCACTGACGCTCAGGCTGGATGGCAGTGGCGTAATCCTGGCTGGCTGCAACCTCTGCTTCTCAGTTTATATTAATTCTCCTGCCTGAACCTCCAGAGTAGCTGCGATTACAGGTGCCTGCCACCAAGCCTAGCTACTGTTTTTATTTTTATTTTATGTTTAGTGGAGATTGGGTTTCACCACGTTGGCCACGCTAGTCTCAAACGACCCTGACCTCAAGTGAAATGCTTGCCTCAGCCTCCCAAAATGCTGAAAATACAGGTGTGAGCCACCACTCATGGCCGTCAGCACCTTTAACTCCATGGAAATTATTTTGGCAATTATTTATAGAACCTCACTTGGGGTCAGGTAGTGTTGGAGGGGACATTAGTGTCCCTTGAAGAAGGGATGTGGACTGCTTAGCAAGATCATAGAGGTGGAGTGCATGGGGTTTCAGTATTTATTGGGTAAATCTTGGGTGCCTGATCAGGAAATAAATGCATGAGATGGGGGTCTGACAATGCTGCCCAGGCTAAAGTAGGATTAGATCCTCCTGCCTTTGACCCTCCCCCATCCTTTGTAGATGGGAACACACGTGAATATTAACCCGTGCACAGGCAAGAAAAAGGAAGGATTGTTCTTTGTTTCACACCCCACCCCCAGTTAAATTTGTATTTTAGATAAACAAAGTATTTGAGGTAAACATCAAATAATTTCCTAGTTACCTGTGCTTGTAGTCGTACTCTATGGCCAGGCTGGCGTGCAATGGCCCGATCTCAGCTTATTACAACCTCTGCCTCCCAGGTTCTAGTGATTCTCCTGCCTCAGCCTCCTGAGTAGGTGAAACTACAGGTGTGCACCACCAAGCCCAGCTAATTTTTGTATTTTTAGTAGGGACAGGGTTTCACCATGTTGGCCAGGATGGTCTTGATCTCTTGACCTCATGATTCACCCACCTTGGCCTCCGAAAGTGCTGGGATTAACAGACGTGAGCCACTGCACCTGGCCAGATTTTTTGTATTTTTGGTAGAGACGTGGTTTCCTCATGTTAACCAGGCTTGTTTTGAATTCCTGACCTCAGGTGATACATCGATCTCTGCCTTACAAATTGTGATGATTATAGGCATGAGCCACAGTGCCCAGTTGTGTGTGTATTTCTGTTCAACATTTATTCAGAAACCTTTATGCCTAGCCTGTGGTCTATACTGGAGGATGTTTGTGTGTACGACAATGTATATTCTTCAACATCTTAGATTCCATTTTGGATGCTTCCATAGAGACGGTGCGTCCCTGTGCTGGAACTCAAGTGAACACTTGGCTCAAAATCCATTGTCCTTTTCTGGAAATCCTCCCCAATTCTCATGGATCAAGATAAGGTATGTCTTTTAGGCTTTATTTTTTCTCTTTTGGGAGCAAAACTCAGGACATTGCCCTTTGATGAGCAAGGGTAAACTGCTGAGCCTTCGAAGCAGTGAAGAAAAGATGGTCCTTTTAGGTGTTTATGTTCTGGATTCCAGAAAATGTGGAAACGGGGCCCAAGATGCAAATGAATGCATTTTTATGTTCATATCCTTTTTAACCTCGTCAACGAAAATTCCAACAAAAAATCCAGAGTGCTAGAGCAAGAGGCTCCTATGCTGTGACAGTCTAGGGGGATGTGCATTAAGTTGTCTGGAAAATAAGGACGCGCATCCTTTTAGACAGTTACTGTGTGAGAAGAGCAGCATTGAAGTTGGTGCTGATCTGTGTAATACATTTGCAGAGCATGGTTATAATCAGACTTGGGTGATGGTGGGGTTCTGTTTTTGTTTTTGTTTTTCCAAGACAGTGTCTCTTTTGCCCAGGCTGGAGTGGGTGGCACTTTGAACGAACTCTTTCGGGTGCAAGTGGTCCCCTTTTTATACCTTTTTTTTTTGTGACCTACTCTGGCTTCACAGGCTGTAGTGAAGTGGCAGAATCTCTGCTCACTGGAAACTCCACCTCCCAGGTTCTAGGGTTTCTTCCACCTCAGCCTGCTGAATAGTTGGGAATACAGACACCTGCCATCAGCCCCTGCTAATTTTTTTTTTTTTGAGACGGAGTTTCGCTCTTGTTACTCAGGCTGCAGTGCAATGGCGTAATCTCAGCTCACCGCAACCTCCGCCTCCTGGGTTCAGGCAATTCTCCTGCCTCAGCCTCCTGAGTAGCTGGGATTACAAGCATGCGCCACCATGCCCAGCTAATTTTTTGTATTTTTAGTAGAGACGGGGTCTCGATCTCTTGAGATGGAGTTTTGCTCTTGTTGCCCAGGCTGCAGTGCAATGGCGTGGTCTTGTGCCTTCGCCTCCCAGGTGGCTGGGATTACAGGCACCCACCACCACACCGACCTACTTTTTGTGTTTTTAGTTGAGATGGGGTTTCACCATGATGGCCAGCATGGTCTCAAATTCACAACCTTGTCCTTCCAAGGTGCTGGGATTGCAGGCGTGAGCCACTGTGCCTGGCTTCAAGTGGTCCTTTGAGTCAGCGTAGACTGTGGTCTGTGCTAAAGGATGTTTGTATGTGCCACAGTGTATATTCTTCAACATCTTAGATTCCATTTTGGTTGCTTTCATTGGCATTTTGTGTTCCTCTACTGGAAGTCAAGGGAACACTTGGCTCAACAGCCATTGCTGTTCTCTAGAAATTAGCAATTCTCTTGGTTAATGATAAGGTATGTCTAGTTGGCATCGGTTTTTCTCTTTGGAAACAAAACTCAAAATGATTGCTCGTTGATCTGCAAGACTAACCTGCTGATCCTGTGAAGCAAGCAACTAGAGAGGCACCTTTTAAGGGCTTGTGTTCTGGATTCTAGAAAACATGCAAACCAGGCCAATAAATGCATCTTTATTTTTGTGTCCGTTTTAACCTGGTGAAGGGAAATTCCAGCAAAAATCCCAGAGTCCTGGAGCAAGAAGATCCCAAACTGTGACCCTCCAAAGGGAAGTGCTTTCTGCTGTCTGAAAAGAAAGAATGCCTTTCCTTTAGAGTGTTACCGTTTGAGGAAGGCAACATTGAAGCTGATGCTGATTTTGGTAATACATTTGCAGTGCGTTCTTGTAATCACACTTGGATGATGTTGAGGTTCTGTTTTGGTCTTGTTTCCTAAGATAGTCTCTGTTGTCCAGGCTGGAGTACAATGGCACTTCCAGCCTAGGTCTTTTGAGCTCAAATAAATAGTCCTTTTTTTTCGGACAGAGTCTTGCTCTGTGACCCAGGCTGGAGTGTAGTGCCAGGATTCTGCTCACTGCAACCTCTGCCTCCTGGGTTCAAGTGGTTCTTTTATCTTAGCTTTCCAAGTAGCTGGGATTACAGGTGCCCACCACAACCACCTGACTAATATTTGTGTTTTTTTAAAATTATTCATTTATTTATTTCTTTTTTGTTGGAGTCTCACTATTGTCTAGGAGGGAGGGCAGTGGCGTGATTCCGGCAGACTGCAACCTCTGCTTTTCGGATTCAGTTAACTCTCCTGCCTCAGCCTCCAGAGATCTGGAATTACAGGTGGCCACCACCATCCCAGCTCCTTTTTTTTTTTAAAGGTGACTGGGATTTATCCTGTTTGCCAGGCTTGTCTCACACTTCTAACCTCAAGTGAACTGCTTGTGTCGGCATCCACACCTTTTACTCCTTGCAAATTATTCTGGCACTGGTTTATAGAACCTCACTTGGGGTCAGGTAGACGGGAGGGGACCTCAGTGTCCCTTGAAGAAGAGATGTGGACTGCTTAGCAAGAGCACAGAGATGGAACGAATGGGTTTCAGTGTTTATTGGGTAAATGAAGCTGAAATCTTGGGTGCATGATCAGGAGATAAATGCATGAGACGGGGGTCTCAGTAAGCTGCCCACGCTAAACCAGGGTTACATCCTCCTGCCTCTGCCCCTCCTCGTCCTTTGTAGATGGGAACACACGTGAATATTAACCCATGCACAGGCAAAAATAAAGTAAGGACTGTTTTTTGGTTCATACCTCATCCCCAGTTAAATTTATATTTTAGATTAGCAATGTATTTGAGATGTACTTGAACAAGGAATGATTTTCTGTTTAGGTGTGGACGAAGTTTTGCCCTGTCACCAGGCTGGAGTACAATGGCCCCATCGCAGCTTATTGCAACCTCTGCTTCCCAGGTTAAAGCGATCCTCCTGCCCCAGGCTCCGGAGTAGCTGAAACTACAGGTGCGCACCACCACGCCCAGCTCATTTTTGTATTGTTAGTAGAGATAGGGTTTCACCATGTTGACCAGAATGGTCTCCATCTCCTGACCTTGTGATTCATCCATCTCAGCCTCCCAATCTGCTGGGATTACAGTCAGCAGCCACTGAGCCTGGTCAAATTTTTTGTATTTTTAGTAGAGGGGTTTTTGCCATGTTAACCAGTCCAGTTTAGAACTCCTGACCTGAAATCGTGCATCCACCTCTGCCTTCCAAAGTGCGGTGATTACAGGCATGAGTCACCATGCCCAGCCTTTTTATTTCTGTTAAAATTTATTCAGTAACTTTTATGCGTAGCCTGTGGTCTATACCAAAGGATGTCTGTGTGTATGGCAATGTATATTCTTCAACATCTCAGAGTCCATTTTGGATAGACTACCATAGAGACAATGTGTCCTTGTGCTGGAACGCAAGTGAACACTTGGCTGAAAATCCATTGCTCCTTTCCGGAAGTCCTGCCCAGTTCTCATTGTTAAAGATAAGGTATTTCTAATAGGCATAGTTTTTTCTCTTTGTTAACAAAACTCAGGAGCATTGCCGTTTGATGAACAATACTAACCTGCTGAGGCTTTGAAGCAATGAACAAAAGATGGTCCTTTTAGGTGTTAATGTCCTGGATTCCAGAAAATGTGCACTGGAGCAAGAAGCTCCTATGCTGTGACACTCTAGAGGGATGTGCATTCTGTGGTCTGAAAGAAAAGAAGGCACGTCCTTTTAGATGGTTACTGTTTGAGAAAAGCAGCGTTGAAGTTGATGCTGACCCAAATCTGATGATGCATGCTTATCATCAGACGTGGATGATGGTGGGGTTTTCTGTTCTGTTTTGTTTTTTCCCAAACAAGGTCTCTGTTGCCCAGGCTGGAGTGGGTGATGCTTCTAACTGAGATCCCTAGGGCTCAAATGATCCTCTTTTTATTTTTTTATTTTTTGAGACACACTCTCACTTTGTGGCTCAGGCTGGAGTGCAGTGGCAGGATCTTTGCTCACTAGAAACACCACCTCCCAGCATTCATTGATTCTCCCACATCAGCCTGCCGAATAGTTAACAATGCAGGCGCCTGCCATCGCACCCTGCTAATTTTTTTTTTTTTTTTTTGAAACACAGTCTCACTCTGTTGCCAGGCTGGCATGCAGTGTTGTGATCTCGGCTCATTGCAACCTCCATCTCCCTGGTTCAAGTGATTCTCCTACCTCAGTCTCCTGAGTAGCTGGGATTACAGGAGCCCACCTCCAAGCTCAGCTAATTTTTGTGCTTTTAGTAGAGTACAAAATGTCGGCCAGGCTGATCTTGATCTCCAGTCCTCATTATTTGCTCGCCTTGTACTCCCAAAGTGATGGGATTACAGGTTCGAGCCACTGGGCCGGCCGGTTTTTTGTTTGTCTGTTTTGATGGAGTCTCGCTCTTTTGCTCAGGCTGGAGTACAATGGCTTGATCTCAGCTCATCGCATCCTTTGCCTCCCAGGTTCTAGCTATTCTTCCTCAGTCTCCCAGGTAGCTGGGATTACAGGTACCTACCACCACACCCAGCTAATGTTTGTGCTTTTAGTAGAGACAGGGTTTCACCATGTTGGCCAGTCTAGTCTCGAACTCTTGACCTCAGATGATCCACCCTCCTCGGCCTCCCAAAGTGCTGGGGTTACTGGTGTGACCCACCATGCCTAGCTTCAAGTGGTCCTCTTAAATCAGAATTTGGTTTATGCTGGAGGATGTTTATGTGTGAAAATATATATTCCCTTTTGGTTGCTTCCATCAGGACTGGGTGTCCCCTTACTGGAACTCAAGTGAACACTTGGCTCAGTATCTATTGCTGTTCTCTAGAAATTCAGCCCAATTCTCTTGGGTAAATAGAAGGTATGTCTAGTGGGCATTGCTTTTTCTCTTTGGGAACAAAACTCAGGAGGATTGCCCCTTGATGAACAAGGCTAACCTGCTGAGCCTTTGAAGCAAGGAACTGGAGATTGTCCTTTTAGGGGTTTTTGTTCTGGATTGCAGAAAACATGCAATCAGGGCCAATAAATGCATCTTTATTTTTTGCATTCACTTTAACCTGGTCAACGAAAATTTTAACAAGAAATCCACAGCGTTGGAGCAAAAAGATCTCAGGCCGTGACCTCTAGAGGGAAGCACTTTCTGTTGTTTGAAAGAAAAGAAGATGCTTCCCTTTAGAGTGTTGACGTTGATGCTGATCTTGGTGATACATGTGCAGGGCAAGCTTGTAGTCAGACTTGGATGATGGTGGGGTTCCGTTTTTGTTTTGTAGGTCTCTTTTTCTAATACGAGGTCTCTCTTGCCCAGGCTGGAATGCAGTGAATGATCTTGGTTCACTACAAATTTTGCTTCCTAGGTTCAAGTGATTCTCCTGCCCCAGCCTCCCAAGTATCTGTGACTACAGATGCCCAGCACCACGCCCAGCTAATTTTTATATTTTTAGTATCGACAAGGTTTTGACAAGTTGGCCAGGCTGGTCTTGAACTCCTAAGCTCAGATGTTCTGCCTGCCTCGGCCTTCCAAAGTGCTGAGATTACAGGCGTGAGCCACAACGCCCAGCCCATTCATCTTTTTAGTTTAATCTGCTTGTCCCTGACACTGAAAATTTTTTCTCTCTGACAACTTGCCATTATTTCTCAGAATAGACCTGCTTTCTCTGAGGGAAGGATGTAGTTGATTCAGCCCTCACCCACTAATGCCAACCCGAGTCAGTTTTTCAGACTACAGCCTCACTGTTTACCCTGTTGCCTTTGCGTAAGCGTTCTGGGTCCATTCCAACAGGCAAATCTTCGCATCTAAATGCCAGGTGCTTGGTTAGATGTGAAATGTCTGCTTTGGCTAATGTAAGAAATAAACTATTGTAGACCTGGTGAATCTCAGCCACAGTGATACATATCTCATGGAACAAAACCACAGACATTTTTACAAAACCTTGAGGACCCTAGAAGTGGGTCCCTAGTAAAAGATGCACCACTGCACTCTTCCCTGGGCAAAAGAGCAAGAATCCATCTCAAAAATAATAATAAAATAAAATAATCAGACTTCAGTGATGTTGGGGTTCTGTTTTTGTTCTTGTTTTTGTTGTTGTTGTTGTTTATTTGGAGTGGGTTTTTTTTTGAAGACAGTGTCTCTGTTGCCCAGGCTGGAGTGGTTGGTACTTCCAATTCCATCTCTTGGGCTCAAGTGGTTCATTCCTCTGTCCTCCCTCCCTCCCCCCTTGCCCCCTCCCCCTTCCCTCCCCCTCCCTTCCCTCCCTCTCCCTCCTCCTCCCCTTCCCTCCCTCTCCTCCTCCCCCTTTCCCTCCCTCCCTCCCTCTCTCCCTCCCTCCCCCCTTGCCCCCTCCCCCTTCCCTCCCCCTCCGTTCCCTCCCTCTCCTTCCTCCTCCCCTTCCCTCCCTCTCCTCCCTCCCTCTCTCCCTCCCTCCCTCCCTCCTCCCTTGCCCCCTCCCCCTTCCCTCCCCCTCCCTTCCCTCCCTCTCCTTCCTCCTCCCCTTCCCTCCCTCTCCCTCCTCCCCCTTTCCCTCCCTCCCTCCCTCCCTCCTTCCCTCCCTCCCTCCTTTCCTTCCTTCCTTCCTTCCTTCCTTCAGTCACACTCTCGCTATGTTGCTCAGGCTGGAGGGCAGTGGTGTGATCTCACCTCACTGTAACCTCCGCCTCCTGGCGGAGCAATTCTCCTGCCTCAGCTTCTTGAGTAGCTGGGATTACAGGCGCCCAACACCACTTCTGGCTAGTATTTGTATTTTGTCTTTTTATTCATTTATTTATTTATTTTTGAGAGGAAATCTCACTGTTGCCTAGGCTGGAGGGCAGTGGCATGACTCCAGCCGAGTGCCACCTCTGTTTCTTGGGTTCAAGCAATTCTCCTCCCTTAACCTCCCAAGTAGCTGTAATTACAGGCACCAGCCACCATGCCCAGGTACTTTTTTTTTTTACCCCCGACTAGAGACAAGGTTTCACCATGTTGGCCAGGCTGATCTCAAACTCCTGACTTGAAGTGAGTCACTCGCCTTGGCATCCCGAAGGGCTGAGAATACAAGCATGAGCCACCACCCGTGGCCATCAGCACCTTTAACTCCATGGAAATTGTTCTGGCACTGGTTTATAGAACCTCACATGGGGTCAGGTAGAGCTGAAGGGGACCTCAGTGTCCCTTGAAGAAGGGATATGGACTACTTAGCAAGAATACAGAGGTGGAATGCATGGGGTTTCAGTGTTGATTGGGTAAATGACGCTGAAATCTTGGGTGCATGACCAGGAGATAAATGCTTGAGATGGGGTCTCACTGTGCTGCCCAGGCTAAACTGGGCTTAGGTCCTCCTGCCTCCCCGCTCCCCCATCCTTGGTGGATGGGACGACATGATGTGAACATGATCCCATGCACAGGAGGAGGAAAGTGAGGCCTGTTCTTTGGTTCATGCCCCACCCCCAGTTAAATCTGTGTTTTAGATAAACAATATATTTGAGTTGTACTTGAACAGCAAATGATTTGCTGTTTAGGTATGGACACCTTTTTTTTTTTTTTTTTTTTCCTAATTTTAAACATGGCACTAGTCCAGGGACGGTGGCTCACGCCTGTAATCGTATCACTTTGGGAGACCAAGATAGGAGGATCACCTGAGGTCGGTTGTTCAAGACCAGTCTGGCCAATATGGCGAACCCCCATCTGTACTAAACATACAAAAATTAGCCAGGCGTGGTGGCACACAACTGTCATTCTAGCCACTCAGGAAGCTGAGGCAGGAGAATCCCTTGAAGCTGGGAGGCTGAACTTTCAGTGAGATGAGATCACACCACTGCATTTCAGCTTGGGTAACAGAGAAAGACTCAGCCTCAAAAAAGTAAACAATAGACCAGGCACGGTGGCGCACACCTATAATCTCAGCACGCTGGGAGGCCGAGATGAGAGGATCACCTGAGGTCCGGAGTTCAAGACCGACAGGGCCAATATGGCAAAACCTCGTCTCTACTAAAAATACAAAAATTAGCTGGGTGCGGTGGTGCACATCTGTAATTCCAGCTACGCAGGAGGCTGAGGCCAGAGAATCACTGGAGCCTAGGAGGAGGAGATTTCAGTGAGCTGAAGTCACGTCATTGCACTTTAGCCTGGGTCACAGAGTGAGATTCTGTCTCAAAATAAATAAATAATAAAAATAAATAGATAAATCTGAGACCGCCGGGCATGGTGGCTCATGCCTGTAATCCCAGCTCTTAGGGAGGCAGAGGCGGGAGGATAGCTTGAGCCCAGGAGTTCGAGACCTGCTTGGGCAATATAGCAAGACCCCGTTCTCCACAAAAAGGAAAAAAAAAGAAAGATAAATGTGGGAACATCATGATTTTGGGTGTCACCTTTGTGCAGGTGCCAGGGTAGTCTGTATTATTCCAGTTTTTTTTATGTGTACCACTGAAGCAACCACTTATGTATAGGAATTATTCTTCTGTGAGCATACAATTTCTGGAATTTTCTTTGAGATACGGTCTCAAAAATATGATGTATATTTCATCATATTCATATGAATAATATACACACAAAATGCTGTTTTAAATACAGAGAATACTCTGATATTAGGTAATTTTTTTAAATTCTGTGTGTGTGTGTGTGTGTGTGTGTGTGTGTGTGTTTTGTTTGCTTGGTTATTTTTGAGACAAGGTGTGGCTCTATCGCCCAGGCTGGGTGCGGTGGTGTGATCTCAGCTCAGTGTACCTTCTGCCTCCCACCTAAGCCTGCTGAATTAGTGTCTACACGCATGCACCACCACATCTGGCTAACTCTTGTATTTTTTGTACACGTAGGGTTACACCATGTTGCTGGGGCTGGTCTGGAACTCCTGAGCTCAGGTGATCCTCCTGTCTCGGCCTTTTAAGATGCTGGGATTAGAGGTGTGAGCCACCGCACCCCACCCATACTTGCTTTTTTTCGGTTCAAGTTTCATTAAGGAGTTTTTATGACCTAGCTTGTGGTCTATCCTGGAAAATATTTGTATGTATGACAGTGTATGTTCCTCAACATCGTAGACTCCATTTTGGATGCTCCCATCGGGACTGTGTCTGTGCGCTGAGGCTCAAGTAAACACTTGGCTCAACATCCATTGCTGTTCTCTAGAAATCCAGCCCAATTCTCCTGGTTAAAGATAAGGTATGCCTAGTGAGCACTGCTTTCTGTCTTTGGGGAAAAAGTCAGTAGGATTGTGCTTTGATGGACAAGGCTAACCTGGTGAGCCTTTTAAGCAAGGAACTGGAGATGGTCCTTTTAGGGGTTTATGTTCTGGATTCCAGAAAATGTGCAAACATGGCAAATAAATGCGTCTTTATGTTTGTGTCCTGTTTAACCTGGTCAAGGAAAATTCCAACAAATAACCCAGAGGACTTGACCAACAAGATCCAAGCTGTGACCTTCTAGAGAGAAGCAAGTTCTGTATTCTGAAAAAAAACCTTACGGCCCTTTAGAGTGTTACTGTTTGGGAAAGCAGCGTTGAAGTTGACGCTGATCTTGGTGATACATTTGCAGAGCGCGCTTATAGCCGGACTTGGATGATGGTGGGGTTCTGTTTTGCTTTTGTTTTTGTTTTCTAAGACAGGATCTGTGCTGCCCAGGCTGGAGTACAGTGGCACTTCCAACCTAGGTATCTTGGGCTCAAATTGTTGTCTTTTTTGGGGCATTCTCACTCTGTGACCCAGGCTGGAATACAGCGCCAGCAACTAAGCTCACTGCAACCTCCGCCTTCTGGGTTCAGGCGATTCTCCTGACTCAGCTTTTCAAGTTTCTGGGATTACAGGCGCATACCACAACACCCAGCTAATATTTGTAGGTCTTTTTATATTAATTATTTATTTATTTTTGAGTCTGGGTCTTCCTGTTGTTCAGGATGGAGTGCGGTGGCACAATCTCGGCTCACGGCAACCTCTACCTCCTGAGTTCAAGCAATTCTTCTGCCTCAGCCTCCCGTGTGACTGGAATTACGGAAACACAGCACAACAGCAGGCTACTTTGTGTATTTTTCCTTTTTTTAGTAGAGATGGGGTTTCACCATGTTGGCCAGGCTGGTCTCAGACTCCAGACCTTGTGATCCGCCTGCCTAGGCCTCCTAGTGCTGGGATTAAAGGCGTGAGCCATTGCTCCCAATCAGGGTTTGAGTTTTTATTGGGTAAATAAAAGTAATGTGCAGGGTGCATGACGAAGTCCTAAGTGCACACTTAGTTTAATTTTTTTATTTTAGAGACAATGGTCTTACTCTGCCGCTCAGGCTAAAACAGACTTTAGAGATCTTCCTGCCTCTGCCCCTCCTCACTTTCTTGTACCTGGGACAACAGGCGAACATTATGATATATGCACCACCACTGTAGTTGGGAGATTTTCATCACCCCCCAGAGGCTTATTCCCATGTGCAGTCAGTTCCCTCCCCGCTCTTCCACCCAGACCCTGGCAGCCTCTCCGCATCTCTCTAGCTCTGCATCTGCCTCTTGTGGGCATGTCACATAGACCAGTCTTGAATGGGCGGCCTGTTGAGGATAATGGGTGGTCCTGGTTGTCTGCAGTGTGAATCTTACCACTGAAGGGTGGTCCCTGGAGGGAAGCAGGGGGCTGGGAGAACTGGGCAGGACATCCTTTGGGAAGCGAGCGGGGCGGGCAGAACCTGATGTCTGTGAGGCTCACAAGGGTGGCAAACCCCATGTTCCTCCCTGTGAACTGCAAGGTGACCCTCCTGGGGCACTGGAAGGAGTGAAGGCGTCTGCACTGGGAACACCAGGGCACTGAGCGGTGCAGGCAGGATGAGCCGGGGGGAGAGGAGAGCCAGGCATGACTGACTGGGGACAGTTAGGGTTTGATCTGGTTGGAGCAGGTATCTTCTGGGAGGGAGCCCCTGGGATTTTCACTCTGCCTCTGGCTGTCTTTCAGTCATGGAATTGACTACAAAGCGTCCCACCCAGGGCTACTTCGTTTGGTTTCTGGAGCCCATTGATCCTTCCTGCCTGGAGCTGGGATCTTTTGGGGAAGTTTGGGATCTGGACGGGCATCTGCAGAATCATAGAAACCCCTAACAGTCCCTTCCCTTTGCTGACATATCCATGTTCCTACCTGTTACCTTCCAAGGAGACCCTTAACTGTTACCAAAGGGAGTTTTCCAGGGCAGGGGTAAATTTGCATTTCAGATCAACAGTGTATTTGAGATGTACCTGAAATAGAAATGATTGACTGTTTAGGTGGGGGCTTTTGTTTTCTCTAATTTTATTTATTTATTTTGTTAAGCTGGAGTTTCTCTCTCATCACCCAGGCTGGAGTGAAATGGCGTGATCTCAGCTCACCGCAACCTCTGCCTCCCTGGTTCAAGTGATTCTCCTGCCTCAGCCTTCCGAGTATCTGGGATTACAGGTGCGCACCAGCATACCTGGCTACTTTGTGTATTTTTGGTAGGCACCGTGTTTCACCATGTTGACCAGGTTGGTTTCTAACTCACGACCTCAGGTGATCCACCCACCTCAGCCTTTGAAAGTGCTGAAATTGCAGGCATGAGCCACTGCGTCCGGCTTCTTTCGCTAATTTTAAATATGGGGCCATCATGAATTTGGGTGTCACCTTGGTGCCAGGGCCATGGTAATCTCTGCCATTCCATTTATTTCCATGTGTGCTGCCAAAGAAAGCACATATGTGTAAAAATTATTCTTTATGTGAGAAGAAAATGTATGCAACTTTGTTTTATTTGAGACAGGGTCTGAAAAATAAATGATACACATTTGATTTTTTTTTTTTTTTGAGATGCAGTTTCATTCTTGTTTCCCAGACTGGAGTGCAATGGCGAGATCTCAGCTCACTAAAATCTCCACCTCCCGGGATCAAGCGATTTTCCTGCCTCGGCCTCCCTAGTAGCTGGGATTACAGGCACGTGCCACCACACGTGGCTCATTTTGTATTTTTAGTAGTGACAGGGTTTCATTGTATGGGCCAGGATGGTCTGCATGTCTTGACCTCGTGATCTGCCCTTCTGGGCCTTTCAAAGTGTTGATTATAGGCATGAGCCACTGTGCCTGGCCAAATTTTTTGTATTTTTAGTAGAGATGGGGTTTTGCCAGGCTGGTTATACCTGGCATTGTATATTTCTTTTCAAAATTTATTGAGAAACTTTTTTTTTTTTTTTTTTTTGGAGATGGAGTTTCGCTCTTGTTACCCAGGCTGGAGTGCAATGGCGCGATCTCGGCTCACCACAACCTCCACCTCCTGGGTTCAGGCAATTCTCCTGCCTCAGCCTCCTGAGTAGCTGGGATTACAGGCACGCGCCACCGTGCCCAGCTAATTTTTCGTATTTTTAGTAGAGACGGGGTTTCACCATGTTGACCAGGATGGTCTCGATCTCTTGACCTCGTGATCCACCCGCGTCGGCCTCCCAAAGTGCTGGGATTACAGGCGTGAGCCACCACACCTGGCCATTGAGAAACTTTTATGGCCTAGCCCGTGGTCTATCCTGGAGGACGTTTGTGTGTGTGACAGTGTATATTCTTCACTATCTTAGTTTCCATTTTGGATGCTTCCATAAGGACTGTATGTCCCTGTGCTGGAACTCAAGTGAGCGCTTGACTCAAAATCCATAGCTCTTCTGTAGAAATCCAGCCAGTGCTCATGGTTAAAGATAAGTCATGTCTAGTGGGCATTGCTTTTTCTTTTTGGGAACAAAACTCCAGAGCATTGCCCTTCGATGAACAAGGCTAACATGCTGAGCCTTTGAAGCAAGGAACTAGAGATGGTCCTTTTAGGGGTTTATGTTCTGGATTCCAGAAAATGTGCAAACAGGACAAATGAATGCATGTTTATTTTTGTGTTCTGTTTAACCTGGTCAAGAAAACTCCAACAAAAAATCCAGAGTGCTGACCAAGAAGATCTCAAGCTGTGACCCTCTAGAGGGAAGCACGTTCTATATTCTAAAAGAAAAGAACCTGCAGCCCTCTAGAGTGTTACCGTTTGGGAAATCAAGGTGGAAGTGGATGCTGGAGTTGGTGATGCATTTGCAGAGCGTGCTTATGGTCAGACGTGGGTGAGCTTGGGGTTCTGTTTATGTTTTGTTTTTTCCCAAGGCAGGGTCTCTCTTGCTCAGTCTAGAGTGGGTGGCACTTCCAGTGAGATATTTCAAACTCAAGTGGTCATCTTTTTATTATTTTAAGACTCACTCTCACTCCGTTGCCCAGGCTGGAGTGTAGTGGCAGGATCTCTGCTGAATTGGAAACTCCGCCTCCCAGGTTTCAGGGATTCTTCCACCTCAGCCTGTCGTATAGTTGGGAATACAGGCACCTGCCATCAGGCCCTGCTAATGTTTATTTGAGACAAAGTTTTGTTTTTGTTGCATAGGCAGGAGTGCAGTGGCGCAATCTCGGCTCACTGCTGTCTCTGCCACCCGGGTTCAAGTGATTCTTCTGCCTCAGCCTCCCAGGTATCTGGGATTACGGGTGCTAGCCATCACACCCAGCTAACTTTTGTGTTTTTAGTAGAGACAGGGTTTCACCATGTTGGCCAGGCTGGTCTTAAACTCCTGACCTTAGGTGATCCATGCTGCCCACCTTGAACTCCCAAAGTACTGTGATTACAGACGTGAGCCACTGAGCCTAGCCTCAAGTGGTCCTGTTGAGTCAGCCTAAACTGTGATCTATGCTGGCAGATGTTTGTGTGTGTGACAATACATATTCTGCAACATCTTAGATTCCATTTGGGATGCTCCCATCGGGACTGTGTGTCCCTGTGCTGGAACTCAAGTGAACACTAGGCTTAACATCCATTGCTGTTCTCTAGAAATTCAGCCCAATTCTCTTGGTTAAAGATAAGGTTTATGTAGTGGGCATTGCTTTCTCTATCTGGGGACAAAACTCAGGAGAATTGTCCCTTAATGAACAAGGCTAACCTGCTGAGCCTTTCAAGCAAGGAACTGGAAGTGGTCCTTTTAGGGGTTTATATTCTGGATTCCAGAAAATGAGCAAACAAGACCAATAAATGCATCTTTATTTTTGTGTTTTGTTTAACCAGGTCCAGGAAAATTCCAACAAAAACCCGGAGTGCTTGATCAACAGGATCTCATGCTGTGACCCTCTAGAAGGAAGCGAGTTCTGTATTCTGAAAAAAAGCACTCGCAGCCCTCTAGAGCGTTGCCGTTTGAGAAAAGCAGCGCTGAGGTTCGTGCTGATCCTGGCAGTACATTTGCAGAGCGTGCTTATAGTCAGACTGGGATGATGTAGGGTTCTGGTTTTTACCAAGGCAGCGTCTCTGTTGCTCAGGCTGGAGTCGGTGGCACTTCCAGCGAGATCTCTGGAACTCAAGTGGTCCTCTTCTAATTTATATATTTTTTATTTATTTTTGAGATGGCGTCTCACTCTGTCGCCCAGGCTGAACTGCAGTAGCACCATCTCGGCTCACTGCAACCTCCGCCTCCTGGGTTCAAGCAATTGTCCTGCCTCAGCCTCATAAGTAGCTGGGACTACAGGCACACAGTACGACGCCCAGCTAATTTTTCAATTTTTAATGGAGATAGAGTTTCATCATGTTGGTCGGGCTGATCATGAAATCCTGACCTTGAGATCCGCCCACCTCAGCCTCCTAAAGTGCTGGGATTACAGGTGTGAGCCAGTTTGCCAGCTTGATTGATTGATTGATTGATTGATTGAGATGGAGTCTCGCTCTGTTGCCTAGGCTGGACTGCAGTGGCACAACCTCGGCTCACTGCAACCTCTGCCTCCCGGGTTCAAGCAATTCTTCTGCCTCAGCCTCCCTAGTAGCTGGGACTACAGGTGCATACCACTATGCCCAGTTAATTTTTGCATTTTTAGTAGAGATGGGGTTTCACCATGTTGGTCAACTGGTCTCGAACTTCCGACCTCGTGATTCGCCCACCTAGAGCTACCAAAGTGCTGGAATTACAGGCATGAGCCACTGTGCCTGGCTTTATTTATTTACTTACTTATTTATGAGATGGAGTGTCACTCTGTCACCCAGGATGGAGTGCAGTGGTGTGAGCTCAGCTCACTGCAACCTCCGCCTCCTGGGTTCAAGAGATTCTCCTGCTTCAGCCTCCTGAGTAACTGAGACTGCCGGCGTGTACCACCCTGCCTGGCTAATTTTTTGTTTTTTGTTTTTTTTTTTTGAGACGGAGTTTTGCTCTTGTTACCCAGACTGGAGTGCAGTGGCGCAATCTCGGCTCACCGCAACCTCCGTCTCCTGGGTTCAAGCAATTCTGCCTCAGCCTCCCGAGTAACTGGGACTACAGGCGTGCGCCACCACGCCCAACTAATTTTTTTTTTGTATTTTTAGTAGAGACGGGGTTTCACCATGTTAACCAGGATGGTCTTGATCTCTTGACCTCGTGATCCACCTGCCTCGGCCTCCCAAAGTGCTGGGATTACAGGCATGAGCCACCGCGCCTGGCCAATTTTTTGCATTTTTAATAGAAACAGGTTTCACCGTGTTAGCCAAAATGATCTCGATCTCTTGACCTCGTGATTGCCCCCTAGGCTGCCCAAAGTGCTGGGATTACAGGCGTGAGCCACCGCGCCCGGCCTTGAGTGTGCTTCGAGTACAGGCGTGGGCCACCGTGCCTGGCCTTGAGTGTGCCTCGATTACAGGCGTGAGCCACCGCGCCCGGCCTCGAGTGCACCTCTTGAATCATCCTCCCAAGTACTTGGGGCTCCTTGGCCTTGCCTGCACATCTGTGTTTCTCATTTTTTGTATGGACGTGGCCTCTGTTGCTCAGAAAGGTCTCAACTCGTGAGCTCAAGCGATTCCACAGGTATGACCCACCTTCTCCTGCACACCCATTTCAAAGATAGTTGACATGGCCAGGCATAGTGGGCCACAGTCTCAGTTAGTGCAGATGCCGGGATGGGAGGGTCCTTTGATTTCCAGATTACAACATGCACTGATCACACCTTGTTTAGTTTTTTATTTTTGAGACAGAGTCCCACTTTGTCGCCCAGGCAGGAGTGCAGTGGCGGGATCTCAGCTCACTGCAACCTCTGCCTTCCAGGTTTAAGAAATTATTTTGCCTCAGCCTCCAGAGAAGCTGGGCTTACAGTGTAGCGTGGCCACCATACCTGGCTAATTTTTCTATTTTTAGTAGAGACTAAAAATAGTAGAGACGTGTTGGCCAGGTTGGTCTCGAACTCCTTGCTTCAGATGATCCACCTGACTCGGCCTCCCAAAGCTGTGGGATTACAGGCATGAGCCACGGCATCCAGCCAAATCACAGCTTTGAATGGCCACTGAACTGCAACCTGGGACTGCACAGCAAGATGCCATCTTATCAAAAACATAGATTACATGCCACTGGGTTCCAGACTTCACATGGGTTGGTCATTTTATACACTGGCCTGGCATCAACTTAGTTGATGTTTCCTTCACTAAGAGAGTGACTAAGCCTCCAAGTCTATCCAGTCTCTTCAGTAATCCCCAATGGAAGTCTGTATTAATACAATTTCTTTTTTTTTAGTTTTTAAATTTATTTATTTTTTATTTTTTTTAAAGATGGGGTTTCACAATGATGGCCAGGCTGGTCTTGAACTCCTGACCTCAGGTGATCCACCCACCTCGGCCTCCCAAAGTTCTAGGATTACAGGCATGAGCCACCGCGCCCGGCTGGGTATTTTTTTCTTTGCTTTTTTGTATGGTTTTGCTTTGTTTTGTTTTGTTTTGAGACAGGGTCTGACTCTGTCACCCAGACTGGAGTGCATTCGTGTGATCTTGGCTCACTGCAACCTCCACCTGCTACCTCAAACTTCGGAGTCACTCTCTACAGGTGGATGCCACCACACCCAGGTAACTTTTTTATTTTCTTCATAAATGAGGGTTCCCCATGGTGCGCATGCTGGTCTCAAACTCCTGAGCTCAAGTGATCCTCCCGCCTTGGCCTCCTGAAATGCTCTGTTTGGTGATCTGAGCCACCTCGCCTTACCGGAACTTGTATATTTCTACTCAAATTTTATTGAGGAGCTTTTACGGCATAGCCTGTGGACTATCCTGGAGGATGTCTGTGTGTGTGACAATATATATTCTTCAACATCTTAGATCCCATTTTGGATGCTCCCATCAGTACTGTGTAGCTGAACTGGAACTCATGTGAAAACTTAACATCCATTGCTGTTGTCTAGAAATCCAGTCCAATTCTCTCAGTTAAAAATAAGGCATGTCTAGCAGGCATTGCTTTTTCTCTTTGGAAACATAATTCATCAGAATTGCTCCTTGATGAACAAGGCTAACTTGTTGAGCGTTTGAAACAGCGACCTGGAGATGGTCCTTTCAGGGGTTTGTGTTCTGGATTCCAGAAAACATGCAAACAGGGACAATGAATGCATCTATGTTTGTGTGTCCGGTTTAACCTGGTGAAGAAAATTCTAACAAAAAACCCGGAGTGCTGGAGCAAGGAGATCTCATGCAGTGATTCTCCAATGGGAAGCACTTCTTCTTGTCTGAAATAAAACAAAGTGCTTCCTTTTAGAGAGCTACTGTCTGAGAAAAACAACATTGAAGCTGATGCCGATCTGGGTAATACCTTACAATCTTGCTTATAATCAGACTTGCATGAGGTTGGAGTTTCGTTTTTGTTCACAGAGTGTCCGTTGCCCAGGCCGGAGTGTGGTGGCACTTCCAGCCTAGGTCTCTTGGGCTCAGGTGTTCTCCCCGCCCCCGCTTTTTTTTTCTTCAGACACTCTGTGGCTCAGTCTGGAGGGCAGTGGCACATTCTCTGCTCACTGCAACCTCTGTGTCCTGAGTAGCTGGGGTTATAGGCGAGCCCCACCACGCTTGGCTAATTTTGGTATTTTTAGCAGTGACGGAGTTTCACCATGTTGGCCAGGTTAGTCTCAACCTCCTGAACTCAGGTGATCCAGCTGCCTTGTCCTCCAAAAATGCTTGTATTCTAGGCGTGAGCCACCCTGCCTGTCCTCTAATTTTTTCTTTTGTGTTTGCTGCCAAACCAGGCAATTATCTGTAAGGATTTTTTTTATTTAAGCATGTAGTATATGGAACATTTTTTTTTTCAGACAGGATCTCAAAAATATGACGTATATTTTATCATATATGCTTATGATATATAATATAGTCATATATCCACAAATCTTCTTCTACACACAGAGAATACTTTTATATCTCTTTGGGTGTTTTTTTCTTTGTTTGTATGGTTTTGTTTTGTTCTGCGACAAGGTCTGGCTCTATCACCCAGGCTGGAGTGCAGTGGTGCCATCTCGGCTTGCTGCAACCTCCACCTGCCATGTCAGCCTTCTCAGTCACTGTATAGGCACACACCACCACACCCAGCTAAGTACTGTATTTTTTGTATACAAGTTTTTACCATGTTGCCCATGCTGGTCTTGAGTTCCTGAGCCGAGGTGATCCTCCTGCCTTGCCCTTCTGAAGTGCTGGGTATAGTGGCGTGAGCCACCACAACCCACTCATACTTGTGTACTTCTGCTCAAATTGTATTGAGGAGCTTTTTTTTTTTTTGCTTTTTTTTTTTTGAGATGGAGTTTTATTCTTGTTACCCAGGCTGGAGTGCAATGGCGCGATCTCGGCTCACTGCAACCTCCACCTCCTGGGTTCAGGCAATTCTCCTGCCTCAGCCTCCTGAGTAGCTGGGATTACAGGCACGCGCCACCATGCCCAGCCAATTTTTGTATTTTTAGTAGAGACGGGGTTTCACCATGTTGACCAGGATGGTCTCGATCTCTTGACCTTGTGATCCACCCGCCTCAGCCTCCCAAAGTGCAGGGATTACAGGCGTGAGCCACCGCGCCCGGTTGTAGTAAATTTTTTTTTTAAAGATGGAGTCTTGCTCTGTCACCCAGGCTGGAGTGCAGTGCAGTTATCTCGGCTCACCGCAACCTCTGCCTCCTGGGTTCAGGCAATTCTCCTGCCTCAGCCTCCCGAGTAGCTGGGATTACAGGCGTGCGCCACTGTGCCCAGCTAATTTTCGTATTTTTAGTAGAGACGGGGTTTCACCTTGTTGATTGGGGAGCTTTTACGGCATAGCCTGTGGTCTATCCTGGAGGATGTCTGTGTGTGACAATGTATATTCTTCAGCATCTTAGATTCCATTTTGGATGCTCCCATCGGGACTGTGTGTGTCGCTGTCCTGGAACTCAAGTGCACACTTGCCTCAACATCGTTGCTGTTCTCTAGAAATCCTGTCCAGCTCTCTTGGTTAAGGATAAGGCAGGTGTAGTAGGCATTGCTTTTTCTCTTTGGAGACTTAACTCAGGAGGATTGCCCCTTGATGAACAAGGCTACCTGCTGAGCCTTTGAAGCAAGGAACTGGAGATGGTCCTTATAAGAATTTATGTTCTGGGTTCCAGAAAACATACAAACAGGGGCAATGAATGTGTCTTTATTTTTGTGTTCATTTTATCTTGGTCCAGGAAAATTCCAGCAAAAAATCCACGGTATTGAAGAAATAAGATCTCAAGCCGTGACCCTCTAGAGGGAAGCACTTTCTGTTGTCTGAAAGAAAAGAGAGTGGTTTCTGTTTGAGAAAAGCAAGAAGTGGATGCTGATATTCTAATACATTTCGCTTTTGTTTTGCTTTATTCTAAGACGAGGTCTCAGTTGCCCGGGATGGAGTGGGTAGTGCTTCTAACTGAGATCTCTTGGGCTCAAGTGGTCATATATATATATATATATTTTTTTTTTTTGCAACAGAATCTCTCTATGTTGCCAGGCTGGAGTGCAGTGGCACGATCTTGGCTCACTGCAACCTCTGCCTCCTGGGTTGAAGCCATTCTCCTGCCTCAGCCTCCTCAGTAGCTAGGACTACAGGTGCCTGCCACCACACCTGGCTAATTTTTGTATTTTTAGTAGAGATGTGGTTTCACCGTATTGGTTAGGCTGGTCTTGAACTCTTGACCTTCTGATCCACTTCCCTTGGCCTTTCAAAGTGCTGAGATTAGAGGCATAAGCCTCCACACCCAGCCACATTTTTTTATATTTTTAGTACAGACAGCTATTCGCCATGTTGGCCAGGCTGGTTTCGAACATCTGACCTCAGGTGATGCACCTGTCCCTGCCTCCCAAAGCGCTGAAATTGCAGGCCTGAGCCATTGCATTTGGTCTTGTGTATTTCTGGTCAAAATTTATTGAGGAGCCTTTATGGCGTAGCCTGTGGTCTATACTGGAGGACGTTTGTGTGTACAACAATGTATATTTTTCAGCGTCTTAGATTCCATTTTGGATGCTTCCATGAGGACTGTGTGTCCCTGTGCTGGAATTCAAGTGAACACTTGGCTGAAAATCCATTGCTCTTCTCTAGAAATCCAGCCCAATTCTCATGGTGAAATATAAGGTATGTCTAGTGGGCATTGTTTTTTCTTTTTTGTTACAAAACTCAGGAGGATTGCCCTTTGATGAACAAGGCTAACCTGCTGAGCCTTTGAAGAAAGGAACTGGAGATGGTCCTTGTAGGGGTTTATGTTCTGGATTCCAGAAAATTTGCAAACAAGGCAAATAAAGCCATCTTTATTTTTGTGTCCTATTTAACCTTGATCAAGGAGAATTCCAACAAAAAACCCAGACTGCTGGAGCAATAAGATCTCAAGCTGTGATCTTCCAGAGGGAAGCACGTTCTGTGTTCTGAAAAAAAAGAACTTGCAGCCTTGTAGAGTGTTACCATTAGAGAAAAGCAACGTTGAATTTGATGGTGATCTTGGTAATACATTTGCAGAGCATGCTTACAATCTGACATGGGTGATGCCGGGGTTCTGTTTTCGTTGTGTTGTTTTTTCAAGGTAGGGTCTCTGTTGCATAGGTTGGAGTGGGTGGCACTCCCGGCGAAATCTCTTGAACTGAAGTGGTTCTCTTTTTATTTTTTGAGTGTTTTAAAAAAAAAAACACTCGCTCTGTTGCCCAGGCTTGAGTGCAGTGATGAACTCTGCTCACAAAAAACGTTGTCTGATAGTTTCCGGCGATTCTCCCACGTAAGCCTGCTGAATAGTTGGGAATACAGGTGCCTGCCATCACCCCTTGCTAATTTTATTTATTTTTTCTTTTCTTAAGACAGAGTTTTGCTCCTGTTGCTTAGGCTGGGGTCAATGGCACTATCTCAGCTCACGACAAATTTGGCCACCCAGGTTCAACCGACTCTCCTGCCTCAGCCGCCCGGGTACAGTTCCTGTACTGGAACTCAAGTGAGTACTTGGCTTTTTGAAGAAAGGAACTAGAGATGGTCCTTTTAGGGGTTTATGTCCTGGGTTCCAAAAAACATCCAAACAGGGCCAATAAATGTATCTTTATTATGTGTCCATTTTAACCTGGTCAATGAAGAGTCCAACAAAAAACCCAGAGTGCTGGAGCAAGAAGATCTCATGCTGTGACCCTCTAAAGGGAGGAGCTTTCTGTTGTCTGAAAGGAAACAAAGGCCTTCCCTTTAGACCATTACCGTTTGAGAAAAGCAGCTTGAAGCTGATGCAGATCTTAACAGTATATTTGCAAAGCATGCATATAATCAGACGTGGATGATATTGAGATCCTGTTTTGTTTTGTTTTCTAAGACAGGGTCTCTGTGCCCCAGGCTGCAGTACAGTGGCACTTCCAACCTCCGTCTCTTGGACTCAAATGGTCCTCCTTTGGGGGCAGGGTCGCACTCTGTGACCCAGCTGGAGTGCAGCTCCAGGAACGTTGCCCCCTACAGCCTCGGGCTCCCCAGTTTAACTGATTCTCCTGCCCCAGCTTTCCAAGTATCTAGGATTACGGATGCATACCACACACCCAGTTAATATTTGTAATTTTTTTTAACTATTCATTTATTTTTGACACTAAGTCTCACTGTGGTCCAGGGTGGAGGGACAGGACACGATCTCGGTTCACTGCAACCTCCACCACCAACCACAGCCTCCCGAATAACTGTCTGCAGGAATTCACCACCACACCTGGCTAACTTATGTATTTTTTGTACAGATGAGGTTTTGCTGTCTTGCCCAGGGCTCAAGTGATCCTCCGGACTCGGCCTCTTAAAGTGCTGAGATTAGAGGTGTAAGCCACTGCACCGTACCCATATTCTGTACTTCTGTTCTATTTATTTTATTTATTTATTTATTTATTTTTTTAGAGGGAGTATCACTCTGTGGCCCAGGCTGGAGTGCAGTGACATGATCTCGGCTCACTGCAACCTCCCCCTCTCAGGTTCAAGCAATTCTTCTGCCTCAGCCTCTTGAGTAGCTGGGATCAAGATACCCCTTACCATGAGAGTCTAATTTTTGCATTTTTAGTACAGACAGGGTTTCATCATGTTGGCCAGGCTGGTCTCCTGACCTCAGGTGATCCGCCGACCTCGGACTCCTAAAGTACTCAGATGACAGTCCTGAGCCACCACACCTGACCTTCTGCTCTAATTTTATTGAGCTTTCACTGCCTGGCCTGTGGTCTATCCTGAAGAACGTGTGTAGGACCATGTCCCTTCTTTAACGTCTTAGATTCATTGTGGATGCTCTTCTCTGGTCTGTCTCCCTGTACTGGACCTCAAGTGAACACTGGCTCAAAATCCATTGCTATTCTCTAGAAATCCAGCCCAATCTCTTGGTTAAATAGAGTGTATGTCTAGTAAGCATTGCTTTTTCTCTTGGGGGACAAAATCAGGAAGATTCCTCCTTCATGAACAAGGCTAACCTGCTGAGCCTTTGAAGCAAGGAACTAGAGATGCTCCTTTTAGGGGTTTATATTCTGGGTTCTAGAAACAGGCAAACAGGGCCAATAAATGCATCTTTTTTGTGTGTCCATTTTCACCCGGTCAGGGAAAATTTCACAAAAGTCCCACGGTCCTGGAGCAAGAAGATGTCATGCTGTGACCCTCTGAAGGGTGGTGCGTTCTGTTGTCTAAAAGGAAAGCATCGAACGCGCCCCCCTTTAGGGGGTAACTGTGTGAACCGCAAGGTGGAAGTGGATGCTGGCCTTGGTGAGACGTTTGCAGAGCGTGCGTCTAATCAGACTTGCGTGATGTCGGGGTCTGTATCTGCTTTGCTTTTTTTTCCTAAGACAGGGTCTTTGTTGCCCAGGCTGGAGTGTGGTGACACTTTCAACCTAGATATTTTGGGTTCGACAGGTCCTTTTGTGTTTCTTTCTTGAGAGAGAATCTGGCTGTGACACCCTGGCTGGAGTGTAATGGTGCGACATCGGCTCGCGGCAGCCTCCTCTTCCCGGGTTCAAGTGATCGTTTCACCTCAGCGTCCCACGTAGCTGGGATTACCGGTAAGTGGCACGACGCTCAGCTAATTGTTGTGCTTTCAGCAGAGACAGGGTTTCACCATGTTGCTGTGCTGGTCTCGAGTGGTCCTCTTGATTCAGCCCTCCAGGTATTGAGACTACATGGGGCGTGCCACCACACGTAGCTAAGCTTTCAGTTTTTGATAGAGGTGGGGTCTCTCTTGCCAGAAAGGTCTCAACTCCTGAGTTCAGGGGATCCTACAGTATGAGGCACTGTGTCTTGACGACTCATTTCAAAGATAGTTGACATGGCCAGACATCAGGCACAGGGTCCCGGCTACTGCAGAGCCTGGGTGGGAGGGTCCTTTGATTTCCAGGCTATACCATGTACTCATCACACCTTTGGTCCTGAGTAGCTGGAATTACAGGCACCACCACCACTCCCAGCGCCTTTTTGTATTTTTAGTAAAGACGGATTTTACCATGTTGACCAGGCTGATCTTGAATGCCTGACGTTGGCTGATACACCCACCTTGGGTGCTGGGATGACAGGCAAGAGCCACTGTGCCCTGCTCCTTGTCCTAATTTTCAATATGGGATTCATCATGAATGTGAGGGTCACCTTAGTGCAGGGGCCATGGCAATCTATCATTCCATGTATTTTTATGTGTGCTGCCGAAGCAAGCACTTACGTGTAGGAATTATTCTTTATGTGAGCGTACAATATATGGAGCTTTCTTTTATTTGAGACAGGGTCTCAAAAATAAATGATGTACATTTGATCATATAATCTTATTATATACATAATATAATTATATACACACAAAATACTGTTCTTCACATAGTAAATACTCATATCACTTTGGGGTTATTTTTGTTTGTGTGCTTTCTTGGGGTCTTTTTGAGACAAGATCTCACCCTGTCACTCAGGCTGGAGTGTGGTGGTTCAATCTCAACTCACTGCAACCTCCACCTCCCACGTCAGCCTCCTGAATAGCGGTCTGCAGGCATGCACCACCACACCTGGCCACCTTTTGTATTTTTTGTACAGATGAGGTTTTGCCATATCGCGCAGGCTGTGCCCAAACTCCTGAGCCCAAGTGCTCCTCCAGCTTCGGCCTCCTGCAGTGCTGGGATTAGAATGCAGTCCACCGCACTTCACCCATGCTCTGGTATGTCTGTTTTGTTTTTTTGTTTTTTGTGTTTTTTTGAGAGAAAGTCTCACCCTTTCTCCCAGGCTGGAGTGTAGTGACATGATCTAGGCTCACTGCAACCTCTACCTCCCGGGTTAAAGCAATTCTTCTGCCTCAGCCTCTTGAGTAGCTGGGATTACAGGCACACATTACTATGAGAGTCTGATTTTTGCATTTTTAGTAGAGACAGGATTTTATCACGTTGGCCAGGTTCATCTTGAACTCCTGATCTCAGGTGATATGGCAACCTTGGCCTTCTAAAGTGCTGAGATTACAGTCTTGAGCCACCGCACCAGACCTTCTGCTCAAATTTTATCAAGGAGCTTTCACTGCCTTGCCTGTGGTCTATCCTGAAGAACGTGTGTAGGACCGTGTCCCTTCTGTAACGTGTTAGATTCATTGTGGATGGTCCCTGTACTGGTCTGTGCGTCCCTGTACTGGACCTCAAGTGAACACTAGCTCAAAATCCATTGCTATTCTCTAGAAATCCAGTCCAGTCTCTTGGTTAAATAGAGTGTATGTCTAGTAAGCATTGCTTTTTCTCTTGGGGGACAAAATCAGGAGGATTCCTCCTTCATGAACAAGGCTAACCTGCTGAGCCTTTGAAGCAAAGAACTAGAGATGCTCCTTTTAGGGGTTTATATTCTGGATTCCAGAAACAGGCAAACAGGGCCAATAAATGCATCTTTTTTGTGTGTCCATTTTCACCTGGTCAGGGAAAATTGCACAAAAGTCTCACGGTCCTGGAGCAAGAAGATGTCATGCTGTGACCCTCTGAAGGGTGGTGTGTTCTGTTGTCTAAAAGAAAAGCATCGAACGCGCCCCCCTTTAGGGGGTAACTGTGTGAACCGCAAGGTGGAAGTGGATGCTGGTCTTGGTGAGACGTTTGCAGAGCGTGCTTCTAATCAGACTTGCGTGATGTCGGGGTCTGTTCCTGCTTTGCTTTTTTTCTAAGACAGGGTCTTTGTTGCCCACGCTGGAGTGTGGTGACAGTTGCAACCTACATATTTTGGGTTCAACAGGTCCTTTTGTGTTTCTTTCTTGAGAGAGAATCTGGCGGTGACACCCTGGCTGGAGTGTAATGGTGCAATGTCAGCTCACGGCAGCCTCCCCTTCCCGGGTTCAAGTGATTGTTTCACCTCAGCGTCCCACGTAGCTGGGATTACAGGTAAGTGGCACCATGCCTGGCTAATTGTTGTGCTTTCAGCAGAGACAGGGTTTCACCATGTTGCTGTGCTGGTCTCGAGTGGTCCTCTTGATTCAGCCCTCCAGGTATTGAGACTACATGGGGCGTGCCACCACACGTAGCTAAGCTTTCAGTTTTTGATAGAGGTGGGGGTCTCTCTTGCCAGAAAGGTCTCAACTCCTGAGCTCAGGGGATCCTACAATATGAGGCACTGTGTCTTGACAACTCATTTCAAAGATAGTTGACATGGCCAGACATCGGGCACAGGGTCCCGGCTATTGCAGAGCCTGGGTGGGAGGGTCCTTTGATTTCCAGGCTATACCATGTACTCATCACACCTTTGGTCCTGAGTAGCTGGGATTACAGGCACCACCACTACTCCCAGCGCCTTTTTGTATTTTTAGTAAGGACAGGTTTTACCATGTTGACCAGGCTGATCTTGAATGCCTGACTTCGGCTGATACACCCACCTTGGGTGCTGGGATGACAGGCGTGAGCCACTGTGCCCAGATCCTTTTCCTAATTTTCAATATGGGATTCATCACGAATGTGAGGGTCACCTTAGTGCAGGGACCATGGCAATCTCTGTCATTCCATGTATTTTTATGTGTGCTGCTGAAGCAAGCACTTATGTGTGTTGACGTCACCCCACGTTGGGTGCCAGATGTTGCGGTCTGTGAGAACGGAACGTCTGCCGGTGGTCTCTTGACCTCCAAGAGGGTCCAAGTACCTGGAAGAGAGAGTGTGCGGAAGTAAAGAATGACAGATAGCTGGTGTCTGGAGGACTGACGAGGCAATGCCCCAGTCAGCAGTTTTTTTCGTGCACAGGGTCTCATTATATACTTGTCAGCCCGCAATGGCTGATGTCAAATCATTACAACAAAGGGGAACAGAACATTGCAAGCCTGGGGATCAAGATAAAACTAGTACATAAAGATTGATCCAAAAAATCATAAAACAAACAGATGACCTTTTCTACTTCCAGAAATAAGATAACATTTTGCAACAGTCAAAGCAAGCGATAAATCTTGAGGACAACAATTTCAAATAGCATGCGAATACTCACAAGCTTCAGTGAATACTTGGTAAACAAAGTGATAAAACTAGCCTGGTACAGGAACTTCAAGAAACACAATGTCTAGTAAAACCACACAGCCTTCACCCAGCCATAGTGTTAGGTCAGTGAACCAGAAATAGACTTTTGCAATATCAAACTCCTTTCAGTTCCTACTTTCCCTCAGCTCGACTGCTTCCAGGGGGGAGAAACGTGTCTGGGCTCAAACTCCATTATGGCAGACATTAGGAATCTCTACGCTGGAGTGATCCCCACATACGTGCAGGAATTATTCTTTATGTGAGCGTGCAAATATAAGGAGCTTTCTTTTATTTGAGACAGGGTCTCAAAAATAAATGATGTACATTTGATCATATAATCTTATTATATACATAATATAATTATATACACACAAAATACTGTTCTTCACATGGCAAATACTCATATCAGTTTGGGGTTATTTTTGTTTGTGTGCTTTCTTGGGGTCTTTTTGAGACAAGATCTCGCCCTGTCGCACAGGCTGGAGTATGGTGGCTTGACCTGAGCTCACTGCAACCTCCACTTCCCACCTCAGCCTCCTGAATAGCTGTCTGCAGGCATGCACCACCACACCTGGCTAACTTTTATATTTTTTGTACAGATGAGGTTTTGCCATATTGCGCAGGCTGTGCCCAAAGTCGTGAGCCCGAGTGATCCTCCAGCTTCGGCCTCCTGCAGTGCTGGGATTAGAGTGCAGTCCACCGCATATCACCCACGCTTGTGTATTTCTGTTCCTTTTTTTTCTCCTGAGGGACTCTGACTCTGTCTCTCAGGCTGGAGTGCAGTGGCATAATCTCAGCTCACTGCAATCTCCACCTCCCGGATTCAAGCAATTCTTCTACCTCAGCCTTTTGAGTAGCTGGGATTACAGTCACACGTTACCATGAGAGTATAATTTTTGCATTTTTAGTAGAGACAGGGTTTCATCATGTTGGCCAGGCTGGTCTCCAACTCGTGACCTCAGGTGATCCACCCACCTTGGCCTCCTAAAGTGCTGAGATAACAGTCTTGAGCCACCGCACCAGACTTTCTGCTCAAATTTTATTGAGGAGCTTTCACTGCCTTGCCTGTGGTCTATCCTGAATATTGTGTGTAGGACTGTGTCCCTTCTGTAACGTCTTAGATTCATTGTGGATGCTCCCTGTACTGGTCTGTGCGTCCCTGTACTGGACCTCAAGTGAACACTGGCTCAAAATGCATTGCTATTCTCTAGAAATCCAGTCCAGTCTCTTGGTTAAATAGAGTGTATGTCTAGTAAGCATTGCTTTTTCTCTTGGGGGACAAAATCAGGAAGATTCCTCCTTCACGAACAAGGCTAACCTGCTGAGCCTTTGAAGCAAAGAACTAGAGATGCTCCTTTTAGGGGTTTATATTCTGGATTCCAGAAACAGGCAAACAGGGCCAATAAATGCATCTTTTTTGTGTGTCCATTTTCACCTGGTCAGGGAAAATTTCACAAAAATCCCATGGTCCTGGAGCAAGAAGATGTCATACTGTGACCCTCTGAAGGGTGGTGCGTTCTGTTGTCTAAAAGAAAAGCATCGAACGCGCCCCCCTTTAGGGGGTAACTGTGTGAACAGCAACGTGGAAGTGGATGCAGGTCTTGGTGAGACGTTTGCAGAGCGTGCTTCTAATCAGACTTGCGTGATGTCGGGGTCTGTTTCTGCTTTACTCTTTTTTCCTAAGACAGGGTCTTTGTTGCCCACGCTGGAGTGTGGTGACAGTTGCAACCTACATATTTTGTGTTCAACAGGTCCTTTTGTTTTTCTTTCTTGAGAGAGAATCTGGCTGTGACACCCTGGCTGGAGTGTAATGGTGCAATGTCAGCTCACGGCAGCCTCCCCTTCCCGGGTTCAAGTGATGGTTTCACCTCAGCGTCCCGCGTAGCTGGGATTACAGGTAAGTGGCACCATGCCCGGCTAATTGTTGTGCTTTCAGCAGAGACAGGGTTTCACCATGTTGCTGTGCTGGTCTCGAGTGGTCCTCTTGATTCAGCCCTCCAGGTATTGGGACTACATGGGGCGTGCCACCACACGTAGCTAAGCTTTCAGTTTTTGATAGAGGTGGGGGTCTCTCTTGCCAGAAAGGTCTCTACTCCTGAGCTCAGGGGATCCTACAGTATGAGGCACTGTGTCTTGACGACTCATTTCAAAGATAGTTGACATGGCCAGACATCGGGCACAGGGTCCCGGCTATTGCAGAGCCTGGGTGGGAGGGTCCTTTGATTTCCAGGCTATACCATGCACTCATCACACCTTTGGTCCTGAGTAGCTGGGATTACAGGCACCACCACCACTCCCAGCACCTTTTTGTATTTTTAGTAAAGACGGGTTTTACCATGTTGACCAGGCTGATCTTGAATGCCTGACTTCGGCTGATACACCCACCTTGGGTGCTGGGATGACAGGCATGAGCCACTGTGCCCTGTTCCTTTTCCTAATTTTCAATATGGGATTCATCATGAATGTGAGGGTCACCTTAGTGCAGGGGCCATGGCAATCTCTATCATTCCATGTATTTTTATGTGTGCTGCCGAAGCAAGCACTTACGTGTAGGAATTATTCTTTATGTGAGCGTACAATATATGGAGCTTTCTTTTATTTGAGACAGAGTCTCAAAAATAAATGATGTACATTTGATCATATGATCTTATTATATACATAATATAATTATATACACACAAAATACTGTTCTTCACATGGCAAATACTCATATCACTTTGGGGTTATTTTTGTTTGTGTGCTTTCTTGGGGTTTTTTTGAGACAAGATCTCGCCCTGTCGCACAGGCTGGAGTGTGGTTGCTTGACCTGAGCTCACTGCAACCTCCACCTCCCACCTCAGCCTTCTGCACAGCTGTCTGCAGGCATGCACCACCAAACCTGGCTAACTTTGATATTTTTTGTACAGATGAGATTTTGCCATATCGCATAGGCTGTGCCAAAAGTCGTGAGCCCGAGTGATCCTCCAGCTTCAGCCTCCTGCAGTGCTGGGATTAGAATGCAGTCCACCGCATATCACCCATGCTTGTGTATTTCTGTTCCTTTTTTTTTTCTCCTGAGGGACTCTAACTCTGTCTTTCAGGCTGGAGTGCAGTGGCATAATCTCAGCTCACTGCAATCTCCACCTCCCGGATTCAAGCAATTCTTCTGCCTCAGCCTTTTGAGTAGCTGGGATTACAGTCACACGTTATAATGAGAGTATAATTTTTTCGTTTTTAGTAGAGACAGGGTTTCATCATGTTGGTCAGGCTGGTCTCCAACTCCTGACCTCAGGTGATCCACCCGCCTTGGCCTCCTAAAGTGCTGAGATTACAGTCTTGAGCCACCGCACCAGACCTTCTGCTCAAATTTTATTGAGGAGCTTTCACTGCCTGGCCTGTGGTCTATCCTGAAGAACGTGTGTAGGACCTTGTCCCTTCTATAATGTCTTAGATTCGTTGTGGATGCTCCCTGTACTGGTCTGTGCGTCCCTGTACTGGACTTCAAGTGAACACTGGCTCAAAATGCATTGCTATTCTCTAGAAATCCAGCTCAATCTCTTGGTTAAATAGAGTGTATGTCTAGTAAGCATTGCTTTTTCTCTTGGGGGACAAAATCAGGAAGATTCCTCCTTCATGAACAAGGCTAACCTGCTGAGCCTTTGAAGCAAAGAACTAGAGATGCTCCTTTTAGGGGTTTATATTCTGGATTCCAGAAACAGGCAAACAGGGCCAATAAATGCATCTTTTTTGTGTGTCCATTTTCACCCCGTCAGGGAAAATTTCACAAAAGTCCCACGGTCCTGGAGCAAGAAGATGTCATGCTGTGACCCTCTGAAGGGTGGTGCGTTCTGTTGTCTAAAAGAAAAGCATCGAACGCGCCCCCCTTTAGGGGGTAACTGTGTGAACAGCAAGGTGGAAGTGGATGCTGGTCTTGGTGAGACGTTTGCAGAGCGTGCTTCTAATCAGACTTGCGTGATGTCGGGGTCTGTTTCTGCTTTGCTTTTTTTCTAAGACAGGGTCTTTGTTGCCCACACTGGAGTGTGGTGACAGTTGCAACCTACCTATTTTGGGTTCAACAGGTCCTTTTGTGTTTCTTTCTTAAGAGAGAATTTGGCTGTGACACCCTGGCTGGAGTGTAATGGTGCGACATCGGCTCACGGCAGCCTCCCCTTCCCGGTTCAAGTGATTGTTTCACCTCAGCGTCCCGCATAGCTGGGATTACAGGTAAGTGGCACCATGCCCGGCTAAATGTTGTGCTTTCAGCAGAGACAGGGTTTCACCATGTTGCTGTGCTGGTCTCGAGTGGTCCTCTTGATTCAGCCCTCCAGGTATTGGGACTACATGGGGCATGCCACCACACGTAGCTAAGCTTTCAGTTTTTGATAGAGGTGGGGTCTCTCTTGCCAGAAAGGTCTCAACTCCTGAGCTCAGGGGATCCTACAGTATGAGGCACTGTGTCTTGACAACACATTTCAAAGATAGTTGACATGGCTAGACATCGGGCACAGGGTCCCGGCTACTGCAGAGCCTGGGTGGGAGGGTCCTTTGATTTCCAGGCTATACCATGTACTCATCACACCTTTGGTCCTGAGTAGCTGGAATTACAGGCACCACCACCACTCCCAGCGCCTTTTTGTATTTTTAGTAAAGACGGGTTTTACCATGTTGACCAGGCTGATCTTGAATGCCCGACTTCGGCTGATACACCCACCTTGGGTGCTGGGATGACAGGCATGAGCCACTGTGCCCAGTTCCTTTTCCTAATTTTCAATATGTGATTCATCACGAATGTGAGGGTCACCTTAGTGCAGGGGCCATGGCAATCTCTATCATTCCATGTATTTTTATATGTGCTGCCGAAGCAAGCACTTACGTGTAGGAATTATTCTTTATGTGAGCATACAATATATGGAGCTTTCTTTTATTTGAGACAGAGTCTCAAAAATAAATGATGTACATTTGATCATATGATCTTATTATATACATAATTATATACGTACAAACTACTATTCTTCACATGGTAAATACTCATATCACCTTGGGGTTATTTTTGTTTGTGTTCTTTCTTGGGGTCTTTTTGAGACAAGATCTCACCCTGTCAGTCAGGCTGGAGTGTGGTAGTTCAATCTCAACTCACTGCAACCTCCACCTCCCACGTCAGCCTCCTGAATAGCGGTCTGCAGGCATGCACCACCACACCTGGCCACCTTTTGTATTTTTTGTACAGATGAGGTTTTGCCATATTCGCAGGCTGTGCCGAAACTCCTGAGCCCAAGTGCTCCTCCAGCTTCGGCCTCCTGCAGTGCTGGGATTAGAATGCAGTCCACCGCACTTCACCCTTGCTTTGGTATGTCTGTTTTGTTTTTTTGTTTTTTGTGTTTTTTTGAGAGAAAGTCTCACTCTTTCTCCCAGGCTGGAGTGTAGTGACATGATCTAGGCTCACTGCAACCTCCACCTCCCGGGTTAAAGCAATTCTTCTGCCTCAGCCTCTTGAGTAGCTGGGATTACAGGCACACATTACTATGAGAGTCTAATTTTTGCATTTTTAGTAGAGACAGGATTTTATCACGTTGGCCAGGTTCATCTTGAACTCCTGACCTCAGGTGATATGGCAACCTTGGCCTTCTAAAGTGCTGAGATTACAGTCTTGAGCCACCGCACCAGACTTTCTGCTCAAATTTTATCGAGGAGCTTTCACTGCCTTGCCTGTGGTCTATCCTGAAGAACGTGTGTAGGACCGTGTCCCTTCTGTAACGTCTTAGATTCATTGTGGATGCTCCCTGTACTGGTCTGTGCGTCCCTGTACTGGACCTCAAGTGAACACTGGCTCAAAATGCATTGCTATTCTCTAGAAATCCAGCCCAATCTCTTGGTTAAATAGAGTGTACGTCTAGTAAGCATTGCTTTTTCTCTTGGGGGACAAAATCAGGAGGATTCCTCCTTCATGAACAAGGCTAACCTGCTGAGCCTTTGAAGCAAAGAACTAGAGATGCTCCTTTTAGGGGTTTATATTCTGGATTCCAGAAACAGGCAAACAGGGCCAATAAATGCATCTTTTTTGTGTGTCCATTTTCACCTGGTCAGGGAAAATTTCACAAAAGTCCCACGGTCCTGGAGCAAGAAGATGTCATGCTGTGACCCTCTGAAGGGTGGTGCATTCTGTTGTCTAAAAGAAAAGCATCGAACGCGCCCCCCTTTAGGGGGTAACTGTGTGAACAGCAAGGTGGAAGTGGATGCTGGTCTTGGTGAGACATTTGCAGAGCGTGCTTCTAATCAGACTTGCGTGATGTCGGGGTCTGTTTCTGCTTTGCTTTTTTTCTAAGACAGGGTCTTTGTTGCCCAGGCTGGAGTGTGGTGACAGTTGCAACCTACATATTTTGTGTTCAACAGGTCCTTTTGTTTTTCTTTCTTAAGAGAGAATCTGGCTGTGACACCCTGGCTGGAGTGTAATGGTGTGACATCGGCTCACGGCAGCCTCGCCTTCCCGGGTTCAAGTGATTGTTTCACCTCAGCGTCCCGCGTAGCTGGGATTACAGGTAAGTGGCACCATGCCTGGCTAATTGTTGTGCTTTCAGCAGAGACAGGGTTTCACCATGTTGCTGTGCTGGTCTCGAGTGGTACTCTCGATTCAGCCCTCCAGGTATTGGGACTACATGGGGCGTGCCACCACACGTAGCTAAGCTTTCAGTTTTTGATAGAGGTGGGGGTCTCTCTTGCCAGAAAGGTCTCAACTCCTGAGCTCAGGGGATCCTACAATATGAGGCACTGTGTCTTGACAACTCATTTCAAAGATAGTTGACATGGCCAGACATCGGGCACAGGGTCCCGGCTATTGCAGAGCCTGGGTGGGAGGGTCCTTTGATTTCCAGGCTATACCATGTACTCATCACACCTTTGGTCCTGAGTAGCTGGGATTACAGTCACCACCACTACTCCCAGCGCCTTTTTGTATTTTTAGTAAGGACGGGTTTTACCATGTTGACCAGGCTGATCTTGAATGCCTGACTTCGGCTGATACACCCACCTTGGGTGCTGGGATGACAGGCATGAGCCACTGTGCCCAGATCCTTTTCCTAATTTTCAATATGGGATTCATCACGAATGTGAGGGTCACCTTAGTGCAGGGACCATGGCAATCTCTGTCATTCCATGTATTTTTATGTGTGCTGCTGAAGCAAGCACTTATGTGTGTTGACGTCACCCCACGTTGGGTGCCAGATGTTGCGGTCTGTGAGAACGGAACGTCTGCCGGTGGTCTCTTGACCTCCAAGAGGGTCCAAGTACCTGGAAGAGAGAGTGTGCGGAAGTAAAGAGTGACAGATAGCTGGGGTCTGGAGGACTGACGAGGCAATGCCCCAGTCAGCAGTTTATTTCGTGCACAGGGTCTCATTATATACTTGTCAGCCCGCAATGGCTGATGTCAAATCATTACAACGAAGGGGAACAGAACATTGCAAGCCTGGGGATCAAGATAAAACTAGTACATAAAGATTGATCCAAAAAATCATAAAACAAACAGATGACCTTTTCTACTTCCAGGAATAAGATAACATTTTGCAACAGTCAAAGCAAGCGATAAATCTTGAGGACAACAATTTCAAATAGCATGCGAATACTCACAAGCTTCAGTGAATACTTGGTAAACAAAGTGATAAAACTAGCCTGGTACAGGAACTTCAAGAAACACGATGTCTAGTAAAACCACACAGCCTTCACCCAGCCATAGTGTTAGGTCAGTGAACCAGAAATAGACTTTTGCAATATCAAACTCCTTTCAGTTCCTACTTTCCCTCAGCTCGACTGCTTCCAGGGGGGAGAAACGTGTCTGGGCTCAAACTCCATTATGGCGGACATTTAGGAATCTCTACGGTGGAGTGATCCCCACATACGTGCAGGAATTATTCTTTATGTGAGCGTGCAAATATAAGGAGCTTTCTTTTATTTGAGACAGGGTCTCAAAAATAAATGATGTACATTTGATCATATGATCTTATTATATACATAATATAATTATATACACACAAAATACTGTTCTTCACATGGTAAATACTCATATCACTTTGGGGTTATTTTTGTTTGTGTGCTTTCTCGGGGTCTTTTTGAGACAAGATCTCGCCCTGTCGCACAGGCTGGAGTATGGTGGCTTGACCTGAGCTCACTGCAACCTCCACTTCCCACCTCAGCCTCCTGAATAGCTGTCTGCAGGCATGCACCACCACACCTGGCTAACTTTTATATTTTTTGTACAGATGAGGTTTTGCCATATTGCGCAGGCTGTGCCCAAAGTCGTGAGCCCGAGTGATCCTCCAGCTTCGGCCTCCTGCAGTGCTGGGATTAGAGTGCAGTCCACCGCATATCACCCACGCTTGTGTATTTCTGTTCCTTTTTTTTCTCCTGAGGGACTCTAACTCTGTCTCTCAGGCTGGAGTGCAGTGACATAATCTCAGCTCACTGCAATCTCCACCTCCCGGATTCAAGCAATTCTTCTGCCTCAGCCTTTTGAGTAGCTGGGATTACAGTCACACGTTACCATGAGAGTATAATTTTTGCATTTTTAGTAGAGACAGGGTTTCATCATGTTGGCCAGGCTGGTCTCCAACTCCTGACCTCAGGTGATCCACCCACCTTGGCCTCCTAAAGTGCTGAGATAACAGTCTTGAGCCACCGCACCAGACTTTCTGCTCAAATTTTATTGAGGAGCTTTCACTGCCTTGCCTGTGGTCTATCCTGAATATTGTGTGTAGGACTGTGTCCCTTCTGTAACGTCTTAGATTCATTGTGGATGCTCCCTGTACTGGTCTGTGCGTCCCTGTACTGGACCTCAAGTGAACACTGGCTCAAAATGCATTGCTATTCTCTAGAAATCCAGCCCAATCTCTTGGTTAAAATAGAGTGTATGTCTAGTAAGCATTGCTTTTTCTCTTGGGGGACAAAATCAGGAAGATTCCTCCTTCATGAACAAGGCTAACCTGCTGAGCCTTTGAAGCAAAGAACTAGAGATGCTCCTTTTAGGGGTTTATATTCTGGATTCCAGAAACAGGCAAACAGGGCCAATAAATGCATCTTTTTTGTGTGTCCATTTTCACCTGGTCAGGGAAAATTTCACAAAAGTCCCACGGTCCTGGAGCAAGAAGATGTCATGCTGTGACCCTCTGAAGGGTGGTGCGTTCTGTTGTCTAAAAGAAAAGCATCGAACGCGCCCCCCTTTAGGGGGTAACTGTGTGAACCGCAAGGTGGAAGTGGATGCTGGTCTTGGTGAGATGTTTGCAGAGCGTGCTTCTAATCAGACTTGCGTGATGTCGGGGTCTGTTCCTGCTTTGCTTTTTTTCTAAGACAGGGTCTTTGTTGCCCAGGCTGGAGTGTGGTGACATTTGCAACCTACATCTTTTGGGTTCGACAGGTCCTTTTGTTTTTCTTTCTTGAGAGAGAATCTGGCGGTGACACCCAGACTGGAGTGTAGTGGTGCGATATCGGCTCATGGCAGCCTCCCCTTCCCGGATTCTAGTGATTCTTCCACCTCCTTAGTAGCTGGAATTACAGGTAAGTGGCACCACGCCTGACTAATTGTTGTGCTTTCAGCAGAGACAGGGTTTCACCATGTTGCTGTGCTGGCCTCAAGAGGTCCTCTTTTTTTTCTTTCTTAAGAGAATCTTGTAGTGACACACAGGCTGGCGTACAATGGTGCGATATCTGTCGGCTCACTACAGCCTCCTTCTCCCAAGTTCACACCAGTCCTTTGCCTCAGCCTCCCTTGTAGCTGGGATTACAGCGCCACCACACTCGGCTAATTTTTGTATTTTTAGCAGAGGCAGGGTTTCACCATGTTGACTAGGCTGGTCTCAACTCCTGGCCTCAAGTGATCCACCTGTCCTGCCTCCCATAGGGCTGGGATTACAGCAATGAGCCACTGTGCCTGGCCTCGAGGGGTCTTGTTGATTCAGCCATCCAAGTACTGGGGACTAAGTGGGGCATGCCACCACACTTGGCCAAGTTTGTTGTTGTTTGTGTGTTTGTTTGTTTTGTTTTTTTAGATGGAATCTCACTGTGTCTCCCAGGCTGGAGTGCAGGGGCGCAATCTTGGCTCACTGCAACCTCCACCTCCCAGGTTCAAAAGATTCTCCTGCCTCAGCATTCTGAGTAGCTGGGACTGAGGCGCACATCACCATGCCCAGGCTAATTTTTTGTATTTTTAGTAGGGGCGGAGTTTCACCATGTTAGTCAGGCTGGTCTTGAACTCCTGACCTCGTGATCTGCCCTCCTCAGCCTCCCAAAGTGCTGGGATTACAGGTGTGAGCCACCGCACCTGGCCCATTCCATTTAGTTTTATGTGTGCTGCCGAAGCAAGCACCATGTCTAGGAATTATTCTTCCCGTGAGCATGTGTTGGCCAGCCTGGGCCAACATAGCAAGATCCCATGTCTTTAAAAACACAGATTATTTGTCACCCGGCGTGTCTAGTTGCAGAGACCTCATGTGGGTTGGTCATTCCAAACACTGGGCCCCCATCAGTTTACTTTAATGTATCAAACCCTGCTTCCTTCATTAAGAGACCAAGTAGCCTTCCACGTCTATCCAGTCTGTCTTGTAATCCCCAATGGATGTCATTAGTAATAAAATTTCTTTTGTTCTTATTCGTTTGTGTCTTTAGTTTTTCTCCCTCACACCTTGCCGTCAGTTCTCGGAATAGACCTGCTTTCTCTGCAGGAAAGGTGTAGTGGATCCAGCCCTCACCCACTCATGCCAACCCCAGTGAGTTCTTCTGACTGCAGCTGCGCTGGTGATCCTATTCCACCGGGCAGAACCTCGCATCTTAATGCCAGGTGCCTGGTAAGATGTGAAATGTTGGCTGTGGCTAATATAAGAATCCAGCTATTGTAGACAAGATGAACCTCAGCCACGGTGATAAATGTTGCATGGGACAGAACCACAGACAGTTTCACAAAAACCTGGAGGACCCTAGAAGGGGCTCCCTTGTGACAGTTGGGGTGCACGGCAGCTCTTGTCGCCATAGTGAGAGACGCCTCTTCCTCCAGCACGCAACACCTTTCACGCCATGGAAGTTACGCCTGCACTGGTTTGTAGGACACCACTTGTGTTGAGGTAGAGTTGAAGGGGACTTCAGTGTCCCTTGCAGATGGGATGTGCACTGGTCAGCAAGAGCACAGAGGTGCAGTGCATGGGGTTTGAGTTTCTTTGGTAAATGAAGCTGAAGTGTAGGGTGCGTGACCACGTTATAAATGCACACTTCATTTAACTTTTTTATTTTTTTGAGATGGAGTCTCACTCTTTCGCCAGGCTGGAGTGCAGTGGTGCGATCTGGACTCACTGCTACCTCCGTCTCCCAGGTTCAAGCGATTCTCCTGCCTCAGCCTCCCAAGTACCTGGGATTACAGGTATGTGTCACCACACATGGCCAATTTTTGTATTTTTCATAGAGACAGGATCTCACCATGTTGGCCAGGCTGATTTCAAACTCCTGACCTCAAGTGATTGACCCACCTCGGCCTCCCAGAGTGCTGGAATTACAAGTGTGAGCCATTGTGGCAAGCCTAATTTTTATATTATAGACACAGTGGTCCAGCTATGCCGCCCAGGCTAAACTAGGCTTTAGAGATCTTCCTGCCTCTGCCCCTCTACAGCCTGTGGTAGTTTGGACAGCAGGTGAACATTATCATATATGCAACCACCACCCACTCTAGTTTGGAGATTTTTATTACCCCAGAGAGGCTTACTCCCATGTACAGTCAGTTCCCTCCCCGCTCTTCCACCCAGACCCTGGCAGCCTCTCCGCATCTCTCTAGCTCTGCATCTGCCTCTTGTGGGCATGTCACCTAGACCAGTCTTGAATGGGTGGCCTGTTGAGGATAATGGTTGGTCCTGGCTGTCTGCAGTGTGAATCTTACCACTGAAGGGTGGTCCCTGCAGAGAAGCAGGGGGCTGGGAGAACTGGGCAGGACATCTTTGGGAATGGAGTGGGGTGGGCAGAACCTGATGTCTGGGAAGGTCACAAGGTGGCAAACCCCATGTTCCTCCCTGTGAACTGCGAGGTGACCCCCCTGGGGCACTGGAAGGAGTGAAGGCATCTGGACTGGGAACACCAGGGCACTGAGCGGTGCAGGCAGGATGAGCTGAGGGGAAAAGAGTGACAGGCAGCTGGCTGGGGACAGTTAGGGTTTGATCTGGATGGAGCAGGTGTCTTCTGGGAGAGCCCCTGGGATTTTCACTCTGCTCCCTGGCTGTCTTTCAGTCATGGAATTTGATGACAGACTCCTGCCCAGAGCCAGGTGATTTGGTTTGTGGAGTTGAGTGGTCCTTCCTGCCTGGACTCGAGATCCGTTGGGGAAGTTTGGGATCTGGCCGGGCATCTTCATAATCCATTGAAATCCCTGGCAGTCCCTTCTCTTTGCTGACATCTCCATGTTTCCACCTGTTACCTTCCAAAGGAGACCCGTCGCCAAACAGGGCTCCCAGGACAGGGATACCTTGTTAAATTTGTATTTCAGATAAACAGCACACCTAGGATGTACTTGAACAAGAAACGATTTGCTGTCTAGGTGTGAGAAATGTCTTTTTACACTCATTTAACCCATCATGAATTTGGCAGGGTACATGGTGATCTGTCATTACATTTATTTAATGTGTGCTGTGAAAGCACACACTCAAGTGTAGGAATTATTCTTCACATGAGCGTACGACATATGGAACTTGTTTCTTTCATAATTGAGATTTTATTGGTTGAGGATCAGTACAGACATTTCCATTTTTACACAATTCTTTTTTTTTTTTTTTTGAGTCATAGTTTTGCTTTTATTGCCCAGGCTGAAATGACAGTGGCGTGTTCTTGACTCACTGCAACCTCCGCCTCCCAGGTTTAATGATTCTCCTGCCTCAGCCTCCTGAGTAGCTAGGATTGCAGGCACCTGCCACCATGCCCATCTAATTTTTTATATTTTTAGTAGAAACAGTGTTCAGCATGTTGGTCAGGCTGGTGTCAAACTCCCGACCTAAAGTGATATACCCACTTCCAGCTCCCAAAATGCTGGAATTACAGGTGTGAGCCACCGCACCTGGGCATTTTACACAGTTCTTATTGTGCATACCGAAAATCTACATAGCCATGTATTCTAATTCTTTTTTTTTTTTGAGATGGAGTTTCACTCTTGTTACCCGGGCTGGAGTGCAATGGCGCGATCTCGGCTCACTGCAGCCTCCGCCTCCTGGGTTCAGGCAATTCTCCTGCCTCAGCCTCCTGAGTAGCTGAGATTACAGGCGTGTACCACCATGCCCAGCTAATTTTTTGTATTTTTATTAGAGATGGGGTTTCACCATGTTGACCAGGATGGTCTCGATCTCTTGACCTCGTGATCCACCCGCCTCAGCCTCCCAAAGTGCTGGGATTACAGGCGTGAGCCACCGCGCCCGGCCACTGTATTCTAATTCTTTTACAAAGTTATTCCAGTGACTTTCCAGCTTAAAATTCGGAAGCAAATTTTCCTTAAGAGCCTGTCAAGTACCAGTATCTTCACATGTTACATAAGTCCCACCAATTCACAGCTGAATAGCCTGTACACTACATATCGAAAAAAAAATTTTTTTTTTTGATACAACGTCTCACTCTATCACCAGGCTAGAGTGCAGTGGCTCGATCTCAGCTCCTTGCAACGTCTGCCTCCTGGGTTCAAACCCTCCTGCCTCAGCCTCCTGAGTAGCAGGAACTACGGGCACCCGCCCCACACCCAGCTAATTTTTGTATTTTTAGTAGAGGCGGGTTTCACCACGTTGGTGCATAGTCGCCATCTTTCGACCTCGTGATCTGCCCGCCTTGGTCTCTCAGAGTGTTGGGATGACAGGCATCAGCCACTATGTCTGGCCAAATTTTTTGTATTTTTAGTAGAGATAGAGTCTTGCCGTGTTGGCCAGGCTGGTTTTGAACTTCTGACATCAGGTGATGCGCCCGCCTCTGCCTCCCAAAGTGCTGAAATTATAGGCATGAGCCACCTCGCCTGGCCTTGTGTATTTCTGTTCAAAATTTATTGAGAAATTTTCATGGCATAGCCTGTGGTCTGTCCTGGAGGATGTGTGTGTGTATAACAATGCATATTCTTCAATACCTTAGATTCCATTTCGGACGCTTCTATAAGGACTGTGCGTCCCTGTGCTGGAACTCAGGTGAACACTTGGCTCAACATCCATTGCTGTTCTCTGGAAATCCAGCCCAGTTCCCTTGGTTAAAGATAAGGTGCGTCTAGTGGGCATTGCTTTTTCTCTTTGGGGACATAACTCAGGAGAATTGTCTCTTGATGAACAAGGCTAACCTGCTGAGCCTTTGAAGCAGGGAACTGGAGATGGTCCTTTTAGGGATTTATGTTCTGGATTCCAGAAAATGTACAAATAGGGCAAATAAATGCATCTGTATTTTTGTGTCCTGTTTAACCTGGTCAGGAAAAATTCCAACAAAAAACTCGGAGTGCGGAAGCAAGAAGATCTCAAGCTGTGACCCTCTAGAGGGAAGCGCGTTCTGTATTCTGAGAGAAAAGAACTCGCAGCCTTGTAGAGTGTTACTGTTTGAGAAAAGCAACGTTGAAGTTGAGGCTGATCCTGACAGTACATTTGCAGAACATGCTTATAATCAGACTTGGATGATGTTGGGATTCTGTTTTGTCTTTTTTTTTCCAAGGCAGTGTCTCTGTTGCCCAGGCTGGAGTGTGTGGCACTTCCAGTGAGATTTCTTGAGCCCAAGTGGTCCTCTTTTTATTTTTTGAGACGCACTCTCGTTTCTTTGGAAAGGTTGAAGTGCAGTGGAAGGATCTCTGCTCAGCGGAAACTCTGCCTCCCGGGTTCCAACAATTTTTCCACCTCAGCCTTCTGAATAGTTGGAAATACAGGTGCCTGCCATGACGCCCTGATAATTTCTTTTTCTTTCTTCTTCTTTTTTTTTTTTTTGATATGGAGTCTTGCTCTGTTGCCCAGGCTGGAGTGCAATGGTACAGTCTCAGCTCACCATAAGCTTTGCCACCCAGGTTCAAGTAATTCTCCTGCCTCAGCCTCCGGGTAACTGGGACTACAGATGCCCACCGCCACACCCAGCTGATTTTTGTGCTTTTAGTAGAGACAGGATTTCACCTTATTGGCCAGGTGGTCTCGAACTCCCGACCTCAGATCATCTGCCTTGGCCTTGCAAAGGGCTGGGATTACAGGTGGGAGCCACAGCACCTCACCCTAAATGGTTCTCTTGAGTCAGCCTAGACTGTGATCTATGCTGGAGGATGTTTGTGTGTGTGGCAATGTATATTCTTCAACATCTTAGATTCCATTTGGGATGCTCCCATTGGGACTGTGTGTCCCTGTGCTGGAACTCAAGTGAACACTTGGCTCAACGTTCATTGCTGTTCTGTAGAAATACATCCCAATTCTCTTGGTTAAAGATAAGGTATATCTGGTAGGCATTGCTTTTTCTCCTTAGGGACAAAACTCAGGAGGATTGCCCCTTGATGGACAAGGCTAACCTGCTGGGCCTTTGAAAAAAGGAACTGGAGATGGTCTTTTTAGGGGTTTATGTTCTGGATTCCAGAAAACATGCAAACAGGGCCAATGAATGCATCTTTATAGTATAGTGTCCATTTCAGCCTGGTCAAGGAAAATTCCAAAAAAAACACATAGTGCTGGAGCAAGAAGATCCCATGCTATGACCCTCTAAAGGGAAGTGCTCTCTGTTGTCTGACAGAAAACGAAAGCCTTCCCGTTAGAGTGTTACCATTTGAGAACAGCAACGTTGAATTGCTGCTGATTGCTGATACGTTTGTAGAGCATGCTTATCATCAGACTTGGGTGATGTGGAGGTTCTATTCTGTTTTATTTGTTCTTGTTTTTATTTTGTAAGACAGTGTCTCTGTTCCCTAGACTGGAGTACAGTGGCACTTCCAACATATGTTACTTGGGCTCCAATGAGTCTCTTTTTAGGGGCAGAGTCTCACTGTCACCAGGATGGAGTTCAGTGGTGCAATCTCGGCTCACTGAAACCTCGGCCTCCTGGGTTCAAGCCATTCTCCTGCCTCAGCCTGCCAAGTAGCTGGGGCTACAAGCACGCACTACCACACCCAGCTAATTTTTGTATTTTTAGTAGAGACGGAGTTTCACCATGTTGGTCAGACTGGTCTCAAACTTCTAACCTCAGGTGATCTGCTCACTTCAGGCTCCCAAAATGCTGGAATTACAGGCGTGAAAAACCTCACTTGACCACATTTGATTATATAATCTTAGGTATAATATAATTATATACACACAAAATGCTCTTCTACAAACAGAGAATACTCATATCACTTTAGGGATATTTTTGTTTATGTGCTTTTTTTGGATTATTATTATTATTATTATTATTTTTGACACAAGGTCTGGCCCTCCTGTCGAGGCGGGAGTGCACCGGTGCAATCTCGGCTTACAGCAACCTCCACCTCCCACCTCATGCTCCTGAATAGCTGTCTGCAGGCACGCACCACCACACCCGGCTAACTTTTGTATTTTTTCTACAGATGAGGTTTCACCATGTTGGCCAGGCTGGTCTCAAACTCCTGAGCTCAAGTGATCCTCTCACCTCTGCTTCCTAAAATGTTGCAAATAAAGGTGTGAGCCACTGCACGCTCCCCCTCACCCGCCCATACTTGTTTATTTCTGTTTTTTTTTTTTTTATTTGAGATGGAGTCTCACTCCAGTCTCTGTCAGACAGAGACAGACAGTTTCTGTCACCCAGGCTGGAGTGCAATGGCATGATCTCAGCTCACTGAAACCTCATCCTCCCAGGTTCAAGAGATTGTCCTGCCTCTGCCTCCAAGTGTCTGGAACTACAAGTGTGCACCACCACGCCCAGCTAATGTTTGTATTATTAGTAGTGACAGGGTTTCACCATGTTCGCCAGGATGGCCTTCATCTCTTGACCTCATGTTCTGCCCACCTCGGCCTTTCAAAGTGTTGGGATTACGGGCATGAGCCACTGTGCCTGGCCATATTTTTTGTATGTTTAGTAGAAACAGGGTTTCACCATGTTGGCCGGGCTGGTTTTGAACTTCTGACCTCAGGTGATGTGCCTACCTCTACCTCCAAAACTGCTGAAATTACAGGCGTGAGCCACTGTGCCTGGCCTTGTGTATTTTTGTTCAAAATTCATAGAGAAACTTTTGTGCAATAGCCTGTGGTCTATCCTGGAGGATGTCTGTGTGTATAACAATGTATATTCTTCAACATCTCAGATTCCATTTTAGATGCTTCCATAAGGACTGTGTGTCTGTGCTGGAACTCAAGTGAACACTTGGCTCAAAATCCATCGCTGTTCTCTAGAAATCCAGCCAATTCTCATGGTTTCATATAAGGTATGTCTAGTGGGCATTGCTTTTTCTTTTTCAAAACAAAACTCAGGAGGATTGCCCTTTGATGAACAAAGCTAACGTGCAGAGCCTTTGCAGCAACAAACTGTTCCTAACAGAGGTTTATGTTGTCGATTCCAGAAAATGTGCAAACAGGGCAAATAAATGCATTTGTACTTTTGTGTCCTGTTTAACATGGTCAAGGAAAATCACAGCAAAAAAAACCCGGAGTGCTGGAGCAAGAAGATCTCAAGCTGTGACCCTCTAGAGGGAAGCGCATTCTGTATTCTCAATGAAAAAGAAATCGCAGCCCTCTAGAGTGATACCGTTTGAGAACAGCAAGGTTGAAGTTGACGCTGATCTTGGTGATGCATTTGCAGAGCATGCTTATGGTCACACTTGGATGAGGTTGGGATTCTGTTTTTGTTTTGTTTTTTTTCCAAGGCAGGGTCTCTGTTGCCCAGGTTGGAGTGGGTAACACTTCTAGCAAGATCTCTCAGTCTCAAGTGGTCGTGTTTTTATTTTAATTTTTTTTTTTTTTTGAGACGGAGTTTCGCTCTTGTTACCCAGGCTGGAGTGCAATGGCGCGATCTTGGCTCACCGCAACCTCCTGGGTTCAGGCAATTCTCCTGCCTCAGCCTCCCGAGTAGCTGGGATTACAGGCACGCGCCACCAAGCCCAGCTAATTTTTGTATTTTTAGTAGAGACAGGGTTTCACCATGTTGACCAGGATGGTCTCGATCTTTTGACCTTGTGATCCACCCGCCTCGGCCTCCCAAAGTGCTGGGATTACAGGCGTGAGCCACCGCGCCCGGCCCTATTTTAATTTTTTAAGACCCACTCTCACTCTGTTGCCCAGTGTGGAGTGCAGTGGCCAGATCTCTGCTCACCAGAAACTCTGCCTCTCAGATTCCAGGGATTCTTCCATTTCAGCCAGCCAAATAGTTAGAAATACAGGCACCTGCCATCACACCCTGCTAATGGTTGTTTGTTTGAGATGAAGTTTTGCTCTTGTTGCCTAGGCTGGAGTGCAGTGGCGCAGTCTCGGCTCACTGCTACCTCCACCGCCTGGGTTCAAGTGATTCTCCTGCCTCAGCCTCCCAGATAGCTGGGATTACAGGCACTTGCCACCATACCCAGCTAATTTTTGTGTTTTTAATAGAGATGGGGTTTCACCACGTTGACCACACTGGTGTCGAACTCCTGACCTCAGGTGATTCACCCACCTTGACCTCCCAAAGTGCTGGGATTACAGGCACGAGCCACTGTACCTAGCCTCAAGTGGCCTTTTCAGTCAGCCTAGACTGTGGTCTGTCGTGGAGGCTGTTTGTGTGTGCAACAATGCATATTCTTCAACATCTTAGATTCCATTTTGGTTCCTCCCAATCAAACTCTGTGTCCCTGTGCTGGAACTCAAGTGCACACTTGGCTCAAACTCCATTGCTCTTCTCCAGAAATCAGGCGATGCTCATGGTTAAATATAAGGTATGTTGGCCGGGCGCGGTGGCTCAAGCCTGTAATCCCAGCACTTTGGGAGGCCGAGGCGGGTGGATCACGAGGTCAAGAGATCGAGACCATCCTGGTCAACATGGTGAAACCCCGTCTCTACTAATACAAAAAAATTAGCTGGGCATGGTGGCGCGTGCCTGTAATCCCAGCTACTCAGGAGGCTGAGGCAGGAGAATTGCCTGAACCCAGGAGGCGGAGGTTGCGGTGAGCCGAGATCGCGCCATTGCACTCCAGCCTGGGTAACGAGCGAAACTCCGTCTCAAAAAAAAAAAAAAAAAAAAAATATATATATATATATATATATATATATAAGGTATGTCTATTGGGCATTGCTTTTTCTTTTCTGGAACAAAACTCAGGAGCATTGTCCTTTGATGAACAAGGCTATCCTGCGTAGCCTTTGAAGCAACGAACTGGAGATGGTCCTTTTAGGGGTTTATGTTCTGGATTCCAGAAAATGTGCAAACAGGACAAATAAATGCATCTTTACTTTTGTGTCCTGTTTATCCCGGTCAAGGAAAATTCCAACAAAAATCCCGGAGTGCTGGAGCAAGAAGATCTCAAGCTGTGACCCTCTAGAGGGAGGCGCATTCTGTATTCTGAAAAAAAAAGAAATCGCAGCCCTCTAGAGTGTTACCGTTTGAGAACAGCAAGGTTGAAGTTGATGCTGATCTTGGCAATGCTTTTGCAGAGCGTGCTGATAGTCACACTGGGATGATGTTGAGGTTCTGTTTCTGTTTGTGTTTTTTCCAAGGCAGGGTCTCTCTGTTCAGGCTGAAGTGGGTGGCACTTCCAGTGAGATCTCCCAAACTCAAGTGGTCTGCTTTTTATTTTTTCATGTTTCATTTTTATTTTACTTTATTTTATTTATTTATTTGTAGATGGAGTCTCTCTCTGTTACCCAGGATAGAGTGTTGTGGTGAAATCTCGACTCACTGCAGCCTCCACCTCCTGGGTTCAAGCGATTCTCCTGCTTCAGCCTCCCAAGTAGCTGAGACTACAGACTTGTGCCACTGTGCCCAGATGATTTTTCGTATTTTTAGTAGAAACAGGGTTTCATCATGTTAGCCAGGATGGTCTCGATCTACTGACCTCGTGATCCACCCGCCTCAGCCTCCAAAAGTACTGGGATTACAGGCGTGAGCCACCACGCCCAGCCTATTTTTTTATTTTTTAAGATGCACGCTTGCTCTGTTGCCCAGGCTGGAGTGCAGTGGCAGGATCTCTGCTCACCAGAAACTCCACCTCCCGGGTGCCAGGATTCTCCCAACTCAGCCTGCTGAATAGTTGGGAATACAGGTGCCTGCCATCACACCCTGCTAACATTTCTTGGTTTTGTTTGTTTGTTTGTTTGAGACAAAGCTTTGCCCAGGGAGGAGTGCAATGGTGCAATCTTGGGTCACCACTACCTCTGCCATCTGGGTTGAAGCGATTCTCCTGCCTCAGCCTTTTGGGTAGCAGGAATTACAGTCACCCACCACCACACCCAGCTGATATCTGTGTTTTTAGTAGAAACAGGGTTTCACCATGTTGCCCTGGGTGGTCTCGAACTCCCAACCTCAGGTGATCTGCACACCTTGGCCTCCCAAAGTGCTGGGATTACAGGCATGAGCCAGCGTGTCTAGTCTCAAGTGGTCCTCTTGACTCAGCCTGGGCTAGACTGTGCTCTATGCCAAACAACGTTTGTGTGTGAACAAAAACATACTCTTCAACATCTTAGATTCCATTTTGGTTGCTCCCATTGGGACTCTCTGTCCCTGTAGTGGAACTCAAGTGATCACCTGTCTCAAAATTTATTGCTGTTTTCTAGAAATCCAGCGCAATCCTCTTGGTTAAACATAAGGTATGTCTAGGAGGCATTACCTTTTCTCCTTGGAGACAAAACTTAAGAGGATTGCCCCTTGATGAATAAGGCTGACCTGCTGAGTCTATGAAGCAAGAAACTGGAGATGGTCCTTTTCGGAGTTTATGTTCTGGATTCCAGGAAACATGCAAACAGGGCAATAAATGCATCTTCATTTCTGTGTCCAGTTTAACCTGGTCAAGGGAAATTCCAACAAAAATCCCAGAGTGCTGGGGCAAGGAGATCTCATGCACCGATTCTCCAGTGGGAAGCACTTCTTGTTGTCTGAAATAAAACAGAGTGCTTCCTTTTAGAGAGTTACTGTTTGAGAAAAACCATGTTGAAGATGATGCTGATCTTGGTAATATATTTGAAGAGCATGCTTATAATCGGACTTGCATGATGTCGGATTTTGCTTTTGTTTAGATTTTTCCCAACACAGGGTGTCTGTTGCCCCAGCTGGAGTGCAGTGGCACATTCTCTGCTCACTGCAGCCTCTGCCTCCTGAGTAGTTGGCATTCCAGCCATGCACCACCACGCTTGGCCAGGCTGGTCTTGAACTCCTGACCTCAGGTGATCCGCCCACCTCAGCCTCCCAAAGTGCTAGGATTTTTTACAGTCGTGAGCCACCACACCCGGCTTCACTTGGCAATTTTTTGTATTTTTAGCAGTGACGGAGTTTGACCATGTTGTTCAGGTTAGTCTCAAACTCTGGACCTCAGGTGATGCACCCGCCTCAGCGTCCCAAGGTGCTGGGATTACAGGCGTCAGCCACCTCACCTGCCTCCAATTTTTTCTTTTATGTGTGCTGCCAAACCAAGCACTTATGTGTAGGAATTATTTTTCATGTAAGCATACAGTATATGGAACTTTTTCAGACAGAGTCTCAAAAATATATAATGTATAGTTTATCATACATGCTTATAATACGTAATATACACTCACGTAACCCTCTTCTACACACAGAGAATACTTCTTTTGTATTTTTTTAAAATTGTTATTCTACAGAGAATACTTTTATATCACTTTGGGTATTTTTTTATTTGTTAGTTTGCGTGGTTTGGTTTTGTTCTGAGACAAGGTCTGGCTCTGTCACCCAGGCTGCAGCGCAGTGGTGCCATCTCAGCTCACTGCCACCTCCACCTGCCACCTCAGCCTTCTGAGTCACCGTCTAGAGGCACACACCACCACACCCAGCTACCTTTTGTATGTTTTGTACACAACTTTTACCATGTTGCCCATGCTGGTCTCGAACTCCTGAGCTCAAGTGAGCCTCCTGCCTTGGCCTTCTAAAGTGCTGGGTTTAGTGGCGTGAGCCACCACACCCCACCCGTACCTGTATATTTCTGCTCAAATTTGATTGGGGAGCTTATACAGTGTAGCCTGGGTCCTATCCTGGAGGGTGTGTGTGTGTGTGACAATATATATTCTTCAACATCTTAAATTTCATTTTAGATGCTACCGTCGGGACTGTGTGTGTCGCTGTCCTGGAACTCAAGTGCATACTTGGCTCAACATCCATTGCTGTTCTCTGGAAATCCTGTCCAGCTCTCTTGGGTAAAGATAAGGTGTGTGTAGTGGGCATTGCTTTTTCTCTTTGGAAACATAGCTCAGGAGGATTGCCCCTTGGTGAACTAGGCTACCTGCTGAGCCTTTGAAGCAAGGAACTGGAGATGGTCCTTTTAAGGATTTATGTTCTGGGTTCCAGAAAACATGCAAACAGGGCCAATGAATGTCTTTATTTTTGTGGCCATTGTAACCTGGTCAAGAAAAATTCCAACAAAAAGTCCACCGTGCTGAAGAAGAGGATTTCAGGCAGTGACCCTCTAGAGGGAAGCACTTTCTGTTGTCTGAAAGAAAAGAAAGTGCTTCCTTTTAGATGGTTACTGTTTGAGAAAAGCAGCGTTGAAGTTGATGCCGATCTTGGTAACATGTTTGCAGAGCGTGCTTCTCCTCAGGCTTGGATGATGGTGGGGTTTTGCTTTTGCTTTGTTTGGTTTTATTCCAAGACAAGGTCTCTGTTGCCCGGGCTGGAGTGGGTGGTGGTTCTAACCGAGCTCTTGGGCTCAAGTGGTCATCTTGTATTTTTGAGAGGGAGTCTCACTCTTTCCCTCAGGCTTCAATGCAGTGACGCTGTCTCAGTTCACTTCAGTCTGACCACAGCTTTCTTTTATTTGAGACAGGGTCTCAAAAATAAATGATGTGGGCCTGAGGCAGGTGGATCACAAGGTCGGAAGATCGAGACCACCCTGGCTAATACAGTGAAACCCCATCTCTACTAAAAATACAAAAAAAAATAAGCTGGGCGTGGTGGCATGTGCCTGTAGTCCCAGCTACTCCGGAGGCTGAGGCAGGAGAATCGCTTGAACCTGGGAGGTGGAGGTTGCAATGAGCCGAGATGGCGCCACTGCATTCCAGCCTGGGCAACAAAGCAAGACTCTGTCTCAAAAAAAAAAACAAAAAAAAACTAAACTAAAAATAAAAATAAATTATGTACATTTGATCATATAATCTTATCATATATAATTCTATGCACACAAAATCCTTTTCTTTTTCTTTTCCTTTTCTTTTTTTTTTTTTTTTTTAAAGACGGGGTTTCACCATGTTGGTCAGGCTGGTCTTGAACTCCCGACCTCAGGTGATCCGCCCACCTTGGCCTTCAAAGTGCTTGGATTACAGGCATGAGCCACCATTTCCAGCCCACAAAATCCTTTTCTACACACAGAGAATACTCATATGACTTTGGTGTTATTTTTGTTTGTGTGCCTTTTTTTTTTTTTTTTTTTAAGGCAAGTTCTGGCCCTGTCGCCCAGTCAGGTGTGTGGTATTGTGATACCAGCTCACTGCAACCTCCACCTCCCACCTCAGCCTCCTGAATAGCTGTCTGCAGGCATGCACCACCACACACCTGGCTAGCTTTTGTATTTTATGTACAGATGTGGTTTCATCATGTTGACCAGGATGGTCTCCATCTATTGACCTCATGATCTACCCATCTTGGCCTTTTAAAAACCGTGATCTTCAACATGGTTTTTCTCAAATGATAACTCTATGAAAGCAATTAGAGAGTTGGGATTACACGCATGAGCCACCGTGCCTAGCCAAATTTTTTTGTATTTTTAGTAGAGATGGGCTTTTGCCATGTTGGCCAGGCTGGTTTTGGGCTTCTGACTTCAGGTGATCTCCCTGCCTCCACCTTCAAAAATGCTGAAATTACAGGCAGGAACCACCACTCCTGGCCTTTTGTATTTCTCTTCAAAATTTACACAGGAGCTTTTACGGTGTAGCCTGTGGTCTATACTGAAGAATGTTTGTGTGTACAATAGTGTATATTCTTCAAGATCTTAGATTCCATTTTGGTTGCTTCCATCAGGACTGTGTGTCCCTGTACTGGATGGAACTCAGGTGAACACTTGGCTCAACATCCATTGCTCTTGTCTAGAAATCCAGCCAATGCTCATGGTCAAATATAAGGTGTGTCTAATAGACATTGCTTTTTCTTTTTGGGAACAAAGGTCAGGAGGATTGTCCTTTGATGAGCAGGGCTAACCTGCTGGGCCTTTGAAGCAAAGAACTGGATACGGTTCTTTTAGGGGTCTGTATTCTGGGCTCCAGAAAATGCACAAACAGGAAAAATAAATGCATCTTTATTTTTATATCCTGTTTAACCTGGTCAAGGAAAATTCCAACAAAAAAACCTAAAGGGCTGGAGCAAGAAGATCTCAAGCTGTGACCCTTTAGAGGGAAGCGCGTTCTGTATTCTGAAAAAAAAAAAGAACTCGCAGCCTTCTAGAGTGTTACCGTTTGGGAGAGCAACGTTGAAGTTGACGCTGATCTTGGTAATGCATTTGCAGAGTGCGCTTATAGTCACACTTGGATGGGGTTGGGGTTCTGTGTTTGTTTTGTCTTTTTTTATTTTTTGAGAGGCACTCTTACCTTATTGCCCAGTCTGGAGTGCAGTGGCAGGATCTCTGGAATACAGGCACCTGCCATCATGCCCTGATTATTTATTTATTTATTTATTATTGTATTTTAGATGGAGTCTTGCTCAGTTTCCTGGGCTGGAGTGCAATGGTGCAATCTCAGCTCACCAGAAACATCGCCACCCAGGTTGAAGCAGTTCTCCTGCCTCACCCTTCCAGGTAGCTGGAATTACGGGCACCCACCACCACACCCAGGTGATTTTCATGCTTTTAGGAGAGACAGGGTTTCACCATGTTGGCCAGGCTGGTCGCAAGCTCCCGACCTCAGGTCATCCACCCACCTCAGCCTTCCAAAGTGCTAGGATTACAGGCGTGAATCACTGTGCCCAGCCTCTAGTGGTCCTGTTGAGTCAGCCTAGACTGTGCTCTATCCTGGAGGCTGTTTGTGTGTGTGACAATGCATATTCTTCAACATCTTAGATTCCATTTTGGTTGCTTCCATCAGGACTGTGTGTCCCTGTACTGGATGGAACTGAGGTGAACACTTGGCTCAACATCCATTGCTGTTCTCTAGAAATTCAGCCCAATTCTCTTGGTGGAAGATAAGGTATGTCTAGTGGGCATTGCTTTTTCTCTTTGGGGACAAAACTCAGGAGGAGGATTGTCCCTTGATGAACAAGGCTAACCTGCTGAGCCCTTGAAGCAAGAAACTAGAGATGGTCCTTTTAGGGGTTTATGTTCCGGATTCCAGAAAACATGCAAACAGGGCAAATGAATGCATCTTTAGTTTATGTCCATTTTAACCTGTCCAAGGAAATTTCCAGCAAAAACCCTGGAGTGCTGAAGCAAGAAGATCTCACGCTGTGACCCTCCAAAGGAAAGTGCTTTCTGTTGTCTGAAAAAAAAGAAAGGCCTTCCCTTTAGAGTGTTACTGTTTGAGAAAAGCAGCATTGAAGTTGTTGCTGATGTTGGTGATACATTTGCAGAGCATGCTTGTCATCAGACATGGATGATGTTGAGGTTCTGTTTTGTTTTTGGGTTTTTTTTTTTTTTTTTTTTTTTTGAGACGGATCCTTGCTCTGTCACCCAGGCTGGAGTGCAGTGGTGTAATCTCGATTCACTGCATCCTCCACCACCCAGGTTCAAGCGATTCTCCTATCTCAGCCTCCCGAGTAGCTGGGACTACAGGTGTGTACCACCACACCCAGCTAATTTTTGTATTAGTAGAGATGGGATTTCACCGTGTTGGTCAGGCTGGTCTCGAACTCCTGACCTCAGGTGATCCACCTGCCCTGACCTTCCACACTGCTGGGATTACAGGCATGAGCCACCGTGCTTGGCCTTGTTTTTGTTTTCTAGGACAGAGTACAGTGGCACCTCCAACCTAGGTTTCTTGGGCTCAAATGTTCCCCTTTTTCGGGCAGAGTCTCACTCTGTGCCCCAGGCTGGAGTGCAGTGCCAGGAACTTTGCTCACCGCAACCTCCACCTCCCAAATTCAAGCGATTCTCCTGCCTCTGCTTTCCAAGTATCTAGGATTACAGGCGCACACCACACCACCAAGCTAATATTTGTAGTTTTTTAATTATTTATTTACTTACTTATTTTTGAGACTGAGTCTCTCTATTGCCCAGGGTGGAGAGACGTGGCATGATCTTGGCTCACTGAGATGGAGTCTCACTCTGTCTCCCAGGCTGGAGTGCAGTGGCATGACCTCGACTCACTGCAACCTCCGCTTCCTAGGTTCAAGAGATTCTTCTGCCTCCGCCTCTTGAGTACCTGGGATTACAGACACACGCCAGCACACCTGTCTAATTTCTGTATTTTTAGTAGAGTCAGGGTTTCAACATGTTGGCCAGGCTGGTCTCAAATGCCCAACCTCAAGTGATCCATCCACCTCAGCCTCCCAAACTGCTGGGATTGCAGGCGTGAGCCACCACAGCCGCTCATTGTACACAATTCTTAACACACATACCATAAATCTAAAAAGCCATGTATTGTGATTCTTTTACTAAGTTATTCCAGTGACTTTCCAGCTTAAAATTTTGAAGCAAATTTTCCTTAAGAGGCTATCAAGTACCAGTATCTTCACATGTCGAAAAGCTGTTACATGCATCCCACCAATTCACAACTGAAAAGCATTTACAGTACATATTCAATATATATATATAATATATATATGATACATATTATATATATATTATATATGTATCATATATATGTATCATATATATATATATATATATTTTTTTTTTTTTTTTTTTTTACTTTGAGACGGAGTTTCACTCTTGTTACCCAGGCTGGAGTGCAATGGCGCAATCTCGGCTCACTGCAATCTCCGCCTCCTGGGTTCAGGCAATTCTCCTGCCTCAGCTTCCTGAGTAGCTGGGATTACAGGCACGCGCCACCGTGCCCTGCTAATTTTTTGTATTTTTAGTAGAGACGGGGTTTCACCGTGTTGACCAGGATGGTCTCAATCTCTTGACCTCGTGATCCACCCACCTCGGCCTCCCAAAGTGCTGGGATTACAGGCGTGAGCCACCGCGCCCGGCCCATATATATATTTTTTTGACATGAAGTCTTGCTCTTGTCGCCCAGCCTGGAGTGCAATGGCAAAATCTTGGCTCACCACAACCTCCAACTCTCAGGTTCAAGTGGTTCCTCCAGCCTCCCGAGTAGCTGGGATTACAGGCAGCCGCCACCACAGCTTGGCTAATTTTTGTATTTTCAGTAGAGACAGGATTTCACCACGTTGGTCAAGCTGATCTTGAACTCCTGACCTCAGTTTATCCACCCACCTCGACATCCCGAAGTGTTGGGATTACAAGCGTGAGCCGCCATTTTTTGAGATGAAGTCTTGCTCTGTTGCCAGGCTGGAGTGCAGTGCACGATCTTGCTCACCTGCTCACTTGGCTCACTTTGTATTTTTAGTAGTGATGAGGTTTCTCCATGTTGGCCAGGATGGTCTCCATCTCTTGACCTTGTCATCTTCCTGCCTCTGCCTTTCAAAGTGCTGTGATTATAGGCATGAGCCCCTGTGTTTGGCCCAATTTTTTGTATTTTTAGTTGAGATAGGCTTTCACCATGTTGGCCAGACTGGTTTCAAGCTTCTGACCTCAGGTGATATGCCCGCCTCTGCCTCCCAAAGTGCTGAAATTACAGGCATGAGACACCATGCCTGGCCTTATGTATTTCTGTTCAAAATTTAGTGAGAAACTTTTATGGCCTAGCCTGTGGTCTATCCTGGAGGAAGTTTGTGTGTATAACGATGCATATTCTTCAATATCATAGATTCCATTTCAGATGCTTCCATAAGGACTGTGTGTCTGTCCCTGTGCTAGAACTCAAGTGAACACTTGGCTCAGCGTCCATTGCTGTTCTCTAGAAATCAGGCAATGCTCATGGTCAAATATAAGGTATGTCTAGTAGGCATTGCTTTCTCTCACTGGGGCAAAACTCGGGAGGATTGCCCCTTGATGAACAAGGCTAACCTGCTGAGCCTTTGAAGCAAGAAACTAGAGATGATCCTTTTAAGGATTTATGTTCTCGGTTCCAGAAAATGTGCAAACAGGGCGTCTTTACTTTTTGTTCTGTTTAACCTGGTCAAGGAAAAGTCCAACAAAGAACCCAGAGTGCTGACCAAGAAGGTCTCAAGCTGTGACCCTCTAGAGGGAAGCGCGTTCTGTATTCTGAGAGAAAAGAACTCGCAGCCCTCTAGAGAGTTACTGTTTGAGAAAAGCAACGTTGAAGTTGATGCTGATCTTGGTAACACATTTGCAGAGCGTGCTTATAATCAGACTTGGATGAGGTTGGGATTCTGTTTATGTTTATGTTTTTGTTTTTGTTTTTAACACGGCAGGGTCTCTATTGCCCAGGCTGGAGTGGGCGGCACTTCCAGAGAGATCTCTCAACTTCCAGTGGTCCTTCTTTTTTTTTTTATTTTTTGAGACGCACTTGCTCCATTGCCCATGCTAGGGTGTAGTGGCAGGATCTCTGCTCACCCGAAACTCCACCTCCCAGATTCCAGTGATTCTTCCACCTCAGCCTGCCATCACACCCTGCTAATGTTTTTTGTTTGTTTGCGAGTCATTTTTGCTCTTTTTACCCAGGCAGGAATGCAGTGGTGCAATCTCGGCTCAATACTACCTCTGCCACCCTGGTTCAGGCGATTCTCCTGCCTCAGACTCTTAGGAAGCTTGGATTGCAGGCACCCACCAACACACTCAGCTAATTTTTGTGGTTTTAGTAGAGATGGGGTTTCACTATGTTGCCATGCTGGTCTCAAACTCCTGAACTCAGATAATCCGCCCACCCTGACCTCCCAAAGTGCTGGGATAACAGGCGTGAGCCACGTGCCCAGCCTCAGGTGGTCCTCCTGAGTCATCCTAGACTGTGGTCTATGCTGGAGGCTGTTTTTGTGTGTGACGATGTATATTCTTCAACATCTTACATTCCATTTTGGTTGCTCCCATCGGGACTGTGTGTCCCTGTACTGGAACTCAAGTGAACACTGGGCTCAACATCCATTGCTGTTGTCTTGGTGAAAGATAAGGTATGTCTAGTGGGCATTGCTTTTTCTTTTTCAGAAGAAAACACAGGATTGCCCTTTGATAAACAAGGCTAACCTGCTGAGCCTTTGAAGAAAGGAACTGCAGATGGTCCCTTTAGGGGTTTATATTCTGCATTCCAGAAATGTACAAACAGGGCAAATAAATGCATCTTTAGTTTTGTGTCCTGTTTAACCTGGTGAAGGAAAATTCCAAGAAAAAACCCAGAATGCTGGAGCAAGAAGATCTCGTGCTGTGACTCTCTAAAGGGTGGTGTGTTCTGTTGTCTGAAAGGAAACACACGCCATCCCTTTGGAGCGTCAACGCTTGAGGAAAGCAGCGTTGAAGTTGGTGCTGATCTTGTAATACACTTGCAGACCGTGCTTATAGTCCGACTTGGATGAGGTTAGGGTTCTGTTTTTGTTTTGTTTTTTTCTAAGGGAGGGTCTCTGATGCCCAGGCTGAGTGGATGGCACTTCCAGTGAGATCTCTTGAACTCAAGTGGTTCTCATTTTTTTTAATTTAATTTAATTAATTTATTCATTTATTTAGAGACGGAGTCTCGCTCTGTCACCCAGGAGGGAGTGCAGTGGCAGGATCTTGGCTCACTGCAACCTCTGCCTCCTGGGTTCAAGCGATTCTCCTGCTTCAGCCTCCCGAGTAGCTGGAACTACAGGCATGTGCCACCACGCCTGGCTGATTTTTTGTATTTTTAATAGAAAGGGGGTTTCACTGTGTTAGCCAAAATGGTCTCGATCTCTTGACCTTGTGATCTGCCCCCTCCAGCCTCCCAGAGTGCTAGGATTACAGACGTGAGCCACTGCGCCCAGCCTCGAGTGCGTGAGCCACTGAGCCCAGTCTCCCACAGTGCTGGGATTACAGGCGTGAGCCGCCGCGCCTGGCCTCGAGTGCGTCTCTCGAGTCATCCTCCCAAGTTGGGCTTGCCACCACACTTGGCTAAGTTTTTAATTTTTTGTACAGATGTGGCCTCTGTTGTTCAGGAAGGTCTCAACTCCTGAGCTCAAGCGATTCCACAGGTATGACCCACCTTCTCGTGCTGACCCATTTCAAAGACAGTTGACATGTCAAGGTGTAGTGAGCCCCAGTCTCAGGTACTGCAGATGCTGGGGTGGGTGGGTCCTTTGATTTCCAGACTACAACATGCACTGATCACACCTTGTTTAGCTTTTTGTTTTTGAGACACAGTCTCACTTTGTTGCATAGCCAGGAGTGCAGTGGCGCAATCTTGGTTCACTGCAACCTCTGCCTTCCAGATTCACCAATTATTTAGCTTCAGCCTCTAGCGTAGCTGGAGTTACAGGAGTGTGGCTACCACACCCAGCTAAAATTTGTACTTTTAGTAGAGATATGTTGGCCGGGTTGGTCTTGAACTCCTTGCCTCAGGTGATCCACCCAGTTTGGCCTCCCAAAGTGTTGGGTTTACAGGCATGAGCCAAGGCACCCAAGCAAATCACAGCTTTAAATAGCCACTGGACTCCAGCCTGGGCCAACATAGCAATATCCCATCTTAATAAAAACAGATTACATGCCACCTGGTTCCAGACTTCACTTGGGTTGGTCACTTCATACACTTGCCTGGCATCAACTTAGTTTAATTAATCCAAACCATGTTTCCTTCACTAAGAGAATAAGCCTCCAAGTCTATCCAGTCTCTTCAGTAATCCCCAATGGATGTCAATATTAATAAAATTTCTTTTTTCTTGTTCATTCTTTTTTTTTTTTTTTTTTTTTGAGATGGAGTCTTTCCCTGTCTCCCAGGCTGGAGTGCAGTGGTGTGATCTCGGCTCACTGCAACCTCCACATCTTAGGTTCAAGCGATTCTCCTACCTCAGCCTCCTGAGTAGCTGGGATTACAGGTACCTGGGACCATGCCCAGCTAATTTTTGTATTTTTAGTATAGACAATGTTTTGCCTTGTTGGCTACACTGGTCTCGAACTCTTGACCTCGTGATCCACCCACCTGGGATTACAGGCACGAGCCAGCGCACCTGGTCGGCAATGTGTATTTTTAAATATCATCTTTGATTTCATTTCTGATGCACCCACTGGGACTCTGTGTCCCAGTTCTGGGACTCAAATGAACACTTGCCTCAAAATCCATTGCTCTTCCCTAGAAATCTAGCCCAATTCTCTTGGTTAAATATAAAGTATGTCTAGTAGGCATTTTTTTTTTTTCTCTTTGGAGACAAAACTTAGGAGGATTTCCCCTTGATGAACAAGGCTAACCTGCTGAGCCTTTAAAACAAGGACCTGGACATGGTCCTTTTAGGGGTTTATGTTCTGGATTCCAGAAAACATGCAAACAGGGTCAATAAATGTATCTTTCATTCTGTGTCCCTTTTAACCTGGTCAAGGAAGACTCAAACAAGAAACGCAGAGTGCTGGAGCAAGAACTCATGTGGTGATTCTCCAATGGGAAGCAGTTTTTCTTGTCTGAAATAAAACAAAGTGCTTCCTTTGAGAGAGTAACTGAGAAAATCAGCGTTGAAGTTGATGTTGATCTTGGTAACACATTTGAAGAACATGCTTGAAATCAGATTTGCATGATGTTGGGATTTTGTTTTTGTTTATTTTCTTCCCAACACAGGGTCTTGGTTGCCCAGGCTGCCGTGTGGTGGCACTTCTAACCTAGATCTCTTGGGCTCAAGTGGTCACCACCCTTTTTTTATTCTTGCAACAGAGTCTCAATCTGTGGCTCAGTCTGGAGGACAGTGGCACATTCTCTGCTCACTGCAACCTCTGTCTTCTGAGTAGCTGAAGTTACAGGTGCACACCCTCACACTTGCCTAATTGTTGTATTTTTAGAAGAGATGGAGTTTTACCATGCCGGACAGATTAGTCTTGAACTACTGACCTCAGGTGACCCTTCCACCTCGGCCTCCCAAAGTGCCAGGATTACTGGCATGAGTCACCCAGCCCAAACTCCAACTTTTTTTTAATGTGTAAAGCAGGCACTTATGTGTAGCAATTATTTTATGGCCAGCTGTGATGGCTCACACCTGTAATCCAAGCACTTTGGAGGCCAAGGTGGGCGGATCACCTGGGGTCGGGAGTTCAAGAACGGCCTGACCTACATGGTGAAACCCCGTCTTAATTAAAAAAAAAAAAAAAAGAAATTATTTTACATGTGAGCATATAGTATATGGAACATTCTTGTTTTCAGACAGGGTCTCACAAATATATGATGTATATTTCATTATATGTATTTCCCATATATATAATGTAGTCATGCACCCACAAAATCCTCTTCTCCACACAGACAATACTCTTATATCACTTTCCATATTTTTTTATTTGCTTGTGTGGATTTTGCTTGGTTTTGTTTTGTTTCGAGACAAGGTCTGGCTCTCTTGCCCAGGCTGCAGTGCAGCGGTGTGATCTTGGCTCACTGCAGCCTCCATCTGCCACCTCAGCCTTCTGAGTCGCTGTCTGCAGGTGCGCACCACCACCCTCAGCTAACTTTTGCATTTTCTCTATACATAACGTTTTACCATGGTACCCATGCTGGTCTTGAACTCCAAAGCTCAAGTGATTCTCCCGCCTTGGCCTCCTAAAATACTGTGTTTAGTGGTCTCACCCAGCACGCCTCACCTGGACTTGTGTATTTCTACTAAAATTTTATTGAGGAGGTTTTACGGCATAGCCTGTGGTCTATGCTGGAGGATGTCTGTGTGTGTGACAATATATATTCTTCAACATCTTATATTCCGTTTGGATCCTCTCATCAGGACTATGTGTCGCTGTACTGGAACTCAAGTGAATACTTGACTCAGCATCCATTGCTATTGTCTAGAAATCCAGCCCAATTATCTTGGTTTAAGAAAAGGTATGTCTAGTAGGCATTGCTCTTTCTCTTTGGAGATAAAACTCAGGAGGATTGCCCCTTAATGAACAAGGCTAACCTGCTGAGCCTTTGAGACAATGACTTGGAGATGGTCCTTTTCTGGATTCTAGAAAACATGCAAACAGGGGCAATAAATGCTTCTTTATTTGTGTGTCCAGTTTAATGGGGTAAGGAATATTCCAATAAAAAACCCAGAGTGCTGGAGCAAGAGATCTCACGTGGTGATTCTCCAATGGGAAGCACTTCCTGTTGTGTGAAATAATACCAAGTGCTTCCTTTTAGAGTTACCGTTTGAGAAAAACAGCATTGAAGATGATGCTGATCTAGGTTACACATTTGAAGGACATATTATAATCAGACTTGCATGATGTTATGCTTTTGTTTTTGTTTAAATTTTTCCCAACACAGGGTGTCTGTTGCCCAGGCTGGAGTGCAGTGGCACTTCCGACCTAGATCTCCTGGGCTCAAGTGGTTCCCCTGACCTTTTTTTTTTTTTTTTTTTCCTTTAAACAGCTCTGTGGCTCAGTCTGGATGGCAGTGGCACATTCTCTGCTCACTGCAACCTCTGCCTCCTGAGTAGCTGGCGTTACAGGTGTGCATGACCACACTCAACTAATTTTAGTATTTTTAGAGTTTCACCATGTTGGCCAGGTTAGTCTCAAACTCCTGACCTCAGGTGATCCACCTGCCTCATCCTCCCAAACTGCTGAGATTACAGGCGTGAGCCACCCCACCTGACTCCAGTTTTTCTCTTATGTGTGCTGCCAAACCAAGCACTTATGTGTAGGAGTTGTTTTTCATGTAAGCATACAGTGTATGAAACATTCTTTTTTTCAGACAGGGTCTCAAATATATATGATGTATATTTTATCATATATATTTATTATGTATAATATGGTGATATACCTGAAAACCCTCTTCTACACACAGAGAATACTTGTATATCACGTTGGGTATTTTTTTATTTGTTTGTTTCTGTGTTTTTGTTTTGTTTTGAGACGAGGTCTGGCTCTGTCGCCCAGGCTGGAGTGCAGTGGTGGCATCTTGGTTTGCTGCAACCTCCACCTGCCACCTCAGCCTTTTGAGTCACCGTCTGCATTCATGCACCACCACACCCAGCTAACTTTTGTATTTTTTGTACACACAAGGGTTTATCATGTTGGCCATGCTGGTCTTGAACTCCTGAGCTGAAATGATCCTCCTGACTTAGCCTTCAAAAGTACTAAGTTCAGTGGCTTCAGCCACCACCCTCCACTTGTACCTGTGTATTTCTCCTCAAATTTTATTGAGGAGCTTTTACAGTGTAGCCTGTGGTCTACCCTGGAGGATGTCTGTGTGTGACAATGTATATTCTTCAACATCTTAGATTCCATTTTGGATGCTCCCATCGGGACTGTGTGTGTCGCTGTACTGGAACTCAAGTGCATACTTGGCTCAACATCCGTTGCTGTTCTCTGGAAATCCTGTCCAGCTCTCTTGGTTAAAGATAAGGTATGTGTAGTAGACATTGCTTTTTCTCTTTGGAGACTTAACTCAGGAGGATTGCCCCTTGATGAACAAGGCTACCTGCTGAACCTTTGAAGCAAGGAACTGGAGATGGTCCTTTTAAAGATTTATGTTCTGGGTTCCAGAAAACATGCAAACAGGGCCAATGAATGTGTCTTTATTTTTGTGTCCATTTTAACCATTTTAACCTGGTCAAGGAAGATTTCAGCAGAAAACCCAGAGTACTGGAGCAAGATCTCATGCTGTGACTCTCCAAAGGAAAGCACTTTCTGTTGTCTGAGAGAAATGAATGAGTTTTCCTTTAGAGAGTTGCCGTGTGAGAAAAGCAACGTTGAAGTTGGTGCTGATGTTGGTGATACATTTGCAGAGCGTGCTGATAATCAGACTTGGATGATGTTGAAGTTCTGTTTTGTTTTTGTTTTCTAAGATGGGGTATCTGCCCAGGCTGGAATGCAATGGTGCTATCTCAGCTCACTGCAACCTCCACCTCCCACCTTAGCCTCCTGAATAGCTGTGTACAGGCACGCACCATCACGCCTGGCTAACTTTTGTATTTTATGTACAGATGAGGTTTCACCATGTTGCCCAGGCTGGTCTCAAACTCCTGAGCTCAAGTGATCCTCCAGCCTCGGCCTCCTAAAGTGCTAGGAATAGAGGTGTGAGCTGCACTCCATTCATACTTGAGTATCTCTGTTCCTTCTCTTTTTTTTTTTACTTGGGGTCTCACTCTGTTGCCCAGGTTGGAGTGCAGTGGCATGATCTTGGCTCACTGCAACCTCTGCCTCCCAGGTTCAAGTGATTATTCTGCCTGAGCTTCTTGAGTAGCTGGGATTACAGGCATGTGCCACCCACACCAGTTTAATTTTTGTATTTTTAGTAGAGACAGCGTTTCACCATGTTGCCCAGGCTGGTCTCAACTCATGAACTCAAGTGATCCGCCCACCTCGGCCTCCTAAAGTGCTGAGATTATAGTTGTGAGCCACCGCACCTGGCGTCTTTCCAAATTTTATTCAGGAGCTTTCACTGCCTAGCATATTGGTCTGTCCTGAAGAATGTGTGAACAACTGTGTACAATCTTCAGCATCTTAGATTTCATTTGGGTGCTTCCATCTGGACTGTGTGTCCCTGTGCTGGAACTCAAGTGAACACTTGGCTCAACATCCATTGCTGTTTTCTAGAAATTCTGCCCGATTCTCTTGGTTAAAGATAAGGTGTCACTAGTAGGCATTGCATTTTCTCTTTGGAGACATAGCTCAGCAGTATTGCCACTTGATGAACAACGTTAACCTGCTGAGCCCTTGAAATAAGGACCTGCAGATAGTTGTTTTAGGGGTTTATGTTCTGGATTCCAGAAAACATGCAAAGAGGGACGTTAAATGTATCTTTGTGTGTCCTGTTTAACCTGGTAAGGAAAATTCCAACAAAAAACTCAGAGTGCTGGAGCAAGAAAATCTCACGCGGTCATTCTCCAACGGGAGGCATTTTTGTCATGTGAAATAAAACAAAATGCCTCGTTTTAGAGAGTTACTGTTTGAGAAAAACAACATGACATTGATGCTGGTCTTGGTAATACATTTGAAGCGCATGCTTATAATCAGACTTGCATGATACTGGGGTTTCGTTATAGTTTGGATTTTTCCCAACATAGGGTGTTTATTGTCCAGGCTGGAGTGTGGTGGCACTTCCAACCTAGATCTGTTGGGCTCAAGTAATCTTTGTTATTTTTTATTGGTTTATTATTTATTTATTTTGACACAGCTCTGTGGCTCAGTCTGGAGGGTGGTTGCACATTCTCTGCTCACTGCAGCCTCTGCCTCCTGAGTAGCTGGCATTACAGGTGCGCACCACCACGCTTGACTAATTTTTGTACTTTTAGCAGTGATGGAGTTTCACCATGTTGGCCGGTTAGTCTCAATCTCCTGACCTCAGGTGATTCACCTGCCTCGGCCTCCCAAAGTGCTGGGATTACAGCCATGAGCTACCATGCCTGGCCTCCAATTTGTCTCTTATGTGCGCTGCCAAACCAAGCAATTATGTGTAGGAATTATTTTTCATGTAAGCATATAGTATGTGGAACATTAGGTTTTTTAAGACAGAGTCTCAAAAATATATAATGTATAGTTTATCATACATGCTTATCATGTGTAATATGGTCCTGTACCCACAGACCCTCTTCTACACCCAGAGAATACTTTTATGTCACTTTGAATATTTTTTTATTTGTTAGTTTGTGTGGTTTGGTTTTGTTTTGAGAGACGGTCTGGCTCTGTCACCCAGGCTGGAGTGCAGTGTTGCCATCTTGGCTTGCCGCAACCTCCACCTGCCACCTCAGCCTTCTGAGTCACTGTCACCAGGCATGCAACGCCACACCCAGATAACTTTTGTATTTTTTGTACACACAAGCTTTTACCCTGTTGCCCATGCTGGTCTTGAACTCCTAAGCTCAAGTGATTTTCCCGCCTTGGCCTTCTAAATTGCTGGGTTTAGTGGCGTGAGCCACCACGCCCCACTAGTACCTGTGTATTTCTGTTCAAATTTTATTGAGGAGCTTTTACAGTGTAGCCTGGGTCCTATCCTGGAGGATGTCTGTGTGTCTGACAATGTATATTCTTCAACATCTTAGTTTCCATTTTGGATGCTCCCATCAGGACTGTGTGTGTCGCTGTACTGGAATTCAGGTGCATACTTGGTTGGGTCAACATCCGTTGCTATTCTCTGGAAATTTTGCCCAATTCTCTTGGGTAAAGATAAGGTATGTCTAGGGGCATTGCCTTTTCTCTTTTTTTTTTTTACCTTTCTCTTTGGAAACATAGCTCTGGAGAATTGCCCCTTGGTGAACAAGGCTAACCTGCTGAGCCTTTGAAGCAGAGAACTGGAGATGTGCTTTTAAGGATTTATGTTCTGGGTTCCAGAAAACATGCAAACAGGGCCAATGAATGTCTTTATTTTTGTGGCCATTGTAACCTGGTCAAGAAAAATTCCAACAAAAAGTCCACCGTGCTGAAGAAGAGGATTTCAGGCAGTGACCCTCTAGAGGGAAGCACTTTCTGTTGTCTGAAAGAAAAGAAAGTGCTTCCTTTTAGATGGTTACTGTTTGAGAAAAGCAGCGTTGAAGTTGATGCCGATCTTGGTAACACGTTTGCAGAGCATGCTTCTCCTCAGGCTTGGATGATGGTGGGGTTTTGCTTTTGCTTTGTTTGGTTTTATTCCAAGACAAGGTCTCTGTTGCCCGGGCTGGAGTGGGTGGTGCTTTTTATTATTATTATTTTAAACTATGGCCAGTATGTTGGTTTCACCATGTTGGCCAGGCTGTTCTCGAACTCACAACCTTGGCCTTCCAAAGTGCTAGGATTACAGGCGTGAATCACTGTGCCCAGCCTCAAGTGGTCCTGTTGAGTCAGCCTAGACTGTGGTCTATCCTGGAGGCTGTTTGTGTGTGTGACAATGCATATTCTTCAACATCTTAGATTCCATTTTGGTTGCTTCCATCAGGACTGTGTGTCCCTGTACCGGATGGAACTGAGGTGAACACTTGGCTCAACATCCATTGCTGTTCTCTAGAAATTCAGCCCAGTTCTCTTGGTGGAAGATAAGGTATGTCTAGTGGGTAATTGCTTTTTCTCTTTGGGGACAAAACTCAGGAGGAGGATTTCCCCTTGATGAACAAGGCTAACCTGCTGAGCCCTTGAAGCAAGAAACTAGAGATGGTCCTTTCAGGGGTTTATGTTCCGGATTCCAGAAAACATGCAAACAGGGCAAATGAATGCATCTTTAGTTTATGTCCATTTTAACCTGTCCAAGGAAATTTCCAGCAAAAACCCTGGAGTGCTGGAGCAAGAAGATCTCACGCTGTGACCCTCCAAAGGAAAGTGCTTTCTGTTGTCTAAAAAAAAGAAAGGCCTTCCCTTTAGAGTGTTACTGTTTGAGAAAAGCAACATTGAAGTTGTTGCTGATGTTGGTGATACATTTGCAGAGCGTGCTTGTCATCAGACATGGATGATGTTGAGGTTTCATTTTTCTTTTTTTTTTTCTTTGGAGACGGAGTTTCACTCTTGTTACCCAGGCTGTAGTGCAATGGCACGATCTCGGCTCACCGCAACCTCCGCCTCCTGGGTTCAGGCAATTCTCCTGCCTCAGCCTCCTGGGTAGCTGGGATTACAGGCACGCACCACCATGCCCAGCTAATTTTTTGTATTTTTAGTGGAGACGGAGTTTCACCATGTTGACCAAGATGGTCTCGATCTCTTGACCTCGTGATCCACCCACCTCGGCCTCCCAAAGTGCTGGGATTACAGGCGTGACCACCGCGCCCGGCCGGGGTTTCATTTTTGTTCAGATTTTTCCCAACTCAGGGTGTTTGTTGTCCAGGCTGGAGTGTGGTGGCACTTCCAACCTAGATCTCTTGGGCTCAAGTGGTCACCCCCGTTTCATTTTCTTGAGACAGCTCTGTGGCTCAGTCTGGAGGGTGGTTGCACATTCTCTGCTCACTGCAGCCTCTGCCTCCTGAGTAGCTGGCATTACAGGTGCGCACCACCACGCTTGACTAATTTTTGTACTTTTAGCAGTGATGGAGTTTCACCATGTTGGCCGGTTAGTCTCAATCTCCTGACCTCAGGTGATTCACCTGCCTCGGCCTCCCAAAGTGCTGGGATTACAGCCATGAGCTACCATGCCTGGCCTCCAATTTGTCTATTATGTGCGCTGCCAAACCAAGCACTTACGTGTAGGAATTATTTTTCATGTAAGCATATAGTATGTGGAACATTAGGTTTTTTAAGACAGAGTCTCAAAAATATATAATGTATAGTTTATCATATATGCTTACCATGTGTAATATGGTCCTGTACCCACAGACCCTCTTCTACACCCAGAGAATACTTTTATGTCACTTTGAATATTTTTTTATTTGTTAGTTTGTGTGGTTTGGTTTTGTTTTGAGAGACGGTCTGGCTCTGTCACCCAGGCTGGAGTGCAGTGTTGCCATCTTGGCTTGCTGCAACCTCCACCTGCCACCTCATCCTTCTGAGTCACTGTCACCAGGCGCGCGACACCACACCCAGATAACTTTTGTATTTTTTGTACACACAAGCTTTTACCCTGTTGCCCATGCTGGTCTTGAACTCCTGAGCTCAAGTGATCCTCCTGCCTTGGCCTCCTGAAGTGCTGGGTTTAGCAGTGTGAGCCACCATGCTCAACCATCCTTGTGTATTTCTGCTTAAATTTTGTGGGGGAGCTTTTTATGGCATAGCCTGTGGTCTATCCCGGAGGATGTCTGTGTGTGGGACAGTATATATTCTTCAACATCCTAGATTCCATCTTGGATGCTCCCATCAGGACTGTGTGTCCCTGTGCTGGAACTCAAGTGCATACTTGGCTCAACATCCATTGCTGTTCTCTCGAAATTCTGCCCAGTTGTTACGCTTAAAGATGAGGTATGTCACCGGGCGTGGTGGTTCACGTCTGTAATCCAAGCACTTTGGAGGCCAAGGTGGGTGGATCACCTGAGGTCAGGAGTTCAAGACCAGCCTGACCAACATGGTGAAACCCCGTCTTAAAAAAGAAAGATAAAGTATGTCTAGTGGGCATTGTCTTTTCTCTTTGGAAACATAACTCAGGAGAATTGCCCCTTGATGAACATGGCTAACCCGCTGAGCCTTTGAAGCAGGGAACCGGAGATGGTCCTTTTAAAGATTTATGTTCTGGGATCCAGAAAACTCGCAAACAGGTCCAATGAATGCATCTTTATTTTGTGTCCATTTTAACCTGATCAAAGAAAACTTCAACAGAAGACCCATAGTGATGGAGTAAGATCTCGTGCTGTGACCCTCCAAAGGAAAGCACTTTCTAATGTCCGGAAGAAATGAACGTGTCTTCCTTTAGAGAGTTGTTGTTTGAGAAGAGCAACGCTGAAGTTGTTGCTGATGTTGGTGATACATTTGCAGAGCGTGCTTATGATCAGACTTGAATGATGTCGAGGTTCTGTTTTGTTTTCTAAGATAAGGACTGTGTTGCCCAGGCTGGAGTGTGATGGTGCAATCTCAGCTCACTGCAATCTCCACCTTTCACCTCAGCGTTCTAAGTAGCTGTCTACAGGCATGCACCACCACACCTGGCTAACTTTTGTATTTTATGTACAGATGAGGTTTCACCATGTTGCCCAGGCTGGTTTCAAACACCTGAGCTCAAGTGATCCTCCAGCCTCAGCCTCCTAAAGTGCAAGGAGTAGATGTGTGAGCTGCACCCCATTCATACTTGTGTATTTCTGTTCTTTTTTTTTTTTTTTGAGATGGAGTCTCACTCTGTCTCCCAGGCTGGAGTGCAGTGACATGATCTTGGCTCACTGCAACCTGCGCCTCTCAGGTTCAAGCGATTCTTCTGTCTCAGCCTCTTGAGTAGCTGGGATTACAGCCATGTGCCACCACACCAGTTTAATTTTTGTATTTTTAGTAGAGATAGGGTTTTACCATCTTGGCCAGGCTGATCTCAGGTGATCTGCCCACCTCTGCCCACCGAAGTGCTGAAATTACAATCATGAGCCACTGCACCTGGCTTTTGTCCAGATCAGGAGCTTTCACCGGCTAGCCTATGGTCTATCCTGAAGAACGTGTGTACAACTGTGTACATTCTTCATCTTAGATTCCATTTGGATGCTCTCATCTGGACAGTGTGTCTCTGTACTGAAATTCAAGTGAACCCTTGGCTCATTATCCATTGCTGTTCTCTAGAAATCCTGCCAAGTTCTCCTGGATAAAGATGAGATATGTCACTGGTTGCAGTGGCTCGTGCCTGTAGTCCCAGCTACTCGGGAGGCTGAGGCTGGAGGATCGCTTGAGTCCCGGAGTTCTGGGCTGTAGTGCACTATGCCGATCGGGTGTCCGCACTAAGTTTGGCATCAATATGGTGACCTCCCGGGAGTGGGGGATCACCAGGTTGCCTAAGGAAGGGTGAATCGGCCCAGGTCGGAAACGGAGCAGATCAAAACTCCCGTGCTGATCAGTAGTGGGATCATGCCTGTGAATAGCCACTGCACTCCAGCCTGGGCAACACAGTGAGACCCTGTCTCTTAAAAAAAAGAAAAAAGGAAAAAAAAAAAAGATAAGGTATGTCCAGTAGGCATTGTTTTTTCTCTTTGGGGACATAACTCAGGAGGATTGCCCCTTGATGAGCAAAGCTAACCTAACCTGTTGAGCCTTTAAAACAAGGACTTGGAGATGGTCCTTTCAGGGGTTTTATTTTCTGGATTCCAGGAAACATGTAAACAGGGACAGTAAATGCATCTGTATTTGTGTGTCCATTTTAATGGGGTAAGGAATATTTCAACAAAAAACCCGGAGTGCTGGAGCAAGGAGATCTCATGCAGTGATTCTCCAATGGGAAGCACTTCTTGTCTGAAATAAAACAAAGTGCTTCCTTTTAGAGAGCTGCTGTTTGAGAAAAGCAGCGTAGATGATGCTGATTTTGGTAATACATTTGAAGGACATGCTTATAATCGGACTTGCATGATGTTAGAATTTTTTGTTTAGATTTTTCCCAACTCAGGGTGTCTGTTGCCAAGGCTGCAGGTTAGTGGCACTTCCAACCTACATCTCTTGGGCTCAGGTGGCCCCCATGTTTTTTATTTTGTTGAGAGAGCTCTGTGGCTCAGTCTGGAGAGCAGTGGCGCATTCTTTGCTCCCTGCAATGTCTGCATCCTCAGAAGCTGGCATTACAGCCATGCACCAACACGCTTGGCTAATTTTTGTATTTTCACCAGTGACAGAGATTGACCATGTTGTTCAGGTTTTGTCAAACTCCTGACCTCAGGTGATCCACCTGCCTCATCCTCCCAAAGTGCTGGGATTACAGGCGTGAGCCACCCCTCCTCCCTCCAATTTTTTTCTTTATGTGTGCTGCCAAACCAAGCATTTATGTGTAGGAATTATTTTTCATGGAAGCATACAGTATATGAAACATTCTTTTTTTCAGAGTCTCAAAAGCGTATGATGTATATTTTATCGTATATGCTTATCATATATAATTTAGTCATTAACCCACAGACCCTCTTCTACACACAGAGAATACTTTTATGTCACTTTGGGTATTTTTTTATTTGTTTGTTTTTGATTTGTTTTGAGACAAGATCTGGCTCTATCGCCCAGGCTGGAGTGCAGTGTTGCCATCTCGGCTCACTGCAGCCTCCACCTGCCACCTCAGCCTTCTGAGTCACCGTCTGCATTCACGCAGCACCACACACAGCTCACTTCTGTATTTTTTGTACACACAGGTTTTACCGTGTTCTCCATGCCGATCTCGAACTGCTGAGCTCAAGTGATCCTCCTGCCTTGGCCTGCTAAATGCTGGGTTCGGTGGCACGGGCTGTCACGCGCCACCATCCTTGTGTATTTCTACTCAAATTCTGTTGAGGAGCTTTCCTGTTTTTTCTTTTTTTTTTTAATTGATTTGCAAAGAAAGGAGCTTTTAAGAACATAGCCTGTGGTCTACCCTGGAGGATGTCTGTGTGTGTGACAATGTATATTCTTCAGCATCTTAGATTCCATTTTGGATGCTCCCATCAGGACTGTGTGTCCCTGTGCTGGAACTCAAGTGCATACTTGGCTCAACATCCGTTGCTGTTCTCTGGAAATCCTGTCCAGCTCTCTTGGGTAAAGATAAGGTGTGTGTAGTGGGCATTGCTTTTTCTTTTTGGAAACATAACTCAGGAGGATTGCCCCTTGGTGAACAAGGCTACCCGCTGAGCCTTTGAAGCAAGGAACTGGGGACGGTCCTTTCAAGGATTTATGTTCTGGGTTCCAGAAAACATGCAAACAGGGCCAATGAATGTGTCTTTATTTTTGTGTCCATTTTAACCTGGTCAAGGAAGATTTCAGCAGAAAACCCAGAGTAGTGGAGCAAGATCTCGTGCTGTGACTCTCCAAAGGAAAGCACTTTCTGTTGTCTGAGAGAAATGAATGTGTCTTCCTTTAGAGAGTTGCCGTGTGAGGGAAGCAGCGTTGAAGTTGGTGCTGATGTTGGTGATACATTTGCAGAGCGTGCTGATAATCAGACTTTTTAGATGATGTTGAGGTTCTGTTTTGTATTCGTTTTCTAAGATGGGGTCTCTGTTGCCCAGGCTGTGGTGTGGTGGTGCCATCTTGGCTCACTGCAACCTCCACCTCCTACCTCAGCCTCCTGAATAGCTGTGTGCAGGCAGGCACCACCACACCTGGCTAACTTTTGTATTTTATGTACAGATGAGGTTTCACCATGTTTCCCAGGCTGGCCTCAATCTCCTGTGCTCAAGCGATCCTCCAGCCTCGGCCTCCTAAAGTGCTAGGAATACAGGTATGAGCCACCGCACCCGCTTCATGCTTGTGTCTTTCCGTTCCTTTTTTTTTGTTTTTTTTCCTGAGATGGAGTCTCACTCTATCACCCAAGCTGGAGTGCAGTGGCATTCCATCTCATCTCACCTCACCTCAGCTCACCGCAACATCTCAGCTCACCGCAACATCTCAGCTCACCGCAACCTCAGCCTCTTAGGTTAAAGCAATTATTCTGCCTCAGCTTCTTGAGTAGTGGGGATTACAGGCACACTCAAACACACCAGTTTAATTTTTGCATATTTTAGAGACATGTTGGCCAGGCTGGTCTCAAACTTTTGACGTCAGGTGATCTGCCCATTTTGGCCTCCCAAAATGCTGAGATTACAGTTGTGAGCCATCATACCTGGCCTTTTGTTCAAATTTTATTGAGGAGCTTTCACTGCCTAGCCTATAGTCTATTCTGAAGAATGTGTGTATGACTGTGTACATTCTTCAACATCTTAGAATCCATCCTGGAAGCTTCCATCAGGACTGTGTGTCCCTGTACTGGAACTCAAGTGAACACTACCTCAAAATCCATTGCTGGCCAGGCATGGTGGCTCACGCCTGTAATCCAAGCACTTTGGAGGCCAAGGCGGGAAGATTACCTGAGGTTGGGAGTTCAAGACCAGCCTGACCAATATGGTGAAACCCTGTCTTTATTTACAAAAAAAAAAAAAAAGTTTAGGGCCGGGCGCGGTGGCTCACGCCTGTAATCCCAGCACTTTGGGAGGCAGAGGCAGGTGGATCACAAGGTCAAGAGATCGAGACCATCCTGGTCAACATGGGGAAACCCCGTCTCTACTAAAAATACAAAAAATTAGCCGGGCATGGTGGCGCGTGCCTGTAATCCCAGCTACTCAGGAGGCTGAGGCAGGAGAATTGTCTGAACCCAGGAGGCGGAGGTTGCGGTGAGCCGAGATTGCGCCACTGCACTCCAGCCTGGGTAACAAGAGCGAAACTCCGTCTCAAAAATTAAATAAATAAATAAAAATAAAAAAATAAAAAATAAGAATCCATTGCTGTTCTCTAAAAATCCTGCCCAATTCTCTTGCTTAAACATAAGATATAGCGAGTAGACATTGCTTTTTCTCTTTGGAGACATAACTCAGGAGGATTGCCCCTTGCTGAACAAGGCTAATCTGTTGAGCCTTTGAAACAATGACCTGGAGATTGTTCTTTTAGGGGGTTATGTTCTAGATTCCAGAAAACATGCAATTAGAGGCAATAAAAGTATCTTTATTGGTGTGTCCAGTTTAACCTGGTAAGGAAAATTCCAGCAAAAAACCCGGAGTGCTGGGGCAAGAAGATCTCATGCGGTGATTCTCCAAAGGGAAGCACTTCTTGTCTGAAATAAAACAAAGTGCTTCCTTTTAGAGAGCTACTGTCTGAGAAAAACAACATTGAAGCTGATGCCGATCCTGGTAACACATTTGAAGGACATGCTTATAATCAGACTTGCATGAGGTGGGGTTTTGTTTTTGTTTAGATTTTTCTCAACACAGGGTGTCTGTTGCCCAGGCTGGAGTGTGGTGGCACTTCCAGCCTAGATCTCTTGGGTTCAAGTGGTCCGCCCACATTTATTTTTTTCTTGCTACAGCTCTGTGGCTCAGTCTGAAGGGCAGTAGAACATTCTCCGCTCACTGCTACTCTGCCTTTTGAGTAGCTGGCATTCCAGGTGCGTGCCACCACGTTTGACTAATTTTTGTGCTTTTAGCAGTGACGGAGTTTCACTGTGTTGGCCAGGTTAGTCTCAAACTCCAGACCTCAGGTGATCCACCTGCCTCGGCCTCCCAAAGTGCTGGGATTACAGCCATGAGCTACCCTGCCCGGCCTCCAATTTTTATTTTATGTGTGCTGCCAAACCAAGCAGTTATGTGAAGGAAATATTTTTCATGTGAGCATGCAGTATAGGGAGCATTCTTTTTTTCAGACAGGTTCTTAAAAATATATGATCTATAGATTATCATATATGGTTATCATATGTGATATAGTCATGTACCCACAAAACCCTCTTCTACACATAGAGAATACTCTTTTTTTTTTTTTTGTTTTTGGAGACAGAGTTTCGCTCTTGTTACCCAGGCTGGAGTGCAATGGTGCGATCTCAGCTCACCGCAACCTCCGCCTCCCAGGTTCAAGCGATTCTCCTGCCTCAGCCTCTCAGGAGGATTGCTCCTTCATGAACAAGGCTAACCTGCTGAGACTTTGAAGCAAAGAACTAGAGATGCTCCTTTTAGGGGTTTATATTCTGGATTCCAGAAACAGGCAAACAGGGCCAATAAATGCATCTTTTTTGTGTGTCCATTTTCACCCGGTCAGGGAAAATTTCACAAAAGTCCCACGGTCCTGGAGCAAGAAGATGTCATGCTGTGACCCTCTGAAGGGTGGTGCGTTCTGTTGTCTAAAAGAAAAGCATCGAACGCGCCCCCCTTTAGGGGGTAACTGTGTGAACCGCAAGGTGGAAGTGGATGCTGGTCTTGGTGAGACGTTTGCAGAGCGTGCTTCTAATCAGACTTGCGTGATGTCGGGGTCTGTTCCTGCTTTGCTTTTTTTCTAAGACAGGGTCTTTGTTGCCCACGCTGGAGTGTGGTGACACTTGCAACCTACATCTTTTGGGTTCAACAGGTCCTTTTGTTTTTCTTTCTTGAAAGAGAATCTGGCGGTGACACCCTGGCTGGAGTGTAATGGTGCGATATCGGCTCACGGCAGCCTCCCCTTCCAGGGTTCAAGTGATTGTTTCACCTCAGCGTCCCGCATAGCTGGGATTACAGGTAAGTGGCACCATGCCCGGCTAATTGTTGTGCTTTCAGCAGAGACAGGGTTTCACCATGTTGCTGTGCTGGTCTCGAGTGGTCCTCTTGATTCAGCCCTCCAGGTATTGGGACTACATGGGGCGTGCCACCACACGTAGCTAAGCTTTCAGTTTTTGATAGAGGTGGGGTCTCTCTTGCCAGAAAGGTCTCAACTCCTGAGCTCAGGGGATCCCACAGGTGTGAGCCACCTTGTCCTGACGACCCATTTAAAAGATAGTTGACAGGGACAGGGATTGTGGGCACACAGTCCCAGCTACTGCAGAGCCTGGGTGGGAGGGTCCTTTGATTTCCAGGCTATACCATGTACTCATCACACCTTTGGTCCTGAGTAGCTGGGATTACAGGCACCACCACCACTCCCAGCTAATTTTTGTGTTTTTAGTAAAGACGGGTTTTGTTGTTGTTGTTGTTGAGATCGAGTCTTGGCTCACTGCGACCTCCACCTCCTGGGTTCCAGCAATTCTACTGCCTCAGCCTCCCAAGTAGCTGGGATTACAGGCGCATGCCCCCATGCCCGGCTTATTTTGTATTTTTAGTAGAGACAGGCTTTCACCATGTTAGCCAGGCTGATCTCGAACTCCTGACCTTGTGATCCACCCACCTCAGCCTCCCAAAGTGCTGGGATTACAGGCGTGAGCCACCTTGCCAGGCCTGTGAAGAGTGGTTTTACCGTGTTTATCAGGCTGGTCTTGATCTCTTGACCTTAGGTGATCCATCCACCTTGGGTGCTGGGATGACAGGCATGAGCCACTGTGCCCAGATCCTTTTCCTAATTTTCAATATGGGATTCATCACGAATGTGAGGGTCACCTTAGTGCAGGGGCCATGGCAATCTCTGTCATTCCATGTATTTTTATGTGTGCTGCCGAAGCAAGCACTTACGTGCAGGAATTATTCTTTATGTGAGTGTACAATATATGGAGCTTTCTTTTATTTGAGACAGGGTCTCAAAAATAAATGATGTACATTTGATCATATGATCTTATTATATACATAATATAATTATATACACACAAAATACTGTTCTTCACATGGCAAATACTCATAACACTTTGGGGTTATTTTTGTTTGTGTGCTTTCTTGGGGTCTTTTTGATACAAGGTCTGGCCCTGTTGCCCAGGCTGAGTGTGGTGGTGGTGCGATCTCTGCTCACTGCAACCTCCACCTCCCACCTCAGCCTCCTGAATAGCTGTCTGCAGGCATGCACCACCACACCTGACTACCTTCTGTATTTTTACAGATGAGGTTTCACCATGTTTCCCGGGCTGGTCTCAAACTCCTGACCTCAGGTGATCCACCCGCCTTGGCCTCCCAAAGTGCTGGAATTACAGTGATGAGTCACCGCACCCAGCCTTCTGTTCAAGTTTTATTGAGGAGCTTTCACTGCTTAGCCTGTGGTCTATCCTGGAGAATGTGTGAACGACTGTGTACAGCCTTCAACATCTTAGATTCCGTTGTGGATGCTCCCATCGGGACTGTGTGTCCCTGTGCTGGAACTCAAGTGAACACTTGGCTCAGCATCCATTGCTGTTCTCTAGAAATTCAGCCCAGTTCTCTTGGTTAAATGTAAAGTATGTCAGGAGCAAAAAAAAGAAGAGACACACACACATACACACACACACACACACACACACACACACACAGTATATCTAGTAGACATGGCTTTTTCTCTTTGGGGACAAAACTCAGGAGGATTGCCCCTTAATGAACAAGGCTAATCTGCTGAGCCTTTGAAGCAAGGAATTGGAGATGGTCCTTTTAGGGGTTTTTGTTCTGGATTGCAGAATACAAGCAAACAGGGCCGATAAATGCATCTTTATGGCCGGGCGCGGTGGCTCACGCCTGTAATCCCAGCATATTGGGAGGCCGAGGCGGGAGGATCACAAGGTCAGGAGATCGAGACCATCCTGGCTAACATGGTGAAACCCCGTCTTTACTAAATAAATAAATAAATTAGCTGGGTGTGGTAGCATGCACCTGTAGTCTCAGCTACTTGGAAGGCTGAGAAAAAAGAATTGCTTCAACTCAGGAGGCAGAGGTTGCAGTGAGCCGAGATCACACCACTGCACCACAGCCTGGGACAGAGCAAGACTTCATCTCAAAATAAATAACACACACACACAGATCCACACACACACACATACATATTTGTGTCCATTTTAGGCTGCTCAAGGAAAATTTCAACAAAAAACCCACAGTGGCCAGGCATGGTGGCGCATGCCTGTAGTCCCAGCTACTTGGGAGGCTGAGGTGGGAGGATCGCTTGAGCCCAGGAGTTCTGGGCTGTAGTGCGCTATGCCGATCGGGTGTCCGCACTAAGTTCGGCATCAATATGGTGACCTCCCGGGAGCGGGCGACCACCAGGTTGCCTAAGGAGGGGTGAACCGGCCCAGGTCAGAAACGGAGCAGGTCAAAACTCCCGTGCTGATCAGTAGTGGAATCACGCCTGTGAATAGCCACTGCACTCCAGCCTGGGGAACATAGCAAGACCCCATCTCTAAAATAATAATAATAATAATAAATAAAATAAATAAATTTTAAAAACCCACAATGCTGGAGCAAGAAGATCTCGTGCTGTGACCCTCTAGAGGGAAGCACTTTCTGGTGTCTGACAAAAACAGAATGCGCTTCCCTTTAGATGCTTACTGTATGAGAAAAGCAATGTTAAGTTGATGCTGATCTTGGTAAGACATTTGCAGAGCGTGCCTGTGGTCAGGCTTGGAGGGTCTTTGTTTCTCAGGCTGGAGTGGGGTGGCACTTCCAACCTAGATCTCTTGGGCTCAAGAGGTCCTCTTTCTTTTCTTTCTCAGCAGAGCGTCTCGTAGTGACACCCAGGCTGGAGTGCAATGGTGCGATATCGGCTCACGGCAGCCTCCTCCTCCCAAGTTCAAGCGATTGTTTGACCTCAGCCTTCCTAGTAGCTGGGATTACAGTGCCACCACACCTGGCTTATTTTTATATTTTTATCAGAGATGGGGTTTCACCATGTTAGCTAGGCTGGTCTTGAACTCCAGACCTCAAGTGATCTGCCCTCCTCAACCTCCCAAAGTGCTGGGATTACAGGCATGAGCCACTGCACCTGGCCTATTCCATTTAGTTTTTATTTTTATTTTTATTTTATTATTTATTTATTTATTTATTTATTTTTAAAGATGGGGTTTCACCATGATGGCCAGGCTGGTCTTGAACTCCTGACCTCAGGTGATCCACCCACCTCGGCCTCCCAAAGTGCTAGGACTACAGGCGTGAGTCACCTCGCCCGGCTCCATTTAGTTTTATATGTGCTGCCGAAACAATCACTATATGTAGGAATTATTCTTCCTGTGAGCACGTGTTGGCCAGCCTGGGCCAACATAGCAAGATCCCATGTCTTTAAAAACACAGATTATTTGTCACCCGGCGTGTCTAGTTGCAGAGACCTCATGTGGGTGGGTCATTCCAAACACTGGGCCCCCATCAGTTTACTTTCATGTATCCAAACCCTGCTTCCTTCATTAAGAGACCAAGTAACCTTCCACGTCTATCCAGTCTGTCTTGTAATCCCCAATGGATGTCATTAGTAATAAAATTTCTTTTGTTCTTATTCGTTTGTGTCTTTAGTTTTTCTCCCTCACACCTTGCCATCAGTTCTCGGAATAGACCTGCTTTCTCTGCAGGAAGGGTGTAGTGGATCCAGCCCTCACCCACTCATGCCAACCCCAGTGAGTTCTTCTGACTGCAGCTGCGCTGGTGATCCTATTCCACCGGGCAGAACCTCGCATCTTAATGCCAGGTGCCTGGTAAGATGTGAAGTGTTGGCTGTGGCTAATATAAGAATCCAGCTATTGTAGACAAGATGAACCTCAGCCACGGTGATAAATGTTGCATGGGACAGAACCACAGACAGTTTCACAAAAACCTGGAGGACCCTAGAAGGGGCTCCTTTGTGACAGTTGGGGTGCACGGCAGCTCTTGTCGCCATAGTGAGAGACGCCTCTTCCTCCAGCACGCAACGGCTTTCACGCCATGGAAGTTATGCCTGCACTGGTTTGTAGGACACCACTTGTGTTGAGGTAGAGTTGAAGGGGACTTCAGTGTCCCTTGCAGATGGGATGTGCACTGGTCAGCAAGAGCACAGAGGTGCAGTGCATGGGGTTTGAGTTGGGCAAATGAAGCTGAAGTGTAGGGTGTATTACCAAGTCATAAATGCACACTTGATTTATTATTATTATTATTTTTTGCCCACTTGCAACTGTCTTGATCGAGTCATACGATTTATTTTTTGTTTTTAAATTTTTTTGGGGGGATAGAGTCTCACTCTGTCACCAGGCTCGAGTGCAGTGATGGGATCTCAACTCACTGCAACCTCTGCCTCCCGGGTTCAAACGATTCTCCTGCCTCGGCCTCCCAAGTAGCTGGGATTACAGGCACGCGCCACTACACCTGGCTAATTTTTGTATTTTAGTAGAGACAGGTTTTGACCATGTTGGCCAGGATGGTTTCAATCTCTCGACCTCGTGATCCGCCTGCCTCAGCCTCCCAAAGTGCTGGGATTACAGGTGTGAGCCACTGCACCCGGCCCACTTGATTTAGTTTTTATATTTAATTTGCATTTATTTGTTTATTTTGAGATGGAGTCTCACTCTGTTGCCCAGGCTGGAGTGCAGTAGCATGATACCAGCTCACTGCAACCTCCGCCTCCCAGGTTCAAGCAATGCTTGTGCCTCAGCCTCCCTAGTAGCTGGGATTACAGGCATGCGTCACCACACCCAGCCAATTTTTGTATTTTTAGTAGACACGGGGTTTCACCATGTTGGCCAGGCTGATTTCAAACTCCTGACCTCAAGTGATTGACCCACCTCGGCCTCCCAGAGTGCTGGAATTACAGGTGTGAGCCATTGTGGCAAGCCTGATTTTTATATTATAGACACAGTGGTCCAGCTATGCCACCCAGGCTAAACTAGGCTTTAGAGATCTTCCTGCCTCTGCCCCTCCTCACTTTCTTGTACCTGGGGCAACAGGCGAACATTATGATATATGCAACCACCACCACTGTAGTTGGGAGATTTTCATCACCCCACAGAGGCTTATTCCCATGTGCAGTCAGTTCCCTCCTGCTCTTCCACCCAGACCCTGGCAGCCTCTCCACATCTCTCTAGCTCTGCATCTGCCTCTTGTGGGCATGTCACATAGACCAGTCTTGAATGGGTGGCCTGTTGAGGATAATGGGTGGTCCTGGCTGTCTGCAGTGTGAATCTTACCACTGAAGGGTGGTCCCTGGAGGGAAGCAGGAGGCTGGGAGAACTGGACAGGACATCCTTTGGGAATGGAGTCGGGGGGGCAGAGCCTGATGTCTGGGAAGCTCACAGGGTGGCAAACCCCATGTTCCTCCCTGTGAACTGCGAGGTGACCCCCCTGGGGCACTGGAAGTTTTCCCTTTGCCCTTTTGTTCACTTTTTTGTCTGAAGATTTATCTTTCAATGCTGCCTTTTTCAGCTTTGCTTCCACTTTTTCTTTTTTTGAGGAGTCGCCTTGCCCTGTCACCCAAGCTGGAGTGGCTGGATGTCGGCCCACTGCAACCTCTGTCTCCCAGGTTCAAGCGACTCTCCTGCCTCAGCCTCCCAAGTAGCTGGGATTACAGACACCCGACACCACGCCCGGCTTATTTTTGTATTGTTAGTAAAGTCGGGGTTTCTCCATGTTGGCCAGGCTGGTCTCGAACTCCTCACCTCCAGTGGTTCGCCTGCCTCGGCCCCCCAAAGAGTTGGAATTACAGCGACAGCCACTGAACCAACCTCCCAGTGGGCTCTTCTTTGGCGGCCCCTTGTGGAGCTGACCTTCCTCTGGGGCATCCTGGCGGCGGGGAGTGGCGTGCGGAGAGCCTTCGAGAAGCTCTGCTGGCTGGCCGTTGCCGCTCCTCCCCCGTTGCCAGAGCTACTGAGGCCCACCGCGGGGGCACAGTGAGAACCGAATGAAACTGGAACTGTTTTTTTTTTTGAGAGGGAGTCTCGCTCTGTTGCCAGGCTGGAGTGCAATGGCACAATCTTGGCTCACGGCAACCTCCACCTCAAGTGATCTCCACCTCAGCCTCCTGAGTAGCTGAGATTACAGGCACACATGCCACCACCTCTGGCTAATTTTTTTTTTTAATACTGTCACTCTTAGGATATGCTTAAGTTACTTCTGGCTAATTTTTGTACTTTTTGTAGAGATGAGGGGGTCTCCCTATGTTGCCCAGGCTGGTCTCGAACTCCTGGCCTCAAGTGATCCATCTACCTGGCTTCCCAAAGTGCTGGCTGTAATGCCAGGAGTTTGGGAGACCACAGTTGACTGGATAGATTCCCTAGCAACAAACACCCCAGGGAGAGAATGGTGATTTCTCAACTGTCAGTCAGCAAGGGGCTAGTATATATTGAAAAGGTTCAGGCTGGGTGCGGTGGCTCATGCCTGCAATCCCAGCAGTTTGGGAGGCTGAGGCGTGTAGATCACAAGGTCAGGAGTTCGAAACCAGCCTGGCCAAGATGGTGAAACCCCATCTCCACTAAAAATTACCAAAAAATTAGCCGGGCGCCATGGAAGGTACCCGTAATCCCAGTTCCTCAGCGAGCTGAGGCAGGAGAATCACTTGAACCTGGGAGGCGGAGTGGGCAGTGAGGGCTCACTGCATTCCCACCTGGATGACAGAGCAAGACTCTGTCTCAAAAAAAAAAAAAAAAAAAAAAAGAAAAGAAAGAAAAAAGAAAGGGCTCAGGGCATGTCACCCCAAAGTCCATCGCATCAGCCTATGGATTATTTTGACCAGGGCTTCCTGAGAAAAAACAGATGCATCTGACTTCCCCCTTCCCACGTAAAAGTAGATCGTAAAATTTCTTATGAGAAAAATGCCCTTCCTGCGACAGGAAGAGAAGCATGTTCCCATCAGCAGAAGAGAGGAGTCCACATGCTAAACAAGTCTGCTGACTTAACCCTTACCTTCCACGCGTTCCCCGCGGTTTCCTGCCCGCTTCCTATAGCCCAAGCCCTTTGTCTTCTCATCCCCACAATTCATCATTTTTTTTGCTGTTGTTGCTGTGATTGAGACAGTCTCCCTTTGTCACCCAACCTGGAGTGCAATGGCGCCATCTCAGCTCACTGCAACCTCTGTCGCCCAGGTTCAAGTGAGTCTTCTGTCTCAGCCTTCCCAGTAGCCAAAATCACAGGCATGTGCCACCACGCCTGGCTAGTTGCAGAGTTTCGCTATGTTGTCCAGGCTGGAGGGCAGTGGCACAATCAGCTCACTGCAGTCTTCAACAACTGGGCTCAAGCGATCCTCCCACCTCAGCCTCTTAAAGCACTGGGATTACAGGTGGTAGCCATCATGCCAGGCCCCAAAGAAGTCTTTTTTTTTTTTTTTTTGAGACAGAGTTTCGCTCTTGTTACCCAGGCTGGAGTGCAATGGCGCGATCTCGGCTCACCGTAACCTCTGTCTCCTGGGTTCAAGCAATTCTCCTGCCTCAGCCTCCCGAGTAGCTGGGACTACAGGCGTGCACCACCATGCCCAGCTAATTTTTGTATTTTTAGTAGAGACGAGGTTTCACCATGTTGACCAGGATGGTCTCGATCTCTTGACCTCGTGATCCACCCGTCTCAGCCTCCCAAAGTGCTGGGATTATAGGTGTGAGCCACCACGCCCGGCCTCCAAAGAAGTCTTTAAGCTTCAGCCGCGCACAGTGGCTCACGCCTGTAATTCCAGCACTTTGAGAAGCTTAGGTGGGAGGATCGCTTGAGCCCAGGAGTTGAAAGCTGCAGTGAGCTATGACTGAACTCCAGCCTGGGCAACAAAGTGAGACCCTATCTCAAAAAAGAAAACCGTAGTCTGGCCACAGTGCAAAGTGCCTGTGATCCCAGCACTTTGGGAGGCCAAGGCAGGCGGATCACTTGAGGTCCAGAGTTCGAGATCAGCCTGGCCAACATAGTGAACCCATGTATCTAGTAAAAATAAAATAATTAGCCGGGCATGGTGGCAGACACCTGTAATCCCAGCTACTCGGGAGACTGAGGCAGGAGAACTGCTTGAACCCGAGAGGCAGAGGTTGCAGTGAGCTGGAATCACGCCATTGCACTCCAGTGTGGGCCACAGAGCAGAAAGACTAGGTCTCAAAAAAAAAAAAAAAAAAAAAAAAGATGCTTGACATGCTGGTTACTGGCAGGATTGTGCCCTCTAGTGGCCCCCATGGAAAAGCGCATCACAAGCTACTGCTATTTATCGAGTTTTTAGATTCCATTTTGAAGTTCAATTTAGATTTAGGTCAAATTCTCCACCAGACGGTGGGTCGCAGCCAAGCGTTTGCACTGTGGACATTTTGGAAGGTGGAATCACAAGGACTCTGAGTTCGTTTGTGCTTTGTTTTTAAAATTAATTTGGGCAGGAGCGGTAGCTAACGCCTGTACTTTGGGAGACTGAGGAGGGAAGATCCTCTAGGCCCATGAATTTGAGACCAGCCTGGGCAACAAGTGAGACCCTGTCTTTAAAAAACAAATAAATAGGCCGGGCACAGTGGCTCACCCCTGGAATCCCAGCACTTTGGGAGGCCATGGCGTGCGAATCACCTGAGGTCAGCAGTTCAAGACCAGCATGCCTACAATGGTAAAATCCCGTCTTAACTAAAAATATAAAAATTAGCCGGGCGTGGCGGCGTGCACCTGAAGTCCCAGCTACTTGGGAATCTGAGGCACCAGAGTAGTTTGTATCCAAGATGTGGAAGTTGCAGTGAGCTGAGATCGCACCACTGCAATCCAGCCTGGGCAACAGAGACCCTGCCTCAGAAAAAAATTTTTTTAATAAATAAATATTTTACAGGGAGCTTTTCTTTATATAAACAGCTACAAATCGATAAAATGCCAACAATCTAACAAAAAACACCAAAAGCAAGAAAAGAAATATAAATCGCTTTCAAACATTTGAAATCCTAAATATATTTAAATCTTAGTCCATAAGAGAAATGCAAATTGAAACTCCCAAGAGATAACATTTTTAACTGTGAGGTCATAAATATAATTTAAGTATATACATTAAACACAGCCAGTTTATGCGAGGAGGACTCAAATTGACCTTGCGTGCTAGGGAAGATGTTAGACTCCAGTAACAGCAAGTGTGTATGCAATGGGTATAATAGACGCAGGTCAGTAAACCAAATTTGACCTAAATACCACTTGAACTTCAAAATGGAATCTAAATTACAAGCTTCCAAAATTCAATAATTAACGGCAGCTCAAGATGCGCTTTTCCATCGCGGCCACCAGAGGACGCGCCAAGCGAGGCCCCGCTCAGGAACAGCTGGGGCTCCGCTCCGGCAAGCATTTCCTCCTCTGGCCAGTAGGGGGCAGGGATGAACAACTCCAGGGTTTCCTGGGTTCTACCGCGTGGTGGATAAGAATGCGTTAAGTGCCAGAATCCAGGGTTCAAACCCGGGCTCCACCAGTTGCCAGCGAGAGGACTCCCCTTTAAGAGCTCTCTCTCGGCTGGGAGCGGTGGCTCACGACTGTAATCCTAGCACTTTGGGATTATTGCCGAGGCGGGCAGATCCCCTGAGGTGAGGAGTTCAAGACCAGCTTGGACAACACAGTGAAACCCCCATCTCTACTAAAAAAAAATATATATATATATAAAATTACCCGGGCGTCGGGGCAGCTGCTTGTAATCCCAGCTACTTAGGAGGCTGAGGCAGGAGAATTGCTTGAACCCGGGAGGCGTAAGCTTCATTTTCTCCTTTTCTAAAACAGGGCCAATAAAACCCTTGTCACAGCTGCGTCAATGTTAACATTTTGATATTAGTGACCCTAAAACAGCTTCATATCCTGGCCCCAAAGGGACCAGGTGATCCTAGGTTCCATGAACCTACTTTTCCCAAGCTGATGTTTGTAGGATGTGGAATGGCCTTCCAGGAAGATGAAAATAAAAATGTTCCTGGGAATGGGTGCAGTGGCTCACGCCTGTAATCCCAGCACTTTGGGAGGCCGAGGAGGGTGGATCATAAGGTCAGGAGTTCGAGACCAGCCTGGCCAACATAGTGAAACCCCATCTCTACAAAAATACAAAAATTAGCCAGGCATGATGGCAGGTGCCTGTAATCCCAGCTACTCGGGAGGCTGAGCTGGAAGAATCACTTGAACATGGGAGGCAGAGGTTGCAGTGGGCCAAGATCTCGCCATTGCACTCCAGCCTGGGCCAGACAGCCAGATTCCCTCTCAAAATTTTTTTTTAAATTTACAAATGCAAAAAGATAAAGAATAAAAATAAAAAATTTAAAAATGTTTCTGGAAGGAGTTGGGTGAGTTAGGTGGCCTGAGCTTGTGGTCCCAGCTATGCGGGAGGGATCTGGAAATGCAGAGTCACCCGGGTTTCATTGTTTTCTCTTCTTTTCCCTCCTCAGACCCCTAGGACACTGTAAGGGAGTGAGAGTCACCTCCAAACCCTCCTTTGTCATTTGTGTGGGCTCTTTGGCTGCATCTAGAAACCAGATTGACACGAGGCAGCTTAACAATGGACAAGGATACACACGTTGTGAGTTTTTCACGTATTAATACATCAGATGGGGATCTTCACGAGAGAGTGAAGAAGTAACCAAAATAAAATGCTTTATCTTTTATTTTTATTTATTTGTTTGAGACAGAGTCACCCAGGCTGGAGTAGAATGGGGCGATCTCAGCTCACTGAAACCTCTGTCGCCCAGGGTTCAAGCGATTCTCCTGCCTCAGGAGCTGGGACTACAGGTGCCCACCACGACACCCGGCTAATCTTTTTGTTTTTGTTTTGTTGTTGCTGTTTTTGAGACGGAGTCTCACTCTGTGTCGTCCAGGCTGGAGTGCAGTGGCCCAGTCTCAGCTCACTGCAACGTCCGCCTCCTGGGTTCAAGCAATTCTCCTGCCGCAGCCTCCTGAGTAGCTGGGACTACAGGTGCACGCCACCATGCCCAGCTAATTTCTGTATTTCTAGTAGAGATGAGGTTTCACTATGTTGGCCAGGCAGCTCTCGAACTCCTAAGCTCATGATCTGCCTGCCTCAGCCTCCCAAAGTGCTGGGATTACAGGTGTGAGGCACTCACCTAGCCTGGTTGCCCATTTTTATGCTTATTTATTGATGATATGCTTAAAAAAAAAGGAGTGGGTTAGTGGGTTATTCATGCCTCCCCTCTTTAAACCATACAGAGTAACTTCCTGATGTGGCCGTGGCATCTGTAACCTGTCATGGCGCTGGCGGGAGCGTAGCAGCGAGGACGACCAGAGGTCACACTCCTGGCTATCTTGGTTTTGGTGGAATTTGGCCGGCTTCTTTACTGCAACCTGTTTTATCAACAATGTCTTTATGACCCGTATCTTGTGCGGACCTCCTATCTCATCCTGTGACTTAGAATGCCTTAACCATCTGGGAATGCAGCCCAGTAGGTCTCAGCCTCACTTTACCCAGCTCCTATTCAAGATGGAATTCTCTGGTTCACACGCCTCTTGGCAGAACCACTGGGATTACAGGCATGAGCACATGCCCAGCCAGATGCTTTTATACAAAGGGGATAGATTTCTGGGGGAGTTGCCAGGAGATGCGTGGGGGTAGGTGAATCTAGTGGAAGCTGAGGGCTACCTCATCAGCCCCTTAATTCAGGTCCAGCGAAGCCCGGAGTTCTCAGTCTCTGGTGATAGGGGCTGTTATCTCTTCTGGGTATAGGGAGTACCCCTCCCAGAAGAATTTCTGGCTTGCTGCCTGCAGGAAGAGGCAAGTCAGCTAAACCCTTCTGAAACAATTTCCCCAGTGTTTTCAGCTTGAAATAGTCAGGCTACCCATCCAGCAGATTTTGGGATGGCACGTCCTTCACGCCTTCAACACTAAGATGCAGCGCAGTGAATTTCCAGGAGGGAGAATATGGGATCCGGCATTCCCCTTGTTTTTCTTATAGCTTCCTTTTTTTTTTTTTTTTTTTTTTTTAAGATGCTGTCTCTCTCTGTCACCCAGGCTGGAGTACAGTGGTGTGATCCCGGCTCACTGCAACCTCCACCTCCCGGGTTCAAGCGATTCTTCTGCCTCAGCCTCCTGAGTAGCTGGGATTACAGGGGTGTGCCATCATGCCCGGCTAATTTTTGTATTTTTAGTAGAGACGGGATTTCACCATGTTAGTCAGGCTGGTCTGGAACTCCTGACCTCGTGATCCGCCAATCTAGGCCTCCCAAAGTGCTGGGATTACAGGCGTGAGCCACTGCGCCCGCCCTATCTTCCTTTTTAATAAATTAGTGGCTATATGTGATTAAATATGCCTGGTTTCAAAAATTCAGTTTTTTTCTTTCATGCATGTCAAGGAGTTTTTAAAACATAAAAATGGGCTGGCTAGGCGCGGTGGCTCATGCTTGTAATCCCAACACTTTGGGAGGCTGAGGCAGGCAGATCACGAGGTCAGGAGTTTGAGATCAGCTTGACTAACATGTTGAAACTCCCGCCTCTACTAAAAATCCAAAAAATTAGCTGGGCATGGTGGCGAGCCTGTAATCCTAGCTACTTGGGAGGCTGAGGCAGGAGACTCACTTGAACCTGGGAAGCAGAGACTGTAGTGAGCCGAGACTGTGCCGTTGCACTCTAGCCTGGGCAACAGAGTGAGACTCTGTCTCAAAAAAGAAAAAGAAGCCAGGCGCGGTGGCTCACGCCTGTAGTCCCTGCACTTTGGGAGGCCAAGATGGGTGGATCACGAGGTCAGGAGTTCGAGAACAGCTGGCCAACATGGTGAAACCCCATCTCTATTAAAAAAAAGAAGAAAAAAAAATGAAGGATGGGATGCTCGCTAAGCACGTGGCACGCTGCTTAGCAAATAGTCCGTGCCCAATCAGTGTGAGCCATCATTCACCCAGCCACCTGATCTATCCATCTTCTGACTCACAGATTCTTCCCCAGGTCTGCCTCATCAGGGGTCATTAACTCACTCATCCATTCACGTGACAAGCTTCCTGCATGCCAGCAACTAAGCTCTCTCACGCCAGAGACCATGGCTGATCATGCCCTGCCTGGAGGAGCTCCCAGTCTGATGGGGAAGGTGCCCCCAGCAGTGGATCCTGTGTGGTGAGCTCCTGATTGCAGACATTTGCTTCCCAGGGATTTGCACCTCTTTCTCATAGTCAGTTTATTTCTATCCTATGTGTTCCCTTTTCTTGCGTCTTCACATTCTTGAGAAATGTGTTCCCCAGTGCAGTTAGCCAGGGTGACAGCGGGGGCTGCAGACTCTAGAGAAGATTATATCCCCTCTGGGTTTCAGTGTTCCCATCTGTGAAATGGGATGAGACTTTCTGGTTGCTCCCCAACCTAAATACTCCCAATGAGCGAAGATTTTTTTTTTTTTTTTGTTACTAATAAAAAAAATTGTATTTACTTAGAAGCATTCAGAATGTCAACAAAACAGCTGCAACTTTTTTTTTTTTGCAATTACAGAGTGGTATTCAGTTAACAGAACAACCATTATTTCATATAAGCTGCATCAGAGACAACTGAAGATGAAAAAACTACCATCCCCATATATAACTAATTTGTGCTGTGCACCAACAAGAACCTGCTTTAAATTTCCATGCCAATTTACAACCCCCATACTGTACCAGGCAAGGTTAGTGGCTATTGAAAATACCACCAGGACAGGGCTATCTAAAGACACATTCGGTAGTGTGTTAACTATACAAAAAAAGACACTGTGCAGTTTAAAAACAAATCTCACACAGCCTTACATTTCAATTTTTTTCTTTAAAAGGAGTGAGTTGTGTACAGGGGGGTTAAATGCTTTATAGACAAGAAAACAAAACTGCGCTAGAACCAACTTATTCATCATCATCTTCTTCTTCTTCATCTTCCTCTTCCTCCTCATCCTCTTCATCTTCCTCATCTTCTTCCTCTTCCTTCTTTTTCTTGCTTTTTTCAGCCTTGACAACTCCCTTTTTGGCTGCATCAGGCTTTCCTTTAGCTCGATATGCAGCAATATCCTTTTCGTATTTTTCCCTCAGCTTCGCAGCCTTCTTCTCATAAGGCTGCTTGTCATCTGCAGCCGTGTTACTCCACATCTCTCCCGGTTTCTTTGCAACATCACCAGTGGACAGGCCAGGATGTTCTCCTTTGATTTTTGGGCGATACTCAGAGCAGAACAGGAAAAAGGCCGAAGGAGGCCTCTTGGGTGCATTGGGATCCTTGAACTTCTTTTTTGTCTCCCCTTTAGGAGGAATATAGGTTTTCATTTCTCTCTCATAACGGGCCTTATCCGCCTTTGCCGTATCTTCAAATTTTCCCTTCTCTTTAGCAGACGTGGTCTTCCACCTCTCTGAGCACTTCTTAGAAAACTCGGAGAAGTTGACTGAAGCATCTGGGTGCTGCTTCTTCTGCTCCTCCCGACAAGTTTGCACAAAAAATGCATATGATGACATTTTGCCTCTCGGCTTCTTAGGATCTCCTTTGTCCATGTTTAGTTATTTTTCCTCAGCGAGGCACAGAGTCGCCCAGTGCCCGTCCAGCTCTCACTTGCCCCGGCGCTGTCTCTATGGAGCTCAATGTACTGCAATGGCTGTGTCTTTTTTTTTTTTTTTTTTTTCAAAAGACAGGGTTTCACCATGTTGGTCAGGCTGGTCTTGAGAGTGACGATTTTTATAAAAAATCAAGTCTTGGGCCGGGTGTGGTGGCTCACGCCTGTAATCCTAGCACTTCAGGAGGCCGAGGTGGGTGGATCACCTGAGGTCAGGAGTTCAAGACCAGTCTGGCCATCACGGTGAAACCCCATCTTTAAAAAAAAAGTAAAAATCAGGCCGGGCGCGGTGGCTCAAGCCTGTAATCCCAGCACTTTGGGAGGCCGAGGCGGGTGGATCACGAGGTCAAGAGATCGAGACCATCCTGGTCAACATGGTGAAACCCCGTCTCTACTTAAAAATACAAAAAATTAGCTGGGCATGGTGGCGTGTGCCTGTAATCCCAGCTACTCAGGAGGCTGAGGCAAGAGAATTGCCTGAACCCAGGAGGCAGAGGTTGCGGTGAGCCGAGATCGCGCCATTGCACTCCAGCCTGGGTAACAAGAGCGAAACTCTGTCTCAAAAAAAAAAAAAAAAGTAAAAATCAAGTATCGGCCAGGTGCGGTGGCTCACGCCTGTAATCCCAGCACTCTGGAAGGCCAAGGCAGGCGGATCACCTGAGGTCAGGAGTTCCAGACCAGCGTGGCGAACATGGTGAAACCCCCCCTACCGCCTACTAAAAATACAAAGATTAGCTGGGTGTGGTGGCTCAAGCTTGTAATCACCACTACTCAGGAGGTTGAGGCAGGAGAATCTCTTGAAATGGTGAGGGAGAGGTTGCAGTGAGCTGAGATCTCGCCACAGCACTCACTCCAGCCTGGGCGACACAGCGAGACTCCCTCTCAAAAGAAAAAATTAAGGCTCTTGGCTGGGTGCGGTGACTCACACCTGTGATCTACACCAGCAGTTTTGGAGGCCAAGGCAGGATGATTGCTTAAGCCCAGGAATTCCACAAGAGCCTGGGCAGCCTTTTTCTTTTTTTTCTTTTTGTTTTGCTTTTTGATTTTGAGATGGAATCTAGCTCTGTCACCAAGGCTGGAAAATGGCTCAATCTCGGCTCACTGTAACCTCTGCCTCCCAGGTTCAAGCGATTCTCCTGCCTCAGCCTCCTGAGGAGCTGGGATTACAGGTGCCCGCCATCAGGCCCAGCCAATGTTTTGTATTTTTAGTAGAGACAAGGGTTCACTGTGTTGGCCAGGCTGGTCTCGAATCCCTGACCTTGTGATCCGCCTGCCTCAGCCTCTCAAAGTGCTGGGATTACAAGTGTGAGCCACCGTGCCTGGCCAGCACCCTTTTTAAGAGCACTTGTCTCTTCAAAAAACAAGAGCAAAAATTAGCTGGGCGTAATAGTGTGTGCCTATAGTCTCAGCTACAGAGAGGAGACGCTGGGGTGGGGGATAGGATAGATTGAGCCCCGGAAGTCATGGCTGGGGTGAGCTGAGCTAACACCACTGCACTCCTGCCTGGGTGACAGACCAAGAGACACAGTCTGGGGGGGGAAAAAAAATCAGCTGCAAAGAAGACACAGCAGGCTTCATTAGCAAGAGAATCCCATTGGAAGCCCAGGAAACGCCCTCATTTGTGAAGTTAATGTCTGTAAACTTTCTCTCCAGGCTACTCCATGCGTTTTCCATAACTGGGAACTGCTTCAAGCATCTGTAAAGAAACCTTTTCACCTGTAGATCTATTTTCACTTGATTTGCAGACCACCAGCTGTAGGACCCAAGTTGAAAGAGAAACAAGCTAACTAGCCTCTCTTTCCAGCACTTTCTTCAGGATGCTTCTCCTGGCTTCCCGCCTGGAGGCCTCACCCCTCCACCACCCCCCCCCCGCCCTCGTCCTCAGCTGCCTACAGTTTTGTCCACTTAAATACGGACTCCTGGTAGCTGAGAACTGTTTTTATTTTTTTTAAACAAGAGTCAGTTGGGCGCAGTGGCTCACACCTGTAATCCCAGCACTTTGGGAGGCCGAGGCAGGTAGGTCCCCTGAGGTCGGGAGTTTGAGACCAACGTGACCAACATGGTGAAATCCGGTCTCTACTAAACAGAAAAAAAAAATTAGTCGGGTGTGGCGGCACATGCCTGTAATCCCAGCTACTTGGGAGGCTGAGGCAGGAGACTCACTTGAACCCAGGAGGCAGAGGTTTCAGTGAGCCGAGATCACGCCATTGCACTCCAGCCTGGGCAACAAGAGTGAAACTCAGTCTCAAAAAAAGGAAGGAAGGAGGGAAGGAGGGAAGGAAGGGAGGGAGGGAGAGAGGGAGAGGGAGGGAAGAAAAACTAGAGTCTCCCTCTGTCAGGCGAGAGCCAACGTACATCGCCTGGGTACTAAGAAATTCCATCTCTATTTCTTAAGATTGAGTTGGGGTCTGTGTCTGAGAGATGGAGATTTTTTTTTTTTTTTTTTTTTTTTTTTTTTTGAGACGGAGTTTCGCTCTTCTTACCCAGGCTGGAGTGCAATGGCGCTATCTCGGCTCACCGCAACCTCCGCCTCCTGGGTTCGGGCAATTCTCCTGCCTCAGCCTCCTGAGTAGCTGGGACTACAGGCACGCACCACCATGCCCAGCTAATTTTTGTATTTTTAGTAGAGACGGGGATTCACCATGTTGACCAGGATGGTCTCGATCTCTTGACCTCGTGATTCACCCGCCTCGGCCTCCCAAAGTGCTGGGATTACAGGCGTGAGCCACCGCGCCCGGCGAGATAGAGATTTTAACAAATACTTGTTAAACAGTGAAGTTCTTCTGTGAGGTGTTTAGGAATATTCAGTAAAAGAGGACTCTGTGAACTAAAACCCAGTTGTCTTCCAGTAAATCCTCAACAGATGAGAAGATGAGACTGTCCCCCACCCCCTCCCCTCAGGGCCTCCACAATGATAGAGGAGGAATTCTGCTAATGGCTGACTGAGCTGTCACTGCTCTCTGTCAGTAAAAACAAGAAAAAAAATTTCTTGGCCAGGTGCAGCAGCTCATGCCTCAAGGCAGATCACGGGAGGTCAGGAGTTTGAAACCAGTCTGGCCAACATGATGAAACCCTGTGTGTACAAAAATGTTAGCCAGGTGTGGTGGCAGGCCCCTGTAATCCCAGGTACTCAGGAGGCTGAGGCAGGAGAATCGCTTGAACTAGGGAGGCAGAGGTTACAGTGAGCAGAGATGGCACCCCTGCACTCCAGCTTGGGTAACAGAGCAACACCTTATAAAAAAAAAATTTCTTGCATCCAGCTCATTGAAATTTAATCTTTGCATCTGGCAGGGTGTGGCCAGCACTTGTGGTCCCAGCTACGCAGGGGGATCACTTGAGCCCAGGAGTTCGAATCCAACCTGCATAACAGGTAGAACCCCTTCTCTGGAAAGAAAAAAAATTATTTATGTATTTATTTTTTTCAAACAGGGTCTCCATCTATAGCCCAGGCTGGAGTGCCATGGCATATCATAGCTTACTGCAGCCTGGACCTTCCTTCTGGGCCCAAGCAATCCTCCCACTTCAGCCTCCAGAGTAGCTGGGACCCCAGGTATGTGCCACCATGCCTGGCTAAATTCTTTTTATTTTTTCTGAAGATGAGGTCTCCCCATGTTGCCCAGGCTGGTCTCAAACTCCTAGCTTCAGGCAATCCTCCCACCACACAGGCCAAAAAACCCCATCTTCTTTTTGGGGTTAATAGGCACTTGAGGTCAGGTGAGGTGGCTCATGCCTGTAATCCCAGCATTTTGGGAGGCCGAGGCAGGCAGATCATCTGAGGTCAGGAGTTCAGGGTCACTCTGGCCAACATGGTAAAACCCCATCTCTATTAACAATCCAAATATTAGCCAGGTATGATGTTGTTTGCCTGTAATCCCAGCTACTGGGGAGGCCGAGGCAGGAGAATCCTTTGAACCTGGAGGCGGCGGTTGCAGTGAGCTGAGATAGTGCCACTGCACTCCAACCTGGGTGACAGAGCCAGACTCCATCTCAAAAAAAAAAAAAAAAAAAAAAATTGGCAGCCAGGTGTGGTGGCTCACACCTGTAATCCTAGCATTTTGGGAGGCTGAGGCGGGCAGATCACAAGGTCAGGAGTTTGAGACCAGCCTAGCCAATATGGTAAAACCCCATCTCTACTAAAAATACAAAAATTACCCAGGCATGGTGCATGTGTCTGTAGTTTCAGCTACTTGAGAGGCTGAAGCTGAGGCAGAAGAATCACTTGAACCCAAGTGCTGGAGGTTGCAGTGAGCCGAGATAGCGCCACTGCACTCCAGTCTGGGCGACAGAGCAAGACTCCATCTCATCTTAAAATAATAATAATAATATATGGGCACCTGAAATCTCTTTTCCCGAAGTTGCAAATTGTGGAATTCATGCCTTAGAATTTAGTCACATTTCCAGACCTGTCCCCACTATTACCCTGACTTCTGTTTCCATTTCCTCAGTGATGTCCCCCCACCTCTGTGCAGACCCAAGCCTCTTCACTGAGGCCATTTTCCACAGCAGCACTGTCCAACAGAGATGGAGGAGTTTCGCTCTTATTGCCCAGGCTGGAGTGCAATGGCGTGATCTCGGCTCACTGCAACCTTAGCCTCCTGGGTTTAAGCCATTCTCCTGCCTCAGCCTCCTGAGGAACTGGGATTACAGGCATGCGCCACCACACTCGGCTAATTTTGTATTTTTAGTAGAGACAAGATTTCTCCATTTTGGTCAGGCTGGTCTCCCAACCTCAGGTGATCTGCCTGCCTTGGCCTCCCAGAGTGCTGGGATTATAGGCATAAGCCACCGTGCCCAGACCTATTTATTTATTATTATTATTGTTGTAGACAAAGTCTCGCTCTGCCACTCAGGCTGGTGTGCAGTGGCACAATCTCAGCTCACTGCAACCTCCGTCTCCCGGGTTCAAGCGATTTTCCCGCCTCAGCCTCCCAAGTAGCTGGGATTACAGGCTCCCACCATCATGCCCAGCTAATTTTTGTATTTTTAGTAGAGATGGGGTTTCATGGTGTTGGCCAGGCTGGTCTTGAACTCCTGACCTCATGATCCGCCTGCCTCTGCCTCCCAAAGTGCTGGGATTACAAGCATGAGCCACCACACCCGGCCTATTTTGAGACTGAGTCTCTGTCACCCGGGCTGGAGTACAGTGGCGTGATCTTGGTTCACTGGAACCTCCACCTCCCAGGTTCCAGCAATTCTCCTGCCTCAGCCCTGTCCACATTTTCTAACAAGCAGGCCATCAGCCAAGTACTTTTGAGCTTGGAACCCCAATATAAATTGTATGGTTCTGGGTACCCAGCAGGGCAGACTCTATCTAGATCAGGAAGCTGGAAGTTGGAGTCCTTGACGTCTGTAGGGTTCAGCCACTTTAGAGATCATAGTTCCAGTGAGGAGTCATCCAGTGCAAATATAAAAAGCAGGGGTTGGGGGATGGGAATGAAAATAATAATGATAATAATAAAGCAAAGGCCGGGTGTAGAGGCTCATGCATGTCAGCCTAGCACTTTGGGAGGCCGAAGCGGTCAGGAGTTTCCGACTAGCCTCACCAACATGGTAAAACCCTGTCTCTATTAAAAATACAAAACTCAGCTGGGTGTGGTGGCACCTGCCTGTAGTCCCAGCTACTACTCATACTGAGGCAGGAGAATCGCTTGAACCCAGGAGTCGGAGGTTGCAAAGATCGTCCATTGCACTACAGCCTGGGCAATAGAGCAAGACTCCGTCCCCCACCCCCTGAAAAAAAAAAAATATATAAAGCAGGCCAGCTGCAGTAGCTCAAGTCTATAATCCCAGCACTTTAGGAGGCTGAGGCAGGAGGATCGCTTGAGCCCAGGAGTTCAAGAATACCCTGGGCTACATAGCGAGACCCTATCTCTACAAAAAATAAAAAAATTAGCCAGGCATGGTGGAGTGCGCCTGAGGTCCCAGTTGCTCAGGAGGGTCAGGTGGGAGAATCACTTGAGCCCAGGAGACTGAGGCTGCAGAAAGCAGTGATAGCCCCACTGTACTCCAGCCCGGGCAACAGAGCAAGACTCAAAATGAACAAACAGATTTTTGCTGGGCGTGGAGGCTCACACCTGTAATCCCAGAACTTTGGGAGGCCGAGGTGGGTGGATCGTGGGTGGTTGGGAGTTCAAGACCAGTCTGGCCAACATGGTGAAACCCCATTTCTAGTAAAAATACAAAAGTTAGCTGGGTGTGGTGATGGGAGCCTGTAATCCCAGCTACTTGGGAGGCTGAGGCAGGAGAATCTCTTGAACCCGGGAGGCAGAGGTTGCAGTGAGCTGAGACTGCGCCATTGCACTCCAGCCTGAGCAACAGAGAACAAGACTCTGTCCAAAAAAAAAAAAAGAGGCTGGGCGCGGTGGCTCACGCCTATAATCCCAGTACTTTGGGAGGCCAAGACGGGTGGATCACGAGGTCAAGAGATCGAGACTATCCTGGTCAACATGGTGAAACTTCGTCTCTACTAAAAATACAAAAATTAGCTGGGCACGGTGGCTCACGCCTGTAATCCCAGCACTTTGGGAGGCCGAGGCGGGTGGATCACGAGGTCAAGAGATCGAGACCATCCTGGTCAACATGGTGAAACCCTGTCTCTACTAAAAATACAAAAAATTAGCTGGGCATGGTGGCACGTGCCTGTAGTCCCAGCTACTCGGGAGGCTGAGGCAGGAGAATTGCCTGAACCCAGGAGACGGAGGTTGTGGTGAGCCAAGATCGCGCCATTGCACTCCAGCCTGGGTAACAAGTGTGAAACTCCGTCTCAAAAAAAAAAAAAGAAAAAGAAAAGAAAAAGAAACAGATGTTGAGCATATACTTGGAGACTCCCCACCCCCACCCCCTATGACCAAACTTAGACTTCCACTGCTATCTTATCTTTGACTGGCCCAGCCCAGTCTGAGCAGACATTCCTGCTGAGTCATCTGCTGATTCTTCCCATCTGATTGCCCCTGGTATCTGATGAAGCGCCTCATCCACCATCATTGATGTAGGAGGCCCTGGCCCACCTTTAGCAAGAATCCTGTTAGGCCAGTTTAAGCAGAAGTCCTCTATCCTCCATGCCTCCTTTGTAGCTTTCCATCCATGACCCCCTCTCTCTGTTCTTTGGCTAAATCCCATTTTTGCTTTTGTTTTATTGTTGTTTTTGAGACAGAGTCTTGATCTTGTTGCCCAGCCTGGAGTGCAATGGGAAGATCTTGGCTCACTGCAACCTCCGCCCCGCAGGTTCAAGTGATTCTCCTGCCTCAGCCTCCTGAGTAGCTGGGATTACAGGCAGCCGCCACCACGGCCTGGCTAATTTTTGTGTGTTTAGTAGAGATGGAGTTTCACCATATTGGTCAGGCTGGTCTCACACTCCTGACCTCAGTTGATTGACCCGCTTCAGCCTCCGAAAGTTCTGGGATTACAGGTGTGACCCACCATCCCCGGCCATTTTCTCTTTAATAACACACATTATCTTGATATAGTATTATAAATTAGACATATATTTATTACTTTTTTTTTTAAGATGGAGTCTCGCTCTTGTTGCCCAGGCTGGAGTGCAGTGGCATGAACTCAGCTCACCAAAATATCCACCTCCCGGATTCAAGCGATTCTCCTGCCACAGCCTCCCAAGTAGCTGGGACGAGAGGTGAGCGCCACCGTGCCTGACTAATTTTTGTATTTTTAGTAGAGACGGGGTTTTCCCATGTTTGCCAGGCTGGTCTCAAGCTCCTGACCTTGTGATCTGCCTGCCTCACCATCCCAAACTGCTGGGATTACAGGCATGAGCCACCTCGCCTGGTCTTACTTTTATTTATTTATTTATTTTTGAGAGAAAGTCTCACTCTGTCACCCAAGCTGGAGTGCAGTGGTGCAATCTCATCTCACTGCAACCTCCTCTTCCTGGGTTCAAATGATTCTCCTGACTCAGCCTCCAGAGTAGCTGTGATTACAAATACCTGCCACCATGCCTGGCTAATTTTTTCTTGAACTTTATTTATTATTTTCTAATTTTTGAGACAGATTCTTTTTCTGCCTCCCAGGCTGTGGTACAGTGGAGCAATATCTGGGTTCACTGCAGCCTCAGTCTTTTGGGTTCAAGTGATTCTCCTGCCTCAGCCTCTGGAGTAACTGGAATTATAGACCTATGCCACCAAGCCTGGCTAATTTTTGCATTTTTAGTAGAGATGGGGTTTCACCATGTTGGCCAGGCTGGTCTTTAACCCCTGACCTCAGGTTAGCTGTCCGCCTCTGCCTCCCCATGTGCTGGGATTATAGAAGTGAGCCACCACGATCAGCCTTTTTGTTTTGTTTTTTTGAGACTGAGTGTCACTGGTGTCACCCAGGCTGGAGTTCCACGGAGTGGTCTCAGCTCAGAGGCTTTAATCCCATGTCCTCAGGAGGCTGAGCTGGGAGGGATACTTGAAACCAGGAGTTTTGAGACCGGCCTGCGCAACGTAGCCAAGACACTGTCTCTAATTTAAAAAAATGCCACCACGCCTGTCTAGTATACATGTAGTATTTTTTGTAGAGACGAGTTTTCAGTATGTTGCCTAGACTGGTCTCTAACTCCTGAGCTCAAGCAATCTGACAGCCTTCATCTCCCAAAATGCTGGGATTACAGGCTTGGGCTACCACACCTGGTCTTTCTTTCTTTTCTTTTTTTTTTTTGTGATGGATTTCCGTCTTTTTTTTTTTTTTTTTTTTTTTGGCATACAGCAAAAATTTAAGTGAGAACAAGTTTTCCTCTTGTTGCCCAGGCTGGAGTGCAATGGCGCAATATCTCGGTTTACTGCAACCTCTGCCTCCCAGGTTCAAGCCATTCTCCTGTCACTAGCTGGGACTACAGGCACCTACCACTATGGCCAGCTAATTTTTTTTTTTTTTTTTGTATTTTTAGTACAGAAGGGGTTTCACCATATTGGCCAGGATGGTCTCGATCTCTTGGCCTCTTGATCCACCCACCTCAGCCTCCCAAAGTGCTGGGACTATAGGCGTGAGCCACCGCGCCCGGCCTGATCTTTCTCATGTAATGTTCCCCCACACCCCCACATCGAGGATGGATCCCCGCATATATTTTTGTGTTCCACATATTAAATGATGTGTATTAACTCTCGGAAGTGTTAAGAACACAAGCAAACCAAATAGGCAGCCATTAACCCCGGGAAGCATTTAATCTCGTCTGGAAAGAAACTTTGCTTCCTGAACTCATCCTGTAGCAGAAAAGGTGGATAAAATGGTAATTTCCCCTTCATGCCAGAAAGAGGTTTATCACTCACCTACCCCTAGGTTGTAGATAAACATAACTGATAGAAAAATGGGATTACAGGAATGAATATCGTACATAAAAGGATTTCTAAGACTGTTAAGCTGCTTACAAAAAAAAAAAGCTATTCTCATTGTTATGTGGAGCCGGGGCAGCTTCTGCGGAGGGATGGGATTCCGGGGTGTGGAACCAGGGCGATTATCATGACAAGGAGGTCTGCTGGTTTGCAAATGATGACCTTGCACTTCAGCAGGAAGAATTTCTGATTAGGCAAAGTTTCCATTATGTATCCCCTCCTCCCAAGAAGCACCAGCTATGATATCTGATTTCCTAAATATTTGGGATTTCTGATTCCTTCTGTTATAATTTTTTTTTGCTTTTTTGAGATGGAGTCTCACTCTGTCACCCAGGCTGGAGTGCAGTGGCGCGATCTCGGCTCAGTGCAACCTCCACCTCCTGGGTTCAAGCGATTCTCCTGCCTCAGCCTCCTGAGTAGCTGGGATTACAGGCACCTGCCACCATGCCTGGCTAACTTTTGTATTTTTTAGTAGAGATGGGGTTTTGTTATATTGGCCAGGCTGGTCTTAAACTCCTGACCTTAGGTGATCTGCCCAAATTGGCGTCCCAAAGTGCTGGGATTACAGGCGTGAATCACCATGCTCGGCCCAGCTAATTTCTTTTTTTTTTTTTTTTTTTTTTTTTTGAGACGGAGTTTCGCTCTTGTTACCCAGGCTGGAGTGCAATGGCGCGATCTCGGCTCACCGCAACCTCCGCCTCCTGGGTTCAGGCAATTCTCCTGCCTCAGCCTCCTGAGTAGCTGGGATTACAGGCACGCGCCACCGTGCCCAGCTAATTTTTTTGTATTAATAGAGACGGGGTTTCACAATGTTGACCAGGATGGTCTCGATCTCTCGACCTCGTGATCCACCCGCCTCGGCCTCCCAAAGTGCTGGGATTACAGGCTTGAGCCACCGCGCCCGGCCAATTTCTATATTTTTATACAAATTATACCAAAAAAGCACAATATCACATTGGATCTTGTTTCTTTTTATTTATTTATTTATTTATTTATTTATTTTAAAGATGGGGTTTCACCATGATGGCCAGGCTTGTCTTGAACTCCTGACCTCAGGTGATCCACCCACCTTGGCCTCCCAAAGTGCTAGGATTACAGGCCTGAGCCACCGCGCCTGGCCACTTTTTATTTTATTTTATTTATTTATTTTTTTTAAAGATGGGGTATTTTCTTTTTTTTTTTTTAAGGGATGGGGTCTTGCTCTGTCGCTCAGGCTGAAGTACACTGGCATAATCAGGCCTCACTGCAGACTTGAACTCAGGCGCTCAAGAGATCCTCCTGCCTCAGCCTTCCAAATTGCTGGGATTACAGGGTTGAGCCACCGCGCCTAGCCCGAAACGATTGACTTTTGAAGAGCACAAAAGTGTGTTTCCCAATATAAACGTTTTTATGAATAGGCGTAGAGATTTATATGAAATAAAGCAATAGGCTGCACGTTGTGGCTCACGCTGTAATCCCAGCACTTTGGGAGGCTGATGCCGGTGGATCACCTGAGGTTAGGAGTTTGAGACCAGCCTGACTAACACGGTGAAACCTCGTTTCTATTAAATACAAAAAATTAGCGGGGTGTAGTGGTGCATACCTGTAATCTCAACTAGTCAAGAGGATGAGGCAGAAGAATTGCTTGAACCTGGGAGGCAGAGGTTGCCGTGAGCAGAGATTGTGCCATTGCACTCCAGCCTAGGCAAGAAGAGCAAAACGAAACTTCATCTCAAAAAAAGAAAGAAAGAAAGAAAGCAATAGGAATAGAAATTACATGTCTGAATGCTTCGGTTGTTGATTTTCCCCCTTCTACCCTTCCTCTAGACCACAGTTTCTTAGCTCTGTCTCCCGAAATTTGAAGCTGCATAATTCTGTATCATAAGGGGGGGCTGTCTCATGCATTACAAGACGTTTAGCCGCAACCCGACTTCTGTCCACTAAATGCCGCTAGCATTCTCTTCTTCTTCTTCTTCTTTTTTTTTTTTTTTAGGTGGAGTCTCACTCTGTTGCCCAGGCTAGAGTGCAATGGAGTAATCTTGGCTCAGTGCAACCTCCGCTTCCAAGGTTCAAGCAATTCTCCCGCCTCCTGCCTCATCCTCCCGAATAGCTGGGATTACAGGTGCCCGCCACCACGCCCAGCTAATTTTTGTACTTTTTGGTGGAGACCTGGTTTTGCCATGCTGCCTAGGCTGGTCTTGAACTCCCGACCTCAAGTGATCACCCGCCGCAGCCTCCCAAAGTTTTGGGATTACAGGTGTGAGCCACTGCACTCTGCCACAATATTGTATTTAAATATTTGTTGAGTGGATGACTGAACCCCGAGATGGTGGAATGATTTTCTTCGGGGTATTTCTCTGTTTTCCAACGTATTTATAATGAACACATTTTGGCGTTACTAGTAATAGGAATCACCTAATTTCTATTTGAATCAGTGTTTAAACAGGAATCTGTTTAAATAAATACACGAAGGTGTGTCTGACTAAGGCAATCTTGGATCTAAGGGGGCAGGGTGGCTTGGGGCGGAGACCAGGAGAAGGAGAGGGTGGGAGAGGGTGGGAAGGGGTGGGCGGTAATCCTATCAAAGTTGAATGGGCCTTCAGCCTATATAAGAGCCCAGCAGCAGCGCAGCAGCGTTCTCTGCTATTCCTGGAAGAGCTGCGGTGTGTTGTTATGGTTGGGTTCTGTGAGTATTGCTATGTGATTTTTAACTTTCTTTTTTTAGATAGATTTTATCTCCCATCGCCCAGGCTGGAGTGCAGAGGCCAACAATCTCAGCTCACTGCAACCCCCACTTCCCGGATTCAAGCTGTTCTCCTGCCTCAGCCTCCCGAATAGCTGGGATTACAGGCGCGCGCCACCAAGCCCGGCTAATTTTTGTGTTTTTAGCAAAGTTGGTCTCCAGTCTGGCCAACATGGCGAAACCGTGCCTCTACCAAAGACGCAAAAATTAACTGGGTGTAGTGGCGGACGCCTGTAATCCCAACTATTCGGGAAGCTGAGGCAGGAGAATCGCTTGAACCCAGGAGGAAGAGGTTGCAGTGAACTAAGATAGTGCCATTGTATATGCAGCCCGGGCAACAGAGCCAAACTCCGTTTAAAAAAAAAAAAAAAAAGCCGGGCGTGGTGGCTCACGCCTGTAATCCCTGCACTTTGGGAGGCCGAGGCGGGTGGATCACGAGGTCAAGAGATCGAGACCATCCTGGTCAACAAGGTGAAACACCATCTCTACTAAAAATACAAACAATTAGCTGGGCATGGTGGCGCGTACCTGTAATCCCAGCTACTCAGGAGGCCGAGGCAGGAGAATTGCCTGAACCCAGGAGGCGGAGGTTGCGGTGAGCCGAGATCGCGCCATTGCACTCCAGCCTGGGTAACGAGCGATACTCCGTCTCAAAAAAAAAAAACCGCTGGTCTCGAACTCCTGGGCTCAAGTAACCCCGCCACTTTAACCTCAGTAGGTGGGACTACAGGCTTGAGGCGCCGCGCCCAGCCAGGCCTGTACTTTGGTTTCTGTTTTTCGTCTTCAGAATTAAGAATTAAGGCCCCCCTATCCACTTACACGTGTTCATTATTCCTACTTGCAACATAATCTAATTGCTTAGATCTGGGAGAATTTTTGACTACGCGTGGAAAGCCGTTTTTTTTTTAAGGGTCTATACCAGGCTGGAGTGCAGTGCCACGATCGCAGCTCCCTGCAGCCTCGAACTCCTGGGTTCAAGAGATCCTCGCACCTCCGTCTCCCGCCCCCGACACGATTCCTATTAACTGCCTGGTTTCAGCTCTTGATCAGTGGTGGTTTTCTCAGATTAACCCTTATGTTTTGCAGGTCTTAAGTCCATCACGGGCATTTTCTACGTTCTTGATTAAAGACCTTCTGCTGGGTAAGTGTTCCCACGTGTCACCGCGTCGTCGCCGCTGCCCCTCGGCCTGTGGCACTCAAACTGTGGGGGCACTTTCTGCTCTATTGTGAAAGTGCCGCCATTTTTTTGAGTGCTACCGACTGAGGAAACTCAACCTGGGGGGAATCTGCCATCCTGGGTAGCAGCACGGTTCTAGGCCATTCCTGTGGCCATTCGAGTTTCCTCAGAATGAGTACTTCCGGGCCGGAAGTGTTGCAGGTGGAGCTGCTCACCCGGTGCGCCTCAAATGTGGCGCACTATTCCCGATGTCCAGGTGGAAAGTGCTGCAACATTTGAGCATCACCGGTGACGCCCAGGTCGACGGATGCCGCGGAGCTCGGTCTGCTGCTGGAACCAAGGAACCTGGGGTTTCGATTCCCACCCGGAAAGTGTTTTGGGTGAACATCCCGTAGACCACCTGGGTGTAATGCCTCCGGAAAACCTCGGGAGGGAGCTCCTGAGCTTTCACTTCAGAACTAAGGGAAAATTTGGGTTCGATACTGAGGAAGGGAACGTTCAAAGAGCAGTTGGGATAGAGGGGCTGGATGCACAAGGAATGGAATGCTTTTTGCTGTTGCAACTTTCCTCTTACCCTGTATCAAGGAAATTAATTGCTGATATTTAACGTGTGTTTGCATGATGGAGGCCAACCTCTTGCAGGCAAGAAAGGTGCAGTGGTGGCAGATTAACACCTCATACTGGGAAACCCAAAATAGAAGCGCTTTTCTTTTGTCTGTAGTGGAAAGTGCTTCCATTTTGGGGAATCCCTGTGTGAATAGGGCATCAGGACCGATCCTGCTTCAAGGCAGCCTGCCGGGCCACCCTGTGGCTCTGACCTGGAATTCCGGGGTCTCCGTTCTGCCGGTTGCCAGTCTGTATGCTCCTCATTGATGCTAAAAATTTGTGTTTTCTGCAGTGGGCAGGAAAAGCTTTGGGTGGAAAAGCTTGAAAGGGGGTTAATTTGCCGGGTGCGGTGGCTCAGGCATGTATTCCTGCACTTTGGAGGCATGACTAAAGTTTCTTTACGATTCAAGTAAACTACATCGATACTTGTCAATGTTTTGTGCTTTAGAACATTTTCCTTTTTAAAATTTTGCTCCAGCCTGGGCAGACATTCCCACTCACTGCAACCTCCATCTCCCAGGCTCAAGTGATTTCTCATGCCTCAGCCTGAGTCGCTGAAATTACATATGCCTGCCAGCATGCCCAGCTAATTTTTGCATTTTTAGTAGACTGGTTTCACCATGTTGGTCAGACTGGTCTTGAACTCCCAACCTCAGGTGATCGACAGCCTTGGCCTCAAGCGGTGGGATTACAGGGGTGAGCCACCACCCCCGCCCCGTTGATGAGGCTTGACTTGAACTCTTGACCTCGTGATGTACCCACCTCAGCCTCATAAAGTACCTGGATTACAGGCTGAGCCATCAGGCCCGGCTAACGTTCCATTTAACAAGCAAAATTTATTGCCGACATTGAAGGCCAACCTTTCTGGCAAGAAACGTGCAGTGGTGGCAGTTCCCTTGCGAGCAGCTCATGCTGGGATCCCCAAAATAGAGGCGCTATTCCTTTTGTCTGTACTGGGAAGTGCTTCCATTTTGGGGAGCCCTATGTGAGTGCGGAATCGGGACCGATCCTGCTTCAAGGAAGCCTGCCGGCCCACCCTGTGGCTCTGACTGCAGCTCTGCTCTGACCTGGAGTTCCCGGATTTCTGTTCTGCCGGTTACCAGTGTATGCTCCTTAGATTAATAAAAATGGATGTATTCTGGGGTGGGCAGGATATGGGGCATCAGGAATCCTGGTTGTTTACCTTAAAGGGGATTAATTTGCCTACCCTGTTCGTGTACTGGTAGGCAGCCTGTATGTAAGCTGATTAGTTGGCCAGAGTGTGGGCTGGAATTCTTGCACCCTGCTACACAGTGCCACTGTCTCTATTTTGAAATAAAATGTGAACAGCACCATGTTCTTTTTCCAGGCTGGTCCGTTGATTCAAGTCGGCTCAGCCACCCACAAGTGCTGGGATCACAGACCTGAGCCACCTGTCAGTGAGCTTCTTTACTGAAGCTTCCTCTGCTACCCAAGTAAATTACTTCAAACAAAATTGCCTAGTATTTTGTTTCCCTTCTATCCCTGCTAGAACTTGGAAGTTTTAGTTATCCCAGCACTTTGGGAGGCTGAAGGGGCGGATCACCTGAGGTCAAGTAGAAGCCGGGCATTCTGGCACCTGCCTCTGGTCAGCGGTCCCAGGAGGCTGAGACAGGAGAATCCGAACCCAGGAAGCAGAGGTTGCAGTCACGAGCCACTACAGAGCAAGACCCCATCTCAAAAACAAAGCCCCTGGAGGTGGATGGTGGTGATGGGAATTTTAAAATTGAACTCCCACCCAGGCTGCTCCCGGTGGCCTTCACCTCCCTGGCTCAAAAGATCCTCCTGCATAAGCACCCCCCTCACGCCACCCTTAGTAGCTGGCAGGACAGCAGTGTGCCCCCCATGCTCGTTTCACTCACTGGCCAGCTTTGAAGCTTCTCCTTTAGAGATGGGCTTTACCATTCGCCAGGTCAGGATGGCCTCCCTGACATGACGGGTGACCACAGCACCAGGCGTTTTCATTTTTGGTAGGTGTTTTTTTTGGGAGTCTTGCTCTGTCACCCAGGCTGGCCTCCCGAGTAGGTGCAACCTCTGTCTCCTGGGACCAGCAATTTTGCCTCAGCCTCTACAGTAGCTGGGATTTCAGCCACAAGCCACCATGCCCAGCTACTTTTTCTGTATTTTTTTTTTTTTTAGTGGATAGGGTTTCACCATGTTGGCCAGACTGGTCTGAAACTCCTGAACTCAGGTAATCCACTCATCGAGGATTACAAGCATGAGCCTCCATATCATGGGTTCCAGGGCTGCTGGTCATTGTCCCCTGGGCGTGTTCCCAAACCCCTACAGCTGCTTTGCCCATTCCACACGCAATATCTGAAGCTGAATGAAGTAAGCTCTAAGATTCAAGGGAGTTTTGTTTTGCTATTTGCCTCTGCAATTCATAAAGCAGTCGTGTCTTAAGTGGAGGGAAGTCCTCCACGGTAACCAGTAAAATTTCCCCCTTATTTGACCCACCTGGGCCTGTCATTCTATGGGAAACATTTTTTTTTTTGAGATTTTTTTCAGATGGGGTCTTACTCTGTCACCCAGCCTGGAGAGCAATGGGGCAACCCCTGCCTCCTGGGTTTGAGATTCCCCTGCCTCAGCATCCTGAGTAGCTGGGAGTACGGATCCCCACCATCACACCTGGCTAATTTTTGTATTTTATAATTTTTCTGTTTCTAGTAGAGCTGGGTACCATGTTGGTAAGGCTGGTCTAGAATTTCTGACCTCAGGTGATCCGCCCACCTTGGACTCCAAAAGTGCTGGAATTGCCCTTTCGTTGAGTTTCTTAAGCTTGTTAGGGTTTGGCCTATATGGCTGGAAGGGAGTGGGTGGGAGTGGTTTTAGAGAAGGCTGTTTGCTTCAGAAGCAGCTATAGAAACGATTGAATGCAGGCACATAAAGGAATGTGGATAAGTAACTTTTTTTTTTTTTTTTTTTAAATAGTCTCACCCTTTCTCCAGGCGTCAGGCTGGAGTGCAGTGGCCTGATCTCGGTCTCCTGAGTAGCTGGGACTAAAATTTGGATCCACCATGCCCAGCTAATTTTTGTATTTTTAATAGTTTTTGTATTTTCACTATGTTGGTCAGAATGGTCTCGATCTCTTTACCTCGTGATCTGCCCGCCTCGGCCTCCCAAAGTGCTGGAATGACAGGCATGTGCCACCTCGCCCAGTGGGTTCTGTTTTGGTTGAAAGCACAGTGTGTAATAGCTTATGGTCACCCTAGTGTGGCCTTGGAGGTGTCAGTTCTTGACAGGGCCCAGTGAATTCCAGGCAAGGGGCCATTCTGGCTTGCCTGCGACGTTAAGATTTCAGGCATTATCTCCTCCAGCAAGGGAGGATCAGGGTTGTTAGGTTAACAAGCATTCAGTTTTTTTTTTGAGGCCCAGTTGAGCTCTGTTGCCCAGCCTGGAGTGCAATGGTACAATGTCGGCTCACTGCAAGTTCTAGCAATCCTGCCTCAGCCTCCCGAGTAGCTGGGACTACAGGTGCATGCCGCTATGCCTGGCGAATTTTTTGCATTTTAGTAGAGACGGGGTTTCACCGTGTGTTACCCAGACTGTTCTGGAACTCCTGAGCTCAGGCAATCCACCTGCCTTGGCTTCCCAAGGTGCTAGAATTAGAGATAGGAACCACTACCCCTGGCTATAACAAGCATTCTAAGGGTCAGCCTGTATACCAGTCTCTTCCCAAATGCCAAGTGTCCCACGTAGCCTGTGACATTGGAGAATAGGCTTTCTTCAACTTGGCACAATTTGCCTTTGGACCAAGTGCTTTGGTCCTGTACATTCCTTGCTGGATGTTGGCATGCATTCCTAGCGTCGTCCACTAGATGGCAGTGGCACCCACCCTAGAGCTCAAATATTACTAGGTCCGGATGCAGCCAGGGCTCTGCAGCGCTGGGTGGCCTTCTGAGGCCCCCTACTGGGCATTTTTCAGGATCTTCCTCTGTTGCCCAGGCTGGGGTGCAGTGGTGCAATTAGAGCTCACTGCAGCCTCGTCCTCCTGGGCTCAAGCGATCCTCCCGCCTCAGCTCCCAGAGTAGCTGGGACTACAGGCATGTGCCACCCTCCTGGGTCATAAATTGGACTAATAAGTTACACCGTGTTACCCAGGTTGAAACGTTAGCTAATTCATTATAGTGGAGGCTTGCTATGTGGCTTAGGCTGGTCTTGAACTCCTGGACTTCGGCAACCATCTTGCTCCCCACCTTTGAAAGTACAGGGGTTACAGGCATGAGCACCATACCTGGCCCCCCGTTGGGGTTTTACCTCTCCTGTTAGGTGCCACCAAAACTCTCATAGTCGGTCATATCAAACGTTAATTTGATCCCAAGCAGAGGGACTTTTGATCTTAGTCTGCATGAGTTTTTAGGAAGGAGCCTGATCTTGAGTCTGGGGATGACGAGCACACTCCCATCTTCCTCTGTCCAGATTTCAAGTGGGAGCCAGCAGATAGGACCATTCAGCAGCCAATGTCCAAGTAAGGTTTTGTTACTCGAAGCGCTGCCAGCCTACTGTGGGTCATTTTATTCAGGTCCATCCCAAATAACCTGTGGACACAAGAGCTGATGTTAGTGTATCCACTACTGTGGCATCCCATTAATAAGCCTAGAGTATCTATTGTGCACCACCGTGATAATTCCGTCATCCTGCAGAAATGCCACCCAGCGCTGTTGGAAAGTAGGCTTACTGCATGCCACACACAAGGCCCCACGCTGTTTTAACTCACATAATTTCTTTTTTTTTTGAGATGGAGTCTCAGTCTGTTGCCCAGGCTATAGTGCAGTGGCACAATCTCAGCTCACTACAACCTCTACCTCCCAGGTTCAAGCAATTCTGCTTTAGCCTCCCTAGTAGCTGGGATTACAGGCATGTACCATCAAGCCCAATTAATTTTGTATTTTTAGTAGAGATGGGGTTTCTCCATGGTGGTCAAGCTGGTCTTGAACTCCCAACCTGATGTGATTCACCCACCTCAACCTCCCAAAATGCTGGAATTACAGGCATGATCCACTGCGCCCAGCTGAACTTGGCATTTTTTTTTTTTTTTTTTGAGACCGAGGCTCACTCTGTCACCCAGGCTGGAGTGCAGTGGTGTAATCATGGCTCACTGCAACCTCATCCTCATGGGCTCAAAGGATCCTCCCATCTCAGACCCCTGAGTAGCTGGGACCACAGGGGGGTGTGTCTGTGTGCACCCGTGTTTCTTCTAAAGATGAGATTTTTTTCATGTTGCCCAAGCTGGTCTCAAACTTCTGAGCTCAAGCAATTCTCCCACATCAGCCTGTCAAAGTACTGGAAAAACAGGCGCTATCCCCTGCACCTGGCCTAAACTTTGATTGCATAACTGCACTCCAGCCTGGGTGACAGCAAGATCCTGTTAAAAATAAAAGGCCACTCACAGTGGCTCACGCCTGTAATCCCAGCACTTTGGGAGACCAGGGTGGGCAGATCACCTGAGGTCAGGAGTTCAAGACCAGCCTGACCAACATGGAGAAACCCCATCTCTACTAAAAATACAAAATTGGCCAGGTGTGGTGGCGCGTGTCTGTAATCCCAGCTACTTGGGAGGTTGAGGCAGGAGAATTGCCTGACCCAGAAGGTGGAGGTTAACAGTGAGCCAAGATTGCACCATTGCACTCCAGCCTGGGCAAAACTCCATCTCAAAAAAAAGGCAATTGGAACTTGAATCCAGGCAGAGTAATTCTAGATTCTCACTGGAATTACAGCAACCTCCAGTGCAATAGGTAAGCCACAATGGTCCCCTTCCACAGACAAGGAGGTTATCCAAGGTCACATAGCTAGATGACCTCAGTATCTTCAAGAGGTAATACTTGGCCTCAGCTGTGTGCCCCCTCATTGCATAGGCCAGTGCATTGAAATATCCATGGGCTAATCTACCCCTCATGCTCCCAGCCCAATGTCCAGCCTCCTCCAGAGAGAATTGGTCATCATCCCTCACCAGAGAACTCGGAGTTTGCAGCCAGGATGGCTAAGCCGCTTGCAGAGCAGTCGGACACCTATGTCCCCTAGGGCGTTGTTGGTCAGATAAAGCTCCGTCAAGGTCTGGTTGATCCCCAGGGTGAAGTAAAGATTCTTACAAGCCTTCGCTGTGAGGCCACAGCTATCCAGCCTGTTGAAGATAAGGAGTTGGTTAAGGCTACTTTTTTTTTTTTTTTTTGAGATGGCGTCTTACTCTGTTGCCCAGGCTGGAGTACACTGCTGTGATGATCTTGGCTCACTGCAACCTCCACCTCCCAGGTTCAAACGATTCTCCTATTTCAGTCTCCTGAGTAGCTGGGATTACAGGTGCACACCACCATACCTGGCTAATTTTTGTATCTTTAGTAGAGATGGTTTCACCATGTTGACTAGGCTGGTCTCAAACTCCTGACCTCAAGTGATCCACCCACCTGCACCTCCCAAAGTGCTGGGATTATAGGCATGAGGCACCCTGCCTGGCCTCTAGCATTTTTAAAAATTATCTGAGCTAGGTGGTGCATGCCTGTAATCCCAGCTATTCAGGAGGCTGAGGCAGGAGAATTGCTTGAACCTAAGAGGCAGAGGTTGCAGTGAGCCAAGATCATGCCACTGCACTCCAGGGTAACAGTGAGACTGTCTCAAAAAATAAACTAGATGATACCTCATACCATCCTAAATCCTTCAGATTAGGGCTACAACTGTCATGGTAGAAAGGTAAGGAGGAAAGTCACCATTAATATTTGATTGGAATTTACACAATACCATATTGAATTATTTTTTTTTTTTTGAGATGGAGTCTTGCACTGTCACCCAGGCTGTAGTGTGGTGGTGCGATCTTGGCTCACTGCAATCTACGCCTCCTGGCTTCAAGCAATTCTCTTGCCTCAGTCTCCCGAGAAGCTGTTACAGGTGCGAGCTACCACGCACGACCAGCTAATTTTTTTTGTATTTTTTAGTAGAGATGGGGTTTCGCCATGTTGGCCAGCATCATCTCAATGTCCTGGCCTCGTGATCCACCGGCCTCAGCCTCCCAAAGTGCTGGGATTACAGGTGTGAGCCACTGTGCCCGGCCCTGAATTATTATTTTTGATACAGTCTTACTCTGTTGCCTAGGCTGGAGTGCAGTGGTATGATCTCGGCTCACTGCAATCCCCACCTCCTGGGTTCAAGCCATTCTCCTGCCTCAGCCTCCCCAAGTAGCTGGGATTACTGGCATGTACCACCACACCTGGTTAATTTTTTCCATTTTTGTAGAGACGGGGTTTCACTGTGTTGGCCAGGGTGGTCTCAAAATTCCTGACCTCAGGTGATCCACCCACCTCAGCCTCCCAAAGTGCTGCGATTACAGGCGTGAGCTACCTCACCCAGCCTTTTTTTTTAATTAAAAAAATTTTTTTTTGGAGACTGAGTTTCACTCTTGGCGCCCAGGCTGGAGTGCAGTGGTGCAACTCGGCTCATCGCAACCTTCTCCTCCCAGGTTCAAGCGACTCTCCTGCCTCAGCCTCCTGAGTAGCTGGGATTACAGGCATGCGCCACCATGCCCAACTCATTTTGTATTTTTAGTAGAGATGGGGTTTCTCCGTGTTGGCCAGGCTGGTCTCAAACTCTTGACCTCAGGTGATCCACCTGCCTAGGCCTCCCAAAGTGCTGGGATTACAGGTGTGAGCCACCGTGCCCGGCTAAATTTTTTTTTAATGGGGCAGCACCCCCAAATCACGAATAAATTCAGAGAGACTTCCTGTCCTGTCTTTCCGCCTCTCTTCTACCTGAATCTTTCGTGGAGAAGGCAGGATACTTGGTAAATAGAAAAATGAAGGGTGAGAAAGCACTTCCACCGTTTCCTCCTCGCTCCCTGATGCTCACCACAGTTTCTGGAGTCTGCAGGTGGGGTGCTGCAGCCCCTCGGCCAGCAGCCACAGGCCCCAGTCTCCCAGGTCGTTGAAGCTCAGGTCCAGCTCCCGGAGGTGGTGATTGGCCTGGAGCACGGCAGAGAGACCCTCACAGGCGGCAGCGCCCAGCCGGCAAATGCCCAATCTGCAAAGACAGGATGCCAGAGTGGACTGGGAAGCATTCTTCCTGCAAACACCTGCTGGGAGGGCCCTGTGCCAAGCCTGTGCTGGTTGCAGACAGGGACACACTCTACCCTTGAGAGGACAAAAAGATAAGACCGAAGTAGGAAGGTGAAAGGAAGGGAGGAATACAAGAACAGAAGGAGGCCGGGCGCGGTGGTCACGCCTGTAATCCCAGCACTGTGGGAGGCCGAGGCGGGTGGATCACGAGGTCAGGAGTTCACAACCAGCCTGACAAACATGGTGAAAGCCCGTCTCTACTAGAAACACAAAAGTTAGTTGTCTGTGGTGGCGTGCGCCTAAAGTCCCGTCTGCTTGGGAGGCAGAGGTTGCAGTGAGCTGAGACCAGGCCGGTGCACTTCAGCTTGGGCAACAGAGCAAGACTCCATCTCAAATAAAAAAGCAAATAAGAATAAGGCCAGGCGCTGTGGCTCACACCTGTCATTCAGCACCTTGGGAGGCTGAGGCAGGAGGATTACTTGAGGCCAGGAATTTGTGACCAGTCTGGACAACCAACAACTTGTTTCAACAACAACAACAACAAAAAAATTGTTGAGACGGAGTTTGACTTTTGTTGCCCAGGCTGGGGTGCAATGGTGCGATCTTGGGTCACTGCAACCTCTGCCTCCCAAGCAGATGAGACTACTGACATGTGCCACCACACTGGGTTAATTTCAATTACGTATTTTTAGTAGAAGTGGAGTTTCACCGTATTGATCAGGCTGGTTTCCAGCTCCTGACCTCAGGTGATCCACCCACCTCAGCCTCCTGTCTTCAAAAAAATTTTAAGAAATTAGCTGGGGCCAGCCAGGGGCGATGGCTTATTCCTGTAATCCCAGCACTTCGGGATACTGAGGCCTGGCCAACATGGTGAAACCTTGTCTCTACTAAAAATCCCAAATGTTAGCTGGGCGTGGTGACACACATCTAGTCCTAGCTGCTCGAAAGGCTGAGGTGGTTCAGTCACTTGAACCCAGGAGGTGGAGGTTGCAGTGAGTCCATATGATGCCACCTTAGTCCAGCCTGGCCGACAGAATGAAACTCCTCAAAAAAAAATCCCAGAAAACATTAGTTGTGAACCTGCCTGTGAATAGCCATTGGACTCCAGCCTAGGCAACACAGCAACAGCCCATCTCAAAAAAAAAAAAAAACTTTTGTGTGTAATTTTTGTTTTGTTTTGTTTTTTTGCTGGTGCTGTGATAAAAAAATACACAGAATGTATATTTTTGAGCACCTCTACCCACATCTTGTACTAGTCACTAGGAGATAGAGTTGGAATAGCTCCTACACTTGTAGAATGCTACCACACACACATATACACAGATTACAAATTTATTTTTTGAGACGGAGTCTCACTCTTGTAGCCAAGGCTGGAGTGTACCGTGGCACAATCTCAGCTCACTGCAACCTCCGCCTCCTGGGTTCAAGTGATTCTTCTGCCTCAGCCTCCTGAGTACCTGGAAAACAGGTGCCTGTCACCATGCCCGGCTAATTTTTCTATTTTTTTTTTTGAGACAGAGTTTCGCTCTTGTTACCCAGGCTGGAGTGCAATGGCACGATCTCGGCTCACCGCAACCTCCGCCTCCTGGGTTCAGGCAATTCTCCTGCCTCAGCCTCCTGAGTAGCTGGGACTACAGGCACGCGCCACCATGCCCAGCTAATTTTTTGTATTAGTAGAGACGGGGTTTCACCATGTTGACCAGGATGGTCTCGATCTCTTGACCTCGTGATCCACCCACCTCGGCCTCCCGAAGTGCTGGGATTACAGGCTTGAGCCACCGTGCCCGGCTAATTTTTCTATTTTTAATAGACACGAGGTTTCACCATGTTGGCCAGGCTAGTCTCGAACTCCTGACTTTAGGTCATCTACCCACCTTGGACTTCCAAAGCGCTGCGATTACAGGGGTGAGCCAACGAGCCCAGGCTTCAGATTTCAATAGATGATGCTGAGGGAAAGTATGAGGTCACAGAGGAGCATAAATCTAGGAACCCAGATCATAGCTGGGGATTAGACAGTGTCCAGCTGGGTGTAGTGGCTCACACCTGGAATCCCAGCACTCTGGCTGGGGTCAAGGCCAGAGGATCTCCTAAGGCCAGGAGTTTGAGACCAGCCTAGGCAACAAATCAAGACCTTATTCTTACAAAACATAAGTAAAAATTACCCAGGTGTTGCGCCATTGCACTCAAGCCTGGGCAACAAGAGCAAAACTCTGTCTCAAAAAAAAAAACCAAAAAGATTAGCCAGGTGTGGTGGTGTGTGCCTGCGGCCCCAGGTACTCAGGAGGCTGAGATGGGAGGATGGCTTCAGCCCAGAAGGTTGAGGGTATAGTGAACCATGATCACTTCACTGCACTCCAGTCTGGGCACCCAGCAAGACCCTGTCTCAAAATAACAAGGTGTCTAAATAGAGTATTCAGAAGAAAAGCTGAACTTCTCTGGGCAAAGAGGGGACAAAGCAGGAGGGCATTCTAGGGAACAAGAATTACTTGTGGAAAGGGCTGTGTGTCAGAAAAATCCTTTAACAAAGGCTGATGTGGCCGGACATGGTGGCTGACGCCTGTGATCCCAGTGCTTTGAGAGGCTGAAGTGGGCGGATCATGAGGTCAGGCGTTCGAGGTGAGGCTAACCAATATCTCTAACTTTTTTTCTAATTTTGTATTTTGTAAAAATACAAAAATTAGCCAGGCGTGGTGTTACAAGTTTATAATACCGGCTACTCAGGAGCCTGAGGCAGGAGAATCGCTGGAACCCGGGAGGCGGAGGTTGCAGTGAGCTGAGATTGCGCCACTGCGCTCCAGCCTGGGCAACCAGGGCAAAACTCTTGTCTCAAAATTAAAAAAAAAACAAAAAAAAAACGCTGATATAGGGCCGGGTGTGGTGGCTTATGCCTGTAGTCACAGCACTTTGGGAGGCCAAGACGGGCTGATTGCCTGAACTCAGAAGTTTGTGACCAGCCTGGGCAACATGGTGAACCCTCGTCTCTACTAAAACACAAAAAATTAGCCAGGAGTGGCAGTGTGTGTCTGTAGTCCCAGCTACACGGGAGCCTGAGGCAGGAGACTTGCTTGAACCCAAGAGGCGGAGGTTGCAGTGAGCCGAGATCGCACCACCGTACTCCAGCCTGGGCAACAGAGCAAGACTCCATCTCCGGGGGGGGGGAAAAGGTTGCTGTCGTAGCTAGAGTTGAGGACCAGAGGCAGCATGGCCTCTGTGGTCCCGGGTGAGGGGCTGGGTTCGTGGATGGGGACTCACCGGAGGGTCTGCAGCTTGCAGGTGGCATGCCTGAGGCCCTCACACAGCAGCAGTGCCCCGGGGTCCCCCAGGTCATTGAGGCTGAGGTCCAGCTCTGTCAGGCTCTGGTTCACACTGAGGGTTGAGGCCAGCCCTTCACAGGCAGCTGCAGTGAGGTGGCAGATCTTCAGCCTGAACAAAACAAAATCTGATTTAACAGCGTCATGGAGACTTTTAACATTTTGAGAAAGAGTCTCACTCTGTCCCCCAGGCTGGAGTGAAGTGGTGTGATCTCAGGTCACTGCAACCTCCGCCTCCCAGGTTCAAGTGATTCTCCTGCCTCAGCCTCCCTAGTAACTGGGACTACAGGCAGCACCACACCCGGCTAATTTTTGTATTTTTAGTAGAGACCGGGTTTCACCATGTTGGCCAGGCTGGTCTTGAACTCCTGACCTCAGGTGATCCGCCCGTCTCGGCCTCCCTAAGTGCTGGGATTACAAGCGTGAGCCACCACGCCCTACCTGTCGATGCATTTTTATACCGTCATTCAGTATGAAGGGATTTGCCATTTTATTATAGTTGAGCTCAGGAAGAACTCACCACAAAGTCCGTAGTCTGCAGACTGGGTGCCTCAGTCCCTGACACAGAAACCTCAGGCCCAAGTCCTCCAGGGCATTTCCCGTCAGGTCCAGCTCAACCAGATGTGGGTTTGTGCTGAGCACAGACGCCATCTCCTGACACGCCCCGGACTCCAGCTGACACTTCCTCAACCTTGGGAGGAAAGAGAGGTTGAAGGGGGAGCCATCTTGCTGTTCTGTGTCCTCATCACTCATGCCCTGGCCTGTATATTTTATTTTATTTATTTAGAGACAGAGTCTTGCTCTGTCACCCAGGCTGAAGTGCAGTGGTGCGATCTTGGCTCACTGCAACCTTCACCTCTGGGGTTCAAACAATTCTTCTGCCTCAGACTTCTGAGTAGCTGGGATTACAGGTGCCTGCCACCATACCTGGCTAATTTTTTGTATTTTTAGTAGACACAAGGTTTCACTGTGTTAGCCAGGATGGTCTCGATCTCCTGACCTCATGATCTGCCTGCCTCAGCCTCCAAAACTGCGGGGATTACAGATGCGAGCCACCTCGCCCGGCCTATTTTATTATTTATGTAGAAACAGTTTCTTCCTCTGTCACCCAGGCTGGAGTTCAGTGGTGTGATATCAACTCACTGAAGCTTCAACCTCTGGGCTGAAGTGATCCTCCTGCCTCGGCCTCCTGAGTAACTGGGAATACAGGTCTGTGCAACCATACCTGGCTAATTTTTCTTTTTGAGGTGGAGTCTTGCTCTGTCGCCCAGGTTGGAATGTAGTGTCACAATCTTGGCTCACTGCAGCCTCCACCTTCCAGGTTCAAGCGATTCTTGTGCCTCAGACTTTTGAGAAGCAGGGACCATAGGCTGGACTACAGGCATGCGCCTCCACGTCAGGCTAATTTTTGCATTTTTAGTAGAGTCAGGGTTTCACCACGTTGGCCAGGCTGGTCTCAAACTCCTGACCTCAGGTAATCCACCCGTCTGGCCTTCCAAAGTGCTGGGATTACAGGCATGAGCCACCGTGCCTGGCCCATACCTGGCTAATTAAAAAAATAAAAATTTTTTTTGTAGGTTTGGTGCAGTGGCTTACGCCTGTAATTCCAGCACTTTGGGAGGCCAAGATGGGTGGATCACCTGAGGTTAGGAGTTCAAGATCATCCTGGCCAACATGGGGAAACCCCGTCTCTACTAAAAATACAAAAAAAAAATTAGCTGGGTGTGGTAGTGGGTGCCTGTAATCCCAGCTACTTGGGAGGCTGGGGCAGGAGAATCACTTGAACCCAGGAGGTGGAGGTTGCAGTGAGCTAAGATTGCACCACTACATTCCAGCCTGGGCCACAGGGGAAGACCCTGTCTTAGGGGAAATAAATAAAAGGTGGGGGAGTGGCCCCAGGGATTCCTCATCATGTGGAATTGAGTGTGGAGTCAGAGGAGGACAGAAGTAGGTCCTCTGAAGTGCCTAGAGGCCAGGGCCAGGGTTAAGGGCCAGCCCTGATTCAGAGGTGGAGATCTGGGGAGTACCAGCATTTTATGATATTTCAAGCTCCGGGAGAGAGACAGTGAGCTTAGGAACTTGCTCCCGGGGATGGAGACTCACTGAATCATCTGCAGCCTGCATCGGGGATGCCGCAGGCCCTCGCAAAGCAGCGTCATGCCTGGGAGTCCGATGCCATTGCCGCTGAGATCCAGCCTTGTTAAATTCTTATTGGCTATGAGAGCTGCAGAGAGGTCTTCGCAGGCTGAGCCGGAGACGCCGCACCGCTTCAGCCTGGGTGGAAAAAAAGAAGGAACCAGTCATTTCCTTTGCTTTTTTTTTTTTTCTTCCTGAGGTAGAGTTGCTCTGTCAACTAGGCTGGAGTGCAGTGGCATGATCTTGGCTCATCGCAACCACTGCCTCCTGAGTTCAAGCGATTCTCCTGCCTCGGCCTCCCGAGCAGCTGGGAGTACAAACATGGGGCACCATGCCTGGCTAATTTTTGCATTTTTCATAGAGCCAGGGTTTCACCATGTTGGCCAGGCTGGTCTTGAACTCCTGGGCTCAGGTGATCCTCCTACCTTGGCCTCCCAAAGTGCTGGGATTACAGGTGTGAACCGTCACGCCTGGCCAATATATTTATTTCAAAACATCATGTTGTACATGATAAATTTTACCTGTCAAAAGCAACAAAACAATACGAAGTCTGGTGATGCTTTGTAGTCAGAGAAATACATTCACAGAGGTCCCCTTAAAGAAATTCAAGGCCATGTGTGGTGACTCAACTCTGGAATCCCAGCACTCTGGGAGGCCGAGGTGGGTGGATCACTTGAGGTCAGGAGTTTGAGACAACCTGGCCAACATAGTGAAACCCTGTCTCTACTAAAAATAAAAAATCAGCTGGGTATGGTGACGCATGCCTGTAATCTCAGCAACCCGGGGGGAGGCCGAGGCAGGAGAATCACTTGAACCATGGAGGTGGAGGTTGCTGTGAGCCAAGATTGCGTCACTGCACTCTAGCCCAGGTGATAGAGTGAGACTATCTCAAAAAATAAAAAAAAAGGTGGGTAGGCACAGTGTGTCACACCTGTAATCTCAACAGTTAGGGAGGCTGAGGAGGGAGGATCACTTGAGGCCAGGAGTTCGAGACCAGCCCGGGCAACATGGTGAAACCCCGTCTCTCCAAAGAATACTAAAATTTTTTGGTTGTGGTTGCACGTGCTTGTCTCCCCATCTCCCTGTGAAGCTGAGACAGAAGGATCGCTAGAGTTCAGGAATTTGCGGCTGCAGTGAGTGACTGTGCCGCTGCACTCCAGCCTGGGCGACAGAGCATATCCGTGTCTCAGAAAGTAAAAAAAAAAGTTAAAAAAATCTGGAGACAGACACAGCAGGATGAGTGGGTGAAAACAGAAGGCAGTGATCTGTAGGCCTGGGAGAGGGGCCTCAGAAGGACCCAATCTGCCCACACCTCCACCTTGGACTTCCAGCACCCCTGCCTTCCCACCTTGAGAAATACATTCATGTGGTTGAAGTCACCCAGTCTTTGGCACCCTTTTTTTTTTTTTTGAGACGGAGTCTCAATGTATCATCCAGACTGGAGTTTACTGGCATGATCTTGGCTCATCGCAACCTCTGCCTCCCAGGTTCAAGTGATTCTCCCGCCTCAGCCTCCAAAATAGCTGGGATTACAGGTACCTGCCACCACGCCCTGCTAATTTTTGTATTTTTTCATAGAGATGGTGTTTCGCCATGTTGGCCAGGCTGGTCTCGAACTCCTGACCTCAGGTGATCCGCCCGCCTTGGCTTCCCAAAGTGCTAGGATTACAGGTGTGAGCCACCACGCCCTGCTTTGTGGCACTTTTTAATGGCTGCTCTAGCTAATGAATACACCGTCCCATGATACAACGTTTGTAACCGAGCCCAAGGTGGGGACCACCAGAAAGTCCCAGACCAGCCCATACTCACCTCAGGTTCTGAAGTTTGCAGTTGGGGTGTCTGAGTCCTTGACAGAGCAGCTTCACCCCCCGGCTGCCCAGGGCATTGCGGTACAGAGCCAGCTCAATCAGGTTCGGATTGGTGCATAGGGCCGCGGCCAGATGTTCACTGTAGGCGTCCAGCAGAACGGTCCTCTCCGGTCTGCATGGAGGAAAGACAGGCCACTCTCTGGTGTTACCATGTGCTTGACAATTATGGCCTTTGCATGTCACTTCACAGTTTATGAAGCATGCTTTTTTTTTTTTTTTTTTTGAGAGGGAGTTTTGCTCTTGTTGCCCAGCCTGGAGTGAAATGGCGGGATCTCAGCTCACTGCAACCTCTGCCTCCTGGGTTCAAGCGATTCTCCTGCCTCAGCCTCCCGAGTAGCTGGGATTATAGGCATGTGCCACCAGGCCTGGCTAATTTTGTATTTTGTTTTTACATAGAGTTTTGCTCTTGTTGCCCAGGCTGGAGTGCAATGGCGCGATCTCAGCTCACCACAATCTCCACCTCCCAGGTTCAATTCTCCTGCCTCAGTCTCCCAAGTAGCTGGGATTACAGGCATGAGCCACCACACCTGGCTGTTTTTGTTTTTTTAGTAGAGAGGGGGTTTCACCATTTTGGTCAGGCTGGCCTTAAACTCCCGACCTCAGGTGATCCACCCACCTCAGCCTTTCAAAGTGCCTGGATTACAGGCATGCACCACCACGCCTGGCTAATTTTTGTATTTTTAGTAGAGACAGGATTTCACCATGTTGGCCTGGCTGATCTCAAACTCCTGGAGTCAGGTAATCCACCTGCTTTGGCCTCCCAAGGTGCTGGGATTATAGGTGGCAGCCACCGTGCCTGGCCGAAGCATGCTATCTTTTAACTTTTTTTTTTTTTTTTTTTTTTGGCAGGGAGGGTCTTGCTGTGTTGTCTAGGCTGGAGTGCGTGGTGAGATCAAGGCTCACTGCAGGCCTGACCTCCCAGGCTTAAGCAATTCTCCCAAGAAGCTGGGACCACAGGTGTGCACCATCATGCCCAGCTAATTAATTTTTTTAGGGGTTGGGGTCTCACTATGTTGTCCAAGCTGCACGTGGCTCTATCTGAAACTCCGAATCATTAATTAGTTGGTTTATTTGTTTGCTTCTTATCTGTTTCTGTTCTCATTAGGATGGGTGCTCTGTTGAGCAAGTGGCTTATTCGCACTGTTTTCTGTCTACACAAGATTGTTGGGTCCACAGATAAAAGGGACATCGAGCCGGGCACAGTGGCTCTCGCCTGTAATCTCAGCACTTTGGGAGGCTGAGATGTGTGGATCACTTGAGGTTACAGAGCTTGGTTACTCAGTCTCGAAAAAGGGGGCCAAGGTGGGCAGATCACAAGGCCAGGAGATCGAGACCATTCTGGCTAATACGGTGAAACCCTGTCTGTATTAAAAATTCTAAAAAATTAGCCGGGACCGGTGGCACGTGCCTGTAGTCCCAGCTACTGGGGAGGCTGAGGCAGGAGAATTGCCTGAACCTGGGAAGCCGAGATTGCGCCATTGGACTCCTCCCTGAGAGACAGTGAGAAAAAGGGACTTAGTGATATTTGTTAATTGAATACATTCTCCTTGACATCGACCTCAATTTAGCCCCAGGGGGTGGTGTTTAATCTCTACAGTGGCAGTATTGACACTTGGGGCCAGAGGGAGTGTCCTGTGTACCGTCGGCAGCACCTCCAGCCTTTATCCACTAGATGTCAGTAGTGTTACTTCCCAGTTGTGACAACCAAAAACATGTCTCCAGATACTGCCAAATAGCAGAGCAAAGTCACCCCTAGTTGAGAGGCACTGGTCAAGAGCATGAACCTCAAGACCAAGGCAGGTGGATCACTTGAGGTCAGGAGTTCAAGACCAGCCTGGCTAACATGGTGAAACCCTCTCCACCAAAATTACAAACATTATCCTGGCATGGCATGGTGGTCGGTGCCTGTAATCCCAGCTACTGGGGAGGCTGAGGCAGGAGAATCGCTTGAACCAGGGAGGCAGAGGCTGCAGTGAGCCGAGATTATGCCACTGCACTCCAGCTTAGGAGACCAAGAGAGACTTCATTTCGAAAAGCGAAAAAAAAAAAAAAAGCTGGACGTGGTGGCTCATGCCTGTAATCCCAGCACTTTGGGAGGCCAAGGCCGGCGGATCACCTGAGGTCGGGAGTTTGAGACCAGCCTGCCCAACATAGAGAAACCCTGTGTCTACTAAAAATACAAAATTAGCCAGGTATGGTGGTGCATGACTGTAATCCCAGCTACTCCAGAGGCTGAGGCAGGAGAATCGCTTGAACCCAAGAGGCAGAGGCTGCAATGACCTGAGATTGTGCCATGGCACTCCAGCCTAGGAGATCGAGAGAGACTTTGTTTCAGAGTGAAGGAACGAATGCATGCATGCATGAACGTGAGCAGCCCCAGAGATACTTACAGCTGCACCAACAGTGTGTGGGTCCCTGCAGAGCACCTGGCCCGGTCTTCCCCGTCCGCGCTGTACGTGGCGCCATACAAGTGCAGCACCTGGGCGTTCCTGCAGTTCTTCAGGCAGAAGGAGGAGACCATGTGCTCCATCTTGGAGGTGATGTTGCTGACCACGATCACCTGGAAGTGGCTCAGGGCCTGCTGGATAAACTCCTCCTCCTGGATCTCGTACAAGCAGCTGAAGAACTCCAGGGAGCCCTGCTGCAGGGTGGAGCCGGCGCTCTGCGCTTTGCTCTGGATCCACTGCAACAGCTGCGTCTTGATGTGCGGCGAGACCTTCCAGCAGAGACTCTTCTCCAGGTGGCTCCTGGTCTCCTCGTTCAGCAGCCCGAACAGGAATCGGATGGTGAGCGCCAGGAAGCTCCTTTCAGAAAACGCGTACTCGGCCAAGACCCTGTTAATGTCCTGCTCTGGGCCTGTCCCACGCTCGCCCTCGTCCAGGAGGTAGTACATGGCTGCGAAGAATTCCTGGAAGCTCAGGTGGATGAAGCTGTAGTACCTCTCACAGTTGATGTCCTTCTGGAAGATGTTCATGTTGAGGAAGGCAGACACGTCCGCCCCGTGCAGGCCATGCCTCCGGAGGTCCTGCTCCTCAAACAGGATTTTCTGATTCCAGAGCCCATCTGCCGCCAGGGAGCACAACCCTCTCTGGTTGGGTGGGGGCTGGAAGTGCGGGGTCCCGGGCTTGGGTTGCATCAGACTCAGGAGGTAGAGCATGTACACCGCAGTGGTGGTCCTGGATGTCTGTCTCAGCAGCCCCCCACCCTCCAGCTGCTGCTGGAGGCAGGTGCAGACCACCCAGCACACCAGGGGCACGAAGCACATGGTGAAGAGAGGCTCGTTGTCCCTCACGTAGTTGAAGACGTGGCCCGCCTGCTCTGCATCGTGGAAATACTTGTAGAAGTACTCCTTTCTCTCTGCCTCTGAGAAGCCCAGGATCTCCACGTGCCTGGGGTGCTCCAGCAGACGGTGGAGCTTCTCCAACGCCGTGGGCCTCGTGGTGATGAGCAGAGAGAGCTCAGGGAGGAGCTTCTTCCGAATTAAGCTGCTCAGGAGCAGCTCCGGGGGCCGTCTCTCCTCCCAGCAGAGGCACCAGGGTCCCTGAGGATCGTGGAAAGACGGCTTGAGCTCATCGAAGCCGTCGATGATGAAAAGGAGACGCTCGGGAACGCGCACTAGCTCCCGCAGAGGCGCGCTGGGCTCCGGCCAGCAGCTGGAGATGAGGTCTCGCATGCTGCGTTCCGCGGCACTCTGGTTCAGCTCCCTGCAGTTGATGTAGAAGAGATAATCAAACCTGCCTTGGAAGAGCTTCCCGTCCGCCCAGTCCAGCATCACCTTGTGAGCCAGCATGGACTTGCCTATCCCCGCCGCCCCTTGCATGACCACGGTGCGCGGTGGCTCGGGGCGCTCCTCATCTGGCTCAAAGAGGGTCTCTATTTTGATGGGGCTGGTCTGGTGTCCCACGGTCCTCGCGTGTTCCCGGCCCGTGTCCAGAAGCTGCTGCTGGGCCCGCATGGGGTTTGAGTGCTCCTTCACCAGCAGGAGCCGGGTGTACCGGTGGCTGAGGTTGACACATTCCCCTAGGCGCGCATTGCGGTCTTCCATGAGCCGGAATTTCCTGCGGACGTAATCCCTGTAGGTTTCCTGGGGATCTAGGCGAGAGGAATGAGGGTTTCGTGGAATACTCATCAGCAACCTCTAATGAGTTCATGAGGAAAAGTGCTCCTCGTCTGGGTCAAAGGGGGCGTGTGCCTGTAGTCCCAGCTACTTGGGAGGCTGAGACGGGAGAATTGCTTGAATCCAGGAGGTGGAGGTTGCAGTGAACCAAGATCACTCCAGCCTGGGCAACAGAGCTAGACTCCTCAAAAAAAACCATGGCCTAGCACCCACTTGCTCAGCAATATCCTTGAGACAGTTTTCAAGAAGGAATCTGAGAACCTTAGTCCTTCTCTATAAAGATCTTCCCTTCTCACTCGGCATGGTGGCTCAGGCCTGTAATTCCAGCACTTTGGGAGGCCGAGGTGGGTGGATCACGAGACCAGCCTGGCCAAGATGGTGAAACCCTATCTCTACTAAAAATACAGAAATTAGCCAGGCATGGTGGCGAGTGCCTGTAATCCCAGCTACTCAGGAGACTGAAGGAGAGAATTGCTTGAACCCAGGAGGTGGAGGTTGCAGTGAGCTGATATCGCGCAACTGCGCTCCAGTCTGGGCGACACTGCAAGACTCCATCTCAAAAACAAACAAACAAAAAAAGATCTTCCCTTCTCGTGAGATGCTGAGGCTTAACATGGAAATGTTTACCTACAGTACTCTATGAAGTCTACTCAAAAGGCTGTCCGTGCACCAGCAGCATTACTGGGAAGCCGGTTGAAAATACAAAATCCTGGATCCTGCTCCTCACCTATTGAATTAGAGACTGCATTTTGTTTCTTTTTTTTTTCTTTCTTTTTTTTTTTTTAATTATTGCTGGGTGCAGTGGCTCACACCTGTAATCCCAGCACTTTGGGAGGCCAAGGTTAAGCAGATCACCTGAGGTCAGGAGTTTGAGACCAGCCTGTCCAACATGGCGAAACCCCATCTCTACTAAAAATATAAAAGTTGGGTGTGGTGGTGTGCTTCTGTAGTCCCAGCTAGTCGGAGACCGAGGCAGAAGAATCACTTGAACCCAGGAGGTGGAGGATGCAGTGAGCTGAGGTCGAGCCACTGCTTTCCAAGCCTGGGTGATAAGAGCAAAACTCCGTCCCAAAAAATAAAATTAGGCCAGGTGTGGTGGCTAACACCTGTAATCCCAACACTTTGGGAGCCGGGGTGGGCGGATCACCTGAGGTCGGGGGTGAAACCCATCTCTACTAAAAATACAAAATTAACCGGATGTGGTGGCGAGTGCCTGTAATCCCAGCTACTTGGGAAGCCGAGGCAGGAGAATTGCTTGAACTGAGAGGCGGAGGTTGCAGTGAGCTGAGATCAGCCCGCCACACTCCAGCCTAGGCGACAGCGTGAGACTCTGTTTCAAAAAAAACGTGTGTATATATATATATTAGCTGGGTATGGTGGCACAGGCCTGTAATCCTAGCTACTCGGGAGACTGAGGCAGGAGAATCACTTGAACCTGGGAGATGGCTGTTGTGGTGAGCCAAGATATTGTACATTGTACCACTACATTCCAGCCTGGGTGACAGAGCAAAGAAAAGAAGATGGATGAGATGTTTTATATATATATATATATATATAATATATAATATACATATACATATATATATATATATGTAACTGTTCTTAAATAGGGGTGACTGTGTCCCCCAGGGGACATTTGGACTAGTGGTTTGGGTATTAAAATGGAGAGAGTGCTACTGCCACCTGCTGGGTGGAGGCCAGAGGTGCTGCTCAACATCCTGCAAACCACAGGACAACCCCACAGCAAAGAACCCTCTGGCCCCAAAATGCCAATAGTGCCCACGTGGAGAAACCCTGGTCTAGATAAAAATGCATCCCTGGCTGGGCGCGGTGGCTCATGCCTATAATCCCAGCACTTTGGGAGGCCGAGGCGGGTGGATCATGAGGTCAAGAGATCGAGACCATCCTGGTCAATAAGGTGAAACCCCGTCTCTACTAAAAATACAAAAATTAGCTGGGCATAGTGGTGCACGCCTGTAATCCCAGCTACTCAGGAGGCCGAGGCAGGAGAATTGCTTGAACCCAGGAGGCGGAGGTTGCGGTGAGCCGAGATCGCACCATGGCACTCCAGTCTGGGTAACAACAGCAAAACTCCGTCTCAGAAAAAAAAAAAAAAAAATGCATCCCTTGGTATTTGGATGTCAGCAGAGGCCCATACCTGAGAGAAGCTTAAAAAAAGGAATCTGAGTTTGATACTAAGATTTTCAAAACGAGTACATGCACTCTTTTAATTGTAGAGGCATATACATAAAATTTACCATTTTTTTTGTGTGGGCATCTAGATGATGTCTTAAGAAATAAAATTTGCCATTTTTAACCTCTTTAAATAAGTGTAGTGTACAACTCTGGCATTAAGTTAGTTCACGATGCTGTGCAATCATCACCAATGTCTACTTTTTTTTTTTTGAGACAGAGTCTCATTCTGTTACCAGGCTGGAGTATAGTGGCACGATCTCAGCTCACCACAATCTCTGCCTCCCAGGTTCAAGTGATTCTCCTGCCTCAGCCTCCCGAGTAGCAAGACTACAAGCATGTGCCGCCATGCTGGTCTCAAACTCCTGACCTCATGATACACATGTCTTGGCCTCCCAATGTGCTGGAATTACAAGCGTGAGCCACCACACCCAGCCTCTTTTTTTTTTTTGAGACAGAGTTTTGCTCTTGTTGCTCAGGCTGGAGTGCAATGGTGCCATCTCGGCTCACTGCAATCTCTGCCTCTTGGGTTCAAGCGATTCTCCTGCCTCAGCCTCCCAAGTAGCTGGGATTACAGGCATGCACCACCATGCCCAGCTAACAGATCATCCCTTGTAATTGTTTTTTGTGTTTTTAGTAGAGAAAGCGTTTTAACCATGTTGGTCAGGCTGGTCTCGAACTCCTGACCTCAGGTGATCCACCCACCTCCCAAAGTGCTGGGATTACAGGCGTGAGCCACCATGCCTGGCCAAAACTGTCATTTCGATGGTGTCCTTAATCCACCCCAGGAATTCTGCAATCATGCATCTGTGCTTGGCCTAGGCTCCATTGGGTCATCAGCTCTGTGTAGATTAATATATGTAGGTACCTGGCTTGAGGCTCACCTTTCTTTGCAGTGGCAAGAGAGACTTCCAGAAGGCATGTTGACTGGTTCCCAAGTGAGGATGGGCCACCAGGTGGGGTATCTGAGAGAGAAATTGTGGAAGATCAGCTGGCACACATCTGGCTAGGAGCACTGTGTGGTATTAGCCTCAATCACATTAAAATGCCTCCATAACTCCCTACTCACCCATGTCCCGGAATGTTCAGTAGCCATTGCACAGGCCAAGTGTGGGGAACAGCTCACCCCTTGTTCCCTGTAGCCCACCCTCCTTCCTGGGTGCCCTTCATGGTCATTGGCACCTCCATCCATCCAATCAGTGGTTTTTTTTTTTTTTGGACAGTGAGTCTCACTCTGTCACCCAGGATGAAGCACAGAGGTGTGATCTTGGCTCACTGCAACCTCCACCTCCCCGGTTCAGTGATTGTTTTGCCCCAGCCTCCTGAGTAGCTGGGATTACAGGCGCACAGCTAATTTTTGTATTGGCTGGTCTCGGACTCCTGACCTCGTGATCCGCCCACCTTGGCCTCCCAAAGTGCTGGGGTAATAGGCGCGTCCGGCCTCAATCAATCTTTTTGATGTAAGTTCTGAGTCAGTCCAGACTCCCTCATCAGCTCTCGACCACGTCTCATCCATCTTTTCTTTGCTTTGCTCTGTCACCCAGGCTGGAATGTAGTGGTACAATGTACAATATCTTGGCTCACCACAACAGCCATCTCCCAGGTTCAAGTGATTCTCCTGCCTCAGTCTCCCGAGTAGCTAGGATTACAGGCCTGTGCCACCACACCCAGCTAATTTTTGTATTTTTAGTAGAGACAGGGTTTTACCATGTTGGCCAGGCTAGTCTTGAACCCCACCTTGGCCTCGTAAAGTGCTGAGATTATAGGCGTGAGCCACCATGCCTGGCCCATCATCCATTTAAAAATACACATACATTGGGCACGAACATCACCCAGCCATTGTTCTAGTCACTGGGTACATAGCAATAAATAAGACATGAGGTTCCTACTTCAGGGACCTTATATTCTAATGGTGCAGGGAGCTCAGCACATGAAAAATAAACACTTGGCTGGTGGTGGCTCATACCTGTAATCTCAGTACTTTGGGAGGTTGAGGCAGGCAGATCATGAGGTCAGCAGTTCACAACCAGCCTGACCAATATGATGAAACCCCGTCTCTACCACAAATACAAAAATGCTGGGCACAGTGGCTCACACCTGTAATCCCAGCACTTTGGGAGGTCAAGGCGGGTGAATCACCTGTCAGGAGTTCGAGACCAGACTGGCCAACGTGGTGAAACCCCATCTCTACTAAAAACACAAATATTAGCCGGGCATAGTGGCATGTTCCTGTAGTCCCAGCGATTGGAGTGCTCAGTGGGAGGTTTGCTTGAACCTGGCAGGCGGAGGTTGCAGTGAGCCGAGATTGTGCCACTGCACTCCAGCCTGGGTGACAATGAGACTCCATCTCAGAAAAAGAAAAAAAAAATTCTGGCCAGGCCTGGTGCCTCACACCTATAATCTCAGCACTTGGGGAAACTGAGGCAAGATTGCTTGAGTTCAGTAGTTCAAGGCCAGGGTGGGCAAGATGATGAGACCCCAACTCTCCCAAAAAAATTAGGCTGGGTGCAGTGGCCCACGCCTTTAATCCTAGCAGTTTGGGAGGCCAAAGTGGGCCAATCACTTGAGGCCAGGAGTTCGAGACCAGCCTGGTCAACATGGTGAAACCCTGTCTCTACTAAAGATAAAAAAATTAGCTGGGTGTCATGGTGCATGCCTATAATCCCAGCTACGTGGGAGGCTGAGGCGGGAGAATAGCTTGAACCCAAGATGGGGAGGTTGCAGTGAGCTGAGATTGTGCCTCTGCACTCCAGCCTGGGTGACGGAGTAAGACTCCATCTCAAAAAAAAAAAAAAAAAATACTGGTGGTGGTGGTGTACACCTGTAGTCCTAGCAGGAGGCCGAGGCAGGAGGATTGCTTGAGCCCAGGAATTCAAGGCTGTAGTCATGAGCTATGATCACAGCCCTGCACTCTAGCCTGGGCAACAGCAAGACTCCATCTCTTAAAAAGATTTTTTTTGCCGGGCGCGGTGGCTCAAGCCTGTAATCCCAGCACTTTGGGAGGCCAAGGCGGGTGGATCACGAGGTCAAGAGATCGAGACCATCCTGGTCAACATGGTGAAACCCCGTCTCTACTAATACAAAAAATTAGCTGGGCATGGTGGCGCGTGCCTGTAATCGCAGCTACTCAGGAGGCTGAGGCAGGAGAATTGCCTGAACCCAGGAGGCGGAGGTTGCGGTGAGCCGAGATCACGCCATTGCACTCCAGCCTGGGTAACAAGAACGAAACTCTGTCTCAAAAAAAAAAAAAAAAAAGATTTTTTTTTTTTTTTTTTTTTTTTTTTTTTAATAATACAGAGTCTCACTCTGTAACCCAGGCTGGAGTGCATTGGCTTGATCTTGGCTCACTGCAATCTCCACCTCCTGGGTCCCAGGTCAAGCAATTCTCCTGCCTCAGCCTCCCAAGTAGCTGGGATTACAGGCACGCGCCACCATGCCCAGCTAATTTTTGTATTTTTAGTAAAGACGGGGTTTCACCACGTTGGCCAGGTTGGTCTTGAACTCCTGACCTCAGCCTCTCAAAGTGTTGGGATTACAGGCATGAGCCACTGTACCCAACAGAAAAATATTTTTTATTTTTATTTTTTGGTAGAGATTAAGTCACAGTATGTTACCCAGGCTGGTCTGGAACTCCTGGCCTCAAGGATTCCTCTGACCTTGGCCTCTCAAAGTCTTGGAAATACATGTGTAAGCCATCGTGCCCAAGCCAAAAAAGGCTTTTGTCTGGATATATCATAAGTTTCTACATGTCAGTCCTTTCTTGGCATCTTTGGTCCTGAGAAGACCCCCAAAGTCCTAAGTGTGAGTGCTTATGCTCTCACCTGATACGCTCCCCGCCCAGTGGGAAAGGCTCCCCACCTGGCTAGTTCTTCTATCAGCTGACCAGCTGCACCCCGTCTGGTCCTCACTCTGACAAGTTTTCACCGCCCTGCTGATTGCTAGTCCATCAGATGATTCACGAAAGCAAAGCACGTCCTCTTGCCCGGGCCAGGAAGCACCCTCATTACTACACAGCCCACCTCCCACAGCCCTCTAGCTTCATGCTGTTCCCATCTGCAATTCCTGTGCCACCCTTCTGGCATACGAGACACCTTCCCTGTGAGTCTGTGCAACTAATAAACTGCTGTCTTTCATCTGCTCAGCGCTGGCTCTGGTATATTCAGTCATCTCACGCTATTTTATTATTTTTATTTAGAGACATAGTCTCACTCTGTCTCCCAGGCTGGAGTGCAGTGGCACGATCTCAGCTCACTAAAACCTCCACCTCTTGGGTTCAAGCAATTCTCCTGCCTCATGCTCCTGAGTATGTGAGATTTCAGGCCCCCATGACCATGCCTGGCTAAGTTTTGTATTTTTAGTAGAGACGGGGTTTCACCATGTTGGCCAGGCTGGTCTCGAACTTCTCACATCAGGCAATCTGCCCACCTTGGCCTCGCAGTGCTGGGAATACAGGGGTGAGCCACCACTCTGGGTCTAAGTTTTTTTTTAAAGGTAATCCTTGAAAATTGCAGCTGAGGCTGGGTGCGGTGGCTCACACCTGTAATCCCAGCACTTTGGGAGGCGGAGTCGGGCGGATCATGAGGTCAGGAGATCGAGACCAACCTGGCCAATGTGGTGAAACTCGGTCTTTACTAGAAAACTACAAAAATTAGCTGGGTGTGGTGGTACATGCCTGTAATCCCAGGTAGTCAGGAGGCTGAGGCAGAAGAATTGCTTGAACCCAGGAGGTGGAGATTGCAGTGAGCTGAGATCATGCCATTGCACTCCAGCCTGGGCAACGAGTGAAACTCCATCTCCAAAAAAGAAAATTGCAGCTGAGACAGGCCTCAGAGATGCTGTCCCTCAGCGTTTCCTAAACATGCTGTGAGAACCACCCACATCCAAATGCAGATTCCTGGTGCCCCAGACCTGCTGAATTCTGATGCCCTTGTTTTACAGATGGAGTCGGAAGCCCAGAGGAGTACATCAATTCTCTGGCATCACACAGACAGAAAGAGCAAAGCTTGGCCAGGCGCAGTGGCTCACACCTGTAATGCCAGCAGTTCGGGAGGCCGAGTCGGGCAGATCACAAGGTCAAGAGATTGAGGCCATCCTGGCCAACATGGTGAAACCCCACCTCTACTACAAATACAAAAATTAGCTGAGCATGGTGGCGTGTGCCTGTAGTCCCAGGAGGGAGGCTGAGGCAAGAGAATTGCTTGAACCCCGGAGGCAGAGGTTGCAGTGAGCCAAGATCACACCACTGCACTCCAGCCTGGGTGACAGGAGAAAAACTCCATCTCAAAAAAAAAAAAAAAAGTAAAGCTAGACATCTGTCTCCCTGGGAACACTGAGCTGCCTCTCAGTACAGTAAACAGATGCTGTCCAGAGAAGAATGCTCACCCACTCACCAAATTGTTATGCGCGAAGAGGGAAAGATGTGGGACTTTACTTTTTATTCTGTATTTGTACATTGTTTCCATTTCTTAAAATAACTATGCGACACCTATATTTAGATATGATTATACAAAATGACAAGTAAGTACATTGATACTCTTTTATTTATTTTTTTTTTTGAGAGACAGAGCCTTGCTTTGTTACCCAGGCTGGAGTGCAGTGACTCGATCTCGGCTCACCGCAACCTCCACCTCCTGAGTTCAAGCCATTCTCCTGCCTCAGCCTCCTGAGTAGCTGGGACTACAGGTGCCCGCCACCACGCCTGGCTAATTTTGTATGTTTAGTAGAGACAGGGTCTCACCATATTGGCCAAGCTGGTCTCGAACTCCTGACCTTGTGATCCACCGGCCTCAGCCTCCGCAAGTGCTGGGATTACAGGCGTGAGCCACCGTGCTGGGTGATACTTTTTTCTTACTTTGTTGCTGTTACCACTTCAATTTTCCTGTCTGTATCTAAGTGAAGAAGTGGCCCAGCCTCATACACCCCATGCACAGGCCACCTCCAAATTATCTAATAAAGACAAGGGAGAAAAAGTTGTACGAGATAAAATCTGAGGAGGACATAAGAGGCTTATCTGTTCCCGTCACACGGCACTGGCTGCAAAGAGCCTAGTGTTCAATTTCATCCAGGCACAGTGGCTCACGCCTGTAATCCCAGCACTTCGGGAGGCCAAGGAGGGGTGGATCACCTGAAGCCAGGAGTTCGAGACCACCCTGGCCAACATAGTGAAACCCCATCTCTACTAAAAATGTAAAAATTAGCCAGGCGTGGCAGAGCGTGCCTGTAATACCAGCTACCCTGGAGGACAATTCCTTGAACCCGGGAGATGGAGGTTGCAGTGAACCAAGATCATGTCATTTGCATTCCAGCCTGGGCAATAAGAGGAAAACTCCATCTCAAAAAATAAATAGATAAAATAAAAATACAAAAATTAGCTGGGTGTGGTGGTATACGTTTGTAATTCCAGTTCCTTGGGAAGCTGAGGCAGGAGAATCACCTGAACCCAGGAGGCAGAGGTTGTGGTGAGCTGAGATCACACCATTGCACTCCAGCCTGGGTGACAGAGCAATATTCTGTCTCAAAAAAAAAAACAAACAAACAACAAAACTACGAAGCTGCTTGACTTGTAATTTTGGTAGCTTGAAATTAGCCATGCTGAAATCATTTACACCCAGAAATTTTAAATGCTGGCCAGGCTCGGTGGCTTATGCCTGTAATCTCAGCACTTTGGGAGGCTGAGGCAGGTACATCACCTGAGGTCAGGAGTTGGAGACCAGCCTGGCCAACGTGGTGAAACCCCATCTCTATTAAAAATACAAAAATTAGCTGGGTGTGGTGATGCCCGCCTGTAATCTCAGCTACTGGGGAGGTTGAGGCAGGAGAATTGCTTGAACCTGGGAGAAGGAGGTTGCAGTGAGCCTAGATCTCACCATTGCACTCCAGCCTGGGTGACAAGAGCAAAACTTCATCTCAGAAAAAAAAAAAAAAAGGCAGGGTGCAATGGCTCACGCCTATAATCCCAGCACTTTGGGAGGCCGAGGTGAATGGATCACAAGGTCAGGAGTTTGAGATCAGCCTGGCCAATATGGTGAAACCCCGTCTCTTTAAAAAAAAAAAAAAGAAAAAGAAAGAAATGCTACCAACAAGTCCCTTTGCTTTTTCAGAGTCATTAAAGACTGTTTTTTTCAGAGATGTTTAACATTTCCCAGCACACAACTACCATCACATCTCATTAACCATGAGTCACTAAGCTTCGCAGAAGTGACTGTGTATAGCCAGTTATTGGCAGGGCTTGCTTATTCATTCTGCAAATGTTCATCAAGGTTTACTCTGTTCCTAGCCCTAGCCAGACACTGGAATCACAGAGCATCACACAGCGGAGTCAAGATTCTCCCTCTCTGCCTTTGAGGGGGTCCGTGTTTCAATAGAGAAAACAGGTGAGAAATGACAGTAAAAACCACAGCTCAAGCCAGGCACGGTGGCTCACCCCTCTAATCCCAGGACTTTGGGAGGCCGAGGCAGGCAGATCATTTGAGGTCAGTAGCTGGCCGACATGGTGAAATCCTGTCTCTACTAAAAATAGAAAAATTAGCCAGGCGTGGTGGCGCACGCCTGTAGTTCCAGCTACTTGGGAGGCAGAGGCTGGAGAATTGCTAGAACCCAGGAGGTGGAGGTTGCAGTGAGCTGAGATCGTGTCACTGCACTCCAGCCTGGTGACAGAGGGAGACTCTGTATAAAAAAAAGGGGGAAGGGTGCAGTGGGGATGTTGGGGAGGGATAACATTGGGAGAAATGCCTGATGTAGGTGATGGGGGTGGGGGATGGAGGCAGCGAATCACCATGGCATGTGTGTACCTATGCAACAATCCTGCAAGATCTGCACATGTACTCCAGAACTTAAAGTACAATAAAAAAAAAAAAAAGGAGGCTGGGCGCAGTGGCTCAAGCCTGTAATCCCTGCACTTTGGGAGGCCGAGGCGGGTGGATTACGAGGTCAAGAGATCGAGACCATCTTGGTCAACATGGTGAAACCCCGTCTCTACTAAAAATACAAAAAATTAGCTGGGCATGGTGGCGCTTGCCTGTAATCCCAGCTACTCAGGAGGCTGAGGCAGGAGAATTGCCTGAACCCAGGAGGCGGAGGTTGCAGTGAGCTGAGATCGCACCATTGCACTCCAGCCTGGGTAACAAGAGCAAAACTCTGTCTCAAAAAATAAATAAATAAATAAAATAAAATAAAAAAGGAGAGAAGGTAGTGCCTTCAAGGTTTCAGTAAGTAAATAAGTAATAGTTTTCCAGGCAAAGAAGATGGAGAAGGAGGAAGACAGCAGGAACAAAGACCACAGGGATGAAATTAGAATTCCGTACACAGACAGAAGAAAGAACAAAATCGTGTCCTCTGCAGGAACATGGATGCAGCTGGAGGCCATTATCCTAAGCAAACTCATGCAGGAATAGAACAGCAAAGACTGCATGTTCTCACCGATAAGTGGAAGTTGAACATTGGGTTCTCATGGACATAAAGACGGGAACGCTAGGCACTGGGGACTCATCGTCGGGGCAGGTTGGAAAACTCACTGCTGACTACTGTGTTCAAGTACCTGGGTGATAGGATCAGTCTTACCCCAAACCTCGGCATCACTCAGTATACCCAGGTAACACACCTGCACATGTGCCCCTTGAATCAGAAATAAAAGTTGAAATTAGTTGGGCACAGTGGCTCGCGCCTCTTATCCCAGCACTTAGGAGAACTGAGGCAGGAGGATCACCTGGGGTCAGGCATTTGAGACCATCCTGGCCAACATGGTGAAACCTCGTCTCTACTAAAAATACAAAAATTAGCCAGGTGTGGTGATGGGTGCCTGTAATCCCAGATACTCAGGAGGCTGAGGCAGGAGAATCACTTGAACCCGGGGGTTAGAGGTTGCAGTGAGCCGAGATCAGGCCACTGCACTCCGCCTGGGCGACAGAGCAAGACTCCATTAAAAAAAAAAGTTGAAATTCTATTTATGTATGTACGTATGTATGTATGTTATGTATGTATGTATCTGTCTGTCTATAAATTAGAATTCCAGGTCTCCCAGGCTCAGTGATTAGTATGAAAGAAAAGGGAATTGGTGGCCAGGCAGTGGTCATTCATGTCTGTGGTCCCAGCACTTTGGGAGGTGAAGGTAAAAACTCACTTGAGCCCAGGAGTTCAAGACCAGCCTGGGCAACGTGAGGATACCTCATCTCTTTTTAAAATATTTTTTGACATGGGGTCTCACTCTGTTGCCCAGGCTGGAGTACAGTGATGTGATCTCAGCTCACTGCAATCGCCACCTCCCAGGTTCAAGCGCTTCTCCTGCCTCAGCCTCCCGAGTAGCTGGGACTACAGGCGTGTGCCATCACACTTGGCTAATTTTTTTTTTTTTTTTGAGATGGAGTCTCACTCCCGTCACGCAGGCTGGAGTGCGGTGGCATGATCTCAGCTCACTGCAACCTCCACCTCCTGGGTTCAAGCAATTCTCCTCCCTCAGCCTCCCAAGTAGTTGGGATTACAGGTGTGCACCACCATGCCTGGCTAATTTTTGTATTTTTGATAGAGATGGGGTTTTGCCATGTTGGTCAGGCTATTTTTGAACTCCTGACCTCAGGTGATCCACCCGTCTCGGCCTCCCAAAGTACTAGGATTATAGATGTGAGCCACAGCGCCCGGCCTTTTTGCATTTTTAGTAGAGACGGGTTTCGCTGTGTTGACCAGGTTGGTCTCAAACTCCCGACCTCAGGTGACCTACCCGCCTTGGCCTCCCAAAGTGCTGGGATTATAGGCGTGAGCCACCATGCCTGGCCACCTCATCTCTTAAAATATATATATATTTTAAGTATATTAAAATATTTTTATATATAAAATATATACATATATATATATGTGTGTGTATATATATATATATATATTTGAGACAGGGTCTTGCTCTGTCATCCAGGCTGGGGTGCAGGGGCAGGATCATAGCTCACTGCAGCCTAGACCTTCTGCTCTCAAGTGATCCTCCCACTGCAACCTCCTGAGAAGCTGGGATCACAGGTAGGTCTCACCACGCCTGGCCAATTTTTTTTATTTTTTATAGAGACAGAGTCTCACTATGTTGTCCAGGCTGGTCTTGAACTCCCAACTGCAAGTGATCTGCCCTCTCCAGCCTCCCAAAGTGCTGGGATTACAGCTGTGAGCCACCGTGCCCGGCTGGGGTCCTAGCCTTGCCTGTCCCGCCACCTCCTTACCCCTCACCAGGTCCTCTCTCTGTCCTCTCTCCCACAGGTCCTTCCTGTTCATCCACTCAAAGATGCTGAGAGCCAGCCTCCAGGCCTCCGCTGTCCCGAAGTGGGTGATGAGCAGCTGGGCCATTTCCAGGGGACCCGCTGTCTCCATGCGTCCCCAGGGGATCCTGCCACCTTCTCCCAGCTCTGTCGCAGTCCCCAGGTAGAACTTGAACTTCTTCAGCTCCACAGCCTCGAGTTCTTCCAAGTAGGTGGACAGGCGACAGAGGCCGTCCCTGCCTGCGGTGCGTAGCATGGGGTTGCCGTGAGCCCCAGAGGAGAGGAGCTGGAGGCCGAGATGTTCCTAGGCATGGGACATGGGGCAACTCCAGCGCTTCTTCCACAGCATCATTTGCAGGGGAGGTTGTGCCAGTGGCTGGAGGATCAAGACAGGGAGGAGAGACCCCTTGCTGAAATACTGCTTCCTTACCTTTCCGTTCCCTCCTACCCTGCCCCGCTCACCAATGGGTGTTCTCGTTGAAGAAGAGGAAGTCGGGGAGCGGGGGGATGACGAAATCCTAGGTGCCACCAGGCTGATGAAAAAGGTTCTCACTTCTCTGTCTCTTCCCGGCAATCTGGACAAAACAGTTGCTCTCTTTCTGCCGTCCTCTTGTTTTCCTCGTTTCACGAGTGTGTGTGGTAGAGTGTATTATCAAAACTGTGACTGCGCCTCTTCCATGGAGAATTTTTTTTTTTTTTGAGATAAGAGTCTCACTCTGTGTCCCAGGCTGGAGGGTGGTGGCACAATCTCGGCTCACTGGAACCTTCGCCTCCCAGGTTCAAGCGATACTCCTGCCTCAGCCTCTCGCGTAGCTGGGATTACAGGCACCCACCACCATGCCCAGCTAACTTTTGTGGTTTTAGTAGAGATGGGGTTTCACCACGTTAGCCACGCTGGTCTCGAACTCATGACCTCAGGTGATCTGTCAGCCTCAGCCTCCCAAAGTGTTGGGATTACAGACGTGAGCCACCTCGCCTGGCTTTTTTTTTTTTTTTGAGACAGAGTCTCCCTCTGTCACCCAGGCTGGAGTTCAGCGGTGTGATATCAGCTCACTGTAACCTCTGCCTCCCAGGTTCAAGTGGTTCTCCCACCTCAGCCTCCCAGGTAGCTGGGACCACAGACATGTGCCACCATGCCCGGCTAAGTTTTTGTAGTTTTGGTAGAGACGAGGTTTCATCACGTTGCCCAGGCTGGTCTTGAACTCCTGAGCTCAAGCGATTCACCCACCTCAGCCTTCCAAAGTGCTGGGATGATAGGCGTGAGCCGCCGAGCCCAGTCCCAGGGAGAATTATTAAGGACCTTGCAAAGGTCTGCTATTTTTTCTTTTGTCTCAGTCACAAGAATGGCATGACAGGGACTCTGTGATAGGCAGAATAATAATCCCCAAAGATACTCATGTCCTGATCCCCAGAACCTGTGATATGTCAGCCTACATAGCAAAACGGACTTAGCAGGTGCAATCTCAGCACGCTGCAACTTCCGCCTCCCGGGTTCAAGCAATTCTCCTGCCTCAGCCTCCCGAATAGCTGGGATTACAGGTGCCTGTCACAGCGCCAGGCTAAGTTTTGTATTTTTAGTAGATGGGGATTACAGGTGTGAGCCACTGTGCCCAGCCAATATGGTATTTTTATAATCAGAAAATTTCATTTCTTGATTGAAAAATTTTTCAGGAAACGTTTTCAACTTTTCCAGAATTGGCTCTCATAAAATTGGCTTTTCTAAATCAATAAGAATTTTTTTTCTTTTTTTGAGACAGTCTCACTCTGTCACCCAGGCTGGAATGCAGTAGTACAATCTTGGCTCACTGCAGCTTCCACTTCCTGGGTTTAGAAAAGCCTCCCACCCCAGCCTCCTGACTAGCTCGGATTACAGGCATGCACCACCACAACTGGCTAATTTTTATATTTTTTGTGGAGACAGGGTTTCACCATGTTACCCAGACTGGTCTTGAACTCCTGAGCTGAAGCGATCCTCCTGGGTTCAAGCGATTCTCCTGTTCAGCCTCCCAAGTAGCTGGGATTACAGGAATGCACTACCACGCCCAGCTGATTTTGTATTTTTAGTAGAGATGGGGTTGCTCCATGTTGGTCAGGCTGGTCTTGAACTCCTGACCTTAGGTGATCCGCCCACTTCGGCCTCCCAAAGTGCTGGGATTACAGGCGTGAGCCACCATGCCCAGCTTTGTTTTGTTTTTTTGTTTGAGACAAAGTCTTGCTCTGTCGCCAGGATGGAGTGCAGTGGCGTGATCTCGGCTCACTGCAACCTCCACCTCCTATATTCAAGTGATTCTCCTGCCTTCCTCAGCCTCCTGAGTAGCTGGGACTACAGGCACACGCCACTACACCCAGATAATTTTTGTATTTTTTAGTAGAGATGGGGTTTCACCATGTTGGCCAGGACGATCTCGATCTATTGATCTTGTGATCCGCCTGCCTCAGCCTCCCAAAGTGTTGGGATTACTGGGATCACAGGCATGAGCCACGGTGCTGAGCCATGGTTTTTTTCTTTTTTTTTGTTGATAGGGAGTCTCACTCTGTCATCCAGGCTGGCGTGCAATGGCGCCATCTCAGCTCACTGCAACCTCCACCTCCTGAGTTCAAGTGATTCTCCTGCCTCAGCCTCCTGAGTAGCTGGGATTACAGACACCTGACACCATGCCCGGCTAATTTTTAATTTTTTTAGTAAAGATGGAGTTTCACCATGTTGGTCAGGCTGGTCTTGAACTCCTGACCTCAGGTGATCCTCTGCCTCAGTCTCCCAAAGTGCTGGGATTACAAACGTAAGCCACCTCGCCTGGCCACTACCCACTAGATTTACAGACACATACACACACACACTCTCACACATAGCACTTGCTCCATGTCACGTGGTCAATATAGTAGAAGGCAGATACAAGTGAGTGAGGAGAGGGGACTTGACTCCTGAGGCTGGACTTGGACAGCGGACCAGACTGAGGAGTAGCTGAAACACAGAAGAGGCTGCATCTCCCCAGAGAAACGCCCACCAGTGTGCCTGTCAGTTTACCATTGTCATGGTAACACCCAGAAGTTACTGCCTCTCTTCATGGCAACATCTCTACACCTGGAAGTTATCACTCTATAGAAATGTCTGCATAAAACACCCCTTAATTTGCATATAATTAAAAGTGTGTGTGTGTGTGTGTGTGTGCGCGCGTGCGCGCGTGCGTGTGTGTGTGTGCGCGCGCAGTGCTGCTGCTCTGGGCACACTGCCTGTGGGGTAACCCTGCTCTGCTGCAGCTGTACACTGCAGTTTTAATAAAGGGTTGTTAAGGCAGGCGCGGTGCTCACACCTATAATCCCAGCACCTTAGGAGGGTGAGGCGGGTGGATCCCCTGAGGTCAGGAGTTCAAGACCAGCCTGGCCAACATGGTGAAACCCCGTCTACTAAAAATACAAAAATTAGCCGGGCATGGTGGCAGGTGCCTGTAATCCCAGCTATTTGGAAGGCTGAAGCAGAAGAATGGCTTGAACCTGGGGGTGGAGGTTGCAGTGAGCCGAGATAGTGCCTCTGCACTCCAGCATGGGCTACAGAGCAAGACTCTGTCTCAAAAAAATACATAAAAAATGAAAAATAGGGGCTGGGTGCAGTGGCTCACACCTGTAATCCCAGCACTTTGGGAGGCCTAGGTGAGTGGATCAGGAGGTCAAGAGATCGAGACCAGTCTGGACAATATGGTGAAACCCCATCTTTACTAAAAATACAAAAATTAGCTGGGCGTGGTGGCATGTGCCTGTAGTCCCAGCTACTTAGGAGGCTGAGGCAGGAGAATCGCTTGAACTGCGGAGACAGAGGTTGCGGTGAGCCGAGATTGTGCCGTTGCACTCTAGCCTGGTGACAGAGTGAGACTCCCTCTCAAAAAAAAAATAATAAAATAAAATAAAAAATAGGAATTGTTACCACCACCTTCTTGCTTGCCCTTGAATTCTTTGCTGGGTGAAGCCAAGAACTGTCCCAGGCTATGCCCTGCTTTGGGGCCTTGCCTGTCTGGCATCACAAGGATAAACTCATTCAAAGTGGGTGCTGAGTCACCTGTTGGTTTTCAGGTAGGAGGGAGATTATTATCAGGGACATTTATAAAAATTATATATAGAAAGCTGGGCGCAGTGGCTCACACCTGTAGTCCCAGCACTTTGAGAGGCCAAGGTGGGCAGATCACTTAAGGTCAGGGGTTTGAGACCAGCCCGGCCAACATAGTGAAACACCCTCTCTACTAAAAATAGAAAAATTAGCCAGGTGTGGTATCACACACCTGTAATTCCAGCTACTTAGGAGGCCAAGGCATGAGAATCACTTGAACTTGGGAGGTGGAGGTTGCAGTGAGCTGAGAGCACACCACTGCAATCCAGCCTGGGTGACTGAGTGAGACTCTGTCTCAACAAAAAACAAATTTTTAAAAAATAAAAATACAAAAATTAGCTGGGCATGGTGGCGTGTGTCTGTAATCCCAGTTACTTGGGAGGTTGAGGCAAGAGAATCACTTGAACCCGGGAGGCAGAGGTTGCAGTGAGCCAAGATCGCACCACTTCCCTCCAGCCGGGGCCACAGAGTGAGACTCCATCTCAAAAAAAAAGAAAATTATATATAGATGAAATATTTGATATAAATTATAGTAAGATTGATAAATACATAAACATATATGTACATGAGGCTGGTCCCTCCCTGGACTTCCTGAATCAGAATCTTGGTGGGGCAGGGGCCATCAAACATATGTTTCTTTTTTCTTTTGTTATTTATTTATTTATTTTTTTGAGACGGAGTTTCGCTCTTGTTACCCAGGCTGGAGTGCAATGGCACGATCTCGGCTCACTGCAACCTCCGTCTCCTGGGTTCAGGCAATTCTCCTGCCTCAGCCTCCCAAGTAGCTGGGATTACAGGCACGCGCCACCGTGCCCAGCTAATTTTTTGTATTTTTAGTAGAGACGGGGTTTCACCGTGTTGACCAGGATGGTCTCGATCTCTTGACCTCGTGATCCACCTGCCTCGGCCTCCTAAAGTGCTGGGATTACAGGCGTGAGCCACCGCGCCCCGCCTTTTTGTTATTTTTTTGAATAGAGGTGAGGTCTCACTATGTTGCCCAAGTTGGTCTGGAACACCTGAGCTCAAGTGATCCTCCCATCTCAGTCTCCTGATGTGCTGGGATTACAATTGTGAACCGTCATGCCTGGCTAAATCCATGTTTTTGTAATATAAAGCTACCCAAGACATTCTGCTAAGAAACATTTCTCTATGTTAGTACCATAAAGGCACAGAGAGATGATTGCTTTTCTGGCAGCAGAATTTCCCTTTTGCCATTCCAGAAGAGACCGAGAGACCTGTTTCTTTTGAGGGAATGCTCTGAAAAGTCATTTGAGTATGAAACCTGTTAACTGGAGAAATTCTGCAGTATGGTATTTGCTTGTTTGCAGGTAAAACTAAATCATTCAGGATAAAAAGGCATTTTAAAAGCCACGTAGGGGAAAGGCAGAAAGGAAGGAATTACAAGGTGTCAGGTGGCTGGGAAGAACATTTGCTGGGTTTATGGAGATGGCTAATCGGAATTCAAATTGCTTTACTATCTGGTGTCTGATGAAAATTCTCTTCTACCCAACCAAACCCATCATCAGTAAAATCTATGCTACTTGCTAACATGTTGTGAACATGGATTTGCTGTTTTTTTTTTTGTTGTTTTTTTCCTGAGACGAAGTCTAGCTCTGTCGCCCAGGCTGGAGTGCAGAATGCAGTGGTGCAATCTCAGCTCACTGCAACGTCGGCCTCCCGGGTTTAAGCGATTCTTCTGCCTCAGCCTCCTGAGTAGCTGGGATTACAGGTGCACGCTGCCATGAGTGGCTAAATTTTGTATTTTCAGTAAAGAAAGGGTTTCACTGTGTTGGCCAGGCTGGTCTCGAACTCCTGACCTTGTGATCCGCCCGCCTCGGCCTCCCAAAGTGCTGGGATTACAAGTGTGAGCCACCACGCGCAGCCTGCTGTTTTTTTTTCTTGTTGTTGTTGTTTATTTGCTTTTTTTTTCTTGAGATGGAGTTTCACCCTTATTGCCCAGGCTGGAGTGTAATGGTGCCATCTTGGCTCACAGCAACCTCCGCGTCCTGGGTTCAAGCAATTCTCCTGTCTCAGCTCCCAAGGAGCTGGGATTACAAGCATGCACCACCACACCTGGCTAATTTTTGTATTTTTAGTAGAGATGGGGTTTCACCATGTTGGTCAGGCTGTTCTCAAACTCCTGACCTCAGGTGATCCACCCGCCTCAGCCTCCCAAAGTGCTGGGATTACAGGTGTGCACTGTGCCTGGCCTGAATTTGCTTTACAGGCAATGTGACAAAATGCTGTCACTAACTGGTGTTGAATGACACCAGAGGCTGTCCCATGGGAGCCCACATCTGAGGTTTCTGTGCCTGTTTGTTCTCACATAGAGAAGACACTGAGTGCTACACGCGCTTCCCATCACCACCACCAGCGTCACTAGCTCACCACTGAATTCAGCAAGAAAATGGAACTCATCAGGCCCAGCGCAGTGGCTCACGCCTGTAATCCCAGCACTTTGGGAGGCCGAGGCAGGTGGGTCACAAGGTCAAGAGTTCGAGACCAGTCTGACCAACATGGTGAAACCCCGTCTCTACTAACAATACAAATTTTAGCCAGGCGTGGTGGCATGTACCTGTAATCCCAGATACTTGAGAGGCTGAGGCAGGAGAATCACTTGAACCTGGGAGACGGAGGTTGTAGTGAGCCGAGCTCACGCCACTGCACTCAAGAAAGAAAGAAAGAAAATGGAAATCATCATTCTTCACATATGAATGGAGAAATTGAGGCTGAGAGGGAAGCTCAGAGTGTGTGACCTACACAGCAGGACTGGACAATGACGGAGATGACTCTCAAAGCCAGGTCTGTCTGGCTCCAAACTTCAAGCAGCTGAAACCCTCATCAGCTTGTACAATGAGGCCAGTCCTCCAGTTTGGAAGAGGGATAGATGGAGGTCGAAAGTGGCAAAGTCACCTGCAGACCGTCATCTGGCACTCACAAGCTGCCCAGGGACTCCCTGGACACAGTCACTTTCATCAGGCCCTGAGTGTAGGGCTTGTGAAACTTCCTCCCCTGACGAGAGCTGTGTCCTCACTCTGACCACAGACACCGGCAGGAAACTCGTCCTGGCTGTGACCTTCCCTCTGGGTTTTAGGAACAGTTACACTGAGTCTACTCCCACCACAGGCTCCACTGCCCTTGCCTCAATCAGTCAGGAAGATTCAGCCACTGGCTGATGATGCTAAAACTGTTTTTTTGAGATGGAATCTCACTCTGTTGCCCAGGCTGGAGGGCAATGGCATGATCTCAGCTCACTGCAAACTCCACCTCCTGGGTTCAAGCGATTCTCCTGCTTCAGCCTCCTGAGTAGCTGGAACTACAGCCGTGTGCCACCATGCCTGGCTAATTTTTTGTATTTTTAGTAGAGATGGGGTTTCACCGTGTTACCCGGGATGGTCTCAAACTCCTGACATTGTGAACTGCGTGCCTCAGCCTCCCAAAGTGCTGGGATTATAGCTGTAAGCCACTATGCCTGGCCTTTTTTTTTTTTTTTTTTTTTGAGATGTAATCTCACTCTGTTGCCCAGGCTGGAGTGCAGTGGTATGATTTTGGCTCACTGCAAACTCCACCTCCCGGGTTCAAGTGATTCTTGTGACAGCCTCCTCTGTAGCTGGGACTACAGGCACCAACCACTATGCCCTGCTAATTTTTGTATTTTCAGTAGAGACAGGGGTTTCACCATGTTGGCCAGGCTGGTCTCGAACTCCTGACCTTAAGGGATCCACCTACTTCGGCCCCCCAAAGTGCTAAAATTACAGGTGTAAACCACCTCGCCCACCCAAATGATACTAAAACTTAGCATCAGGGAGAAGCAGGTGGCACCTAAAGAAAATGCATTATGGCCGGGCTTGGTGGCTCACACCTGTAATCCCAGCACTTTGGGAGGCTGAGAGGGGCAGATCACTAGGTCAAGAGATCAAGACCATTCTGGCCAACATGGTGAAACCCCGTCTATAGTAAAAATACAAAAATTAGCTAAGCATGGTGCCACGCACCTGTAATCCCAGCTACTAGGGAGGCTGAGGCACAAGAATCCCTTGAACCTGGGAGGCAGAGGTTGCAGTGAGCCAAATCAATCAGGCAACTGCACTGCAGCCTGAGTGACAGAGCAAGACTCCATCTCAAAAAAAAAAAAAAAAAAGGAAGGAAGGAAAGAGGGAGGGAGGGAGGGAGGGAGGGAAGGAAGAAAGGAAGGAAGACCAAAATGGTGTTATGTTTTGTGTTGTTTTTTTTTGAGACATGATCTCACTCTGTCACCCAGACTGGAGTGCAGTGGCACAATCATGACTCACTGATGCCTCAAAACTTCTGAGCTCAAGCCATCCTCCTGCCTCAGCCTCCTGAATACTTGGGATTTCAGGCATGTACTACTATGTCTGGCTAATTTCTTTTTTAAATTTTTAGTAGAGATGAGCACTCACTATGTTGCCCAGGCTGGTCTCAAATTCCTGGGCTCCAGCGATCCTCCCTCCTCGGCCTCCCAAAGTGCTGGGATTATAGATGTGAGCAACCATGCCTGGTCCAACATGGTCTTACTTTTACTTTTTTTTGAGATGGAGTTTTGCTCTTGTCGCCCAAGCTGGAGTGCAATGGTGCGATCTTGGCTCACTGCAACCTCTGCCTCCTGGATTCAAGCAATTCTCTTGCCTCAGCCTCCTGAGTAGCTGGGATTACTGGCCTGTGCCACCACACCTGGCTAATTTTTTGTATTTTTAGTAGAAATGGGTTTTCACCATGTTAGCCAGCTGATCTCGCACTGCTGACCTCAGGTGATCCACCCGCCTCGGCCTCACAGAGTGCTGGGGTTCCAGGTGTGAGCCACTGCGCCTGCTGGTGTTATATTTTTGATTCAGGCTTCAAGTAGAAGATCCCCTAGTTTCATTACCAAGAAGAGATACGATTTCTATAAAACAGCTCTCCTATCTAGCTAGTGTTAGGAATACTCCTGCTGGTCAAAGTTAGTATATAAAACTGCGGGGAATGGAGTTAGCCATAAATCCCTTAGGCTCCACATGTGCATGTACTTAAAAAAATTAATGAACACTTCTTGGGATTAGAATGCATCTTTAACACCTGAGCAAATTGAGGCTTGGGTTACACAGTTCTGCCTGGGGCATGTGATTTCTTTTCTCTCTTTTTTTTTTTTTGGAGACTGAGTCTTACTCTGTCACCCAGGCTGGAGTGCAGTGGCGTAATCTTGGCTCACTGCAAACTCCGTCCCCAAGTTCAAGCAATTCTCCTGCCTCAGCCTCCTGAGTAGCTGGGATTACAGGCGCCTGCCACTGTGCCCAGCTATCCTTTTTTTTAAAATATACATATATATATATATATACTATACTTTATTGCACTTTAGGTTCTGGGGTACATGTGCAGCACATGCAGGATTGTTGCATAGGTACATACGTGGCAAGGTGGTTTGCTGTCTCCATCCCCCTGTCACCTATATCTGGCATTTCTCCCAATGTTGTCCCTCCCCAACCTCCCTACTCCCTGCTGTCCCTCCCCTGTTCCCCCTCAACAGACCCCAGTATGTGATGCTCCCCTCCCTGTTTTATTTTTTATTTTTTTGAGATGGAGTTTCATTCTTGTTGCCCAGGCTGGAGTGCAATGGCATGATCTCGGCTCACCGCAACCTCCTTCTTCCAAGTTCAAGTGTTTCTCCTGCCTCAGCCTCTCAAGTAGCTGGGATTACAGGTGCGCACCACCACAACCAGCTAATTTTTGTATTTTTAGTAGATACGGGGTTTTGCCATGTTGGTCAGGCTGGTCTCGAACTCCTGACCTCAGGCGAGTCCCCACCCTCGCGCCCCTCGGCCTCCCAAAGTGTTGGGAATACAGGTGTGAGCCACCTCCACCGGCCTTGGCAAGTGATTTCCCTCTGCCTAATTGTCTGAGCGTTAACCGGCAACTGAAAATCATAAACAATTTTAATCTTATGAATAATTGCCCAGTAGTCAATTCGTGCAAGATACATTTTTTAAAATTGAGGCTTCTGTGGATGGTGATAATCAAAATTGGAATTCTTTTCTTTTCTTTTTTTTTTTTTTTTGCGCTCCACCCCCCTGGAATTACTTTCGTACGAAACGATGAAGAATGCCCCTATTTGAGTTTTCTAGCGTGACCTCTGACCTCTGTTTCGGAGGACCGGTCAAGGACTGGTCTGGGACTGCAGAGGATTTTGTTTTGTTTTAATTTAATTATTTTATTTTATTTTCTCCGGACTAAATTATGATAGGATCTTAAGCACCAGTAGAGGGCGCTGGGACACAGGTGGGCGAACAGAAGGCAGGCCGTCGAAGGTGAAGTAAACCTAACAGCGTTCCCTTTAAACTTTTAAATGACTCACAACTGAGTAAACTTGAGAGTTAATAGGAATAACCTCAGGAAACAATGGCGTAAATTGCCACCAGCCGAGGAGCCACGTTCTGATAACAGGTAACTAAGAAACGCAAGTTAAAGGATGCCATTGTTCCCTTAGGGGGAAGAAATCTCTTCATTGTTGAAGTTAGTGATTACCAGCAGAAGATAAAGCCAGTTCAGAAGGCCGACCAGTAGTTTTGGAAATTAATATGGTCTCATGCATGAAAAATCTTACAGTGATTCAACTCTGACAAAAATAGCAGAGATGGCGACTTCTTTGGCCCCTTTCCCGGACCACAGAACCTCGCCCGGGAGCTGAATAAATTGGCTTTTAATTTCGTGGGAAAAAAAAAAAAAAAAAAAGAGGCCGGGCGCGATGGCTCACGCCTGTAATCCCAGCACTTTGGGAGGCCGAGGCGGGTGGATCACGAGGTCAAGAGATCGAGACCATCCTGGTCAACATGGTGAAACCCCGTCTCTACTAAAAATACAAAAAATTAGCTGGGCGTGGTGGTGCGTGCCTGTAATCCCAGCTACTCAGGAGGCTGAGGCAGGAGAATTGCCTGAACCCAGGAGGCAGAGGTAGCGGTGAGCCGACATCGTGCCATTGCACTCCAGCCTGGATAACAAGAGTGAAACTCCGTCTCAAAAAAAAAAAAAAAAAAAAAAAAAATAGCAGAGATGTTTTCTATTATTTATTTAATTTATTTATCTTTTTGAGACAGTCTCACTCTGTTGCCCAGGCTGGAGTGCAGTGGTGCAATCTGGGCTCACTGCAATCTCTGTCTTCCGGGTTCAAGCAATTCTTCTGCCTCAGCCTCCCGAGTAGCTGGGATTACAGGCCACCACACCTAGCTAATTTTTGTATTTTTAGTAGAAGGAGTTTCGCCATGTCGGCCAGGCTGGGCTTAAACTCCTGACCTCAGGTGATCTGCCTGCCTCAGCCTCCCAAAGTGTTGGGATTACAGGTGTGAGCCATATTTTTTATTTTTGAAACAAGTTCTCACTCTATTGCCCAGGCTGGAGTGTAGTTGTCTGATCATAGCTCACTGCAGCCTCCACCTCCCCGTTTAAACGATCCTCCTGCCTCAGCCTCCTGGTAGCTGGAACTACAGGTACATGGCACTACGCCCAGTAAAGTTTTGTATTTTTTGTAGAGACAGGATCTCAGAATGTTGCTGGTCTTGAACTCCTGGACTCAATCGATTCTCTCACTTTAGTTTCCCAAAGGGAAACCTCCGGGAGGCGGAGGTTGCAGTGAACCAAGATTGTGCCACTGCACTCTGGCCTGGGCGACAGAGCAAGACTCTGTCTCAAAGTAATAATAATAATAACGGTAAGAAAGTTTGTTATACTCTTAGACTCCAAGAGGAGGGGCCACAGGGAAGCATCAGGGTGGGTCTGGAGGCAGAGGGAGTGGGGAGCAAACACGGCCAGGAGGCTTTATTGTGTTTTACGTGGGAAGGGACACGCGACACTGGGTAAGCAGGCTTAGGATCAGCTGGTGCGAATAATTTCAGCAGTGTCTGGGGCACAGAGGCCTCCTGGAGTTGTTTGGCTCCTGGCCCTAGGTGATGAGGACAGGTGCGTGTGGGTCTGAGTGTGGAAATTGAACAAGGGAAGTAGGTGGCTGGGGGCTGGGCTCTGGACTGGTTGGTTTGCATATGAAAGGCGTGATTGAAGGGGAGCGTATTACTGTCTCCAGGAATTAGCCAGTCCTGAGAGGGGCAGTCCCTAAGGGGTCAGCAAGGCTCCAATGTGTCAAAGTCCCAAAAATACAGACTAAAAAAAGATGATTGACCCGGTGAAGTGGCTCACACCTGTAATCCCAGCCACAAACTGTCTTATCAATGGCAACTGTCTCCTGATCTGTTGGCCTCACAATAACTGAATAATAAAACCTACATCTTGCCAGGCACATTGACTCAGGCCTGTAATCGCAACCCTTTGGGAGGCCAAGGTGGGCGGATCACCTGAGGTCACTAGTTTGAGACCAGCCTGGCTAATGGTGAAACACAGACTCTATTAAAAATATAAAAATTAGACAGGTGTTGTGGTGGGCGCCTATATTCCCAGCTATTTGGGAGGCTGAGGCAGGAGAATCACTTGAACCCATGAGGTAGAGGTTGCAGTGAGCCAAGATTGTGCCACTGTACTCCAGCCTGGGTGACAGAGCTAGACCCTGTCTCAAAAACAACCCCCCCGAAAAAAACCCTACATCTTAAGAGGCAAAATTGCCCTTCGTTGGGAACCACCATTCTAAACTTAATCTTTTAGAGTCATTTATTTATTTTATACACAGAATAACTTTGCAAAGAGGAAGGACTTTATATTTGTTCCAGATTCTAAAATAATGTATGCAGTCTTGTGCAGGTTGAGATAGTTAAAACTCTATCGCCAAAGTCACAGCCATAGCTCGTTATTTTGAGTTTGTTCAGCAAACTCACCTTCCTTTTGCAAGCATAATTTACAGCATCTAATCAGCCTTTTTCACAGAAAAAGATTTAGCAAACACAGCTGCCATGGTTTCTAGGTTGCAAGTTCATAATCCTTGGAATTATTCAAACATGTCTGTAAATGCTACAAAAATATTGTCTTCTACAATGGCAAGTTATGGAATATATAGTTGATCCTAATTTCAGGACACTTGGTATGTAAATATTTGCTAACTTCTTTCTTAGTTACTTACACAGACTAATGAGTAACCTGGTGCTCCCTTATCTCATAGCTTCTCGAAGTTGTTTTTTTTTTTCCAGACAAAGTCTCACTCTGTCGCCCAGGCTGGAGTGCAGTGGCGCAATCTCAGTTCACTGCAACCTCCGGCCCCCAGATTCAAGCAATTCTCCTGCCTCAGCCTCCTGAGTAGCTGGGATTACAGGCACGCACCACCATGCCCAGCTAATTTTTGTATTTTTAGTAGAGACGGGGTTTCACCATCTTGGCCAGGCTGGTCTTGAACTCCTGACCTCGTGATCCACCCCCACCCCCGACCTTCCAAAGCCGAGGGATTACAGGAATGAGCCACCAAGCTTGACCGAAGCTTTTTTTTTATTTATTTAAACAAATATGTTTTTCGTTATTTATTTATTTATTTTTGAGACAGGGTCTTGCTCTGTTGTCCAGGCTGGAGTGCAGTGACAGGATCACAGTTCACTGCAGCCTCAACCTCCCAGGCTCAAGCAATCCTCCCCGCTCAGCCTTCTAGCTGGCTGGAGCTACCGGTGAACACCAGCATGCCCAGGTAATCTTTGTATCTTTTTGTAGAGACGGGGTCTCATTATGTTGCCCAGGCTGAAATAGATGTATTTTAAGGAAAGGATAAAGTAAATAGTATTTTATTTTATTTTATTTTATTTATTTATTTATTTTTTGAGACGGAATTTCGCTCTTGTTACCCAGGCTGGAGTGCAATGGCGCGATCTCAGCTCACCGCAACCTCCGCCTCCTGGGTTCAAAGCAATTCTCCTGCCTCAGCCTCCCGAGTAGCTGGGACTACAGGCGTGTGCCACCATGCCCAGCTAATTTTTGTATTTTTAGTAGAGACGGGGTTTCACCATGTTGACCAGGATGGTCTCGATCTCTTGACCTCGTGATCCACCCGCCTCGGCCTCCCAAAGTGCTGGGATTATAGGCGTGAGCCACCGCGCCCGGCTTGTAAATAGTATTTTAGAACATACATAAGGGTTGAATATCTTTTATCCAAAATGCTTGGGGCCAGAAGTGTTCTGGATGTCTGATTTTTCAGATTTTGGAATAATTGCATATAACCACAACAGTCAACATTTACGGAGCACCTACTGTGTGTTAGATAACAATCTGGGTCCTTTGCATGCATTAAGTTACTGTTGAGAAATGCCGAGTGTATGATAAAAAATATTATTTGCTAGGAAGAATGATGGCAGGGAACACCTAGCCTCCCCCCTCCTCACCCCCCCCGTGGAAAACTACTTGGGGCATTGTAAAGTGGCGAGACAGGATGCGTGTTTCACACACCGGTGAAAACAATTCTTTAAGCACGGGCTACATGACCTGCCCCCGTGGCTCCTTCGTGGAGAACACGTTCTAGTTTGTCTGCGATCAGTGGTTAGTGGGCACCAGCTGCCTACCTGATTTATTTTTGTGTTATGAGAAAATACCGAACATCTGTTTGTTAATGATCATCACCGGTTCAGAGAGACTAAATGCGTGGATCAGCATCTGCTTGTGGCCGTCAGCTCGGAATGCGGTCAGCCCCTGAGGCTCTCAGCTCGGTAAGGCTGCTGGCCCCTCGGATAGTCCCGCTTTGCTGTTCTACGTGGGTGTCTGCTTCCTAGTTCCTTCAGCGATGCCTCGGTGAGGGTCTCTACGGCCGAGCTGGTCTTGGTAAGTTTACGTCATCACTCAACAGCCTATGAGGTGTGTATTGTCATCACTTTCAGTCCACAAAGGAAGAAGCAGAGAGAAGCAATCTGCACAGGAGCACAGCCCAATACCTTCAGCTGTGTAGCCAACCTTCCCATCCTGTGCGGGAGCACACCCCGATACCTTCAGCTGTGTAGCAAAGCTTCCCATCCTGTGAAAGGGCCCCCTGTGTGCACAGCAGCCCCCAAATGCACGTGGAGTTGAGAAACTAAAGAATGAGGCAGAAAAATCCAGGTTATCCATATTAAGTAAGTGATTGATTGATTGATGATTGATTGACAGAGTCTGGCTCTGTGGCCCAGGCTGGAGTGCACTGGCGCGATCTTACTGCAACCTCCGCCTCCCGGGTTCAAGCGATTCTCCTGCCTCAGCCACCAGAGTAGATGGAAATACAGGTGCACGCTATCACGCCTGGTTAATTTTTGCATTTTTAGTAGAGATAGGGTTTCAGCATGTTGGCCAGGCTGGTCTCGAACTCCTGACTTCAAGTGGTCTGCCCGCCTCGGCCTTCCAAAGCGCTGGGATGACAGGCGCGAGCAGCTGGCACTTGCTTTTCAAGTCTCCTTCTGCCTTATTCCCCTTAGTTGAATTCTTTTTGTTTTATTTTCCCTTAGTTGAATTCTTTCTTCTGAGGAGGCAAGAACTGAAGTTGCTGCAGACTCATGCGGATTCTCTGCTGGTAATATACTTGGGTGCCATGTCTCGGATACGTTTCTCTGCTAACATACTTCGGTGCTCTGTGGCTCTGATACTTTTCCTAGTGATATTAAAGCACAACAAAATAAATAAGAATGGTAGGTGTCATCCGAAGGCTCTAAGAGAAAATGAAATTTAAAAAAAAAAAGAAAAAACAGGCCAGGTATGGTGGCTCACACCTATAACCCCAGCACTTTGGGAGGCCAAGGCGGGCAGATCACTTGAGGCCAGGCGTTTAAGACCAGCCTGGGAAAAATGGTAAGACTCTGTCTCTACTAAAAACGTATTTTAAAAATTTTAGGGGCTGGGTGCGGTGGCTTATGCCTGTAATCCCAGTACTTTGGGAGGCTGAGGCGGGTGGATCACCTGAGGTTGGGAGTTCGAGACCAGCCTGACCAACATGGAGAGATCCTGTCTCTACTAAAAGATACAAAAATAGGCCGGGCGCGGTGGCTCAAGCCTGTAATCCCAGCACTTTGGGAGGCCGAGGCGGGTGGATCACGAGGTCAAGAGATCGAGACCATCCTGGTCAACATGGTGAAACCCCGTCTCTACTAATACAAAAAATTAGCTGGGCATGGTGGCGCGTGCCTGTAATCCCAGCTACTCAGGAGGCTGAGGCAGGAGAATTGCCTGAACCCAGGAGGCGGAGGTTGCAGTGAGCTGAGATCGCGCCATTGCACTCCAGCCTGGGTAACGAGAGCGAAACTCCGTCTCAAAAAAAAAATAAAAAAAAAAAAAAAATAAATAAATAAATAAAAGATACAAAAATAGCTGGGCATGCTGGCACATGCCTGTAATCCCAGCTACTCAGGAGGCTGAGTCAGGAGAATCAGTTGAACCTGGTGGAGGTTGCAGTGAGCCGAGATCACACTGTTGCACTCCAGCCTGGGCCACAGAGTGAGATTCCGTCTTAAAAAAAAAATTAGCTGGATGTGGTGGCAGGCGCCTGTAGTCCCAGCTATTCGGGAGGCTGAGGCAGGAGAATCACTTGAACCCGGGAGGTGGAGGTTGCAGTGAGCCGAGATCACGCCATTGCACTCCAGCCTGGGCCACAGAGTGAGACTCCATCTCAAAAAAAATGCATAAAATCCTAAGAAGGAGAAAGTATATTCATTGTTGATTAAGTGGAAGTGGATCATCATAAAGGTCATCGTCATCTTCAGGTTGAGTAGACTGAGGAGGAGGAGGAAGACGAGGGGTTGATCTGGCTGTCTTAGGGGTGTCAGGGGAGGAAGAAAATCCCTGCATAAGTGGACCCACGCAGTTCGGACCCGTGTTGTTCAAGGATCAACTGTATACATCCTTACATTTCTCAAAAACATTCTACGAGTTCACAGCTTGCCAGATGTAAACGACCTCACAATTGACAAGCTGAGTGACAGCGGTCAACTCATGCACCCCATGTTGCCCAGCCCAGCTGGGCTCCACAACCCAGTCCTTGGGGATCCGTCTCCCAAGCGTTGTCGGCTGCCAGATCTCATTTCTTACTCCTCGTTTCCTCGTTCACTCTCCTCCAGCACGGCATTCATTTTACTCTTTTTAGAACAGGCAAAACACACTCCCACCTGCAGGCATCCAGATCCGATGTTCCCTCCACCAGAATCGCTCTTCTTGGAGGCATTCAGGCCCCAGATCAAGCACTGTCTCCGACAGGCTTTCTCCCAGCGCCCCTCCTAGAATTGCATTGGTCACTCCTGCTCTCGTGCCCAGCTTTTTTTCTTTGTCACACATGTCACTGACATAGTGTGACATGTCTGTGTGTTCCTGTATGTAATGATCAGTCTTCCCTTATAGTGAAGGAATGCTATGAGGACAGGGACTTCTTCGTTTTTGTTTTAAGACAGGGTCTGGCTCTGTCGCCCAGGCCGGAGTGCAGTGATATGATCATGACTCACTGTGGCCTCAGATTCCCTGGGTTCAAGCCATCCTCCCACCTCCCACCTCAACTTCCTGGGTACCTGAGACCACAGGCACACACCACCATGCCCGGCTAAATTTTTTTTTTTTTTTTTTTTGTAGAGATGGGGTCTTGTCATGTTGGCCAGGCCAGTTTCGAACTCCCAGCCTCAAGTGGATTACAGATGTGAGCCACCATTCCAGGCTAAGGGGACTTTGTTCTTCTTTTTCTTTCTTTCTTTTTTTTTTTTTTTTTGAGACAGAGTCTCACTCTGTCACCCAGGCTGGAGTGCAATGGCATGATCTCAACTCACTGCAACCTCTGCCTCCTGGGTTCAAGCCATTCTCCTGCCTCAGCCTCCTGAGTGGCTGGGACTACAGGTGTGCACCACCATGCTCAGCTAATTTTTTTTTTTTTTTGTATTTTTAATAGAGACGGGGTTTTTCCATGTTGTCCAGGCTGGTCTCGAATACCTGGGGTCAAGTGATCCTCTCACCTCAGCCTCCCAGAGTGCTGGGATTATAGGTGTGAGCCACCACGTCCCGCCAAGAGGACTTTCTTTCCCTTTTTGTTTTGTTTTGTTTTTTAGAGACGGAGTTTCACTCTTGTTGCCCAGGCTGGAGTGTAATGGCACCATCTTGGCTCACCACAACCTCCGCCTCCCGAGTAGCTGAGATTACAGGTATGTGCCACTACGCCCAACTAATTTTGTATTTTTAGTAGAGACGGGGTTTCACCATCTTGGCCAGGCTGGTCTCGAACTCCCCAACTCAGGTGATCCGCCCACCTCAGCCTCCCAAAGCGCTAGGATTACAGGCACAAGCCACTGCGCCCAGCTGAGGACTTTATTTTCTTAATGGCTCTATCTTCAGTGCCCGTCTGTACCAGGACACAGTGCCCTCTAGGATACTTGCTGAGTGTGGAATTCCACCAGTTACCCAGCGTGGCTTCATCTCTCCTGCCACCACCCATTGCAAGCCCACCAGCGTCTTTCCCAAGGACCCTTGTCTACTGTCCCCTTTCACTTGACTTCCTTACCATGTTGTGTCTGTTTCTTTTAAAAACAGAAACGGGATTATGTCATTTCCAATCCTAACAACCCCTAATTGCTTCCTTTTCCATTCAGAACAAAAGCCAGATTCTTTACCCTGTCCTAAGACGCCTTCCATCATCTGGCTCCTGCTGGCGTTGGCCACTTCCCTTCCTCCCTCCCGGTCCCTCCGCTCTCCCTCTCGGATCCACTCCGTTAGCCGCTGGGCTTTTCTTCATCCACCGGAACCAGACGGCTTTATGCAGGGCCCTTATGCGAGCCCTCCCCTGTGTTGTGACATCCAGACTTGCTTAGGATCTTCAGGTCACCCCTCCTCATTCTGCAGTTTTCAGCTTAGACGTTACCACCTCTGCTTCCTCAAAAAATTAAAAATAGAAACGCCATATGATCCGGCAATCCCACTGCTGGGTACGTATCCAAAGGAAATGAAATCAGAACTTGGAGGAGACACCTGCACCTGGTGTTTATGGCAGCACTGTTCACAGTAGGCAAGACGTGGAATCCACCTAGGTGTCCACCAGTGGTTGAATGCACAGGGAAAGAGGGGTGTATGCACACAATGGAGTACTAGGCAGCCTTCAAAAAGAAGGAAATCCTGTCACTTGGAACAGCATGGATGAACCTGGAGGACATGTTAACTCAGCCAGGCACAGAAAGACAAAAGCTGCATGATTGCTGTCATGTGGAATCTGAAAACATGGAACTCGTCGGGCGCGGTGGCTCACGCCTGTAAACCCAGGGCTTTGGGAGGCCTAGGCAGGCGGATCACCTGAGGTCAGGAATTCAAGACGAGCCTGGCCAACATGGCAAAACCATGTTCGGGCATGGTGATGGGCGCCTGTAGTCCCAGCTACTCCAGAGGCTGAGGCAAGAGAATCACTTGAACCTGACAGGTGGAGGCTGCAGTGAGCTGAGATTGCGCCACTGCACTTCATTCTAGGCGACAGAACAAGACTCTGTCTCAAAAAAAAAAAAAAAAAGCCCTGCCTATCCTGAGACCCTAAAGATGTTTCTCCGTGCCTTGCTCTTGAATATTCATGGCTTTATCTTTCACAGTTAGACCTGTGAGCCATCTAGAAATGATTTGGGGTGCAGCGTAAGGTCGGGGTTGTGAACTGAACACAGCCCCACAAAAATGTCTGTTCTTTCTCGGCTGCAAAAATACAGTGTGAGTTTGTGCACAGATGAAGCGCATCTGTTTCTGAAATCTGTAGTGTTCTGTGTCATCAGCCTGCATTTCCGTAATTCTGACAATACCACATTATCTGCCTCATTTCCTACCGCGGTTCTGCAATGACTCTGAATTCAGCGGCACTAGCCCCGCTGCTCCCGGAGCAGAACCTCTGAGGACCTCTCAGGGCGCCTGTGACTGGACCGGCAGCCTTCCTTACACGCTTTCGTGGTGTCTTGTCCTTCAGCCCGCAGCTCAGAGTCCTCCCCTCAAAAGGCCTTTCCCTGAACGCTCCGTCTAAAGTAGCTCACCCCAGTCCCCTCTATCTTTATTTTTTTACATAATGCACCAGAGAAGGTGATATAGGTGCGTTGACGGGCCTTTTTATTAGCTTGAGCTTTCATTATTTATTTATTTATTTTGAAACGGAGTCTCACTCTGTCGCCCAGGCTGAAGTGCAACCTCTGCTTCCCGGGTACAAGCAATTCTCCTGCCTCAGCCTCCAGAGTAGCTAGGATTACAGGTGTGCGCCACCATGCCCAACTAATTTTTTTTTTTTTTTTTAAGGCAGAGTTTCGCTCTTGTTACCAGTCCGGAGTGCAATGGCGCGATCTCGGCTCACCGCAACCTCCGCCTCCTGGGTTCAGGCAATTCTCCTGCCTCAGCCTCCTGAGTAGCTGGGATTACAGGCATGCACCACCATGCCCAGCTAATTTTTTGTATTTTTAGTAGAGACGAGGTTTCACCATGTTGACCAGGATGGTCTCGATCTCTTGACCTCGTGATCCACCTGCCTCGGCCTCCCAAAGTGCTGGGATTACAGGCGTGAGCCACCGTGCCCAGCCTAATTTTTGTATTTTTAATAGAGACGAGGTTTCACCCTGTTGGCCAGACTGGTCTCGAACTCCTTACCTTGTGATCAGCCTGCCTCAGGCTTCCAAAGTGCTGGGATTACAGGCGTGAGCCATCGAGTCTGGCCTTATTATTATTTGAGATGGAGTCTTCACCTGTCGCCCACCTGGAGTGCCGTGGGACAATCTTGGCTCACTGCAACCTCTGCCTTCCAGGTTCAAGCGATTCCCTTGCCTCAGCCTCCTGAGTAACTGGGACTTTTGTATTTTTTCTTTTTCTTTTTCAAATCTTGGATTCATGATAAAAGGACTTTTGTATTTTTTAGTAGAGACGGGGTTTTGCCACGTTGCCGAGGCTGGTCTCAATCCCTGACCTCGAGTGATCCAGCTGCCTCGGCCTCCCGCAGTGATTACAGTGTGACCCACCGCACCTGGCCACCCGTCCCCTGTATCTTTTCATGTTCTGGTACATTTTGCTGTTCAGAAACAAATTATGTGTGCTTTTGCTGGTTCATTGTCTCTCTCTTGCATGTAAACAGAGCAGCAGCAATAATGTTTGCATATCTTGTTCACTGGCCGTGTCCCCTGGGCATAATATACCGTAGGGATTTCGCTTGGGATGAAGAAAAATCCTTTTAAATCCATTTAGGATGAATGCATTCTACCCTCAGAGTCCTCTAGAGGGCGCCCTCACATGAATGCATCCCTGCAGGGCACAGCTCAGGAGTTGTTTTCGTTTAACTGACCTGCACCTGTTTTTTGGTTTTTTGTTTTTTGTGTTTTTTTGAGACGGAGTTTCGCTCTGTTGCCCAGGCTGGAGTGCAATGGCACAATCTCGGCTCACTGCAACCTCCGCCTCCCGGGTTCAAGCAATTCTGCCCCAGCCTCCCAAGTAGCTGGGATTACAGGCATTTGCCACCATGCCCGGCTTCTCCCTGTTGGCCAGCAGGTCTTGAACTCCCGACCTCAGGTGGTCCACCCGCCTCGGCCTCCCAGAGTGCTGGGATTACAGGCGTGAGCCACCGCGTCCGGCCTGCACCTGTTTTGTTTGTGTGTATGTGCTTTGGTTTCTTCTTCCTCCTCCCTCCTCCTCCGTATTCTCTTCCTCCTCCTTTCTTCCTCAGTTTACCCAGGCTGGAGTGTAGTGGTACAATCACAGCTCACTGCAGCCTCATGCTCCTGGGCTCAAGTGATCCTCCTGCCTCAGCCTCCCGAGTAGCTGAGACTATAGGCACAACCACCTTGCCTGGGTAATTAAAAAAAATTTTTTTTCTAGAGGCAGGATCTTGCTCTGGAGTGTAATGTCTCTCGGATCTGGCATACAGCTTTTTTTGAGCCACCAAGCACCGGGTCTGGCATACAGCTTTTTTTTTTTTTTCTTTTATAACGTCCCATTTTCTGAGGCTGGCCTGTAGCTTTTAACCACACAGGAGGTGAAAGCCTGGGTTCCACCTAGATTACCCGAAAGCTATTTTTATAGAAGCCTCCGGTGTGGGGGGGGCTATGCTAGGCGCCAAGGGCAGGCAGAGGTTGTGAGGTTTTTGTGTTTTCTTTTTGAGATAAGGTCTCACTCCCCAGGCTGGAGTGCAGTGGCACGATCTCGGCTCACTGCAACCTCCATCTCCCAGGGTCAAGCGATTCTCCTGCCTCAGCCTCCTGAGTAACTGAAATTACAGGCACCTGCCACCACGCCCAGAATTTTTGTATTATTGGTAGAGACTGGGTTTCACCGTGTTGGCCGGGCTGGTCTAGAACTCCTGATCTCAGGTGATCCACCTGCCTCAGCCTCCTAAAGTGCTGGGATTACAGGTGTGAGCCACCGTGCCTAAGGCAGGGTTGTTGATTGGTCTAAATTGCTGCCTGGAAGGGCCCAGTCTCCTGCAGGGAGGGAGGGAGGATCCTGCCATGGCTCCCAGAACTTTGCTTCCCGGCAAGAGGCACTAAATCAATCCCACGCCTGAGGACGGTGGGCCCTGGGATAAATGAATCTTGGCCTTTAAGCGTTCAGACTATGTCGGGAAACCTGCTGTTTACATCTGTGAAACGGGGCTGGTGACCTTGGCCCAGCGATGGCTCCCTCTCATCTCCTCCTGGAAGCTTGATGGAGAAAAGCATCTAAAGCCGTCTGTCATCACGGGACTCCTTGCCTGAAAGACTACAAATACTTCGTTAAAATGCATACAACGGGTGGGGCGCGGTGACTCATGCCTGTAATCCAAGCACTTTGGAGGCCAAGGCAGGCGGATCACCTGAGGTCGGGAGTTCAAGACCAGCCTGACCAACATGGTGAAACACCGTCTTAAAAAAAAATGCATATAACGTACATGCATAGCGATGTCTTCTGACTTGCTAGTCTATTTCAGGGTAAACTGCAACCTCTCAGCCACCCCTGTTTCCCAGTTGCCCAGTGTTCCTCCCTTTCTGCTTTTACTGATTTCTTCTGTATGTTTCTGGAAAAATCCATGGCACATACACAGAGACATATATATGCACATATAAATGTGTGTGTATATATATCTCTGTGTGTGCTGATGTAAGACATTGTTTTAAGTATTTTACATGCATTGAGTCATGTAATACAGATATATTTTATACTGCTAATACATTAGTATGTTTAAATTAGGAAAATTATACAGGCTGGGTGCAGTTGCTCACACCTATAATACCAGAGCTTTGAGAGGCCGAGGCAGGAGGATCACTTGAGGCCAGGAGTTTAAGACCAGCCTGAACAACAGGGGGATCCCAGTCTCTACAAAATAATAAAATATAAAAAATAAAACCCACCTTTGCACAGGGGCTCACGCCTGTAATTCTAGCACTTTGGAAGGCCAAGGGGAGCAGATTGCCTGAGCTCAGGCATTCGAGACCAGCCCGGGCAACACAGTGGAACCCTATCTCTACTAAAAGTACAAAAATTAGCCAGGTGCCTGTAATCCCAGCTACTCGAGCGGCTGATGCAGGAGAATTGCTTGAGCCTCGGAGGCAGAGGTTGCAGTGAGCCGAGATCACACAACTGCACTCCAGCTTGAGCGACAGAGCAAGACTTTGTCTTAAAATGACAATAATAAAAGCCTAGCCTGGCATGACAGCTGTGGTTCCAGCTACTGAGGAGGCTGAAGTAGGAGGATCTCTCGGACTCAAGAGGTCAAGGCTGCAGTGAGCTGTGATCGTACCACTGCACTCTAGCCTGGCAGCACAGTGAGACCCTGTAATGAAATACATACATAGTGATGTGTTTTGACTTGGTAACATATTTCTGGGTAGACTGTAAGCTTCTTATCCATCCCAGTTTTCCCCTTTCCCAGCGTTCCTCCCCTTCTGTTCTTTTTTGAATCTTTTTTGAATCTTCTGAATCTTTTTTGAAATATCCATTGCATATATATGTGTATGTGTATATATATACACACACACAAACATGCACACATAAATGTGTGAATATATACATGCTGATATAAGACGTTATTCTGGCCAGACACAGTGGCTCACGCCTGTAATCCCAGCACTTTGGGAGGCTGAGGTGGGTAGATTTCTTGAGGTCAGGAGTTCAACGTCAGCCTGACCAACATGGTAAAACCCCATCTCTACTAAAAATACAAAAATTAGCTGGGCGTGGTGACAGTTTCCTGTAATCTCAGCTACTTAGGAGGCTGAGACAGGAGAATTGCTTGAACCTGGGAGGTGGAGGTTGCAGTGAGTTGAGATTGTGCCATTGCACTCCAGCCTGGGTGACAGAGCAAGACTCTGCGTCATATATATATATATATATATATATATTAGTCTAAGATATTTACTCTTATTTTTATTTTTTTGAGACAGAGTCTCATTCTGTTGCCCAGGCTGGAGTGGAGTGACTGAGGCTCACTGCAACCTCTGTCTCCCAGGTTCAAGCCATTCTCATGCCTCAGCCTCCAGAGTAGCTGGGATTACAGGCACCTGCCACCATGCCCAGCTAAATTTTGTATTTTTAGTGGAGATGGGGTTTCACTATGTTGGCTAGTCTGGTTTCGAACTCCTGACCTCAGATGATCCACTTGCCTCAGCCTCCCAAAGTGCTGGCATTACCAGTGTGAGCCACCACACCTGGCCTATTCTAAGTGTTTTACGTGCATTGGGTCAGGTAATACAGATTTTTTTTTTTTTTTGAGCCAGAGTTTTGTTCTTTACCCAGGCTGGAGTGCAATGGCATCATCTCGGCTCTCTGCCTCCCTAGGTCAAGGGATTCTCCTGCCTCAGCCTCCCAAGTAGCTGGGATTACAGGTGCCTGCCACCACACCTGGCTAACTTATTGTACTGTCAGTGGAGATGGGGATTCACCATGTTGGCCAGGCTGATCTTGAACTCCTGACCTCAGGTGATCCACCTGCCTCAGCATCCCAAAGTGCTGGGATTATAAGCGTGAGCCACCATACCCAGCCTGATATAATTTTATATAGTTAATGCATTAATATATTTAAAACAGAAAAATTATACAAGTCAGGTGCAGTGGCTCCCACCTATAATCTCAGCACTTTGGGAGGCCAGGGCAGGAGGACTCCTTGAGGCCAGGAGTTAGAGATGAGCCTGGGCAACACAGTGAGACCCTGTCTCTATAAAATAAAAAAAAAGTAGCTGTTTAGCTGGCCATTGTAGCCGATAATCCTAGCTACTTGGAAGGCTGGGGCAGGAGAATCCCGGTTTTTTGTTTGTTTGTTTGTTTTTTTGAGACAGAGTTTCACTCTTATCGCCCAGGCTGGAGTGCAATGGTACAATCTTTGCTCACTGCAACCTCCGCCTCCTGGGCTCAAGTGATTCTCCTGCCTCAGCCTCCTGAGTAGCTGGGATTACAGGCGTGTGCCACCACACCTGGCTAATTTTGTATTTTCAGTAGAGACAGGGTTTCTCCATGTTGGTCGGGCTGGTCTTGAACTCCTGATTTCAGATGATCCGCCTACCTCAGTCTCCCAAAGGAGAATCACTTGAGCCCTGGCATTCAAGTTTGCAGTGAGCTGTGACTTCATCGCTGTACTACAGCCTGGGCAACAGACCGAGACCCTGTCTCTTTTTTTTTTTTTTTTTTTTTTTTTTGAGACGGAGTTTCGCTCTTGTTACCCAGGCTGGAGTGCAATGGCGCGATCTCGGCTCACCACAACCTCCGCCTCCTGGGTTCAGGCAATTCTCCTGCCTCAGCCTCCTGAATAGCTGGGATTACAGGCACACGCCACCATGCCCAGCTAATTTTTTGTATTAGTAGAGACGGGGTTTCACCATGTTGACCAGGATGGTCTCGATCTCTTGACCTCGTGATCCACCCACCTCGGCCTCCCAAAGTGCTGGGATTACAGGCTTGAGCCACCGCGCCCGGCCTTTTTTTTTTTTTGAGATAGAGTTTCGCTCTTGTTGCCCAGGCTGGAGTGCAATGGCGTGATCTTGGCTCACCGCAACCTCCACCTCCTGGGTTCAAATGATTCTCCTGCCTCAGCCTTCCAAGCGATTCTCCTGCCTCAGCCTCCTGAGTAGCTAGAATTACAGGCATTTGCCAACACACCTGGCTAATTTTGTATTTTTAATAGAGACGGGGTTTTGCCATGTTGGCTAGGCTGGTCTTGAACTCCCAACCTCAGGTGATCCGCCTGCCTAGGCCTCCCAAAGCAATGGGATTACATGCATGAGCCACCACGCCCAGCCTACCTATCTGTCTTAGTCCATTTGTGTTGCTATAAAGGAATACTAGAGGCTGGATAATTTATAAAGTAAAGAGGCTTATCTGGCTCACGGTTCTGCAAGTTGCACAGAAAGCATAGAGCCAGCATCTGCTGCTGGTGAGGCCTCAGCCTGCTTCCACTCATGGCCAAAGGCAAAGGGAAACCTGCCACATGTGAGACAGGAGGGACAGGAGACAGGAGGGTGGTGCCAGCTTCTTTTTCTTACTTTTTTTTCCCCCAAGAGACAGGGTCTCACTCTGTCACCTAGGATGGAATGCAACGGCACAGTCATAGCTCACTGCAGCCTCAAACTCCCCAGCTCAAGTGATTCTCCCATCGCAGCCTCCTGAGTAGTCGGGACTACAGGTGCACACAACCGTACCTGGCTAATTTTTAATTTTTGTTTTGTAGAGATAGAGTCTTGCTATGTTGCCCAGGCTGGTCTTGAACTATTGGCTTCAAGCAGTCCCCCTGTCTTGGCTTCCCAAAGTGCTGGGATTACAGGCATGAGCCAACCTGTCTGCCAGGCTCTTTTTAACAATCAGCTCTCATGGGAACGAATCCACTCATTACTGTGAGAAGAGTGCTAAACTCTTCATGCCGGATGGGTCCCCATTATGCAAACACCTCCCACAAGGCCACAGGCCTCCAACATTCAGAATAAATTTTCTATTTTTTTGACAGTTTCACTCTGTTGCCCAAGCTGGAGTGAAGTGGCACTATCTTGGCTCACTGCAACCTCCGCCTCCCAGGCTCAAGCAATTCTCCTGCCTCAGCCTCCAGAGTATCTGAGATTACAGGCGCCTGCCACCATGCCCTGGTAATTTTTGTACTTTTAGTAGAGAGGGGTTTTTACCATGTTGGTCAGGCTGGTCTTGAACTCCTGACCACAGGTGATCCACCTGCCTCGGCCTCCCAAAGTGCTGGGGCTATAGGCGTGAGCCTGTAGGATCAATTTTCTTTTTTTTTTTTTTTTGAGACGGAGTTTTGCTCATTACCCAGGCTGGAGTGCAATGGCGCGATCTCGGCTCACCGCAACCTCCGCCTCCTGGGTTCAGGCAATTCTCCTGCCTCAGCCTCCTGAGTAGCTGGGATTACAGGCATGCACCACCATGCCCAGCTAATTTTTTGCATTTTTAGTAGAGACCGGGTTTCACCATGTTGACCAGGATGGTCTCAATCTCTTGACCTCGTGATCCACCCGCCTCGGCCTCCCAAAGTGCTGGGATTACAGGCGTGAGCCACCGTGCCCGGCCAGGATCAATTTTCAACATGAGATTTGGAGGGGACAAATACGTTGTCCATATAAATATCCTTATTTTTATGTTTTCTCCCCCGTAAGATCGCATCCTCATACATCATTTTGCATCTTGCCTTTTTCACTTTGGACTATCTCCTGGAAAGTTTTTCATTTAGGTAACTAGAGAGTCCTCGTCCTTTTTAAAAGATACACTGTTGCCTTATCTGAATTTGCCATCCTTCAGTCCCCTATAAGATGGAGTCTTGATCTATTTCCAGTCTGAGAAGTACATTCAGCAGAGGAATTTTACAAATCAAATAGATTCCTTCCTTGTTCCCCCAAAAATGCAGCCTACGTCTTCAAAACAGAAGACTTCAGTCTATTTTGCTGAAGGATGACAAAAGTCACCATCTGTTAATCCAATCTGCATCACGAGGAAAAGGAAAGTCATTTCATGGGATGAAATCTCCTCCTGGGCCACGTGAAGGGGGAGTCCTGAAGGTGGCAGGGAGAGCCCCTGCCTGTGCTGGTTCTTGTCTGCAGACCACAGACCTTGCCTCTGGATCCAAGAAGCAGAGGAGGGAAGTGGAGAAGGACCTAGAGGAAAAGCAAAGGGTGCGTGGAAAGTCTAGGGAATGAGGCTCATGAACATGACAGGAAGCCAAGAAGAGACAGCAGCGAGAAACTTCCCGATGTCAGGGGCAGTCACAGCCCAGCGGGGAAGCCGCCACTGCCACCGGCACCACTGGCCACTGCCTTCCCCCTTGTCACTGTACTTTCATTTTCTTTCTTTTTTTTTAAGACAGAGTCTCATTCTGCTACCCAGGCTAGAGTGCAGTGGTACGCTCATAGCTCACTGCAGAATCAAACCCATGGGCTAAAGAGATTCTCCTACCTCAGCCTCCCAAGTAGCAGCAGGAACCACAGGTGTGCATGACCACACCCAGCTATTCAGTGTTTTTCTTTTTTATTTATTTATTTTTTGAGATGGAGTTTCACTCTTGTCACCCAGGCTGGAGTGCAGTGGCGTGATCTCAGCTCGCTGCAACCTCCATCTCCCGGTTTCAAGTGATTCTCCTGCCTCAGCCTCCTGAGTAGCTGGGATTACAGCTACTGTAATCCCACCATGCCACCTGTAATCCCAACATGCCACCACACCCAGCTACGTTTTGTATTTTTAATAGAGACAAGGGTTTCACCGTGTTGTCCAGGCTGGTCTTGAACTCCTCACTTCAGGTGATCCACCCACCTCAGCCTCCCAAAGTGCTGCGATTACAGCCGTGAGCCACCGTTCCCCACCTTAAATTTATTTATATTTTACTAATTTCTAAAGCTGATCAGTTATTCAATAACTTTTACATATGTTTGGACAACTTTGGTATGAGAATTTACTTTTTCAACCATCTATTTTATAAATTCTAAATACAGATCAAGTATTTCCCTTCAAACTTTGCATCCAAACTGAGATATGCTCTAAGTGTAAAACACCCACTAGCTTTTTGTTTTCTTTGAGGCGGAGTCTTGCTCTGTCACCAGGCTGGAGTGCAATGGTGTGATTTTAGCTCACTGCAACCTCTGCCTCCCAGGTTCAAGCGATTCTCCTGCCTCAGCCTCCTGAGTATCTGGGATTACAGGTATGTGCCACCACACCCAACTAATCTTTGTATTTTTGGTAGACACAGGGTTTCATCATGTTGGTCAGGCTGGTCTTGAACTCCTGACCTCATGATCCACACGTCTTGGCCTCCCAAAGTGCTGGGATTACAGGCGTGAGCCATGGCGCCTGGCCATACCCACTAGATTTTAAAGAGAGAGAGTACCAATAAAAAGAATGAAAAGCAGGCCGGGTGCAGCAGCTCATGCCTGTAATCCCAGCACTTTTGGAGGCTGAGGCGGGCAGATCACAAGATAAGGAGATTGAGACTATCCTGGCTAACATGGTGAAACGCTGCCTCTACTAAAAATACAAAATATTAAAAAATTAGCCGGGCATGGTGGCATATGCCTGTAGTCCCAGCTACTCAGGAGACCAAGGCAGTAGAATGGCTTGAACCCAGGAGGCAGAGGTTGCAGTTAGCCAAGATTGCATCATTGCACTTCAGCCTGGCGACAGAGCGAGACTCCATCTCAAAATTAAAAAAAAAAATCTAGTGAGTATTTTACACTTAGAGCACATCTCAATTTGGATGCAAAGTCTCAGCTACTCAGGAGGCTGAAGCAGGACAATGGCTTCAACCCGGGAGGCAGAGGTTGCAGTGAGCCAACATCGTGTCATTGCACTCCAGCCTGGATGATAAAAGTGAGACTCTGTCTCAAAAAAAAGAAAAGAACACACACATTGGTGTCAGACATGTTGGGAGTGGAAACCAGATCCTAATCTTTATCCCAAGAGAACTCTTCCCCTAAAAACCTCTAGTACAGAGAACGCTCTGATGCCACGTGGGAGGTCAGATGAGCGCCCTGTGGCTCTGCTCAGCCTCTCTCCCTGGAGTCCTCAGGGCTTGCTCCATGGGCTCAGGAGCAAAGTGGCCGGAGGTGGGCTACACCAGCTACGTCACTGATGGATGTCCACCTAGCTGGCAGGAGCAACTGCCGAGCCCCCAGTGTGGTACAGTCTCCTCGGAAGACCAAAAAGCTAAATACCTGGGCCCGTGAGGATTACACTGGAGCCCTTCATCACAAACTGGGCAATGAGTTTTTCCTCCCTAGAATAAACAACTCTGGGCTTGTTATTTGCTTTTCTTGCCCTTTGCACTTCTGCCAACAGCAGCATCTGAGTATGCACTGAATGGCCCTATTCACCCTCGTGTTGTCTGATGCAGTGTTGCTTCTGCTCAAGGAGCTCCATTTATTAGGAGGAAGTCAGTGGGGAGCAGTCCATATACCCCGTTACCCCAAAGCAGCCAGCCTCATGGAACAGAGGCACGACCTGTTGAGACTGGGTTACACTGCCAGCTTGGAGTCATCATCTTTGGGGTCGGGGTGCTGTTTTACAGGATGAGCAACCCTCTGAACCAGAGGCACATCCCAGAGGATCCCGGTTTACAAAGACCTGGGAACTCAAGAGTGCTATTTCTTTCTCTTTTTTTGAGGTGGAGTTTCACTCTTGTTGCCCAGGCTGGAGTGCAACGGCATGATTTCAGCTCACCTCAACCTCCGCCTCCCGGATTCAAGCGATTCTCCTGTCTCAGCTTCCGAGTAGCTGGGATTACAGGCACACACCACCACAGCTGGCTAATTATTGTAGTTTTAGTAGAGACAGGGTTTCGCCATGTTGGCCAGGCTGGTCGGGAACTCCTGACCTCAGGTGATCCTCCCGCCTCGGCCTCCCAAAGTATTGGGATTATAGGCATGAGCCACCATGCCCAGCAAGAGTGCCATTCCTTACGACCACACCCAGTGACACACTCTTCAAATTTTTGTTTTGTTTTGTTTTTTTTATTTTTTTTTTTACAAAAACGGGGTTTCACCATGTTGGTCAGGCTGGTCTTGTATTCCCAACCTCGGGTAATTCGCCCGCTTTGGCCTCCACAGTGCTTGGATTACAAGCGCGAGTAACCACGCCCGGCCTGTTTTGTTGGTTTTTGTTTTGAGACAGAGTCTTGCTCCGTTGCCTAGGCTGGACAGCCATTGCCATGTTGGCTCCCTGCAACCTCTGCTTCCCAGGTTCAAGTGATTCTCCTGCCTCAGCCTCTTGAGTAGCTGGGATTACAGGCGACACCCCCATGCCCGACTAATTTTTTTGCATTTTTAGTAGAGGCGGGGGTTTCGCCATGTTGGCCTGGCTGGTCTCGAACTGCTGACCTCAGGTGATCTGCCTGCCTCAGCCTCCCAAAGTGCTGGGATTATAGAGGTGAGCCACTGCGCCCCGCCTTCACTGTTCAGATGTTTGCCTCCTGTTCCTGCTACCCTGAATTCTGCTGTTGAGGGGTTCTAGCGTCTACAGGGGAACCGCTGCCAGCACAAGGAAAAACACAGTAAGTTGTGTAAGTAGAGACCACCCCTGGGCCGTTTTGGGTACCTCGAGTGTGTCACTATGGGGTCAGGCGGAGTGACTGATTTAGGGGAAAGTTTTGCTGCTACACTTGGGGCCAAGGAGACCTGTGAATAGAACCTAGGGGCGGCGCAGGGGAGTCTCCAACTAACACCACGTCCCCACCCCCTATCCGTCCATAGCCCTCCCTCCTTGGACAGGGCCTGACCCGGGCGAATTGGGACCCCCTCCCCTATGCAGGGCACAGAGTAACAAAGAGGGTCTGTGCCCCCTTTCCTTTGCAGAAGCACAAAAAGTGTGCACACAGGCTCTACCTTCCTCCACCCAGCCCCCACCCCCGACTCCTGCAGACCCCCCCCCTTCCTGCAGGTCCCTCTCCGGCCCCTCCCCGCTCCGTAGCGCACGCAGACGCGGATCCCCAGCGCCCGGACCCCATCCGACCGCTCCCTTCGCCACTTGCGCGGCTTCCACCCCTGGGCTCGGCCTCAAAGCCTCCTCAGTTGGCGGCCTGGAAGGTGCCCAGCGGCGGCAGCGCCAGAGCCAGACGCGCCCCGTTAGCTCAGCGTCGCTGAGCATCCGCAGCCGCCACCAGGCCCCGCCCAGCGGCCGCCGCCAGCCAGGCCGCTCCCGGGACGACTGCAGAGCGTGGTGAGTGAGCGCGGCCAAAGGGAGGGACTCAGGCGTCCCGGGTCCCCACTCTGCACCTCCCCGGGGGCCTGACATCCCGACCTTTCAGCTCCCTCTTTTTCTTTTGGCTCTGGCAGCCCGTTCAGGGCCGCAGAGCCGCCTTTAAAAGACGCTCCCGGCAGCCCTGCCCTGGCCTGGGGCTCCGGGCCCACCAGCCCCTTGGATCCCTTCCCCTCTTGCAGGATCTGGGAATCCACAGCCCTAGCCCCAGCTACAGCCCCATCCTCATTAAAATTCTGAGTCCCTCCCTCCATCCAGAAGTCAGGAATGTAGGCCAAAAATATCTGCCTTCCAGACCCAGGCGGCTCGGCCTGCAACTTCTGCTCTGAAAACCGAAAAGCCTGAGCTTTGATGGTTCTATTATTATTATTATTATTATTATTATTATTATTATTATTATTATTTTTAATAGAGCAGGCGCTCCCTATGTTGCCCAGGCTGGTCTCGAACTTCTGGGCTCAAGGGATCCTCCCTCCTCAGCCTCCCAAAGTGCTGGAATTACAGGCGTGAGCCACCGCGCCGCGGCCTGATTGTTCTTTTGAGCCAAGATTCTGGGCCTCAGCCTAGGAGTCCTGTGCAGCCCCGGAGTCCGAGCCCTCAACTCCTACCGCGTTTGCTCCCAGGAATTTTGTCCCCAAAACACCCCACCCCTATTCACTGTGATATCTGAGACCTGCGTCCAGCCCGAATCCCTTACCCCGCGGGGCCCGGTGCCAATGGCAACTAGGGGAGCATTTTGCTGCCCTTTCAAGATCCTTAAATACAGGAATCTAGCCTCTGTTTTTTGGGGGGACCCAGCAAGCAGGTATCGTAACCCAGAACCACCTAAAGCCCAGGAATATTGCTCTCAATTCTGCTCTCCCTCAGGGCTCCAGGAGACAGAGATCCTAGCCCACAAACCCCCTTAAACTGAGGAGCCTGTTCCCCCAATCCGCTGAGACCAGGTGTCCAAGGTTTCATCCAGCAAGGCAGGGGTGGAGGCGGAACAGACCAGGAAGGAGGGGGCAGGAAAGGAGCGGGAGAATTGAGTGACGGGGGTGGGGACCTGAGCTGGGGGGCTCCGTTCTAAACAAACCCTAAACATGCGGGTTCCTATGGTAACGGTCCTTCCTTGCCTACCCTGGAGACTCCTCCAGGGCTGTGTCGAGGAGGGCAGCCCCCAGGAGTCCCCACGCCGCCAGCTGTTGTGTCTTCCTGTTTTGTCACCAAGGCAACGGTGACCTCAGCCCTCCTCTCGGCTCTCTGGGGTAGGGCGGGAGCTCCGCGTTACATTTTTCCCCGTGAGGGGCGTGGCCTTCTCTTGGCCCCGCCTCGGGGCGGGGCTGGGATAGCCCAGTCTCAGGGAAGTCCCCTGTCCACCGCCCTAGCCTGGAGCTGCGCCCTGCCCCGGCCCCACCCTCGGCCCGCCCGCGCTCGCTCCCTTGGCCGCCAACCCCACCCAGAGCACAGACCCTTCCAGCTGCAGCTGTCGTCTTTGCTTCAGCCGCAGTCGCCCCTGGCTGCCGGAGGTGAGGTTGTGGGGACCCCAGAGGGCGGACGCAACAGTCTAGGTTTTTATGGCCAGAGGGAGGAATGGGCTGGGTCTCAGAATGTCTGGGTCCCTGGAGAGACTGGGGCTGGGTTAGGATTCCTGGGGTTCTGCAGACGAGAGGGCTTGAGGACATGGACTCTGCAGGTCATACGTCTGGAAGGAGGAGGAACGGGACCTAGACTACTGGGTCTGAGGAAGAAGGGGCTGGGGGCCTGGGTTCCTGGGCCCGAGGGAGGAGGGGCTGGGGCCTGGGCTCCTGGGTCCGAGGGAGGAGGGGCTGGGGGCCTGGACCCCTGGGTCCGAGGGAGGAGGGGCTGGGGGCCTGGGCTCCTGGGTCCGCGGGAGGAGGGGCTGGGGTCCTGGACTCCTGGGTCCGAGGGTGGAGGGGCTGGGGTCCTGGACTCTTGGGTCCGAGGGAGGAGGGCTTGGGGTCCTGGACTCCTGGGTCCGAGGGTGGAGGGGCTGGGGTCCTGGACGCCTAGGTCTGAGGGTGGAGGGGCTGGGGTCCTGGACTCCTAGGTCTGAGGGTGGATGGGCTGGGGGCCTGGACTCCTGAGTCTGAGGGAGGAGGGGCTGGGGGCCTGGACCCTGGGTCTGAGGGGGGAGGGGCTGGGGGCCTGGACTCCTGAATCTGAGGGAGGAGGGGCTGGGGGTCTGGATTCCTGGGTCTGCAGGAGTAGAGAGATGGGACTCGTAGGTACCCCAGTTGGAGGCTGGAATATGGTACGTGGAGATCCTTTAGGAGGGGAAGAGCTTGGGGTTAGGTGTCCTGGGTTTGGGAATGAGAATGTAAAGAATTCAGAATTGCTGACCCCTCCGCATCCAGGGGACAGACAGAATGAGAACTTTGGGCTCCTGAAGGCCCGAGGGAGGGGGTGTTAAGATCCAGCCCTGTGCTCCCAAAGTGTAGATGGAGCTGAGAAACGAGATGACAGGGCTGCGTCCCGCATCTCTGGGTGCTGAGAACCGAGGCTGGGGTTCCGGGGCCCGATTCTGGGCGTGAGCGATGGGTGTGGCGTCTGGAGCGGAGGAGGGAGGACACTGAGGGCCCGGGGAGCCCCGTGCTCTGCCAGGAGGCCTGGAGGGGTGTTTCCTCACCCTCTACGCTCCGGCGGCGCATTCCTGAGCTCTGACTTCAGGCGACTGCAGGAGCCCTAAGGGCGGGGTGGCCCGGTCCCCATGGCGCCCCCTCCCCGGCGCGCCCACCCAGCGCGGGGGACTGAATGACGCCCTCGCTCTTTCTCCTCTTGCTTGGGGCGGGGCAGTGCCCGCCTTCCAGAGGGCGGGACGCTGGGCCAGTCCCTACTTCCTTCTTCGGGGGTCCTGCAGGGGCGTGGGGGCGGGCGGCGTCTGGCTCGGGGTGGCGCCTCCCCGGGGCTCCCGCAGGCCCCGACAGGGGTTCAGGGAGCCCGTGGGAGGCGTGGCCGGCCTCGGGCCTGACCCCAGCACCGCGTGCAGTTTCCAGCCTGGAGCCTGAGCCCCTCAGAGGCCCGGGTCCCCGCCCGCTCCGGTCTTAGGGATGCTCTGGGGGGGTCTCAGCCCTCTTTATAGGGATCCAGAAATGGGGGCCTCCAACACTCCCCTCCTGGGACCTGGGAGTCGGGGACCCCCACCGCCGGAAATCGGGAGAGGGCGGGCAGCCCCGGAGGCGGGCGGGGGTCCGGGCGCCGCCTCCAGGTCCCCGACACGTTCCAGACGCCTGAGCCGACTCCAGGCCCTTATAAGGCGCGGAGACGCCGGGTCTGGCCGGGCCGCCCGTCCCGGCAGCCGCCGCCCAGGGCCCACCCCTCCGCCGCCCGCACCCCCGTGCTCGCAGGGTTACGCTCACACTCGCGCCCACGCCCGCCCGCGGGGCGTGCACTTTGGCTGGGTTCCACCCGCCGCAGCCCACGCAGTTTACCGAGCCGGAGGAAAGAGGGGGCGGGGCTTCCCCGGGGTCACGGCCGGGCCCTGCGGGGCCGCGCGCCACGTTCCTGTCCTCGCGGGGCGCGGCTCCCGGGACGGAGGGCGGAGCAACGCAAACGGACGCTAACGGCCTCCCTCCTCCTCAGGTGCTCCTGTTCAAAGTGTGTGGAGCTTAATCCGTCTCCACCACCAGATATTTCTCCGTGGGTTCTTCTGCCAAGACCGCTGGTGAGTGGGCTACGGGCCGGGACTCCCGGGTCCGAGGGAGGAGGGGCTCGGACCTGGACTCGGGTCCGAGGGAGGAGGGGCTGGGGGCCTGGACTCCCGGGTCCGAGGGAGGAGGGGCTGGGGGCCTGGACTCTCGGGTCCGAGGGAGGAGGGGCTGGGGGCCTGGACTCCCGGGTCCGAGGGAGGTGGGGCTGGGGCCTGGACTCCCCGGTCTGCGGGAGGAGGGGCTGGGGCCTGGACTCCTAGATCCTGGGAGAAGGATCGGGAAGCTTGAGCTCCAAGGAATTGGCTCCAGACACTGAGGTGTCTAAGGAAGAAGTGAGTTGCCCCGGCTTTCTGGCCTGAGGGAGCTGCTGTCCTGGGACAGGGGGAAGAGGTTAGGCCTCTGCGCTGCAACGCTGAAAGGAGGAAGTCACTTCCCTGTGGCTGAGAGAGGCCTCTGGTTTAGTGGTTTGGCTGAGAGATAAAGTTTCCAGCCTGAAGAGAGAACTGGGCACCTGGTTTCTGAGAGACCAGCACTTGATTCCTGGGGGTCATCGGACAAGGAGGTGAAAGCTGTAGGTTTCCCAAAGACAAAAGAAGGAAGTTGGTTTCCTGGAGTCTGGGGCATCTGGGATGCTTCAGGCTGAGGGCCCAGGGCCAGAGGTCTGACCCCTTCTAACAGAATGGTGAGGGCCGGGGGTGGTAACTCAGGCCTGTAATCCCAGCACTTTGGGAGGCCGAGGTGGGTGGATCACTTGAGATCAGGAGTTTGAGACCAGCCTGGCCAACATGATAAAACCCCATCTCTACTAAAAATACAAACATTAGCCAGGCGTCGTGGCGGGCACCTGCAATCCCAGCTACTCGGGAGGCCGAGGCAGATCACTTGAGTCCAGGAGGCAGAGGCTGCAGTGAGCCGAGATCGCGCCATTGCACTCCAGCCTGGGCAGTAGAGCAACTCTGTCTCTAAAATAAAATAAAAAACAGGACCGTGGGCCTAGAGAGTTCAGGGGAAGGGCCTGGGGTTCCTACTGGACAGTTGGGGATCTGGGAGCTGAGTTTCCCAGAAGCTGTGGGGTCAGCTGGCTGGGTTTTGGGGGAGAAGGTGGAGGTGGATGGACTCTGCGGGACTGGGGAGGGGGAGGCTGAAACGAAGCTTTTTTGGGTTGCAGTACTCCAGACATAAACCTCAGGTGGGAGTTAGACGGAGAGTGAAGGTTCCTGATCTCTGAGTTGGGGGTAGGGAGAGGAGGGGGCCGCGGAGAGTTTAGGCTCCTTGCCAGAAGGGAGGGATCCCTTGGTTGTCCACAGCTGGGATCTCTCTAAGAAGAGATCCTTTATTGGGAGGTCGGGAGATCTGATTAGATGTGGGTCCCTAAGTGAAGCCTGGGAGGTTGGGCTGTTTAGAGGGTGGAGCCGTCTAGGTCACCGTTATATGGAAGAAGGAAGTTTGCTCACAGGGTCAGGGTCTCTGGTGCAGAACTGAATACTCAGAGAAAGTTGAGAGGTGGGGTTTTCAGAGCCTGTGGAAGACAAGCCTTTTGTCCTGACACTTGGGTTGTGGCAGAAGGCAGAAGGAGGATGCTTTATTTTTTATTTTTATTTTATTTTATTTTTTGAGAAGGAATCTGGTTCTGTCGCCCAGGCTGGAGTGCAGTGGCGTGATCTCGGCTCTCTGCAACCTCTGCCTCCCAGATTCAAGTGATTCTTCTGCCTGTCTCCCGAGTAGCTGGGAGTACAAGTGCCCACCACCACGCCTGGCTAACTTTTGCATTTTTAGTAGAAATGGGGTTTTGCCACGTTGGCCAGGCTGGTCTCGAACTCCTGACCTCAAGTGATCAGCCACCTTGGCCTCCCAAAGTGCTGGGATTACAGGTGTGAGCCAATGCATCCGGCCTATTTGTAATTAAAAAAGTTTTTTTTTGAGTCAGGGTCTCACTCTGTCTCCCAGACTGGAGTGCAGTGGTGTGATCACAGCTCACTGCAGCCTCAACTTCCCAGGCTCACGCAATCCTCCCACCTCAGCCTCCCAGGCAGCTGAGACCACACACACACACCACCGACCATGCCCAGCTAATTTTTAATTTTTAATTTTTAATTTTTTTTTTTTTTTTGTAAATGAGGTCTCCCAAGATTGCCCAGGCTGGTCTCAAACTGCTGAGCTCAAGCAATCCTCCTGCCTCAGCCTCCGAGAGTGCTGGGATTACAGGCATGAGCCACACCCATGCCTGGCCAGAGGGATGGTGCGGTAGGCTACAGAGTGTTAAATGGCCGAGTTACTGAGTCCCTGGGGGAATGAGAGAAAGAGGGAAGCACAGTATCTGGAGTGGGAAGCAAAAAATGTAGTTCTACAATAGTTAGGTCCCGAAAGAGAGAAGAGTCTCTTGGGAAGGAGAAAAATAGGGGCCTAGACTCCTGAGTTCTGATACGGGGAGGGGAGGAGAGAGCCTAGAACCAGAGGCTCATCCCTCTTTGCCCAGGACCGTCCCCATTTGAAAACTCAAGGCTGGGCTCAGTGACTCACACCTGTAATCCCAGCACTTTGGGAGGCCGAGGCTGGCAGATCACCTGAGGTCGGGAGTTCAAGACTAGCTTGGCCAACCTGGTAAAACCCTGTTTCTACTAAAAATAAAAATTAGTCGAGTGTGATGGCATGTGCCTGTAATTCCAGCTGCTCGGAGGCTGAGGCAGGAGAATCGCTTGAACCTGAGCAGCAGAGGCTGCGGTGAGCCAAGATTGTGCCAGTGCACTACAGCCTGGGAGACTCTGTCTCAAAAACAAACAAACTGGGTGTGGGGGCTCACACCTATAATCCCAGCACTTTGGGAGGCCGAGGCGGGTGGATCGCCTGAGCTCAGGAGTTTGAGACCAGCCTGGCAAACATAGTGAAACCCCGTCTCTACTAAAAATACAAAATATTGCCGGGCATGGTGGCGGGCACCTGTAATCCCAGCTACTCAGCAGGCTGAGGCAGGAGAATCACTTGAATCCGAGAGGCGGGGGTTGCAGTGAGCCGAGATCGCGCCAGCCTGGGCAACGAGCGAAACTCCTTCGAGAAGAAAAAAAAGACAACCCAAAGCCCCACATCTTGGGAACTCCCTAACTAGAGCTCATATTAATTTCTCCCTGGGGTAGGCAACTGCTAGGGGACCTGGATTCTTATGTTTGTCACCTTATAAGGACACTGTCTTTCCCCCTTCTCGCAGCCATGCCAGTGACGGTTACCCGCACAACTGTCACGACCACCATGACGACGTCCTCGGGCCTGGGGTCCCCCACCATCGTGGGGTCCCCTCGAGCCCTGACCCAGCCCCTGGGTCTCCTTCGCCTGCTGCAGCTGGTGTCCACCTGCGTGGCCTTCTCTCTGGTGGCCAGCGTGGGCGCCTGGACAGGGTTCATGGGTAACTGGTCCATGTTCACCTGGTGCTTCTGCTTCTCCGTGACTCTGATCATCCTCATCGTGGAGCTGTGTGGGCTCCAGGCCCGCTTCCCCCTGTCTTGGCGCAACTTTCCCATCACCTTCGCCTGCTACGCGGCCCTCTTCTGCCTCTCAGCCTCCATCATCTACCCCACCACCTATGTCCAGTTCATGTCCCATGGCCGTTCCCGGGACCACGCCATCGCCGCCACCTTCTTCTCCTGCGTCGCCTGCGTGGCTTATGCCACCGAAGTGGCCTGGACCCGGGCACGGCCCGGCGAGATCACAGGCTACATGGCCACCGTGCCGGGGCTGCTGAAGGTGCTGGAGACCTTCGTGGCCTGTATCATCTTCGTCTTCATCAGCAGCGCCCACCTGTACCAGCACCAACCTGCCCTGGAGTGGTGCGTGGCGGTCTACGCCATCTGCTTCATCCTGGCGGCCGTCGCCATCCTGCTGAACCTGGGAGAGTGCACCAACGTGCTACCCATCCCCTTCCCCAGTTTCCTGTCGGGGCTGGCCTTGCTGTCTGTCCTCCTCTACGCCACTGCCCTCGTCCTCTGGCCACTCTACCAGTTCGATGAGAAGTATGGCGGCCAACCCCGGCGTGCGAGAGATGTGAGCTGCGGCCGCCAACACACCTACTACGTGTGTGACTGGGACCGCCGGCTGGCTGTGGCCATCCTGACGGCCATCAACCTACTGGCGTATGTGGCCGACCTGGTGTACTCTGCCCACCTGGTTTTTGTCAAGGTCTAAGACTCTCTCCCAAGAGGCTCCCGTTCTCTCTCCAAACCTCTTCGTTCTTCTTGCCCGAGTTTTCTTTATTGAGGATCAGTGTCCCCTCCCTGCCACCTTTTTCTTTCCCTCCCAGTTCATCAAACTCTTAAGTGGTTCTTGGATGCATCTTCTTCCCTTTCCTCTCACTGTTTCCTTCCGCAGTCGTTCTGCTGCCCACATCCTGTTTGATCCCTGAGATGTTTCTCTTTTTCTTTTCTTTCTTTTTTTTTAAGACAGAGTCTCACTCTGTGGCCCAGGCTGGAGCGCAGTGGCACGATCTCCGCTCACTGCAACCTCCACCTCCTGGGTTCAAGCAGTTCTCCTGCCTCAGCCAAGCAGCTGGCAGGACAGGCATGAGCCGCCGCGCCCAGCCTGTTTCTCTTTTCCACTCTTTTTTTTTTTCTCATCTCTTTGCCGGGTTTCCTGTTGGCTTTCTCATCTGTTTCCCAGCCACCTTCTCCTGTGTCCTTGGGAGCCCTGGGACTTCTTTCTCTCCCTGCCCCCACCCACCTCCAAAGGTGCTGAGCTCCACACATCCACACCCCTTGCAGCCGTCCATGCCACAGCCCCCCAAGGGGCCCCATTGCCAAAGCATGCCTGCCCGCCCTGCTGTGCCTTAGTGTGTACGTGTGTGTGAGTGTTTGTGTGTGTTTGGGGGGCGGGGGGTTGGTAGCTGGGGATTGGGCCCCCTTTCTCCTAGTGGAGGAGGGTGTGCAGTGCACCTCCCCTTTAAATTAAGTATATATATATATCTGAAGGTAATTTCCAACGGGCGGGAGGCTTTAAGCACAGACCCTGGGTCCCTAGGCCCCGCCTGGCACTCAGCCTTGCCAGAGATTGGCTCCAGAATTTTTGCCAGGCTTACAGAACACCCACTGCCTAGAGGCCATCTTAAAGGAAGCGAGGGCTGGATGCCTTTCATCCCAACTATTCTCTGTGGTATCAAAAAAAAAGAGTTGGGGCCGGGCATGGTGGCTCATGCACGTAATCCCAGCACTTTGGGAGGCCAAGGCAGGTGGTCACCTGAGGTCAGGAGTTCAAGACCAGCCTGGCCAACATGGTGAAACCGCATCTCGACTAAAAATACAAAAACTTAGCCAGGCGTGGTGGCACATGCCTGTAATCCCAGCTACTTGGGAGGCTGAGGCAGGAGAATCCCTTGAACTCAGGAGGTGGAAGTTGCAGTAAGTCGAGATGGCACCACTGTAGTCCAGCCTGGGTGACAGAGCAAAACTGTGTCTCAAAAAAAAGGAGTTAGACAAAGAACCACAGGATGTTGAAGACAACTGTCTGAAGTATTTGTGAGGGACAGTGATGTGACCCTCTGTGTTAAAAATAATGTGTCCTGCTTTGGCAGAGAGGAGAAGAAAATGGCCACTGCCTGCCTTCAAGGCAAGATCAGCCTTACTGGTTTTGTTTTGTTTTGTTCTTTTCTTTTTCCTGGTCATAAGGGCAAACATTACTGAGTGGTCCTTAAACAGGCAAGTTTATTTTCAGCTGTTGTCTTTTGACGGTGGGTGGGAGGGTGGGGCTTGCGCCTGTCCTAGCTGGAGGGATGGCTTTGCTTGAATGTGTGGTGCACACACACGGGTGTTTCTGTGTGCTAGTTGCTTCCTGCTGCTGCTTCCTGCTTGTTTGGGACTCACATGCATAACATGATATATATATATATATAAATGTATAAATATATATTTTATTTTTTTTAATTCCCTGGAGCTTTTGGTTCTCATCACCTCTTGCTGTTACTCATAGAAGCCTGGTTCCTTCCCCCATTCCCATATCCATCACGTTCTTTTTCTTTAAATGTCAATATAAAGATAAAAGAAGGACTTGTGCTTTATTAACTGGGAGGGCTGCTGGGCATGGTGGCTCTTGCCTGTAATCCCACCAATTTGGGAGGCCGAGGTGGGCGGATCACTTGAGGCCAGGAGTTTGAGACTAGCCTGGCCAACATGGTGAAATTCTGTCTTCTGTCTCTACCAAAAAATTAAATAAATGGGGAGGTCTTTTGGAGAGGGGCAAGGGCCAGATTTTTGGGTCTAGTGGGAGAATGGGGTTGGGGCCAAGATAACCTTGGCCTCATCAGAAGATCCTAGCTGAGTGTGGGTCTTCTAAATGACTTACTCAAACCAGGAGGGTTGGGTGGGAGAGAAATGAACTAGATTTCTCCCTCCTCGGAGTCAGTGCCCTGAGCACCTCACAAATACAATATCCCAATTTGAGTGAAGGAGTTTTCCTCCCCATCACCTCTTCCTCCCAGGCTCCCCATTCTCAGGGCTGAGAACCAAGCCCTTGGTCTTACCTTCCCCCATCTCCTAGTTCCTCATCAAACACTATTCTACCTCCTAAATACCATTTCTACTACCCTCTTCTCCAGGTTCCTAGCCCAGCTTAAATTTCCATTTTTTTTCCTCCCGAGATGGAGTTTCACTCTTGTTGCCCAGGCTGGAGTGCAACGGTGCAATCTCAGCCCACTGCAACCTCCACCTCCCAAGTTCAAGCAATTCTCCTACTTCAGCTTCCCAAGTAGCTGGCATTACAGGCATGCACCACCATGCCCAGCTAATTTTTTTTTGTATTTTTAGTAGAGACGAGGTTTCACCACGTTGGCCAGGCTACTTTGGAACTCCTGACCTCAGGTGATCCACCCACCTCAGCTTCCCGAAGTGCTGGATTACAGGGGCAAGCCACCACACCCAGCCTCATATTCCATTTTGTTTCACCTGAGCTATTGCCCCAGCAGCCGCCTCTACCATCGCACCCTGGTCCCAGAGGGATTCTTCCTACCTGCAGATCTGATCCTGCCCTTCCCTGCTGAAGTCTTGTAGACCATGCCACGTGTTCTGTAGGCACTATCAAAGCCCCTGGATCTGGCCTTCAAGGCCTTCAAGATCTGATCCCGCCTACATTCCCCTATCAGCTTCCCTCTTACCCTCCAATCTAAGCCCCTGAGTACACCTGGTCAACAGAAGACCTTCATAAAGATCAGATGAACTACTGCGATGAATCTCTGTCCCACAGAAGGTCATCTTGTCCGTTTCACCAACTTCAGAAGAAACACAAATACACAAACGTAGATAAGCCCTACAAAATTCCAGGATCAGCCGGTGCGGACGCTCGTGCCTGTAGTCCCAACACTGGGAGGCCAAGGCGGGAGGGTCACTTAAGCCCAGGAGTTTGAGGCCAGGCTGGGCAACATAGCAAGACCTTGTCTCTATTTCAAACAAAAAAAAAGTTTTAAAGAAAAATCTAGGATCACACAACCCCTTTCTGCATCTACATCCGCAGAAGCAATTGGGTAGAGATACCGCAACGGAGGGAAGGGTTTCCCTGGAAGGGGAGAGGGAAGGGCCAGCTGGGGCACACACTCTCGTTGAGTGAGGAAAGCCCTCCTTTACATTTCTGCAGCGTCTGCTCTTGAGCGTCAACCCACCCCGTCGCTGTCTTCTCAAAGGACGCCTCGCCCACCCTCCTCTCTCCCATCCCATGCCTGAATCCCTTCTAGAAGGCACCCAAGAGAACAGCTATAGAACTCTGGGGTGATACGGTGGTTAACTCGGGGAAGTACCCAAGGACACTGGACTAGAACGCGATGGGATTCCCAGGTCGGTTTTCGGGGCTATCCCCGACCTCTATCCTTCGCCCTAGGTCACCTGGAAGTGGCTGGAAGGCCAGTGGACTCCACATTTGGGTAGAGAGTGGTTACAAGAGGACTCGGATTCCCCCACTTTCCCTTCGGCTTTGGGAATCCCCGGAAACCCGACCCGGACCCCTAAAAAGTCCCACAGAAGGTGTGCTGGGCGTCCAGAGTCCCCCCAGGCGCAGCCGCAGCGTCCCGCCCAGCCTCGCCGGGCACGCCGGGAGACGGAGTTCTCGGCAGCGTCCCGAGAGTGGCTGGTCCGCAGGCTCGGACTACAAGTCCCAAAATGCACTGCGCCCCGCAGCCCGGGCGGGCCGTGGTTGCCCCTGGCAACAGAGCGGGTCTCCCGGGAGCGGGGACTGGGAAGCGTTCTCGAGCTGGGGAGGCTCAGAGCCCGACAAGAGAGAGGCGGGGACGCAGGGAGAGCGACCAAGGAGTGGGGAGGCCGGAAGAGACAGACCGCGCCGCCCCTCGGAGAGACCCCCCTTCCTGAGAGGGGGCGCACAAAGAGGATGCCGGAGCCTGCGAGACCTAGAGAGCGGGTGACAGGGATTGAATTACAGAGACACTCAGAGGGAGGGAGAGACCTCAGAGACAAAGAGATTCACAGTGCCAGAGAGACACGTAGAGTGGGTCAGAGAAGGGGGACAGAGGGCAGAGACCCAGAAAAGAGAGGAGGGAGACACAGGGAGGGAAGTCTCTATCTAGAGACCCTCGACAGAGAGTCATAGAGCCAGAGCCAGAGAAACAGAGAGATTCATAGATCCTGAATCATAAACAGAGATTCACGGAGCCAAAGAGACAAACAGAGAGATTCAGAGAGCCAGAGACACAGAGAGATTTGGACAGTCAGAGAAACACAGAGATTCATAGAGCCAGAGAGTGAGAGAGACATAGAGAGACAGACATAGAGCCAGAGACACAGAGAGATTCAGAGTCAGAGACACATAGAGATTCATAGAGCCAGAGACACAGAGAGAATGAATCACAGACACAGAGGGATGGGGAGACCCCCAGAGACAAAAAGAGATTCAGAGAGCCACAGAGACAAATAGAGATCGGGTCAGAGACAGAGATAGACAGAGAAGAGAGGAGGGAGAAAGACACCCCCCTAGTGACAGGGAGAGAGATTGACAGAGCCAGAGAAGGACAAGCACAGAGAAATAGATGGAACCAGAGAGATACAGGAAGAGACAAACAAAAACAGAGATAGAGTTGCAGAGCCAGAGAAAGGGAGAGAGACACAGACAAAAGCATTTATAAGGACAGGGGTGGAGGTGAGGAGAGAGAGGGAGAGACAGGGCCAAGCGTCTAGGAGCCACCCCCAGAGAGGGAGACAGAGACAGACTCCCAAAGAGATCAAGAGGCAGAGGGAGGGAGAGACAGGGATTCACAGAGCCAGAGAGACAAATACAGACAGGGAAAGGGACAGACTCAGGGAGACAGAGGCGGAAGAATTTATCAGACATAGAGGGAGAGACAGAGGCAGACTGATTTCACAGTGAGACAGACCAAGACCCCAAGAAGGGCCGAGACACCAAGACCCAGAGATGGCGACAGATACAGATGGAAACACACCGCAAAGGAAATAGAGAAAGAGAAATAGAAACAGCATTTCTCTGAGATAGGGAAAAGAAAACATCCTCCGAGAGGCAGAAACAGAGACACATGGAGAAAGCTCGATCTGGGAATAGAGGGAGAGGAGGAACAGAGGTCACAAGAAAGACACTCCCAGGCAGAGACAGCCATACAAAGAATGGAGAGGCCGGGGGAGAAATAAAGACTCGGGTAGCATCAGAGAAAGTGAGGACCCCAGCAGCCTCTCTGTCCACCGCTGGATTCCTAGCCCTGGACATAAAGTTTGTTGATGGAAGGAGAGGGGCAGGGTCAGACACAGGGACCCCAGGGCGCCCACAGGACGCACGAGGCACCCTAGTGGGGGAGGAACACGGGGCAGGATGACAGATTGCAGGGTGTGGGGGAGCCAGGCTAAGAGGATGCCCCTCCCTCCAGCCAACCCCGGGAGTGGGTGTGTGCACGTGTTGGGGGGCGGGGAGGGAGGACATTTGTCCCGAGTCTCCAGGAGGGGAGCGCCTTTAAGCCGAAACCCCGCCCTCTCGGTCGTCCTGGCAACGCCTCCCCCCACCCGGGGCTCCCGCATTTCAGCAGGTGCCGGAGCTGGAGCTCCCACCGCCGCCGCCCGTGCCTCCGGCTCCCGGCGCCCCTGCCTTCGGCTCTCCCCCCGACACTAGCCCGCTCCCCCTGGCGGAGCCGGCGCGCCCGAGGGTGCCGCTCCCTGCCCGGCGCGCTCCGCACCTGGAGGTGCCTCGCCCCTCTCCTGCTCACCTCGGAATTTCCCTGTGGCTCCTTTGATATTTCGAGTCTCCGGCTCCTCTCCGTTCCACCTGTTTCCCCCAAGAAAGGCAGGATCCTGGTCCCTGCTACGTGTCTGGGGCCATGGCTGGTCTGGGCCCCGGCGGAGGCGATTCAGAGGGGGGACCCCGGCCCCTGTTTTGTAGAAAGGGGGCTCTGAGGCAGAAGGTGGTCCACGAGGTCAAGAGCCACAAGTTCACCGCTCGCTTCTTCAAGCAGCCCACCTTCTGCAGCCACTGCACCGACTTCATCTGGTGAGGAGAGGGGGCTGGGGGACTGGGGGAGGAGGAGACTAGGGGTGCGGACTCCTGTCACCAGACCCCTGTGGGAGGAGGAAGGAGGGGGCTGTAGCCCGGACTCCCGGGTTCTAGGATGGGAGCCTGGACTCCTGGGTTTGAGGGAGGAGGAGGAGGCTAGTTCCTGGAGTCCTAGGTCTGAGGGAGGAGGAGGCTGGAGGACCGAGGTCCTGGAGTCTTGGGTCTGAGGGAGGAAGGATCTAGGGGGCTGGGAGGCTGGATTCCTGGGTCTGAAGAAGGAAGAAACTGGGGGCTGAACTCCGGTCTGAGGGAAGAAGGGCGGGGGGCCAACATTTCTGGGTTCTAGAAAGAGGAGGCGGCTGGGGCTTGGCCACCTGGGCCCTGCAGGAGGAGGGTCGGGAGAGCGCAGGCCCCCTGTGGCTCGCAGAGGTTGGGGGTCCAGGTACCCCTTTCTGCACTGACCTAGGATCCCTGGCTCTTTCAGGGGTATCGGAAAGCAGGGCCTGCAATGTCAAGGTAAGAGCTGGGGCCCGGGGCTCCTGGGACCCTCGGGCGGGTGGAGGCTGGGGCCCCACAGCTGAGGCTGCTTGACACACGTGTTTTCTGGTCCCCAGAGAGGCGCGGGGGAGCCCGGGGCGGGGGGTGTGGCAGAGACACAGCCTGTGGTGGGGAGGGAGCTCTCATGGTGGGGCCACCGCGGAGGTGGTGCTGGGGGCCCCTCCCTCGGCCGGCTCCAGGTGGGGACAGATATTTGGAGAATCTGTTGCCATGGGAACAGGAAGATTTGGAAAAGGGGAGCTGAAGGGGGGAAGGGGGAGGGGGCTGGAGATGCAAAGTCAGAGTCCCCCCACACCCCAGGCTGCTGTTTCCATGACAACACCAGCCGTCCTAGGCAGGGGCAGGCCGGGTGGGGTCACCAATGGGCGAGTGGGGGCCGGGCGGGGCCGGCAGTTCTGGGGGGCGGGAGAGGGGGGCGAGTCCTTGAGCACCAGCTGCTACTGCTGAGAACAGAGTGAGTCAGGGCGGGGGGCGGGCCGGCAGCAGCGCCCCCAGACTCACTTCTGCCCAAGTTGCTGCTTCCTGGGCTGCGTCTGAAGATATTTCGGTTTTCGCTCTTTGAATCTGCCTGCCTCTCTCGCTTTCTGATCTCCGCCGGTGGACCTGTGTCTGTTTGTCAGTGGGATCTATTTTCTTTCTCTCTGTCTTTTTCCATCTCCCTTCCCTGGGCTCTGGGCTCTGTGTCTCTCTGCGAGTCTCTGCGTCTCTGTTTCTGACTCAAAGCCCACCTCTTGGGTTTCTGTCTCCTGCTTTTCTCTCTGTTGGACTCTGTGTTGAGGTTTCTGGTTTTCTCTGTGTCCGAGTTCGGCTCTTACTTTCCAGTTTTCTGTCTGCTGGGGTATCCCTCTGGATGGATCCGTGCCTCCGTCTCTGTCTCTATGATTTTCACCTTTAGTCTGCAGCTTTGTGGTTCATCGGCGATGCCACGAATTTGTGACCTTCGAGTGTCCAGGCGCTGGGAAGGGCCCCCAGACGGACGTGAGTGCCCGGACACCTGGTTCTCCTCCTCGGGCCGCGCCCCCGCCCTCACCCCCTCGGCGTCCGTCCCAATTTCTCCTGCTATTTTTATGGCTGGGAGGGGAGGGGGGCTGGAGAGATAGGGGGAGCTATCTGGCCCAGATTCCTTGCCCTTGGCCTGGAAAGGGGGAATGCGAGGGGGACTGACAGGCTGGGGACCCAGGTGGGGGACAGAGAGGAGGCCGCGGGTGAGGAGACTGAAGACGGGCGCTGCAGGGGGTGGGCTGTGATCCGGTGTGATGGGATTTAAAAACTGAGAGCTGAGGGGCACACAGAGAGAAATATCAATACCGGTGCTGAGATCCCAAGGTAAGACAGAGGGAATCTCAGGAAGAGGAACAGAGATACAGAAAAAGACAGAGACCCAGGAGAGACTGAAGCTGAGGCAGAGAGAGAGATGGAGCAGAGAAAGAACCAGGGAGAAAGAGGGGAATTTGGAGGCACCAAAAGATGGACAGAGAAACTCCAAGAGATCCAGATGCAGACACCTGGAGAGAGAGATTAAATAGCAAATGGTGGATACAGACCAGAGCTTAGGAGATGCCGAGAGCAGACCCAGGGAGGTCCCACAATGCACATGCACACGCGTGTGTGGATGCACAGATGCCCGTGCAATCAGAGATGTGCAGCACGCAGACACACGGCCTCTCCCCACCCCATCTCTCTCCATCAGAGGCTCACAGGAACAGTCAACCCTGAGTGCCCATCCCTGTTCCCTTTTCTGCTTTATCTCAGAGCCTCAGTTTCCTCCTCTATAAAATGGGGCTGATGCTCTAGTGTTAACCAACAGAACTGTCTACAGTGACGGAAACATTCTGTACATGCACTGTCTAGTAAGCAGCCACCAGCTCCGTGTCACTAGTGAGCACTTGAAACAGGGCGACTGTGATCGAGGAACAGAAATTCCATTTCATGTCATTTGAATTGTCTTACATACAAACAGCCACACGTAGGTAGTGGCTACCGAATGGGACAGCCCACATCTAGACACTTCCCAGCTTGTTTTGAAATCAGGTGGGTTAAGAGTTTCACCCAGGGTTTGACACAAGATTGGAAACAGTTTTATGATGTACAGATGGACAGAGAGGCAGAGAGAGGGAAAGAAAGAGAGAGAGAGAGAGAGACAGAGAGAGGAAGAGACGGAGAGAGAGATATCCACAAAAGTCCATCAGGTGTTTTACCAGCTTATCAGCTGAAAATAACAGAAGTCTACATAGAAGATGTGACTTCATAGAACATATATTGAGCACCGCTGTCTACCAGCTCGTGTATGTGATTGATCACCTGCCTCATCCACTCACCTCCGCCACCAGCACCAGACTAAGTCTGATGTATTCAGTGCTCAAACACTCATTAAATTTTTTTCTTGTTGTTTCTCCCCTGTAATCCCAGCTACTGGGGAGGCTGAGGCAGGAGAACTGCTTGAATCCGGGTGGCAGAGACTGCAGTGAGCTGAGATTGTGCCACTGCACTCCAGCCTGGGTGACAAAGCGAGACTTTGCCTTGGAAAAAAGAAAAATTTTCCTTTGTATTTGTTTTTGATACAGAGTCTTGCTCTGTCGCCAGGCTGGAGTGCAGTGGCGCAATCTCAGCTCACTGCAACCACTGCCTCCCAGGTTCAAGCAAACCTCAGCCTCCCAAGTAGCTGGGACTACAGGTGTGCACCACCACGCCCAGCTAATTTTTGTGTTTTTAGTAGAGACAGTGTTTCATCATGTTGGCCAGGATGGTCTTGAACTCCTGACCTTGTGATCCACCTGCCTCGGCCTCCCAAAGTGCTGGGATTACAGGCATGAGCCACTGTGCCCGGCCTATTTTTGTTTTTGTTTTAGATGGTATCTCGCTCTGTCACCCAGGCTAGAGTGCAGTGGCACGATCTCAGCTGACTGCAACCTCCACCTCGCAGGTTCAAGCAATTTTCATGCCTCAGCCTCCTGAGTAGCTGGGAATACAGGCGTGTGCCACCACATCCAGCTAATTTTTGTATTTTGAGTAGAGACAGGGTTTCACCATGTTGGCCAAACTGGTCTTGAATTCCTACCTCAGATAATCCACCCACCTCAGTCACCCAAAGTGCTGGGATTACAGACATGAGCCACCGCACCTGGCTGATATTTTGGGTTTTTTGAGACAGGGTCCCACTCTGTCACCCAGACTGGAGTGTAGTGATGAGATCATAGCTCACTGCAGCCTTGAATTCTCCAGGCTCAAGTGATCCTTCTGCCTCAGCCTCCCAAGTAGCTGGGACTACAGGACAAGCCACAATACCTAGCTAATTTTTTTTTTTTTTTTTTTTTTTTTGAGAGGAAGTCTTGCTCTGTCCCCTAGGCTGGAGTGCAATGGCACAATCTCAACTCACTGTAACCTCCACCTCCCAGGTTCAAGTGATTCTCCTGCCTCAGCCTCCTGAGTAGCTGGGATTACAGGTGCCTGCTACCATGCCTGGCTAATTTTTGTATTTTTAGTAGAGATGGGGTTTCGCCATGTTGGCCAGGCTGGTCTCCAACTCCTGACCTCAGGTGATCTGCCTTCCTCAGCCTCCCAAAGTGCTGGGATTACAAGTATGAGTCACTGTGCCTGGCTACACTTAGCTAATTAAAAAAAATTTTTTTAAATAGAGATGGAGTCTCGCTATGTTGCCCAGGGTGGTTTTCAACTCCTGGTCTCACTCGATCCTCCTGCCTCAGCCTCCCAAAATGATGGGATTACAGGCCTCAAGTATTTTATATACAGCATAGGACTGGGTCCACACAGCAGCTTATGTGGTTAAGTTAGGTATTTTTCCTGTCTTTATCTGGTTTGAATTTCAGATTCACCGCTTTTTGGTTCTGTGACCTCTCCTGAATTTACCTCTCTGCACTCTTTCAATTCCTTGTCTATACCGGGGAAATGATAATTATTCTCACTATGGATTGTTTTGAAGATTTAGTGAGTCGGACATTTATTTTTTATTATTGTGAAAATTATTACCAATGAGGAATCAGGTGAATAGTGAAGAGGAGATCTTTCCTCTACATCACTAGGGTTTTTTTTGTTTTTTGTTATTGAGACAGAGTCTCACTCTGTTGCCCATGCTGGAGTGCAGTGGCACAATCTCGGCTCATTACAACCTCTGCTGCTGGGTTCAAGCGATTCTCCTGCCTCAGCTTCTTGAGTAGCTGGGATTACAGGCACATGCCACCATGCCTGGCTGATTTTTGTATTTTCAGTAGAGATGGGGTTTCAGCATCTTGGTCAGGCTGGTCTTAGAACTCCTGACCTCATGATCCACCCATCTCTGCCTCTCAAAGTGCTGGGATTACAGGCATGAGCCACTGTGCCCGGCCTGATCTTAAAAGTAGCATGTGTTAGCCGGGCGCGGTGGCTCACGCCTATAATACCAGCACTTTGGGAGGCTGAGGCGGGTGGATCACGAGGTCAAGAGATCGAGACCATCCTGGTCAACATGGTGAAACTCCGTCTCTACTAAAAATACAAAAATTAGCTGGGCATGGTGGCACGCACCTGTAGCCCAGCTACTCAAGAGGCTGAGGCAGGAGAATTGCCAGGAGGCGCAGGTTGCGGTGAGCCAAGATCACGCCATTGCACTCCAGCCTGGGTAACAAGAGCTAAACTCCGTCTCAAAAAAAAAAAAAAAAAAAAAAGGTAGCATGTGTTAAGAGCTTAAGATGTGCTAAGGGTTTGGCAAGTATGATTTCATTTGGTCTTCAGGGAGAGCACATGCCCCTACTTTTCAGAGGCAAAACTTGAGGCTTTGAAAAGGGGGCAAGCATGGTGAGGCTACCTAGCTGGGTAGAGGGTAGAGGCAAGATTTGAACTCCGATCTATCTAGCCAGAGCCTTCATGCTGTCTCCGTTTTAACAGTGATGTTCACTTTTTTGTTGTTTGTTTGTTTTTGTTTTTGAGACAGAGTCTCACTCTGTTGCTAGACTGAAGTGCAGTGGTGTGATCTTGGCTCACTGCAACCTCCAATTCCCTGGTTCAAGCGATTCTCCTGCCTCAGCCTCCCGAGTGGCTGGGACTACAGGCACACGTCACCATGCCCAGATAATTTTTTTTCTATTTTTAGTAGAGATGGGGTTTCACCATGTTGGCCAGGATGGTCTCTAACTCCTGACCTTGTGATCCACCTGCCTTGGCCTCCTAAAGTGCTGGGATTACAGGCATGAGACACCGCACCCAGCCACGACGTTCACTTTTGAGAATCAGAATAGCAGCCTCTGTCTGTGGACGCTTGTGTGCCAGGTCCCCTATGGAGAGCCTTCACACACAGCATTTTAATTAGTGTGGCAGGAACCCTTTGAGTTAGGGTCAGTGGAAGACCTTTAGAGGCCCAGTGCATTGAAAGGATCCTTTCAATAGGTTACACCAACACTCTCCCCTACCCAAATATATATTCAAACTAGAAACCCCACTAAAATAAATGAAAATCCAAGAATGGCCTAAATTTTCACCCTGTGATAATTCTTTTAATGGATTCTTAGAATCCAGTTATTTAACAAGCAGACATTGTACTGGGAGTAGGGGGTGGTGGGGGAGAAGGAGAAGCTTCACTAATGCCCTGCATTCATACTTAATGGACCTTGGAAATTTAGCATTGCTTCAAGATACAGATTATTTATTTCCACTTGACAGAGGAGGAGGCTGAAGCTCAAAACTGGGGATGAACTCGCCCCAAATCACACAGCTGAGAAGTGGCCTAGCTCTTACTTCAATTCAGGGCTTATGTAGGCACTGCAATAAAATCCCTAATAATAACCACAGTAAGAGTCATAGTATTGGGAGCATCTAACATGGTAGGCACAGCTACGTTTTGTGCACCAATTATTATTATTTTTTATTTTTGTACATCACTATTTCATTTAGGCCTCCTGGGTTCCTATGATAACTGAGGGGTCATATTCTCCATTCCGCCTAGAGTTGTGAGAAGGCATACCATGTGGACAGTGATAGAAGCTGCCAGTGAATGAGCTGGGGTTCAGGATGGCCCACAAGTCCTTGATAACTTCTGAGAGTTGAGGGGATGGGGACTATGGGATGTTGGAAGCTCCTGCCTCCGTTTGTCAGCGAGGCCCCTCTGCCTCCACCAACTGTTTTTTTGTTTTGTGTTGTTTTTCTGAGACAGAGTCTTGCTCTGTCATCCAGGGTGGAGTGCAGTGGCGAGATCTCGGCCCACTGTAACCTTGGCCTCCTGGGTTCAAGCGATTCTCATTCCTCAGCCTCCTGGGTAGCTGAGATTACAGGCGTGTGCCAACATGTCTGGCTAGTTTTTGTATTTTTACTTTTTATTTATTTATTTATTTGTTTAAGACGGGGTTTCACCATGTTGGTCAGGCTGGTCTTGAACTCCCTACCTCAGGTGATCCGCCCGCCTTGGTCTCCAAAGTGCTTGGATTACAAGCGTGAGCCACCACGCCGGCAATTTTTGTATTTTTAGTAGAGACGGGGTTTTGCCATTTGCCCAGCTGGTCCCAAACTCCTGAGCTCAAGGCAATCCACCTGCCTCGGCCTCCCAAAGTGCTGGAATTACAGGCATGAACCACCACGCCCGGCTGGGACCACCGTATTTCAAATTTCAATCCTCCAATTTCTGGTGATTCCATCTCTGCCTCAGTTTTCTCCAGAGCACCCATTACCATATGTCAAACTATATGTTTTATTTATTTACCATGTTAACATTCTGTCTCCCTCCACTGGGAAGTAAACTCCATGTGACAAAGAGGGTTTTTTTTTTTAATTGTTATTGTTTCATTTGTTTAATGCTTTGGTCCCCACACCAAGAGCAGTCCCTGGCACACAGCAGGTGCTCAATAAATATTGGTACGTAGAGTGAAAGAGATGGAGCCTCAGGCCAACTGAGAGAGCAAGGCAGGAGGAAAAGATAAAAGGGCCCCTCCCTTGGGGTTTTAGGACCCTCCCAACACCCCCTAAACCAGTCTTCTCTGCCCCCAGGACCCCCGGAACAAGCACAAGTTCCGCCTGCACAGCTACAGCAGCCCCACCTTCTGCGACCACTGTGGCTCCCTCCTGTACGGGCTTGTGCACCAGGGCATGAAATGCTCCTGTGAGTGAACTTGACGTTGTCAAGGCCCCTTCAAAAGCGCCTGGTCTGGGTTCCCGGAAATGCCCAGGATGGGGTGGAGGGGGATGGAGTCTTGGCTTGGGGGCATGCCTGAGGTGCTACCCGCAGCTTTCTCCTCCAGGCTGCGAGATGAACGTGCACCGGCGCTGTGTGCGTAGCGTGCCCTCCCTGTGCGGTGTGGACCACACCGAGCGCCGCGGGCGCCTGCAGCTGGAGATCCGGGCTCCCACTGCGGATGAGATCCACATTACAGGTGAGGCCCCGCCCCTTCTCCAAGCGTGAGGCGGGGCTAAGTGAATGCACCTGTGCTGACCCAGCCCCACCCCAAAGACAGGGGCCACGCCTCTCTCAATGGTCACGCCCATACTGCTGACCCCACCCCAAAGGCCGAGCACACTCTGCCACGCCCCTTTTGGCTCGAAGCCCCGCCTCCAGCCCAGCCTCTTGCAACTTTCAGCGCCTGTTAATGGCTTTCTTATTTATTTATTTATTTATTTATTTACTTAGAGACGGAATCTCGCTCTGTCACCAGGCTGGAGTGCAGTGGTGCCATCTCGGTTCACTGCAGCCTTCACCTCCCAGGTTCAAGTGATTCTCCTGCCTCAGCCTCCTGAGTGGCTGGGACTACAGGCTACTACGCCACTATGCCCAGCTAATTTTTGTATTTTTGATAGAGACAGGGTTTCACCATGTTAACCAGGATGGTCTCGATCTCTTGACCTCGTGATCAAGAGATCGAGCCTTGGCCTCCGAAAGTGCTGGGATTACAGGCGTGAGCCACCGCGCCCGGCCCTTTGTTTTACTTTTTTGAGACGGAGTCTTGCTCTGTCATCCAGGCTGGAGTGCAGTGGTGTGGCTCACTGCAACCTCCACTTCCCGGGTTCAAGGGATTCTTCTGCCTCAGCCTCCCGAGTAACTGGGATTACAGGCACCCACCACCACATCCGGCTAAGTTTTTTTTTTTTTTTTTTTGAGACGAGGTCTCTCCCTGTCGCCCAGGCTGGAGTGTAATGGCACAATCTCGGCTCACTGCAACCTCCACCTCCTGGGTTCAAGTGATTCTCCTGTCTCAGCCTTCTGAGGAACTGGGATTACAGGCGCATGCCACTGCGCTTACCTAATTTTTATACTTTTAGTAGAGGTGGGGTTACACCATGTTGGCCAGGCTGGTCTCGAACTCCTGACCTCAGGTGATCCACACCGGGCAATGGCTTTCTAGATATAAAGATCTTGAGAAGGGAGAGTACCTGGTTCTGAGGGAGGCAGTTGGTACTGGTAATATGGCCAGGGTTCAAACTCTGGTTCCTAATGGAGAAAAGGGCTCTGGGTCTGATTTCGGGGTCACTGGTTGGGGAAAGGGCTCTGTGTCCTGTCTTCTGGGTGCTGGAGAGGTAAGAAGTCATAAGGAACAAGACTGAGAGCTTGGAACTATTTTTTTTTTTTGAGACGGAGTTTCGCTCTTGCTACCCAGGCTGGAGTGCAATGGTGCAATCTCGGCTCACCACAACCTCCACCTCCTGGGTTCGGGCAATTCTCCTGCCTCAGCCTCCTGAGTAGCTGGGATTACAGGCACGCACCACTATGCCCAGCTAATTTTTTTTTGTATTTTTTTTAGTAGAGACGGGGTTTCACCATGTTGACCAGGATGGTCTCGATCTCTTGACCTCGTGATCCACCCGCCTCGGCCTCCCAAAGTGCTGGGATTACAGGCGTGAGCCACCGCGCCCAGCACGAGAGCTTGAAACTCTTTTTTTTTTTTTTTTTTTGAGACGGAGTTTCGCTCTTGTTACCCAGGCTGGAGTGCAATGGCGCGATCTCGGCTCACTGGAACCTCCGCCTCCTGGGTTCAAGCAATTCTCCTGCCTCAGCCTCTCGAGTAGCTGGGATTACAGGTGTGCACCACCATGCCCAGCTAATTTTTGTATTTTTTAGTAGAGACGGGGTTTCACCTTGTTGACCAGGATGGTCTCGATCTCTTGACCTCGTGATCCACCCACCTCGGCCTCCCAAAGTGCTGGGATTATAGGCGTGAGCCACCGTGCCCGGCCGCTTGGAACTCTTGATTGCTGACTGGAGGAGGGCTGGGAGCTCCTTCCTGGATCTCTAACCCTCATACTCTTCCTCACTTCCCCCTTTAGTTGGTGAGGCCCGTAACCTTATTCCTATGGACCCCAATGGTCTCTCTGATCCCTATGTGAAACTGAAGCTCATCCCAGACCCTCGGAACCTGACAAAACAGAAGACCCGAACGGTGAAAGCCACGTTAAACCCTGTGTGGAACGAGACCTTTGTGTTGTGAGTCTGGGGTACAGAGAAGGCAATGATAGCTGGCAGAGAATGATCTGAGGGTCCTAGTGGCCCCCAGAGAGCAGGTGATGGGAGGGGTTAGGATAGAGGGAACTCAGAAAAGGGCAGAAGAAGATGGTGGAACAAAGGAATAGAGTGATTGAGGGAGTGGATGGAGATGCAGAAACAGGCAGACCACTGTATAATTAATCTTCATTGAAGCCCCCCAACCTTAGAGTTAAACAGAGATGAGAGAGAGGAGAGGGAGTCTCAGAAAAGCCAGAAACCCAAAGAGAGACACAGATGGAGAGGGAGGGGAGAAGATGGGGGATGGCAGGGGAACAGGCCAGTTGACAGAAACACAGAGTGACAGAGACCCAGAGAGCAGAGAAGGGTACAGAGACTCAGAAAGAGGGAGAGAGAAATCTCAAGAGACAAGAGACAGAGATGGGAAGGGACTGCAAATGCAGGAGGAAGGGAGAGGAAGAGCTCTCTAGGTTTACTTCAGGCCCCAAAGCCCTAGCTGGAGAGAGAGTCCTGCTGGAAAGGTCAGAGGTTGGAGACAGACAAAGCAGGAGAGGAACCCAGCTCGCTGGATGTGCCCCCACCTCTAGCACAAAGGACAGGGAACCGAGGGGAGCCATGAGCTCAGCCCCACACCCCATGCACCCCACTTTCCTGCAGCAATCTAAAGCCAGGTGATGTGGAGCGCCGTCTCAGCGTGGAGGTGTGGGACTGGGACCGGACCTCCCGCAACGACTTCATGGGTGCCATGTCCTTTGGTGTCTCAGAGCTGCTCAAGGCACCGGTGGACGGCTGGTGAGGAGCAGGACTGGGTCCTGGGGATGGAGCGCAATATTACCATCTCCATCTGTGTGTGGTCTCTCTCCTCCGGGCCACTGTCCTTCCCTGCGCCTCCCAGCATGCGCGCGTGCACACACACACACACACACACACACACACGCACACACCCCTCTCTCTCTCTATCTCTCTCGCTCCTCTTCCTCTCCCCTCCCTTTCTCCCTCTCCCTCTCTTTTTATCTCACTCTTTCTCTCTTCCATCTCTGTGTCCGTCTCTCTGTGTATCTTTCCTCACTTCCAATGTCTCTGCCTCTCCCATGGGTGCCCCGTCCTCCCTGTCCCCCTCTGGTCTCCGTCTGTATGTCAGGTACAAGTTACTGAACCAGGAGGAGGGCGAGTATTACAATGTGCCAGTGGCCGATGCTGACAACTGCAGCCTCCTCCAGAAGTTTGAGGTACCCAGACCCCGGCTTCCTCAGGGGAGCCCAGCCCAGCCTCCCACAGTTCAGAGCTGGCCTTTCCCTCCACCCCTGAGTGCCTGCTGATCCTGGGACTACAGTTCCCAGAAGACCCTAGGACTCCCTCCTCTGCTCTTCTAGGGAACTTGAGCCCCAGGGTCTGATGGGAATTATAGTTCCTATCCATTGCCATGGCTTAAGGGCGTTAGGGGCCACCAGCCCCTGCCCTAGGGCAATCCCTTACCTCTCTTGGGACCCTGACTCTCCCTTTCTTTTCTCCCAGGCTTGTAACTACCCCCTGGAATTGTATGAGGTGAGTAGAACCAAGGCGTTGAATGGAGGCAGTTTCTGCCTGTCCCTGTCTCTGATTTCTTATCTCTCCTCTGACTTCTGTGTTTAATTCCACACACACAAGAGTTGAGCGCATATTTGCGCTAGGCCTGTCTTGTGCTTGCTGAATAATCCGGGATCCAGAGGTGAATCTGACCCTCAAGCAACTCCCCAAGGTAGGAACACAGTCACAGATACTTAAAATACAGGAAGATGTGCTAAATTAGAGGTAGCCCAGGGCACTGAAGAGGCCTAGAGGAGGCGCTAACCCAGCCTGGGGGAGGGTGGTCAGGGAGGACTTCCCTGAGGAGGTGACGCCAGAATTGATTCTTGAGTTTTAAAAAATCTATCAAGCATGACTTTAAGCTCTCCAGTCTCCATTCATTCATTCACTCATCAAATACCTTTTTTTTTTTTTTTTAAATGGAGTCTCACTCCATTGCCAGGCTGGAGTGCAGTGGCATGATTTCTGCTCACTGCAACCTCCACCTCCCAGGTTCAAGCAATTCTCCTGCTTCAGCCTCCCGAGTAGCTGGGACTATAGGCGTGCACCACCATGCCCAGCTTTTTGTATTTTTAGTAGAGACAGGGTTTTACCATGTTGGCCAGGATGGTCTTGATCTCTTCACCTCATTATCTACCCGCCTCAGTCTCCCAAAGTACTGGGATTACAGGCATAAGCCACTGTGCCCAGCCCTTTTTTTTAAATTTAAATTTAAATTTTAATTTTTTGAAACAGAGTCTGGCTTCATCACCCAGGCTGGAGTGCAGTGGTGCAATCTCGGCTCATTGCAACCTCCACCTCCCAAATTCAAGTGATTCTCTTGCCTCAGCCTCACGAGTAGCTGGGATTACAGAAGCATACCACTACACCCAGCTAATTTTTGTATTTTTAGTAGAGATGGGTTTTGCCATGTTGGCCAGGCTGGTCTTGAACTCCTGACCTGAAGTGGCCTTGGCCTCCTAAGGTGTTGGGATTACAGGCGTGAGCCACCATTCCCAGGCAAATGCCCATTTTCTAGGGTGTCATAAGCCAGGCCCTGTTCTGGGAATAGAATCAGACTATTCCCTTGGGGAACTCCTCTTCTAGTGGAGGACAAATTTACAGACCCAGACATTCACCACCAGGAGGAATGCGGCTGTAACGGAGATAGCCTCAGGCACTGGGGCGTCCCTGGCACAGCCTGAGTCAGAGAAATCTTCCTGGAGAGGTGAGACCTGGTGGAAGGAAGGGCAGGCTTTCCCAGACAAAGGAGAGACCAGATTTCCAGGCAGAAAGGAGGAATGCTCTCTTCCTCATTTATCCTTTCAAAAAATACTTTCTTGAGCATCTCCGTGTGCAAAGCATGGCTCTACTCTCCCAGGATAGAGAGATCAGGGAAAGAACAAACAAAAGAGTTCCTTTCCTCATGGGGTTTACACAGGGAGGAAGACATCAGACAAAATATATAAGCATATGATAGGCCGGGCATGGTGGCTCGTGTCTGTGATCCCAGCGCTTTGGGAGGCCGAGGTGGGTGGATCACCTGATGTCAGGAGTTTGAGACCAGCCTGACCAACATAGTGAAACCTTGTCTCTACTAAAAATACAAAAATTAGCTGGACGTTGTGGTGTGTGCCTGTAATCCCAGCTACCCAGGAGGCTGAGGCAGAAGAATTGCTGGATTTGGGGAGGCAGAGATTGCAGTGAGCCAAGATCATGCCACTGTATTCCAGCCTAGAGGGAGACTTCCTCTAAAAAAAAAAAAAAAAAACAATCTTCAAGATTCAGCAACAGCAACAACGTGCTCTATTATTTCCTCTGGACTCTTACAGAAACTTTCACCAGAGTTTTTAGTGTTCTGTGTGGGGTTCACCCACATCAGAATTCCTAGAGTACTTGCTTTTAAAAGCATATTCCCTGGCCTTTCTGCAGACCTACTGAGTGAGGATCACTCTGATGCCTCAAATGTCTGCACACTAAACGAACTCCTCAGGCGGTCCTTTTGCAAAGTTAAGTTTGAAAACGGGCTCTGCTAGAGACAAGGACACCAGTGGGAGGAAATTCTGAGCCAAAGAGGTAGAGTCTTTTGAGATGAGCAGGGATGATCTTCCCATGCAAACCTGAGAAACCCAGCAGGGCAAACTGCGGGCCAAGGCCTAGAGGCAGGGAGTTTGGGATGGTGTGTGTCCCTGCTGTGGTTCACAGCGGTCTCCCACAGCTCGGCAGTCTCCGCTTAACATTACTAGTGAGCACCTACTGTGGGCTAACAACACAGCAAACAGAAACAGCCCTTATTATTATTACTATGTATTCATTTATTTGCAACAGAGTCTTGCTTTGTCACCCAGGCTGGAATGCAGTGTTGTTATCTCGGCTCACTGCAACGTCCACCCCCTGGGTTCAAGTGATTCTCTTGTCTCAGCCTCCCAAGTAACCGGGACTACAGGCATGTGCCACCACACCCCACTTATTTTTGTATTTCTAGTAGAGAAGGCTTTCGTTATGTTGGCCAGGCTGGTCTTGAACTCCTGACCTCAGGTGATCTGCCTCGGCCTCCCTCCTGGGATTACAGACATGCGCCAGTGCGCCTGGCCCTCAACAAATATTTGTGTAACCTCAATGATGTAGGCACTGTTAATGTGTCTTAGAGAACAAAGCAGACCCCTGCCTTAGGGAGCTCACAGGCAGCAAGCAGATGGTCACACAGATAGATGTAAATTATCAAGAATAAAAGTGCCAGGAAGGTGCTGTCCGTGGTGCCCAAGGGGTGGTAAGAGAGGCAACTGACCCAGTTAAAAAAGTCAGGCGAAGCCTCTATGAAGTGATGGTTAAGTCAAGGCCTAAAGGGTGTTTGGGAGGTAACTAGGAGGGAAGGGGAGGGGAGAGCTTTACAGGAAGACCTAACGGCACACCCAGAGGCCCCAAGGTGGGAGGGGGGTCAGTGTGTGTCAGGCTAGGGTGGCTGGAGCCTGGAACCCCCGGGAGAGAGAAGAACAACCTGCAGGGTCAGTCTCAGCCGGGCTCTGCAAGTCACGTGGAATAAAATCTTAACACAGAGAGAGAGCAGTTAACGGGTTTACAAGCATAGGGGAGACATGACCTGGTTTATTTATTTTTAAATTGGCTCCTGTGCCTGCTGAGTAGAGAATGCATTAGAAAGGGCAGCCATGGGCCGGGCGCGGTGGCTCACACCTGTAATCCCAGCACTTTGGGAGGCTGAGGCGGGTGGATCATGAGGTCAAGAGATCGAGACCATCCTGGTCAACATGGTGAAACCCCGTCTCTACTAAAAATACAAAAAATTAGCTGGGCATGGTGGCGCGTGCCTGTAATCCCAGCTACTCGGGAGGCTGAGGCAGGAGAATTGCCTGAACCCAGGAGGTGGAGGTTGCAGTGAGCCGAGATCGCGCCATTGCACTCCAGCCTGGGTAACAAGAGCGAAACTCCGTCTCAAAAAAAAAAAAAAGAAAAAAAAAAGAAAGGGCAGCCGTCCATGTAGAGGGACAAGTGTGGAAGCTGTGACAGCAGCTCGGTCATGGGGCCCCCTCCCTGGGGGGCCAAGGCAGGAAAAGATAGAGAAAGCACCCTAGCTGAAAGCCAGGTGTGGTCCCTGGACTAGCAGCACCCATGTCACCCAGAAGCTTTTTACACATACACATCCTCAGGTCCTACCCCAGAGTTACAGAGTTAGATAATCTGGGAGTGGAATCCAGCAATCTGTTTTACCCAACCCTCTACATGATTCCGGCTTAGAGTCTAAGAGCAACCAGACTCTAGAACTGAACCACTTGGGTTTCATTTCTAGCTCTGCCCTTTACTCGCTGTGTGACTTGGGGCAAGTTGCTTAACGTCTCTGTGCTAGTTTCCTCTTCTGTAAAATGGAAACGATAGCAGGGTTTTCTGGAAACAGCATATCTACAAAATCTACAAAAAGAAAAAAGAGATCTAAGTAAATGTTAGTTAAATAATAAGCCCTCCAGGCTATGGGGAGTCAGAGAAAATTAAGCCAAGGACAGGGTGGGAGGGTGGCCATTTTTTCTCTTTCCAGCCATTCTCATCCTTTTCTTTCTTGGGTGCTGTCTCTCTTAGGGGCATCTCTTATGGCTCTATAAGGTCTAACTCCCTCTGGCTCTTTCTTTCTCCTTTCCACAGCGGGTGCGGATGGGCCCCTCTTCCTCCCCCATCCCCTCCCCTTCCCCTAGTCCCACCGACCCCAAGCGCTGCTTCTTCGGGGCGAGCCCAGGACGCCTGCACATCTCCGACTTCAGCTTCCTCATGGTTCTAGGAAAAGGCAGTTTTGGGAAGGTTGGATTTCTAGGGTTCTGGGGGAAAAGGAGGATGTCTGTGGGGAGGTCAGATTTCTGGTCTTTAGGGAGGAAGTTGGGGTGGGAAGAGACTGGGCTCCTCCATCTTCAACTATGGTTAGGTTGGGCCGTTCAGTTTCCTGGAGAGGAGAGGGTTACAGATGCGGGCACTCTCCCTGAGGGGGCGGGCGGCAAGTCAGGGCTGCCATTCCCTTAAGAGACGGAGGGAGGGCCTGGGATCCCGTTTCTCTGAATCCCTGACGGGGAGGGGGCAGGTCCTGCACCACTGGCTTCCCAACATGGATTGGCCCTTTTGGAACTGTGCATATAGGTGATGCTGGCCGAGCGCAGGGGCTCCGATGAGCTCTACGCCATCAAGATCCTGAAAAAGGATGTGATCGTCCAGGACGACGATGTGGACTGCACGCTGGTGGAGAAACGCGTGCTGGCGCTGGGGGGCCGGGGTCCTGGCGGCCGGCCTCACTTCCTCACCCAGCTCCACTCCACCTTCCAGACCCCGGTAAGGATGGAGGGGGCGGAGGCTGGCCTCAGGGCCCTGCCTGATCCCCTTCTGGATAGATCCGGCAGCTGCGTTGGGATTCTGATTTTAGGACAAGGCAAGAGAACCTTGTGCTCTCTGAGTGGGCGAGGCCAGGCAGATGGGCTTCACGGGGGGCGTGGCCGGGTACAAGGGTTCCTGGGGGGCGTGGCGATGCATAAGGCCCCTCGGGGGGCGTGGTCAGGCGGATGAGATCTTCGGGGTTTGGAGGGGAGGGCTTTGTCAGGCAGATGGGATTATGAATAGGCGTGGCCAAGTAGAGGGCCCCCCTTAGGGGCGTGGCCAGGAGGATAGACTCCTTGTGGGGCGTGGCCAGGCAGGTGAGATTTTTGAATGGGTATGTCCAGGCAGGTGGATTCTTCTGAGGGCGTGGGCTGGCGGATAAGCTCTTCGGGGGCAGGGCCAGGCGAATGAGTGCCTCTGGGGCGTGGCCAGGTAGATGGGTCCTGCGGGGCGTCGTGATCCATTGAGCTCCTTGGGGGCGTGGCCAGATGCCTGTTTCTCTGGGGAGCTTGGACTTGAGTGGATGCAGTCACCGTTCTGGATTTTTGAGCAAAAGAGCACAGTGAAGGAGAGTGCCTTCCTAGTGGGACTGCCCAGAATTGAGATCCGAGTGATGGGGTCATCACTTTTGGATTCTGACTGAAGGACACGTCAGAAACAGGGCAGTTCCCTAGGTTTGCGGCGTGGGGGCCGAGAGTCAGAACCTTCAGGATTTTGAGAGGATGTGACTTTACTTCCAGGGGCTCTGAATGAGCGTGGCCAGCTTCCTGGATTAAAAAATGTATATTCTAATTGCAGGTGAGGCTTGAGCAACTTTGATTCTCAGTAGGTAGCCGCAATTGCAAATGTATGTGAGTGGCTGTGGAAAGAGATTTTGGTGTCCCCGGATTTCCAGCTAATGGGGGCTCCAGTCTTCAGTTCTGAGAAGGCGGGTCCAGAAAGGCTGATAGTTGAGGGTGGTCTGGCAGGTGGAGACTCTGAGGTAGCAGGGTTAGCACCTTAGGGCCCTCCCAGGGGTGTGGCTGCGTGCTCTGGATTTCTGGTTAGGTGCATCTGGAGCCTTCCACGTCTGCCCTGAGTGTTCAGGAAATGACTTTTCCTAACCGGGGTAGATGGGTCCCGCCTCTAAGCCTACACACTCCTCCGCAGGACCGCCTCTATTTCGTGATGGAGTACGTCACCGGTGGAGACTTGATGTACCACATTCAACAGCTGGGCAAGTTTAAGGAGCCCCATGCAGCGTGAGTCTCGGCCAACAGAGAAGGATCGGGGCGGTGGAAGCTGGCAGGGTCCGGCCACTGACCTTCTGACGTCCCCACCTGCCCCATCCTCCAGGTTCTACGCGGCAGAAATCGCCATCGGCCTCTTCTTCCTTCACAATCAGGGCATCATCTACAGGTGAGCAGCCCCAGGACTTTCCACGGAGGAAATCACGCCCCTGGAAGGGAAGGGATTTGAACATGTGGCTGCAGACTGCTGAACTCGACTCTTCTTGCAATTCCTACCCCATCCCCCCATCGTCCAGGGACCTGAAGCTGGACAATGTGATGCTAGATGCTGAGGGACACATCAAGATCACTGACTTCGGCATGTGTAAGGAGAACGTCTTCCCCGGGACGACAACCCGCACCTTCTGCGGGACCCCGGACTACATAGCCCCGGAGGTAACCCTAACCCTGCTGCTCTGACCACGCTTTGAGATCCCTTAGAGGGTGTGGCTTATGGTCCAGTATTTATCACGGGTGAGGCCTGACCCTGGGGCCTGGTCAGGAGTTGTGACCTTCTTACCCAGCCAGGCGTTCCTCCAGCCTCCAGCACAGGTGAGCCTGTGCACTGAGCATACCAGGTGGGCCCAGGTGGGTCTCTAAATAGGTAAGGTGGGTGGCACCTGTGACTGAATGTTCCGGGAGAGTGGGACCAGCGTGTAGGAATTGCCAATAGAGCCTGATCCTGGCCCCTTCTGAGAAGGTGCAGACAATTTCTAGTGCACTCTGAGTGGGTATGGTCTGTACCCTGCAAACACTGAACATGTCCCAACTATCTCCTGAATACTCTTAACTGGACAGGGCTCACCCTGGAGTATTCAGTTGGATGGAAGCTTATTTCCTAAGTATTGTACCTGGTTCTCTGATCTAAGTGGGCTGGCTGTGCTGCACTTTTTAAGAGGGCAAGATCAGCCAGGTGAGGTGGCTAACGCCTGTAATCCCGGCACTCTGGGAGACTCAGGCGGGTGGATCACTTGAGGTCAAGAGTTCGAGACCAGCCTGGCCAATATGGTGAAACCCCATCTCTAACAAAAATACAAAAATTAGCTGGGCCTGGTGGTATGGTGGCATTTGCCTATAGTCCCAGCTATTCAGGAGGCTGAGACAGGAGGATCGCTTGAACCCAGGAAGTGGAGGTTGCAGTGACCTGAGATCACACCACCTGCACTCCAGCCTGGGCAACAGAGCATAAACTAATCTCAAAACAACAACAACAACAAAAAAAAAAACTGGGCACAGTGGCTCACGCCTGTAATCCCTGCACTTTGGGAGGCCGAGGCAGGCAGATCACAAGGTCAGGAGATCCAGACCAGCCTGACCAACATGGTGAAGCTCCATCTCTACTAAAAACAGAAAAATTAGCTGGGTATGGTGGTGAGTGCCTGAGTGCCTGTAAACCCAGCTACTTGGGAGGCTGAGGCAGGAGAATTGCTTGAGCCCAGGAGGCGGAGGTTGCAGTGAGCCAAGATCATGCCACTGCACTCCAGCCTGGGCAACAGGGTGAGACCCTGTCTTAAAAAAAATGGCAGGATGAGATCTATAACATTCTGGGAGAGCAGATGCTGTCCTGTGAGTATTTTAAAGGGGCAAGGTATTGCCTGACTTTGTTAAAGGGGTGGGGCTGATGTTCTGAACATACATATAGGTGGATAGGACACATACCTGTAGTCCCAGCTACTTGGGAGGCTGTGCCTGACTAGTGCCCAAGTAATCAATGTCAGTGATCACAAAACTTGGTCTGGTAATCAGAATTATCTGTAGAAAATTTGAAAAATGGCTGGACATGGTGGCTCATGCCTGTAATCCCAGCAGTTTGGGAAGCTGAGGCAGGCAGATCACTTGAAGTCAGGAGTTCAAGACCAGCCTGGCCAACATGGTGAAACCCTGTCTCTACTAAAAATACAAAAATTAGCTAGATGTGGTGGTACATGCTTGTCATCCCAGCTACTCAGGAGGCTGAGGCAGGAGAATCACTTGAACCCAGAAGGTGGAAGTTGCAGTGAGCCAAGATTGTGCTACTGCACTCCAGCCTGGGCTACAGAATGAGACACCATCTTAATAAAGAAAAAAGAGGCCAGGCTTGTGGCTCACACCTATAGTCCCAGCACTTTGGGAGGCCAAGGTGGGCAGATCACAAGGTCAGGAGATCAAGACCATCCTGGCCAACATGATGAAACCCTGTCTCTACTAAAAATGCAAAAATTAGTTGGGCATCGTGGCACATGCTTGTGGTCCCAGCTCCTCAGGGAGGCTGAAGCAGGAGAATCACTTGAACTTGAGAGGCAGAGGTTGCAGTGAGCCGAGGTCACGCCACGCCACTCCAGCCTGGTGACAGAGCAAGACTAGGTCTTAAAGAAAAGAAAATTTGAAAACTACACACATATTCCTGACTCTGACACAAATATTCTAGGTGTATAGAAATTGTGATTTGGTCTTTAGGTAGTCTATTTGAGGCCAAATGAATGTTTTAAGTAAGTATTCTTTGTTTCCAGAATATTCCAAAAGGTAGATCCCTGGCCAAAATATTCAGAGTGGAGGCTGGGAATGGTGGCTCACTCATGTAATCCCAGCACTTTAGGAGGCTGAGGCAGACAGATTGCTTGAGTCCAGGAGTTCAAAACCAGCCTGGGCAACATAGTGAGGCCCTGTCTCCACTAAAAGTGCAAAAATTAGTCAGGCGTGGTGTGCATGCCTGTAGTCCACCTGCTTGGGAGGCTGAGGTGGAAGAATCACCTGAGACTGGGAAGTTGAGGCTGTCATGAGCTGTGATTACACCACTGCACTCCAGCCTGGGCAACAGAGCGAGACCCTGTCAAAAATAATAATAGTAATAAATAAATCACCCTACAAAATAAACATTCAGAGTCGGAAGAGCTTGTGCTGCAAGCCCTTAAGTGAGTAGGGCTCCCAGCGGGTGAGGCCAGAGGGGTCCTGGGCTTAGGCTTCTTGAGGAACACATCACGATTCCCTGCTTTCCACCTCCCTCAGATCATTGCCTACCAGCCCTATGGGAAGTCTGTCGACTGGTGGTCCTTTGGAGTTCTGCTGTATGAAATGTTGGCAGGACAGGTAAGGGAAGGTGGGGAGAAGCTGGCTTGGCTAAAAGAGGCAGAGTGGGACGCCTCCATCTCAAGAAGAGCGGGTTAGAAGGTTGCCCCCGAATAGCGCTGTCCGTGGTTCTGAAGCGTCATCTTAACTGTAGACCGGATTGTTTTGTTTTGTACCGTGAATCCCTTCTGTCTAGATGCTAAGTAGCAGTCTGATGAAGCCTATGGATCCATTCTCAGAAGGATGTTTTTCAATGCATAAAATAGAATAGTACATGCACAAAAAAACAAGGTTCAACCTGCACTTTGCCACTTACTGGCTGTGTGAGCTTGAACAATTACATACATTCTAGATCAGCTTGATTGAGTGTACTACAGCTAAAGATGTTTAGGTATTACCCTCTTGATCATCTTCTTAGCTGGCTATGGTAGAGGGCACCTACAGTCCCAGCTACTCAGGAGGCTGAGGCAGGAGGGTCACTTGAGCCCAAGAATTTGAGGTTACACTGAACTATGAGTATGCCACTGTGCTCCAACCCAAGCAACAGAGCAAGACGCCATCTCAAAAGAACAAACAAGCTTCCCAGATCATCCCTCCCTGCTCCCTCCCCAAAAAAAGAACAAACAAGAAAACAAAAGAAATAAATTATTGAAAGATAGCCACCAAAACTTTTAAAATCTAATTGAATCTAACAACCAACTAAATTAACTTAAATGTATACAGTTGTGTATTTAAAATTGGAATATGGGCATATGTACAATTTCTTATTAATTCATTAAGTCATAAGTTCTAACAGTAATAGAAAAAAGGAGCTCTAACTGTAATTTTCAAGTAGGAATGACTAATAATTTGAAATATCTGCAACTCTCATGTGATGAGAAAATACTTGTGATTTATATTGGTAATGAAGCCACAAGCACTGCTGCCTGCATTTATAACTGAAGGGAACGCTAAATTTCAGTTAGAAGTTAATAAAAATTTGGCTGGGCGCAGTGGCTCATGCCTGTAATCCCAGCACTTTGGGAGGCCGAGGTGGGCAGATCACTTGAGGTCAGGAGTTTGAGACCAGCCTGGCCAACATGGTGCAACCCCATCTTAAAAAAAAAAAAAAATCCTTGCCTTGGTTTTATTTTTTCAGAAGACTGAGTTCACAGAAGACTGTGAACCCACTCATCCAACCAGGAGAATGCTTGCAGGGTGTTTCCAGCAGTTTTTCCTCTCTTCTGTTTCTCTGACATGTTGTGTACTTAGCACTCTGCTGATTTACATAGCAGATAATGAGGCAGAATAGTACAGGGATGCACAGAGCTGAGGCATCTGAGATAGGAAATGAGAGAACCTGATAAGGAGAGAGATCAAACTTTGGTGGTTTGGTTCAGTCTCTCTCAAGGATGTGGTCGGGTGTGTATATGGGGGGTGTAATGGGTCAAGCATGTTCATGGTGGGGTGAGGAGGGTGTGGAAGGTTTGGAGAAAGGCAGTTGGGCAAGTCTCTGACTTTATCCCCTCCACTTTCATAGCCTCCCTTCGATGGGGAGGACGAAGAGGAGCTGTTTCAGGCCATCATGGAACAAACTGTCACCTACCCCAAGTCGCTTTCCCGGGAAGCCGTGGCCATCTGCAAGGGGGTGAGAGCCCCCTGACTCCCAGCTTCTCCAGGCTCGCAATCCATGCACCCCATTGCTGTCTCTGTGCCTGGTAGAAAAAGGCTCCCATTCCCAAGTCACTTTACTTCCATCCATTGGAAAAGTTGATATGATATGCAGGTTTTGTTAGAACAATGATTTACTGCCCTGTTGCCACCAGGTCTGGAGGTGACCTCTGTCTCATCCTTCTCTGTGGCCCCCCACTCCCCAGCTCCCTGCTTGCAGGAAGTGCTGGAAGTCCAGGGTCTGTCTTTCCAGAACTGGGTGGGGCAGGTAAACCCAACTTCTACAGCTTTTCTTCCTGTGGGATCTTGCGTGAGTCACCAAACTTTGTGAGCTTAACTCTCCTCAGAGGTTATGGAGTTGCCACAGAAGAAAGCACCTGGGTCTAGCAGGTTTTCACCCCGTGTCAGCACCTTCTGCGTCTGGCTGCTCTCTCTGCATCTCCTTGACGGTCTCTCTCTCATTTCTGTCTCATGCCTCCACCTCCATCTGCATACGATGGGGCTCTCTGTGTCTCTTCCTTTTCTGTGTCCCCTTCTGTGTCTGTCTGCACTTTCACACCTTTTCCTCCCTGATCCCCCCCCCATTCCCCTCCCCTGTCCCCTCATACACACACACTCTGCATCTCACCCGCCTCTCTTGCTGGCTTTCTGTCCTCCCCTTTCTCTGGGTCTCTGCCCCCATACTGGGTCTTTATTCCTCTCTCTGGATGTGTGTTTCCTGGGTCTCTATCCTTCTCTCTTTCTGGTTCTCCGTCCCCCGGGGTCTCCTCTGTTTCCTCCCTCCTCTGGGTTTCTGCCTTCTCACCTGGGGTCTCTGTGCCCTGCTCTGAATTTCTATTTCCCTTTTCTCCGGGTCTGCAACCTCCCTTCCCCATTCCCTCCCTCTTCCCCTTTGCCTCCTCTCCCCTTCTCCCTCCCCTACCCCATCTCCATCTCCCCTTCTCCATCTCCCTCATTCTCTTCCTTTCCCCCTTCCTTCCCTTCTCATCCTGGGATCCTCCCTATATCTCTCCTCTTTCTCGGGTTCTCTGCCCCTCACAATCTCATACCATGATGTGTTCTGTTTGTCTGTGTGTTCCTGGGTCTCTGGGTCTGAGTTTTGTCTACTCCCATTCTCACGTATCCTCCCTCTTCCTCTCTGTCTCTCTCTGTGTGTCTATCTTCTCTCTGTGTGTATCTATCTTCTCTCTCTGTCTTTCTCTCTCTCTCTGTCTCTCTCTCTCTGTCTCTCTGTCTCTCTCTTTCTCTCTTCTTCTCTTCTTTCTTTTCCTTTCCTCCCTCCCTTTGCCTGTTTCCCCTGGCTGTTCTTATCTCTCTGGATCTCATGCCTGTGTCTCTTGGGACCTCCACGCTCCCTTTTGTGTCTATTTCTTCCTCCATCTCTGGGTCTCCGTGTCTGGGACTCTGTCTCTGTGTTTCCTACAGTTCCTGACCAAGCACCCAGGGAAGCGCCTGGGCTCAGGGCCTGATGGGGAACCCACCATCCGTGCACACGGCTTTTTCCGCTGGATTGACTGGGAGCGGCTGGAACGATTGGAGATCCCGCCTCCTTTCAGACCCCGCCCGGTCAGTCATCCTCCAGGCAACAAAAACTTGGTCCCTGAAGGGGTGGGGTTCCCGTGGGTCTCCATATACCAGTATCCGGGGTTGGAGCTCCCTCTGCCGAGGTCCCCCCCCCCCGAAAGGGAGGTGCAGAGACCGTGAGGCATGCACAGAGATTCTGCAGGAGACAGGAGGTGGCACCGGGGTGCACAGAGGGACACCGAGGAGCCCGCGGAGCTGCTTCACTTTCCCTCCCCCGTCTCCCACAGTGTGGCCGCAGTGGTGAGAACTTTGACAAGTTCTTCACGCGGGCGGCGCCAGCGCTGACCCCTCCAGACCGCCTAGTCCTGGCCAGCATCGACCAGGCCGATTTCCAGGGCTTCACCTACGTGAATCCCGACTTCGTGCACCCGGATGCCCGCAGCCCCACCAGCCCAGTGCCTGTGCCTGTCATGTAATCTCACCCACCGCCACTAGGTGTCCCCAACTACCCCTCCGCCGCGCCGGCAGCAGCCCCCACTTCACTACCACACCCCCACCCCCGCCCCATTCTAGATCCTGCACCCCAGCATTCCGGCTCTGCCCTCGCGGGTTCTAGTCGCCCCTTCCAAGCGTTCCCGGTCTTCTAACCTCCATACAGCCTCTAGAGACGTCCCACGTTCAAGACTTGAGTGGAACTCGATATTCTACCCAACCTTAGCATTCTGGACTCTGCCCCCATGGGGTCCAGAGACACCACCACACCACCACCATCCCCAACTCCATGGGGTACTCCATCTTGGTAGTTCTATGCCTCCCTCCAGACCACCCCGCCCCTGGGGTAACAACCTCATGGGGTTGGCTGTTCCAGACTCAGGTTCCAGAACAACCCTCAGCTTCCGAGGCCCGCCTCCCGCCTCCACTCCAGTTCTAGATGAGTGGGAGGCGTGACCCCTCCTCCAGTACGTCCCACGGCTGTGCTCTGGGGATTCCTGGGATATATGGAGGATTCTTTCCCCAGCGGCTCCCAATCAGCTTTTGTTCGAGACTTCCCCATCCCGAGGCCATCACTGATCCCCGCCTCCCGCCCGCCTGCCTGTGCATGGCTCCAGTCTGGCTCGGACCCACCGCAGTCCTCCCCAGTGCCTGCCACTCTCTGGGACTCTCCTCCTCCCCTCCCTTCCCTTAGCCTCTCCCACCCGGCCACAGCTGCTGGAGAATAAATTTGGGATGCTGATGCTGAAGTGTTTGGATATTTTCTTGTAAGCTTGGAGAATGAAGGGGGCGTGGAGGCGGGACAGTGACTGTACATAGAAACAAACAGAGAAGGAAAGCGTGGAGACCCACAAAGTGGAGGGGAGGCACCCACAGCAGGGGAGCAGGCAGAGGAGCGCGCACACAGAGGCAGGGAGAGAAAATATCACAGGGGGCACCAACGTGGACAGTGCACAGAGAGGTCACTGAGTGCCAGGTGGAGACCCGGCACAGAGACCCAGTGCGCCCTTTCTCACCAGAGCAGCCACGCAAGCTCACACGCACACCCAGGGTCAGACACGGGAGAGAAGTCCTTCCCGAGGGGGGAGATCACAGGCTGGCCTCCTCCTGAGAGACCTAGAGACCTGATCGGAGGAAGAGACCCCCATGCCAGAGCAATCGAAAACAACCAGAACCCGTGAGCCTAGGAATTGGCGACTGAGGCACACGGCAGGCAGACGCGCCTTCTGGGCCTCTTTCCCTTGACCCACTTGCAAGTCTGGGGAGTGCCGGGGATCGTGCAAATGGACTACATTTCCCAATAGGCCTCGCGGCAGACCCCTCCCCCAAGTGCGGATCCTCGCCGCCAGGGCTGATGGGAAATGTAGTCTTCGGACAGGGCCAGGCCAGCAGAGCGGTGTGCCTTGTCTGTGTGTTTAGAGGGCACTGATCTCCAAAGCTTCGCAGGCTTCCTTGCAGACCCGGGCGCCTCTTCTTCCCTGCAGGCTCCTGAGTTTCCAGACCCAGGTCCAGCTGGATGCCGAGGCTGCCCCGGTCTCCATCACTGCGCGATACCCCTATCCCGTGCCCGCAGGCCCCAACCCCCGCTCCGACCCTCGGCGGGCGGCCTGCCCCTTTAAGAGTGGCCCCGCTGACATCACGGCGGGGGGGGGGGGGTGCTGGCCCGGCTCCCGGCTCCGCGGCGGCTGCAGGACCCGGCTCCGCTCTGCGCCCGCCCGCTGCTGTAGGGACCCCGGCCCGGGACGCCCCCTCCCGCTTCCTGCAGCCGTCCGGACCCCAGGCTCCGCCCCAGGCCTGGCTAGAGCCCCAGTCCTCGTCAGGGGACCCCCAGGATTGTCCCTGCTGTCTCTCCTTCTCAGAGTCTCTGTCTCTCTGTCTCTGTCTCTGTCTGTCTGTCTCTCTCTGCCTCTCTGTCTCTTCTCCGAGCTCAAGGTCTCTGGGTCTCAGCACGTCTCAGCCCCAGGCCTCTGAGCGTCCCCTGTCTCTTTCTGTCTCTTTCTGTCTCTTTCTGGTCTCTGACCTCTCCACTTCCCGGGTCCCAGATTCTCTGTGCCTAGGTGGTGGGGGGTGGTCTTAAACTCCGTCTCTCTCCCTCCTTGACTCTCTCTGTCTCTGCCTCCTTCAGTCTCCAGACCTGAGTCCCTGGATTTCTCGGCCTCAAGGTCTCGGCGTGACTTTCTCTCTCTGCCCTGTCTCTCTTTGTGCCTGTGCCCCTCTCGGGCTCTGTGCCTCCGGTTTCTATTCTCTCTCCCTCTCTGCCTCCCCCATCCTCAAGGCCCATCTCCCTCCCTCGCTGCATCCCTTCCCCACTCCCTCCCCGCCCCTCCCCTCCTCCGCAGTAGCCAATGAACGGCCGCCGGTTCCTGCTCCCGGCTCCGTCCGCCGAGTGAGGCCGCGGGCGCGGGGGGTGGGGGGTGGGAGGCCGGGAGGGGGCCGGGACGCCGGGCTCCGGGGCGGGGGCGGGGGGCGCGGGCACCGGCGACCCCGGTGGCGGCGGCGGCGGCCGGGGGAAGCCGCGGGGCCGGTCATGCGGCTGCGGGGCCCGCGGCCCGGAGCGTCCGCCCAGCCCTGAGCGAGGTGAGCGCGCGAGGGGAGGGTCCTGGGAGGAAGAGGGGGCGCCCTTCGAGGTGGCTGCGAGCCGGGGTTGGGGCGACCAGGGACCCGAGTGGCTCCAGGGGTGGGATCCTGGCGGTCGGGATGCCCGAATTCGAGCGGCTACAGGGGATGCAGGGACATCTGGGCCTGGCGATGCGGGAGGACGGGGTCCGAGGGTCCCGGAGTGGGAAACTGCACTCTTCACGTCCGAGTCGCAGCGACCGTGGGCCGGGGAGGGCAGAGGCGGGGTCCTTGAGGAAGGCGGTACGGGGCGAGGGCGGAGGACCCAGGCCCGGCCAGAGCTGGGTGTGTGGGTCTGGGAAGGGGTCCCCACAAAGGGGGAGTTAAGTCTCCCGAGAGATGGAAGGGAGGTGGAGTTTGGGCTTAGGACTTGCAGAACCGGACCCTGGAGATTCAAATGCCTGAATCTGGGAAAGGGTGGGAGAAAAGGAGGCTCCAGGCCTGTGGGGAGGGTCCCAAAGGAGGAAAGCCTGGAGGAATAAGGAGATCTGGGCAGGCCAGTGAGAGTGAGGAGGAATTGGAGCAAGATTGGGCTTTAAAAGGGGGTGCGAGAACGTGGAGAAGGGACGAGGTCCCAGCTGGGAGTCAGAGGAGTGAAAGGGGGAAGCTGAGATCGGCTACCTGGATCGGAGGCAGCCAGGGTGGCCGGGGTGATGGTGCCCGGTTCCGAGCCCACAGGGCTGGGAGAGGAGCAGGCGGCTCGCGGTCAAGCCCCTGAACCGCTAGGCGGGGGATGGGAGGAAAAGCTGGCCACAGCGTTCCCAGACTCCGGATCTCAGAGGCCTCCGGGAGCCTGGGGGGAAGGAGGGGGAGCTGGAGGCTGGGAGTGCGGGGTGGAGCGGGGAGGAGGAGTGTTGTCTTAGACTCCAGAGTCTTTATTCAGGTGGAGCAGAGTTGCAAGGCTAGAAGAATTCTGGTTAAGGAAAGTGGCGTTGTATGTCTTGATTACTTTGTTGGGGAGAATGTTTAGGGGTCCCAACTTTCATAGTTAGAAAGATCCCAGGTATTCAGGGATGTAAGTTCTCTGGTTGATATAGGCTGAGGGTCCCAAGTTGAGACCCTCAAGTCATAGGATTGTGTGGCTTGGGGAAAGTTCTTGCAAGGATCAGGGGATGATGAGGGTAAGGGATTTCAAGTCCTTGAGTTCTGGATTGAGAAGCTCCCTCGTTGGAATTTCTAGGTTCCTAATTGGAATTGGGGATGTCACAGATGTGAACTGGGGATCTACTGTGTTTGGAGTCTAGTGCTACGAAATTTGGGCTCCATACTGGGTGTTGAAGAGGATTTTAGAGTTCAGGGCACTGAATCCTAGTTGGAAGGATGAGAGTTCATTATTTGACTGGGGTGCTCTGATTAGGATGCTGCATTATTGGTGGTGGTGGTGGGGTCTAGCTCATGATTTTTTTTTGTTTTGTTTTGAGATAGAGTGTCGCTGTGTCACCCAGGATGAAGTGTAATGGCACAATCTCAGCTCACTGCAACCTCACCTCCCAGGTTCAAGTGATTCTTCTGCCTCAGCCTCCCGAGTAGCTGGGATTATAGGTGTGAGCCACTGCGCCAGGCTAAGTTTTGTATTTCTTAGTAGAGATGAGGTTTCACCATGTTGGCCAGGCTGGTCTCGAACTCCTGGCCTCAGGTGATCCACTTGCCTCAGCCTCCCGAAGTGCTGAGATTACAGGCATCAGCACGCCAAGCCTTGGCTTGTGATTTTGACATTCTGGAATCTCTAATCGAGATTCTGGTTCCATGTCTCTGGGTTCCAATGTTCTGGGACTCAGCAGCCTGTGAAGATGTTCCAACATTCCAGGTTCAGGGGCCTGCCTAGATCTGGGAGGGTAGAATTAGGGTTCTGGACCTAGGATCTGTGTTGTACAATGTCATCTTGGATTGGGGTATCAAATGAGGTCAAGGCAGAAGATCAGAGTTAGAAGGTCATGGGTCAAGTTCTTGGTGTTCAAATAGGATGTTAGGCTCAAGATACAAATCCAAGAGGTTAAACTGAAGTTGGGGAGGGGGTGTTCTGCTCAAAGTCTTAGATGGGCCTGAGGTCAAGGGTGTGAGGCCCTGGTATGGGATTGGAGATTCTTGGTTGGTGACCCACTTTGCAGATTTCTGGGTGCAGTTCAGAGACAAGGTGCAAGGTTTTAGATCAGGGCATGGACTTCAGACTGGGTAGCCTGGGTTAGAGTTTCTGGCCAGCTCAAGTTGGAGAGCATCCAGGGTTCACACCCAATACCCTGTGCTCTGGGATGTGGGTCCTGGCTCAGAGTTGAGGTTATTGATTCTCATTGGAGTCTGGTGTTCACAACTGGGGGCTTTGATCAGAGCACAGAGGCAGGGCTGCAGGATGCCAGGTCCTAGAGGTGACATCATTGATCTGCCTAACAGTTTCTGAGTCACTGACCCGCACTCAAGGTTAGGGACTCTGGTGGCATCTGATTTCTATGTTAGGGTCTCAGGTCAGCAGGTGAGGTTAGGGTTGGGTGGGGGGGGGGGGCGGCAAACAATTATCTGGGTCCAGAATTCGAATTTCTGCTCAGAGTCACAATATTTGAGACCCAGGTCCAGCCATGTTGGAGCCAAGATTCAATCTCCGGGTCTGGGCTGAAAGTTATGATTAGAAATAGAATTCTGGGGTTGGGGATTGCCTCTGGAGCCAGAGCACAGGCGGCAGGTTTGAGGAGCCCAGTCCTGAGGTTGAGGCTCAACAGTTGGCATCTCTGGTCAGAGTCCAGGGTTGGGATCATGGGTCAGGACACAGAGGTCAGATCTGAGAGAGTTTGATTTGGGAGTCGGTGTCTCTGGCTGGGGCCCAGCATCCCAGGTTGCCGCATGGGGTCGAGCACTCTCTCTGGTCGGTCCCATGGGGCTCTGCACTGCAGCTTCCCTCCCACAGGCCCCGCAGGGCGCCCCCTGCCTCTGAGGATGAGTCACTGCAGCAGCCGCGCCCTGACCCTGCTGAGCAGCGTGTTTGGTGCTTGTGGCCTGCTCCTCGTGGGCATCGCGGTCAGCACTGACTACTGGCTGTACATGGAAGAGGGCACAGTGCTGCCGCAGAACCAGACCACCGAGGTCAAGATGGCCCTGCACGCCGGCCTCTGGCGAGTCTGCTTCTTTGCAGGTACGGCCCTCACCTGTTTTCCACTCAACAGTTCCCGTCTTGCCTGGGGTCTGAGAGTCCTTAGCCATAGTCCCACCCCTTGGGTCCCAGAAATCAGAAACGGATCCTGTTTATCTCCTGGAAGTTCAAATTTCTATGTGGAATCCCAATGACTGGCCCTTTATTCTTGGATGTAGGAGCCCCAATGCTCCAGGCTCCTAACCCCTAAGGAATTCTGAAGTCCTCCCTTACAGTCTGTGGTCTAGGTTAAGAACTTGTCCCCTGCACAATTTTAATGCTGAGCGGGCAAGATTTTTTTAAAAAATGCAGGTCGGGTGTGGTGGCTCACGCCTGTAATCCCAGCACTTTAGGAGTCTGAGGCGGGTGGTTCACGAGGTCAGGAGTTCAAGACCAGCCTGACCAACATGGTGACACCCCGTCTCTATTGATAATACAAAAATTAGCTGGGCATGGTGGTATGCCTGTTATTCCAGCTACTCAGGAGGCTGAGGCAGGAGAATCGCTTGAACTTGAGAGGTGGAGGTTGCAGTGAGCTGAGATAGCGCCACTGCACTCCAGCCTGGGTGACAGAGTGAGACTCCATCTCAAAAAAAAAAAAAAAAAGCATGCCAGCCAGGCATGGTGGCACACCTCTGTAATGCCAGCTACTTGAGAAGCTGAGGCAGGAGAATTGCTTGAACCTGGGAGGCAGAGGTTGCAGTGAGCTGAGATCAAATCACTGCAATCCAGCCTGAGTGACAGAGTGAAACTCCATCTCAAAAAAAAAAAAGGCATGCCTAGCTGTGACTGGTGACGTGCACCTGTAGTTTCAGTTATTCAGGAGGCTGAGGTAGGATGATTGCTTGAGTCCAGGAGTTTGAGGCTGCAGTGAGCTATGATGGTGCCACTGCACTCCAGCCTGGGTGACAGACCAAGACCCTGTCTCTTAAAAATAAAAGTAAAAATCTATACCTCCCAGGGACCACGAAGACCCATTCCTTGCAAGAATCCTGGCTCCCCAGACCTCGTCCTCTTTAGGGACCAAGAGTCCTGATCCACAGCCCCTTTCTTGCTTAGGACCTAGAGTTCCAACCTTGTCCTCCTCCAACCAGGAGTCTCTAGGGCAGCTGGAAAGAGGAGTCCCAGGCCAGATGTGGTGGCTTACACCTGTAATCCCAGCACTTTGGGAGGCCAAGGCGAGCAGATCACCTGCGGTCAGGATTTGGAGACCAGCCTGGCCAACATGGCAAAACCCTGTCTCTACTAAAAATACAAAAATTAACTGGGTGTGGTGGTGGGCACCTATAATCCCAGCTACTTGGGAGGCTGAGGCAGGGGAATCACTTGAAACTGGGAGGCAGAGGTTGCAGTGAGCCAAGATGGCACCACAGCACTCCAGCCTAGGCAACAGAGCGAGACTCTATCTGAAAAAAAAAGAAAAAGAAAAAGAAAAATCGCAGACATCCACCCATCCCCTTTTCCAACCCCCTGGAGTAGTACGGCTGGTAACCCTTGGGCTAGGTCTTGCACCCCCATCCTGGGGTCTCCCCTGTATCCATCCTGCCCCCTTCAGCCTCTCTAGAGCTTAGGAGCCTCTCATCAAGCCCTATCTGTTTCTCTTCCCCCCAGGTCGGGAGAAAGGTCGCTGTGTGGCCTCGGAATATTTTCTTGAACCGGAGATCAACTTGGTGACGGAAAACACGGAGAATATTCTGAGTGAGGGGATGTGTGGGGGCCTGGGCAACAAGAGAGTAAGGTCACAGCCGAGTCCTGGGAGGAAGCGCAGGACTAGGGAAGGGGTGGGCTCCAAGGGAAGGAGGGCAGGCTTGAAAGAAGGCAGAGTGGGCCAGGCGCCGTGGCTGACGCGTGTAAACCCAGCACTTTGGGAGGCCGAAGTGGGCGGATCACCTGAGGTCAGATCGAGACCGGCCTGGCCAACATGGTGAAAATACATCTCTACTAAAAATACAAAAATTAGCTGGGTGTGATGGCGTGCACCTATAATCTTAGCTACTCGGGAGGCTGAGACGGGAGAATCGCTTGAACCTGGGAGGTGGAGGTTGCAGTGAGCTGAGATTGTGCCACTGCACTCCAGCCTGGGCAAGAGTGAGACTCTGTCTCAAAAAAAAAAAAAAAGACAGGCAAAAGAAAGAAAGAGAGAGAGACAGAAAGAAAGAAAGAAAGAGAGGAAGGAAGGAAAGAAAAAGAAAGGAAGAAAAGCAAGGCAAGGCAAGGCAGGGCAGAGTGGTTAGGTAAGAAGGGGCAAGGTTGAAAGAATGAAGTCCTGTTGGTGAGGAGGAGTCAGCCAGAAGGGGGCGGAATTAAGCCCAAGGAGGTGTGGCCTGTGAAGGGGCGTGGCAGGCCTGTGTCTACCGAGGACATATCAGGGGAAGGGGAGGAGCCAGTGGGGAAGGGGCAGAGTCAAACTAAAGGGCAGAGGTGGTGAGAGCAGAGGTCGAGGAATGGGGAAGTGTCCCGCTGGAGATTCCCCCTCACCCCTGTCTCTCCCCATCCCCTCCCCAGAGACAGTGCGCACGGCCACCCCCTTCCCCATGGTCAGTCTCTTCCTCGTGTTCACCGCCTTCGTCATCAGCAACATCGGCCACATCCGCCCGCAGAGGACCATTCTGGCTTTCGTCTCTGGCATCTTCTTCATACTGTCGGGTAAGCCTAAGGCCTTGTGCGCTGGGGGACCATTTCCAGTTCCAGGGACCTGTGGTTCCTCTTCCGCTTAGCCACTTCCTTGCTGTGTGGCCTGGGAGGAGTTACAGACCCTCTCTGAGCCCCACTTTTCCTTCTATCTGCAATGGAAATAGCAGTGCCCATTGCAAAGCGTCCTTTAGCGGACCACAGTATAGCGAGGGCTTACTGGGTGCTAATTAGGTAGCAGGCTCTGTTCTGATATCCACAACAACCTTGTGAGGTAAATCCTATTAATAGCCCATTTTACAGACACTCAGAGGGATGAAGTCATTTGCTCAGGGCCATACAACTAGTGAGAGGCAGAGCTGGGAATGAAACTCACGCAATTCGCCTCCGGAGGCTGTATTTTTAACCACTGCTGATAAACTGCAATTAACAGTTTACAAGGCTCCTTATTTTCTGTGCAATATTTTGTTTTAAAATTTTTTCAAATAAATGGAAAAGTCCAAAGAATTTTATAGCGAACACCCATGTAGCCACCACTTAGAGTCAACCATTAACAGATCCCTAGACCTGCACGACCTTGTATCTGTCCATCTGTCTATATGATCATCCATCCACCAATCTACCTTGTTGTCCAGATGCATATCAGAGTAAGTTTCAGGCGTCAGTACACCTCACCCCACATAGTTCACCATACATGTAATTAGAGTTCAAAATTTGTTTACGGTTTTTTTTCTTCTTTTGAGGCACAAGCCTCTTTTGCCTATGTGATCTCACACCCATCTTCTAACATGTCTAGGAGTTATTATTAGCATTCACTTGAGAAAATGGGGGTACCACGGCCCAGAACTGTATAGAGAGTTGCCCAAGATACCAACATAAACAATTGCCAGAGGATTTGAGTGTCCAGAGTTCCAGTAAAGCCTTTTTTCTTACTAATTTTTTTTTTTTTTTTTGAGATGGCGTCTCCCTCTGTTGCTCAGGCTGGAAGCCAGTGGCATGATCTTGGCTCATTGAAACCTCTGCCTCCCAGGTTCAAGCAATTCTCCCATCTCAGCTTCCCAAGTAGCTGGGACTACAGGCACCTGCCACCACGCTCAGCTAATTTTTGTATTTTTAGTAGAGATAGGGTTTTGCCATGGTGGCCAGGCTGGTCTCGAACTCCTGGCCTCAAGTGATCCTCCTGCCTCAGCCTCTCAAAGTGCTGGGATTACAGGCGTGAGCCACTGTGCCTGGCCTAAGGTTTTTATTTGTTTGTTTGTTTGTTTATTTTGAGATAGAGTCTCGCTCTGTTGCCCGGGCTGGAGTGTGCCGTGGAGTGATCTCAGCTCACTGCAACCTCCACCTCCCAGGTTCAAGCGATTCTACTGCTTCAGCCTCCTGAGTAGCTAAGATTACAGGCACCTGCCACCACGCCTGGCTAATTTTTGTAATTTTTTAGTAGAGATGGGGTTTCATCATGTTGGTCAAGCTGGTCTTGAACTCCTGGCCTCATGATCCACCCACCTCAGCCTCCCAAAGGGCTGGGATTACAGGCATGAGCCACTGTGCCTGGCCTGAAGTCTTTTTTCTCTAGTGTTACTCTCCTCCAAATTTCAGCTCAATCCAATCCAATTCAGCTAAAATCAGCCCAAATCAACTCAGCTCGAGTACATTTAACTCCATCCATCCAATCCAACTAACCCCAATTCATCTGACTCCATTCTTCAATTCAATTCAAATTAATTCAACATAATTTAATTAAAACCAAATCAGGTCCTTGTAATTCAGTTGATATTTTATGAACAAACCCCACTGCATGCCTTATCTCCATTCCATCCCTTGGGGCTGGCACTCAGCTCCTTCTTTTCAGTGGCTGTGCTAACAGTTGAAAAGGAATCCTTCAGCATCCCCTCCTCCAGCCCCTGCTCCTCACCCAGCCTCCTCTGGGCGCAACCTCCCCCATGCCTTCAACCTAACCTGAAGACACCTTTTCCAGGGAAGGCAGGGTGCAACCTCCGTGCAAACTTGAATCACAGCGTGTGGAGCCAGACACTGAGCTAAAATAAGACATGGAGAATATCACGATCCTAGAGTGTCAGAGCGGAAAGGTCTCATCATTTTTCAAATGGAAAAATAGTGGCCTAGAGAGAGAAAGTGGGGCAGGAGTAGATAGCATGGGGATTTTTATTCAACCTGTCAAAACCATTGTAAGGAGAGTCCCATTGTTTGCGGTTCACAGGAACAGAAACAGGGGCTCGAAGAAGCGATATAACTCATCAGTGGCAGGATTGCGATTAGAATCTAGGGTGTTCTGATTCCCAAATCCATGCCTCTACCACCCACTGCACCAGGAGCTGATGGCCCAAGGTCACGCTGAGGATCAGGGTGCAGTCAGGCTGGAAGTCATGCCTCTAGGGTAACAATAGAGTAATTTGGAAGAGATTGAATCCAACTGCCTGAATTCCTTCCTAGTATTCATTTCACCAGCTATCACCTATGCACTCTATCCCATGGTATCAGTCATGTGCCGCTAAGCTTGTAGGGTATAGTACCTAGAAAGAACTGGATTCAAATCTTGCTTTTACCACTTACAGTTGAACCAAAGCCTTCTCCTTTTTTTTTTTTTTTTTTTTTTTTTTGAGATGGAGTTTTGCTCTTGTTGCCCAGGCTGGAGTGCAATGCTGTGATCTCAGCTCATTGCAACTTCCGCCCCCTGGTTCAAGTGATTCTCCTGCCTCAGCCTCCCAAGTAGCTGGGATTACAGGCACGCGCCACCACGCCCAGCTAATTTTGTATTTTTAGTAGAGACAGGGTTTCTCCATGTTGGTCAGGCTGGTCTCAAACTCCTGACCTCAGGTGATTCACCCACCTCAGCCTCCCAAAGTGCTGGGATTACAGGCATGAGCCACCATGCCTGGCCTAAACCAAAGTCTTCTTTTGTGGAGTTGTTGAGGGGACAAATCTTGGTCAGTGATTGGCAAACTTTTTCAGCTTAGGGCCAGACAGCAAATATTTTAGGCTACGTAAGCCATAGGTTCTCTGATACAACTAGTCAGCTCTACTGGGAGGCAGCTTGGCCACCATAGTGCAAAAGCACTAGGTGTGAACAAATGGGAGTGCCTATGTTCCAGCAGAGTCCAGAGTGTGGACTCTGAAACGCGAGTTCCATGTAATTTTCATGTGCACGAAATATTCTTCTTCTTTAAATTTTTTTTTAATCAAAAGAAGAATAGATAAAAATCATGCTTAGCTCACAAGCCATACAAAAGCAGGCAGTGAGCCAGGTCATTACTTGCCAATCCCTGATTTAGATCATGAATGTAAAGCTCCTGACCTAGTGCCTGGACTGTAAGAGTAAGTGCTCAACATGGAGTAGTTTTAAGTAAATAAATAAATGTGGTAATAATAGTAGTAGTACTAGCAGTAATCAATTTTTTTTTTTTGAGATGGAGTTTCACTCTTGTTGCCCAGGCTGGAGTGCAATGGTGCAATCTCACCACAACCTCCGCTTCCTGGGTTCAAGCGATTCTCCTGCCTCAGCCTCCCGAGTAGCTGGGATTACAGGCGTGCACCACCATACCTGGCTAATTCTGTATTTTTAGTAGAGATGGAGTTTCTCTATGTTAGTCAGGCTGGTCTTGAACTCCCGACCTCAGGTGATTTGCCTGCCTCAGCCTCCCAAAGTGTTGGGATCACAGGCATGAGCAAGTGCCCCTGGCCAGCCAACTTTTTTATTTATTTATTTATTCAAGATGGAGTTTTGCTCTTGTCACCCAGGCTGGAATGCAAGGGTGCAATCTTAGCTCACTGTAACCTCCGCCTGCCAGGTTCAAGCAATTCTCTTGCCTCAGCCTCCTGAGCAGCTGGGATTACAGGCATGAGCCACCGCCTTATTTTTATTTTTTTCCCCTTCTGGTCGAATTTCAGCTCACAACAACAACCAAATTTTTTTGGGTCCAGACAGTTCTAGGAGCTTTATACATATTAAGCTATTTATTTTTCTTCACCCTGTAAGATAGGTGCCATTAATACCTCCATCTCACCACTGGGGAAACAGAAGCATTCAGAGGTTAAGTTGTTCCATAGGGGAAGCAAGACTCCAACCCAGGCTCCTCACCATGGCATTGTGCTGCCCCACCAAGATTCAAATCATAAAACAGGATATTTAAAAAGAGAAGTTAAGGACAGAAATAATACCAATGCCTTTGATCTTGGAATGGAATAGCCTGGTCTGACTGCTCCTGTTCCCAATGAAGAAACCAGAGTTCAAAGAGAGAGACAGGGGTTGCCCAAGGTCTGGGCATTGGTGGAGTTGCCCCAGGTCTGGTGATTGGTGGAGCTGTCTGAGGTCTGGTGATTGGTAGAGCTGTCTGAGGTCTGGTGATTGGTGGAGCTGTCTGAGGTCTGGTGATTGGTGGAGCTGTCTGAGGTCTGGTGATTGGTGGAGCTGTCTGAGATCTGGTCATTGGTGGAGCTGTCTGAGGTCTGGTCATTGGTGGAGTTGCCCCTGGTCTGGTGATTGGTGGAGCTGTCTGAGGTCTGGTCATTGGTGGAGCTGTTTGAGGTCTGGTGATTGGTAGAGTTGTCTGAGGTCTGGTTGTTGGTGGAGCTGTCTGAGGTCTGGTGATTGGTGGAGCTGTCTGAGGTCTGGTCATTGGTGGAGTTGTCTGAGGTCTAGTCATTGGTGGAGTTGCTCCTGGTCTGGTGATTGGTGGAGCTGTCCGAGGTCTGGTGATTGGTGGAGTTGTCTGAGGTCTGGTTGTTGGTGGAGCTGTCTGAGGTCTGGTCATTGGTGGAGTCGTCTGAGGTCTGGTCATTGGTGGAGGTCTGAGGTCTGGTCATTGGTGGAGTTGTCTGAGGTCTGGTCATTGGTAGAGTTGCCCTGGTCTGTTGATTGGTGGAGCTGTCTGAGGTCTGGTCATTGGTGGAGTTGTCTGAGGTGTGGTCATTGGTGGAGTTGTCTGAGGTGTGGTCATTGGTGGAGCCGTCTGAAGTGTGGTCATTGGTGGAGCCATCTGAAATGTGGTCATTGGTGGAGTTGCCCCAGGTCTGGTCATTGGTGGAGTTGCCCCAGGTCTGCTCATTGGTGGAGCTGTCTGAGGTCTGGTCATTGGTGGAGTTGCCCCAGGTCTGGTGATTGGTGGAGTTGTCTGAGGTCTGGTCATTGGTGGAGTTGTCTGAGGTCTGGTCATTGGTGGAGTTGTCTGAGGTGTGGTCATTGGTGGAGCCGTCTGAAGTGTAGTCATTGGTGGAGTTGCCCCAGGTCTGGTCATTGGTGGAGTTGCCCCAGGTCTGCTCATTGGTGGAGCTGTCTGAGGTGTGGTCATTGGTGGAGTTGCCCCAGGTCTGGTGATTGGTGGAGTTGTCTGAGGTCTGGTCATTGGTGGAGTTGCCCCAGGTCTGGTGATTGGTGGAGTTGTCTGAGGTCTTGTCATTGGTGGAGTTGCCCCACGTCTGGTCATTGGTGGAGCTGTCTGAGGTGTGGTCATTGATGGAGTTGCCCCAGGTCTGCTCATTGGTGGAGCTGTCTGAGGTCTGGTCATTGGTGGAGTTGTCTGAGGTGTGGTCATTGGTGGAGCTGTCTGAGGTGTGGTCATTGGTGGAATTGCCCCAGGTCTGCTCATTGGTGGAGCTGTCTGAGGTCTGGTCATTGGTGGAGTTGTCTGAGGTGTGGTCATTGGTGGAGCTGTCTGAGGTGTGGTCATTGGTGGAGTTGCCCCAGGTCTGGTCATTGGTGGAGTTGCCCGAGGTCTGGTCATTGGTGGAGTTGGCATTCAGTTCTGGCAAAAGCAATGGAAGGGCTAGGGCAGGAGGGATAGAGTCACAGCTGGGCATTAAATGTCGCAGACGGATCTGTGCTGGGGATGGACTGAAGGAAAAGAGACTGGAAATGTAGAAACTGAGGAGGCTTGTGTAGTGACCCACGCAGTAGCAGAGAAGGTCTGCACGGGGGCTGCAGATGTCAGGAAAAGGCAACTGGATGGCCATGTGAGAGAGGGATATTGATGGAAGAATCAATAGAATCAGATGACTGACTGGATGTGGTTGGTAGGAGAAATAGCAGGAGGCTAGAGGGGCATTTGTTTTTTCCAGGTCATAAGAGGCATACCCATGCATGTCCCATATTAGCCCCTGATCATCAAATATGATCCGTGCATTTGCTTATTCATTCAGTCTTCAGATATCCTGTGTACCGGGCCCTGTCCTTGGTACTGAAGACACAACTAAATCCTCATGTATAGTCCAGATGCACCCAACTCACAGAACAGCTCCTGACTACGTGTCAGTCAAAGCTTTTCACACTTTTCCTTAAATTCCTTCAATAGATTCCTATTGCACTTTGAATAATCCAAATCCCTCACTCTGGCTTCCAAGGTCTTCCATGATTTGGCTACTGCTCAGATCTCTGAGCTCATCTCCTCACTCACTAACATTCTCTGCATTGCTTATAACTTCAGCCACGCTGGCCTCATTCTCCTTGAAAATGCTAATCACAGCCTCACCTCAGGACTTGGCACACGCATTATTCTTTCCTGCTTGGAAGTCCCTTCCCCACCTCCACCCCCACCCTACCCTAATTTTCAGAAGCCTCAATTTTTTTCCTCTTCCGTGTTGCTTGTTCTGACAACAGTACCTAGTACTACCTTGCCCCTACTGTGCTGTCACATTCTTTATTTTATATTTTTTCATAGCATTTGTTGCTACGGTCGTGCTATTTGTTTTTTGTCTTCTTGTACCAGAATGTAATCTTCAAAAGGGCTGAGACAGGCCAGGTGTGGTGGCTCATGCCAGTAATTGCAGCACTTTGGGAGGCTGAGCTGGGTGGAGTGCTTGAGGTCAGGAATTCAAGACCAGCCTGGCCAACATGGAGAAACCTATCTCTACTAAAAACACAAAAATTAGCTGGGAGTGGTGGTGGGCCCTGTAGTCCCAGCTATTTGGGAGGCTGAGGCAGGAGGATCACTTGAACCTGGAAGGCGAAGGCTGCAGTGAGCTGAGATCATGCCACTGCACCCTAGCTTAGTCGACAGAGCAAGACTCTGTCTCAGAAAAAAGGGTGTGGGGGGCACTGAGATCTTTCTTTTCTTTATGAGATGGAGTCTCGCTTTGTTGCATAAGCTGGAGTGCAGTGGCGCAATCTCCTGCCTCAGTCTCCCGTGTAGCTGGGATTACAGGCACCCAACACCACACCTGGCTAATTTTTGTATTTTTAGTAGAGACAGTATTTTGCCGTGTTGACCAGGCTGGTCTTGAACTCCTGACCTCAAGTGATCCACCTGCCTCGGCCTCCTAAAATTCTGGGATTACAGGCGTGAGCCACTGTGGCCAAGCCAGGCTGAGACCTTTTCAAACATGTTCTTGTTTGTATCTTAGAGCCTAGAAGTGTTGTTTGTATGAAGTGCAAATTGAAATATTTCTCGAATGATCACGCCATTGCACTTCAGCCTGGGCAACAAGAGCAAAACTCCATCTCAGAAAAAAAAAAAAAAGGGTGACGCCAGTGCACCTGTCCATGGTCCTGAAATCCAGTTCTCAAGCCAGGATGGTTCTATTCAGCTTGGAATATAGGTGTTCTCAAGCCATAATGGTTCTATTCAGCTTGGAATGCAGAATGGATGAGTGACAGTCCTTTGTATTCTGAGAAAAGGGAAGATGCATTTACCTGACATAATAGGGTGTTGTAGGGAGGGTGGGAGAGACCAGGGAGGCCTACCAGGAAAAGGTGACATCTAAGTTGATGTTGAAAGGGTCAGTGGGAAGTTTTCAAGTCTGGAAAGAAAAGTGCCTGGTTTGGAGACGGAATTCACAGCATGCGATAAGGTCCCAGAAAAGCAGCTAGGACAGGCCGGGCGAGGTGACTCCCGCCTGTAATTCCCAGCACTTTGGGAGGCCAAGGTGGGTGAATCACCCGAGTTTAGGAGTTCGAGATCAGCCTGACCAGCATGGTGAAATCTCGTCTCTACTAAAAATACAAAAATTAGCTGGGCGTGATGGCGGGCACCTGTAATCCCAACTACTTGGGAGGCTGAGGAAGGAGAGTCGCTTGAACCCGGGAGGCAGAGGTTGCAGTGAGCCGAGATCGCGCCATTGCACTCCAGCCTGGGCGACAAACAAAACTCCGTCTCAAACAAAATAAAGAAAGGAAGCAGCTAAGACAGAGGTCGACGCCAGTGCACCTGTCCATGGTCCTGAAACCCAGTTGCTGTCAAGCCAAGATGGTTCTATTCAGCTTGGAATGTAGGTGACTCTTGCCTACTGTGCTTTAAGAATTACAAGGCAGATGTAGTTGAGGGGGTGGGAGGAGAGTAAGAGAGCTGGATTGCAGAGATAGAAAGGGGGAAGGGAGGGAGAAAAAGAGAAAGGGAAAAGAAGGTTATTTTTGGAGAACCAGGGCTAATGCAAAATGGCCAGAAAGAAAAAGGAATGACAAGAATGCCTTACTACAAAGGAAAAAGAAAAGAAAGTCTCTTCCTCAGTGGAAATATTTATTTCCTTTCCACCAAACTCTGGTCCTGACTCTGCTATGGAGACTGTTATGTATTTATTTATTTTTTGAGACAGGGTCTCACTCTGTTGCCCAGGCTGGAGTACAGTGGCACAATCTCAGCTCACTACTACCTTCACCTCCTGGGTTCAGGTGATGCTCATACCTCAGCCTCCTGAGTAGATGGGATTACAGGCACACACTATCACACCCAGCTAATTTTTGTTGTTGTTGTTTTTTGTAGAGAGGGGGTTTCACCACTTTGGCCAGGCTGGTCTTGAACTCCTGATCTTAAGTGATCTGCCCACATCAGCCTCCCAAAGTGCTGAGATTACAAGCATGAGCCACTACACCTGGCAGAATGTTTGTTATTTAGAGCTGTAACGTGAAACTTGGGCCTTAAGTCTGGGGTTGGAGTGAACTCTGAGGCAGGTGTCATCAGCAGGAAGCAGATCACAGAGAGCCTGGAATGACAGGATGAATTCTTTCTCCTGTGGACAGTAAGGAGGAGCCAAGGAAGAGTTCTGAGCCTGGAGGGATAGAGTCTGCTTTGGGTTTCAGAAAGGGAGATCAGGATTTTGGAACAATGGTACAGGCATAGAGAATAAGCCCTGAGCTGGGGTAAGGGACTTGGGGAAGCAAAAGGGGGGTTAGATTTTTGAGGAATTCAGGAAGTAAAACAGACATAATTTGATTGTCCTTCAGTGACCATTCCTAATGGAAAAGAGAGGGAGACGGGGGTGGGGTGCGGGAGAGAGAGAGAAAGAGAGAGAGAGGAAAAGAGAAGAATTAAGCTATCTCCCCTGCATTTGAGTTAGGCACTGCAATGAATGTGGTTTCTGGGCTTCTTCAGTATTCCTTTCCTGTAAACCTGATCGTATTTCAAGACCAATCTCAGGTGCCTTTTCTCCATGTAATGCTCTATGATTACCCCTTTTTTATTTTATTATTTTATTTATTTATTTTGAAATGTAGGTTTACACTTTTCACCCAGGCTGGAGTGCATTGGCACAATCTCGGCTCACTGCAACCTCCACCTCCCAGGTTCAAGCAATTCTCCCGCCTCAGCCTCCTGGGTAGCTGGGATTACAGGCACATACCACCATGCCCAGCTGATTTTGTATTCTTAGTAGAGAGAGGGTTTCACCATGTTGGCCAGGATGGTCTCGAACTCTTGAGCTCAGGCAATCTGCCTGCCTTGGCCTCCCAAAGTGGTGGGATTACAGGCGTGAACCACCGCACCCAACTTTTTTTTATTATTTTTTGAGATGAAGTCTCACTCTGTCACCCAGACTGGAGTGCAGCAGCACAATCTCAGCTCACTGCAACCTCCACCTCCCGGGTTCAAGCAATTCTCCTGCCTCAGCCTCCCAAGTAGCTGAGATTACAGGTGTCTGCCACTATGCCTGGCTCATTTTTGTATTTTTAGTAGAGATGGGGTTTCACCATGTTGGCCAGGCTGGTCTTGAACTCCTGACCTCAAGTGATCCACCTGCCTCAGCCTCCCAAAGTGCTGGGATTCCAGGCCTGAATGACCATGCCTGGCCTACAATCACTGTCTTACTGCATCTCAACACTATGGAATACTAGAAGTTCAAAATGCTATGGAAGTTCAGAGCAAGGAAAAGTTAATTCTTGGAAGGGATAGAGGAATGGTGGAATTTCAAGTGAATGGGCTTTTCTAGAAGTTCCAGCTGCATGGCCAGTATATTCATCTACTCAAACAGTATTGACTAGTTGCTGAATATGGTGCTAGTTGCTAAGAGAATAATAAAGAACAAGGTGGACTAGTTTCTAGCATTCTGGGGCTCTAGCATCCAACTGGGGATGGAGGAGCTGTCTAATAAAAAAGTAACAAATACATTATTTAATGTTAGATGGTGCTACATGCTACTACATGCTACAAGAAAAAAAAAAAAGCAGGTTAGGAGGAGAGTGATGGGGAGGGGTTATTGCATTATTCCACCCACCTGAATAATCCAAGTTGTTGTTTTTTTCTTTTTTTTTTAAGAAGGAGTTTCACTCTTGTTGTCCAGGCTTGAGTGCAGTGAATGGAGACAGGATAATTGCTTGAACCTGGGAGGTGGAGGTTGCAGTGAGCCTCTCTGTCACCCAGGCTGGAGTACAGTGGCACCATCTCAGCTCACTGCAACCTACACCTCCCAGGTTCAAGTGATTCTCCTGTCTCAGCCTCCTGAGTAGCTGGCATTAGAGGCATGTACCACCACACCCGGCTAATTTTGTATTTTTAGTAGAGATAGGGTTTTACCATGTTGGTCAGGCTGGTCTCAAACTCCTGACCTCAGGTGATCCACTTGCCTTGGCCCCCCAAAGTGCTGGGATTACAGGCATGAGCCACTACACCCGGCCAATCCAAGGTTTCAAAATGTTTTTCTCTCTCTGTCTTTCCCTCCTCAGCTCACTGCAACCTCTGCCTCCCAGGTTCAAGTGATTCTCCTGTCTCAGCCTCCTGAGTATCTAGGATTACAAGCATGCACCACCATGCCCAGCTAATTTTGTATTTTTATTAGAGACAGGGTTTTACCATATTGGTCAGGCTGGTCTCGAACTCCTGACCTCAGGTGATCTGCCTGCCTCAGCCTCCCAAAGTTCTGGGATTACAAGTGTGAGCCACCACATCCGGCCAATCCAAGATTTTAAAATGTTTTTCTTTCTCTATCTCACCTTTTTAAAATTTTTATTTTATTTATTTATTTTTTTTGAGATAGAGTCTCACTCTGTCTCCCAAGCTGGAGTACAAGTGGTATGATCTTGGCTCGCTGCAACCTCTGTCTCCCAGGTTCAAGCAATTCTCCTGCCTCAGTCTCCTGAGTAACTGAGATTACAGGCACCTGCCACTACGCCCAGCTAATTTTTGTATTATTGCTAGAGACTGGGTTTCACCATGTTGGCCAGGCCGGTGTCGAACTCCTGACCTCAGGTGATCTGCCTGCCTCAGCCTCCCTAAGGGCTGGGATTATAGGCGTGAGCCACTATGCTTGGCCTCACCTCATTTAAACACACCACACACACATTTTTTTGACTTTACCATTTGAAAGTAAATTGCAGACATGTTGATAGTTTATCTCTAAAATTAAGTGTTAGTATGCATCCTTTAAGAATAAGGGTTGGGTGCTGTGGCCTCACTTTGGGAGGCCAAGGTGGGCAGATCACTTGAGCTTAGGAGTTCGAAACCAGCCTGGACAACATAGCACAATCCCATCTCTCCAAAAAATACAAAAGTTAGCCTGGCATGGGGCATGTACCTGTAGTCCCGGCTACTCGGGAGAGTGAGGTGGGAGGATGACTTGAGCCCAGGAGGTGGAGGTTACCATGAGCTGAGATCGTGTCACTACACTCCATGCTGGGCAACAGAGCCAGACCCTGTCTCTAAATAAATAAATAGAATAATGACATTCTTCTACATAACTACATTGTCAGACCTAGAAATTGTATAATTTCATAATATAATTTAATTTTTTTTTTTGAGATGGAGTTTCGCCCTTGTTACCCAGGCTGGAGTGCAATGATGCGATCTTGGCTCACCACAACCTCTGTCTCCTGGATTCAAGCAATTCTTCTGCCTCAGCCTCCTGAGTAGCTGGGATTACAGGCATGTCCCACCATGCCTGGCTAATTTTGTATTTTTAGTAGAGACTAGGTTTCTCTATGTTGGTCAGGCTGGTCTCGAACTCCCAATCTGACTGCCTTGACCTCCCAAAGTGCTGGGATTACAGGCGTGAGCCACCGTGCCTGGCCAATTTAATACATTTTTAAACTGTCTTGGCTATTTCAAGAGTGTCTTTTATAACTCTTTCCCCAGAACCACAATTCAATCTAGGTCCATGCATGACATTTAATTAATAAGTCTCTTTTTTTGCCAGGCACGATAGCTCACTCTTGTAATTCCAGTACTTTAGGAAGCCAAGCTGGGCGGATTATTTGAGGTCAGATGTTTGAGACCAGCCTGACAAACATGGTGAAACCTCATCTCTACTAAAAACACAAAAAATTAGTTGGGTGTGGTGGTGCATGCCTGTAGTCCCAGCTACTCAGGAGGCTGAGGCAGGAGAATAGCTTGAACTCGGGAGGCAGAGGTTTCAGTGAGCCGAAATCATGCCACTGCACTCCAGCCTAAGCAACAGAGCAAGACTCCGTCTCAAAAAAAAAAAAAGTCTCTTTTAGTCTAGACTAGTTCCACTACTATCTTTTTTTTTTTTTTACAACATTGACTTTTAAAATATATCTCATTATTAAAATATAAAAGGAAGCCAAGCACAGTGGCTCGAGCGTGTAGTATCAGCTACTCTGGAGGCTGAGGTGGGAGGATCACTTTGAACCCAGGAGATGGAGGCTGCAGTGAGCTATGATAGTGCCTGCACTCCACCCTGGCAACACAGTGGGACCTTGTCTCAAAAAAAATTATAAAATAAAATATAGAAAGAATAGTATAATGAAATTCATGGATCCTGTACTCAGTTTCAACAATTACCAACATATGGCAAATCTGTTTTTAGTCATATTGCCATGTCCTCTTCTGCATTTCACTACATTATTTTAAAGACAGTCTCAGACATCATTTTATTCACAGACATTTCAGTGTATCCTGAGTTATAAGTAGTCTTTTATTTACTATAACCACAATGCCACGATCAAGCCCAAGCAAATAAGAATAATTATTTAATATTTTTTCGTGTCTAGTTAATGCTCGATCTTCCCCATTGGCCTCGTAAACGCCTTTTTATGGTTCATTTGTTGCAAATCCAGATCCAAGTTCCACATGTACATTGAGTTGATAGATCTCTGAAGCCTCTTTCAATCTAAAACAGTCCCTTTCCTATTTGTTTCTCACCATATTTTTTTTTTTAAGAAATTTGGATTTTTGTTGTGTGGAATTCCCACATGGCAATTTTTCAGTGACATCCCTCTGTTTTGGTTTAATATGTTCATCCATTTCAGTGTTTTCTTTTCTATTTTTTTTTTTTTTTTTGAGACGAAGTTCTGCTCTTGTCACCTAGGCTGGAGTGCAGTGGTGCAATCTCAGCTCACTGCAACCTCCACCTCCCAGGTTCAGGTGATTCTCCTGCCTCAGCCTCCTAAGTAGCTGGGATTACAGGTGCCCACCATCACATCAGGCTAATTTTTGTATTTTTCGTAGAGACAGATTTTCACCATGTTGGCCAGGCTGGTCTCAAATTCCTGACCTCAGGTGATCTGCCCACCTTGGCCTCCCAAAGTGCTGGGATTACAGTTGTGAGCCACCGCCCCCAACCTTTTCTGAAACAGAGTCGCTCTGTCGCCCAGGCTGGAATGCAGTGCCATGATCTCGATTCACTGCAGCCTCTACTTCCCAGGTTCAAGCAATTCTCCTGCCTCAGCCTCCTGAGTAGCTGGGATTACAGGTATGTGCCACCACACCCAGCTAATTTTTGTATTTTTACTAGAGATGGGATTTCGCCATGTTGGTCAGACCAGTCTCCAACTTCTAACCTCAGGTGATCCACCTGCCCCAGTCTCCCAGAGAATGACATTACAGGCATGAGCCACCACACCCCGCCTGTTTCTGTGTTTTCTTGTAAGCCAAGATCTAAAAGAAGCTTAGCTGGATGCAGGTCTGATTTTTTTTTTCGCAAGAACACTTTATAGATAGGTGGTGCTATTCACATCCTGCTGTATCTATTGCATCAGGAGACACGGAATGTCTGATTGTTTCTCTTTTTGAGGTGTGAGAGTTGATCGCTGATTTGAGTGTCATCATTTTTCTGAAGACTGAGGGACAGGGTATCCTGGTAAATGTCTTGGATCTTGGATTTATTTTTTAAATTTATTTTTATTTTTGAGACGGAGTCTCACTCTGTCTCCCAGGCTGGAGTGCAATGGTGCAGTCTCGGCTCACTGCAGCCTCCTCCTCCTGGGTTCAAGCAATTTTCCTGCCTCAGCCTCCTGAGTAGCTGAGATTACAGGCTCCTACTGTCACACCTGGCTAATTTTTGTATTTTTAGTAGAGACAGGGTTTCACCGTGTTGGTCAAGCTGGTCTTGAACTCCTGACCTCAGGTGATCCCACTGCCTTGGCCTCCTAATGTGCTGGGATTACAGTAGTGAGCCACCGTGCCTGGCCCAGTGCTGCCTCTATTGCACTTTTCCTGATTCAGGACTCAATCCGAGACCATGCTTTGCATTTCCCTATCGTGTCTCTTTAGTCTCCTTTCATTTTTTTTTAATGTGTGGAGAATGCCATGTGAGCCTTTCATTTTTTATGTAGCTCTGCTGCCTTTTTTTCATTTTCAATCTTTCATGTTGATGTTTTTGAAGAGTACAGGCAGTTGAGCTGTAGAGCATCCCACTGTCCTCATGAGTGGATTCGGGTTACGCATTCTCAGCAGGAACAGGACATAAAGGAGGCAGTGGCTCACTCAGCTCTCTTCTCCGGAGGCCCGTGGTGTCGGTCTGCCCAGTTGCTGGGGATGTTAACTTCGATCGCCTGGTTACGGTGGTGTCTGCCAGGTTCTCTCACCATAAAGGAAACTTTTTATCTCTGTAATAATTAATAGCTCTTCTGTGGGGAGATTCTGTCATCCGGCGATGGAGCATCCCCTCGTGACTCTTGCCTGAATCTAACGTTACTACTAGGATTGCAGAGTGGTGTTTTCTTCTAACGCTATTATTCCACCTACATGGATAAATTGGTGTGCTACTGAAAAGAACTTTCTCTTTTTTCTTATTTTAAATATATGTCAGTGTGGACTCATGTTTTTTATTTTGTTTTTCATTTAGTTTTTGTTTTTTTTTTGAGATAGAGTCTGGCTCTGTTGTCCAGGCTGGAGTACAGTGGTGTGATCTCGGCTCACCGCAACCTCCGCCTCCTGGGTTCAAGTGATTCTCCTGCCTCAGCCTCCCAAGTAGCTGGGATTACAGGCACCCACCACCATGCCCGGCTAATTTTTGTATTTTTAGTAGAGACGGGGTTTCACCATGTTGGCCAGGCTGGTCTCAAACTCCTGCCCTGAAGTGATCTGCCCATCTCGGCCTTCCAAAGTGCTGGGATTACAGGCGTGAACCACCGTGCCCAACCTAATTTAATTTAGGTTTTTGACATGGTTTTGCTTTGTCACCCAGGTTGGAGTGCGTATGATTGCATATGGGCTATGAAGTCATAGCTCACTGCAGGCTTGAACTCCTAGGCTCAAGCGATCCTCCCTCCTGAGTCTTCCAAGTAGCTAAGACAACAGGAACTAATTATTTATTTTTTGTAGAGATGAGGTCTCACTATGTTGTCCAGGCTGGTCCCAAACTCCTAGACTCTAGTGAACTGCCCACCTCAGCCTCCCGAAGGGCAGGGATTACAGGTGTGTGCCACTGTGCCTAGCCTCCATTATTTTTCAATGACGAATCATGCTGCAATCAATCAGCCTGTGCATGTGTAGTTTCCCATCATGGGAGGGATATCCTCAGGTTAAATTCCTGGAAGCAGGATTGCTGGGTTAAAGGATAGATCCGTGTGTGATTTTGTTAGCTGCGCCGAAATCCCCTTTCCCATGGCGGCACCATTTTGCATTCCCAGCAGCAATGTAGAAGAACGTCCATTCTCTCAGCCTTCCCAAAAGAGTGTGCTGTGAAGCTTTTAAACTTTGACTGCCTGGTTGATGAGAAGTGGTATCTCATCATATTTTTTTCATCTGCATTTCTTAAATTTTGAGTGAGGGATAGATACTTTTTAAAACAGGGAGATCATAAAAGGTCCCTCCCTGCCTCCCTCCCTCTCTCCCTCTCTCCCTCCCTCCCTTCCTTCCTCCTACTATTTTAAATAGGGAGATCATAAAACCAACCTCCCTCCCTCCCTCCCTCCCAGAGTTTTGCTCTTGTTGCCCAGGCTGGAGTGCAGTGGCATGATCGTGACTCACTGCAACCTCTGCCTCTCAGGTTCAAGCGATCCTCCTGCCTTAGCCTCCTAAGTAGCTGGGATTACAGGTGTGTGCCATTGTACCCGGCTAATTTTTGCATTTTTAATAAAGACAGGGTTTCACCATGGTGGCCAGACTGGTCTTGAACCCACGGCCTCAAGCGATCCTTTCACCTGGGCCTCCCAAAGCACTGGGATTATAGGCATGAGCCACTGCACCTGGCCCATAGAAAATCTTTCTAAAGAGGCCACAAGTGAGGAGAGAGCTAAGTGACAGAGACAGACACGGGGAAATCTGGGGGAAGGGCATTCCAGGTAGAAGGAATGTCGAGACCAAAGGCCCTGAGGCAGAAGTGAGCTTGAGGAGTTCAAGGAAGAGCAAGAAATTTAGGTGTTCTAGGCTGATTGTGGTGGCTCATGCTTGTAATCCCAGCACTTTGGGAGGCCAAGGTGGAAGAATTGCTTGAGCCCAGGAATTTGAGACCAGCCTGGGCAACATGGGGAGATCCTGTCTCTACTGAAAAATACAAGTTAGCCAGGCGTGGTGGTGTATGCCTGTTGTCTCAGCTACCATGAGGCTGAGGTGTGAGGATTGCTTGAGCCAGGGAGGTGGAGGCTGCAGTGAGCTATGATTGCACCAGTGCACTCCTGCCTGGACAACAGAACAAGACCTGTCTCAAAAAATAATAATAACAATAAGGTAAAGAAAATTAGGTGGCCTAAGCAGAAGAAATAAGGAGAAACTGATCAGAGATGGTGTAGGCAGGGACCGGATCACGTATGCATTATTACAGTCTAAGAGGTTAGCAAAGTCTTCTGCAAAGAGCCAAATAATAAATATGTTCAGCTTTACTTGCTGCCTGGTCTCTCTTGCAACTGCTCAGCTTTGTGTTTGTAGCACAAAAGCATTCATAGGCAATATGTGAGCAAATGGGTGTGGCTGTGTTCCAGTATCATTTATAGAAACCAAAATTTGAAATTCATGTACTTTTTAAAGTACTTAAAGTACTTACATCTGTAAGACCAGGCACAGTGGCTCATGCCTGTTATCCCAGCACTCTGGGAGACAAGGTGGGCAGATCACCTGAGGTCAGGAGTTCAAGACCAGCCTGGGCAACATGACAAAATCCTGTCTCTGGAAAAAATACAGAAAATTAGCTGGGCTTGGTGGTGTGCATCACCCAGCTACTCCAGAGGCTAAGGTGGGAGGATCACTTGAGTCTGGGAGATGAAGACTGCAGTGAGCCATGATTGCCCCAGTGCTCTCCAGCCTGGGCGACAAAGCAAGACCCTGTCTCAAAAACAAAGCAAGACAAAAAAGTTGTGAGGATTACACACCTGTAATCCTAGCACTTTGGGAGGCCAAGGTGGGCGGATCACTTGAGGTCAGGAGTTTGAGACCAGCCTGGTCAACATGGTGAAGCCCTGTCTCTACTAAAAACACAAAAAATAGCTGGACGTGCTGGCAGGTGCCTGTAATTCCAGCCACTCAGGAGGCTGAGGCAGAAGAATCACTTGAACCTGGGAGGCAGAGGTTGCAGTGAGCCGAGATTGCGCCACTACACTCCAGCCTGGGTGACAGAGCAAGACTCTATCTCAAAAAAAAAAAGAAAACAAAACAAAACCAAAAAAACAAAATTGAGATGTAATTCACCTACTAGACATTTCATAAAATTCAGTGATTTTTAGTACATTCACAAGGTTCTACAACCATCTCCATTAGCTAATTTCACAACATTTTCATTATTCTCAAAAGAAACCTCACATACCTTAGCAGCCAGACACAATTTCCCCCTCCATCCTATTCCCTGGCAACCATGAATCTACTTTCTGTGTCTGTGGATTTGCCTATTCTGGACATTGCATATAAATGGAATCACACAATATGTGGTATTTCGCATCTGGCTTCTTTTACTTAGCTTGCTTTCTAGGTTCATCCCTATGGTAGCATGAATCAGTACACCGTTCCCTTTTTTGGCTGAATAGTATTCCTTTCTATGGATATACCACATTTTGTTTATCCATTCATCAGCTGATGGACATTTGGGCTGTTTCCGCTTTTTGGCTATTATGCATAACGCTGTTACAAACATCTGTGTACAAGTTTTTGTGTGAACATATGTTTCCACTTCTCTTGGGTACATACCTAGGAGTGGAATTGCCAGGTCATATGATAATTCTATCTTTAACTTTTTGAGGCGCTGCCAAATGAAATTCATACACTTCTTATGTGCCACAAAATACCAGTCTTGTTTTGATTTTTAAAATCATTTACTTATGTGAAAGCCATTCTTAGCTGGTGGGCCACACAGAATGAGGGGGTGAGCTGGGTTTCATCCATAAACCATGGTTTGCCGACCCCCCGGTGTAGACAATGGAAGGAATCTGGGCTTATTCTGTGTGTGTGGCACACAGAATGTTTATTTGTAGGATTCTAGGGGAAGAGGCTGGTAGTGATTAGATACATTTAAGGCAGGAAACTTTGTAGCCTCCTCAAGCCACTCTTGGCATGGTTACTGTTTAAAGGAAATTTCATCTTGAGAAAATGATAATCGCCTCTTAGAAATTCTCAGATCGGACCTCTCCTCTGCACACTGCCCATATGCTCTATTTCCTCAATTGTAAATGGCGTTAAAAATGTACCTCCTTCAAAGAGGTGTTGTGAAGTTTGAATGAATTTATATATATCCAACACCGAGAACAGTGCCTGGCACAGACCAAGACCTATATAAGTCGTTGCTATTATTATTGCTATTGTTGCAATTATTATCCACACAGCCTCAGCTCAGGCCTCATCCTCCTCCCCCTGGAATATGTCTCCCTCCAGTCTGTTCCCAGCACCAACCAGCCCTCAGAGGTTCTTCTAACAGTAAGATCTGGCCCTGTCCTTCCTCTTCTACAAACTTTGTGTAGCTCCCTAGTATCCTTAGTGCCAGGCTCCTGGGCCCAGCATTCGAGGCTCATCATGGCTCTACCTTCCCCTTTCTCTAACCTCATTTCTTGTGGCTACAGTTCATGTTACAGCTACATGGGTGGACCAGCTCCATGTCACCCCCCTCCCCAGCAAACCTTTGCCCCTACTGTTTACTCTGCCAGCGTACCCTTATTCTTCCCTGGGCCTCATCCTTTAAGACTTGAACAGGCTGGGCATGGTGACTCACACCTGTAATCCCAGCACTTTGGGAGGCCGAGGAGGGCAGATCACCTGAGGTCAGGAGTTCGAGACCAGCCTGGCCAACATGATGAAACCCTATCTCTACTAAAAATACAAAAAATTAGCCAGGCGCAGTAGTGGGCGCCTATAATCCCAGCTACTTGGGAGGCTGAGGCAGGAGAATCGCTTGGACCTGGGAGGTTGGAGGTTGCGCTGAGCCAAGATTGGGCCATTGCACTCCAGCCTGGGCCACAGAGTGAGACTCTGTCTCAAAAAAAGACTTGAACAAAGGACTCTTTCCTTCATTTCTCTTGCCCCTGCCCCGGTGGGTTTGGCGCCCCTTCCAGACTCCCACAGAGTTCCGTGCTACTTCTTTGTAGCACATATGACCTTATATGTGACTTGATCAGTGTCTCTATTTTCCTTCTCCAATTCCATTGTGAGTTCCTGGATGATAGATTTAGGGGGAAGAGGGAGGCGGTTGTTGATTCATCTCTGGGCTCCCTGCACCTAGCCAAGGCCCAGCACACAAGGGGCTTCCAGGAAGGTAGTCCAGGACAGAACGGGGAGGAGGGGAAGGCAGTGAGGTGGGGCTGGGGCTGGAAAAAGGGGCCCACTTCTAATGGATGAGGGCGCCCCCTCTGCTCCCCCTAGGCCTCTCCTTGGTGGTGGGCTTGGTTCTTTACATCTCCAGCATCAACGACGAGGTCATGAACAGGCCCAGCAGCTCTGAGCAGTATTTTCATTATCGCTACGGGTGGTCTTTTGCCTTCGCCGCTTCCTCCTTCCTACTCAAAGAGGTGACGTCCGTGGGACCTAGACTCTAGCGTTCTGAATGGAGAGAGGTCTTGGGGGCCTGGTTCCTGAGTCCAGGAAGAAAGAGAGGCTGGAGATGCAGACTCTGGCGTCAGAGGGAGGTGGTAGCTGAGGGTCTAACCCGTGGGTCCTGAAGGAAGAGGGGGTCTGAGAGCTCCAGCTTTTGGGATCCTTGGGGAGGAGGGGTCTGGAGACTGAGACTCCTGGGTCTTGAGGGAGGGGCTCTCCTGAGGGCTTGGATTCCTGAGGTCCTGGGGAAGGAGAGGGCTGGAGCCCTGATCCTAGGTCCTGGGATAGGAAGGGGCTTGGGGTGTGGACTCTGAGTCCTGGAGTTAGGGGAGACCAGTTGGGGTCCCGGGATGCGCGAGGGGCGCCCCTGGGACTCTGACCTTGCCTTGCCGCAGGGGGCCGGCGTGATGTCCGTGTACCTGTTCACCAAGCGCTACGCGGAGGAGGAGATGTACCGCCCACACCCGGCCTTCTACCGCCCGCGTCTCAGCGACTGCTCCGACTACTCGGGCCAGTTCCTGCAGCCCGAGGCGTGGCGCCGCGGCCGGAGCCCCTCCGATATCTCCAGCGACGTGTCCATCCAAATGACGCAGAACTACCCTCCCGCCATCAAGTACCCGGACCACCTGCACATCTCCACCTCGCCCTGCTGAGGTCCGCCCCTCGGAGCTCCCCTGCCTCCTCCTGCTCCTCGGGGGTCTCCCTGCAATGCAGCCCCCATTCCCTCCTCGGGACTCTTCGCTCCCACCCGAAGGAGGCTTTGCCAGCTTTAGGCCACGCCCTCTCCCCAGTGGCTCCGCCCACACCCTCCCTTATTTCAATGGCCGCGCCCCTTTTCCCTGATCTCTCCTTTTCATTGGTCCCTCTCACTAGCAAATGACTCCTCCCTCTTCATTTCCCCGCCCCTTTTTCTTAAGGCCCGCCCCTTCTGACTCCTCCTCTCCAAGAAAATTAGCTCCTCCCTCGTCCACCTGCTCTGCGCTGGGAGCAGCCCGCGGCTGTGCAGGCGCCCAGTTCCCCGGAGGTCCCCAACCTCCGACCTCACCGCAGGGGCCCTGGGTTGGAAAGCAGGTTCGGGCAGCCGCCGGGAATGCCGACCATCTTCTTCTCCCTTCTGCCCCAGGCTTCCTTTTTCCCGCCTAATCTCACCTCCTGACCTGCTGGGTCCCCGGGTGCAGCGGGAGGACCGGCTTGTTCCACCCACAGCCGCGGGATGGGATGGGGAAGGGGGCTGGAAGCCACGGGTACAGTTAACCTGGCCCCTGGCCCTTCCCTTCCCACCTCCTCTGCTTCCCTGGGAGGTCCCATTCTCTCTCACCGGCTGGGCTCTTTTCTGCTTCCTGAAGGTTACCTGCCTTTTAGGGGGCTGTTGACTAAAGGATCTTCTTGCTTTCTCAGCTATCCTTGGCTTCTTTTTCGTCTTCCTCCTTCTTTAACTCTTTCTCTCCTTTCCTCCCTCCACCCTCTCGTCCCAAGCTCCTGAGTGCATCCAGCCATAGGCGCACACCAGGCGGCCGGAATGGGGACCCTGGGGTGGAGGGAATAACCCCCGCGCCATCTCCACACCTGTGCCCGCCTCTCCCCCCTCGAGGCCCCGTCGAGGGAGGGAGGGGCAGTAGCGGGGGTCGACGCCCCCCCAAACCTCTAAGTCTTCCATTTTCTGGCTCTCCACCTCATTGACGTCCCTCTTCCCCCTTCAGAACCCCAACTCTGGCCTCTTTCAAGGGCCCGTCTGCCCCTTTGGACAGATTTTGGGGGGAGAGGAGGTCGCCAGGAACTCGCCCACTCCCTCTTCTTAGGGAAAGAGGGGCAAGGTAGCACAGTGCTGTACACGGAACCAGAATGGCCCCCGGGGTGGGGGGGAGGGGGGCAAGGGAGGGACGGGGGCTTTTAGTTTGCATCTTGGGTGGGAGGGGGGAGGAGGGGACCCGCCGCAGTTAACCTGACTTTACGCAGCGATTTTTAACGAGGTTGGGGGGAGGGGGGCACTAGGGGTGGCGACAGGGTGGGGTGGGGGGCCTGGCTCTGTTATTTACCGTGTATCATATGTAAATATCGACAGAAACTTCAATAAACTTTATTTCAAACACGTCTCCGCCTGCCCAGAGGGAAGGGATTGGATACAGGGGGCTTAGCCTAGGTTTCTGCTTCTAGGGTTGCAGGCCTAACGTGCTGCAGAATAAGGTTAGATGGGTCGTTGTTAAAGACTTAATCATCATCATTATCGATGGCAGCGCTTTATACTTCAGCCCGTGTGAAGCATGCAGGACGGTTAATGACACTGGTCAGGATCAATAAACACTTTCTCTTGGTATTACTATGACCATGTAGACTACTGTTACTATGACTCGCCTTCCTTTGACATTCATTACTGCTTTTAACTTTCTTCCTAAGCCTGCACGTTCAATTTATTGGCCTCATTTTGCAGGTAGGTCCAGAGAGATGAAATGATGTATACACGATCACACAGGTGGAAATTGGCAGAGCCATTTGCTAAAACCAAGTTTGGGCTGGGCATGGTGGCTCATACCTGCAATCCCAGCACTTTGGGAGGCCGAGGTGGGCAGATCATTTGAGGTCAGGAGTTCGAGACCAGCCTGGCCAACATGGTGAAACCCCATCTCTACTAAAAATGCAAAAAATTATCTGGGCACCGTGGCTCACGCCTGTAATCCCAGCTACTCGGGAGGCTGAAGCAGAGAATCGCTTCAACCTGGGAGGCAGAAGCTGCAGTGAGCTGAGATCACGCCACTATACTTTAGCCTGGGTGACAGAATGAGACTCCATTTCAAAATAATAATAATAAAAAAACTAAGTTTATCTGGTTCCAAAGCTTGGGATTCCTCCTTCTTGCACCAGGCAGTGGTGAGTTTTCCCAATGCTTGGCTCGGTCCCTCTGTTGAGACAGGACGGCTACCGTTTACTGCACACCTACCTGAGCCAGACGCCTTCCTTCCTTACGTGATCTCATTAGACATTCACAGCAGCTCTGTACAGAGGAATTATCACCCCATTTTTTGTAGGTGAAGAGGGCAGGCTCAGAAAGTAGGCACCACAATCTGCAGTCCCACCCACTATACTGAGAGACTGAGAACAGCCTAAATGTTTGATAAGCTTATTCTTGGAGCGTATTGTAAAGGAAACACTGTGCCAGATCCTCCCTTCTTTGCCTTGTCTAGATTTGGCCTCTTAAGGATCCATCAGAACAACTTTTGCAACTACAATCACAACTGTTAACAACCATAGCCACATTTATCAGGTCATCATTAGGGGCTCAGATGCTGCACTAAACACTTTTTTTTTTTTTTTAAATACAGTCAAGTTCTCCCTATATTTCCCAGGTTGGTCTTGAACTCCTGGTCTCAAGAGATCCTCCTACCTCAGCCTCCCAAAGTGCAAGAATTACAGGCAAGAGCCACCCTACCAGGCCAGCACTAAGCACTTTTGATTATTAGCTCACTGAATCCTTCCAACCAGTCTGTGAATCAGATATTCCAATTAGCCCCATTTTATAGATAATGAAACTGAGGCTCAGGGAAGTGAGGCCATCCAGCTGGTAAGATGAGGAGAATTCATGCCTGGTCTGTCTGAACTCAGAGTCCACACTCCTCGCTGCTCTAATTTACTACTATGGATTTGGTGCAAACTCATTCTGTGACCTTGAGCAAATCTTTTAATCTCTGGGACTTCAGTTTCTTTTTCTGTAAAAAAATAAAGATAAAAAAATACCAAGAGCAGTGGTTGGTTTAGAAGGATTCCAAATCCCTCTGGAATAGGGAGGTTGGTGGGGGTAAGTTAGCGGGAAAGAGTTCTGAGTCAGCAGAACTGGACTCCCGGAGGGAGATATTCTGAGTCAGTTTCAATGATTTCACACATTTCTGGAGGTCATGCTTAAGATTCGGGACTGCAAATAATGTCTCAGGTTCTTTGTCAAAACTAAGTGATTCGTAGAGGCTGCTTGGAGCCCAGTATTAGAAGGATTCTGAACATCTGCTCAGTGGGAAAGAATGTGGCCATTGATTGGTGCTGTCTGCCGTGCTGCTCAATTGGTGCTGTCTGCCTTGCCTGCAGGATGGGCTGTGGTGACGCAGATGCTAGATATTTGCTAACAATATAGGGAAGTTAACCCCAAATCCTAAGGTTTTGTGTTCTTTTTAAAAAATCAAGCTAGTTCTTTTGTTTATTGAACTTTGAACATGGAATGCAACCCCACAGTTCAAGATTGGTGAGTTTTTTGTTTTGTTTTAAAGAAATGCCGTGAAAAGTTCCACCCTTACCCAAAGTAAGTCAGGATGTCCTAACCTTCTGAAATCCTCCTCTCCCTGAGGCATGGCATTATTAATTTTTAATGTGTAATTTCAGGAATATTCTATGCATATTCAAGCAAATTTGCATGTGTTTAAATCCACATGCAGATGAGTATGTGGTATACACATTTTTTTATTTTATACATTTATCATGTAATGCACATAGTTCTGTTTCTTCCAGGTTCACATGAGAATGCATGATGGAGCTCGTTAGGTATGTTATATAACTCTACCTTACTGTTTTCCAAGGCTGCTTAATAACAATTGTTTGCATAAATTAATTGCATAATTGATTGAGTGCTTACATACCAGCCTCTTGGTGTTTCAGTCCTAAGCACTTTACATTCTATAACCCCAGGAGGTTTGGTACTCTTAGTATCATTCTCACTTTATAAATGAGATCCCTAGACACAGAGAGGTTAATTAGCTTTCTCCTGGTCACACAGCTATTAAGTGGTCAAGCTAAAATTTGAATCCTGAGAGTCTCCTGTGTCTACAACACTCATCCTTTAAGCGGTATACATGCGTGTGTGTGTGTGTGTGTGTGTGTGTGTGTGTGTGTGTGTGTTTGAAACGGATCTCTCTCTGTTGCCCAGGCTGAAGTGCAGTGGTACGATCTCAGCTTACTGCAACCTCCACCTCCTCAGTAGCCGGTATTACAGGCATGTGCCACCATGCCTGGCTAATTTTTGTATTTTTAGTACAGATGGAGTTTTGCCATGTTGGCCAGACTGGTCTTGAACTTCTGACCTCAGGTGATCTGCCCTCCTCGGCCTCCGAAAGTGCTGGGATTACAGGCATGGGCCGCTGTGACTGGCCCTCTGTGTATATAGAAACCACCTGGTTCCATCTATTTATCAATGACCTATGTCTCCCCGAGCTCAAACTCCTGCGCTCAAGCAATCCGCTGACCTGAGCTTCCCAAAGTCCTGGGATTACAGGCATGAACCACCACGCTGGGTTCTATTCACTCTTGAGATTTAACTTACATGCTCCTTCCTCCAGGAAGCCTTCCCTGAACTCCCAAGCCTCCATCAGGGTGTGTGTGAATGCTTCCACCCTGCCCTATCCTGCCCGCCTTGGACCACACTGATTTACAGGACGATAAGACATACCCGTGCTTCTCAAAGTGTGACCCAGGGACATCCCTGAGACCCATTTAGGAAGTCCACAAGGTCAAAGGTATTTTTATCATAGTACTAAGATATTTTCCTTTTCTGTTCTATTCTCTCATGAGGTTAGAGAGTCTGGAGGCTTCACAAGAAGAACACGACTGATTGAATGCAGAAGCAGATATGAGACTTTGACTTTCTTCCATTGAGTCAAATGTTGAATTGATTTTTAAAAATATAAGCCAACAATATTTTATTTTGGAAACTATAGTTATTTTTATTAAAATAAGTTGCTTCTGTAAATATTCAGTGAGTTAATTTACTTAAGTACATATTTTAGATTTTTTTCTCAGTTTGAATTGCAAATATGCAAAAAATCAATAGACATAGTACAAATTTAAAAAGCTCTTTGAGGTCCCCTACAATTTTCTTTGTTTTATTTTTAGACAAGATTTTGCTCTGTTGCCCAAGCTGGAGTGCAGTGGTGCTATCATAGCTCACTGCAACCTTGAACTTCCAGGTTCAAGGAATCCTCCCATCTCAGCCTCCTGAGTAGCTTAGACTACAGGTGCACACCACCATGCCCAGCTGGTATTTTTAAATTTTTCTGTGAAGATGGAGTCTCAGACTCATGGCCTCAAATGATCCTCTCACATTCGCCTCCCAAAGTGTTGGGATTACAAGTGTGAGGCACCAACTCTCTGCAATTTTTAAGTGTATGGAGGGATCCTGCATTCAAAGGTTTAAATGCTGATGCTGTATGTCACAGAGGCAGTAAGGTCTGCCTCATTCCTCTAATGACTGTGCAGTGGTCCACTGCAGAGAGGCAATTTATTTTAACAATAAACTCATTTTAATTATGAGTTTATGTATTTATTCTTAATTTTTAAAATTTTTCTATTTTTTATTTAAAATTTTTTTATCAAGAACACTAAATTTATTTATTTGAGATGGAGTTTAACTCTTTTTTTTTTTTTTTTTTTTTTTTTTTTGAGACAGAGTTTCACTCTTATTACCCAGGCTGGAGTGCAATGGTGCGATCTCGGCTCACCACAACCTCCGCCTCCTGGGTTCAGGCAATTCTCTTGCCTCAGCCTCCTGAGTAGCTGGGATTACAGGCACGCACCACCACGCCCAGCTAATTTTTTGTATTTTTAGTAGAGACGGGGTTTCACCATGTTGACCAGGATGGTCTCGATCTCTTGACCTCGTGATCCACCCACCTCGGCCTCCCAAAGTGCTGGGATTACAGGCGTGAGCCACCGCGCCCGGCCCGAGTTTAACTCTTGTCACCCAGGCTGCAGTGCAATGGTGAGCTCTCTGCGCACTGCAACCTCTGCCTCCCAGGTTCAAGTGATTCTCCTTCCTCAGCCTCCTGAGTAGCTGGGATTATAGGCACACGCCACCGTGCCCAGCTGATTTTTGTATTTTTAGTAGAGGTGGGGTCTCACCATGTTGGCCAGCTTGGTCTCAAACTCCTGACCTTAGGTGATCTCCCCGCCTTTGCCTCCCAAAGTGCTGGGATTACAGGAGTGAGTCACCACGCCTGGCTCTTAAAGTTAATAGTCATGATTTAAAAGTTTCAGCATCAGAGAAGGGTAAAGAGAAGGCAGCAGCTTTTGGCTGGGCATGGTGGCTCACGTCTGTAATCCCCGCATTTTGAGAGGCCAAGGCGGGTGGATCACTTGAGGTAAGGAGTTTGAGACCAGCCTGGCCAACAGGGTGGAAACCTATGACTTGGTTAGTCTCTACTAAAAATACAAAATTAGCCCAGTGGGGTGGTGCATGCCTATAATCCCAGCTACTTGGGAGGCTGAAGCAGGAGAAGTGCTTGAACCCTGGGAGGCGGAAGTTACAGTGAACTGAGATCCAGCCTGGGCAACAAGAGTGAAACTCCATCTCAAATAAATAAATAAATAAAATAGCTTTCTCCTCACTCTTCTCAATGTCAGCCTCATTTCCCAAAGGGAGTGACTGTTACCACTTTCTTCCTTTCTTCTTCTAGGCCAGTGGTTCTCACCTGGAAGTCATTTTGCCCCCAGGTTACATTGGCAATGTCCAGAGATATTTTTGGATGTCACAACTCGGGGCTGGTGGGGAGTGAGGTGCTACGGGAACCTAGCAAGACGCTGGAACACACACTGCGATGCACGGGACGGCCACCCCTGGCAAAGCAGTGGCTTGTCTCTGATGTGACTAGTGCCACGATCATTGAGAAAGCCTGTGCCAGACTTTTATCTAGAAATATAAACAGAAATATCTTCATTAAGATATTTCCTTTTTTTTTTCTTTTTTACCTTTATTTTTATGGACACAAATGGGATCTTCCTAAATTGATTCATAAGCTGTGATTCTTTTTACAATTTTTTATTTTGAGACAGGGTCTCTCTCTCTGTCACTTGGGCTGGATGGAGTACAGTGGCACAACCTTGGCTCACTGCAGCCCAACCTCCTGAGCTCAAGCCATCCTTTCACCTCAGCCTCCTGAGGAGCTGGGACTATACTCCTGGTTAATTTTTTAAAAATTGTTTTCTGGTCGGGCGTGGTGGCTCATGCCTGTAATCCTAGCACTTTGGGAGGCTGAGGCGGGTGGATCACCTGAGGTCAGGAGTTCGAGATCAGCTTGGCCAACATAGTGAAACCCCGTCTTTACTGAAAATACAAAAAATTAGCCAGGCATAGTGGTGGACACTTGTAATCCCAGCTACTCGGGAGCCTGAGGCAGGAGAATCACTCGAACCCGGGAGGCAGAGGTTGTTGTGAGCCGAGACCACATTACTGCACTCCAGCCTGGGCAACAAGAGTGAAACTCCGTCTCAAAAAATATATATGTATTTTTTGTAGAGTCGGGGATCTCACTATGCACGGCCCAGGCTGAGCTTCCTGAAGTGCTGGGATTACAGGCCTGAACCACCACACTCTGCCAGCTGTGATAATCTGCAGGAGATTAGGGACCTCTTTGAGAATCAGATAAAAGCTATGGACCCCCAGAAAAAAAATACTCATACAAAATTTTGTATATAATTTCAGGGACTTCCTGACATCCCAGTAGCTCTGCCGGAATTCCTTGGATGTATGATTTTGAATCACGGTCTCCAGCAACAGAGAGATCACTAACTGCATCCCCTCCTCTTCTACAGATGAGAGAATGAGAGAAGGAAGGCGCAGAGAGAACCAGGGTTTGCCTCCGGGTTCCTTGGGGAGGCAAAGGAGAGCTGGGACTGGAACTCGGGCCACCTGGCTCCCCAGCGTTGGAATATTTCCACTTCACCCTGAATGAGGACGTTTTAGAAACGCTGATCGACTCTTCCTGGTACAGCAGGAAGACATGCCACCACCACTCTGTTCCTCTTGAGAAAACACAAAGGCCCCAGCTGTTGTTGACGAGAAACACTCGAGCACCTGGGAAAAACCACACACTCAGGATATGAGGCAGGGAGACGGGTTGGTTAGGGACAGGAGGTTGGAACTGGCAGCGTAGGGGGTAGAGACCCTAGAATATGTCTCATTCCCTGAGTCATTCGTTCGTTCGTTCATTCATTCATTCATTCGTTCAGCTTCCCTGGACCGAGGACTCCTGTACATCAGGGCTGAGCTGGGATCTGGAGGACATAAGTGAATCAGACCCGTGCCTGTCCTGAACAGCTCCTGCACCAGTGCAGAGAAGACCAACCCACGTGTCAATCACAGTGTAGTTGCTGTGGCTTAAGGGAGCCAGTGCAGGGCAGGGTGGAAGCACTGATGTAGACCCTGATGTGGGCTTGGGAGGTCAGGGAAGGCTTCCTGGAGGAAGGAGTGTGTAAATTGAATCTCAAGGAGCTGGGGATAGAGCCAGGTGCAGTGGCTTATGTCTCTAATCCCAGCACTTTGGGGAGGCTGAGGTGGGCAGATTGTTTGAGCTCAGGAGTTTGAGATGAGCCTGGGCAACATGACGAGACCCCGTCTCTACCAAAAATACAAAAAAAAAAAAAAAATTGCCAGATGTGGTGGTATGCAGCTGTGCTCTCAGCTACTGAAGAGGCTGAGGTGGGAGGATGGCTTGAGCCTGGAAAGTCAAGGCTTCAGTGAGCCAAGATTGTGTCTCTGCACTCCAGTCTGGGTGACACAGCAAGACCCTATCTCAGAAAGAAAATAAAATGGATAGAGGGTTTGCCATATGGCTGAGAGACGGAAGGGGGTTTCGTGCAAGGAAACCACCCAGGAAACCCTCAGAACAGGAAGGAGCTGGGAATGCTAGGGAAGACACCGGAAGGAGCTGGGAATGCTAGGGAAGACACCGGAAGGAGCTGGGAATGCTAGGGAAGACACCGGAAGGAGCTGGGAATGCTAGGGAAGACAACTTCAGTTTGCAGGAGGCAGCAATGGGGGCGGTCTACGGTGAGGCTGGTGCTCTCAGCAAAAGGACCTAGGAGGTAAGGAGCTTAGATTTGCTCGCAAGGGCAATAGGGGGACATGGGATATTTTTATTTTATTATTATCTTTTGTGTTTTTGGAAACAGAGTCTTGCTCTGTTGCCCAGGCTGGAGTACAGTGGCACAATCTCGGCTCACTGCAACCTCTCCCTCCCAGGTTCTAGTGATTCTCCTGCCTTAGCCTCCCAAGGAGCTGAGATTACGGGTGTGCACCACCATGCTCAGCTAATTTTTGTATTTTTAGTAGAGACGGGGGTTTTGCCATGTTGGCCAGGCTGGTCTCTAACTCCTGACCTCAAGTGATCCGCCTGCCTCGGCCTCCCAAAGTGCTGGAATTACAGGCGTGAGCCACCACACCTGGCGAGTTCTGGGTCTTACAAGGCTGAAGTTAAGATGTCAGCTGACTGTGTCCTTTGCTGGAGGTTTGGCTAGAAAGAGAGCTACTTCCAAGCTCCCACAGGTTAGCCGAATTCATTTCCTTGTGGTTGTTTGACTGAGGTCTCTGTTTTCTAGTTAGAAGGTGCCATTCACTCTCAGGTATTTGCCACAACCAGGCAATTTGCTTCCTCAAGGTTCCCAGGAGAATCTCCTTTGCTTTGGTTCTTTCTAACTGCCTGATCCTTTCTAAGAGATCACCTGATTAGGTCACACCCACCTGGGGTAATTTCTTTTTTAATTAAGTCAACTGATTCGGGACCTTAATATATGTACAAAATCCCTATACCTTGCCATATAATGTCATGTAATCGGGAACAGCATCACTTCCTAGTGACAGGTCTTGTCCACACTCAAGGGAAGGAGATTCTCTCAGGTGTGGGAATCTTGGAGATCATTTTAGAATTCTGCCTACCACAATTGGAAGTGAGGATCGAGGACTTCCTCAAGGGAAGGGACTGGCAAACCTATCTCTAACCCTGCAGGCTCTAGGTCTTGGCTTACGTGAAATGAATATATGAGCAAATGTAGAAATGTGATCTTTAAAAAGTCCACAACCTGCTTCTTCTGACTCCCCTTCTGAAGGGGCCTTCCGTGGCTGAAGGGGTGATCCGTCTTTCAAAATGAAGTCAAGAGATGCTGTCTCATTCCTTAAAGGGGTACACATATGACCCACACATTCACTGCTAGGTATGTGCGCAAGAGATAGGAAAACATATGTTCACACATAAACTTGCACACAAATGTTCACGGTAGCATTATCCATAGTAGCCAAAATGTGGAAAAACCCCAAATGTTCATTGATACATGAATGGAGAAATAAAATGTGGTATCTCCCTCTATACTATGGAATATTCTGCCATGAAGTGGAGTGAAATACTGACGCATGGATGAACGTAGAAGGCATCATACCACAATTACTTAGCCTGAAAGCAGCCAGACACAAAGAACTATACGTTGTATGATTCAATTTCTATGAAATGTCTAGGAAAATCTATACAGACAGGAAGTACATTAGTGATTGCCCAGTGCTGGGGTGGGTGCTGAGATTGGGGGTGATGGCTAAGGAGTACGTGGTATCTTCTTGGACTAATGAAAATGTTCTAAAATTGATCTAAAGTTGATGATTGCACAGCTCTATACAGTTAAAAGTCATTGAATTATACACTTTAAGTGGGTGAATTGCATGATATGCGAGTTCGATCTCAATAAAGCTGTGAGAAAAAGATATACTCTCTTTAGTTGTTGAAATAAATCATGATGTAATCATGCATCACTTAGAGTCACAAAATTACCAATAGAAGAACTAACACATGAGGTAGAAGGGAAGGAAAAGCGAGGGCTAGTTAATTTGTTATCTGTTAGAGAAAAATATCTATAAATAATGTATAATTCTGATACATCCAAAAGAAAATTATTATTTAGGGATGTCAATGCAAGTAAGAGAAGAAACAGCTAAGACTGTTAATAGACTTTTCCAATAGGAACAGGATTTGAGGTGGAACAGGCTAAATTATTTTTATTATAATCCCTGCATATCCTTTAATTGTTCTCTTTCTCTTTTTTTTTTTTTTTAAACCATGAGCCTATATTGATTAGACTGGGAAATATATTTTCATTTAAAATAAAGAAGGTCCCCTCAGTTGCTAATTCGTATAATTTCACAGTTCTCAACTAGGGGTGATTTTGTTCCCCCAGGGACATTGAGCAATGTTTGAAGACATTTTTGGTTGTCCCCAAATGCTATTTTTAGGGTGCTATTTGGAGGTGCTGTTGGCATCTAGTGGATAGAGGCGAGGAGTACTGCTCAGCATTCCACAATGCACAGGACAGCCTCCACAACAAAAAATTATCCAGCCTAAATGTCGGCAGTGTTGAGGCTGGGAAACTCTGACTTTTAAAAATCATCTTCGTAGTTTCATCAGTGTAATTACACCAGCACAGGCTCTGGAGTCTGACGTCCTGACCGATTTCCTCCAATGCAACTTACCTCTCAGTCTCAGTCTTCACATCTTTAAAGTGGGGGCTGCTAACAGAACCCACGTCTTCCGAAGGTGGAGCCAGCACCCTCAGGCTCCTTGGAGTCTGTAATATTAAATGTCCAGTTTATATCGGTTCTCATCGCTGTTTGCTGATGTACTCCCCCCCACCCCCCACAAACCCAGCAAAAGAGCAGAAAATAAACAACTATTCCTGAAACGAATGAATTCCAGGCCCCTTCCCTTGGGGGCTGTGTTTCTTTGCTTCTAAACCAGGAGTGTTGGAATGCATCTCTAAACTTTCCCCCATGGGGCAGGGCAAGAATTAAATTTCAGTAGAAATGTGAGATGCCGGGCACTGAAAGATACCGCCCCTCCAAGAGAAGAGACCAGCGGGAGCAAACACTAGGTAAATAGCTGGAGGGAACACAGGTGATTGCGGTTTCTGCCAGCCCCCTGGAGGGAGCAGTAAAGGTGTGTTGGCTTAAATGACTATGAATTTCACCTATTGTTGGCCACCCTCCACCTCGATAACCCGTAATGTCTCAAGAGCCTCAGGTTACTCATCAGTAACATGGGAACATGGATGCCCACACTGCAAAGATTCCGTAGGAAGTCCGTGAGAGAGTCAAAGTGAAGCATGCAAACTGCCTCCCATCAGCCATGGCTAGTCCTTAGCTTTTGATAACATTCGTATGAGAATCCAGTCTTGGGAAAACTGCTTGCCTGGAGCCATGTGCAAGGCCCCTTCCCATCCATGTTCTCACTCAGTGGGAGGTGGCTTCTGTCCCCTTCATAACCAAGAGCAACTGAGTTTAGAGGAGAAGTGTTGTGTCCAAGGTCACACGATGCCTAGGGGGCATCTGTGAAATGCGGACCCGAGACCAAACTTCCAGATCCTCATCTCAGACTCCTCTTTCACCCCCACAACCTACTAGCTAGTTCCAGAAGGACAGATCCGTGCTTCTCAAAACTGTTGCGTAGACCCTACCCAATTCCAGACGGGTTTCTTTAAGACACATTTGCACCCAAGCTTTTTGCATTCTACTCTCGTTCCGGCCCCAGCCCCATGGGGGGGGTCATCTAACTCCACCCCTTCTTCCCCAACAGGTTTGAACTAGGGGAGGGAAGGGGGATGAGAAGAGAAAAAAATGTTGGTGAAAGTCAAAGGCTTGCTAACGTTGTAAGTTTAATATTGCTTTATTTGGGGTGGGGGGGTGAGGAATGTTTGCCCTTGCCATTTGGAGGAGGAGCGGTGGGAAGACCCCGAGCAGTTGCGCCTTCCCTTGGATTTTGGGAAAGGGAGCATTCCTGGGGTCCTTTTGAAAAGGCCCTCCCCTCATTTCCGGCCGCCGCTGCCAGCCTTGGCTGGGCGCCTGGATCCTGTTGCTATGACGACAGGAAGAGGCGGTGGCGGCGGCAAGCGATGCTGAAGAGAGATGGAGGCTAGTGGGGGTGGGGGTGGTGGCATTGGAATGGGGGAGGGGGAAGGGATGGGGCCGGGGACGCGGGAGGGGGCGGGGGGATCCTTCATCTCTGACCTCCGCCGGGCATCTCGGCCCGACCCCTCTCCCGCTATTTTCTCCGGGCTTCCTTCGGGTGCCTCCCCAGTCTCTGTGTCTGCCTCTGTTTCTCTGGGTCTCTGTCTCTTCCTGTGTCAGTCCCTCTCCGTCTGTCTCTCTCTGGGTCTCCCTCTTCTCTTCCTGCACCTGCCTTTCTTTCCCCAGGTACCTTCTGCCATCCAGACCCTTCCACCCTCAATTTCTTTCATTTACTATCTTGCTCCCCCGCTCGCTCTCTGCACCTTTTTCTCTCTTTAAAGCTTCCTTCTCTCCACCAAGACCTTGCCCCCATCCCCAATTTCTCTCCCTCCCGGCTCTCCATTTCCTCCCCTCTCCCCCCACCATCCTCTCAGTCTCCCTCTTTCTGTCTGTCTCTCCCCATCTGTCCCTCCTCCCCCCTCTCTGGATGACTCTCTCTCTCTCCCTTCTTTCCTTCTGTTTCCCAGATCCTGACCCCCCCCCTTACCCCAGCCCTCCCTCACCCCCTCCCCCAGCCCCTGGGTTTCTCTCTTTGGGTCTCAGTCCTTGTCCCCTTCTCTCTCTGGATATTTCTCTGTGTGTGTCTCTCCAACTTCCTTCTGCTCCCAGCCGCTACCTCCCCCAAATTTCTCCCTCCCCCATTCCTGTTTCGCGGTCTCTGGGTCTCTCTCTTTCCGTTTCTCCTCGTCTCTCTCTGTCTCTCTCCCTCCCGCTCTGGATCTCTCTCTCTCTTCTTCTCTGGCTTCCTTTTGCCACTCGACCCTGCCCCCCCCTTTCCCTTCCCCCATCCATCTCCTCTCCCAGGCTCCCCCATCCCTCAGCAGCTCCCCTCCCCCTCCCTCCCTACTCCCTCCCTCTCGTCCTCCAGCTCCGCACTTTACCCAGCGACACGAGAACCAAATTGTCTCCTCACCTTTTTTTTAAATATATATATATATATATATATCCCGACCCTCACTCCCTTGGGGCCCAGGCTCAGAGCTGCCCCTCAGCCCCCGCCTGGCCTCAGCACCCCCATTCCCCATACGCCTCCTCATCTCCACCCCCCCCAACCAGGTCGGACGCCTGGGTCCCTCACTGCTGGGGGAGGGGGAAGCAGCAAGAATTGGGAGCCAAAAGGGCTTTTCTGGGGGGGGTGCCAACGGGGGGGGCTTGAAGTCCCCTCCCCCGAGCATCGGAGAGTTGACCTATCGTTAACAGAGGTGAGACAGATCTTTTTATTAATCGGAGGTGGGTGGAAGTAGAATTAATGTTCTGTGCCCCCCCCCAATTCTGGAGAAAAGAGCTGGTCCCCTTCAGAAGGAGAAAGGATAGTGACCCCTCAGATCCGGAAGCTTTAGAATTGGGGGTCCCCTGTTCTCTTCTCCCTTGCAGCTGCTGAGCAGTGGACTAAAGAAAGAGTCCCTAAAACCAGATTGCCCCCCAAATTGACAAAATGGAAAGATCTTCAAATCTTTTTTTTTTTTTTGGACGGAGGGAGAATTTCCCTCCTTTCCCTCCTCTTCCCCTCTTATCCCAGGTTGTTAGGGGCCTGGGTCACAGACTCAGCCCCACTGAAAGCAGAGATCTATTAGGACAGGGCAGGTGGCTGTGCTGGTGGTGAGGGGCACCAATTCGGGAGAACAGGCCAAGAGGTCGAGAAGAGAGGAAACTCAGCATGTGGACAGAGAGGAGAGGAAGGGGCCGCGCCGAGGCCGGGAGGCTGGGGACGCCGGGTCCAGCGGCTGCTGAACTGTGGCCTGAGGAAGGGCTGTGTGTGGGCAGACGAGTTGAGGTGGGGGAGGGAACACAGCGTGTGGGGCACTGGGCCCAGTTGCCATGGAGACACCCCCCATAGACAACCTCTTTCCACAGCCCCTCCTGGGAGCAGCCCCAGTCTGAGGCCAGCTGATGAGGGGCAGTGGAGACGGGGAAGCCGCCAGGAGGCCAAGGTCACCCCGTACTGGGACCTAGCTTCTTTTTTTTTTTTTTAATTGCCCCTTCCTCTGAGGTTTCCAGGCTCTTAACTATAGTGGGTTTGAGGGAAGAAGTTGAGGAAGCGGTGGTGGAAACAAGTAAGGAATACACGCCCCGAGGCCAGCTGGGGTGAGGGGGACGGACGGGGCTGGGGCATGGTGGTCTGGGAGAATGTGGAGGACAGAAATGAAAGAACCACGGGGCAGCGGGTGCAGAGTGGGAAAGTATTCCTCATTTAAAAGAGAGTTGGAGTCTTGTGGATCACATTTTTCGGAGGGACACAGTCTCTTTCTGCATGTGGAGGAAGGTGAGGGGCTACAGTGTGTGTTCCTGTACAGGTGACATCGCAGAGAGGAGTACTGGGGGGTGTTCCCAAGGAGGGAAGCCAGTGGGGGCCTGCAGAGGAGATTTTCCTGGGCAGAGGAGAGGCTGGGATCCGTAGCGGTGGAGCAGGAGGAAGTGAGTCAAGGGAATTCTACATGATGGAAGAGAAGTTGGGGAGGATGCCTCCTTGTACGTTGAGGAGAGAGTGGGTTTCGAAGTGAGTTGGAGGGGTCTGGAGTTGGGGTAACCTGTGTGCTGAAGTTGCCATGTAATGATGAAGGGTGACGAGGAGGGGATTTGGAGGCAGTGGGAGATGCTGTGAGTGCAGAGGGACCCGTGGGTGGAAGCCGGGCAGAGTGAGGTACAGCGTGCTCCCTGCTATGGGAGTCCAGGGCAGAGATTGGAACGCCCCTGAATGGAGAGAAATCTGGGGTCTGGAGGAAGCCATTCCTTCGAGTAGAAAATGCCGTGGGACTCATGGAGGAAATTTTTCTTAATGGAGGAGAAAACGATGGTTATGATATGAGTTTGTTTAAGTTGTAGGGGGGGGGAAGATTCAGAAGACTCTTCTAAGCAAGAGAGAGAGTGGAGTTTTTCCTGGAGTAAGGACATAGTATGGATGGGGGGGTGAATAGATTGTGGGGAGACACTGGGGGCTGTGAGAGGGAATGGGCTGGAGATGGGGGGCATCTTGCAAACCAGTGGGTCTGGCGTTGGGTGCATGAGAATTCCCCAGGGAGCTTTTAAAAACTTAGACGCTCAGGCCACACTGCAGCCCAGTGAGGTCGGACTTTCTCAGGTGGGGCGCAAACATCCGAATCTGTAAAGGTCCTCGGGCGATTTCAAGGTGTGTCGGAGGCTGCCGAGGCGGGAAAGGGCTTCCAGGCAGAGGAGGCTGACTGAGGGTGTCTGCTTACTCTGAGTTGCACAAACCGTGAGGGGCAACTGGGATTTTTTTTTTCTCCTTCTCCTTTTAAGTTTTCCTTTTTAGTTGAAGACTTTCTTTTTCCTAAGGAGAGGAAATTGTACGGGATCATTAGGGGTGACTGAATGACAGAACCCAGAGCGGAGGGGGCCCGCGGAGGTTATTCTCTTGGAGCTGGTGCTCCTGGGGATTCTTAAGTTGTGGAGACGCTCAGGGGGAAGAAGTTGGGGAGACAGGAAGGGGTTCTAGCAGGTGGAGAGGTGGGGCTTGCAGGGGAAGAGTGGGGAGAACTGGTGGGGGCCGAATGGTGATGGGTTGGGGGTCTCTAAGGAAGGAAGAACGCGACAGGGGCTCCTGGGGAGGAGGAGGCCTGGAGCTTGGCACCGTGGGGTGGCTTCCCAGGCGATCAGGACCGTGGAGCTCACCCAGGAGGAGCCAGCGGGGGCTGGGGGCGAGGGCTGTGGGTGTGAGCGGTGGTGGGGATTTCTCCGAGTGGGGTTAGTGGGATGACTTTGTTGGACAGAAGACAAAAGTGGAGAGATTTATTTATTTATTTATTTATTTATTTATTATATTTTTGAGAAAGGAAAGCAGAAGAGACCCGAGTGGAAGGAGTTTCTGGAGCTGAGGCAGGGATTTTGGGGAAGGGGGGCGGGGACTGGGGGAGGTACCTGTGCCTTCTTCTCCTCTAATCCGAGATCTTGCTCCTTGCCCTCCACCAGCCGCCGACCATGGCCGTGCTCTGACCCCGTCCCCGGCCGCAGCCTCCTCGCCGCCCCCTCCCCCGCCCCGCCGGCCCCCGGCCCCCACGCTTCTGCCTGCGCTGTGACCCCCCCCAGCCGCCGGCACGGCCCCGCCCCCGCTGCCCCGGTGGTGGCCCACGGCCCCCCGGCTGCCCGTGGTCAAACTGGAGTCGCTGAAGCGCTGGAACGAAGAGCGGGGCCTCTGGTGCGAGAAGGGGGTGCAGGTGCTGCTGACGACGGTGGGCGCCTTCGCCGCCTTCGGCCTCATGACCATCGCCATCAGCACCGACTACTGGCTCTACACGCGCGCGCTCATCTGCAACACCACCAACCTCACGGCCGGCGACGACGGGACCCCCCACCGCGGGGGCGGGGGCGCCTCGGAGAAGAAGGACCCCGGCGGCCTCACGCACTCGGGGCTCTGGAGGATCTGCTGCTTGGAAGGTAGGGTGCGGGCGGCCCTGCCCGCAGCCCCCGCCGCTCCCCTCCCGGAGACCCTGGGCCTCCCGGGGCTGCCTCTCCCTGATCCTGGGGCCCCCATGGGCACCCTTCGTCCTCTGTCTGAGGGGCTTCTGCGCCTTCCCATTAGCGCCCCGACCTTCTCTCCTTTCCTCCCCACTCCTCCCTGCGTCTGGGCCTCCTGCGGAATTCCTCTGCCCGGTCACCCTGCCTCCAGGCTGAACCCCTAGTTGCCCTGCCTCTCCGCTGAACCCCTTATTCTTCTGTCTTTCCCTGGTCCCTGTCTCCTGCCGTGCCCATCACACCCCTCCCTTCTTCCCTCTCTCCAGCACCTGGGGCTCCTCCTGTTTCATTTCCTCCAGCTGCCCTGTGCCTTTTCTCCTCCCCGCCCCCTTTTTTTCAAGACAAGGTCTCATTCTGTCGCCCAGGCTGGAGTACAGTGGCACAATCACAGCTCACTGCGGCCTCCACCCCCTGGACTCAAGCCATCCTCCCACTTCTGCCTCCTGAGTAGCTGGGACCACAGGCATGAGACACTGTGCCCAGCTAATTTTTTTCATTATTTGTAGAGATGAGGTCTCCCTGTGTTGCCCAGGCTGGTCTCCAGCTCCTTGGCTCAAGAGAGCCTCCTGCCTCAGCCTCCAAGGTGCTGGGATGCACCCGGCAGCCTCTTTTTCCCTCTCCCCTCAGTTCATCTTGACCTGCTCTTCATTCCACCTGCCCCTTCATTTCCTCTGCCTGGTGCCCCATGGCGTCTTACCCCAGTCCTCTGAATTCCCCTGCCTCTCCCGCCCCATCCATGGCCCAGTCTCCAGGTCTCCATCTCTTTCCCCTTCTATTTGGCCGCTGCTCTCCTAAAACTTCCTGCCTTATTTCACTATCGCTTATGAGCTGCTCTCCTTTCTGCCTGTGATTCTCCTCCCGTAGATCTTCCCCTGCCCATCAGTGCCCTTCCCCTGTCTCTCCCACCAGGATGCCCTCCAGCCTCCTACCCTGATCCCTTCCTCCTTTTCCTGTAGTGGGCTCCACTTCCTTTTCCTCTGCTCGCGCCTTCTTTGACGTCTTCCTGACTCCATGCCTCTTAGTCACTTTAAGGCTCCTGGCTCCTGACCCTGCTACCTCCTCGCATCTCTGCCTTGATTCTTTTCCTCTTTGTCCAGTTCTCCCTCTCACAGCTTCTCTCCTAGCTCGGCTCCCTGGCTCTTGACTCGCCCTCTTCTCCAAGACCCTTGCCCTCTCCTGCACCAACCCCTTCTCTCTCCCACTCTTAGCATCAGTATTTCTTTCCTGAGTGTCATGGAGTTGCGGGGCTGGGAAGCAGGAGTCCTGGGTGCCAGTCCTGCTGCCTATCTGCCCCCACCATGTGACCACTATCTTCCCCCTGCACCCCAGCCTCACAGCCCTTGTCTGCCACATGGAGTGGAACCAGCCATCCTGATGCCCCCTTCGACCAAAAGATTGAAATCTCTTGCTTCTCTTTTTCACCCCCCTCTGTTTCTTCTGTCCCTTCTTCCTCTATTTTGCTGTGCGCTCATGACAAGCCAGGAATGTTATTTAATCCTATGAGGTGGGGACCACCTCCCTGTTGGGGATGGGTAAACTGAGGCTCCGAGAGGTGAAGCCACTTGCCCAAGGTCACCCAGCTGAGAAAAGGGCAGAGCCAAGAGCAGAACTCCAATCCCATGGATGGGATCCGCAGATGTGCTCTGCCTAGTGTACAAAGTGTTTAAAACTGAAAGCGAAATCTGAATCCATTGCCAACAGTTAAAAATAGGGAGGCTTCCCATTGTAGTTCCAATTTCCGGCTTCTTCTGAGCGATCGGAAGATCTAATGCAAGCCTGCGTTCTACCCTGACCACGATGGGCCGGATCTGAGCAGCAGCTGGGGGCCTCCATTTCCCCCACAGTCACCTCCATCCACTCCATTGCCTCCCATTCCTCCCATGGTTCTCGTGATGCTGTTTTCCTCTCCTGTGGAAGTCTGAGTTCATGTCCATTCACTGGCCTGACCAAGCACCAGGCACAGAGCCAAGTGTGAGGGCTCACATCATGAAACCCCTAGGATAACTCGTGGCATCTAGTGAGGATGCCATTCATTCATTCATTCATTCATTCAATATCCCATTTGTATTGAGTTTATACTATGTGCCAAGTGTTGTTCTGGATTCTGGGGCTACAGCAGTCGAAAACAGACAGAAACCCCTCTCCTTATATATCTTATATTCTAGAGGGAGAGACAGACAATAATGGAGGTAAATCAAGTCAACATTTAGGATGTTAGGTAGAACTGAGTGCTAAGGAGGAAAAGGGGTGGGGGGATGGGGGGTGTCAGGATTCCCCGTGGGAAGTAGATAAGGAATCTAGGGAAAACTCCCCTGAGCAGGTGACATTTGAATGCAGGTCTGAAGGAAGTGAGAGATGGAGGCTGTGGCTATCTGGAGGAAATGCTTCAGGCTGTAGGAATAGCAGGTGCAGAGTCCCTGAGGTGGGAGGGAGTGTGCCTGTGTGTTGACCAAGCCAGTGGGAGGTCAGTGTGACCGGGGCAGAGTGGGTGGTGGGGATTGTAGTAGCAGGAGGTCCAACAGGCCTAGGGGGAACAGGACCCCCATCCCACAGGTTCTGTATTCTTCTTATTTTTATCATTATTTGAGACAGAGTCTCACTCTGTAGACCAAGCTGTAGTGCAGTGGCGCGATCTTGGCTCACTGCAACCTCCGCCTTGGGGCTCAAGCGATTCTCATGCCTCGGCCTCCCGAGTAGCTGGGACTACAGGTATGTGCCACCACACCCAGATAATTTTTTCAATTTTAGTAGAGACAAGGTTTTACCTTCCACTCTGTTGCCCAGGGTGGTCTGGAACTCCTGAGCTCAGGTGATCTGCCCGCCTCAGCCTCCCAAAGTGCTGGGATTACAGGTGTGAGCCACCATGCCCGGCCTTTTAAAAATTATTTTCTTTCTTTATTTATTTAGAGACAGAGTCTTGCTTTGTCACCCAAGCTGGAGTTCAATGGCATGATCTCGGCTCACTGCAACCTCGGCCTCCCGGGTTCAAGCGATTCTCATACCTCAGCCTCCCAAGTAGTTGGAATCACAGGTGTGCTCCACCATGCCCAGTTAATTTTTGTATTTTTATTAGAGACAGGGTTTCACCATGTTGGCCAGGATGGTCTCGAATTTCTGACCTCAAGTGATTGGCCCGCCTAGGCCTCCCAAACTGCTGGGATTACAGGCGCTTGGCCAGGTTCTGTTTTTTGTTTGTTTGTTTTAGTTAGGGCTTTGTTCTGTCACCCAGGCTGGAGTGCAGTGGTAAGACCATAGCTCACTGCAGCCTTAAACTCCTGAACCCAAGCCATCCCCTTGGGTTCAGCCTCCCAAATAGCTGGAACTACAAGCACATGCCACTGTATTTTGTAGACACAGGGTCTCACTGTATTGCCCACGCTGGTCTCAAACTCCTGGCCTCAAGCAATCCTCCTGTCTCAGCCTCCCGATGTGTTGAGATTATAGGTGTGAGCCCCTGTGCCCGGACTCACAGCTTCTTATACATCCCAGAAAGCACTTTGCTTTATATTCAGAGATGGGAGCCACTGAAGGTTCTTGAGCAGAGAAGTCACAAGAACCTTACAACCTTCTTACGAAAAAGAAGACTTACGTTTTTGCAGCATGGCTCTTGCTGCTGTGTTGACAGATGACCAAGGGGAAGGCAAATGAGGGAACAAGAGGCTCATCGAGGTGGGGGCAGGAGCGTTTGGGAAGTTGTTTGAACTCTTAGTATATTCTGGAGCTACTGTGGGCAGGAATTGCTGATGGAGCAGTGGTAGGATGTGAGAGAGAAGAGCCAGGGGTGTCTCCAAAGCAGGGATTTTCCACTGCAGCATGGTTAATATTTTGGGGTGGATAATTCCATGTGGAGGGGGCCATCCGATCCATTGTAGGACGCTGGGCAGCAGCCTTGATCTCTGCCCACTAGATGCCAGCAGCACCCTTCCCAGTCGTGACAACCAAAATTGTAAATTGTCTCTAAACACTGTTGACTGTGCCCTGGGAGAAAAAAATTACCCCAAGTTGAGAATTACCACTTTAAGGCTTTGGCCTGAACTCCTGAGAACAGGCAAGCCATTCATAAGATGAAACAGCAGCTATTTTATTTCTTTTATTTTCTCTTATCAAGTTTGTTATGAAGAAGAGGGATCATGGGCTCTGTTCTGGACATGTTAAATGTATGATACCCGTTAACAGATAACATCTAGGAGAGAGGTCAGCGCAGTGAAGGGCCTGCAAAGTGCCGTATAGGAAAGATTTTAGGCTCTGTGGAGCAGACAGTCTCTATCACAACTACTCATGGAAACAACCGAGACAGTACGTAAGGAACTGAGCGTGGCTGTGTTCCAGTGAGACCTCATTTACGGACACTAAAATCTGAATTTCGGCTGACGCCCTTTTCAGCCTCAGCCCACCTGCACCCAGGTGAATAAACAGCCATGTTGCTCACACAAAGCCTGTTTGAGGGGATCTCTTCATTCGAAGCGTGCGTTTTAACATTTGGGGCCATTTTCAAAAGAAAAAAGTTTTTTGAATTTCACCTAGCGCGGTGGCTCATGCCTGTAATCCCAGCACTTTGGGAGGCAGAGGCAGGTGGATCACTTGAGGTCAGGAGTTCGAGACCAGCATGGCCAACATGGTGAAACCCCACCTCTACTAAAAATACAAAAATTAGCCAGGCATGGTGGCGCGTGCCTGTAGTTCCAGCTACTTGGGAGGCTGAGGCAGGAGAATCGCTTGAACCCAGGAGGCGGAGGGTGCAGTGAGCCAAGATCATGTCACTGTACCCTAGCCTGGGTGACAGAGAGAGACTCCGTCTAAGAAAAAAAAAATTGCATTCCATGTCATTTTCATGTGCCACGAAATCATCTTCCTCTTGGCTACTTTCTCAATCATTAAAAACACATAAAACCCACTCTTAGCTGGATTTGGCTCGTGAGCTGTAGTTTGTTGACCATTGATGTAGGTTGTTAGAGATATGATATGTGAGGCCAGAGGCCCGGCTGGAGATATCAGTTTGAGGAGCATCACCACACAGATGGATTAGATGATGGAGTCACTTAGAGAAGAGACGGCTGGGTGCAGTGGCTCACATCTCTAAGCCCAGCACTTTGGGACCCCAAGGCGGGAAGACTGCTTGAGCCCAGGAGTTCGAGACCAGCCAGGGCAAAATAGAGAGACCTCGTCTCTATAAGGTCTAATTTAAAAATTAGCTAGGAGTGCTAGTGTGTGCCTGTGATCCCAGCTGCTCAGGAGGCTGAGGTGGGAGGATTGCTTAGACCCAGGAAGTTGAGGCTGCAGTGAGCCGTGATTATGCCACTGCACTCCAGTGCCCGGGCAACAGGGCAAGACCCCATCTCAAAAACAAACACAAAAAACAGAAATAATAAAATCTCGTTGAATGCTTAAGCCTTGGGCCAGTCCACTGTTAAAAGGTGAGGGCCGTGAAAAGTCACCAGAAGGGGTTGAGAAAGGACTGGCCACAGGTTTGGGGAAAAACAGGTCACTGGATGTCCTAGAAGCCAAAGGAAGTTCGTGTTTCAAAGAGGGGAGGAATGAAGGCTCACTTCGTTGTTCTTACACTTATTATTTTTTGTCTTTTTTCTCCCTTTTTGGTGACAACGAGGTCTCGCTATATTGCCCAGGCAGGTCTCAAACTCCTGGGCTCAGGCTAGCCTCCCGCCTCTGCCTCCCTAAGAGCTGGGATTACAGGCGTGAGCCGCTGGGCCCGGTGACTCTGTTGTTCTTGTAACTGTCGTTCATTGCAAGAGGCTCACAATAACCCTGCGAAGTAGGTACTTTATTTATTTATTTATTTTATTTTTTGGGAGACAGAGTCTCACTTTGTCGCCCAGGTTGGAGTGCAGTGGCACAATCTTGACCACTGCAACCTCCACCTCCCAGGTTCAAGCGATTCTCCTGCCTCAGCCTCCTGAGTAGCTAGGACTACAGGCATGCACCCACCACCCCCGGCTGATTTTTGTACTTTTAGTAGAGAAGGGGTTTCACCATGTTGACCAGGCTGGTCTCGAGCTCCTGGCCTCAGGTGATCTACCCACCTCGGCCTCCCAAAGTGCTGGGATTACAGGCATGAGCTATCATGCCTGGCTGGTACTTTTATTATTCCCATCTTCTAGAAGAAGAAGTGAAGGCTCAGAGAGGTGAAGTGAGTTTCCCAAGGTCACACAGCTAATATGCAGTAGGGTCTGAATTTGTTTTTGTTTCTGATTTGTTTTTGTTTTTTTAGAGATGGGGTCTTACCACATTGCCCTCACCACAACCTGGTCTAGAATGCCTGAGCTCAAGCAATCCTCTCGCCCCAGCCTCTCAAAGTGCTGGGATTACAGGCATGAAGCGTCACGCCCAGCCCAGCATCTGGATTTGAATCCAGGTCTGTCTGCTTTTCTAGGAGAGCAAAGCAACAAATCCACTTTCTTTCAGCCCATCGTGGCTGCAGGGGTGTAGAAACTGGACCTCCCTAAGTCATTGCCTCCTGCCGTCACTGTGTCCCTGGGAACTCTTGGGCTCAATCCCCATCTCCCTCTGGGGTCTGTCTGAAAGATGCAGTAGCGTGTAATGATTGAAACAAGCTCCGAGGCTGCTCTGCCTAAGGAGCAACCATTCTTTACTCCCCTACTTTCTTTGATAAACTTGCTTTCGGCCGAGAGTGGTGGCTCATGTCTGTAATCCCAGCACTGTGGAAGACCGAGGTGGGAGGATCCCCTGAGGCCAGGAGTTCCAGATCAGCCTGGCCAACATGGTGAAACCCTGTCTCTACTAAATGTACAAAAAAATTAGCCGGGAATGGTGGCGGGCGCCTGTAACCCCAGGTACTCGGAAGGCGGAGGCAGGAGAATCGCTTGAACCCGGGAGGCAGAGGTTGTAGTGAGCCGAGATCGGACCACTATGCTCCAGCCTGGGCGACAGAGCAAGACTCCATTTCAGTTGAAAAAAACAAATATAAAAACAAAAACACAAACACTTGCTTTCACTTTATTGTCTCTCTCTTTTTTCTTTTTTTTTTTGAGACGGAGTTTCACTCTTGTTACCCAGGCTGGATTGCAATGGTGCGATCTCGGCTCACCACAACCTCCACCTCCTGGGTTCAAGCAATTCTCCTGCCTCAGCCTCCCGAGTAGCTGGGACTACAGGCGCGTGCCACCATGCCCAGCTAATTTTTTGTGTTTTTTAGTAGAGACGGGGTTTCACCTTGTTGACCAGGATGGTCTCGATCTCGACCTCGTGATCCACCCGCCTCGGCCTCCCAAAGTGCTGGGATTATAGGCATGAGCCACTGCGCCCGGCCTCTTTTTTTTTTTTTTTTTTTCTGAGACGGAGTCTCACTTTGTTGCCCAGCCTGGAGTGTAGTGACACAATCTTGGCTCACTGCAACTTCTGCCTCCCAGAGTTCAAACAACTCTCCTGCCTGAGCCTCCTGAGTAGCTGGGATTACAGACACCCGCCACCACACCTGGCTAATTTTTGTATTTTTAGTAGAGATGGGGTTTCACCATGTTGGCCAGGCTGGTCTCAAACTCCTGACCTCAAGTAAGCTGCCTGCCTTGGCCCACTTTACTCTTTTTTTTTTTTCTTTTTGAGATGGAGTCTTGCTTTGTCGCCCAGGCTGTAGTGCAGTGGCACCATCTCGGCTCACCACAACCTCTGTCTCCCAGACTAAAGCAATTCTCCTGCCTCAGCCTCCTGAGTAGCTGGTACTACAGGCGCCTGCCACCACATCCGGCTAATTTTTTATGATTTTAGTAGAGACGGGGTTTTGCCATGTTGGCCAGGCTGGTCTTGAACTCCTGACCTCAAGTGATCTGCCTGCCTCAGCCTCCCAAAGTGCTGGGATTACAGGCATGAGCCACCATGCCTGGCCCCATATTACTCTTAAAAGAGAAAGAAAAAGAAACAAATTCTGAGAAATAAGACTGACTGGGTTTGCCTCTCGTCTGCTGCATCCAGCATCGTGACCCTGGCCTTATATTTAATCTTGCTGTGTCTCCATTCCATCATCAGGGAAATGAGAACCCTAATAGACCCTAACACAGGGCGAGGAGGGATCAATGAGCTAATATAAGTAAAGCATTTCAAAGACTAGCAGGCACAGAGGAAGAACTAGATGATAGAGATGCATTTGTGTTGTCACTCTGCTGTTCTTCTCCTTATCATTGTTAGGAATTCTAATGTGACCAAGCCCTGATCCCCTCTACTCTGATTAACCCAGGAGTCCCAGCACTTCACAATAGAAATATAACAGAAGAGTGGGCCAGTGGTTCACGCCTTGTAATCCCAGCACTTTGGGAAGCCAAGGTGGGTGGATCACTTGAAGTCAGGAGTTCGAGGCCAGCCTGGCTGATGTGGTGAAATCCCATCTCTACTAAAAATACAAAAATTAGCCAGGCGTAGTGGAGCTCACCCGGAGTCCCAGCTACTCAGGAGGCTGAGCGAGGAGAATCGCTTGAACCCGGGAGGTGGAGGTTGCAGAGAGCTGAGATAGTGCCATTGCACTCAGGCCTGGGTGACAGAGTAGGACTCCATCTCAAAAGAAAGAGAAAGAAAGAAAAGAAAGAGGGAGGGAGGGAAGGAAGGAAGGAAGGGAGGGAGGGAGGGAGGGAGGGAGGGATGGAGGGAGGGAAAAGAAAAGAAAGAAGAAATATAACACAAGGCTGGGCCAGTGGCTTACGCTGGTAATTCCAGCATTTTGGGAGGTAAGGTGAGAGGACTGCTTGAGTCCAGAAGTTCAAGACCAGCCTGGGCAACATAAAAAAATTAAAAATTTGTTGGGCATGGTGGTACATCCCTGTAGTCCCTGCTACTGGGAGGCTGAGGCAGAAGGACTCTCTGAGCCCAGGATGTCGAGGCTGCAGTGAGCTATAATTGTGCGACTGCCCTCCAGCCTGGGTGACAGAGGAGGCCCTGCCTCAAAACAAAATGAAACAAAAATTTAAAATGTTCTAGTAGCTATATTAAAATAAATAAAAAGGAACAGGTGAACTTAATATTTTTTAAATTTTATTTATTTTAAAGATGGAGTTTCACCATGTTGGTCAGGCTGGTCTTGAACTCCCGACCTCAGGTGATCCACCCGCCTTGGCCTCCAAAGTGCTTGGATTACAGGCATGAGCCACCACGCCCGGCCCTAACTTAATATTTTATTTAACCCCACAATAGCCAAGATATTCTCACTTGAAGATGTAATAATCCATATAAAAATTATTAATGAAATCTTACACATTCTCTCCCTCTCTCTTTTCTTCCCCATCCTGAGTCTGAAACTCAGTGCATCTTTTACCCTCACAGAACCTCTCCATTGCCACATTTCCAGCTTTGGGAGCTGGGGGCGTCTGCATGGGAGAGCCCAGCTTGTGCCCCTCCTCAGGGATTTCGGCCGCACCCGGGGTCCTCTCTCAGGGCTCGAGCATCTGGACCCACAGCCTATTTATTAGCGCCGACTACAGAAAACTTCTCCACTAGCACTTTGCCTGACTTATTATCTCATGAAGTGCGTGCCATTTTGCCGGGGGAACGTATTATTGGCAGGAATCTGGTGGCCAGCAAGGGGAAGTGACTCAGTCTGGACCTCCCAGCATGTGAGGGGCCCAGCACATTGGATCCCAGTTCTCCATGGGTCTTAACCCTCGCATGCCCAGGTCTGCACTAAGAAGGCCCTGGGGGAGATTCAGGGTCACGACATCACCGTCCATGCACAGGAAAAGCTCCTAGCATGATCGGTGGCACCAGGCTTCGCTACTGTGTATTCTGTGCCTAACTTTCTTTTTTTTTTTTTTTTTTTGGGACAGTCTTGCTCTGTCACCCAGGCTGGAGTGCACTGGCGCAATCTCTGCTCACTGCAATTTCTGCTGCCCGGGTTTAAGCGATTCTCCTGCCTCAGCCTCCTGAGGAGCTGGGATTACAGGCGCCCATCACCACGCCAGGCTAACTTGTATTTTTTAGTAGAGGTGGGGTTTTACCATGTCGGCCAGGCTGGTCTTGAACTCCTGACCTCAGGTGATCCACACACCTCAGCCTCCCAAAGGCTGGGATTACAGGCGTGAGCCACTACGCCCGGTCTTCTGTGCCTAACTTACTTACTTTCTTTTTTTTGAGAGGGAGTTTCGCTCTTGTCACCCAGGCTGGAGTGCAATGGCATGATCTTGGCTGACTGCAACCTCCGTTTCCCAGGTTCAAGTGATTCTCCTGCCTCAGCCTCTGGAGCAGTTGGGATTACAGGCATGCACCACCATACCTGGCTAATTTTTGTAGTTTTACTAGAAACGGGGTTGCAGCATGTTGGCCAAGCTGGTCTTGAACTCCTGTCCTCAGGTGATCTACCTGCCTTGGCCTCCCAAAGTGCTGGGATTACAGGCGTGAGCCACTGCGCCCGGTCTTCTGTGCCTAACTTTCATTGAAATCTCACTGAAGCCTGTAAAGTCACACTACTGTCCTCATTTTCCCAAGGAGACAGCAGAGGCTCAGGGAAATCCAGTTCCAAACCCACACAGCTGGGAAGTGGTGCTTTGGGATGTGTGTCCAGAGAGCTGGATTCAGAGCCTATGGTCAGTAACCCCCATAGCCACCAGGCTCTACTGTCTTAAATATGCTGACCTCCCAAACCGAGCTGTGCTGGAAGGAAACTCCTCCCCTTCACTCACCCCCTACGGGGCATTGGGCAACTTCTTCAGCTCTCTGCCTCAGTCTCCTGATTTGTAAAGCAAGGATGCTGTTGCTGCCTACCTCCCAGGGATTGTCCTAGGGCCTGAGCGAGTTATTAACCACCTGTCCAATGCTTGGAGCAGTACGTGGTGCATGGTTAGCGATCAGTCAGGGCTAGTTATAATGACCGTCACCGCTAACCTGGTCAGCGATTCAATGTGGCATGTGGTTTACATGCTCAGTCTCATTTAATTATCACTAATGTTTTGAGGGAACTACTATGATCCCATTCAAGAAAGGAGGGACCAGGCTGGGCACGATGGCTCATGCCTGTAATCCCGGCACTTTGGGAGGCTGAGCCGGGCAGATTACAGGGTCAGGAGTTTGAGACCAGCCTGGCCAACATGGTGAAACACCATCTCTACTAAACATAGAAAAATTAGCCGGGTGTGGTGGTGGGTGCCTGTAGTCCCAGCTACTCGGGAGGCTGAGGCAGGGGAATTGCTTGAACCCAGGAAATAGAGGTTGCAGTGAGCCGGGATCATGCCACCGCACTCTAGCCTGGGTGACGGTGAGACTCCGTCTCAAAAAAAAAAAAAAATGAAAAAAAAAGGAGGGACCTCGAGTTCATAATCATACCTACCACACTATGGTGGATGTGCTGATGGGTAAGAGTTTGCACATGGGAGTAGTATTTTCACTCACTCATTTGCTCATTCATTCATTCATTCATTCATTTTGAAAATTGTGGTAAATTATACATCACATAAATTTACCATCTTCATCATTTTGGAGTATGCATTTCAGTAGTGGTAAGTACACTCATGTTGCTTTGCAACCAATCTCCAGAACTCTTTCATCTTGCAAAACAGGAACTCTGTACCCGTTAAATCACTCCACATCCCCACACCCTCCAGCCTGGCAACTACCGTGCTACTTTCTGTGTCTATGAATTTGATTATTCCAGGTATTTCATATAAGTGGAATCATACAGTATTTGTCTTTTTGTTACTGACTTATTTAGCTTTGTATAATGTCCTCAAGGTTTTTCTATGTTTATAGCATGTATCATAATTCCCTTTTTAAGGCTGAATAATATTCCATGTATATAGCACATGTTGTTTATCCGTTCATCTGTCCACGGCCATTTGGGTATTCCCACTTTTTGGCTATTGTGAACAGTGCTACTATGAAGATGAGTGTATGAATATCTGTTTGAGTCCCTGCTTTTAATTCTTTTGGGTCTATCCCCAGTAGTGGCATTGCTGGATCATATGATGAGCCTATGTTTAGTGTTTTTTTGTTTTTTTTTTTTTGAGACGGAGTTTCGCTCTTGTTACCCAGGCTGGAGTGCAATGGCGTGATCTCGGCTCACCGCAACCTCCGCCTCCTGGGTTCAGGCAATTCTCCTGCCTCAGCCTCCTCAGTAGCTGGGATTACAGGCACGTGCCACCATGCCCAGCTAATTTTTTGTATTTCTAGTAGAGATGGGGTTTCACCATGTTGACCAGGATGGTCTCGATCTCTTGACCTCATGATCCACCCGCCTTGGCCTCCCAAAGTGCTGGGATTACAGGCGTGAGTCACCGCGCCCGGCCCTATGTTTAGTTTTTTGAGGAAGCTCTGTACTGTTTCCATAGCCACTGCACCATTTCACATTTCTACCATCAGTGCACAAGGATTCCAACTTCTCCACATCCTTCACAACACTTGTTATTTATTTATTTTTGAGACGGAGACTCACTCTGTCGCCAGGCTGGAGTGCAGTGGTGTGATCTTGGCTCACAGCAATATCTGCCTCCATGGTTCAAACGATTCTCCTGCCTCAGCCTCCCAAGTAGCTGGGTCTACAGGCGTGCGCCACCACTCCTGGCTAATTTTTGTATTTTTAGTAGATACAGGGTTTCACCATGTTGGCCAGGATGGTCTTGAACTCCTTGACCTCAAGTGATCCACCTGCCTCAGCCTCCCAAAGTGCTGGGATTACAGGCATGAGCCACCGTGTCCAGGATATTAATTTTTAGTAGTAGCCATGCTAAAGGATATGAGATGGTATTTCATTGTGGTTTTCATTGCATTTCGCTAGCAATTAGTGAAATTGAACATCTTTTCATGTGCTTGTGGCCCATTCAATCATTTTTTTTTTTTTTTTTTTGAGACCCAGTCTTGCTCTGTCACCCAGGCTGGAGTGCAATGGCATGATCTCAGCTTGCTGCAACCTCTGCTTCCCAGGTTCAAACACTTCACCTGCCTCAGCCTCCCAAGTACCTGGGACTACAGGTGTGCACCACCACACCCAGTTAACTTTCATATATTTAGTAGCAATGGGGTTTTACCATGTTGGTCAGGCTGGTCTCAAACTCCTGACCTCAGGTGATCCACCCAACTTGGCCTCCCAAAGTGCTGGGATTACAGGCATGAGCTACTACACCTGGCCCATTAATTCATTCTTTCATTAGAAATACTTACTAAGCATTCAGTATGTACTGGGCACTGTTCTAGGTGCTGGTAATACAGTGTTGAACAGCCCAGATGCTCACATTCATGACATGTGTTTGAGTTTTGCTGCCACCATTCATCAGCTGTGAAATGACCCCTTTCTGTGCCTCGGTTTCCACATCTGGGTAATGGGTGCCATATATCAACTGCTATCAACTGAGCACTTAATTGTGTTCCAGGCAAAGTGCCAAATCTCCACCTGGACCCAGTCCATCATATCAGTCCCATGAGGTAGGTCCTGTTCTTTGTGTATTTTTTTTTGTTTTGTTTTGTTTTGCTTTGAGACAGAGTCTTGCTCTGTCGCCAGGCTGGAGTGCAGTGGCTTGATCTTGACTCACTGCAGTCTCTGTCTCCTGGGTTTAAGCGATTCTCCTGCCTCAGCCTCCTGAGTAGTTGGGACTATAGGCGCGCACCACCACGCCCAGCTAATTTTTGCATTTTTAGTAGAAATGGAGTTTCACCCTGTTAGCCAGGATGGTCTCAATCTCTTGACCTCATGATCTGCCTGCCTTGGCCTCCTAAAGTGCTGGGATTACAGGCATGAGCCACCACGCTCGGCTGTTCTCTGCATTTTATAGGTGGGGATACTGAAGCAAGTCGGCCTATGTAACACCAGCAAGGACGCAGAATAAGGAAGTGGTGGAGGCCAGCACGGTGGCTCACACCTGTAATGCCAGCACTTTAGGAGGTCCAGGCAGGCAGATCACCTGAACTCAGGAGTTTGAGACCAGCCTGGGCAAACTGGGCAACATGGAGAAACCCTGTCTTTACAACAAATGCAAAAATTATCTGGGTATGGTGGCATGAGCCTGTAGTCCCGGCTACTCGAGAGGCTGATGCAGGAGGATCACTTGAGTCCAGGAGGGGAAGGTTGCAGTGAGCCGAGATTGCACCACTGCACTCCAAACTGGGGCAACAGAGGGAGACCCTGTCTCAAAAAAAAAAAAGGAGACGCTCCAATGTCTAACATTTGGCCACCATAAGACACAGACCACATGATGTTTCATAGGACTCTTGGGAGCATCAGATGAGTCGGCCCACCTGGGAAGCACCCAACGCATGTTAGCCCATGGCAGTATTACTCCCTTTGTATTGATTCCTCCTAGTTCCTCCTTTATCCCTATTCTTTCCCCTACTTTCCTTTGCTGGCCATGGTCTGCCTCTGTTCTCTCCTTCTGCTATGCTTATATTCATTCATTCATTCTTCATTCAACCCTCATTTCTTTCTTTTTCCTTTTTGAGATGGAGTCTCCCTCTGTCCCCTGGCTGGAGTGCAGTGGTGCAATCTCGGCTCACTGCAACCTCCGCCTCCTTGGTTCAAGAGATCCTCCTGCCTCAGCCTCCCGAGTAGCTGGGATTACAGGCGCCCGCCACCACACCCAGCTAATTTTTGTATTTTTAGTAGAGATGGGGTTTCACCATATTGGCCAGGCTGGTCTCGAACTCCTGACCTCAAGTGATCCATCCTCCTTGGCCTCCCAAAGTGCAGGGATTACAGGCATGAGCCACCGTGCCTGGCCTCAACCTTCATTTCTTGAGGTCTCCTATGTGCCAGGCCTAGTGCCAAGAAATGCTGGCACACAGAGGAATCGGACTCCCATGCCCTACCCCCTCCAGGAACTCCCAGCTTGCCAAGGACAAAGATGATCATCTATCAACTAATGCATGTCCCACGGGGCACCTAAGAGCAGGAAACGGACCCAAGTTTGGTGGGAGGAATGAGTGTGTTTGTGTGTGTGTGTGTGTGTGTGTGTGTGTGTGTGTTTGTCTGTGTGTGTCTAGGGAAAGCTTCCTAAAGAAGGTGCCTCCTGAACTGCCTGCTGCAGGTAAGCACTACATCAGCAAGGAATGTGAGCAGAATGTTCCACAGCGTGGGTAGAGGACTGCAAAACTGGACAGAGCTGGGCAGTTGAGGAAACCACATTTTTTTATAGTTTTAATTTTTTCTCCAGCTATGTGCTAGAGGTAGTAAAACTTTAACTGTTCCCAAGAATGAGCAGATAGATGAGGATAGGCATCTTAGGAGGGGATGGAGATGAGGCTGCGTGACCCCTAGAGGTATACTCCATCCCCTCCACACACCTCTGCTTCCTTCAACCACTCCATCTCTCTCCAGAAGGTTACAGGTTCCCTGCAGAAACAGACGAACTTCTCCCTCTCTCTCTCTACCTCCTGCCTCCCGCCGGCTCTCTCCACGCAGGACTGGAGACTACAACTCCCATGATCCACTGCGGCTGCTCTTCCCACAACTGGACTCCAGACTTCACAGGGCCTCATGGGAAATGTAGTCCTCATCGTCTTCTGCATCCCTTTTTTTTCCCACGCATTTCTAGACTTTTCAACCAATTTAGAGGTGGAAAGGCGCCTTGGTATTGTTGAAGCCAACAATACCCTCTTTCTTACAGAGGTGGGAGTCGAACTCCAGAGTGCTGGAGCAACTGAGCCCAGCTTAGAGGGCCAAGGTCCCGTGGCCTTGCCGTGAGTTCTGGAAAGTTGTTAGACTTTGGGGTTTTTTTCTTGCTTTTCTTCTTTTCTTTAACAGGCGGGGAAACTGACACCAGGGAAGTTGAAAGTTTGTCCCATATCACGAGTCGGGCTCAGGAGCCAGGACTTGCGGTCTCCCAAGCAGCCCAGAGAGAAGGAATTTGGGGGAAGGGCAGGGTCGGTTGTCAGTGGGGTTGCCCAGCCCCCAACCCTGAAGTACCTGCCCCCACCACTGCCCTCCCCGCTCCTCCAGGGTTGAAAAGAGGCGTCTGCGTGAAGATCAATCATTTCCCGGAGGATACGGACTACGACCACGACAGCGCGGAGTATCTACTCCGTACGTGGGGGTCCGGGACAGACGTGGGGAGAGGGGAAATCGCGGGGCCTGGAGGGCGTCGGGGAGGGAGCCCGGAGAAGGGACTAGGACCCCGGCACTTGGATCGACACGCCGAGGTTTAGCTTCCCAGCCAATCCGAGTCCAGATGGTGAGATCCTCTGGTTCCCGATTGGCTGCGTGCTCTTGCTCCCGCCCCCTCCTCTCACCTTGGGGCGGGCTGAGGGAGGATCCTGGACGCCGATTGGCTGCCTTGCTCTCTCGGGCCCTCGCGGCGACTCTCCGCCGTGACTGGTTGTGGATTCCCGGGCTAGGATTGGCCGCCGCGCCCCAGGCTGTGGGGCAATCTGCGGCGGGGACGGGCCACTCCCGGGAGCCGGCTGGGAAAGCCTGTGTTGCCATTGGTAGCTACCCCGAGAACGCGGCAAATCCTAAGTGATGATTGGCTGCGGCCTCAGCCAGGTTCCGAAATTGCAAAATCTGGTTGCCTGGGGTTTTAGGGGTGGGTGGAAAGGAAGGACTGCAGAGAAAGAGAGAAGCGGGGCGGGGGGGGGGGGGCGGGGGGGAGAGAGACTCAGCTAGAGAAAGCCAGGCCTAAGGGGAGTGGGGAGGGAGGGAAAGAGGAAGGGAGTGGAGAGAAGAGAAACCCGGAAGATAGAAGCAGCCTGGCAGAAAAGGAGGGGAGAGAGACCCAGGAAGATAGAAGAGACCAGGCAGAAAAAGGGACAGGGGGAGAGACCTAGGAAGACAGATGAGGCCAGGCAGAAAAAGAGGGGGGAGAGAGCTAGGAAGATAGGTGAGGCCAAGCAGAAAAAAAGAGGGGGGACTTAGGAAGACAGATGAGGCCAGGCAGAAAAACGGGGGAGACCTAGGAAGATAGGTGAGGCCAGGCAGAAAAAAAGAGGGGGTACTTAGGAACACAGATGAGGCCAGGCAGAAAAACGGGGGAGACCTAGGAAGATAGGTAAGGCCAGGCAGAAAAAAAGAGGGGGGACTTAGATAAGGCCAGGCAGAAAAAGAGGGTGGAGAGAGCTAGGAAGATAGGTGAGGCCAGGCAGAAAAAAAGAGGGGGGACTTAGGAAGACAGATGAGGCCAGGCAGAAAGGGGTGGGGGGTGGGTAGGAAGACAGATGAGGCCAGGAAGATAGGAAGAGAGAGGGGAGACAGACCCAGAAAGATGAAGCCAAGCAATAAAACGAGGGAGGGAGCAGGGAGAGAAGGGAAGAGAAACTCAGAAATAGATTCAGCCTGGTAGAAAAGGGAGGGGGAGGGAAGAAGGAAGGTAGAGAGAGAGAAAAAACCAGACCGATGAAGCGAGGCAGAAAATGGGAGGGGGGTGTGGAGAGAGGTGGTAAGTGATTTGCGGGATATGGAGAAAGAAATTGGCAGACGAGAGGAAGGGAGGGACGAGAAAGAAAGCAAGGGAGAGGATTCATGGAGAAGTTGAGAGAAAACCCGGCAAAGTGGTTAAAAGAGGGAGAAAAATATTCCTGGAGAGAGAAAAAACAGTCCGAAGTAGAAAGAAAAGGACAAAGAAAAAAAGGGAAAGGAAATCAGACCGAGAAATAGAGAAATTTTAAAAACAGGAGAGAGAATCAGGCAACAGTAAAATGAAACACACAGAAGAGAGCCGGAGAGGGAGGAGGACAGAACTGGCAGGAGGCACCGCAAGATGGGGGGCCGGGAAGGGGGTGCAGGCGGCCGCCTCTGACCGCCCTGGCTCTCGCTCCTTTTCCTTTCTTTCCTCTCCCGCAGGGGTCGTCCGGGCCTCCAGCATCTTCCCCATCCTTAGCGCCATCCTGCTGCTGCTCGGGGGTGTGTGCGTGGCGGCCTCTCGCGTCTACAAGTCCAAGAGGAACATCATTCTGGGCGCAGGGATCCTGTTCGTGGCAGCAGGTGAGAGGCAGAGGGAGGGGGCGGCGGGGGTGGCCTACCTGCGCGCGCACGTGTGTGTGTGTGTACAAAGCCACCCTGCCCCGAGCACCCCCGGGGGCCCGGAGCCTTCCTAGGCGGTCCCCAAGCTCCATCGCCACCCGCTGGGTAAGGTGGGTGTAGTCTTCGCGACGTCTTCCCAGGAGGGAACCAGCACAGACAGGTGCCTGGCACGTAAGACGCCGAGCGCTTAAGATCCTAAACCAGCCGTCCTGGAGACGGAAGGGGAGGAGCTGGGGGAGGGGGTGGGACCGCGAGACAGAATTGGGCTCTAGAGGCTAGAGAGGCGGGGCTGGGCCTTGGAGGGCGGGCCCAGGAGAGGGAGAAAGTTATCTGGGCGCGCCCCTTAGGAAACCTTGGTGGATCCAAGAGTTGGGGCTGGTCCTGGGAAACCGTCCCGGGAAGTGAAAACTAAAGGGGTTGGACTAGGGAGACTGAATCGGGCCCATGCCCGTTGCCATTTGGAGAAGGAGAGGCTAGAAAAGACGGGGCGCTGCCTGGAAAAGCCAGAAGGGGAGGGGTTATGTCCTTAAGGGCACAGAGAGTCAATCTGGCTGATTCAAGCCAGATGCTGACCAAAGCCAGGCAGTATCTGGGATTGGCCGTCTCAAGAGTTAGGGCCTAGACGAGCAGAGAGCTAGGACTGGAACACTCAAGCGGCACGACATGAAGGGGTAAGACCCCCTTTCTACCCTGCATGAGTAGCACTGGGAAATTCCAGGGGGCAGAGCTTTTTTGGAGAAGTAGAATACAGAGAAGAAGGAGGGCTTTGCATATTTAAAGAGCAGGATGGCCGGGCGCTGTGGCGCAAGCCTGTAATCCCAGCACTTTGGGAGGCCGATGCGGGCGGATCACCTGAGGTCAGGAGTTGGAGACCAGCCTGGCCAACATGGTGAAACCCCGTCTCTACTAAAACTATAAAAAATTAGCCGGGCGTGGTGCCGCGCGCCTGTAATTCCAGCTGCTCTGGAAGCTGAGGCAGAATTGCTTGAACCCGGGAGGCGGAGGTTGCAGTGAGTTGAGATCGCGCCATTGCACTCCAGCCTGGGCAACAAGAGCGAAACTCCATCTTAAAAAAGAAGAAGAAGAGCAGGTTATGCTTTGGGGATGGGTCTAGATCTGCAAAGTTTGGGGCTTGGAGGACCTGAAAGTCCAGAGTAGCGGCACCTGGGACCAGGGAGGGCCCTGGCCAAGAGCTGCATGGGGCGGGGTTTGGTAAACTGGAGGTGGGCCTAGAGTAGAAGTCGGGGCCTGCTTTATCAAGGGCAAATTTTTGACCAGCAGGGGAGGGCCTAGAATGGATACTCCCGCAGGAATTATATGATGAAGAGAGAGTTTAGGTAAGTGATAGGCAGGGCCTGGTCACAGCAGGATGGTATCATTAACAGAGTTCAAAGGAGCAGAGAGGCGGGGCTTGGGGAAAACCCAGGTTTATAACGTTAAGGGTGGCGTTAGAATAACTAGGGCAGGGCCTGGAAACTCATCAAATGTGGGTTTTAGACCAGTCAGAGCAGGGCCTGGACTAGCTGCGGTGGATTACCATCAGCCAGGTAGGGTTTAGACCAGCAAAGGTGGGACCTCAGCTAGAGGAGTGGGTTTTATGCCAAGTGGGGGCAGCCCAGACCGTCTAGGGGTGGGTCTTAGACCACATAGGGCTGAGTTTAGACCAGCCTGGGCTGGGTTAGGCCAGCAGAGGTGGGGCCTGGGCTCTCCCGGGGCAGGACCTGGACCATCCAGGGCCATGTCGGAACCATTCAGAGCAAGGCCTGGGCCACCTTGGGGTGGAGTTTAGACTCTGAGATGGGACTTGAACCAGCCAGGGCCAGGACCATGTAGGATGTTGTCTGGACCATTTGGGGTCCTAGACCACTTGGGGGTGGGGGGTGGGGTCCCAGACCAGCTGGGGCTTAGTTTAGACCAGCCAGGGCTGGGTTAGACCAGCACGGGGGTGGGGGGGGGGAGGTGGGGCGGAGCCGCTAGGCTATGGGGGCAGGACCTGGACCATCCAGGGCAGGTTCTGGACCACCTGGGGTTGAGACCATCTGTGGGGGTGCTCAAGCCTATCGGGGCCAGGACCACGCATGATGCGGTCTGGACCATAGGCGGCTCTCCACCACCTGGGGGAGGGGGTTTAGATCAGCCGGGGCTGGGCTAGCTGGGACTGGGCCGGAGCCCTCTGAGTTGGACCTTAACCGGCAGGGCAGCGCCTGGAGCACCGGGCGGGGAGTTCCGTTCACTTTCGGCAGGACTTGGCCAGCCAGATCCGGGACAGGGTCTAGCCCACTCCTGGGTGGGGCCTAGACGCGCCGGGGGGAGGTGCCTGGGCCCGCTGGCGCTGGCGGACCGGGGCCGGGGCGGGGGCGGGGCCGGGGCCGGGGGTGGCCTCGAGGCTCCCGTCTGACCGTCCCCGCCCAGGCCTGAGCAACATCATCGGCGTGATCGTGTACATCTCGGCCAACGCGGGCGAGCCGGGCCCGAAGCGGGACGAGGAGAAGAAGAACCACTACTCGTACGGCTGGTCCTTCTACTTCGGCGGGCTGTCGTTCATCCTGGCCGAGGTGATCGGCGTGCTGGCCGTCAACATCTACATCGAGCGCAGCCGCGAGGCGCACTGCCAGTCTCGCTCGGACCTGCTCAAGGCCGGCGGGGGCGCGGGCGGCAGTGGCGGGAGCGGCCCCTCGGCCATCCTCCGTCTGCCCAGTTACCGCTTCCGCTACCGCCGCCGCTCCCGCTCTAGCTCCCGCTCCAGCGAGCCGTCGCCGTCGCGGGACGCGTCTCCCGGCGGCCCCGGGGGCCCGGGCTTCGCCTCCACGGACATCTCCATGTACACGCTCAGCCGCGACCCCTCCAAGGGCAGCGTGGCCGCGGGGCTGGCGGGGGCCGGCGGCGGCGGCGCCGTGGGGGCGTTCGGCGGCGGCGGCGGCGCGGCGGGGGGCGGCGGGGGTGGCGGCGGCGGCGGCGGCGGGGCGGGCGCCGAGCGGGACCGCGGGGGGGCGTCCGGCTTCCTCACGCTGCACAACGCCTTCCCCAAGGAGGCGGGCGGCGGCGTCACGGTCACTGTCACCGGGCCGCCCGCCGCGCCCGCGCCCCCCGCGCCCCCCGCGCCCGCCGCGCCCGCCCCCGGGACCCTGGCCAAGGAGGCCGCCGCCTCCAACACCAACACGCTCAACAGGAAAACCACGCCGGTGTAGGCGCGCGGCAGGGGAGCCGAGGGGCGTGTCCGGGGCGCGTGCGCGGGCGCGCGTGCATCGAGGCTGCCGGGGTCGGGGGCGCCCCCGCTGTCCCCCGTGAGCGCGCTGGAGACTGCTGGGCCCGCCCCCGTCCCCCCTTCCCGCCCCCCTCCTCCTCCGAAGCAGGAACCCCGAGGGAGGGGGCAGGGGAGGGAGGGGGCCGCCGTGAGGGAGCGTCGTGTTTTATTTTTTTGTGGGATTTATGGGGAGGGGGGGAGGGCCATGGTGTTTTTTGCAGTTTCGAGATGTTTTCTTTTTCATGTTTTGCTGTGTGCATGGGGGGCGGGGCGGGGGGAGGGGAGGGAGGGACTCCCAGCCCAGCCCAGCCCAACTCCTGGAGAGGGGCCCATAACACACGAATACATAGTTACATCCGCAAACTATATATATGCCCTATATAAAGAGACACAACGAAGGGACGCGGAAAAGCAGAGAGAAGTGTTGGACGCGGGCATTCATTCATTTTGTTCATTCATTATTCCACAAGGGCTTATTAAGCGCCTACTGCGTACTAGGCACTGGTACATAAGGCGACCTTGGAGCAGGGGACACGAATGATGCACAGAAAGGGCCTCTTCATTGATTCATTACCGGCGATGAGTTTGTGCGCTTTAAAGAGCTAGGCATTGTGCTCCCTGCTCAGCGTGCAGGAGGCAGGAAAGCAGCCAGGGGCCCCGACATCCTCATAGAATAACATCTTGTGCATGAGACGCATTAATCGGTCATGTACATACACAACAAATTACAGTTAGGCCATAGGAGCAACGAGATGCTACGAAATGCTCCATCAGGGCAGCCTAACCCCGTTGAGAGGGAGAAATTTCAGTGGACACTGAAAGGATGAGAAGAAGCTGGCAGGGCAGAGCAGCAGGTCCAAAGGCCCTGAGGCAGGAAGGAGCTTGCAGCCAGGGCTGAAGCCTATGAACCAGGTGATTGTGGAACAAGATGAGGCTGGGGACGCAGACAGGGCCAGATTATACAGGGGCTCATAGGTCAGGAGTCTAGATTTTATTCTAGGGGCAGTGAGGGCCGTGGAATGGGTTTAAGCAGGAGCCTAATGTGAATGGTGTACAAAGGGAAGACAGGAACTTGGATACAAGAGTAAGAGGCAGAGATGAGCTGAAATACAGCCTCAAACCCAGGCACTGGCCCTTGGAGCTCACGCTTTCATGGGAGGAAGCACACAATTACACACATACTGAAGCATAGGGATGGTGTCTGGTGTGCAGAAGAAACTCTGGGGCATAGAGACTCGTGTCATTCATTCATTCAGCCACTTGCCCATTGCCATTTTTGAGTATCTGCTAAGGTACCAGGAAGTGTGTGAGGATCCAGATCCCCAGATCAGGGGTCCAGATCAGGGGTGAAACAGACCCTAGCCCTGCTCTTAAGCAGTTTATTGTCACCAAACGCTGCCATCCAGTCAGGGCAATCAGTGCTGAACAGGGACCACAATGGGTACCATGGCACATGGTGGACAGAGTGACCAACTGCCAGGAGTGGGTGGCACTCGGGGGAGGCTTCCTGGAGAATAGGATGGCCGTCCTGGGTCTTAAAGAGATGAGTGGGTGTCTCCTGGGTGATGAAGGGCATAAGAAAGACTTGTGGGGCCAAAGAACAACATGGGTGAAAACCTGGGACAGTGAATGAACATGACGTCCTGGGGTCAGTGCTAATAGTTCTGGGATGCTCATGTACAATGTGGGGCTGGAAGATGAGACCGGGAAAGTAGCCACAAGCCAGAGTCTAAAGGTGCCAGTGTGGCCAGGCACAGTGGCTCATGCCTGTAATCCCAGCACTTTGGGAGGCTAAGGCTGGAGGATCGCTTGAGCCCAGGAGTTTGAGACCAGCCTGGATATCATGGCAAAACTCTGTCTCCACAAAACATCAAAAAATTAGCCAGGTGTAGTGGAGCACACCCATGGTCACTGCTACTCAGGAGCCTGAGGCAGGAGGATCACTTGAACCCAAGAGTTCAAGGCTGCAGTGAGCTAGGATTGCGGCACTGCACTCCAGCCTGAGCAACAGAATGAGACCCTGTTTCAGAAAGAAAGGAGAAAAAGGTGCCTGAGTTCCAGGTGGAGGGATTGAGGCTTGATTCTAAGGATGGTGAGAGAGGATGACAGTCGAGCTGGGGTGGAGAGGAAGGGACGGGTTTGAAGGTCACTGAGAAAGCAGAGGCGACAGTGCTCAGTGGATTTCCCTTCCATGTTTGCTCAGCACGTGTTTCCTGAGGCCTCCCCTGTGCCAGGCCTTGCGCTGGGCGGTGCTGGGAGTGTAGAGGTGATTTTGATCTTGCCCTGCTCTCAAGGGGTTCCCAGTCTGGTGGGAAAACAGCCACAGACAAAGCATGAGGAGGGCGGTGGCAGCAATGGTGCCAGGCTGCCAGGGGCTGTGCCGGCCGTTATCTTGAGCATATGGGGCTATAGTGGGTTCAGGTCAGAGCTGAGTGTTCAGAATTTCTCTCCAAGGCCTGTGTGGAAGGACCAGGAAGAGAGAGACTGAAGGTCAAGGTCTCTAGGAAGAATTCTGCCAAGGCAGTTTGAGGAAGAGATGCTGGGAAACGCAGGAAAAGGAATACAAATCATTGAGATCGAGAAGCGCTAAGAGAGGATACGTGGAGAGGTGAGGGATGCGGGAGGTGGCGTTGAAAGAGACGAATTGCCGGGCACAGTGGCTCCTAATCCCAGCACTTTGGGAGGCTGAGGCAGGTGGATTGCTTGAGCCCAGGAGTTCCAGACCAGCCAACACATTGAAATCTTGTCTCTACCAAAAAGACAAAAATTAGCCGGGTGTGGTGGTGCATGCCTGTATTCCCAGCTACTCAGGAGGCTGAGATGAAAGGATCACTTGGGCCTGGGAGGGTGAGTCTGCAGTGACCCGTGATGGCATCACTGCACTGTAGCCTGGGCAAAAGAGCGAGACTCTTGTCTCAAAAGAGAGAGAGAGAGAGAGAGAGAGACAGCAAATATTTGCTGGAAGAGGACTGGTTAGGGGAGAGTGGATTCTAGAGTCTGAAGGCCAAACAGAATGAGAGAGAGAGAGAGGTGGAAGGTGGGCAGGAGGAAGAGCGAGATGGGGAGGAGGGAGCGCAGGGGAGGAAGGGGAGGGCAGCAGAGACCAAAACTAGTTGAGTCCCAGAGAAAAAGTAAAAGACAGGAAGGTGACACAGAAAAGAGAGAAAAGGAGGAGAGAGACTGACAGGCGCGCAAATCAGAGAAGCCCCAGAGATGACAAAAACACAACCACAGAGATAGAGACAGAGTGGGAGAGGGAAGCTGGAGAAAGACTCAGAGAAGGCCCAGAGATAGAGACAGAGCGGGAGAGGGAAGCTGGAGAAAGACTCAGAGAAGGCCCGGTGCGGTGGCTCACACCTGTAATCCCAGCACTTTGGGAGGCCAAGGCAGGTGGCTCACGTGAGGTTGGGAGTTCAAGACCAGCCTGACCAACATAGTGAAACCCCATCTCTACTAAAAATACAAAACTAGCCAGGTGTAGTAGCACATTCCTGTAATCCTAGCTACTTGGGAGGCTGAGGCAGAAGAATCACTTGAACTCAGCAGGCGGAGGTTGCAGTGAGCCAAGATCGCACCACTGCACTCCAGCCTGGGCAACAAGAGCAAAACTCCATCTCAAAAAAAAAAAACCCCAGAGATTCACACAAAAAGCAACATGGAGACTCAGAAGCAAGCATAGCGTCAAGGAATGATCCATTTCTTGTGTTTTTTTCCCCAGTATTCAAGAATATTTATTGAGTCTGTTCCAGACCCAGTCTAGGCCCAGCAGATGTGGCAAACAGATGGACAAGGGCCTGCTCTCCTGAAACTCACCGGAGAGATAAACAATAAATAATATTTCAGTAACTGAAAAGTGCTCTAAAAATTAAGCTAGGAGGTCAGGTGCAGTGGCTCACGCCAGTAATCCCAGCACTTTTCGAGGCCAAGGCTGGTGGATGACTTGAGGTCAGGAGTTCGAGACCAACCTGGTCAACCTGGTGAAACCCCATCTCTACCAAAAAATAAAAAATTAGCTGGGTGTGATGGTGCGCCTGTAGTCACAGCTACTTGGGAGGCTGAGGATGGAGAATCACTTAAACTCAGGAGGCAAAGGTTGCAGTGAGCTGAGATCGCACCACTGCACTCCAGCCTGGGCAACAGTGAGACTCCGTCTCAAAACAAACCCCCGAAATTAAGAGCAAGGCATAGTAACAGAATGACAGAGCAAGGGCGACTTTAGATGAGGTGCTTCGAGAAGACCTCGTGGCAGAGACATGGATTGTGAGAAGGAAAGAGGTGAGAAAGTCTGGGGCCAGGCATTTGCCCACCAGAGGCAGCCCCAAAGCCCTGAGGAGCAGCAGGTCTTCCAGGGGGCCGACGTGGTGAGTGGATTGAGGTTGGGTCAGAAGCACAGGGTAGAGGCTGATCAGTTAGGGCCGTGGACCCCGGGAAGAACTGTGAATTTTATTCTAGATCTGATGGGAAGCCCTCAGACGGTTTTGAGCACAGGCATGTCATGATCATATTTTTATTTATTTATTTATTTATTTATTTATATTTATTTTGAGAAGGAGTCTTTCTCTGTCTCAGGCTGGAGTCCAGTGGCCGATCTCGGCTCACTGCCAACCTCCACCTCCCGAGTTCAGGCGATTCTCTTGCCTCAGTCTCCTGAGGAGCTGGGATTACAGGCATGTGCCATCACACTCGGCTAATGTTTTTGTATTTTTAGTAGACACGGGATTTCACCATGTTGGCCAGGCCGATCTTGAATTCCTGGCTTCAAATGGATCTGTCTGCCTTGAACTCCCAAAGTGCTGGGATTGCAGGCGTGAGCCACTGTGCCCAGCTTCACGTTTTTATTTAAACATGAACAGCAGAATCACATCGCTGTGCTGAGCATACGTAGACCTCAGGAGTCGAAGTGGAAGGAGGGGGTAGCCGGCTGTTGCCTTCCTCTGGTTGAGACTGCTAGAGGCCTGGACCACGGTGGAGTTAGTAGGGTGGAGAAAGAAGTGGACGAAGGGCGTGGATTTTGGAGGCAGAGCGTGCAGTGGCGGTGAACTGGATGTCACAGGGGAGGGAAGGAAAAGGAACCAGGAAGAGAACTGTTTGAAATTGGACACGCACATCTCTGATGGGTGCTGATGAGTACTGTTAACAGCAGAGGGAAGACTGGATCGGGAAAGACGCTTTGGGAGGGTCAAACCACAGCTTCTCTTTTGGATGTGTCGAGTCAGAGACGCCTTCGAGAAATCCGAGTCGGAGTATCAAATAGCCGGCTGGATATGTGAGACTGGAGTTTTGGGGAAAGAGAGGTCATGGCTCAAAATTGTAAGTTTTAGAAACGTCAGCATGTAGGGGACATTTAACGTCACAGGACTGGGTGACATGACCCAGCAGGTGAGTGGGGACAGAGAATGACCCTGGCCAGGGCCTTGCGGACATCTGCCTCTGGGGAGGAAGGGGGTGTAGCAAATGAGCTTAGGAGGGACAGCGAGGTAGGCTGAAACCAGGAGGGTCACGGAGGACAAATGCACACTGGTGTTTCAAGAAGGGGAGCAGACATCTGACTGAGCCAAGTGCCGCTGAGAATCGGAGAAGGATCCAGAGAGCAGAGTGACCATTAGGTTTGATGACGTGGATGGGGTTGGTGATCTTGATAAGAGGCCAGTTCAGTGCAGTGGTGGGAACAGAAGCCCTGCTGGAGCGGAGGGGAGAGAGAATTTGCGGGGAAGGCAGAGGGAAAGGGAATTCAGGCAAGTGTGTGTGTGTAACTGACACAGAGGCTGGGCACAGTGGCTCACGGACTGTAATCCCACCACTTGGGGAGGCCAAAGTGGGTGGACCACTTGACGTCAGGAGTTCGAGACCAGCCTGGCCAACATGGTGAAACCCCATCTCTACTAAAAATACAAAAATTAGCCAGGCATGGTGGTGGGTGCCTATAGGCCCAGCTACTTGAGAGGCTGAGGCAGGAGAATCACTTGGGTCCGGGAGGCAGAGGCTGCAGTGAGCTGACATCACACTATTGCACTCCAGCCTGGGTGACAGCAAGACTCTGTCTCAAAAAAGAAGAAAAGTTAAAAAAAAAAAAAATGACCCTGAAAGGAAACAGGGAGAAATGCAGATAGGGAGATGGCAGAAAAATGCACCCTGCAATTAGCTGTCACAGCAGGCAGCAGCCAGAGAGATGGGGAGGCCCAGGGCCAGGAGGGGAAGATGAATCCGGGACAGGGAAGAGGGGTTGCTGTCAGCGAGGCTCTGGCAGATCCACTCTGCCTGGCTCCTGCCTCTTGCTGCTGTCAGCGCCAGGCACGCTCTGGGATTCCCCCTGTAGACCCTGTCAAGACCTCGTGAGGTGAAGGGGAAGAACAGGTTTTCGTCATTCATTTTCAGAAATAAGCATTCATTCAGTTCTTAGAAATACATCCTGGCCAGGCAGTGGCTCATGCCTGTAATCCTAGCACTTTGGGAGGCTAAGACAGGAGGACTGCTTGAGGCTTGGTGTTTGAGACCAGCCTGGGCAACATAGTGAGACCTCGTCTCTACGAAAATAAAAAATTAGTCGCAGTGTGGTGGCTGACACCTGCAGTCCTAAGTACTCAGGCGGCTGAGGCAGCAAGATCGCTTGAGCCCAGGAGTTTGAGGTTGTAGTGAGCTATGATTGCACCAGTGCAGTTCAGGCTGGGCCACAGAGCAAGACCCTGTCTCAGAAGGCAAAAAAAAAAAAAAAAAAGAAAAGGAAATAAAAATAATATTTCCTGAGGACTTCCAAGTACCAGGCTCTGCAATCTCAGAGCCACCTCTATTCCATCTCTGCCCTTGGAGGGGGGACGGGCCAGGGAGGCATTGAAGAAACGCAGCAGGCCCCTTCCCTAGCTGGGGTGGGGATCTCTGTGTGCCGCCCTGTCATTTCCTCTGGTCATTCCTTTGCTCATTCATCCATCCATTCATTCAAGTCACCCCATGCACATTTTCCAAGACTGCCTGTGACCTGGCCCTGTGCCGGGTGGAGCTGAGGATGCCAAGGTGAATTCCTCCTGTGCCCGGCCCCTGCCCCAGTCTGCCGGGAGAACTAGACACCGACAATCACATTGCAGGGAAACACGTGCTCCATCAGGAAAGTCCAGAGCAGGGGGTGGACAGAGAGGGCCAGCGTGCACCAGAGCCTAGCTCGGGCCAGGAACCAGGCCTGGCCTGGAGCAGCCAACTGTGGGAGAAGAAGGAGTTGGTGAAAGGTGGGTCCTACCTGGACCATCCGCAGAAGGGCTGAGGGGTAGGGGGTGAGGGGTTGAAGATCAGGCCCTGCTGCCATGCCACATGGCTGTCCTCTGTCCCTGCCCCTGGGGGAGCTGAAACTGCATGGAAGGTCCCCCAGGGGTGCCCTGTCTAATAAACTCGATGAAGAGGAGTGCTGCTCTCATTCTGTGCCCTGACAGCTGCCCCTCCCTGAGGCCTGCACTTTCTCCAACATGGGAATCAGTCCTTCCATCCTTCCAGACCCAGGGTTATGGCCCCAGTCTCTTCCTCCCCCAGGCCCTGGAGTCTGGGTCTGCCAACCCCATGACCAGGAGTCCAGGCTTCCTGGCCCTCCTCCTCCCTCAGACCCAGGAGTCCAGGCCCCTTGCCCCACTACCATCAGACCCAGGAGTCCAGGCCCCCAGCCCCTCCACCCTCAGACCCAGGAGTCCAGGCCCTCAGCCCCTCCTCCCTCAGACCCAGGGGTCCAGGCCCCCAGCCCCTCCTCCCTCAGACCCAGGGGTCCAGGCCCCCAGCCCCTCCTCCCTCAGACCCAGGGGTCCAGGCCCCCAGCCCCTCCTCCCTCAGACCCAGGGGTCCAGGCCCCCAGCCCCTCCTCCCTCAGACCCAGGGGTCCAGGCCCCCAGCCCCTCCTCCCTCAGACCCAGGGGTCCAGGCCCCCAGCCCCTCCTCCCTCAGACCCAGGGGTCCAGGCCCCCAGCCCCTCCTCCCTCAGACCCAGGGGTCCAGGCCCCCAGCCCCTCCTCCCTCAGACCCAGGGGTCCAGGCCCCCAGCCCCTCCTCCCTCAGACCCAGGGGTCCAGGCCCCCAGCCCCTCCTCCCTCAGACCCAGGGGTCCAGGCCCCCAGCCCCTCCTCCCTCAGACCCAGGGGTCCAGGCCCCCAGCCTCTCCTCCCTCAGACCCAGGGGTCCAGGCCCCCAGCCCCTCCTCCCTCAGACCCAGGAGTCCAGGCCCCCAGCCCCTCCTCCCTCAGACCCAGGAGTCCAGGTTCCTCTTGCCTCAGATCAGATTCTGGGTACTAAGGCCCCTTCCTCTACCACTCAGAATTTGGGGTACCGAGGCTTCTCCCTCAGGGCCCCAAGACTCCCTGTATCAGCCCCTCCTCCCTGAGTCCCCGGGTCCTGCCTCCCGCCCCCACTCCCTGGTAACCCCAGTGAGACTGCCCCACCGGTCTGCTGCTGCCCAGGAGACTGGGGAGCTGGGACTCTCGGCGCCGCTCTTGTCCCTTTGGGAAATGAAAGTCCCATCAGACTCGGCCCTTTCGGACCCGGACCCGAGCCCCTCCTCCCAGGGCTGCCTCCCTCCTCCCGCCTCATCCCCTTAAAATACCCGGGATCCCTATGGCAACAGGCGCCCGGCGACAGGTGCGGGTGTTATTTACGGGTCAAGCCCGAAATAGCCCCAAGGGTGGAGGGTGGGGGTGGGGGGCGGGCGGAGGCCAGGCCGGTGGCGGTGGCGGGCAGGGCCGGACGCTTCGGAGGCAGCGCGGAGCTGGGGTCGGCGCGGCGCCGAGGCAGGAGAGCGAGGGGGGCCCCGGCCCGGGAGTCGAGGGTGGGAGCCCCGAGGGGGGGCCCTGGCCTGGAGCTGAGCCTGGCGCGGACCTGGCCGGGAAGGCCCTGGGAGCCCGGGGGAGGGAGGCGGACTGATCCCGAAGGGGCGCAGCGTCTCTTTCTGGTCGCAGTTGGCCTCTGGACCGCGGGGGGCCTCCGTCCGGGTTTTCTGAGCCGCAGTGCAGACCACAGCCCCTTGGTGTGAGCCCCAGCGGGGACCCAGCCCCCACCCTGAGCCTCGGGGAGGCCCCTCAGCCTCCGTCTCTGGACTCCACTCTGTCTTCCAGCCACCAGGCCCTTTCCCAGCCTCAGAGACCGCGGGTCTTTTCTGAATGGCCGGGGAGACCCCCATTCCCTTTTCCTGAATTCCAGCGGGGCCTGGTCCTCCTCTGAGCCGCAGCTAGGGCTCCATGTGGATGCCGGGGTCCCACTGCTTCTCCGAGACCCGGAGAGAATTCCCACCTTCCCTTGGGAGCTTCCCGGGACCCCAGGTCTTCCTTTTCCGAATCCCAGAGTGTCCCCAAGTCCTCTCTTCTCAAACTCTAAACCCAAGGGAACCCAGGCCACATCTGCAAACACACAGAGGACCTCAGGTCCCCTTTCTGGGTCCCCCAAACTCTTAGCCGTAGTGGGGTGCTCAGATCTCTCAGGAAAACCAGTTTCCCTTTTGTGAACCCCCCAGCAGGGACCCCAAAGCAGCCCCCGGGAGCTGCAGGGAGCTTCAGCTGGCACCAGTTCTTCCTCTGGAACTCTTGGGAGCACCCCTCCTGGGAACCCAGGCTCCATCTGTAAGCCTGGGGCGGGGGGCTTGCTTTTCCTCTGGTCCCCATCTTCTTGGCCAAGTTCTTCAGGGCAGCCTAGACCCTCCTCTGAACCCCAGAGGTTTCCCCAGCCCCGGAGATCGTTTTTCTGTTCTGAACCCCAGAGGCAATCTTGACTTGCCCATCTGAGGTTCCAGAGAGGACTCGGGTCTTCCTCTTTCATACCCAGGGGAAACTGAGTCCCTCACCCCCTTCAAGACCCCAGGCCGCTCCCCGCTCCCGCCCCTGGAGGCCCCTCCTCGGCTCTGCCTCCTCCCGCTTCTCGACCCCACCGGCCAGAAGATGATGATGTGGTCCAACTTCTTCCTGCAAGAGGAGAACCGGCGGCGGGGGGCCGCAGGCCGGCGGCGGGCGCAAGGGCAGCTCGGGTCGGGGCTGACACCCGAGCGCGAGGGGAAGGTGAAGCTGGCGCTGCTGCTGGCCGCCGTGGGCGCCACGCTGGCGGTGCTGTCCGTGGGCACCGAGTTCTGGGTGGAGCTCAACACCTACAAGGCCAACGGCAGCGCCGTGTGCGAGGCGGCCCACCTGGGGCTCTGGAAGGTGTGCACCAAGCGGCTGTGGCAGGCGGACGTGCCCGCGGGCAGGGAGACCTGCGGCCCCGCGGAGCTGCCCGGAGGTAAGCGGTCGCCCCACTGAGCCCAGGGAGACAGGGAGGGAGAGGGGCCCGTGTCCCAGGAGAAAGCCCGCCCCAGCGACGAAAGCCTGAGCCGAGGAGGAGAGAGCTTGCATCCCAGTAAGAGCCGGCGCCCACATTGACCTCTGCTCTCAGAAACTGCTGAGAGAGAGCGAGAGAGAGAGCTCCCAGACACGGCCTAGGCCCCTAACTGGCTTACCCCCAGAGAACCTGTGCCTTAGAGCTTGCTTTCCTGCTACAGACCGTACCCCAAGACCAGAATGTGCCTGCAGGGAGTCTATGCCCCAGGCCATCCCGTACCCCTAGACCACGCTGTGACCTGAGACCCTCCCAAACGAGGCTGTACCCCTATTCTGTGCCTCTAAAGAGAGCCTGTGCCCCAAGACCATTCTGTGTTGCCAGTCTGTGTCCCAAGACCATCCTGTACCCCAACTATCCTGTACCCCCAAATCAGCCTGTCTCCAGCTACAGTCTCCATGCCCCCCAGAACAGTCTATACCCCCACACCAGCCTGCATGCTTCCACCAGCCTGTGCCCTCAGATCAGCCTGCACCTCCAGACGAGGCTATGGTTCCAGACAGTTCTGTGACACCCCAAAGACCCTGCACCCACACCGCCAATGTTCCTAGTCATCACTGGGTACCCCCCAGGCCAGTCTATGGCTCTAGAGACAGCCTATGTCCCCAGAAAAACCTTGCCTGTGTCCCCAGACCCAGCCTGTGATTCCAGACACAGCTGGTGTCCTCAGAGAGCCAGTGCCCACCCCAGGCAGCCTGTGCCCTCTGGAAATGCCTGTACCCTGGAGACAGCCCGTGCCCACTCTGCATGTGCCCACACACAGCCTGTGCCCTTGGAGAGGCAGCCTGGGCTCCTGGTGTCAGCTTCCTCTTCCCAGCCTGGAGACAGCTTGCACTCCCATCCTGTGTGCCCCGGGGAGACAGACGCCCACCCCAAAGCAGAACCTATGCCTGTTCCCCACCGACTGCTTCCACCAAACCGAGCTCTCACCAGACACCGCCCAACCGCCCAGGCCAGACCTCGTGCCTAATCTGCAATGTTCTTCACTTCTTGCCCTCTTTCCTCCACATGCCCAGACTGGATATTTCAGCCTTTCTCATTTTCTCTGAGATACACTCCCATACTCCTCACTTTCCCAGACGCGGCTGTTTTACCCCGGGGGTGCCGGAAAGCTGTCCCATACCTCCCTGACAGGACATGCCACGGCTTGTGCTTACACCAGGGGGATATTCTATACTTCTTGGGACCTGGATGAAATCTCGTTCTCCTCCACTGACTCCCCAGAGCCCATTTGGGCCGTCATGTATTTGATCAACCATATGAGATCTCCAGCACTCTGTGCTCCCCAAAGAAGGCCCTATAATCTCAGTGCCCCTCAAAGAATATGGCCTATTTTCCTGGGCTCCATATGAGAGTTCCCTCGTCCTTCACTTCTCCAGATGTGACATCTTATATGTGTAGAGTGCAAAATAGGATGTCCCAAGCCCGCCATAGGACAGGAGGATGCTAGACATCCCGGCTGTCAGATGCCCATTTGGTGTCCAGATAGGCTACCCTTAATCATTTTATTTCTGCAGATGGGCTATCTCTGGCCCCTCGGGCTCTCAAACAGGATGATCCCAAACTTTTGCAAAATGGGAGACCCAGTAATAAGAATATTAGATGCTTATGTAATGCCTGGTTCTGATCTAAGTGTTCTATGTACATTAACTCATTAACCATCATTTCTACACTGTGAGTTGTTATAATCATTCCCATTCCAGAGAAGAGAAAAATGAGGAGCAAGAAATCTCGGTGGCTCGGTCTGTGCACCCAGGATAGTTATATGGAATTTGTTTTGTTGCTGTTGTTGTTACTTGTTTGTTTGAGACAGAGTTTCGCTCAGCTCCCCAGGCTGGAGTACAATGGCATGTTCTCGGCTCACTGTAACTCCCGCCTCTCAGGTTCCAGCGGTTCTCCTACCTCAGACTCCCAAGTAGCTCACAGGCACATGCCACCACGCCTAGCTAATTTTTTGTAATTTTAGTAGAGACCATGTTGGTCAGGCTGGTCTCAAACCCCGGACCTCAGGTGATTCCCCCGCCTCGGCCTCCCAAAGTGCTGGGATGACAGGTGTGAGCCACCATGCCTGGCAGTTATATGGAATTCGAAGCTTGGTTGCCTCCATTCCTGACAATTGCATTATATCACATCTCACTGGTCCAGAAAGAGAACTCAAAGTTCTCGGGGCGATGGAGGGGATGTCCCATCCCACCTCACCACATCGTGTGGGGTCCCTCACATCCCTTGCTGTTCCCTCCATTGATCAGAAAGGACTTCAGTCTTCAACAGGGTCATCACCATCATCTCACAAAGCCGCCCCCTCAGAGGACACGTCACAATCTTCATTGTCTCGGAGAAATAACTCACACTCACCACTGCCCATCAAAAGACATCCCTATCTCCCTTGGCTACAAGTGGGGAATTTGGGGGTGGCCCTTACTCTGTGCTTTTCCAGATGGGATATGTCACGTCATATCTTGGGGTGGTCAAGAGTTGGGATGTCCTAAACTATTAGTAGCCAAAAGGGGATGCCAGACACCCTACATTGTCCCAGAAGGGCCATCACACCTCCCTGTGGATATAGACCGTGCTTCCCACAATGACTGCTTCGAAGAGAACCCACACCCTTCCCTCGGTGACATGAAGCATCCTTTACTCCTTTATGTTTGTTTGTTTTTTGAGACGGAGTTTTGCTCCCGTTGCCCCGGCTGGAGTGCAGTGGCACACACGATCTCAGCTCATCATAACCTCCACCTCCTGGGCTCAAGTGATACTCCTGTCTCAGTCTCTCAGGTAGCTAGGATTGCAGGCATGCGCCACGACGTCCAGTTAATTTTTATATTTTTAGTAGAGATGAGGGTTTCACCATGTTGGTCAGGCTGCTCTCGAACTCCTGACCTCAAGTGATCTACCTGCCTCGGCCTCCCAAAGTGCTGGGATTAAAGGCGTGAGCCACCGCGCCCGGCCCGGCACGCTTCACCTCTTGCTGCTGCGTAAGAACTCACACATCCCACGCCTCTGGCCCGATGTCTCACCCCTCTCCTCCCCTCAGGGTACTTGAGGAGTGGCCCACACCCCCTCACCTGATGCAGGGATTGATTTATTGTCCTTTCATATACTTGTTCAAATTGAGAAGTTCATTTTCACGTCCGAGGATTGCCTGGTCCCTCTTCTACGTCCTTTACTCCTGTTATTCTCGACCTCTCTTCTCCCTTTCTGTGCCTCAGTTTCCCCATCTGTAGAATACGAGAGTAGGTTACTCTAGGTGAATTCTGAGGGAATTTCTGGCTCTAAAATGCACTTCAGAAAGTGCTCCCCTCCCTTCTTTCCTTTATTCCTCCTTCCCTCTCTCCCTTTCTTCCTTTTTCTTTCTTTCTTTTCTGCACATGGGCTATCTCTGGCCCCTCTTTTTTTTTTTTTTTTTGAGATGTTGTCTCAAAATCTCTCTCTCTTTTTTCTTTTTTCTCTTTCTTTCTTTCTTTCTTTTTTTTTTTTTTTTGAGATGTTGTCTTGCTCTGTCACTCAGGCTGGAGTGCAGTGGTGCCATCTCAGCCCAATGCAGCTTCTGCTTTCTGAGCTCAAGCGATTCTCCTGCCTCAGCCTCCTGAGTAGCTGGGATTACAGGAGTGCACCACTATGCCTGGCTAATTTTTGTACTTTCAGTACAGATGGGATTTCACCATGTTGGCCAGGCTGATCTCGAACTCCTGACCTCAAGTGATCTGCCTGCCTCGGCCTCCTAATGTGTTGGGATTACAGGCGTGAGCCACCATGCCCAGCCCTGTGCTTTATTTTATATTATTTTTTCCTCATTCTTTCCCAGCTCATCTCTTAAATATGTTTGATAAACACTCACGGATATGTATTTTGACTTGGAAAATATATAGTGTTAGTTTATATGTGTGTTTTATATAAATGAGATCATGCTATCGATTTTGTCTAATCTTTGGATTTTTCTTTTTTTTGAGATGGGGTCTCACTCTGTCCTCCAGGCTGGAGTGCAGTGGCATGATCTTGGCTCACTGCAACCTCTGTCTCCCGGGCTGAAGCGATCCTCCTACCTTAGCCTCCCGAGTAGCTGGGATTACAGGTGTGTGCCACCACACCCAGCTGATTTTGGTAGAGATATGGTTTTACCATGTTGGCCAGGCCGGTCTTGAACTCCTGAGCTCAAGTGATTCTCCTGCCTTGGCCTCCCGAAGTGCAGGGATTACCGGTGTGAGCCACCATGCCTGGCCTCGGTGTTTGGATTTTTAAATTAAATTATTGTTATTACTTATGATTATTGTTTTGGTCAGCACTGTGTTTCTCCCGTCTCTCCATCTTGCTTTGGGTTATTCTAGTTCATGGCTATGTGCACCGCATAGATTTCGTCCCCTTATTAGATGGGCAAGTAAATGACACAGACACTCCCTGTGAAAATCTCTGGCTTGATTCTGACTCCATGTTACTTATGAACAGAGCTGCTGTAAACGTCCGCATATATGTTCCTGTTATTTTTTTTTTTTCCTAGAGGCGTACCCGGCAATGAAACTGTGGAGCCACGGGGTATGAACATTCTTCATTTCATAAAGTCCCTCAGAGCGCCTTCCCAAAAGACTAGTAGTACCCGTTTATACACGGAGTTTCCTCTTATCTATTCAAACGCTTGATATTCCCCTTTTCGTGCTGGCCGGTCTAATTGATGGAAGCGGTGCCTCCCTGCCGATTCAAGCTGCGTCTCTCTGATCCCTGGTGAAGTGGGGCATCTCCTCACGGACTTGTCAGTTACCCAGGCTTCCTCTTCTGTGAATTACTATTCATACCCTTCGCCCACTTGTCAACTGGGTTCTCTCTCTCTTCTTGCTAATCCGTGGGAGCCCTTTGTGTCTTCTATGTAGGAATCCTTCCCGAGACAGGAATGCTTTCTGAGTCTGTCACTCTTCTGCTACTTGTGTCTTGGTGTCCTTTGTTGAGTCATGTGGTTATCCATTTGTAATCCCCCTTGAACCCTCAACAAACCCATACGAAGCGGTCAGGAAAGAGATTATTATCTCATTTTAAAAAGGAAGAGCTAGAGGCCCGGAGAGGCTAAGGGTGCACTCAGGGCTGCAGGTCTGGAGCGCAGAGCCCTGGGTAGGAGCCCCAGCTCCTGGATGGCGGTGGCTTTCACATCTCTGGGCATCATTTTTTCCTTTGTGTATCGGGGAGGGTACTGTCCATGTTTTAGGCTCCTGTGAGCTGTGTGAAGCGTCCAGCCCTGAGCTTACACAAGGGACCTCATATCCTCATGTCTCTTTTTTTTCTCTCCTGCTTCCACAGAAGCAAACTGCACCTATTTTAAATTCTTCACCACGGGGGAGAATGCACGTATCTTTCAGAGAACCACAAAGAAAGGTGAGAACTTTTCACCCCATGGTGGGCGACAGGTGGGGGAAATGCTGAACTTGCTAGAGGAGTTCTAGAGAGAATTATCCCCTCCTCTGCTTTACCCCAGGGCGGGCCTCACGTTGAGAATCTGTGGATGTCCCCGGGGGAGTGCTGGCGGGAGAGTTAACGATGGGGACATGGTGCCCCAGAGCCCTGTGCCTGGAACTCTTTTTGTTTTGAGATGGAGTCTCGCTCTGTTGCCCAGGCTGGAGTGCAGTGGCTCGATATCAGCTCACTGCAACTCTGCTTCCCGGGTTCAAGCGATTCTCCTGCCTCAGCCTCCCGAGTAGCTGGGACTATGGGCATCTGCAACCATACCCAGCTCATTGTTGTATTTTTACTAGAGATGGGGGTTTCACCATGTTGACCAGGCTGGTCTCTAACTCCTTCCTGACCTCAGGTGATCCGCCTGCCTTGGCCTTCCAAACTGCTGGGATTATAGGCATGAGCCACCACACCCAGCCATGCCTAGAACTCTTAACCCATCTCTGCCTGTGCCACGTTCTGGGTAACCATGGGCAAGTCGCAGCCCCTCTCTGTGGATAGCACCTGGACATCTCACACATGCGCACATATCACATGCTAACCACAGCGCCGGACACTCCATTTGTAAGAACTCCAGTCCTCGCAGTAGCTCTGCAGGGCAGGGACTTTATCTTCCATCTTCCAGAAGCCCAAGAATGATTACAATTATTTTTCTCAGGAAGTGGCAGAGGTGGAAGCAGGATTGAGACCCAAATAATTCTGACTCTCAAGGAGCACTCTACTAAAGAATTTTCTGAGGCCAGGTGCGGTGCTCACGCCTGTAATCCCAGTGCTTTGGAGGCGGGCAGATCACTTAAGGCCAGGAATTCCAGTGTGGCCAACATGGCGAAACCTCGTCTCTACTAAAAATACAAAAATTAGCCGGGCATGGTGGCACACACCTATAACCTCACTACTCGGGAGGCTGAGGCAGGAGAATCACTTGAGCCTGGGGAGGCGGAGGTTACACTGAGCTGAGATTGTGCCACTGCACCCCAGCCTGGGCCACAGAGCAAGACTCCATCTCACAAAGAAAAAAAAAAAGAATCTTCTGAGAAGATCTTCTGAGAAGATTATGAGAAGACCCTGTTTCCGTGCTGACCCATGTGGTAGCCATGGCCCCACGTGGCTCCGGCACACCTTGAATGTTGCAGGTGTGACACGGAACTGAGTTTCTAATTGTGTTTAATTTAAATTTATTTCACGTGGAGGCCACATGTGGCAAGTGGTGGATATACTGGAAAATGCTGCTCTAAACACTTGGCACTTTTTAAAAAATTCATCTTGTATTTGTATTTTTTATTTATTTATTTATTTATTTATTTTATTTTTGAGATGGAGTCTCACTCTTTTGCCCAGGCTGGAGTGCGGTGGCGCTATCTTGGCTCACTGCAACCTCCACCTCCCAGGTTCAAGCAATTCTCCTGCCTCAGCCTCCCGAGTAGCTGGGATTACAGGTGTGCGCCATCACAACCGGCTAATTTTTGTATTTTCAATAGAGATGGGGTTTCGCCATGTTAGCCAGGTTGGTCTCAAACTCCTGACCTCAAGTGATCCTCCCACCTCAGCCTCCCAAAGTGCTGGGATTTTAGGTGTCTGGTCCACAGGAGGGAATTTAGACTGAGAAGGGTTCAGCCTAAATACCTACTGGAATCTGGAAAATCCTACAAGAATCTTCCATGTAGGAAGTGGTTGGGGAGAATTCCAACCTGGATAATTCCATTCCACTGTAGCACACTGACTTTGCCATTGTCTCCCACACACCCTACTGCCTCAGTTTCCTCACCTGTAAACCAGTGGTAACCAGATCCTAAATAAATATTGGCAATTTTCAACTCTTTCTCATCCTGGCCCTCTCCTCCCTTTGCTCAGTGACTTTAGATAAATAACTGACCCTTTCTGAGTCTTAATTCCTTCAACCGTGTAAGTAAAATGTTGGATTGGATGATCTTCTACTTGAAAATTCTTCTCTTATCCTAAATCTTACATCTTCCTGGTTCTGGGTTCCTATCGGTGAATCCTCCTCATTCCCTACATCCCATGTTCTCTCTTCTTTCCTCTCCCTTCCTGGCAGAGGTGAATCTGGCAGCTGCGGTGATAGCAGTGCTGGGCCTGGCAGTCATGGCCTTGGGGTGCCTCTGTATCATCATGGTGCTCAGTAAAGGTGCAGAGTTCCTGCTCCGAGTTGGAGCCGTCTGCTTTGGCCTCTCAGGTGAGGGTTCAGAGCCTGGAGGCTGAGGAGGTTGCATGCTGGGAGGATCTCCAGGTGCTGTTGCATGCTGGGAGATGGGCTCTCCGTGCACTGTTGCATACAGGGAGATGGGGGCTCTCTGCACTGTTGCATGCTGGGAGTAGGGTCTCCACACACTGTTGCATGCTGGGAGGTGGGATCTCCAAGCCCTGTTGCATGCTTGGAGTTGAGGGGAAGCTCAAGGTCTATAGTAGGTTCAAAGATGGGAGAACCCCAACAACAGGGGTAAGAATTGGAGGGTATCCAAACACCGTTTTAGATTTGGATCTGGGATCTCCAAGAATTGCTGCATGCTGGGAGATGGGATTTCCAGGCACTGTTTGTTGCATGCTAGGAGCTGAGAAAGCTCAGGGACTGTAGACATCTAAAACACTGGAGAGTTCTAAGCCCTGTTGTTGGCTGGGAATTGGAAGCTGTCCAAATACTTTTTTAGGTTTGGACCTGGAGTCTCAAACACTGTTGCATGCTGAGATGTTTTGAACATTATAGCGTGTTGGGAGGTCAGGGAAGCCCAGGGGCTATAGTAGGCTCAAAGGTGGAAGAGTTCCAAGCCCTATTGCTGGCTCAGAATTTGATGGTCTCTAAATGCACGTTTAGTTTTGGGACTTGAGGTCTGCAAGGACCGTTGCATTCTCCGGAGCTGAAAGTCTAAATAAAATGCTGCGTCTTATGAAATGTAGACCTCGGTAATGAACAACATTTCAGTGTATTGCACTTCCACTTCAAATCCTTACAACAGCTCTACTAGGTAGGGCTTACTGTCCCCCATTTCATGTATTTATTTATTTTTGAGACTGAGTCTCCCTCTGTCACCCAGGCTGGAGCGCAATGGTGTGGTCTCGGTTCACTGCAACCTCCGCCTGCTGGGTTCAAGTGATTCTTCTGCCTCAGCCTCCTGAGTAGCTGAGATTACAGGCATGCACCACCACCCCCAGCTATTTTTTTGTATTTTTTGGTAGAGACGGGACTTCACCATGTTGGCCAGGCTGGTCTCAACCTCATGACCTCAAGTTATCTGCCTGCCTCTGCCTCCCATAATGCTGGGATTACTGTCTGAGCCACCACACCCAGCCTCCCCCATTTTATAGAGGAGAAAATTGAGGCTCAGAGAAGTCAGATGAATTACTCATGGCCACACAATCAATGATGGCAGAGGTGGGTTTTTAAACTCGGTTTCCTTTTCTTCTTTTTCTTTTCTTTCTTTTTTTATCTCTTGAGATGGAGCCTCACTCTGTCACCCAGGCCGCAGTATAGTGGCATGATCTCAGCTCACTGCAACCTCTGCCTCCCAGGTTTAAGCAATTCTTCCACCTTAGCTTCCAGAGTGGATTGCAGGTGTGCACAACCACACCCAGCTCATTTTTGTACTTTTACTATTGACGGGGTTTCGCCATTTGGCGAGGCTGGTCTTGAACTCACGACATCAGTTGATCCATCTGCCTCAGCCTCGGCCTCCCACTCGGCCTTAAACTTGGTTTTCTTATACCAGAGTGTGTCTTCTCACTGTACCTTCATATTGCATTTTGGGAACTATATTTCTGTGGGATCTCTGTAGGTTCAGATGGAATGAAGGCCTACCCGGGAGTCAGGTGGTCTAGGTTCCAGCCTAATCTGTGCCCAGAATCACTATGTGACTTTGGAGAGGTTCCTTTTATTTTCCGGGTCTTGGTTTTATTATTGGATCAAATGTTTTCTTTCTTTTTTTTTTTTTGAGACAGATTTTTGCTTCAAAACATGTAATTCATACACAGATGTGAAGAATAAGATGTCTAAGGCAGGCTCTGGGAGGGGGACGCAGAACAAGTTTTGCTCTTGTTGCCCAGGCTGGAGTGCAATTGCGTGATCTTGGCTCACTGTAACCTTTGCCTCCCAGGTTCAAGTGATTCTCCTGCCTCAGCCTCCCAAGTAGCTAGGATTACAGGCCCGTGCCACCACGCCCAGCTAATTTTTGTGTCTTTAGTAGAGACAGGTTTTCACCATTTTGGCCAGGCTAATCTCAAACTCCTGACCTCAGGTGATCTGCCCGCCTTGGCCTCCCGAAGTGCTGGGATTACAGGTGTGAGCCACTGTGCCCAGCCCCTCTCTCTTTTCTTTCTTTTCCACCCTCTTTCCCTTCCTCTCTCCCTCCGGTCCTCTGTTTCTCCATTTTTTTAATTTGTCCGTTCATTTAACAAGTATTTCTTTAATATCCAGTGAGTCCTAGATGCTGTGCCTGGAGCCGCTGAGGACGGAATGATGAATAAGATAAAGGTGATTCTTGTTCTCATGGCATTTTTAGCTCGGTAGGAATTTGGTGCTGGCGTTATTATCGAACTCACACCTGCATTACTCCTTGGGGTGCACAGGAAGATGTTTATATAAGTGTTTTATGGGCCGGGCACCGTGGCTCACGCCTATGATCCGAGCACTTTGGGAGGCCGAGGCAGGCAGATCACTTGAGGTCAGGAGTTTGAGACCAGCCTGGTGAACACAGTGAAAGCCCGTCTCTACTAAAAATACAAAAATTAGTCGGACGTGGTGGTGGGTGCCTGTAGGCCCAGCTACTCAGGAGGCTGAGGCAGGAGAATCACTTTAACCTGGGAGGTGGAGGTTGCAGTGAGCCAAGGTCGTGCCACTGCAGTCCAGCCTGGGTGACAGAGCTAGACTTTTTCTCAAAAAAAAAAAAAGTGTTTTATGAAAGTATTGGGCACAAAAATTTTCTGCAAATTGTACAACCAAATGAAAGTGAAGGAGGATTCGATGTTGTCAGTACTGTGGTTATATTGGATATCAGGCATTGGGGTGGGTTGGGCTTCTGAGGTCTCCCTAGATAAAGGGACATGGTCAGGTTGTATTGTTTCCCTCTTTGTAAAATATCTATCAGCTGTTCTATATTTTAGAGGTATGAGACAGAGAAGCCATTGTGGATTTATAGTGCAGTGGGAGACAGAAATGAGATAAAGAGACAATAGTCATATAAATCAATATATATTCGTTACTACCAACTGTGATGAATGCTATAGATAAAAAGCAAAGAGTCGGAGAAAAATGTGTTACAAAGAGACCCACTGTAGATTTAGGTGGCAGTGATTAGTGAAGGCTTCCCTTCAGAACATGTAATTCATACAGGGACGTGAAGAAGAGGATGTCTAAGGCAGGCTCAGGGAGGGGGAAGTGGAATATTGTTCCAAGCGGCATAAAGGTCTCCAAGCTTGAACGAATCTGGTGCATTGAAAGCCCTGCTTCGCGTTGTGAGTGTGTGGGAGGAGCAGCTTGAGAGGAGGCTGGAGAAGCCACAGGAGCCAGACCCATGTGCCTTTTCATTTATTTTATTTATTTTTGAGATGAAGTCTTGCTCTGTCACCCAGGCTGGAATGCAGTGGTGCAATCTCGGCTCAGTACAACCTCCACCTCCCAGGTTCCAGCGATTCTTCTGCCTCACCCTCTCAAGTAGCTGGGATTACAGGTGCCCGCTACCATGCCTGGCTAATTTTTGTATTTTTAGTAGAGACGGGGTTTCCCCGTGTTGGCCAGGCTGGTCTCGAACTCCTGACCTCAGGTGATCCGCCCGCCTCGGCCCCGCCAAAGTGCTGGGATTACAGGCGTGAGCCACCGCGCCTGGCCTATTTTATTTTAAATTATTTATTTATTTATTGAGATGAGAGTCTTGCTCTGTCACCCAGGCTGGAGTGCAGTGGTGCAAACTCGGCTCACTGCAACCTCTGCCCTCCCGGGTTCAAGTGATTCTTTTGCCTCAGCCTCCTGAGTAGCTGGAACTACAGGCGCCCACCACCATGCTGGCTAATTTTTGTATTTTTAGTAGAGACAGAGTTTCTTTATGTTGCCCAGGCTAGTCTCGAACTCCTGACCTCAGGAGATCCATCCGCCTCAGCCTCCCAAAGTGCTGGGATTACAGGCGTGAGCCACCGTGCCTGGCCCCATGTGCCTTTTTAGATCATACCAAGGATGTCAGGCTGGCCTGGGAGGGGATATCTTGGCATGGCTGAGAGAATAGTCCATGGTGTGGCCCTGGCCGGGCTCAGACCCATGCCCCACCGCCCTGGGCCTCAGTTTCCCCAACTGTAAAGGAGGGAGCATAATGATACTTACTTCGTAAGGCTGAGTAGAAGAGATGAGATCTGAAGAAGGCATTTGGTTAGACTCTTGCCTCAGGGCCAGTGTGTCAGGCCCACAGTGTGTCAGCAAACTATGTCCCATGGGCCAAATCCCACCTGCCACTTTTTTTTTTTTTTTTTCTGAGACAGGGTTTCCCTCTGTTGCCCAGGCTGTAGCGCAGTGACACAATCATAGCTTCCTGCAACTTCAGTCTCCTGGGCTCAAGCCATCCTCCCACGTCAGCCTCCCATGTAGCTGGGACTCTGTGCACCACCGTGCCTGGCTAATTTTAAATCTTTTTGTAGATAGGGGGTCTCACTATGTTGTGCAGACTGGCCTCGAGCAGTCCTCCCTCTTGGGCCTCCCAAGGTGTCGGGATTACAGGCATGAGCCACCGCACCTGGCTTCTGTTTATTTTTGTTTGACCCATGAGCTAAATAGTTGGTGGGAAAAAAAATCAAAGGAATACTATTTCAGGACATGTGGAAACTACATGGAATTCAAAATTCAGTGTTCCAAAAAGAAAAATTCTGTTGGACTACAGTCACTCCATTCACAATGTATTACCTACAGCTGCTTTTGCACCGCAGAGTCCAGCGTGGTGACAGAGACCGCACTGCCCATAAAGCCTTAGATAGATTCCTACTACCTGGCCCACAGGCTCGCCGACCCGCGGCTTAGACCAAAAAGCCAGACATTACCCTTGGTTCTTCTGTTGTCTTCACATGTATCTCACATCCATTCCACCAGCAAATTCTTTTTTTTTTTTTTTTTGAGATGGAGTTTCACTGTTGTTGCCCAGGCTGGAGTGCAGTGGCACAATCTCAGCTCACTGCGACCTCTGCCTCCCTGTTTCAAGTGATTCTCCTGCCACAGCCTCCTGAGTAGCTGGGATTACAGGCATGCACCACCACACCCGGCTAATTTTGTATTTTTAATAAAGATGGGGTTTCTCCGTGTTGGTCAGGCTGGTCTCGAACTCCTGATCACAGGTGATCCACCTACCTCGGCCTCCCAAAGTGCTGGGATTACAGGCGTGAGCCACCGCGCCTGGCCGTCCACCAGCAGATTCTACGGGTACTACCTCCAAAACATAATTCGAATGCAAAGACTTTCCTCTATTTCAGCATGACACTAATCCAAGCCACCGCCGTATTTCCCCGAGGTAATTTCTATGGCCTCCTAATTGTTCTCTATGCTTCTCCTTCCAACTTCCTCAAGCCCATTCTCCACAGAGCAGCTAGGGTGATACTTCTGTCTTTTAAATTTTAAATGTTTCTGGACAGGATCTGGCTCCGTCGCCCAGGCTGAAGGGTAGTGGCACAATCACAGTTCACTGCAGCCTCAACTTCCTGGGCTCAAGCAATCCTCCCACCTCAGCCTCCCGTGTAGCTGGGACCACAGGCACACGCCACCACACTGAGGTAATTTTTTAAATTATTTGTAGAGATAAGGTCTCACTATGTTGCCCAGGCTGATATTGAATTCCTGGGCTGATCTTGAATCTTCTCGCTTCAGCCTCCCAAAGTGTGGGGATTACAGGTGTGAGCCACCGTGCCCGGCCAAGTGATACTTCACTATCATAAATCAGATCATGGATCCCCCGCAGAATAAAAGCCACGTAAATTCCTACTGTAGAATAACATGGTTGCAGGGCCTCCCATGGCCTACTCCTGGCTCCCTGTGAGTCCATCTCCTGCCATCTGCTCTCCCTGCTCCAGCACGGCGGCCTCGTTGCTGTTCCCCAGACCCGCTAAGCTCATTCCTCCCTCAGTGTGTTTTGCACTGCTGTCTCCTCAGCCTGGAATGTTCTCCCACTGGCACTTCAAATGTCTCATTTCCTCATATTACCTCACATTATTTAAGTCCCTGGTCAAATATCACCACCTCAGAGAGACCGTCACTGACCATCATGTCTAAAGGGGACTCATTTGGTATCCAAGAAAATGTTAAAAAAAATAACGAGAGAGAGAGAGAGAGTGTGTGTGTGTGTGCGTGCACAACTGGGCATGGTGGCTCACACCTGTAATCCCAGCATTTTGGGAGGCTGATGCAGGTGGATCGCCTGAGGTCAGACGTTCTAGACCAGCCTGGCCAACATAGTGAAACCCCATTTCTACCAAAAATATAAAAGCTAGCTAGTCTCATAACCTGACCTCAAAAAAATAAATAATTAATTAAAAATAAAATAAGGACCGGGCGCGGTGGCTCACGCCTATAATCCCAGCACTTTGGGAAGCCGAGGCGGGTGGATCATGAGGTCAAGAGATGGAGACCATCCTGGTCAACAAGGTGAAACCCCGTCTCTACTAAAAATACAAAAATTAGCTGGGCATGGTGGCGCGCGCCGGTAATCCCAGCTACTCAGGAGGCTGAGGCAGGAGAATTGCTTGAACCCAGGAGGCAGAGGTTGCGGTGAGCCGAGATTGTGCCATTGCACTCCAGTCTGGGTAACAACAACGAAACTCCGCCTCAAAAAAATAAATAAATAAATAAATAATAAAAATAAAATAAACCACCAGGCACGGTGGCTCACACCTGCAATCTCAGCACTTTGGGAGGCAGATCACAAGGTCAGGAGATCGAGACTATTCTGGCCAACTTAGAGAAACCCCATGTCTACTAAAATACAAAAAATTAGCTGGGCATGGTGGCAGGTGCCTGTAATCCCAGCTACATAGGAGGCTGAGGCAGGGGAATCACTTGAACCCAGGAGGCGGGCGTTGCAGTCAGCCGAGATTGCGCCACTGCACTCCAGCCTGGTGACAGAGTGAGACTGTCTCCAGAAAAAAATAAAACAAAATAAACCAGACATGGTGGCTCACGCCTGTAATCCCAGAATTTTGGGAGCCCGAGGCTGGCAGATCACTTAAGGCCAGGAGTTCGAGACCAGCCTGACCAACATGGTGAAACTAAAAATCTCTACTAAAAATACAAAAATTAGCCAGGCATGGTGGATGGCACCTGTAATCCCAGCTTCTCGGGAGGCTGAGGTGGGAGGATTGTTTGAACCTGGGAGGCGGAGGTTGAAGTGAGCTGAGATCGTGCCACTGCACTCCAGCCTGGGCAACAGAGCAAGACTCTGTCTCAAAAAATAATAATAAAATAAAATAAAAAAGAAAGAAGAGTTATTACCAGCTGGGACCTTACCCTGCCTTAATTTTCTTCACAGAATTGATCACTACACGAAATTCTCTATTTATTTCTGCCTGTATTCATTTGCCAGGGCCACCATAAGAAAGTTTAAGCCTGGGTGGCTTAAACAGCAGAAATTGATTTTCTCACCGTTCTGGAGGCTGCAAGTCTGACACCAAGGCGTCATCAGGGTCCGTTTTTTCTGAGGCTTCTCTTCTTGTCTTGTAGATGGCAGTGTTCTCCGTGTATCTTCACATGGTCTTCCCTCTGTACCTGTCGGTGTCCACATTTCCTTCTCTTTTTGTTGTTGTTGTTGTTGTTGTTGTTGAGATGGAGTCTTGCTCTGTCGCCCAAGTTGGAGTGCAGTGGTGTGATCCTGGCTCACTGCAACCTCCACCTCCTGGGTTCAAGAGATTCTTCTGCCTCAGCCTCCTGGTGGCTGGGACTACAGGCACGCGCCACCATGCCCAGCTAATTTTTGTATTTTTAGTAGAGATGGGGTTTCACCATGTTGACCATGCTTTTCTCTAACTCCTGAGATCCACTTACCTTGACCTCCCAAAGTGCTGGGATTACAGGCGTGAGCCACCACGCCTGTCCTTAACTTAATTATCTCTTTACAGACTCTATGTCCGAATACAGCCACGTTCAGGGGTACTTGGGGTCAGGACCCCAAAACATGAACTTTTTGTGGAGGACACAGTTCAGCCCCCAACAGTGCATTTAACTGATTATCGCCCATCTCTCCATCTTGGATGAAACTCCAGAAGGGCAGGGACTTTGTGACAGTGTCATTTATGTGTTATATTATATGTATTTTGTAGCTGAGCTCAGTGAAGATCTGTCAAATGAATCAAAGAATGCATGAATTAGGTCTGCTGTGGTAGCTCACACCTGTAATACCGACATTTTGGGAGGCTGAGGTGGGAGGATGGTTTGAGGCCAGGAGTTTGAGACCAGCCCAGGCAATATAGCAAGATCCTGTCTCTAGAAAATAAAATGAAATAACTAGCTACTCAGGAGGCTGAGGCAGGAGGAGGGCTTGAGCCTGGGAGGTCAAGGTTGCAGTAAGCTACGATCGCGCCATTGCACTCCAGCCTGGGTGACTGAGACCCTGTCACTAAAAGAAGAGAAAAGAAAAGAAAAAAAGAATGAATTAGGAAAGGAATGAGGGGGGGGTCCTTGTCTGCATGCTTTTCTATCTCCAGTGCTATCGTGTTGACTGCGTGGAGCAAAGAAAGGGCTTTTGAATCTTGCATTCACCAGCCCTCGATCACAACCACAGTGAATGGCCAGGTGCAGTGGCTCAGCCCTGTAATCCCAGCACTTTGGGAGGTGGACAGATCACCTGAGGTGAGGAGTTCGAGACCAGTCTGCTCAACATAGTGAAACACTGTCTCTACTAAAAATACAAAACTTAGCTGGGCGTGGTGGCGTCAGCCTGTAATCCCAGCTACTCAGGAGGCAGAGGCAGGAGAACCTCTTGAACCCAGGAGGCAGAGACTGCAGTGAGCCGAGACTGTGCCGTTGCCTGGGTGACAGAGGGAGACTGTTTCAAGAAAACACCCAAAACAATGAACAACCAAACAGAAAAAAACGCCACAGTGGGGCCAGGGTGCAGGGAGGAAGGAGGGTCAGGAATGGGGGTTGGGGCAGGACTCCAGGGTCTGGAGGGGCGGTGGCTGGATGCACGACTCATCCACGACTCAGACGGCCCTGCAGGACCCGGCCCCTGCCCAGCTCTGCAATTCCATCACGGCTTCTCTCCCCAACCCCTACTCTCTCCTAGCCCCAACCCCACTGAGCTTTCTTCTTTGCTTCAAACCCCCTGTGTTGCGTCCTCCACAGGGCCTTCACGTCACCCACTGCTTCTGCTCAGAACAGCTGTGGCTTCGTTTTGTTCATGAGTGGGTTCTTTTCATGCTTCGGGTCCCAGCTCAAACAGCTTTTCTCGACACCATCCAAAGTCCCTGCTCCACCCCTGGGTGCCACTTTCTCTGTTTCTATTTCCTTCTCCTGCCTCACCCTCTGAGATGATCTTATCTCATTTGTTTATTTTGGACATTGCAACCTGGCAGCCTGCAGGCCCTTGGCGGCCAGGGGAGGTGCTTTGTTTGCCGGGCAGTGTATAAAGAGTTGACATTTAAAGGTTGGGAGAAGTCCCATAAAAATAATAATCATGTAAGCAATTATGGGCTGGGCGCGGTGGCTCACGCCTGTAATCCCAGCACTACAGGCGGCCGAGGTGGGTGGATCACTAGAGGTCAGGAGCTCAAGACCAGCCCGGCCAACATGGTAAAACCCCGTCTCTACTAAAAAAAAAAAAAAAGAATTAGCCAGACATGGTGGTACACGTCTGTAATCTCAGCTACTCAGCAGACTGAGGCAGGGGAATCACTTGAATCCCAGCTACTGGGGAGGTGAGGCGGGAGAATCAGGAGGTGGAGGTTGCCATGAGCTGAGATTGCACCATTGCACTCCAACCTGGGCGACAGAGCAAGACTCTGTCTCAAAAAATAAACAAAAATTTTGAAAATCTAATGAACCATATTCACCCCGCAGTGCTGCGAACACCAGAACGCATTTTTCCCCCCTAGCTGTGACTCGGTATCTGCCTTTTCATCATTTCTGTGGCATCGATTCCCTTCACATTGCCATCACCCCCATCCACCTTCAGAACTATTTTCATCCTCCCCACTGAAACTCTAGACGCATTTAACACCAACTCCCCTTCCTCCCCTTCCCTCCGGCCCTCGGCAACCAGCCTTCTACGTTCTGTCTCTATGACTTTGTGTCTTTTTTTTTTTTTCCTTTATCTCCAGCTTCCCAAATGCTGCCTGCTATATAGTAGGTGTTTAGTAAGTATTTGTTGAGTGCACGCGTGGGAAGGCGCCAGGGAGGGCGGGAGGGCCGGGAGAGGAAGGCGGAGATGCTCAGACGCAGCTGGGGCCCCGGGCCTGATCCGCCGGTCCTCTCTCCCGCAGGCCTGCTGCTGTTGGTGAGCCTGGAGGTGTTCCGGCATTCCGTGAGGGTCCTGCTGCAGAGAGTCAGCCCCGAGCCTCCCCCGGCCCCACGCCTCACCTACGAGTACTCCTGGTCCCTGGGCTGTGGCATGGGGGCCGGCCTCATCCTGCTGCTGGGGGCTGGCTGCTTTCTGCTGCTCACACTGCCTTCCTGGCCCTGGGCATCCCTCTGTCCCAAGCGGGGGCACCGGGCCACCTAGAGCCACACGTGAGACTTCTCTAAGCAACCACCAAGCTTTTTGATCTTCTCCATCGTGCCCTCAAGATCTTTCTGCCCCATCTCCTAGAGAAACTGTGTTCTCCTCACTTGGGGCCTGTGTTCTTTGACACACCCACCTCCTGTCCCCTCATCCTCTCTCCCTCTGTAAATACGTTTTTCTCGGTGGCTGTATGTGGGTTGCTTGGGGGTGGGATGGGAAGAGGCTCTTTGCAAACGAGGGTCCCCCGGGAAGACTGGCGGGGACCTGATGGGGTAACGGGTGTGGGGTTGGCGGGGTGAGGTCGGGGGTCTTGGGTGGGAGTTGGAGGCCCTTTCATTTCCCAGGTCTGGATCTATTTGCTTGCCGGGAGAGACTTTTTACAACTCATCTGCAGCTCAGGGTGGGGCTGCGGGAGACAGGGAAGGATGCCAGGGTCTGACCCGGCTGTGTCTGATTTGGGATTAAAGGTCTGGAGATTTAACAACTTTGGTTTGGAGTCTATTTGTGACGTGATCACACATTCCGGGGTAAAGAAAAGGAACTCCAGCTACGCTCCAGAAACATACCAGGTACGAGCCCAGAAGTCATGTGAAAACGAGACCATATACAGTGGCTGAGAGTGTGGAAAATACTATGTGTGTGTGTGTGTGTGTGTGTGTGTGTGTGTGTGTGTATATATACTTTTTTTTTTTTTTGAGACAGAGTTTTGCTCTGTCGCCCTGGCTACAGTGCAGCAAAATGATCTTGGCTCACCGAGACCTCCGCCTCCTGGGTTTAAGCAATTCTCCTGCTTCAGCCTCCCAAGTAGCTGGGATTACAGGTGCCTGCCACCACACACAGCTAATTTTTGTGTGTTTTTTTGTCTAGAAGAGATGGGTTTCACCATGTTAACCAGTCTGCTCTCAAATTCCTGACCTCAAGTGATCCACCTGCCTCCTCCTTCCAAAGTGCTGGGATTACAGGCGTGAGCCACCGCACCCGGCCCAGATTTCCCCTTTATACTTGACCCCCAACATGCTGGATTAAGATTGACCCCAATGACCTCATTTTAACGTGATTACCTCTGTAAAGGCCCTATCTCCAAATGAGGCCACATTCTGAGGTACTTCAGGGTTAGGATCCACCATATATCTTTTTTTTTTTTGTGGGGGGGAACGTTCAACCTTTAACAATGTGTAGATTCTAAATTGTGTTTTCTGGGTGGGCCTGGTGGCTGACACTTGTACCCCAGCACTTTGGGGGGTCCGAGGCGGGCAGAGCACCTGAGGTCAGGAGTTCGAGACCAGCCTGGCCAACATGGTGAAACCCTATCTCTACTAAAAATAAAAAAATTAGTTGGGCATGATGGTGGGTGCCTGTAATCCCAGCTACTAGGAAGGCTGAGGCAGGAAAATTACCTGAGCCCAGGAAGCGGAGGTTGCAGTGAGCCGAGATCGCGCCACTGCACCCCAGCCTGGGAGGCAGAGCGAGACTCCGTCTCAGAAAAAAGGGGTGGGGCAGTGGGATTGGTTCAGGAGCCTTCTGAAGAAGGAGATACCGAACTTCAGTCTTGGAGATGAATAACAGAGAAAGCAGAGGAAGTCAAGGGCGTTCCAGGTGGGCGGGAGGGCTTGGAGGGAAACAAGATGAAAAGCGTTATGAAGATGGAAACGCCGATGTTCGGAGTGAGATACGGGAATAGTGAGAGGGGTTGTGGTGAGCTGTCTTGTGAAGGAGGTGGGGAGACTTAAATGCTCAAAGAGTAGCTCGGCCTTTATCCTGAGGGTACTGAGGAGCCATGGGAGGTTGCTGAGCAGACATGCTGGCATCAGGTCGAGGGGTTGACAGTTTCTTATTCTTAAAGTTACAAAATTGCAGACGCAGAAGACAGACCAGTGGTCGACAGTGGTTAAGAATAGGATGAGTCTGGCCGGGCGCAGTGGCTCACGCCTGTAATCCCAGCACTTTGGGAGGCCGAGGCGGGTGGATCACGAGGTCAAGAGATTGAGAGCATCCTGGACAACATGGTGAAACCCCGTCTCTACTAAAAATACAAAAAATTAGCTGGCACGGTGGCGCGTGCCTGTAATCCCAGCTACTCAGGAGGCTGAGGCAGGAGAAGTGCCTGAACCCAGGAGGCAGAGGTTGTGGTGAGCCGAGATTGTGCCATTGCACTCCAGCCTGGGTAACAAGAGCGAAACTCCGTCTCAAAAAAAAAAAAAAAAAGAATAGGATGAGTCTGGCCGGGTGCGGTGGCTCACGCCTGTAATCCCAGCACTTTGGGAGGCCGAGGCGGGTGGATCACGAGGTCAAGAGATCGAGACCATCCTGGACAACATGGTGAAACCCCGTCTCTACTAAAAATACAAAAAACTAGCTGGTCACGATGGTGTGCGCCTGTAGTCCCAGCTACTCCGGAGTCTAAGGCAGGAGAATCACTTGAACCCTTAAAGTGGAGTTTTACAGGCGCCCACCACCATGTCCAGTTAAAATAAAAAATTAAAAATAATTTTAATTACAAAATTAAAAATAATTTTTGTGTTTTTAGTAGAGACTGGGTTTCGCCATGTTTGCCAGGCTGGTCTTGGACTCCTGACCTCAGGTGATCTGCCCACCTTAGCCTCCCAAAGTGCTGGGATTACAGATGCAAGCCACAGTGCCTGGCCTGTCTTTTGGTTATAAGCCATTTTAACTGGGTGAGAGGAGAGATATCTCATTGTAGTTTAGACAGGGATTGTGGCGCACACCTGTAGTCCCAGCTACTCGTGAGGCTGAGGTGGGAGGATGACTTGAGCCTGGAGGCTGCAGTGAGCCATGATCATGCCCCCGAATTACAGGCTGGGCAACAGACCCTGCCCCCAAAAAATAAAATAAAAATCACATCTGTGATCCCAGCACTTTGGGAGGCAGAGGCGGGCGGATACAAGGTCTGAAGTTCAAGAGCAGCCTGGCCAACATGGTGAAACCCCGTCTCTACTAAAAATACAAAAATCAGCTGGGCGTGGTGGCGGGCACCCATAGTCCCAGCTACTCAGGAGGCTGAGGCAGGAGAATCGCTTGAACCCAGGAGGCGGAGGTTGCGGTGAGCCGAGACCGTGCCACTGCACTCCAGCCTGGGCGACAAAGTGAGACTCTGTCTCAATAAATAAACAAGTAAATAAGCTAAACTAGGGTTGCCAGACTCCATGCAGGATGCCCAGTTGGTTTCAAATCTCAGACAAGCAATGACTACAAAGTCTAAGTGCAGCCCCAAAACGGCATGAGATGAACTTACATTCAAGGTTTTTTTGTTTATCTAAAATTTTAATTTAACTGGGCATCCTGTATTTTAATTTACCAAGTCTAGCAATTCTATTTTAGAAGAATCCCTCTGTCTGCTACGTGGAAAGCAGATGGTCAAGGCGGTACATGAAGGTAGAAGCAGGGAGATGGTTTAGGACACCCCGTTGTGATCATCTAGGTGAGAAACCTGAGTCACACCACAGGGTGCCAGCGAGGCTGAGGACCCACCCCGTTCCCGGCCCCGCCCCTCCCGCTGCCCTTCCCAGACGTGACACAATCCTCGTGAGATCTGTGCACAGAGCATGGGAACTGCACAGAATCTCACAATATCAGCCTAACAATTACTCACGGCCTACTCATTTTTGGTTCAAGGACCACAAGAGCGCTGAAATGTGAGGCGTGCAAAGCCGCAAGATAGGGAGGGCTTCCTCATTTGCTTATCTCCCTTATCGGTGTTAGAAAGGCATTTTCCACATTGCACTTTCTTTTCCATTTGGATAAAAATGCAAACTTCTAGGCTGGACGCGGTGGCTCACGCTTGTAATCCCAGCACTACGTGAGGCCGAGGCGGGCGGATCACCTGAGCTCAGGAGTTCAAGACCAGCCTGAGCAACACGGAGAAACCCGCGTCTTGACTAAAAATACAAAAACTAGCTGGACATGGTGGCACGCTCCTGTGATCCCAGCTACTCTGGAGTCTGAGGCAGGAAAATCACCTGAACCCGGGAGGCGGAGGTTGCAGTGAGCCGAGGTTACCCTACCTCACTCCAGCCTGCGCAACAGAGTAAGACTCTGTCTCAAAAAAAAAAAAAAAAAAAATCAGCCGGGCGCGGTGGCTCATGCCTGTAATCCCAGCACTTTGGGAGGCCGAGGCGGGTGGATCACGAGGTCGGGAGATCGAGACCATCCTGGTCAACATGGTGAAACCCCGTCTCTACTAAAATTACAAAACATTAGCTGGGCATGGTGGCGCGTACCTGTAGTCCCAGCTACTCAGGAGGCTGAGGCAGGAGAAGTGCCTGAACCCAGGAGGCAGAGGTTGCGGTGAGCCGAGATCGCGCCATTGCACTCCAGCCTGGGTAACAAGAGCGAAACTCCGTCTCAAAAAAAAAAAAAAAAAAAAAAAATTCAAACTTCCGATCGAGACTTGCAAAGTTCCGCAGGATCCGGCCTCAGCACCTCCCTTCTCCTGTGCTCTGGCCGGCTCACTTTGCACCTGCCACGCTGGTTTGTGTCCATTCTTAGAACTAGCCGTGCCGGGCCTCCTCCTGCCCCAGGGCCTTTGCATGTGCTGTGCCTTCTGCCTGGGTGTCACTCCCCTTGCGGTTCCCGTGGCTGGATACTTCACTGTCTAATTCTCAGCTTCAACATGTTATCCTCCAGGCCTTCCCTGACCCACTTTTGAAAGCAAAGACCCACCTTCCATACACTCATTATGGTATATTGCATATGTTGATTTCTAGCTTGTCACTCGTTACAATCTTTAGTTTGTTGTTTTTTTCTTTGAGATGGAGTCTCACTCTGTCACTCAGGCTGTAGTGCAGTGGTGTATCCTTGACTTACTGCAACCTCCGCCTCCCGGGTTCCAGTGATTCTCATGTCTCAGCCTCCCAAGTAGCTGGGACTACAGGCTCCCACCACCTCGCCCGGCTAATTTTTGTATTTTTAGTGGAGATGGGGTTTCGCCATGTTGGCCAGGCTGGTTTCGAACTCCTGACCTCAAGTGATCCACCCACCTCAGCCTCTCAAAGTGCTAGGATTACAGGCGTGAGCCACCGCGCCCGGCCAACAGTCACAGCCCTTTCAAAATGCCTGGTCTGTAGAACACGCTCAACAAATATTTGTGAAATCACTGGATAAATAAGACAGTTCCAGGGAAGGGTGGTGATTTGCTCAGAACAGGGAAGCTGCACCAGGAGTCTGTCTCCCGATTCTCAGACTGCCATCCAGTGCTCTGTTCCCCTCGGATTCAAGGCTGACGAAGGCAAGGGCCATACTTTCACACACTCTTTGAAAGCCCCAAACCAGAAGTAATTCTGGGTCGACTGTTCAAGGTTCTTCATGGATCAGCTCTCTTGGTTCAAGTGCTGGCCTCCCGCAGGCGTGTGTCAGAATCTGCTTCCTTTCAGAGGCTGAAGACCTGTCCATTTATGTAGCTCCCACACTCCATTTATGATTCATTCATTGATGGCCGTTAGGTTGCTTCCATTTTGTGGGAAGTAGAAAAGTTCCTCTTTAAAGTTTCCTTGCTTGTTAAAGAATAAATCGTAAGTGTGCTACTATTAAGCCCTATCCTATGTAGCTGTTAGACACGCCATGCTTACAGGCACGTAGTACGTTCTATGTCCTTGTACTTTAACCAAGATATCTGTGCTGGACGTGCTCACAGGCATGTCCCAGCTCTCCACCGCTTTTACCTGTTTAGAAAAGTTTTAAGTTGTGAGCGAATCGGGTTTCAGTTTAGATTGTGAGGTCTGAGGGCCGGGCGTGGTGGCTCACGCCTGTAATCCAAGCACTTTGGAGGCCAAGGTGGGCGGATCACCTGAGGTTGGGAGTTCAAGACCAACCTGACCAACATGGTGAAACCCTGTCTTTAAAAAAAAAAAAGATTGTGAGGTCTGTCTGGCTCCAGCCAACGGAGATCAGACACAGCAGTAGGGATGACCCCAAATGCATAAGGAATAAATATGTCTGCTTTCCTTTGTTCATTGTACTCTGTGAGAAGATGGCCAGCAAGAGTACCCTTCCTGCGGTCCAGGAAATAAAAATTGCATTGCTAAAAAATCCTTTGTTTTAGTGCTAATTTATCTTTGTGGCATCGAGCATCTGTTTCCAACACATTTTTTGGGTTTTTTTTGTGAATAATGCTGTTAAGAACATCAACATATAAATATCCCTTCAGGCTGAGTGTGGTGGCACGTGCCTGTAATCCCAGTACTTTGGGAAGCCAAGGAGGGTGGATCGCTTGAGCCCAGGAGTTCAAGACCAGTCTGGGCAACATGGTGAAACCTTGTCTCTAGAAAAGTAAAATAAAATAAAAATAAAAATTAGCCAGGCTTGGGGGTACATGCCTGTAGTCCCAACTATTCAGGAGGTTGAAGTGAGAGGATCGCTAAACCCAGGAGGTCGAGGATGCAGTAAGCCAAGATTACACCACTGCACTACTCACCTGGGCAACAGAGAGACACCCTGTCTCAAAAATAAATACACAGATGGGCTGGGGGCAGTGGCTCATGCCTGTAATCCTGGGACTTTGGAGACTGAGGCAGGCAGATCACCTGAGGTCAGGAGTTCGAGACCAGCCTGGCCAACATGGTAAAACCTCATTCTACTAAAAATATAAAAATTAGCAGGGTGTGATGGTGTGCACCTGTAGTCCCAGCTACTCGGAATGCTGAGAAGGAGAATTGTTTAAACTCGGGAGGCAGAGGTTGCAGTGAGTCAAGATTGTGCCACTGCACTCCAGCCTGGGCAACAGAGTAAAACTGCATCTCATAAATAAATAAATACATTTTCTAGACCTTGATTGCAATTATTTTGGGTATCTCCCCAGAAATGGAATTGCTGGATCCCATGGCAATTCTATTTTATGAGTTAGAGCTTGAAGGCCTGAATTTTTGTGGTGCCAGCTGCAGACTCTTAGTGAGGGAAACCTGGGAGGGGATGGCCTTTGAGGATGACGCTGCCACAGAGGGGCTTTCGTTGGTAAGGATGTGCTGTGTTCTTGAAGCTTCCTAAGACAGTAGATTGTAAGCGTTCTTACCACACACACACAAATGATAAATGTGAAGCAAGGCATATGTGAGGCAGCTCAAGTTGGCCTTTTCACAACGTATGCTATTTCAACATATGTTGTACACCATAAATACATACAATTCTTATCTGGCCATTAAAAAATAAATCAGTAATGCTTTAAAAATTCAATTTCATATTGGTGGTGGGGAAAACAGTCCATGATGTTGCAATGAACTGCGTTTCATTTCCTGAAGCGTCAGCAAAAGATCAGCCGTGGAGCAGAAGACGGGAGCAGGTGTGAGGGGTGGAGCATGGCCTCCCCAGCTCCCACTTCCTTCTCAAGCCGCAGACTGAACTAGGGCCTCTGGAACAGGGCTAAGGAGCCCCGGTGTCTGCAGCGTCTCTGAGGGGCTTTGTGGACTCGAGCAAAAGACTTGAGGCTGGAAAGGAAGGTATGAATGTGCGGAAAGGTCGGGTGAAGTTGGGTTTCTGCAAGGAAATAATCATCGCCCTGCTTGACTGCTGTGCTAGGCACCAGGCTGGAGGCAACAGCAGCTGGCGAGGCTGGGAGAGAAATTGACATCCCCTCTGGCAGCCCCGCCTTTGGCTGGAAACAGTCGTGAGTCGCCACCTAGCGGCGAAAATGACAGCAACAACTTGGACCTAGAGCTGGGGCCACAGCAACAAAGGCGTCTGTCAGTCCTCCTTTTAAATTAGGACAATTGCCTTCTCTCAAGGCAGCTTCTCTGTTCTGGTTACCTACTGACTTACACCCAGTTACTCCAAATTTAGTGGCATAAAACAAAGGCTATTTATAATTTGTTTGTTTGTTTATTTTGAGTCAGAGTCTCACTCTGTCGCCCAGGCTGGAGTGCAGTGGGGCGATCACACACTGCAACCTCTGCCTCCTGGGTTCAAGCGGGATTCTCCTGCCTCAGCTTCCTGAGTAGCTGGAATTACAGGCACGCGCCACCATGCCCAGATAATTTTTGTATTTTTAGTAGAGATGGTGTTTCACCATGTTGGCCAGGCTGGTCTTGAACTCCTGACCTTAGGCGAACCAGTCTCCCAAAGTGCTGGGATTACAGGTGTGAGCCACCATGCCAGGCTATAGTTTATTTATAGTCGTAGATTCTAGTAGTCCATAATTCGGACAGAGTACAGCAGGGGTGGTTTTATCTGCACCCTCAGCTGGGAAGACTGGAATGGAGGGTGCTAGAATTATCTGGAACATCTGGGAGCTTCTTCACTCACACGTCCGGTGTCTGGGCTGGATGACTGCAAGGTTGTGCTCAGCTGGAGGACAGCTGACCCGAGTGCCCACACATGGCCTCTCTGTGTGGCTTGGGCTTCCTTACAGCATGGTGGTCTCAGGACAGTCGGACTTCCTGCATGGTGTCTGGTTCAGCAAACAAGGCAGAAGGTGAATCACCTTTTATGATCTAGACTCAGAAGTTGTGTCTAGGCTGGAGTGCAATGGTGCAATTACAGCTCACTGCAGTCTTGACCTCCTGGACTCAAGAGATCCTCCTGCCTCAGCCTCCCAAGTATTGGAACTATAGGCACATGCCACCATGACCTGATAATTTTTTTTTTTTTAATGTAGAGACAGTGTCTATTCTGACTCTATTTGCCGAAGCAGTCAGGGACTCACCAATATTTCAGAGAGAGGAGCTATAGACTGCACCTGCAGACGGGGGAATGTCAGCTGGGTGTGGTGGCTCACGCCTGTAATCCCAGCACTTTGGGAAGCCGAGGTGGGCAAATCACCTGAGGTCAGGAGTTCAAGACCAGCCTGGCTAACTTGGCAAAGCCCCATTTCAACTAAAAATACAAAAAAAAAAAAAATTAGCCAGGCATGATGGCGCACGCCTGTAATCCCAGCTACTCGGGAGAATCGCTTGAACCTGCGAGGCAGAGGTTGCAGTGAGCCAAGATCGCACCATTGCACTCCAGCTTGGGCAACAAGAGCAAGACTCCATCTAAAAAAAAACCAGGAGACTGTCTTAACAACTTGCAGCTGTGTTTTAAAACTAGCTGTTCTCTCCGAGGACTTGAATGTAAAGCTTCGTCATTTGCTTGATGTGGTAAAGCCAAATGAGAGTGATTTTTTTGGGGGGCTGGGGAGGAGGTGTCAGATCAAGAATTTTAAATAAGCATAAGAAATGTACTTCTTTAAAAAGTCAGCTTGGACAACATAGCATGATACCCATCTCTACCCTCTCCCCCCAAAAAATTGGCCCAGTGTGTTGGTGCACACCTGTCGTCCCAGCTACTTGGGAGGCTGTGAGGCTGGAGGATCGCTTGAGCCAGGGAGGTCAAGGCTGCAATGAGCTATGATTGTGCCACTGCACTCCAGCCTGGGTGACAGTGCAAGACACTGTCTCAAAAAATCAAAAGAAAAGAAGAAACATACTAAAAAAGATAAGACCACATGCGAAACGCTCAAGCTGGAGTGCAGTGGCACGATCTCAGCTCACTGCAACCTCTGCCTCCTGAGTAGCTGGAATTACAGGCATGCACCACCACACCCAGCTAATTTTTTTTTTTTTTTTAGTAGAATAAGAATGAATAAGAACACATGTTAGCAGTATAAAAATATATGATGGTTAAAATATATATATAACATTATCTTCTAATAGAATAGGCAGTAGGGTGGGTGCCGTGGCTCACACCTGTCATCCTAGCACTTTGAGAGGCTGAGGTGGGAGGATCACTTGGACCAGGAGTTCAAGACCAGTCTCGGCAACATGGTGAGACCTTGTCTCTTTAAAAAAAGAAGACGACTAGGCAGTAGAATTGATACAGCTGAAGAAAATTGAGCAAGCGAGAAAACGTGGAGGTGGCTTTCCAGGAAGCTGCTATGTTAATATCAGAAGAAGTAAGAATAAGAAGAGACGAGCCATCGTAAGACAGAAGGGACAGCTGCTTCTCAAAATCCAAAATCTTCTCTGAGAAAATCCGGATTTTCTTTTTGTTTTTGTTTTTGTTTTATTTTGAGGTGGAGTTTTGCTCTTGTTTCCCAGGCTGGGGTGCAATGGTAAGATCTTGTCTCACTGCAACCTCCGCCTCCCCGGTTCAGGCGATTCTCCTGCCTCAGTCTCCCGAGTAGCTGGGATTACAGGTGCTCACCACCATGCCTGGCTAATTTTTGTATTTTTAGTAGAGACGGGGTTTCACCATGTTGGCCAGGCTGGTCTTGAACTCCTGACCTCAGGTGATCCCCCGCCTCGGCCTCCGAAAGTGCTGGGATTGCAGACGTGAGCCTCTGAGCCCGGCCGAGAGCCCTGATTTTGTTCAGCTGTCAAGTGGCCACCCTTGTTCCTTGGACACTTGGCCCTTTTCTAGTTTCAGGCATGAATCCTGATGTGTCTGAGGCTTAGTGACGTGCTGGCTCAGAGAGTGTAGCCCCTGAACCAGCGGCGTCAGCGTGACCCGGGAGCTTGTCAGAAAGGCAAATCCTTGAGCCCCACTCCAGACCTACGGAATCAGAAACTCTGAGGGTGAGTTTTTCCTTTTTCCTCCTCTCCAAGCTGTGGTTTGACACGTCCTCCGGGCAATTCTGATGCACGCTGAAGTTTGAACACTTGAGCTCAGTTAGGTAACCTCACACTTTACTGCTAGTGATGACTCAAGGAAGGGGCTGGATGCAGCTGTGTTTAGGGAGATGTAAGTGGACACCTTTTATTTTATGTTTGATTTCTGAGACAGAGTCTCGCCCCATCACCCAGGCTGGAGTGCAGTGACGCGGTCTTGGCTCACTGCAACCTCCATCTCCCGGGTTCAATTCTCCTGCCTCAGCCTCCTGAGTAGCTGGGGTTACAGGTGCGCATCACCACGCCCGGCTAATTTTTTGTATCTTTAGTTGAGATGGGGTTTCACCATGTTGGCCAGGCTGGTCTTGAACTCCGGACCTCGTGATCTGCCTACCTCCGCCTCCCAACGTGCTGGGATTACAGGAGTAAGCCTCCTTACCTGGCCTAACATTTTATTTTAAATAGTTCTGGAGGCCAGGTGTGGCAACTCATGCCTGTAATTCCAGCACTTTAGGAGTCTGAGGCAGAAGGCTCACTTGAGCCCAGGTGTTAAAGACCAGCCTGGGCAACCTGGCAAAACCCCATCTCTACAAAAAGTTTTTAAAAAATTAATGTTTGCATGTACTTCCAGCTACTTGGGAAGCTGAAGAAGGAGGATCAGTTGAGCCTAGGAGGTCAAGGCTGTAGTGAGCCACCATGCTGGGATTACAGGCATGAGACATCACTTCATCACTTGAAGTCTGGGGTTCTCTCTTTTTTTTTTTTTTTTTTTTTTTTTTGAGATGGAGTCTCGCTCTTTTGCCTAGGTGGGAGTGAAGTGGCACAATCTTGGCGCACTGCAACCTCTGCCCCCCAGGTTCAAGGAATTCTCCTGCTTCAGCCTCCCAAGCAGCTGGGATTATAGGCACCCACCACCAAGCCTGGCTAATTTTTGTATTTTAGAGAGGGGCTTTCACCATGTTGGCCAGGCTGGTCTTGAACTACTGACCTCAAGTATTCCAACCGCCTCAGCCTCCTAAAGTGTTGGGATTACAGGCATGTGCCACCGCACACTGGCCCAGCCCCGGGATTCTGTTTTTGTAATCAGCTCACAGGTTGGTTTACCTGGCCAAGTGTCACCTTACACTTCCTTGTTTTTTTGTTTTGTTTTTTTTTTGAGACGGAGTTTCGCTCTTGTTACCCAGGCTGGAGTGCAATGGTGCGATCTTGGCTCACCGCAACCTCCACCTCCTGGGTTCAGGCAATTCTCCTGCCTCAGCCTCCTGAGTAGCTGGGATTACAGGCATGCACCACCATGCTCAGCTAATTTTTGTATTTTTAGTAGAGATGGGGTTTCACCATGTTGACCAGGATGGTCTCGATCTCTTGACCTCGTGATCCACCCGCCTCGGCCTCCCAAAGTGCTGGGATTACAGGCGTGAGCCACCGCGCCCGGCCTCCCTTGTTTTCAATTTGTTTGTTTGTGAAAACTCTCTTTGTGGAGGGAACTTCAAGCTCCCGATGTTAATGTTTTTCTGCTACAAGTTTTGGCAACTTGATTTTATTAGACAGCTTGGAATTTGGACAGGAGACAGAGATGAGGCTTCAGGGAGATTCAACCCAACCGTGCCCCTGGGACAGCAGGGTTGAGGGTGTGCTCAGAGAACGCTGGAGGTGCCATGCCCTGCCACCTCTTATGCCACGTTGGTTTGCTGCTTGGACCATTCAGTTTGGCCCAGTCGACTCTAGTCACCAGCTGCCCTCGGGATACAGCTGGAACTGCAGCACCCTTCCATGCCGAAACCCTCTTTCCACCCTTAGTCTTCCTGAAAACGTAGTTTTTGAGTGACAGAAATAAAACACAAGAAAATGATGATAAAAAGTATTGGAATGAAACTCTCATTCTGTATATGTTGATATTTGGTCTGGGCTGGGTTCGGTTGCTCACACCTGTAATCCTGGCACTTTGGAAGGCCAAGGTGGGCGGATCATCTGAGGTCAGGAGTTCGAGACCAGCCTGACCAACCCAGTGAAACCCCATCTCTACTAAAAATACAAAAATTAGCTGGGCGTGGTGGCAGGTGCCTGTAATCCTAGTTACTCGGAGACTGAGGCACAAGAACTGCCTGAACCCGGGAGGTGGAGGTTGCAGTGAACTGAGATTGTGTCACTGAACTCCAGCCTGGGTGACAGAGTGAGAATGTCTCAAAACAAAAAACAAACAGCAACAAAAATAGGAATTCGAGACATTTGGTCTGAACTCACTAATCAGGGTGGAATATGAAGGTCTGGATGTTCCCTAGGAGCCGGTTAAACTTTGCCCCTCAAAGAGTCCTATATTATTGTCACTTTTATTCTCATACAATAACACTGAAAATGGGTGCCGAGGCGTGGAGCACTTGGCCGAAGATAACTGACAACATGGGAACAGGTTTGGGTCGGGGCAGTGGGCAGAGGTTAGAGCCTGGCATGCTCAGTAGAGATGGGAATTTAAGGGGAAGTGTGGGCAGTGGGCAGAGGTTAGAGCCTGGCACGCTCAGTAGAGATGGGAATTTAAGGGGAAGTGTGGAACATCTTTGAGATTGTTTAAATGCTCATGACCAAATGCTGAAAGAAGTACTGAAAGCGAAGGCCAGCTTAGGTGGTCTCAAAGGGACATGAGGTTGGTGGGAACTGGAACAAAGCTCGCTTTTGTTTTTTCTAGGGCACAACTATTAGCTCCAAAACTTTCTTTTCTCTCTGGGTTTTTTTGTTTGTTTTTGTTTTTGTTTTTTGGAGGAGAAGCCGGAAATGATTATACAGTGCTGAGCACTCACATTGGGGTGCATCTTTTAAAAATGTCATCCTTTGGCGGGGCACAGTGGTTCATGCCTATACTCCCAGCACTTTGGGAGGCCAAGGCGGGCAGATCACCTGAGGTCAGGAGTTCAAGACCAGCCTGACCAACATGGAGAAACCCTGTCTCTACTAAAAATGCAAAATTAGTTGGGCGTGGTGGCAACACCTGTAATCCCAGCTACTTGGGAGGCTGAGGCAGCAGAATCACTTGAACCCGAGAGGCGGAGGTTGCGGTGCGCCGAGATCACACCATTGCACTCCAGCCGGGGCAACAAGAGCCAAACTCCATCTCAAAAAAAAAAAAAAAAAAAACAGGCATGGTGGCACATGCCTGTAATCCCAGGACTTTGGGAGGCTGAGGTGGGAGGATCGCTTGAGCCCAGGAGGTCAAGACCAGCCTGGGCGACATGGCGAAACCCCATATCTACAAAAAATACAAAAATTAGCCAGGCATGGTGGTGAACTCCTATAACCCCAGCTACTTGGGAGGCTGAGGTGGGAGGATCACTTGAGCCCAGGAGGTAAAGTTTGCAGTGAGCTATGATTGTGCCACTGCATTCCAGCTTGAGTGACAGAGAACCCTGTCTCAAAGAAAATAAATAAAATAAAAATGTCATTCTCTGTGTCTTGGTGTGTGGGACAGGAGAGGGAGTTCAGCTGAAACTTTTTTTAAAATTATTATTATTATTATTTTTATTTTTGAGACGGAGTCTTGCTCTGTCGTCCAGGCTAGAGTGCAGTGGTACAATTTCAGCTCGCCACAACCCCTGCCTCCTGGGTTCAAGCAATTTCCCTGCCTCAGCCTCCCAAGTAGCTGGGGTTACAGGTGCCCACCACCATGCTCGGCTAGTTTTTTCTATTTTTGGTAGAGACGGAGTTTCACTATGTTGACTAGGCTGGTCTCAAACTCCTGACCTCAGGTGACCCACCTGACTTGGCCTCCCAAAGTGCTGGGATTCCAGGCATGAGCCTTTGGATGTAGTTCTGAGTTTGAGGTAAGCTCTCTGATATTTTCTTAGAGTGGGGAAAAACTGGTTCCCATTTACAAAACAGCTCCATTCCCAAATCCACAGTTCTAGGCTCCTACCTTCTGTTCCCCTTCCAAAAAAAAAGTTCTTTAACTGTTGTGCAAGCAATCAAAGGGATACAGAAAAACAGCTGTTTCCACATCCCGTCCTAAGGCAAGGAGTCAAGTTCTGCAAAAGAACTGAAATAAAGTGACCTTTTGTGGAATGAATGGTATGCCAGCTACACACACCATCTATCAGTCATCACATGCAGTGTATTTTACTAGACAGTGTACTAGTCCATTCTCACACTGCTGTGAAGAAATACCCCAGACTGGGTAGCTTACACAGAAGAGAGGTTTAATGGACTCACAGTTCTTCATGGCTTGGGAGGCCTCAGGAAACTTAGAATCATGGCAGAAGGCACCTCTTCACAGGGCGGCAGGAGAGAGAATGAGTGCTAGCAGGGGAAATGCCAGATGCTCATAAAACCATCAGAGCTTGTATCATGAGAACAGCATAGGGGACCCACTCCCATGATCTAATTACCTCCTCCTGGTCCTTGACACACGGGGATTACAATTCAAGATGAGATTTTGGTTGGCGCACAGAGCCAAATCGTACCAGATAGTTACTGTGTTCATGTAATAGTACATTCTCACAGTTAAAAGAAGAATAGAAGTTACCCAAGTTTCCAACCACTGTCAGTGTTTTGGTGAATGTGATTTTACAGTTTTTTGTGCACTTATTCATGAGCATTTTTTTTTTTTGGAGATGGCATCTCGCTCTGACACCAGGCTGGAGCGCAGTGGCACAATCTCGGCTCACTGCAACCTCCGCCTTCCAAGTTCAAGTGATGCCCCACCTCAGCCTCTTGAGTAGATGGAACTACAGGTGCCCACCGCCATGCCTGGCTAATTATGTATTTCTGATAGAGATGGGGTTTCACCATGTTGGCCAGGCTGGTCTCAAACTCATGACCTCACGTGATCCACCCAACTCGGCCTCCCAAAGTGCTGGGATTACAGGCATGAGCCACCATGCCAGCCTGAGCTTTTTTTTTTAATGAAAACGAATTCCTACCATCCATTATCCTTCCAAACCTGCTCATACACAGCATTCCCATGGTTTTTGCACGTGTATATAACAGAGTGTCAAAGTAGACTCATTGCGATCTCAGTTTCTGCTCAGGCCCAGAGATTACAGTTTCCAGTGAAGTAGGATCTCACAGTAGGACCATGTCTGCATGACGTCAGGGGAAGATGCTGAAAAGCTAATTTCCCCACACCCTTTGTCTCTTGTCCATCCGAAGCTAGGAAAGGAGTGTTGAGATTAGGGGAGACATTTTTCCCCATAGGTTATTGGGGTACATGTGGTTGCATGAGCAAGTTCTTCAGTGGTGATTTGTGAGATTTTGATGCACCCATCACCCAAGCAGTATACACTGCACCCTATTTATAGTCTCTTATCCCTCGTCCCCTCCCACCTTTCTCCCCAAGTCCCCAGAGTTCATTGTATCATTCTTTTTTTTTTTTTTTTTTTTTTTTGAGATAGAGTGCAAGGGCTCAACCTCAGCTCACTGCAAACTCTGCCTCCTGGGTTCAAGGGCTTCTCCTGCCTCAGCCTCCTGAGTCGCTGGGATTACAGGTTTGTGCCACCATGCAGGGCTAACCATGCCAGGCTAATTTTGTATTTTTAATAGTGAGGGAATTTCACCATGTTGACCAGGCTGGTCTCAAATTCCTGACCTCAAGTGATCCGTCTACCTCAGCCTCCCAAATGCTGGGATTACAGGTGCAAGAGCCACCACACCCGGTCTTGGGTATTTATAGCAGTGTGAGAATGGACTAGTACAGGGGAGAGACCGACCTGGGGTAGGGGAGAATATGGCAATGAACCAGGAGCTGTCTTTTATCCTTTGCAGGAGCGCCACCTGGAGGTAGGAGGTGAAGTCTGCAGAGAGAAGCTGGAAACGTACTGACAGATCCCCAGGGATTCAGAAATGTGACCAAGTAGTGGAGTTGCATTTAAAGGCATCAGAGGAACTGCAGGTGAGACATCTGCAGCCTTATGAGTGTGAGAGAGTGGGGGAAGCAGGAGGAGCTCCACGTGGGGAGATAAAGAAAAAGCTGACCACACTCCCTTTACATTGCAGGCAACCTGCCAAAAGCATTTTAATTACTGAGCTGACACTATATTTTTTTCTTGTATGTGACTTTTTCTAAGAAGCAGCTGAAAGTCTTTTTGACCTAAGATGACTATAAAAATTATGAGAAGGCCAGGCGCGGTGGCTCACGCCTGTAACTCCAGCAATTTGGGAGGCCAAGGTGGGTGGATCATTTGAGGTCAGGCGTTCAAGACCAGCCTGGCCAACATGGTAAATCTCCATCTCTACTAAAAATACAAAACTTAGCTGGGCGTGGTGGCTCACGCCTATAATTCCAGATGCTCAGGAGACTGAAGCAGGAGAATTACTTGAAACCAGGAGGCGGAGGTTGCAGTGAGCTATGATTGTGCCACAGCACTCTAGCCTGGGCAACAGAGCAAGACTATCTCAAAAAAAAAAAAATTATGAGACTTGCCTTAGATGTTCCCCAAGGGCACAGGTAAAGAATTAGACCTAGGAGGTGGGTATGATAGGGTAATGGGGGAAAAGAAAAAAATTGTTTACTGAATCTATGGAATAATCACACCTACATCTTTATAACACATGCGCTTACAACTAGGGCAACCAAACTGTTCCGGTTCGCCCAGGATTTTCTCTGGTTTAGCCCTGAAATTTCTGTGTCCTGGGAAATCCCTCATTTCTATTTTAAAACCTAAAGTCCCACATCCTAAGACAAACACACACGCCCCTGCACACACCAGTCCTGGTAAAACGGAAACAGTTGGTCATACTATCTACAGCAACCTTATTCGAGATCTGTGTCTCCACCATGAGGAAAGGCATGCAGTTTCGGAAGCTGGTTTACTTTTTAGTTTGTACTTTGTATCCAACACTAAAAGCAGACAACTCTCCTTTTTTTTTTTTAGACAAGCCTCACTGTTGCCAGGCTGGAGTGCAATGGCATGATCTCAGCTCACTGCAACCTCCCCCTCCCGGGTTCAGGCAATTCTCCTGCCTCAGCCTCCCAAGTAGCTGGGACTACAGGCACGCGACACCACGCCCAGCTAATTTTTGTATTGTTACTAGAGACGGGGTTTCACCATGTCGGCCAGGATGGTCTCGATCTCTTGACCTCATGATCCGCCTGCCTCAGCCTCCCAAAGCGCTGGGATTACAGGCGTGAGCCACCGCACCCGGCTGACTCTCCTCTTGCCATAATTCTAGGTCTCTTTCCCCAGCATTTCCCATGTGGAAAAGAAAAGTTAAGAAAATGAAACTGACCAAAACTTGCTAGTGCATTTGTAATTTTAGAAAGTAAATGATCAGACATTATTAAAATTGTCAATGCAAAAAGAAAGTGACTGAATGGATCGTTTACCTTAACAAGATCAAGTTAAACTTGAAAAGGGCTTAAGTGTCACTCCGTAAATGTCATGCCGCTGAAAAGCTCAAGTTGATCGGGGCAGTGTTGGTGGAAGAAGCTCAGGCATTCCCTTGGGTGGTCATTATGGATCTGGTGGTGGAAGTGATGGATATGGAAACAGAAGGTTCTAGAAACAGCAGAAAAGGGCTACAGTTGCTAGCAGGAGAGACAGTGAGGAGTTGTCGGGAGAGCTGCAGGTTACTTGGAGACACTCATCCTAAATGCATTAAAGGAACTGTAAAAATCTGCCACAGAAGGAATGATGACCCATAGTCAGAAAAGTGACTGCAGCTTAAGTAGGAAGCCCTTCTTGTTCAAGACTGTCATAGCCACAGTTTGCAAAAAGCACAGCTATTGATTAATGTGATGTAGTGTCAATTAGATGTACATCCCTGAGGTCTTTAAAAAAAAAAAAAAAAAAAAAAACTCAGCCGGGCATGGCTCACTTGAGGTCAGGAGTTGGAAACCAGCCTGGCCAATATGGTGAAACCCCATCTCTACTAAAAATACAAAAATTAAGGGTGGGTGCAGTGGCTCATGTCTGTAATCCCAGCACTTTGGGAGGCCAAGGCAGGTGGATCACCTGAGGTCAGGAGTTGGAGACCAGCCTGGCCAACATGGTGAACCCCCATCTCTACTAAAAACACAAAAATTATCTGGGCATGGTGGTGTGTACCTGTAATCCCAGCTACTTAGAAGACTGAGGCAGGAGAATTGCTTGAACCCGGAAGGCAGAGGTTGCCGTGAGCTGAGATTGTGCCACTGCACTCCAGCCTGGGTGATGGATGGATGGAAGGAAGGAAGGAAGGAAGAAGGCAGTAGGGGAAGGGGGGAAGGGGGAAGGAGGGAAGGGGGAAGGAGGGAAGGAAAGAAAGAAAGAGGGAGGGAAGGAGAAAAAGGAGGGAGGAAAGGAGAGATAAAGGAAGAGAGAAAGGAAGGAAGGAGAGAAAGGAAGGAGAGAGAAAAAATGCAAAAAGAAAAGGAAGGAAAGAAAGAAAAAGGAAGGGAGGGTGGGAAGGAAGGATAAAAAAGGGAAGGAAGGAGAGAAAATATACAAAATGCAGATACTAAGCAGAAGAAAACAAGGACACATGAAGACTTACTCTTGTCGACAAAAAGAGTCAAACTCTATAGAATATTTGAAGAGATGTGTTCTGCGTCAAATATGATAATGCCCATGGCCCGTGACACAGCCCTCAGGAGGTCCTGACAGCATGTGCCCAAGGTGTCTGGGTGCAGCTTGGCTGTTTACATTTTAGGGAGGCAAGAGACAGCAATCAAATACATTTGAGAAATACATTGGTTTGGTCCAGAAAGGCTGGACAATTTGAAGGAGACAGGGGCTTCCAGGCTTTAGATAAATTAAACTTTATGGCTGACAATTGGTTGAGTTTGTCCAAAGACTTGGGATTAATAGAAAGGAAATGTTCAGGTTAAGATAAAAGATTGTGGAGACCAAGTTTCTTTTGAAGTCTTATAGTGGCTGCCCTTAGAAATAATAGATGACAAATGTTTCCTATTCAGATATTTGAAAGGTGTGGTGGGGCGTGGTGGCTCATGCCTGTAATCCCAGCACTTTGGGAGGCCAGGGCAGGCAGGTCAGGAGGTCAAGAGATCAAGACTATCCTGGCCAACATGGTGAAACCCCGTCTCTACTAAAAATACAAAAAAATTAGCTGGGCGTGGTGGCATGCATCTGTAATCACAGCTACTCGAGAGGCTGAGGCAGGAGAATCGCTTGAACCCAGGAGATGGAGGTTGCAGTGAGCTGAGATAGTGCCAACTGTATTCCGGCCCGGGCAACAGAACAAGACTCCATCTCAAAAAAAAAAAAAAAAAAAAAAAAAAAAAAAAATTCTAGATTCTCAGTTAATCTCCTCAGGATTGGGAGGTCTTGGAGGAAAAAGATCTAGCTATGTTAATAGAGATTATTTACATATGCAAATTTACTCCCCCCACCCCACCACAAAGGACAGCTTTGCAGGGGTATTTTAAAATATAGCCAAGAAACATGTTTTGGGGTAAAAAATTTTTCTTTTTTTTTTTTTTAAGACAGAGTCTCGCTCTGTTGCCCAGGCTGGAGTGCAGTGTCATGATCTCAGCTCACTACAACCTCTGTCCCCAGGGTTCAAGCGATTCTCCTGCCTCAGTCTCCTGAGTAGCTGGGATTACAGGCACATGCAACTACGCCCAGGTAATTTTTGTATTTTTAGTAGAGACAGGGTTTTACCATGTTGGTCAGGCTGGTCTTGAACTCCTTACCTCATGATCCGTCCACTTCAGTCTCCCAAGGTGCTGGGATTACAAGTGTAAGCCACCACACCCAAAGAAGAAAATATGTCATGTTATGCCAGAGTCAGGTTGGAAAGTAAGTCATGATGTTTAGGGTTAAATAAAACGCATCTGATGAGAATTTATGGTTTGTAGGGCATGACTCCCCAGACCCTTTAGATAGGAATTTGGGCAAGATAAAAAAAAAAATCAGAGCTTAGTTCTCACTATGGTAATTAAAAGTGAGACTACCAGCATAGATGTCCATAAAGGACATCCGTTAGGGTCATCAATTTTTACAATGTTTGCCAGGACTCTTCAATCAAAACAAAATCCATTCTCAGAATAGCTTAGAATCAAAGAAGGACTTTTTGGGTTTTTTTGGTTCAAGAATGATTGAGCAAGAAAGCTGCAGGGAGCAAAGGAATGCTGAGCTTTGGAAGCAATTAAAACCGAGAAAACAAAAGCTGAAAGCGGTTACTCACTCCCGCTTCCCGGATGCTCCCTGAGTCATCTCTGTGTTTCTGCAGAAAGACTGGCTTCCTCCACATGGCGAGACAGATGGCCACCAAGAACTCCCAAGCTTTAAAAAGAATGACTCTCTGTGGCAAGAAAACAGAGAGACACTCTTCCCCCACCTTGCTACTCCCCACGTGGCTCCCACACCTCAACTTGGGGCTGTGTAGTGAGGGGAGGGGAGCAAAGAGGTTTGCATTAGTCTATTTCCACACTGCCGATAAAAACACAGCTGAGTGTTGGAAACGGGTTGACAACGTCGGGAAGCATCCACACCGAGACAATGGATCGCTCGGAAGCTGGTTTACTTTCTGCAGGAAGGGTGCAGCTCGCCGAGACAATGGATCGCTCGGAAGCTGGTTTACTTTCTGCAGGAAGGGTGCAGCTCGCCGAGACAATGGATCGCTCGGAAGGCTGGTTTACTTTCTGCAGGAAGGGTGCAGCTCGCCGAGACAATGGATCGCTCGGAAGCTGGTTTACTTTCTGCAGGAAGGGTGCAGCTCGCCGAGACAATGGATCGCTCGGAAGCTGGTTTACTTTCTGCAGGAAGGGTGCAGCTCGCCTCTGGCGTGTGCTGCGTCCCTCGCTGCACAAGGGTTCAAAGACCTAAGAGGGAACGGTGGGGGATAAAGAAAGACACAGACGCAGACAGAGAAAGCTGGGCCAGGCGGTCCAAGAGGTGAGGATGTCAGTCTCTTCGGCCCCGACCTGTCTCAGTGTACTTTATTTTGCATGTTCACAAAGCACACAGCAGAGGGAGGGTGCAGTTACTTAGAACAGCCTGTGGATACTATTCTCATACTTCAGTTAACATACTTGAGCTAAAAACTATCTTGCAGCAAGGTCAGCAAAAGCCAGTTATCTCTCTAGGCCGGTCTCTGTTCTACCCCGAGACATACACATCCTCCTATTATGGTTTCACTTCCCTGAGGTTCAGCCAAAGTTCACAGCAGCCTTGCTGCTGATCCCCGCTGAGAGGGTGGTCTACTCTGGCTCCCTGCACTCGCTGGCAGTGTTCAGACACGCCCGAGTGAGTCGAGGTAGCTGATTTAAGACGTGGCTGATTTAGAGAATATATATATGTAGGTATATGTTTATGCTAATTGCAGATAACGGTCATAAAGCAAGAGATTGTAATTCCTTATCATGTAGTCTAAGAAATAAAGTTTGAAGAACTTTCCCATCTCTCATACTGAGACTGGATAATTTGTTTAAAAAAAAAAAAAAAAAGAGGTATAATGGACTCTCAGTTCCACATGGCTGGGGAGACCTCACAATCATGGCAGAAGGTAAAAGGCACGTCTTACATGGTGGCAGACAAGAGAGAAATGAGAGACCCAAGCAAAAGGGGAAACCCCTTATAAAGACATCAGATCTCATGTGACTTGTAGGAAATAAGAATAAATAAAAGGTTCCTCTTCAAAGCTTTCCTCTTAGTTCATTACAAATAAATAATAGTTTCTTCAAAGGTTCATTTACTTTAAAGCTTTTGCTAATAATCTTAAAGTAGTTGTTAGTCGTAATAAAGAAAGAAGTGGATCCCGTGTTCTTAGTTCTTACACTTTAACCTAGATATTTGTCCTGACATGCCTGGACAAGCCCAGGCAAGTCTTAGGTTACAGCTTACTCCCCTTCCTTATTTGGAAATGTTATTGCTTCTCTAAGCATTCCTCAAGTTACTTCCTCTTTTCCTTTGTTCTCCTCTGCCTTTACTTCTTTAAAATAAGTTTTTAGCCAATTGGGTCAAGTATAAAATGTGAGGTCCCATTCCGGCCAATGGAAACTGGACACAGCAGTAGGGCGACTGTGTCAGGTTATGAAAGTTATGAATGTCCCTGTCTCCTTTGTTCAGGTGTGCTCTCGTGGCAACACTGCCGGGGAGTTGCACCCTTCCTGCAGGAAGTAAAACTAGCCTTGCTGAGTCATCCATTGTCTCGGTGTGGATTTTTCCCGGCCTTACAAACCCATTTCCAACACTTGTTAACTATCATGAGAACAGTAGTGGGGAATCTGCCCCCATGATTGAATTATCTCCCACTGGGTCCATCCCACAACGCGTGGGAATTATGGGACCTACAGCTGAAGATGAGATTTGGGTGGGGACACAAGCCATATCAAGCTTGTTCCTTCAGTTGCAGCATTCCTGGGAGCCTCTGGTTAGGACAAGAGACAAGCAGGGGACAGCTTCATGGGTATTGTAAACTCAGTGTTTGCGTCCCGACAAAACTCAGATGCTGGAACCCAACCCCAACAGCTAAAGGTATTAGTAATACAGGAGCTAAAACGAAATTATTTAGGCAGACAGTGAGGGTAAGAGAGTCCTCAGTAAGGTTTCCTATTCATAAAGAGCAGCCCCAAATCATTTCTTCTCTAACAGAAAGCAGCCTGAAAAATCTAGATGCAAGCATAGATGAGCAAGCTAAAACCTTGCACAGGTAAATGCCAGCAGCTGTGCCAATAGAAAAGGGATGCCTGGGAGCAGGGTATATGCTACGTGGAAGTTCGCTCTTCCATTTTCTGTGTCCCCACATGTGCAGTAAAAAAGCAGGAAACATGGCCCTGGCCAGGTAGAGACCCCACCTGCATAAAAGATTAGAGTGGGATGGCCTGCTTCTTCATGGGCTATGCCAACATCACAGCGGGTCCAACCAATCTCTCAGGCCCTATCTAAATCAGACACTGCCTCCTCAATCTCATCTATAAAACTCCCGTGCATTTCACCACAAGATCAGAAGTCCCACTTGGGAGCCTCTCTCTCTCTCTCACAAATATATGTGAATGAACTAAAGGATCAAGTTAGAAAAAAACATTTGGTTGAACTAAAAAAATTGTTATGTTTCCAAGAGACATAAAGGCATGGAAAGGTTGAAAGTAAATGAATAGGTCGGGCGTGGTGGCTCACACGTGTAATCCCAGCACTTTGGGAGGCTGAGGCAGGTGGATAGCTTGAGGTCAGGAGCTCGAGACCAGCCTGGCAAACATGATGAAATGCCATCTCTACTAAAAATAGAAAAATTCGCCAGACGTGGTGGTGTGCGCCTGTAATCCCAGCTGTTTGGGAGACTGAGACAGAAGAATTGCTTGAACCCAGAAGGCAGAGGTTGCAGTGAGCTGAGATTGTGCCACTGTACTCCAGCCTATGCAACAGAGTGAGACTCCATCTCAAAAAAAAAAATAAATAAATAGAGAAATGATACGTAATACAAATGCTAATGGAAAGAAAACAAGCACATTTCAGGATTTAACTCTTATCGACAAAAAGAGTCAAACTCTGTAAATTATTTGAAGAGAGTTATTCTGAGCCAACGATGATAATGACCATGGCCTGTGACACAGCCCTCAGGAGGTCCAGACAACATGTACCCAAGGTGGCTGAGGCGCAGCTTAGCTTTACACATTTTAGGGAAGCTATTCTGTTTTCTCTTTCTTTTGCTTATTAAATCTCCACTCTTAAATTCACTTCTTGTATGTCTGCATCCCCAAATTCCCTGGCATGAGACGAGGAATCTCAGGTATTTACCCCAGACAATGATGCTGTGACCAAATTGCAGATGATGGGCTCAGGTTGCTCCCTGATAGGATGTGTTCTTCCAGGCCCTTGGTCCCTCACTCACCCAAGAATCGGGGAGAGGACCCCGCCCAGTGCAGTGAGCTCATTTTAAGTAAACATTGGACCCCAAAGAGTTTTGCAGAAAGTGATTTATTTAGGCAGAGAGAGAGAAAAAGGAGAAGGAAAGGCAGCTCTCACGATGTCGTGGAAGGGGATCCAGAGACGGAATCCGCCCAGATGAGACAGAAGGGGACTTTTAATCTGGGAGTTATTCCCACCCTATTCAAGTTTTTTGTCCTGTGAAAGGAGTTCCTTTAAACTTCCGCTGGAGTGATTGATCTTTGATTCTGACCTTTGATTTGTTGTTTGTTCCAGAGTCCTCCCGTGGGCTTTTCTTTGTTTAGAAAAGCTCACCTGGGCAGTCTATCTTCCTGCTGGCGAAAGTCTGACAAAGAACTCTAAGCTCCTGGATGGAGAGGTAGGTGGAGGCATGGCACTGGGAAGTTCTTGCCTTTGAAACCACGCCCCCTTGTGGACCCGGGAAGAGAATACATTCCCTCAATGCTTCATTAGAAGGTAGGGCCTTTGAGAGGTGAACTGCCCAGTGTGTTCTCCTTGCCTGCTGCCTAGACAGAACCAATTTATCAAGACAGGGGAATTGCAATTTAATCCATGCACATTGGGTTGGCAGTGCCCCACTAGTGGAGACGGTGCCAGAGTCAGCCCCTAGACCAAGAGAACTAGGCGGTCACTTGGGCCAGCTGCTGCACCCGTCACTGGAGCGGGGTACCAAACCGTGAGCAGGTAGCCACAAGACCATCCCAGACGAGTCCCCAGACCTGTAACCACCCAATGGGTTCACCTTGCCCACTGCCTAGACAGAACTGATTTATCGAGACAGGAGAATTGCAGTGGAGAAAGAGTAATTCACGCAGAGCTGACTGTGTGGGAGACTGCAGTTTTATTACTCAAATCAGTCTCCCTGAGCATTCGGGAATCAGGGTTTGTGGTTGTTGTTGTTTTGAGATGGAGTTTCACTCTCGTTGCCCAGGCTGGAGTGCAGTGGCACCAACTTGGCTCACGGCAACCTCTGCCTCCCAGGTTCAAGCAATTCTTGTGCCTCAGCCTCCTGAGTAGCTGGGATTACAGGATGCACCACCACACCCGGCTAAGTTTGTATTTTTAGTAGAGATGAGGTTTCTCCATGTTGATCAGGCTGCTCTCAAACTCCCGACCTCAGGTGATCTGCCCACCTCAGCCTCCCAAAGTGTTGGGATTACAGGAGTGAGCCACTGCACCTGCCTCGTTTATCATTTGTGTTGGGAATGTTTCAAATCTTCTCTTCTAGCTATTTGGAAACATACAATACATTGTTGTAAACTACAGTCACCCTTCTGTGCTGTTGAACACTTGAACTTATTCTTTCTCTCTGCTTTTGTGCCCATTAACTAACCCGCCCCTTCCAGCCTTTAATAACTCACTCTCTCTTTACCTTCATGAGATCCACTGTTTTAGCTCCCACATATGAGTGAGAACATGAGGTTGTAAATAAAGTTTTATTCAAACACCACCACACCTACTTGTTTACATATCAGCAATGGCTGCTTTCATGATACAACAGCAGAGTGGGGTAACCTCAGCAGAGATCCTACCACCCACAAAGCTGGAAATGTTACTCTCTGGTCCTTTTGTTTTCTGCTCTCTGGTGTAGGAATTTGCAGGTCTGGGCTGTTTTTTTTTTTTTTTTTTTTTTTTTTTTTTTTTTTTTTTGAGATGGAGTCTTACTCTGTTGCCCAGGCTGGAGTGCAATGGCGCCATCTCGACTCACTGCAACCTCTGCCTCCTGGGTTCAAGCGATTTTCCTGCCTCACCCTCCCGAGTAGCTGGGATTGCAGGCGCCCACCACTACACCCGGCTAATTTTGTGTTTTTAGTAGAGATGGGATTTCACCATGTTGGCCAGGCTGGTCTTGAACTCTGACCTCAGATGATCCACCCGCCTCAGCCTCCTGAAGTGCTGGGATTATAGGCGTGAGCCACCAAGCCCAGCCTCCTGGCCATTTTCTCTTTTGCTTGTTGTGCTTCCTGGAGATGTTCAATAATTCTTACATTCTTTGCTGGATAGCTGATCAATAATTATTATTCCCTTGAATTGTTCTAGGAGGAAATGTGGGGTAGAAAGAGTATGGCGGGGTTCTGGGGCATGAATAATCCATAAATAAGACAGATTTCTTTTTAAGATGAGAAACTTAATTTTATTGATATGAACGAGAAGCAAGGGACACAGAGTCACCCACATCTCCACGTTTTCGATAACCTCAGCCGGCACCTCCCCCCTCCTTTGGTGGCCTGTGCTGTGTTCTTGCTACAATTTCAGTACCACATATTCGTGAGACCCTGGGGGCTCCAGGGTGGTGTCAGCAGCTGCCTCAGACAGGGCGTTGGTGCTTAGCTCAGCATAGGTCACTCCTTGGGGGTCTGCGGTCTTTGGGGAAAATAGATGAATACGGACAGGCATTTAGCACTGAGTGGTCAATATGGCAGCCACTAGCCACCCATGGCTATTGACATTTAAATTAATTACAGTTAAATTTAAAATCCAGGTCCTCGGTCACGCCAGATGCATTTCTTTTTCTTTTCTGTTTTTATTATTTATTTATTTTATTTATTTTTGAGTTGGAGTCTAGCTCTGTCACCCAGGCTGGAGTGCAGTGGCGTGATCTCGGCTCACTGCAACCTCTGCCTCCTGGGTTCAGGCGATTCTCCTGCCTCAACCTCCCGAGTAGCTGGGATTACAGGCACCCGTCACCTCTCCCGGCTAATTACTGTATTTTTAGTAGAGACGAGGTTTCACCATGTTGGCCAGGCTGGTCTTGAACACCTGACATCTGGTAATCTGCCCGCCTCGGCCTCCCAAAGTGCTGGGATTACAGGCATGAGCCACTGCATGCCCAGCCTCTTTTCTATTTTTAAAACCTTTATGTTTGTGACATCAGCAGATCCGCATAAGCCTTTTAAATGGAGATTTTGGTTCCCATTATGGGAGTTTTGTGACTTGTCTAAGATCACACGGGTAATAAACAGTGGACATTTCTGTGTGGGCTTAACCAGCAGACAGACACTACCAGCCCGGTGTGGTAAGGGAGGGACTCATAGGTAGAGACAGGGTTTCACCACGTTGGTCAGGCTGGTCTCGAACTTCTGTCATGGTGAAGGACTCCCAAGCTGGAGGACTCACCGAGAGATATACCCTTTCCATCTTGAATAAATCTGCATCTGAGTGAGAGAGAGAAAAAAATCAGTTCTCAGCTGCAGATGTCAGAACTTAGTCTTTTCTTTTTTTTTCTTTTTTTTTTTTTTTTGAGACGGAGTTTCACTCTTGTTGCCCAGGCTGTAGTGCAATGGCGCGATCTTGGCTCACTGCAACCTCTGCCTCCTGCGTTCAAGTGATTCTTCTGCCTCAGCCTCCCGAGTAGCTGGGATTACAAGCATGCGCCACCATGCCCAGCTAATTTTGTATTTTCAGTAGAGATGGGGTTTCTCCATGTTGGCCACGCTGGTCTTGAACTCCCAACCTCACGTGATCCACCCACCTCAGCCTCCCAAAGTGTTGGAGTTACAGACGTGAGCCACCGCGCCCGGCCAGAACTTAGTCTTTCTGTCTAGTTATCCCCTTGACTTCCCCTATCCCTTACCAGCAGCCTCTCGTTCTGGAAGTTTGGAATGACTGGTTCTAAGCGAGAGAAACACGTGAAAGGATGGGCTGTGAAGATTGTGGGGAGAGGGTGAGGGCTATGGAGGGGACAGGAGGTCACAGAATGGGCAGGAGTAGGGGCTTAGGGCGCCAATCCTGGATGTGCCAGTGGGTTCCCTGGAGAATGACATGGGAATTGGGTGGAGCATAAGCTATGCCAAGCATGTACCTCTTGGTGGATTCTTCAGGTGATGAACCTACAAAAAATGCAGGAGGAATTTACCTACTGAGAAAATGCTTCACCCTCCCTCTCTCCCTTTGCGTTCTCTGAGCTCACCGTTCTGGCTGCATCTGTAGATGACAATGACTACGAGGAAGAGGAGAAGGATGGAGATGCAGCTGAAGATGCTGACAAAGATGGCTCTGGTGTCTAGAGAGGAAGAGCAGGTCAGGGAATCAGCCTGGCTCCTGAAATGCACTGAGAGGGTGAGCAGAAAAGCTAAGAGGAGCCAGACAGCCTGGCTTCCAAGCCTGGATCTCCCACCTCAGAGCTGGAACTTCCTATCGCTTTGGGGAATTTTCTTAATCTTCTCCAAGCTTCTGTTTCCTCATCTGTAAAGTGAGGATAGCAGCAGTGGCTACTTTATTGGATGGTGGGTCAGTACCTATAGAGAAGGCTGGGACAGGCCGGGCGCAGTGGCTCACAGCTGTAATCCCAGCACTGTGGGAGGCCAAGGTGGGTGGATCACAAGGTCAGGAGTTCGAGACCAGCCTGGCCAGCACAGTGAAACCCCGTCTCTACTAAAAATATAAAAATTAGCCAGGCGTGGTGGCACGTGCCTGTAGTCCCAGCTACTCAGGAGGCCAAGGCAGGAGAATTACTCGAACCTGGGAGGCAGAGGTTGCAGTGAGCTGAGACCATGCCATTGCACTCCAGCCTTGGTGACAGTGAGACTCCGGGAAAAAAAAAAAAAAAAGGAACAGTGTTTGGTGCATAGAAAATTCCAAGTGAATGTTTGGTGCATAGCCATGATATTGATCATTTATTGTGAGCCAGCTCTGTGCCAGGTGCTTCAAATATATATATTATATATATGTGTGTGTATATAACATATATATATATAATTTTTTTTTGACACTGAGTCTCGCTCTGTCACCCAGGTTGGCGTGTGCAGTGGTGCGATCTCGGCTCACCGCAACCTCCGCCTCCCAAGTTCAAGCAATTCTCCTGACTCAGCCTCCCGAGTAGCTGGAATTACAGGCGTACACCACCACGCCCAGCTAATTTTTGTATTTTTAGTGGAGATGGGGTTTCACTATGTTGGGCAGGCTGGTCTCAAACTTGTGACTTCAAGTGAGCCGCCCACCTTGGCCTCCCAAAGTTCTGGGATTACAGGTGAGCCAGCGCGCCTGTCTGTAATGAACATTTCAACCAATAGACTTTGAGTAAAGCAGATGACCCATTGTCATGTGACTGGGCCTCATCCAATCAGTTGAAGGCTTTAAGAGAAAAGACCGAGGTCCCCCAAGGAGGGAGGAATTCTGCCTCCAGACTAAGCTGCAAGATCAAGTCTCCCCCGGATCTCCTGCCTGCCTGCCTATCCTGCAGATTTTAGGCTGGCCAGCCTCCCACAATCACGTGAACCAATTCATTGAAACAAATCTCTCTCTGTGTATATACATGTATATGTTCTATTGGTTCTGCTTTTCTGGAAAACCCTGGCTAACAGACATGATCTCAGCTCTTCAAATACATTTCTTTCTTTTTCTTTTCTTTCTTTTCTTTTTTTTTTTTAAAGAGACAGAGTCATCGCTTCTCGGCCTCTTGGTTAAGAGCTTAAGTGTAGTATCTGTTCTTACCAGTTTGATGAAGAGACAGAGTCTCACTCTGTCGTCCAGGCTGAAGTGCAGTGACACAGCCAAACCCAAATTCCTGGGCTTAAGCCGTCCTCCTCACTCAGCCTCCAGGGTAGCTGAGAGTTCAGACCACCGTGCCCAGCCAACTTCAAACACACTTCAGTGAGCTTGTTGATGCCAGGTAATGAACAGCAGTGACATGGGCACAGAAGGTATGGGAAAGGGTGAGGTTCTCTGAAGAACACATGATTCCCTTGGACACCAGAACGACAAGGGATCAGCTGGGAGAACTCAGGGAGGATTCCTAACAAGAATGGGGTTAGACCAGGGTGGAAAAGAAAGACTAATGGCCTGGCATGGTGGCTCAGGCCTGTAATCCCAGCACTTTGGGAGGCCAAGGTGGATGGATCACTTGAGGTCTGGAGTTTGACACCAGCCTGGCCAACATGGTGAAACCCTGTCTCTACTAGAAATACAAAAAAACAGCTGGGCATGCTGGCTCGCACCTGTAATCCCAGCTACTCGGGAGGCCAAGGCAGGAGAATCGCTTGAACCCGGGAGGCAGAGGTTGCAGTGAGCCAAGGTCATGCCACTGCATCATGCACTTGACTGAGCAAGACTCCAGTTCTAAATAAATAAATAAATAAATAAGAATGACCAAATCTAGGCCAGGCACGGTGGCTCACACTTGTAATCCCAGCACTTTGGGAGGCCGAGGCAGGCAGATCATGAGGTCGGGAGTTTGAGACCAGCTTGACCAGCAAGACAGTGAAAGCCCATCTCTACTAAAAATACAAAAATTAGTTGAGTGTGGTGGCGGGCACCTGTAATCCCAGATATTTGGGAGGCTGAAGCAGGAGAATGGCTTGAACCCAGGAGGCGGAGGTTGCGGTGAGCTGAGATTGCACCACTTCCAGGCTGGGCAACAGAGCTTGACTCTGTCTCAAAAAAAAAAAAGAAGAACCAAAACTAAAAATCATCCCTCTCAGTAGGTGGATCACCTGAGGTCAGGAGTTTGAGACCAGCCTGACCAATATGGTGAAACCTCAACTTTACTAAAAATACAAAAATTAGCCAGGCGTGATAGCGTGCACCTGTAGTCCCAGCTACTCAGGAGGCTGGGGCAGGAGAATCACTTGAACCCAGGAGGCGGAAGTTGCCATGAGCCGAGATTGAGCCACTGCACTCCAGCCTGGGCGACAGAGCGAGACTTTGTCTCAAAAAACAAATGAGTCCTTGAGCAATATTGCCACGTAAGTCTACATCGTAGCATGTTAAAATTCTTAGAACAACCCTGCAAGGTAGCACCATTATTCCTATCCCACTGGTGAAGAGCATGTGTTCCCGTGTAACTCCCGGGATTACGACAAGGGTTCCATCCAAAGCTCACAGTGTTGAGGGAGAGCGAGCCTGTTACTAAGACTGGGTGAAAGAGTCCCTGCAATTCCCCTGTTTTTTTTTTTTTTTTTTTTCTTGGCACTTGAGATTCAGGAAACACACGTCATGAGACTTTAAGGAGTCAGTAGCAGAAACATGATTGAATACAAAAAGGTGAGCAACTTTAGAAGTGAAGCCGCAGAGCGGGGCCTCACCAAGACCCTGGCTGTCTTTGTTAGTGCGCTTCGAGGCTGAGAATGCTTCCTGGATGTGCGGATCTGTGGCCACATGGCAGAGCCGCGTCTGAGCTGCTTCACGCGCCTGGTCCTCTGCACCCACAGTTTCCCATCCAGACCCTCCCCCTACCGCGTTCTCTCACTGTGCTTGCGTCGGCATTTCTACATACCTATGCAGGGAGAAGTACCTACCTGATTTATCTGCCTCACTCATCTGTCCATCATCTGTCTGGGTATCTATTATCTGTCTACCTAGCCATCTTTATCTGTGTCTCTACCTACTTACCTATCATCTGTGCAATCTATCTTATCACATCTAATTATCTATCTATCTGTGTATATCTCTCCACCTAATTACCTATCATCTATGTAATTTATTCTAATGATTGCTTATCTACCTACCTACCTATCATCTAACAAATCTATCATCTATCTAATGTATCTATCAATCATATCTATTATCTATCATCTATCATCTGTAGGTATTGAATATTCACCTACTTACCTATCATCTAATCTATCATATCTAGTTATCTATCTTCTATCTATCTATCTATTTTTTCTATCTTACAACTCTTATCACCTATCTAGGTATCTATGTATCTACCTACCTATCTCTATCTACCTACTTACCTATCATCTGTCTACCTAATCTATCATCTAATGTATCTATCAATTGTATCTAATTATCTAATTGATCATCTATCTTACCTATATCTAGTTATCATCTATCTAATCTATCATCTGTATCTATCTACCTACTTACCGATCATCTATCTAATCTATCATATCTAGTTATCTGTCTACCTACTTGCCTATTACCTATTTATCTAATCTATCATATCTAGTTATGTATCTACCTATCATCTATCATCTATCTATCTAATCGATTGTATCTAGTTATCCACCTACTTGCCTCTCATCTATTTATCTAATCTATCATATCTATCTACCTACCATCTATCTAATATCTATCTAATGTATCATATCTAGTTATCTACCTACTTACCTATCATCTGTCTGTCATATCTGATTATCTGTCTCCCTCCCTCCCTGAAATAAGGCTGTTTCTGAGCTGACCATCAGCGAGCAGCAGGAGGAGTGGAGAGTTTGTAACAGCACACACTTGGGTTCTAGTACTGAGTCTCCCACCTCCCGACTTTCTAAATGTTCCCTTCCCTTTCTGGAATACGTTATTCTTTGGTTAAATATAAGGAGGAGGCAGAGAGCTAATAATACCTAACTTGAGGAGTTAGGTAATGATGAAAAATCCTGGCTTTCAAGCACTCAGTCTAGAAACTGACTCACTGTGTAGGATAATGGGATTGTAGGTATAATGATGATTTTTCACCCAATATTCCACCCACACACATCTCTCTCTGTAACAGATTCTGTCAGTGTTCCTCAACCCATGTTCCCCAGATCCCTTTACCATTTTTATGCATTCTAGATCGAGGCTTCTTTCCCTTTCCAAAGTGAACGTCTCTTCTTTGAGCCAGAGAGGACTCAAAATGCCTTGGAATGTATATTCCCGGCCGAACTGCCACTGCCTGCTGTTTGCAGGGGAATAGGAAGACCCCAGCTCCCCAGCCTCCGGTCTTTGACCTTCTCTGTCTCCACTGCTTTTCTGCAGGATTGAGCCAAATATACCATCTGAGGGACATGAATATCCCACCCGTGTTTAATCTCCTTTCCTCCCAGGCCTTCTTCCCCACTGCCCTAAAATGTCACTTTCACACTAATGCTAAGAGCCTGCTTCCGGTGGAGTTGGATCCGAAAACCCCTCAAGGGCAACAATTCTTTTTTATTTTGTTGAGACAGCGTCTTGCTCTGTCGCCCAGGCTGGAGTGCAGTGGTGCAATCTCGGCTCACTACAACCTCCACCTCCCGGGTTCGAGCGATTCTCCTGCCTCAGCCTCCCAAGGAGCTGGGATTACATGCACCTGCCAGCATGCCCTGCTAATTTTTTATATTTTTAGTAGAGACAAGGTTTCACCATGTTGGCCATGCTGGTCTCAAACTCTTGAGCTCAAGTGATCTGCCCACCTTGGCCTCCCAAAGTGCTAGGATTACAGGCATGAACCACTGCACCCAGCAAAAAGCAAAAGTTCTGTCAGTGCATCTCCAAGGAGTTACAAATCCAGGGCAGGCACAGCTGCTCCTGGATCCTCGGGTTCCCCAGATGGAAGCAGAGAAACAGCAGCCTTGCCTTGTCCCTTCAATTCTCTCTTTTTTTCTAGCCTACAGTATCTTTCAAGCAGCACTTTGCTCGAAATGAGAAGTACATTATGGTAAAATTCTCGTCTTCATATGACACCATAATGAGCTGAACTGGGTAGACCCCAAGATGTCCACATATCCTGGCCAGATTTCACATCACTATTTACAAATTGCCAGAATAAATTATAAATTGCTACATTGCTGGAATCAAACTGAGCAACAGGATACAGCCAGACTGGGGCATAAATGAAGCCACAGGCACCAGAAAGAAAGCCGGGTCTTGTGTGATAAAATTCATCTTTATTCTCTCTCTCTTTTTTTTTTTTGGATACAGAGTCTTGCTCTGTTGCCCGGGCTAGAGTGCAATGGTGTAATCTCGGCTCACTGCAACCTCCACCTCCCAGGTTCAAGTGATTCTCCTGCCTCAGCCTCCTGAGTAGCTGGGATTACAGGCGCCCACCACAACGTCCAGGTAACTTTTTGTATTTTTAGTAGAGACAGGGTTTCACCATGTTAGCCAGGCTGGTCTTGAACTTCTGACCTCAGGTGATCTGCCCATCTTGGCCTCCCAAAGTGCTGGGGTTACAGGCATGAGCCACTGCACCTGGCTTAAATTCATCTTCATTCTCTACATAGCAGTTGAATATAGGGTCCTTTTCTGGTGTGTTTGAGGCATATAAATACAGGATGGAGACATTATACCTGTGCTTAAAGATATTTTATTTTTATTTTATTATTGAAACAAGGTCTCACCCTGTCACCCAGGCTGGAGTGCAGTGGTGCAATCACAGCTCACTGAAAGCCTCAAACTCCTGGGCTCAAATGATCTTCCTGCCTCAGCCTCCCAAGCAGCTGGGACTACAGGCCCACACCAGCATGCCTTGCTAATTTTTGTATTTTTTGTACAGATGGGGTCTTACCAGGTTGCCCAGGCTGGTCTTGAACCCCTGGGCTCAAGTGATCCTCCTGCCTCATCTTCCCACAGTCTTGGGATTACAGACATGAGCCACTGTGCCCGGCCGAGATCCTTTGTTCTGTTTAGAATTGTGATGATACAAATTTGAACTCAAAAACTACATTTAAAGAAATTATGTAATACCCACTGGGATGGCTATAATTTAAAAGAAAGAAAAGGAAGTGTTGACAAGGATGTGGAGATATTGGAACCCACATATATTACTGGAAGGAATGAATATAACATGATACAGCCACAATGGAAAATGATTTGGCAGTTCCTCAAAAAGTTGAACATAATAGTCACCATATGTCCTAGCAATTCCACTTCTAGGTACATACCCAAGATAATTTAAAGCGGGGAGGCAAACAGATACTCCTACCAGTGTTCAAGCACCATTACTCACTGTAGCCAAGAGGTACAGACAACACAAATGTCCATCAAAAGAAGAATGGGGCCGGGCGTGGTGGTGCACGCCTGTAATCCCAGCACTTTGGGAGGCTGAGGCGGGTGGATCACCTGAGGTCAGGAGTTCAAGACCAGCCTGGCCAACACAGTGAAACCCCATCTCTACTAAAAATACAAAAATTAGCCAGGTGTGGTGGCGCGCGCCTGTACTTCCAGCTACTCAGGAGGCTGAGGCAGGAGAATAGCTTGAATCTGGGAGGCAGAGGTTGCAGTGAGCCGAGATTGTGCCACTGCACTGCAGCCTGAGCCACAGAGCAAGACTTCATCTCAAAAAAGAAAAAAAAAAGGAATGAATAAGCAAATTTGGACTGTGGTCTATCCATACAATGAGATGCTTTTCACCATGACAAGAAATGAAACAGTGATACATGCTACACTGCAGATAAACTTTGAAAACATGCTATGTTGTCACTCATAAGTGGATATTGAACAATGAGAACACAGAGAACACATGGACACAGGGAGGGGAACATCACACACTGGGGCCTGTTGGGGGGTGGGGGGATTAGGGGAGGGATAGCAGAGGGTTAGGGGATTGGGGAGGGATAACATTAGGAGAAATACCTAATGTAGGTGACGAGGGGATGGAGGCAGCAAACCACCATGGCATGTGTATACCTATGTAACAATCTTGCACAATCTGCACATGTACCCCAGAACTTAAAGTCTAATTTAAAAAAAAAGGAAAAAAGAAAAGAAAACATCATGGTAAAGCGAAAGGAGCTAGTCAGAAAGAATCATATAGTGAATGAATCCACTTACACAAAATGTCTGGAATAGATGAAACCATAGACACGAAGAAGCATATTAATGGTTGGCAGGGTCTGGTGGGAGAGTGGGAAATGGGGAGTGACTGCTTCTCAACGGGTACAGGATTTCATTTTAGGGTGATGAGGATGTTCTGGAATTATGTAGTGGTGATGGTTATACTACCTCGTGAATATCCAAATGCTAGTGAATTGTACACTTTACAAGGGTGAATTTTTGGAACGTGAATTATATATCCATAAAAAAGGAAAGAAAACAAAAGATACAAGAGCTCAAAATAAAAAAGCTTCTCTTTCTCCTCCCTCTTACACCTCACTAGATCTCCCTCCTTATTCCTGATACTTCTATGTTCCTCTCTTCTGTTAGACTTCATGTCTTTCTTAGAAAATGTGCCTGGCATGAATTGTGTTCATAGTGCTAGGGTAGTAGTCACTTTCCAAACCTACTATCATGGAAAAAAAACGTTTCAAATAGTTATCTTGCAAGAACACTTTGGAGGATACCTTTTTAAAACCCAATTATACCAGCACAGACTGCTAACATCAACCTTCAGCAACTTTGGCTCTTTGGCGTGGTTACAGGAAGATTATGACTTGCTGAAAGGAAGGATGATTAAGCATCTAGATGGCAATTTATATTCTGCATTTGGCCCTTAAAGTCTGGATGAGCTCCTGTTTCAGCTGAATACTGTCAAAATCTTTAACTTTGAAAAAAATTTTTTTTTTAGAGACAGTCTCACTCTGTTGCCCAGGCTGGAGTGCAGTGGTGCCATCTCAGCTCACTGCAACCTCCACCTCCCAGATTCAAGCAATTCTCCTGCCTCAGCCTCCTGAGTAGCTGGGATTACAGGTGTGACTAAATTTTGAATTTTTAGTAGAGATGGGTTTCACCATGTTGACCAGGCTGGTCTCAAACTCCTGACCTCAAGTGATCCACCCGCCTTGGCCTCCAAAAGTGCTGGGATTACATGCGTGAGCCACTGTGCCTGGCCCAAAAGCTCTAATTTTTATGAGAACCTGAAGCTTGAGGATGCTGGCAGGTACTGGAGTGCAGTGGTGAACTCTCAGCTCATTGCAACCTCCAGCTCCTGGGTTCAAGGGATTCTGCTGACTCACCCTCTTGTGTAGCTGGGATTACAAGTGCCTGCCACCACGTTCAGCTAATTTTTTGTATTTTTAGTGAAGACAGGGTTTCACTGTGTTGGCCAGGCTGGTCTCGAACTCTTGATCTTGTGATCCGCCTGCCTCAGCCTCCCAAAGTGCTGGGATTGCGGGCATGAGCCACCACGCGTGGCTAGTCAATTGTTAATGAATAAGCAACATCAGGAAAATGAATTTAATATTCACCTATTTTTGAGAATTTTAGAATTATAACAAACTCTTGATTACACAAATTCCCTAAGTACCTACTCTTAGTAGGTCCTGGTCCTACTCCCCAAAGAAGTCACACAAAAATTCATCCCCATTATTCCCCAAGCCCCACCCTAGCTTTTCATCACGTAATATGGCAGATGATGCACTCTGTGCTGTTTTACACACCAGCTTCTTCAGAACCTGGAAGCACTTTAGAAGTTACCTCCCCCGACCCCCCAAAACACAGCAGTTTCCCCAATAACATTGAGAAAGTGGACATTAAAGTTCTTCTTGTAGGCCAGGTGCAGTGGCTTGCGCCCGTAATCCCAACACTTTGAGAGGCTGAGGTGGGGGAATTGGTTGAGGTCAGGAGTTTCATACCAGCCTGGCCAACATGGCAAAACCCCATCTCTACTTAAAAAAAAAAAAAAGTCCAGGTGCAGTGGCTCACGCCTGTAAGTCCAGCCTTCAGGAGGATTCCCAAATCACCAGAGGTTGGGATTCGAGACCACCCTGAGCAACGTGGAGAAACCCCATCTCTATTAAAAATACAAAATTAGCCAGGCACGGTGGTGCATGCCTGTAATCCCAGCTACCTGGGAGGCTGAGGCAGGAAAATCGCTTGAACCCGGGAGGCAGAAGTTGTGGTGAGCCGAGATCACACCATTGCACTCCAGCCTGGGCAACAAGAATGAAACTCCATCTCAAAAAAAAAAAAAGGCCGGGCGCGGTGGCTCAAGCCTGTAATCCCAGCACTTTGGGAGGCCGAGGCGGGTGGATCACGAGGTCGAGAGATCAAGACCATCCTGGTCAACATTGTGAAACCCCGTCTCTACTAATACAAAAAAATTAGCTGGGCACGGTGGCGCGTGCCTGTAATCCCAGCTACTCAGGAGGCTGAGGCAGGAGAATTGCCTGAACCCAGGAGGCGGAGGTTGCGGTGAGCCGAGATCGCGCCATTGCACTCCAGCCTGGGTAACAAGAGCGAGACTCCGTCTCAAAAAAAAAAAAAAAAAAAAAAAAAAAAAAAAATGAGCTGGGTATGGTGGTGGGTGCCTGTAATCCCAGCTACCTGGGAGGCTGAGGCAGGAGAATTGCTTGAACCCAGAACACAGGAGGTGGAGATTGTAGTGAGCTGAGATTGTGCCACTTCACTCCAGCCTGGGTGACAGAGCAAGGCTCTGTCTCAAAAAATAAAGTAAAAATAAAGCCCTCCTGTGCACTTTAAGGAAAGGCGATCCCCTGTATTATGAAGCAGATCTAATTGGGAAAAACATCTCCTTTCTAATTATCTTACCTGTTTTCATTGAGGGAGCTTCAAGTTCATCGTGTTTATCTGGAAAACAGAAGAGAAGATAAGGAATTAGGCTAATTATATGGGAACATTGTGGGCAGGAGTCCTCACGTCCTACTTACTGACTTCCTGTCCTGTTTGGGAAGCAGAAAAGAGAATGGCTTCTCCATTCCTAGATGCTCCCTGGGTCCTCAGACCGGGGACAGAATCTCAGATTACTCTTCCTAATACTCCTGGAGTTTGATAGGTGTTTTGCTTTGTTTTGTTTTTTGTTTTTTGTTTTTGAGATGGAGTTTTGCTCTTGTTGCCCAAGCTGGAGTGCAATGGTCCGATCTCGGCTCACTGCAACTCCGCCTCCCAGGTTCAATCAGTTCTCTTGCCTCAGCCTCCCGACTAGCTGGGATTACAGGTATGTGCCACCAAGCCTGGCTAACTTTGTATTTTTTAAGTAGAGAGAGTGCAATGGCACGATCTCAGCTCACTGCAACCTCCACCTCCCAGGTTCAAGCGATTCTCCTGCCTCAGCCTCCTGAATAGCTGGGACTACAGGCATGTGCCACTACACCTGGCTAATTTTTTGTATTTTTAGTAGAGGTGGAGTTTCACCATGTTGGCCAGGATGCTCTCGATCTCCTGACCTCATGATCCACCTACCTTGGCCTCCCAAAGTGCTGGAATTACAGGCATGAGCCACCACACCCAGCCCTGTACCCCCATTTTCTATTAACTGACCGTATTCTACACCACTCTCCAGCATCCACATGATTGGGACCCTCTCAGAATCCCTGATGAGAATCTTGCCCCACATTCCGTTCCCATTTCCACATTTAAGATGTCGCATCTTTTTGTCTCCCGAGTTCCTTCTTCCCCAGTCACATCCCCCAACAGAAAAAAAAAAGAAAAACTCGCATCAGGCAGGCCTCGGTGAGTCAAATCTGTAATCCCAGCACTTTGGGAGGCCAAGGCAGGAGGATCACCTGAGCTCAGGAGTTCAAGACCAGCCTCGGCAACATAGAGAGATCCTGTCTCAACAAATAATTTAAAAATTAGCCATGCATGGTGGTGCTTGCCTGGCAGCTACTTGGGAGGCTGACGCAGGAGGACTGCTTGAGCCTGGGAGGTTGAGGCTGCAGTGAGTTGTGTTCATGCCACTGCACCCCAGCCTGGGTGACAGAGCAAAAAACAAAAGCAGCTGGGCGCAGTGGGTCACTCCTGTAATTCCAGCAATTTGGGAGGCTGAGGCAGGCAAATCGGGTGAAGTCAGGAGTTCAAAATCAGCCTGGCTAACATGGCGAAACCCTACTAAAATACAAAAATTAGCCGGGCATGGTGGCACACCCCTGTAGTGCCAGCTACGCGGGAGGCTGAGGTAGAAGTGCTTGAACCCAGGAGGTGGAGGTTTCAGTAAGCTGAGATTGTGTCACCCGACTCCAGCTTGGGAGACAGAGCAAGACAACCTCTCAAAAAAAAAAAAAAATGGTTTGGCGAGGTGGCTCACACTTGTGAATCCAGCCCTTTGGGAGGCTGTGGCGAGTCGATCACCTGAGTCAAGAGTTTGAGATCAGCCTCACCAGTATGGTGAAACCTCATCTCTGTTGAAAATACAAAAATTAGCCGGGTGTGGTGGACATCTGTAATCCCGGCTACTCAGGAGGCTGAGGTAGGAGAATGGCTTGAATGCAGGAGGCAGAGGTTGCAGTGAGCCGACTGCACTCCAGGCTGGGCGACGGAGCGAGACTCCATCTCAAAAAAAAAAAGGCAAGCAAAACCGAAGACGTGTGCATCAAGAGCGCATCTGAGGCTGCCCTTCTCACCTGTGACCACCAGCTGCAAGTGCTCACTGCTTTCTGACCACTCATGGGAGACTGCTGTCCTGTAGGCACAAAAGTACCTGCCAGCATCCTCAGGCTTCAAGTCCGTGAGGGGGAATTCAGCTTCGTTTCCCGCCGAGCTGTGTTCGCGCTGGTACGCAGAGTCGTTCACCTTGCGCAGCGTGAATGTCACGTTCTGGGAATGAGCCCGACACTTCAGGGTCACGTTGCCCTCGGCTTCAGCCACCGAGCTGGGCCAGGCGTGGAGGGAGGGCTTGGACAGTTTCTCTGGAAAGAATTCAGAGTTAATTCGAGTCTGCATGTTGATGACCTGGAATTCAGAGGATTAAAGGAAAAGGTCATGATATGTGGGATGCAGGAATAAAGTTTAAGTGGGAGAAAACTCACCATTCTCTTTGTTCTCTTCATAGCCCAGACACAGCCCTGGAAGAGAAATGGCAATGAGAGAAAATTACGTGCTTGTCTTCGAGTACAAATCCAGCAGAGAAAGCATGACCAGCTCGTTAAAGGTCTGATATATATATAATAATACATGTATTTTATAAATATAAATACATATATATGCAGATATACATATACATAAATACGTATATGTAAATTATATATTTATATATTATGTAATACATATATTAAATGTAGACTTATATTTCACATATTATATATTTTTATATATCTATATACTTTATTACATATTTATTTTAAAAATATACTTTAATATATATTATGTATTTTTTCATATTTAGATATGAATATATACATAATATATATGGGGTGACATCTGCCAAAAAATATATATATTGTTTTTATTTATATATATATATATATATATTTTTTTTTGAGACGGAGTTTCTCTCTTGTTACCCAGGCTGGAGTGCAGTGGTGCGATCTCGGCTCACCACAACCTCCGTCTCCTGGGTTCAGGCAATTCTCCTGCCTCAGCTAGACTACAGGCACGCACCACCATACCCAGCTAATTTTTTGTATTTTTAGTAGAGACGGGGTTTCACCATGTTGACCAGGATGGTCTCGATCTCTTGACCTCGTGATCCACCTGCCTCGGCCTCCCAAAGTGCTGGGATTACAGGCGTGGGCCACCACGCCCGGCCTATTATACATATATATTTTAGCAGATGTCTCCCCAGACTTACCTTTAATTTTTGTTCCATTGTTTGTCATTCCAAAGCTATGGTATGTACAAAATTCCAGCAACCGCTTTTTTTTTTTTGAGATGGAGTCTTACTCTGTTGCCCAGGCTGGAGTGCTCACTGCAACCTCCACCTCCTGGGTTCAAGCAATTCTCCTGCCTCAGATTCCTGAGTAACTGGGACTACAAGCACCCACCACCATGCCCAGCTAATTTTGGTGTTTTTAATAGAGACGGGGTTTCACCATTTTGGCCAGTCTGGTCTGGAACTCCTGATCTCCTGATCCCTCGGCCTCCCAAAGTGCTGGGTTACAGGCGTGAGCCACCGTGCCCGGCTTTCTCTCTCTCTCTCTTTTTTTTTTTTAAAGATGTAGTCTTGCTCTGTCACCCAGACTGGAGTGCAATGGCAGGATCTCAGCTCACTGCAACCTCTGCCTCCCAGGTTCAAGCACTTCTCCTGCCTCAGTGTCCCGAGGAGTTGGGATTACGGGTGCCCGCTACCATGCCCGGCTAATTTTTGCATTTTTAGTAGAGACTGGATTTCGCCATGTTGCCCAAGCTGGTCTCAAACTCTTGAGCTCAAGTGATCCTCCAGTCTCAGCCTCCCAAAGGGCTGGGATGATGGACGTGAGCCACTGTGCCGGGCCTGATTGTAGTTTTCAGCCTTGCCACTTAAATAATGCAAAGGTTATTTTACCGAGGAGTGAGAGGGGCAGGTTTTCTCCCTTGACTCCGATGGAGAGATCTGCTCCCGCTTCCCCGTGTCTTCTGGTACCAAATGCTCCCCTCGCTTTATCTTTGGTTTCCACCTACATTATCCCCTCCTTGTTCTGTTCTCCGCTCTCTATACTCCCCACTGGGAAGGGAGCGTCATAAACTTGTGTGGAAAATGGGACATCGGTCATGGGGTTTGTTTCAGGGTGAAGTTAGGTAGAATTTCTCCAGAGCCATGAGAGTGTCTCAGGACGTGGGTTCCTTGTTGACACAGGTGTGGATACAGATCGTGTCCCCCGCCACCACCAAGCTTCACCCAAAGGAATGAGGCTGAGGCCTCATGATGGATCCAGGCTGTGCTGGCAGCGAGACTGGCTGGGATGGGCAGGTAGGAAGCAACCTCTGCGTGAGCAGAGCATCCCAGGACTCAGGCTTTCTTTTGAGACCCTCCCTAAATCCCGCTTTAGACTCATGTCATCTCATCTCTGCTATCCGCCAATCATCTGTTCAAACAGTGATTCCTGTATTCTTTTTCTTCTTGAAACAGGGTCTCACTCTGTGGCCCAGGCTGGAGTGCAGGGGTGTAATCACAGCCCACTTCAGCCTTGACTTCCTGGGCTCAAGTGATCCTCCCACCTCAGCCTCCCAAATAACTGGGACTACAGGCACGTGCCACCACACCCAGCTAATTTTTAAATTTTTTGGTAGAGATGAGGACTCACTATGTTGCTCAGGCTGGTCTCGGACACTGGAGCTCAAGCAATTCTCCCACCTTGGCATCCCGACATGCTGGGATTGCAGGTGTGAGCTACCTGCACTCAGTCCAATTCCCATATTATTATTATTATTATTATTATTATTATTATTATTATTATTTTGAAATGGAGTCTCCCTTGTCACCCAGGCTGGAGTGCAGTGACCCAATCTCAGCTCACTGCTACCTCTGCCTCCTGGGTTCAAGCGATTGTCCTAGCCTCAGCCTCCTGAGTAGCTGGGATTACAGGGGCGTGCCACCAAACCGAATTGATTTTTGTATTTTTAGTAGAGGTGGGGTTTCACCATGTTGGCCAGGCTGGTCTCAAACTCCTAACCTCAAAAGGTCTGCCCCCCTCGACCTCCCAAAGTCCTGAGATTACAGGCGTGAGCCACTGCACCCAGCTGATTTGCATTTCTTGAAATGATAAGTTCAAGCTGTAACTCTCAGGACCTGTGACTATGACCTTATTTGGAAATGGCATTATCTGGTCTTTGCAGATGTAATTAGTTAAGCTAAGATGAAGTCATACTGGAGTAGGCTGGGTATCTAATCCAATAAAAACTTATAAGAAGAGAATAAGGAGACAGAGACACGAAGAAGGAAGATAGCCATGCAAAGACAGAGGCAGAGGCCAGGCTGCGATCACTGGGTTTTGGGAGGCCGAGACAGGAGAATCGTTTGAGCCCAGGAGTTGGAGACTAGCCTGGGCAATACAGCAAGACCCCATCTCTAAAAAAGAAATGATTTTAATTAGCCCAGCATGGCGGTGTGCACCTGTAGTTCTAGCTGCCCAGAAGGCTGCGGGGAGGATCGCTTGAGCCCAGGAGGTCGAGGCTGCAGTGAGCTATGGTGGCACCACTGCACTCCAGCCTGGGTGACAGAGTGAGACCCTGTCTCAAAAAAAAAAAAAAAAGCTAATCTAAGGTGCAAATGTGAGAGGAGAGGAGCATTACCCCACAGGGAAGGGCTGCACCCAGAAAAGGGGGAAGGAACTGAGGCAGTGAAGCTTGTTGATGTCTACCACACCCCTCCATGCATCCGGGAGGAACTGGGGCCTTAGGGAGGTGGAGCTCTGCTGGGTCAAGCCTAGAGCTCCTATGTAGTGAAGCCAAGATTGTAACCCAGATCTTCCTTCTGACAGTCTAAGCTCTGTCTGAATAATCAGGTTCAATCTGAGGAAGGTTAAAATCAGCCTAAGAATAGAGCTGGTCAGAAAATTGTCTTCTTGGGGCCGGGTGTGGTGGCTCATGCCTGTAATCCCACCACTTTGGGAGGCAGAGGCAGGTGGATCACCTGAGGTCAGGGGTTCGACACCAGCCTGACCAACATGGTGAAACCTGTCTCTACTTAAAATACAAAAATTAGGCCGGGCACAGTGGCTCAAACCTGTAATCCCAACACTTTGGGATGCCGAGACAGGCAGATCACCTGAGGTCAGGAGTTCAAGACCAGCCTGGCCAACGTGGAGAAACCCTGTCTCTAATAAAAAACACAAAATTAGCTGGGCATGGTGGCGGATGCCTATAATCGCATCTACTCAGGAGGCTGAGACAGGAGAATTGCCTGAACCCAGGAAGCGGAGGTTGCGGTGAGCTGAGATTGCACCATTGCACTCCAGCCTGGGCAACAAGAGCGAAACTCCGTCTCAAAAAAAAAAAAAATTCGCCGAGCGTGGTGGAAGGCACGTGTAATCCCAGTTATTTGGGAAGATGAGGCGGGGCTTGTAGCCCGCAGCCCAGCCCCACCCACCGCAGGTGTGCAAGCATGGAGTTATTACTTCCACACACCACCTTGAGCCTGGGAGACAGAGGTTGCAGTGAGCCAAGATCACACCATTGCACTACAGCCTGGATGACAGAGTGAGGTACTGTGTCAAAAAAAAAAAAAAAAGAGAGAGAGAGAGAGAAAATTGACTTTCTGCCCATAGCCTTGCACCCTGTAGATCCTTAAGCCCGGGCCTCCTCTATGCCAAGGAAGGATGCATTGCAGTACTGCGGTGTTCAGCAGAGACAGACTGGGAGATCCTGCCCGAGCTCCGCATCGCCCAGCGGAGGAAGCAGAGGCTGCCCCCGTGTCTCTGCAGCGTGGCCTCCTCGTCGCCTCCATGTGGGCAGCAGAACTCACGCAGGCAGTGCTCACAGCCCAGCCCCACCCGCCGCAGGTGTGCAGGCGTGGAAGTCATTCCTTCCACACACCGCCTTTCCACCTGGACTTCCCCCCGCGCCCCCGTCCAAGCCCACGTGTCTTGGAGACTCACCGAGGCAAAGCAGGGAGAGGAATTCTGTGGTCATAGTGACCCTTCTGCCAGAACCAATACCCCGCGTCTGGCTTTACCCTTCGGAGGTGGAGCGGGACTGGGGTGGCCGTGGCTCCCTCGCCACTGCTTCGTCCCCAGGCTGTGCAGGGGGAGAGGCTTCGTCCTGACGCTCTGGTTCTTCGCCCCAGTTTCCTTCTCACAACCGACTTAGGAAACAACAAACCGTCGATGACAACATCTTCCCCATGAGTCCTGTGTGTGTGGCCCCACCCGCCTGAGCTGAGTCCTGCCTTATCTGAAGTCCTGCCAAGACTTTTCTGTAAATGTAGTTTTTATTTTACAACATTAATACCTATAGCTTTCTGTGTACCCACTAGGCAGCTCCCCACAATGGTAATTTTTTTTTTTTTTTGAGGCAGAGTCTCACTGCGTCACCCAGGCTGGAGTGCAGTGGCACAATCTCAGCTCATTGCAACCTCTGCCTCCCAGGTTCAAGGATTCTCCTGCCTCAGACTCCTAAGTAGCTGGGATTACAAGCATGCACCACCACACCTAGCTAATTTTTTGTATTTTTAGTAGAAACAGGGTTTCATCATATGGGCCAGGCTGGTCTTGAACTCCTGGCCTCAAGTGATCCACCCGCCTCAACCTCCCAAAGTGCTGGGATTACAGGTCTGAGCCACTGCGCCCAGGCTAGAATGTGGTCTTAAACCAAGAGAGAGGTAGCAGGGAGAGTAAGACAGGGAAGGACAGGGAGCCAACACCCTGTCTAAGGAGAAGATGCTGAAGTCTGTGAAGTGGACAATGAGGGCTTGATTCCTTTAAGCCTGTTGAGGACTGTATGTGCCACCTAATGTAATCCCCTGCCACAGAGATGGAGGGCGGGGACGTGTATGTGCCAAATTTCACTCCCCCACTGGGTGAGGGTTTCCCTGAGACATGTTGACTTCCTGCAATTGGAACCTATTTTCTTCTTTAGACAGTCTTGCTCTGTTGCCCAGGCTGGAGTGCATCGGTGCAATCTTGGCTCACTGCTACCTCTGCCTCCTGGGTTCAAGAGATTCTCCTGCATCAGCCTCCTGAGTAGCAGGGATTACAGGCATGTGCCACTATGCCTGGCTAATTTTTTGCTTTTTTCTTTTTTTGAGATGGAGTCTTCCTCTGTCACCCCGGTTGGAGTTTAGTGGTGTGATCTGGGCTCACTGCAACCTCTGCCTCCCGGGTTCAAGTGATTCTCCTGTGTCAGCCTCCCGAGTAGCTGGGACGACAAGTGCCTGCCACCATGCCTAACTAAATTTTTTTGTTCTTTTTAGTAGAAACGAGGTTTTGCCATGTTGCCCAGGCTGGTCTCAAACTCCTGACCTCAGGTGATCTACCTGCCTCGGCCTCCCAATGTGCTGGGATTACAGGCCTGAGCCACCGCGACTGGTGTATGGTATATTTTCAATACCAGGAGCAAGATTACATCTCAAAAAAAAAGGAAAGAAAAGAACCCAGCCAGGCTCAGTGACTGTAATCCCAGCACTTGGGAAGGCTGAGGCAGATGGATCACCTCAAGTCAGGTGTTTGAGACCACCCTGGCCAACATGGGAAAACCCCATCTCTACTAAAAATTATGCTGGGCGCAGTGGCTCACAACTGTAATCCCAAAACTTTAGGAGGCCAAGGTGGGCGGATCACGAGGTCAGAAGTTCAAGACCAGCCTGACCAACATGGTGAAACCCCGTCTCTACTAAAAATACAAAAATTAACTGGGCATGGTGGCACATGCCTGTAATCCCAGCTACTCAGGAGGCTGAGCCAGGAGAATCACTTGAACCTGGAAGGCAGAGGCTGCAGTAAGCCAAGATCAGTGAACTCCAGCCTGAGCAACAGAGTGAGACTTTGCCTCAAAAAAAAAAAAAAAAATTAGCTGGATGTGGTAGTGAGTGCCTGTAATGCCAGCTACTTGGGAGGCTGAGACAGGAAAATCTCTTGAACCCGGGAGGTGGAGGTTGCAGTGAGCCTAGATGATGCCACTACACTCCAGCCTGGGTGACAGGGCAAGTCTCTGCCTCAAAAAAAAAAAAAGAAAGAAAATGAGACAACCCAATTATAAATGGACAAAGTATTGAATCAGTAATTTATCAGGAATATAAACATATATTAGATTTAATATTATATATATAGCAATTAGCATGTGAGAAAACACGCTCAACAACATATGCTCTCAGGAAAATGCAAAATGAAGCCACGCTGATCAAAGGAACAGAGTAGAACAAGAATCACAGAAACAGGTCCCCACATACATGGACTTTGGTTTATGATCGGGGGCATGCCATATCAATAGAGAAAAGATAGACTGTATTTTTTTTTAAGAGACGACGTCTCGCTGTGTTGCCCAGGCTGGAGTGCAGTGGCTATCCACAGGCTCGATCCCACAACTGATCAGCATGCACTGACCCTCAGACAGTATCCCTCCTTCTCAAACGGCCCTGCCAAATCTCACTCTCATCATCCACTTCGTGTTTTCTAGCCAACAGTCCGCTGTACTTTGAACTTTTAATTGAACTTTAAAGTTTTAATCCCTGAAAACAAAAGATGGAATCTTTTGTTGTGTTTGGTGTTGAGATGGAGTCTCCCCCTGTTGCCCAGGCTGGAGTGCAGTGGCACGATCCTGGCTCACTGCAACCTCCACCTCCCGGGTTCAAGCAATTCTCCTGCCTCAGCCTCCTAAGTAGCTGGGATTATAAATGCCCACCAGCATGCCTGGCTAATTTTTGTACTTTTAGTAGAGATGAGTTTTCAGCATGTTCGCCAGGCTAGTCTCGAACTCCTGGCCTCAGGTGACCCACCAGCCTTGGCCTCCCAAAGTGCTGGGATTACAAGCGTGGGCCACCGCACCTGGCCATAATATGGAATCTTAATGAGTTGTAGTGGGAGTTCCTTTTTTTTTTTTGGTCTGAGACAGAGTCTTGCTCTGTCACCCAGGTTGGAGTGCAGTGGCATGATCTCAGTTCACTGCAACCTCTGCCTCCAGGGTTCAAGTGATTCCCCTGCCTCAGCTTTCTGAGTAGCTGGAACTATAGGTACACGCCACCATGCCCGGCTAGTTTTTTTTTGTGTGTGTGTATTTTTAGTAGAGACAGGGTTTCACCATATTGGCCAGGCTGGTCTTGAACTCCTGACCTCATGATCTGCCCGCCTTGGCCTCTCAAAGTGCTGGGATTATAGGCGTGAGCCACCGTACCTGGCTTGGGAGTTCCTTTATCTTCCTTCCTTGATATTCACTCCACCTTAGCTCTCTTCCTTCATTTATTTGCTCTTTGTCCCATTCTACCTTCCCACACTCCCTTTTTTCCTTCCCCATCCTTCTATTAAGGAATAGTCTCAGGAGCAGCACATGGGAGGGAAAGCTCCACAGAGCCCCGAATTCCGTGGCTGGGTCAGCATCCTCACAGCACACACACTGCTGTGCAGGCAGAGCACTTGAGAAAGTTTGAGGTGAGGCTGGGCACAGTGGCCCGCGCCTGTAACCCCAGCACTGTGAGAGGCAGAGGTGGGAGGATTGCTTGAGGCTGGGAGTTCGAGACCAGCCTGGGCAACATGGTGAAAACCCATCTCTACTAAAAATACAAAAAAAAAAAAATTAACTGGGAGTGGTGGAGGGTGCCTGCAATCCCAGCTACTCGGGAGGCTGAGACAGGAGAATCGCTTGACCCAGGCCTGGGGGAATGGGGGCAGAGGATGCAGTGAGCCCGGATCGTGCCACTGCACTCCAGCTTGGGCAACACAGTGAGACTCCATCTCAAAGAAAAACAAACAAAACCCTAGCCTCCAGATTTTCAGGGAGGCTGGTTCGAGTAATAATGAAACTCTGGTCTCCCACCTACCTGGCTCACTGTGTATTAAACTCTTTCTTGCAATTTCTTTGTCTTGATGAATGGGCTTCATCTGGGCAGCCGCCAAGAGGAACCCGTTACAACAGTTACATCAGCATGAAAAATAATTTACAGAGCTGAGGAAGCAGAGTGCTAGCATCCAGTGAGGCAGAACTCTGGCAGGAAACAAGATACTGTCGGAAGAATTATAGCAGCCAGTGCTCAAAGACACAAGTAGACATCACATCCATGGCACAGAAGCAGGAGGCTGTGCAAATGCCATGTTCTGAGGTCGAGAGAAGTGTTTTTTAAATTTGAAACTGGGTCTCACTGCGTTGCCCAGGCTGGTCTCAAACTCCTGGGCTCAAGCGATCCTCCAGCCTCAGCCTCCGAAACTGCTGGGATTATAGGCCTGAGCCACCATGCCTGACTGAGAAAGAATTATTGGGAGTGAAATCACTAACACCAAGAAAAGCCAAAACACACCAGGTGCGGTGGTTCACATGTACAATGCCAGCACTTTGGGAGGCTGAGGTGGGCAGATCACTTGAGGCCAGGGGTTCGAGATCAGCCTGGTCAACATGGTGAGAACCCCATCTCTACTAAAAATACAAAAATTAGCCAGGCGTGGTGGGCGCCTGTAGTCCCAGCTAATCAGGTGGCTGCAGCAGGAGAATCCCTCGAACTCAGGAGGCAGAGGTTGCAGTGAGCCGAGATTGCGCCACTGCACTCCAGCCTGGGTGACAGAGAGAGACTCCGTCTCACAAAAAACAAAGCAAATAACCAAAACACTAAGAGATGCAAAGACTGGTAGAAGGAATCTGATGCTGGTGGATTCATAATTTTGAAGAACAGCCTAGAAGTTATCCAAGGATCTAGTACAACAAAAAGGCAAAGGAGGGCCAGGCGCGGTGGCCCACGCCTGTAATCCCAGCACTTTGAGAGGCTGAGGCAGGTTGATCATGAGGTCAGGAGTTCGAGACCAGCCCGATCAACATGGTGAAACCCCATCTCTACTAAAAATACAAAAATTAGCCGGGTGTGGTGGCGCATGCCTGTAATCCCAGCTACTCGGGAGGCTGAGGCGGGAGAATCACCTGAACCCAGGAGGCAGAATTTGCAATGAGTTGAGATTGTGCCACTTTACTCCAGCCTGGGTGACAGAGTGAGACTCTGTCTCAAAAAAAAAGAAAAAAGAGGCCAGGCGTGGTGGCTCACGCCTGTAATCCCACACTTTGGGAGGCCGAGGCGGGTGGATCATGAGGTCAAGAGATCGAGACCATCCTGGTCAACATGGTGAAACCCCCGTCTCTACTAAAACATACAAAAAATTAGCTGGGCACGGTGGTGTGTGCCTGTAATCCCAGCTACTCGGGAGGCTGAGGCAGGAGAATTGCCTGAACCCAGGAGGCGGAGGTTGTGGTGAGCCGAGATCGCGCTATTGCACTCCAGCCTGGGTAACAAGAGCGAAACTCTGTCTCAAAAAAAAAAAAAAAAAAAAAGAGAAAAAAGAAAAAAGGCAAAGGAGTGGAAATTGTGAAAAGGAAGTTTTGTTTGTTTGTTTGTTTTTTTGAGACAGAGTCTCACTCTGTTGCCCAGGCTGGAGTGCAGTGGTATGATCTCTGCTCACTGCAAACTCCGCCTCCCAGGATCAAGTGATTCTCCTGCCTCAGCCTCCCTAGTAGTTGAGACTACAGGCGCGCACCACCACGCCCAGCTAATCTTTATATTTTTAGTAGAGACAAGGTTTTCACCATATTGGCCAGGCTGATCTCGAACTTCTGACCTCATGATCCACCCGCCTCGGCCTCCCAAAGTGCTGGGATTACAGGCATGAGCCACCACGCCTGGCTGAAAAGGAAAAATTTTTTTTAAGAGCAATGATATTGCAAGTAATGAAGAAATGAGATTCACAAAAAGAAAAAACAATCTCTGATTTGAAAAACACACACACACACAATTCTTCAAAATCACACAAACCCTTACCTGTCACCAATATCTCAAGCTGATTTCGAAACCATCACTGGGTTCCGAGGCCTGAAGGGAGGCTTCGCCTGGTAGTACACGCAGCTATAGTTCCCTACATCGCCGGCTGTCACGCCCTCGAGGGTGAAGTCCATCTTCTTCCCCGCTGGACTCCGCAGCTGGATGGGCGATGACGTCCCTGCCTTCAGCAGAGCGAACATGACAGGCGCCAACAGTTGGTCTGGCTTCCGGCACTGCAGAGTCACCCTTCCACCTGCGGTCACCGTGTCACCATACCCCTTTGGTAGATTTGCAGGAAAGGTTTAGATAAATGTCCTGTAGAAGTCAGGCTCTAAGGTCCTGGGGAGAAGCCTGGAATCCCCCACTCACCTCTGTTCTCTTGACAGGAGGCTCTCATGGAGTGTGGGAAATGAGATTCTTGATTTCTCCGACCTTCCTTCACTTTCTACTCCGGCTCCTTCCTACAAGACCTGTATAAGGCTGAACACAGTGGCTTACACCTGTAATCCCAGCACTTAGGGAGGCCAAGGTAGGTGAATCACCTGAGGTCAGGAGTTCGAGACCAGCCTGGCCAACATGGTGAAACCCCCATCTCTGCTTAAAATACAAAAATTAGGCTGGGTGCGGTGGCTCACACCTGTAATCCCAGCACTCGGGAGGCCGAGGCAGGTGAATCACCTGAGGTCAGGAGTTCGAGACCATCCTGGCCAACATGGTGAAAGCCCTGTCCCTATTAAAAATACAAAAATTAGGCTAGGCGCGATGGCTCACGCCTGTAATCCCAGCACTTTGGGAGGCCGAGACGGGTGGATCACGAGGTCAAGAGATCGAGACCATCCTGGTCAACATGGTGAAACCCCGTCTCTACTAAAAATACAAAAATTAGCTGGGCATGGTGGCGCATGCCTGTAGTCCCAGCTACTCAGGAGGCTGAGGCAGGAGAATTGCCTGAACCCAGGAGGCGGAGGTTGCGGCGAGCCGAGATCGCGCCATTGCACTCCAGCCTGGGTAACAAGAGCGAAACTCCGTCTCAAAAAAAAAAAAAAAAAAAAAAAAAAATTAGGTCAGGCATGGTGGCTTACACCTGTAATCCCAACACTTCAGGAGGTCAAGGCGGGCGGATCAAGAGGTCAGGAGATCGAGGCCAACATAATGAAACCCCATCTCTACTAAAAATAAAAAAATTAGCTGGGTGTGGTGGCGTGCGCCTGTAGTCCCAGCTACTTGGGAGGCTGAGGAAGGAGAATCACTTGAACCTGGGAGGTGGAGACTGCAGTGAGCCGAGATCGCACCATTGTACTCCAGCCTAGCAACAGAGCAAGATTCCACCTCAAAAAATAATGATAATACAAAAATTAGCTGGGTGTTGTGGTGCACACCTGTAACCCCAGCTGCTCGGGAGGCTGAGGCAGGAGAATCACTTGAACCCAGGAGGCAGAAGTTGCAGTAAGCCAAGATTGTGCCACTGAGCTCCAGCCTGGGCGACAGACTATAAAACCAAGGTATGCAATTTCGTTCCTGTCTCTCTCCCTCTCCTGCCACCCCCAACTACTCTGGAGGTGGGCTCCATTTCTCCCTCTCTTCCTCCACTTCCTCCCTCATCCCGTCCCCCATAGGTCGTTGGAAGGCACCCTGTCTGCACCTGTCACCAACAGTAGAAGGACATCACTGCGCCGTGAGTGTACGTGGGGGCGGGGGGACGCTTTTCTGTAGTATTCACAGGTGTACTCACCAGCATTTCCGACTTTTAAGTTATGGAGGTGAAATTCGGCCGGGCCCTCTGTAGAATCAAGGGACATCAGGGACTCCAGAACAGTTGCTCCCTTCCTGAGAACAAAGCTCACACCCCTGGCAGGAGTCCAGCATCGCATCGTCACGTTGCTGTTGTCAGGGACCACCGAGCTGGGCCAGGCACCGAGGGAGGGCTTGGGCAGTGACCCTGGAAGGAAGCAGAGCCCAGGGCTGGACCCGACGCCCTCCCCTGCTCTCGGGAAGCCCTTTTAAAATTTTATTTATTTATTTATTTTTGAGACGGAGTTTCCCTCTGTCGCCCAGGCTGGACTGTAGTGGTGCGATCTCGGCTCACTGCAACCTCCGTCTCACGGGTTCAAGTGATTCTCCTGCCTCAGCCTCCTGAGTAGCTGGGTTTACAGGTGGGCACCACCACACCCAGCTAATTTTTGTATTTTTAGTAGAGATAGCGTTTTACCCTGTTGGCCATGCTGTCTGGAACTTCTAACCTCAGGTGATCCACCCGCCTCGGCCTCCCAAAGTGCTGGGATTACAGGTGTGAGCCACTGCCCCCGGCCAGGAAGCCCATTTTAAGAAGAGGGCAGAACAGGAGGGGATTTGGGATGACCGATCAAGGAGGTGTCGCTGAAGAAACACCATCTCCTCCTGTGTCTCCCTGGCCCACGCACAGTCCTGTAAGAGAATCCTCCGTGAGACAGAAGCCCCCGCCTGGGGCCACGTCGCCAGCCTGCCCTGACCCCCGGGAACCGTCCCAGAGGCTCCTGCTGAGAACAGACACTTGGAGGTCATGCACTCAGGAGCTCTTGTTCTCCCCACACTGGACTGTGGCTTCCGCTCGACTTCCAGCTCCTTCCTCATTTCCCAGAGATTCTCCTTGGCCGTTCTATGCGGCTCTCACCTCCCCTTGCTCCAAGCCTTTCCTGGTTCCACATCATCCACTGACCCTTCTATTCTCATCTTCCATTTCAAAACGGCACTCGAGGCTGGGTGCGGTGGCTCACGCCTATAATCCCAGCACTTTGGAAGGCCAAGGCAGGCAAATCACTTGAGGTCAGGAGTTCGAGACCAGTCTGACCAACATGGCAAAACCCCTTCTCTTCTAAAAATACAAAAATTAGCCAGGTGTGGTGGTGCATGCCTGTGATCCCAGCTACTCTGGAGGCTCTACAAAAAAATATAAATTGACTAGGCATGGTGGCTTGTGCCTGTAGTCCCAGCTACTTAGGGGGCTAAGGCAGGAGGATAGCTTGAGCCCAGGAGATTGAGGCTGCAGTGGACTGAGATTGCACCACTGCACTCCAGCTTGGGCAACAGAATGAGACCCTGCCTCAAAAAAATAAATGAATAAATAAAAGAAACAGCAGTTTCCAGGCTCAGAACCTGACCTAGCAATAGTACATAGTTAGAATCTCCTAACGTTGTTTCCCTTTCATTCTATTTATTTATTTATTTTTGAGACAGAGTTTTGCTCTTACCACCCAGACTATAATGCAATGGCGTGATCTCGGCTCACTGCAACCTCTGCCTCCCAGGTTCAAGCGATTCTCCTGCCTCAGCCTCCCAAATAGCTGGGATTACAGGTGACCACCACCATGCCTGGCTAATTTTTTTGTATTTGTAGAAGAGACAGGGTTTCATGGTGTTGGCCAGGCTGATCTCGAACTCCTGACCTCAGGTGATCCACCCACCTCGGCTTCCCAAAGTGCTGGGATTACAGGTGTGAGCCAACACGCCCAGCCTCAATTTACTTTATGGTTATCATCTATTTGACACTAAATTTGTATTTATGGTATTAAGTTAAGATTTCTGTTCTGAATACTTTTACTTACACACAAAAAGTCAGAGTTGATCCTGAAAAAAAGGGTAAGCCAGTGAAGTCCAGGTGGTGGAGGCATTCAGCAAAAATCACCAAGTTGAAACTAGAGGAGTTGAAGTTTACAGAGCGCTAGTTTCCAGGGAATGTCTGCAGTGCACTCAGCAGGACTTCTCACTCCTCCCATGCACTATGTAAGCCAAAGTTGATGATATTATTTCCATCCCCAGCCCAACTATCCCACCAGTTCCATGATATTCTGCAGTCCCAGTGGATAGCCCCGTGAGACTTACTGAAACAGAGAAGGGAAAGCAGCTGAGAGATCATGACGGCTCCTCAGCCCTCCCAGGGTCCATCTTGGGTTCTGCAGTCCACAGAAGGGAGAAGAGCTGGAGTCATCACCGCCTCTCTCCCACCCCAGCGTATGGGCAGTTGCTGATTGCAACACGCTCCTTACACACCAGTGTTCAAGAACTTGACTCACAGGAAATCCTCCTGTCTCAGGCAGATTTCAGGCATCAAACAGGTAACCCCAAAATGCTTCAGACTTGTCCCTGAAGGGTTTGTATTGAAGAGATGAAAGCACTTCATTCTGGGTTTTTTTTTTTGTTTTGTTTTTGTTTTTGTTTTTGTTTTTGTTTTGTTTTTGAAATGAAGTCTTGCTCTGTAGCCCAGGCTGGAGTGCAGTGGCACAATCTCGACCCACTGCAAGCTCTGCCTCCTGGGTCCTGGTTCAAGCAATTCTCCTACCTCAGCCTCCCAAGTAGCTGGTATTACAGGCACAAGCCACCATGCCCGGCTAATTTTTGTCTTTTTTAGTAGAGACAGGGTTTCACCATGTTGGCCAGTCTGGTCTTGAACTCCTGACCTCATGATCTGCCCGCCTCGGCCTCCCAAAGTGCTAGGATTACAGGCATGAGCCACGGCGCCCAGCCCGTTTTTTGTTTTTTGAGATGGAGTTTTCCTCTTGTTGCCCAGTCTGGAGTGCAGTGGCACCATCTCGGCTCACCGTAACCCCTGCCTCCCAAGTTCAAGTGATTCTCCTGTGTCAGACTGCTGAGTAGCTGGGATTACAGGCATATGCCACCACGCCCAGCTAATTTTGTATTTTTAGTAGAGGTGGGGTTTCTCTATGTTGGTCAGGCTGGTCTTGAACTCCTGACCTCAGGTCACCTGCCCTCCTCGACCTCCCAAAGTTCTGGGATTACCGGCGTGAGCCACTGCACCCGAACTTCATCACCACTTTTTTTTTTTGAGACAGAGTTTTACTTTTTTACCCAGGCTGGAGTGAAGTTGCATAATCTTAGCTCCCTGCAACCTCCATCCCCCAGGTTCAAGTGATTCTCCTGCCTCAGCCTCCTGAGTAGCTGGGATTACAGGCACCCTCCACCACACCCAGTTCATTTTTGTATTTTTTAGTAGAGATGGGCTTTCACCATGTTGGCCAGGCTGGTCTTGAACTTCTGACTTCAAGTGATCCACCCTCCTCAGCCTCCCAAAGTGCTGGGATTACAGGCAGGAGCCACCGTGCCCAGCCAGTTATGAGCTCATTTATTAAGCTCAGAATATTTCAGTACGTATCTATCTTTATCAAATAAGAACCATTTTTAAAATAATGTAAACACCATAGCACTGTCACATCAGAAAAGTTAACAGTACTTCTTTGATACCAGCTAATACCCAGTCAGTATTGAAATTTCCCTGATTGTCTCAAAAATGTAATTTCTATCATTTTTAAAAAATAAACTAGGATCGGGCCGGGCGTGGTGGCTCACACCTGTAATCCCAGCACTTTGGAAGGCCAAGGCGGGTGGATCACGAGGTCAAGAGATCGAGACCATCCTGGTTAACATGGTGAAACCCTGTCTCTACTAAAAATACAAAAAAAATTAGCTGAGCATGGTGGCGCGCGCCTGTAGTCCCAGCTACTCAGGAGGCTGAGGCAGGAGAATTGCCTGAACCCAGGAGGCGGAGGTTGCGGTGAGCCGAGATCGCGCCATTGCACTCCAGCCTGGGTAACAAGAGTGAAAGTCAGTCTCAAAAGATAAAATAAAATATAATATAATAAACTAGGATCTAATTAAAGTCTACAGAATGTATTTCATAAATATGTTAATTTAGCCAGGTGCAGTGGCTCACACCTGTAATCCCAGGACTTTGGGAGGCTGAGACAGGCGAATCACCTGAGGTCAAGAGTTCAAGACCAGCCTGGCCAACATGGTGAAACCCCCGTCTGCACTAAAAATACAAAAATTAGCTGGTGTAGTGGTGTGTGCCTGTAATCCCAGCTACTTGGGAGGCTGAGGCAAGAGAATCGCTTGAACCCAGGAGGCAGAGGTTGCAGTGAGCCAAGATCTTGCCATTGCACTCCAGCCTGGGCAACAGAGTGAGACTCTGTCTAAAAAAAAAAAAAAAAAGTTAATTTAAATAAGACAAAATTTCTAATTTTTTTTTTTGTTAAAATAAGAAGTCAGAGGCTGGGTGCGGTGGCTCATACCTGTAATCCCAGCACTTTGAGCGGTGGAGGCAGATGGATCAACTGAGGTCGGGAGTTCGAGACCAGCCTGACCAACATCAAACCCCCGTCTCTACTAAAAATACAAAATTAGCTGGGCGTGGTGGTTCATGCCTGTAATCCCAGCTACTCCGGAGGCTGAAGCGGGAGAATCTCTTGAACCCGGGAGGTGGACGTTAAGGTGAGCCAAGATCACGCCATTGCACTCCAGCCTGGGCAACAAGAACAAAACTCCGTCTCAAAAGCAAAAAAAAGAAAAAAGAGAGAGATCAAGCAAGTCCTAGGTTTTAACTGTGTTTTCTTCATCATGCATTTGGAAGAAGAGAAAATGCCCCAAAGCTTGTTTTTGTTTTGAGATTTTTCGTCTTGATAGCCTCTTCTTGCTGTTTTGGAACACAGAAAAGTCAACAAGACAACCAATTATGACGGATGAAAGCAATTACAATTTCAGGTGCTTCTTTGAAAGTTATTTTCACAAGATGTGGCAAAGATTTTTAAAGGCTTGGGACTCTTAACAAGACCCTTTTGTTCAAGTAACAGTTCCATGTATGAATTTATTTCAACAGAGAAGAGAACAATTTAGTAACAGTTATGAATATTCATGTAATTCTCCATATTGTACCAGAAAACAAGATTGATATTCTTGGGAATCTTCTCAATTCAACACTTTATCAAATCAGATTCCTTAAATTAGGGTTGTGACTCAGAAAAAATCTTCCTCCTTATGCAGTATCAGGAAAAAGAGGACATCTCCTGTATCTCTATTTAACATCTCTTTTGCTAACAGTGAAGATGTATATTTTAAAACTAGGCTCTGGAATTTTATCAGTCAACAGAAAAGTCCTGGTAAAGTTCCATTCCAGTTAGAAATGAAGGAAGGACTGAGCGAGACTCCGTCTCAAAAAAGAAAAAAAAAAGAAAAGAAAAGAAAAAAGAAATGAAGAAAGGACTAAATAGGATTTTTTTTTAATTGAGCCTCTGATTCAAAAAATAAAATGAAATAAAGAATAGCTTAGGGCTGGATGAGGTGGCTCACACCTGTAATCCTAACATTTTGGGAGGTGAGGTGGGTGGATGGCTTGAGTCCAGGAGTTCAAGATCAGTCTGGGCAACATGGCCTAACCCCATCTCTACAAAAAATACAAAAGTGAGCCAGGCGTGGTGGTGCTCACCTGTAATCCCGGCTGCTTACGAGGCTGAGACAGGCGTGGCGGTGCTCACCTGTAATCCCAGCTGCTTACGAGGCTGAGCCAGGCGTAGCGGTGCTCACCTGTAATCCCAGCTGCTCACGAGGCTGAGCCAGGCGTGGCGGTGCTCACCTGTAATCCCGGCTGCTCACGAGGCTGAGCCAGGCGTGGCGGTGCTCACCTGTAATCCCGGCTGCTCACGAGGCTGAGCCAGGCGTGGCGGTGCTCACCTGTAATCCCGGCTGCTCACGAGGCTGAGACAGGCGTGGCGGTGCTCACCTGTAATCCCGGCTGCTCACGAGGCTGAGCCAGGCGTGGCGGTGCTCACCTGTAATCCCGGCTGCTCACGAGGCTGAGACAGGCGTGGCGGTGCTCACCTGTAATCCCGGCTGCTCACGAGGCTGAGACAGGCGTGGCGGTGCTCACCTGTAATCCCGGCTGCTCACGAGGCTGAGCCAGGCGTGGCGGTGCTCACCTGTAATCCCGGCTGCTCACGAGGCTGAGACAGGCGTGGCGGTGCTCACCTGTAATCCCGGCTGCTCACGAGGCTGAGCCAGGCGTGGTGGTGCTCACCTGTAATCCCAGCTGCTTATGAGGCTGAGCCAGGCGTGGTGGTGCTCACCTGTAATCCCAGCTGCTCACGAGGCTGAGACAGGCATGGCGGTGCTCACCTGTAATCCCAGCTGCTTATGAGGCTGAGCCAGGCGTGGTGGTGCTCACCTGTAATCCCAGCTGCTCATGAGGCTGAGCCAGGCATGATGGTGCTCACCTGTAATCCCAGCTGCTTATGAGGCTGAGCCAGGCGTGGCGGTGCTCACCTGTAATCCCAGCTGCTTATGAGGCTGAGACAGGCGTGGTGGTGCTCACCTGTAATCCCAGCTGTTTATGAGGCTGAGCCAGGTGTGGTGGTGCTCACCTGTAATCCCAGCTGCTCACGAGGCTGAGCCAGGCGTGGCGGTGCTCACCTGTAATCCCAGCTGCTCACGAGGCTGAGCCAGGCGTGGTGGTGCTCACCTGTAATCCCGGCTGCTCACGAGGCTGAGCCAGGCGTGGTGGTGCTCACCTGTAATCCCAGCTGCTCACGAGGCTGAGGTGAGAGACTCACTTGAACTTGGAAGGCAGAGGTTGTAGTGAGCAGAAATCACATCACTGCACTCCAGCCTGGGTGACAGAGCAAGACTGTCCCAAAGAAAAAAAAAAGAATAGCTTCGTAACATGTTTTTAGATAACTGGGGACTGAGTTTTAAATGATTTTAATAAATAATTAGGCCAAGGCATGGTGGCTCACACCTGTAATCCCAACACCTTGGGAGGCCAAGATGAGTGGATCACCTGAGGTCAGGAGTTTGAGACCAGCCTGGCCAACATGGAGAAAACCCATCTCTGCTAAAAATACAAAAATTAGCCGGGTGTGGTGGCATCACACCTGTAGTTCCAGCTACTTGGGAAACTGAGGCAGGAGAATCACTTGAACCCAGGAGGTGGAGGTTGCAGTGAGCTGAGATCACACTATTGCACCCTAGCCTGGGCAACAAGAGTGAAACTCCATCTCAAAAAATAATAAAAATAATTAAATAAATAACCATTCACTTTGTTAGGTGTTTATCACACCTAACCTTAAGAATATGTTACCAAAATAAAAAAGTCTTATAGATGAAATCATATCATATCTAAGATTTACTTTAAAATACTCCAGCAGAGGGCCGGGCGCGGTGGCTCACGCCTGTAATCCCAGCACTTTGGGAGGCTGAGGCGGGTGGATCACGAGGTCAGGAGATCAAGACCATTCTGGTCAACATGGTGAAACCCCGTCCCTACTAAAAATACAAAAATTAGCTGGGCATGGTGGCGCGTGCCTGTAATCCCAGCTACTCAGGAGGCTGAGGCAGGAGAATTGCCTGAACCCAGGAGGCGGAGGTTGCGGTGAGCCGAGATCGCGCCATTGCACTCCAGTCTAGATAACGAGAGCGAAACTCCGTCTCAAAAAAATAAATAAATAAAATAAAATACTCCAGCAGAAAATTTAAAATAGACTTAGAGGAGGGGACTTATCTGTAGTTATCTACAGATAATCTACATGATTATCTCAAAGCCATCCTTTTGCTGTTGAGAATTCTGATTTTTAGCTGGGCCCATTGCCACCCAGGTAAAAAACTACATTCTTCAATGTCACTTACAGGTAGATGTAGCCGTAAGTCTTCATCTAGCACAATGATTTTTTTTTTTGGCAGGGATGGAGTCTGGCTCTGTCACCCAGGCTGGAGTGCAGTGGCACTATCTCGGCTCACCGTAACCTCCGACTCCCTGATTCATGCAATTCTCATGCCTCAGCCTCCCGAGCAGCTGGGACTACAGGCATGCGCCACCACACCCAGCTTTTTGTATTTTTAGTAGAGACGGGGTTTCCCCATGTTGACCAGGATGGTCTCGATCTTTTGACCTCGTGATCCGCCCATCTCGGTCTCCCAAAGTGCTAGGATTGCAGTCGTGAGCCACTGCACCAGGCCCGACAATGATATATGAGCATGAATATTGTAGACGGCTTCCAAAAGAGTCTCTAATGAAGTACACTTTCCTTCCTTCACTTAACTGCCTAAAATGTGGATGTAATGACTGACACTCTAGCGCCATTTTGTACCATGAAGATGAGGTCCAAGATGGTGGAGGGTGAGCCAGAAGTAACTTAGGTCCATAATACCTTTTGGAGTCATTTTACCAGCCCTGGACTGCTCACTTCAGATTTATTCTGCATAGGGAAGAAATTGGTATTGTTTTTAAGTCTTCATTATTTAGTTTTCTCTTTGGTTTAGGTTATCTGTTACTGTGTAACAAACCACCCCAAAACTGAGCGACTTAGAGTTCCAATCTTGTTTCCGTTTTTGTTTTTATCATTCCTGATTTGGTGAGATGACTGGGCTCAGTTGAGCAGTTCTTCGGCTCAACGTGACATCTTCTTGTACCTCAGTCATCAAGGGGGTTCAACTGAGCTGGAATCTCCAAGATGGCGTATGTAGTATGTACGTGGCTGACTGTTGATGTTGGATGTTGGTTGAGAGCTTGGTGAGGACTTGATTGATGTACCTGCACATGGCCTCTCCATTTGATTCAGACTTCTCAGAGGATAGCATCTGGGTTTCAGGGGGAGATGTCACTAGAGAGCTTTCTAAAATAGAGAAGGCGGCCAGGCGCGGTGGCTCATGCCTGTAATCCCAGCACTTAGGGAGGTCAAGGAGTGTGGATCACTTGAGGTCAGGAGTTCGGGATCAGCCTGGCCAACATGGTGAAACCCCGTCTCTACTAAAAATAAAAAATAAATTAGCCAAGCATGTTGATGTGTGCCTGTGATCCCAGCTACTCAGGAGGCTGAGGCAGGAGAATTGCTTGAACCTGGGAGGCGGAGGTTGCAGTGAGCCGAGATCACACCACTGCACTCCAGCCTGGGTGACAGAACGAGACTGTCTCAAAAAATAAAAGAGAGAAGACAAAAGTTGTTTGTCCCCTTAAAGACAAAGCCTGAAACTGACACAGTGTCTCATCTTTTACAGTCTTAAGGAAAGGTCAGATTCAAGGCGGGGTGGGGTGGGGGGAAATAAACTCTACCTCTCTATAGGGACAGTGACAAAAATTGGGGACCATCTTTAGTCTGCCATGTGTTATGGTCAATGGAAATACATAGATGTATATTTACTGAATGCCTGAGTCCCACCCCCAGAGATTTTAATTTTCATAGTGGGTATAGGATGAGACCTGGGTGTCTCATTCCATGTGTTAAGTGTTCCTGGGAGTAAAGTTTGAGAACCACTGGCTTGGAACATGCAACCTCCTTCCCATCTCAGGCCCTGCAACGTGCTGTTTCCTGTACCTGGAGTTTTTCTCCCATTTTTTCTTGGCTAACTTTGGCTCTTCCCTCAGAAACCAGCTTCAGAATCCTTTCTTTAGCAAAGACTTCCCTGAATGTTCTTTAACAGCACTTAATCTCAGCTGCAAAGAAATAATCAGTTGTGTAATTGTGTGTTTGTAATGTCTTTCCTGCATGCTTCATAATAGTCAAAGGACAGCTCTGCTCTCAGAACTATTAATAGATGCTGTGATGGAAATGGAGCAAGACTCTCAGACTCTTGTTAAAGTAAGAAGTCTAGCAGAATCTTGGACTTTTAATTTTTTTCCCCCATCGTAAATGTGGGAGAAAGACAATGTAACCTGCTGCTGTGGTTTGAATATTTGTCCCCTTCAAAACTCATGTTGAACCAGCCTGGGCAACAGAGTGATACCCTGTCTCAAAAAATAGATAAATAAGCTGAGCCCAGTGGCTCACACCTGTAATCCCAGCACCTTGGGAGGCTGAGGCGGGCGGATCACCTGAGGTCAAGAGTTAGAGACCAAACTGACCAATATGGAGAAACCCTGTCTCTACTAAAAATACAAAAAATGGCCGTGCATGGTGGTGCCTGCCTGTAATCCCAGCTACTTGGGAGGCTGAGGCAGGAGAATTGCTTGAACCTGGGAGGTGGAGGTTTTGGTGAGCCGAGATCTCAACGTCGCACTCCAGCCTGGGCGACAAGAGTGAGACTCTGTATTAAAAATAAATAAATAAATAAAATACATTTTAAAATAGATAGATAAATAAACTCATGTTGAAACTGAATCCCCAACGTGGCAGTATTGAGAGGTGAGGCCTTTAAGAGGTGATTGGGTCATGAGGACTCTTTCCTTACGAATGAATTAATCCATTCGTGAATTAATGAGTTAATGAATTAATGGCTTACCCTGGGAGTGAGACCGGTGGCTTTATCAGAAGAGGAAGAGGGACCTGAGTAGTACGCTCAGCCCCTTTGCCCTGTGATACCCTGTGCCACCTCGGGGCCCTCCAGAGAGTCCTCAACAGCAAGAAAGCCCTCAGCAGACGGCGACCCCTCCATCTTGGACTTCCCAGCCTCCATAACGACAAGAAACAAATTCCTTTTCTTTCTTAAGTTATCCAGTTTCAAGTGTTCTGTTCTAAGCAACAGAATACAGACTGAGACACACCAATGCATAGCTTCTGATTTAACAGAATTGTTTTTACAAGCATTTATTCTGCTTAGAAATTCAGACGTCAATCATAAGACTGTTACTAGGGCAACAAAATATTAAGTAAGACCACCAAATGGCACCAAGGTTTCTCCTTCAAAATAATGATTGCAATACTGGCAATAATTTCTAATGTCTTTGGACTCCTACAGGTTATTTTGTGCAAATTACACTTCAAAGGACAGATTTATAGAACCAGAGAATGGAACACTGGTCGCTGTGCTAAATATCCATAGATCTCTATACTACACAAGATATAAAACACATTTAGAGTCTTTTGAATATTTCAGTTTATGACCTTATCAAACCACATTCTGTTTTGTTTTTTGGTTTTTGGTTTTTTTTTTTTTTTAGACAGGGTCTCACCCAGGCTGGAGTGCAGTGGTGTGATCTCAACTCACTGCAGTCTCTGCCTCCCGGGTTCAAATGATTCTCCTGCCCCAGCCCCGCCAAGTACCTGGAATTACAGGCTAGTAATTCCGCCTGGCTAGTTTTTGTACTTTTAGCACAGATGGATTTTCACCATGTTGGCCAGGCTGGTCTCAAACTCCTGACCTCAAGTTATCCACCTGCCTCAGCCTCCCAAAGTGCTGGGAATAACAAAAGACACCCTTCTCACCAAGGATTTTTGGAATTTCCAGAGTGATGGGGTGAGAAGGCGGTCTTTGGCACCAGAGCTGAAGACCAAACACGTATTTCTTACTATAATCACAGTATCGCAGGAGGTAAAAGAGAGATGGCCTCGAAGCAGCTCCTCCACACCCCCCAATCTTCTTATGTGCCGGGAGGACCAGAAGAGTCCTGCCAAGACTCAGCCTAGCTGTGGTTCAAGCCTCTGATTGCATGGATGGGTAAGTACCAGATTTCCAGAGTGCCAGCGCAGGGCTGCCCCCTTGTGGTGGCACTAACTTTGCACAGCTATTTAAAATAAGCAGTGGACACACCCTCTTCAGAGGGGTCCTGTTCAGACTGAACATCTTTCCATAGTTTCCCCAAGAGAGAAGAAAAATCATTAAACTTTTTTTTGAGATGGAGGTTTGCTCTTGTTGCCCAGGCTGGAGCCCAGTGCTGCGATCTCGGCTCACTGCAACGTCCACCTCCCAGGTTGAAGCGATTCTCCTGCCTCAGTCTCCCGAATAGTTGGGATTACAGGCATGTACCACCACACCAGGCTAATTTTTTCATTCTTAGTAGAGATGGGATTTCACTATATCCACCAGGCTGGTCTCAAAGTCCTGACCTTGTGATCCACCCACGTTGGTATCCCAAAGTGCTAAGATTACAGGCATGAGCCACAGTGCCTGGTATTACACATTTTTTATTCCTTTTTCTTTTTTCGTTTTCATTCTTTGTTCATAAAACCCACCTCCTGCACAAATTATTTAATACTGAATGCATGTTGAGGGAGGTTAGGCATAAAAAAGGATGTTCAATCTAAGACTTTTCCAGAAAACTTCTGGTAGACTCTAATCTCCATGAGGGCCAGGACCATATCTGTTTAATTCTCCTCTCAACTGGCCAGGCACGGTGGCTCATGCCTGTAATCCCAGCACTTTGGGAGGCCAAGGCAGGAGGATCACCTGAGGTCAGGAGTTCGAGACCAGCCTGGCAAACATGGTGAAACCTCATCTCTACTAAAGATACAAAACGTTAGCTGAGTGTGGTGGCACGCACCTGTAGTTCCAAATACTCAGGAAGCTGGGGCAGGAGAATTGCTTAAATCTGGGAGGTGCAGGTTGCAATGAGCCGAGATTGCACCACTGTACTCCAGCCTGGGTGACAGAGCAAGACTCTATCTCAAAAATAAAATAGGATTGAGTGAGGTGGCTCACGCCTGTAATCCCAGCACTTTGGGAGGCCAAGGCAAGTGGATCACTTGAGGTTAGTGTTAGACTTTCCCTCCGAGTTTAATGAGGAAACAGAGACCGGAGTGAGGAAATTAAAAGCCAATTTATTCGGCTCCCGGGCGAGGTTCTATGGTCCGAGAAGGGGCCAGAGAAGTCGCGCTTCTCTTCTTGCGGCGTGGGGTTTTATAGGGAATAGAGGTAGCTGATTGACTACGGGGGAAACAAAGACAAGGTAGTTCTATTGGGTATTAAAAGACTGGGGACGGGCGAGGTGAACAAAGCGGGGGCATTTCCATTGGGTATGAAGGGAGTGAGCACGGACGAGGGGCTGGCCGAGGACATACGGGGGGAGCTACCATAGGGCAGGTTCTTGGCAGGCCCTTTTCAAAATTTATGGCAGGTGCAGGACTGAGATTGGAATGCGGACATGGGCAAGGGGAGCCTGCGTGGAGAGGGCAAATGCTGAGCAATGTGCTCAGTATGATGACGTAGTTTTTAGGCACGAAGAGAGAAGGGCATGTCCATTCGGCTCCCAAGGAGGCACCGGCCTTACAGTTAGGAGTTGGAGACCTGCCTGGCCAACATAACGAAACCCCATCTCTAATAAAAATACAAAAAAATAGCCAGGTGTGGTGGCGAATGCCTGTAATCCCAGCTACGTGGGAGGCTGAGATGGAGAATCCTTGAACTCGGGAGGCAGACTGCAGTGAGCTGAGATCGCGCTATTGCACTCCAGCCTGGGCAACAAGAGCGAAACTCCATCTCAAAAACAAAAAAAGAGGAGGGGTTGGGGTCAGAGGAGTTAAAGCCTCTGATCTAAGGTTTCCTAACATTTCTTCATGTGTTGGGGACAAGTTGCCTCATTTATTTATCTCGAGGACTGACAAGGTAGATATTTTTGGATTTCCCTTTCTCGGATGAAAACTCAGAAGGGTCTGCACACCGCTCCAGTTTGCCCAGCATGGCGCAGCTGGGCTGTCCAAGCACTGGAAGTCACTCTCTTCTCCATAAAGTGGGCATAGGGGAAGGACAAGTTGAAAAACAACAAAAGTAGAACGTGTGTGCTCTGCCAAAATTAGGGCGCAAGTCGAGACAGGAGGAAGGAGCCTGCGTGGGTGGCTCACACCTATGATCCCCACACTTCGGGAGGCGGAGGCAGGAGGATCACCTGACCTCAGGAGTTGGAAATCAGCCTGGGCAACATAGAGAGACCTTGTTTCTACAAAAAAAAATGTAAAAACAAATCAGCCAGGTATGGTGGCCGGCACCTGTGGTTCTTGCTACTTGGAAGGCTGAGGTGGGGAGATCACTTAAGCTGGGAGGTGGATGCGGCAGTGAGCCTTGATCATGCCACTGAAGTCTAGCCTGGGCAAGAGAGTAAGGCTCATCTCACAAAAAGAAAAGAAAAGAAGAGAAAGGGAGGGAGGGGTGCGGTGGCTCATGGCTGTAATCCCAGAACTTTGGGAGGCCAAGGCGGGTGATCACTTGAGGTCAGGAGTTCAAGACCACCCTGGTCAACATGGCAAAACTCCACCTCTACTGAAAATACAAAAATTAGCTGGGCATGGTGGCACACACCTGTAGTCCCAGCTACTCAGGAGACTGAGGCAGGAGAATCGCTTGAACCCAGGAAGCAGAGGTTGCAGTGAGCCAAGATTGAACCACTGCACTCCAGCCTGGGGGACAGAGTGAGACTTTCTCTCAAAAAAAAAAAAAAAAAAAAAAAAAGTTGTGCTTGATTATAAAAAGGTGAGACCTTCCTTTCAGCGCTGAGTCTGGTAAAAATAGGATAGCTAACATTGACTGAGAATTTACTGCAAGCCAGTTACTGTTTTAAGTGTTTGATGTGTATTACCCACTGAATCCTACAACAATTCTATGAAGTAGGTTTTATCAGTGCGTCCATGTTACCGTCAAGGCAAGAGACAGTTGGGGAAGTGCACTTTCCGAATGCGCCACGGAGTAGATGGCTGCGCTGGGATTCGAACCCGAGTCTCCTGGCTCGGAAGCCGTAACCACTGATCGTGTCTTCCGCTCAGCTGCTCCTCGGGAAAGGCCCGGAAAGAAGCCACAGCGCAGGGCAAATGCAGGGGGGTGGGTGGTTGAAGGATGGTTCCGCCGGGCTCAGCCAGCAGGGCCGCGCGGCTGCGGGAGAGTGCGGGTCTGTCCCTCGACAGATGAAATGAGTACTCAGACACAGGTATGCAGTGCAAGAGCAGCTGGGACTGCCCCGCCCCGAAAAGCAGGAGCCGCTTGCTCGTGGCGCAATGCCGAAAGCCTGGAGCAAACACAATCTGCGGATAATTAACATTTATTGTTCCCCTTTCAGGGACTTCACAGGCTGGGTGGGGGCGGTGGGAAAGGGCAGTTTCTGGACAAGTTGAGACAAACGAGCCTGATGGAGATAACTTCCCCTTCGCTCTTGCGCAGACTCCTGGCCCTCTGCCTCAGGCTGAGAACAGCTGCCTTCAACTCTTCCAAGCTGTGCCGAGCATTCCCACCTTGCCGAAGGCCGGCTCCTTTCCCTGCAGTTTCTCCCCCGACGCTGACCCATCTCCCACAGGAAAGGACAGTCCAGCCCAGGGTCCCAGCTTCTCTGCCACTCAGGTTGGAAGTCTTCTGGGGTTGCAGTGACCCTGGGGCTCAGGGGCGGACGCCAGCAGGAGGGTGGTTCTGGCTGCGACAGTCAAAAGTGACCAGCGCGCCCAGGGAGATGAGGACCAGACCGGCCAGCCCCAGGCGCACCAGGTTCTCCCTCGTGTAGTCGGAGGAGCTGGAGTCTGCGGGCCGAGCCGGGGGAGAGGGGCTGTCAGCGCTTGGACCCAGAAGTCTGGGCCCTGAACTCCAGGTTTCCTGCCCCTGGGGTGGACTTAGGGACCTGACTCCCCAGTCTGAAAGTTGAGGGGGAGTTGATGGAGGCTTCAACTAGTGGGTCTGAGGGAGGAGGGGCTGGGGGCCTGGACTCCTGGGTCCGAGGGAGGAGGGCTGGGGCCTGGACTCCTGGGTCCGAAGGAGGAGGGGCTGGGGGCCTGGACTCCTGGGTCCGAGGGAGGAGGGGCTGGGGGCCTGGACTCCTGGGTCTGAGGGAGGAGGGCTGGGGCCTGGACTCCTGGGTCTGAGGGAGGAGGGGCTGGGGGCCTGGACTCCTGGGTCCGAGGGAGGAGGGGCTGGGGGCCTGGACTCCTGGGTCTGAGGGAGGAGGGCTGAGGCCTGGACTCCTGGGTCCGAGGGAGGAGGGCTGGGGCCTGCATTTGTGGGTCTGAGGGAGGCGGCGGGCCGCAGGGCCCTCACCTTCGGAGCGGACGGTCAGCACCGGGCTGCGCTGGGACAGCACGTAGGGCGCGGAGGGCGTGTGGTAGTAGCAGCTGTAGGTGCCGGGGGCGCGGGCGCCCAGCAGCGGGAAGTCGGCCCAGGGCTGCGCGGAGTCGCGGTACTGCAGCGGGGCCGCCACGCCCACGCGGTACAGCACGAAGCTCATGTTCCGCAGGGCGCCCGCGCAGCGCAGGGTCACGCGGCCGCCGGGAGCCACCACCGACCCGGGCAGCGCCACCAACGACGGGCGCGGCAGCTCCTCTGCGGGCGGGAGGCGGGCCGCGTGGGCGCCTTTCCAGGAGCGCGCGCTCTGCCTGGCTCCTTCTCTTTGCTTGTCTCTCCCCGCCCGTCTCTCTCTGTCTTTTTCTTTCTTTCTCCTTCTGCCTCTGCCTCTGTCTCTCTCTCTCTCTGCCTCTGTCTCTTTCTCGCTCTCTCTCTGCCTCTGTCTCTGTCTCTCTCTCTCTTTTGTTTTTCTTTTGAGCTAGAGTCTCTCTCTGTCGCCCAGGCTGGAGTGCAGTGGTGCGAGCTCAGCTCACTGCAACCTCTGCCTCCGGGGTTCAGGTAGTTCTCCTGCCTCAGCCTCCCGGGTAGCTGGGATTACAGGCTCGAACCACGACGCCCAGCTAATTTTTTCGTATTTTTAGTAGAGACGGGGTTTCACCGTGTTAGCCAGGATGGTCTCGAACTTCTGACCTTGTGATCCACCCACCTCGGCCTCCGAGAGTGCTGGGATTACAGGTGTGAGCCACCGTTCCCGGCCCTCTCTCTTTCTCTTTCTGTCTCTCTCTCTCTCTCTCTTTTTTTTTTTTTTTTTTTTTTTTTTTGAGACGGAGTCTCGCTCTTATTGCTCAGGCTGGAGTGCAACGGCGCAATCTCGGCTCATCGCAACCTCCGCCTCCCAGGTTCAAGTGATTCTGCTGCCTCAGCCTCCCGAGTAGCTTTCTGTCTCTTTCTCTCTGCTTCTATCTCTGCCTCTCTCTCTTTCCCCTGTCTCTCTCCCCGCCATCTCCCCCACCTCTCTCTCCTCTCTCTCTTCCCGTCCCTCCCTCCCTCTCTCTCTTTCTCTCTGCTTCTCTCTATCTCTGCCTCTCTCTCTTTCCCCTCTCTCCCCTGCTCTCTTCCCGTCCCTCCGTCCCTCTCACTCTTTCTCTCTCTCCCCCTCTCTCTTTCTCTCTCTCCCCCTGACTCCCCCCGGCCCCGCACTGTATCTCTCTCTCTTCTTGTGTCTGTGAAACTATCAGTTTGCTGGCTTCACTCTGTCTCTCTTTCCCTGTATCTCTCTGTCCCTCCCCTGCCTCCCTTGTTCCACCCCCCTTTCTCCTTCGCGACCCCAGGACCTCACCTGTCACCAGCAGTTCCAGGGCATCGCTGGGCTGGGACCAGACACTCGGCCCCCAGTCTGGCCTCCCATAGCAGCAGTGGTAACTTCCCCCTTGGGCTGGAGTCACCTCCTCCAGGAAGAACTCCGCCAGCTCCGAGGACACGTCCCGGAGGAGAAGGGGATCGGTCTCTCCAGACTTGAAAAGTGCAAATCTCCAGGCGGGTTGGGGTGCCCGGCACCTCAAGGTCACATTGACCCCAGGGGTCACAACCGTAGCTGGCCGAGCTCCCAGCCATGGCTTGGGGTATGAAGCTGGGGGGACTGAATAAACGGGGCTGCCTGGGTCCTCGGACCTCCCGGGAGCCCCAGAAGATGAAAGGGAAGTTGGGGAAAGAGGAAAATCACCCTGGACGGGTACTGCCCCTTTCTCAGCCTTAGTTCCCTGTTGGTGAAATCAGGGAGAGACTGGACTACAGTCAAGGCTTGTTAAGAGCAGGTGGATCACGAGGTCAAGAGATCGAGACCATCCTGGCCAACATGGCGAAATGCCGTCTCTACTAAAAAAATACAAAAATTAGCTGGGCGTGGTGGCGTGTGTCTGTAGTCCCAGCTACTCAGGAGGCTGAGGCAGGAGAATCACTTCAACCTGGGAGGCGGAGGTTGCAGTGAGCTGAGATAGCACCACTGCACTCCAGCCTGGTGACAGAGCAAGACTCCGTCTCAAAAAAAAAAAAAAAAACCAGGTGCACATCACTGGGGCAGGACAGAAACTTCACAGCTTCACTCCAGTTTGTAAACATAGTTTCAAAGTGTCAGGTCCCAGAAGTCTGTAATTTTATTCTTATTATTTAAAGTAATGAGATGGGGGGGGGTCTACCTATATTGGCCAGGTTGGTCTTGAACTACCGGCCTCAAGCAATCCTCCCACCTTGGCTTCTCAAAGTGCTAAGATTACAACCTGGTGCCACTGCGCCCATACTATTTTTTTTTTAAATTTATTATTTTTTTTTGAGACAGGGTCTTGCTCTGTTGCTCAGGCAGGAGTGCAGTGGCGTGTTCTCAGCTCACTGCAGCCTTACCTCCTGAGCTCAAACAATCCTCTGCCTCAGCCTCCTGAATTCCTGGGACCACAGGCGCACACTGCTACACCAGGCTGTTTTTTGTATTATTAGTAGTAGTAGAGACAAGCATTCGCTATGTTGCCCAGACTAGTCTCGAACTCCTGGGCTCAAGCGATCCTCCCACCTTGGCCTCCCAAAGTGCTGAGCTTACAGATGTGAGCCACCACACCCAGCCAGAACTCCAATTTTAAATAGCTTTCCAGAATATTTGCTATATAATATTTCAAGAGCGGCCAAAATGCCAGGCAGAGTGGCTCAAGCCTGTAATGGGAGGCCAAGGCAGGGTGGATCACGAGGTCAAGAGATCAGCACCATCCTGGTCAACATGGTGAAACCCCGTCTCTACTAAAAATGAAAAATTAGCTGGGCGTGGTGGCATGCGCCTATAGTCCCAGCTACTCGGGAGGCTGAGGCAGGAGAATCACTTGAACTCGGGAGGTGGAGGTTGCAGTGAGTTGAGATCGTGTCACTGCACTCCAGCCTGGGCAACAGAGTGAGACTCTTTCTGGGGAAAAAAAAAAAAAGTTGCCAAAACTTGCTATCTATTAGGGAGAAAAAAAATGTTGGTTCCCTACCTCACACCATTCCCCTAAACAACTTCCAGATTAACTAAAGACCTACCTGTGTTTCATTTTTTTAATTATAAGAGTATTCAAAAAACTATAGGAAAATCGATTTGTCTTGGGGTAGGGAAGGCTTCCTAAAATATAAAATTAAAAGTTCTGTGGAAGATTCATTAATTTGACCACTTCAGATTTCTTAAGTTGTGTATGCTAAAAGACAAAACTAGAGGACAAATGGCAGTACTGGCAGACATCACTTATTCACAATCACACAAATTAAGAGGACAGGAAGGCTGCGGGGCTCAGTGCGCACACCTGTAATCCCAGCACTTTGGGAGGCCGAGATGGGTGGATCACCTGAGGTCAGGAGTTCGAGACCACCCTGGCCAACATGGTGAAATCCTGTCTCTACTAAAAATGCAAAAATTAGCCAGTTGTGGTGGTGCATGCCTGTAGTCCCACCTGTTTCAGAGGCTGAGCAGGAGAACTGCTTGAACCCAGGAGGCGGAGGTTGCAGTGAGCACACCACCGCTCTCCAACATGGGCAACAGAGTGAGACTCCACCCTCTCAAAAAAAAAAAACCTTAGCCAGGCATGGTGGCATGCACCTGTAATTCTAGCACTTTGGGAGGCTGAGGTGGAGGATTGTCTGAGCTCAGGAGTTTGAAGCTGCAGTAAGCTATGATCGTGCCACTGCATTCCAGCCTGGGTGACAGAATGAGACCCTGTCTCTAAAAAAAAATAAAAAGAGTCGGGCATGGTGGCTCATGCCTGTAATCCCAGCACTTTGGGAGGCCAAGGCAGATGGATCACCTGAGGTCAGGAGTTCCAGACCAGCCTGGCCAACATGGTGAAACCCTGTTTGTACTAAAAATACAAAAATTAGCTAGACATTGTGGTACGTGCCTGTAGTCCCAGCTACTCAGGAGGCTGAGGCAGGAGAATCCCTTGAACCCAGGAGGCAGAGGTTGCAGTGAGCCAAGGCTGTGCCATTGCACTCCAGCCTGGGCGACAGAGCAAGATCCGTCTCAAAAAAAAAAAAAAAGTAGTGTGCAAATATATATATATATATGTGTGTGGATGCATCGAATTTTTTTTTTTTTTTTTGAGAAGGAGTTTTACTCTTGTTTCCCAGGCTTGCGTGTAATGGCATGATCTCGGCTCACTGCAACCTTTGCCTCCCGGGTTCAAGCAATGTTCTTGGCTCAGCCTCCTGAGTAGCTGGGATTACAGGTGTGCACCACCACACCTGGCTAATTTTGTATTTTTAGTAGAAACAGTTTTCACCATGTTGGTCAGGCAGGTTGAAAATTTTTATTTATTTATTTTTTGAGACGAAGTTTTGCTCTGTTGCCAGGCTGGGATGCAGTGGCTCGATCTCAGCTCACTGCAACCTCCACCTCCCAGGTTCAAACGATTCCCCTGCTTCAGCGTCCCAAGTAGCTGGGACTACAGGTGTGTGTTACCTCACCCAGCTAATTTTAGTATTTTAGTACAGACAGGGTTTCTCCACGTTGGCCAGGATGGTCTGGATCTCCCGACCTCAGGTGATCTGTCTGTCTTGGCCTCCCAAAGTGCTGGGATTACAGGCATAAGCCACCACACCCAGCCAAGATCCTGTTTCCTAAGCCCTGCGGTGTGCCAGGCTCAGGGTTTTGTACATGTGATTTTATGAAATATCTCAGCGGCCCATTTTACAGAGAAGGAAATGGAGTCTTGGCACACTGTGGCTTGTTAAAGGTCATGCAAATTAATACGATAGTGAAGCCTCTGCCTCTGAAGCTCCTGGTCTTCACTACTCACCAATAATGGCCACTAAAGGGAATGAGGAAAGAAGGAAGGAATGGAGGGAGGGAGGAAAAGGAGGACATCTGGGGTGGGATTGGGCACCAGAATAAAATCTGAGTAGCTGGAAAAGCGGTGTCAGTGACAAAGGAGAGTGGATGGGGTGGCTACTCACCAGATGGAGTGCTGTCTGTGTGACACACAGGCCCTGTAGAAGGTTGAGGGGCTAGTTTCTTCCTTTTTTTTTTTTTGTCTGAGAAGGAGTGTCATTCTGTCTCCCAGGCTGGAGTGCAATGGCACAATCTCGGCTCACTGCAACCTCTGCCTCCCGGGTTCAAGTGATTCTCCTGCCTCAGCCCCCCAAGTAGCTGGGACTACAGGTGCCTGCCACCACGCCCAGCTAATTTTTGTATTTTTAGTAGAGACAGGGTTTTGCCATATTGCTCAGGCTGGTCTTGAACTCCTGGCCTCAGGTGATCCACCCACTTCAGCCTCCCAAAGTGCTGGGATTACAAGCGTGAGCCACCGCGGCCAGCAACTAGTTCCTTTGAAAGCCTTTTGTGGCCAGCCCCATCTCATTGGTATCCCAGGAATCTGAGTCCCCAGCTCCTCTCTCCTCTGGGAAACAAGAATCTTATCCCTCCCTCGTCCTGTCTCAGGCAGAAATGCAGACTTCCATTACCCAGCTACTGAAGACGTCTGGACCCAGACCCCCCTGGCCTGGGCACCCAAGAGTTCAGGCCCTTGAACTCCCCCTTTTCAGGAGACAATGATCGCAGAGTTTCTCCTCTCCTGGTTCAGGAATCGGAGTCTCCAGTTCCCTCTTCTCTCAGGAGCTACGAGCTCTGTTCCCAGCCCCCTTTCACCAGGGAATTAGGAGTCCTGGCTTCCATCCCCGTCCCATGTGAGATTCTAGGAGTCCTCCCTGTCCCCTACCCTTCTCCTGCCTCAGGATCCAGAGAGACCTGTCCCCATCTCCTTCCTCTTTCGGGAATCTGTCTTCTCTTGCTTTAGGACCCAGGGGTCTGGGCCCCAGTCCTGTTCTTTATTTAACCTAGAATCCCAAACCCCCAGCTGGTGCTGCTGGTCCTCCTGCAGGGCGTGTGGGTCTCCATCGCCTCTCTCTCTGCCACCCACCCCAGCCAGGAACCCAGGGAGGAGGAAGGGGCAGCTCACAGAGGGTCAGCAGCTGGAGGATCAGCACCAGGGCCATGGTGGGCAGATATCCGTGCAGCTGCCGCCAGGGCTCAGCTAGTCCCTCCCAGGAAATGAGGCAACATCAGAAAGCCAGACAGACCCAGAGCCCAGTTTAGGGAAGAGAGAAGTGAGGTGGGGGCCTATGGGTGACTGTGTCATAGCCCCATGGCACTGTGGAAAAAGTTAGCAGGGGGGTCAGTCATAACCTGTGGTGTTCATTAACTCTAGAAACAAATACTCATTGGGAGGCGGAGATGGGAGAATCGCTGAGCCCAGGAGTTCAAGAGCAGCCTGGGCAACATGGCGAGACTGTGTCTAAAAAAAAAAATTGTAAAGCCGGGCACGGTGGCTTAAGCCTGTAATCCCAGCACTTTGGGAGACCGAGGCGGGTGGATCACGAGGTCAAGAGATCGAGACCATCCTGGTCAACATGGTGAAACCCCGTCTCTACTAAAAATACAAAAAATTAGCTGGGCATAGTGGCGTGTGCCTGTAGTCCCAGCTACTCAGGAGGCTGAGGCAGGAGAATCGCCTGAACCCAGGAGGCGGAGGTTGCAGTGAGCCGAGATCGCACCATTGCACTCCAGCCTGGGTAACAAGAGCGAAATTCCGTCTCAAAAAAAAAAAAAAAAAAAAAAAAAAAAAAAAAAAAAATTGTGCCACATCGCTCCAGCCTGGGTAATAGAGTGAGACCATGTCTTTAAATATAGACAGACAGACAGATAGAAAGATATCTGTCTGTTTTAAAAATAAGAACCTATAATATGCCAGACTATTGCTGTGATTGATTGATAAAAATTAGCACCTATTAAGTGCCAGGCCCTTGCTGTGACTGATTGACAGATAAAAATGAGCACCAATTATGTGGCAGGCCTTTGTTGTGATTGATTGATCGATTGATAAAATGATTGACAGGCATAAAAATTAGCACCTGTTATGTGCCAAGCCCTTGCTGTGATACTGTGATAGATAGATAGATGATTGATAGATTGATAGATAAAAAATTAGCACTTATTAAGTGCCCGACCCTTGCTGTGCGATGTTGGCGGGCACAAAGGGGACTCAGACTCCGTTACTACTCTCAAGTAGCAACTACCAGTCCAACTGAAAGACTCAGACCAGGTCAGTTTGTTCAGTGATCTGAGCTATAATGGCGGTTACAGGGCACTGTGAGAGCCCGCGGAAGGCTCCTAAGCCATCTGCGATGAGACCTAGCGCTTCCAGGACGAGCTGATCTTGAGCTGAGGCCTCAAAGGGCAGGTTAATCATTCACTTTCTCCCGGGCTCAGTTTCTTCATCTGTAAAATGGGCTTTCATACATAAACTATAAAATGGGAACTATTTTGTTCTGCCTTAAGTGGATCGCAGCAAGAGGACTAGTCATTCCGGAGCGACTTCAAGGCTGAGAAACACCCTCTTCCCTCCCAGGAAATTAGGCCACATCAGAAAGCCAGACCCAGAGCCCAGTGTAGGGAAGAGAGAAGCGAGGTGGGGGCCTGTGGTGACTGTGTCATGGCCCCATGGCACCGTGGAAAAAGTTAGCAGAGGGGTCAGTCATAACCTGTGGTGTTCATTAATTTAACTCTAGAAACAAATACTTATTGTGAGGCGGGGGTGGGAGGATCGCTTGAGCCCAGTTCATGAGCAGCCTGGTCAACATGTCGAGACCCTGTCTAAAAAAATAAATAAATAGTGCCACCTCGCTCCAGCCTGGGTGACAGAGTGAGACCATGTCTTTAAATTAGACAGATAGATAGAAAGATATCTGTATGTCTGTTTTAAAAATAAGAACCTAAAATAAGGAGATCCCACGCAGGTGCGCAAAGTCAGGATTGCGCTTGCTCCGGGCACCACTTCCTTTACCACCGGGGCCTCATCTTTGTTCTGCGTGAGTGCGCACGCGCAGACTCTGACCGCAGCGCCTCGCGCAGAGGGACCACAACTCCCAGAGTGCTCCGCGTCCTGGCTTTCGCCTCCACCTCTGCTCCAGGGCGCACGCGCAAGCAGGGGAGCGGTGTCTCGCGCAGAGACCACAACTTCCAGAGTGCTTCGCGTCTTCTCTGCTGTCGCCGCCGCCGAGACCAAGATGGCCGCGAGTAAGTGCAAGTGCCGGTGGCGTGCGGGGCTCAGGTAGTTCCGGGAATCTCCAGGCGGTCCTGGGACTAAGGTGCAGCGGGGAAGTGGTGGAGGCGATGGGGTCCGTGCTGGAGGGGGAGGCAGAAGCCACGAGGGGGCTCCTCCAGGGCAGGGGTGGCACGAGAGGGTTAGAGGTCACCGGGGGCAGCCCCTTGCAGGGGTGACCCTCCTCGCCACTCCTCCAGGGCTCGGCGCCTTCCTCAAGAATGCTTGGGCCAAGGAGCCAGTACTGGTCGTGTCCTTCTTCATCGGGACCCTCGGTGCGTGAGTCTCCAGGCGCAAACTTGCATCATCCACCCCTGTCCCTCCACATCGCTCCATCTTGTACCCCTAAAGCCCTATCGCCGTCCTCGAGTCCCCTTGTCTATCCCCATACCCTTTATAACCTCTCCACCATCGCCCCCGCGTTCCTCTCCATCTACCCAACACGCTCTTAACCCCCCTAAATGAGACGTTCTCAACCCTACTCATGCATCAACACCTGAGCACCAAAGATAAAGTCCAGATCCTCCTCCTCCCTTTCAGCTCCCCTCTCCCATTCTGAATTGAATTGGCTTGGTTGGAGGTTGGGCTGGGGAATCTGCGTCTTGTGAAAATCCCCCTATTATCCTAATGTGCTTTCCAGATTGAAAACCTCTGTTGTGGAACTGTGCTATTCACACTTTAATTAGCACCGGAGTTCCTTGTAGGGCTGGGGGCGGGGGATTGTTAAAATAATTTGTTTTTTGTTTTTTTCTTTTTTTTTTTTTGGAGACATAGTCTTACTGTCACTCAGGCTGAAGTTCAGTGACGCCATCTGGCTCACTGCAGCCTCCGCCTCCTGGGTTCAAGGGATTTTTCTGCCTCAGCCTCCTGAGTAGCTGGGATTACAGACGCCCATCAAATTTTTTTTTTTTTTCTTTTTTTGTTGCTATGCAGTCTCCGTCTGTCTTCCAGGCTGGAGTGCAGTGGCATGATCTTGGCTTACTGCAACCTCTGCCTTTGGGGTTCAAGTGATTCTCCTATCTCAGCCTTTTGAGTAGGTGAGATTACAGGCACTCACCACCATGTCTGGCTAATTTTTGTATTTTTAGTAGAGACAGGATTTCACCATGTTGGCCAGGCTGGTCTGGAACTCCTGACCTCAAGTGATCCACTTTCCCAAAGTGCTGAGATTATAGGCATGAGCCACTGGGCCAAGCCAGACTGTACGTCTGGGGTGAGGCCTGGGATTCAAGCATTTTTGAAGAGCTTCCCAGGTCTTGTCAGTACTGCTGGTCCATCAGCCACGCACTAAGGTTCTGAACATTTGTTCAATATGGCAACTGGCAGCCACCAGCCACACCTGGCCCCACTGACCACGTGAAGTGGGGCTGGTATGAATTGAGGTGGTATAAAATACACTGGATTTCAAAAACTTAATATAAGAAAGTGTGGGCCAGGTACAGTGGCTCACGCCTGTAATCCCAGCACTTTGGGAGGCCGAGGCAGGTGGATCGCCTGAGGTCAGTAGTTCGAGACCAGCCTTACCAATATGGTGAAACCCCGTCTCTACTAAAAATATTTAAAAAGTAGCCAGGTGTGGTGGCGCATGCCTGCAGTCCCAGCTACTTGGGAGGCTGAGGCAGGAGAATGGCTTGAACCCAGGAGGCTGAGGTTGCAGTGCGCTGAGATTGCACCACTGCACTCCAGCCTGGACAATAGAGGGAGACAATGTCTCAAAAAAAGTGTGTAAACTACCAATAATCTTTTGTTGATTACATGTTGAAGTGACCTTTTGGATGTACCAAATTAAGTATGTTTCTTAAAATTTATTTCATCTGTATCTTTTATTTTTACTGTGGTTACCTAGAGGATACAAAATTATATACCTGGCACTTAGCATCTGTCAGACATTGCGGGCCTAGAACATTCCTTTTATGTACTGCGCCCCATCCCCCAGGACTCGGCTCCCACTGAGGTGGACTGTGACTCCTCAGTGACTGTTGTCTGTGCAACCCTTTCTCCTTCAGTTTGAAACAGTCTTTTTTTTTTTTTTGAGATGGAATCTCTCTGGCACCCAGGCTGGAGTGCAGTGGCACGATCTGGGCCGACTGCAGCCTCAACCTCCCAGGCTCAAGGGTCTCCTGCCTCAGCCTCCTGAGTAGCTGGGATTATAGGCGCCACCACCACATGCAGCTAATTTTTATGTTTTTAGTAGAGATGGGGTTTCATTCACCATGTTGGTCAGCCTAGTCTCAAACTCCTGACCTCAGGTGATCTGCCCACCTTGGGCTCTCAAAGCGCTGGGATTACAGGCGTGAGCCACCGCGTCCAGCCGTTTGTAACAATCTTGATTTCTAAGGAACAGTCCTGTGACACCACCCCCAGGATGCTCCATGATGAACGCTAATGCACTCATTCCATGACCAACCCCACTGCTCCCTCTTCTAGGCCCCATGTATCTGTGTTGGGCTCCCACCCCTACCTCCATTTAACCCCTTAAAAAAGAGTTTTAAACCTTCCTGTCTAGAATAGGGATCCCAAGGTACCAAGGATCTTCCTGGAGGTGCTGGCCCTCCCCCTTTGCACTTTACCTTCCCTTTGCCAAGGCTCAGCCTCTCTTCCCCTCTCCTCAGAGAGCTGCCTTCCCCTGGGCCTCACACCTGTGTCTTTCCACAGCTATAATTCTGCCCCCAATCAGCCCCTATTTCAAGTACTCTGTCATGATCAACAAGGCCACGCCCTACAACTACCCAGGTAAGTGGGGGCCCTGCAGGGATCGCTGGGATGGGCCCCGCCGCCCTGTGCTGGGGCTGGGGCCATTATGGGCAGGTTTTTCCTAAGCAGGGGTCAGACATTCAGCAGTGCTGCCTGTACTCCCCCTGCTCACCTTTTTAAGAACTGAGATATAATTCATACACTATTCTGTGTTTGTGCTTCCAGTGTCTATTACTTTCCGGATTTCTGTCCCTCTCTGGGTTGCTATCTGTGGTGTTTTCTCGGTCTGCATCTTTACAGGTTTCTGTCCTGTTTCCCCATCTCTTTTGGGGGTCTCTCTCTGTCTCTCCGGTTTTCCATGTCTCTCGGTCTCTGTATCTCCCTGCCTCTTCTGCATCACAGATTCTCTGATCCTTACCCTCCTCTCACCCCCTGGCGTCTCCCTTTCCCTCTGGATATAAAGCGACAGACAGCTCTTCTCTCCAGGCTCTGGAGACATGCTGGTCTCAGTGGCCCCCTCCTGTCCCACAGTGCCTGTCCGCGATGATGGGAACATGCCCGACATACCCAGCCACCCCCAGGACCCCCAGGGGCCCAGCCTGGAGTGGCTGAAGAACCTGTGAGCACCTCCACTGACCAAGGCGGGCCCTCTCTCGGCTCCCAATAAAAATGTGAAAACCAAGCCCAGAATGTGAGCATGTGTGTGATCAGAAGTGGGAACAGGAGACGGTGGCCAGGGTGAGTGTGGGGTCAGTTTACTGGGCATGGGTCAGTCAGAGGGTGGGCTAGCTAGGGTCGGGTAGGGCAACAGTTTGTCTGGACCCTGAGAAACCCAACTGGAATCCAGGGCCTCGTCTGCTTCAAAGCCAAAGTCTTCCTCGACCTTAATCTGCAGGAGATAATGAAGTTTAGTCAGCTGGGAATCTAGGAAATCCGATCAGCTTCACTGTTTTTGTTTCGTTTTGTTTTGATTTTTAAAGAGACAGGCCCTCACTCTGTTGCCCAGGCTGGAGTGCAGTGGTGCCATCATAGTTTACTGCAGGCTCTGCCTCTCAGGCTCAAGTGATCCTCCCACCTTAGCCTCCCAAGTAGCTGGGACTACAGGCACAGGCCAACCAAGCCTTTTTTTTTTTTTGGTAGAGATGAGGTCTCAGTATGTTGCTCAGGGAGGTCTCAACTCCTGGCCTCAAGTGAACCTCCCACCTGGGCCTCCCAGAGTGCTGGGATTACAGGCCTGAGCCACTGCACCTGGCCATCCTCACGGCTCTAGTCTTGCCAGGCTGGTCAGCTTCCTCCTTATACCTCAGAGGCAATCCCAGTGTTCCTGGGTCCAGATGCTCTTCCGACTTTCCTCCCTTCGCTGGGCCTCTCTTCCACCCTCTCTTTGATCCTTCCCTCTCCTCTCCTCCCAGGCTTCTCCAGGTCTTCTCCTTCCCTTTCCAACTTTGCCTCCTTTTCTACGCAGCCTTTGCCCCACTTTTTCCAGCTACCTCCCTGCCTGATCCTAGGCTTCCAACACTTCCTGTTTCACCTCCTTTCTCCAACCTCCCCAGGCCCCAGGAGCCCTGAACTTGACTCTGCCCAGCCCCAGTCCCTCCCCTTGAGTTTCCCCGCTTCCTCACCTGCACTGGTGCCAGCTCTGGAGTCAGCGCAGTTCCTGCTCGACGTCCATCCCGTGGCACTCGCCTCCTCTTCCGCCCACTGGGCCCCTCGACGGGGACTGGGCTGCCAGGTTCTAGGGGTGCAGGAGTCCTTCTCGGCGGGGACAGTGCCTCTTTCTCTGGAGGCTCATTCTCAGCATTGCCTGGGGTGGGGGCATCTGCGCCCTGGCTGCCCTCATCCTGGCAGGGAGGAGCGGGGGGAGGTGATGGTGTGTCCCGGGCTCCCAGTTCCTGACCCTCCTGGAGGCCCAGCACTCACCTCCAGCACGATGGTGAACTGGCCGGCGCGGTAGTCATCCCCGTAGGAGTCCAGCACTCTCATGAGGAACCTGCTCAGGGAGAAGCCACCGATAGAATGAGTTAATCTCCTAGCAGCTGGGGAAGAAGGGCCGCAGGATAGAGCTCAGCTCCCGCTCCACTCCAAGCCACAGCTGTCCTGGACCCAGGAGGTCCTGAGCTCTGGCTGAGTTTCCTGCTCTGCAAACGGGATGATGGCCTTGACTGCGCCGGGCGCTGCGTGGTGATACTGACAGTGACACTGAGGATTTCCGTAAAGTACCTAATGTGATATCGGCACCCAGGACACGTTCATATGTGAGGTAGAATTTTTTTTTTTTTTTTTTTGAGATAGAGCCTTGCTCTGTTGCCCAAGCTGGAGTGCAGTGGCATGATCTCAGTTCACCGCAACTTCCGCCTCCTGGGTTCAGGCAATTATCCTGCCTCAGCCTCCTGAGTAGCTGGGATTACAGGCACGTGCCACCATGCCCAGCTAATTTTTGTATTTTTAGTAGAGACAGGGTTTCACCGTGTTGATCAAGCTGGTCTCAATCTCCTGATCTTGTGATCCACCCTCAGCCTCCTAAAGTGCCGGGATTATAGGCGTGAGCCACCACGCCCGGCTCTGAGTTAGAATTTTTGTTGATAACTAAAAAGTGAGAGAGGGGAGTGCAGACCACTTCTACTGATGACCTTGCCTTTTATCAACACTGGCTTCTCTCATTTCCCCAGTCCCTGCCTCCAGAGTTCCTTCTTTTTAAAGTTCTAATTGATGGAATGGTTCCTCTGCACCAGCGCCTGGGCAGAAAGTTTTTTGTTGTTTTTGAGAGGAAGTCTCGTTCTGTCTCCCAGACTATAGTGCAGTGGCGCGATCTTGGCTCACCATAACCTCTGCCTCCCGGGTTGAAGCGATTGTCCTGCCTCAGCCTCCCAAGTAGCTGGGATAACAGGTGCCTGCCTAGCTGATGTTTGTGTTTTTAGTAGAGACGGGGTTTCCTCCCCATGTTGGCCAGTCTGCTCTTGAACTCCTGACCTCAGGTGATCCACCTGCCTCAGCCTCCCAAAGTGCTGGATTACAGGCGTGAGCCACCACACCCGGCCAGGATGCTTTTTAGGCTGATCTTGTTCTTTACACATGCCCTGAGGGCCCGCTCTGCTGTCAGTGCTGTTCTGGGGGCTGTGCTGAGGGCACATCAGGGGACAAAACAAAGGCCCCTGTTGCCGATGGAACTCAGGGTCACAGCGTAGACAATGAACAAGCCAACAAAACACAACGGACCAGAAAGTGGGAAGGAGGTGGATGATACTGGGATTAGAACTTCAAAAGCTGGTGGCAGAGGCCTCACAAGCAGATGCAGGAGTGGCAGGGCCGAGGGAGCGCCTGGTTTCTAGTGCAGCAGGCAGGCAGGCAGGTGTGAGGGGCGCTCTGAGCCAGGGCCTGCTCTGCTGCAGGATGTTCACCTTTACTCTGAGTCAGCTGAGAGCCACCTCGGAGGGGTGGAGGAGGGGCCTGGTATGTCTGATATTTCAGAAGGACTGGCGGGGCCGGAGAACTTGCATTTGCACCAAGTTCCCAGGTGGCCCTGATGTTGCCAGTCCACAGGCCACGCTTGCAGAACCACGGGGCTGGGCTTCAGGCCAATAGTGCGAGAAGCCTGATTCTCACTTAGCTGTGCAAAATTATTCAGGGAGGTTTTGCATGCACGCAGGCTTTCTTAACTCTGCACCCAAAAAGCCACCGATCCCTTCTATAAACTGCACCCACTGATCCCTTTCATAAACTCCTGACCTGAAAAACCTTGGCTAAGGCAGGGCGCAGTGGCTCACGCCTGTAGTCCCAGCACTTTGGGAGGACGAGGTGGGTGGATCACCTAGGTCAGAAGTTCGAGACCAGCCTGGCCAACAAGGTGAAACCCTGTCTGTTAAAAATACAAAAATTAGCCGGGCGTGGTGGTGCACACCTGTAATCCCAGCTATTTGGGAGGCTGAGGCAGAAGAATCACTTGAACCCGGGAGGTGCGAAGGTTGCAGTGAGCTGAGATCACGTCACAGCACTCCAGCCTGTCTACAAAGTGAAACTCTGTATCAAAAAAAAGAAAAAAAAAAAACTTGGCTACAGGTACAAAGAGGAAAAGGTGGGGCTTGCCCTGGCTGTTTTAAGAGGAGACTTGGGCTAAGGGAGAGGTAGGGAGGCAGAGAGCAGTGATCCAAGCGAGAGGCTGTGTCCCCAGGCCCAGGTTGGTGGCAGCAGAGGAGTGAGGAGACGTGGGTATATTCTAGGGGTAGAGGTAATGGGGAGCAGCCCACTCTACCCGGCCCTCCCTCAGTCCCAGTGCTCAGCACTCCTCCCTCCAAGACCGAATTCCACTCTTCCTCCCTGCTTGCCTCAGCCCCAGGCCCTCATCTCCAGGCTCTCTTCCTTGTGGCTTGTGAGGGTTGGGCGGTCGTGGGAGTGGGGGAGGGGGTGGGAGTGTCTGGGAGCGAAGCTCACGGGCCCAGGCGGGGCACAGAAGGGGTTACCTCCGCTCCTGCTGCAGCCTCCGAGTGATCCTCTGCACTTGATGGAGCCTGTTCAGGACCCGCTCGTTCACCTGTGGGGTGGGAAACTCGCATGAGCTGGATCCCACTCCTCCCATTCATTCATTCAACGGATGTGTAATGGAGCATGTGCTAAGCTTGGGGGAGACTGGACAAAGGCCCTCCTGTGGCCGAGGCACTTCCACCTTCCCATCCCTCCCACTCCCCTCTCAGCACACAGGGTCCCGTGTGCCCTCCTGTGGGGCCTTCCACATGCTGTTCCTCTACGTGGACCCTTGACCCAGCCATTGGCGCAGCTCACTCCCCACTCCCTCAAGTCTTAGGCCAACTGTTACCTGCTCAGGGAGCCCAAACCTCCCATTAAGTCGAAACATACCAGGCCAGGCGCAGTGGCTCACGCCTGTAGTCCCAGCACTTTGGGAGTCCTAGGCGGGTGGATCACCTGAGTTCAGGAGTTCAAAACCAGCCTGACCAACATGGTGAAACCTCGTATCTACTAAAAATACAAAATTAGCTGGGCGCAGTGGCTCACGCCTGTAATCCCAACACTTTGGGAGGCCTAGGCGGGTGGATCACCTGAGATCAGGAGTTCAAAACCAGCCTGACCAACATGGCGAAACCTCCTATCTACTAAAAATACAAAATTAGCTGGGCGTGGTGGTGCATGCCTGTAATCCCAGCTACTCGGGATACTGAGGCAGGAGAATCGCTTGAACCCGGGAGGTGGAGGTTGCAGTGAGCTGAGATCGTGCCATTGCACTCCAGCCTGGGCAACAAGAATGAAACTCTGTCTCAAAAAAAAAAAAAAAGAGAAAAACACCTGAGTTCAAATCTTGGCTCTGGCTTGGCATGGTGGCTCATGCCTATAATCCCAGCACTTTGAGAGGCCAAGGCAGATGGATCACTTGAGGCCAGGGGTTTGACACCAGCCTGGGCAACAGAGTGAGACCCCATGACTACAAAAAAAAGAAAAAAAGTAGCTGGGCATGGTGGCTGTAGTCCCAGCTTCTTGGGAGGCTGGAGGCTAAGACAGGAAGATTGCTGGAGTCCAGGAGGTGGAGGCTGCAGTGAGCCACAATCACACCACTGCACTCCAGCCTGGGCAACAGAGCGAGACCCCATCTCACAAAGAGTCTCAGGTCTGCCACTGCTGAGCTCTGTGCTTGGGTGCGTTACCTAACCTCTCTGAGCCTTAATTTTCTCTGCTTGTAAATAGGAGTAATAACAGGATCTATTCCTGGGGGCTGGATTAAGAGCAGAGGCTCCGTTGAGTCCCTTTGGGCCTGGGTGTTCATCTGTTAAACAGAGTGGAATATGCCCCAGCCTCCCTCCTTACAGAACTCCCCAGTGCCGTCACTGAGTTGAGGCCATGCGCAGTGGCTCATGCCTGTAATCCTAGTATTTGGGGAGGCCAAGGCAGGGGGATCACTTGAGGTGAGGAATTCAAGACCAACCTGGGCAACATGGCGAACCCCCATCTCTACAAAAAGTACAAACGTTAGCCAGGTGTGGTGTGCCTGTAGTCCCAGCTATTTTGGGGGCTGAGGCTGGAGGATTGCTTGAACCTGGGAGGTTGAGGCTGCAATAAGCTGAGACTGCGCCACTGCACTCCAGCTTTGGTGACAAAGTGAGACGCTGCCTCAACAAAGAGGAGAAAAAAAAGCTGAAGGCCAGGCGCAGTGGCTCACACCTGTAGTCCCAGCACGTTGGGAGGCTGAGGCGGGTGGATCACCTGAGGTCAGGAGTTCAAAACCAGCCTGACCAACATGGTGAAACCCCGTCTCTACTAAAAATACAAAAATTAGCTGGGTGTGGTGGCACACACCTGTAGTTCCAGCTACTCGGGAGGCTGAGGCGGGAGAATCACCTGAACCCAGGAGGTGGAGGTTACAGTGAGCCGAGATGACACCACTGCACTCCAGCCTGGGCCTCCCCAGACGAGACTCCATCTCAAAAAAAAAAAAAAAAAGTTGAATTATGTCCCCCTAAAAGGGGTGTTAAGGCCATAACCCCCAGTACCTCAGAATCTGACCTTGTTTAGAGACAGGGTTGTCACAAAAGTAATCAAGTTAAAATGAAGCCAGTGGGTGGGCCCTAATCCAGTATGACTGGAGTCCTTATAAACAGGAAACTGGGACACGCGGACATACGCAGAGGGAGCAGCAGTACGAAGATGAGGGTGGAGATCAGGCTGAGGTTTCTATGTGCCAACAACTGCCAGCAACCTCCAGCGGCCAGGGGAGAGGCCTGGAACAGACTCACAAGCCCGCCGACACCTCGCCCTGGACTTCCAGCCTCCAGAACTTAGGAATTTGTTCCTTTCTCTTTTTTTGAGATGGAGTTTCACTCTTGTCGCCCAGGCTGGAGTGCAGTGGCTTGATCTTCGCTCACCGCAACGTCCACCACCAGGTTCCAGCGATTCTCTTGCCTCAGCCTCCTGAGTAGCTGGGATTACAGGCGCCCACCACCATGCCCTGCTAATTTTGTATTTTTAGTAGAAATGGGTTTCACCATGTTGGTCAGGCTGGTCTCAAACTCCTGACCTCAGGTGATCCATCCACCTCGGCCTTCCAAATTGCTGGGATTACAGGTGTGAGCCATCGCACCTGGCCAGGAATTTCTGTTCTTGAGGGACCCTGTTTGTGGGGCGTTATGGGAGTCCTAGCAAACTAATACAGCTGTCTTCAGAGAGTTTCAAGCATCCAGACCTGATGCTGTCCCTCTTCTGTTTGAAACCCTTCAATGGCTCCTCCTCACTCTCGAGGAAAAAAAAAAAGTCTCCAAACTTCGTGCCCTGGTGTTCCCGGCCTGCCAGGATCTGAGCCCTGCCTGATGTTGTTCCATCCTCATTGATTTTTTTTTTTTTTCTAGACGGAGTCTTACTCTGTCACCCAGGCTGGAGTGCTGTGGCATGATCTCGGCTCACTGCAACCTCCACCTCCTGGGTTCAACCAATTCTTTTTTTTTTTTTTTTTGAGACGGAATTTCACTCTTGTTACCCAGGCTGGAGTGCAATGGCGCGATCTCGGCTCACCGCAACATCTGCCTCCTGGGTTCAGGCAATTCTCCTGCCTCAGCCTCCTAAGTAGCTGGGATTACAGGCACGCGCCACCATGCCCAGCTAATTTTTTTTATTTTTAGTAGAGACGGGGTTTCACCATGTTGACCAGGATGGTCTCGATCTCTTGACCTCGTGATCCACCCGCCTAGGCCTCCCAAAGTGCTGGGATTACAGGTGTGAGCCACCGCGCCCAGCCTGGGTTCAACCAATTCTTATGCCTCAGCCTCATGAGTAGCTGGGACTACAGGTGCACACCACCACACCTGGTTAACTTTCTGTATTTTTAGTAGAGATGATGGGGTTTCACCATGTTGGCCAGGCTGGTCTGGAACTCCTGACCTTAGGTGATTCTCACGCCTTGGCCTCCCAAAGTGCTGGGATTACAGGCGTGAGCCACGATGCCTGGGCCATCCCTCATTCTCAGCAGGGAGGCTGATGCAGTCATTCACCCTAGACAAACTGGAGTTTGCAGTGGCAGCCGTGGGGATGGAGGCTCAGAATGAATGGGTCGAGAGGAGTGAATCCTGGCAGGGGCATGGGAGATGCAAAGAGCCTGGACTTTCACCTGGCTCTGCTACCTATTGAGAGACCCCTGGGAGACATTAGAGCACCCATCTGGGTTGTCAGGGAAGCTCCACAGGAGATGGCGGGGACTGGCACAGGGCCAGACACATGTGGATGCTAAATGAGTGAATAAATAGGTGAAAGATTCATTCAGCGAGCCAAGGAAGGCTGGGCATGTGGAGAGGCAGAGATGGCGAGGGGCAGTAGTTTAGGCCAGGGGACCCCAAAACGGGGATCCACACTCACCTACCTGCTCGATCTCCCGGCAGCGCCGACCTAGTGCCTGGTACTTTCTGCGATTTAATTCCCGCTGGCGCCGCCGCCGACCCCGGGCTGCCTCTTCCTCTTCGTCTCGCTCCCGGAGCCCTGAGCCACCCAGACCACCTGACACAAACTCCACTTCTGTCTCCAGCTCACTCTCCAGGATGTGGCCACCAAATAGGGGAGGCAGCGCCAACTCTGAGCCTGGTGGCGCTGAGAACTCCTCAAAGCCCACGGCTGCCATGGTCCTAAAGGGCAGGGAAAGGCTCAGGGACCCTGGATCCTGCACCCTCAGCCCCTCTTCCCGTTGAACCAGCAGCCCAAACCCCACCCCCCCCATCCTCAGATCCCAGAATCCAGGCCCCCAGCCCCTCCCTCAGACCCAGGAGTCCAGGTCCCCAGCCCTTCCTCCTTCAGACCCAGGAGTCCAGGCCCCCAACTCCTCCACTCTCAGACCCAGGAGTCCAGGCCCCCAGCCCCTCCCCTCCTCCCTCAGACCCGGAAGTCCAGACCCCCAGCCCCTCCCCTCCTCCCTCAGACCCAGGAATCCAGACCCCCAGCCCTCTTCCTTCAGACCCAAGAACCCCAGCCCCTCCTCCTTCAGACCCTAGAATCCAGCCCCCAGCCCCTCCTCCCTCAGAAGACCCAGGAGTCCAGGTCCCCAGCCCCTCCTCCCTCAGACCCAGGAGTCCAGGTTCCCAGCCCCTCCTCCCTCAGACCCAGGAGTCCAGGTCCCCAGCCCCTCCTTCCCAGCACCCACAGGGTTCAAGCCCTGATCCCCACTCCCAGGATCCAAGAGTCCAGACCTCCAGACTTTTTCTCTCCAAGGACCCAGGGAGTCCAAGTCCCAACCCTCACCCAGACGCAGTAGTCCAGGCTTCCAACCTCCTCGTCTCAGATCCAGCAGTACAAACCCCTAGCCTTCTCCTCTCTCAGGATGCACCAGTGAAGACCTCAGTCCATAAAAGGGTTCTAAGGTAAAGCAGCTGCAAGAACTACAACCCCCATCAGCCCTCAGGGTAAAAGGTCATATGGTTGCACACAAATGCAGGTGCAGTGTCTTCTGGGATTCGCAGTTTTTCACAAGGGCTCAGCCACTTACCCCTCTCTCTGCTCCAATTCCATCTCCGCGAGCTCCGGGAGCCCCGTGCCTCACAACTTCGAGCCTCTTAAATCGCTAGGTTAAGCCGTTCGCAAAACTACTTGTCCTATCAGGCCTCGCGGCCGAGGACGGCGGGACGTGGCTCTAGGCCTTGTGGGAATTGTAGTTTCTTGTTTCCGGCTTCGCTTCCGGCCACCCCCACGTCCACCCCGAATCCCTACTTAAAGGCCTTGCTTTCTCATCTAACGCCGCAACCAGTCCTCTGAGTTGCCACAGTCTTTCTTCTTGTCTCGATGCCCCGTCGTCCAGCCACAGCGATTCACCGCTTAGCAGGATCGGTCCACAGCGGGCCGTGAGTCTGATCAGCCCCTCTCCTTGCGGCTTACCGCCTCTCTCCGCCTAGCTCCAGGTGCTAATAAAGTTGTTGTTCCAAACGCGGCCAGGAGCGTCGCGAACGGAGACCAATCAGAGATCAGCTTTCCCTCGATAGCGGCACGAGTGTGAGACGTCATCGGTGATCGACGAGCGCTCTGGGAAAGCTTATTTCTTAGACACCGTGGTGCGCAGGGAGGAGAGGTGAGTGTGATGGAGACGAGGGGAGGGCGGGAGGCCAGACTCCTGGGTCTGGGAGAAGACGTGAGGAGAAAGGCGGGCCTTTACAGCTTGTTTTTTTTTTTTCTTGAGACAGAGTCTCGGTCTGTTGCCCGGGCTGGAGCGCAGTGGCGCGATCTCGGCTCACTGCAACCTCCGCCTCCCAGGTTCAAGCAATTTCCTGCCTCAACCTCCCGAGTAGCTGGGATTACAGGCGCACGGCACCACGCCCAGCTAATTTTTGTATTTTTAGTAGAGACAGGGTTTCCCCATGTTGGTCAGACTAGTGTCGAACTCCTGACCTCGGGTGATCCTCCCACCTCGGCCTCCCAAAGTACTGGGATTACAGGCGTGAGCCACCGAGCCCGGCCTCTTACAGCTAGTTTACCCAAAAGTCTTAATATGTGTGGCCCTGGGGATGTGGCAGGAGCAAACATTGTTGCCTGCACTGTTAGAGCTTTGGTTGATGCCTGGCAGACAGGCTTTATCAAGTAATGATTTCATTAATCACACATGTGTGAAGTGCGTTACTGTAGACACAGAGCTTGTGGGACGCGTATGACAAAGCAATCTCCTCTAGTCTAGATTGGGGTGCCTGGGCCAGGGAGGTGGAATGTGAGAACTGAAGGCTGAGGAGATGCTGGGCTGCTAAGGAGTGAGGAGAGCCGGGTACGGTGGCTCACTCCTATAATTTCAGCCCTTTAGGAGCCCAGGTGAAAGGATCATTTGAGCCCAGGAGTTTGAGACCAGCCTGGGCAACACAGTGAGACCCCATCTCTACAGAAAAATTTAAAACTTAGCTGGGCATGGTGGTGCGTGCCTGTCATCAGGAGGCTATCGGGGAGAATCGCTTGGGCCTAGGAGGTTGTGGCTGCGGTGGGCTGTGATGGTGCCACTGCACATTAGCCTGGGTGAAGGGCAAGACAATGTCTCAAAAAAAAAAAAAAAAGAGGCCGGGTGTGGTGGCTCACACCTGTAATCGCAGCACTTTGGGAGGCTGAGGTGGGTGGATTGCCTGAGCTCAGGAGTTTGAGACCAGCCTGGGCAACAAGATGAAACCCTGTCTCTACTAAAATACAAAAAATTAGCTGGGCATAGCAGCGTGCGCCTATAGTCCCAGCTACTCGGGAGGCTAAGACAGGAGAATTGCTTGAACCCGGGAGGCAGAGGTTGCACTGAGCCGAGATCGTGCCACTGTGCTCCAGCCTGGGCGACAGAGTGAGACTCCATCTCAGAAGAAAAAAAGACAAAGAAAATTTTTAAAAAGTGAAGGGAAGAGCCACTTTGGTTGCAGGGGACTCCCTGTACAAAGACCTGGAGAGGGCAAGAAATTGATGATGTAACCAACTCAAGTTTCTGCTACTCACAGGCCAGACTAGGAGAAGAGGAGGGTGGTGAAAGTGAAGCAGCTTTATTGATCAAATGCTAGCAGATGGGAAATGGCCAAGCTAATGTCTTTGAAAAACCATTTCAAACTTTAGGCTGGGGAGAGGGGCTAAAAGAGGGGAACTTTGAATGGGAGGCATACAGGAGTGATGCTGGGACGAAGTATGTGTGTCTTGCTCTGAAGGCTGTCTTGAGGCATGGGCCACCTGAAGCATGGACTGGTGTCATGTCAACAATGGCCAGGTTGTATATTAACTGCCTTGCAGTAATCTCTGGAGTTATGCAGCTGGGTTTCCATACCTAGTTTGGCAAGATTAGCCCCACCGTGGCCAGGCATGGTGGCTCACGCCTGTAATCCCAGCACTTTGGGGGGCCGAGGCTGGCAGATCACTTGAGATCAGGGGTTCGAGACCAGCCTGACCAACATGGAGAAACCCCATCTCTACTAAAAATACAAAAACTTAGCCGGGAGTGGTGGCGCATGCCTATAATCCCAGCTACTCAGGAGGCTGAGGAAGGAGAATCACTTGAACCTGGGAGGCGGAAGTTGCGGTGAGCCAAGATCACGTCACTGCACTCCAGCCTGGGCAACAAGAGGGAAACTCTGTCTCAAAACAAACAAACAAAAAACCAAAAAATTAGCCAGGCATGGTGTCAGGTGCCTGTAGTCCCAGCTACTCGGAAGGCTGAGGCAGAAGAATCTCTTGAACCTAGAGGTGGAGGCTGCAGTGAGCTGAGATTGTGCCCCTGCACTCCAGTCTGGGTGACACAGCGAGCCTCCATCTTTAAAAAATAAAAGATTAGGCCCTGAACTTGCAAGTAAGCACATAGATAAGCTAGTGCAAGAGAGTGTCTAGCGGAAAAGGAAGGAAACAATTTCAAAGTATGTTTTCAAGGCTAAAAGCAAGAAAGGGAAAAAAAAAAGTTTCAAAATGCATTTGGAATCTAAGCCACTTGGTTACGGGAAGTCTTAGCAGGGTGGTGGTTGCAAGGATATGCTGTGTCTTGCACACGCAGGAGCTGGAGACTGGACGGTGAACAAAAACTAAAGCAGCTGTCAATGTGGAGCCTGCATGCTGCTGGGATTGGTAAAGAAGGACCAGGGCCTTCTGGGGGAGAATTTTCTCAGTGATAAGGAGGGACTTTGTCAGGGCAAGTGTTTAGGGAACCCTACTCTCCCTCTTCACAGGCCTCGGGATGTCTCTGGCAGATGAGCTCTTAGCCGATCTCGAAGAGGCAGCAGAAGAGGAGGAAGGAGGAAGCTATGGGGAGGAGGAAGAGGAGCCAGCGATCGAGGATGTGCAGGAGGAGACACAGCTGGATCTTTCCGGGGATTCAGTCAAGACCATCGCGAAGCTATGGGACAGTAAGATGGTAAGAGGACAAGAGGCGTGGATAGCAGGGGGCTCTAAACGATCTCCCAGAAAGGGGTGATACAGGCTTCTTTTTGAAGAGTCCTGGATTCTGACTCTCCTCCTTTCCTGCAGTTTGCTGAGATTATGATGAAGATTGAGGAGTATATCAGCAAGCAAGCCAAAGCTTCAGAAGGTACTTCCTCCCCCTTTATGCCCCCTCCCCATCTCCTGACTCTTCTGCCAGGCCCCTTGGCTCCTATGCTGCTTGTGGCTGGGTATATCTCCCTCTCAGCCTTTTCCAGAGCCTTCTCTTTTTTTTTTTCGTTCCTCCCCAACCCATTCCCTTTTCCACTAAACATATATTGCATCGTAAAGCTCATGCTTCTTAAGTCCTTACTGTGTACTGAGTTTACTAATCATGATAGGACTTAGCTTGAGTTTTCCCAGACTTCCCTGATTCACATGACCAGTTACAGGGTTTTGGCCACATCTAGAAGCCACTTGTCCTTTAATTGCTTAACATACTCTTTGAGTCTAGGACTTTTTTCTTAAATTTTATCTAAGAAGGAAGCAAATTGCTACCATTAATGGAAAACCGGTATCACTTGGTAAAGACAAAGTCACCACATAAAAATAAATATGTGATTATTAAAGTATCGTCTAAAACCGTTTCTCACTTCCAAATTTTGGGAACACTGGCTTATCTCTTGAGTTGTCAGACTAAGTCTTAGAGGGCAGTTCTGTTACCACTCCCATTCTCTTTTTTTTTAATTTTTCCTTTAGACGGAGTCTCGCTCTGTCGCCCAGGCTGGAGTGCAGTTGTACGATCTCAGCTCACTGCAACCTCCGCCTCCCAGGTTCAAGCAATTCTCCTGCCTCAGCCTCCCGAGTAGCTGGGATTACAGGCATGTGCAACACCATGTCTGGCTATTTTGTATTTTTTTTTAGTAGAGACGGGGTTTCACCATATTGGTCAGGCTGGTCTTGAACCTCTGACCTCAAGTGATCAGCCCACCTCGACCTCCCAAAGTGCCAGGATTACAGGCATGAGCCACTGCTCCCGGCCTTCCCATTCTTCTTGAATGAAATTTCTCTGCTGGGCAAAGAAGTGTGTGAGAAAGCAGAGTTTCAGGAGCCCCACTGCCTGCTGTCTTTAACGTTTACCTGGGCACCCGGTTGAAACCCCCAGGTCTGTGCTCTAATGTGCTCAAGGTCTGGTGGGAGAGGCAGGCCAAGTTCCAGACAGCTGTCAGGGGGTGATAGCAGGCTGGGGCCACTGGAGCCACAGGAGGGACTGGCTGACCCTGCCCCAGGAGTCAGGGAGGAATTGGTGGCTGAACTGGACTCTAGAGCATGAATGCATACACCAAGCAAAGAAAGGGAGGAAGGGGCCTGGGAAAGAAAAGGGGGCCAGGAAAGAAAGCGGCATGCCCAGGGCCTCAGACACTAGGAGTGAGAGGGCAGGCTCAGGAACGTGCCAGATCCTGCAGAGTTCCAGATGCTAGGCCGGGGAACTTCTCCATCCAGAGACTTATGGGACACAAAGTGACATTTCCTGACGTCAGGCCAGGATCAGGGACAAGTCAGATCCCGTCATAGCCGGGGTTGGCTTGGAGAGGTAGACGTGAAGCATCTCACAAGCAGGTGGCAGTTCCTGTTTGTTGGAGGCGCACAAGTGCTGCAGGTACACAGAGGAGGCATCTGATCCTTCTGGAAAGGGAGGGAAGGATTCTGAGTCGCTGCCTGAGTCTTAAAGACTTCAAGAGCCGTTTGAGCATCAGGGTTGGGAGCACAGACTCTGAAGCACCCTGCCTGGGGTCAGATTTGAGCTCTGCTGTCTACTGGCTCTGTGACATCAGGCAGTTAGTATTTGTATGACATTTAAACGCAGCATCGTTTTTTGTTTGTTTTTTGAGACAGGGTCTCACTCTGTCACTAGGCAAGAATGCAGTGGCACGAACACAGCTCACTGCAGCCTTGACCTTCTGGGTTCCGGCGTTCCTGCCGCAGCCTCCCAGGTAGCTAGGAGCACAGGCATACACCACCATGCCTGGCTAATTTTTTTTCTTTAATTATCTGTAGAGATGAGATCCCACTGTGTCACCCAGGTTGCTCTCAAACACCTGGGCTCAAGCAGTTCTCCTGCCTGCGCCTCCCAAAGTGCTAGGATTACAGGTGTGAGCCACTGTGCCTGGCCCCTTATCACTAAAGCACAAAGAAGGGTTTTCCGGAAACAGATGTTGGGAGAGGGAACAGCATGTGCAGAGGCCAGGAGGGGCCAGATGCAGTGGCTCACCCCTGTAATCCCACCACTGCAGGGGGCCAAGGTGGGCAGATCACCTGAGGTTGGGAGTTCGAGACCAACCTGGCCAACATGGTGAAACCCCATCTCTACTAAAAATACCAAAAAAAATTTAGCTGGGCATGGTGGCACATGCCTGTAATCCCACCTACTCAGGAGGCCAAGGCAGGAGAATTGCTTGAACCTGGGAGGCGGAAGTGGCAGTGAGCCAAGATGGTGCTCTGTAGCCTGGGCAACAAGAGCGAAACTCCAAGAAAAAAAAAAAAAAGGCCAGGCGGAGTGGGTGTCCAGGGCACTGTGATCAGTCCTTTATGGCTGGAGTGGAATACAATGGAGTATAATGAGAGGGAGCGGTGGGAAGGGCAGAAGCCAGACCGCAGAGTTGCTGAGTCAGCAGATAGGCACTGGACAGCTCCCTGTATGCCAGGTGCCATTCTGGGTACTCGGGTGCGGGTGTAGACCATGCAGACAACAGCAGTGGTCCTTGCAGAACTTCCGGTGTTGGGGACACTATGACTATCAGTCTGGGGAGCTTGGTCAGGAGCCTTAGGACTGTGGGAAGCCGTAGGAGGTTCAGTTCAGGGGTAGAGGGTCAAGTCTAGACTGGTCTGGAGGGAGAGAGATTGGAGGCAAGAACACAAGATCAGGGACTCTGCAGACTTCAGCCTGTCCCCTGGTTTACTCTTCAGCCCCTCCTTCCTGACCCCCTCGCAGCCTCATCCTCCGTTTCCCGCAGCTTCGGGACCCAGGAGGGGGTAGGGGTTTAAATACTCACACTCCACTCTGTGTCCTCACAGTGATGGGACCAGTGGAGGCAGCCCCTGAATACCGCGTCATTGTGGACGCCAACAACCTGACCGTGGAGATAGAAAACGAGCTAAGTGAGTGCTGGACAGGAGGCGGACGCAGCCCCATGTGACACCCCTCATGTCCCCTCTCCCTTCCCCATTGGCCTTTCCCAGGGTCCTGCCCCTGAGCCCATGCTCTGATCCCGGTTCACCTGCTGTAACAGTGGTTTAAAGAAGAAGGAAGTTTGTTCTCTTGTGTATGAGTCTGAGCGAGCACTCGGGGATGGTGTGGCCCCAGCTCTTTCCATCTTGTTGTTCGGCCACCTGTTCACGGTGCAAGGTGGCTGCCCCACCTCCAGCCATCACCTCTGCATTCCCACCAGCAAGGCGCTGCTGCTTCTTAAGAACGTGTCACCACAGCTCACATCTTGCAGAGCAGAACAAATTCCTGTGGTCATACCTAAAGGAAGAAGGGGAAGTGGGTGTTAGGGCCACCAGCAGAGTCTACCCCCGTCTTACCCGACACCGCCTGTCCTGTCCACCCTAGACATCATCCATAAGTTCATCCGGGATAAGTACTCGAAGAGATTCCCTGAACTGGAGTCCTTGGTCCCCAGTGCACTGGATTACATCCGCACGGTCAAGGTGAGCGCTGAGAAGGCGGGGTGCTGGGGAGAACTGTGGCTTCTCGCCCGACTCCTGCCAGTGTGAAGGGGCGGGTGGGGCTCACTCTTGGACCTACTCCCAGAGGCCTCGGGGTCTGGAGATGATGGAAGGAGTGGATGGTGGCTCAGCGGCCTGCTCTGCCCAGCGTGGGAGGGACAGAAGCTGGACGGGACTTCCTCAGGGCTCCCCTCCTGCCCCGATCTCCCAAGAGGGCTTCCCCGCTGGCGGCATTGGAGTTGAGATCAGAAGGTTGACACGGGACAGGCACGCGGAGATTTGGGGGAGAGAGACATTTAAGTGTAGAGAGCCTGAGAGGGAACAAGCTGGGAGGGAGGGAGGCGGGGAAGGGGGGAAGTGGAAGAGGTCGGATTGCGCTGGGCCTCTGGGTCTTATGAGAGAGCCAAGGAAGGGTTTAGGGAAAGAGGGGCGGGTGCACTTGAGGCAGGGAGAGGAGGAGGTCCCCCACGCGTGTCCAGGGAAAGATTACGATGGTGTAAAGCCACAGCCCTAAGGAGTCATGGGGTGTCCCCTATAGCTGTGCAGAGGATCCAAGAAGTAAAGAGACAGGACACAGAAAGACTGGAAAAGACAGCTGGGCTAAGGGGGCCACGCCACTTATGAGCGGAGACAGGCGAGGCCCCGAACGTCCAGAAGTGTCTGTATTTATTAGGTACAAGGCAGGGGGAAGGGTCGTGAGGGAGGTCACTATAGGCTTAATGATAAGGCATACATAATCACGTGAGTAGCAAGCGAGGGGGTCACCCCATTATGTCACCTGGGCAGAGAGGTGGGCTGTGCGCAGTAGGGGGCCATGCCATGCGCAGTAGTAGAGGGTCATGTACAGAAAAGGGGTCCACCCTCATTAGGTCACCGAGGCAAGGAGGTGGGCTGTGTGCAGCAGGTGTCAGGTGCAACGCTGCTTGTCTGGGGGCTGGAGACTTCAAAGGATTCCTGTAGAAGGATGCTGTAAGCCAATGCAGTGGGAGCTCACAGAGTGTGCTCTTCTCTAAGATATTTATGGGAGGATGATTTGAGCTAGCACAGAAGCCAGAAAAGGCTGACAGGGTGTACAGCTGCTGTGACCTGGTCACACCAGAGGGGTTCTTCTCCCTCGGTTATTTGCGGGATCTCAGGCCTGAGGCCTGCTTTCCACAGGAACTGGATGCGAGGTATACAACTCCTTTATCAGGAGGAAAGACTCTTGCTCCAAGCCTGCCATACAGCGTACGCCCTTTCAGGCAGGGACGCCACCGCTGGGTCTTTGGTTCTTGTCCTGGCCTGGCTGTTTTCCCATGTACTGCTTCTGTTCTGTGACTGCTCTAGGCATTCCTCCTACTACAAACTACTATATGGTTATAGAGAAGGACTATATAAATCAGCACTAAACGTGTCAGTACAGCTCCGACTACAATACCTATGTGATTATATAGAATATATATATATGGTTATATAGGCTACAATATTTATATGACTACGTAGAAAGATTATATGGAACTAAGTATGCTAGATATAAATACTAAGTATGATTATATAAGCTAGGTATATGTAAGCAGTAAGTTATACTTCAGGCACTAATTGTTTTGACTATAAACTAATACATGATTACATATAAAGGATTATATAAAGGAAATAGCTGAATAATAACGCTATAAACTAAGATATTCTTCAGGCACTAATTGTGCCTGGGGTTTGCACAGCTCTCCTTCTTTGGTGCCCGTGTTGGGGGGTTACCCACCGGACGGTGGTGGGGGAAGCCCCTTCAGGGAAGTGAGGCCACCGGATCAGTGCTCCCACTTGTCATGGGCCAGGGGCTTGTGAGGCCTCGGTCTCCCAGACGCCGCTGTGCCCAGGCTCCATTTCCAGGTCAGCCAAAGCAGAACAGATGGTGTGGATGCTTCAGGCGGCAGAGGCAGGAGAGGCCCCCAGTGTAGAGACCCTCAGTGTAGAGACCTGACTTTCCCAGTGTCCCCAAGACAAGACCTGAATAGGTGCTGAGCAAGAGCTTCTCCAGCCCTCCTGAGCCCAAGCCTCCCTGTCTCTCTGCTTGCCCCCAGGAGCTGGGCAACAGCCTGGACAAGTGCAAGAACAATGAGAACCTGCAGCAGATCCTCACCAATGCCACCATCATGGTTGTCAGTGTCACCGCCTCCACCACCCAGGGGTATGTCCGCGGCGAGGGAGTCGCTGGGCCCGGGCTAAGGGGACTGGGGATTAGGCCGAAGCTACACACACAGATGTGCACACACACACACACACACACACACACACACACACCCAGAACTGAGAGGGAGGGTGGGACTGGGGATTAGGCCAAAGCTACACATGCAGATGTGCACACACACGCACACGCACACACAGAGAACTGAGAGGGAGGGTGGGACTGGGGATTAGGCTGAAGCCACACATGCAGATGTGCACGCTCACACACACATGCACACACAGAACTGAGAGGGTAGGGGCTGGGGATTAGGCTGAAGCCACACACATACACACACACACACACACACACACACACACAGAACTGAGAGGGTGGGACTGGGGATTAGGCTGAAGCTACACACGCAGATGTGCGCGCACATACACACACAGAACTGAGAGGGTGGGACTGGGGATTAGGCTGAAGCTACACACGCAGATGTGCGCGCACATACACACACAGAACTGAGAGGGTGGGACTGGGGATTAGGCTGAAGCTACACACACAGATGTGCATGCTCGCACACACAGAACTGAGGGTGGGACGGGGGATTAGGCTGAAGCTACACACACAGATGTGCATGCTCGCACACACACAGAACTGAGAGGGTGGGACTCGGGATTAGGCTGAAGCACGCGCGCGCACACACACACACACACACTCACACTCAGAGGGTGGGGGCTGGGCACCAGGCAGGCCGGAGACCCAGGAGGCCGGGCCCACCTGCCCCTGCAGGCAGCAGCTGTCGGAGGAGGAGCTGGAGCGACTGGAGGAGGCCTGCGACATGGCGCTGGAGCTGAACGCCTCCAAGCACCGCATCTACGAGTACGTGGAGTCCCGGATGTCCTTCATAGCGCCCAACCTGTCCATCATCATCGGGGCGTCCACGGCTGCCAAGATCATGGGTGAGGCCCCAGGGCTGGGGCCCAGGGCGGGATGGGGAGGCGTCTGTCCACACTGCGGCCTTGGGGAAGCTGCATGCCTTTTCTGTAGAGTGGGGGCTTTGGCACCTGGGCCTCAGCACCCCGTCTCCCTGGACATCACAGAGGTCAGCCAGCCTGGCACATGGCAAAGCCCTGTCCGTGGGAAAAACACTCACCTACAGCTCCTCCTCCCGCCCCTCTGCCGGAAACCCAGAGCTGACCACACCCAGGCCCTGTTATCAGGGAGCTTCTGGTTTGGTGAAAGTGGTTCACAGACATCTCCAGAATAGGGCAGTGTGGCGTAGCACAAATGAGGTGGTCGGCTTCCTGTCTGGTGCCTCCTCCCTGCACCCCCAGACCAGCTGCCCTCCCTCTCACAGCCTCCTTTGCATCTGCCCCTCGTGGAATGAGCCAGGTTGCCCTCCTGACACGACCACCGAGGGGTCCAACCAGAGCCTCATGTAAAGGCGCCCGGCACACGGCGAGCCCCCGGCAGATTCGCGCACCCCCACCTCTCCGCTTTCTTCTGACCGCCCCCTCCTCCTCCCCCGCAGGTGTGGCCGGCGGCCTGACCAACCTCTCCAAGATGCCGGCCTGCAACATCATGCTGCTCGGGGCCCAGCGCAAGACGCTGTCGGGCTTCTCATCCACCTCAGTGCTGCCCCACACCGGCTACATCTACCACAGCGACATCGTGCAGTCCCTGCCCCCAGTGAGCCCACAGTGTCATTGCCTGCCCCCGGCTCCCCTGGAACTTTCCACTGTGCCCAGACAGCCTAGCAGCCACGCCCACCATCTGACAGTAGCACTCAGGGGCCGGGAACAGGGTGGCACGGGGCGTGAGAGCCAGGGCTCTGCAGTCCACCAGCTCCGGTGCCCAGGCTCTGGCAGCACCACCCACCAATCAGTGACTGTGGGCAAGAGGCTTGAGCGCCCTGTGCCTCAGTCTCCCCGCCATCAGACGGGAGCACAGCACCTGCTTCATGAGTTAGGATGAGGGCTCAATGCAGATGAAGCCCTTACAAGTCAGGCCTAGCTCACGACGAGCAGTGTCGGGTTAGCGTGCAACTGCTCCGAAGACCACCCTCAGGTTTAACCGTTCACTGGAAGGACTCACAGAACCCACTGAGGGCTGCTGTGCTGGGGACTTAGTTTATAACAGTTTAACATCAGCCACGGGGAGACACACGGGAGGGGCAGGAGAGGTCAGCGCCCCTGGAGCTTCCCGGATCCTCTCTGCCATCAGAATACATCAACCTCCCAACTTTGCTGCCAGGCAGCACACACGTAGACCTAGAACACAAGCAGGAGGCCAGGCGCAGAGGCTCATGCTTGTCATTCCAGCACTTTGGGAGTTTGAGGCTGGTGGATCACCTGAGGTCAGCAGTTCAAGACCAGCCTGGCCAACATGGTGAAACCCCATCTCTCCTAAAAATACAAAAAAAAAGCCAGGCCTGGTGGTAGGGTGCCTGTAATCCCAGCTACTTGGGAGGTAGGTTGAGGCAGGAGAATCGCTTGAACCTGGGAGGCAGAGTTTGCAGTGAGCTGAGATCGCACCACTGGACTCCAGTCTAGGTGACAGAGTAAGTCTCTGTCTCAAAAAAAAAAGCCAGGCATGGTGGCGGGAGCCTGTAATCCCAGCTATTTGGAAGACTGAGGCAGGAGAATCACTTGAACCTGGGAGGTGGAGGCTGCAGTGAGCCGACATTGTGCCACTGCACTGCAGCCTGGGTGACGGAGCTAGACTGCATCTCAAAAAAAAAAAAAAATGCCGGCGCTGTGGCCCACACCTATAATCCCAGCACTTTGGGAGGCAGAGGCGGGTGGATTACTGGAGATCAGGAGTTTGAGACCAGCCTGGCCAACATGGTGAAACCTCGTCTCTACTAAAAATATTGCAAAATTAGTCAGGCGTGGTGGCACATACTTGTAATCCCAGCTTCTTGGGAGGCTGAGGCAGGAGAATCGCTGGAACCCGGGAGGTGGAGGTTGCAGCGAGCCAAGATCACACACTGCATTCCAACCTGAGCTATAGAGTAAGACTCCATCTCAAAAAAAAAAAAAAAGAACAGGCAAGACAGGCTCCGAGACAGACAGGCCTGGGTCCAGATCCTGCTCTGTCCGTCTGTAGCGAGTGGCCTCAGGCTTGTGGCCCTGTGCCCTGCCCAGCCTCCCTCGGGGATGCAGAGCACAGCAGCACCGATGGCCAGGGCCCCTCCTGCCCTGTGTAGGGTTGTTTTTTTGGTCTTTTCTGTGATCCTTTAGGTCAGGCACTGCTACTGGAACACACCCAGGGGTGCTGGTGGGTCACCCCATCCTGGGAGGAGGGACAGTGGGCTTTAGAACCCAGGACTGGTGGGCCTGAGGCTTGGGGCTCCAGCTGCCTCACAAGGCCATCACCACTGCCTCACAGTCCTAGGCCGTGGGTTAAACCTGCCCCAGGGAGCCTGGTGTCTTGTCATACAGGGCGTCTGCCGCCTCATCTGCCCATCCCAGATCGGTCCAGGCACAGGCCGTAGACATCACAGGCCTGTAAGGAGGCCAGGGCCGGCCATTGCGTCACTGTGGCTGAGAGCTGGGGCTCTGTTTGCAGTCTGGATTGGAACCCTGGCTCCATCACCTCCCGGCTGTGTCCCTAGCCATGTGACTTGGAGCCTTGGTGTCCGCATCTGAAAAGGGGGTGCAATGATCACAGCAGCCCGATGTTTCAATATTTGATGAGATGGCCCAAGGGGCACACTTAGCACGGAGCTGGTATCCAGGCTGAGCGCGCTCCCAGCTGGTGTCCTTACCTGACTCTGCCACTTACCAGCCCAGACGTGGCTCTGCACCCTGCCCTCATCCCCTCTTCCTGTGAAGAGGGGGCTAAGAGCATACACCTCTAGAGCCCGCAGTGGAGCCAGATGAGAAGCACCCGCGGTTGCTGTGCAGTTATGTCTGTCTGTCTGTCTGTCTGTCTGTCTCACAGATTCCATCCCCGTTTTCCATTGCTCCAGGATCTCCGGCGGAAAGCGGCCCGGCTGGTGGCCGCCAAGTGCACGCTGGCAGCCCGTGTAGACAGTTTCCACGAGAGCACGGAGGGGAAGGTGAGGAGGGGAAGGTGGGGGCGGCCGGACAGCCTTTCCTCCGGGCCTGGGGTGTCTCCGCGGGGAGAGCCCTCAGCAGGGAGCCCACTCCAGCAAGCACTGTCCTACGAGGGCAGAGGCGGTGCTTCTGCTGACCCTCCCCGGGGTCAGGCGCCCCCTTCCCCAATGCATTCATTCCCCAGGGCTGCTATAGGAAGGTAGCACAAACCTACTGGCTTAAAACCGCACAGGTTTGACTGGGCGCGGTGGCTCACACCTGTGATCCCAGCACTGTGGGAGGCCAAGGCAGGCAGATCACAAGGTCAGGAGTTTGAGACCAGCCTGGCCAACATGGTGAAACCCTGTCACTATTATAGATATAAAAATTAGTCAGGCATGGGGTGCGCACCTGTAATCCCAGTTACTCGGGAAGCTGCGGCAGGAGAATCGCTTGAACCCAGGAGGCAGAGGTTGCAGTGAGCTGAGATTGCACTATTGCACTCCAGCCTAGGTGACAGAGTGAGACTCCATCTAAAAAAAAACCAGCACAGGTTTACCATCTATAGGTCAGAAGTCCAAAATGGGTTTCATTGGGCTGAAGTCAGGGTATCAGCTCAGAGGGTTCCTTCTGGGGGATTCAAGGGAGAATCGTTTCCTTGCCTTTTCCAGCTGCTAGGGGTCACCGGCATCCCTTAGCTTGTGACCCTTCCTTTGTCTGCGAGCCAGCTGCACGGCATCCTCAGACCACTCTCACCCTGCTTCTGTCTTCAGATCTCTGCCTTTGTCTTCCTCATCTATTTTAAGGGCCCTTGTGGCCATGTTGAGCCTGCTCACATGGTCCGGGATAGTCTTCCCAGCTCACACGCCTTAAACTCCATAACGTCTTCATGTCCCTTTTGCCCTGAGGTGACATTCATGGGTTCTGGGAGTTAGAACACGGACCTCCTGGGGCATGTGTGTGTGTTGGTGGGGGCATAGTTTGCCTTCCACACCAGGATCTGTCCTCCTCCAGCAGGGGATACTATTCAAGTAATTATTCAGTTCACTTCTGTCTTCCTTGGTAGATGCACTCGGGAGAGGAGACATGTTTTCTGTCTTGTGAACTGTCGCTTGCCAAGCACCCTGCCTGGCTCGGCGATCAGGTGTTCCATCTCCCCCTCCTTTCCCTCTCCCCGTCTCAGCCCTGGTCTGGGTGTGGGGAATGCAGCTGTGAGTAGCGCAGACAGAGCCCTGTCCCATGGCGTGGATACTCTCACTGGGGCCGGGTTGGGAGACAGTCCACAGGGGCAATCTGTCCTGCGCCTAGCAGGGCTAGGTAAACATCAAGAAGAAAAAGGCAGGTGATTGGGGTGGGGAGACATTAGGTGCTGGTTTAACTGGAATGTCAGGGAGGACTTAGAGCTCTGAGGGGGTGAGGGTTTAACACAGACCTGAATGAAGTCAGGGAGCAAGGCACTTGGGTTCTCTGGGGAGAGTCTTCCCAGCACGGGGAGTGGTCAGTGCAAAGGCCCTGAGGCTGGAGCGCCAGGAGCCCTGGAGGAGAGAGGGAGGCCCGGGTGGAGCCTCGTGCGCCCCGAGGAGAACTCTGGCTGCAGTGGAGGGTCTGGGGGGCGAGTCTGGGATTGTTCTGAAAGAAGAACTCCTGGGATGTGCGGTGTGGAGAGGAACAGTGGAGTCGGCTCCCCGGCTCTCGGAGTTGCCGTTTGCTTACACGAGGAGAAGGAAGCTGGAGAGTGGAAGGCTGGGGAGGAGGAGCAGGAATTCTGCTTGGCCCTGGTACATTTGAAGGGCTGTTGACGATCCCATTGTCAAGGAGACAGTTGTTTACAGGGTACAGAACCCAGAGGAGGGGTCTGAGCCGAGATGTGGGCATCAGGTTGTAGATGGACCTGAAAACCCAGAGGGTAGATGAGATCCTCCAGGGCCCCGCAGCAAGGATGGAGCGGTGGGGTGGGCAGTCCGCTCAGGTGGACAGGCAGACAGCGGACACAGGAGGCCTGGTGGGCAGCCCACGTGAGCAGCAGCAGGACCCACCCCTTGCTCTCACCCTCCCTAGGTGGGCTACGAACTCAAGGATGAGATCGAGCGCAAATTCGACAAGTGGCAGGAGCCGCCGCCTGTGAAGCAGGTGAAACCGCTGCCCGCGCCCCTGGATGGACAGCGGAAGAAGCGAGGGGGCCGCAGGTGAGGGCCCCTGGGGGTCTAGTAGGCATGGGGATCGTGGAGGGGAGGGGCCGGCGTCCTCCCAGCTGACTCCCCGGCACCGCCTGCCCACCTGTCCCCAGGTACCGCAAGATGAAGGAGCGGCTGGGGCTGACCGAGATCCGGAAACAGGCCAACCGCATGAGCTTCGGAGAGGTCAGACGCCCCTAGCACAGGAGCCATGAGGAGAACTCACGGCCACAGGCAGCCAGCCGCCACCGCCCTCTGCCTCCCGCCGCCTTCCCTCCTCTCTGTCCTGTGGCCCTGGCTCATGTCTAGGGCACGATCCCAGCCTCTACTCTGGTTTCTATCCGTTCAGCCCCAAAGTGACCCTTGTCACCCTCAGAGCCTGCATCTCCCGAGCTTCAGGCCCCTACTGCTTCCCATCACCCCAGGCTCCTCAGCCGGTTCCTCCCTCCCTCTGCACGGCCCTTCCCTCCGTGAACCCCGTCTCCTCTGTTATCTCAGTGTCATCCCCTTGGTCCTGCAAGACCCAGCTCCGAGGCCACCTCAGCCCGTGGAACCTGTTCTGGTTCCTGACACCCCCCAACCCACATGCATAAGGAAGGCCTCTCAATTCTGAGCTTACAGAGCAGCGCCAGGACCCAGCCCCTTTCAGGCTCCCCAGCATCCCCGGCTTGTAGGGGCCCCCAGGCCTCAGCCGGGCTGAGTGGGTACCCGAGCAGGTGCCCGTGGAGCCCAGCCAGCTGGTGACTGCGGGGCTTCTAGCTGGTGGAGGGGGTGCCTGAGTGACTGGAGGGCGGGGCCTGGCCACTGACCGCAGGGGCCTCCCTTTCCCATAGATCGAGGAGGACGCCTACCAGGAGGACCTGGGATTCAGCCTGGGCCACCTGGGCAAGTCGGGCAGTGGGCGTGTGCGGCAGACACAGGTCAACGAGGCCACCAAGGCCAGGATCTCCAAGACGCTGCAGGTATGTGCCAGACCTGAGTGGGGCCAGGGACCCAGGGACGCAGGGTAGGGTGAGCCCAGATAACAGCCTCGCTGTCCTTCCCACAGCGGACCCTGCAGAAGCAGAGCGTGGTATACGGCGGGAAGTCCACCATCCGTGACCGCTCCTCGGGCACAGCCTCCAGTGTGGCTTTCACCCCACTCCAGGTACTTGCCCTGGGCCAGCTCTGTCCCCAGCCCCGAGATGCTGGCAAGGCCCCTTGCCCTCTGCCCCTGTGAAGCAGGCCTCAGTGAGTCAGTCCCCTTACAGGGCTGTCACGGGGCATGTGGTGACGAGATATGCCAAAGGCATTGGCGACCCCTGGCACACAGCAGGCGCTTGAGGTTGGCAGAGACGAGAGGCGCAGAACAGGCCTCCGGGGCTGTGTCCAGGGGACCGTTTTCCTCCGTGGGGCCGTGAGTGGGTTACATTGCTCAGCCTCTAGGACTTCAGTTTGAAATGGCCAGAGTGGTTAAGGTAACCTCAGGACCCCCCTCGAAACAGTTCCCAGCTAGGTGGGCTTGGGTGTCACATGTGGGTCTGGCCCCCAACCCAGTCAGCAGTGAGTGGCGTGGAGCACGGCAGTCACCACATCATCGGCAGCTCGGTTTACCATCCACAGAGCAGGGTGAGCCTGCACCATGGGTGTGGGACAGCAGAGAGCTCATCTGCTCAGTCAGCAGGTGTCTGTGCTGAGTTCTGTCGGTGCTCTCAGCTCTGGGGGTGAAGCGGTGAATGAGAGAGGCAAGTCTTGCCTTCATGGAGCCTGTGGGTGGCCAGGCACAGACAGATCAGTAAGATGTCCAGTGTAGTAGAAGGCGGAAATGCCAGGGAGGGAAGGACGTGGGAGGTGGGAGGTGGGACGGGGAGGCTTTCGTCCTAGAGCAGCCAGGGAGGGTCTCACCCTTCCCAGCCTCCACTCCCACGTCATGAGGTGCCCAGGACTGAAAAGGCGTGCACAGAAAGCACTTGGCACCGCACTTGCTGTTGGAGCCTGATGACGGCTGTGTTTATTTTCTTTCTTTTTTTTTTTTTGAGACGGAGTCTGACTCTGTTGCCAGGCTGGAGTGCAGTGGTGCAATCTTGGCTCACTGCAACCTCCGCCTCCCAGGTTCAAGCGATTCTCCCGCCTTAGCCTCCTAAGTAGCTGGGATTACAGGCGCCTGCCACCACACCCAGCTAATTTTTGTATTTTTACTAGAGACAGGGTCTCACCATGTTGGCCAAGATGATCTTGATCTCTTGACCTTGTGATCCACCCACCTTGGCCTCCCAAAGTGCTGGGATTACGGGCTTGAGCCACTGTACTCAGTCTGTTATTATTTTCTTTAGAGACAAGTCTCTTTTCTTTAGAGACAAGGGAAGTCTCCACCTTCCCTCTCGCTCTGTTGCCCAGGCCTTGAAAATATTTAGGAAGTTCCAGCCAGGTGCCGGCTCCCATCACTGGACACTGTGATCGTCACTGGTGTTGGTGTGATTTGTGCTGGGACCTCGGGCCAGCCACATCCCCCAGAGACTCAGTTTCCTCCTCTAGAAACTGGGCAGGATTGGCTGTCCTCAGGCATTGGTGTTTTTAACACCCCCCGGGGAAGTTGTTAAAAACCTAGGTGCCCTGGTTCCTCCCCACCGTCTTCCCCCAGACCCGCTGAGGCAGAATCTTCCAAGGCAGGGCGACTCCAGGGACTGGCAAACTGTCTCATGCCCATGCAAGGCCTGAGTACCATGGGGAAGGGCCTGGGGGGCTCTAACGTGTCAGTTGGGGCCTTCTCCTCACCCAACGCATCATCCTCTCTCCCTCACCTGCCCAGGGCCTGGAGATTGTGAACCCACAGGCTGCGGAGAAGAAGGTGGCTGAGGCCAATCAGAAGTATTTCTCCAGCATGGCGGAGTTCCTCAAGGTCAAGGGCGAGAAGAGTGGCCTCATGTCCACCTGAATGATGGCGTGTGCCCAAGGTGGCTTCCCACTGAAGGGACGTAGAAGTCCAGGCCTTCTGAAGGGCTGGGATGGGGGTTAGGGGTTGTGGCAGGGAGAGCATTCCCTGCCGCCCACCCCGGTGCTGGACTGGCCAGGGAGGGGCCTCAGAAGAAGCCTGGCCCGGCCTCCCCCAGGACCGAGCTCACCGCCCTGGATGGGTTAGAGCAGGTCTTCACCATGCCTTGTCTTTTTTATTTTAACTGAGAAAGGAGATACTTTTTTTGAAAAGAGTACAATTAAAAAGCACATTATCAAGATCTGTCCTTGGGGAGTGATCATTTTCCAAACAGCTGGGACAACTAGAATAGTCAGAGCTGCGGAGTTTGGGAAGAGCTCGGCCTTCAGGGCCCACTCCCTTCCCCGTTCCTTTCTCGCCGTGGGATCCCAGGAGGAAGAAAACCCTCTCCGACCCCCTGGAGAACCTCAGTCGCTTTGATGCCAAATGATGTGGCTGCCGACAACTGAAGATCTCAGTGCAGGCCGACCAAGATTGCTCTGGCACCTCAGGCCAGCTGCCTCACCTTTCCAGCCCCCACACCTACGCCCAGGTGCCCAGGACTGGAAAGAATGCGCAGAAAGCACTTAGCACAGGGCTCGCCATCAGCGCCCAATAACTGGGTCCTGTTAATGGTTTTTTTTTAAGAGATGAGGTCTCTGTCACCCAGGTTGGAGTACATGTGATGTAATCATAGCTCACTGCAGCCTCAAACTCCTGGTTTCAAGCGATCCTCCCACCTCAGCCTTTCAAGTCGCTGGGATTACAGGCACATGCCACAATTCCTGGTTAATTTTGAAATTTTTTTATAGATGGGGTCATACTCTTACCGAGGCGGGGCTTGAACTCCTGTGCTCAAGTGATCCTTCCCCCTCAGCCTCCCTGAGTGTTGAGATTACAGGCTTCAGCCACTGCGTCTAGCCTCTTACTATATTTTATTTATTCATTTTTTTGAAATGGAGTCTCACTCTGTCGCCCAGGCTGGAGTGCATGATTTCAGTTCACTGCGACCTCCACCTACCAGGTCCAAGTGATTCTCTTGTCTCAGCCTCTTGGGTAGCTGGGATCAGGCACCCACCACCAAATTTTGTGGGTTTTTTTGGTTGTTTGTTTTTTGAGACAGAGTCTCATTCTTGCCCAGGTTAGAGTGCAGTGGCGAGGTCTCAGCTCACTGCAACCTCCACCTCCCAGGTTCAAGTGATCTGCTGCCTCGGCCTCCCCAGTAGCTGGACTAGAGGTGCGTGCCAGCATGCCTGGCTAATTTTGGTATTTTTAGTAGAGGTGGAGTTTTACCATATTGGCCAGGCTGGTCTTGAACTTCTGACCTCAAATGATCTGCGTGCCTCGGCCTCCCAAAGTGCTAGGGTTACTGGTGTGAGCCACCGCACCTGCCCAGCCTCATTTATAACCAGTGTGAAGCGGCTGTGTGCAGCCCTGGCAAAGGGAAAGCAGGCAGGCTCCCTGCCCTGGTAGGACCTGGTTGCTGTGAAAGTTGATGCCAGGTGAGCAGAAGGAGCGCACTGGCCCTCCAGTCACGGAGCCTTGGTAACCGGGGCTCGGCCAGGGACACCTTTACTTGGGCTGAGGGGACTGTGGCCTGCAGGCAGTCGGGGGAAAGGCTTTCCAGGCGAGGAGACAGCAGGGGCTGTCCTAGTGGGTGGCGTGCAACTGTGGTCTCCCTGGAAAAGCTAAGGAAGAGCAGCTCAGGGGGTTCCATTTACTCTGTGCTCCGGAGCTGGGCTTCGCAGTGGGACTAAGGAGGCCCTAGTCACCTGACCTACGAGGTCGAGGTTGGGGCTTCTGTTAGTTACCTAAGTGATGTTACCAGGACAGGCAGCAGCCCTGGTGGCAAGATGATGCCTCCAGGTCTCCACCCTCCCTCCCTCTCTCCACCTTCCCTCTCCTTCCCTGTCTCCACCTTCCCTCTCTCCTCCCTCCCTGTCTCCACCTTCCCTCTCCCTCCCTGTCTCCACCTTCCCTCTCTCCTCCCTCCCTGTCTCCACCTTCCCTCTCCCTCCCTGTCTCCACCTTCCCTCTCCCTCCCTCTCTCCACCTTCCCTCTCTCCTCCCTCCCTGTCTCCACCTTCCCTCTCCCTCCCTCTCTCCACCTTCCCTCTCCCTCCCTGTCTCCACCTTCCCTCTCCCTCCCTGTCTCCACCTTCCCTCTCCCTCCCTGTCTCCACCTTCCCTCTCTCCTCCCTCCCTGTCTCCACCTTCCCTCTCCCTCCCTGTCTCCACCTTCCCTCTCCCTCCCTGTCTCCACCTTCCCTCTCCCTCCCTCTCTCCACCTTCCCTCTCTCCTCCCTCCCTGTCTCCACCTTCCCTCTCTCCTCCCTCCCTCTCTCCACCTTCCCTCTCTCCTCCCTCCCTGTCTCCACCTTCCCTCTCCCTCCCTGTCTCCACCTTCCCTCTCCCTCCCTCTATCTTCCCTCTCTCCACCTTCCCTCTTCCTCCCTGTCTCCACCTTCCCTCTCCCTCCCTGTCTCCACCTTCCCTCTCCCTCCCTGTCTCCACCGTCCCTCTCTCTTCCCTCTCTCCACCTTCCCTCTCCCTCCCTCTCTCCACCTTCCCACTCTCTCCCTCTCCCCACCTTCCCTCCCTTCCTCTCTCCACCTTCCCTCTCCCTCTCTCTCCCCATCTTCCCTCCCTTCCTCTCCCCACCTTTTCTCCCTCTCTCCACCTTCCCTCTCTCTCCCTCCCTCCACCTCATGCTATGTGGGTCTCCCTCTGATTTCTAGGTCCTGTTTGAGATTTTGCTCTTTCTGTTCCCCTCCCTGGGCCTCCCTGTGACCACTCTGTGCATCTCTGGATCCCTGTCCTTCCTTCAACCCAGAGCTCTGTCTCTGGACCTCAGTGGCAATCTCTGAATTTCTCTCCTCCCTCAAGTCAAAAAGTCATCATACCTGGGAGGTTCCTCTGAGTGGCCGAACTACCCCAGGATGCATAACTGAAGTCTGTTTCCTCAATTTTATCCCTGACCCTCTGAGTCAACCCCGTTGAAAATGATAGCCTTTGCTGATCTCTACATATTGGTCTGCCAGGGAAGGACTGGTGGTCCACAACACTGTTCAGAATCCCCATCTCCCTTGGCCAAAATATCTGGCATCTACCAGTGGGGCTATGGCATGAGGGTGTGAATCTCAGGAAAGGAATCTGAGTCACGTGGCCCTGCAGCCCTAGTATGCTCAGAACAGAGGTTCTCAAAATTTAATATGCTTCAGAATTCCTCAGAGGGCTTGTTAAAACATAGTTGCTGGGCCCAGAGTTTCTGATTCAGTCTAGGGTGGGGCTCAAAAATGTGCATTTCAAACAAGTTCCCAGGGGATGGGTATGTGGCTGATCCAAGGCCACATCTGAGAAGCTTTGCTCTAGAAGAGTAGAAGTGGCCCTTAGGCCAGGCGCAGTGGCGCACACCTGTAGTCCCAGCTACTCAGGAGGCTGAGGCAGGAGAATCGCTTGAACCGGAAGGCAGAGGTGGCAGTGAACCGAGATAGCGCCATTGCACTCCAGCCTGGACCACAGAGTGAGACTCTGTCTAAAAAAATTAAGTAAGTGGCCCTTGGTTAGCTGCATGTTGGAATCATCAGGAGTTTGAAAAATTACTTAGTGGGGTGTGGTGATGCACGTCTGTAGTCCCAGCTACTAGGGAGGCTGAGGCAGGAGAATCACTTGAACACAGGAGGCAGGGATTGCAGCAAGCTGAGATTGTACCACTCCACTCCAGCCTCCAGCCTGGGCAACAGGGAGAGACTCTGTCTCAAAAAAAAAAGAAAAAAAGAAAAAAGAAAAAAACAAATACTGATGTGTCTGGCTCCCACCCGTGGAGACTGATGTTAAAACATCAACTTTTGGCCGGGCGTGGTTGTTCACGCCTGTAATCTCAGCACTTTGAGAGGCCAAAGCAGGTGGATCACCTGAGGTTAGGAGTTCAAGACCAGCCTGGCCAACATGGTGAAACCCTGTCTTTAAAAAAAAAAAAAAAAAAAATCAACTTTTTTTTTTTTGAGAGGGAGTCTTGCTCTGTCACCCACGCTGGAGTACAGTGGCGTGATTACAAGCGTGCACCACCACACCCAGGTAATTTTTGTATTTTTAGTAGAGACAGGGTTTCACCATGTTGGCCAGGTTGGTCTCGAACTCCTGGTCTCGAACTCCTGCCTTGGCCTCCCACAGTGCTAGGATTACAGGCATAAGCCACCGAGCGCATGATTCTCATGTGCAGCCAAGTTTGAAAGTCATCACTCTGGATCCTTGATGTACAAAGTGTGAATTGTGACCGTGTGCATAGCCGGGGCACTTGTTAGAAAAGCAGAATTTGCATTTTGACAAATTCCCTGATTCCAGGGAAGTCTGAGAAACACTACTTCGTCCAGGAACCACACTGAACAGCAAAGCTCTAGAACAGTAACTCCCAAACGGTAATGAACACGGGGATTACCGGGAAGTTTGTGAAAATACAGATCCCCAGGCTTCATTCCCGTTGTCTGTGTGTGGGCCTAAGAAAATGCATTTCTGCAAGCATGCCTCCCTCTCTTGCCTCAAGCCATTCTGATTCGAGTGGTGCTGAACGGCTCCATACTAGTTCACGTTCACTTCTGCCCTAGATTTCTCTTACTTCCCACCACCTAGAGAGGAAGGGGCGGATCTGGCTTCCCATCTCGATTGTGTGACCCTGGGCAAATGCCTCCCAGTCCTCAGTGTTTAGAAGGTTTTCAATCACAAGTCATTCCTCACATTCATTCATTTATTCCTTTGGCAAGCGGTTACTGACTACTTCCTGCGTGCGAAGTGCTGGAGATGCAAAATCCAGAGAGTGAAACCGAATAATTACGAAATTACGGTAGATGTGCAAAAATAAATCCTAACCAGCAAGGCGCACATGAGCGCTCAGCCCGGGAGGTCAGAGAAGTTTTCTCCCCAAGAAGACAACGGAGCTGAGACCTGAAACGAGCAGGCATTAGGGAGCCACCTGTCTCCGCTGTACCTTCTGCAGCGTCCTCAACACACTAAGGAAACTGAGGGGCAGAGAATGACTGTCCCCATGTGGTCACGTAATCAGTCAGAGGCAGGACAAAAACTCCATACTTCGCGCTTCCCAACCAACTCTGTTATGCACAGTGCCAGTGGCTTAGAAGCACTGTGTCTGGTCCCTTCCTTCTTTCACTCGGCAAATAATGAATTTCAGAGATGTGCCAACACAGAGGCACTTGGAGAAAGACGAGACAGCTGAGAGACAGGGAGCAGCCCTCCTGGCCGGGACGCAAGGGATGCGCCCTAGTCCCACGTCTGCCGACTACACCCTCTTTCACACGCTCTATGAGCAGCTACCGCCCACTCGCCACGCTATTGGCCAAACTGGCATGAATGATAACGCTCAGGGCCAACGAAGATAAAGGGGTGGACTTTCTTGCCCAGCCCCTCCCCCTTGGCCCAGTGTCTGTTTTGATTGGCAGATAACTTCGGCTCGGCCCCCGCTTTGAAGGCACCTATCTGTCTCCCAGTAGGTACACGGCCCCTAACGCCCACACTCCATGCCTTCCTCCGCTTTCCCCACCCACTTCCAGGACCAACCAATGACTTCAAGGCAGAATCTGCCCCCGCAACCAATTAAAAAGAGCTCTAAACTTGACGGACGACTTCCCGCCCCTGGACTGTCCTAGCTCCTCCCCCGGACCAATTGTTTTAGGAGAGGGGGGCGGATGCATCCAATCAGCACGACACAGGTCTCTTGATTGACGCTCGGGTCCTCGCGCTGGCGTGTTGTGCCCCGAGGAGGGAGGAGGAGGAGGAGCCGGGAGGAAAACCTGAGCCAATCCTAGCAGGCTGCGCGGGAGGCCAATCGAACGCCGCGCCTTGGAATGATTACCCAATCCGCGAAAGGGGGCAGGGCGCATCCCTGCCAGGAACCAATAGAACGCCCCCAAAGGTCAGGAGCGACGTTCAGCGGGAGCAATGACAGGCCTATATTCGGGGCTCGGGGGCGGGTCGGCGCCAGAGACGAGAAGAGAGGAGGGGAGGCTTCCTCCGCCGCCGCCATCTTGGACCGGGCCCGGTCAGCTTCCGCGGAGCCATCGGCAGACGCCGCGGCGTCCCTTGAGCCCCGACCCCCGTCGTCAGAACAACCCCGGGCCCACTCCCCCAACCCCACTTCCGCTTCGCGCCGCTATCGCGATAGCGCCCGGGTCCGGGGCGCGAGAAAAAGGCGGCGGGCGCTCGCCTCCCCCGCCTGTCGCGATACGCTCCTCAGCGGCGGCGCCAGCTCCTGTGGTGAGAGCGTCAGGCTCGACTGGGCCGGACCCCTTCCCCTCCTCCCTCCCGGCACCATCGGCCACCCTCCTTGCCGCCTCCCGCCGTGGCGACACCGCCGTCTGTCGCGACATGGTGTCTCCTCGCCCGCCCCCTGCCTCCGCCTCTGCAGCGCGGGGTTCCCCGCGGGGGGCGGCTCCCTCCCTCTCGCCCTCCCGCTCCTCCGCCTCCTTCACGCCCCTCACCGCCGCCCGGGGGTCTTTCCGCGACCCGGACCCCGGGCCCCGCCCGCCGCCGCCTCCCCGCGTGGCATCGCGTCGGGCCCCCCGGTGGGGGTGTGAGGGTGCGAAGCCTCCCGGGCGCGAGGTGCCCGCCCCTCTCCGCGTCGGTATTGGCTCCTGGCTGGAAGGATGGAGGCGCCCCTGGTCCCAGGTGCCCGCCCTCTCGGGCTCAGGTGCCTGCCCCCCTCGGCCTCGGTCCCTCGCGTTGGGGCAGCCTCCACTCTGGGGCTTCTCTTCTCCCTCGACCGTAGCGTGGGGGGTGCTAGCCCCCCGGGACGAGGACGCCCCTGGGTGGGAGAGTCCCCCTTCCCGGGGCCGAGGCGGCCCTCTGCATCCCTCCTCACTGCTCCCGGGAGCGCAGCTTCCCCTGGATCTCAGGTTCCAGCCGCCCCTCCGTATCGGATGGGGGCGTCTTCGGAGAGGAGTGCAGGAGAAACTCCGCGTTAGTTGGAGCCTCAGCCGAAGTTTCCACCTCTGTAGTCTCAGCAGTTCCCTCTTAGCGAGAAGTGCCCTGGGTGGCTCAAGCCTCGCCATCCCGCAGCACCGGGCGCTGGCCTTTTTGGGGAGGCTGGCCTTCCTTGCACTGGGTTCCCGGACCGTCCTCAGTGTGGCCCAGGCTGGCCTCAGCTCTCACACTTGATTGTGGTGTCTGCCTCTGGCTTTGCAGTGGTGCACTCCCCTGCATCCTGGCTCTCTGACCTTCTGGGTGTGGGCCTCTCCCCGTGATGTCAGGGCCACTGTGGTCCTGGCGGTGGGGGCTGCTGGGCTCCCCCAGCGCTCAAGGACACGAAGCCCCCACACTTTCCACGTTAAGTGGGCTCCCACTGCGGGCAGCGCTAGCGCTTCTTTCTAGGCAGCCCCTGCTTCTCAGTGCAGCGTGGTCACCCTCCCACCCCGGGGTGAGCTCTCTTGGACTTTTGGTGAGGGGTTTTGGTGTCTTCCCTCACTCCCTTTGCCCCTACCTGAGTACGAGGCTTTTTCCCCCTTCACACCAGTCTCCTCCTTTGGGGTGTCATCACTCCAGGGGCCGGGAGGCCCACTGCCCTTGCTGTTCGCATCAGATTCCCCACTGTGGGTTTGCCGTCTTCCCGTCTACCCTCACACTGGATGTCAGCAGTTGGAGAACAAGGCTTGCGCCTCCCCACCCGCGTGCTGGTACCCCATGGGAGTAGGAAGCTTCCTAGACCCGGGTTCTGGTTCTTGTACTGCGAGGTGGGGGCGCTTCCCTCTGGGGCTGGGCCTTGTCTCCAGGGTGAGAACCCTTTCTTGCTGTTGCCTGCCCCAGGGAGAAGGTTCTTGCTGTCCTTGGTATTGGTACAGCTGTCTCTCGGATTTGAGGTGCCCACGCCTCTGTGTGTGCCCCACCATAAGGCTGAGGACTCCTCTTGGACGCAGGTGCCCCCGGCTAATGCTTCTAACCCCCCCTCTTGATTTCTCACTGTATAGGGTAAGGTAGAGGTTCCCGGCCGTGTGATGTCAGATGCCTGAGCCTCAAGTGGGAGACTCCACTGTAGTCCCCGTCTCTGGGGCCAGAGACTCCCCTGGTGTAGCCTTTCAAGGTGGGGGTTTCCAGCTCCCCACTCTATGCATGGGCATCTCAGTGGAGATGACAGCCTCCACCCCAGGACCTAACATATCCTTCTTCCAGAGTCTCAGAGCCTCTGTGGCCACATCAGCAGCCACCCGGGTTAAGGATCACCCCTCATCACTTCCCAGAGCTCCTTGCTGCAGAGGCAGAAGCTCTTCCAGATCAAAGGCACCTCATGACAGAGACCACTCTGTGGGCACATGATGTCCCCAAGATTAAGGACCGTCCGGTGTTAGCTCCCCAGGACGGAGCCTCTGCCCCTCCCTCCTTCCTCGAGTGTTTGTGTGGTGGTATCATCTTCCCTAAGGTGAAGTTTGGGGGTCTTTACTGGTTTTGGCCACTGTTTTAGCGTGTTGGCTCCTGTGGGGCTGGTGTCCTCACCCTACCCCTTAGCATGGGTCCCTTCCCTGTGGGGATGAGTGTTCCTCTTGGGTAAGTCTCCTCCTGGGCCAAGGTTCGCAGACTCCTCAGTGCTACTGGAGAGCCCTTGCCGCCAGAGCACAAGCTCTTCTGCGTCCGAGAGTGGACCCGCAATTGTTACCATCCTTGGAGGATCTTGGTGGATGCCCCCCAACTACAGCAGATGGGGCTCTTTCTTCTCTGGTGGCATCTCTGCTTCGAGACTGAAGCTCCAGCTCCCCTTCTCTCTGGTCCTTTTTAGGGGAACCCAGAGGTACAGACACCCTCACGCTAGAAGGATGTTCTTAGTGGGAAAGGTATCGTCTCCACTGTGGCTGAGGCTCCAGCTTCTCTAGGGGACAGTACCCTCGGCCTTGGGCACTTGCCCCTTCTCTGTGGAGGAGCTGCCTCCCCGCTGGGTCTCAGCTGTTGCTGACTTTGATGTCACATTGTTCTGTCTGAAGCATCACCTCTGGGCTAGGGCTCTTGTTCCCCTCCACCTGGCTGCTGGCCCTGTCACGACTTCCTTCTCTTGCTGCCACGGTGTGGTCTCCTCTCTGGGGGGTATTCTTTCTCTCCACTAGGGTACCAGTCTTTTCCATGTAGAGACGCAGAGAGGGTGTCACCTCCCTAAGATGTTGATAGCCTTGTTTGGGGGTGTAGCCCATGAGACCTCTTCTTTCTCGAGGGCGGGAGCGCCTGCCCATGCCCCTCTGTTGAGTTCTTGGGATGGAAAGAGGGGGTGTAAGCTCTGGTTCCACATTCTTGTTCTCCCATGCATTAAGAGGCTTTTCTGTGTCGGGGTGTTGGACTTTGGTGAGGATCCCTGCACACCTCAGGGTTGGTGTCCAGGCCCTGGCCTCATATAAGCTCCCTGGATCAAAGGGACTTGCCCCTCCTCAGTCTGAGTCCCCTCTGGGGCACTTTCTCCTGGGTCTTTTTGTCGGTTGCGTTGCCTTAGATTCCCCGTGTATGGCATGTCGGCTGACTCTAGGCGGGTGGTGCTGCTGTGTTCTTTAAGTGGGCCTTTTACTGAGGAGATTTAAGTTCCCTCAAGTGTAAGTTAGCACTCCTACCTACCACCACCAGGATAGGTCCCTGCGGTGTTGGGAGAAACCTCAACAGGGCTGGTTAAGGTCCCAGTCCTGTCCTTTATGGGCTTCTTGTTCTAAAGCACACTTGTCCGTAGGGTTGCTGCTAGGCACATGTGGTGATTAGTAACTAAAGATGAAAGATTCAGTTTCTCCATTACACTTGCCACATTTCAGATGCTCAGTGGCCGACAGGTAGTGCACACGGACAGTGTTTCCAGCGTTGCGGAGTTGTGTTGCACAGCACTGCTGGCCAGATGCTCCCTTCCGGTGGGTGAGGACCCTCTTGGTGGGACTTTCCTCTGTATTGAGGCTCTTATTCCCCAGTAGGGGGCTGTTTCTGCCATTACATTAAGTGACTACTCCAGGGTACCCTTGCCCGGCACAAGTAGAATGGGCGCAGCCCCTGGATCTCAGGGAACTATGCCTTTCATGATAGGCCCCCTCCCTGAGGGGGAAGAGGACAACCTCCGCTGGCGGCTCAGATGTCTTCTTAGCATAAGTCTCTCTCCCCAGGGCTCCCCTGGTCTCGCTGTCAGGCCCTAAGGTGTGTCTTCCCCTAGACTAAAAGCTCCTCGTAACTCCCTTTTGACCTCAGTCTCCTCTAGGTTCTGTGGAACTTCCTTTAGAATAAAGATGCTCCTCTCTTTAAGTTTTGGGCTCCTGCCATGATGGTGTATGTTTTCCTGAGTCTAAATTACCAGTCCACTCGATATGGGATTATTTCTGTGTGCAGATCGGCTCCCTCACAGCTGCAGTACTTCTTCACCCTCTTATCTTAGTCAGATTTCTGTCTTCTCCCACGTCTCTCTTGGGGACTGCCTTCTGCCCCCAAATCTCTAACCCTTCTTGGTATCAGCCTCTTTGGGTTAGGAGTGTTATTTCCTTTTGGCTTAAGGATTCTGTTCTGGAATAAATTTCTTGGTGGTTTAAGTCACTTCTACTTGGCATTCAGCGCTGTCTGTATGAATAGGTTCAGGTCTTCATAGTTTTAGGCACCTCTGGTCTTCGCCATTTTCCCCACCCCCAGTCTTCCTTCCCTCACCTACAGCTTACAGACACACACACGCCCTTCTCTGTGAGCTGCCAGTTTCATTTGTCTCTTGACTTGTCTGAGGAGTGACCTCTCCTAGCCACCTCTGTACCCAGCCCCTCTGAGTAGGACGTGTGATCTCCAGGGCTAATGCCTTCATCCCAGTCATCAGCTGTGTGCAGCATGACTTTGTCCTGCTCTGAAAAATCCTTTTGAGTGTAATCTGAGGAGAAGATGCTCCATGCTCTAGGAATTTTCCACTTCCTGGGTCAGAGGCACACAAAAAAGTGTGTATCTTTTCTTGTTTCAACCATCTTCTAGGGTCTCTTGTTGGCCAGACACTATGCTGGGCAGTAATGCGAGCATCAGGAGAACTGGGGCTGGTCTCTGTCAGATAGCGGATATTTCTTCTGTTTACCATTCCCATCCACCTCACTATGCTGACTAGGTCCATGGCTCTGGGTTTGAACCAGCAAGGGAATACATGTTAATTCCTCTCCAATCTCTCCTAGCAGCGTCCGTCTCCAAGAGAGTATGAAGAGAGTGCGTCTGTAGGACAGGGAAGATGGCGGACAAGCGCAAACTCCAAGGTACTAGACTGACTGCCCACTGCACCTGTAGCCATGTGCTCCCGCTTCTGAGGACTGCTCTTTAAATCCTGCTGCCTGGGCAGGATTCTCACAGCCTCCTTCCTCCCTGGCCAGGTGAGATTGATCGCTGCCTCAAGAAGGTGTCCGAGGGCGTGGAGCAGTTTGAAGATATTTGGCAGAAGGTACAGGGGCCGAGGCCCTAATAATCTGGGTCTTCAGAGAGGAGGGCACAAGAAAAAGGCTCAGGATCTCTGGGTGTTGACCAGGGAGAGAGGGGCTACATATGCAGGTACCGAGGACCTAAGAGAATCAGTTCTAAGATGGATTAGGGATAGAGGTGCGGGGGTCCTCGAGTCCCTAGCATAAGGAAGAATCACTGGAGTGGGTACTGGGGCATCCCCTCCCACACTGACTTCTGAATTCTCTCCATTCCTCAGCTCCATAATGCAGCCAACGCGAACCAGAAAGAAAAGTATGAGGCTGACCTAAAGAAGGAGATTAAGAAGCTACAAGTGAGGGGGCTAGGGACCTGGACACCTGTGTCCTGAGGGTAGAGGGAACTGGGAGAGTGGACTGCTGGGTCCCAGGGAGAAGGAGCTGTGGGCCCCAGTTCCCAGGTACTGAGGTCTGACTTTCTTTCTTTTCCCATCTGCAGCGGCTGAGGGACCAGATCAAGACATGGGTAGCATCCAACGAGATCAAGGACAAGAGGCAGCTTATAGACAACCGCAAGCTCATTGAGACGGTAGGAGCCCAGATCCTGAGTCCCGGGGGGGGGAGGTCACCTGATTCTTGAGATCCCAAGGGGTGGAGGCAGAGTGGCCAGACCCCAGAGGTCCCCAAGAGAAGCAAGGTTTCTGCACCTAAGGGAAGGGAAGAGGCAGCAGACTCAGAGCTCAGAAATAGGGCCATGAGGCTCAGGGCTGAGTGTCTGCTGGCCCTTAGTCAGCTCCTTTCCCACCTTCGAGAGCCCCCCTGCCAACTGCACTCTCTACAGCAAATGGAACGGTTCAAAGTTGTGGAACGAGAGACCAAAACCAAAGCTTACAGCAAGGAGGGCCTGGGCCTGGCCCAGAAGGTAGACCCTGCCCAGAAGGAGAAGGAAGAGGTTGGCCAGTGGCTCACGGTGAGTTGGGGTAGAGAAGAGGAGGTGAACTCTGAGGATCCTGAGCCCTGGGCATACCTGGGAACCCTGGCTGATGGCCTTCCTCTTCTTCCTCCCCTAGAATACCATCGACACGCTCAACATGCAGGTGGACCAGTTTGAGAGTGAAGTGGAGTCACTGTCAGTGCAGACACGCAAGAAGAAGGGCGACAAGGATGTGAGTGAGGGACACCCGGCACCTTGAGGAAGGGGATGGGGACGGGGGTGGGCTGGCCAGCAGAAGGTGCCAGTCATTTAGGCTCCTGGGAGTTGAATCCTGGATTCCTAAGGTGGACAGGGGCCAGCAGCCGGGATTAGGGATTTGAAAGACACGATCGGGACGGCTTAGCAGCTGCCTGGGTGGGGCAGGGAGGAGGCCAGGCCGAATTTCAGGGTCCCTTGGGTGTCTAGGTAGACAGCAGGGCCTTGGTGAAGAGGAGCGGTTTGGGGGAAGGTGAATGCAGGTTGAGCTTGTGCCCCAGAGTAAGTGTGAGACCTGAAGGACACCCATGGCAGGAGGCTTCCTGGCACCCAGAGGGCCCTGGTCCTGGGGAGAGCACAGTTACAGACAAGGCAGAATATGGGGAAAGCGGAGAACCAGGCCTGAAGGAAGAGAGGAGACTGGGACAAGGGGCTGGATGCTGGGGTCCCAGGTTCTAGAATCCAGGATTGTGAGGTGTGAGTTCAGAGGGATCCAAACTGTAGAGACTTGTTGAAACCAGAAAGATGAGGAGGGGAGAGCCAGGTCCTCAGGGAAGCTGTGGGTGGGAGAGGGTCAGGAAGTGGATGATGACAGGGTTGGGTGTCAGACTCTGAAGGGTTTGGGAACCACGGGCTTGGAGGGGAGTTGTTGGGTCCTTGAACAGAGCAGGGATTTGGAACCAAGGCTAAGTTGTTAAATTGTAAAGAGTCCTTGGCCGGGCGCGGTGGCTCAAGCCTGTAATCCCAGCACTTTGGGAGGCCGAGGCGGGTGGATCACGAGGTCAAGAGATCGAGACCATCCTGGTCAACATGGTGAAACCCCGTCTCTACTAATACAAAAAATTAGCTGGGCACGGTGGCACGTGCCTGTAATCCCAGCTACTCAGGAGGCTGAGGCAGGAGAATTGCCTGAACCCAGGAGGCGGAGGTTGCGGTGAGCCGAGATCGCGCCATTGCACTCCAGCCTGGGTATCAAGAGCGAAACTCCGTCTCAAAAAAAAAAAAAAAAAAAAAAAAAAAAGAGTCCTTGAGGGGAGGGCAGGAGCGAGGCTTATGAATCTGGGCTCCCTTGGGGATAAATGGATAGGGTTGGGAGGCCTAGTGATGACAGAATCATCATTATTCTAAACAGCAACCTCCTCACAAATGGCGGTTATCATTATTACTGCTGGAGCAAGCCGGGGGTGGGGGGCATGCCCGAGGTAGTCACAGCCGGTGGGTGCCCTCAGTTGAGAAATCTGGGCCGTCAGGTGAGGTGAGGTGGAGGCCAAGTCGTGGGATGGCACAGGGACCTCTGGGTCGTTTAGAGGTTTCCAAGGACTCCTGGAGCCAGAAAAGTCTGGGGAGAGGAAGGAGCAGTGGGATCCCAAGATGTCAGAAGGCTGAGATTGCTCCCACAGGGGTCAGAGGGTGGGTGGACCCCATACTGGCCCACCCCAGAAGGGGCTGGAATGGAGGCTTTGGGTCTCCTCAGAGGTCAGGGACTGAGGACAGGTTCTGTGGGGGCAGGAGGGGCCGAGCAGGTGCTCTGCAGCCCCTGAGCCTGGCCCTGGGCTCGCCAGCAGAAGCAGGACCGGATCGAGGGCTTGAAGCGGCACATCGAGAAGCATCGCTACCACGTGCGCATGCTGGAGACCATCCTGCGCATGCTGGACAACGACTCCATCCTCGTCGATGCCATCCGCAAGATCAAGGACGACGTTGAGTACTATGTCGACTCATCCCAGGACCCCGACTTCGAGGAGAACGAGTTTCTCTACGATGACCTGGACCTCGAGGACATTCGTGAGGCCCTGGGGCTGATGGTGGCACAGGAAGTGAGGGCCCAGAGCAGGCTGTGTGAGCCAGCTAAGCATGCCCTCCTTCTGCCCCCACAGCACAGGCGCTGGTCGCCACCTCCCCCCCCAGCCACAGCCACATGGAGGATGAGATCTTCAACCAGTCCAGCAGCACACCCACCTCGACCACCTCCAGCTCTCCCATCCCGCCCAGCCCGGCCAACTGTACCACGGTGAGGCCCCACAGGGCGCTAGTACTTTGTGTTTCCAGCAGAGCAGGACTTGAGGAGACAAATCTGGGTTTCTCCAGAGTGACCAGGGGAGGGTAGTTGAGGAAACACAGATCAAGGTAGCCAGGGTCTAGGCTCTTGGAGCACACGCTAAGGTCCTACATCTGGGTCCCTCAAGGACAGAAAGAGCAATAGGGTCCGTCCTGGGCCAGTTTAAGTTCTGGATGTGGGAGGCGGCAGAGGCCAGTGCCAGGGCTGCCTGAGGAGGCTGGATAGCTGGCCATCTTGGGCAGGGATCCAAGGGTGGGATTCCCTGTGGAGAGCAGGTTCCCAGATCCTTAGGAGGCTGGTGGCTCAGTGCTGGCTCCCAGAAAACAGCATTGGAGAGCCTGAATTTAGGTGGTTTCTCCAGGCAGATTAAGGACAGCCATTTAACCAGCTCTGGGTCTGCAATGGCAGTAAACTGGGCCCAGGTCCCCGGGACGTTGAGAGATTAGTGTTTCTCTGTCAGACCCCCAGAGGCCATACAGGTTTTCTATTCCACCTTCCCTACCTCAGGAAAACTCCGAAGATGACAAGAAGAGGGGACGTTCCACAGATAGTGAAGTCAGCCAGGTGGGTGTGAGCCCGGAATTGACGGGCATGCCATTCACTTATTTGTTGGTTCCCAAAGGCATATTGAGGCCCGAGTGCCGGCCCCTGAGCTGGGCTCGTGGACACAGGTGGGTCAGAAAGCAGTGCTGCCCTGAGGGCAGGTGGGCAGGCAAGTGGACAGGTGACTGGTGCTATGGAGTGGCACAGGGACCTCTAGCCCGGCCAGGCAGGCAGGAGATGCTGCTGCAGAGGGCCCTGGGTTTCAGAGTCAGGTGAGTTTGCCTGGCAGGGAGAGGCAGCGGCAGTAACACAGGCAGGTTGTGACAGAAAGCTTGGAAGTGTGGAGAGATGAAGCCAGTCAGGGGCCCAGCTATGAGCACAGGGACTGGAATTGCCAGGCTGAGGGGCTCAGGCTTTGTAGACCTGAGCGGCCTCCGCTGCCAAACAAGCTTGGGAAGTGATGGGGCCGTGGTGGTGCGAGTAACACACACTGCGTGTTTCCGAGAGAAGACGGTGGTGTGCGGTGCTTCTCCACCTCCCCTAACATCTCCCAGGACAGCAGCACGCTTCAGAAAACGCTGCTACACAAGAATGTTAGGCAGGAGCCGCCGGGGCCTGAGGCCCCTCTGTGGGCTGATGGGATGGATGGTTCCAAGAGGACACCCTGAGTGGGCATTGAGGAGGCTGGTGTGGAGACTAAGGGGACCTGCAGGTAGTGGGGAAGGTGGGTAGCAGGGCCAGGTGGTGATGAAGAGAGACGCTGAGGTAGGGACTCCACGGGCCAGGCTGGGCTTTGCCACCTTCCCAGGCTTCCACCGCCAAGCAGCGATCCTAGGGGAGAAGTGGGTAGTCAGTCCTGCTGGGCGCCTGGTAAGCGCAAGGTACCCGTGGGGTGGGTGGAAAGAAGCCAGGAGGCGGTTAGGTTCAGCAGCCTGAGTTGCTGTTGGCAGCATGCCTGCGGTGGAGATGCCAGGAGCACGTTTACCCTCCCACCACTTTGGGGAGCGCTGGTAATTTACGGCCCTGTGAGTGGTTTCTGTGACCCTTCCTGTGACATTCAGAATTACTATCCACTTTCCAGCTGTTTTTCCTTCTACTCTTAGACGTGAGGCTGCTCCAGCTAATCACATATTGAGGACACTTAGGTGTTTCTCACTAGTCCCCTGGCTTCCGACAGATGGATCTTCTCTGGCTGACAACCTAAGTTGTGTGTCAGATCCCTGTGGGGGTGTCCGTGGGGCGGTGTACAGGCAGGACTTGGGAAGCTGGGCAGGCTGGAAATTAGTGTGAGTGTTTTAAGCATGAAGGTGAGGCAAGTCATGAGGGTGAGTAAAGTCACCCAGATTCCCAGGAGGGCGGGAGCAGTTGGGGGCAGCGAGGCCAGAAAGGAGGCTGCTAGGACAAAACTGGAGCCTGAGGGGGGTGTGGTGAGGGAGGCCAGCTGGCCCCGGGTCCTGACCCTCTGCTCTCTTCCACCCGCAGTCTCCAGCCAAAAACGGCTCCAAGCCTGTCCACAGCAACCAGCACCCTCAGTCCCCAGCTGTGCCACCCACCTACTCCTCTGGCCCCCCGCCCGCTGCCTCTGCCTTGAGTGCCACCCCTGGCAACAATGGGGCCCCCGCTCCAGCAGCACCCCCAAGTGCCCTGGGCCCCAAGGCCAGTCCGGCTCCCAGCCACAACTCGGGCACCCCTGCCCCCTATGCCCAGGCTGTGGCCCCACCAGCTCCCAGTGGACCCAGCACCACACAGCCCCGGCCCCCCAGCGTCCAGCCTAGTGGAGGCGGTGGAGGTGGCGGCGGAGGCGGAGGGAGCAGCAGCAATAGTAACAGCAGTGCCGGTGGAGGGGCTGGCAAGCAGAATGGCGCCACCAGTGAGTGGGGAATCGGCGGGGTGGGGGGCACGGGCGGGGCTGGGCAGCAGCCGGCAGCCCTTTCCATTCGCTCTTTGTTCCCAGGTTACAGCTCAGTTGTAGCAGACAGCCCAGCAGAGGTGGCTTTGAGCAGCAGTGGGGGCAACAATGCCAACAGCCAGGCCCTGGGCCCCCCCTCCGGCCCCCACAACCCACCTCCCAGCACCTCGTGAGTGTCTTGGCCGTCAGCAGGGTTGGGGTGGCAGCCTTTTGGCACAGAGAGGCACTGGTGCCTCATCCCCACCTCGATGGGCTCTGGGTCCCCCACCTTGCTCCTGGGAACGTCCAGCCAGTGCTGTCCTCTCTCCATCAGGTGTCGTGCCCCCACTTCTTTCCAGAAAGGAAACTACATCAGCCTCTCTGCTTTGCCCTTCATAACGTTCTGAAATACGTTCTCATCTAAGTGGAAGTTTTCTCAAGAGCCCCACACCCTTTCTTCCCCATTTCTGTTACCCGCCCGAGACTACTTGACTGCCACAGGAGGTCACTGTTCACTTTTCACATTGAATTGTCCCGAAGTCCTCATTCCTCTGCAGCTACTCCTCCAAATCTTAGCTGTTTCCACTGGATCTCCCTGTTTCCCGAAGAATGCCCCAAGAAAGAGCTTAATTAACAATGTACACAAAGGAAAGACTTTCCTGGCCCCCTCACCCCAGCTCCAGCTGGCCTGCCCAAGGGGCATGGGCCCTGTGTCCACCTGCCCAAGGCAGCCTGTGTGGCCCGGTGGAGCACCCAAGAATCCTCACCCCCATCCCCGAAGCTCTGCTCTACTGATGAGAAACTGTTCCAAAAATTGGGCTCTGCCTTTGTTTGCCCAGAGAGCCACTTCTTACTCCCATCTGTCTGCCCTCAGCCGCCCTTCTCAGATCCCTTCTGATTTGTGCAGGCTCCCCTCTCTCCAGCCAGGCCTCTCTGCCCATCCCACCCTCAGGGACCCTTCTCTGAGCCCCTTTCCTCCATGCTCTCTCTCCAGGAAGGAACCCAGTGCGGCAGCCCCGACAGGGGCTGGGGGCGTGGCCCCAGGCTCAGGGAACAACTCGGGGGGACCCAGCCTCCTGGTGCCACTGCCTGTGAATCCTCCCAGCTCCCCAACGCCCAGCTTCAGTGATGCCAAGGCAGCTGGTGCCCTGCTCAATGGGCCTCCGCAGTTCAGCACCACCCCGGAAATCAAGGTGGGCTCCTCAGATACCCCCTGAGCCTCTCTATCCTGACTGCTGTCTGCACTCCAGACATTTCTGACCCTTTCCTCCAGGTCTCTAGCTGTGCACCCTCCTCGCCTTTCTGGATCTCGCTGTCTGGCTTTCTGTCCCCTTCTCACACTTGCTCTTTCTCCAGGTCTTTCTGTAACACGTTCCCCGACCGTGATCTCCGGGAGCTCTCATGCTCCCTCTTGCTCCCACTGAAGCTGTTTCTCTGGGTCTCTTCCTCTCTCTGGGTTTCATCTTCATCTCCCCCAGGCCCTCAGTTTCCGTCCCCATGTATCTTTACAAAGCATACCAGTCTTTCTACTTCACATGACCCCCTACCTAACTCAGTACCGTCCTTTTCCTAGCTAAGAAACTGTTTCAGTCAAGACAGCACTTGTTCAAGTCCACCGGGGGCCAAGCTTGGTGTTGGGTGAATGCAGCCTGCTTCCTCCCTTTAGGAAGCTTCCCTGCTGGGGTGGCTGCAGGGGAGGTTGCTGTGGGTCCCCTGAAGGACATGTGACCTGACCTGGGAGACAGGCCAGGAAGGCTCTGTGAGGGGGTGATGTTTCAGCTGAAACCTGGAGCAGCCAGGGGTCTAACAGCTGCAGGAAGGGCTTCAGGAGGAGTCCGCATCTGCCTGAGTACTCAGGAGGCTGGGCAGGATGCAGCAAAGAGGAGCAGGTATCCACTCTGCAGGAGGCAGTGCCGCCGGCTGTAGGGCTGAGTGTAGCGGGACAGGAGTTGGGGTTCCTGATCATGGAGGGTCAGGAGCTGGGGCTTGGCGTGTGAGCCAGGATACTGCAGCGTGGCTTCCACGGGGAGGCAGTGCGCCCCAGGCTGGCCAGGTCCAAGTCTTGGCATTGTCTTTTCTGTGCTTGCCTTCATCTGGGAAATGGCAGTAGTCATGATGATATCTACCATACAGGGTTATTAACTTATCGTGGTAAAGCTTTTGGAACAGTTTCTGACCCAACAGAAGCATTAGATTATTTTTTTTTTTTTTGAGACAGTCTTGCTCTGTTACCCAGGCTGGAGTGTAGTCGTTCGATCTCAGTTCACTGCAGTCTCCACCTCAAGGGTTGAAGTGATTCTCCTGCCTCAGCCTGCCAAGTAGCTGGCATTACAGGCACCCACCACCCCACCTGGCTGATTTTTGTATTTTTAGAAGAGATAGGGTTTCACCATGTTGGTCAGGCAGGGCTTGAACTCCTAACTTCAGGTGATCCACCTGCCTCGGCATCCCAAAGTACTGGGATTACAGGCATGAGCCACTGCATCCAGCCCAAATTTTAGAAGTACTGTAGACAGGAAACTTACACTGTGTGCATTTTTGTGGAAAAAGGGAAACAACAAGCTTTGAGATTTTCAAAAGAGGTTCATACCTTTTGACACCACCACCAGCAAAAAATGAATCACTGGGGTGGGTGGTCAGGCACTATGGCAAGGTTTGAAGTAGAGAAGAAGGAACATGACTGCATTGGAAAGGTCCCCTCGGGCTGAGGACAGGATAGAGGGAGGGTGGTCTGAGCAGGAGAGGACAGGCCCGGGCTGTGTGGGGCATGGTGGCATGACAGGTTAGAAGCAGGACGGATAAGTCTTGGTGACTAAAGCGTTGTGGAGAGGACAGCACAGGGCTGGGGTTAGGGACAGCTGCCCATGGCCAGAGTAAATGGAGGAACCAGGTCTGACTTTGGGGAACAGAAGCGTGCTGTAGCCTTTGTAATGGGAAAGGAGGCCGTGGCGGTAGGGCTGGAGGCCCAGCCTACCTGTTACCATCAAGGAGACTGAATCCTAGCAGGGCTGGGCCTGCCCCCACCCCACTCACCCCATGCCAGTCAGAGGCACACAGCTGAGCATGTAGTCCTCCTGCCTCCTTCAAGACAGGCGGGGGCTCTCCCAGCGTGTAGGTGTCCCTAGTGAAGGAGCGTGTACCGTTGGCTCATCCTTAGACAGAAATGGTAGCGCACTGTACATGTTCTGCAGGTTGGCATTTTCCTCTGTAGTATGTCACGAACTTGTGTTTTGAAAATCTGCGCCGTATTCCATGGTGTAGAGTCCCACTTACTAGATGTTAATCTGCTGATGACGGCGTCAGTGGTTTCCAGTGGTTTCCCCCGTTTGATGCTTTTACCTTTTATGGGTAGATTACGAGGAGTGGGTCACTGGCCCTCCATAGCCTCCCAGCAGAGCAGGCGAGGGCATGTGGGGCCTGCGTCAGGCTAAGCTTGCTCCTGTAGCCCAAGTGCTCAGGCCAGGCCTCTGGTTTCCTCCCCAGGCCCCAGAGCAAACTTTGAGCTCCTTGAAGTCCATGGCGGAACGGGCAGCCATCAGCTCTGGCATTGAGGATCCTGTACCAGCGCTGCACCTGACTGAGCGAGGTGAGGGTCCCGGGATGGTGGGGAAGCAGTGGGCCAGTGAGGAGGGACCAGCCCAACCCATCCTCACCACTGAGGGGGCCACCCTCACTTTCCCCACAGACATCATCCTCAGTAGCACATCAGCACCTCCGGCCTCAGCCCAGCCACCCTTGCAGCTGTCAGAGGTCAACATACCGCTGTCACTGGGTGTCTGTCCACTGGGCCCTGTGCCCCTCACCAAGGAGCAGCTCTACCAGCAGGCCATGGAAGAGGCCGCCTGGCACCACATGCCTCATCCCTCTGATTCTGAGCGTATCCGGTGAGGGGCCGCAGGAAAGGGGGTTGGGCTGGGCCTCGAGTCTTAGTGAGGAGGCAGGGGATGGACCTGTGAGGCTGTGGGTCAAGGGGGCCAGGCCCCTGACCTGGGCTTCCACTGAAGGTCAGCACTGCCCCCCAGGTCTTTCTGTACCAACCCCCACCCGGGGATGCATTTCTGAGCACTCTTTTGATGAGGGCAGGACTGGCAGGCAGCTCGCACTGACCTTCCTGATGCTCCCACAGGCAGTACCTCCCCCGGAACCCCTGTCCGACGCCCCCCTACCACCACCAGATGCCACCCCCCCACTCGGACACTGTGGAGTTCTACCAGCGCCTGTCGACCGAGACACTCTTCTTCATCTTCTACTATCTGGAGGTACAGCAGGGCCCCCGGGGCAGCCTCGGGCCCCCCGGCTTCGCCGCCACCGCCGCCGTCCCCCCTCGGGCTGGAGGGGTGAGGTGGGTGCCCCACTGCGGCCACTGGGACCGCACCCCCTCCCTATTCCCAGTCCTGGGCCCCCCAGCCCTCTACCTAAATCAGCCTGTCCCTGTTCCCGCTTCCAGCCCAGAGGTGTTAGAACTGCCTGGGTTGAGTGAGGCCAGTCAGCCGCAGCATGCCCCAGCCCCGCTTCCAGTGGCTCACTGGCTGACCTGCAGCCCCTCCCCAGCCCTGATCCAGCAGCCCCCACTCTGCTCCTCAGCACGTGCTCAGGCCTCCCTGGAGACCACTGGGGAACTGGCCAACCTCCACCCTCATCCCCACTTGGGAAATTTTCTAAATGGCCTTCTCTCTCAGCTTTCATCACACAATAGTTTTTCTTCCTTCTCAAAGCTACTCTGAAATTAATTTTCACCTCCTGTCTCATTTTCCTTCTCCTGACCAGCATTGGTATGTTCCGTGCCCCAGATTGTCCAGCTCAACTGTGGTCTGTGGTGGGGGCCGGGGTTCAGCCCTGATGTCCCACCCTGTCCCCCTGGCTCCCCACCAAGTTTGGGGGGGCCCTGATCCCCTTCTCCACCTTTACTCCCCCAGGGCACTAAGGCACAGTACCTGGCAGCCAAGGCCCTAAAGAAGCAGTCATGGCGATTCCACACCAAGTACATGATGTGGTTCCAGAGGCACGAGGAGCCCAAGACCATCACTGATGAGTTCGAGCAGGTGAGGGCCACACCCCCTCTCTTCCTACTGCTAGGGTTGGGGTAGAGTCCCCAGGCTCCAGGCACTCCCTGCCAGCTCTACCTTTCAGGCAGTGCAGTCCCTCAGCCTGACCAAGCTCTGCTTCACTCGGGCTGTTTGCTCAGCCTGGAGAACTGCCTTTCCTCCTCCAGTTGGCCGGCTCCTAGGCCTCCTGTAGGCCTTAGCCCAAATGGCACTTCCTCAGAGACCTTCCCGGAGCCACCTGGCCCAGCGCCTCCCCTGTGCGGTGCTGGGCACTCACTTGGGTGTGGGATTTTCCCGGTGAGTCTCCCTGCACAGGCTGTGGGTTCTGCTGCCCAGGGACCTTGATGGTCCCCTCCACCACCAGGTCCCAGCACCCAGCACACAGCACACACTCAGTGGGGAAGCTATTTTTTTTAATGGTCTTTTCAAGTTCTAATAATTGGCAATTCATGTTTCTTGCAAATACTCTGGAGCCAGCCTACCTGGGTTTGAGCCCAGCTCTAGCTGGGTGACTTTGGGCAAATCAGTTGAACCTCTATGTCTTAATTTCCTTATCTGTAAAAACTGTGGGGGGAGAGGCCTCCTAACGCAGTTGTTATGAAGATTAAATGAGTTAATAACATGTAAGTACTTGATGGTGACTGCTACATAGTAAGTGTCATGAATTTTTTTTTCAAATTACTTACAGTTGGTGTGTTCTACAGTGATTTTTTTTTTCCACCAAAGACTTCCCTGATGCCGAGCCCCTTCATGGGGATGAATATTGCAAGGTCCTTGTCCTCAGAGAACTCAGTCCCCTCTCCTAGTTCTCCCCGGCTGCTATTCTTGAAAGCATTTCAGACATTCATTCATTCAGAAGCTAGCTCCTCTCCCATCGTGCCCTCAGACATTAACTACTGACCTTCTCTCCTTTCCTGGTTTGGCCCAGAACCATCCTCCAAGTTAGTACATTTCAGGGCATCCAGTCATTCAGAAATTCCCACACCTCTGCCACTGCCAATAAAATGTGCAGAGTGCTTAGATTTAGACTCTAAGCCTGTTACCATTCTTTAGAACAAGGGTGACAGCACCCACTGCCTCGAGGTCTTTGTGAAGATTAAATGCTAGGCCGTGCATCCTGTACTTGCACGAGAGGTGCTCAAAAGCCACAGCCCTCGAGAATACAAAGGCCTTGTACTCACGCCTGGAGCTGGGGCCCTGCTCTGGCAGCTGGCCTCGGTGGAACCTCTCTGCAGTTCCCCTCCGTTTCCTCCTTGATGAAGTGGGCATGATAATGTTTCCAACCTAAGAAGAACCTTGTGAGGGTAGAATGAGTGCGCATGCGTGCAGGGCAGCTGGCCCAGTGCCTGGCACATCCACAGCCCTAAGAACTCTCCCCTTTGTCTGTTGGTCCGGCCCAGATCCCAGACCACCTCTTCGTCCACTCACTGACCGCCTTCTCCCCCGGCCAGGGCACCTACATCTACTTTGACTACGAGAAGTGGGGCCAGCGGAAGAAGGAAGGCTTCACCTTTGAGTACCGCTACCTGGAGGACCGGGACCTCCAGTGACACCGGCCCCTCCCTCTACCTACCCCCTCCCCGCATGCTGATCCCCCTGCCCAGGTGAGGGCCCTGCCCTGGAAGACTGGAGGGAGGCCCCAGGCCACGGGGCATCCCCCTCTCCCAGGAAGCAGGGAGGAGGCCGGGAGGTTTCCTCTCAGCCCCACCCTGGGGGCCCGGGGGCGAGGGCTGCCCCCTCCTCCCCTCCCCAGTGAGGGACATTTTTTGGTAAACCTATTTTCATTTTGGAAAATATTTATGAATAAATAGTTTTATATGACGGCTGGCAGCAGCGGCCTCTCCTGTACCCCCTCAGGAGTCAGTGAGCAAGGTGAGGGTCCTGCTGGCGGGGGTGCCGGGCCAGCTGGGGGTTGAACTGGGAGTTGTACCGCCGCCGCCGGTCATCTGTCTCTTCCTCTTCTGGCTTACCCTCCTGTGGTGCCCGGCCTTGGACCTGGGCCAGCAGGGCCTCCGCTCGCGCCCTCTCAGCCGCTTCCCTCCGAAGACGTTCAGCTCGAAGCTGGTCCAGGGATGGAGGCCTGCAGGGAGAAGACTGAGGTCAGAAAGCTGGTAGCCCCTAGGAGGCCATTCCCCCAACCTCTCCCAGAGGGAGCTGCCACCAGGAACCCTGGCCTGCATCCAGCACACCCCAGCCTTGGCTATTAGGGCCTGCTGGAAGAAGCCACTTGGTGCTGGGACACCATGGGCATGTCTCTGGCCTTCCCTCCTGTGGGCTTTAGTCCTCCCCAGTCGTTAAGATCTGATGCTCCTCCAGATCAAGAAAGCACACTGAGCAGCCCCCTTGTTCTCTCTCGGCCTCAGCTTCCCTTTCTGGAGAAAAAAAGATTACAGGCAGTGTACCCTCTCTAGAGCAGTGGTACAGTATCCTGGGGATATAAGCCTGCTTTTATTCTCTAACCCAGTGGTTCTCAAACTCTTTGGTCTCAGGACCCCTTTATACTCTTAAAAACTGAGGACCCCAAGAGCTTTTGTTTAAATGGGTTCTGTTAATATAATGCAAATCAGAAGTGAAAACTAAGGAAACTTGGACGTAAGTATCTGTGCCATCAGCCATCATTGTGAGGGTGTCTTCTCATCATGTAGCCTCTGGAAACCTGCACTACCTGCCCGAGAATGAGTGTAAAAGGCAAACAGTGTTAGGAAAATAGGCTTGACACCACGGCACCCCCCAGAAAGGGAGTCAGGACCCCTGGGGCTCCCTGGACCACATGTTGAGAACCACTTTTCCACCCAGCCATCCCTTCACAGAGTCCCTGGCTGTCCCAACCAGAGCTCCCGCTGTGCCTGTGCTAGGCTGCTGCCAAGCCCTGAAGATCTAGGGCCTGGTCTGCCAGGGCAGGGTCCTTCTTACCCCTTGGGTCGCTGTTTCTCAGACCCCTCCTTCTTTTCCTTTCTGCTGTGATTGCCTTCATCATTGCTGTGCCGTCTCTTCTTCCCCAGATGCTTCTGCATCTCCCGCAGAGGGTCCAGGCGGCTCTTGATCTTCTCATCTGGGGCTGGGCCAGGCCGGGGGCCCCCTCGCTCTGGTGGGAGCTGGTACCAAGGGGGTTGAGTCTGGGCCTCCGCTGCACTCTGGCCCAGGTATGTCAGGATGCCCAGAGCTTTCTCTTGTCTCTCCTAAGGGGGTCAGGAAATAAAAGAGATGGGATATAATCTTTCAGGGTGTCAGTTTATCTCACTGACACAGGTATCTAAGGCCTATAGTGAAGCAGCTGTGCCAGGTGCTGAGGAGGGAAGAGACCAGCAGAGGCCAAGCTCCTGCCCTGGGGGGACAATGGCAGGGACAGTCACAGAAAGAGGCAGGAGGGGATGGGGTGGAGCCACCTGAAAGTTCAGAGGCAGGCATCTTTGCAGAGAGCAAGCAAAGCAGAGGACCCGTGGGTGGGGTCAGCAAGTCCAAAGACAGCAGGTAACAGGAGCTAATGTACCTTTTACACTTGATCTTAGCCAAAAGGCAAGAAGTGATTGACTCACCTTTTTATTTATTTTTTTCTGAGATGGAGTCTCAATCTTGTCACCCAGGTTAGAGTGCTGTGGCACAATCTTGGCTTACTGCACCCTCCACCTCCTGGGTTCAAGCAATTCTCCTGCCTCAGCCTCTGGGACTAAAGGTGCGCACCACCATGCTCAGCTAATTTTTTTTTTTTTTTTTTTTTTTGAAATGGAGTTTCGCTCTTGTTACCCAGGCTGGAGTGCAATGGTGCAGTCTCGGCTCACCGCAACCTCCGCCTCCTGGGTTCAGGCAATTCTCCTGCCTCAGCCTCCCGCGTAGCTGGGATTACAGGCACGCGCCACCATGCCCAGCTAGTTTTTTGTATTTTTAGTAGAGATGGGGTTTCACCATGTTGACCAGGATGGTCTCGATCTCTTGACCTTGTGATCCACCCGCCTCGGCCTCCCAAAGTGCTGGGATTATAGGCGTGAGCCACCGCGCCCGGCCCCTCAGCTAATTTTTTTGTATTTTTAGTAGCGATACTATGTTGACCAGGCTGGTCTTGAACTCCTGACCTCAGGTGATCTGCCCACCTCAGCTTCCCAAAATGCTGGGATTACAAGCATGAGCCACCGCCCAGCTGATTTAGATTTTTAAAAGCCCATCAGCTTTGAGACCCCTCCAGTTTGGAGAGCTGAGCAGTTTGCCTAGCCGCTGGGGATTTCGAGCATCTACCTCCAAGCCCTGGGGGCACCCAAATGGCAACAGCCACCACTTCTGAGTGTAATGCTTTGGTACGGTTCTAAATTCTAAGTGTTCACTCTTGTTTAGCCTTAATCACAACCAATGGCTAAAGTGCCCCCCGCCCCCAGCTCCATTCATGTCTCCTCTGATGAAGTGGATAAGGCCAGCTTACTTTCTCCTGTCGCTTTTCTTCCTCATGCTCTTTATTGCCTCTGATCAGGCCTTTCCCTTCCTCCAGCAGCTCTCGAAACAGGTCCACAGGGCCAGAACTTGGGGCTCCCACCTCTGCTGCCTCAAGCTCAGGCAGTGAGTTCTGATGTCTGGCTTTCTTCCGTAGCAATTCTGTACGGGCCTGGGGAGAAAGTTACAGGCAAGACATTAAAAACCTAGAGGTAATTCAAGAACTTTTAAGTCTGGTGCCCACCACAGGAAACCAGTCCAGGGTGCTGGGGTTATAAGAAAGGGAGCACTCGGCGCCTACAAGAGGCACCTGTCCTAGCTGGGGGTGAGGGTAGGCAGATAAGGCAACACCTGGGTTTTGTAAACTGCTTTTCAAATAGTAAACTACAGATCAAGGATGGCTGGGAGGAGGTCCCTGGCCTAAACCACAGGGGTTCCTAACCTCAAGTCAGACAATTAAAAGAGCCATAAAGGTAAAACGAACTGCATTAGGTCAGATGATCTGGATTCCAGGCATGGCTCCAAGTGATTACCCCAAGTCCACTGATGAAGCCCTGTCTCGCACCTTCAGGACAAAGCGCTCAGCAGCCTACTGAGATTCTAAAAACCCAGACTACCTCCCTCCCACTGTGGAGGATCAGACTGGCTACGGAACTGAAAGTTAGGTGTACACCAAACAGATTTAAGGAGCTATACGTAAAGCCCATGTTTGTGTGTGTGTCTAAGGGGTGGTGCAGGGAAAGGGCTCGCCCGAGGGGGTGGAGCCTTCCCCTCGAAGCCATCTCACTTCGTGCCACCGAGATGACAATGCCTCTTTAAGAACGGTGCTTATGGGGGATTCTGGAAGTCAGGCGTTCTGCATGTAGTTAGCATACAGTAACTGCTCAATAAATAGGCTGTGCAAGCAAACTAAAAAGTGATCCGAATTTCCTTAAACTGTCCAAGGAATCATGAATTCAGTAAACATTTATGCTTCTCTCTTGTGCTACACACTGCTCTAGCCATGTGAAATACATCAACTGGGGGGAAACTAAGACAAGGGAGCAATCAAGGGAGATTTCGTAGAAGTGGGCACAAAGTTCGCCGAGCAACGTCTTCGGAAAAGAGATCGGCGCCTAGTCACGAATTACATACGGAGCACACGGCGCCTGCGCAACGCCTCCGCTTCCGGCTCCCTATCACGGCGCCTGCGCGCTGGGCCCCGGAGTTCCGACCGGCCGGCCCCCGGGCTTACCTCTTGCTGAGCCAGCAACACCCTCCGCTCACGCTCCTTCTCTTCCTCCCGGGCCTGGGCCTCGTCACGCCGCACGCGGGCAACATTGTCCTTGTTCCGGACGTGCCAGCTCTTCTTGGGCAAGATATTCATGGCGTCGTAGCAATCCACGAACTGGCACGCCCGCCTCTTTGCACTTCCGATTGGCGAGAGAATGACCCCTCCCTCTTGTCCCTACTTCGACCACAGATTGGTTCTGAACTCATTGATACGGCCCCCTGGCCTGTAACGACAGGTGATTGGCTGAGACGCCCTTTATCTCAGCGAATGCCAGGGTTTTGGCGCGTGGTATCCCCTAGCAACCGCTTATCACAAATCTGAGCCAATCGTGAGTTGGCCCGCCCCTAATGCCAGATTCGGCCGCCGATTGGCCGACCCAACCATCAAGTCTCCTTGCGGAAGAGCACGTCGCACGGCCACACATTCCCATGCATTTGATTGGCTCCTGACCTGCTATAGCCCTGCCCCCACCTTCAGGACGCAGATTTCAAAGCGCGCTCAGGCACCTCGGCTGTATTTATTGATAGAAGAAAGATCACCCGAGTCTGGGACGTGGCGGCGAGGGTCCCTGGAAATCTCCAGATTCTAGAGCTGGAAGAGCGTGGAGTCTTCTCCAGTTCTCCTAGTTTTACAGATGTGACCTAGGCTTACAATTGGCCTGGGGTCTGAAGGTGGGACATGGGCTCCAGGGGTCAAAAAGCCGGGTTGGTGGAGCTCAACGCCACAGCGCGCCGTGCCAGAAAGACTTTATTCTGCGCCTCCTGAGGCAAAGAGAGGTGGAGGTGAGACAGCCCTCTCCCCCAATCCCTTTCAATGTCCCCCACGGGGTCCCTCTTAGGGACCCGCCTGGACTCACCGTCTCTCTCTGACGTTTGAGCTGAGAGATAAGACGACCGTAGGAGTTAGCCAGAGCCACAGTGTACGCCATCAGGATGCTGGAGGAGACAGGAACAGAAGCCACTCCTGACACGCTCTTCCATTATATACAAACGCCTGGCTCCTTTAAAGCCAGAATGTCAGCTACAAGGACTTCAGTCTCCCAGCCCCTCCGCCTTCAGATCCAGGAGTCCTAAGTCCCACCCTCCTCCTCCTCCTTTGGACCCAGCAGTCCAGGCCCCAAGGTCTCCTCCCACCCCCTAGCCTCTCCTCTCTCCCACGCAGGTGGTGGCTCCCAGATCACATGCTTGTTCAAACCTAGACCCAGAAGTCTGGGCTAACTCACCTGGAAATCAGCAGAAGAGGTACAGCAAAAGCCTGAGTCCCCAGGAAGAAGAGGAAGTTCTGGGCGGTCTCAGGGAGGCTGGAAATAGACTCGGGGATCTGGGCCCAGATGGACGACTGCCCCCGGAATGGGCCACATAGCTTAGAAGGTGGGATCCTGAAGTCAAGATAGGCTGGGCTAAGGTAGAGCCAGGAGTCTGAACGCTGAATGCAGGGAGAGGGAGGGAAGAGAAGCAGGAGCCTCTCGCACTTACAGGAAGATACTGTAAAGCAGGGGAACGCTGGAGATGGCCAGACCCAGGAGAAGGACCAAGGGGAAAAAGAAATTCGCTGTGGAGGCCCGGAACGTGCGGGCGGCCGGAGAGCAGGTGAAGAAGAGGGTGAGCTGGCAGGGGAAGGCACAGAGGAAGGGGATCTGAAACAAGAGTCTGTGCCTCCTGCCTTTTTTTTTTTTTTTTTTTTTTTTTTGAGAGACGATTTTGCTCTTGTTGCCCAGGCCGGAGTGTGATGGCGCGATCTCGGCTCACTGCAACCTCCATCTCCCGGGTTCAAGCGATTCTCCTGCCTCAGCCTCTCAAGTGACTGGGATTACAGGCATGCGCCACCACGCCCAGCTAATTTTGTATTTTTAGTAGGGACGGGGTTTCTCCATGTTGGTCAGGCTGGTCTCAAACTCCTGACCTTAGGTGATCCATCCGCCTCCCAAACTGCTGGGATTACAGGAGTGAGCCACCAGGGCCGGATTTTTTTTTTTTTTTGAGACGGAGTTTTGCTCTTGTTACCCAGGCTGGAGTGCAATGGCGCGGTCTCGGCTCACCGCAACCTCCGCCTCCTGGGTTCAGGCAATTCTCCTGCCTCAGCCTCCTGAGTAGCTGGGATTACAGGCACGCGCCACCATGCCCAGCTAATTTTTTGTATTTTTAGTAGAGACGGGGTTTCACCATGTTGACCAGGATGGTCTCGATCTCTTGACCTCGTGATCCACCCGCCTCGGCCTCCCAAAGTGCTGGGATTACAGGCGTGAGCCACCGCGCCCGGCCATTTTTTTTTTTTTTTTTTTAGCTGGACTCTCGGGCTCTCTCGCCCAGGCTGCAGCCTCCCCCTCCCGGATTCAAGCTATTCTCCTGCCTCAGCCTCCTGAATAGCTGAGATTACAAACATGCACCACCTCACCTGGCTATTTTTTTGTTTTGTTTTGTTTTTTGTTTTTGAGACGGAGTCTCTCTCTGTCGCCCAGGCTGGAGTGCAGTGATACAATCTCGGTTCACCGCAACCTCCACCTTCCTGTTTCAGGCAGTTCCCTGCCTCAGCCTCTGGAGTAGCTGGGATTACAGGCACAGGCCACTACACCTGGTTTTTATTTTTTCATTTTTTGTAGTTTTAGCAGGGACAGGGTTTCACCAGTTTGGCCAGACTGGTGTCGAACTCCTGACCTCAGGTGATGCACCCACCTCAGCCTCCCAAAGTGCAGGGATTGCAGGCGTGAGTTACCTCGCCTGGCCTACCTGCCTCTCCTTTTTCCCAAACCAGGAGTCTGAGCCCTTTCCTCATCTAGGACCCCAGAGTGAGTTCCCAGATCCTCAGACATATAAGTCAGAATGCCCCAGACCCTTCCTTCTCTCACATCCAGGAGTCTGTCCTACAACCCCTTTCTCTCTTAGGACTTAGTAGTCCAGGCCCCCAAAATCTTCCTTGCCCAGGACCCAGGAGTCCAGGCCCCAATACCTCCTGCCTGAGACCCAAGGGTCCCCTCGTATCCCTTACCTTCTTCAGGTAGAAAAGCAGCAGGAACTTGACCGTGTTAAGCAGGGGCAGTAAAGGGCAGAAAAAACTCCCCACCCAGACCACAGTCTGCGCGTAGATAAGCCCCAGCACCTCGTCGGGCACCTGGAACTCCTGGGTCCCCGCCAGACGACCAAGCGCCCCAGGACAGAGGCCGCAGAGGAGCCTGAAGGATGGGGTGGGGCGGGGCCGAGCCTAAGTCGGGGGCGTGGTGGCCCGGAGTTCCCCCGCCTTTACCGCCCCACCCACCAATAGGAAGCAAGCGTATCTGTGGGGGGGCGGGACTTTCAAGACTCCACGTGGAGGTGGAGGAGGTGTGTTCAGAGGGCGGGTCCTGAGGACTAGACTAGACAGGATCCAGGTGTGCGGCGGTAGGGGCGGGGCCAGAGGGAAGGAACTAAAAGCAGGATGGGAGGTGGGGCGATCTGCAGACCCAGGGCAAGCAAAAGGAGCGAGCAGAGGCGGGAATAGCAAAAAGGTGCGCGGTGAAAAGGACAGCACGATGGGGCAGGGCCTGGTCCTGTAGGGGCGGGGCTCTCACTTTCGAGGAAACTGAATGAGCAGCGCGACTGCCAAGCCAGTCAGCAGATCAAAGAGCTGGAGCTTGTACATTTCCTGGCCCACGAGAGTCTCCCAGCACTGAAGAAAAAATAAATAGATCAGAAAAACCTCAGGACCCGGGCACCTGGAGTCCCCACGCGTCCGAGTCTCCACATCCCAAGCCTATGAGACCCTATCGATACTTTCTCTGGTGGTCCTCGTTTTTCAAACATCCATACCCTTGGGAGAGTGTTTCAGCACCCCAAGCTCCTCCAGCACCCCAAGCTCCCCCCTCCGCCCAAACCAAACGTCTGGTCCCACGCAGCTCCTTTCCTTTGGGGACCCTAGCGTCCCAGGCAGACCCCATGCTGTTCTCACTGGAAGTTCCTTGTAATTGTAGCCACAGGTTTTGCAGTCCTCAGCCTCGGCGTCGCCCCCACAAGTGATCTGATTCCAGAGAGAGAAAAGCAGGACCACTAGGGAGGCCAGGCGAAGAAACAGGGTCCTGGCGAGGGGAAGGCAGAGGAGAATGGGCCCTGACCCGGTACCCACCACGTGGTGCTTCCCTTCTCAGTGGAACGCACTCGGATTCAACCCAGCTCACAGATGAAGAAGCTGAGGCCCAGTAACAGAATCAGAATTTTTTTTTTTTTTTTTTTTTTTTTTTTTTTTTGAGACAGGGTCTCACTCTGTCGCCCAGACTGTAGTGCAGTGGCGTGATGGCTCTCTCCACCTCCCAGCCTCAAGCACTTCTCCTGCCTCAGCCTCCCAAGTAGCTGGGACTACTGGCCTGGGCCACTACCGCTGGGCCAATTTTTGTATTTTTAGTAGAGACGGGCTCTCATCTTGTTGGCCGGGCTGGTCTCGAACTCCTGACCTCAAATGATCCACCCGTCTCGGCCTCCCAGAGTGTTGGGATTACAGGCGTGAGCCACCAAGCCCAACCGAGAGTCGGGATTTGAATCCCTGGATCCGATATCCGCAGGATTTCCGTGTCTTACCTGTCAGGGCCAACGTCCCTCTGACCGCCCCCACCCCTCATCATTCCCAGCCCTCCCCACTGCTGGAACCTCAGCAGGATTAAAACGATCTGGCGACTCCGGGTGTAGCCCTCCAGTGGAGCAATCAGCTTGAACACGGGCGGCAGCACAAAGTTGACCCCGGCGATGAAGATGGACGGAAGGTAATTCACCCCAAGCTTCAGCAGTGGCGTCTCCTGAACAAGGGGCGTCTCCTGGGAGGGGAAGTGGACCATGAGAAGAGGCTTGGGGTCCTGGAGGAGACAAGCTTAAGGTCCTCCCCCCCCCAGCCTCTTCCTCCTTTAAAACCCCAAAGTCCAGGGTCCAAACATACCCCACCCCATACTTCCTCTCTCTTTTTTGAGACAGAGTCTCGCTCCGTCGCTCAGGCTGGAGCGCAATGGCGTGATCTCGGCTCACTGCAACCTCCGCTTCCCAGGTTCAAGCAATTCTCCTGCATCAGCCTCCTGAGCAGCTGAGATTACAGGCGCACACCACCACGCCCGGCTAATTTTTTGTATTTTTAGTAGAAATGGGGTTTCACTATATTGGCCAGGCTGGTCTCGAACTCCTGACCTCGTGATCCACTCGCCTCGGCCTCCCACAGTGCTGGAATTGCAAGCGTGAGCCACCGCGCCCGGCCCCCTTACTTTCTAAGCTCTCTTGCACCCCAGACTTCCGTCCCCTCCCTCCACCGTTGGAATTGTAGCTTCCAGGACCCCACGACTTCCTTTTCAAAGACCCTCTGCACCTGTAGCTCCACGGTGGACTCTGTAGCCCAGTAGACGCCATAGAACGCTGCCCCCAGGAGCGCGAACACCAGCAGGTTGAGCAGCACCCGCACCGACCAAACCCTGGCTTGCTGGCCCAGCGTCCGCACCGCAGCCTGGCGACGCACCATCGTCTCCTCCAGCTCCACCTGAAGGCAGGAGAGGTGCCCGCTTGGACTCCATTTCCCAAGGCGCGGGCCTCTCGGTTCCCCAGGCCTGGCCCTCCAGAGATCCTCCTCCACGTGAACTGCCGCAGCCGTCTCTCCACTCGCTAACAACCTCGGCAGTCCCGGTTCCACCTGCGGCCCTTTATAGCCCAGCCCAGCCCCGCCCCACCCCTCCGTGGCCGCATCCCGCAGTCCAAGCCCCTATCCCTCCGCGGCCAAGCTCCTCACCCAAGGCTCCGCCCAGCACGCCAAGGCCCGCCCCTTGTCAGCCCCGCCCATCAGAGGCTCCGCCCTCAGGCGGCCCAGCGCTTGTGCCTGGCCTGAAGATCCAGTTCAGCTGTTATCAAGACGTGCCACGCTGGCTGCTCCCATCATTTAACTTTGAATCAAGTTGCCTTAGGCCCCGCCCGCTTCTTGTGCTTAAAAAAAATTTTTTTTTTGGCTAGGGTGTAGTAGAGTGGGAGTCTCCCTATGTTGCCCAGGCTAGTCTCGAACTCCTGGACTCAAATGATTCACCTGCCTCGGTCTCCCGAAGTACTGGGGTTACAAGCAGAAGCCACCGAGCCCATCCCTTGTGCATCCTTTTCCTACATCCTTGGACCTCGGGGAGCCCTATCGCGGCCTTTCAACCCTCTCATTCCCCAGTACCTGCCTTTCTTGGAGAAAGAGCTGCCTAGCGTCTCTCCCGAGGCCCCGTCGCCGGGTTAGGCCCCGTCCATTATCTGAGCCCAGCCCTTTCTGATCCCTACCCAGGTGCACACCCCGCCGCCTAAGCGCACCTGTAATTCGTACAAGATGATGCGCTGGCGCAGCCGCACGTGGACGTCCCCGCAGAGGCCGAAATCCCAGGCCGAGAACACCCGGTGGCTGTAGCTGGTCAGAGCCCCGGACTCTGCCAGCAGTGTCTGCTTCAGCCCGGACACCGAGCTGAGAGGGGAGACCCGGGAGACGGGATGTGAAAGGACAGCCAGGAACGGAGTTATGGGGGGGACATCTCATATGGGAGAAACGGGGAAGATGAACCCTAAAGCCTTGGGCACTAGACGAGCTGCCACCTGATGGAGAGGCAGAGGCAGATACACATACAGTCACTGAAGGCAAAGTCCGAGGGAGATTCAGAGACAGACCTGGGGTGCAGGCACCCCAAAGAGAGAGGCAGTAACCTAGGAGATAGGGGCAGAGCCCCGGATCGAAGGGGCCTGAAACCCAGAGTGAGAGGGGCAGAGGCCCTGAGGAAGACAGATGCGGAGGGGGGACAGAGGTCTCAGAGGGAGATTGGGAGAAAGGGAGACAAAGACGGTGAGAAAGGAGAAACTAAATCTACGAAAGACCCGGGTCAGAGACCCAGAGGAAGTCAGGCACCCAGAGAAGGGGGCTGGGGTGGGAAGACCCGAGAAGAAGATAGAGACCCAGAGAAAACGGCAAGTAGAGAGAATGAAGAGAGGGGGGCAGACCAGGCACAGTGGCTCACACCTGTAATCCCAGCACTTCGGGAGGCAGAGTCAGGAGGATCACCTGAGGTCAGGAGTTCGAGACCAGCCTGGTCAACATGGTGAAACCCTGTCTCTACTAAAAATAAAAAAAAATGAGCGAGGTGTGGTGGTGGGCACCTGTAATCCCAGCTACTTGGGAGGCTGAGTCAAGAGAATCACCTGAACCCAGGAGGTGGAGGTTACAGTGAACTGAGATCATGCCACTACACTCCAGCCTGGCTGACAAAGACTCCTGCTCAAAACAAACAAACAAACAAACAAAAAACAGAGACAGACCCCGAGAAGAGTCTCAAAGAGGGGCAAAGACCCAGGAAGGAGATGGGAGAACCACAGCAGGGGCAGAAACGGAGCTGGACAAAGAGACCGCGTGCACCTTCACTGCCCTGGCCCTGCCCCCATCATCTCGTGAACAACCACAGAGGGCCCCCACCTGGTCTCCTTGCTTCCACCTGTGCCCTCTTAGAATCCATTCTCTCTTCTTCAGCTAGCAGGACCTTCTTTTGATGCAACTCAGACCGTGTTCTCTGTTTAACACTACTCCAGGGCTTTTCCCTGCTCTTCCTAGGAGCTAGGCTTCTTCCTAGCATAACCTGCCAGGGCCTGCCTGATTCTGACCCCTCCCTACTTCTCAAAGCTTAAATCCTGTCCCTTTTTTTTTTTTTTTTTTTGGTCTCACTCTGTCACCCAGGCTGGAATGCAGTGGCGTGATCTCGGCTCACTGCAACCTCCACCTCCCAGGTTCAACCGATTGTCCTGCCTCAGCCTCCCGAGTGGCTGGGATTACAGGCATACGCCACCACGTTCGGCTAACTTTTGTATTTTTAGTAGAGACAGGGTTTCACCATGTTGGCCAGGCTGGTCTCAAACTCCTGACCTCAAGTGATCCACCTGCCTTGGTTTCCCAAAGTGCTGGGATTACAGGCAGGAGCCACCGCACCTGTCCCTGTCCCTTCTTCTCATATGGGCCTTTTATTTCTTGGGACACCTCAAACCTTTCCTACCACAAGGCCTGCGATTTGCAGCTCCCTCTGCCTGGAATGCTGGTGTCTTGGCTGTTCATCTGCCTGACTCCTCATCTTTCTCGGTTTTTTTTAGAGACTGGGTTTCTCCATGTTGGTTAGGCTCGTCTCAAACACCCGACCTCAGGTGATCCTCCCACCTTGGCCTCCTAAAGTGCTGGGATTACAGGTGTGAGCCACCACACCCGGCCTATCTTTCTAGTCTTCATCTTCAGGTCCCCTACTCCAGGTAGAGGGTCCTTAGCCATTATTCTGTATCACAGGGGTTGGCAATCAGCAGTCCATGGGCCAAACCTGGCCGACCACTGTTTTTGTCAATAAAGTTTTGTTGGCACGCAGCCACACCTACTCATGTACGTATTGTGTGTGGCAGCTTGAGCATGACAGTGGCAGAGTTGAGTCCCAGACTGTATGGCCTTCAAGGACAAAAGTTTACTTCCTGGCCCTCCACAGAAAACGTGTGCTGGTTCTTGCTCCATCATCACATCTCACTTGTTTTCTGTGTAGCGTTTTCTGCTCCTGAACTCAAATCATGTGCTCGTTTATTTAACAGTCTCTCCCACAGTGTATCTCCCCTACTAAATGGTAAGCTATGCAAATATAGGGGGACCCCAAATGGTTCCCCATGTCCTAGCACAGTGCCTGGGCTATGGAGACACCACACTACATTCTACATATATTTTAAAGAGTGAAATGGGCCGGGTGCAGTGGCTCATGCCTATAATCCCAGCACTTAGGGAGGCAGAGGCAGGTGGATCACCTGAGGTCAGCAGTTTGAGACCAGCCTGACCAACGTGGTGAAACCTTATCTCTACTAAAAATACAAAATTAGCCAGGCGTGGTGGCACATGCCTGTAATTCCAGCTACTTGGGAGGCTGAGGCAGAAAATTGCTTGAACCTGAGGCGGAGGTTGCAGTGATCCAAGATCGCACCATTGCACTCCAGCCTGGGCAACAAGAGCGAAACTCCATCTCCAAAAAAGAAAAGAAAAAAGTAGATTTTTGGCCAGGTACATTGGCTCATGCCTGTAATTCTAGCACTTTGAGGAGCATATCTCTTGAGACCAGGAGTTTGAGTGCAGCCTGGGCAGCAAATATAGCAAGACCCTATCTCTACAAAGTTAAAAAAAAAAAAAATTTAGCAGGACATGGTGGTGCGCCCCTGTAGTCCCAGCTGCTTCAGAGGCTGAGATGGGAGGATCAGTTGAGTTCTGGAGGCCCAGGCTGCAGATGAGCTGTGATTGCATCTCTGCACTCTAGCCTGGGTGGCAGAGTGAGACCCTGTCTCAAAAAACAAAACAGGCCAGGCTCAGTGGCTCATGCCTGTAATCCCAGCACTTTTGGAGGCCAAGGCAGGTGGATCATCTGAGGTCAGGAGTTTGAGACCAGCCTGGCCAACAAAGCAAAACCCTGTCTTTACTAAAAATACAAAAAATCTGCTGATGACATGCAGCTAAAAAAAAAAAAGAAAAAAATACAAAAAGTCAGCGGGGCATGGTGGCGGGTGCCTGTAAACCCAGCTACTTGGAAAGCTGAGGCAGTAGAATCACTTGAACCCAGAACGCAGAGGTTGCAGTGAGCCGAGACAGTGCCATTGCACTCCAGCTTGGGCAACAGAGTAAGACTCCGTCCTCAAAAAAAAAAAAAAAAAGAAAAGAAAAGAAAAGAAAAAGAAAAAAGAAAAGAAAGAGAAAGAAAAATGAAAATCCCCAAATCTTGATTTTAACTGAAACAGAAGAAAGGGTTACACAGCAAGACTGAGGATTCTTGGGAAGGGGTTTTTGCCACCACCACTTGCTCCCCCCGCACCCCGTTCTTTCAGGGGGTCATGGGTGCAGGTGCCACTGACCGATGCAGGATGAACAGGAGGCAGAGGAGGCCAACAGCAAAGGCCCAGCACAGGTAGGTGACCGCCAGGTGTGGGCGAGGTGGGTAGAAGCCATAGAACAGAGGAGACCATTCCAAGTAACCCTGTAGGGGGAAGGTGGGTCGGGGCCACTGCGGGAGGAGGCAGGGCTCCTGGCACTGCATAATCAGGGTCTGGGGTCAGGGTTTGAGGTGCGTGTCATTGAAAGCACAGGGCTCAGCCGGGGGCGGTGGCTCAGGCCTGTAATCTCAGCACTTTGGGAGGCCGAGGTGGGCGGATCACCTGAGATCTGGAGTTCGAGACCAGCCTGACCAACATGGTGAAACCCTATCTCTACTAAAAATACAAAATTAGCTGGGCATGGTGGGCATGCCTGGAATCCCAGCTACTTCGGAGGCTGAGGCAGGAGAATCGCTTGAACCCAAGAGGAGATTGCAGTGAGCCGAGATCACCCCATTGCACTCTAGCCTGGGTAACAAGAGGGAAACTCCGAAAGACTCTATCTCAAAAAAAAACCCAAGCCCGGGGCTCACAGCGGGGTGGGGAATCTCCCAGGGACCCAGGCACCTACTTCTCCCGAGAGCAAGTTGAAGAGCTGGGTGTCGAAGGTGACCAGGCCCTGGGAGTGGGGGTCATAGAAGCCGCAGGGCGAGGAGGTGTTGGGGCCGGGAGGGCCTGGGGGAGCGCCTTCCAACCAGGTGGGCAGCAGCGTCATGCAGGCCATAAGCACCGAGGCTAGCACGTTGAGAAGGAGCAGGAAGCGCAGCAGAGAGAAGTAGGACTCGGTGCCGGCGCCAAACTGACCTGCAGGGGGCAGCAGAGAGAGAGGCTCAGGTTCCTCCCTGGGAGCAGGACCAGCCCCTCCCACCCCGGGACGGGGGGCACAGCTGCGCCTTTTTTTTTTTTTTTTTTTTTGGAGACGCAGTCTCTCTCTGTCGTCCAGGCTGGGGTGTGCAGTGGTGGGATCTCAGCTCACCGCAACCTCTGCCTCCCGGTTCAAGCGATTCTCCTGCCTCAGCCTCCCAAGTAGCTAGGATTACAGGCGCAGCCACCATACCCGGCTAATTTTTGTATTTTTAGTAAAGACTGGGTTTTACCGACCTCAGGTGATCCACCTGCCTCGGCCTCCCAAAGTGCTGGGATTACAGGCATGAGCCACCGCGCCGGGCCCAGCGGCGCCTTTTTCAGACCCGAGTTCAGGCCCCCAGTCCCTCCTCCCTCAGACCCAGAATCCAGACCCCAGCCCCTCCTCCTTCAGACCCAAAAATCCAGGCCGAAGCCCCTCCTCCCTCAGACCCAGGAATCCAGGACCCCAGTCCCTTCACCCTCAGACCCAAAAGTCCCATAGCCCAGGCCCCTCTTCCCTCGCATTCTGGAGTCCAGGCCCCGCCCCAGGACAGCACCCCACCACCACCGCACCCCCGATCCTCTTCAGCGTCCATGCCCAGGGCTGCAGGCGCTGCAAGCCTTCCTTTGTTTTCTCCTTGGACCTCCAAAGCATCCGTGCCAATTGGTCCATCCGAGGTCCAGAGCCATGGACCAACTGGTCCCTGGCGTGGCTTTGCCTGGGAGGGAAACAGGCAGAAAATGAGGGGTTTCGAAGCCCCAGACTGGGAACCACCCGAATGTAGAAACAACTCAACAGATCAGAGAAGTCAAGTGTGGCCTATACATAGGGTAGAATACTCTGTAGCAATAAAAAAGAAACAAACCAGTCAGCTGGGCGCGGTGACTTACGCCTGTAATCCCAGCAGTTTGGGAGGCCACGGCGGGCGGATCACCTGAAGTCAGGAGTTCGAGGCCAGCCTGACCAACATGGTGAAATCTCGTCCCTACTAAAAATACCAAAAAAAAAATTAGTTGGGTGGCAAGAACCTGTAATCCCAGTTACTCGGGAGGCTGAGGCAGGAAAATTGCTTCAACCTGGGAGGCCGAGGTTGCCGTGAACTGACATGGCACCACTGCACTCCAGTCTGGGTGACAGAACAAGACCCTGTCTCAAAAAAAAAAAAAGGCTAGGGAGAAAGGGTTACCTTGTCCTTGTGAGAAGTACGGGGACATCAGAGGAGGGGCACATAGGGTGCTGTCAAGCTGTGTTCCCTGCCCTAGCTGAAGTTTATCTGGGCTCTCACTTTATGAATACAGTTGCCCCTCAGTATCCATGGGGGGTTGGTTCAAGAACTCCCCAAGAATACTGAAATCTGTAGATGCCCAAATTACTTATGTAAAACAGTATAGTATTGGCATGTGCAATACACACATCCTCCTGTGTTATTATCATTATTATTTGAGAGGGTGTTTCACTCTTGGCATCCAGGCTAAAATGCAATAGCGTGATCTCGGCTCGCTGCAACCTCTGCCTCCCAGGTTCAAGCGATTCTTCTGCCTCGGCCTCCCAAATAGCAGGGATTACAGGCACCATCCACCACGCCCAGCTAATTTTTGTATTTTTAGTAGAAACATGGTTTTACCAAGTTGGCCAGACTGGTCTCGAATTCCTGAAGAGTCAGGTGATTTGCCTGCCTGTCTCCCAAAGTGCTGGAATTATAGGCATGAGGCATTGTGCCTGGCCTGTTTTTTGTTTGTTTGTTTTTTATAGAAAAATGTTTTCACTTAGTTGGTCAGGCCAGTCTCGAACTTCTGACCTCATGATCCGCCCACCTCAGCCTTCCAAAGTGCTAGGATTACAGGTGTGAGCCACTGTGACCAACTTAATTTTTGTATTTTTTTTTTTAAAGACGGGGTTTCACCATGTTGGTCAGGCTGGTCTTGAACTCTCGACCTCAGGTGATCCGCCTGCCTTGGCCTCCTCCAAAGTGCTTGGATTACAGGCGTGAGCCACTACGCCCAGCCTGTTTGTTTATTTTTTAGAGATGGAGTCTCACTCTGTTGCCCAGGCTGGAGTGCAATGGTGCAATTTCAGCTCACTGCAACCTCTGCCTCCCAGGTTCAAGCAATTCTCTGCCTCAGCCTCCCAAGTAGCTGGGACTACAGGTGTGTGCCATCACGCCCGGCTCATTTATTTGTATTTTTAGTAGAGACGGAGTTTCACCGTGTTGGCCAGGATGGTCTCAAGCTCCTGAGCTCAGGTGATCCACTTGCCTTGGCCTCCCTAAGTGCTGGGATTGCAGGCAGTAGCCACTGCGCCAGGCCTGTAATCATTTTTGAATGAGGGCACCTGCATTTTCATTGTTCACCAGGTGCTGCAAATTATACAGTGGGAAAGAGAGGCTTTGAAAAAGTGGCAAAGATGAAGGCATAAAGCAGAGACAAATAAGTATTAACAGATTTCAGACATGCACAGAGAGAAACTGAGAAGTAGAGACAGGATTGGAGGAGAGACGTGGGTGACAGTGAATCCCAGAGAGAGAGGATCCCAGAGTCACCGAAAGGCAGCGCTCACTCGGAGTCCAAAGCAGAGACAAAGATGAGGGGAAAAAAGAAACCAAGTGAGGCAGCCCTGACGGGGGCAGACAGAGGCCCCGGAAACCAGGGGCGGCAGAGGGCAGAGGGAAGAGACGGGGCCCGAGGCATGGGAGAAGGGCACAAGCTGGGCTGTGTGGGTCCCAGCGGGAGGCAGGGACTCACCTGTGTGCCCGTCTGGCCTGCATGGGCCAGGGCAGTTCCCGGGAAGGGTGCGGGTCCTGCAGCTCCATCTGGGTGGCTTCTGCAAAGGCCTGCCTGCTCCTTCCTCCATCCTCCTCCTCCTCTTCCTCTGGTGTCCCCCAAGGCAGCACCCCAGGGCCTCGGTACCGAAGGGTAGCAGCACTGGGCAGTTCGTTCAGCACGGAGGACAGAGACCGGCCTGCGGAGGGGAAGCTGGCTGGGAAGACTCGAGAGTCTGGGCCCAAACTCCTCCTCCCTCAGACCAGAAAACCAGGCCCCAGGCCCCTCCTCCCTCAGACCCAGAGGTCCAGGCCCCCCAGCTCCTCCTCCCTCAGACCAGAAAACCAGGCCCCAGGCCCCTCCTCCCTCAGACCCAGAGGTCCAGGCCCCCAGCTCCTCCTCCCTCAGACCCAGGAGTCCAGGCCCAGACCCTCCTCCCTCAGACCCAGGAGTCCAAGTGCCAGCCTCTACTTCACCTGGACCCAGGGGTCCACAACCCTCGATCCCATCCCCAGGGACTCAAATGTGGACCCCTCCTACTCCAGGGCAGAGTCCGGCCTTCAACTTCCTTTTCCCTCTAGTTCAGGAGTGTGGGGACCCAGCCTCTCCTGTACCCAAGGCACCCAAACTCCCAGCCCCTCACCTTCCCCTCCTCCCAGACTAGCTTGGTTCTCCAGGCTCCTCCTCCTCAGACCCTGGAGTTCCAGCTTCCACTTCCCTTCTCCCCTGTAATACCAGGAAGTGAAACCTTCTCTCTTCAGCTCTCAGGCTCAGGAGTCCCACCTAACCTGAAGGTTGGGTGGATCTGAACCTCTCCTGGCTTCCCTACCTCCTCTGGCCTCCCGGGGGGCCAGCCACCCGTTAGAGGAGCCCCAAGCTGTTGAATCCAGGGTCGGGTTTTCTTCCATGGCCTCAGGCTGGGCTCTCTAGTGCCCCAGGTAAGGGCGGGGCCGGGGCAGGTGGGTACCTGGCCCGCAGGTGGCCCGGAGGGAGTTAGGTACACTTCCTGTAGTTTCTCAGGGCTGAGCATTCGAAAGGTCTCCTGGGACCTGAAGTCCCCGTGGTGCCCGGGCCTGACAGTTTGGTTCCTGGGCCAGGCTGGCAGCTGTACCTCACCTGGGACTCCCGGCATTTGTCACCCACAGAAACTTGCACAGACACGATGCGTTTGTGCAACACTTTATTGGGAAAGGTTTACACACTGTGACCTGTCACAGGCCAAGGGATGAGAAGAGGGAGCCAGGAGCGTTGGGGCCCCAAGGTGGCTCAGACGTAAGCCGCGGGGTGGCAGTCCCCAGGCCTGCGCATCTGTGCCTCAGTTTCCCCTTTGTGAAATGGGAAGCTTATGCTTCCTTCCAAGTCTGCAATATGGGCGTGGTGAGCTAAAGGCGGAGCGAAAGACACAAGGAAGAGGCTGCCCACTCCCAGGACCTGCCCCCAGGCTCCAACCCCACACTGTGGATGCAGAAAGGGAATTTGCCCAAACCTGCCGCCCATAGGCCCCTTCCGTTCTTGGGGAGGGCGGTGCTCTCTGGAGACCCCGAAGCCAGAGCAGGGGCAAGGGAGACTCTTGTCAGGACAAGACTCAGATTTTGTAGGAGGGGAGTGGCCACTGGAGGCCCCTGGGCAGAGGGCAGGGGGGACACTGGCAAGTCTGCTTCGGTGGCAGGCAGGGTATTAGCTGGGGAAGAGGAGATTCTCTTCGGGACCCTTGCCAAGGTAAGGACTCCTTCTGGGGAGGAGACAGCAGCCTGGTTCAGAGAATCCCCGGGACCCGCTGGCAGAGGTAGCGTCTCGGCAGCTTACTCCTCCCGGAGCTTCTCGGGGGCAAGGCTGGTGGGCTGGGAGGCTGCCTTCCGCCGGCCGGGGCTGCCCCCACCCAACACCAGCCCCAGCCCCAGGGCAGCCAGGGCCAGGAAGTGGATGCAGAAGTAGATGGAGGCCCAATACCGAAGCGTGTCTGCCATCGAGAGGAGCACGAAGCCCATGCACATGTAGTCGTAGGCGCGCATCTTCAGGAACCAGTGCACCCAGTCCCAGGCCTTCTGCCCCCCTGGGCTCAGCCGCCCCCGCAGGGCCGACTCCAGCCGGCCCTCCGCAGCCAGGCACAGCGGGATGGTCATGAAGCTCAGGTAGTAGCCCGGGTGAAGGCCATGCCAGTAGGCGCTCAGCAGCATGGTCCAGGCGCTCCTGAGGAGGGGCTGGGAGTCAGGACCTGCCAGTCCAGTGCCCAGTGCCCAGTGCCCTCTGCCTCCCGGCCACAGGAGTCCAGGCCCCAGCCCCTCCCTCCTCAGACCCAGGAGTCCAGACCCCCGGCCCCTCCTCCCTCCCTCAGACCCAGGAATCCAGACCCCCAACCCCTCCTCTCTCAGACCCAGGAGTCCAGGACCCCAGCTCCTCCTCCCTCGGACCCAGAAGTCCAGACCCCCAACCCCTCCTCTCTCAGACCCAGGGATCCAGACCCCCAACCCCTCCTCTCTCAGACCCAGGGGTCCAGACCCCCAACCCCTCCTCCCTCGGACCCAGGAATCAAGACCCCCGGCCCCTCCTCTCTCAGGCCCAGGGGTCCAGACCCCCAATCCCTCCTCCCTCGGACCCAGGAGTCCAGACCCCCGGCCCCTCCTCCCTCGGACCCAGGGTTCCAGGCCCCCGGCCCCTCCTCCCTCAGACCGAGGAGTCCAGACCCCCGGCCCCTCCTCCCTCAGACCCAGGAGTCCAGACCCCAAGTCCTCCTCCCTCAGACCCAGGAGTCCAGGCCCCCGGCCCCTCCTCCCTCAGACCCAGGAGTCCAGGCCCCCGGCCCCTCCTCTCTCAGACCCAGGAGTCCAGGCCCCCAACCCCTCCTCTCTCAGACCCAGGAGTCCAGACCCCCAAACCCTCCTCTCTCGGACCCAGGGGTCCAGACCCCCAACCCCTCCTCTCTCGGACCCAGGGGTCCAGACCCCCAACCCCTCCTCCCTCGGACCCAGGGGTCCAGACCCCCAATCCCTCCTCCCTCGGACCCAGGGGTCCAGGCCCCCAATCCCTCCTCCCTTGGACCCAGGGGTCCAGACCCCTGGCCCCTCCTCCCTCGGACCCAGGGTTCCAGGCCCCCGGCCCCTCCTCCCTCGGACCCAGGAGTCCAGACCCCCAACCCCTCCTCCCTCAGACCCAGGGGTCCTGACCCCCAACCCCTCCTCTCTCAGACCCAGGGGTCCAGACCCCCAACCCCTCCTCTCTCAGACCCAGAGGTCCAGACCCCAACCCCTCCTCCCTTGGACCCAGGAATCAAGACCCCCGGCCCCTCCTCCCTCGGACCCAGGGGTCCAGATCCCCAACCCCTCCTCTCTTGGACCCAGGGGTCCAGACCCCCAATCCCTCCTCCCTCGGACCCAGGAGTCCAGACCCCCGGCCCCTCCTCCCTCGGACCCAGGGTTCCAGGCCCCCAGCCCCTCCTCCCTCAGACCCAGGAGTCCAGACCCCCGGCCCCTCCTCCCTCAGACCCAGGAGTCCAGACCCCCGGCCCCTCCTCCCTCAGACCCAGGAGTCCAGACCCCAGGCCCCTCCTCCGTCAGACCCAGGAGTCCAGACCCCCAACCCCTCCTCCCTCAGACCCAGGGGTCCTGACCCCCAACCCCTCCTCTCTCAGACCCAGGGGTCCAGACCCCCAACCCCTCCTCTCTCAGACCCAGGGGTCCAGACCCCAACCCCTCCTCCCTTGGACCCAGGAATCAAGACCCCCGGCCCCTCCTCCCTCAGACCCAGGGGTCCAGACCCCCAACCCCTCCTCTCTCGGACCCAGGGGTCCAGGCCCCCGGCCCCTCCTCCCTCAGACACGGGAGTCCAGGCCCCCGGCCCCTCCTCCCTCAGACCCGGGAGTCCAGGCCCCAGGCCCTCCCTGCTCAAACCCGTGCCCCCTTTTCCCTAGCTCCAGAAGGCGGAGGAGGCTATGGGCTGCTGTCTCCTTCAGGGATCCAGGAGCTCCTAGCCTTCCACACACCTCACAGTCGTATCCCAAGCCATCTCCTCCTTTAAAGATTGATCATTTTATGTTCCACTGCCCTTCCCCTCCCAGGACCAAGAAGTCTAATTGTTGGGCCTACTGGTTCTTGTTTTTTTTCCTGAGTCTCGCCCTGTGGCTCAGGCTGGAATGCAGTGGCGCGATCTTGGCTCACTGCAACCTCTGCCTCCCAGGTTCAAGCGATTGTCCTGCTTCAGCCTCCTGAGTAGCTGGGATTACAGGCATGTACCACCACTCCTGGCTAATTTTTGTATTTTTAGTAGAGGCGGCGGTTTCAACATGTTGGCCAGGCTGGTCTCAAACTTTTGACCTCAGGTGATCCGCCCACCTCGGTCTCCCAAAGTGCTGGGATTATAGGCGTGAGCTACTGAACTGGGCCCCAGTGGTTCTTAAGGTCTGGCATCAGCACTGACTGAGAACTTATGAGACACACAGACCCTTGTCCCCACCTGTCCTGCACCAGAAGCCCTGGGGTTGGGGCCCAGGAGAACTCTTCCCGGTAACAAGTATTTCAGGTGACTTCGATGCCTGCTAACATTTGAGACTGCTGCCTGGCCCATGAAGACCCTGTTCCGTGGGCCTTCCTTATTCTGCGCCCAGGAGATATGTTCCTCTTCCTCCAAGGCCCAGACCCATCTTTCCTCACTCTTTTTTTTTTTTTTTTTTTTTTAATAAATGTGTTTTTTTCTTTGTAGAGATGTAATCTTGCTGTTTTCCAGGCTGGTCTTGAACTCCTGAGCTTAAGTGATCCTCTCACCTTGGCCTCCCAAAGTACTGAATTACACATGTCAGCCACTGCACCTGCCCAACTCCTGGTATCTTGAGAAGGGAGGATCACTGGCTTTCTGGTTCTTCAGAACCAGGTTATAGTGCCTTCACCCTGTATGTAATCCCAGCACTTTGGGAGGCTGATGTGGGAGGGTTGCTTGAGGCCAGGAGCTGAAGACCAGCCTGGGCAACATGGTGAGACTTCATCTCTAAGAAAAGAAAAACAGGGCCGGGCACGGTGGCTCACGCCTGTAATCCCAGCACTCTGGGAGGCCAAGGCAGGTGGATCACGAGGTCAGGAGTTTGAGACCAGTCTGTCCAACATAGTGAAACCCTGTCTCTACTAAAAATACAAAAAAGTGGCTGGGTGTGTTGGTGTGCGCCTGTGATCCCAGCTACTTGGGAGTCTGAAGCAGGAGAATCCCTTGAAGCCGGAAGGCAGAGATTGCAGTGAGACAAGATCGCAGCACTGTACTCCAGCCTGGGTGACAGTGTGACACTCTTGTCTCAAAAAAAAAATTAAATTAAAAAAGAAAAAAAAAGAAACCAGGAGTCCTCAGCCTCCCATTCCTCTATAGAATCTTCAGGAACTCAGGATTTCAGAAGCCTGTCCCCCTTCCTCCCTCAGGGCCCAGGAATCTCTCTCTACTCCTCTTTTCAGGGGCCCAGTTCATCCCTGCCACCATCCCTCTCCCTCAGGACCCAGGTTTGGAGTCCCAGCCTCTTCTTCCCTCAGGGATTTAATATAATTCCTGCCTCCTGAAGACTTGGGAATCTCCAGCTGTGGTCCCCTCCTCTTTTGGGATCCAGACATGTGGTCCCCTCTCCTTATATACCCATAAATTTAATTCCCTAACCCTTGAAGACCTATAGATGCAGGTTATGACCCCATCTTTATCAGCGACAGAGAAATTGCTGTCCATCTCACTCTTCATCTGTGTATCTATCAGCGAGCTTTGCCACCAGCTGTGGCCTGAGGGAGGTGTTTACTGCCATGGCCACTGACTTGTCCCTCAGACACATCTGGGTGCTTGAAGCATAGAAATAACCCAATGATAAGAAACGGCTGGCCAGGTGTGGTGGCTCACGCCTATAATCCCAGCATTCTAGGAGGCCAAGGCAGGCGAATCACTTGAGGCCAGGAGTTCGAGACCAGCCTGGCCAACATGGTGAAGCCCCGACTCTACCAAAAACACAAAAAGTTAGCTGGGTGTGGTGGTGGGCGCCTGTAATCCCAGCTACTCAGGAGGCTGAGGCGGGAGAATTGCTTGAATGCAGGAGGCAGAGGTTGCAGTGAGCTGGGATCGCACCACTGCAATCCAGGCTGGGCGACAGAGCGAGAAAAAAAACAAAAACAAAAAAGAAAACCAAAAAACGCCCACTGCCCCATCCTCCAGAGTGTAAGATAAACAAGGATGAATCCTGTGCATGTAAGGTGTTTAGGAGCATCGTGGGCTCCACCCACTCCATGCCCCTAGCCCCTCCTAGTTACAACAAAATGTCTCCAGGGATTGCCACATGTCTCCTGGGGGTGCAGCAGCAGCAGAATTGCCCCCAGTAGAGAAGCACTTGTCTAAACATTGAGGTGCTCTGGGCTTTGATGTGGCCTCAGCCCCAGAGCTTTTAAGCATCATCTATACCTGGCCGGGCACAGTGGCTCAAGCTTGCAGTCCTGGCGCTTTGGGAGGCTGAGATGGGAGGACTGCTTGGGGCCAGGACTTTGAGACCAGCCTAGTCGACACAGCGAGACCCCATCTCTCTGTATTTTTTAAAAACTTAAAAAAAAAAAAATTAATTAAAAAACTTTGGCCAGGCTTGTGGCTCATGCCTGTAATTCCAGCACTTTGAGAGGCTGAGGTAGGTGGATCACTTGAGGCCAAGAGTTTGAGACTAGCCTGGCCAACATGGTGAAACCCCACATCTACTAAAGATAAAAAAATTAGCTGGGCGTGGTGTCGCACACCTGTAATCCCAGCTACTTGGCAGGAGAATCACTTGAACCCAGGATATGGAGGCTGCAGCGAGCTGACATCGCGCCACTGCACTCCACCCTGGGTGACAAAGTGTCAAAAAATAATAAATAAAAATAAATTTTAAAAAGCATCATTTACACCTGATACCACTCAAGTGTCCACTTTTAAGAGTGACTTTTCCTGGCCAGGTGCAGTGGCTCATGCCTGTAATCCCAACTTTGGGAGGCCGAGGTGGGAGGATCACGAGGTCAGGAGATCAAGACCATCCTGGCCAACCTGGTGAAACCCCAACTCTACTAAAATACAAAAAATTAGCTGGGTGTGGTGACGTGTGCCTTTAATTTCAGCTACTTGGGAGGCTGAAGCAGGAGACTTGCTTGAACCCGGGAGGTGGAAGTTGCAGTGAGCTGAGATCACACCACTGCACTCCAGCCTAGTGACAGAGCGAGACTCCGTCTCAAAAAAAAAAAAAGAGTGACTTTTCCCGTGAGCATCAGAATCACATAATTACCTACCCAATAACCCCAGCTGGAAATCTAATGGTCATCTCAAAGTCAGTGAGACTAAACTCAAGTCCTTTCCTCATCCTACCTACTCCTAAAACTTACTCCTGCTGGGTCTTCCCCTTCCACCTTTATTTTATTTTTTGGGATGAAGTCTCGCTCAGTGGCCCAGGCGACCTCAGCTCACTGCAAACTCCACCTCCCAGGTTCAAGTGATTCTCTTGCTTCAGCCTCCTGTGTAGCTGGGATAACAGGCACCCGTCACTACGCCCAGCTAACTCTTTGTATTTTTAGTAGAGAAGGGGTTTCACCATATTGCCCTGACCCCACGTGACTGACCTGCCTGGGCCACCCAAAATGCTGAGATTACAGGCGTGAACCACCTACTCTTTTGGTTTTTTTTGTGAGACAGAGTCTCGCTGTCACCAGGCTGGAGTGCAGTGGCACAATCTCGGTTCACTGCAACCTCTGCCTCCCGGGTTCAAGCGATTTTCCTGCCTCAGCCTCCTGAGTAGCTTCGACTACAGGCGCACGCCACCATGGCCAGCTAATTTTTGTATTTTTGGTAGAGACAGGGTTTCACCATGTTGGCCAAGATGGTGTCGATCTCTTTTTTTTTTTTTTTTTTTTTGAGACAGAGTTTTTTCTCTCTTGTTACGCAGGCTGGAGTGCAATGGCAAGATCTCGGCTCACCGCAACCTCGGCCTCCCGGGTTCAGGCAATTCTCCTGTCTCAGCCTCCTGAGTAGCTGGGATCACAGGCACGCACCACCATGCCCAGCTCATTTTTTGTATTTTTAGTAGAGATGGGGTTTCACCATGTTGACTAGGATGGTCTCGATCTTTTGACCTCGTGATCCACCCGCCTCGGCCTCTCAAAGTGCTGGGATTACAGGCATGAGCCACCGCGCCCGGTTCGATCTCTTTACCTCGTGATCCGCCCGCCTCGGCCTCCCAAAGTGCTGGGATTCCAGGCATGAGCCAAAGCACGGCCATGAGTTTCTACTTACAAGGCTGCGCCAAAAACAACGTCTAGCAGAGTCTCCACTCAAGAAATATCGGAAGAATGAAAAACAATAAAAACTAATAGATAGCAGGCACTTACCTGTCAGGCCTCACATTAAATACATTTGACATTCTATCGCATTTAATCCTTTTATCTACCTATGAAACCAGTCATAAAAAGCATTAATTCCGTCTAATACTCGAGGCAACCAAGAGGTCAACTAACTCCTCAAGGTTTCTCCATAACCTGGACGGCTGAAATTCCAGGAAGGCTGGCTATTGAGTCCACAGGCCTCACTACGTTGCTTCTGTAGAGTAAGGCTGACTTTACAGAAGTAGAAACTGAGGCCCCATGATGGGGAACTATTTACACCAGCGTGCTGCCACTAAAGAGGCAGGGCAAAACCAGGCTAAACAAACTACAACTCCCGTGAGCCTCCGGGGCAGGGGCCCAGCGAGGGAAGCTGCAGGCTACCCTGGGGCCTGCTGGGAGATGCAGTTCTGTACCGTCCCTGAGGCTGGGCGGGCTCACTCACCGCAGCACATAGGAGCGGGCAGGCGCGCTCTTGTAGATGTACTGCGCCAGCCACCACTGCACCGTCATGTTCCAGTACCGCATGCCATCGCGCACCCGCACGCAGAAGTCCGTGCCATAGCAGTCGATGTTGCGGATGGTCTCATAGTCATACTCCAGGGAAGCCGCCTTCTCCGGACTGGGGGTGGAGGATGAGGGTGGGGGACAGACATGCAGCTCAGCCAGGTCCCCTCCCGACGCCTGCTAGTGTCCCAGCCCCGGATGCTAAGGAAGGGATCCTGGCCAGGCAACGGCCCTCTGGCTGTCAGATTTGCTAGGGCGACAAGGGAGGGTAGCCCAGAGGATGCCTGTCGGGAGGAGGACGGGCAGGCCGGGTGGTACAGTTCACCAGTGGGGTTCTTCTTGTTTTGGTAACTAACGGGGCCTGCCACAGCCATGAAAAGCCTTGAAGGGCTGATTGCTAAGCTATGAGTTCTTTAGCAACCAAGCTCAGTATATTCAGAGAAGCCTCCAAGGATGGTCCCTTCTAAACTGTTGGACACTGCTGTTGCTAGGGAAGTATCTTCCCTAATAACAGGGTGATTCACGGTTGCTAGGGAGATGTTCCAGTCGCCAGTGGGGTCTCAATGATCTCTGTTGCTAAGGAAAAGGCATTCCTTAGCAACAAGGCCTAGGATGTTTAGAAAGGCTTTTAGAAAAGGGCTTTTTTCCTGGTCCCAGGGATGTTGAAGTGTCACCTCTAGCAATACAGTGGCTCTCTCGTCACTCGTGCCAATAGCCCCAGCAGTGGGAAACGCTGGCCCACATGAAGACCTGGTGGCCTCTGATGACGGGAGGGGAGCCATCTTGAGGAGTGGGGGCCAAGCGAATTTAGCAAAGCCTTCAATTCCTGCTTGGCTTTTCTGGGGGGGACATCCTCTCTAGCAGCTGGTCAGGGCATGGTTATGAGGGCAATGGTCATAAACTCACGTGGGGGTGTCACTACCCCCACAACCGATGGCAGTTTTCGACTAGGGATGGCGCAACCCTAGCAGGGAGCAGTTCATCATTTATACCGACAGGCTGCTGCCCCAGCCACAGTCCAAACCCCTGGGGGAACGCTAACTGCAGCTGCCAGGAACACAAGGGCAGTCTACTCCTGGTTGTCAGGGGTGCCATTTCCCTAGCAACACAGGGGCAATACTTCCTCAGCCACAAGAGAGCCCACAGCTATGGCCGTGCGACTTGCCTAGCGATGCCGGTGCTGGGGTATGCAGCCTCCCTGAAAACAAGGGTCAACCCATAGTCACCAGGGGGAGGCCTGGCTTCCTTAGCAACAGTGTAACTGGAGTTGCTAGGAATGGCAGCTCTGCTGGGTAACAGCAGTCAGGGATTTGAAATTGCTATTTCCTTTCAAACAGAGCGAAGCTAAGTGACCACATCCCATGAGATGGAGGAGGGCTAGCGCCTAGAAACAGAGGGGCAGTGCAGGGGGCGCCGTACCTGCAGCAATAGAGCAAAACTTCTGGCAGGAAGGAGGTGAACTACTGTTGCTAGGGATCCTGCTTCCCTAGCAAAGAGTGGCGTTCGGTTGCTAGGTAACCGTTTCCCTAGCAACAGAGGGTGACCCACCACTACCAAAGGATGGCATCCTCAGCAAGCAGGAACAATCTGGTTTTGGGGGTGACACTTCCGTGGCAACAGAGGGGTGGCACAGGGTTACCACCTTTTCCTAACGGGGGGGGCAGTTCACCATACTGCGGGGTGACAAGCGCTAGCAACAAGGGGCATCTGTCAGTACCAGGGTTTTTTTCCCTATCGACAGCTAACAAAAGGTGGTATCCCTGCCCCCTTACTCCCCGCTCTCCTCCCTGCTAGGGGCAGAGCCAGCCCTTGGAGGTGGGGGCTGCTGGGTCTTGGGAAGCCTCCCTCCCGCCGCCTGACCTGCTGGGGGGTGGGCATTGGAGGGTGGGGCCGCCCCCGGCCCGGGCTTTGGCGGCCACGGGGTAGGCCCCGAAGCCGGCGGCAATGCAGCCGCACTCAGCGGCAATCCAGGCCACGTAGAAGCGCATGCGGAAGGCGAAGAAGACGGGGATCATGTAGAATAGGCGGGCGGGCAGCGGGCGGGCGTAGAAGGCGTCCTCGCGCACGGCCTCCAGCGGGAAGAGGTGGGAGGAGAGCAGGAACAGCAGGCCGAAGAGAGGGGCCGGCCAGGCGCGGCGCAGCAGGGGCCGCAGGCTGGGCACGGCCCCCGGGAAGGGCTGCTCCAGCCAGTCCAGGTAGGTGCGGTAGCGGAAGAATGGGCCTGTGGGTCAGGGAGGGAGGGCAGCGGTCAGATGGGCAGAGCTCGAGTCTGCAGGAGGAGGAGGAGGAAGAGCTTGGAGGGCAGGTGGGAAGAGGAAAAGAGAGGCAGAGACTGGGCGCCGGGGAAACCCCAGGGGTAGGGACAGAGACCCAGAGAGATGGGGACAAGGAACGAGAGATGGGGGGACGACAAGACTCAGACAGAGACAGGAAATTAGACAGAGGGGGCCGGGCGCAGTGGCTCACACCTGGAATCCCAGCACTTCGGGAGACCTAGGTGGGAGGACTGCTTGAGCCCAAGAGTTCGAGACCAGCCTGGGCAAAACGGCAAAACCCTGTCACTACAAAACATAAAAATTAGCCAGGTGTGGTGGAGGCACCTGTAATCCCAGCTGAGGCGGGAGGATCGCTTGAGCCCAGGCTGCAGTGAGCAGTGACTATGCTACGGAGTTCCAGCCAGGGACAAAGGGAAGGAGGGAGGGAGGAAGGAAGGAAGGAATGAAAAACTAGGAGATAGCTGTGGCACTTTAGCTACAACGTGATGGTGGTCTGGCCGAGGGAGGAAGGAGTGTGATTCACAGAAGGGACCAGTTAAAATTTTTGTATGTTCACAAAAGAACACATGTTTAGGTCAATGTAGTGTGGGAAATTAAAAATAAAAGAAAAAGAAAAAAATGAAAATAAATAAATAAGACCACAGGTTGCATGACTCCATTTATGAGCACAATGTCCAGAACAGGCAAATCTTTACAGACAGAAAGTCAAATAGTGCTTTCCAGAGATGGATGGAGGCTTGGGGGATGATGGATATGGGGTTTCTTTGCAGGGTATGAAATTGTTGTGAAAATAACTACACAGTGGTCATGTTTGTACAACTCCGTGGATATACTAAAAGTCAGGGAGTTGTATTTTTTTTTTTTAACAGAATCAAAGCAGCCAAGAGTTGTTTTTGTTTTTTTTGAGATGGAGTTTTGCTCTCCCTGCCCAGGCTGGAGTGCAATGGCGTCATCTCAGCTCACCGAAACTTCCGCCTCCCAGGTTCAAGAGATTCTCCTGCCTCAGCCTCCCGAGTAGCTGGGATTACAGGCATGCGCCACCACTCCTGGCTAATTTTTGTATTTTTTTTTTTTTTTTTTTTTTTTTTTTTTTTTTTGAGACGGAGTCTCGCTCTTGTTACCCAGGCTGGAGTGCAATGGCGCGATCTCGGCTCACTGCAACCTCCGCCTCCTGGGTTCAGGCAATTCTCCTGCCTCAGCCTCCTAAGTAGCTGGGATTACAGGCACGCGCCACCGTGCCCAGCTAATTTTTTTTGTATTAGTAGAGACGGGGTTTCACAATGTTGACCAGGATGGTCTCGATCTCTTGACCTCGTGATCCACCCGCCTCGGCCTCCCAAAGTGCTGGGATTACAGGCTTGAGCCACCGCGCCCGGCCAATTTTTGTATTTTTAATAGAGACAGGGTTTCTCCATGTTGGCCAGCCTGGTCTCAAACTCCTGACCTCAGGTGATCCACCTGCCTCAGCCTCCCAAAGTGCAGGGATTACAGGCATGAGCCACTATGCCCAGTCCTTTTAATTTTATATTTATTTATTTATTTAAATAAAAGGGATGGGATCTTGCTTTGTTGGCCAGATTGACTTTGAACTCCTGGCCTCAGGCAGTCCTCTCGCCTCAGCCTCCCAAAGTGCTAGGATTATAAGCATGAGCCCCCCACGCCCAGCTGAAAAATATTTCCTTAAACTAAAAGTGGACACTAAGCTGTGAATATTTGTTGTCTGGGCGACAAAAACATCACGTTTACACAGACCTTTGCCTCCTTTATCTCTTCTCTTTGCTGCCAATAAGCTACAAGGAGAAGAGCAAGGATCGCTTAGGCTGAGAACAGCCAGCCCCCACCCTGAAGCACTTCTGGTCCAGTGGAGGTGTGAGACTTGGATCCAGATACATGCTCACTCTCACAGCAGTGGATGCTAGGATGGAGGCTGCCCCGGGCAGGGTGGAGGGGAGACACAGGGGACACAGCAGCGGAGCGGCAGAGCTGTCACGGCAGGCCCACTCACCGGTCATGATTCCCACGTAGCAGTAGCTGTAGCTGAGCGTCTCCATCAGGGAGGGCACGTCGGGCAGCAGCCCCAGGGTGGGCCCCTTGCTGAAGCCCGTGGCCATTTCCTTCCTCTGGGCCAGGTGCAGGTCCTGGACTTCACTGGCCAGGCTCACCAGCTGGGTGGGAGGGGGTGGGCAAGGCACCAGGTCAGACTCTGGGCCCTTCCCCACACCCATCTCCCTCGCTGCCCTCTGCAGCCACGGGGTGCTGGGCACCCGCAGCTCTGCACTCCTAGGTTGTGTGTAAGGCCTCTAGCAGGGCAGTGTTCCCCAGGGCTCAGTCCCAGGCATTCCTTCCCCTTCCCTGTTCCATCTTTACCTGCGCTCACTCAATCACAGAGCTTTAGATACTACCCACCCAGCCCCAGACCCATCCAGGTAACGGCTTATTGGCATTGATACTTGGCTGTCTCTAGGCACCTCAAACGCACTGGAAACAGAAGACGATGTTACCCACCTACAAAGCAGATCCTCTTCTAGTCTCTCCCCTCAAACAACAGGCCACCAAATTGTTCAAGCCAAAAACCTCCCTCATTCCCCAAATCCTATCCTTTAACCTCTTTCTTTTTGAGACAAGTTTTACTCTGTCGCCCAGGCTGGAGTACAATCTTAGCTCACTGCCACCTCCGCCTCCCAGGGATTCAAGCAATTCTCATGCCTCAGCTGGCCAGGCTGGTCTCAAACTCCTGGCCTCAAGTGATCTGCCCGCCTTGAAATCCCTTCAGTTTCTTTTTTTTTTTCTTTTTCTTTTTTTTTTTTGAGACGGAGTTTCGCTCTTGTTACCCAGGCTGGAGTGCAATGGCGCAATCTCGGCTCACTGCAACCTCCGCCTCCTGGGTTCAGGCAATTCTCCTGCCTCAGCCTCCTGAGTAGCTGGGATTACAGGCACGCACCACCATGCCCAGCTAATTTTTTTGTATTTTTAGTAGAGACGGGGTTTCACCATGTTGACCAGGATGGTCTCGATCTCTTGACCTCGTGATCCACCCGCCTCTGCCTCCCAAAGTGCTGGGATTACAGGCTTGAGCCACCGCGCCCGGCCTTCATTTTTATACTTTTAGTAGAGATGGGGTTTCACCATGTTGGCCAGGCTGGTCTCAAACTCCTGACCGGAGGTGATCCACCCGCCTCAGCCTCCCAAAGTGCTGGGATTACAGGTGTGAGCCACTGCACCCAGCCCAGAATGAGTATTTTTTTTTGAGACAGAGTTTCGCTCTTGTTACCCAGGCTGGAGTGCAATGGCGCGATCTCGGCTCACCGCAACCTCCATTACCTGGGTTCAGCAATTCTCCTGCCTCAGCCTCCCAAGTCGCTGGGACTACAGGCATGCGCCACCATGCCCAGTTAATTTTTGTATTTTTAGTAGAGACGGGGTTTCACCATGTTGACCAGGATGGTCTCGATCTCTTGACCTCGTGATCCACCCGTCTCAGCCTCCCAAAGTGCTGGGATTATAGGCGTGAGCCACCGCGCCCGGCCCAGAATGAGTATTTTTAAACATCTAAAACTGGTCACATCGCATCTTCTGGCAGCAAACCAAAAATCCCCTCTCCCAGGAGCGCTCAGTCCTCCACGGGAAGAAGTCCAAAGTCCTCACGGTTGCTGGCCAGGGCTAGCACAGTCTCAGCCCTGCTGCCGGTTCCCTTCTGCTCTTCCTAGAAAGCTGATGTGGCTGGTGCAGCCTGTGGAACCCAGCCAGCTCCCCTCCACACGTGGTCCCTACGGCCTGAAATGCTCCTCCTCTAACCCCTCTTGCCCAGCCCACTCCTGCCACTGCTAAGCTCTTGTGAGGAACACTGAATGCTGGGGAGGCCACCACCTACCTAGCATGACCGCTGTGTTCACTGATAAACCGCCAGGAGGAAACCATGACTCTGTGGGTCTCGGTGGGCCCTGGGAGTCTATATTCCCCCGTTTTCCCAGGTGATTAGGAGCCAGACCTGGGTGTCCTAGTTTTGCGCCCTTCACAAAGTACCTTCTCCCCAGAGCTGGTTTTTCTCCTTTGCAACACAACTGGCTGCAGAGATTCCAGGAGAGCATGTTGGTAAACCACCCAGCTGGGCCTCTGGCACACCGCAAGCACTCAATGGCACTGACTGTTACCCTCCATGGTCTATTTCTTCACCCCAGAAGGGGCTGAGAGGTGAAGACCTGCCCAGGGGCATGTGAATGGGGAATGCTACCCCAGGGCAGCAGGTGGGGTGATGTCCCACCCCCAGGGCAGCAGGTGGGGTGATGTCCCACCCCCAGGGTGTGTGGGAGGTAAAATCCTGAGGAGCAGCTGGAGGGGAGTAGTGAGCCCCGAGTCTGACCTTCAGCGTCAGCAGCAGCTGGACGGCATTGGTGAAGGGCGTGGGAGTAGGCAGGCCCAGCAGGCTGAGGGCTCGGAAGAACAGGAGATAGGAGAAAGTCCAGGCCAGAGCCAGCGCGTGGCAGGAGCTGGGCAAAGGCAGGAGGCACATTGTGTTGGGCACAGAGGTCTCAGCCTTGGCCTCCCTCTCCCCGAGTCCAGCCACCAATCCTCCCGCAGCTCTCCCCATTCGTTCAGAGACAGAAACACAGAAGGGCAGAGAGAGGACTGGAGGGTAGATGTAGGGATGGAATGAGTATGACTGAAACGGGAGAATAGGCTCAGCCACACAGAAACACACAGCAATAGAGTAGAATGAGGTTCAGAGGAGCTTCGGGTGAAGACCCTGCAATCCTTCACTTTTTCTTTATTTCCAAGGTCCAGAGCTCAAGAAGAGGGGGGTGGATATGAATATGAATGGTGGCGGGGCCAGCAGACACACTGTCCTTCTCTCTCCATGACAAAGATGTAGTAGACTGGGACAAACAAAGAAGAAGGCAGGGGAGGAAGAGAAACAGATGAAGGCCAGGCACGGTGGCTCACGCCTGTAATCCCAGCACTTTGGGAGGTGAAGGCAGGCGGATCACCTGAGGTCAGGGGTTCGAGACCAGCCTGGCCAACATGGAGAAACCCAGTCTCTTTTTTTAAAATTGTTTTTATTTTTTAAACTTTTTACCCATAATTTACAACCATTTTCTTTTTCTTATTTATTTCAGCCTCTGCTAAAAATAGAAAATTAGCCAGGCGTGGTGGCGCATGCCTGTAATCCCAGCTACTCAGGAGGCTGAGGCAGGAGAATCACTTAAAACCGGGAGGTGGAGGTTGCAATGAGCTGAGATTGCACCACTGCACTCCAGCCTGGGCAACAAGAGTGAATCTCTGTCTCAAAAAAGAAAAGAAAAAGAAACAGATGACATAAAGAAACAAACTGATCAACAAGAGACAGCCAGAGATGAGGCAGACACTGAGAAAGACACAAAGAGGAAACAGGTTGCTTCCCCCTCTCCCCTGCTCTCCCTCTCCCCTCTCCCCTCCTCTCCCTCTCCCCTCTCTCCTCCTCCCTCCCTCAAATTCTCACCAGGGCTGGGCCTGAATGAGGGCCCAGGTCCCGAGGATGGTGATCAGAGAATGCAAAGTGTGGGGGCCACAGGTGAACAGGGTGAGCCCCAGGCCCACAGCAGCTGCCCCCCATCTCTTCAGCCCAGGACCTGCAGGGGGAAGGGACAGCATAAGCCTGGAACCTTCCAGAGGGTCCCCCCCTTATTTTCCACTGGGGAGGGAACCTGACTCACCAGCTTTCTTAAAGAGGAAGCCGATGGGGATGGAGATAAGAAGAACCACTAGATACGTCCATTCTTCAGGAGACATGGTCTGGGGGAGGGGCAGAGATTCACTGTGAGAACCCAGGAATCCGGCCTCCTGCCTCCTCCCTCTTCGAGGATCCAGGAACCTAGCCCTCTGGACCGCAGTTTTTTAGGATTCCGGAGTCCAAGCCTCAGCGCCTCTCCTTTGAGAACCTAGGAGCCCGGACTCCAGCTCCTTCCTCCTTGGAGGAGACAGGAATCCACCCCCAACCCCTCTCCTTTGAGAGCGCACAGGGCTCCAGCCCTCCTCTCCTTTCAGAACGCAGGAAAGCGTGGGGCTCTCCCAGCACCCAGGCCCCACCTTTTCAAACGCAGAAATCAAAGCTACTCCCTGCACCCATGCTAGAGACCCAGATTTGAAGACGCCCCTCCTTAAAAAACCCAGAAGCAGCACCCCTCCCGGACCCTTCCTCTTCAAGAGCCCAGGAGTCTAGACCTCCGAGCCCCCTCTTCCAGCGAGGATCCAGGAGCCCAGACCCCCTCTTTGCATCCCCCATCCCCCGGCCCTTGTGAAACCAGATATTCGGACCCCCCAGCCCTTCTCCTTCGAGAACACCCAGAGGAGCCCGGGGCTCCAGCCTCCAACTCCTTTGGAGCTCCAGACCCCTCTCCTATTGAGAATCCGGGGATCGGAGCCCCTCCTTTCCCCAGGCCCAGGCCCAGCATGTCCCGCGCACCCCAGCGTGGGTCGGATCCCACTCCCGACAGAGCTACAGGCGGTTGCGCCAGCCCCGAGCTCCAGCGCGCCCCCGGGGCCGCCCCGCACCCGCCAGTGCGCAGCTAACCCGCCACCGTGTGACCCCCGCCTTGCCACTGGGTGCCGCCACCCCGGCCCACCTGAGCCTCCCGCCGGGAAGGAGGCGGCCGAGCAGTCCCAGCCCGCGAGCCGCCGCGGCTCCGGCCACGCCTCCCCCGCCCAGTGCGCGCCCGCGCCGCCTGCTCCTTCGGGTCGCCCACCGAGCCCCGCGGATCGGGCCGGGGATGAGGCCACGGTCAGGGCCCCGGGCGGGGAGAGAAGGAGCCCGGGAGCGGGCGCCAGGAGCGCGAGCCGGCAGCGGCACTCGAGTCCAGGTCTGCAATGGGCTCCGAGCTCCGAGTACGTGAAGGGGCGGGTCTTCGGGCTCGGAACAGGGAGGAGTCAAAAGCCTTGGGCCCGAAGAGGAACAGACAGGATCCGGAAAGGAGGCGGGGTCTGGAGCGTAGCGTGAGAGATGAGGCGGGGTCTCCGTTCGGGTTCCTTCGGGCACATTCGGGAGCTTGAGTTCACTGGAGGTGGGGCCACAAACTTCCGCTCACTTCGGAGATAGTCGAGAACCAAGGGCTGGGGTTGGCGTGGGCGGGGCCACATGTTTCGGCTTTCTTCGGAGATAGTCGAGTCCTTAGGGTCGCTGTTCTGATGTGGGCGGGACCACATTCGGCCGGATGTGGGTGGAGGCACAAGTTTCGGTTTACTTCGTAGATAGCTGGGTATAAGTGGACGCTAGGATGATAGGCGGAGTCAACAGGTTCGCCAGATACGGAAGAATATTTACAAAGGGGAGGGGCGAAAGCGACTTGCCCTCAAAGGGGCGGAACCCCGGCGATCGGCGTGCGCCTAGGGGCCGGGGTCAAGGTGATGATCCTCAAGTTCCCAAGTCGAGTAGCGGCAGAGGGAGGTGCGCTTGATGTGGAGGGGCCAAGGTGGCCACCGCGGGAAGAAGGCGGAGCTCCATGCCTGTGAGGGGAGGGTCCTGACTTCCCGCGGCGCCGAAGCGGCGGAATGACGAAGTTGACGCGGGGGGTCGACATGGGGAGGGGAGGGTGGAGGAAGCAGAGCGTGGCGCGCGGTGCGTACTGGGTGGCTCCGCCTTGACTGCGAGTTGGTGTATGCGAGGTGACTCGTTGATTCTATCGGTGGACCGTGGGACATTCTGAAGGGAAGCAAGGAAGCGAACTGAGCGCTCCTAAGTGGGGTGAGCCCGCCCGAGCGGAGAGTGGATGGCGGGTGCCCAGGGGACGGGGCTTTCGGCTATGGGGTTCGGTCGTGGGGAGGGAACTCCCCAACTGGGGTGCGCTGGCGCTTGAAGTGGGCAGGGCCACAGGCTGCGGGACTGCCGGGAGCCGATGAGGCCAGAACGCCGAACCTTGTGCGTCCGGGAGGGGGCGGGGCTACGTGGTCGGCCGAGCCGAGAACACCCGAACGCCAAATGGCTCACGTTCGAGAAGGGGGCGGGGCGGTAGATTCGGTGGAGTCGAGGACGCCCGAACGCCGAACATCCCGCTCTAGGGAGGGGGCAGGGTTTCGTACTGTGGGAGTCTGAGAGCGAGTAGGCGCGAAAGCCGAATCACAGTGGTTCGAAAAGAGGAGGAGCTAAGGCTGGAGCGTCCCGAAGAGGGTGTGGCCTCGGCGGTGCTTTAGCTTCGAGAGCTTTTGAGCCCCGACGGGAACACCCGAAGGGGAACGCCCACTTTGCGAGAGGGTGGCGCCAAAATGGACCTTTATAAGGGGGCGAGTCGCCGCGCTTGTGGAGGCTTCTTTTTGAGACTTGACGGCGTAATGGCAGGTACGGCAGTGTGGGCACAGAGCGGGTGCCGACTGCAGGGTCACACGGGCTGAGCCGGGCTCCGTCTCCGGCGGCCGCGGAGTCGGGGGCGGGGCCTGGCACTTGGGCCCCGCAGGTGCCGAACAGCGGCCGAGCGAGGCCCCGCCCTCTGAGGCCTGGGGGCGGGGCTTTGCCAGATCCCCGAGGCGCTGGGTGGTCTCCCGGCCGCCCGCGGCGCGCAACTGTTTCGGTGACCGCTTTGCCTCCCGGCTCCCGCAGGAGGATGCTGGTGGTGGAGGTGGCGAACGGCCGCTCCCTGGTGTGGGGGGCCGAGGCGGTTCAGGCCCTCCGGGAGCGCCTGGGAGTGGGGGGCCGCACGGTAGGCGCCCTGCCCCGCGGGCCCCGCCAGAACTCACGCTTGGGCCTCCCGCTGCTGTTGATGCCCGAAGAGGCGCGCCTCCTGGCAGAGATCGGCGCCGTGACTCTGGTCAGCGCCCCGCGCCCAGACCCTCGGCACCACAGCCTGGTAAGGGGGCGGGGCTCGAACTCCCGGATCTGGTGGGAGCGGGGCCTGAGTCCGGATTACAGGCTTCCGAAGGGACCATAAGCTTGGAGGTTCCAGCGAAGTGTGCTTCTCAGGCCCTGACATCCTTCAAGCGCCAACAAGAGCAGAGCTTCCAAGAGCAGAGCGCCTTGGCAGCTGAGGCCCGGGAGACCCGTCGGCAGGAGCTCCTAGAGAAGATTACGGAGGGCCAGGCTGCTAAGAAGCAGAAGCTGGAACAGGCTTCAGGGGCCAGCGCGAGCCAGGAGGCCGGCGGGAGCCAGGCTGCCAAAGTGAACGAGACCAGTGATCTCCAGGCTTCGGGAGAGCAGGAGGAAGCCGGTGAGCGTGTGAGGTGGAGTCCAGGGACCATGGGAAGGAAAGGAGAGATCTTTTGGGAATTTTAGCTGGGAATCCAGTGCCTGGGTCTCCCTGAGGGTGGAAGACTGTGCCCCTTGGATTTACCAAACTCTTCTCTGTACTTCCACCAGGACCCTCCTCTTCTCAAGCAGGACCCTCAAATGGAGTAGCCCCCTTGCCCAGATCTGCTCTCCTTGTCCAGCTGGCCACTGCCAGGCCTCGACCTGTCAAAGCCAGGCCCCTGGACTGGCGTGTCCAGTCTAAAGACTGGCCCCACGCCGGCCGCCCTGCCCATGAGCTGCGCTACAGCATTTACAGAGACCTGTGGGAGCGGGGCTTCTTCCTCAGTGCGGCTGGGAAGTTCGGAGGTGACTTCCTGGTCTATCCGGGTGAGTTTGGGTTGGGGCCTCTGGTTGCTGTGCTAGTCTTTACAATCCCCATGTATTCTGCGGTGTTTTTTCTTTCTTAATAGAGATGGGGGTCTCTATTGTTGCTCAGCCTGGTCCCAATTCCTGGGCTCAAGCAGTCCTCGCACCTCAGCCTCCCAAAGTGCTGGGATTACAGGCCCAGCTGCATTTTTCTTTTTTGTCTCACTTTCTGTTAGCCTCTTACATTCACAGATGGACAGGAAACATTTGGGAGCTCCCGAATTCACTGGGCAAGCAGTTTAGCGACTCTTATTAAATATTTACTGTGATCCAGAAGATTAACTCAGAAGCAGACATCAGGCCGGGTGTGATGGCTCACACCTGTAATCGCAGCACTTTGGGAAGCTGAGGCAGGTGGATTGCCTGAGGTCAGGAGTTTGAGACCATCCTGGCCAACGTGGTGAAACCCCATCTCTGCTAAAAATACTAAAACTAGCTGGGTGTGGTGGCGGGCACCTGTAGTCCCAGCCACTTGGGAGGCTGAGGCAGGAGAATTGCTTGAACCCTGGAGGCGGAGGTTGCAGTGAGCCGAGATCACACCACTGCATTCCAGCATGGGTGACAGAGGGAGACTCTGTCTAAAAAAAAAAAAAGATGTAAGAGCAATCCTGTTAGAAAAAAGAAATTTCCTGGTGCAGTGGCTCACACCTGTAATCCCAGAACTTTGGGAGGCCAAGGTGGATGGATCACCTGAGGTCAGGAGTTCGAGACCAGCATGACCAACATGGTGAAACCTTGTCTCTACTAAAAATACGTAAGTTAGCCAGGCGTGGTGGCGCATGCCTATAATCCCGCCTACTTGGGAGGCTGAGGCAGGAAAATTGCTTGAGCCCAGGAGGTTGAGGTTGCAGTAAGCCATTGCACTCCAGCCTAGGTGACAAAGCAAGACTCCATCTCAAAAAAAAAAATTTCTAGAAGTGTAGTAGTTGGTCCAAGCGTTATCTGTTTTAGAGCATCCATAGGGATTGCTGAAATGATCTCACATCTCCTACCAGTGGTCATTCCCGTGGCTTCTACCCCCTGCCATTGGCCACTGCTTTAGTGCCTCTGTCCCCACCAGGTGACCCACTCCGCTTCCACGCCCACTACATCGCTCAGTGCTGGGCCCCTGAGGACCCCATCCCACTCCAGGACCTGGTTGCTGCTGGGCGCCTTGGAACCAGCGTCAGAAAGACCCTGCTCCTCTGTTCTCCGCAGCCTGATGGTAAGGTGGTCTACACCTCCCTGCAGTGGGCCAGTCTGCAGTGAACTCCAGAGACCTAGGCGGATGTGGCTGTGTCTGCGGCAAGAGCCTTTCTAGATGTTCCCAAGCCTTTTCTGGTGGCCTAGAACATCCTCCCATCTTTCTCTGTGGTTAGTTTTTGATTCCAGGTTTTCGAACACTACATCTTTTTATGTTCTTCCTTGTCTCAAAGCACTTACTGGCTGTGTTGTTTTGCAGTTACCTGTTTTCACACTGTGAGCTTCCTGAGAATGGGAACTGGGTTTGATTCATCTCTGTTTTCTACAGGGTTTAAGTCTCAGGAGGTCTCAATAAACTTGTTATCTAAATGTTCATGAGTTGAATTCTTACGACAATCCTGGAACCTGCTGGTGGTCTTATCTGCATGTACAGATGAGAAGAAGGCCTGGAGGAGGGGATGACTTGCCAAGGTCACACAGCTAGTAAACAGCAGGCCTGGCCTTTAAAAATTGTTTTTTCTGACTCCTAAATCTGCACTGTTTCTACCGCACTAAACTTCCTTTTGAAAAGATTTCTATGAAACTTCTCAGATGCATGCATAAATAAAAATATAGGCTGGGCATGATGGCTCACACCTGTAATCCCACAGCACTTTCGGAGGCCAAGGCAGGAGGATCACTTGAGACCAGCTCTGTTAACACTGTAATACCCATCTCTACAAAAAAATAATTTAAAAAAATTAGCCAGGGATCCCTTAAGCCTGGGAAGTTGAGGCTGCCGTGAGCTGTGATCGCACCACTGCACTCCAGCCTAGGAAACAGAGTGAGAGACCTTGTCTCAAAAAAAATGTGTGTGTGTGTGTGTATGTGAATATATATACATACGTATGTGTGTATATATATATGTATATACATATCATGAAAGAAGAAAGGAAACGAGAATATTGTAATTTTAGGAGTTCGGAGCATGGGGAGGATGTCAGGAAGGACTCTGGAAGCATTCTGCTGGTTTTTCATGGCCTGGGTAGTGGTTGAGAATTTTTTTGTTACTGTACATTTATATTTTAGACTCTTTTTGGTATGTGTTATATTCTGCAACTTTTACAAAAGCTAAAACATGTATGTATAAAATATGCACTTAGGAAATCATTCACCCACTACCACTAATCCAATAATTATACCTTTATCTTAGCAACATGCAATTTTACTTTGTTACGTCTATTTTGTCAGTGTAATACAGTCACATGGTAAAACTCTGGGGCTGAAGGTCTTTATCTCTAGTTCTTCAGTTTCTTTCCCCTACATCTATCTATCTATCTGTCTATCTGTCTTTCTCTCTCTCTCTCTCTTTCTGTGAATTGAGCAGCCTCTGGAATCAGAATAGGTTTTGAGAGACTTCCATCTCCCCACTTTCTTGCCATTACCAGTAAACAGACTTCATAGAATCTCAACTTCCTAAAGGTTTAATTTGAAATACGACACTGGGCTGGGTGCGGTGGCTCCCGCCTGTAATCCTAGCACTTTGGGAGTCGGAGGTGGGTGGATCACCTACTGTCAGGAGTTCGAGACTAGCCTGGCCAATATGGTGAAACCCCATCTGTACTAAAAATACAAAAAAAAATTAGCCAGATGTGGTGGTGGACGCCTGTAATCCATCCAAGCTACTCAGGAGCCTGAAGCAGGAGAATCACTTGAACCCAGGAGGCCGAAGTTGCAGTGAGCCGAGATTGCACCACTGCACTCCAGCCTGGGCAACAAGAGCGAAATTCCATTTAAAAAAGAAAAAGACACTAACCCCTGTCTGGCCAAGACTCTACTCTTTGTGCTTGTTTGGTAAGTGGCTTGTAAGTCTGTGCTCCCACCCTTTCTCCTCTCTACAAGTAATTAGATGTCTCAGTACCTCTGTCATGAGGCTCTCCTCTGAAAAGTTTCTCATTCAAAACTTTTGTGGCCGGGTGTGGTGGCTCAGGCCTGTAATCCTAGCACTTTGGGAGGCCAGGGTGGGAAGATCAGTTGAGCTCAGGAGTTCAACACCAGCCTGGGCTGAACATAGTGAGACCTCATCTCTATTTTTAAAAAAAGAAAACTAGTGACTGATGTCCCCACGTCATCAGTCAACAAATTCTGTAGGTGCCATGTTCAAAGTTTGGCCCCTGCCCTCCACCTTCACTGGCAGCATCTTAGAAAAACCAAACCATTGCTCATTTGATCTTGACAGCTTCCTAACTCACCCCCTGCCTTCTGTCCTTGCCCCTCTGTTGTCTGTTTTCAACAGAGCAGCCAGAATCATCATATTAAAAGATAAGTCAGACCATTTCACAGTTTTCCATCTCAGAGTGAAAGCCAAAGGCCTCACTTTGCAGGTCCTCATGAACTGACCACATGCATCCTCTTTTTTTTATTTTTTTAAACTAAGACTTCAGCATTTTCATACTTCAAGCATCCTCTTTCTTATATTTTTATTTTTTTACTATCTCCAGTAGTGAGTATAAGCAACCTTTTTTTTTTTTTTAATTTATTTTGAGATAAGAGTCTTGCTCTGTTGCCCAGGCTGGAGTGCAGTAGCACAGTCTCAGCTCACTGCAGCCTCTGCCTCCCGGGTTCAAGCGAGTCTCCCACCTCAGCCTCCCAAGTACCTGGGATTACAGGTGACCGCCTGAATGCCAGGCTAGTTTTTTGTATTTTAGTAGAGTTGCCCAGGCTCGAACTACTGAGCTCAGGCCATCTGTCCACCTCGGCCTCCCAAAGTGCTGGGATTACAGGCGTGAGCCACCTTGTCCGGCCAGCTTTGTACCTTTTTACCGATGAAGCTTCCATTGTGTGGACACACCACATCTTGTTTATCCATTCACAAGTTGATTGGCATTCGTTTCCAGTTAAGGAAAGGTTTTGGTTTTTGTTGCATTTTCCCTTGTTCATGCAGTAGCCCCAGGATCAAGAACAGTTCCTAGCACAAAGTAAGCAGTCAGTATATTATTGCTAAATCAATGAGTTTGGTTTTTTTTTTTTTTTTTCTTTTTTTTTGAGACGGAGTTTCGCTCGTTACCCAGGCTGGAGTGCAATGGCACAATCATCTCAGCTCACCGCAACCTCCGCCTCCTGGGTTCAGGCAATTCTCCTGCCTCAGCCTCCCAAGTAGCTGGGATTACAGGCACGTGACACCATGCCCAGCTAATTTTTTGTATTTTTAGTAGAGACGGGGTTTCACCATGTTGACCAGGATGGTCTCGATCTCTCGACCTCGTGATCCACCCACCTTCGGCCTCCCAAAGTGCTGGGATTACAGCGTGAGCCACCGCGCCCGGCCTGGTTTTTTTTTTTTTTTTTGAGACTGAGTCTTTCTCTGTTGCCAGGCTGGAGTGCAGTGGCAAGATCTCGGCTCACTCTGCCTCCTGGGTTCAACTGATTTCCCTGCCTCAGCCTCCCGAGTATATGGGACTATCAGTGCACACGACTATGCCTAGCTAATTTTTTGTATTTTAGTAGAGATGGGGTTTCACAATGTTGGTCAGTGTGGTCTCAATCTCCTGACCTAAAGTGCTGGGATTACAGGTGTGAACCACTGCGCCCGGCCATGAGTGGTTTAAACTATCATTTTTAAATCAAGGCTGGCTGAGACAACTTGGAAATTGTAATTTCTCCTAATACACTACTTTCTAAGCATATTTTTAATATACATATATTTATGATTATTAATGCAAACTGTAGCATACTATACACACTCGGCAGCTTGCTTTTTTGACATGCCCAGGCTTGCCTCATTTTTGCAAACAGCTACATGCCTTTGCATCCTACAGATGGGGCATAATTAGATTTTATTACACTTGTACAAAAGAAGAGAAAGGAATTCAGCTCCCCAAGCGTGCCCAGCTGGTCCCTGGCAACCCAGGATGGAAAGCAAGGGTTCCTTTTATATTACCTGTGCGCTTTTCAGAGCGGAAGGACCAGAGGGCTCCGGGCTGAGTGAAAGGGAGGAAGCATGAGGGGTTTGTGGAAGAGGGGCCAGTGCCATGTGATTGGACCATGCTTCTGAAGAGGATCAGGGTGAGGCCCAATCTCATCAGCTGACCCTTGAGCAACATGAGTCTGAACTGCTCAGCTCCACTTACTGCAGATTTAAAGAAGGTCACACAGCATGCCTGCCTCTCCTGCTCTGCCTTTTACCTCCTCCACCTCTGCCGCCCTGAGACAGCAAGACCAACCCCTCCTCCTCTGCCTACTCAGCATGAGGACAAGGATGAAGACCTTTATGATGATCCGCTTCCACTTAATGAATAGTAAATGGATTCATGTATTTTCTCAAAGTGTTCTTAATATTTTTTCTCTAGCTTAATTCATCGTAAGAATACAGTATATAATACATATAATATACAAAACGTGTGTTAATGGACTATGTTACTGGCAAGGCTTCCGGACACTATGATTAGTTTTTTTTCTGAGACAGTGTCTCGCTCTGCCACCCGGGCTGGGGTGCAGTGGCATAATCTTGGTTCACTGCAACCTCAACCTCCTTGGCTCAAGCAGTCCTCCCAATTCAGCCTCCCAAGTAGCTGGAACTATGGGCGCATGCCACCACATCCAGCTAATTTTTCTGTTTTCTATAGAGATGCGGTTTCGCCATGTTGCCCAGGCTGGTCTCTAATTCCTAGGTTCAAGTGATCTGCCCACCTCAGCTTCCCAAAGTGCTGGGATTTCAGGTGTGAGCCACCATTCCTGGCCTAGTAGTTAAGTTTTGGGAAAGTCAAAAGTTATATGCAGATTTTCTTTTTTGTCATTGAGGCAGTCTTGCTCTGTCACTCAGGATGGAGTGCAGTAGCATGATCTTGGCTCACCGCAACTTCTGCCTCGTGGGTTCAATTGATTCTCCTGTCTCAGCCTCCTGAGTAGCTGGGATTACCGGCACCTGCCTCCATGCCTGGCTAATTTTTGTATTTTTAGTAGAGATGGGGTCTTACCATGTTGGCCAGGCTGTTCTGGAACTCCTGACCTCATTTGATCTGCCTGCTTCAGCCTCCTACAAAGTGCTGAGATTACAGGTGTGAGCCACCTCACCCGGCTATATGGAGGTTTTCAGCTGAGCTGGAAATCAGTGCTCCCAGCCCCCTCATTGGACAGGAGTCAGCTGGATGAAGCACCTTCAGTATGCAGGGCTCTGGTCTGGTTTTCTTTTTTTTTTTTTTTTTTACTCTAAATCATCAAACCCTACGAGGAAAGTCCTGTTACTTGCTCCCATTTAGCACTCTTGAAGAGGCTCATTCGCCTCAGATCAAGAGCTGGTCAGTGACAGCTGAGGTTCAAACACATGTTTTTTGACTTGAAAACCATCTCTAATCATGAGGCACCTGTAATTTGTGGCGCTTGGACTTCATCCTGAAGGGAGTGAAAACTTATGGAAGAGTTTTTTCCTTCCCTGTTTTCCCCTTCCTGATGAAAAATGTAAGCATGTTCAAGATACAAAAATGCATAAAATTTGGCCGGGCGCAGTGTAATTCAAGTGTAATCTCACACCTGTACTCCCAGCACTTATGGAGGCTGAGGCAAGCGGATCAATTGAGCCTAGGAATTCGAGACGACCCTGGACAACATGGTGAAACCCTGTCTCAAAAAATAAAAAGCATAAACTGAAAAAGGTGGTTTGTAAGATATGGAAGTACAATGCAGATGATAATAATAGCGATGATAGCTAACACAGGGCGCTTTCTTTGTGCCAGACATTCCCCTAAGCTCTTTAGATAGACTCTCAGTCCTCACATGCAAGCTTATGAGGGAGGCACTACCCTCATTCTCCGTTTCACAGAGGAGGACGCTGAGGCACAGAGTAATTGACAAGCTTGTCGAAGGCACTGCAGCTAGCCAAGTGGTGATATGACATTTGAATCCAGGCATCCGGATGGTGTGGATGCCGTGGAAGAGACAGGGGTGGGTGGGACTGCTTCCTGCGGAGAGACTGCCTGCCTGCCAAGGCAGCAGCGTACAGAACTGAAGAACACAGTGGAGACAGACCATCGCATCCAGTGTGGAGAGATGGGTATACAAAGACAATAACCAGACTATATATAAAAAGAGAACTCTAGGCGGGGCGTGATCGCTCACGCCTATAATCCCTGCACTTTGGGAGGCTGAGGCGGGGTAGATCACTTGAGGTCTGGAGTTTGAGACCAGGAGTTCGAAACCCCGTTTCTATTAAAAATACAAAAATTAGCCTGGCACGGTGGTGGGCGCCCATAGTCCTAGTTACTCGTGAGGCTGAGGCATGAAAATCGATTGAACCAGGGAGTCGCAGGTTGCGGTGAGCCGAGATCTCGCACCACTGTACTCCACCCTCTTTCCCAAGAGCGAAACTCCATCTCAAAAATAAATAAAAATAAATTACTGATAATAGGCCGGGCGCGGTGGCTCACGCCTGTAATCCCAGCACTTTGGGAGGCCGAGGTGGGTGGATCACGAGGTCAAGAGATCGAGACCATCCTGGTCAACATGGGGAAACCCCGTCTCTACTAAAACAAAAAATTAGCTGGGCATGGTGGCGCGTGCCTGTAATCCCAGCTACTCAGGAGGCTGAGGCAGGAGAATTGCCTGAACCCAGGAGGCGGAGGTTGCGGTGAGCCGAGATCGCGCCATTGCACTCCAGCCTGGGTATCAAGAGCGAAACTCCGTCTCAAAAAAAAAAAAAAAAAAAAAATTACTGATAATACTATTAATATTTCTTAAGCGAGAATTTGATAACAGTACCGTTTCGTCGGCGGGGGGGGGCACCTTCTCTGAGAGTGCTCCGTAACATAAGTATATACTGAGGATTGAGTAAATACATTTAAAATTCTTAGTATGTGTCACACAGCGTTCCAGAATGCCACATTATTGTTAGTGATAGAAATAATCTCGGCTGGGCGCGGTGGCACACGCCTATCTCAGCACTCCGGGGGGCCAAGGCGGAAGGACCTCTCGAGGCCAGGAGTTCGAGACCAGCCTGGGCAACGTAGCAAGACGCCGACTGTACGGGGAAAAAAAAGTTACCCGCGCGTGGTGGCGTGTACCTTTAATCTCATCTACTCCGGAGGAGGTGGGAGGATCGCTCGAGCCCGAGAGGTTGGTCGGGGCTGCAGTGAGCAGAGATCATGCAACTGCACTCCGGCTTGGGCGACAGAACGAGACCCTGTCTCAAAAAGAAAGAGATAAAACCACAGTCCAGGGATGGAGAAAGAAGGCTCTCCCTCCTTCTCAAGTTTCCACTCCTTAGCCGGAAAAAAGCTAGTCGTCCATGTTTAGCACGCCGCTCTAGCCCAGACTCACATCTCGACTGCTTCTCCGCCAGCCAACGCCTCCTCTGATTGGCTCAGACGTGCGTTGTGCGTGATAAGGTCACGAGGCGCCGGCGTTACTATAAGAGCGCAGCTGTGTCGCGTGCGCGTCTTTTTTTCAGTGACCGGGTCCTGTACTCAGGTGAGGTGTCTTGATGTGGCTTTTGGCTAGGGTTTGGGTTGGATGTTCGCGCGGGCCTTCCGAGCTTGCATGAGCAAGCTAAAGACGTTAGGGATCAGAGCAGGGTGGCCGAATGGGAAAGCAGCACGGTTGTTGGGGCGGATGCTGACTATGAAAGCTTTTGAGGTGATTCTCGCGAGATTCAATCTGGGCGCCGCGAAGTTTTGGCGCAGTTGTGGGACTGCGCTGGCGACACCCAGAGCCCTCATTTTCCAACTTTACTTCCGCGCAGGCGCAGACGGGTAAGCGGAGCCAGCATGCCAGTGGCCCGGAGCTGGGTTTGTCGCAAAACTTATGTGACCCCGCGGAGACCCTTCGAGAAATCTCGTCTCGACCAAGAGCTGAAGCTGATCGGTGAGTGGCCAGGCCTTCCGAGAGGCGGTTAGCACGTGGATGAGGGTGCCCACGTGCTCGATCTAGTCTGCCCTCTAAATTTGGCACTGTTCGTGGTTTAGAAGGGTTTTGTGTATCCACAGTTGCCAGCCTAGTTTTTGTACTAATCCCCGAGACTAAACTTGTGCACCCCCTTCTCCCCACCGTATGCAGGCGAGTATGGGCTCCGGAACAAACGTGAGGTCTGGAGGGTCAAATTTACCCTGGCCAAGATCCGCAAGGCCGCCCGAGAGCTGCTGACACTTGACGAGAAGGATCCACGGCGTCTTTTCGAAGGTGCGTATGGGAGCCCACAGCAGAGGGATGGACCGCAGGGCTTGTGAGGTTCATTGTCCCTTCTAGCTCCTCTGTTCCAATGATGGGAATTGTGTCATTGGACAAACAGAGATAGCCTTTTAACTTGGTGTTTTAATAGAACTTACGGAGTAGGAAAAGTGGAGCGGGATCAGTCTTTGCCCTGTTTCCTAGCTGTGTGGCTTTTGTTAACCAGTTCCTGGACCTTCAGTTTAGTAATGACCAGAGCTAAAGAGAGGCCTGGCACACTTGGGCACCTGAGTATATCTTTGTATTATGTCGCAAAAACAATTCTGATCATGTGGTCTCTTTGCTAGTGGTGAGAGTAGACTGTGAAGTCGAATTTCTGGAATGAGTGATGGTGATAAGAGTTCACATTTGCTTATTTTTTAAAATTAAATTTTATTTATTTTTGAGACAGAGTCTCACTCTGTCGCCCAGGTTGGAGTGCAATGGCAGGATCTCGGCTCAGTGCAACCTGCGCCTCCCGGGTTCAAGCAATACCCCTGCCTCAGCCTCCCAAGTAGCTGGGATCACAGTCATGCGCCACCACGCAGGGCTAATTTTGTATTTTTAGTAAAGACCAGGTTTCCCCATGTTGGCCAGGCTGGTGCTTGCTTTATTAAGCTGGTCAAGGACATTTAGGTAGCATTTAGCAAAGGCCTGAACAGGAGAGAATCTTAAATGTATCAGGGAACAGCATTTCAGGTGATGACTTTGGGAGGGTATGCAGATCATACAGACTTTGGCTTACTTTACAAATTGTTAATAGACATTAACATGAAAATTTGTCATCTTAACCATTTGTTTTAAGATCTCGAGTTTCTGCTCTGAGATGCAGTGTTGCTGGAGTGCTTTCTACAGCAGATTGGCACAACCAAGATTGACATTAGTGTATCCTGAGACACTGCATTTGCCTGAGCTTGGGTAGTCATCATTTATGGTGAAAAGCAGTCTACACCTGAGCCCTGACTGTTAGGCCTGAGAGAGTGGTCGTCCATGTTGGACATCGAGAAAGCCCTGGAGCATGCTTAGCCACAGATTATCACAGTGCCCCAGGCCTGCAGATGCTACAAGCTTTTTTTTTTTTTTTTTAAATAGGGACAGGATCTTGCAATGTTGCCCAGGATAGGATGGTTTCCAACTCCTGGCCTCAAGTGATCCTTCTGCCTCAGCCTTGCAAAGTGCTCGGATTACAGGTGTAAGCCACTGCACCAGACCCTTTCATTCTTTTTCTTAGATTGTAACCCCCTTTGACAATTTCATGAAAGTGCTGGAGTTGCGACCCCCAAGGTTACTGATAATTGGGTGGGAGTTTATCCCAGAGTCCTGTGGCGAGTGGGCTATACAGCTGGTTCTGGTTTTAGGGAGGACTTTGTTAATACAGAGCCTAATAGCAATGAAACTTAGTCATGTGAGAAAGCGGTGTAGGTGTCTGAGGGTTATTTGTGGTATTCCGAGGCAGAAGTGAAAGATCCCAAGGGGTAGACAGCTCTTCAGGTAGGTGTACTTTCTAGTAAGTGAAGCTGTCTAGCCTAGCCAGGGACAGGAAGGAGGAGCTTTGATGTTTGCTTTTTGGTGTAGTCGTGCCTTGATTCAGATCAGCGTTTCCCACAATGATACATGACTAGCAAGATTCTGAGTCTCATCTGTTAAAAAGATTGAACAGCCATTAACGTTTGGCTGGCAGTTAATAACCAACAGAGGCCGGGTGGGAGGATCACCTGAGGTTAAGAGTTCAAGACCAGCCTGGCCAACATAGTGAAACCCCATCTCTACTAAAAACACAAAAATTAGCTGGATGTGGTGGTGGGTGCCTGTATTCCCAGCATGTGAACTCTTAACTAACCACTGTGCTTTGTTAGGGTAGTGGGAGCTTAATCGCAGCTGCACTTGGTCTTTTGCAGACTGAGTCCTTGTACGGAAATTTCATTTACTCTTGCTAAGAATGTGGAGCACAGGATGTTACATTCTCAGGTGTATTTGCCCTCCTGTCTCCTGCCAGGTTACTGTGGATGATAGTCATAGGCTGGTTTTGTGTGTGTGTGTGTGTGTGTGTGTGTGTGTGAGAGACAGACAGGGTTTCACTCTGTCACCCAGGCTGGAGTGCAGTGGCTCCATCTCAGGTCACAGCATCCTCTGCCTTCGGGTTAAAGCGATTTTCCTGCCTCAGCCTCCTGAATAGCTGGGATTACAGGCATGCGCCAACAGCCTGGCTAATTATCTGTATTTTTAGTAGACATGGGGTTTCGCCATGTTGCCCACTCCTGACCTCAAAGTGCTGGGAATACAAGCATGGTTTTGACGATGACCTGGGTCACAGTGACTGGTGCATTGAGTCTTATCAGACTTACCCCTTGCTTGCTAATACTACCATGCCTCACCACCACGAAGAGCCTAAGAGGAGGAGCCAGGATTTGAACGTCAGAAGCTGAATCAGTGCTTCCTTCCACCCTTCCCAGGCAATGCCCTGCTGCGGCGGCTGGTCCGCATTGGGGTGCTGGATGAGGGCAAGATGAAGCTGGATTACATCCTGGGCCTGAAGATTGAGGATTTCTTAGAGAGACGCCTGCAGACCCAGGTCTTCAAGCTGGGTTTGGCCAAGTCCATCCACCACGCTCGCGTGCTGATCCGCCAGCGCCATATCAGGTACCACCTCTTGTGGGCGTCTGAATCTTCCTCCACGCTGCCCTCTGATGGTTGCCCTCACTAAGCCTGCTGTCCCTATCTCCTGCAGCCCTCGGAGGTGATGGGTGTGAGCTCACCCTGAGGGTACAGATTCACCCTTGCACACAGCTCACGAGGGAGCTGGGGCAGCCTCATGTCCCAAAAGCCCAGCGCAAGGGTCACTGCGGCTCTCGCCGTACACCTTGTGAAGGCCTCTGCCAGGCGTGTGGGCAGCTGGACAGGTAACAGCTCTTGGCCTCCCCGGTGGAGGCAGAGAACCAGCCTCCTTGCTTGGGTGGTGGGTTCAGCTGTCTCCTGGGCTCGCTTGTTAAGTCAGTTCCAGACCCTAATCCGTGATTGCATTCTGGGTACTCAGGGTGCCTTTTCTGTAACGTGGCACCATTGAGAGGGAGGAGCTGTGCAGGAAGTGGCCAAGATGTTTACATTTAGAATCTCCACCTCAGCCCTTCACTAACCCTGTGAGCCATGGGCACAGCCTTCTGTGTGTGACACCTTCATTGTGGACGCAGCCTTGGGTTGCTGTGTCACGGTGGGCATTGCCGCCGTGCGTGGTAAAGCTCAGTGCCAGGTGTGGGGTTGAGTGTTTCACACTTCGGGCTTTTAGTGGCCACCTCATTTGCTTTGTGGTCTTATGTGGGATACGTTCGAATTTCTCCTACTAAATGTGGTTGAGAAACTCATCTAAAGCATTTTTGGGGGTAAAGGTGATGCCCTGAGACCCTGGACTCACATGAGGCCCACAGGATCAGGAGCGCCCTTCCGGCAGTGCCTGGGTGTCTGCAGCCCTAGCAGCAGCCGTGGCCGCCTCACGGGCTGAGTGAAGAGGATGGGCACCTCCGCTGGGCTTGCTCCGTTTCTCCCCAGTCCACTTAACTGCCGTCCCCTCTTCCAGGGTCCGCAAGCAGGTGGTGAACATCCCGTCCTTCATTGTCCGCCTGGATTCCCAGAAGCACATCGACTTCTCCCTCCGCTCTCCCTATGGGGGTGGCCGCCCGGGCCGCGTGAAGAGGAAGAATGCCAAGAAGGGTCAGGGTGGGGCTGGAGCTGGGGATGACGAGGAGGAGGATTAAGCCCACCCGTCCCCCTCTTGGGCTCATGATTGCCGAGTTTTCCTGCTGAATAAACAGAACTGGCGCTTCATGTAGTTGGTGTGTTGTGTCTCCTCCTTGCCTCAACCCTGCTCTGACCTTGTCGCCTTCCCTGGGAAGCTCAGCAGGCAGCTCGCTCACTTGTGGGTGTTGAGATGCCCCGGGAATGCCTAGCAGATGGTGGGCCCTGGCTTCAGTACTGCTGTCATCGGTGGAGAGACTGATGGTATTTTGGGAAAAACAGAACCAGAAGGAAATTCTAAGTAAGCCAGCGTTTGCATACAGGGTAGAAGGGAGTCGTTAGTCAGGTGGAGGTGGGGCCTGCCCTGGCCGTTGGCCCTTTGACCCTGACCCCGGGAAAGAAGTGGGATGGGAGCTGCCCTCTGAGGCTGGCCTGGTTGCTGGGAAGGGTAGACTGTGTTAGCAGTGGTTTCGATGGGCAGCACTTCACAGAACTGCGGGCTGGTGTCAGAGCTCGTGATGTGGGTGATGCTGGGCAAGTTCCCAGCTTTGTCTTCACTTAGGGGAATTGGGTTAGTGTAGGGGAGGGGTGTTGGGGAACTCTTCCTCCTACCACGTTTGGTTTCTGTGGACTCATGGTCAGGAGGTTAGGCTTCCATTTCCTCTGCCTTGTTGATGAGCTGTGTCAGGATGGGTTTGGTCTCTGAGGAAGTGAGAAACTTGAAATTGTGCAACCCTCTCAGGCCCTGGTCGATGGGGTCCTTGTCTAGAGGCCTTCGGTATTTGAAGGTCAGGGCAGCGTCCATACAGGGACAGCTCTGGAACGCAGCTGAGTTCTGGAAACCCTGCGGAGAAGTCTAAGTCCACCCCAGCTTGCTTGAGCTAGGTGGTCAGCCCTTCTCTCCGGGTTGCCACTTGGGAAATGATGGTGGTCTTGTTGGACGTTCATGGGGCCAGCTGCTGCACCTTCTGGGGTCACTGTGGTCTCTGGATCGTGGGGTCTGGGTCTTGTCCTGGCCTAGTGGATGGCAGAGCAGCGGACTCACTGGGCTCCCCTGGGAGGAAGAGAGTGCAGTTGCCTCTGGTCTGAAAGCTGGTGGCTCATCTGGGTGCAGCTCACATCTTGTGGAGTTCCAGATGCAGCAGACTGGAGGGAGGGGAGGGATGCGTTCTGCTGTGAAGCCTACGCGCTTGGGAAGGAAAGGATGCGCTCCCTGGGGTCTTCATCTTCAGGGCTCTTCCTGCAGAGGCAGTGAGCGGGAGGATTACAGGTGTGAGACAGTGCCTGGCCTGCTGGGTCTCCCTTTCCTGGGGAGCTCCTTAGACCACTGCCTCATCTCATTCCCTCCCACGACCCTCATCACCAGGGATGACCCTGAACCCAGGGTCCTGAGCAGATAACAGGATGGGGGCTGGGCAGGGGCTTCTCACCTGCAACCAGGATGTTGGGTGGGGGCGGCAGGGGCCGACCTTGGACAGGAGATGTGTCCACCTCAGCATCTGTGCTGGCCCCCTGGGTGTGGCTCACAGGGCCTGGGAGAAAGTCGGGAATGTGCTGCCCACGTAGGCACTGGGGGGTTGGGAGCCCCTTGTCCTGATCAACACAGCTGCCAGATCCGGCTTCAGTGACACTGGGGGGTCAGGCTGTCTCGTGAGCTCCAGCGAGTCCGGCTGTGCTGAGGGAGGGCTGTGGGCTGCCTGTGCGCCCCTGAGAGGAGGTGATCAGTGTTAAGGGGATACACTCTGTGGGGAGAGTTCCCACGGTCTCAACTCCATGTCATCTGCCTGTGGTTCTGGCCCAAGAGGTCAGTGTCACCAACCACCCCGTGTCCACCTGAGGCTTCCCTGGACACAGCAGGGAGATGGGCAATGAGATGGGGCTTGTGGCCCTGTCTGTCATGGTCCTCAGCAGTGCAGATGAATTAGATCATTGAGCCCACAGAGCCTGGAGGGCAGATGGGCGCACTGGGTGCAAGGAGTCCCGGGCTCTGTGTTCTCACCAGTGACCTCGAAGGAGTGGAACAGCCCCCTCCCCCAGAGCCTCACTCTGCTCCCCCTGAAGGATGGGGCTGAGGGACAGTAGGCTCTAGGGGCCTTTCAGACATTTGGGTCACATTTGACTCCCTCATGCTCTGCCTGCCTCCACCGTGCCCAACTCAAATCCAGGGTGACCCTTGTTCTAGCACATGAGGCCAGAGAGGGCAGGGCCTCAGGACACAGCCCAGTCACGGTTCTAATTCTAGAGGCAGATGCCTTCCGTGTCCCGAGCTCTGCAATGCATCTTTTCTCTCATCAGCCTCATGATCAGGCGAAGTTTATTGAGCAGGAGGAGGGGAGTGGTGGGTGAGGCCGGTAGGATTCCTGCTGGACTCATGGAGCTTGCATTAATGAAGTGTGAACCCAGTTGCTAGGTGATGTGCTGATTAGGATTCTTTTTGTTTTTGAGACACTCTGTCTCCCAGGCTGGAGTGCAATGGCGCAATCTAGGCTCACTGCAACCTCCATCTCCTGGGTTCAAGCGATTCTCCTGCCTCAGCCTCCTGAGTAGCTGGGACTACAGGCGTGCACCACCAAGCCTGGCTGATTTTTGTATTTTTAGTAGATACCAGGTTTCACCATGTTGGTCAGGCTGGTCTCTAACTTCTGACCTCAGGTGACCTGCCCGCCTCGGCCTCCCAAAGTGCTGGGATTACAGGTGTGAGCCACCACGCCCGGCCAAATAAAGTCATATTTGGGGGAAAAAAACTAAGAAAATTTGTTTCCAACAGACATAATGTAAAAGAATTGTTAAGGGAAGTTATTTGGGACGAAAAATGTGATAGTAATTCCAGAAGGAAACGTGACAATTCAAAAATAAAGGAAGATAAAAAAATGCTATGTATCACGGTAAATAAATATTTTCCTTTTCTTTTGTTGGAATAGAATTTCTAGTTTTGTCTGGTGGGGTTTCAATGTATAATGTAAATGTAATACATATGATAACTGTAACTTAAAGGGGAGGGGATAGAGGAACGTCTGTGTTCCTAAGATTCCAGCAGTTCATTTTTAGAGGTAAAATTGCATAGAGTTAGGCATGCATAATATCTAAAACAGCCACCTATATGTGTACAAAGAGTTACAATTAAAACACGGGTAGATAGGCTGGGCACGGTGGCTCACACCTTTAATCCCAGCAGTTGGGGAGGCTGAGGCAGATGGATTGCCTGAGGTCAGGAGTTTGAGACCAGTCTGGCCTACATGGTGAAACCCCATCTCTACTAAAAACACAAAAAAAATCTAGCTGGGCATGGTGGCACGTGCCTGTAATCCCAGCTACTTGGGAGGCTGAAGAAGGAGAATTGCTTGAACCCGGGAGACGGAGGTTGCAGTGAGCTGATATCATACCACTGCACTCCAGTCTGGGCAACAAGAGTGAAACTGTCTCAACTGACAAAAACCACACACTAGTAGATAAGATAAAATATTCTGTGCCCCATAAATATGTCCAATTATTATTTGTCAATTAAAAACTCTTAAGCTGGGCACAGTGGCTCATGCCTGCAATGCCAACACTTTGGGAGGCTGAGATGGGAAGCTTTTGAGCCAAGGAGTTCGAGGGCAGCTCGGGAAACATAGCGAGACCCCACCTCTACAAAAAAATTTTAAACGTATTTTTAAAATCTCCAATACAGTAGTCCCCCTTGCTCTGTAATTTTCTTTTTGTGGTTTCAGTTACCTGGTGGTCCATCATGGTCCAAAACTATTAAATAGAAAAGTCCAGGAATCATGTTTTTAACAAAACTAAAAGCATTTCTAAAAAACCAAGTGTAGGCAGGAAAGGGGAGTCAGCAAATAACAGAGAAGAGGAGCAGACTTTTGTCTGAGGCTGTATTAGGCAAGCCTGAATACAGCCACGTGCCGCATACGACCTTGCAGTCAGCTACACGTCGCGTGTGATGATGCAGCCGATGCGCGGAGCGGGTTACATCCCATAGGTTTCTGTAAGTACGCTCGCTCTTTGATGTTCACACAATGGTGAATTATTATTATTATTTTTTTTGAGATGAGTTTTCGCTCTTGTAGCCCAGACTGGAGTGCAATGGCGCGATCTCGGCTCACTACAACCTCCACCTCCCGGGTTCAATCCTGCCTCAGCTTCCTGAGTAGCTGGGATTACAGGCACGCACCACCATGCCCAGCTAATTTTTTGTATTTTTAGTAGAGACGGGGTTTTACCATGTTGACCAGGATGGTCTCGATCTCCTGACCTCGTGATCCACCTGCCTCGGCCTCCCAAAGTGCTGGGATTACAGGCATGAGCCACCGCGCCCGGCCCACTCTTTTTTTTTTTTTTTTAAGAGACAAGGTCTCGCTCTATCACACAGGCTGGGTGCAGCGGCACAGTCATGGCTCACTGAAGCCTCAGCAGACTTCACCTCTTGTGTTCAAGGCATTCTCCCGACTCAGCCTCTCAAGTGTCACACCTGGCCTTTACGTTTTTTTTAATTATTGACTCACTGATTATTGAGAAGTCTGTTGCTTTATTTCCAAAATGTGAGGATATTAGTCATCTTTGAGTCAGGTGAGTCCCACAAGTTCCCAGTGCCTCCTGGTGGTCTGTGTTAGGGGTCCAGGCTGGCTGGGGTTCATTGGTGTCCACTGGGGGCAGCTTACGTGCCTTCTGGAGTCCCTGAGTCTCCTGTTGAGTGTGGGGTCAGGGTCCCCCTGGACTAGTGGACTGCCAGAGTGGCGTAGACACTGGGCTCAGCTGGAGGTTCCCCTTCCTGGGACGGAGGAGGCTCAGTTGCCTCCCGATTAAGGGTCAAGCTGTGCAGCTGGGCGTAGGTCACATCCTGGGGGCCTTCAGATGCAGCAGCCTGCAGTGGGGGAGAGTGAGAGGGAAGGAACGTGGTGGGTGTGAGAGAGGAAAGGACCTGCCTGACTGTCCTGCCTGTCCTCTTCTGCCTGTGTGTCCTTTGTATCCAGGAATTCCCCAGACAGGGTGAATGAGGGGAGGCCACTGCTGCCTGAGTCTGGAGTGTTTGGCATATGTCACTCCGTGGGGGGTCTTCATCATGTGGGCTCTGCTGGAAAGAGACAGTGGTGGGGGGTGTCCTTGAGTCCCCCTGACCCCGTGGAGTCAATTTTTCCCACTGTTCCCAGAGTGATCCGTGTACATCCCTTTCCTGATGGAATCTCAGGGACGCGCTAAGGCCGTGGAGGGTCTGGCTGCTCCCTCCCTGCGGTTCTGGCCTCTCCTCCTCACTCTGACCTTGCTCATTTGGCTGCAGCCTCACGCCAGCCTTCCCACAAGAGCTCACTGCGGCCTCGGGGCCTTTGCACTGCTGCTTCCTCTGCCTGCAGGGGCTCATCCATCAGAGGCTGGTGTGGCCCTCTCGGTCCAGGTTTCTCAGATGACAGCTGACCAGACAGCCCTCCCCTTACCATCCAGACTGGCCCCACTTGCCCGCACTCTGCCCTTTCCCTGGTTTATTTTCCTTACAGCACGTCGCACTCCTGAACACTGTGCGTTTATTTGCATTTTGTCTCCCACCACGAGGTGAGCTCAGAAGGGCGGGGGCGGCTTTGCTCCCTGCTGTGTCTGCAGCTCCCACGGGGAGCCCCGTCCACAGTGAGCTCCTGGGAACACTCTGGCTGAATGAATGAAGGGGAGCCCAGGGCACCGGGGTGGTTCATTCCTCATCCTCCTGAGGCCTGGGGAGCCCTCTAACAACCAGACGGCCAAACAGAGGATGAGGAGCATGAAGGGGACCCGGGAGGAGGCCCACGAGGTCCCAGGACACCAGGAGAGAGTGAAGTCACAGCAGGCGGGAAGCAGTGTGCTGGACATGGAGGGTCTACCCTAGACGGTACTGAGAGCCGGGGAGGGAGGACCGAGAAGTCCTGCTGGGTTAGATCCGGCACCAGGAGGCCTTTGGTGCCCAGGACAGGGGCGGGGTCTCACCCAAGTGTCCAGCTCCACCTCGTCCTCAAGCTGTGTGTCCTTCACGGCAGCATCTGCTGGGGCAGAGCATCTGCTGGTTCATCTCCTGGGAAGGTTCCCTGGGACCTCTCAGCCCCGCCAGCCCCTGCCCAGCTCCCAGATGGGGCCACTGAGATCCAGGGAGGTCCCACAGTGTGGGGGGACACCATCTTCCACTGAGGCCCAGCCCCTTCCCAGCCCCTCCCTGTTGCTAATGAAATTTTGGGACTCCTGTCTCCCCAGCACCCCCATTTGTCCCCTCTCTTCCTCTCACAGAGGTTTTCTTCCTGGACATCAGCAGCTGGGCTGGACCTGGGAGAGGACGCAGGAGTGTGAGAAGGACAGGGTATGGGCGGTGGGTGGGTGGGAGTCTGGGGTCTTCGGGCAGAATTACCTCCTCTGCAGGCCCCTGTCCTTGGGCTCTGGCTCCACAGCCCCTGTAGGATGGCGGAAATCAGCCTCTCTCTGGTCTGGGTGAAGACAGACAGAGTCTCAGCCCTGGGAACATTAGAACCACCCATCCTACACATGCAACCTGAGGGAAAGTGGAAAAGCTTAAAATATTCCTACAGGATGTCCTGCATATCTCATGAGATAGAAAACAACTCCATGAACATGGAGGTTTATAAATGTGTGCTGACCAGCTGGGCACAGTGGCTCACGCCTGTAATCCTAGCAGCTTGGGAGGCTGAGGCAGGCAGATCACAAGGTCAGGAGTTCAACATCAGCCTGGCCAACATGGCGAAACCCCGTCTCTATTAAAAATACAAAAATTAGCCAGGTGTGGTGGGCATCTGTAGTCCCAGCTACTCCAGTTACTTGGTAGGCTGAGGCAGGAGAATCACTTGAACCCAGATGGCGGAGGTTGCAGTGAGCTGAGATTGTGTCATTGCACTCCAGCCTGGGCTATAGAGCAAGACTCTGTCTCAAAAAATCAAAAAAAGGTAAATGTGTGCTGACATTAGGCACCTCTGGAACCGGTTTTCTAAGCTGACTTCCCTGTGTGTCCTGGTTCCCTCTGGCTGGTTCCCTGAGCCCAACCTTGGCCAGTCTATGGGTGTCCCCCTTCCCTACTCACCCAAGGTCCTGTGTTTCCCCTGACGCCGGTGTCGGAGGAGGAGGAAGAAGAGGAGGAGGAAGAGCAGCAGGACGAAGCCAATCAAGACCCCGATCAGTACCTCCAAGTATCTTCCCAGACCTTGAGTGTGATGACATCAGGAATGAGGATGTCATTGATGTGAGCACCTACTGTGCGCAGGCGTGTGCCAAGTCATTCCTTCATGAGCTCCAACCCTCACAGTAGTTGTGCAACATGGGACTGCTGCCCCCACAACCCATTTCACAGATACACAAACTGAAGCTCAGAGGGCAATCGCCTGCCCGAGGTCCCCAGCCAGGCGGTGGCAGAGCTGGGGAGGGAACCTGGGAGTCTGATCTGCAGCCCTTGTTCCCTGCACTGAGCCGAGCCCCGGAGCTGCAGGGAAAGAGGCTGACCTCCTGAACCATGGCCCTGCTCCCCTCCCCTGCCCCACGTCACCGTCACTGTCACTGCTGCAGGTGGGACAGGACAGGCCCCTGTGGAATCAGGTCTGGAGGCTTCCCTGGGAGGCCTCCTCCCCGAGGAGGTCACAGCTGGGAGTCAGAGCTGAAAGGAACTTTCCCACCCTGCAGGCCTCTCTCCTTTACACTTGGAGAAACTGACGCCCAGGTGGGGGAGGGGCCTGTCCCCGTCACCATCTCCAGAGGAACCTGAACCTAGGACAGAACCCAGCCCCGCCTCCTCTGGACCTGCCCACCTCCTGCTCAGAGACCCTTACTCACTACTCTGGGGGCCTGACCCTGAGGGGTGAGGGGCTGGGACTGCTTTGTCCCCCACATCAGCCCAGCTGCTCCCCCATGCTGGGCCCCAACATCTGCCTTTGCATTGACCCCCCGCCCCTCACCAGCCCTGCCTCAGAGCCCCTGGGACACAAGCCTGTCCTTGAGGGGAGGGGAATGGGATCTTTTGGGAGACTCAGGACTGCCCTGGGGGAGGCCGTGCTCCCCAAGAGGCCTCCGTGACTCACCGGGTGTGGCTGGCCCTGCGGGTGGTGGGCTGGAGCCTGCAGAGGGTCCTGGAAGGAGCACAGGAGGCGGGTGAGGGCCGGGGCTGTCTGTGGAGCGCACACTTCACTCCAGCTCCCCTGTGTCCGCCCAGTGCATTCCCTGGAAACATTTCTCTGCCCACCTGGTACCTTCTGCATGCCAGCAAGGAGAACGGGTGGCCGTGCCTACGAGAACCCCTGCTGGCCTCCTCCTGCTGAGGAGTGAGGCCCCTCTGGCTAAGCCTCCCTCCATCCTCCCTTCTCAGCAGGGCCTGAGCTGAGCCTTTGAGCTCAGAGAGGACAGGGTCAGGGCCCTCACCTGAGACCAGGAGCTCCAGGGGGTCACTGGGGTGAGACAGCAGGTAGGGGTCAGAGCTTCGTGAGCCGTAACACCTGTAGGTCCCCGCATGGGCTGAGGTCACAGGACTCATGGGGAATTCAGCCTGGTCCTTATCAGATTGGTACTTTGATCTTAGACGCAGGGGAGCATCAGCTGCTCCCTCCTTGGTCAGAAGGAAAGTGTCCATCCACCCCTGTGACTGACACAGCAGGGTCACATTCTCTCCTGAGGCCACCCTGGGACCTGGCTGCACTGAGAGGGAGGGTCTGTCAGGGAACCATCCTGGAGAGAAGAAGGATGGGTGAGGGGCTGCCCCACCTTGTTCTGAGCTGAGACCTCCCCAGGCCTCTCTCTGGGACCCTCCGTCTCTGTCTGTTTTCTCTGAGTCTCCCCCTCCCCACCCATCCGCTGTCTCTGTCTGTCTCTCCCTCCCTTGGGACCCCCACCTCTCATCCCAGCCATCACCACCTGGGCTCCCCAGCAGGGCCTGTGCAGAGCCTGGGTCCCTGACTGAACCCGCTGGGCTCCTCACCTGCGATCAGGATGTCCAGAGGGTCACTGGGGGCCGACCACTTGGAGGAGAGGTTGTGTGCACCGTAGCATCTGTACTGGCCCCCATGGAAACGGCTCACAGGGCTCAGGGTGAAGTTGGCCTGGGAGAGCCCAGCCTGGAACTTCTGGCCAGAGCCCTGGAGGAGGTTAACTCCCTGGTCCTTGTACAGAGCAAATCTGTCGTAGTCGACATCAGAGCGACACTGCAGGGTCAGGCTGCCTCCATGGGCCACAACAGGGCCCTGCAGGGTCAGGAGGGAGGGCTTCCTAGACACGCCTGGAGGGAAAGACGAGTGGGGACTCAGACGGCTGGTTCCTCCCACGCCCCTTCCTTCTCCCGTCCTGGCCCTGCAGGTCTCAGTGTCTCTCACACTCTGTGTCTCGGACCCCAGGGGCTCCTTCTCACCCTGGGCTGTCCTGGAGCCATTTCAGAGGAGTGGGGTCTCCCTAAGCCTCGGCCACTGTGCCTGATCTTCCCTCCTCTCCCTGAGAGCCAGGACCTCACAGCAAACACACTGGAGCCTTCCTGAGTCATCCCTTCCAGGTGAGGGTGACCGAGGGCTCCTCCTCCATGTCAGAGCCTCCCCATAGGGCCTCCCTCACGCCTTCAGCCCGTCCATCAGTACATCACTCTGGGTCCTCTCCATCTTCAGTCACCAGCCAAGCTCCCAACCTGTCTGCTGCTCCCAAAGTGTTAGACAAGCTGGGGCTTCCTCACCTGCGGCCAGAATCTCCAGGGGGTCACTGGGGTGTGACCACACCTGGGGGGTGTTCCTATAATAGTAATAGCATCTGAACCTCCACCTGTGGCTGGGGGTCACGGGACCCACAGGGAACAGAGCCTCGAACCACCCGCTGCGGAGCTGCTGTGACTTCAGGGTTCGGGGGAGCTGGTGTTCCCCTTCCTTAATCAGAACAAAATGGTAATATCCGTTCTGTGAGCCACACTGGAGGGTCACGTTCCCTCCTGAGGTCACCACAGGGCTGGGCAGGGCTGAGAGGGTGGGTTTGCTGTAGACTCCTAGGAGAGAAGGAAGCACCATGTGAAGTGGGGCTCACACCTCCCCCATCACCCCCAGGGCTGGGCTGGGAGAGGGACACGTCCCTGAGAGCCGACCCCCTTCCTGAGGGCAGAGCCTGGGGCTGGGACCCAGAGTGTCCTCTCACCCGTCACCACCAGCTCCAGGGGCTCACTGCGCTCTGACCAGTCTGTAGAGCTGAAATAGTAACAGCAATATTTCCCTGCATGGTGCTCTGACATGGTTGAGATAGAGAATCTGGCCTTGTTCCTGGGTTCCAGTGGGTTCTGTCTGTCCCAGGGTACTTGGGTTCCCTCTTTTTCCAGATGATACTCCTGGGCTTCCAGGTTCCCCTGACACCAGATGGTCACAGGACTCCCCCAGAGGATCACAGAGCCTGGCTCAGCCCAGAGGATGGGTTTGGGGAGGGACCCTGGAAGGAGATCAGAGGCTGGATCCCAAGACTTCCGTCAGCCCTCAGATATCAGCTCTCAGCTCCAGGACCCCCCGTCATCCCCATCAGCCACCCAGAACTGCTGTCTCCACCCCCAGCTGCCCAGGGGTGGGCCTTGTCCCTAGAGAGGAAGAGGAACCTGGGACAGCTAGGGACAGACTTACCTGCCTGCACTCGGGTTCTGGGGCTTAGACTCAGCCCTGGAAGAGAGTTCCCTGTGAGAGATTTGCCTCTGAAGCCTGAGCAGAGCCTCCCCTCCCTAGTGCCTCCTGAGCTTTTGAGGTCTCCTGATGGACCAGGGCTTGTGTGGGGTGGGGTCCCTCCAAGACTCGGATCTCCCCCTCCCCATCTTGAAATCTCACCAAGGCAGAGCAGGGCTGTGAGGACGTGGGTCATGGTGTCGCTTCCCAGTGGCCCCGGGCTCTGCAGATGGATGAGCCCTCGGTGCTGGCAGGACGGAGAGACATCCAGGGTGTGGCCGCTTGGAGGCTGAGTGCTTCTTGTCATGGGGTTGTCTCATCCACAGCCCACAGGAAGGGGAACTGCCCTCCCCAGGAGCCTGGCTCTCATTTTGGGCTGTGGTGGGGACAGGCGCCAGGCTCTCTGCAGACATTACAAAGAGAAATGGGGTCTCCCTGCCCCCGAACCATTCTTTGTCCGACTTATCTTTATTTCATTGAGGGCCAGGACACAGCAGCAAATAGCCCTGGTGCTTTCCTGAGTCAGCCCCTTTCAGGTGAGGATGACCATGGGCTCCTCCTCCCTCTCACAGCCTCCCTATGGGGTCTCCTTCCCTCCTTCAGCCCGTCCATCAGCAGAGCAGTGCGGGGTCCTCACCATGGCCATCGTCTCTCCAGCCCTGGAGATGCTTCAGGGAAGACGTAGTCCATGCTGCAGGCAGGCTCAGGTCAGCAGAGACACACCTGACACCTGGCTGTGCAGTCCAGGCTGAGCTGCGTGTGGCCGTGAGCACAGAGGAGAAATGCAGGCCCTACCATGGTGGCTCCCGCCTGGAATCCCAGCACCTCAGAAGGCTGAGGCAGGAGGATGGTTTGAGGCCAGGAGCTTCCGATTACCCTGGACTACATGGCAAGCCCCTGTCTGTACAGAAAAGAAAAAAGTTAGCTGAGCATGGAGGCTCACGCCTGCAGACCCTGCAACTCAGGAGGCTGATGTGAGAGGGTCACTTGGGCCTGGGAGGTAGAGGCTGCAGGGAGCTATGATCACCCCTAGGCATTCCAGCCTGGGTGACAGAGCAAGACCCTGTCTCAAAAGGAGAAATACAGGGAATAAACAGAAAGAGAATCAAATATATATATATATTTGATGTCCATATATATATATGGGGAGGCTGAGGCAGGAGAATCTCTTGAATCCTGGAGACGGAGGCTGCAGTGTGCTATTGCACCACTGCACTTCAGCCCCACAAGAAGACCACAACTGTCTCAAAAAAAAAATAAGTAATTTACTCACTGTATATATCTACTATGTAGACATAACAAAATCCAAAACACAATTTAATCCAGGCCAAGACCACTGCAATAGTAAATATGCACATTGGCATGAGATATTCATTAAATTTTCCGGACTGTATCATGGAAAGGACAGACATTGAACAGAAAATATTAATGTATACAGGAAGTAGAATCAGAAGAAAGAACGTCTGTACCCGTTTCAGAATGAAAGAAGGAAGAAGGTTGTTAGTTCATGACATATATGAAGAGCTAGTGGTTGGAATTTTTACAGAACTGAAAAGAAAATGTCAGTCTGTGACTATATTTAGTATCTCAGTCGTGGTAAGGTACACAAGGAGACTCGGGGCATTTGTGATCTGTCAGGACTCATGTCTCACACGTTAAACCCTCAGCTCAGGCGGTCGCCTTATGAGGAATAAGGAGGGCGTGTTCATTTTCCTGTTATCAGGTATTATGATAAGAACAGGGAGAGAGAGAGAGGGAGAGACAGAGAGGGTGGGGGGAGAGAGAAAGAGAGACTGAGACAGAGAAAGGAAAAGAGGGACAGACAGGGAGGGAGAGAGAGAAAGAGAGAGAGAGAGAATCAGGCATCACTAGAGCTGCAAGGCTGCAGGTATTTTTGCACCTGGAGTCTCTCTGAAAGCAATACTAAATGATGACGTAAGTCAGTGAGTAGAATAATGAACCCCAAATGGAGAAGGTGAGATGCTGCTGTGAATAAATGAAATGAGCAGTACATACGAAACACTAAATCCGCACAGATCAGTCATATGTGTATATACAAGTACATACATTTTTACTAAGAATATAAAAGAGCAAGGAAATGGATTCTCCTCTCTGGAGCCTCCAGAAAGGAATGCAGCTATGTGAAGGCCTCGATTTTATCCTAAAAGACCTGTTCAGAATTCTCACTTTCAGAACCATGAGATAATGAATTCATGTTGCTTCAGCTACTCAATATGCAGTCATTCGTTATGGCACCAGCAGCAAACCAATACCAATACTACGACAACTGTTGTTTTAAAAGAACAGTTGATGTTTCATACTTTTAAATCACAGTCTGCTGAGAGGAGAAAGTTATACGCTTTCACTCAACCAATCACGTGTCCTTCAAATTTACAAAGTGTCAACTGATACACAACGGAGGATTTGAAGAAATATTTATCAGACTTTGATTAAAAAAAAAAAAGCAGGTTTCGTAGCACATGCCAGGCATTGTTGCACACGCCGGTAACCCCAGAGGGATTACTCTATGGAGGCTGAGGCAGGAAGAATCATTTGAATCCGGGACGCAGAGGTTGCAGAGTGAAAAAAAAAAAACGGCAAAGTGATGACTTCTGGTATTGGGTAACCCTTGTTCTCTTCCGGTAGTAATTTCCCACCAGGCAGATTGTCTAACCCCAAATCACCCAAAAGAGCAGGCCCAGGACATGCATGTCTCCCAGGTGGGTGACCTGGAAGGTGTGATGGAGGCTGTTCATTATGCTCTCCTTTGCTTTCCCAGCCCATGTGTTCCACCTGTGTAAAGATGTAGCATTTTCATTTGCAGAGCCCATTATAGGAAAATAAATACGAACGCAAATATTAAAAGGAAAAGCCATAGCCTCATTTGGTGTTTGTTCATATGAATACGTACATTGTCTCCAGCTGTCTCTATCTCTGTTTCACATCTATGTCTATGACACCATCAGAGAGCACCGACTGCAGCGTCTCATCCACAGCCTGTTTCTTGCATCTCCTGTGAGAGGCCATTCCGAGGCTCCCTCAGCCCCAGCAGCACCAACCACTGCATTGCAGGCATCCCATCTCAGGTCATCCCCAGGACATCACGTGGCCCTGTTCTCATTGCCCCACTGATTTCATGGGTGTGTGGGACCCTCGAGCTGTGATTAAGTCACAGGATGCTCCACTTAAACAGGTGGGACCCTCTGATTCCTGGCGGAGAGCCGCAATGAGCCCAGTGAAACCCATCTCAGCACCAGCATCCATCCATCATGGTCAGGAGGATTTACGGCCCCTCCTGGTGGGATATGCGCCATGTTGTCAAGCGGCCACCAGATGGCTCGCCGGTTCCCTCAAAGGAAGGCATCCCATCCAGAAGGCTCTGCTGGTCACTGGGGAGACTCTCAGCCACAGTGGAGGCTACATGGTCCTTGGTGAGGAGTTGCTGGTGTTGGGTCCATGCATCTTCTTTTTTCTTTTCTTCTTTTTATTTTTTTGAGAAGGACTCTCGCTGTGTCTCCCATGATGGAGTGCAGTGGCACAGTCTTGGCTCACTACAACCTCCATCTCCTGATTCTCCTGCCTCAGCCTCCCGAGTAGGTGGGATTACAGGTGCCTGCCCCTCACCTGTCTGATTTTTGTATTTTTAGTAGGAATGGGGTTTCGCTATGTTGACCAGGCTGGTCTCGAACTCCTGACTTCTGGTGATCTGCCCACCTTGGCCTCCCAAAGAGCTGGGATTACAGGTGTGAGTCACCACGGCTGGCTGCATGTCCTTTTTTTTTTTTTGCTGTATGGCCACGACACTCATGGGCCCCTCCTCCGTGCACTGGGGCTGCTGAGAGCTGGCTGAAGCTCAGTGTTCGTCAGGCCATCAGCGGATCCTCAGGTCAGTGGATTTTTAGCCAGCCCTTGACTAGTTTTCTTTCTGTCCATCTTTCTGTGCCTTACTGAGGAAGTGTGTGAACTTTGTTCATTATGTGTGAAGGATGCTTGTATGTCTCCAGGAGACATGTAAGATTTGGGCTTCTTCAAGATCATGAAACAATTTACTTTGAGGTCGCTCAGAAAACACAGTGCTGGCCTTAGGCTTCCTATCTTGAAACTGCTAGTCTATTTCCAACCTCATGCATCAAAAGTGTTACGATCTCCACAGGATCTGCAAGACCTCTATAGGATCTCCACGGGACCTTCACGGGACCTCCACAGGACCTCCACAGGGTCTCCATAAGACTTCCCTAGGACCATCACAGAATCTCAATCAGAACTTCACAGGACCTCCACAGGGTCTCAATAGGACCTCCACAGGGTCTCCAAAGGGCCTTCACAGGACTTCCATAGGACCTTCATAGGATCTCCATAGGGCCTCCATAGCATCTTTATAGGATCTTCCTTCACAGGACCTCCAAAGGTTCTTCATAGGGTCACAATAATTTAGTTGCCAAAGGATGTGTCACTGCAGGGACTCGCCAGCATCCCCTACACCCTGAGATGCTGGAAATGACCACTTGGTGATCGTGGTTATGGATTTCCTGCAGAAGCATGTGTGAAACCATGTTCCTGGGCAACTCTGCAGTCCTGACCTCCATTCAGATCCTCCGGGGGCTTGGCTGGAGGGGGTGTCTGGTGTGTCACTGTGTCTCATTGCACAGAATGGGGGCTTCCGCAGTACTAATGGAAAACCAGCCCAGAGATGGAGGCGGAGTTTGGAGTTGTGCTGCCACAAACCAAGAAGTGCTGAGCTGATGAGCTTGGACTGTAGCATCGGACAGGAGACACTGATGATAAGGCTCTGAGGTAGAATGCTGTGGACTGTTCTTCCTGTCTGAAGAGGAGGATGCTGAGGAAATGAAGGCTCTTCCATTTTGTGACCTGGTTGACAAGAGGAACCAACAGGGTCATGACCCCATGGAGCAATGACCCCACGTGGAAAGGAGGCTGAAGGAGGTGTGTTTAAGGCAGTTAACTGAGTCACAGAGAGAAGCAGAGCCTCCCAATGCCTAGGAAGGGTGGTGTGTTTCTCCCAAACCTCCCCAGTCTGACTTCCTTATTTCTCCAAATAGCAGCACCTTCTCTTCATTTCTGCTGGGTCACGATGGGGAGCTGAGGGCTGGGGCTGTCCTGCTCCCCACATCACCCAAGCTCCTCCTCCCCAAGGCTGGGCCCCAACATCTCCCTCTGCCTCAACCCCTCGCCCCTCACCAGCCCAGCTTCAGAGCCCCTGGAAGCCTGTGCCCCACCCTGTCTCTGCTCAGCTCTCTGGAGGGAAGTCTGTGCTGAGTCCTTGAGGGGAAGAGGATCCTCTGGGAGAGTTGGGACTGCCCCGGGGGAGGCCACACTCCTTCCCAGCCGAGAGGCCTTAGTCACTCACCAGGTGCGGGGGTGGGACCTGTGGGAGGGGGGCTGGGGCTCCCAGAGGCTCCTGGGAGCAAGCACAGAAAGGGAGTGAGGAGCTTTGGCCCCAGAGTCCCCATGTCCACTGAAGCCCCTCGCTCCACCTGCCGGTCGCTTCTCTGGAAACTCTCCTCTGCTCACCTTTCATGATTTGTGTCCCAGGAGATGGGGCCAAGGGCGGGCCTGCCTGGGAGGTGGCCCACTGTCCTCCTCCCCTCTGAGGGGTGAGTCCCGCTCTGCCTGAGCCCCCTGACACCCCTCTACACTCCATTCCAGCCCAGAGCTCTCCTGGGGACAGGCCCTGAGCTGAGCCTGTGAGCTCAGAGAGGACAGGGTCAGGGCTCTCACCTGAGACCACAAGCTTCAGGGGGTAACTAGGGTCTGACAGCAGGTAGGGGTAGGAGCTGATTCTGCTGTAGCATTGGTAAGTTCCACTCTGGGCTGAGGTCACAGGACTCATGGGTAATTTAGCCTGGTCCCTATAAGATTGGTACTTTGACTTTAGACGCAGAGGGGGATGGGCTGCCCCCTCCTTGGTCAAAAATAAAGTGTCCACGTGGTGCCATGACTGACACCGCAGGGTCACCTTCTCTCCTGAGGCCACTCTGGGGCCCGGCTGCACTGAGAGGGAAGGTCTGGCAGGGATCTGTCCTGGAGAGAAGGATAGGTGAGAGGCTGCCCCGCCTTGTTCTGAGCTGAGACCTCCCCAGGCCTCTCGGGGACCCTCAGTCTCTCTGTCTTCTCTGAGTCTCCCCCTCCCTGGGGACCCCCACCCCTCATCCCAGCCATCACCACCTGGGCTCCCCCAGCAGGGCCTGTGCAGAGCCTGGGTCCCTGACTGAACCTGCTGGGCTCCTCACCTGCGATCAGGATGTCCAGGGGATCACTGGGGGCTGACCACTCAGAGGAGAGGTTGTGTGCACCGTAGCATCTGTACGGGCCCCCGTAGGAGTGGCTCACAGGGCTCAGGGTAAAGTTGGCCTGGGAGAGCCCAGCCTGGAACTTCTGGCCAGAGCCCTGGAGGAGGTTAACTCCCTGGTCCTTGTACAGAGCAAATCTGTCGTAGTCGACATCAGAGCGACACTGCTGGGTCAGGCTGCCTCCATGGGCCACGACAGGGCCCTGCGGGGTCAGGAGGGAGGGCTTCCTAGACACGCCTGGAGGGAAAGAGGAGCGGGGACTGGGACGGCTGGTTCCTCCCACGCCCCTTCCTTCTCCCGTCCTGGCCCTGCAGGTCTCAGTGTCTCTCACACTCTGTGTCTCGGACCCTAGGGGCTCCTTCTCACCCAGGCTGTCCTAGAGAGGTTCCAGACCAATGTCTCCCTGACTCTCGGCCACTCTGTCTGGTCTGTCATCTCATCGAGGGACAGGAAATTGCAGCAAATACACCCAGTGCCTTCCTGAGTTGACCCCATCCAGGTGCCGGTGACTGAGGCTCCTCTTTCCTTATCAGAGCCTCCGCATGGGGTCCTCCTCACACTTTCAGCCCAGCCCCCAACACATCCTTCTGGGGTCCTGGCCATGATCAGTCATCAACCAGATGACTCCTGTGTGGCTCCTCTCAATTGTATAAAGAAGCATGGTGGCTTTTTCACTTGGGACCAGAATCTCCAGGAGATCGCTGGGGTTTGACCACACATGAGGTTTTTTCCAGAAACAGTAATAGCATCTGAACCTCCACCTGTGGCTGGGGGTCACAGGGCCCACAGGGAACAGGGCCTGGGATGGCCCTTTGGGGAGCTTCTGTTCTCCTTCCTCAACAAGAACAAACATGAGAAATCCATTCCATGTGTCACACTGGAGGCTCACGTTCCCTCCTGAAGCCACTACAGGGCTGGGCAGGACTGAGAGGGTGGGTTCTGCATACAATCCTAGGAAAGGAGGCAACGTGTTTAATGGGGTCACACCTCCCTTGGTATCCCCAAGACTGGGCTGTGAGAGGGGTGATACCTCTGAGAGCTGACCTCCTTCCTGAGGGCAGAGCCTGGGGCTGGGGCCCCTGAGTGTCCCCTCACCTGTCACCACCAGCTCCATGGGGTCACTGGGCTCTGACCAGCCTGCAGGGGTCTCATAGTAGCGGTGGTATTGCCCTGCAGCGTGAAATTCCATGGATGGATTGTGGAACTTGGCCTTGGCTCCTGGCTCCAGTGGGTTCTGTCTGTGCCATGGGATTCCGTCCTTCCAGATGGTACTTCACAGTCTCCAGGGGCCCCTGACACCTGAGGGCCATGGGGCTGAACTGGGCTATCACAGAGCCTGGATCAGCCCAGAGGGTGGGTTTGGGGATGGTGCCTGAAATGGAATCAGAGACTGATGCCAAGATATGCTCAACCCTCATATCCCAGCTGTCAGCCCCAGGACCCTCCAGACATCCCCATTGGTCAGCCCAGAACTGGTGTCTCCACCCCCAGCTGCCCAGGGTTGGGTCCTTGTCCCCAGAGAGAAGGAGGGACCTGGGACAGCTGGGGACAGACTCACCCAACTGCACGCTAGTCCTGGGGCCCAGGCTCAGCCCTGGAAGAGTTCCCTGTGAGAGATTTGCCCCAAAGCCCCAGCAGTTCCTCTCCTCCCTAGGAGCCTCTGAGAGACCAGAGCCTGGCTGTAGAGTGAGTTCCCTTCCTTCCCCTCTTCAAACCCCACCGAGGCAAGTCATGACTGAGAGGGTGAGGGTCATGGCAGATGAGACCACAGTGCCTAGCAGGACACAGGAGCACGCAGTGTGGACTGCAGGCTGTGTTCTCCCTGTCGCAAGACTGTCCCATCTGCAGCCCCACAGGACAGGGAACTGCCCTCCCCAGGGCTCTCATTTCCCCAGGGATGGGGCTGGGGTGAGCTCCAGGCTCTCTGCAGACATTTCAGACAGAAATAGGGTCTCCCTAAGGCCTAGCCACTGTCTGCCTGCCCTATATTCAGCTCACCAAGGTTGTGTGCACTAGGGCCGAGCAGCAAATCCCCCTCCTCTGGGAATGAACCTCTGAGTCGTTCCTGCCTCCTCAGTGCCCGTGTCCTTGGCCGTCCCTCTGCACCTCAAACCATGTTCAAGGTTTTCGGAACAATTACTCAGGTCTGTCGTCTGATTCAGGGCGTGGAATGGGGAGCTGAATTTAATTCCAATTCTCCTCCACTTACCATGTGACCTTGGACAATTGGCGGCTTCCTTCAGCCTTTATCTTTTGGAGCCTGTGGTCATGACCTCCAGTTCTCAGAGTGGATGTGGGGGGTTAGTGGTGCCTGAGACATGGAAGGGGCTCAGCCATGGTGAGTTTCCAGACCGTATTTAGACAGGAGTAGTTGGGTGTGAGAAGATCCTGGCGTTGAGCTCTGTAGTGGAAAAGGATGATTGATGTACCCACTCAAGAGCCCACATCAGCTCCAAATACCAAGAAATGCTCCTTATGTTTAAAGTTGCAGGCATGGTGGCCCAGCCCTGTAATCTGAGCACCTGAGGATGGAAGAGCCCTTGAGCTCAGAAGTTCAAGACCAGGCTGCAGAGCATAGTGAGACCTCATCTCTGCATATAATAAAAAAGAAATAATCAGGCGTGGTTGTGCATGACTGCAGTCTCAACTATTTGGGAGACTGAGGTGGGAGGATTGCTTGAGCCTGGGTGGTCCAGGCTGCAGTGAGGCATGATCATGACACTGCACTCTAGCCTGGGCGAGACAGTAAGACCTGTCTCAAAACATATATATATATATCTGAATTATGTAGATTATGAAAGTTTTGTGCAGAAAAGAAAAGTTTTTTAGTTTGAGAAGGTTGCACATCAAAGAACAGAGTTGAAAGCTGAAAGGCCGCATGTGCCTAGGACCACTGTCGGGTCATTAGGAAGATTTCCACTTCTGTATGGGACAGAAGAGGAACCCCGGGTCCTCACAGTCAGGGAGTGGGTAGGGCTTCAGATGAAGAGGAAAGGCTGTGGCTCACCCTTGCTCGTGTTTGTGGACAGGAACTGGGATATCTCCGCACACTGAGTGAAGTCCATGATCAGCACTGGGCCCCTCTCCTGTTGTTTAGCAGATTCAGTCTGCTGTGGTCAGACAGAAGCATCTGCCCACACGAGTGTGAGGCCGGGATTAGTCCTGTCCCTCCTGGGTACAAACCTGAGCTGATGCAACTTTTGGGAGAGTGAGACAGGAACAGCTGCAACAATCCCCCATCATGAGGTCTGATGCCAGCCAGGGACAGCCTTGGGAGAAACTCTTTTTGCAACATCAGGTGTGTGGGAGGAAAGCCGTCCAACAAGAATGAAGAGCAAAGTGTATATTAAAGAAAAAAGGCATCTGTTTAATATTCTTTTTAAACAACTGGATATTTATTTAGATGACTTAGACAATATTATGAAGGGAAAACTGTATGTAAATTAATGCCATTAAAAATAAGATCATATTGGCAGGATGTGGTAGCTGATGCCTGTAATCCCAGCACTTTGGAGGCCGAGGTGGGCAGATCACAAGGTCAGCAGTTCGAGACCACCCTGTCCAACACGGTGAAACCCCATCTGTACCAAAAATTCAAAAATTAGCTGTGTGTGGTGGCACGTGCCTGTAATCCCAGCTGCTTGGGAGGCTGAGGCAGGAGAATCGCTTGAACCCAGAAGGCAGAGGTTGCAGTGAGCTGAGATTGCACCACTGCACTACAGCTTGGGTAACAAAGCAAGACTCCATCATAAAACAAACAAACAAACATATTGTCGCAAACAAGGATAGTTTGACTTCTTCCTTATCAACGTGATGCCCTTTCTTTCTCTTGTCTCACTGCTCTAGCTAGAAGTTTCAGAACTATGTTGGTTAACAGTGGTGAACCAACATTGTCATGTTCGAGATAGGGGAAGATCTAAACTTTCAGTTTTTCTTTATTCAGTATGATACTGGTTATGGGTCTATTACATTTGGCTTTTATGATGAGATATGTTCCTTCTACACTCAATTTTTGAGACAGAATCTCGCTCTGTCACCCAGGCTAGAGTGCAGTGGTACGGTCTCGGCTCACTGCAACCTCTGCCTCCTAGGTTCAAGCAGGCACATCCAGCTAATTTTTGTATTTTTAGTAGAGATGGGATTTCACCATGTTGGCCAGGCTGGTTTCGAACTCACCACCTTTAGTGATCCACCCACCTTGGCCTCCCAATGTTCTGGGATTACAGGCATGGGTCACCATGCCAGCTACACTCAGTTGTTTTTCATGAAGGCATACTGATTTTTATCAAATGCTTTTTTGGTATCAGTTGAAACGATCATATGGTTTTTGTCTGTCATTCTGTTGATAAGATTATCACACTGATCTGTGTATGTTAAATTATCCTTGCATCCCAGGGATAAATCCCACTTGGTCATGATGAATGATCTTTTTAAACGTACCGTTGAATTCAGTTTGCTTGTATTTTGTTGAGTGTATTTGCATCATACTCATCAGTCATTGGCTTGTCGTTTTATTTTCTTGGATTGTCTTGGTCTGGTTTTGGTATCAGGGTAATACTGGCCTTGTAGAATCACTTTAAGTATTCTCACCTTCTTTTTCTGAATAGTTTCAGTAGGATTGTTACTGGTTCTTCTGTTATTATCCCTTTGAATAAACTTCCTACTTCTATCTCTTTCTCTTCCTCCTCTTTAAGGCCAGTAATTTTTAGATTTTCCTTTTTAAAGCTATTTTCTAGATCCTGCAGGCATGATTCATTGCTTTTTTTTTTTTTAGTTTTTTTTCCCCGTCGCCTCTGACTTTGTATTTTCAAGTGGCCTATTTTCAAGCTCACAAATTCTTCTGCTTGATCAATTCTGTTAAAAGTTGCGATGCATTCTTCAGGTATGCCAGTTGCTTTTCGCTGCTCCAGAATTTCTGCTTGATTTTTTTTTTTTAATCATTTCAATGTTCTTGTTAAATGTATCTGGCAGAATTCTGAATTCTTTCTCTGTGTTATCTTCAATTTCTTTCTTTTTATTTTTGAGATGGCGTTTTGCTCTTGTTGCCCAGGGCACCTCTCCTTCTTCAGAGCTACGGCAGTGCTTTTGTCTGTCTCCAGAGTTAGAGTCATAACCAAACCAGGCCCACTGGTTCTAAGCTGCTAAGGAGCGCCTGAAAACTTTGTGGAAAATCTGTATGTAACCATGCCTTGGAAAGTGAATGTGAACCCCAAAACCTAGGTAGCACAATAGGTTCATGAGACACTGAGCCCCCGAGTCCTGCACCACAGCTGCTCTGATCACTGACACCCTGGAATCCTTTACCCCTGCAGCTGTTTGTGGGACACGTCAGACCCAACACCAAGAGGGATGTTCTCAACTGAGACTTTCCTTTGTGGGAAAATAAAAATAGGACTCCAAATGCTTTTGGCACCAAGGACACCAACAATCTGTGACACTTCTACCACAAATTTCTTCAGTTTAGTCCACCTAGACATCCAGTCATTGCTAATATCGGCAATGGCTTAAGAAGCTGCATGAGGTCTATACCACTTCATCTACTTGGAGCCAGAACCACCCTACTCTTCCTAACCAGCACACTAAGACTCATCTCCGCGTCACAGTGTTATCCTATGGAAGCCTCTTAGAGTTTAGAAAAGGTGATTATTCCACAAGATTTGCAGACATGAAGGCAGGGACACAAGAAGCACCAAAAAGCAAGCAACCATGACACCACTCATGGATCACAATGATTCTTGAGTAACTGACCCCCCAAAAAAAGGACATTCACCATTTTTGTTAAAAAATACTCAAAATGATCTTGAGGAGCATAACAACAGACAATTCAGCAAAATCAGGAAAATAATTCATAATCCGAATGAGAAATTCAACAAAGGTATAGACATAATAAAAAAGAACCCAAGAGAAATTCTAGAGCTGAAGAGTTCAATGAATACTCCTGCCACTTTGTTACTTGTTTTCTGGCTGTCCTGTGTGTGTTTTTTCCTTCTTTCTTTTCTTCTTGTCTTCCTTTAGTGAAAGTGGTTTTCTCTGGTGATACGATTTAGTCCTTTGCTGTGCATATTTTGTGTTTCTATTGTAAATTTTTTTTTTTTTTGCGTTTGTGGTTACCACGAGGCTTGCAAATACTACTTTATAACCTATTATTTTGACCTTTTAATGACTTAACACTGTTTGCATAAACAACAAGCAAAAAGAAAACAAAAACTCTACGCCTTCAGTTCATTTTCTTGCTTTTTAAGATGTAGTTTCCAGTTATATCTTATTGTACTGACTGTGTCTTGAAAAGTTGTTGTAGCTGTATTTTTTGATTAGTTTGTCATTTAATCTTTCTACTTACGATTAGAGTAGTTCAGTCACCACAATTACAGTGTTATATCCTGAACCCCAAAGAAAAAGGAAATTTATATTTTTCCTCAAAAGAAACTCAAAATTATCTTGAGGAGCATAATGATAGGAAATTTAACAAAATCAGGAAGACAATTCATAATTTGAATGAGAAATTCAACAAAGATATAGATTAATAAAAAACTCAACAGAAATTTTGGAGCTGAAGAATTCAATGGGAAAAATAAAAAATGTAATATACAATGTCAACAACAAACAAGATCAAGAAGAATGAATCTCTAAACCTGAAGATAGATCTTTTGAAATTACCCAGAGGAAAGTTAAAAAAAAAAAAAAAGAAAAATGTAAACATTGTAAAGTTTCTTTAACGTTTAAATGGTTAGTAATTATTGACTGAATGGTGAACACTATGAATCTTAGGTTTTTGAGTGCTTGATTTTGATGTCTTCTTCTAAAGAATGTCCTCTATTTTTTCATTTATCTTATCATTTATAGTATCTAGAATCTCTAGGAGAGGAAACTTTGGACCATGGAGATTTAGGATGACATGAACTAAAAAGACACGACACAGCCAGAAGCAATGGCTCATGCCTGTAATAGCCGCATTTTGGGAGGCCAAGGTGAGTGGATCACCTGAGGTCAGGGGTTTGAGACCATCCTGACCAATATGGTGAAACCCCGTCTCTACTAAAAATACAAAAATTAGCTGGGCATGGTGGTGGGTGCCTGTAATCCTAGCTACTCGGGAGGCTGAGGCAGGAAAATCGCTTGAACCCAGGAGGAGGCTGCAGTGAGCTAAGATCGTGCCAATGTACTCCAGCCTGGGCAACAAGAGCAAAACTCCGTCTTGAAAAAAAAAAGAAGAGATGACCCAGACAACACTGATGGGGCATCACCAGGGTCTGCCCTGTCTGTTGTGTGGGCTACACTTTTTCCTGTTCATAGTTCCATGAACCTCATGTTCATGTCTTTTTCACACTATAACCTCTTCCAGGTCTTTGCTGGACATATTAAAAAATATACACAAAATGCTTCAGGGAATTTTGTAACATACTTGTGCAGCTGCCATGCTAATCTTCTCTGTATCATTCCGATTTTGGCATATGTGCTGCCAAAGCAACAACATGCTGGACACATTTACCTAAAAGTGAGCAAACACAGCATATGGGTGAGAATGAGGAAAAGTAGTGTTCTCTGTTGTAATTAATCCTGAGGTGATCCTTGATATTTACCAGCTTTGTTGTCTATCACCCTTTCTAGATTCTGCTTACATTCTGCCAGAGTTCACATGAAAAACTCTGCTGTCTAATCTATCAGTCCAGTGAAACAAACGTAAATTTCAACTGCGAGGAATCTGAGCACCTGGTTATTGTGCCTGTCTCAGGCTTTCTTGTTGTAGTTGCCACTGTGTTTGTTTCTTGGAGGTTGTCTTAACAAATTATTGCAAAGTGTTGGCTAAAAGTCAGATAAACTTATTCTCTCAGAGTTCTGCAGGCCAGAAATAAAAAATCAAAATGTTGGTATAATTTCTTTCTTCCAGAGGGAAGAAAAAACTTATGTGTCTTTTTCTTAGATTTTGGTCCTTGCTGGCAATTCTTAGCATTGCTTGGTTTACAGACTTCTCATTCTCATCTCTGCCTCCATCTTCTCATGGCATTCTATTCTTCCCTGTGTGTCTTTTTCATATCGTCTAAGGATGTGAGCAATATTGGATTTAGATCATGCCCTAAGCCAGCAGGACCACATCTCAACAAATTATACCTGCAAAGATCCTATTTCCAAATAAGTTCATATTAACAGCTACAAGAGGTTAGGCTCTCAGCATACCTTTTTGGGGATACAATACAAACCCCAAGCCCAGGCATGGTTCCACAACAAATTATCTAAGCTGCCCAACTACTCTCTCTTCACCAAATCCTCCTCATCATCATTTAAGAAAATTACCCAGGACAGTATAATCTCTTTCTCCCTACCTTCTGATATACTGTGATGAAGAAACCAAAGGAAACACCACAAAGTCATCATTTTTGGTAAAAAGTAACTTTTGTGTTGTTCCCTCATAGCGGTTTCTTACCGGGCAGGCCTTCTAACCCAGGGCCACCTAAAAGTTCAGTCACAGGACGTGCACATCTCCCAAGTGTGTCATCTGTAACATTAGTGATAGATGCTGTTCATTAATCTCTCATTTTACTCGAGTCCATGCATTTTACCTATCAAAACACGCAGTATCATCTACTGTCTTTACATCATCTACAGCTTTCTATATCCCTATTTATCTCTATTACACCATAACAGAACACCCAAATTGCAGAGTCTCAATCACAAACTGTTCAATACATCCCATTTTAAGAGGCCATTTCAATGTTCTTTGAGTCCCAGCAATACCAAACCACTGCATGGTACATAACTCTATCTCAGGTCATCCTCAGAATATTATGTGACCATGTTCTCATTCCCTTCACTGATTTCGCGGGCATCTGGATTCTCATTGTGAGAATAAATCATGGGATATTTCGTTTAAACAAGTCAGACATTCTGAGTCCTCACAGACTCCTACGATGAGCTCAGTCAGACCCTATTTCAGTGCAAGCATTCTTCTGACTAATGAAGATTTGCTGCCCCCTCCTGAGTGGAATGTGTTTCATGTCATCGAGTTGCCACCAGGTGGATTGCTGGTCTCCTCAAAGGGTGGCATCACATCTAGACCTCGCTGCTAGTCACAGGTGAGACTTTCGGCTACAGTGGTGGCTACATGGTCCCTCATGAGAGGGAGTCACTGGTGTTGCATCCAGGCATGTCCTCCTTTCTTGCCCTATGGCTATTCCACTCATGGGTCCCTCCTGCTTGCATTGGGACTGCTGACCCCACAGCTGGATGGACTCCACTGCATCAATCCTGTACTCCACTTGGTGCCTTAGGGCCTCCCCCAGCCGTAGACTGCTCTTGCTTGCTTCTCAGGGATAGGCTCATGGTGGGGAGTAGAAATTTCTCCTGTCCTCAGCTAGCCTCAGTTTTGGGGAATTTCTATGTGTATGGGCCTGAAGGGTGGGGGTCTTTCAGTGTCTCTGTCCTCCTTCTCCATGGCAGATGGATTGTACTTGGTAGTTTTGGTTGATTTGGGATGGAATTTCCCGTCCCTCCTCTTTGTATATCTATGTTTGTGGTTTCAGAAATTTTCTGCAGTACTCCTAGGGATAGAGGAACTCTTAAATCTACCTTCTTACATCCACAATGGGTTGTTTCCTATGGTGTGCGATTGGCAGGTTTTGCTGAACTTCTCCCAGTGACAAGTCTTTTTCTACACATGGGAGAAGTATCTGGGCAGGGGGTGAGATTTCAGACCATGCACAGTGGAAGGTAATCATGTTTGACCACAAATATTGGGTCTCCGCCTTACTCACAATCTATTTTGTGAATGCCCAGTTGAGACCCCTGGAAAAAAGCCTGTGGGTGAGTGTTTAGTGCCCTTCTGTTTTAGGTTCCCAGAAATACTTGTTTGTTGTTGGCCAGCAAACATTAACTCTCCAGGAATTCATTACAATTTCACCTGATTCCTCCTTCCCAGCTTGTAATGCAGCCTCCCGTCCTCGTGCGTTCTGTCTCTGTGGAGCTTGTCATGGCAACCTACTCCTCCTTGGCATTTAGGTTACTCAATTGCTCCCAGAGCTCAGATTTCTGGTGGTCTCAAATCTACATTATAGAGCTGATCTGAGTTTTACTCATGGTTAGGAGTGCAGTGAAACTCTTTCCAGCTTCCCAAAACCTGGGCAGAAACTGGAATATAAATGATTTATTTATTTACTTGCTTATGTGATATAACTCACACCATATGAAATGCACCATTTTTTAGTCTACGAATAAATGGTTTTTAGTGTATTCACTATGCTGTGCAATCACCATCCCTACCCCATTCCACAGGAGTTCCATCACCTCAGAAAGAACCCCTTATTTAGTGAGTCCTAATTCTCCTCTTCTCTCAGCCTTAAGAAATCACTAATCTACTTTTTCTTTCTTTCTTTTTTTTTTTTGAGACGGAGTTTCGCTCTTGTTACCCAGGCTGGAGTGCAATGGTGCAATCTCGGCTCACCCCAACCTCCGCCTCCTGGGTTCAGACAATTCTCCTGCCTCAGCCTCCCGAGTGGCTGGGATTACAGGCACGCGCCACCGTGCCCAGCTAATCTTTGTATTTTTAGTAGAGATGGGGTTTCATCATGTTGACCAGGATGGTCTTGATCTCTTGACCTCGTGATCCACCTGCCTCGACCTCCCAAAGTGCTGGGATTACAGGCGTGAGCCACTGCGCCCGGCCTCTACTTTCTGTTTCTATTGCTTTGTCTATTCGGGATATTTTGTATAAATCAAATCACACCAAATATATGCCCTTTTGCAGCTGTTGATGGAAAAGAAATGTTTATCATGAGGAAATTTGAGTTTTCCAAAGATAAAATTCTTACGAGGCCTGAGAAAAGAAGCATAAAAATTCATAACAAAAACAAATCCATCACGGTATATCATGAATCTGCCATTATTGCATATTACACAAAGGATGAAATGCCTATCAACAAAGCTACAATCATGCCACAAGGGCTAACACTTGGACATGTCTTCCTGTTACCCAGTGTGACAGATGAAACGGAACTGGAGTCAAGCTGCTTGCACAAATGGATGTTAGTATGGGGGCGAGAGTGGCAGAGGAGCTTATATTTGAAACCTACCATGTTACAACTGGTACTTCCAGTGATTTTGATAATGCCACCGAAATAGCAAGGTGGATAGTTACCAAATTTGGAGTTAGTGAAAAGCTTGGAGTTATGACCTACAGTGATACAGAGAAACTAAGTCCAGAAACTCAATCTGCCACTGAACAAGAAATGAGAACCCTTTTATATGAACAAGTAAAACTTTTATCTTGAAAAGTCATGCAAAGGAGCATAAAAATCTACCAGAAGTTTTATTGACCTATGAGACTTTGGATGCCAGACATTCAAATTGTTCCTGAGGGGCAAATGTTGGAAGTGAGATGAGAACTCTCTTGATATGGATGCTTTGCTGGTTTTACTGCAAGAATATAAGCACTGCAGTAGTCTTTTGTAATGCTTTCTCCTCATTCTTGACGTAGTATAGTATAATTTAAGGGTGTGAAACAGTTTGTCAATCTTTTGTCACATTTACCCAATTTTGGTTATTCTCATTATGACACCTATTGCAAATTAGCATCACATGGCAAACATATATTTTTAAAAATAAAGAATTACCAAAACAGAGACATAGACCAATGGAACAGAACACAGGCCTTGGAGGCAACGCCACACATCTACAACCATCTGATCTTTGACAAACCTCACAAAAACAAGCAATGTGGAAAGGATTTCCTGTTTAATAAATGGTGTTGGGAAAACCGGCTAGCCATGTGCAGAAAGCAGAAACTGGACCCCTTCCTGACACCTTACACCAAAATTAACTCCAGATGGATTAAAGACTTAAACATAAGACCTAACACCATAAAAACCCTAGAAGAAAATCTAGGCAAAACCATTCAGGACACAGGCAAAGGCAAGGACTTCATGACTAAAACACCAAAAGCATTGGCAACAAAAGCCAAAATAGACAAATGGGACCTAATTAAACTCCAGAGCTTCTGCACAGCAAAAGAAACAATCATTACAGTGAATCGGCAACCAACAGAATGGGAAAAAATTTTTGCAATCTACTCATCTGACAAAGGGTTGATATCCAGAATCTACAAAGAACTAAAACAGATTTACAAGAAAAAAACAAGCCCATTCAAAAGTGGGTGAAGGATATGAACAGACACTTTACAAAAGACGACATATAGGAGGCCAACAAACATATGAAAAAATGCTCATCATCACTGATTATTAGAGAAATGCAAATCAAAACCACAGTGAGATACCATCTCACGCCAGTTAGAATGGCGATCATTAAAAAATCTGGAGACGGCCGGGAGCGGTGGCTCAAGCCTGTAATCCCAGCACTTTGGGAGGCCGAGGCGGGTGGATCACGAGGTCAAGAGATCGAGACCATCCTGGTCAACATGGTGAAACCCCGTCTCTACTAATACAAAAAATTAGCTGGGCATGGTGGCGCGTGCCTGTAATCCCAGCTACTCAGGAGGCTGAGGCAGGAGAATTGCCTGAACCCAGGAGGCGGAGGTTGCCGCGAGCGGAGATCGCGCCATTGCACTCCAGCCTGGGTAACAAGAGCAAAACTCTGTCTCAAAAATAAATAAACAAATAAATAAAAATAAATCTGGAGACAACAGATACTGGAGAGGATGTGGAGAAATAGGAACACTTTTACACTGTTGGTGGGAGTGTAAATTAGTTCAACCATTGTGGAAGACTGTGTGGCGATTCCTCAAGGACCTAGAAATTCCATTTGACCCAGCAATCCCATTATTGGGTATATATCCAAAGGATTATAAATTGTTCTATTATAAGGACACATGCACAGGAATGTTCATTGCAGCACTGTTTACAATAGCAAAGACTTGGAACCAACCCAAATGCCCATCGATGATAGACTGGACAGGGAAACTGTAGCACATATACACCATGGAATACTATGCAGCCATAAAAAACGATGAGTTCATGTCCTTTGTAGGGACACGGATGAACCTGGAAACCATCATTCTCAGCAAACTGACACCAGAACAGAAAATCAAACACCGAATGTTCTCACTCACAGGCGGGTGTTGAATAATGAAAACACATGGATACAGGGAGGGGAGCATCACACACTGAGGTCTGTGGGGGGAATTAAGGGAGGTACAGCGAGGGGTGGGGAGCTGGTGAGGGATAACATGGGGAGAAAGTCAGCAAACCACATTGCCATGTATGTACCTATGCAACAATCCTTCATGTTCTTCACATGTACCCCAAAACCTAAAACGCAATAAAATATATATTTAAAAAAATTAAAAAAAAAAAAGAACTACGAGGATTGCTCTCTCGTCGTTCACTGCAAAATTATCGCTCTGTATTTCGCCATGATTGTGAGGCCTCCTCAGCCATGTGGAATTATCTCAGCTGCAGCCGCAGTTCCTTAGGATAACCCTCTCCAACCTCTCGAAGATACTCACCATGATTACTTGATTACTGTGTTATACTAGACAGAAGTTCCAAGAAGAGAAGATCTGTATCTCTCAGTCTCACTGTATGAGCAGGGGGTAGCTCTGCACCTAGCATGCTCAGTAAGAACAGTATTTATGAACTGAACGATCGAGGGTTGAACGACGGCCCACCTACCCACCGAGCCTTCCGGAGGGGCGAGTCTACCGGCGGCGCGCGCTGTAAGACGTCACTTCCGCCGGAAAATTCTCCTGAGTAATCACTGATTCCTGTCACTTCCTACAGCTTCTCCCTCGTGAACATGGCATTTCCGCCCTTCTTCGGCCAGGCCCGCCCAAGCCAGCAGCCCCCAAAGCTCCCGCAGCCACCGCTTCCCACTCCTTTTGGTTGTACGCCACCGCCGCGTCTCCCCCAGCAGCCCGCCCCTTTTCCGGGAGCCTCCGCCCCCTTCCTTCAGCCTCCGCTGGTTCTGCAGCTCCGAGCCTCCGCGGAAGCCTCCTGCGGCGGCGGTGGCGGCGCTGGCACCTTCTACCCGGTGCCACCGCCTCCGCAGCTGTCCCAGTGCCGGCCCTTCCCCTGGACCGATGCCGGCGACGCCTCGAAGCCAGCGCTGGTCTGATGCGCCGCCGCCCGCCTTCTTGCTCGGGGATGCGGCCCTCAAGCGCCTGTGCGACTGGCGGTTCCCAGAGTGTTCTGGACACCGCGAGGGGCGGGCTGTCCGGTGACCAAGCGCGCGCACGCACGCCGGGCCCAGTCTTGGCGAAGTGCGCGCGCCATTGCGCGGGTCTTTGTGCCCGGTGCGGCGGCTTCACGGCCTGATCCAATCCCTGCGCGAGGCCGAAGCCGAAGGCGTACGGAACTGGCCGAGCGGCTACAGCCGTTGACCCAGGCTGCCTGTTGGGTCGGGGGTGGTGGGCGGGAGTCGCAGAGGAGGCTGGAGAGGACTCGGGAACGTGAGGCCGAGCGGGAGGCAGAGGCCGCGTGGGCCTTGTAACGCGAGCAGGAGATTGATCGCTGGACGGTCAAGTGTGTGCAGGAGGTGGAGAAGAAGCGAGAGCAGGAAGTCCAAGCAGCCGCTGATGGCGTACTGTCTGAAGTGAGGAAAAAACAAGCGATACCAAAAGAATGGTGGACAGTCTTCGGGCTTTAGAGAAGTTGAGGAAACTGAAGAAGGAGGCTGCAGCCTCAGCAGATGAGACTTTTGAGCATCATCTTCAGCGACTGAGAAAACTCATGAAAAAGCGCTGTGAACTATATGAAGCTGAAGAGAGCCCTCAGAGTTATGCTGGAAGGAGAAAAGATAGAGAGGAAAAGAGAATTCAAAAAGAAAGAAAAGAAAAAGAAAATTTTACTTCAGAAACGTGAAATGCAGTCCGAGTTTGGGGAGCCAGACGAGTTCCCACGTGCTCACCTCTTGGAGCCTTTCTGGCAGTTTTACCTCCAAGCTGAGCACTCCCTGCCAGCGCTCATCCGGATCAGGCATGATTGGGATCAGTGCCTGGTGCCATCCGATCATCCCAAAGGCATCTTCGTTCACCAAGGATGGGTCCTTCCACCGTTACCCAGCAACGACATCTGAGCAACTGCTGTTCAGCTGCGTTAGTAACGATGCTCCAGGAGTGTGGTCCAGGCAATACTCTTTCCAGCTCTAAATACTAGCAATGCTGCCATCTTTTGCTGTAGGCTAAATCACAACTTCTAAATTCAATGTGCATTACCCTACCCTGAAGTGATCCTTTCCTTCTTGCTCTGTGCTGGCCAGAGGTGCCTCTTGAATCAGGAGATTAATGTGGTTTTTCAGGAAAGAACTTAGGTGAACTGAGGTTATTACCACAGGCAGTGAATGACCTTGGTTCACCAAATTTGCCTCCGTTTTGAGGGGCTTGGTCCAGAGTGACTTGTTAATTTACTCTTCTTGTGTGGTGATGGGTGCTAAGTACACTCAAACACTCAATACAGGTGTGCGATGTGTAGATTTCACAGCCCTTCCACTAATAGTGAGTGTGAAGGCAAGCTTGATGCAAAACCTCCTGACCTTTTCTATCCGAAGAGCCCTTTGACTTCTAGGAAGAAAGGTCAAAAACGTGTTATCTTCGGTTTTGTTAATCCCAGTTTTAGTGCAGTTTGGGGGGCTGCTAGTTAGGAAGATGGCAGTGGCTGTAGGTTGGGTTGCCAGAAAAGATAGTGGCCTAGTCTTAATCAGGTGGAGAATTTAGAAAATCTGAAGAGTATCCAAATTGGATTGTGTTTTAATGTACAATGGCTGTATTTTGTCCATGTTAGAAAGATCCTAATGAAAGCACCCATTTTTTAAAGTTTCTAAGGGCTTAGTTGTTTTTTTCAGAATCCCCAAGGAGATTTCCCTAATGGGAGTGGGCCCTTAACCTCACTCAGTCACATCATAGGAGCCAGTGTAGCTGTGGAATTATCTTAGCAACTCAAGCTTCTAACAGAAAAGCAAATAAAAATAATAAAACTTATTTTTTATATTCACTTATAAATGTACTTCGAGATGATCACTCATATAACGTCATTTGTTTTGGTTTGGTTTTTGCCAATTATTTTGTTATTTATATTTCCAAAAAGTAAATAAAAAATTTTATTTTTTTTAAAAAAAGAATTATGAGGATTGAAAACAGCTCATTTGAGGAATGTCAGTTATTAACCTGAAAGTAACTAATGATTTTATGGTTGGTTACTCTACTAGATGTGAATAAAAATTGTACCTTTAGCCTTCTATATACATCAGTAGAAACTTAATTAAGATGCATTAATTATGTTCTAGGTTGATTATAAATACAATGTTTTTTAATCTAAGTGTGGAGAATTGTAAACATGGTTGCAACCAGAATTTAAATGATTATAACCTTTTGGCACAGGGTGGTGGCTCATGTCTATCATCCAAGCACTTTGGGAGGCTGAGGCAGGTGGAAGGCTTGAAGCCAGGAGTTCAAGACCACCCTGGCCAACGTGGTGAAACTTTGTCTCTACTAAAATACAAAAAAAGAAAAAAAAAAACGAGGTGTCGTGGTGCACACCTGTAATCCCAGCTACCTGGGAGGCTGAGGCACGAGAATTGCTTGAATCCAGGAAACAGAGGTTGCAGTAAGCTGAGATTGCACCACTGCACTCTAGCCTGGGCGACAGAGTCAGACTCTGTCTCAGAAAATAAAAGGTTATAACTTCTTAAAAGTAAAAACCCCAAACATATGTTCTTTTGTGTCATTATTCATAATAGTTAAAGAGTAAAAACAATCCAGATGTCCATCAACTGGTGAATGTATAAACAAAATGTGATATATCCATAGAATGGAGTATCATTCAGTCATATAAAGGAACAAAGACCAGTTACATGCTATAACATGCATAGACCGTGAAAACATTATGCTAAGTGGAATTGGATTTTTGCCATTGTTGTTAATGTGGTTAATTTTGCTGTTGTTAATGTGGTTAATTTATTTTTATTTATTGTTTAAAGTTTCAGTAGTTTTTGGGGAACAGGTGGTGTTTAGTTGCATGCATAAGTTCTTTGGTGGTGATTTTTAAGATTTTGGTGCATTCATCACCCAAGCAGTGTAGTGTACCCAGTGTGTAGTCTTTTATCCCTCACCCACTCCCATCCTTTCCCCTGAGTCCCCAGAGTCCATTACATGATTCTTATGCCTTTGCATCCTCATAGCTTAGCTTCTGCTTATGAGAACATACAATGTTTTGTTTTCCATTTCTGAGTTATTTAGCTTAGAATAATGGTCGCCAACTGCCTGTAGGTTGCTGTGAATGCCATTATTTTGTTCTTTATGGCTGAAGTATTCCATGTTGTGTGTGTGTATGTGAACGTTTGTGTTTGTGTATGTGTGTATATATATACACACCTGTTTTTCATGTTTGTTGGCCATTTGTATATCTTGAGAACTGTCAAAAGGGGAATTGGAGTTTGAGGGAACAATTTTATGGCTATTTTTCAGTATAATCATCAGGTGAATATAGTTCTGTTCAGCTAGTGTTACTTTAATCCATTATCTGTACCCAGGAAGGGAGATGTTTATCACAGAGATAGACACAAACCTGGAATGCTTTTCCCTAAAGGTGAGTAACTATAGTGTGAGCCCTAAAATTCACTACAGGTAGGTCTTGATTTGGCACAAGATATGCTTTATCCACTGATGTGAAATGTCCAGGTGTTTTTTTGTATGGTTTTGTTGGTGAAAGACACAATACCCTCTAATCTAAGGCATCTTCTCCAAATCCCACTGAGGCACAGGTGCAGCATTAGGGAGGGGGTCATGGAGTTTCCTGTGAGAGATTTGCCTTCTGAACCCTGGGCAGATCCTCCCCACCTTGGGATCTCTGTGAAACTCTGGGGTCTCCTAATTGATCCAGACCAAGTTGTGAGGTGGAATTCCTCCCAGGCTGTAGTCTCCTGTCTTCTTCTGTGAATTTTACCAAGACAGATCAGGGTTTTGAGAGTGGGAGTCATAGCGTTGCTTCCCACAGCCCCTGGCTGTGCAGATGGATGAGGCTACAGTGCCTGGATGGAGTAAATCTACTGGGAAGCTGAATTCTTCATCTTGAGGTTGTCCCATCAGCAGCCCCACAGGAAGGGGAAATGCCCTCTCTGGGAGCCTGGCTCTCATTTCCTTATAGATGGGGCTGGGGGCAGCCACCAGGCTCTCTTCATACATTTCAGACAGAAATGGTGTCTCCCTGATTTTTTTCTGCTATTTGCTTCATCTGTCCTCATCTCATCAAGGGTCAAGACGTAGGAGCCAATAGACCCAGCACCTTTCTGAGTCTGTCCTGTCTAAGTGAGGGTTACTAGGTGCTTGTTCTTCTCAGAACCTCCCCATGGGTTCTTCTCTCCTTTAGGCTGTCCATCAAAACAGCATTGCGGGATCCTTGCCAAGGCAGTCATCTCTCCAGCCCTGGAGATGCTTCGGGGAAGTTGCAGGTCCATGCTGCAGGACAGACTTGGATAAGCAGAGACGTATCTCACATCTGGCTATGAAATTCAAGTTGGGCTGCAGGTGGCAATGAGAAAAAAGGAGAAATAAAGAAATGCTCACTCTTCTTTTTATCTTTAGAGTATGGGTTTTGTTCCTTTCAGTTTCCTTTTTATACTTCCCTTTTTTCCCCCATTTTTTAATAGTGTTCACCTCCACCTCCCTTAAAAGTAACCTCTGAATCATTCCTGCCTCATCGATGTCCCCCCCATCCCTAATACTGTTTCCTTGGGCATTCTCCTGCATCTCAGTCTGAATTGAAGAGTTTGGGAACAAGTACTTAGTCTTGAGCTTTGATTTTGTCGTGGGATAGGGAATCAATTTTATTTTCTGAATTGCTGACCTTTATCCCTGCCTGCATGACCTTGGGCAGTATGTTCCATCTCTGAGCTTCAGTTTCCTCATTTGCGGCCTGTTGTCATAAATCCCCTCCTGAGTGGTTTTGGGGGCCAGTTGTGCCTGGGTCATGGGAGGACCTCAATTGTGGTACTTTTCCAGACCAGGTTAAGACCTGAGGGGTTGAAACATGAGTGGATCCTGCTGTTGGACTGCACAGTCATGGTGAACAACTTATGTGCGCAACAGCCCACATCTCCTCCAAACACTGATAAAACCTACTTACAAAGTTTCTGAAATATGTAGCCATGATACGATGAAGAAATGAGAAATGAAACTTCCTGACACAGGCCGGAAACCTTAAGAAGCAGCAGAGACCAGAGCTGAGTGGCTGCTGGTGACTCGCAATGTCAAGGGGTGACTAAGGGGGGAAGTTTTGACCTCTGTGTGAGAAAGAAGAGAGCCCCAGGCCCAGGGACCCCACAGACAGGGAAGTGTCAGGATTTCAAATGAAGGACAGAAGCTGTGGCTCCTCATCCCCTGTGTTTGTGGATGGCACTGGAATATCTCTACTTTAGACTCAGGTCCATGGTCAGCCCCAGGCCGCCGCCTCCATGTGTGTGTGAAACAGATTCACTGCAGCATTATCAGACATCAGTGTCTGTCCCACATGCGAGTCTGAGGCTCACATTGGACCCTCCGTTGCTGAGCAAAGCCCTGAGCAGACTTATGTGACACTGGCAGGTGGAACCATCTCCCCTTTTCAAGCTGTAACACAGCCCTGGTAGAAATCCTCTTTGACAGATAAGGCCTGTTGGGGGCGAGTGTCTAAGAATGACAAGAAGGAGGAATCGTCCTAATGATCAAAAGTGCTATGATTGGCCGGGCGCTGTGGCTCATGCCTGCACTTCACAGCACTTTGAGAGGTCAAGGCAGGCGGGTCACTCGAGGCCAGGAATTCAAGACCAGCCTGGGCAACATGGCAAAACGTCATCTGTAAAAAAAATTAGCTGGGTGTGGTGTCATGAATAGTGACCTGCAGTTCCATTTAAGTTGCTGGAAAACTCAATCCCTTGTACAACAGTTGCAAAAAATTAAAAATACCCAAGAATATACCAAAGCAAGGAGGTGAAAGATCTTTACAAGAAGAACAACAAAACACTGCTGAAAGAAACTGTAGATGACACAAACAAATGGAAACATATCCAATGCTCATGGATTGCAAGAATCAATATTATGAAAATGATCATACTACCCAAAGTAATCTTCAGATTCAATGCAATCCCCATCAAAATGCCAACATCATTTTTCATAGAATTAGAAAAAACAATCCTAAAATTCATATGGAACCAAAACAGAGCATGAATGCCAAACCAATCCTAAGCAAAAATATCAAATGTAAATTTAATAAACTAATTCTAGGCTGAATTGTGGGTTTTGTATTTTTTATTTTGACAGAGTCTCACTGTGTCACCCAGGCTAGAGTGCAATGGTGTGATCTTCACTCACTGCAACCTCTGCCTCCTGGGTTCAAGCAATTCTCCTGTCTCAGCCTCCCAAGTATCTGGGATTATAGGTGTGTGACACCACGCCCAGCTAATTTTTGTATTTTTAGTAGAGACGGTTTCGCCATGTTGACCAGGCTGGTCTCGAACTCCTGACCTCAAGTGATCTGCCTGCCTTGGCTTCCCAAAGTGCTGAGATTACAGGCATGAGCCACTGTGTCTGGCCTGAATTGTGGGTTTTAAAATGTTATTTTTGTATTATATAATTTTCAGGTCATTAAAAAATACAAAGAGATCTGGCCTGTAAACAAACAAAAAAATCATAAAATTATTTCTTCATAACAATGCAAATTATTTTCAATGGATTTGCATGCTCATTGGGATTGGACCTTCCAACAGCAAATTCAACACCAGGAGATAGTAAAGAAATGCCTTCAGAAATTCATGGTGAGTGAAGAATTCTATATTAACCTAAATTCTCAAAGACAAAGGTAAACGACCTGTTGGCAGCTTGTCTCACATTAAACCCACTCTGTCAGGTTTCAGTAGACGCCTTCACCGTTACATGTACTTTCCCTTCTACATATATTTCATTATGCTTTATTTAATATAATTCAGGACATAGACACAGGCAAAGATTTCATGACCACATCAACAAAAGCAATTGCAACAAAAACTAAAATTGACAAATGGGATCAAATTAAACTGAAAAGTAAAAGAAACCATCGTCAGAGCAAACAGACAACCTACAGTATGGGAGAAAATTTTTGCAATGTGTCCATCTGACAAAGGTCTAACATCCAGAATCTACAAGGAACTTAACAAATTTACAAGAATAAAACAACCTCATTAATAAGTGGGCAAGGAACATGAACAGATACATCTCAAAAGAAGACATTCATGCAGCCAAGAAACATGAAAAAAAGCTCAACATCACTGGTCATTAGAGAAATGCAAGTCAAAACCACAATGGGTTACCAACTCATATCAGTCAGAATGGCGATTATTAAAAAGTCAGGAAAAAACAGGCTGGTGAGGTTGCAGAGAAATAGCAACGCTTTTACACTGTTGATGGGCATGTAAATTAGTTTAACCATTGTGGAAGATTCTGTGGTGATGCCTCAAAGATCTAGAACCAGAAATACCATTTGACACAGCAATACCTGGGTATATACCCAAAGGAATAAAAATTATTTTATTACAAATATGAATGCACATGTTTATTGCAGCACTATTCATAATAGCAAAGACATGGAATCAGCCCAAATGCTCATCAACGATAGACTGGTTAAAGAAAATGTGGTACATATACACCATGGAATACTATGCAGCCATAAAAAGAAACGAGATCATGCCTTTGACCAGGCCATGGATGGAGCTGGGAGCCATTATCCTCAGCAAACCAACACAGGAACAGAAAACCAGACACTGCATGTTCTCACTTATAGGTGGGAGCTGAACAATGAGATCCTATGGACACAGGGCGGGGAACTACACACACTGAGGCCTGATGGAGGAGGGCAGGGCAGGAAGGGGAAAGCATTAGGATAAACAGCTAATGCATGCTGGGCTTCATACCTAGGTGATGGACTGATATGTGCAGCAAACCACCATGGCACATGTTTACTTGTGTAACAAACCTGCAGATCCTGCACATATACCCCAGAACTTAAAATACAAATAAAAATTATTTTTTTTCACAAACTTGGTAGAGAGTGAAAGGGAAAGGAAGGTATTTCCAGAGTCACAATTTAAAAAATATTTTAATGTTGTCACACTCAGTGAAAGCAATTCTAAATGATGTAATTTAGTTGGAAGAACAGAGAATCCAAAATGTATAATGTGGCATCCTTGAGGGAGGAAAAATGGGAAAACCACATACTGAAACACACACATGTGCACATGCATCCTCATAGTTACGTACATGGATGAGTACTAAGAATGGGAAAACCACTTACTGAAACACACACACACACACACACACGTGCACATGCACCCTCCTAGATACATACATGGATGAGTACTCAGAATGGGAAAACCACTTACTGAAACACACACACACACATGCCCATGTGCCCTACTAGATACTCATACATGGGTGAGTACTCAGAGTTCAGCTAATGTGTAATTAGAACCTGTTTTCTCTACAGGGAGAGGAGAAATGAATCCTTTTTCAAAAATATAGATCGTTTTTATAACTTGGTAATCATGAATAGTGCTGCATGAACTTAGGAGTGTGGACATCTCTTCTGTGTGCCGATTTCATTTCCTCTGTGTATATACAAAGTGAGATTTCTGGATTATATGGTGGTCGCACTTTTAGTTTTTTGAGGAGCTTCCATACTGTTTTCCAAAATGGCTGTATTAACTTACATGTCCACCAATGGTATGCAAGGATTTTCTTTTCTCTCCATCCTCCCCAACAGTTACCTTTCATCATTTTGAAAATAGCCAATCTAACAGCTGTGAAGTGATATCTCACTGCAAAATTTTACTTTTTACACGTGTATACATATGAATACATATATACACATGCATTTATATGTACATATGTATGTGCATATATATACATGTTTGTATATATACATTTGGATGCATATGTATGTATGCATACATTTGGATGTATACATATATGTATATACATACATACATATAAACTTTAATAAGCTATAACTTCACATCTGTTAGGATGGTTACTATGAAAAAGAGTAGTCTGGGCACGTGGCTCACGCCTGTAATCCCAGCACTTTGGGAGGCTGAGGCGGGTGGATCATCTGAGGTGAGGAGTTCGAGACTAGCCTGACCAACAAGGTGAAACCCTGTCTCTACTAAAAATATAAGAAAATTAGCTGGGGTGGCAGGCACCTGTAGTCCCAGCTACTCGGGAGGCTGAGACAGGAGAATTGCTTGAACCTGGGAGGCGGAGGTTGCAGTGAGATGAGATCATACCACTGCACTCCAGCCTGGGTGATGGAGCGAGACTCCATGTCAAAAAAAGAAAGAGTAGAGTAACAAGTGTTGATGAGAATGTGGAAAAAATAGAATCATTGCACTCTGCTAGTGGTAATGTGAGTACAATGATCACAAAAATACTACAGATGTTTTTCAGAAGTTAATGATTAGAACTGCCATATGTTTCAACAATGTCACTGCTGGATGTGTACCTTAAGGAAATGAAATCAGAATGTTGAAGAGATGCCCACACTCCCATGCTCACTACAGCATCAGTCACAATAACTAAGACATGGAATCCACCCAAGTGTCCATCAGCAGGTGAATGGATACAGAAAATGAAGTGCCCAGTATATACACAGCAAAAGACTATTCGGCCTTCTAGAGGAAGGAAATTGTTTCATTTGTGACAACATAGATGAGCCTAGGGGACATCACGCTAGGTGGAATAAAGAAGGCACAGGAAGTCACCTACTCCATGATCTCACTTATGTGTGGAATGCGCCAGGCCAACTCATGGAAGTAGAGTGGAAGGTGGTTCCCGGGAGCTGGGCTGGGTGGAATCAGCTGTATTGAAGGAGACCACATTTCAGTTACATAGGAGGAATAAGTTTAGCAGATCTTTTGTAAAATACGGTGACTACAGTTACTAACAATGGATTATATATGTGAAAACTGGTAAGAAAGTAGATTTTAAATGTTCTCTTAACAAAAAGATAACTATGTGATGTTACAGATAAGTTAATTAGCTTGACCTAGGGATTTCACAGGATATTCACGTATTAAAATATCATGTTGTACACCCTAAATATGTAGAATTTTTTATTGCCAAATAAAATAAAGTAAAACATTAAAATAAAAAATATTATTTTGAAACAAACTGTACATTTAAAAACGTGCCTTTTATATAATGGAAAATTCCATTTTATATGTGATGACTTCTTTTTTTTTTTTTTTTTTTTTTTTTTTGAGACGGAGTTTCGCTCTTGATACCCAGGCTGGAGCGCAATGGCGCGATCTCGGCTCACCGCAATCTCCGCCTCCTGTGTTCAGGCAATTCTCCTGCCTCAGCCTCCTGATGACTTCTTTTTTTTAAATTTTTTGAGACAGAGTCTGTCTGTGTTGCCCAGGCTGGAGTTCAGGGGCACAATCTCAGCTCACTGCAAACTCCACCTCCTGGGTTCAAGTGATTCTCCTGCCTCTGCCTCCTAAGTAGCTGGGATTGTAGCGTGCACCACCACGTCCGGCTAATTTTTGTATTTTTAGTAGAGATGGGTTGCCATGTTGGCCAGGCTGGTCTTGAACTCCTGGCCTCCAGTAATCTGCCGCCTCTGCCTCCCAAAATGTTGGGATTACAGGCGTGAGCCACTGCACCCAGGCACATTGCCTCTTTTTCTATTTTCAAGAAACATTTGTGATGCTCTGAGTGTGTTTGTGTTTCATTCATGTGTCAATATTTATAAGAAACCACCAATGAAGCTTCCCGAAATAATATTTATAAGAAATCACCAAAAAAAAAAAAAAAGAAAGAAAGAAAAAGAAAAAAAAAGAAATCACCAATGAGCTTCTGCCATTTCTCTCCTAGGTCCGGAGTGTTTCACCTCAGCATAGGTCACTGCTTGAGGGTCTGAATCATGTAGGCTCTGCTGGAGAGCTCCTGCGCCTTCTAGAGTCCCTGAGAACTGGAGCTTATACCATGACATTTTAATTAACGTGTGTGTATATACATGTGTGTTTTTCATATATATATGCGAAAAATATATACACATCTAAAATGATTCAAATTCTCTGTTTACTCTTACATTCATTAAGTAGTCTACAGCTGTGAATATTTTGTCTGTGTAATCTGCATTTTCTAGTATATTGGCATATGGGCATAGGCTTGCAGCCTGTGTTGTTTTTTTTTTTTTGAGACACTCTCACTCTGTCACCCAGGTTACAGTGCAATGGCGCAATCTTGGCTCTCGGCTCCCTGCAACTTTTGCCTCCCAGGTTCAAGCGATTCTCCTGCCTCAGCCTCCTGAGTAGCTGGGATCACAAGTGCCCACCACTGCGCCTGGTTAATTTTTGTATTTTTAGTAGAGACAGGGTTTCACCATCTTGGCCAGGGTGGTCTTGAACTCCCGACCTCATGATCCACCCACCTCAGCCTCCCAAAGTGCTGGGATTATAGGCATGAACAATTGTGCCCGCCTGCAGCCTGTTCTGTTGTTAGTTTTGGAAATGTGTGTAGATCTGTAGGGCTGTCTGCTCACTCACTCCCGTATGGAAATGCGGGCCTGCTCTTTCTTTTTCTTGCTCATTGTAGCTAGGATTCGTGAGTGTAATTAATGTTTTCAAGAATGAGCTTCACTGGCTTTGTTGAATTTTCCAGTTTTGTTTTTTCCTAATGAGAAACTCCTCTTATTATTATTCCCTTCCTTACACCTTCATTTCGAATAATTTATTACTCTTCTTCTAAATTCCTGATATGAAAGCCAAGATCATTCATTTCCTAGGTTTTTTTTCTTTTTTACTTTATTCAGTTGTGGTTTTTAGTCTTCCAATTTCATTGCGTGGTGTGTAATATTTATATTGTGATTCAGTTTCAAGCACATTCTGACTTGTTTTAGTTTTCTCAGTTAACTCAATTATTGAGAAATCTGTTGCTTTAACTAAAAAAGGTAGGGATATTAGTTATTTAGACTGCAGAAATCAAGTGAGTCCCAATGTCTCCAGAATGTCCTGGTGGTCTGTGTTAGGGGTCCTGGCTGGCTGGGGTTCATTGGTGTCCACTGGGGGCAGCTTACGTGCCTTCTGGAGTCCCTGAGTCTCCTTCTGCTGACTGTGGGGTCTGGGTCCCCCTGGGCTACTGGATGGCCAGAGTGGCGTAGACACTGGGTTCAGCTGGAGGAGCCCCTTCCTGGAATGAAGGGGGCTCAGTTGCCTTCTGTCTGAGGGTCAAGGTGTCCAGCTGGGCGTAGGTCACATCCTGGGGGGCTTCAGATGCAGCAGCCTGCAGTGAGAGGAGAGTGAGAGGGAAGGAACATGCTGGAAGGTGGGTGAGGCCTGGGGGCCTGGAGAGGAAAGTATCTACCTGACTGTCCATCTGCCTGTCCTCTTCTGCCTGTTTGTGATTTGTGTCCAGGAATTTCCTGGACAGTGGAGAAGCAGGGGAGGTCATTTCTCTCTTAGGTCTGGAATGTTTCACCTCAGCATAGGTCTCTGCCTGGGTGTCTTCATCATATGGGCTCTGCTCGAGAGAGACAGCGATTGGAGGGTGTCGTTGAGTCCCCCTGACCCCCTGGAGTCAATTTTTCCCACTGTTCCCAGAGTGATCCATGTACATCCCTTTCCTGATGGAATCTCAGCGACTCGCTAAGGCCGTGGAGGGTCTGGCTGCTCCCTCCCTGCGGTTCTGGCCTCTCCTCCTCACTCTGACCTTGCCCATTTGGCTGCAGCCTCACGCCAGCCTTCCCACAAGAGCTCACTGCGGCCTCGGGGCCTTTGCACTGCTGCTTCCTCTGCCTGCAGGGGCTCATCCATCAGAGGCTGGTGTGGCCTTCTCGGTCCAGGCTTCTCAGATGACAGCTGACCAGACAGCCCTCCCCTTACCATCCAGACTGGCCCCACTTGCCCACACTCTGCCCTTTCCCTGGTTTATTTTCCTTACAGCACGTCGCACTCCCGGACACTGTGCGTTTATTTGCATTTTGTCTCCCACCACGAGGTGAGCTTAGAAGGGCGGGGGCGGCTTTGCTCCCTGCTGTGTCTGCAGCTCCCACTGGGGGCCCCATCCACAGTGAGCTCCTGGGAATACTTGCTGGGTGAATGAAGGGAAGCCCAGGGCACCGGGGTGGTTCATTCCTCATCCTCCTGAGGCCTGGGGAGCCCTCTAACAACCAGACAGCCAAAGAGAGGACGAGGAGCAGGAAGGGGACCCGGGAGGAGGCCTACGAGGTCCCAGGACAGTAGGAGAGAGTGAGGTCACAGCAAGCGGGAGGCAGTGTGCTGGACATGGAGGGTCCACCTTGGACAATGCTGAGAGCTGGGGAAGGAGGACAGAGAAGTCCTGCTGGATTAGATCCGGCACCAGGAGGCCTTTGGTGCCCGGGACAGGGGCGGGGTTTCACCTGAGTGTCCAGCTCCACCCCATCCTCAGGCTGTGTGTCCTTCACGGCAGCATCTGCTGGGGCAGAGCAAGGGGTTCATCTCCTGGGAAGGTTCCCTGGGACCTCTCAGCCCCACCAGCCCCTGCCCAGCTCCCAGATGGGGCAACTGAGATCCAGGGAGGGGCTGTGATGTCCCGAGGTCCCACAGTGTGGGGTGAGATCCTGTCACCCTGAGCCCCAGACCCCTTCCAGCCTGTGCCCTTTTCCCATTGCTATGGAAACTGTGGGCCCCCATCTCCCTCCTGGCTGGGGTCACCTCTTCCTCTCACTCACAAAGGGTTTCTTCCTGGGTGTCGGCAGCTGGGCTGGACCTACAAGAGGACACGGGAGCTTTAGGGGCAGTGTATGGGCCGGGGTGGGTGGGAGTCTGGGGTCTTCGGGCAGAATTACCTCCTCTGCAGGCCTCTGCCTGTGGGTTCTGGCTCCACAGCCCCTGCAGGATGTTGTAAATCAGCCTCTTTCTGGGCTGTGTGAAGAAGGACAGCGTCTCAGCCCTGGGAACACCTGCCCTGAACGTGCAGCTCGAAGGTAAGGAAGGAAACCTGGAAACACTCCTGCTTCCATGCTCCAAATGTCTCAAAAGATGGAGAGAGCCCGAAGGACACTTTACATTTGTACATGAGAACTGACATTAAGTGCTTTCTCGATTCGCCTGGTAAGAAATGCTAGAACAGTTTCTCAAAGCTGCATTTTCCCAGCGGTTTGGATTCCCTCTGGCTGGTGCCCTGAGCCCACCCTTGGTTGGCCCACAGGATCTGCCCCTTCCCTACTCACCTGATGTCCAGCGTTTGCCCTGACGCTGATGTCGGAGGATGAGGAAGAGGAGGAGGAGGAGGAAGAGCAGCAGGATGAAGGCCACTGAGACCCCAGTCACAACCCCCAGGTTCCTTCCCAGACCTTGAGCATGATGATGTCAGGAATGGAGTGATGTCATTGAATTGAGAGCCTACTGTGTGCAGGTGACTGCTGGCTCTCTTATTCATCTCCTCCAACCCCCACAACAGTCGAGCACCATGGAATTGACACATCCACCCCACCTACTTTACAGATGAAAAACTGAGGCTCAGAGAGGGGAGCTGCCTGCCCCAGGCCCCCCAGCTAGGCAGCGGCAGAGCTAGGAAGGGAACCCAGGAGTCTGACCTGCAGCCCTTGTTCCCTGCACCTGAGCTGAGCCTAGGAGCTACAGGGAAAGAGCCTGACCTCCTGAACCACAGCCCTGCTCCCCTCCCCTGCCCCACGTCACCGTCACTGTCACTGCTGCAGGTGGGACAGGACAGGCCCCTGAGGAAATTGGGTCTGGGAGGCTTCCCTGGGAGTCCTCCTCTCCAGGAGGTCACAGCTGGGAGTCAGAGCTGAAAGGAACTTTCCCACCCTGCAGGCTTCTCTCCTTTACACTTGGAGAAACTGAGGCCCAGGTGGGGGAGGGGCCTGAACTCAGCCCTGCCTCCCCTGGACCCCACCCACCTCCCGCTCAGAGACCCTGACTAACCACTGTGGGGATCTGACTCCGTGGGAGGGACAAGCTGGTCCTCAGGGACTGCTGACTCAGGATGGGGAGCTGAGGCCTGGGGCTGTCCTTCTCCCCATATCAGCCCGGCTCCTCCTCCCTCAGGCTGGGCCCCAACTGCCTCGACGCCCTGCCCCTCACCAGCCCAGCCTCAGAGCCCTGGAAGCCTGTGCCCCCATCTGTCTCTGCCCAGCTCTCTGGAGAGAAGTCTGTACTGAGTCCTTGAGGGGAACGGGATCCTCTGGGAGACTCGAGACTGCCCTGGGGGAGGCCGCACTCCCTCCCAGCCGAGAGGCCTTAGTCACTCACCAGGTATGGGGCTGGGACCGGTGGGTGGAGGGCTGGGTTCCCTGGAGGGTCCTGGGTAAAGAATGAGAGGACGAGGAGGAGCTGGGTCTTGTCTGAAGCCTCCACCTCAAACCAAATTTCTCTACATCCACCCTGTGGCCCTCCAGTCCCCTCCCCAACCCACCTCTCCTCTTCATGATGCTGGCGATGCCACTGAGGGTGGGTATGCCTGGGAGGGCCCCATTGTCCTCCTTCCCTCTGAGGGCTGAGGCCCCTCTGGCTGAGCCTCCTTCAGACCCCCCTCCCTCCATCCCAGCCCAGAGCTCTCCTGGGGGCAGGGCCTGAGCTGAGCCTTTGAGCTCAGAGAGGACTGGGTCAGGGCCCTCACCTGAGACCACAAGCTCCAGGGGGTCACTGGGGTGAGACAGCAGGTAGGAGTCGAAGCCGTGTGAGCCGTAGCACCTGTAAGTCCCCGCATGGGCTGAGGTCACAGGACTCATGGGGAATTCAGCCTGATACTTATTAGCTTGGTACTTTGATCTCAGACGCTGGGGGAGATAGGCTGCCCCCTCCTTGGTCAGAAGGAAAGTGTCCATCGGACTCTGTGACTGACACAGCAGGGTCACATTCTCTCCTGAGGCCACCCTGGGACCTGGCTGCACTGAGAGGGAGGGTCTGGCACGGATCTGTCCTGGAGAGAAGAAGGATGGGTGAGGGGCTGCCCCGCCTTGTTCTGAGCTGAGACCTCCCCAGGCCTCAATCTGGGACCCTCAGTCTCTGTCTCTGTTTTCTGTTTTTTTTTGTTTGTTTGTTTGTTTTGTTTTTTTTGTTTTTTTTTTGAGACGGAGTTTCGCTCTTGATACCCAGGCTGGAGCGCAATGGCGCGATCTCGGCTCACCGCAATCTCCGCCTCCTGGGTTCAGGCAATTCTCCTGCCTCAGCCTCCTGAGTAGCTGGGATTACAGGCACGCGCCACCGTGCCCAGCTAATTTTTTGTATTAGTAGAGACGGGGTTTCACCATGTTGACCAGGATGGTCTCGATCTCTTGACCTCGTGATCCATCCGCCTCGGCCTCCCAAAGTGCTGGGATTACAGGCTCTGTCTCTGTTTTCTCTGAGTCTCCCCCTCCCCTCCCATCCTCTCTCTCTCTCTCTCTCTCTCTCTCTCTCTCTCTCTCTGTCTCTCCCTCCCTTGGGACCCCCACCTCTCATCCCAGCCATCACCACCTGGGCTCCCCAGCAGGGCCTGTGCAGAGCCTGGGTCCCTGACTGAACCCGCTGGGCTCCTCACCTGTGATCAGGATGTCCAGGGGGTCACTGGGGGCCGACCACTCGGAGGAGAGGTTGTGGGCACCGGAGCATCTGTACTGGCCCCCGTGGAAACGGCTCGCAGGGCTCAGGGTGAAGTTGGCCTGGGAGACCCCGGCCTGGAGCTGCCGGCCAGGGCGCAGGAGGAGGTCAGGTCCCCAATCCTTGTACAGAGTGAACCTGTCGTAGCCGACATCAGAGCCACACTGGAGGGTCAGGCTCTCCCCAGGGGCCACGACAGGACCCGGCTGCACTGAGAGTGATGGCTTCTCAGAAACACCTGGGAAAGGTGGGCATGGTCTCCAGGAGCCGACCCTCAGGCTCCCCACAAATCCTCCCTCTCCCCTGGCCTCACCACTGCTGATGTTCCTGTGTCTCTGGCCCAGGAGCCCTGAGCCCTCTCACCCCAACATCATCCCACCTGGAGCTGTCCTGAGACGCGGCTCCTCCGCACCTGCCCGGAGACTCAGGGACCTCCAGGCAATGCTGTGAATTTCTCACCTGGGACCCGGAGCTCCAGGAGATCACTGGGTGACGACCACACATAGGGATTGTCAGAGTCATAACCATAGCACCTGTACATCCACCTGCGACTTGGGCTCACGGGGCCCACGGAGAAAACGGCCCGGGACGACCCATGGGCATGGGGCTGGGAGTTCAGGTATAGTGGGCGTTCATCTTCTCCTTCCTTACACAGAATGAAGCCATCAAATGTCAACTCTGAGCCACACTGGAGGGTCACGCTTCCTCCTGGGGTCACCACAGGGCTGGGCAGGGCTGAGAGGGTGGGTTTGCTGTAGACTCCTAGAAGAGAAGGAAGCACCATGTTAAGTGGGGCTCATACCTCCCACATCATCGCCAGGGCTGGGCTGTGAGAGGGGAAACACCCCCTGAGTGCAAAGCCCCTTCCTGAGGGCAGAGCCTGGGGCTGGGACCCCTGAGTGTCCTCTCACCTGTCACCACCAGCCCCAGGGGGTCACTGGGCTCTGACCAGCTAGTGCGTTTGTAATACAGACAGCGATACCGCCCTGCGTGTTGCCAGGAGATGGACTGGATGGGGAACTGGCCCTTCTTCCTACGCTCCTGTGGGATCCACGTCATCCAGGATGCTGATGTTTTTTCTCGATATAGATAATACTCCTGGGCTTCCAGGTTCCCCTGACACCTGAGGGTCACGGGACTCCCCTGGGTGATCACAGAGCCTGGCTCAGCCCAAAGCATGGGCTTGGGGAGGGTCCCTGGCAGGAAAGCAGAGGTCAGATTCTAAGTCATTTCCACCCAACCCAACAGATGTCAGCTCTCAGCCACAGGACCCTCCAGACCCCCATCAGTCAGCCCAGAACTGCTATTCCCCTCCCCAGCTGCACGGGGGTGGGCCTTGTCCCCAGTGAGGAGAAGGACCTGGGCCAGCTGGGGACAGACTCACCTGCCTGCACATGGGTCCTGGGGCCCAGATTCAGCTCTGGAAGAGAGTTCCCTGTGAGAGCTTTGCCCCTGAAGCCTGAGCAGGTCCTCCCCTCCCTGGGATCTTTGTGAGCCCTGGGGTCTCCTCATGGACCAGAGTTTGGCTGTGGGGTGAGGTCCCTTCTAGGTTAGAATCTCCCCTCCCTCTTCAAATCTCACCGACATAGATCAGGACCATGAGGATGGGGGTCATGGCGTCTCCTCCCACCGCCCTGCTCTGCGGATGGATGAGCCCTCGGTGCTGGCAGGACAGAGAGACACAGGGTGTGGACACTTGGAGGCTAGGTCGTTCTTGTCATGGGGTTGTGTCATCTGCAGCCACACAGGAAGCAGAACTGCCCTCCCCGGGAGCCTGGCTCTCATTCCTTTAGGGCTGAGGTGGGGGTGGGCCCAACTCCTCTGCAGACATTTCAGACTGTAATGGGGTCTTTCCTGACCCCCAATCACTGTCTATCTGGTTTGTCCTCATCTCACTGAGAGCCGGGACGTAGCAGCGAATAGAACTGGTGCCTTCCTGTATCTGCCCTTCCAGAAGAGGGTGAGCTAAGGATTCCTCTTCCTTTTCACAGCCTCCCATGAGGTCTCCCTCCCTCCTTCAGCCTGTCCATCAGCACAGCATTGTGGGGTTCTTACTCTGGCAGTTGTCTCTTCAGCCCTGGAAATGCTTCAGGGAAGATGCAGGTCCATGCTGCAGGCAGGCTCAGATCAGCAGAGATGCATCTCACATCTGTCTGTGCGGTCCAGGCTGAGCTGCCTGTGGCCGTGAGCACAGAAGAGAAATGCAGGGAAACAGGGGAAGGAAAGTTGACTTCTTTCTTGGCGCTGGATTTTAGGTTTTCTTTCAACCAAATAGTTCCCATCTCAACTTCCCCTTTTTAAAAATGAGTCATCTCATCCTTGGAACTGTGGCTTGCCTATTGGGTGTCTGCAGTGAAGGGACTGGGGTTATGAAGTTTAACCTGAGAGTTTCAGGAATTTTGTCCAGGGCAGGGCTTGTTTCTACATCATTAGCAAAAGGGTTAAATTTTCAGTGTTTTCTAGAAATAACCTAAGGTGCTTTATCAGTAGCTGGGAATGCTCAAGACCTCAGCTTGGATTCAAGCCTGCAGGTGAAAACATGCATCTGTCCAGCCCACAGAGCAGTCATGGCACTTTGTCTTTCTCTCTCTCAGAACAAAGAAAGAAGTTTAGGAAACTGTTCCACCATGGAGAGACTGTGGCTCCCTCTCTTCTGTGTTTGTGGACGGGCCCTGAAATAGCTCAGCTCAGTGACTCAGGCCACACTCAGCTCTGAGCCACCTTTCCCAGGTGCGCATAACACACACACACACTTTATTATCATTGGACTGGGCATCTTTCATCCATGAGTGTGAGGCTCACAACGGCCCCGCTGTGCCGGGCACAACAAGGAGCTGATTCTAAGCTTGGGAGCGTGGACACTGCAGGGCAGGAGCGGCTACAGCAATACCCTCATCAGTTTTCATTCCTGAGTCAGCCCTGAGAAACCCTAAGGAAGATCAGGTGTGTGAGAGGAAAACCACCCCAGAGGAATGAAAATCAAACAGTTCATTAGAGAAGATACAGGCAACTATAGAAATGAATTAGGAAACTATACTGATGTGAAAAATAGTAAATTATATCAACACATTTAGAAATAATTTCATCCAGAACAAGACACAGCTAAAATGATAAATATCATATTGGTGTAGAATATTTATTTTCTTTTTCAGAAGCCATCATGGAAACCCTAGAGATGAAAAAAAGGAAAGAAAATAAAAGAAAATTAATATGCGCAGAAATAGAATGAGAAGAGTAAACAGATATCTCTCTGTCACAATTTCAGAATGAAGGAAAGGACTATGTTAGTAAATACTTGCAAAGAAAATAGTTGATATTTTTACAGAAATGAAGAAAGAACACGAATTCAATGTGCACAAATTCATCACTGAAATGAACATGTTAACTATGGTAGAGTGAAGGGTATCTAGAATAAATAACAGTAATTTAAAAACTAATAAAAAAATGAAATTTATTCTAAAATAATGACAATCTCATGAGGACTGGATTTCCAAAGAGTATGAAGTGCTGAAAAAATACCTATGGGTTCAGGCTCATGTTGGCTGAATGGAAGCAGGTGGCGTGTGCCGTTCTCATAGAGAGGAACCAAAATGGTGAATAAATACCAACACGTTAAGCAGATGTTCTAAGAGAGGATGCTGGGGTGCACCAGAGAACCCCGAGGACACAGAAAGCAGAGAAGAGACAAGCTGAGAGCCAGGAGCGGCTCCTAACACAAGGAAGGGGTGAGTAAGGGGCTCCCTGAAAAGAAGAAGGGGTGAGAGGGAGGCCCCCTAACATGGGGAAGGGGTGAGTGAGAGCCCCTGGCATCCACCCCTCTGCTGTGGACTCTTACAATCCTGCTCACAGGAGAGTACCTGCCCCTCTGGGCCTCCAGGGGCACACAGGTTGCTCCTAGAGAGTGTGCTGAGGCCCCGCTGGAGCCACATGGAATCCCATAGGCTTTTCATCCCTGAGCAACCCGGCTCCAGCTGCCCCTGCCTTTCCATGGAGGGAGGAGGCCAGGCACTTCCACGGACCTCAGAATAAATATGACAACTGGGGTACAGAGTAGCCAAGCTGAGCACCCCACAACTCCCCATCTCTGTTGCTTCCTGCTAAATGGGGCTTGCCAGCTTCAGGGCACCAGTGCACCCATCCTGTCCCCACGTGAACACTGTGGCCTTGGCTGGGTGCCCTCTGAAAGCCCAATGCTCAGAGGCTCCTGACAAGCCCTATACAGTCACTGCCACCTCTGCCTTGGCCCCTGCTGCCCCAGGCCCAGGGAAAGTATGGGGAGATCTGGCACTTTTATGTGTCCCCAGAGCAAAACTGAGCACCACTTCTTCAGGAGGGAAGTGTGAACGGGCCCTGTGCCCACACCTGCCAGTCTCCAGTGCCTCAGCCAAGGGGCCCTGCCCTCCCCAGGGACAGGCCCACAGCACAGCTGCCCTGCCCCCACCTGGACATTTCAGCCGCAGCCCCCTTCTGATAGCCCAGTCCCCACAGGCCTGTGATCTGCCCCCAGGCTCTACCACCTGAGCGTTCTGCCTGCCCCACCTGAGAGCTCTGCCGGTGACCTGGGGACCGGCCCAACCCTCCTCATCACAGCCAGCACCTGAAACCCGGCACAGCTGAATCCCAGTCCAGGCCCTTTAGGACTCACACGCACTGTCCAGCTGGCCACCTAGAGGCCTGTGATCCAGGGAACTGCCAGCCCTTTCTCACTCTGCTGGCACCTGACCACTCACCCCAGAGCCTGAGGTCAGGTCCCCCCAGCCAGCAACACCACAACTGACGTCCACTTGTCCAGCCAGAAAGGCAGAAGCCCCACATCCCAGCTACATGAAGCAGCAGTGTGACGACGTCAGACACAGGCAGCCACTGAGGGGTCTGCACTGCGCTGAGTGAGGAGGTTCTACCTTGGGATGATTCCTGCAGAGAGTGGCAGGCAGGTGTTTCCCATGGCTCTCAGCCACACAGTGGCCTGGGGAGAGACAACAGTCTGAATTGAGACTCATGAGCCCTGGAGCAGGGGTGTGATAGGGAAACAGATAGTGTTCCTCCCTATTGAGGAATGGAAATAGATGTAGGTCCTTCACCCAACCCCCGCCCCGCCCCCACCACCCCACAGAGACCTCAGGGCATTTCACCAGGAGTTGCCCCAGCCACACCCATCAGAGCCGGTGCCTGCACTCATCATTGGGATATTTGTGGGCAAACCAGGGGTTCCGGTTCTGCCCAGCTGTGTTTCCTCACCCTGTGGAACAGGAAGTTCAGGGCTCCAGACGCTCCACAGTCCAGCCCTTCACCTGAAACAACAGACAGCACCTCACAGGAAGCAGACAGGTCCATACCCACCTGCTTGTGCAGAGGCTGGCTCTTCCCTTTAAGCACCAGCTCCCGGCCTGCAATTTGAACTGCACAGCCCGACACAAACCCTGCTGCAGAAGCGCCCAAGACTATGGAAAAAAGCTGAAAGACCCTTCCCAGCATGCTCTACAGTCACACTCCCTGCGGGGCTGGGGGAATGTGCAAAGAAACCCCATCCCAGTGAAAATAAATCCAAAGAGAATGAGCGGCAGCCTCTCCAGATGAGAAGGAATCAGTGTGAGGATTCGGATGTGTGAAAAATCTGAATATTGTGGCACCACCAACGGGTCACATTCACTCTCTGGCAATAGACCCTGAAAAAAAAAAAGGAAACTCCGAAAGGATAGAAAAAGAATGAGATTGAGATGAAAATATTGCAAAGAATTAATGAAATAAAAAGTTGGGTTTTTGAAAGTATACACATAATTTGCCGGGCGCGGTGGCTCACGCCTGTAATCCCAGCACTTTGGGAGGCCGAGGCGGGTGGATCACGAGGTCAAGAGATCGAGATCATCCTGGTCAACATGGTGAAACCCCGTCTCTACTAAAAAAATACAAAAAAATTAGCTGGGCATGGTGGCGCGTGCCTGTAATCCCAGCTACTCAGGAGGCTGAGGCAGGAGAATTGCCTGAACCCAGGAGGTGGAGGTTGTGGTGAGCTGATATCGCGCCATTGCACTCCAGCCTGGATAACAAGAGCGAAACTCCATTTCAAAAAAAGAAAAAAGAAAGAAAGAAAGTATACACATAATTGACAGATGGCTGACTACACTAACCAAAAAAAGGGAGAAGATTTAAATGAGCACAATCAGAAATGACAAAGATGACATTACAGCCAACACCACAGAAATACAAAAGATCATCAGAGACGACTGTGAACACCTTTCTGCACATCAACTAGAAAACATAGAGCAAGAATGGATGAATTCCTAGACACATACAACTTCCCAAGATTGCACAGGCAAAAATTAGAAACCTAAACAGATTAATAACAAGCAATGAGAAAGAATCAGTACTAAAATGTCTTCCAGCAAAAAAGCCCAGGAACAGATGGATTCATAGTCAAACTTTACCACATGTACAAAGAAAAGCTGGTACCAATCATACTGAAGCAATTCCAAAATAATCAAGGAAGTGGGATTCATTCCTAGCTCATTCTATGAAACCAGTATCACCCTGATGCAAAATCAGACAAGGACACAACAGAAGAACAAAACTACAGGCCAAGAAACCTGAGGAACACAGATGCAAAAATCCTCAAGAAAATACTAGCAAACAGAATCTTAACAGTGTATCAAAAACATAATTCATCATGATCAAGTTGTCTTTATTCCAGGATGAAAGGATGGTTCCATATATGCAAGTCAATAAAGGTGACTCATGACATAAACTTGTACTTAGAACAAAAAGCATATGATCATCTCAATAGATGCATATAAAGTATTCAATAAAGTCCAACATCCCTCAACAAACTAGGCATGAAAGAAACATACCTCAAAATAAGCACCCTACATGAAAACCCACCAGGCAACATCAAATTGAATGGGGAGAAGTGAAAACATTTTCCCAACAAAATGGGAATGGAGGCCGGGCGCGGTGGCTCACGCCTGTAATTCCAGCACTTTGGGAGGCCGAGGCAGGTGGATCATGAGGTCAAGAGATTGAGACCATCCTGGCCAACATGGTGAAACCCCACCTCTACTAAAAATACAAAAAAATTAGCTAGGAGTGGTGGTGCGCGCCTGCAGTCCCAGCTACTGGGAAGGCTGAGGCAGGAGAATTGCTTGAACCTGGGAGGCGGAGGTTGCAGTGAGTGGAGGTCATGCCACTGCACTCCAACCTGGTGCCTGGTGACGGAGTGAGACCCTGTCTCAAAAAAAAAAGAAAAAAAAAAAAAGAAAATGGAAATGGAATCCTCCCTAGCCCCTGGGGTCTCCTACTGGACCAGGGCCTACCTGCAGGGCAGAGTCCCTCTCATGCTAGAATCTCCCGTTCCCCTCGTCAGATCTCAGTGAAGTGGGCCATGGCCATGGGTGTGAGAGTCATGGCGTCTTCTCCTACTGGCCCTGGCTGTGCAGATGGAAGAGACCATGGTGTCCACAGAACACACAGGGCGTGGGCACACGGAAGCCGTTTTCTCCTGCTTACAGGATTTTCCCATCAGCATCTCCATGGGTAGTGAACTGTCCCCCGCCCTACCACAAGCCTGGCTCTTGTTTTCCCAGGGCTTGGGCTGAGACGGCACCAGGTTTTCTGCTGATATTTCAGACAAACATGGGATCTTCCCTGATCTCCTTTCACTGTCTGCCGGAACTGTCCTCATCTCATTGAGGGCCAGTAGGTAGCTGCAAATGGACGTGGTGCCTTCCTGAGTCAGTCCCTTCCAGGTGAAGGAAATGGAGGACTCTTCCTTCCCGCTCCGTGCCTTCCCATGGGGTCTCACTTTCTCTTTCAGCTCAACCATAAACATATCCTTGTAGGGTCCCTACCACGGCCAGTCTTCTCATCAGCCCTGGGGAGGCTTCAGGGAAGATGCAAATTCAGGCTGCAGGGCAGACTCAGATCAACAGAAACTCATCTCACATCTGTCTGTGCAGTTCCATTTGTGCTTCATTGTTGCAATGAGCAAAAGAGGAAATACAGGGATTAAGGGAAGAATCACGACTCTTTTCCCAGAACTGGAGTGTGGGTTTTCTTTTATGCAAAAAAGTTCCTTTCATGAACTTCTCCTTAGTCGTCACCACAGCATCCACCCCCATCTCCCTGGAAACAACATTGACCTGATTCTGCCTTCTTGGTGCCCCCGTTTTCGTTCGAACACTCCTGTTCTCATGTTTTGCTCCTGTGTTCAGGTTTTGGGACAGTACATGGGTTTAGCACTCTGATTTGAAGGGAAATCTCATCTTCATTTAAATATTCACGTATCACCTCCTGCCCGTGTGACCTTGGCCGTAACCTCCCATTTCTGAGCCTCAGTTTCCTCATTTGAAGCCTGTCATGAACTCCATTCATCACAGGGGAGCTGGGTCATTGGTGCCTGGGAGCTGCATGGGTCTCAGCCATGGGTGACTTCCAGAGCAGGTGGAGACATGAGGGGTGGAGACATGAAGGGATGCTGGTGTCCATGCTCAAGGCCTGTGACTGATGTTTCCACTCAGGAGTGCCTCTTTGTTCCTACCCTTGAGAGATGTTTCTTAACATATTTCATCAAAACCCCAGTTGTCATGGTCATGTGCAGAAAATAGGAAATGAAAGCTCTTCAGAAGCAGCATTTAAAAACAGCATTTGAGTCTGGTGCCATTAGGGTGGAAGTTTCCATTTTTGTGCAGAACAGATAAGGAGCCCAGGGACCTCACACGCAGGGAGGGGTCGGGGCTCTCAGCAAGGCTGGAGCCTGTGATGAGACATCTCTGTTTACTGATCTGGGCCCGTAATCACCACTGAGCCAACTCCCCATGTGTAAGTGAAACAAATTCACTGCAGTGTTGTTACATGTTGGCATCTGTACCACGTGTGAATGTGAGTCTCATGTGGATTTATTTCTTCTGGTAGCAACTTGAGCAGACACTAAGTTTGGAAGATGAGTGCCACACACATGTCATGAGCAGTGGGAACAACTCCCTGTTTTTAGGCCGGAAGTACTAGAACAGCCTTTTATGGTCACTAATGGGTGTAGCAAGTGAGTGTCTAACAAAGATAGACAACCAAGAGTTATCCTTCTAATGATAAAAAGTGCTATGATTATCAATATACACACTCATTGATAAGGATGTTCATATCCAGAGAAATAGAACACGAGGAATGTATGAGACCCCTTTTCAATTAAACATGTTTAAATATCTGAAAAAATACAAGAGGAAATTGAATCTCTGAGACAAGAATATGGATTATAATTTTGAAGAATGGGCATCAGACCAATGAGTTAGAAATCCTAGAGGCAAAAATTTCAATTGAAGAAATACAATGAAAATATTTATTTCATTAAGGTCAGGATACAGCTGAAGAGACATTTAGTAAATAGGAAAACAAAATTTGAGAGAATTGTCCAGAATGCACCATGGAGAGACAAATAGTGGAAATTCACAGTACTTGGGAAAATATTGTGAGGAGAAATAATGTCATATTTATTGTACATGTCAGAAGAAAAGAAAGGAGAATGAGGTCTGGCAACAGCTCTAGAGTTAAACGGAAAGAGATGAAGAAAAACTAAGACACCAGGGTGTATACATTTAAGAATAAAATGCAAATCTTGACTTACCATGATAAACTGAAAAACAGGAGTAAATTAACAAATACATATGCTAGACTGAATTATCTAATTTAAAACAGATTTTTGTGTTTTGTGATTTTCGACTCAACATATTAAAAGAATTGCTTCTCGTTGAGATGGGACTCCCAACAGAAAAAAGAAAGGCCAGGAGATGTTGAAAAAGTACCTTCAAGGAATGAACTGAAAGTGAGGAATTCGATGCTCACTCAAGTTAGTATCTGAAAGGTAAAAGGGTTAGCAGGGGACCAATTCCTAAGCAGAAGCAGCTCAGGGTAAGAGGGACCTGTGAAGCTCATCAGGTCAAGCTTCCCCTGCTTGAGGGCCGAGGAGGGATCGGAGGGTGGATCCCTCAATCATCAGATGTGCTTTTTCTTCAGGTGTTCTGTCTTATCCTTTCATTAATATAGAAATGTTTTCATCTACTTTGATAGAGAGAGTGTGAGGAAGAAGAAGGCATTTTCTGAGCTGCAAGTTACTAGATATTACTGTTTTCACGCTCAGTGAAAGCGATTTTAAATGATATAATCCAGTTAGAAGAAAATGAATCCAAAATGTAGAATGTGAGATGCCACAGTGATGAAAAGTGGGAAACAGGCAAGTATTTGAAAATCACACACACAGACACGCACATACGAATGCAGACACACACGGGCGCACACGTACGAGTACTCAGAGTTCAGCTACGATGGAATTAGAACCTGTCTTCTCTAAAGACAAGGATAAAGGCATCCTCATTCAGAAATACATAATTGAATGAATACTTAACTAAATAGGTGAAATTATTGCAAATTATTCATTTTTTTGCCATCTGTAAAAGTAATTCACCTACTGAAGGATGAGTTAAATAGCTTAATACCCCTGATAACACCCATGCATGAAACACAATAGTACCATCTAAAATAAAATGATAATTTCCAATCAGTAAGGGAAGAAAATTATGCTATTAAAATATCTATTGGAAATATTGATATTCAACAAAATGAAACATAATAAAAAATTTTAGAAATAAAAACTAAAATTTTGTGTTTTAATGTAGGTAGTAAGGGCTGGACACAAAAGGTATTTGCAGGCTGAGGCATGTGGATCACTTGAGCCCAGGAGTTTGAGACCAGCCAGGGCAACATAGTAACACTCATCTCTATTAAAATAAAAAAAAGGAAGGTATATTAAAGGTGACAAAATATATGTAAACTTTCATTCATCTAACCATAGGTTCTTAAAATATATACAACATAAAGTTATATTTGGTGATTGAAACAAATATTTATGAAGATCTGATAGGTTAAGAGAAAAAATTAATGAGTAACGTATACAAGTTAATTTTCAATCTAAAGTACATATATATGGTAAAATGTTCTAGTTATATACATTATGGGATTTGTAAAGAAAAACAAATTCTGATATATGTGTATACATGTTAATATGTATATATTTACATATATACATAAATACTATATACACACATATATGCATGTAGATGTATAAAGGAATATTATAGTTTGTATAGAGAAAAGAATCCGCATATATTCTGATATATAGGATACACACACTCTAGGTGTTATGTGTATTATTTACATATTACATACAAGCACACTATGTGTGTATACACAGTATTTGTAGATGCTACTGTACAGTAAATACGTGTGAGTATATATGTGTGTGTACATTTATGAACACATATCTCAAAGGAGGGAATGCCCATATTTAAGGCAGGCATTGCACATAAAATGTTAAGTATTTAGTGGACAAAAAAAGAAAAAAACTCTTTCTAAATGGCTATTATATATTATATTCTCAGACAATATTATAACTTAGTTTCCAGTGAATTATAAAAAGATGTGATAAAAACTTCAACATCGCTCAAAATATATAAAATCCTCAGTCATTGTGTCTTATATATATTTGATTTATGATGTACTAAGAAATATTTTGCTAGATGGATGTTTGTATTTTATAGTGTTTGGATAATTCTTCTACTTTTCAAGGTATATGAAGAATTCCATTTCCAATTTATGAAATAGAAGCCCTGAGGAGATTGCAGTGGAACCAGCAAGGAATTTCTTGCAGAGGAGTAGACAGTAGTACTGGGAAAACGTATTGTACAAAACACGGAGGAAGAAGTAATTAGGGCACACAGGTGGGGTGAAGACCCAAGTGCAGAGTGTCTCCAAGCCCCAAGAGTAGAGCAATGTGTTAAGGGCCCTGAGACTGTGGGAGGAATCTTCTCTGAGATGTGAGTCTATGGAATCTGCTGTAAGATATGCCTTTTATTAGTATAATCCAGCAAAAGCCCAAGGACGAGGATCCAGTTTTATTTTAGGGAATGTGGGGACAGTATGTTTTCTTTTCATATTTATGCCAATTTCATAGTGCTGGTCAGTCACGTAGAAGGCAGTGGTCAGCGTGTTCACAGGATTCGTACCTGAGAGTCATGAGACACGCATGGGATCCATCTGTCTGAGCCTAGAGGCCTCAGTGACTCACCAGGTGTGGGGGTGGGACCGGTGGGTAGGGGACTGGGACCCCAGGGGTCCTGGGAATTAGTACAGAAGGGGAGTGAGGAACTGGAATTATCCTGGAGTCCCCACCTCCACTTAAAGCTCTCCCCTCCATCTACCTGGTGGCCTTTCCAAGACCCTCCCTCTTCCCACCTAGCACCAATCTGGATTCCAGGCTGAATGGAGTGCAGTGGCACTATCTTGGATCACTGCAACCTCAGCCTTCCAGGTTCAAGTGATTCTCCTGCCTCAGCCTCCTGAATAGCTAGGATTACAGGCACCCGCCAGCATGCCTGGCTAATTTTTGTATTTTTAGTAGAGACAGGGTTTCACCATGTTGGCCAGGATGGCCTCGATCTCTTGACCTCATGATCCACCTGTCTCAGCTTCCCAAAGTGCTTGGATTACAGGCGTGAGCCACTGTGCCCAACCATAAATGCTTTTTAGAAAACCTTTTGTTGTCGTTCAGGAAGCCAGTTTAGGGCACAACTGCAGGCTTTTCCATCAGACACCTCTGTTTTGATTCCTAGTGACCACATTTCTGGAGAAACTACAGAGGAAAAGTGACTAGTGGTAGGGCATCATTTTGGACTTAAATTTTCCAAACATGAATCTGATTTTTGCCCATGCATTTAATTATCAAAAAGCAAATGTCATGTTATGAGCTGAAAAGATAGTCCCAGTAATACACATCAGAAAATGCAGTAGTTAGAAATAATGAAAGATGCATTACCTGAAAGTGGAGCAGATCCAAACCCACTGTATGGGTGAAGCCTCACATCATAGGGAAGAAAAGCGAAGAGAGGGGAAGTCAAGGAGAGTTGACAATGAGGAGGAAAACACCACAATTTAGTGGAGGAAGCACCTTCTACAGACACCCAGACATCGTCCTGTACCTGACCCATGCTTCTTCCCCTTGACATTCTCAGCAGACACTTCCCCAGCTGCTGCCCTAGACTTCCAGAACCTCCTGGGATCATCAGATCTGTTCCTGAGGCTCTGCCACTCTGAAGGGTGCACTGTCTCTGCTGTTCACCTCCTGGCTGCATCTTGGGGGCTTCTCTGCCTGTGCTGAGCCTCAAATAGCAGAATCCCGAGGACCACCAGGATAAAGCCAGCCACGCCCATGTGGATGAGATTCTCCACTGTGTAATCCTGGAGGTGTGAGGCTGGGGATGGTAGACAAAGAGGCCACAGAGGTCAGGGCAGATCACAATTACCTAGGACCCCTGGATGTCCACCCAGGGCACCCACCTCCCCTTGACAGGATCTGACCCTCTGTGCCCAGCCCCGTAACTGAAAGCATCTCCTCACTCACCAGTCTTGGAATCTGACTTTTTTTGTGGTGGGTTGAGGGTCTCAGCTGCTCCTAAGAATCAAAGAACAAGGATGTTGGTGAGAAGCTGAAGAGCCTCTCCCCTGGGTTCTGCATTCTTACATTCCTCTGTCTCTTGTGTGGTGACTTTATATAGATCCTTAGTGAACACAATCTCTGCTCTAGCAGGCCTTCCCTGGTACCTCATTGGGTTCTTCAGCCTCTCTGTGCTCTAGGAATTCAGATCTTGTGTCTGAGTCACTTTGGAACAAAGTTTACTTGAGCCCAAGAGCTCAAGATTAGTGAGAAGAATGATCTCCCAACTAGAAAGAACTGAGCTCTTAAGTGCTGTCTTAGATGTGCAATCTTGCGCAACAAGAACACAACAAATTCCCCCAGAGATAGAAATTCCCATTTTTCAGTCGATGAGGACCCAGGCTCCGTGGATGAGGAGTTGGTCCTCAGCCACTCTTGAAAATCAGGAGCACGAGGGCTGAGGGCTGCGACTGCCTCTGCTTCATGCTGCCTCAGCTAGCTCCCCTGTGGTTTCCTCATCCATTTAATGTCTCGTTAACTAACTCTTCATATAGTTAAGAACACCTACAATGTGATATACTTAAATACAAAAATGTATTTTTTTTTTCTAAATGATAATGAGTGGGATAGAAAAACATCATTTCTGCTTTTTTGAAGTATGAACCTAGATTGGAAAGTGAAAAGCAAATATTTAAAAACATACCCGAGGCCGGGTGTGGTGGCTCACACCTGTAATCCTAGTACTTTGGGAAGCTGAGGCAGGCAGATTACCTGAAGTCGGGAGCTCAAGCCCAGCCTTACCACATGGAAAAACCCCATATCTACTAAAAATACAAAATTAGCCGGCATGATGGCACATGCTTGTAATCCCAGCTACTTGGGAGGCTGAGTCAGGAGAATCACTTGAATCTGGGAGGTGGAGGTTGCGGTGAGCCAAGATCATACCATTGCACTCCAGCCTGGGCAACAAGAGTGAAACTCCATCAAAAAAACAAAAAACCACACCTGAACTTAAAGTAAAATAAAAACAAGTAAATATCAAAAAAACATACCCGATGAAAAAATATTAAGCATAGGAATGAATGAAATATTAAGCATTCCTATGCTTAATACCTATATGTGTGTGTCTCTATAGGTACATAACACATATATTCATATAAAATATATGTGATTAACATGGCTTGCATTTGTGTCCCTCCCAAATCTCATGTTGACTTGTAATCCCCATAGAGGGGCCCAATGGGAGGTGACTGGATCGTGGGAGTGGACTTCACCCTTGCTGCTCTCGTGATAGTGATCCGTCACGAGATCTTGTTATTTAAAGTGGGTAGCACCTCCCCTTTCTCTCTCTTCCTCCTATTCCAGCCGTATAAGATGTGTCTGCTTTCCCTCCGCCTTCTGTCATGATGGAAAGCTTCCGGAGGCCTCCCCAGCCATGCTTCCTGTATGGCCTGCAGAATCGTGAGTCAGTGAATCCTCATTGCTTTATAAATTACCCAGTCTCAGGTACTTCTTTCTATCGGTGTGAGAACAGACTAATATAATGATTATAGATGCATATGGATATGTGGCTTTAGAGATTTGTTTTAAAAAATATATATGTAACTACATATATATTCATATTTGAGATGAGAAAGATGGGCTTACAATTTGGAAATATAAAAATGAAATTTCTAATTTTTTATGGCTGATATAAACTTCATCAGTAAATCAGAAGAGATAATTGAAAAGCAACTAAAAGGGACAGAATCTGTAGTAAGTTCATGTGAAATAAATTAATACATACAAAGAAATAGCTTTGTGATGGATTCTTAACTCTTTTTCATATAAAATACAAAGAAATCAAAGACTCTACTTAAATATTGTTACAGTGGTTGAGCAATTCTTAAATGTACCTATGAATGTACACAATTAGTCTAAATAAAACTTCAAAACATTTCCAAAATTCACTAATAACCTCAATTTAAAAAATCTTAAAAAGCAATATAGAGAGACCTTGTCTCCAAAAATTTTTTAAAAAATATATATATATATTTTAAAAGACTGGGTTTCACCATGTTGGTCAGGCTGGTCTTGAACTCCTGACCTCAGGTGATCCATCTGCCTTGGCCTCCAAAGTGCTTGGATTACAGGTGAGCACACCACGGCCTTCCCTTATACATGGTTGAGCCACCATGCTTGGCCCAACAAATTTTTTTTTTAAATTAGCCAGACATGGTGGTGCATACCTACAATTCCAGCTACTAGGGAAACTGAGGCAGGAGGATTGCTTGAGCCCAGGAGTTTTAGGTTGCACTGAGCTATGATCCTGCTACTGTGGTTCAGCCTGGGCAACAGAGTGAGACCCCATCTCTAAAAAGAAAATAAAATCAAGTTAAATTATAAATTAAAATAAAAATAGAAGTGCTAAAAGATTTAATGTTAACAAGAAGTGACTTTCTATTTAAATGAATGTATACATTTAATGTATCTCAATAAAAATCGGAGAATTACTTATTTTAAAATCATATATACATATATCTTAAATTAAATTGATACACATAAGTCTGGCTTTTAAAGTTTCAGGAAAAGAATAGCAATAGACAAATGTGCACAGAAAACACAGAATAGAAATGAATAACACACAAGACCTGCTGTGAATAATTCCCTAACTTATCCAGGGAGCAGGTGCACAGCCCCTCCTTAGTCTCAGGCCATCTAGAGGCCACCAGGGGCCCAAGCAGTACCCAGAGCTGGGGTGCTTCTCTCTAAAGGAGCACATCTGGGGTGGACTCCACCCTCATCACAGTGAGATCCGACTGAGGCCTCTCAGCAGCCTCCCCTCCTGTCCTGAGAGGGCCTAGGAACCCCACAAGTGTGGGTGAGGGGCTCCATCCCCAGGGGCTCTTGGAAATGAAAAATGAGAGCTTCCAAGGGAGCGTGTCCTGACGTTGTCCAACTTGCCCACCTTTCTTCCTCCTCCATCAGCCCCAGCATCTTCCCCTTGTCCAAGTCAGGCCTGGACCCCAAGTCCTGCTCAGGTAGGGGAGGACCTGGCTTCTCCACCCATCATCACTGCTCCCTCCTTCCTACCTGGTCCCAGGAAACCTCCCTCCCCTCTGACTACCATGGAGGGAACACCTGCCCCATCCTTGGAGTCTCAGGGAGCCATGTGGACCACACCCTTACTGTCCACCCTCCCCTCTGCTCCTCCTGGGGAACAGACCCCTTTTCCGAATATTGGAGATAAGATTGAGACAACAGTAGAGTATTACACTGGGTCAGAGTAACTGTGTTTTCATCTCCCATGGGGTCAGGACCTGGTGGTGAGGGGCTGGGACACCCAGACATTGAATCTGAGGTGGAGACATCAGGAGGGGAATGTGTGGGACTTCCGTCCTACACCCTCAGTCTAATCTCATCTCCTCTGAGGTTCACCCCATCTCCTCCCAGCCCTCCCTACTCTTTACCCTACTGAGATTTCAGGGGTGGGAGCCAGTGGTGGAAGGTCCCCATCTATTCTCTCATGGGCTGGACCCTCCCCTTCGGGCCCTCCCCCTTCACTCCCCTCACTCCTTAGTGTCCTGAGCTCTCCTAGGTGCAGGGCCTGAGCTGAGCCTTTGAGCTCAGAGAGGACAGGATCAGGGCCCTCACCTGAGACCACGAGCTCCAGGGGGTCACTGGGGTGAGACAGCAGGTAGGGGTTGGAGTTGTATGAGCCGTAGCACCTGTAGGTCCCTGCGTGGGCTGAGGTCACAGCAATGGGGAATTCAGCCAGGTACTGTTGAGCTCTGTAAGTGAATCTTAGACGCAGCAGGGGATGGGCTGCCCCCTCCTTGGTCAGAAGGAAACTGAACACTGGGCTCCGTGACTGACACAGCAGGGTCACATTCTCTCCTGAAGCCACCATGGGGCCCGGCTGCACTGAGAGGGAGGGTCTGTCAGGGATCTGTCCTGGAGAGAAGGATGGTGAGGGGCTACCCCGCCTTGTTCTGAGCTGAGACCTACCCAGGCCTCTCTCTGGGACCCTCAGTCTCTGTTTTCTCTGTCTCCCCCTACCCGCCCATCCGCTGTCTCTGTCTGTCTCTCCCTCCCTTGGGACCCCCACCCCTCATCCTGGCCATCATCATCTGGTCTCCCCCAGCAGGGCTTGCGCAGAGCCTGGGTCCCTGACTGAACCCGCTGGGCTCACCTGTGATCAAGATGTCCAGGGGGTCACTGGGGGCCGACCACTCGGAGGAGACATTGTGTGCACCGTAGCATCTGTACTGGCCCCCGTGGGAGACCCTCACAGGGCTCAGGGTGAAGTTGGCCTGGGAGAGCCCAGCCTGGAGCTGCTCTCCAGGGCACTGGGGGAGGCCATCGCCCCCCTCCTTGTACAGAGCATATCGGACGTACCCGACATCAGAGCCACATTGGAAGGTCAGGTTCTCTCCGGGGGCCACGACGGGGCTCTGCAGGGTCAGGAGGGAGGGCTTCCTAGACACGCCTGGAGGGAAAGAGGAGCCAGGACTCAGAAGGCCGATTCCTCCCTTGCCCCCTCCTTCCGTAGTCTTCCTCACTCGGGTTTCCAGTGTCCTTGTTTTTCCTCACTCTGTGTCCCCAGGGGCCCATCTTTCCCTTTTCTTCTCGAGTGGGACTAGCCTGAGGGCAAGGCTGCCAACAGCTCCCCCGGTGCCCTGACGTTGTATAAGGGAAGGCCGTGGTGTGCTCACCTGACACCAAGAGCTGCAGGGGGTCACTGGGTTCCGACCACACGTAGGGAGTATTGTTTTGATAGCCGTAGCATCTGAATGTACCCCTGTGGCTGAAGATCAGGGGGCCTATGGGGAACAGGGCCTGGAACTTTCCATGGTTGTGTTGGTGTGAGTCCAGGGTCCAGGAGAGCCTCTGGGCTCCTTCCTCAATCAGAGTGAACCTGTCCAGTCCCAGCCGAGAGGCACATTGGAGGGTGACGTTCACTCCTGAGGTCACCACGGGGCTCGGCAGGGCTGAAAGGGTGGGTCTGCTGTAGCCTTTAGGAGAAAAAAACAGCAGCCTTGTTAAATGGGGCTCACACCTCCCACCCTCTCTCTCAGGGCTAGGCTGTGAGAGGGAGACACCCCTGAGAGCTGACCCCTTTCCTGAGGGCAGAGCCTGGGGCTGGGACCCCTGAGTGTCCTCTCACCTGTCACCACCAGCTCCAGGGGGCCGCTGGGCTCCGACCAGCCTGCAGGGCTCTGGTAGTAACAGTGATATTGCCCTGCATGTTCCCACTGCATGGCTGGGATGGAGAATTTGACCTTGTTTTCAGAATCCAGTGTTTTTAATATAGTCCTTGACATTGAAATTCCATCTTTATCCAGACGGTACTCCTGGGCCTCCTGGGTGCCCTGACACCAGAGGGTCACAGGCTTATTCCAGGTGCCCACGGTACCTGGCTCAGCCCACAGGATGGGTTGGAGTAGGTTCTCTGGGAGGAAATCACAGGTTAGGCCCCAAGATGTCCCCACCTCTCAGATCCCAACTCTCAGCCCCAGGACCTTCCAGACATCCCCAGCAGTCAGCCCTAAGCTGCTCTTCTCCATCCCCACCTGCCTACAAGTGACCCCTTGTCCCTAGTGAGGAGGAGGGACCTGGGACAGCTGGGGACAGACTCACCTGCCTGCACCTGGGTCCTGGAGTCCAGACTCAGCGCTGGAAGAGAGTTCCCTGTGAGAGATTTGTCCCCAAAGCTTGAGCAGATCTTCTTTCCTAGAGCCCCTGGGGTGTCCTAATTGATCAGGGTCTGGCTATGGATTGGGGTCTCTCCTAGACTAGGGTCTCTCCTCCCCCTCTTAAGATCTCACCAAAGCAGAGCAGGGTTGTGAGGATGGGAGTCATGGCATCTCCTCCTCCTGGCCCCGGCTGTGCAGGTGGATGTGACCGTGGTGCCCACAGGACAGACAGACACATGGTGTGGGGCACTCGGAGGCTGGGTCCTCCCCATCACGAGGTCGTCCCATCGGCAGCCCCACAGAAAGAGGAACTGCCCCTCCCCAGGAGCTTGGCTCTCATTTCCCAGGGCTTGTTCTGAGGGTGAGCACCAGGCTCTCTGCAGGTATTTCAACAGAAATGGGGATTCACAAGGGGATTGTTAAGAAGGATGTTTTTGGCCAGGCACAGTGGCTCACGCCTGTAATCCTAGCACTTTGGGAGGCCAAGGCGGGCAGATCACAAGATCAGGAATTCGAGATCAGCCTGACCAACATGATGAAACCCTGTCTCTACTAAAACTACAAAAATTAGCTGGGCATAGTGGCAGATACCTGTAATCCCAGCTACTTAGGAGGCTGAGGCAGGAGAATTGCTTGAAACTGGGAGGTGGAGGTTGCAGTGAACCAAGATCACCCCATTGCACTCCGGCCTGAACAACAAGAGCGAAATTTCATCTCAAAAAAAAAAAGGACGTTTCCATCTCTGTGGGGGACAGAAAAGGAAGTCCAGGTTCCTGACAGATAGGGAGGAACCAGGGCTCCAGGTGAAGGTGGGGACCTGTGCCCCCGCATCTTCCGTGTTTGTACATGGGCACTGCCGTATCTCTGCTTGCTGGTGAGAGCACATGAGGGGCAGAAAGAAGAACTGCCCCTCCCCAGGAGCCTGGCTCTCATTTCCCAGGGCTTGTTCTGGGAGTGAACACCAGGCTCTCTGGAGCTATTACAGACAGAAATGGGGTCTCCCCTCACCTTAGCTGCTGTCTAATCTGTCCTCATCTCACCAAGGGCCAGGATGTGGCAGCAAATAGACCCACTGCCTCCCTGAGTCACCCCCTTCCAGGCAAGAAGGATTGACAGCTCCTCCTTCCCTCTCAGAGCCTCCCCATAGAGAAAGTTCCATCTCCCCTGTGTGTGTGTGCGTGTGAAAAAGTCTGTGGTATTGTCACACCTGGATGTCTTCCCACGTGTGACTGGGAGGTCACACTGGACTCTGCCTTGCCAGCTACAGCCTTGAGCAGATGCTAAGTTTGGAAGAGTTGATTTCCCTAGACAGAAGTAGCTGCCACAATCCCCTCTGGACAGCCCTGATTTCTGAGTCACGTCTGGGAGAAATGTTCTTTGTAAGATCATGTGCATGGGGGAAGATGGGGACAGCATGCAGCATATTTGAGAAGAGATAGCCAACTAGAAATTATGTAGGCAGATGTGGTGGTGAAAAGTAGTAGGTTTTATTAACGTACTTAAAAATCAATTTTATGGCCAGGCACAATGGCTATGCCTGTATTCTCAGCACTTTGGAAAGCCCAGGTGGGTAGATCACCTGAGGTTCAGAAGTTTGAGACCAGCCTGACCAACAGGGTGAAACCCTGTCTCTACACTAAAAATGCAAAAATTAGCCTTATTTTTGAACTCCTTTAAACATTACCAAACATATCAATGTCTGCTCTTTACATTATTCTTTAAGTATTAACATCTTTCCAGTTCCTGCATTAAGTTAAATAAAAACTTGCGTACATTTTATCCTTGTAGAACAGTAATTTTTTTTACCTTTTTGGAAAAAAAAAAACTTTACCAAAATATATTTAAGAAGAAGAATGCTGGGCCAGTCGTGGTGGCTCACGCCTGTAATCCTAGCACTTTGGGAGGCCGAGGTGGGCGGATCACCTGTAAGGAGTTTGAAACCAGCCTGATTAACATGATGAAACCCATCTCTACTAAAAATACAAAAAAATTAGCTGGGCATGGTGGTGGGTGCCTGTAATCAATCCCAGCTACTCGGGAGGCTGAGGCAGGAGAACCACTTGAACCAGGGAGCGGAGGTGGCAGCGAGCGGAGATCAGACCACTGCACTCCAGCCTGGGCGACAGAGCGAGACTCCATCTCCAAAATAAAAATAAAAACAAATTAATAATAATACAAACTGCAGGCCTCTTGGGTTCTAAAAATGGGAGCTGTGTATCTTTCTCCAAATTTAGCCTGGCCCCTGTTTCTTGGGTTGGCTACAGCAGGTTCCATGAGTTCCCAGTGTGGTCGAAATCATAAATATTCTATCTCTTTCATTTCCCTTTTTCACATCCCCAAACCCATGTGTTGGTTCAGCTGGGGAGCTCTTATTTTCTTGGGGAGGAAAGTGAGATTTTGAGGAAAGTAGCACAGTGGGTGTCATATGCAGGGGAGAGTCACTTTCAAGTCCTGTGGTTGCAGGGTGACAGCCTGGTGCTCACAGAAATCTGCTCAGAAAATCTCTACCTTGTTTCTGTTCCTTCATCAACACAATGGCCATGGTTACTGGTGGAGACAAAATATGTCCAGAGTGGACTGGAGTCCAAGAAAAGATGTATCTGGCATTGCCTTTCCTAGAAAGTCACTGGGACAGAAGTTCAGAAAAGAATGAGCTTTTGAAAACAAGAATGGGCCGGGCGTGGTGGCTCATGCCTGTAATCCCAGCACTTTGGGAGGCCGAGGCGGGCAGATCACCTGAGGTCAGGAGTTCAAGACCAGCCTGGCCAACATGGTGAAACCCTGTCTCTACTAAAAATAAAAAAATTAGTTGGGCGTGTTGGTGGGTGCCTGTAATCCCAGCTACTCGGGAGGCTGAGGCAGGAGAATTGCTTGAACCCTGGAGGTGGTGGCTTCAGTGAGCCGAGATCGCACCACTGCATTCCAGCCTGGGCAATAGAGCAAGACTCTGTCTCAAAACACATACACACACACAACACAAATGGCATTCTGCCTTTGATAAATGGGAGAATAACATCCCAGATTTATTTAGAGTTTAATAAAGGTGTTCATCTTCAGAGCAGCTGAAGTTCAACCTTGAACTTCCACTCTCCACGAGTTCCCCGACCACCCTGTCCCTTAGAATAGAAGACTCCTTTTATTCTGGTCTTCAAACTGGGGCCTGATTCCATTGGTTTTGGAGATATCTGTTTGTAATTAAAAAAAAAAAAAAAAAAAAAATCAGCACCGTGGACAAGAGCAAGGGATGCGGTCTGTTCTCTCTTCCCACTTCAGGTGGGCCTCTTAACCTTCACTTGTTTCCTTCCACAATGACCACCCAAGAGCTACCAATGACCCCAGCACTGCTGGAAAAATAAAGCCTTCTCTTTTCATCTCCCCTTCTTCCCTACCCCTTCTGGAAGCAACCTCTTCTGTAAAGATTTCATGTGCAGGATACACTGAGAAACTCAGCTCAGGACTTGGGGAGATTGTGACTCCTCTAGGACCCTCTTACTCAGCAGATGTGAAGTGCATTCATGTGGGTGAAGGGCTGCAGAACCCACATGCTGCTTGGGACATGACAAGAGGAACATGTAAGGCTCTGGTTCCCTTTGCTCTGTCCCTCGCCTCCATCTCCTTTCCTAAAAGGTAAACCTCCAACATTGTTAATCTTCCTTCACTCATCTGTGACTCCCAAGTGAGGTAGGTAAGGCATGGGATGAGAGTGAGAATAACTGTCTTTTTTTATCTTCTCTGGGCTGGGATTGCCCTGTGTCTAACCCTCTCTTCTACTCCTTCCTTCCCATTCCAGCCCAGGGCTCTCCTGGCATAGGGATGCATGCTGAGGGTCTATAATTTCCATGCACATGGGTCATGGAGCTCCTATCCTGAGAACACAAACACTGGGGTCACGGGGGTGTGCAACAGGAGGAGGAGTGTATCGGTTTGTTTTCACGCTGCTAACAGACAAACCTGAGACTGGGTAATTGATAAAGGAAAGAGGTTTAATGGACTGCCCATTCTATATGGCTGGGGAGGCCTCACGATCATGGTGGAAGCCAAGGAGGAGCAATGTCACATTGTACATGGTGGCAGGCAAGAGAGCGTGTGCAGGGGAACTCCCATTTATAAAACCATCAGAACTCCTGAGGCTTATTCACTATCACAACAGCACAGGAAAAAACCTGATTTTCATCATAGACAGGCTTGAGGAGGGAGTGTCTGATTTACATAGGGCCCAAAGATTGGTTGGACCCAGGTGTGACATTTACATATCACGTGAAGAAGCTGGCCACCCACCCTAATCTATTATGCAAATGGCTTTTCTACTTGGCTGGCGCCATGCAGTGTGCTCCCTACTACACACATGGTTGGCAAGGAAAGGGAAGATAGAGCCACCATGTTGGACACACCTAGCCCCAGGTAGAATTTTCCTATTGGTGCAGCTGCCGGCATTCACCTGGGCAACCCTACAGCTTGCTTATATCTGCAGCTTGATTTTACAGGCTGCTCTTTTTAGGAAAAAAAAAAAAAAAAGATTCAAAAAATCATCCCAGCATTTAGGAAGCTGAGGCAGGTGGATCACTTGAGGTCAGGAGTTCCAGACCAGCCTGGCCAACATGGTGAAACCCCATCTCCACTAAAAATAAAAAAATTAGCAGGCATGGTGGCACACGCCGTAATCCCATCTACTTGCGATGCTGAGGCAGAAGTGCTTGAACCTGGGAGGCAGAGGTTGCAGTGAGTCAAGACTGGGCCACTGCACTCCAGCCTGGGCAACAGAATGGGACCCTATCTCAAAAAAAAAAAAAAGAATTCTCAGTTTGTATAATCTTATGAGTCAATTCATTATAAAACTGTGTGTGTGCATTTCTGCGTGTGTGTGTGTATTCTATAAGCTCTCAAGTTCTCTTTTTCTGGAGGATCTAGAGGAATACAAGTGGAAAAGACATTTTCCCTGGACTTGTAGAACTCAGACTGATAAAGACAAACATTGCAATTATCAGGTAACAGATAATTCAGCTATGGTTTTGTTGAACCATAGAGAAGCAGAGAACCAGGAGAGGATGAGACTCAACAGCAGGTGAACATGAAACAGCCAGAGCCATCACAGTAGGGTGACCTTCTGGAGAACGGGAGCCCAAGTCCTGAATATTTGGAGCTACTAGAGAGACAAGGGTGGGAGCCCTCGACCAGGAAGAGTGTGAGCTGTTCTCAGAGCTGACAGTAATCCAGAGAATGTAGGGATCTGGTCACTCAGGCTCTTGTGTGGCTTGCAAGTATACTTGCATTTCATCTTTCTTTTTTTTTTTTTTTTTTGAGACGGAGTTTCGCTCTTGTTACCCAGGCTGGAGTGCAATGGCGCGATCTCGGCTCACCGCAACCTCCACCTCCTGGGTTCAGGCAATTCTCCTGCCTCAGCCTCCTGAGTAGCTGGGATTACAGGCGTGAGCCACCGCGCCCGGCCTGCATTTCATCTTGAAGACAGTTGGTAAATTTTAAGCAAATGAACGTGTGAGCAGATTTCTGTTTTAAGAAAACCACTGACCGACCGCGTGTGGTGGCTCGCACCTGTAATCCCAGCAATTTGGGAGGCTGAGGCAGGCAGATCACCCGAGGTCAGGAGTTCAAGACCAGCGTGGCCAACATGGTGAAACCTCATCTTTACTAAAAATACAAAAATAAGCCAGATGTGGTGGTGGGTACCTGTAATCCCAGCTACTTGGGAGGCTGACGCCTGTAATCGGCCAAGACGGGCGAATCACAAGGTCAGGAGATCGAGACCATCCTGGCTAAGACAGTGAAACCCCATCTCTACTGAAAAAAAAAGATTAGCCGGGCGAGGTGGCACATGCCTTTAGCCCCAGCTACTCGGGAGGCTGAGGCAGGAGAATCGCTTGAACTCAGGAGGCAGAGGTTGCAGTGAGCCGAGATCGAGCCATTGCACTCCAGCCTGGATGACAAAAAAAAAAAAAAAAAAAAAAAAGAAAGAGAGAGAGAGAGAGAAAACTACCACTATATAGGCATGGATGGTAGAAGGGCTGTGTTGATAATCAGCAGTGATACAACTCCAGCATTCAGCTGACCTCTAGGTAATATGCCAATCAGTACTCTAAGTGGTTAATGTGGATTTCTCCTGAAATTCATTCTTAAATCCTAAGTCATGAATGCAGTAAAATGGGATGAGACAGCAAGACTTCCTTTTCTTTACCATAGTTAGGAGTTTGGAAAGGCATTTTCTAGGTTTAAATTTTCTCAGGGACTTGACTGAGAAGGCAGACATATGTTACTATCTCAAGTGTCTTTCTGAAGCGTGGTGGGGGAATGGGGAAGTGGTTTCCTGTAATGAATTTGCTCTGTAGGGAGGAGCCATGTTTTCTGGCACTGGAGGTGTTAGCTTAGTCCTGGTCATCAACATCATGAACATCAGGCAGATATACTTGTGTCTTATTTGGAGGAAGATTCAGACCTGGGGGAGGATTTTGACCAAGGAAGAGTCAGCCACAGATGAGGTTGGGGGCTGTGAGAATAAAAGATGTCAGCATGGAGTGAGGTCTTGGAGTAGGGACCAGGAGGAGGCTGATGTGATGGTACAGACAGGCTGTCTTCAGTCTCCAGTGAGCTTGCGCTGTGGGATGGACCAGGGGATGTGGGCGAGGAGGGCTGAAGGGTACAACTGCTTGGATTTGTTCACTGTATGTGAAACAAAAGTGAGTAACTAGGGTCTGTTTCATTCTCTTAGTTCACTGGAGCAACCCATGGTGTCATCACAGGACGAATGACCCTGGGGAGGAACCAGGCTAGGGAGCTATTTATAAGGCTGTCAACAGACTGCAGAGGAAGTGCTACCTCCCTCCTGGGCCTGCTGTCTGGTTTTGTTTCTCGGAAGCACTTCTTCCCTCTGAAATTTCTTATTTCTTTATTATTAGTATAATACTTTAAGTTCTGGGGTACATGTGCAGAACGTGCAGGTTTGTTACATAGTTATACACATGCCATGGTGGTTTGCTGCATCCATCCCCCCTTCCCCATCATCTGCATTAGTATTTCTCCTAATGCTATCCCTCCCTAGCCCCCAACCCCCTGACAGGCCGTGGTGTGTGATGTTCCCCTCTCTGTGTCCATGTGTTCTCATTGTTCAATGTCTATTTAGGAGTGAGAACATGTGGTGTTTGCTTTTCTGTTCTTGTGTTAGTTTGCTGAGAATGATAGTTTCCAGCTTCATCTGTGGCCCTACAAAGGACATGAACTCATTCTTTTTTATGGCTGCATAGTATTCCATAGTGTGTGTTACATATTCTTTATCCAGTCAATCATTGATAGGCATTTGGGTTGGTTCCAAGTCTTTGCTATTGTGAACAGTGCTGCAATAAACATATGTGTGCATGGAGACATGGAAGGCTTTAATCTGGTGTAGTTTCCTTGACTAGATTAAGACATGTGATATAAGAACCCTTATGGTAGAGTGGCTCACAGGAAATTCCCAAATCTCTCCTCACTGAAAAGGAAAACGAGCAGCAGTGCTCTACTTTGAGTGGAATGGGGGAGACCCACAAAGGCTTCCAAAATGCAGGAATGCTAGTGCTTGCCCTAAATTCCATGCTCAGCCACATCACTATTCATAAATGACAGTGGACATTTCATCACTGGGCCAGTGCCTGGGCACTGTGGAACTTCGGGCATCTCCAACCTGGTGAAGGTCCTGCCTCACGTAAACACTCCCTAGACCACAGTGCAACTTGTTCTGAAATAAGAAAGTTCTAGGAAGGGCCAGGTGTGGTAGCTCACCCCTGTAATGCCAGCACTTTGGAGGCCAAGGCAGGTGGATCACCTGAGGACAGGAGTTCGAGACCACCCTGGGCAACATAGTGAATCCCCCTCTCTACTAAAAATACAAAACTTAGCCGGGCGTGGTGGTGTGCGCCTGCAGTCCCAGTTACTAGGGAGGCTGCGGCAGGAGAATCACTTGAACCCAGGAGAGGGAGGTTGCAGTGAGCTGAGATTGTGCCATTGCACTCCAGCCTCAACGACACAGAAAGATTCCATCTCAAAAAAATTTTTTTAAATAGGCTGGGCATGGTGGCTCATGCCTGTAATCCCAACACTTTGGGAGGCCCAGGCTGGTGGATCACCTGAGGTCAGGAGATCGAAACCATCCTGGCCAACATGGAGAATCCCCATCTTTACTAAAAATACAAAAATTAGCCGGGCGTGGTGGCAGGTACCTGTAGTCCCAGCTACTCCGGAGGCTGAGGCAGGAGAATCGCTTGAACCCAGGAGGCGGAGCTTGCAGTGAGCCGAGATTGCGTCACTGCACTCCAGCCTGGGTGACAGAGAAACACTCCATCTCAAAATAAACTAGTAAGTTAATTAATTAGATAAAAGGAAGTTTATAAGGGAGAACTGGCTCATGCAATTCCAAGGTGAAGTCCCACGATATACTGTGTACAAGCTAGAAAAATAAAGAAGCCGATAGTGTGGCTCAGTCAGAGTCCAAAAGCCACCCAAACCCTTAGTCTAAGGCCAAAGACCCAAAAGACCCTCAGAGGTCGTTGGTGTGAGTCCTGGAGTCCACAGGTCAAAGAACCTGGAGCCAGGGACAGGCGGGAAGGAAGCAAGTGTCGGGGGTAGGAAGAGAGCCAGGGCGAGAGGGTTCGGCAAGCTGCTCATCCTCTCCTCCCACCTGCTTTGTCAGAGCTGCGTTGGCAGCGATTTCATGGTGCCACCCACACTGAGGGTGGTCCTTCTCTCCCAGGCCACTAACCCAAATGTCAGTCTCCAGAAACAATGCTTCACCAGCTTCTAGGCACCCTTCAATCCAATCAAGAAGTTTACCCCTAATATGAATATTAACCGTCACATGCCTCAAGGTCCACGTAGTCCCAGGGATTCAGGGGCGTCTGTGAGTATCTGCAAATATCTGCTGCTGCCCCACCTGGTCAAGGTGATGTCTCTCCTCCGCTCCACACTGGACCCCACTGCAGACCCCCCGCATACACCCCTCCAGCCCCAGGACTCATCTCAGGGGAATAAGGGGCGAGGTCAGGAAGGATTTAAACTCGCTTAATGTTGGTCAGTACAGCTGAGCCCTGATTGGCTGGTTCAGGTGAGCTCTGGAAGCCCCACAGTTGGTGGGGCGCGTGTGCGACTTCCGGCCCTAAAATAGCTGCTAGGCTCTAACATAAATATTGGAATTTATATTAATAGATAAATTCCATTTATTTATTAGAATATTTATAAATAAATATTAGACTTTATATTAGAGCCAAGCAATTTGTATCAGCGGCCCAGTCGACCACTTAGGATTCATCTTGAAGGACTGGGTCTCTGAGGTTCGAATTTGTTCACAAAAACAACGATAAATAACAGAGGGTTAGGAAGATCTCTGGATGAAACTAAACTTGACTAGCTCAGCTTTCCCGAACCCGGTCAGGATGGCCACGCCTCACTCTCCTGGAGCCAGGAGAACTGTCGCAGCCCAGAGCGCTGCAGCCCGAGGTTTAGAACACAGAGCCAGGCCCCGGGCGGTCTGAAGACCCCCTCCCTGAAACCCGGCCGACCCTGGACAGGTGACCTCACGTATCAGACCATACTTGCTTCAGGAAAATGCGCGGATGCCCGGATGGAAGGAACCGCAGGCGTGCCCGCGCCTCAGGCACGAACCTTTTCCACACTGTTCAGAAGCGCAGAGCAGACTTACCGCCACAGTGGCCAGGGGGCCGTTTCTGAGCCTGAGAAGCACGTTTGCTGCTGCATCTGATTTCCTTCAATGAACATGAGATTGCGTGACGGTGAGACGTATTTCCGAGGGAGGACCGGCATGTCGCGGGAGGCGTGAGCGGCCGCGGGGAGGGCGTCTCTGAGGCGGGAGAGGCGCGCGGGGAGGGCGTCTCTGAGGCGGGAGAGGCGCGCGGGGAGGACGTCTCTGAGGCGGGAGAGGCGCGCGGGGGAGGGCGTCTCTGAGGCGGGAGAGGCGCGCGGGGAGGGCGTCTCTGAGGCGGGAGAGGCGCGCGGGGAGGGCGTCTCTGAGGCGGGAGCGGCGCGCGGGGCGGGCGTCTCTGAGGCGGGAGAGGCGCGCGGGGCGGGCGTCTCTGAGGCTGGAGAGGCGCGCGGGGAGGGCGTCTCTGAGGCGGGAGAGGCGCGCGGGGAGGGCGTCTCTGAGGCGGGAGAGGCGCGTGGGGAGGGCGTCTCTGAGGCGCGCGGGGAGGACGTCTCTGAGGCGGGAGCGGCGCGCGGGGAGGGCGTCTCTGAGGCGGGAGAGGCGCGTGGGGAGGGCGTCTCTGAGGCGCGCGGGGAGGACGTCTCTGAGGCGGGAGCGGCGCGCGGGGAGGGCGTCTCTGAGGCGGGAGAGGCGCGTGGGGAGGGCGTCTCTGAGGCGCGCGGGGAGGACGTCTCTGAGGAGGGAGCGGCGCGCGGGGCGGGCGTCTCTGAGGAAGGACTGTCTTCAGCCGCTCATCCGAGGTGGATGGCGAAGTAGAAGCTGTCACGCCAAGGCACTGAGGAGATGCTCATGATGCTACCTCTGGGTTCTGCAGAACTTGGCCTTGGACTGAACTGGGGAGAGAGAGGAAAGAATCAATGATGACTCCAAAATCTTGAGAGTGGGAGGACCAAAGAAAAAGGAATTGAAAAGTAAAAAAGGAAAGAACGCCGGGCGCGGTGGCTCACGCCTGTAATCCCAGCACTTTGGGAGGCCGAGGTGGGTGGATCACGAGGTCAAGAGATCGAGACCATCCTGGTCAACATGGTAAAACCCCGTCGCTACTAAAAATACAAACAATTAGCTGGACATGATGGCGTGTGCCTGTAATCCCAGCTACTCAGGAGGCTGAGGCAGGAGAATTGCCTGAACCCAGGAGGCGGAGGTTGCAGTGAGCCGAGATCGTGCAGTTGCACTCCAGCCTGGGTAACAAGAGCGAAACTCTGTCTCAAAAAAAAAAGTAAAAAAAAAAGCACAATTAAAGAGTCTCTTCAATAAATTATGTTGCACAAATTGGATATCTTCATCAAAAGAATGAAGTTGGGGCTGGGCGTGGTGGCTCACACCTGTAATCCCAGCACTTTGGGAGGCTGAGGCAGGCAGATCACCTGAGGTCAGGAGTTCGAGATCAGCCTGACCAACATGGTGAAACCCCATCTCTACTAAAAATACAAAAATTAGCCAGGTGTGGTGGCAAGCGCCTGTAATCCCAGCTACTCAGGAGGCTGAGGCAGGAGAATCGCTTGAACCCGGTAGGCGGAGGCTGCAGTAATTGTGCCACTTCACTCCAGCCTGGGTGGCAGAGCAAGACTCCGTTAAAAAAAAAAAGGAGAGAGACAGAGAGAGAGAGAGAGAGACAGAGAGAGAGAGAGGAAGGAAAAGAAAAAAGGAAAGGAAAGAGAAAGAAAGAAAGAGTCCCTGCATCTGATGTTCTGTCCTCTCTCTTGGCTCTTCCTCTTTCTACTAATAACAAGTTTGGTGTTTTTGCTTCATTTCCCCTAAACTGTATCTGTCCTTTTCCACTGTGACCTCACTGCCCGAACTTCCTGGACTTCCTTACACTGGGCAGACACTGGGACCTGCTCAGCCCTCCTGTGCTCTGCAAGGGGTAAAAAAATTCACAAATCCTCTGCTATATCCAGACTGTTCACCTTTTGCTAAAGAGTTCATTTGGCCGGGCGCGGTGGCTCAAGCCTGTAATCCCAGCACTTTGGGAGGCCGAGGCGGGTGGATCACGAGGTCAAGAGATCGAGACCATCCTGGTCAACATTGTGAAACCCCGTCTCTACTAATACAAAAAAAATTAGCTGGGCACGGTGGCGCGTGCCTGTAATCCCAGCTACTCAGGAGGCTGAGGCAGGAGAATTGCCTGAACCCAGGAGGCGGAGGTTGCGGTGAGCCGAGATCGCGCCATTGCACTCCAGCCTGGGTAACAAGAGCGAGACTCCGTCTCAAAAAAAAAAAAAAAAAAAAAAAAAAAAAAGAGTTCATTTACCCAGCTGTCACCCTCAGAGTCAGAGTCAAACAAGATGTTATGGGAGAAAACACTTTGCTGATGGTTGAAAAACAACCAGAGAAGAAAGACAGAGATGCGGAAAAAGAGACGAGACACCCAGAAAGAGAAAGACAGAAAGAGAGAGAGACAGGGACAGAGACAGAGCAGGGGGAATGTGTCCCATGTGAAGAGGAGGAAAAATCAGTCAGGATGTTCACACATGAAAGCAAAGATACAGGGTACAGCATTGGGAAGTAGATCCCAGGAGGAAATTAAATCTCAGTGCCAATTAAAATTGGGTAGCCAGCCAGGCACCCACCTTCTTTGAACCAGGACAGAACCCTTCCAGCACAGTGAGCTGCAGCCTGCCCAGGGGTTCACAACGTGGAGTCGGGAGCCTCATGAGGGTCTGAAGCCCCCGCCGCTGAGACATGGCTGACCTTGGACAAGTTACTTCAAGTCTTGGTCCATAGTTTCTTTTTTTTTTTTTAAAGAGGAAAATAATATAGGGCACGCTGTGGAGTGTTTGTAGGAGAATTTAATATGTCAATGTTTGCCTAGAACTAAATTAGCAACTGCCCCATAGAGCTGGCTGAATTTTTGCTGAATTAAAAATCTTTCTATAAAAAATATTTTTAAGTGCTCTCTTTGTAATGGGCATGCAGGCTTCTTGTCCGGGTCCCTTCATTCGTTTGTTAGGTTTGCTTTTCTGGGATTGTTTAGTATTCTTTTTTCATTGACAGTTAATAATGGTGAATAGTTATGGAGTACAAATGTTGTATTACTCTGTTTTCACGCTTCTATAAAGAACTACCCGAGACTGGGTGATTTATAAGGGGAAGAGGTTTAATTGCCTCACAGTTCAGCATGGCTGAGGAGGCCTCAGGAAACTTAGAACCATGCCAGAAGGTGAAGGGGAAGCAGGCATCTTCTCAAGCAAGCAGGAAGGAGAATGGACACAGGAGGAATTACCAAATACTTATAAAACCGTCAGATCTCAGGAGAACTCACTCACTATCAGAGAACAGCATGGGGAAAACTGCCCCAATGATTCAATTACCTCCACCTGGTCTCTCCCTTGACACGTGGGGATTGTGGGGATTACAATTCAAGATGAGATTTTGGATGGAGACATGGAGCCGAATCATATCAAATGTTTTGATATTTGTTTACACGCGCAGTTCTCCTCAGGTGGGGTCTCACCAGAAGCTATGCCCACTGGAGTCTCCACTTCAATCTTGTTACTGTTTAGGGTTTTGTTTTTGTTTTTTAAAGACGGGCCCGGCACGGTGGCTCATACCTGTAATCCCAGCACTTGGGAGGCCAAGGCGGGTGGATCACGAGGTCAGGAGTTCGAGACCAGCCTGGCCAACATGGTGAAACCCTGTCTCTACTAAAAATACAAAAAGTGGCCGGGCATGGTGGTGCGCGCCTGTAATCCCAGCTACTCGGGAGGCTGAGGCAGGAGAATCGCTTGAACCTGGGAGGCAGAAGTTGCAGTGAACCGAGACCGCACCATTGCACTCCAGCCTGGGCGACAGAGCAAGACTCCGTCTCAAAAAAAAAAGCAAAACAACAACAAAAAACAGACCCTACAGGTAGGGCGGATACTCGGATGCGCCTCGGCCAGAGCAGGCTCAATGGCGTCTTGGTTTCCTGGGCATGGGAGTGTGCGTGCACATCTGTCCACCTGTGTATGCATGTGTGTGAGAGCATGCATTCCTGTGCATGTATGTGCAGGTGTGGACTGGTAGGGTCAGCTCTCTGCCTTCACCCAGCTGAACCTCCTTCATTCATTCCTGATACACGTGCTTTGTCAGAAAACACTGACACCAACATGAAGTCCTAAGATGGGCAAGTTCGGGATATCTAATATCTAGTATCCGTGGTGATGGGTGCGCTGGTGAATTTGATTGTGGTTATCAGCCAGGTATGGTGGCTCGCACCTGTAATCCCAGCACTTTGGGAAGCCGAGGCGGGTGAATCACCTGAGGTTGGGGGTTCGAGACCAGCCTGGCCAACATAGTGAAACCCCGTCTCCACTAAAAATACAAAAATTTGGCCGGGCGCGGTGGCTCACGCCTGTAATCCCAGCACTTTGGGAGGCCGAGGCGGGTGGATCACGAGGTCAAGAGATTGAGACCATCCTGGTCAACATGGTGAAACCCCGTCTCTACTAAAAATACAAAAAATTAGCTGGGCATGGTGGTGCGTGCCTGTAATCCCAGCTACTCAGGAGGCTGAGGCAGGAGAATTGCCTGAACCCAGGAGGCGGAGGTTGTGGTGAGCCGAGATCGCGCCATTGCACTCCAGCCTGGGTAACAAGAGCGAAATTCCGTCTGAAAAAAAAAAAAAAAAAAAAATTCGCCAGGCATAGTGGTGCATGCCTGTAATCCCAGCTACTCGGAAGACTGAGGCAGGAGAATCGCTTGAACCTGGGAGGCAAAGGTTGTGGTGAGCCAAGATTGTGCCACTGCACTCCAGCCTGGGCAACAAAAGCGAAACTCCATCTTGGAAAAAAAAAAAAGAGATGATTGTGGTTATCGTTGCACAATATATGTGTATAACAAATTATCATATTTGACGCCTTGAATATGTACAGTCTTGATCAATTAAATTTGAAAAAGGAAATGCTTTTTTTCTGACACCTCCTTTGTAGGTTCTGTTTCCTTTACTCAGCTTTGAACAACTGCGAAGGCAGAGGCTGGGTCCAAGTGACCTGTGCACCCAGGACCAGGAACAGGGCTGCCAGATGTGAAGTCTTCAGAATAATTTATTGATGCACAGAGGAAAGCGTGATGCAGAGAATTGGGCTTAGCTGTCAGCTGGGTGTGTATAGCGCAGTCTCAAGGTTAGCACTTGACTTCTAGGCAGGTCTTTGGGGTCAGCAGGGAAGATAATTACAGCAAAGCCTCTGGGGTCACTGGAGGTTCACAGGAGACACCTGGGACCAGTTTGGGGGCTGCATCGCTACTCAGGAAATCAGCTGACTGGCAGTAGCTGGGTTTCTGGAAATAGCCTGATGGCCGTAGCTGGGCCTCCAGAAGAGGCAAGTGACTTTAGCTGGGTCTCTGGAAACAGTCAGGTGAGTAAAGCTGGTTCTCTAGAAACAGCCAGGTAACTGTAGCTGGGTCTCTGGAATCAACTGAGATTCAGTCTGTCCAAGGAGCTGCTCAATTGTAGAAGGGACCAGTTGGCTAATGAGCCTTCCACATGCTGGTTAGAAACCTCCAGGCTCCAGCTCTTGTCTCCAGGAAATCTGCCTGGGGGGCCTTTCCAGACGAGGATGAGTCCAAGCGGAAGCCTTCCAAAGGGCTGCTTCAGGCTTTTCCTAGAGTCTTCAGGTGCAGAGGCCAGGTGGGCCAGGAGTCAGCGTTTGACAATGGCTGCGTACGTGCTGGCCTCGGCCAGGGGCTCTGTGGACTGTGGGGACACAGCCTGGGCTGTCCTGCGTGTGAGGGCCCTGTGGTCCAGCTGAGCATACGTCACCTCCTGGGGGCGCCCTGAAGCCGGGGCCTGGGAGAGAGAGAGACAGGGTGAGGGAGAGGCTGGTGGAGGGTGAGGATGTGGGGCTGTGGGGATGGAGGGCTGTGGGGATGGAGGGCTGTGGTTGCCATCTCCATGGGCCTTGAGGACTCGCTCCTGAAATTGCATCCGTGTGAAGAGCCCACCCACAGGATATTAGGGTTGGTCTATGTGACAGTGAACAAGGCAGAAGGGAAGACTCCTGACTTCCAAGCTGAGGCAAAAGACATCGTGCTTCTGCCCTCCCCACACCCTTGAGTACCTCCCTCTGGGAGAAGCTGGCAGCGTGGAGAGGCCCTGTGAGAGGAACAGAGGCCTCCTGCCGCAGCTGCGGGAGTGAGCGTCTCAGATGTGGAGCCTCCAGCCCACAGGACCCTTCAGATGCACACAGCCCTGGGCGACCTCTCGACAGCAACCTCAGCACAGACTGTGAGCTGGAACTGCCCAGCTGAGCAACTCCTGAATTCCTGACCCAAGGAACTGAGACTTTTTTTAAGCTGCTAAATCTGGGGTACTTTGATAACTAGCAGGAAGGCTCACCGAGGTGCTGGTCTCTCTGTCCTTCTCAGGAAGTGCATCAACTGTGGTCATGTCTGGGGGACAAGACACATGGTCAGTTTCGTAGGGAGGATGTCACAGGGCAAATCTGCCTGAGACCCCCAGCTTCAGATGTCATCCTGCACCCAATCTATAATATGACCTTCTAGAATGTTCCTGAAGATTCTTCCCCTCTCCCCCCGCATTGCATCTGGATTGGCACCAAGTTCCCACTTCCCCGTCCCAGGCCTGTCCCTCCTCCTCCTCCTTTACCTGCTTTTCTCTCTAAAACATCAACAGCCAGGTTGGGCCTGAGAGGAAAAATAACAATGAACATTAGGGGCAGCCTGGTGGCAGAGGACTGGATGGACGTCCAGGACTCATTCCCGGGGGCCTCACCTCTGCTGTGGCTTCTGCTCCTCATCCTTGCTTCTGGGGGGCCCTGAGGACAGTCGGGGTCTGAATTAAGGAGACCTTCTTCCTAGCGTCTCCTGACAGCTTCCCCAAGTCACTCCACCCTGCCCCTGACACCTACCCTGCTTTATCTGATTCTGGCGATGGAGGAAGAAGAGGACCAGGAGGAAGAGACAAAAGAGGAAGACCACCGAGACCGCGATGAGAATATAAAGATGCTCAGCGTTCAGGCCTTGGGGAGCAGGGGCATCTAAGAAAGACCGAAACAGGTGTTCAGCAGTGTGTACTTATTGAGCACTACTGTATACCACACACATATCATGTGTGTGTCACAGACTTACTAATATATCAGATCTCTCAGATAAATAATCTTCCCACAGCACAGCGATTAAAATGTCTCGGGGGAAAACAGTCCTGCAGCACAGGGATCATCATCCCCTTCTTCCACCACTGGGGTCCTGAGTGCTGGGGTCCTCTGCACAGGGACACAGCCAGCCATTGGCAGAGCGGGAATCTGACCAACCCCAAAGCCTGACCTCTTTCTCCTTCCCCAAGAGGGACACACCAAGCTCATGCCCCACAGTCCCCATCACTCACACTCATTGTTACTGTTGTCTGAAGGCCTCGGCGTGGGTCCTGGGAGGAAGGAATCAGAAGGAGGTGGAGGCAGAGCCCTGAGCTGGACAGAAAAGGTTCTGAGTCCTCCCACGACCACTGCAGGAATCTCCCTTCATTCCCCAGCACCCCCCCAGCAGAGTCTTCTGTGATGATGGAAACTTTCTACATCTGCTGTCCAGAATGAAAGTCACACGTTGCTATTGATATTTAAATGGCATGAGAAGCTAGCTGCACTGTCTGCGCCCCGAGGGCTCAGTGACCACACGTGCCTAATGCCATCCCTACTGGATGGTGCAGATACAGCGCGTTTCCTTGGCGTGAGCTGTGTTAGACATCGCTGCTCTCTGCCCTCTGCGGATCTAGGCAGAGACCAGCCACCCGTAAGAAGAGGAAAAGAGCCCTTCCCTCCGTGACCTCCTTCTGGGTTCTCACCAGAATGCTAGAATCCCTATGTCTGATTTTATCTGCCCTAGCGGCAAACCCCTGATGGGGGATGTAACCCACCCTCCTGTGGGAAGAATCCAAGTCCCACTGTGCTCCTGTTTCCTGGAGGCCTGCAGCTAGCGGGCGAGTGTGTGCGGCACCGGCCAGGCTCCTTGTTCAGGGCTTGTCTGTCATCTCGATCATCCACCCTCCTCTGCACAGTGCACACTGCTACCTACTTCACAGGTGATTAAATGGGGTCCTGCAGGGCTCCCCCAAACCAGTGTCCCTCTTCCAGGAACAGCGGCCCCTCCCCTCCCCTGTGTGGAGGCAGGGTCTTCAATATCCTTCAAGAAAGGCAGACATTCTGTCTTGGAGCGTCCTTCCCTCACACCTCCTCCAGGGTCCAAGATCCAGCACACTATGCTTTATTCTACGCCATGACTGCCTGGGCTTGGTCTTTACAACATTTGCCACCATTTAAAAAAATTACATATGTACTATGTATGTGCAATATTACACTTTTATAATATTTATGGTTATATGTATCATGTATTGTGCAAATGTATAATATATAACAAATATATATTTTAATTATGTAATCTTGACATTACATACAATTTAATGTATATAATGTTAAGTGTATATGATTTATAATTACTTATATGTTACATATATTCGCTATAATATATAATGTGTAATTTATATTGCTGATAAACCTATAATTAACTATAAAATGTTTTTCTATTATAATTATACATAATAGATAATATATATTTACATGAATACCTATATTTATTTATTAATTATAACACTTGAAATTTATTACACTATATATTGTAAATATATATTTCATATAATATATAATATACATTATAGTCATATGTAGTGATTCACTAACATATTTTTATATGTTTCTTATATATGTAATATATGATGTAAACATATTTAATATAATTTAAATTATAGATCTGAAGTTATACATTGCAAATCATACATTTTTATTTGTGCATGCATGTGAAGGCATATGTGCATTTCTGTTACTCATTCTAACTATTTCTCCCCATTGAGGTTCACAGGGCGGGACGCCATTTCTTCTCATTCATGGTGCATCAAACCCGGAGGCTTCTGTGCCTGGCACAGTCCCTGTGAGTACAAAATACTTCACCCTCCTTGGGAGTTTTCTCATCAGCACTGATGGAAGCACTGTGTGTACCCGAACTCAAGTGTCCCCTAAACAATTCTTTTTTTCCTTTGTTTTGAGATGCTCTGTCACCCAGGCTGGAGTGCAGTGGCATGATTTTGGCCTCCTGGGTTCAAGCAATTCTCTGCCTCAGCCTCCCCAGTAGCTGGGCCTGTTACAGGTGACCACTACCATGCCTGGCTAATTTTTAAAAATATTTTTGGTAGAGACAGGGTTTCACCATATTGGCCAGGCTGGTCTTGAACTCCTGATCTCGTGATCCACCCACCTCAGCCTCCCAGAGTGCTGGGATTACAGGTGTGAGCCACTGCGCCTGGCCTCCCCTAAATGATTCTGCAAGGACAGCTTTTTCACTGCCTATTTTTCACATGAGGAATTTGGGACACAGGAGGTTTGTGTGGGTCACCATCAGGCATACAGCTGAGGGGTGGCAGAACCACTGGGATTTGAACCATGAACCCAGCAATCTGACTGCAAGGAGGGTCTGTCGTCGTAACCTTTATATGTCACTGCATGAAAGATGAGAGAGGAGAGAGGGAAGGAGAGGGAGACAAGGAGAGGGAAGACATTCCTGCAGACAGAAGGCTAATTAAAACCAGACACTGGACTTGAACCAGGTCTGCTGGACTCAGGAGCATGTCCCACTGCACCCTGGCAGCCCAGGAGCCTCTGAGGGGGTCTAGATGGAGCACAGCATCACTCCTCCCACCTCCCATGTGGCCTTAGCCCCTGGTCCCACCTGCCTGAGCTCAGAGCCCAAGCCTTACAGACTGTCACTGGTCTAGGTCAGAGATGACCACTCTAGTGATGGGAACACAGGTAGGGAAGGGTCTGTGGATGGCTTCTGACCCCGTGTCCTCGCCTGGGAGGTTCTGGTCACAGACCACAGCGGGAGGTGGACAACTTGACACCCAGGGACCTGGGGCAGCTTTACTCCCATCACAGAGTCCAGGGGCAGAGCCAGATAGAAGGGAAGCCTCATGACTTCATCCTGGTCACCGTGCACAGGCTATGTCCCCTTCCTCTGACACCGTCCTCCTCGTAAGGGACCTTACTCCACTGTTCAGGCCTCCCCTGGAAATCACATAGCCAACAGGAGCCTCCTGGTCCCTCTCTGGGTGTCCCAGGTTGGAAGGTGAGTTCTCAGTCACTGGCAGGTGCAGAGCGGGGTGAATGGTGAGGACACATCCACAAAGGGGCAGCGTGGAGCTCGGGCAAGCCCGGAAGTCTGAGGTGTGGCTGCCCGGGTGGGCGGCCCCTGCCCCTGCCCCTGCTCCTTCATAGCCTCCTGCCTTTGAGCAAGAAACTTGAATTTCTGCGTTGCATATTAGAGAGGAGGAGGAGTTAGAGAATCAGCCTAGGAGTGAGGTTGCACTCGCGGCACCATTGCTGCTGTGGTCTCTATGAGCATCAGCGACCTCCCAGAGCTGGGTGGTGTCAGTCCCTTCCCACGGTCTCCCTAGTCCTTGACTCCAAGCCCAGGGCCCAGGGCTGGACCCAGAGCTGCACCCCCAGCACAGATCCCGCTGTAATCCCCTCCTGCTGAGGAACATACTACTGACCTACTGAGGTGCTGAGCTCGGTGCAGGGGGGAGTGGGACGGGGGGAGGAGGAGTTGCTGTGTGGGGAGCGGGGTGGGTACGAGGGGAAGTTGGCACCCCCAGGGGTTCCTGTAAACAAGGGCAGGAGAAATATTTAGAACCGTCCCATCCAACCTGTCCTCCTCCCCACTGAGCCCCCTCCAAAAGCCCCATTTCATCACATAATCCCAGACAATGTCCCAAGACTCCGGAGAAAATGGGGCAGGGGACAGAAGGCTGGGAGAGCCCCACTGCTTGGCCCATTCTGCCAGGGGCTGGTCACTCCCTCTGCTCCACTCCCCCCACCAGCTCTGCTTGACCTTAGGGGACTCCTTTGAGGCCCTGAGGGGACATGAAAGTGGATTGGACTTTGACTCCAGGACATCTCTGCGGCTGAGCACACACAGGGGTCCGTGTGGCCACATACCAGAGGATTTCCCACAGTACTGTCCAGCCCTGGTCAGGAGCCACCCCTGGACCCTGTGTTCCGCCCAATGGGAGATGAGCCACAGCAGGAGGAACCACATTCCCTGGGGCAGGTTCTGGCTCAGTGACAAGGAATAACAAGTGGACCATCCATCCTGTGTGAAAAGACTCTCAGCCCCTTATAGGGGGGTTGCCCCCTAATCTCTGGGAACCCACTCCCCACCCAGCCAAGCAGAGGCAGCTCTGAGCCCACCCGCTGCTGGGCTGAGTGTCCAGGCCATCCGTGGTGTCCAGAGGGGACCAGGGTGCCAGGACCTAAGCAGGTGTGAGGGCAGAGGGGAGCTGTGCGCAGAGGGGGAGGGGGAGGGGGAGGGGGAGGGGGAGGGGGGGCTTGGAGGTCAGGAGGAGGGCAAGGTGGCCACAGAGGGAGGACAGCAGCTGGGACAGGGCCCAGGGACCTGGGGACAAGCTCGAGGGCAGAGCTGAGACTATGGCAGGGCCCAGGTGACGTCCTCACCTTCCACCTCCAGCCGCAGCTGCTCACTGTACTCAGACCATCTGGAGGCCTTATGATAGATGCAGCGATAGCGCCCGGCGCTGTCTTCACTCACTGAGTCAATGCGGAATGTGGCCTCTGACAAAAATGGGCTAACTAGAGACACTTTATCATTATCTTTGTACTGGGATCTATTCACCCTCTCCAGGCGGAATGCGTGAACCCCAACTGGGCCCTGGCAGTGGAAGGTCACAGGGCTCCCCCGGGGGATCACAGTGCCTGGCTCAACCGAGATGGAGGGTCTGGGCAGGGCCCCTAGGAGGGAAGCAGAGAAGGACTCAGTGTCCACTGTAGGAAGTCACCATGCCACACATGTCATTCGCATCACAATTCAGGGTTTTTAGCAAACTTACACAACTGTGCAGCCACAACCACAGCCCGACTTCAGAACATTTCCTGCTTCCTGCACCTTCCACCTGTGTGTGAATTCTCATCACTGCGGAGTTATTTTCCCAGTGGACACTAAGGACCCTGAGACTTGCTCACAGCTTGAGCCTCGCTCAGGGTCACGTGGGAAGAGTCAGAGCAGCCTGGGGCCCTTCGTGTCTGCTGCAGAGCCCAGGGCCACTTTCCAGACGGACCGAGGGTGGGAGGGAGGTACAGCATGGGGATGACATGGTCACTCGTGAAGGACAGGGGACAGGGAAGTGAGGGTTCTGGAGATGATGGGTGCTGGGGCCTGAGGGCACTGACCGGTCCCAGGGTGGGACTGAGTGCGGGATGGGGGTTGCCAGGCTCCTGTGAGGGTCTGGTGGGTGGGAGGGGGAAGCCCCCAGCCCTGATCTGCTTGAAGCAGCCCAGCCGGTGACAGGTCCCCGCTACTAATGCAAGTCTCTGTGGAGCCACCACCTCTGGGTTTTCCTCTAAAGTCTCTGCTTTCTTCTCAGCCTAATTTGCATTTCCCTGTTATTAAGGCTCTTGGAAAACCCCATTTGTCTCTGGGCTTAGGGTGGAGGAGGAAAGGTGGGTTTGAAACCCTGAAACAGTAAACGTTGTGTCAAAATCAGCAAAATCCCTGACCAGGGCAGAGAGCTGGCAAGGCTTCAATTCGCTCATCCATACTTTATCATTCTTTATGATTGACAAATCAAAACTGCATCTATTGAAGGTTTGCAACATGATGCTTTGATACAGGTATACACTGTGGAGTGGCTGAATCAGGCTAATTAGTATAACCTTAGTTTGCATAGTATTTTCGTGGTGAGAACGTTTAAAATCTGCCCTCTTAGCGGTTTTCAAGCATGCAATACATTGTGATTAATCCAGTCACCACCTTGCACCATCCTCAACTTACTCCTCCTGTCTAGCTGAAATTTGTATCCTTCCGCCATCTCCCCAAACCCACCCATTTGTCCATTTCTCGTTCTTTTAAGCATATCTCAGTTGCTTGTCAATCTGTTTAAAGACACTTTTCATGGGCTGCTATTTCCACAAATGTGAGAGACACACACAGGATGCCTGCCTTTGGGAGGTGGATGTCTAGAAGGGAGGACAGATACTGATGGAAGAATTGTCCAAATATGCAGCTGTGAACTGCAGTCAGCTTCCTGTGGTTAAGTGTGGGCATCTCGGGGCCGGTGGGCGGTGGAGCTGACCTCCTTGGCAAAGACGGGGGAAGTGCTATTGAGCTGAGAGCTGAGGGAGGAGTAGAAGCTACCCGAGCTGAGCAGACGGGACACCAGGGCACTCAAAGGGGGAAAATCAGCCAGGGAATGTCGCTATAAAGGATACAAAGTTTTAGTTAGAGAGGAGAAATCAACTCAAGAGATGTAATGTACAACACAGTGACTACAGTTAACAACAATGTATTGCATTACTGGACATTGCTAATAAAGGTGATTCTAAGCGTTCTCACCACAAGAAGTGATTAGCACGGGAGGAATGCCTGCGTGACCTAGCTCGATGTAGCCGTTCCACACTGCGCATAGCCCACAGCATCATACTGGACATGATAAACACGCAGTTTTCATTGTTTATTTTATTTTATCTTATTTTATTTTTTGTTTTTTGAGACAGAGTCTCGCTCTGTTGTCCAAGCTGGAGTGCAGTGGCACAATCTCGGCTCACTGCAACCTCCACCTCCCAGGTTCAAGCAATTCTCTTGCCTCAGCCTCCCGCGTAGCTGGATTACAGTCACCCGTCACCACACCCAGCTAATTTTTGTATTTTTAATAGAGACAGGATTTCCCCATGTTGGCCAGGCTGGTCTCAAACTCCTGACCTCAGGTGATCCACCCGCCTCAGCCTCCCAAAGTGCTGGGATTACAGTCGTGATGCACTGCACCCAGCCTCCTCTGTCATTTTTAAAATGATTTTTTTTTAAATCAGCATGTGAGACAGCCCAATGTTGGAAGGATACAGAGTGTTTGAGAAAGCAAAAGAAGCTGGAGGAATGTAGAGATGAGTGAGCCCGAAGTCACGGGGACAGGATGTGGCTGGGAAAATCAGCATGTCCGGACCAAAGAGAGGGGCGTGGGTCTGATTCTACCTGAAGATAAACAGAGGAAGGGCTCTGAGGAAAAAAGGATGTTTCACTTTACAATGAGATATTAAAAGAAAAATTTTGAACACAATTTAAAAACTGTGGACGGTCCAATGACCATGTTTGTGCTTTCGCAAATCACAGCGTCCCTGGTGTCAGGAAGGGAGCGGGCAGCCGGGGCATGGACAGGCTGAGGCCGGCCTCGCGGAGCCGTGGAGGGGAGGGGGGTCACGTGGGGGAGACGCAGGAAAAGTACATGAAGAGAGAGGGAAAGATGAGAACAATTTAGAGTGAAATCGCCAGGACTGGGTGACAGGATGCATCTAGGAGGACGCAGAAGAGGATGAATCTTCAGAGTCTGCCCCTGGGGACTGTCATATTCCCCGCCAAGGAGCTGCCGAGGGAAGTGTGGGCTCATCTGGGGAAAGCTCCTGGGCTCAGCCTTGGTCATGTTGGATTTGAACCGTCATGTGGAAATCGGTGTGTGGAAGTGACGCCCGCTCCCGTGACGACTGCAGCACGACCCACAGCAGCCACGACGTGGAAATAACCTGAGCGTCCACCCACAAAGGAATGGGTAAGGAAAATGTGGTGTGCAGACACAGTGGAATATTACTCAGCCCAGAAAAAGAAGCACGTTCTGTCATTCCAACAACATGGATGAACTGGAGGACATTAGGCTAAGTGAAATAAGCCGGGCACAGAAAGACAAACGCCGCATGTGGAATCTAAAATAAAGTTCATCTCGGCCGGGCGTGGTGGCTCACACCTGTACTCCCAGCACTTTGGGAGGCCAAGGCAGGTGAATCACCTGAGGTCAGGAGTTCAAGACCAGCCTGGCTAACATGATGAAATCCCATCTCTACCAACAATACAATCATTAGCCAGGTGTGTTGGCGTGTGCCTGTAATCCCGGCTACTTGTGAGGCTGAGGCAGGAGAATCGCTTGAACCTGGGAGGCAGAGTTTGCAGTGAGCTGAGATTGCACCACTGCACCCCAGCCTGGGCGACAAGAGTGAAAGTCCATCTCGAAAAACAAGTCATCTCACAGAGGTAGAGAGTAGAATAATTGTATTAGGGCTGGAGGTGGAGGGCTTGGGAGAGACACCGATCAAATGATACAAAGTTTCGATGAGACAGGAGGAGTAGGTTTTGAGATCTATCGCACAGCAGGCTGACTATAGTTAATAATAACTTATATGTGTCAAAATTACTAAAAGTATATTTTAAATATTCTCATCACAATAGGTATGTGATGTGATTGGTATGTTAGTTAGCCTTATTTAATCTGTCCACAATGTTTACATCGTTGTAACATCACATTGTACCCCACAAACATACATAATTATTTGTCAATTAAAAATAAGATTTGTTAAAAAAAAAAAAAAGATTTGTCAGTTAAAAATAAGAAAAGCAAAATGCCACAGGAGGAGAATGAAGGAGAGAAAGAGGTGAGGTCTGTGCATTTCACATTTGGAATCGTTTGCAAGCTAGGGTGCACTTCAGGGGATCCCTCCAGGCCCTCTGAGAATCAACATCACTCCCACCCAGAACTGCCCTTGGGGTACAGAGGGGACTGGGGAGACGGGATGAAGACGGGACTCACCCTCCCGCGTGTGGATCGTCTGGGCCAGGCAGAGCACTGGAAGAGAAGCCGCAGTGAGAGAAATGCCCACCACCCAGTCCTCATACGGGCTGCTATCAAAAGGGGGCTCCATGCAGCTGGGCACATTCAGCATTTCATAACGACCAAACCACCCCTCCTCCACATCACCTTCTGAGTATAATCCTTCTTGCTGCAAAACGGTTTCAAGATAAATCCCAAAGTCTCCTCTTCCAAAAAGGCTCCTGCTCCCCAAGCCCTTTTTTATTTTTTGGAGATGGAGTTGCGCTCTTCTTTCCCAGGCTGGAGTGCAGTGGCACGATCTCGGCTCACTGTAACCTCTGCCTCCCGGGTACAAGAGATTCTCCTGTCTCAGCCTCCCAACTAACTGGGATGACAGGCGTGAGCCACCACGCCCGGCTAATTTTTGTATTTGTAGAGACAGGTTTTCACCACGTTGGCCAGGCTGGTCTCAAACTCCTGACCTCAGGTGATACACCCCCCTTGGCTCCCATAGTGCTGGGATAACAGGTGTGAGCCACTGCGCCCGGCCCCCCAGCCCCTCTTAAAGCTGACCTCATCCCCACACCGAGGCCCCTGTTTTTAGGACAAGGTCTTCTCTGGTCATACTTAGGCCCCGGGGAGAGCAGCAGGGCGGTCTTGGGGGAGGAGGAGACTTCCCCCCAGCAGAATCCTCTGGACTGGAGTCAGCCTTGAGCAGGGAACTTTCCAGTCCTCCCCACTGCCTCCAGGACTCACCTAGGCCCAGGAGGGTGGTGGGGTGGGGAGACATGACCCCGGTCCCAGAACTCTGCAGCAGCTGCAAGCGGGCAGGATGTGCTGGCCGGGCGCCTCCTGCCTGTGGGGCTCCCACAGCAGCTGCCTCACACAAGAGGAAGAGCTTTTTATCCTGTTCTTTTCACACTTCTCACTAGTGAGACGAGAGGGAGGGCCTTGGTTTCTGAAAAATGTCGCTTACCCGCATGATCAGATGACGCTAGTTACCCCATGCGTCACCTCTTTCTAAATCTATGGGAGCAGGGAACTTTCCAGACCTCCCAACCCTCTTTCCAGTCCTCCCTGCTCCCTCCAGGACTCACCTAGGCCCAGGAGGGCGGTGGGGCGGGGGTACATGGCAGAATAAAGGTCCCTGTCCTATGGGGTCGTGCAACAAACTGACCTGGACGCCATCCCAACTCCACAAGTCAGCGGCCGCAGCTCTTGGGCAAGACGTTACAAACCCAGAAGCTGACATTTCCTCGTATTTGAAATGGGAGCCACAGAAACCCTTCTCCAAGTTTTTAATATTGTGATCTTTGCTAAAATCGCAAGGTATTTAACATGTTAAAAACATCCTGCAATGGATATTATTATTATTATTATTATTTTTTTTTTTTTGAGACGGAGTTTCGCTCTTGTTACCCAGGCTGGAGTGCAATGGCGCGATCTCGGCTCACCGCAACCTCCGCCTCCTGGGTTCAGGCAATTCTCCTGCCTCAGCCTCCTGAGTAGCTGGGATTACAGGCACGCGCCACCGTGCCCAGCTAATTTTTTGTATTTTTAGTAGAGACGGGGTTTCACCATGTTGACCAGGATGGTCTCGATCTCTTGACCTCATGATCCACCTGCCTCGGCCTCCCAAAGTGCTGGGTTTACAGGCGTGAGCCACTGCGCCCGGCCGATATTATTTGTTTAAGGAGACAGTATTGGTGAGGATGTGGAGAAACTGGATCCCTTGCATACTTGGCGGGAATGAAAAATTGTGCAATCACTGTAGAGAACAGTGGGGAGGTTCCTTAAAAGATTAAAAATAGAACCATCAGCCAGGCGCGGTGGCTCACGCTTGTAATGCCAGAACTTTAGGAGGCCGAGGTGGGTGGATCTTGAGGTCAAGTGATTGAGATCATCCTGGCCAACATGGTGAAACCGTCTCTACTAAAAATACAAAAATTAGTGGCGTGCACCTGTAGTCCTAGCTGCTGAGGAGGCTGAGGCAGGCAGAGAACCGCAACTAGAGCAGTATGGAGGGGACATGTGTGGTTGGAGCCCCCACCAGGGCACCGTGCAAAGGGAGGCACCACCCCAGGCCCAGAATGGTAGAGCCACCAGCAGCTTGCAACCTCTGTGTGGAAAGCCACGGGGGTGGAGCTGCTTGCAGCCTGTGAACCAGTCCCTCATATCAGTGTACCCGGGATGTGGGACATGGAGTCAAGGATTATTTGAGAGCTTCAAGAGTTCCTAGGGCCGGGCACGGTGGCTCACACCTGTAATCCCAGCACTTTGGGAGGCCGAGGCGGGTGGATCACGAGGTCAAGAGATCGAGACCATCCTGGTCAACGTGGTGAAACCCCGTTTCTACTAAAAATACAAAAAATTAGCTGGGCATGGTGGCACGTGCCTGTAATCCCAGCTACTCAGGAGGCTGAGGCAGGAGAATTGCCTGAACCCAGGAGGCGGAGGTTGCGTTGAGTCGAGATCGAGCTATTGCATTCCAGCCTCGGCAACAAGAGCGAAACTCCGTCTCAAAGAAATAATAATAATAATAATAATAATAATAATTTTGTGTTAAAACATATTTAACTGTTGCCGGCTCTGTTTTCCTTGGATGACATTTGCTTGGAATATCATTAGGTATCTTTTGTATTATTTTGTATTAAAACAATTTTTTAAAAATACAGTGTCTTTTTCTGTCACCCAGAGTGCAGTGCAGTGGTGTCATCATGGCTCACTGCAACCTTGAATTCCTGGGCTCAAGTGATTGTCCCACTCCAGCTTCCAATGCCAGCTGGTACAGGTCCATGCCATCAGGCCGGGCTGATTTTTTAGTTTTTTTTATTTTAGAGACGGGGTCTTGCTGTGTTGTTGAGGTTGGTCTTGATCTCCTGGGCTCAAGAGAGCCTCCTTGGTCTCTCAAGTAGCTGAGATTACAGCCTCCAAGCCCCATACCTGTTGGTATTTTATTTTATTTATTTATTTTTGTGACAGTCTTGCTCTGTTGTAAGGCTAAAGTGCAGTGGCTCGATCTCGGCTCACCGCAACCTCTGCCTCCCTGGTTCAGGCGATTCCCCTGCCTCAGCTTTCCAAGTAGCTGGGACGAGAGGCACACGCCACCACACCTGGCTAGTTTTTTGTATTTTAGTAGAGACGGGGTTTCACCATGTTGGCCAGGATGGTCTCGATCTCCTGACCTTGTGATCCACCCACCTTGGCCTCCCAAAGTGCTGGGATTACAGGCATGAGCCAGCATGCCCGGCTGGTTTTTATTTTTTGAATTGTAGCGTGTGTGTGTCCTTAGGGCTAATACGAGTCTTCTGTGGACAACACGTAGTCGGTTCCTATTGATTCAGCCAGTCTTTTTCTTCTGAGTGCAGAGTTAAGTATTTACACTGGAGGTATTACTGATGGAGAAAAACCTTGCCTTTGTCTTTTTGTTAAATATTATCTGTAATTCTTATAGGTTTTCTTTGTTCTTCATTTCTCATTTACTACTTTTTGTGTTTCATTGCTCTTTTGTTTGTAGACGTGCTTTGACTGCTTTCTTATTTCCTTTATTTTTATTATTATTATTATTATTATTATTATTATTATTTTTTGAGACGGAGTTTTGCTCTTGTTACCCAGGCTGGAGTGCAATGGCGCGATCTCGGCTCACCGCAACCTCCGCCTCCTGGGTTCAGGCAATTCTCCTGCCTCAGCCTCCTGAGTAGCTGGGATTACAGGCACGCGCCACCATGCCCAGCTAATTTTTTTTTTTGTATTAGTAGAGACGGGGTTTCACAATGTTGACCAGGATGGTCTCGATCTCTTGACCTCGTGATCCACCCGCCTCGGCCTCCCAAAGTGCTGGGATTACAGGCTTGAGCCACCGCGCCCGGCCTATTTTTATTATTTTTTTATGGCAGAGTCTTACTCTGTCACGCAGGCTACATTACAGTGACGTGAGCTTGTCTAACCGCAGAGTCCACCTCCCAGGCTCAGAGGATTCTTGTGTCCCAGCTTCCCATGTAGCTGGGACTGCTGGTGCCCACCGCCACGGCCAGCTAATTTTCGTGGTTTTAGTAGAGATGAGGATTCCCCATGTTGGCCAGACTGGTCTTGAACTCCTGATCTCAAGTGATCCACCTGCCTCAGCTTCACAAAGCGCTGGAATTACAGGCGTGAGCCGCCATGCCCAGCCATTGTTATTATTTTAAATAGTTTTGGCTTTTAGTTTTTAGTAAACACGTAAGTGGTTTCAGCATGATTACAATGTGAATATAACAATCACATTAGTATCCATTCCTTTCAGTATGAAAAACTGAAGTGTGTTGTGTAGATATTTGGGAGGAGGTTATGTAGCTGGTATGTTAAACATCTTAAAGTTATAGCATAATAATAAAACTTGAAATTTGCATTACCTGGCCAGGTGCTTACACCTATAATCCCAGCACTTTGGGAGGCCAGGGCCGGTGGATCACCTGAGATCAGGGGTTCAAAACCAGCCTGGCTAACATGGCAAAACTCGGTCTCTACTAAAAATACAAAAATCATCCGGGTGCGGTGGTGGGCTCCTGTAATCCCAGCTACTCAGAGGCTAAGGCAGGAACGTCTCTTGAACCTGGAGGTGGAGGTTGCAGTGAGCCAAGGTTACAGCCTTGCACTAGCCTGGGCAGGAGAACAAGAATCTGTCCCAGAAGAAAAAAACAAAACAAAACTTTATAACCTGCAAAAAGCACCTCTTCTCCAGTAGAAGTTTTTGTTATTTATATCAGAATTATTTCTGTGTATGTTGCATTTCCATTAACATAGATGTACAGTGTTTTTTAATGTGTTTTTCTTCTAAAAAATACAAAATGAATTATGAAGAAAAGGTACACTTATATCAATTTCTGTAACTGTTTATTTATTTATGAGACGGAGTTTTGCTCTTGTTGCCAAGGCTGGAGTGCAGTGGTGCAATCCCCACTCACTGCATCCTGCATCTCCCAGGTTTAAGTGATTCTTCTGCCTTAGTTTCCTGGGTAGCTGGGATTACAGGCATGTGCCACCATGCCCAGCTAATTTTGTATTTTTAATAGAGACAGGGTGTCTTTTTGTTGGTCAGGCTGGTCTCGAACCCCCAACCTCATGTGATCCCCCCCCCGCCTTGGCCTTCTAAAGTGCTGGGATTACAGGTGTGAACCACCCTGCCCGGCCTATCTGTCCTTTTCTTTACCTTTACTGAAGAACTTTATATATATTTGTGGTTGAAGTTACTGTTTAACTTTTTTTTTTTTTTTTTTTTTTTTTTTGAGTCTTGGTCTGTCACCCAGGCTTGACTGCAGTGGTGCGATCTCCGCTCCCTGCAACCTCTACCTCCTGGGCTCAAGTAATTCTCCTGCCTCAGCCTCCAAAGTAGCTGGGACTACAGGCGTGTCACCACGCCTGGCTAACTTTCTGTATTCTTTTAGTAGAGACGTGGTTTCACCGTGTTAGCCAGGATAGTCTTGATCTCCTGACCTTGTCATCCTCCTGCCTCAGTCTCCCACGGTGTTGGCATTATAGGGGTGAGCCACCGTGCCTGGCCTACCTCAAGGTTATTAAAACATGTTAGTGCTATTAGATGGCTTCCAGACAATTCCAGGGCTTTTGAATCAGGCCTCAACCTTCCTGGACGGTCTCACCTCGAAAACCTGAGAAACAGAGGCGCTGGGATCAAGGCTGAGAGACACACACATGCTGCCCCCTACATCTCTGCGGGTTCTGAAGGGTCAGGTCTCTCCGCCTTGCGCCCCGCCCCTACCTTGCCCAGGCCCCGCCCACCTCCCTGCAGGCCCCACCCAGGACGGACTTCCGTCCTGCGCACGCGCACTCGCGCAAAGCGGGAAGCGGCTCGCGTCGAACGAAGGTCCGTTTGTGACGCGCGAGTTTCGCTGTACTGAATTCAGTCTCTGCTTCCCATGCCCCAGCGCTTCTGTATCTGGGACGTGGGCCCACAGAACTGGAAATTCTCACCCGTTTTTCTTCACCAAGAGCAAATTGAGACCCCATGAGAGTCCGAGGGTCGCTCCCTTTTGGGTGTAAAGTCGCTCTCAGGTTTGTCCCGTCCCTGGTTTTTCTGCTATAGGGCACTGTATACACTTCCTTTTCCTGCTCAAGACCTTTTTCTAACTCCTCCCGCTCCTCCCTTTTATTTTATTTATTTATTTATTTATTTTGTTTGAGACGGAGTTTCGCTCTTGTTTCCCAAGGAATGGCGCGATCTCGGCTCACCGCAACCTCCGCCTCCTGGGTTCAGGCAATTCTCCTGCCTCAGCCTCCCGAGTAGCTGGGATTACAGGCACGCGCCACCATGCCCACCTAAATTTTTTTTTTTTTGTATTAGTAGAGACGGGGTTTCACCATGTTGACCAGGATGGTCTCGATCTCTTGACCTCGTGATCCACCCGCCTCGGCCTCACTAAGTGCTGAGATTACAGGCTTGAGCCACCGCGCCCGGCCTATTTTTTTTCTTTTTTTAAAAAAGACGGGGTTTCACCACGTTAGTCAGGCTGGTCTTTAACTCCCGACCTCAGGTGATCCGCCCGCCTTGGCTTCCAAAGTGCTTGGATTCCCGGTGTGAGCCACCACTCCCGGCCCCGCCCCTCGCTTTTTAAAGTCCTCACCGGACAGGGGGATTCCCGCCCCGGGCGCCTCCCACCCTCACTCTCGCCGGCCCACTGAGTGCAGCGCTGCCGCCTCAGTCCCTGGGAAGACGCGTCCTCTGCCTGGTCGTCGGATCCTGCAGACCCCACCGTTGTGCTAAGGCGCCGTCGCCCCCACGCCTCCCTCCTTGTGAGGGGCCCTGCCGCTCCCCAGGTCTCCCCTCCTCAGTTACCGCTTCCGCTGAGCCCGCATTGGGGAGGTGCCCGGGGTCTGTCTTGTGCCACGGGGTGGTCTTGCCTGTCCAGCTCCAGCCTCTGGAAGATTCGCTCCGAGCAGTAGAAAACCTGAGACAGAAAAGAAGAGTGAGAAAGACCCATAACAGATGGCAAAGTTGAGGATGGGTGAGGGATTTGCCCAGAGACAGCAAAAGTAAAAAAAAAAAAAAAAAAAAAAAAGCAGGAGGACTAAAGCAAGTGGAGAAATGTAGAGAAAAGCGAGATGTAGAGAGAGATGAAGGACAGCATGGTAGGGATGGGGCAGCAAACAGGGAGGCTCATGAGAGTGAGAGAGAGGAGGAGGGATTTGGAGCCGGGGCAGACAGAGCAGAGGGTGCTGGTGGCAAGGAGAGCAGAGGGAACCACAGCAGGGAGGACACCTGGGGACGTGGGGTGCCAGAGAGTGGGGACGGGGGTATAGCAGGGAAGAGAGAATTTAACAGGGAGAGCAGAGGAGGGGCAGAGATGGAATAAGAGTCGGAAATATATGGAGATTGAGGATGATCGAAAGATTGGGGAGAAGGAGCAACAAGAGGTTAAGTAAGTTGTGAGGATGAAGCAGAAGAGGCGGAAGAGAAGGAATAGAGGGAAGAAGGGGATAAACAGCAGGAGAGGAGAGGGGTACAAAGTGAGGAGCAGAATCCCAGGGAAAAAGAAAAGAAAGGAAGAGCTAGAGAGAGAAGAGGAGAATGAGAGAGATGTGCAGAATTAGGGAGGGAAGCAGAGTAGAAAGCAAGAAGAAAGAGGGGCTGGGTGCAGTGGCTCCCGCCTGTAATCCCAGCAGTTTTTAGGAGACTGAGGCAAGGGGATGCTTGAGTCCAGGAGTTTCAGCCCAGCCTGGGCAACATAGTGGGACCTCATCTCTACCAAAGATCCTGACCTTGTGATCCACCCACCTCCACCTCCCAAAATGCTGGGATTACAGGTGTGAGCCACCACATGTGGCCAGGGACTTTCTTCTCTCTGCATGATCTCTGGTGCGGTGGGCAGCAGAGGCCTGCCTTTCTACAGGGTGAGGTCTCCCCGCTTTGTGTGTGTTGTCATAGGAAGGGAGTCAGTTTTTTCCAACGTTAAGTCTTAAATTTTTTTCACATACAGGGTTGATTTCTAAAGACTCATGTTCCGTGAGGAAGAAACTCATAAGAGGCAAGAAAAGGAGCCAGGCATGGCTCTTCCTCAGGTAAAGTGATACTCCTCAGTGGATTCATCTGTCTCTTTCCTCTCTGAAATGCCAGGTATTGTAGTAGCCAGTCTGTTCTGGGTCTGAAGCGTCCTGCCTGACACGTTGGCTCACACTCACCCATGCCTTCCCTCAGTTCCTGTCATCTGCTCGGAGATTCCATCTCCTGTGACCCAGTGACATGAACCTGGGAAGAGGCTCCACTGGGCATGGTGATGGGAAGGGCTGACACCCAGACCTGGATGGACACGGGATGTGGGCCTTGTGGTGTCAGTGCTGCTGGGCAACCTGGATGGTTCAGGGGCCACATCTGGATATCAGCTCTTTGCGACCAGATCAGAGAAACCACATATGAAACACATAGGTTAATGTGCACAGATGTGTGGTGAATTCTGGAAAAGGAAACCAGTAAGGGGAGATATTTTGTTTGTTTGTTTGTTTTTTTAGATAGAGTCTCACTCTGTCACCAGGCGTGAGGCGGGAGTGCAGTGGCGCGATCTGGGCTCATTGCAACTTCCACCTCCCGGGTTCAAGCAATTCTCCTGCCTCAGCCTCCCGAGTAGCTGGGACTGCAGGCGCGCGCCACCACGCCCAGCTAATTTTTTTGTATTTTTAGTAGAGGCGGGGTTTCACCATGTTGGCCAGAATGGTCTCGATCTCTTGACGTCGTGATTCGCCTGCGTTGGCCTCCCAAAGTGCTGGGATTACAGGCGTGAGCCACTGGGCCCGGCAGGGGAGATATTTTGTAACTGATTTGGTAATGCAGTGGAAGCCACACTAGTAGATCAACACATCTCTGACTCCAAACTTTTTTTTTTTTTAAGAGACATGTTGTTGGTCTGGGTGCAGTAGCTCATGCCTATAGTCCCAGCACTTTGGGAGGCCGAGGCAGATGGATCACTAAAGGTCAGGAGTTCGAAAGCAGCCTTGCCAACATGCTGAAACCTCGTCTCTACTAAAAATTCAAAAATTAGCTGGGTGTGATGGTGCATGCCTGTAATCTCTGCTACTCAGGAGGCTGAGGCAGGAGAATCACTTGAGCCCAGAAAGTGGAGGTTGCAACAAGCCAAGACTGTGCTGCACTCCAGCCTGGGTAATAGATAGAGACTCTGTGTGAAAAAAAAAAAGCGAGCATAATGGTGGCTCACACCTGTATTCCCAGCGCTTTGGGAGGTTGACGCAGGTAGATCACGATGTCAGGTGTTTGAAACCGTCCTGGCTAACGTGGTGAAACGCTGTCTCTTCTAAAAATAAAAAAAATTGGCTGGGCATGGTGGCACCTGCCTATAGTCCCAGGTACTCGGGAGGCTGAGACAGGAGAATCGCTTGAGCCTGGGAGGCAGATGTGGCAGGGAGCCCAGATCGTACCATTGCAATAGAGACTGGGCAACAGTGCTAGACTCCATCTCAAAAAAACAAAAAAAAAGACAAAGGAGAAAATGTGTCATTCTGTGGCCCAGGACTGGAGTACAATGGCATAATGCTGGTTTACAGCAGCCTTGAACTCCTGGGCTCAAGTCATCCACACTTTACCCTCCCAAAGAGCTAGAATGATGAGGCACGTGTCAGCACACGCAGCAGCTAATTAATCTTTTATTTATTGATTTTTTAAAACAGTGTTGCTCTGTCACCCAGTCTGCAGTGCAATGGTGCGATGTCAGCTCACTGCAGTCTCCACCTCCTGGGTTCAAGCAATTCTGCTTCATCCTTCTGAGTAGCAGGGATTATAGGCACTTGCCACCACGCCCCACTAATTTTTGTATTTTTAGTACAGTCAGGCTTTCACCATGTTGGCAAGGCTGGTCTCGGTCTTCTGACCTTGTGATCTTCCGGGCTTAGCCTCCCAAAGTGCTGGGATTACAGGCAGGAGCCACCGCGCCAGGCTGGTCTCAAACTCTTGACCTCAAGTGATCTGCCCGCCTTGGCCTCCCAAAGAGTTGGGATTATAGGCGCGAGCCACCCCGCCTGGCCTTGTGTTTCCTTTTTGTTTGTGTATTTTTTATATTGTCCATAAAACCAGGACTTCTACACTGACTTTGGGGATCTTAAAATCTTTCGTGGGAAAGTACAATAAAATGCAGCAATAGAGAAGAAATGTTCAAAAATCCCTTAAGGTGGGTTTGTCAGAACAGTCTGTGATGAAGTGGATGCTTAATTTCTCTTTTCTCATTTCATGTGAAGGTGGTAACTCAGTCCTCCATGTTTTGTTGAAATGTGTTTTCCATTTTAGGGACACTTGACTTTCAAGGATGTGGCTGTAGAATTCTCATTGGAGGAGTGGAAATGCCTGACCCCTGCGCAGAGGGCTTTATACAGGGAAGTGATGTCGGAGAACTACAGGAACCTGCAGTTTGTGGGTGAGGAAAATTCCAGACACGAGGAATCTGCCCTTGTCTATCTTGGCTCTTCCTGCTTTTATATTTCTTTTTGTGATTTTGCCCCGTACATTATGCTTTTTTGTTTGTTTGTTTTTGAGACAGAGTGTCACTCTTGCCCAGGCTGGAGTACAGTGGTGGGATCTTGCCTCACCACAACCTTTGCCTCCCAGGTTCAAGCTGTTCTCCTGCCTCAGCCTCCCAAGTAGCTGGGATTACAAGCCTGTGCCGCCATGCCCAACTAATTGTGTATTTTCAGTAGAGACGAGGTTTCTCCATGTTGGTCAGGCTAGTCTCGAACTCCTGACCTCAGGTGATCCACCTGCCTTGGTCTCCCAAAGTGCTGGGATTACAAGTGAGATCCACCACGCCTGGCCTCTGTATATGCTTTACGTGTGTATGTCGTTATTTTCTGCAGTGATGACCCTCCTATCGGTCATGGATAACTTGTTAGGGACTCTCCTGTGAAGTGGGTTTACATAGAAACAGAAAATTCGTGAAGAACGTTTTCACTAATATAATTGAACCATCCTGCTCTAGGCAGAGACACCCCTGGAATCCCTGAGCACAACTGTCAGCATAGCCCAGGATACGAGGTAGAAAGCATGACACTCACTGTGAAGTGTTATCACCGTAATGCTCGTATTCTACCAGGATACGAGGTAGAGAGCATGACGCTGACCGTGAGGTGTTATCACCGTAATGCCCGTATTCTACAGGATACGAGGTAGAGAGCATGACGCTGACCGTGAGGTGTTATCACCATAATGCCCGTATTCTACTAGGATACGAGGTAGAGAGCATGACGCTGACCGTGAGGTGTTATCACCGTAATGCTCGTGTTCTCCCAGGATACGAGGTAGAGAGCATGACGCTGACCGTGAGGTGTTATCACCGTAATGCTCGTATTCTACCAGGATACGAGGTAGAGAGCATGACGCTGACCGTGAGGTGTTACCACTGTAATGCTCGTATTCAATGCTCATATTCTACCGGCATACGAGGTAGAGAGCATGACGCTGACCGTGAGGTGTTACCACTGTAATGCTCGTATTCAATCCTCATATTCTACCAGGATACGAGGTAGAGAGCATGACACTGACTGTGAGGTGTTATCACCGTAGTGCTTGTGTTTTTTTTTTTGGTTTTGGTTTTCGTTTTGCTTTTTGAGACAGCAGTCTCCCTCTGTCGCCCACGCTGGAGTGCAGTGACACAATCTCAGCTCACTGCAACCTCCACCTCCTGGGTTCAAGCAGTTCTCCTGCCTGAGCCTCCCTTGTAGCTGGGATTACAAGAGTGGGCCACCACGCCTGGCCAGTTTTTGTATTTCAGTAGAGATACACCTTGTTGCCCAAGCTGGGCTCGTACCCCTGACCTCAGGTGATCCACGTACTTCGCCCTCCCGAAGTGCTGGGATTACAGGCCTGAGCCACCATGCCCGGCCTATTCTGGGTTTTGAGGAGCATCAGAGTAGCCTCTGCCAGTGGCATTGTGACAATGTTTATCTCATAAACTAATAATCATCTCTAAGCAGTGGTCAGTGTTGTTGAAATTCCTCCAAAGGAGGCCATCTTTGTGGCTCACGGCCTCATATGTATGAGGCTTTTGACTGAACTCTTGTTCATTTCACTGTTTTCACACCAATATGTGTTATCGTTCATTTTTAACAAGAAAACTTTTGCTCAATTTGGCGTAGGATCGACCCTGTAACAGATATGTTTTCATCAGTCTTATTGAGGGAGGGCTTGTGAGGTTGAATGAGGTCCCCATATATTAGTTCTGTCATTTGTTTAAGACACAGTGGCTTTTAACTTGTTTGTTTATTTTGAGTTGGAGTCTTGCTTTATTGCCCAAACTTGAGTGCAGTGATGTGATCTTGGCTTACTGCATCCTCCAACTTCCGGGTTCAAGTGATTCTTCTGCCTCATCCTGCTGAATAGCTGGGATCACAGGTACCCACCACCATGCCTGGCTAGTTTTGTATTTTTAGTAGAGACATGGTTTCTCCATGTTGGCCTTTTTTGTTTTTAGATACGGGGTTTCTTCATGTTGGTCACGCTGGTCTCGAACTCCTGACCTCAGGTGATCCACCTGCCTCGGCCTCCCAAAGTGCTGGGATTACAGGCGTGAGCCACCGTGCCCGGCCCAGACTGTTCTTGAAGTCCTGACCTCAGGTGATCTGCCTGCTTCGGCCTCTCGAAGTGTTGGGAGTACAGGCGTGAGCCACTGTGCCTGGCCAGTTTCTATGTATTCTAAATGCATTTTTATTTTATGTAATCCTCAGTTCCTTATTTTCAGTGATAGTCTTCATTTTTTTTTTTTTTTCATATCTGCATTGTGAGTACTGTTGTGTCAGGGAATGGCTTCTCATTTCCTTTATTTTTATTTTTTTGAGACAGTCTCTTACTCTGTCACCCAGGGTGTAGTGCAGTAGTGTGATACTGGCTGACTGCCACCTGCCTTCTGGGATCAAGTGATCCCGTTACCTCAGCTTTCTGAGTTGCTGGGATTACAGACGTGTGTCACCACGCGTGATTCATTTTAGGTAGTTCTATTCCAGATGGCTGTTTCACCACGTTGGCCAGGATGGCTTCGAATGCCTGGCCTGATGTGATTTACCTGCCTCAGAGTCCCAGAGTGCTGGGATTATGGGCATGAGCCACTGCCCCTGGCCCTGTGCAAGTTTGCTTTTCAGGCTGAATAGTATTCCATTGTATGTGTATACCACATTTTGTTGATATCGTTATCTGTCGACGGACATGTGGGTTGGTTCCTTCTCTTTACTATTATAAATAATACTGCTAGGCCAGGCGTGGTGGCTGAAGCCTGTAATCCCAGCACTTTGGAAGTTCCAGGGGGCAGATCAACTGAGGTCAGGAGTTGGAGAGCAGCCTGGCCGACGTGGTGAAACCCCATCTTTACTAAAAATACAAAGAAAAAAAAAAAAAAGCTTAGCTGGGCATGGTGATGTACAGTTTTAATCCCAGCTACTCAGGAGGCTGAGGTAGGAGAATCTCTTGAACCGGGAGGGGAGGCTGCAGTGAGCCGAGATCAGGCCCTTGTGCTCCAGTCCAGGTGGAGTAGACTGGTTTTGTTTCCAGACTCCGTCTCAAAAACAAAACAAAACAAAAAATCTGTATCTATATCTGTATCTATATCTATCTATCTATATATTACTAGAGATATTCTTGAAGATCCTGTTTCCAATTTTTTGGCTCATGGGGTTATTCAATTATGAATGATTGGAGGAACTGTTATATGATTTTTTAAAAGGGACTATCCCATTATACATTCACAGCAACAGTGCAAAAGGCTTTTTCACCTTAGCATTTAAAAAAAAATTGATTGATTATTTTCTGAGACAGAGTTTCACTCTTGATGCCCAGGTTGGAGTGCAATGGTGTGATCTCTGCTCACTGCAACCTCCGCCTCCTGTATGCAAGTGATTCTCCTGCCTCAGCCTCCCGGGTAGCTGGGATTACAGGCTTGTGCCACCACGTCTGGCTAATTTTGTGTTTTTAGTAGAGATGGGGCTTCTCCATGTTGGTCAGGCTGGTCTCGAACTCCTAACCTGAGATGATCCACCCGTCTCAGCCTCCCAAAGTGAGTCTCTGCTCCTGGCCGTGTCTGCATTTTTACCAACACTTCTTGTCTATTCCTATGGATGCTAAATCTTTTAATGCACTTGAGATGATGTTTCATTGTAGTTATTGTTTTTTCCTACATGCTACGTTTTTTTTCGTTTGTTTGTTTGTTTGTTTTGGTGCTTATTTATTCTATGCTTATTGGTGATTTGTCTGTCCAGAAATGTGTATGCAGTTCCTAGACTCATTTTCTAATTGTGTTTTTTGACTTTTGTTGCCAACTTGTAAACATTCCTTGTATTTTCTAAATATTAATCCCCGATGAAATATATAATTTCCACGGTTTTCTCATGGAATCTTTCTTTTTTTTTTCTTTTTGAGACGGAGTGTAGCTCTGTCGCCCAGGATGGAGTCCAGTGGCGGGACCTTGAGTCACTGCAAACTCCGCCTCCCAGGTTCAGGCGATTCTCCTGCCTCAGCCTTCCGAGTAGCTGGGATTATGTCCTCCTAATTATTGTATTTTCAGTAGAGACAGGGTTTTACCATATTGGTCAGGCTGGCCTCGAACTGCTAACGTTGTGATTTGCCCACCTCAGCCTCCCACAATGCTGGGATTACAGGCATGAGTCACCGGTGGTGCCCAGTCTTCCATGGAGTCTTTGGTGATTTCCTCATATCAGATGATGTCTTCTGTGAACACAGAGCATTTTACTTTTTTTCTCACTGCTTGGCATTTCTTTCTTTTTCTTGTGTCTGATTTCTTCAGTCAGGATTCCAGTAACATGCTGACTAGAAATAACAAAAGCAGGCTTCTTAGTCTCTTTCCTGATCTTAGAGGAAGAGATTTCAGGCTTTCGCCATCCACTGTGATGGTAACCGTGGGCTTCTCCTAAATGGTCTTTATTATGTTGAGGTAGGTTTTTTTGTATTCTGTGTGTATTGAGTGTTTTTATTTCAAAATAATGTTGAGTTTTTGATTTTCCATAGTTTGTTTATAATGTGTCTCTTCAATGGTGTGCTGGGGTTCATTCAGAAAGTAGTGATCTTACCATTTATTTCACTTTTTATATTGTGTGCTGGTGGTAAGTAGAAGTCGTGGCTTTTTTCTTAAGAGGGACTTGTTTAGAATTCTGTAGGCTGTCTAAATGTACTACTGTTTGCTTGCTGGTTTTGTCATTGGTTACAATATTAATTAATTTTTTATTTTTTTTCAGACAGAGTCTTGCTCTGTCACCCACGATGGAGTACAGTGGCACGATCTCAGCTCGCCGCAGCCTGTTTCTCCTGGATTCAAGCAGTTCTCTGTCTCAGCCTCCTGAGTCACTGGGATTATAGGTGCCCCCTACCACACTGGCTGCTTTTTGTATTGTTAGTAGAGACAGGGTTTCACCATCTTGGCCAGTCTAGTCTTGAACTCTGACCTTGTGATCCACCCACCTCAGCCTCCCAAAGTGCTGGGATTACAGGCGTGATCCACCGCACCTGGCCCAAAATCAGTTTTTGTTTTTTTTTTTGAGACAGAGTCTCACTCTGTCACTCAGGCTGGATTGCAATGGCATGGTCTTGGCCCACTGCCACGTTTGTCTTCTGGGTTCAAGCAGTTCTCCCAGCTCAGACTCCTGAGTAGCTGGGTCTGAAGGCGTGTGCCACCACACCCAGCTAAATTTTGTATTTTTAATAGAGACGGGGTTTTGCTTAGTTGGCCAAGCCGATCTTGAACTCCTGACATCATGATCCATCTGCCTTGGCCTCCCAAAGTGCTGAAATAACAGGCGTGAGCCACCACACCTGACTGACTACTTTTTATGATTTTACATACGGCTTTTTGGTATGTGGTCTGCAGTATAACTGACACACTCCACTTGGTAATGTCAGAAAGTGCCGCTGGGCACAGGGGCTTATGACTGTAATCCCAAGACTTTGGGAGGCTGAGGCAGGTGGATCCCTTGAGGTCAGGAGTTTGAGACCAGCCTTGCCAACGTTGTGAAATCTTACCTCTAATAATACAAAAATTAGCCGGGCATGGTGATGCCTGCCTGTAATTCCAGCTATTCAGGAGGCTGAGGCAGAAGAATCGTTTGAACCCAGGAGATGGAGGTTGCGGTGAGCAGAGGTGTCGCCATTGCACTCCAGCCTGGGGGACAGAGCAAGACTGTCTCAAAAAAATAAAAATATAAATGTTTTCTTTAAAAAAAGTCACAAAATACCTGTTCTCTCTGGATATATGTAATTTTATGACATTTATTTAGTAAAATATTATATTAATATTTTCCTTTTCTTTTTCTTTTCTTTTTTTTTTTTTTTGAGATGAAGTCTCGGCTGGGTGTGGTGTCTCATGCCTGTAATCCCAGCACTTTGGGAGGCCGATGCCGGGGAATCACGAGGTCAGGCATTCGAGACCAGCCTGGCCAAGATACTGAAACTTTGTCTCTACTAAAAATACAAAAATTACCTGGGTGCGGTGGCTGGTGCCTGTAATCCCAGCTATTCGGGAGGCTGAGGCAGGAGAATCGCTTGAAACCGGGAGGCAGAGGTTGCAGTGGCCGAGATCGCACCGTTGCACTCCAGCCTGGGCGACAGAGTGAGACTCCTTCTCATAATAAATAAATAAATAAATAATAGAAATGGAGTCTCACTCTGTCACCCAGGATGAAGTGCAGTGGTGCAATCTCGATTCACTGAAACTTCTGCCTTCCGGGTTCAAGTGATTCTTTTGCGTCAACCCCTCAAATAGCTGTGACTATGGGTGTGGGCCACCAGGCCTGGCCAATTTTTGTAATCATTTCATCACTTCTCAGGGCTATTCTTGTTTCACAGTAGAAAATTTCCACTGATTTTGGTTATGCTTACATGAGCTTGTTGTGGATTATTTATCAATACAGTGTACTATATGGTTCTTGAGCATTTATTTGTATACAGTAAATGTGCTGTAAATATGAAGAATATAAATTTTTCAATTTATTGAGGTGACAGTGATACGTTTTTTGCCAGTTGTCATACACTTTAGGGTCATAGTGGAAAAATGCTCCTTCCTTGAGGCTTACAGATGTTTGTGCCCTGTCACTGTGTGGTCATGATACTGGAATAGGCTTCTGTGGAAATGACTTGAAGTACATGTCATCGACCTTTATTTATTAAAGAATCTCACTCCTTTTGTGTTCCGAAACTTTGAAGATCATGTTTGGGAAACTTTTCTGTGTAATATTTACACATTTCAGTATTATTTACCGTCTGTACTCAATTGCAAACCTGTTGGTGTTTCTATTTTGTAGATATCTCTTCCAAATGCATGATGAAGAAGAAGTTCTCAACAGCACAGGGCAATACAGAAATGTCCCACACAGGGACATTGGAAACGCATGCAAGTCATCACATTGGAGACTTTTGCTTCCAGGAAATTGAGGAAGATATTCATGACTTTGAGTTTCAGAGGGAAGAAGAGGAAAGAAATAGCCAAGAAACTCCCATGACAAAAATGAAAAAGTTCACTAGTAGTTCAGAGCGATCCGATCAAAGGCATGCTGGAAACAAGCCTATTGAAGATGAGCTTGGATTAAGCTTTCATTCACATCTGCCTGAACTGCACATATTTGAGACTGAAGGGAAAATTGGTAATCAAGTAGAGAAGTCTACCAACGATGCTTCCTCAGTTTCAACATCCCAAAGGATTTCTTGTAGGCCCCAAAGCCATATTTCTATTAACTATGAAAATAATTTCCTCCATTCTTCATTACTTACACATCGACAGGACGTACGCATGACGGAAAATTTTTTCCAATATAGTGAGAGTGGTAAAGCATTTCATTGTAGCTCACTCTTAAGGAAACATCAGATAATCCATTTAGGAGAGAAACAGTATGAATGTGATACATGTGGAAAAGTCTTTAATCAGAAGCGATACCTTGAACGCCATCGTAGATGTCACACTGGTGAGAAACCTTACAAGTGTAATGAGTGTGGCATGAACTTCGGTCGGCCGTCAATCCTTGCACGCCATCGTAGACTTCATACTGTAGATAAACCTTCCAAGTGTGATGAGTGTGGCAGGACCTTTGGTCAAAATTCAGCCCTTGTATTTCATAAGGCAATTCATACCGGAATGAAATCTTACAAGTGTAATGAATGTGGCAAGGCTTTTAAATACCCATCAATCCTTGCATTTCATCGTAGATTTCATACTGGAGAGAAACCTTACACATGTGAAAAATGTGACAAAGGTTTCAGTCGGAAATTAGAACTTAAAAGACATAGGGAAATTCATGGAGAGAAACGATGCCAATGTAAGGTCTGTGACAAGGCTTTCAGGGTTCCTTCACACCTGACACAACATACTAGAACTCACACTGGAGAGAAACCTTACAGGTGTAATGAATGTGGCAAGTTTTTCAGTCAAAAATCAATCCTTGCATGTCATCGTAGAGTTCATACTGGAGAGAAACCTTACAAGTGTAATGAATGTGGCAAGTGTTTTAGTCAAAAATCAACCCTTGCATGTCATCATAGAGTTCATACTGGAGAGAAACCTTACCAATGTGAAGGATGTGACAAAATTTTCAGGTGGAAACAAGACCTTGGAATTCATAAAAGAATTCATACTGGAGAGAAACCATACCAATGTAAGGTTTGTGACAAGGCTTTCAGGCGTGTTTCGCACCTGACACGCCATATGAGAGTTCACACTAGAGAGAAACCTTAGAAGTGTAATGAAGGCCGGGCGCGGTGGCTCACGCCTGTAATCCCAGCACTTTGGGAGGCCGAGGCGGGTGGATCACGAGATCAAGAGATCGAGACCATCCTGGTCGACATCGTGAAACCCCGTCTCTACTAAAAATACAAAAAATTAGCTGGGCACGGTGGCGCGTGCCTGTAATCCCGGCTACTCGGGAGGCTGAGGCAGGAGAATTGCCTGAACCCAGGCGGCGGAGGTTGCGGTGAGCCGAGATCGCGCCATTGCACTCCAGCCTGGGTAACGAGCGAAACTCCGTCTCAAAAAAAAGAAAAACAAAAAAGAAGAAGAAAGTATTGATTCAGACAAGGGAACCTATTTTACTGCACTTGTAATTAAAAAGTTGACTCAAGGCACACGTGGTGTCGCCAGTGCTGCCTCCCGCTCGTCCCAGACCCAGCGCCTGCCGTCATGGCTCCTGGCCAGCTCGCCTTGTTCAGTGTCTCTGACAAAACTGGCCTTGTGGAATTTGCAAGAAACCTGACCTCTCTCGGTTTGAATCTGGTCGCTTCCGGAGGGACTGCAAAAGCTCTCAGGGATGTTGGTCTGGCAGTCAGAGATGTCTCTGAGTTGACAGGATTTCCTGAAATGTTGGGGGGACTTGTGAAAACTTTGCATCCTGCAGTGCATGCTGGAATCCTGGCTCGCAATATCCCAGAAGATAAAGCTGACATGGCCAGACTTGATTTCAATCTTAGAAGAGTTGTTGCCTGCAATCTCTATCCCTTTGTGAAGACAGTGGCTTCTCCAGGTGTAACTGTTGAGGAGGCTGTGGAGCAAATTGACATTGGTGGAGTAACCTTACTGAGAGCTGCAGCCAAAAACCACGCTCGAGTGACAGTGGTGTGTGAACCTGAGGACTATGTGGCAGTGTCCACAGAGATGCAGAGCTCCGAGAGCAAGGACACCTCCTTGGAGACTAGACGCCAGTTAGCCTTGAAGGCATTCAGTCATACGGCACAATACGATGAAGCAATTTCAGATTATTTCAGGAAACAGTACAGCAAAGGCATATCTCAGATGCCCTTGCGGTATGGAATGAACCCTCATCAGACCCCTGCCCAGCTGTACACAGCGAAGCCCAAGCTTCCCATCACAGTTCTAAATGGAGCCCCTGGATTTATAAACCTGTGCGACGCTTTGAATGCCTGGCAGCTGGTGAAGGAACTCAGAGAGGCGTTAGGTATTCCAGCCGCTGCCTCTTTCAAACACGTCAGCCCAGCAGGCGCTGCTGTTGGAATTCCACTCAGTGAAGATGAGGCCAGAGTCTGCATGGTCTTTGATCTCTATAAAACCCTTACACCCATTTCAACGGCATACGCACGAGCAAGAGGGGCTGATAGGATGTCGTCATTTGGCGATTTTGTGGCATTGTCTGACGTTTGTGATGTACCAACTGCAAAAATTATTTCCAGAGAAGTCTCTGATGGTATAATTGCCCCAGGATATGAAGAAGAAGCCTTGACAATACTTTCCAAAAAGAAAAATGGAAACTACTGTGTTCTTCAGATGGACCAGTCTTACAAACCAGATGAAAATGAAGTTCGAACTCTCTTCGGTCTTCATTTAAGCCAGAAGAGAAATAATGGTGTCGTCGACAAGTCATTATTTAGCAATGTTGTCACCAAGAATAAAGATCTGCCAGAGTCCGCCCTCCGAGACCTCATCGTAGCCACCATTGCTGTCAAGTACACTCAGTCCAACTCCGTGTGTTACGCCAAGAGCGGGCAGGTTATCGGCGTTGGAGCCGGACAGCAGTCTCGTATACACTGCACCCGCCTTGCAGGAGATAAGGCAAACTACTGGTGGCTTAGACACCATCCACGAGTGCTCTCGATGAAGTTTAAAACGGGAGTGAAGAGAGCAGAAATCTCCAATGCCATCGATCAATACGTGACTGGAACCATTGGCGAGGATGAAGATTTGATAAAGCGGAAGGCCCTGTTTGAGGAAGTCCCTGAATTACTCACTGAGGCAGAGAAGAAGGAATGGGTTGACAAACTGAGTGAAGTTTCTGTCAGCTCTGATGTCTTCTTCCCTTTCAGAGATAATGTAGACAGAGCTAAAAGGAGTGGTGTGGCGTCCATCGCGGCTCCCTCCGGCTCTGCTGCTGACAAAGTTGTGATTGAGGCCTGCGATGAACTGGGAATCATCCTCGCTCATACGAACCTTCGGCTCTTCCACCACTGATTTTATCACACCCTGTTTTATGGTTTGCTTATATGTAGGTGAAGAGTCACACGTGAAACTTGGAGAATAACTTTTTTAAAAAATAAAACAGTACATCTTCATCACTAAAAAAAAAAAAAAAGTTGACTCAAGACTCAAGTATTAGACATAAAGTGGGAATATCATATTCCTTGATGTCCATCTTCCTCAGGAAGAGTAGAGAGGATGAACCAAACTCTCAAAAGTCACCTAAATTAGTCCTAGAAATCTGGTTACCCCAAACTAAATACCTTCCCATTGCACTGTTAAGAAATGAGAACTGCCCCTTGGAATGACATTGACCTATCGCCTTGTGTAATGTACGAGTTGCCCTACTTACATTTCACCACTGTGCTTCCTACATTTGAAAAATAAAGATCAGTTTCTCATAAATTACATATTTGGTCTCTCCTCTATCTTTTCTTCTCCTAAAACCAGAGGTCTTCTAGCACAGGCACCACCCCTGGAATTCCCAGTACACCAGCAGCAACCTGGAGACCATGTTTTCTTTTTCTTTTTTCCCCTGAGACAGAGTCTCACTCTGTTACCCAAGCTAGAGTGTACTGGCGGGATATCTACTCACTGCAACCTCTTCCTCTTGGGTTCAAGTGATTCTCCTGCCTCAGCCTCCTGAGTAGCTGGGACTACTGGTGTACGCCACAACGCCAGGCTAATTTGTTTAATTTTTAGTAGCAACTAGGTTTCACTGTGTTAGCCAGGATGGTATCAAACTCCTGACGTCATGATCCACCTGCCTCAGCCTCCCAACCTGCTGGGATTACAGGTGTGAGCCACCACGCCTGGCTGAGACCACGTTTTCATGAAAAGGTGGAAAGAAAAGAAGCTTGAGCCAGCTTGGGAGGGACCCTACCTTGTGTCTCTAACCACTGCGACTGCAGTCCATACCCGAGTCGAGAAAGCATCCTTGGTTCCAGAATCATGGGCTACCGTTTCAGGAAGTAATTCTACCAAAATGAAGCTAAGAAAAATCTAACCTTCCTGTATTTACTGTTCTGTTACTTTTTCCTATCCAGTAGTTAGCTATTTCATCATTAATGTAACCAGATCAAGCTCAACCTGAATTATGACTTTTGATGCTGGTTTAGTCATGCCCTGCAGTAATTTACAGAACCAAAGACAGCTTACTGCTTCTGAGAAGTATCTCTGCCCTTCCTGGACCTCCTGACATTGGAAGGATATATTGGATTCTTGCACAGATCATAATCCCGAGAGAAGCAGTTGTGTTAGCTGGTGGGAATGGGATTCTTGTCGCTCCCGAACAGATTCCCTCTGTTCTACTTGGTCCAGTGTCCTATGGAGCACTAAAGGTCTTGGTGGGACTGTTCCCACAAGCCTTTGCCAGTCCTTAAGACCATTTATTCATTTCACCAAAGGGGTCGCTTTTCCCAATTGTTGATACAACCAATGTAGTCCTGTACAGCTTACTAACACTATGGCAGCATTTCAAAATACCTGTCTTTCATTAGGTTGTATTTATGGTAGAGGGGCCAACACCTCAGGAAAGGACCCTAGGGGCGGCGTTGAAATACGTTTTGTTGCTCCTTCACCACCTCTATCCCATCCTCCTCATACTGTGCCCCCACATACCTAGTGCCAAGACCAAAGTAGACATAGTAGAGGTAAAAGATTTAAAGCAAGGTTTAACCATTGAGACGGTACCAAGTTGCAAACGCCTGGCCGGAATGGATTAAACATTCCATTTGCACTTTAAACAAAAGTGATTGTTGGCTTGTGCGCTTGGTAGACCAGAGGCCCAAATAGTCCCTTTTCCACTTAGATGGTCCTCTAGTCAACCAGACATAAACTGTACGGTAGCTCTTTTTCAAGACTCCACAACCCGGAGTAATGAATAGTGCCAAACTCTCTCTGCTATTTTCTGAAGTTCAGCACCCTGTGGGGCAGCCCCCGAGGGCCGTCCAGCTTCCAGCTTCCAAGACCAGTTTTGCCTCGTGTCTGTCATGACAGGAAGAGAACTTGGCATTCCTTGGAAAGTCCACAGGATGCAGTGAGATCAAGTCTTTCCAAGAGTTTACCCCTCAGTCTGCCCTTATCCATCCTGGATCGGATGTCTGGTGCTAATGTGTTGGACTTTGATCAGACACTGCCAAATGACCGAAATGGTACTTGCACTCTAATTCAATTGGCTATCCCTTTCACCCTGGCATTTCATCCACCAAAGAAAATAACAGCTAAGCATGGCTGTACAAGGAGTGTTCCTTGTGTCTTTTGATCCTAGTGTTTATATAGATGCCATTGAGGTGCCATGGGGAGTAACACATAAATTTAAAGCTCGGAGTCAATTAGCTGAACGTTTTGAGTCATTATTTGGGATAGAAAGTGTTACTAAAAATGTAGACTGGATGAATTTATTACAACCAGCAACAATTTGTTAATTATACAAGAGATGCAATTAAAGGAATAGCTGAGAAGTTAGGATCCACCTGGGAAAACAATAGCATTAGACATGATATTAGCAGAGAAAGGTGGAGTTTGCGTCATGATTGAAGCTCAATGTTGTACTTTCATCCCTAATAACACTGCCCCGGATGGAACTCTAACTCAGAAAGCAGAGGCGGTGGGAGCAAGGCCGAGAGATGCACACGTCGGGCCCGACCCCACCCTCTGCTGGTTCTGAGGGGCAAGGTCTCTCCGCCTCTCGCCCCGCCCCTACGTCGCCCAGGCCCCGCCCACCTGCCCACGGGCCGCTCAGGCGTGGCTTCGGTCCTGCGCAGATTCGCGCAAACCCGGAAACGGATGGCGTAGAGTGAAGCTCCCACCGCGGCCCGTGAGTTTTACTCTTTCGTATTAACTCTGCGCTTCCCAGGTCCCAGGCTGATCTGTATCTGGGTCGTGGGGACCCATAGACCTGGAAATTCTCTCGCATCTTCCTTCACGCAGAGCAAATTGAGACTCCCTGAGAGTCCGGGGGTCGCTTCCTTTTGGGCTGAAAGTCGCCCGAGGCTGGTCCCCACCCGGTTTTTCTGCTATGGAGCAATATATACACGTTCTGTCGCATAGTTTTCCTGCTCAAAACCTTCTTCTGACTCCTCCCGCCCCTCGCTTTTTGAAGTCCTCACCCGAGAGGTGGATTCCCGCCCTGGGCGCCCTAAACCCTCACGGGTCCCTGGAGTGCAGCGCCGCGGTCCCAGTCCCGGGGAGGCCGCGTCCTCTGCCTGGTCCTGGGATACCGCAGACCCCCACTCTTGTCCTAAGGCGCCATCGCCCCACACTTCCCTCCTCGTGAGGGGCCTGCGGCTCCTCAGATCTCCCCTCCGCAGTCACCGCTTTTCCTGCGTCCGCACTGGGGAGGTGCCCGGGGCCTGGACACGGGATGTTCTTGCCCGCCCAGCTCCGGCCTCTGTAAAAATGTGCTTCTCCGGTATGCAGGCGTCTTACTCCAAACCCTCCTGTGATTGTGTGGGCCAAAGACATCAGGAGATAGAGAGCAATAGGAAACCCGAGTCTGAGAAAAGAGGAATGAGAAACACCCATAACAGATGGCAAAGTAGAGGATGGTTGAGGGATTTGCCAAGAGAGAGCAAAAGTGGAAAAACAAAAAAAAGGAGGAGAAAAGCAACTGGAGAAATGTAGAGAAAAGCGAGATGCACAGAGAGATGAAGGACAGCAAGGTAGGGATGGGGCAGCAAAGAGGGAGGCTCATGAGAGTGAGGGAGACGAGGAGGGATTTGGAGCCGGGGCAGACAGAGCAGAGGGTGCTGGTGGCAAGGAGAACAGAGGGAACCACAGCAGGGAGGACACCTGGGGACGTGGGGTGCCAGAGAGTTGGGGACGGGGGTATAGCAGGGAAGAGAGAATTTAACAGGGAGAGCAGAGGAGGGGCAGAGAGGGGAGAAGAGGCAGAAATATATAGAGATTGAGGACGACTGGGGAGAAGGAGCAACAAGAGGTTAAACAAGATGGGAGGATGGAGCAGAAAAGGTGGAAGAGAAGGAATAGAGGGGAGAAGGGGATAAACAGCAGGAGAGGAGAGGGGTACAAAGTGAGGAGCAGAATCCCAGGGAAAAAGAAAAGAGCTAGAGGCTGGGCGTGGTGGCTCACACCTGTCATCCCAGCACTTTGGGAGGCCAAGGCGGGTGGATCACCTGAGGTTCAGAGTTCGAGCCCAGCCTGACCAACATGGAGAAATCTCATCTCTACTAAAAATACAACATTAGCTGGGCGTGGTGGCTCATGTCTGTAATCCCAGCTACTACAGGGGCTGAGGCAGGAAAATTGCTTGAACCTGGGAGGTGGAGGTTGCAGGAAAAAACAAACCAACAACAACAACAACCACCACAAGAGCTAGAGAGAGAAGGGGAGAATGAGAGAGATGTGCAGAACTGGGGAGGGATGCAGAGTAATGAAGAAAGAGGGGTGGGCGCAGTGGCTCCCGCCTGTAATCCCTGCACTATAGGAGACTGAGGCAAGGGGATTGATGGAGTGCAGGAGTTCCAGACCAGCCTGGGCAGCATAGTGAGACCCCATCTCTGACACTCTTTTTTTTGTTGTTGTTGTTTTTGTTTTTGTTTTTTGAGACGAAGTTTTGCTGTTGTTACCCAGACTGGAGTGCAATGGCGGGATCTCGGCTCGCCGCAACCTCTGCCGCCTGGGTTCAGGCAATTCTCTTGCCTCAGCCTCCTGAGTAGCTGGGACTACAGGCACGTACCACCATGCCCAGCTAATTTTTCGTATTTTTAGTAGAAACAGGGTTTCACCATGTTGACCAGGATGGTCTCCATCTCTTGACCTCGTGATCCACCCGCCTCGGCCTCCCAAAGTGCTGGGATTACAGGCGTGAGCCACCGCGCCTGGCTGGTTCTTGTATATTAATGGTGAATTGACCCTATTATCGTGATATAAGGTCCTTCCTTGTCTCCTATAAAATAATTTTGTGTTAAAACATATTTAACTGTTGCCGGCTCTGCTTTCCTCGGATGACATTTGCTTGGAATATCATTAGGTATCTTTTGTGTTATTTTGTATTGAAACAATTTTTAACAAATACAGTGTCTTTTTCTGTCACCCAGAGTGGAGTGCAGTGGTGTCATCATGGCTCACTGCAACCCTGAATTCCTGGGCTCAAGTGATTGTCCCACTCCAGCTTCCGATGGTAGCTGGTACAGGTGCATGCCATCAGGCCGGGCTAATTTTTTAGTTTTTTTTCTTTTAGAGACAAGGGTCTTGCTGTGTTGTTGAAATTGGTCTTGATCTCTGGGCTCAAGAGATCCTCCTCGGTCTCTCAAGGAGCTGAGATAACAGGCCCCAACCCCCATACCTAATTATTGGTTTTTAATTTAATTCAATTTTTAAAAATCATTTATTTATTTATTTTTGAGACAGAGTCTTGCTCTGTTACCAGGCTAGAGTGCAGTGGCACGATCTCGGCTCACTGCAACCTCTGCCTCCCAAGTTGAAGTGATTCCCCTGCCTCAGCTTTCTGAGTAACTGGGACTACAGGTGCATACCACCACACCTGGCTAGTTTCTTGTATTTTAGTAGAGACGGGGTTTCACCATGTTGGCCATCATGGTCTCGATCTCCTGACCTTGTGATCCACCTGCCTTGGACTCCCAAAGTGCTGGGATTACAGGCGTGAGACACTGCGCTCGGCCTATCTATTTATTTATTTGTGATGGAGTCTCAGTCTGTCACCCAGGCTACAGTGCAGTGGCGTGATCTTGTCTAACTGCAGACTCCATCTCCTGGGCTCAAACGATTCTTGTGCCCCAGCTTCCCGCGTAGCTGGGACTGCTGGTGCCCACCGCCACGGCCGGCTAATTTATGTGGGTTTTTTTTCTTTTCTTTTTTTTTTCTTTTACTTGCTTCTTACCATCCAGTAACAATTTATGTGGTTTTAGTAGAGATGAGGTTTCCCCATGTTGGCCAGACTGGTCTTGAACTCCTGATCTCAAGTGATCCACCTGCCTCAGCTTCCCAAAGTGCTGGGATTACAGGCGTGAGCCGCCATGCCCAGCCATTGTTATTATTTTAAATAGTTTTGGCTTTTAGTTTTTAGTAAACATGTAAGTGGTTTAAGCATGATTACATTGTGAATATAACAATCCCGTTAGTGTCCATTCTTTTCAGTATGAAGAACTGAAGTGTGTCGTGTAGATATTTGGGAGAAGGTTATTGTTGCTGGTATGTTAAACATCTTAAAGTTATAGCATAATAATAAACTGTAAAATTTGCATAACCTGGCCGGGTGCTCACATCCACTTTGGGAGGCCGAGGCTGGCAGATCACCTGAGGTCAGGAGTTCAAAAGCAGCCCGGCTAACATGGCAAAACTCTGTCTCTACTAAAAATACAAAAATCATCCAGGGGTGGCGGTAGGCTCCTGTAATCCTAGCTACTCAAGAGACTGAGGCAAGAGAGTCGCTTGAACCTGGAAGGCGGAGGTTGCAGTGAGCCAACATCACAGCCTTGCACTCCAGCCTGGTTGGCAGAACAAGAATCTGTCTCAGAAGAAAAAAGACACAAAACTTTATAACCTGCAAAAACTACTCTTTCTCAAGTAGAAGCTTTTGTTATTTATGTCAAAATTATTTCTCTGTGTGTTGCATTTTCATTAACATAGATATGCAGTGTTTTTTTCAAGTTGTTTTCTTCCAAAAAATGTGAAAATAATTGACTTATGAAGAAAAGGTACACATGTCAATTTCTGTATCTGTCTACTTATTTATTTATTTATCTCACAGAGGTTTGCTCTTGTTGTCAAGGCTGGAGTGCGGTGGTAAGATCTTGACTCACTGCAACCTATGTCTTCCAGGTTTAAGCAATTCTCCTGCCTCAGTTTCCCGAGTAGCTGGGATTACAGGCATGTGCCACCAAGCCCAGCTAGTTTTGCATTTTTTTTTTTTTTTAAAGATGGGGTCTCACCATGTTGGTCAGGCTGGTCTTGAACTCCCGACTTCAGGTGATCCACCCACCTTGGCCTCCAAAGTGCTTGGATTACAGGCGTGAGCCACCAGGCCCGGCCCCAATTTTGTTTTTTTAATAGAGACAGGGTGTCTCCTTGTTGGTCAGGCTGGTTTCGAACACCAAACCTCATGTGATTCCCCCCTGCCTTGGCATCCTAAAGTGCTGGTGTTACGGGCATGAACTACCGCGCCCGGCCTATCTGGCCTTTGATTTATGTTTATTGAAGAACTTTATATATATTTGTGGGTTGAAGTTACTCTTTTTTTAATTTTTATTTTATATTTTTTTATAGACGGGATTTCACCATGTTAGTGAGGCTGGTCTTGAACTCGCGACCTCAGGTGATCCGCCCACCTTGGCCTCCAAAGTGCTTTGATTACAGGCGTGAGCCACAACGTCTGGCCCTGTTTTTTTTTTTTCCAAGTTGTTGCAACGTAAAAGTTACTCTTTAACCTTCTTTCGTTTTGTTTTTCTTTTGAGACAGAGTCTTGGTCTGTCGCTCAGACTGGAATTCAGTGGCACGATCTCAGCTCACTGCAACCTCCACCTTCTGGGCTCAAGCGATTCTCCTGCCTCAGCCTCCCAAGAAGCTGGGACTACAGGCATGCCACAATGCCTGGCTAATTTTTTGTATTCTTTTAGTAGAGATATGGTTTCACTGTGTTAGTCAGGATGGTCCTGATCTCCTGACCTCATGATCCTCCTGCCTCAGCCTCCCAAAGTGTTGGGATTACACGGATGAGCCACCGTGCCCCGGCCTGCCTCAAAGTTATTAAAACATGTTAGTTCTATTAGATGGCTTCAAGTATTGCAAGTTTTATAGTGCAGACACTAAACTTCCTTTGTTTCATAAGGTCTGTGAGCCTTCAGTGATGTTGATGATGAGAAGATTATTTTCCTGTCTCAGTCATTTCACTCTCCTGTCAGAAATAGCTTAGACTGGCCGGCTGTGGTGGCTCACGCCTCTGATCCCAGCACTTTGGGAGGCCATGGCGGGTGGATCACTTGGCGGTCAGGAGTTTGAGATCAGTCTCGCCAACGTGGTAAAACCTTGAATCTACTGAATACAAAAATTCGGCCAGGCGCTGTGGCTCACACCTGTAATCCCAGCACTTTGAGAGGCTGAGACAGGCAGATAACCTGTGATCAGGAGTTCAAGACCAGGTTAGCTAACATGGTGAAACCCCATCTACTAAAAATACAAAAATTAGCTGGATGCGGTGGTGGTTATCCCAGGCATACAGGAGAATCACTTGAACCTGGGAGGTGGAAGTTTCAGTGAGCCAAGATTGTGCCACTGCACTCCAGCCTGAACCACAGACTGAGACTCTGGGCTTAGGCGGGAGAATCTCTTGAGGCAGGAAAATCATGCCACTACACTGCAGCCTGGGTGATAGAGCATGACTCGCTCTCAAAAACAAACAAACAAACAAAAAAGAAATAGCTTAAGCTGGAAGGCTTAAGACACAGCAATATATCTCTCATGAATCTGGAAAGTGGGAACTCCAGGAGCAAGGTGCAGCCACATTGGTTCCTGGTGAGAGCTTCCATCGGGGTTCAGCCCAGCCACCTTCCTGCTGTGTCCTGACGTGGTGGAAAGAGGAACAGGCAATGAGCTCTTGACTGTCTCTTTTTATAAAAGCACTGATCCTATTCACGAGTAGTCAACAGCCATGACCAAATTCTCTCAAAGGCTCCATGTGCAGGAACATCCTATTGGAGAATAACTCTGAACGTGGGTTTTGGCCAATACGAACATTCAGACCAGGGAGCCCGCATCATATTTCTTGTGTTTTTATTGTGCAATTAAAAAAAAATATTTTATTGTGTTTTAGGTTTTGGGGTACATGTGAAGAACATGCAGGATTGTTGCATAGGTACATACACGGCAATGTGGTTTGCTGCCTTCCTCTCCTTCACCTATATCTGGCATTTCTCCCCATGTTATCCCTCCCCAACTCCCCATCCCCTGCTGTCCTTCCCCTAGTTCCCTCTCACAGACCTCAGTGTGTGATGCTTCCCTCCCTGTGTCCATGTGTTCTCATTGTTCGACACCTGCCTATGAGTGAGAACATGCGGTGTTTGATTTTCTGTTCTTGTGTCAGTTTGCTGAGAATGATGGTTTCCAGGTTCATCCATGTCCTTACAAAGGACACGAACTCACCGTTTTTTATGGCTGCATAGTATTCCATGGTGTATATATGCCATATTTTCCCTGTCTGGGCTATCATCAATGGGTATTTGGGTTGGTTCCAAGTCTTTGCTATTGTAAACAGTGCTGCAATGAACGTTCGGTGTGCATATGTCCTTATATTAGTGCAATTTGTTTTATACAGTGTTTTCTCTGATCTTAAGACCGGTTGCGGGGCATGGGGGAGGCTCAGCTCTCTAATAGGATGTGTTCTTCCAGGCCCTCGGTCCCTCACTTACCCAAGAATGGGAGAGGGGACCCCACTAGGCGTGGTGAGCTCGTTTTAAGAAATATCAGACCCCAAAGAGTTTTGCAGAAAGTGATTTATTTAGGCAGAGAAAGAGAGAAAAAGGAGAAAGAAAATCAGCTCCCACAATGTTGTGGAAGGAGGATCCAGAGATGGAGTTCGCCCGGATGTGGGAGAAGGGGACTTTTAACCTTGGGAGATACTCCCGCCCTATTCAAGTTTTCTGTCCTATGAAAGGAGTTCCTTTAAACTTCTGCTGGAGTGATTGACCTTTGATTTCTGGGCAGTCTGTCTTCCCATGCGTGAAAGTTAAACTAAGACCTCTAAGCTCCCGGATGGAGATGTGGATGGAGGTATGGCGCTGGGAAGTTCTTGCCTTTGAAAATACTCTCTCTTGTGGACCTGGGAAGAGAATACATTCCCGTAATCTCAGTTTATACAATTTCCCAGTACATATTCTATGATTTATATTTTCTGCATAGTTAACTAGATAACGCAGGGCCATGCATACGTGTAGAATGCTGTATTGCCTGGCTATTACACAACCGTTGTTGTGACATCATAATTACACCCTTTGACACTGTGTTAATCAGTTGTTTTTTTTTTTTTTTTAAAAAGATGGGGTTTCATCATGATGGCCAGGCTGGTCTTGAACTCCTGACCTCAGGTGATCCACCCACCTCAGCCTCCCAAAGTGCTAGGATTACAGGCGTGAGCCACCACGCCAGGCCAGTTTTTTTTTTTTTTTTTTTTTTTTCTGAGACAGAGTTTCGCTCTCGTTACCCAGGCTGGAGTGCAATGGCGCGATCTCGGCTCACCGCAACCTCCGCCTCCTGGGTTCAGGCAATTCTCCTGCCTCAGCCTCCCGAGTAGCTGGGATTACAGGCACGCGCCACCATGCCCAGCTAATTTTTTGTATTTTTAGTAGAGACGGGGTTTCACCATGTTGACCAGGATGGTCTCAATCTCTTGACCTCGTGATCCACCCGCCTCGGCCTCCCAAAGTGCTGGGTTTACAGGCGTGAGCCACTGCGCCCGGCCGATATTATTTGTTTAAGGAGACAGTATTGGTGAGGATGTGGAGAAATTGGATCCCTTGCATACTTTGGCGGGAATGAAAAATTGTGCAATCACTGTAGAGAACAGTGGGGAGGTTCCTTAAAAGATTAAAAATAGAACCATCAGCCAGGCGCGGTGGCTCACGCTTGTAATGCCAGAACTTTAGGAGGCCGAGGTGGGTGGATCTTGAGGTCAAGTGATTGAGATCATCCTGGCCAACATGGTGAAACCGTCTCTACTAAAAATACAAAAATTAGTGGCGTGCACCTGTAGTCCTAGCTGCTGAGGAGGCTGAGGCAGGCAGAGAACCGCAACTAGAGCAGTATGGAGGGGACATGTGTGGTTGGAGCCCCCACCAGGGCACCGTGCAAAGGGAGGCACCACCCCAGGCCCAGAATGGTAGAGCCACCAGCAGCTTGCAACCTCTGTGTGGAAAGCCATGGGGGTGGAGCTGCTTGCAGCCTGTGAACCAGTCCCTCATATCAGTGTACCCGGGATGTGAGACATGGAGTCAAGGATTATTTGAGAGCTTCAAGAGTTCCTAGGGCCGGGTGCGGTGGCTCACACCTGTAATCCCAGCACTTTGGGAGGCCGAGGCGGGTGGATCACGAGGTCAAGAGATCGAGACCATCCTGGTCAACGTGGTGAAACCCCGTCTCTACTAAAAATACAAAAAAAAAAAAAAAATTAGCTGGGCATAGTGGCGCGTGCCTGTAATCCCAGCTACTCAGGAGGCTGAGGCAGGAGAATTGCCTGAACCCAGGAGGCAGAGGTTGCAGTGAGCCGAGATCGCGCCATTGCACTCCAGCCTGGGTAACAAGATCGAAACTCCGTCTCAGAAAAAAAAAAAAAAAAAAAAAAAAAAGAGTTCCTGACTGCCCTCTGCCCTGCTGGATTTCAGACTCGTGTGGGGCTGTTGGCCCCTTTCTTTTGGTTGATTTCTGCCTTTGGGAATAGGATTGCTCCCAGTGCCTATGCCCCCATTGTATCTTGGGGCTAAATGGCTCGTTTTGATTCTGCGGGATCATAGGTGGAAGGAACTCCTTTCCAGATGAGACTCTGGACTTGGACTGGGGACTCTGGACGTTTTGTTGATGATGATGTTGAGATGGAGTCTCGCTCTGTCACCAGGCTGGAGTGCAGTGGCGCAATTCTCGGCTCACTGCAACCTCCACCTCCTGGGTTCAAGCGATTCTCCTGCCTCAGCCTCCTGAGTAGCTGGGACTACAGGTGCATGCCACCATGCTCAGCTAAATTTTGTATTTTTAGTAGAGTTGGGGTTTCACCATGTTGCCCAGAATGGTCTCAATCTGCTGACCTTGTGGTCCGAAGAAAGAGGAGAAACAGAAAATATTTGTGCAGTTGCAAAATGTACTTACACATGTCATTTCTGTCCAGATCTCTGGCTAAAAATAGTCATTACAGTCAGCCACACATGGATGCAAAGGAGACGAGAAAAAATGTCCCTTGGTGTGGGGTAGCCACCTCCCAGAGATTCGAGTGCAATGTGAGGGGAAATACAGAATGTTTTTTTCTGGTGAGCAGCCGCACATCTCTGCCTCATGTGAAAAATAATCTCAAGAAGAAATGTACCTGAGAACGTCTAGCCAAGGAGCACGATGTTGTAAAACCCTGATTGATGGACCATCTGGCGTGATTGACAGACCATCAAGGGTGATTGATGGACCATCTGGAGTGACTGACGGACCATCTGGGGTGATTGACAGACCATCTGGGGTGACTGACTCCTCTGTACTTAGAAGGACACCAAAACCAACATTTCAAGTAATATTAACAGAAAAATTGTCGTCTTCCCTCTGGAGCCCATGCAAGTCTTAGTTAAGCTGAAGCGAGTTGTAGAAGCCACTAGAACCGAGGGAGGCAGCTGTGTGCACGCTGGTGGCCTTCTCCCCTCCCACTTCTAGTTTTGGAGTTCGATGAAGGAAGGGGTCTACGTGGCCCACTAAGTTTCCTCTTTCTCTAAACCGGGGGTGCAGAATCTGAACCCCAGCAACCCACCCAATCCCCTTTTCACACGAGGGCATAGGATATCGTTTCTTTAGCACATTGCTGCATCAGCAGATATGGCTCTCAGCGCAGCAAAACTCACGGCTCCCTTACGGGGTGTCGGGCTGTCCCCGGCGGCCGTGCCCCCTGAGGGACTCTATCCCCGTCCTTCTGACCCCAGCTGTGGACTCGTGACTCATTCCCACACTTGGAATGTGAGCAGCAGTGATGAATGACATTCAGATTTTTTGTTTAAAAGGCACGGTCCAATACTGGGCTACAGAGTGAGACCCTACCTCAAGATAAATAAATAAAGGGGCCTTGACCCTGAGAGGCAGCCCAGGAAGCCGCTGGGCACTGTGGGGTGTAGTCAGGGGCTGAGGGCGGAGGAGCTGGAGACGGGAAACGCAGCGTGGGGGGCTGCGGGAGACGTGGACAGAAGAGAACGTTTCTGTGAAACCCCAATCAGGAGATAATTTGCCTGTTGTAAGTTGCGTGGACTCCAGTGGGAACATAATGAGGAACCGTATTGCATTGATTGAGCAGGAGCGTCCAAAAGGCCACATAAAGTTTTGGTATTTTACCCTCAGGAGAGTGGGAAGGGTTTTGAACCTAAGTGCGGCGTCATCATATTTTAGTCTAAAATGTATTTCTAAGACCGCTTCCTGAAGTCAGGCTTGCACGAAGCAATCAAAGTCAGCGGCAACGTTTTCTGAGCCCTCACTCTACACCAGACACTGCTCTGAATCCCCTGTATGGATAGTTTGCTTAATTTTCACAACTTTGGAGAGGTTTTCATCACTAGACTCGTTTGACAGGTGAGAACACTGAACTCAGAGGTTGATTCATTTGATTAGTGTCATGCATGAACATGCATGGATTTCATGGATGGAACTGGGTTTCCACCCAGGAAGGAGGTATGTCCTTACCTATGATTATTATTATTATTATTATGGAGACAGAGTCTCACTCTGTCACTCAGGCTGGAGTACAGTGGTGCGAGCTCAGCTTGCTGCAACCTCCGCCTCCCGGATTCAAGCAATTCTCCTTGTTTCAGCCTCCCAAGTACCTGGGATTACAGGTGCCACCATGCCTGGCTAATTTTTGTAGTTTTAGTGGAGACAGGGTTTCATTATGTTGGCCAGACTGGTCTCGAACTCCTGACCTCAGGTAATCCATCTGCCTTGACCTCCCACAGTGTGGGGATTACAGGTGTGAGCCACCGTGCCTGGCCGTCCTTACCTATTATTGATATGTCATTATATTTCTTGAAGAAAACAAGAAAAATCCAGTGTGGATAGACCAGTTAGAAAGTTCTTACCGGGGCCGGGCACGGTGGCTCACGCCTGTAATCCCAGCACTTTGGGAGGCCGAGGCGGGTGGATAACAAGGTCAAGAGATTGAGACCATACTGGTCAACAAGGTGAAACCCCGTCTCTACTAAAAATACAAAAATTAGCTGGGCACGGTGGCGCGTGCCTGTAATCCCAGCTACTCAGGAGGCTGAGGCAGGAGAATTGCCTGAACCCAGAAGGCGGAGGTTGCGGTGAGCCGAGATCGCGCCACTGCACTCCAGCCTGGGTAACAAGAGCGAAACTCCGTCTCAAAAAAAACTTCTCACTATTAAAAAAAAATTTTTTTAAGATGAACAAAAAGCAAGGAACATCTGTCTGTAGAAAGTGGCATGCTTCCAAGGAGGAGAGAATTTAGGGTTCCAAGACATAAAGGAGGAAGGAAGCCAAGTAAGGAGATGGTATCACTAGGGTTGGTTTTGTGTTAACTGTTTGCTGATTCTGAAACTAAAAGATGAGAGACCAAAAAGCTGAGTGGGAGCAGGATGAAGAATTTCAACAGAAAACTAGTAAATATAGGCTGGGCGCAGTGACTCATGCCTGTAATTCCAGCGCTTTGGGAGTCCAAGGCGGATGGATTGCCTGAGGTCAGGAGTTCGAGACCAGCCTGGCCAACATGGTAAAACCCCATCTCTACTAAAAGTACAAAAATTTGCCAGATGTGGTGGTGCACGCCTATAATCCCAGCTACTTGGGAGGCTGAGACAGGAGAGTCGCTTGAACTCAGGATGGGGAAGTGGCAGTGAGCCGAGATTGCACCATTGCACTCCAGCCTGGGCAACAAGAGCAAAAACTCTGTATCAAAAAGAGAGAGAGAGAGAGAGGGAAGAGAACAATTGTCCCCAGGATCAGAGCCGATCAGACACAGCAGTGGCTGATCCAAGCCACAGGGATGCCTGCCCACGCACGGTGCCAGCCAAGCTCTTCTCTGGAGTTTTGGGTGGGTCCAGATGAGAGAAGACAATAGCTGACTTTACGACTGTCGTTCCAGGAAATCATTCCCTTGAGAACAGAACTTTGTCAAAAGAAGGTGTATTCTACAAACGATTGAGAGGTAAATGACTCAAAAGATGATCAGGCAATGGGAGAAATTAGCCAAGAGTTGATTCCTATGAATGTTTTACTATTCCTGTGGGATTTCTGCATGAAACAAGACTGTGGCTTTGGAAAGAGCCTTCCTTGAAGGAGAGCGCTTCAGTGGAAGCAATGGTCCCTGTACAGGTGGCTGAGAAGAACACAACCAACCGATGTCCAGGCTGAGCAGGAAGGGTGCCCCTCAGGAGCAAGGAGGGGTCATCAGGTGAGACCCTAGGGTGTGTCCTTAGAGAAGGAAGGTCTGGGGTACCTGCCACCAGGTGCTAGCGACCAGTCCCCAGAATGGAAATACAGGGGTGATGCCCTGCTACTCACACGGGTGACGTCCTGGAGATAGGGCTGCCGGCACCTTACTTGGATTGCTGGCAACATTGTCACATGCATGCCACATTCCTTCATGAAAATCAGAGTCTCCGCTGGGCACAGTGGCTCACATCTGTAATCCCAGCACTTTTGGAGGCTGAGGTATGCGGATCACGAGGTCAGGAGCTGAGACCAGCCTGGCCAACACAGTGAAACTCTGTCTCTACTAAAAATACAAAAAGTAGCTGGGTGCAGTAGTCCCAGCTACTCAGGAGGCTGAGGTGGGAGAATCACTTGAACCTGGGAGGCGGAGGTTACAGTGAGCCGAGACCACACCATTGCAGTCCAGCCAGGGCGACAGAGTAAGATTTCATCTCAAAAAAAATAAAGAAAAGAAAAGAAAATCAGAGTCTCCCTCCAAAGTGCAAGTTCAATTCCATAAAATAAGCATGCTGATAATAAAATACAATTTGGCAATAAAATGGCAGTACTGCAAAATCGTTACCCACTCCGTGTCACTCCTTGGTACGGTTTGCATCTTCGTCCGCACAAAACCTCATGTTGAATTGTCCTCTCCAGTGTTAGAGGTGGGGACTGGAGGGGTGATTGGATCCTGGGGATGGCTCCTTCATGAATGGTCTAGCACCATCCCGCCTTGGTGCTGTTCTCATGATAGTGAGTGGGTTCTCAGGCGATGTGGTTGTTTAAAAAAGTGGGGCACCTCTCTCCTCTCTCTCTCTCCCTCCTGCTCCAGCCATGTAAAGTGCTTGCTCCTGCTTTGCCTTCCATCATGATTATGTATTATTAAATATTAATATTTAATATTGTAACTATTTACATATTGTAAAGTATTGTAAATATTTTTAAAAATTTGGTAAAAAATTGTAAATATTAAAACATTTAACAATACATTTTCAAAACTAAAAATTCAGCACAACTTATGAGTTAAGACTTTAAAAACACAGAAGATATAAAATATTTAGAAATGAACAGAAACAGTGATTCACACTGAAACTTGCTGAATGCAATAAAGGTCATACTTAGAGGGAAAGTACACTTTTTTTTTAGAAAACGTAAAGTTCGGGAAATTACTCACTGAGCGTGCAACTTGTGGCGCTGGAATGAGAGAAGTAAAGGGGAGGGGTGGGGGGCAGAGCAGTGAACACGGGAAACAGAAGAAATGGCCCCTAAGAGCCCGAGGCACTCACCAAGCTGCATTATCATGACACTTATAGTAAATGAAAGAAAAAGAAAATACACATATTCTAGGGTGGCCGAGGCAGGCATTCGAGGTCAGGAGTTCGAGACCGGCCTGGCCAACATAGTGAAACCCCGTCTCTACTAAAAATACAAAAAAATAACTGGGTGTGGTGGTGGGCGCCTGTAATCCCAGCTATTCCAGAGGCTGAGGCAGGAGAATTGCTTGAACCCGGGAGGGGGAGGTTGCAGTGAGCCGAGATTGCGCCATTGCACTCCAGCCTGGTTGACAGTGTAAGATATCACCTAAAAAAAAAAAAAATATATATATATATATATATATATATATATATTCTAGATGAGAGAAAAAAAGTCAAAGGTGTACCAAGTTTCTATGATAATAATGTAATAATCATATCAGACTTCTCATCAATCACTCTGGAGATTGACAAAGGAGAAATACGTTTGAAAATAGCCTATGTACTCCTCTGGAGAGATCCCAGAATGCATTCTTAGGGAATAAATGACATCACGATGGCGTCTGTATTGCGCCAAGAATTGGAGGAATCCGAATATACATTCACATGGACTTACATTCGCCCAGAAACAAACACTGGAAGGATTAACGTGAGAAAATGAAAATTGTGACTCTCCCAGGTTTTCTTCCCCTGGACCCACCTGGACGAGCTGCAGACCTAGAAATCACCTCGACGGCTCCTCTTTCTCACCCGCTCCCCTTGCCCTAGCTTCAGAGCCTGTCCTTACGCAGACACGGCGTGCCAGCACCACGGAGCCAGGTCCACCCTCTCTCCCCTCGTCCAGGGACATCCCCACACTGGTCTCTCCAAGCTCATTTCTTGCTACTCAGCTGTCCTTCTCCACGCTGTAGCCAGAGTGACCTTTTAAAAGCATAAATTGGATTATGTTTTGTTACCACTGAAATCTCCAGTGACTTCACGGTGCACTCTGCGCAAAACTCAAACTCTGTGACCTGCGGGACGCTTACCTCTCCAATTTCATGTTGGTCCATGCACCCCTCCCTTCCTGCCCTCAGGCCACGTGGCATTCCTGCTGTTCCTTGAAGACACCAGCTCCCTCCCTGCCTCGGGGCACCGCATCTCTGCCTGGATGCGCTGACCTCCTGCTTTGCACCACAGCATCCAGGTCTCTGCTCAGCATCATCTCAGCAAGAAGCGCCTTCCCAGACACTCTGTTGAAAGAAGTGCCCTCCCCTGACGCCCGTCCCTTCGCTAGCAAGCTTTGTCTTCATTCCCTCTTGACGTTTATCCTCCTTTTTAATTATCCACTCATTGACTTCTACGCTGTCCCTCTCCCCACATTAGAATGGAGACTTCACTGGCCAGGGACCTCACCTGTCTTGATCATCACCCTATCACTGGTACTTAGGGCCTGGCACATAATAGATGCTCAGTAAACACTTGTAGAATGAAGAATGGTGAATCAGAAACAATATTGGCCATTGTTTACTGGACATATAGAGGTTGAATAATGGCACCCCTATGCAATGAAATATTGGATGATCATTAAAAATGGTGATGGTGTTTTACCTTTATTGACATGGAAGATGTCAAAGGTAGTGTTGAGTGAACAAAACAGGAGAAACCCATGTATGTAGAGGCTGCATACATTAAATTATACATGCATATTTACATACATGTTTATGCAAAGAGAGATTTCTGGGAAACTGTTAACAGAAACGTTTGCAATGATTAACATGAGGTAATGAAGGTTCAAATTCTCTTATTTCATTTGTTTGTTTGTTTTTGAAATGGAGTCTCGCTCTGTCGCCAGGCTGGAGTGCCGTGGTGCTATCTCAGCTCACTGCAACGTCCGCCTCCCAGGTTCAAGCAATTCTTCTGCCTCAGCCTCCTGAATAGCTGGGATTACAGGTGCCCACCACCATGCCTGGCTAATTTTGTATTTTTAGTAGAGATGGGGTTTCACCATGTTGGCCAGGATGGTCTCGATCTCCTGACCTCGTGATCCACCCGCCTCGGCTTCCCAAAGTGTTGGGATTACAGGCATGAGCCACTGCACCCAGCCTCTTATTTCATTTTTTATAATTTTTTTTTTCTCTTTCTTTTTTTACAGAGTCTCGCTCTGTCACCCAGGCTGGAGTGCAGTGGTGCCATCTTGACTCACTACAACCTCCACCTCTAAGGTTCAAGTGATTCTCCTGCCTCTACCTCCCAAGTAGCTGGGATTACAGGCGCCCACCACTATGCCCAGCTAATTTTTGAAATTTTTTATGTAGAGACAGGGTTTTTGCCATGTTGGCCAGGCTGGTCTCAAATGCCTGACCTCAGTTGATTAGCCTGCTGTGGCCTCCCAAACCGCTGGGATTACAGGCGTGAGCCACCACGCCCGGATTTTGAGTTTTTTATTTTGGAATTTTTTTTTTTTAAGAAAGAGTCTCACTCTGACACCCAGTCTGAAGTGCAGGGTGCAATCACAGCTCACCGCACTCTCGACCTCGCAGGGCTCAGGGGAACCTCTCAACTCAGCATCCCGAGCAGCTGGGACTTCAGACACGTGCCACCACACCCAACTAATTTTTGTATTTTGTATCTGACTCCTGGGCTCAAGCAATCTGCCTGCCTCGGCTTCCCAATGTGCTAGGATTGCAGGTGTAAGCCACCTTGCCTGGATGATTTTTTTACATTAAGCATGTGTTAGTCATCACTAGGAAAAATAGAATTGTTTTTCTTTAAGAAAATAAAATAAAATTGCCACCTATGAGGAGCTGGGAGTAAGTGCAGGCTCAGGAGGAAACAGATAAGATGCCAAGGCCTCCTTCTTTGACTGATAGCTTCGCACTCTCTCCTCGCGAGTCTCAGTCACGCCAGATGAGGAAGTCCTAGGGTCTCCTGCACACGTCACACAGACAGTATTGCACTGTACGCTTACACATTTGCTGAGGAGATAGGACTTTTGTTAAGTTCTCTTAACACAAATTGATATGTGGGCATAAAAATAGTATCAAATAGCCGGGCGCGGTGGCTCACGCCTGTAATCCCAGCACTTTGGGAGGCCGAGGCGGGTGGATCACGAGGTCAAGAGATCGAGACCATCCTAGTCAACATGGTGAAACCCAGTCTCTACTAAAAATACAAAAATCAGCTGGGTGTGGTGGCACGTGCCTGTAATCCCAGCTACTCGGGAGGCTGAGGCAGAAGAATTGCTTGAACCCGGGAGGTGGAGGTTGCGGTGAGCCGAGATCGTGCCACTGCACTCCAGCCTGGTGCCTGGTGACAGAGTGAGACTCTGTCTCAAAAAAAAAAAAAAAAAAAAACTATCAAATAATAATAATATAGGAACAGATGGGAGGAGGCTGTGGGAGGGGTGGTGGATTTATATCATAAACTTGGTGTTGACACACAGGTGCCTACTTATCACCAAAATCATCAAGTCGTAGACGTTAAATACAGATAGCTTTTTATGAGTCAATTATTCCTCGATAGATTAGGTTTTTGTTTTTGTTTTGAGACAGTCTCACTCTGTCGCCCAGGCTGGAGTGCAGTGGCGTGATCTCGGCTCACTGCAACCTCCGCCTCTCGGGTTCAAGCAATTCTCCTGCCTCAGCCTCCTGAGTAGCTGGGATAACAGGCACCCACCACCGTGACAAGCTAAGTTTTGTAATTTTAGTAGACACGAGGTTTTACCACTTTGGCCAGGCTGGTCTTGATCTCCTGACCTCGTGATCCGCCCTCCTCGGCCTCTCAAAGTGCTGGGATGACAGGTGTGAACAACCGCACCTGGCCAGGTGTTTTTTTTTTTTTTTTTTTTTAAACTGTAAGTGTCTGCAGAAAGTGTCTATAGGTTTGTGGAGTCATGAGATTCCCACAGGTGTGCCCCGTGAGCCTCAGCACCTAGGGTGTGTGTCGTGGCTATTCTGCCTTTATCTGTATTAATTTTTTTTTTAAAGCTCTTTTCTTAAGACTACTGTCAGTTCTCATTATTTTCCCAGACATTCTGCAACTGCTCAACTTTTCACTCAAGTTCAAGTTCCTCTTTTCTTCTTCCCAGAGCTCGATTGTGGGCGCCGGTTCCCATATTACCCTCACCCTAAGTAGCAACAACTTACCAGCTGACGCATGAGCCCGGCCTCTGTACCCAGAAGGGAGCCTGCCCTCCTAGGAGTCAGGGCGGAGGCCCGGCTCCATCCTCGCAGGGAGGGGCGGTGCACCTGCCCCTGCAGATCCGCGCCCGGGTCTGCGTCACCCGCACCTGCGTCTGCAGGAACAGGCTCCGCAGAAGGCAACGTGCTTCCACCTGCGAGCCTCATTAATCCCCACGAAGATCCTGTAAAGGGTGACCGTGTTCGCCTCTGTTTTATAGAGGAGGACGCTGGCCCTTGGAGGAGTAAAGCCACGTGGAGTCCCCTGGGAAGCTCCCAGCACCGAACCCGGCCTCGCAGTTCAGTGACAAGCTGAACCCCCCACTGCCCGTCCAGCGTCTCCACCTGGAGACTCCCGGTCCCCCTCCCCCCAACACCTTCCTCTCTCCCCACGTGTCCTCAGTTTCTCTGCAGCAAGTTTCTTCCTTCCACGTTCCGCCCTCTTCTCCAGCCTTCACATTCCGTCCTGTGTCTCAGCGCCCCCGAAAGCCGAGGCCATCCAGGACAAGCCCTGCTTTGGAGTCCTCTCAGGCCCCAGCACCACCTGCTACACTGCACACGTCTGGAAAGAAGCTTTCAAGATTGGAGAGACGGAGCGCCCCAAGTCCGTTTTCCGGATGGAAAGGCAGCGGGTGGAAGAGGAGACACCGTCAACATACACAGTGGCCGTGAAGCTCTCACTTTGTCAAGATACCGGGCAAAGCGCTCGGCGTGCACTGACTCCTCTCACTACCCCTAAAACACTCAGCTTAGACGCTATTGCTATTCCTCTTACGAATGGGGAAACTGAGTCACAGCAAACTTAAGCCACTTGCCCAAAGATCCTCAGCCAGGAAGGGATGAAGGTGGTGGCATTTAAACTTGGGCTCCCTCATCCAGTCTGCAGACACTCAGACTGCAGCACATTGTAGAAATTCACGATGCCATCCCAATCAGCCTTAAAAAACACTTTTGAGTCCTGACTTTATTTCTCGCTCTTTTCTTATTTTTCACGGGACTCATCTTAATAATTTCACCTTTACCATTCAAGTATATTTGGACACTGTTACATGGCCACAGGGCAACCTTTAGAAGCATGATTTCTACGAATGAAGAAGGATGTGGTCAGTGTGTTCCTAAAATTATGATACTGCTTTGTCAGGTAACATTTTTTTTTTCCTTTTTGAGATAGGATCTCACTCTGGCACCCAGGCCGGAGTGCAGTGGAGCAAACTTGGTTCCCTGCAGCCTCTCTCTGCCTCAGGCTCAAGCCATCCTCCCACCTCAGCCCCCCAAGTAGCTGGGACTATAAGCACACACCACCACACCTGGATAATTTTTGTATTTTTTTTGTAGAGCTGGGGTTTCACCATGTTGCCCAGGCTGGTCTCAAACTCCTGAACTCAAGCAATCTGCCCACCTTGGCTTCCCAAAATGCAGGGATTACAGGCGTGAGCCACCACACCTGGCCCTTGCTAGAAATTTATTGTACTTTTCAGCTTCATAATTTCTATTTCGTTTTATGCTTTAATAATTTCCTAAGGTAGCTTTATGGTCACTTCCTGTAACTAATATTTCTTACTCTGTTGATTTATTAGAGTCTGGATTACTCTCCTTCAAGTTTCTTGTGCTAGCCTAATGGCTGGGATGTTGTTCAATGCAATTTTATTTTATTTTACTGCGTTGATTTTTAGCAGCATTATTTAGCTATGATTGTCATCCTAAAACACCCTCTCCCTTAATGTACACAGTTAGATGAATTCAGACATACACAATAACCCCTCACAGGACACTCGCGTGCATGCGTTGTTGGTGTTTTTCACTTCTCACAGGAACGTATTTCAGGCTTTTCCATCTCCGTGCTACACATGGGGAAATAGAGGCTCGCAGAGGAGGAAGGGTGTGGTCCAGGTCACCTGTCCCTGGTCCTCCAGGCTGAGGAGCAGAGACCACCCACCTTGGGGCTGCAAGAGTTTAACACATATCTTGGGCGCCCTCTTGTGGCCACAGTGGAGAAACTCCCTGCTTCGTTCATTTTTATTTTTTTCCATCTGGCATTCATTTTTCTCATTCAGTGAGTATTTGTTGGTCCTCTCCTGTGTGCCAGACACTGTTTGAGGCTCTAGAGGTCCATCAATATGCAAAACAAACACCCTTTCCATTGAAGAGCTTATATTCTTGCAGAAGCAGACAGGCAGTAACCAGTGAGCATCATACACTCACAGTAGGCTAGGTGAGAGTGATTTGGATAAGTGAGAAGGTTCCGCGGTGGTCCGGGGGTCTGGAGGGTGCAAAGGTCAGCAGGAAGAGCAGCGTGGTGGTTGCAGACAGAGGAGTGGGGAGAGGGAAGTGTCCAGAAAGAGAATGCAGAGGGGTGAGGGTTGGGGCCTCAGATCCCATTTAGAGCTCTGTTGGTCACCACGATTACCCTGAGTGAGCTGGGAAGTTACACAAATGACTCCAAATAGAATGCGCCTTCATTGAGCATTCTTCCCCAACTTCCACTAGAAAGCTGAGCTGCCTCTCACAGCAGGGACATATCATCCCACTAGACTTCAAACATCCTCAGCAATTCCCTGTCCCCTTCTTTCCAGGAGTCAGGATCCCTCAGCCCTGCATTTGCTGACCCCTAGAAACCTGTCCTGGAAGTCTCACAAGGCTCTTCACGCTCATGGCTGGTGGAGTGGTGACCCCAGAGCTGTGCAGTGCACAACCTACCCAGCTGGACATGACGAGCCTGACGCTCTTCCTCTGTGCTCCCACTGTGCTCTGTGCTGACCATTTCTACTGGGTGTTGCAATGCCAGCCTCTCTCCTCTCTAAATATCCTGTAAGCTATTTAAGGATAAGATAGGATCAAAGTTCTACCCACGTCCCTGGTACTCAAAAGAGGGGCTGAAACGTTGGTGACTGCTTAGTAGCACTTTACTTAACAAAACAAATTGCCCAGGTAGTTATGGTTAGATTTCTGTAAGAGACTGAATAATTACAGAAAGGCCTAGAAACTAGTGTATAATTCTGTAGGGGCACTGGCAGTGTGTAGAGTCACTGAAATCAGCTAAGGAATCGTGGTGCAGTCTCAGGAACCAGCTGGATAATTGCACCAGGAGCTCCCAGAACCATCTGGATAATTATAGTGGAGTTCCTGGAACGCAATGGGTAATTACCGTGTCGTCATGGAATCAGCAGTCGTAATAGAAGGGTCCCAAATGCAGACGTGAGGGAAAGTCTGGAGACACTTTTGATTGTAACAACTCAGAGGAGAGGGAGATGCTACTGCCACTGAGGTGGGTGGAGGCCGGGGATGCACAGGACAGCTGCTCCCCTGAGGAATAACCTAGCCCTGAATGTCAACAGCGTTACCCAGGAAAAACAGGATTCCTTCACCTGGTGAGTAATACAAGACTCTCCTGAGAATGCAGGCTCTGCATCCCCACCCAAGTCTCACCTGCTATTTTAATAATTCCCACATGTCATGGGAGGGACCCAGTGGGAGGTGACTGAATCATGGGAGCAGGTTTTTCCCATTCTGTTCTTGTGATAGTGAATAAGTCTCATGAGATCTGATGGTTTTATAAAGGTCAGTTCCGCTGCATGTGCTCTCTCTTGCCTGCCGCCATGTAAGACGTGACTTTGCTCTTCCTTCGGCTTCCACCTTGATTGTGAGGCCTCCCCAGCCATGTGGAACTGCGAGCCCATTAAACCTCTTTGCATTAAATTACCCAGTCTCGGGTGTGCCGTTATTAGCAGCATGAAAACAGACTAATTCACAGGTTTTGATCAATAAGAGATTTATTACTTGACACAAGTAAGGAGGGCATTGGGCGTATTCTTCAAAGCAGTGTCTCCCTGAGGGAAATGACAGGAGGGCTCTACGGAGTGAGGAAGAGAGGAGAGGGTGCTTATTGCATGTAGGGGGTCCCAGTTGCACAGAGGCAGTGAGTCATCACATCAGCACACGAGCCGCCTCCTCCGGGATGGATACTGGAGCACAGCGGTGAGGTAAGCTCACTAGGTTCATCTCTAAGTTGCCAGGGCCTGTCAGAAGCTGGTTCCAACCAACCAGTGGCCACATTCTACACAGGGTTTGGGGACAGGCTGCAGGGCGGGAGGCTGTAAGACAGGCTGATTGCTCAAGTTGATTAAATTCCTATAATCCCGGGAGACCCTCCCTGCCTCCGTGCAGTAGCGCTCGGGTCGAGAAATTTTCTTTAAAAGATTTTATTTTTTAGAGCAATTTCAGGTTCACAGCAAAATCGAGGGGAAGGTAGAGATTTTCCATGTTCTCCCTCCCCTCATACCTGCATAGCCTCCTCCATTACCAACGTTCCCTACCGGAGCGGGACATGTGCTACCGTTGATGAGCCTGCATCGACACATCGTGATCACCCAAAGCCACATTAGGGCTCGCTCGCCCTTCCTCTGTACATTCCTATGAGTTTAGGCAAACATCTAATGACAGGCCTCCACCATCACAGTGTTAGACGGAGTAAAACCATCGCCCTGGAATTCCACACACCACCTATTCACCCCTTCTTCCCCCAGCTCCTGGCATCCCTGATCCTTTCCTGTCTCCATCCTCTGCCTTTTCCAGAAGGTCGTATTGTTGAAATCAGACAATACACAGCCTTTTCAGATGTGCTCCTACCACTTAGAAATATGCATTTAAGGTTCCTCCATGTCTTTTTATGGTGTGATTGCTCATTTCTTTTTATTTGTTTATTTATTTATTTTTGAGAAGGCGTCTCGCTCTGCTGCCCAGGCCAGAGTGCAGTGGTGAGATCTCAATTCACAGAAACCTCCGCCTCCCAGGTTCGAGTGATTCCCCTGCCTCTCAGCCTCCCTAGTAGCTGGCATTACAGGCGGGCATCACCACAGCCAGCTAATTTTTGAATTTTTAATAGAGACAGGGTTTCGCCATGTTGGCCAGGCTGGTCTCGAACTCCCAGCCTCAGGTGATCCACCCGCCTCGGCCTCCCAAAGTGCTGGGATTACAGGCCTGAGGCACCGTGCCCAGCCTCATTTCTTTTTAGTGCTGAATAATATTCCATTGTCTGGATGGACCACAGTTTATGAATCTGTTCACCTACTGAAGAACATCTTGGTGGCTTCAAGGAAACAGGAGTTAGGATGTTGCTCCCTGGAGGCGAATCCACCTGATCCAGGCTGCCCCGCAGCACGGCTTCCAGTGGGGAGCGGCAGACACGAGCGAAGCACTTCAGCCTGGCACCAGCCAAGCTGGGGGCTCACGCACTGAAACACGGTGTTCCTCAGCGCCTTAACGGGCCAGGCAGGAGCTAGGGGATGAGGATTACGAGACAATGGCTTTGCCCTCAGTGGGTCAGGATGCCGGCAACTTGAACGTGGTCTCTGCCGAGTCGTGACGAAGTGACACGGACAGGGTGTCGTCACGGGACCCTGAGCAGCTCCTTGTGACTGGAGGCTCTTTGTGAACAGGAATGGGAGGATGTGGTGTGATGCGGGACATGTCACCAGGTCCTTGTCACAAAGTTGCTTTCGTTGCTACCATTCTTAGGCCTGGGATAAGTTGATAAGTGGTTTCAAATCCAGTTGTACTCCCATCACTCAGTTTAAACTTACCCTCTGGCCAGGCGCAGTGGCTCACACCTGTAATCCCACCCAGCACGTTGGGAGGCCGAGGTGGGCAGATCACTTGAGGTCAGAAGTTCAACACCAGCCTGGCCAACATGGGGAAACCCCGTCTCCACTAAAAATACAAAAATTAGCCAGGCGTGGTGGTGCGTGCCTGTAACCCCAGCTACTTGAGAGGCTGAGGCAGGAGAATGGCTTGAACCCAGGAGGTGGAGGTCACGGTGAGCTGAGATTGCCACACTCCAGCCTGAGCAATAGAGCGAGAGTCTGTCTCAAAACAAAACAAAACAAAACCTTACCCTGTATGACGCAGCAATCCCACTACTGGGTACGTATACCCAAAGAAACTGAAACCAGTGTGTGGAAGAGATGTCTGCACCCCCATATGTATGGCAGCATTATTCACAATAGCCAAGATGGGGAATCGCCTAGGGCTCCATCAGTGGACGATGGAGAAAGGAAACGTATGTACACACTACTCAGCCTTAGAAAGGAGGGAACCCTGTCATTTACAATATGGATGTAATCGTAAACCTGAAGGACATTGTGCCATGTGAGATAAGCCAGACACAGAAAGACAAATACCGCACAACCTCACTTACACATGGAATATTAAAAAGTTGAACTCACAGAAGCAGAGAGCAGAATGGTGGCTACCAGGGGCTTGGGGAGGGGGTTAGGGATTGCGGAGATCATGGTCAAAGGGTACAAAATTTTAGATAGAAAAAAGAAGTTCAAGATATCTATTGTGCAACATGGTGGCTAATTAGTGGAAATGTGTTATGTACTTAAACATTGCTGAGAGAGTGGATCCTACAGGCTCTCACCACACACGCAAAAATGACAACCATGTGGCCAGGCGCGGTGGCTCATACCTGTAATCCCAGCACTTTAGGAGGCTGAGGCAAGCAGATCACTTGAGGTCAGGAGTTTGAGACCAGCCTGGGCAACATGGCAAAACCCCATGTCTATGAAAAATGCAAAAATTATCTGGGCATGGTGGCGCACACCTGCAATCCCAGCTACTTGGGAGGCTGAGGCACAAGAATTGCTTGAACCTGGGAGGTGGAGGTTGCAGTGAGCCGAGATCGTGCCACTGCACTCCAGCCTGGGTGACTGAGTGAGACTGTCTCAGAAAAAAAGTGAGGAAGTGAGGTGATAGGTATGTTACACATCTTGATTATGGTAATTATTTCACAATGTATACATACGTCAAAACATCGTGTACACCTTAAATGTATACACTTTTGTCAATTATATCTCAAGCTGGGAAAAAAATGGCAAGACTACTTTTGGAAACACTTTGACACTATTTCAAAAAATTGAAACTGACAATCCCCTATAGCGCAATCATTCCATTCCTATACGTATACGCTAAAAAAATTCTTGCACATATGCACCAGGAAACATGTATAAAATGTCTGTTACATAATAGAGAAAGCAAAATAAATAGAAATAGAGAAGTAACTAAAATAAAAGAAACCCATGTGTCCATCAACAGGTACAAAAATACAAAAACTGTGATATAGACCCATATTGGAAAGCTTCAAACTATGCATTGAAAATGATTTCACAAATAATTTCAAAAAAACTTAATGGTGTTTTTTGTCATTTTTATCAAATTCAGCCCAATATGTGGTTTAGAGACACTATTTAAAACAAATAAAGGGCCAGGGGCAGTGGCTGTACTCTGTAATCCCAGCACTTTGGGAGGCTGAAGTGGGCAGATCACTGGAGGTCAGGAGTTCAAGACCAGCCTGGCCAACATAGTGAAACCCCATCTCTACTAAAAACACAAAAATTAGCCGGGTATGATGGCGGGCACCTGTAATCCCAGCTGCTTGGGAGGCTGAGGCAGGAGAATCACTTGAACCCGGGAGGCAGAGGTTGCAGTGAGCTGAGATTGCACCATTGCACTCCAGTTTGGGGGACTGTGGGATTCTGTCTCAGAACTTAAAGTAAAATAAAATAAAATAGCCGGGCGCGGTGGCTCACGCCTGTAATCCCAGCACTTTGGGAGGCCGAGGCGGGTGGATCACGAGGTCAAGAGATCGAGACCATCCTGGTCAACATGGTGAAACCCCGTCTCTACTAAAAATACAAAAAAAAAAAAAATAGCTGGGCATGGTGGCGTGTGCCTGTAATCCCAGCTACTCAGGAGGCTGAGGCAGGAGAATTGCCCGAACCCAGGAGGCGGAGGTTGCGGTGAGCCGAGATCGCGCCATTGCACTCCAGCCTGGGTAACAAGAGCGAAACTCCCTCTTAAAAAATAAAAAAATAAAATAATAAAATAAAAAGAAAACAAGAGAAGGACAAACAGTTACTTCCACAGAGGAGGAAAGTGGAGGGTGAGAATGGAAGGAGATTCCAGGTAGATGAAGTGGCCAGGATAAGATTGTAGCTCTTAATTTGGATGGTGGGCTAAGTGAGGCCATGTCATTAATGTTTCATTATTTATGCCGTTTTATAGATTCTCTTTTATTTATGAAAAATACATAACATGTGTTTCGTAAGTGATCAAACTTTTTATTTTCTCTTTCTTTCTATATGTGTCAGTTAGCTACTGCTGTGTAACAAATCACCCCACAGGTAGCAGCTTCAAACAACACACGTTTATTGTCTGGCGATTTCTGTGAATCGGGGACCTGAGCACAGCCCCATTGAGTTTTCAGCTTCAGGGTCTCTCCCGGGGCTGCAATCAAGGGGCCAGTGGATTTGTGGTCATCAGACTCTACTGACTTCGAGGGGCTCGTGGATTTGTGGTCATCAGGCTCTATTGACTTCGAGGGGCTCGTGGATCTGTGGTCATGAGGCTCTATTGACTTCAAGGGGCTCGTGGATCTGTGGTCATGAGGCTCTATTGACTTCGAGGGGCTCGTGGATCTGTGGTCATGAGGCTCTATTGACTTCAAGGGGCTCGTGGATCTGTGGTCATGAGGCTCTATTGACTTCAAGGGGCTCGTGGATCTGTGGTCATGAGGCTCTACTGACTTCGAGGGGCTCGTGGATCTGTGGTCATCAGGCTCTACTGACTTCGAGGGGCTCGTGGATCTGTGGTCATCAGGCTCTACTGACTTCGAGGGGTTTGTGGATCTGTGGTCATCAGGCTCTACTGACTTCGAGGGGCTCGTGGATCTGTGGTCATCAGGCTCTACTGACTTCGAGGGGCTCGTGGATCTGTGGTCATCAGGCTCTACTGACTTCGAGGGGCTTGTGGATCTGTGGTCATCAGGCTCTACTGACTTCGAGGGGCTCGTGGATCTGTGGTCATGAGGCTCTACTGACTTCGAGGGGCTCGTGGATCTGTGGTCATCAGGCTCTACTGACTTCGAGGGGCTCGTGGATCTGTGGTCATCAGGCTCTACTGACTTCGAGGGGCTTGTGGATCTGTGGTCATCAGGCTCTACTGACTTCGAGGGGCTCGTGGATCTGTGGTCATGAGGCTCTACTGACTTCGAGGGGCTCGTGGATCTGTGGTCATCAGGCTCTACTGACTTCGAGGGGCTTGTGGATCTGTGGTCATCAGGCTCTACTGACTTCGAGGGGCTCGTGGATCTGTGGTCATGAGGCTCTACTGACTTCGAGGGGCTCGTGGATCTGTGGTCATCAGGCTCTACTGACTTCGAGGGGCTCGTGGATCTGTGGTCATCAGGCTCTACTGACTTCGAGGGGCTCGTGGATCTGTGGTCATGAGGCTCTACTGACTTCAAGTCATTGTTGGCAGTTCGGTTCCTTGCTGACTCTGGGCCAGAGGCCACCCCTCAGTTCCTTGCCACGTGGGCTTTCTGCAACAGAGTAGCTTGTTTCGTCAAAGCACGCAGACTAAGAAGGCAAAAAGTCTGCTAGCAGAATGCAAGCCACAAAATCATCCTTAAAAGGATGGAATTACATGACGCTATAAATACCAGGAGGTGGGGATTATTGGGGACCATCTGGGAGGCTGCCTAGCACACGCACAAGGCAAACCTCATGAATATGTATGTATTATATATGTTGCTTTCAGGCTTCCACCAAAAATAGGATTGCCTTACAGCTCCATCAGCCTAGGACCCACCCAGCAGGTGTGGCTAGCTTGTTTTTAGGGAGCAGAGACAGAGGGTTCCTGCCTCAAAGTGCAGAGGGAGTCTGACCAGTTTTCTTACCACGCTTAGGGCCGAAAGCACGATCTCTATTTTGCCATGGAAAGCCCACCACTGAGCAGTCCCTCTCTGTCCTCTGTATTACACTAACACTTCACATGAACATAAACACCGTGCCGGGCACAGTAGCTCACGCCTGTCATCCCAACACTTTGGGAGGCTGAGGCAGGTGGATCACGAGGTCAGGAGTTCAAGACCAGCCTGACCAACATGGTGAAACTTTGTTTCTACTAAAAATACAAAAATTAGCTGGGCGTGGTGGCGCATGCCTGTAGTCCCAGCTACTTGGGAGGCTGAGGTTAGAGAATCGCTTGAACCTGAGAGTCGGAGGTTACAGTGAGCTAAGATCGCACCATTGCACTCCAGCCTGGCAACAGAGCGGGACTTTGTCTAAAAAAACAAATAAACAAAAAAATATAACCTCTAAGCAGAGATGGGCTTCGTACAGGAATTTAGCAAGAATGGTAAATGGCACACTATTTTTCCTTGTTGCAGAGAGTATCATCTGTCTTATGGGAAGAGTCACAGAAAGCCCTGTATAATTTGCTGTAAGAAAATAGTCACAACTGGGGCCCAGCGCAGTGGCTCACACCTGTCATCCCAGCACTTTGGGAGGCCGAGGTGGGCAGATCATGAAGTCAGGAGTTTGAGACCAGCCTGGCCAATGTGGTGAAACCCCATCTCTACTAAAAATACAAAACAAAACAAAAAATTAGCCAGGCATGGTGGTGGGTGCCTGTAGTTCCAGCTACTCAGGAGGCTGAGGCAGGAAGATTGCTTGAATTCAGGAGTGGAGGTTGCAATGAGCCGAGATCACGCCACTGCACTCCAGTCTCGGCAACAGAGTAAGACTCTGTCTCTCAAAAAAAAGAAAAGAAGAAATTAGCAGACATGCACCACCACACACAACTAATTAAAAAAAATTTTTTTTATAGGCCGGGCACAGTGGCTCACGCCTGTAATCCCAGCACTTTGGGAGGCCAAGGCGGGTGGATCACGAGGTCAGGAGATCAAGCCCATCCTGGCCAACATGGTGAAACCCCATCTCTACTAAAAATACAAAAAAGTAGGGGGACATGGTGGTGGGCACCTGTGGTCCTGGCTACTCGGGAGGCTGAGGCACCTGTGGTCCTGGAGAATCGCTTGAACCCAGGAGGCAGACGTTGCAGTGAACTGAGATCGTGCCACTACATTCCAGCCTGGGCGACAGAGTGAGACTCCATCTCAAAATAAAATAATTTTTTTGTAGAGATGAGGTCTCACTCTGTTGCCTAGGCTGGTCTTGAACGCCTGACCTCAAACAATCCTCCGGCCTTGGCCTCCCAAAGTGCTGGGGTTACAGGCACGAGCCCCCAGCCCAGCCCTCGTGTGGTCTTTCTCGAGACGTAATTCCCCACGTTACTCCACTGCTGGGCCCTCACCTGGCTCCTTGCTAATCCAAGCGTGGGCCACGGACCAGCAGCATTGGCTTCACCTGGGAGCTTGTTAGGACGTCAGAAAGGTAGGCCCCTGCTGGTTTAGAATCTGTAGTTTAACAAGATCCGCAGGTGACCTGTATTCACATCAAAGCTTTAAAAACATTGTCCTAAGAAACCTTAAGGAAAGCTCTTCGATGGATCCAGAGACCTAGCCCGTCACACTCACTGTGATTCCTCCTTCTAGAAAAAAGCATGAGATGAGTCAATCGTGACCGTTTTCTTTTTTTTTTTCTTTTTTATTTGAGACGGAGTTTAGCTCTTGTTGCCCAGGCTGGAGTGCACTGGCAAGATCTCGGCTCACTGCAACCCCCGCCTCCCAGGTTCAAGCGATTCTCCTGCCTCAGCCTCCTGAGTAGCCGGGATTACAGGCACCTGCCACCATGCCTGGATAACTTTTTGTGTTTTTAGTAGAGATGGGGTTTCACCACGTTGGCCAGGCTGGTCTCGAACTCCTGACCTCAGGTGATCTGCCCGCCTCGGCCTCCCACAGTGCTGGGATTATAGGCGTGAGGCATCGTGCTTGGGTTTGTTTTGTTTTTTCTCTTTCAGCTACTACTTCCTCTTCAGCTACTCAGAAGACCGGGATGGCTAGATGGCTTGAACCTGGGAGGTCAAAGCTGCAGTGAGCTCTGATCGCACCCCTGCACTTCAGCCTGGGCAACAGAGCAAGACCCCACCCCCCCCAAAAAAAAGAAGAAGAGAAAGAGCACACTAGCGCAGTGGTTCTGAACCAGGGACACTCTTGCCCCCTGGGGGACATTTGGCTCTGCTTGGAGACATTATTGGTGGTCATCACTTTTGAGCCGGGGCGGCTCCTGGGGTCTAGTGGGTAGAGGCCACGGATGCTACTATACAACCCACAGTGCCCAGGGCAGCCCCACACCACAGAAGGACCTATTCCCGCCAAGCAGAAATGACACAGAAGCCATCATAAACCTCACTAGGGAGACGGAGAAGGAACCCACTTTTGCTGCTCATGGCTGTCAGTCTCCCAGTTTCACACTTCCAAGTTTTGAATCCCAGCTCTGCCCCCTAATACCTGTGCCAAACTGGTCAAGTAACTTGCCTCTCTGTGCCTCAGTTTCCTCTTCTGTAAAAGGGTTTAATATCAGTGTCTAACTGATAGCAGTGTTGTTAAGAGCAAATGGACCAATACATGGAATTGTCTTTTTTTCTTGAGACAGAGTTTCGCTCTTGTTACCCAGGCTGGATGCAGTGGCATGATCTCAGCTCACTGCAACCTCTGCCTCCTGGGTTCAAGTGATTTTCCTGCCTCAGCCTCTGGAGTAGCTGGGATTACAGGCATCCGCCACCATGCCTGGATAATTTTTGTATTTTTAGTAGAGATGGAGTTTTGCCATGTTTGCTGGGCTGGTCTCGAACTCCTGACCTCAGGTGATCCGCCCTCCTCCCAAAGTGCTGAGATTCCAGGTGTAAGCCAGTGTACTCGGCCACAAATGTCTTATATAGAGATCTTAAGCAAGGTTAGTTAGGCCAAGTAGCAGTGACTGTAGGAGTATCAGCCTGTATCCCTTCAGGGTCTTTTTTTTTTTTTTTTTGAGACTGAGTTTCACTCTTGTTACCCAGGCTGGAGTGCAATGGCACAATCTCGGCTCACTGCAACCTCCGCCTCCTGGGTTCAGGCAATTCTCCTGCCTCAGCCTCCTGAGTAGCTGGGATTACAGGCACGCGCCACCATGCCCAGCTAATTTTTTGTATTTTTAGTAGAGACGGGGTTTTACCATGTTGACCAGGATGGTCTCGATCTCTTGACCTCGTGATCCACCCGCCTCGGCCTCCCAAAGTGCTGGGATTACAGGCATGAGCCACCGCGCCCAGCCCCATTCAGGGTCTTGGGTGGCAAGAAATAGAAACTGACTGAATGATTTGGGCAGAAAATGAATTGATTGCAAATATATTGGGTAGCCAGTTATTGAATATTATAAAACAGCCAGAAGACAGGGTTTTTAATGTTCTCACCACAAAGAAATGATAAATGGGGCCGGGCACGGTGGCTCATGTCTGTAATCCCAGCACTTTGGGAGGCCGAGGCGGGTGGATCACTTCAGCTCATGAGTTTGAGATCAGCCTGGACAATATGGTGAAAGCCTGTCTCTACTAAAAATAGAAAAATTAGTTGGGCGTGGTGCCACGTGCCTGTAGTCTCAGCTACTCCGGACACTGAGGTGGGAGGATCGCTTGAGCTTGGGAGGTGGAAGATGCACTGGGCTGAGATTACACCACTTCACTCCAGCCTGGGTGACAGAGCCACACCCTGTCTCAAAAAAAAAAAAAAAGAAAAGAAAAGAAAAAAAACACAAATGATAAATGAATGAGGTGATGGGTATGCTAACTACCCTAATTTCGTTTTTATGAATAATTTAAATTTTTAATTTTTCTTTATTTAGAATGACATTAAATGATAACTAAACTGTGACAAGTCAAGACAGAAGACTGAAGAAAAGAGGAAGTTTTATATTTTAATAACTTTAACAGTATTTTTTTTCTGCTTTTGTGTGTGTTTTTATTTTGAGCTGGTCCCAGCAAAGTGTGCAGTTAGCCTTGCTTTCGGCCAGTATTCCAAGGAACACTTTCTTGGAAAATGCTGGAAAGAAGGAATGTGAAGCAGTGAGCTGAACCCTTTAAAATTAGCTAATTTGTGGCCAGGCGAGGTGGCTCACACCTGTAATCCCAGCACTTTGGGAGGCCGAGGTGGGTGGATCACCTGAGGTTGGGAGTTGGAGACCAGCCTGACCAACATGTAGAAACCCCGTCTCTACTAAAAATACAAAATTAGCTGGGCATGGTGGCGCATGCCTGTAGTCCCAGCTACTCAGGAGGCTGAGGCAGGAGAATCTCTTGAACCCGGGAGGCGGAGGTTGCAGCAAGCCGAGATCACGCCACTGCACTCCAGCCTGGGTGACATAGCGAGACTCCACCTCAAAAAAAAGGCTAATTTCCTTCCCAGTCATAGGGCAATCAAAGGGCGTTGTCAGGAAAGCCGGCCAAGTGAACAGGCCTGAGCTCTGCCCCTTGGCTGTTCAACCTTCTGAAAGTTTCCTAACTGTCCTGAGCCTCAGTCTTCCCTTCTGGAAAGCAGGTAACGCACATGAGTGCTGTGAGGGATGGGGCATGATGTGCAAAGTGTCTACCACGTAAAGCCGTCAATGTGCCAAAGCTATCATGACTTCTATAATTGTTTTGTTATGGCTAGACAAGACAGCTCACGCCCGTAATCCCAGCACTTTGCGAGATTGAGGCAGGCGGATCACTTGAGGTTAGGAGTTTGAGACCAGCCTGGCCAAGATGGTGAAACCCCGTTTCTATTAAAAATAGAAAAATTAGTTGGGTGTGGTGGTGCATGCCTGTGAGCTACTTGGGAGGCAGAGGCACGAAAATTGCTTGAACCCGGGAGGCTGAGGCTGCAGTGAGCTGAGATCACGCCATTACACTCCAGCTGGGCAATAGAACGAGACTGTTTTAAAAAAAAAAAAGTTCTGTTATTTCCAGGACCCTGTATTTGTCAGAGTTCTCCATAGGACAGCACCAATAGGATACATATATACGCGAAAGGCAGTTTATAGGGAAAATTGGCTCACACGTCTACAACGCCACATCCCACCACAGGCGCTCTGCGAGCTGGAGAAAGAGAGAAGCTGGGAGCATAGCTCTGCCCAAATCCGAGAGCCTCGAAACCAGGGAAGCCAGCGGGGCAGCCCTCGGTGTGAGGATGATGGCCTGACACCCCCCAGGAACCAGGGAAGCCAGCGGGGCAGCCCTCAGTGTGAGGCTGACGGCCTGACACCCCCCAGGAACCAGGGAAGCCAGTGGGGCAGCCCTTGGTGTGAGGCTGATGGCCTGACATCCCCCAGGAAGCTGCCGATGGGAGTCCCAAAGCCCAAAGGCTGAAGAAACTCGAGTCTGATGTCCAAAGGCAGGAGAGGGAGCAAGCAGCTGGTGCAGGAAGAGAGTGAGAAGATTCAGCAGGCAGACCATCCCACCTTCCCCTGCCTGCCGTATTCTAGCCACTCTGGCAGCTTACTGCGTGGTCACTGTCCTAGTTTGATCATTACACAGCATGTGCATGCATCAAAACATCTCACTGTGGCCAGGCACAGTGGCTCACGCCTGTAATCCTAGCATTTTGGGAGGCCAAGGCGGGCGGATTGCCTGAGACCAGGAGTTCGAGACCAGCTTGGGCAACAAGGTGAAACCCTGTCCCTACTAAAATACAAAAATTAGCCAGGTGTGGTGGCGTGCACCTGTAGTCCTAGGTACATGGGAGGCTGAGGCAGGAGAATCACTTGAACTCGGGAGGCGGAGGTTTTGGTGAGCTGAGATCATGCCACAGCATTCAAGCCTGGGCGACAGAGTGAGACTCCATTTAAAAAAAAAAAAAAAATTACATTGTGCCCCGTAAGTATTTATAATTGCAATGTGGCAACTAAAATGAAAAGCATTTTTAAAAAAGATCTTGGGCTGGGCATGGTGGCTCACGCCTGTAATCCCAGCACTTTGGGAGGCCAAGGCAGGTGGATCACAAGGTCAGGAGTTTGAGACCAGCCTGGCCAATATGGCGAAACCACATCTCTACTAAAAATACAAAAGTTAGCTGGGTGTGGTCGTGAGTGTCTGTAATCCCAGCTACTCAGGAGGCTGAGGCAAGAGAATTGCCTGAACCCAGGAGGCGGAGGTTGCAGTGAGCCGAGATTGCACCACTGCACTCCAGCCTGGCAACAAGAGTGAAACTCTTTCTTAGGAGAAAAAGTCCCACGTGGGGGCTGGATGTGGTGGCTCATGCCTGTAATCTCAGCACTTTGTGGGGCTGAGGTGAGCGGATCACCTGAGGTCAGAAGTTCGAGACCGGCCTGGCCAACATTGCAAAACTCTATCTCTACTAAAAATACAAAAATTAGCTGGGCTTGGTGGCAGGTGCCTATAATCCCAGCTACTCGGGAGACTGAGGCAGGAGAATCGCTTGAACCCGGGAGGTGGAGGTTGCAGTGAGCCAAGATCACACCGCTGCACTCCAGCCTGGGCAACAGAGTGAGACTCTGTCTCAAAAAAAACAAAAAGTCCCACATGGGGCCATGTGATGGGGGAACCCACTCTCCACCTCAAAGGCTAGGACAGAGGCACCTTTTCTCCACAGAGGAAGGCAGAGCCAGACTTTCCACTAAGACTCAGACTGGCAGGAACCTCTTTTCAAGCGGCAAAAGGGTTCATACATGGAAAGCGGAAAATGACAAATTATGACTTGCCACCATGCATAGCAGCCTAGGTGGTTCCCAAAATAAAACCTCTCTTCCCACACACTTTTTGCCAGGTGCCCCAAGTTTTTTTTTTTTTTTTTAAATTTAAGGAGATCGACAAACCTGTGGGTGAGAAGGTTGGTAGAGGCTGAGTTTTTCTCCAACATCTTATTATACAAATTTTGCAAGCATAGAGAAGAATTGAAAGAATCTTAGAATGAATACCCCATCCACACCACCCAGACTCCCCCATTAACAATTTTTTTTTTGAGACAGAGTCTCACTCTGTCACCCAGGCTGGAGTGCAGTGGTGTGATCTCAGCTCACTGCAACCTCCACCTCCTGGATTCAAGTGATTCTCCTGCCTCAGCCTCCCACTAGCTGGGATTACAGGCGCCCATCATCACATCTGGCTAATTTTGTTTGTATTTTTATTAGAGACGGGGTTTCACCACGTTGGCCAGGCTGGTTTCGAACTCCTGACCTCAAGTGATCCGCCCACCTTGGCCTCCCAAAGTGCTGGCATTATAGGCATTAGCCACCATGCCCAGCTAATTTTTGTATTTTTAATAGAGACACGGTTTCATTATGTTGACCAGGCTGGTCTTGAACTCCTGACCTATTGATCTGCCTGCCTCCGCCTCCGCTTCCCAAAGTGCTGAGATTACAGCCATGTGACACCACACCCAGCCGTTGCACACATCTTAAGTACGCCTTTAACTGTGTTTTAAAATTATATACCAGGCCAGGTGCGGTGGCTCACGCCTATAATCCTAGCACTGGGAGGTTGAGGTGGTCGGATCACCTGAGGTCAGGAGTTCGAGACCAGCCTGACCAACATGGAGAAATCCCGTCTCTACTAAAAATACAAAATTAGCCAGGCGTGGTGGTGCGTGCCTGTAATCCCAGCTCCTCAGCAGGCTGAGGCAGGAGGATCACTTGAACCCAGGAGGTGGAGGTTGTGGTGAGTGGAGCTCATGCCATTGCACTCCAGCCTGGGCAAGAAGAGTGAAGCTCTGTCTCAAAAAAGGGAAGGGGAGGGGAGCGGAGGGGAGGGGAGGGGAAGGAAAAAGGAAAAGGCTGGGCACAGTGGCTCACACCTCTAATCTCAGCACTTTGGGAGGCCCAGGTGGGCAGATAACTTGAGGTCAGGAGTTCAAGACCAGCCTGGACAACATGGTGAAATCCCCAAACCACATCTCTACTAAAAAATACAAAAATTAGCTGGGCCTGGTGTCACATGCTTGTAATCTCAGCTACTTAGGAGGCTGAGGCAGGAGGATTGCCACCATGTCCAGCTAATTTTTGTATTTCAGTAGAGATGGGTTTTCACCATGTTGACCAGGCTGGTCTTGAACTCCCGAACTCAAGCGATCCTCCCACTTCTGGCTCCCAAAGTGCCGGGATTACAGTCATGAGCCACTGCGCCCAGCCCAGGCCGGAGTGCAGTGGCAGGATCTTGGTTCACTGCAGCCTCTGCCTCCTGTGTCAGCCTCCTGAGTAGCTGGATTAGAGGCACACACCACCACACCTGGCTCATTTTTAGTAGAGAAGGGGTTTCACCGTGGTGGCCAGGCTGGTCTCAAACTCCTGACCTCAAGTGATCCACCCACCTCGGCATCCCAAAGTGCCAGGATTGCAGGCAAGAGCCGCTGCACCTGGCCCACGTGAGGCAACTTCCTGACATTGCCACGCATCTGTAACCTGTCACAGCGCTGCTGGGAGCGTGGCGGTGAGGACGACCAGAGGTCAGTCTCGTCACCATCTTGGTTTTGGTGGGTTTGTGCGGCTTCTTTACTGCGACCTGTGTTATCAGCAAAGTCTCTATGACCTGTATCTGGTGCTCACCTCCATCTCTTCCTGTGACTTAGAATGCTGCCCCATCTGGAAACACAGCCCAATAGGTCCCAGCCTCATTGTACCCAGCCCTATTCAAGATGGAGTCGCAGTGGTTCACATGGCTCTGGCAGCGGGTGCCAGGGCAGGGCAGCCTCCTGGGACCAGGGCAGGACGGATACACATGGAAGGGAAGTTAGTGGGGCAGAAGGAAAGCAGCCCGCATGGAGCACCCCGCACAGCGGAGGCCACCTCAGAACCCTTCATCACAGCTGCACGGTCCCTTTTGCCCGTTAATTAATGTCCGCAGGTTCTGGACATATCTGGTTTCCACAGTCCTGTTACGGGGAGCCGTTATTCAGCCTCTCAGGGCTGCCAGAGGGAAGGTTATTTGCATTCCAGAAAGGGATGCAGGCATCTCCCTCCCTGACCAGCGGATTCCTGACCCACAGGACTTGTGTATTTATCACGTCTTTTAGTCTGTATTTGTGGTGCTGAAACACCCCGAGGCCTAGCTGACCCTGGAGAAAACACCCCTCCCAGGACTCGCTAAACGGGACTAGTTCCCCGAGACAGTAAACAACTCTTTCAATCAGGCCTTTCATATGCAAACCACCCAGTCCCGAGCCCAGCCCCCAGCCACCTCCCTTTCTGAGTTCTCACGCTCAGGCCGCTGGGCACCTGCCTTCATCACCCAGGGCCAGGACCCGGAGGGCTAGAGTGGGCCCAATGCCCCAGGCCCTGCTGAAATTATTCAAATTAGCTAATCCTCAACCTGCTTGCCCTGCCCCCCATTCATTCCTGCAAAAACCAAATCAAGCTCCTGCCCGCTCGCTCTCCGCCCACGCTCCCTCTGCCTCTGATCCCCCGTGCTCCCCGTGTGGCTCCGCACGCTCCCTGGGCCCTGGTGCTCTCGGTGTGGCCTGCCTGGCCTGGCAGGTCCCTTCCTCTTGGGAATGGTGACAAACTGTCTTTTCAGTGGCCCATCTCATCTGCTGGACTCGCCGTACCTATGTATTAAAACATCTTGAAGTCAGGTGTGGTGGCTCACGCCTGTAATCCCAGCACTTTGGGAGGCTGAGGCAGGTGGATCACAAGGTTAGGAGTTCAAAAGCAGCCTGGCCAACATGGTGAAACCCCATCTCTATTAAAACTACAAAAAACTGGGCGTGGTGGTGCGCGCCTGTAGCCCCAGCTACTTGAGAGGCTGAGGCTGGAGAATTGCTTTCCAGCCTGGGTAACAGAGGGAGATTTTTGTCTAAAAAAAAAAAAAAAAAAAAAAAATTCCAAAAATTAGCTGGGTGTGGTGGCGCATGCCTGTAGTCTCAGCTACCTAGGAGGTTGAGGCAGAAGAACTGCTTGAACCCCGGAGGCGGAGGTTGCAGTGAGCTGAGATCGTGCCGCTGCACTCCAGCCTGGGCGACAAAGCAAGACTCCGTCTCAAAAAATAAAATAAAATAAAATAAAATCTCGCTGCCTCCATAGGGCTGGACTGGAGCGTGGGGAGCTCGCTCCCCAATGTCAAGGTGAGCACCCAGCTGACCCCCAGCAAGCCACCCTTGCTGTCCCAGCAGGTCGCAGCACGTGGTGTCTGACTCGGGATGAGAACACCCCAGGGGACTGCCTGAGGGGGTCAGGGGCCCGGGGCATATCATGGAGAGCCAGGACCAAGCCAAGATTGAGTCTCAGCCAAATACGAGCGACCATGGCCCGCAACACAGCCCTCAGGAGGTCCTCAGAACATGTGCCCGAGGTGGTCGGGGTACAGCTGGGTTTTATAGAATATGAGGAGGCATGAGACATCCATCAAACATAGACAGTCTCCCTCTGTCGCCCAGGCTGGGGTGCAGCGGTGCGATCTTGGCTCACCGCAACCTCCACCTCCCAGGTTCAAGAAGTTCTCCTGCCTCGGCTTCCCAAGTAGCTGGGATTACAGGTGCGTGCCACCATGCCTGGCTAATTTTTGTATTTTTAGTAGAGATGGGGTTTTACCATGTTGGACAGTCTAGTCTCAAACTCCTGACCTCGTGATCTGCCTGCCTCAGCCTTCCAAAGTGCTGGGATCACAGATGTGAGCCACCGCCCCTGGCCTGAAATGCACAAATCTTAAGTGAGCCATAAATGCAGAGACACTGTTGCAAAATAAACACTCATCAAGATACAAAACGATGTTCTTTTTTTTCCTTTGAGATAGAGTCTTGCTCTGTCGCCCAGGCTGGAGTGCAATGGCGTGATCTCCACTCACTACAACCCCTCCACCTCCTGGGTTCAAGCGATTCTCCTGCCTCAGCCTCGAGAGTAGCTGGGATTACAGATATGCGCCACCACCACTAATATTTTTGCATTTTTAGTAGCGATGGGGTTTCACCATGTTGGCCAGGCAGGTCTCGAACTCCTGACCTCGTGATCTGCCTGCCTTAGCCTCCCAAAGTGTGGGGATTACAGGCGTGAGCCACCATGCCCAGCCAGAACGATGTTCTTTATCCCATAAAGTTCCCCCAGCCCCCTTCCCAGATACCCTGACCCCACTCTCCCAAGTCAACCACTGTTCGGGTTAGTTTTGCTACCACAGGTTAACTGTGTGGAAAATCATCCAACTGAGCTCATAGAGCACGCCCTCCTTTGTGTCTGACACTCAGCGCAGTAATTTTGAGACCTGTCCTATTGTCGCATGCATGGTTAGCTTGTCCCTTTTCGTTGCTAAGAGGTATTCCATTCTGTGGCTCTATGACATATCTCGGTCCATCCCCCTGTTGATAGACATGCAGGCTGTTTCTAGCCTGAGGCGATTATGAACATGGAACCTGCGAGTCTGTAAGCAGTCTTGAACCGTTCTTGGTGTGGATATATATTCTCCTTTCTTTTGGTAAGGGTGGGATTGTTGGGTCATGGGGTAGGTGTGGGCATAGATTTGGTAGGAGCTGCCAGGCCTTTTCCTACAGGGTTTGTGCCCGCTGCACCCTCACCAATAATGTACAAATACTCAGGTGCTCCGTTCCTGGGATCTTTGGATCTCAGGCCTGCTTTGGGCTATGCTGGTATTTCACTGTGGTTGACTGCAGATGTATTAGTCAGCTTTGTCCAAAGAAAGTGAGCCAGAGGGATATATGGAGAGACACCAGTGGAGATTTACTGTGAGAACTTTCCTTACACAATGAGGGAGGCTGAGAAGTCCCAGGACATGCTGTCTATAAGCAGAAGAACCAGGAAAGCTGCTGGTGTCATTGGGTCTGAGGCTAAAGGCATGAGAACCAGGAAGTCTGATGTCCTAGGGCAAGAGAAGATATGTGTGCCAGTTCCAGAAAACACAGTGAATTCGCCCTTCCTCTGCCTTGTGTTCTATTCGGGCCTTCAGCAGATTGGATGGTGACCGCCCACATTGGTGAGGGAGAGCTTCTTTACTCAGTCTATGATTCAAATGCTCACCTCTTCCAGAAACACCCCCACAGACACATCCAGAAATAATGTCTTACCAGCTATCTGGGCATCCCTTAGGCCAGTCAAGTTGATGCATAAAATTAACCATGACATCAGCTTATTTAATAAACTGGCCATATCTGCATATTTGCTCATTTGCCTAATGAATTATCTCTATCGAGCTCTGTGAAAGCAGAGATTTTCATTCGTTTAGTTCACCGCTGAATTCCCAGGGCTAGAACAGTGCCTGCCCCCTAGAAGCTGTCCAATAAATAAATGCGGGTGTAACAAAAGAAAACAATGACTGTACGGGTTCTTTTATATTATTAATAGATCCCAGGGCTAACTTAACACAACTGGGCAGATACTGGGTATTTAATAAACATTTAACAGAAAGAAAGGAGGGGAGAAGGAAAAAAGAAGGTAGGAATGAAAGAAAGAATGAAGGAAGAATGGAAGAAAGGGAGGGAGGGAGGAAGGAAGGAGGGAGGGAGGAAGGAAGGAGGGAGGGAGGGAGGAAGGAAGGAGGGAGGGAGGGAGGGATGGAGGGAGGAAGGAGGGAGGGAGGAAGGAAGGAGGGAGGGAGGGAGGAAGGAGGGAGGGAGGGAGGAACGAGGGAGGGAGGGAGGAAGGAAGGAGGGAGGAAGGGAGGGAGGGAGGAAGGGAGGAAGGAAGGAGGGAGGAAGGGAGGGAGGGAGGAAGGAAGGAGGGAGAAGGGAGGGAGGGAGGAAGGAGGAAGGAGGGAGGAAGGGAGGAGGAGGAGGGAGGGAGGAGGAGGGAGGGAGGAAGGAAGGAGAGGGAGGGAGGGAGGAGGAAGGAGGAGGAGGGAGGAAGGAAGGAGGGAGGGAAGGAGAGAGGGAGGAAGGAAGGAGGGAGGGAGGAAGGAGGGAGGGAGGAGAGGGAGGGAGGAGAGGGAGGAAGGAAGGAGGGAGGGAGGAGGAGGGAGGGAGGAAGGAGGGAGGGAGGAAGGAGAGGGAGGGAGGAAGAGAGGAAGGGAGGAAGGAAGGAGGGAGGGAGGGAAGGAGGGAGGAAGGAAGGAGGGAGGGAGGGAGGGAGGAAGGAAGGAGGGAGGGAGGAAAGAGGGAGGGAGGGAGGAAAGAGGGAGGGAGGAGGGAGGGAGGGAGGAAGGAGGGAGGGAGGAATGAGGGAGGGAGGGAGGAAGGAAGGAGGGAGGGAGGGAGGAAAGAGGGAGGGAGGGAGGAAAGAGGGAGGGAGGAAAGAGGGAGGGAGGAAGGAGGGAGGGAGGAAGGAAGGAGGGAGGGAAGGAGAGAGGGAGGAAGGAAGGAGGGAGGGAGGAAGGAGGGAGGGAGGAAGAGAGGAAGGGAGGAAGGAAGGAGGGAGGGAGGAAGGAGGGAGGGAGGAAGGAGGGAGGGAGGAAGAGAGGAAGGGAGGAAGGAAGGAGGGAGGGAGGGAAGGAGGGAGGGAGGAAGGAGGGAGGGAGGAAGAGAGGAAGGGAGGAAGGAAGGAGGGAGGGAGGGAAGGAGGGAGGAAGGAAGGAGGGAGGGAGGGACGGAGGGAGGAAGGAAGGAGCGAAGGAAGGAGGGAGGGAGGAAGGAAGGAGGGAGGGAGGGAGGAAGGAGGGAGGAAGGACAGAAGGAAGGAAGGAGGGAGGGAGGGAGGGAGGAAGGAAGGACGGAAGGAAGGAGATCATAAGGATGACTGAACATCTGAAGGCTGAGTAGCTTTATCTATTTATGCCTTTTCTGGTCATGTTCTTATTTACTTGTGAATTCATTCACTTACTCTGCTATCCTCCTATTTGGGAGATATGTCCCTGTAGTAACTTTTAAAACCAACAACCGTGGCCACCATAATAACCGGCGAGCACATGGTAAGCACTTGCTCAGCAAACATTTCCCTTGTTTCCTCAGTCTTCACAACCCTGTGGGATTAGTTAAGCTTACTATTTTTTTTTTTTGAAGTGAAGTTTCGCTCTTGTTGCCCAGGTTGGAGTGCAATGTCATGATTGTGGCTCACTGCAACGTCTGCCTCCCGGGTTCAAGCGATTCTCCTGCCTCAGCCTCCCAAGTAGCTGGGACTACAGGCGAGCGCCACTACGCCCAGCTAATTTTTGTATTTTTATTAGAGATGGGGTTTCTCCATGTGGATCAGGCTGGCCTCGAACTCCCGACCTCAGGTGATCCACCCGCCTCGGCCTCCCAAAGTGCTGGGATTACAGACCACTACAGGCACGGTGAGCCACCGTGCCCGGAAAGGTTACTATTTTCATCCTATCTATGTGAACACAAAGGCACAGAGAGTTGAGAAAATTGTCTAGGGTCAGCGAGCTAACAAGGAGGGAGCCAAGTTGGAAACCAGACAGCTTCGCTGCAAAGTCTTAGCTCTTCATCACACCAATCATGAACTAAAGACCTTCCTTTAGGCTGGGTGCAGTGGCTCACGCATGTAATCCCAGCAGTTTGGGAGGCTGAGGCGGGCAGATCACGAGGTCAGGAAATCGAGACCATCCTGGTTAACACGGTGAAACCTCATCTGTACTAAAAATACAAAAAATTCGCCAGGCCTGGTGACACGCACTTGTAGTCCCAGCTAATCGGGAGGCTGAGGCAGGAGAATCGCTTGAACCCAGGAGGTGGAGGTTGCAGTGAGCCGAGATCACGCCACTGCACTGCAGCCTGGGCAACAGAGCGAGACTTCGTCTCAAACAAACAAACAGAAAAATCTCCATTTGTGTCTCTGTTCAATTATCACCCAAATGGAGGGAGAGAGAGAGACATTCCCCGAGCATCTCCTATTGTGTGAGTAGCAACCGCCTCATCCCCACCACATCCACTCACATCTACGTATCGCTCCTCTTACCCGATGGTATAGACGCGACTCACCTGTTCATTTCCCAGTTTCCTGCCTTCCCTACTCCAGCAGTTTTACTTGGTCTTTTTTGCTTATCCCTGTGTCTCCAGAACATGCAGCGGTGCCTGGGACATAGTAGGCACTCAGTGCATGTGTGGGGGACAGATACGTCATTGAAGCACAGCTGATAGCACAGCACACATGGTCCTGATTTCTTGAGGACCTACTATGCGCTAGGCACTGGCCCAAGCTCTTGGAAATCTCTCCTGGAATCCTTACGAACACTCAGTTAAGCAGGTGAGTCTCCCAAAGTTTAAGCCATGGGAAGCACAGGTGGAGTCCTTCAGCCAGGAGCCGCCCTCACCTTCTGTCAGTAGAAGCTGGTCAGGAGGCCTTCCTGGAGGTGGCGGCACGACCGCCTGCCCCAAGCTTCCTTCCCACCTCTGTGGCTGCTCCTTCTCAGCTTCAGTGTGGGCCCCTCTTTCTCCACTCGTCCCTTGTCATGCCTGTGCTACTCCAGTCTGGCTGAAACAAACCAACTAGCTCCGACCCACAGACAGGTTTTATTTGGCCCACACAGCACTTTTTTTTTCATTTGAATTAGTTTTAACATTTAAAAGCTGAGGGATTTTGCTTTTAAAAATATCCAGATTTCTGCCTTCTCTTGGAAATTTGGAACATCTGGTGGTGCCGGGTCCCTCTTCCCATATGGCAAGCGTTGGCTGAAACGAAATAGTAACAACCATGTTCTCTGAGTTACCCTCTACCAGGGGGTTCTCACGCGTCCCAGGCCGTGAATTAACACCTGTAGAGCTTGAGATGGTTTCGGGGGGTGGGGGGTGGCATTCGGCCAAGGACTCTAGAAATACCCAAGGACCACCGGGAATGACCATCTGTTTTCCTCAGGAGGAACAGGCCCAGGGAACCATGGCCGGAGAAGGTAGAGATAACGCATTTCCATCAGACAGCATTGCAGATGCCCAGGCAACAGGATGGATGTCCTGGGTTTAATCAACAGAGGCTAAGCCATTCTCTAAAGAGGCTTGCCTTCTGGGGCCCAAAACACATGTGAGGGAGACAGAGAGGTGGGGACAGAAAGAGCCAGAGTGAAGCAGAGAGAGAGAGAGAGAGGGAGGGAGGGAGAGAGGGAGGGAGGGAGAGAGAGAGAGAGGGAGAGAGAGAGAGGGAGGGAGAGAGGGAGGGAGGGAGAGAGAGGGAGGGAGAGAGAGAGGGAGAGAGAGAGGGAGGGAGAGAGAGAGGGAGAGAGAGAGGGAGGGAGAGAGAGAGGGAGAGAGAGAGAGAGAGGGAGGGAGAGAGGGAGGGAGGGAGAGAGAGGGAGGGAGAGAGAGAGGGAGAGAGAGAGAGAGGGAGGGAGAGAGAGAGGGAGAGAGGGAGGAAGGGAGAGAGGGAGGGAGAGAGGGAGGGAGAGAGAGAGAGGGAGGGAGAGAGAGAGGGAGAGAGAGAGAGAGAGGGAGGGAGAGAGGGAGGGAGAGAGAGAGAGGGAGGGAGGGAGAGATTCCATCCGTTCAAAGTTTTTTTGGGGGGGAATGAGGGGGAATGGCGTGTGTGGGGACTATGGGGGTGTGTGTGTGTGTGTGTGTGTGTGTGTGTGTGTGTGTGTGTCCATGCAAGAAAGCAGCATGCTGGGGACAGGGCAGCATGAACAAAGCAACGAGCTCCCCTGGAAGCCAATATAACTTACTTCTACTTAGTAACAGTTACCACTTCTTTTTTAAGACAGTCTCTCTATCGCCCAGGCTGGAGTGCAGTGGCATGATCTCGGCTCACTGTAATCTTTGCCTCCCAGATTCAAGCTACTCTCATGCCTTGGCCTCCTGAGTAGCTGGGATTATAGGCGCATGCCACCATGCCTGGCCATTTTTTTTTTTTTTTTTGTATTTTTAGTAGAGACAGTGGGATTTTTTTGCTTCGTTTTTTTTTTTTGTTTGTTTTGTTTTGTTTTTGAGATGGAGTCCTGCTCTGTCGCTCAGGCTGGAGTGCAGTGGCACAATCTCAACTCACTACAACCTCCACCTCTGGATTCAAGCAATTCTCTTGCCTCAGCCTCCCAAGTAGCTGAGATTACAGGCACACATCACCATGCCAGGCTAATTTTTTTGTATTTTTAGTATAGACGGGGTTTCACCATGTTGGTCAGGCTGGTCTCAAATTCCTGACCTCACGTGATCCACTGGCCTCGGCCTCCCAAAGTGCTAGGATCACAGGTGTGAGCCATTGGGCTCGGCCGAGACAGGATTTTTCCATGTTGGCCAAGCTGGTCTTGGCCTCCCCAGGTGCTGGGATTACAGGTCTGAGCCACCACGCCTGGCCCTCAGTTACCCCTTTTCTAACAGCAACCCAGAATGTTCCCTGCAATTCTAGAATCATGTTTCTCAGGTGGCAATCCAAGAGCCATTAGCCAGCCACAAAACAATTTAGAAGGTTGTGACCGGATTTTTATTATGAAATAGAAGTAACAGAGCATAGAAGTTCTCCAAGAGCATTGCATATAGTGGTCAGAAACTTTTTACTTTCTGTGTGTGTGTGTGTGTGTGTGTGTGTGTGTGTGTGTGTAAAGAGAGAGAGAGAGAGAGAGAGAGAGAGAAGGCAGCTATTCTCACGCTCCCATTTCATCAATACCTTCACCAATATCACTATCCTTCTCCTCACCATCATGATCATCACCATCATCATCATGATGACATCATGACATGTCAACATAATCATGTCTTCACCATCATCATCACCACCATCACTATCACCACCATCATCTTCATCTTCACCATCATCACCATTATCATCATCTTCATCACTACTATCATCACCTTCACCACCATCATCATCACCATCACGATCATCAGCACCATCACCATCATTATCACCATCACCACCATCATCATCTTCACCATCAGCATCACAACTATCATCATCACCGTCACCACCGTCATCACCATCATCATCATTTTCATCATCACCATCACCACCATCACCACCATCACCACCATCACCATCACCACCATCACCATCACCACCATCATCACCATCACCACCATCACCATCACCACCATCACCATCACCATCACCACCATCATCACCATCACCACCATCACCACCACCACCATCATCATCACCACCATCATCACCATCACCACCATCACCATCACCACCATCATCACCATCACCACCATCATTACCATCACCACCATTACCATCACCACCATCACCATCACCACCATCATCACCATCACCACCATCACCACCATCACCATCACCATCACCACCACCATCACCATCACCACCATCACCATCACTACCATCATCACCATCACCACCATCACCATCACCACCATCACCATCACCACCATCATCACCATCACCACCATCATCACATCACCATCACCACCATCATCACCATCACCACCATCATCACCATCACCACCATCACCATCACCACCATCACCATCACCACCATCATCACCATCACCACCATCACCATCACCACCATCACCATCACCATCACCACCATCATCACCATCACCACCATCACCATCACCACCATCACCATCACCACCATCACCATCACCACCATCATCACCATCACCACCATCATCACATCACCATCACCACCATCACCACCATCATCACCATCACCACCATCACCATCACCACCATCACCATCACCACCATCATCACCATCACCACCATCACCATCACCACCATCACCATCACCATCACCACCATCATCACCATCACCACCATCACCATCACCACCATCACCATCACCACCATCATCACCATCACCACCATCACCATCACCACCATCATCACCATCATCACCATCATCACATCACCATCACCACCATCATCACCATCACCACCATCACCATCACCACCATCACCACCATCATCACCATCACCACCATCACCATCACCACCATCACCATCACCATCACCATCACCATCACCACCATCATCACCATCACCACCATCATCACCATCACCACCATCACCATCACCACCATCACCATCACCACCATCATCACCATCACCACCATCATCACATCACCATCACCACCATCATCACCATCACCACCATCACCATCACCACCATCATCACCATCACCACCATCACCATCACCACCATCATCACCATCACCACCATCATCACCATCACCACCATCATCATCTTCACCATCACCATCACAACTATCATCATCACCATCGCCATCATCACTACCATCATCATCATCACCATGACCACCATCATGGCAACACCATCATCATGACATCATATCGTCAACATAATCAGCACCATCATTATCATCCCCACCACCTCCACTACCACTAGCATTCTTCTTTTCCCAGCCCTTTCTTGCCAATCTGGAGCAAAATATGGAAATGGGGTAAGTGGAGCACTCACCTCCCTTCCTTCCTTCCACTCATCCCAATCCCCACAAGAGACGCCACGTGTGCGGCTTCCAGATGGCAAAGTCTCATCCTGCCCTACAGCAAGAGGGGACCCCTGGGGACAGATTTCTGAGCACCTAGTTTTGGCTCCAATAGTGACAGTCTGAATGATGATGTCAGGGTGGCCAAGTCCCCTCCAGGGTCTGCACTTCCCCATCTATGTGTGTGGCATCGGAGGATTCCAGTGAGAGGCAACACGGATAGTGGCTGGAAAAATACTTTGCACGGTGAATGCCAAGAGGCAGAGGTGCTTGTATACACTGCAGTAAACCTGAGTCCGTTTACAAGATGAGAAGGGTCCCTAAATAGATAAGAGGGGTCCAGGCCGGGCACGGTGGCTCATGCCTGTAATCCTAGCACTTTGGGAGGCTGAGGTGGGTGGATCATCTGAGGTCCGGAGTTCAAGATAAAAGGGGTCCTAATGCAGGTAAAAGGGGTCCTTATGCAGATAAGAAGGCTTCTCACGCAGGTGTGTGGATTTTCAATACATCCTGGAGTCGTCTATAGACACAGGAAGGTTTGTGCTTAGAAGCTGTGTCCTTATCCAGGTTAGGAATGAAAGTGGGACGGAGATTTTACACAAATACGGGCATCTTTTGCAGGTGAGAGCGCTTTTATACACAGAGGAATGTGTATCCATGGAACTGGCTGTCTACTTACCCGCGACCTTTACACAGACAGGAAGGTTCTCCGTGAAGATGAAGGGATCGTTATGTCTCAGGGTGAAATCACAGTATGAGTGGCCTCGTATAGACAGGGAGGGCTGTTTGCAGTCGCGGTGCAGCCCAGCTCTCCGGATGCCGCCGACGCCAGCAGCGCGGGTACCTGCGCGGGCAGCAGGTGGGAGCCGCGACCGAGGGGGCGGAGCGCTGGGGCCTCTGGACTCCCGCAGTCCCCGCCGCGACCACCAGGGGCAGCACCGTCCCCGCCCGGTCCGCGCCTCCCCCCAATCTCCGCCCCCCACCCCCTGCCTCCCCCCCGCTCCCGCTCCCCTGAGCCCAGCCAGACCCCGCGCCGCCCGCGCCCCGCTCGACTCCGGAGGCTTCCGCAGCCCCGGCGTCCGCCCCGCTGCCCCCTCCCCCGGGGGCCATGGGGGCGCCCCCGGGCTACCGGCCCTCGGCTTGGGTGCATCTCCTCCACCAGCTGCCCCGCGCCGACTTCCAGCTCCGCCCGGTGCCCAGCGGTTTCGCGCCCCAAGAGCAGGAATACCAGCAGGTGGGACCGGGCGCCGGGGCCTGGGGGCCGAGGCTGGGGGGACGGAGTTCCTGCGTCCCCAGGGAGGAGCTGGGTCACAGATTCCCGAGCTCCGGGAGGCTGGGGGGCCGGCCCGGACTTTGGGGTTGCGGAGGGAGGAGGAGCCTAGGGCGCTCATACCTGGAGGTTCTCCTGGGACGCGCGCGGGGGGTCCAGACCTCGAGCTCTCTAAATAAGGAAAGGCTGGGGGCCTGGACCCCTGAGTTCCTGGAAAGGAGGGGAGGGGGGCCCGGATTCCGGGTGTGTGATACCTGCCTGGGAAGCCGGCCCCAGGGTCATCCGGAGAGTAGTCCACTCTCTCCGCCCTAAAAGATGACCCAGCCCCATAGGATCTGAGCAGGTAAAATATGTCCCAGTTAAGGTGGGACCCAGGAGACAGCGGACCTGATAGCGGTGGAGAGGAAAACCGTTCTGAGGTGCTGAGATGGGACTGGAGTCTGAGATGGGGAAGGGGGCTCCGGGGGCTGAGGGCCAGGGCTGGAAAATGAAGGAGCTCTGGAAGAGGAAGCTTCCAGCCCGTCCCAAGAAAGCAGGGGTGGTCAGGCGCTGCAGGGGCGAAGGCCGAGATGAGGCTGGGTCTGGGGAGCCATGGGCTGGCAGAGCCGGGTCTCGAGGGTGGGGCTGGCCTGGGAACCTCACAGAAGCCGGGGTCCCTGGGGAAGGGGCCCGGCTCGGGGCAGCTTCAATGGGCGAGAGAGCTGTCCCCTGACCCAGTTTAATTCAAGTCCTTGACTTTGAGATTAATGAGGAGAAAGGCTTGGCTGAGCTGGGGACCGGTGAGGGGGCTGGGAGTCCTGATGGGGCCCCAGGACGGGTCCTAGCCTTGCGAATGGGGCCTGAGTCCCTGGGCTCTGTCCTGGGTTGCTCCTGGGAAAAGGAGGCTGGGATTGGAGAGCTCAGGGGGCGTGGAGGGGGTCCCAGAAAAGCGGGGAGGGGATGCGTGCTGTGTTCTGAGCTATTTGGGTCACGGCTGGCACAGCCCTGAGCAGCTCTTCCCCGCCCGCTCCTCGCCGCCCCCTCTCCCCCCACACCGGGACCGCCGTCCCCTCGCCCACAGCCTCGCGGTTACACAACCGCCACCTCCAGCGCCGCCACTCCCCCGGCCTCGGCCCAGACTCACGCCCGCTTGGCCCAAGACCTCCCGAAGCCACACGCGGGGTTCCGCGGCCCGGGTCACCGTCAGAGGCATGGGGGAGCCTCACTCCGCCCCACGGTCGGGAGTCAGGGTCAGGGTGGCAGGGACGTGCAGGCAGAGCCCCATAGCTGAGGAGGGCAAGGGGGACCCCTCCTGGGACGCGAAAACCGGGGGCACAGCTGCAGACACAGCCAGGGCCTCTGGGACACGGGCCCGCGGGGAGGCACAGACACTCATCCGCATATGCACAGACACACACACGCACACTTACTCCCATTACACACACGCACACACACGCACACTTACTCCCATTACACACACACTCACACATGCACACATGCACACTTACTCCCATTACACACATACACACTCACACACGCACAGGCACACACACATGCCCACTTACTCCCATTACACACTTACATACACACTCACACGTATGCAAGGCACACTCACATATGCCCACTTACTCCTGTTACACATGCCTGTTTACTCCCATTACACACACACGCATAGGCACACACATGCCCACTTACTTTCATTACACACTCATGCACACACCCACTAACTCCCATTACACACTCCCATACACACACTCACATATGCACACACACACATACCCATTTACCACTCAAACCTTGTACTCACACCCACATACAACAACACACAGACACATGCATACACTCGCATAGATATGCCCACTTACACAATCATACACACAGGCACACACTGCACACAGTGACTCAAAACACAGACTCACATACACACATATAAGCACTTACTCCCATATTCACACACTGCATTTATATACATATGCTCAGACACATGCATGCACACACATACATGTTCATACTTCTATATACACACACTCACGCACACATTCCACATCCACATACACACACACATTGACTCTAACATTCATTTGCGCACTCACACACATTCACATGCAGTCCCTCATCCACACACACACTCATCCACCCTGTTACACACGCACAACCAAACCCCACTCAGACCCAAGGAACTGTGCCCGGAACACACAGATGCCCACAGATGTTCCCACTGCAGACCACTCAGGTGCACCCTCATCTCACAGCAGGCAACCCAAAGATAAAACACCCAGTCTCACACCAGAAACACAGTGCACACATTTGGGACACACACACCACTGTGCCACTCTGTGTGTGTGTGTGTGTGTGTGTACAAAGGCAGAATCACCGTGGTTTAGGGGAAACAGCGTTGGCAACTGAGAAGTGTCACTCTGATCCTGATGGTGTTCCTGCATGCTCCGGGGCTCAGTGCAAACCCCCCGGCCCCCCGTGGGCCTCCAGGCAGACAGGACTGCACAGGTCCGCTGTGAAAGCTCCCCACATGGAGAGCCCTGTTATTCTGCCGGGCTTTCCCCACCACAGAACGCTTCTGCTGCCTGCCTCTGTCTTCCCGGGCCTGGCTCTCTCTGCCTCTCTGCCCCGTGTGTCTCTCCTGTCTCCGTGTGTCTGCGTGTTCTCACGCTCTCTCCCTTACTCTGCTCTTCTCCGATGTGATCCCTTCTGCTCTCTGCCTTTTTGCCTCATCCCCAAACCTTGTCTGTGTCTCTTTCTTCTCGGTTGTGTCTTTCTGGCTGTGCCTCCCTCCGTATCTCTCTCTCCTCTGTCTTTCCTCTCCCGGTCTCCATTTCTGAGTCTTGCGCGCGCGCGCGCACACACACACACACACACACACACACACACACACGCTGTCACACAGTCCCTTGCCCCGTCCCCAGGTGACAAGCTCAGGCGCAGCGGGGTGTGGTGCTCAGCAGCAGGGGAGACAGTGAGCAGGGAGGAGAGGGGGAGGCGGCTCCCCTCACCCAGCCTGGCCCGAGGCACCAGGAACAGGCACCCCCACACCCCCGCCCGCCCCCTGATCCCACACGACTGTGGAGGGGCCTCGGCAGGTCCTCGGGAAATGCCCCGTTCCACCTGCTGGCTGCAGTGAAACGAAACCCAGGCTGGGAGAAGGGGCGGTTCCTGCTAAAGGTTGCACAGCCATTGGGGGGCACAGCAGAACTGGGTGTTCGCAGCAGGCTTGGGGCCCCCAGTTGGAAGCTCCCCCCAGCAAGCTGGCCCTGACACCAGGGGCCCCAGCTGCCAGCCTGGGAGGGGCTGGGACCCTATCTCCCCCCAGATTGGACCAGGGATGTCTCCCACCTTCACTCTGACCTCCCAGACCCGGACCCCCGAGCCACACTGGAAGGGGGATCTCAGTACGGAACCTGCTGGTGCCCTCGGAGGCCTTATGTCACCCCCTTCCCCAGGCCCTGTTGCTGGTGGCGGCCTTGGCAGGCCTGGGCTTGGGCCTGAGCCTCATTTTCATCGCTGTCTACCTCATCCGCTTCTGCTGCTGCCGGCCCCCCGAGCCCCCCGGGTCCAAGAGCCCGACCCCCGGGGGAGGCTGTGTCACCTGGAGCTGCATTGTAGCCCTTCTCGTCGGCTGGTAATGGGGCCCCAGGGTGGGTGGGCAGTGGGGACAGGGCTCTCCAAGCTCTCTGCTGGCCTTCCTAAGAGTGTCCCCTGGGGGTGTGGAGGAAGGTGGAAAGCCAGGAAGGAGGAAACTCCCTCGTCCTTCTCCCCGCCATATGCAAGCCCACTTCAGTCCGCAGCAGAAAGGACTGTCCCATTTGAGGGATGGAGAAAGTGAGGTTCTGGAGAGGAAGAGAATTTCCCAAGGGCAGCCATCTGGTGAGAGGGTCAGTCAGGTTGCCTGGTTTTGGTGGCTCTCGCATTGAATAGCTGTGTGACCTAAGGGAGTGATCGTCTCCCTGGGCCTCGGTTTCCACATCTGTAAAATGGGCATTATGGTATTGCCCACCTCCTGCTGTGGTGAGACTGCCGGAAAGCACAGCATCTGCATGCAGTTGTTCTCAGTCAGTGTTAACTGCTGTTATCATTTGCTCATTCACTGGCTCATTCATTCGACAACTATTTATTGAGTATCTACCATGTGCCAGATACTGACCAAGCCAGACAAGGAGCCCCTCATGCGGCTTATGTTCTAATCAGGGAGACGGACGATAAATAGATACCCACCATCCAAGAGCACCTCATCTGTGCCCAAACCTGAGCTGGTCTAATTCCTCCTCACAATAACGCTGCTGGATTCAGGGGTGTCAGGCCCAGTTTCCAAAGAGGAAGGCTCAGGGAGAGAGGGGAGGTCACCTTTCAAGGCCACGTGGCTTAAGAGGCAGCACAGAGATTCAGACCCAGGTTAGTAGGGCCCCCTCACGCCCTCAGAGGGAGCTCAGAGGGCTTCCACAGTGAACACAGCACCTACCAAGAGCAAGCTCTGGGCACAGCCCCCTCCCCAGCAGGGTGGCACGCACAGTTTACGGATGGCTGTCCTCCTCCACAGACCGGGGGTCCCAGAAGGCCAGAGGCCTGCTCCGGACCCACAGCAGGCAAAGGTGCCCTGTATCCAGGATGCTTCCTCCTCCGGCTCTCCAGCATGGGGGGTAGACAGGGGAGGTGGACAAAGGCCCAGTGGGGGAGAGACACGGCCCCAGCCCCCGCAGCCTGGGAACAAGAGGAGCTTTGTAGGACTCTGAACAATGGGGCGGGAACACTGGGCGTCTGACCCGAGGGATGGGGGTGGAGGCCCAGCCGGGGCTGGGAACTGTGAGGGTGTCGGGCTCCCGCCCCCTCCACTGCGGGACACTGGCCGAGGGTGGTGGTGGGAGGGGTCTGGGGCCCCACATTCAGGCCCCACAATGGAGCTCTGTGTGCTGGCTGGGCCGGGGTGGGGGCACGGCTTCTGGCCCATCCTCCAGCCTCCCTCCCACATTCCCTTACTTCCCTCCCAGCTGGCCAAATGCTTGGGTCCTGGGTGGGGGAGCTGAGAGCTCCAGGCTCAGTGTCCCCCCAGGAGATGGTGGCAGCTGCCCCCCTCGCACCCTTAGGAACCCCAAGGAGGTGGGAGTGGGGGGCATCTCGGCACCGGAGGGTCTGTGATGCAGGGCCCAAGGACTCAAGGTCACCTTAGGACAGGTGCCAGGAAGGCTGCCTGCCTGGCAAAGGATGGAGGAGATGGTGTGGGGCAGGCAGTCATCGGGAGGGGAAGACGGCCCATCCAGGAGCTGGGTGTGCCTGGGGTTCTGCTCCAGGGAGGTGCGAGTTAAATCGGGGGCTCCCTCCCCCCCACCACTCCACCCACCATTAGCATCACAATGACGTCCCTCCACTGGGGGAGTGAGGCCTTCCCGTTACCTTGGCAACCGAGGGGGCCAGGCTGGAGTCGTCCTTTTCCCACGGGCTGGACCAATGGGGTGGGGCTGAGAGATGGGAGGGGAGGATAGGAAGGTGGGGTGGAGGGGATGGGGTGGGAGGGGACGGTGGCCTCCAGGATCCTGGGACTCACTAAGATTCCTCTCCCTCCTCCTCCTCTCAGCACTGGCATTGGCATCGGTTTCTATGGCAACAGTGAGACCAGTGATGGGGTGTCCCAGCTCAGCTCTGCACTGCTGCATGCCAACCACACACTCAGCGCCATTGACCACCTGGTGAGGGGCCAGCGACCAGTGGGACCCCAAACCCACACCCGACAGGCTCCCCATAAGCCAAGGACAAAGGGATCCAAAGTCAGAGCTAAGACCCCACCCTTGAAGCTTGAGACCCCCAGATTCGAAACCTCATCCTGAGACCCACAGACCTCAGTCTGTCCAACCAAGCCCTAACCTGGCTGCAAATTGAGGTCCTCAACCCAGATGCAGCCCTGGACCTTACCTGGAACCCCCAAACCACACAGAAACCAAGCACCAGGGACACCAGCCCCTGTGCTCGGGCCAGACCCAGGGTCCCAGACCTGATTCTTGGCTCAAAAGCAAGCTCAGAGAGCCCAGCCCTGAGACCCAGTCCCCGACTTGAGGCTCCAGCTCTGACCTCAGCCCCAGGATTCTGGGCCCTGGCCATAGATGCCATGTCCCGCTGCAGACTCTGGACCGTGGGACCCAGACTCGAGACCCCAGCTTCGAGAAGGCAGATACAAACTTCAGACAAAAGGCTCCAGACTCAATCTCAGCCCTGGGGCTTGACTCTCGACACTGGGCTCAAGCTGCCAACCGCCCAGAGCTCTGGATAGAGGCCACACAACTCCATGAGCTTGACCCTGGAGTCCCTCCCCAACCCCTTCCCTTCCTCAATCCTCAGATGTCCCAGACCCCGGCTCTCAGACACCCACTACTGTGCACTCCTTCTTCATCTCTAAAACCCCATTCCTCGACCCTGGGCTCCCCCGAGGATGTCCTCCCAGACCTCAGACCCTGCCCTGTCCCCAGGTGTTGGAGACAGTAGAGAGACTGGGCGAGGCAGTGAGGACAGAGCTGACCACCCTGGAGGAGGTGCTGGAGCCACGCACAGAGCTGGTGGCTGCTGCCCGGGGGGCTCGGCGGCAGGCGGAGGCTGTGGCCCAGCAGCTGCAGGGGCTGGCCTTCTGGCAGGGAGTGCCCCTGAGCCCCCTGCAGGTGGCTGAAGATGTGTCCTTTGTGGAGGAGTACAGGTGAGAGGCTGCTCTTCATGCCCTCTGTGCCAGCAGCTCTCAGCCAGAGTCCCTGGGGGGACAGTTGGCAATGTCTGGAGGCAGTTTTGGTTGTGACAGTGGGGGGGTGGCGCGTGTACTGCTGGCATCCAGTGGGCAGAGCCCAGGGGCCGTTCGACACCCTACAACTCACGGGACCCCCTGTGCATCGGCAGGGAGTGATCCAGCCACGATGTCAGTTATGGTGGGCTGGGCGTGGCGGCTCATGCCTGTAATCCCAGCACTTTGGGAGGCAGAGGCGAGTGGATCACCTGAGGTCAGGAGTTTGAGACCAGCCTGGACAACATGGTGAAACCCTATCTCTACTAAAAATACAAAAAATTAGCCGGGCGTGGTGGCATACACCTGTAGTCCCAGCTACTTGGGAGGCTGAGGCAGGAGGATTGCTTGAACCCGGGAGGTGGAGGTTGCAGCGAGCTGAGATTTTGCTATTGCACTCCAGCTTAGGCGATAGAGTGAGACTCCATCTGTGTGTGTGTGTGTGTGTGTGTGTGTGTGTGTGTGTGTGTGTGTGTATGATGAGGTCGATAAACCCTGCTGTGGAGGGAGATGAGGGGACCCCAGGCCCATCCTGACACCTGTGTTCTCGCCCATTCGCTCCCCCTCCCCCTCCATGATCACTCCACTCACTTATTCACGCATGCTTTCACTCCTTGACTCACTCACTCAGCGAGCCACTCCTGGACTAACCCAGCAGGCCACTCACTCACCCATTCATCCGTGTGACGTGTGTCTTTGTTCAGCACCCCATGGTGAAAGAGGCAGCGTACCTACAGGTCAGGAACCTGAGCTCGAAGCCCAGCCAGCCCCTCCCTAACCACATGGCCGCAATCAAGTTACTTTGCAGGCCTGTGCCTTGGTTTCCCCATCTGTGAAATGGGAATCAGGGCAGTGCGCCCCTTGTTGGATTGGTGTGAATTGTTGAGCTGGCATCTGAGTGCTGAGATGGGTGATTAGCACACGGAGAGCATCGCAGAGGTGCCTGTGAAGTGCGGCCACAGGGCAGTGGGGCAGGGCAGGCAGCAAGCGGCAGAAATCCCTGCCACGCTCCTCCAGTGGGGGCCAGCAAGGGACAAACGCAGAGCAAAACATTGTCCATAAGGTGTTGGGCCATGGGAGCTCTGGAGAGAATCACAGAGGGAGGTGAGGTAGAACAGAGGCTGCCAGTTCAACAGGGGGACTGAGAAGGTGGCATTTGGAGGAGGGGAGGGAGCGAGCTGTGTGGAGTCTGGGCAGCCACCCTTCCCAGCGGCCACCATGATGGTGTCCTCATCGCTTTGGCCATTAGTAATCATTCATTCATTCATTCATTCATTCATCCGAAATCAGCTGGGGGCCGTGGTCTCGGGGGCATGGGCTGAGATTCGGGAGACCCTCTGGGATGCTGCGCTCCAGCGGGGAAGGCAGACTGGGGCTGAAAAGCTGGAGATGAGGGCACACCCGCAGGGCAGTAGGTGCCAGACAGTCTAAGGAAGTCCAGTCCTGCGTTGTGGTCAGACCCAGGGGCCTCACAGGCTGGGCCTCAGCTCCTCCTCCTAGGAGAGGGCAGAAAGTGGGGGTAGCCATGAGGGGAACGCCAGGGTGAGTCAGACCCACCGTCCCTAGAATGTATCTTCCGGGTGCACCACTGCAAAAGCACCCGCACGTGGGAGTCCCCCCACACACGGACGAATCAGGGGCCCCCAAGGGAGTCTGGCTGGAGGGGGCATTTGCAAGGTGGGGGGAAGTAGCCAGAATGAGGGTAAGGAGGGGAGCTCAAGCTTGCGGGGCCTGCAGAGAACGGCGGGATTAACTGAGCACTTACTACGCACCGGCACTGCGCGGTGGCCTGGGTGCTTGCACCTTCTGAGTCACGGAGGGCCCTTCGAGGATATTTAAGTATTAATTTCTTTTAGTTTTTTTTTTTATTGAGACAGAGTCTCACTCTTGTCACCCAGACTGGAGTGCAGTGGCGCCGTCAGGGCTCACTGTGACCTCTGCCTCTCGGCTTCAAATGATTCTCTTGCCTCAGCCTCTCGATTAGTGGGGATTACAGGTGCCCACCACCATGCACGGCTAATTGTATTTTTAGTAGAAATGGGGTTTCAGCATGTTGGCCAGGCTGGTGTCGAACTCCTGACCTCAGGTGATCCACCTGCTTCGGCCTCCCAAAGTGCTGGGATTGCAGGCACCAGCCACTGTGCCCGACCGAGCATTAACTATTAAACAACATCTCAGTTCCCTTGTTCATGCTCAGGCCAACATCTAAGTGTGTCCACGTGCCTGGCACTCTCTTAAGCACTCTATCCACACATCCCACCCGTAGCAGCGCTCTCAAGCCGGTGCTGTTGTGCTCCCCTTGTCACAGGTGGGGAAATTGAGGAACAGAGACAGTTAAGTGGAGGGGCTGGGGTGAGACCAGGCAGCCTCTGCCTCCAGTTGTCGGGATGCCCTTGGGGTATGCGATGGGATCCTTGGTGCAGCCTGAGAACAAACGTCCCTCCGCAGGATGGGGGCAAGGATGGGGAGCTCAGAGAGGACATGTTGTGTGTCCATGGCCTCAGGGCACAGTCCCAGGTGCTCAGTACTGGTATTCCATTTTTTTTTTTGAGACGGAGTCTTGCTCTGTCCCCAGGCTGGAGTGCCGTGGTGCGATCTTTGTTCACTGTGACCTCCGCCTCCCGGGTTCAAGCGATTTTCCTGCCTCAGCCTCCTAAATACCTGGGATTACAGGCAAATGCCAGCATGCTTGCCTAATTTTTGTATTTTTAATAGAGACAGGGTTCCACCATGTTGGCCAGGATGGTCTTGATCTCTTGACCTTGTGATCCGCCCGCCTGGCCTCCCAAAGTGCTGGGATTACAGGTGTGAGCCACCAAGCCTGGCCACGACCTGTATTCTAAGCCACTCCAATGTCCTGTCTCCTGATGCACCCATTTCACAGATGAGCTGGGCTGTGGCTCAGACACAGTGAACAGAAGGAGGCTGAGTGTGAGGCTGAATCTGGAGGTGGTGAAAGTGAGGCTGAGCTTGGGGGGTGAGGTGAATGTTGGTGGGGGTTGCTGGGTGCCTGGAGGCAGGTGTGGGATTTCAGCCCTGACCTCTTCCCTCCCAGGTGGCTGGCCTACGTCCTCCTGCTGCTCCTGGAGCTGCTGGTCTGCCTCTTCACCCTCCTGGGCCTGGCGAAGCAGAGCAAGTGGCTGGTGATCGTGTAAGTGCAGGACGTGGGGGTCCCCGGTGCTTGCCTGGCATTCTCTGGGCCTGCAGGACCTCAGTCTTACGAGTCCTACATGGAGGACCGTGGTTCACACCAGGAAAAGAGAGTTAGGACAGCTCATGAGGGAGGCGAGGATGGGCCTGACAGCAGGTGGCCCTCGAGGTGTGAAGCATGCTGGAATCATTCAAGAAATAATCACTGTGTCTGCAATCAAGATGAGGATGATGATCTGTTGAGGGCCACGCACGCTGATTCCTTCACTTGCCTCCACCCCATGAAGGAGCTACCGTAAAGGTCCATGTGGCAGGTCAGGGACCTGAGGCGGAGGGTCGCCGATTCCAAGGCTGAGCAGCCCTTATGTGTCATGGCAGAGCCACAGGACCACACTTTATTTTTTTTGAGACGGAGTTTCACTCTTGTTGCCCAAGCTGGAGTGCAAGGATGAAAACTTGGCCCACTGCAACCTCCGCCTCCTGGGGTTCAAGCAATTCTCCTGCCTCAGCCTCCTGAGTTTCAGCTGGGATTATAGGCATGTGCCACCACGCCCAGCTAATTTTGTATTTTTAGTAGAGACAGGGTTTCTTTTTTTTTTTTGAGACGGAGTTTCGCTCTTGTTACCCAGGCTGGAGTGCAATGGCGCGATCTCGGCTTACCGCAACCTCCGTCTCCTGGGTTCAGGCAATTCTCCTGCCTCAGTCTCCTGAGTAGCTGGGACTACAGGGGCGCGCCACCATGCCCAGCTAATTTTTTTTTTTTGTAATTTTAGTAGAGATGGGGTTTCACCATGTTGACCAGAATGGTCTCGATCTCTTGACCTCGTGATCCACCTGCCTCGGCCTCCCAAAGTGCTGGGATTACAGGCATGAGCCACCGTGCCCAGCCGAGACAGGATTTCTCCATATTGGTCAGGCTGGTCTTGAACTCCTGACCTCAGGTGATCTGCCCGCCTCGGGCTCCCAAAGTGCTGGGATTGCAGACATGAGCCACTGCGCCTGGCAGGGAGCACGCACTTATTTTATAGCTTGCTCTACGAGCCCGACACTCTTCTCTGCCCCTCCTGGAGTGCCTCGTGCCCACCCTGTGAGGAAGGTGCTTACTTCTCCCTGATTTTTATTTCTGTTTTTATTTCGAGAAGGTCTTGTTTTGTTGCCCAGGCTGGAGTGCAGTGGCAACCATCTCGGCTCACTGCAGCCTCTGTCCCCCGAGGCTCAAGCGATTCCCCCACCTCAGCCTCTGGAGTCACAGGGACCACAGGCTCATGCCACCACACCCTGCTACGTTTTGTATTTTTTTTTTGTAGAGATGGAGTCTCACTATGTTGCCCAGGCTGGTCTTGAATTCCTGGCCTCAAGTGATCTGCCTGCCTCACCCTTCCAAAGTGCTGGGTTTACAGGCACGAGCCACTGCACCCGGCCTTTCTCCCTGTTTAACAGAGGGAGAGACTGAAGATCAGAGAGGTTGGGCTGCTTGCTCAGGGCCACACAGCTAGAAGCGCCAGAGCTGGGATTTGAACCAGGCAGGCCATTCCCAGTGGAGGAAGCAGTCCCTGTATCCTCTCTGCCCCTGGTGGGGTGCGGTGGAGTTGAACTGGTACCTACATTGCCACTGGGGAGAGACGCTGCTAAGGCTTGCAGACAGATAAACCTAGCCACCACAGGGCAGGTCTGGGACTGGAGCCCAGGCCTTCAGTTTGGGGACCCCTGGGTGCCATTCCTGCCTGTTGGTCACCCTACCAATGCTGACACGCCCCCTGCACCCCTCCCCACCTGGAAAGTCCCGAGACGGAGCTCAGCCCCAGAACTGTCTCCCATTCTCAGGGCAGAGCCAGAGGCTGACCAAGCTGTGGGTGGATTTGGGAGCCTTTGGGGGAAGTCCTGGGCCCCAGGAAAGTGAGCCCAGAGGTGGGCAGTCACCCTCCTGGGATACCGGAGCTGGGATCCTAGCTGCGACCACCAGTCCAGGGCCCCGCTCATACCCCGCACCCTGCCCATCTGGGCAGGAGCCAGATGTCCAGTTGGACGTCAGCAGCCCGCACCCCCCCGCCCGCCACAGAACTTCTCTGTCCCTAATTCTGATCCTACAGGCTCCAGAGGTGGGTGAAGGGTGGGAGGTGGCTGTGATGGGATTTGGGGTGTGGAAAGAGGCTAGGCAAGGAGATTGAGAAGCCCAGGCCGGTCCTCACTCCCCACTCTAGGATGACGGTCATGAGTCTCCTGGTTCTTGTCCTGAGCTGGGGCTCCATGGGCCTGGAAGCAGCCACGGCCGTGGTGAGTGCTGGGGCCGGGCCGCTGGGTTCTGGGACTCAGGGAGCCTGGAAGCTTCAACTTCTGGATCTCGGGATGGCATGCCTTAGTGGAGAGAGGGACTGGGGGGCACCATCACAGTTCCAAGGTTTAGGGCTGGCTTCCTGGGTCCTGAGTGGGTACAGGTTGGTGTTCTGGGTGCTTGGGCTATAATGGAGGAGGGGGCTGGAAGCCTGGATTCCTAGGTCTGAGGGAGGAGGAGCCGGAGGCCTAGACTCCTGAGTTTGAGGGAGGAGGGGCTGGAGAACCTAGACCCCTGAGTCTGAGAGAGGAGGGGCTGGAGCCTGGACTCCTGAGTCTGAGGGTGGAGCGACTGGGACCTGGACCCCTGGGTGGGGAGTGGGGCTGGTAAGCCAGACACTAGGTGCTGTGGGAGTGTGGAATTGGGGCAATTTCGGGTTTGAGCCCCTTTTCTGCTGCCTCATGCAGGGACTCAGTGACTTCTGCTCCAATCCAGATCCTTATATTCTGAATCTGACCCAGGAGGAGACAGGGCTCAGCTCAGGTGATTTCCAAGGGCCCGGTGTGTCTGCCAGGTTGGGCACTGCAGGTCCTGGCTTCCTCAGGCCTCTTCTGTGCCCAGTCCTACCCGGGGTGGGATGGGGGTGCAGCCTGCCAGGCGAGACCCAGCCCTTCTGGCCACTGCCCATCAGAGCCCTCCTGGAGCCCCGCCACCGCCAGCCCCTCATTCCTTCTGCTCCAGCTGGCAGCCTCTCCTGGTGGGCAGGAAGAGAGAGAAGGGTCAGGAGAGGGTGTTCCTGGGCGTCAGGAGTGGGGATTTGGCCCCCTGAGAAAACTGGGGAGCGCCATTTAGTCAGGGGTTCCCAGGGAGTGTGGGGATGCGCACCAGCGCCTGCTCTGGCTGTGGCAGGAGCAGAAGGGACGCGGGGCTGGCGGGTCTCTGAAGGTAAGGCCATCGGGCTCCAGGAGGGCCCCGGAGCTGGGCTCAGGCCCCGAACCCTGCTAACCCCCCAGTCACCGGCCTTCTCCCGGGAGTCCCTGGGGGCCCAGGCTCATGGCCTCCTCCCCTCTCCTCCTCCCACTTCAGACATCCTGAGCTATTATTTCCTCTGCAACCAGGCCGTCTCCAACCCCTTCCAACAGGTTAGGGCTGCGGGCAAGGGAAGCGGGTGTTGAGGGAACCAGAAGTCTGGACTCCCGAGGGAGGGGGCGGGGCTGGGGCTGGGGCCTGGACTCCTGGGTTCCGGGGAGGATGCAGGCCAGGGGCCCGAGTGCTGTGTTCGGAGGAGAGGAGAGAGGGTCGGGGCGTCGACTCCTGGGTCCTCCTCCCTCCCTTTCTCTTTCCGCAGAGGCTGACTCTGTCCCAGCGAGCTCTGGCCAACATCCACTCCCAGCTGCTGGGCCTGGAGCGAGAAGCTGTGCCTCAGTTCCCTTCAGCGCAGGTCGGTGGGTGGACGCTCCCCAGACACGCGGACCCCAAGGGGAAGGCGGGCGGGGTGGGATGGAGCTGTAGGGCGTAGGTGGGACCCACGGCGAGGAACCCCTGGGTCGGCGGTGGGCGGGGCCTGGGTTGGGGGCGGGGTCGCGGAGCTGGGCGGGGCCCGGGTTGGGGGCGGGGCCAGGGCGATGGGCGGGCCTGGCGAGTTGGTGGGAAAATGACCTCTCCTCGCCCCGCAGAAGCCTCTTTTGTCTTTGGAGGAGACTCTGAATGTGACAGAAGGAAACTTCCACCAGTTGGTGGCACTGCTGCACTGCCGCGGCCTGCACAAGGTGAACCCCTTCCCCCTCCCAATTTCTTCTCCCATGGGGAGCCTCTGCCTCGACCCACAGAACTACCTCGTTCCTCTCCTTGGACCTCTGCCATTGCGACTGAGGATATCTCTGTATTCTCTGTTTATATTATTTATCTATCCTATATCTATTATCTACCTATTTATAACCTGTCATCTATCATGCTCCACCCGTATTCCTTCCCTCCTCCTTCCCTTCCCCCCCAGCTCCCGCACTTCCCCCGGGTCCCCATCCCACCCTGCCATCCATTCCTGCTACTTTTCCTTCCTTGTCTTCTCTCCTCTCTCCGTCCTCCTCCCTTTCCCTCCCTCTCTCCTAGCGGCTGCTGCTCAGTGACTTCTGGAGCAAGACTGCCTGGGTTCCAGTCCTAGCTTTTGACCAAGTGCAAGTCAGCTCACTTCTCTGTACCTCAGTTACTTCCCTCACTTATGAAACTGGGATTGTGGCCAGGCGCGGTGACTCATGCCTGTAATCCCAGCACACTGGGAGGCCAAGGCGGGTGGATCACCTGAGGTCAGGAGTTCAAGACCAGCCTGGCCAACATGGTGAAACCTCATCTCTACTAAAAATACAAAAAATTAGCTGGGCATGGTGGCATGTGCCTGTAATCTCAGCTAGTCAGGAGGCTGAGGCAGGAGAATTGCCTGAACCTGGGAAGTGGAGGTTGCAGTGAGCCAAGATCATACCATTGCACTCTAGCCTGGGTGACAGAGCAAGACTCTGTCTAAAAAAAAAAAAGAAAGAAAGAAACTGGGATTGCAAGAATGGGCACCTGTCCAGCTCCCTTGTGGCATGTGCTGTTCATACACTGGACGGGCAGGGGCAGGCGGGGCACCCAGGAGGAAAGATATCTGGTGCCCTGCAGACTCCAGCTTGGGCTCTGCCACAGACTGCATGGCCATGGGCGGGTGCGCATGGCTGACTCTGTTTCCCACCCATACTACGAGGAAGGATGAGTTTTTTTTTTACTGGATGGTTGTAAGGCTTGAAAAAAAAGTCCCCTTATAAAACAGTAGGAACTGGCCGGACACGGAGGCTCACACCTGTAATCCCAGCACTTTGGGAGACAGAGGCGGGTGGATCACCTGAGGTCAGGAGTTCCAGACCAGCCTGGCCAACATGGTGAAACCCTGTCTCTACTAAAAATACAAAAAATTGGGCCGGGCGCAGTGGCTCACGCCTGTAATCCCAGCACTTTGGGAGGCCGAGGCGGGTGGATCACGAGGTCAAGAGATCGAGACCATCCTGGTCAACATGGTGAAACCCCGTCTCTACTAAAATACAAAAAATTAGCTGGGCACGGTGGCGCGTGCCTGTAATCCCAGCTACTCAGGAGGCTGAGGCAGGAAGAATTGCCTGAACCCAGGAGGCGGAGGTTGCGGTGAACCGAGATTGTGCCATTGCACTCCAGCCTGGGTAACAAGAGTGAAACTCTGTCTCAAAAAAAAAAAAAAAAAATTAGCCAGGTGTGGTGGTAGGCGACTGTAATCCCAACTACTCAGGAGGCTGAGGCAGGAGAATCACTTGAACCCAGGAGGCGGAGGTTGCAGTGAGCTGAGATCATGCCACTGCACTCCAGGCTGAGTAATAGAGAGAGACTCTGTCTCAAAGAAACAAACAAAACCAGTAGGAGCTGCTCTAAAACACACACCTGAGGATGCCTTTCCCCAGCCGGTCTTCCCGTCAAAGACCTCTCATGTGCATACCTTTGCCAAGTACCTGGCCCTGTTGCGTTTCACAGGTGGCAACTCACTGACCCCTCATAACAATGCTGTGAAGAAGGAACTATTATTATCCCATGTAACAGACTTAGAAGGTGAGGTGCAGAGTTGACGGACTTTCCCTAGGTCACACGGCCAGCCTGTGCACATTAAGGAGACAGGGACCTTCCAGAGGGCCCAGTCTTGTCCCTTCTGCTTCTGGAATGTCTCTATCCATCTACCCTCCATGCCCAGTGGCCCTGTTGCCGCTGAGGCCTCGTTCTCTCCCCAGAGGAGGAAGCATGGCCCCCTCCTCGTCTATCCCCCCATGGATCCTAGAATATTCAGCAAACAGCAAACCACTCTTTGCTATAAGTATGCCCGGTGCATTGCTGGGGAGATACTTATTCTGGAAAATTGTGTATTGGGTATGTGATATCAAATTTAACTGGAAGTCCTGAATTTGATCTGGCAGTCCTAGCCAAGAGGGATTCATCTACACCATAGCATGGACCTGAGCTTCTGGTCCGGCTCAGACAGATCCCTTCTGTGGTTCCCACTGCCCCCCAGTCTTCTGAAACCATCATTCCAAAAAGGGAGTGGGGAGCAAGCGCTAAATCAGTGATCTGAATTGCTGACTATTGAGCTGAGAAAGGCTGGGGGAGCCCCCTCACGGCTGTCCTGATCTTTTGCATAAGGATAAATTGGGGTCCAGGCACTTTTCTGTGGCCTAGGTAGAGACTGGGCTGGAATACAGGCCCCCAGACTCCTTTGTGGAGGGAGGGAAGGGAAAGAGGAAGACAGATCACTCCACCCTCCCCAACCACTGTACCAGGTGACCCTGGACCTCCGTTGTCCCTGTCAGGGTGTCAGGGTCCTCACAGATTAAAATCAAGAGTAAGGGACCAGGCCCGGAGTGGTGGCTCACACCTGTAATCCCAGCACTTTGAGAGACCAAAGTGGGTGGATCACCTGAGGTCAGGAGTTCAAGACTAGCCTGGCCAACATGGGGAAGTCCCGTCTCTACTACAAATACAAAAAAAAATAGCTGGACGTGGTGGCACATGCCTGTATTCACAGCTACTCAGGAGGCTGAGGCATGAGAATCCCTCGAACCCTGGAGGCACAGAGGTTGCAGTGAGCTGGCATCATGCCACTGCACTCCAGCCTGGGCAACAGAGTGAGAGTCTGTCTAAAAAAAAGAGTGTTGGGGGAAGGCAGCATGGGTGTCTGGTACCTGTAATCCCAGCACTTTGGGAGGTCCAGTTGGGCAGATCAAAACTCCTTGAGCTCAGGAGTTCGAGAGCAGGCTGGCTAACATGGTGAAACCCCAACTCTATTTTAAAATTTTAAAAAAGAAAATCGGGCCGGGCGCGGTGGCTCAAGCCTGTAATCCCAGCACTTTGGGAGGCCGAGGCGGGTGGATCACGAGGTCAAGAGATCGAGACCATCCTAGTCAACATGGTGAAACCCCGTCTCTACTAAAAATACAAAAAATTAGCTGGGCATGGTGGTGCGTGCCTGTAATCCAAGCTACTCAGGAGGCTGAGGCAGGAGAATTGCCTGAACCCAGGAGGCGGAGGTTGCGGTGAGCTGAGGTCGCACCATTGCACTCCAGCCTGGGTAACAAAAAGAAAAAAAAAAAAGAAAATCAACAGTAAGGGACATCTGGGATGAGGAGGAAGGAAGGTGGGCGCTGGAACCTAAGAGAATCAGCTCCAATCTCACTTCTGCCCCTCCCTGGCAGTGTGACTCTGGGCAAGTAGCTTCCTCTCTCTGGGCTTCAACTTCTTTGCACCATTGCAAGAGGCGGCAGCGTGAGGGGGTCAGGAGTCAGTGTTTGCCTCCAGGGCTGTTGTGAGTATGAAGGACATTGTGCATGTACCAATACACTCAAAATAGAGCTTCCGGGCCGGGCGCGGTGGCTCACGCCTGTAATCCCAGCGCTTTGGGAGGTCGAGGCTGGTGGATCACCTGAGGTCAGGAGTTCAAGACCAGCCTGACCAACACAGTGAAACCCCGTATCTACTAAAAATACAAAATTAGCTGGGCATGGTGGTGCATGCCTATAATCCCAGCTACTCAGGAGGCTGAGGCAGGAGAATTGCTTGAACTTGGGAGACAGAGGTAGTGGTGGGCTGAGATCACGCCATTGCACTCCAGTCTGGGCAACAAGAGCAAAACTCCGCCTCAGGAAAAAAAAAAAGAAAAAAAAAGAGCCTCCGTTGCCCCAACAGGTCCCTATCCCCAACGTCGCTGGCTCAGTAACAGACACCCCACCTCAACCAGGTTTTCCTGCCAGAAACTCAGGGGTATCCTTCCTGCTCCCTGCTCAGCTCCCACAACCATTCCCGAAGCGAGGTCTGTCGCCCCTCCTCTGAAACCTATCTGGACACCCACCACTGTCTCTACCACTTCCCCTGTGCCCTGGTCCGTGCATCCTAGCCACCTGCCCCGTGACCGCAGGGGCCTCCTCCCCGTCCCCCGCCTGCCTACCCCCGTCTGTCCTCCATGCAACAGCCAACCAACTGGGTGATCCTTTTAAAACACAATCCGATCATGTTCTTCCTCTGCTTAAAACCCTCAGCGATTCCCCCTGCACACGGATTAAAATCCCTGCTCCTTGCCCTGACCTACAAGGGCCTGGGTGGTCAGTCCTGGATATGTGTGCCTCTGGCTTCAGTCCCTGCCGGCTTCCTCCACACAGCCCTCTTCCTGGCTCCTTCCTGGGGGACTCATCCCTGCTGTGGGGTTGCCCGACCTACCCCTGCCCTGCTCTGCCCCCACCCTCCTACCTCGTCAGCACACTACCCTCTGAGATGACCTTCTGGGTCCTGGGACTGGGGGCGGTGCCCAGGGAGGAGCTGTGAATTAACTGAGTCAGTCTGTGCCAGTGCTGGGCACTCGGTGAAGGCCGTTTCTGCTGACTTCTTGGGACGACCATCATCAGAGCCAGCATTTGTGGCACGTGGAGTGTGTATTGTGTGTGAGGCATCATTCTGAGTCACTGCTTGGTCCTTCTACGTGCTGTCTCATGTGCTCCAGGCCAGCGATTTGCCCCCCAGGGACAGTTGGCCGTGGCTGAGGTGCTGCTGGTTGTCACACAGCAGGAGGGGGTGCTCCTGGCATCTGGCGGGTGGAGCTGCACCCGCCCTCACCACAGAGAATGAGCTGGCTCAAAACGTCAGCAGGGCCCAGATTGTGAAACCTTTGCCCCTGGACCGAGGCGGAGCTGGCGGTGGCTGGCCTGCAGGCACTGGGTGCCCCCGGGAGGATGCCCTTGCTGGGGGGTGCCGCTGCTGGGAGGGAGAAGGAAAGGGGCGTGTCATTTCTCAGGTTCCGGGGTGGATGCAGATGGGGAGAGGGCACAGGGCTGGTGGGAGGTGCTAGGCTGGTTCCAGATGTGGGGTGCTGAGGGAGGAGGGCCCCTGTGAAAGGGAGATAGGGGCCTGCAGTAACACGGGGGTGGGGTGCAGCTCAGGAGAAACCAGGTCTGGAGCCTGCACAATTAATTCCTGGGTGCCAGGCCCATCACACCGATGACCCCACTGTATTCTCAGAACTACCCTTAGACAGGGGAAATGGAGGCATAGAGAGGTCAACTGGCTTGTGCAGTACCACAGCCAGGAGGACAGACTGGTGTGCGCAGTGTGTGCTGGCGGTGGGGGGGTGGGGTGCACTGCCCGGTGACCCCGATGACGCCCTTCGCTCAGGACTATGGCGCAGCCCTGCGGGGCCTGTGTGAGGACGCCCTGGAAGGCCTGCTGTTCCTGCTGCTCTTCTCCCTGCTGTCCGCGGGAGCGCTGGCCACCGCCCTCTGCAGCCTGCCCCAAGCCTGGGCCCTCTTCCCACCCAGGTCAGGAGCGGGGGAAGGCAGGCTCCTGGGGAGGGAAGAGGAGGGCAGCACCTGGGGACCACGGTTTGGGGGCTGCAGCCTCCTGATGGGTTCCCCATCCCACCTCTCTGCCATGCCCCGCATCAAACCCCAGTGACGACTACGATGACACAGACGATGACGACCCTTTCAACCCTCAGGTACTGGACTCCTGGGTCTGAGGGAGGAGGGGCTGGGGTCTGGACTCCTGGGTCTGAGGGAGGAGGGGCTGGGGTCCCACAGTACAAAGTCGATCCCCACTCCATTCCCTCCTGTCCCCTGACTCTCCTAGCAGGAATCCAAGCGTTTTGTGCAGTGGCAGTCGTCTATCTGAGCCCCTCCTCCCTGCCGGACTGGAGCCTGCCTCCCCTCTTCGGTGAGCTTCTAAGGGACACCCCCAGCTCCTGCAGCCTGGCCTCTGCCTTCCCCTCCCAGCCTCAGCGATGCTCCAGGCGCGGGCTGGGTGCTTCCTGCTGAGTGGCCGCTCCCTGCAGGCCCTCCAGCCCGCATCACTGCCCTGTCTCTGTCTCTCTCCGCAGTTCCTTCCCTGGCTGCCGGAGGAGACCCCACTAACCCAGCCTGCCTGGGCTCTGACCACTAACACTCTTGGCCACGGACAGCCCGCACAGGACCGCCTCCCTGCCCTGGCCCCTGTGTCCCAGTCTCTGTCCTTGGCCTTGGGAGTAGCTGAGGGGGCAGACTAGGGAGTGTAGGGCTGGCAGGGGAGGGGGCAGACAGCCTCGCACCCTTTACCTCGGCTGCCAGTCCCATCCTTGGAGGGACTGAGCCGAGGGGAGGGGGACATGAGTCCCCCTGCTGCCCCTGCCACGTCCCAGTGGGCTCTGACCCCCGATCTCAACTCGTGGCACTAACTTGGAAAAGGGTTGATTTAAAATAAAAGGGAAGACTATTTTACAAGCAGCTGGGTCCTCTTTATTTCTGCCTTCCCTTGATCAGGCCTCCTGGCTGAGGCTGGGGCATCCTCCCAGCTGCCAGGCGTGTCTGCGCCTGTCCAGGCTCAGCAAGGGTTCCAAAGACATTGTTCTTTAAAAAAAAAAAAAGTAAAAAAACAAAAAATATCCTTTCTCTCTGATTCTAAAAGTGATACATGTGTCCTGACACAGGAAGGCACAGACATCTCTGGCACAGAATAGATGGCCTAGAAATAGACCTGTGTGTGTGTGTGTGTGTGTGTGTGCGCACACATGACAGAAGACAGATTTTAAGTCAGTGTGAGGATGGTTGGTTTAGCAGCAGTAGTGACATATCAGCTCTCCATCTGGCCAAAAGCTTCTATGGATAAGAAGGGTGGAAGATCTGGATGTATACAAGTAAAGGCACAGAAGAATTCCAAGAGAAATTAGGAGGGTGGGAATGGCGGGGCATGCCTGTGGTCCCAGCAGCTCTGGAGGCTGAGGCTCCTTGCTTGAGCCCGTTTTGAGGCGGCAGTGAGCTGTGAACGCACCACAACACTCCAGCCTGGGCAACAGACCAAGACCCTGTCTCTTAAAAAAAAAAAAAAGAAAAACAGAGAGAGGCTGGCTGCGGAGGCTCATGACTGTAATCCCAGCACTGGGTGGATCCCTAGAGGCCAGGAGTTTGAGACCAGCCTGGCCAACATGGCAAAACTGCGTCTCTACTAACAAAAAAAACATAAAAAAACCCCCACAAAATTTAGCCAGGCGTGGTGGCAGAGGCCTGTAACCCCAACCACTTGGGAGGCTGAGGCCGGAGAATTGCTTGAACCCGGGAGGCAGAGGTTGCACCGCTGCACTCCAGCCTGGGAGACCAAGTGAGACTCCATCTCAAAAAAAAAAAAAAAAAAAAAAAAAAAAAAACCAGAGAGAGAGAAATTAGGAGAATGTTTGTATGTTATCTGTGTAGGGAAAGTGGGGAGGGAGGAGTTTAAGCCAGAGATCATAAAAGCAGAAAGGAAAAGATAGCTTATTTGACAAACTGTAGATAGAAAAAAATACCATAAAGTCAAATGGCAAATTGATAGACTGGGGAACTGTGTGTGTGTGTGTGTGTGTGTGTGTGTGTGTTAATTGTGGTGCAGAAATATATTATTCTTAAAACAGATGTAATGTACAAAAGCTTACATAACCTAAGAAAAAGACAACCCATTTAAAAGTAATCAACTGAGATGAATATTCAATAAAGTAAAAATTCCAACATCAGTAAACAGTCAAAAAGATTCAAACTCTAATAATCGGGAAATGCAGTTTGAAAGAATGAGAAACTACTCTTTTTCACTACCCAGATACAATAAAAGTAACAAGAGTGGTGACGTCCTGGGCGGGCGAGCAGGTCGTGGAGGGACAGGCACTCACACACGCTGCTCCGGCGACTGTGAACTGCCATCATCCCTTGCAAAAAATGTGCTTGTAGGCCGGGCACGGTGGCTCAAGCCTGTAATCCCAGCACTTTGGGAGGCCGAGGCGGGTGGATCACGAGGTCAAGAGATCGAGACCATCCTGGTCAACATGGTGAAACCCCGTCTCTACTAAAATACAAAAAAATTAGCTGGGCATGGTGGCGCGTGCCTGTAATCCCAGCTACTCGGGAGGCTGAGGCAGGAGAATTCCTGAACCCAGGAGGCGGAGGTTGTGGTGAGCCGAGATCGCGCCATTGCACTCCAGCCTGGGTAACAAGAGCGAAACTCCATCTAAAAAAAAAAAAAAAAAAAATGTGCTTGTATGTGATCAGATCAAAACTGCATACGCCTCATGCCCCAGCAGTCCTGCTTTTGGGAATCAATTTACAGAAAAAGACACACAGGCATCTGAAGACTTATATTTAGAGCTGCCTGTTACAATGATACCACCTTGATCTGCTAAACCCTGAAAACAAACACCCCCAAAAAGGAGAAGTCCAATAGATCACTGCACAGCAGGGATCTCTAGAAGAAACCAGCTCTTGGCAGGGTTGAGGCGTGAGGGAAAGTCTGGCAGAGGAGCTATCAGGGCAGGGTGTGGCAGACAGCAGTGGCAGAGAGTGGACCGATGGAGAGGGGCCTACACAGTGAAGTGTTCAGCTTTGCATTCTTTTTTCTTATTCTTTTTTTTTTTGAGACAGAGTCTTGCTCCGTTGCCAGGCGCCAGGCTGGAGTGCAGTGGCGTGATCTCGGCTCACTGCAACCTCTGCCTCCTGTGTTCAAGCAATTCTTCTGCCTCAGCCTCCCAGGTAGCTGGGACTACAGGCACGAGCCACCATGCCCAGCTAATTTTTGTATTTTTAGTGGAGACAGGATTTCACCATGTCGGTCAGGATAGTCTCAATCACTTGACCTCGTGATCCACCCGCCTCAGCCTCCCAAAGTGCTGGGATTACAGGCGTGAGCCACCACGCCTGGCCTAGCTTTGCATTCAAGACACCCCTGGGCCACTATCCTGGTCCTGCTTCTCACGGCCCTCACTGATGTGGGAAAGTCACTTGACCCGTTAGACCTCGGTTGCCTTATCCATCAAATGAGTATCACAGATCAGAAATCCAAAATTCCAAATCCACAGGTCCAAAGAGTTCCGAAGTCAAGCCATCCCCAAGCCCATTGGGCAGGAAAAGTTGACCTGCCTTGGTGGGAGATGACTTAACCCACGTTACTGACCCCGCCCGGTGTGAATTTCACACACTTCCCTGCAGAGACGTTAATGAGCTGGCCGAACTCTGCTGTGCTGGGCCCTGAGGGTGCTGTGTGCCCTGGGAATAGAGATCATATTGCCTTTGACACGCGGAAGAATCGTGAATCCCAGCCCACACCTGGCTCTGAGGGGCTCGGGTTGGTGCTGGGTGACCCCCAGGTCCAGATGCTATAGTCCAGCGTGAGGCCTGCCCCTGCTCTGTGCCTGTCAATCATTTCTATCTTGTGCTCTGCAAGGAGCGTTCAGAGGCAGCTTTGGCTGTGTGGGCCTGAGGGTGGGGAATAAAAATCAGCTGCCATCTCAGGGAGGGGTTCTGGGGGCCACACGTGTTCACCCGCTTTCCCTTGACCACGTGGGCTGTCTGCCCCAGGACTGGGCCTGCTGCTAGGCTGACTCCTTTCCTCTCAAACACTGCCCTCTAGTGCCCCTGAGCCCACTTCCCAAGCACAGGCATCCTTAAGGTTCAGGCTGCTTGATCTCCCACGCCAATGAGCCTGGCCTGGGGATGATCTTTCATCAAGAAGGTGGCCGGGCACGGTGGCTCTCGCCTGTAATCCCAGCACTTCGGGAGGCTGAGGCAGGAGAATCACTTGAACCTGGGAGGTGGAGGTCGTAGTGAGCTGGGATCTCACCACACTCATAACCTAATCACCTCCTGAAGGCTACACTTCCAAAGGTGGGGAATTCATTACATGAATTTTGGGAGTCACAGACATATGCAGTGCACGGCCCCGGCCATGGGCAGTTTCCTCACCCACGTGTGCTGATCTACTCTGCTGAAAATCCAAGGTAGGGGAGCCGCCGTGCATCCCCCGGGTTATCTCTCTTTATAGCTCTCTCCTCTCTGCTCGGAGCCAATATGGCTTCATCTCATGTGGTGAAGCAGGAGAATTGCTTGAAACAGGAGGGAGAGGTTGCAGTGAGCTGAGATCGCGGCACTGCAGTGCAGCCTGGGTGACAAAGCAAAGACTCTGTCTCAAAAAAAAAAAAGTGCGATTATGTTACTTGGAAGGGTGGGGCCGTTAAGAAAGGGATTAGTGCCCTTATAGGCAAAGCCGAAGGGAGCTCATCGGCCCCTTCCATCACACAAGGGCACAGCTAGAAGGTGCTGTCTGTGAACCAGGAACTGGGCCCTCCTCAGATACCAGTGCCCTGATCTTAGACTTCCAGCCTCCAGAACTGTGAGAAATCAGTGGTTTTGTTTGTTGTTTTGTGTTTTTTTTGAGACAGAGTTTTGCTCTTGTTGCCCAGGCTGGAGTGCAATGGTGCCATCTCGGCTCACCACAACCTCCACCTCCTGGGTTCAAGCGATGCTCCTGCCTCAGCCTCCCGAGTAGCTGGGATTACAGGCATGTGCCACCACGCCTGGCTAATTTTTTGTATTTTTAGTAGAGACGGGGTTTCTCCATGTTGGTCAGGCTGGTCTAGAACTCCCGACCTCAGGTGATCCACCCGCCTCGGCTTCCCAAAGTGGGAGATTACAGGTGTGTTGGGATTACAGGTGTGAGCCACCGTGCCCGGCCGTGTTTGTTCTTTTTGAGTCACCAGTCCACAGTACTCTGTTATTGCAGCCTGGATGGTCTAGAATGCCAGGGAAAGAAGCACCTGAAGGGATTGGAGGAAACAGTGCCCGAGTTCTAGGTACTTGCATAGGGCTTGACAAGGCGCTGTTCCTATCAGAAAAACCTCATAATTGAAGGAACATTGGGTAGAGCACTGAGAAGGGTCTTATATCAGCTGTGGGGAATAATCATCCCCAAAAACACTGCTCTGGCCCCACCTGAGAAATCTTAAAAGCGAAACCTCAAAGGATCAAGCTGCTTCCAAGTGACATGACTGCATTCTCAAACAAAGCTCAAGAATATTTACAGGTGTACAAAAATAACCAGCACCTGACAAGGTAATGCTGACACTGTCTAGTGTCCAATAAAAAAAAATCACCAAATAAGCAAAAAGCAGGAAAATAGGGCACATGAGGATAAAAATCATTCAACTGAAATTGGCCCAGAAGTTAGAATTAGGAGGTAGGAACATTAAAACAATTATTATAGTGGACTCCATACGTTCTAAAAGTTCTTTACAGATACAGAAGATACAAAAAAACCCAAATTTGGGGCCAGGCGCAGTGGCTCACGCCTGTAATCCCAGCACTTTGGGAGGCTGAAGTGGGCGGATCATCTGAGGTTAGGAGTTTGAGACCAGCCTGGCCAACGTGGTGAAAACCCATCTCTACTAAAAATACAGAAATTAGCTGGGTGTGGTGGTGAGCACAGAGCAGAGAGAGAACAGTCTCATAAAAAATGCTCAAACCTCTCTCCACAAATGGTGCTAGCACAACTGGACATCAACATGCCAGAAAAAAAAAAAAAAACCTCAATCTAGACACAGACCTTGTTCTCTTCACAAAAATTAACTCAAAATTGATCATAGACCTGGATGTTCAATGCAAAGCTATAAAACTCCTAGAAGAGAACATAGGAGAAAATCTAGGTGACTGAGTTTTGTGATTTTTTTTTTTTTTTTTGGAGAGTCTCACTCTGTCGCCCAGGCTGGAGTGCATTGGCATGATCTTGGCTCACTACAACCTCCGCCTCCAGGGTTCAAGTGATTCTCATGCCTCAGCCTCCCGCATAGCTGGAATTACAGGTGCTTGCAACCACGTCTGGCTAATTTTTGTATTTTTAGTGAAGCAGGAATGGCGGGGAACAAACCACTGGAACACTGAACTGAGGAAGGAAGTGACTTTTTACTCAGCCAGGAGCTGTGGGGTGCTACAGCCTCGTTCACCGAGCTCCCCAAGCCGCAGCTTCTCTCTCTTTCTATAGGCTTACATCGCTAAAGGGGAAAATGAGGCGGAACTATGGACGTCCGACCTTAATGTTTTGGCTTCATTGATTTGCTAATTCATAAGCAGGTGTTTCCAGGAGAGAGCCTGGCCCGTGGAGACACGGGGGCGTGAACCAGTGCCGGGCTCCAGCCGGCAGGGATAACATTCATTTACAGCTTTTTCAAGGTTAACAGATAGCAGAGAGGCTGGGAACTAAACAGGGAATCATTTTCCCAGCTCTTTGGTATCTTATTTTATTTTATTTTCTTTCTTCACCCTCCTTCTCATCTGGAAGGGGAGAAGGGGAGGTGAAATAGGAGGCGAGGGGGGTCTCCCCTCTCATTAGTAGAGATGGGGTTTTGCCATATTGGCCAGGCTGGTCTCAAACTCCTGGCCTCAAGTGATCCACCCACCTTGGCCTCCCAAAGTCCTGGGATTACAGTCATGAGCCACTGCGCCCAGCCATGGTAATTTTTTTTTGATACAACACGAAAGGCATGATCCATGAAAGAAACGGACAAGCTGGACTTTATTAAAAAAACAAAAAACAATAAAACCTCTGCTATTTGAAAGACATTTTTAATACAATGAGAAAACAAGCTGCGGACTGGGAGAAACTATTTGCAAGAGACCTCTCTCATAGAAGACTGTCATCCGCCGGGCGCGGTGGCTCACGCCTGTAATCCCAGCACTTTGGGAGGCTGAGGCGGGTGGATCACGAGGTCAAGAGATCGAGACCATCCCGGTCAACATGGTGAAACCCTGTCTCTACTAAAAATACAAAAAATTAGCTGGGCATGGTGGTGTGTGCCTGTAATCCCAGCTACTCAGGAGGCTGAGGCAGGAGAATTGCCTGAACCCAGGAGGCGGAGGTTGCGGTGAGCTGAGATTGCGCCATTGCACTCCAGCCTGGGTAACAAGAGCGAAACTCCGTCTCAAAAAAAAAAAAAAAAAAAAAAAGAAGACTGTCATCCAAGATATACAAAGAGCTCTTCAAACTCAGCAACAGGAAAACAACCTGATTAAAAAACTGGAGAGGGATCTGAACATGCGTCTCACCAAAGAAGGCATACAGACGGTGTGATGGCTGATATTAGGTGTCAGTTTGACTGGATTGAAGGAAGCCTAGGTAGCTGATAAAGGATTATTTCTGGGTGTGTCTGTGAGGGTGTTGCCAGGGCAGATTGACATTTGAGTCACTGGACTGGGAGAGGAAGACCCACTCTCAATGTGGGTTGGCTGCCAGCGTGACTAGAACAACACAGGCAGGAGGTGGAGAGGCTGGCTGCTGCGTCTTCCGTCTTCATCTTTCTACTGTGTCGCATGCTTCCTGTCCTTGGTCCTTGGACATTGGACTCCAGGTTTTTTTGCCTTTGGACTTTTTTTTTTTTTTTTTTTTTTTGAGAGGGAGTCTCCCTCTGTTGCCCAGGCTGGAGGGCAGTGGCTCGATCTCTGCTCACTGCAACCTCCACCTCTCGGGTTCAAGCGATTCTCCTGCCTCAGCCTCCCAAGTAGCTGGGATTACAGGCGCCCACCACCAAGCCCAGTTAAGTTTTGTATTTTTAGTAGAGACAGGGTTTCATGTTGGCCAGGATGGTCTCAAACTCCTGACCTTGTGATCCACCTGCCTCAGCCTCCCAGAGTGCTGTGCACATGTGTGAGCGCTGTGCCTGGCCTTGGCCTTCGGGCTCTTGAACTTCCACAGGTGGTTTGCTGGGGACCCTTGGGCCTTTCGCCACAGGCTGAAGGCTGTGCTGTTGGCTCCCCTACTTTTGAGGTTTTTGGACTTGGACTGAGACATTGCTGGCTTCTTCCTTCCTGAGCTTGCAGAGAGCCTAGGGTGGCACGTCACCTGGTGATCGTGTGAGCCAGTTCTTCCTAATAAACTCCCTTTCAGCCAGGCGCGGTGGCTCACGCCTGTAATCCCAGCACTTTGGGAGGCCGAGGTGGGTGGATCGTGAGGTCAAGGGTTTGAGACCAGCCTGGCCCAGGTGGTGAAACTCGGTCTCCACTAAAAATACAGAATTAGCTGGGCATGGTGGTGCATGCCTGGAATCCCCGCTACTTGGGAGGCTAAGGCAGGAGAATCGCTTGAACTTGGGAGGCGGAGGGTGCGGAGAGCCGAGATTGCACCATTGCACTCCAGCCTGGGTAACAAGAGCAAAACTCCATCTCAAAAAACAAAACAAAACAAGACAGCACTACATACCTATCAGAAGGCCAAATCCAAAATGTTGACACCACCAAATGCTGGCAAAAATGTGTAGCAACAGGAACTATCAATGGTGCCGGCAATGCAGAAAGATACAGTTATTTGGAGGACAGTGTGGCAGTCTCTCATAATCCTAAACATACTGTCAGAAAATGGACCAGCAACGGTGCTCCTTAGTATTTACCCAGATGGGTTGAAAACGTGTGCCCATAAAGAAATCTGCATGTGCGTGTTTACAGCAGCTTTATTTATCATTGCCAAAAACTTGGAAGCAACCAAGATATCCTTCAATAAACGTCTTACTACATTCTGGTTGTTATAACAAAATACCATACGCTGAGTAGCTGAGGCAGGAGGATCCCTTGAGCCTGGGAGGTTGAAGCTGCTGTGAGCTGAGATCAAGATTGTACTACTGCACTCCATCCTGGGTAATAGAGTGAGAAACCACTTCTCCAAAAAAAAAAAAAAAAAAGGTACAATTTTGGTCTTTTGCTATGATTGGGCTCCTAGAGAGCTCTGGATCCCAGCTGCAAGGTAAGGGATCTGGAGCCAAGAGAAGGGAGATGAGTTTTCCAAGTCATACAGCTGGTTAAGTAAGACTCAGGTCTCCTGCCACCCAAGATTATTCAAAGGAGTTTTCAGAATCAATCCCCTACTGGCCAGGTGCAGTGGCTCATGCCTGTAATCCCAGCACTTTGGGAGTCAAAGGCAGGCGGGTCACCTGAGGCAGGGAGTTCGAGACCAGCCTGGTTAACATGGTGAAATAACGTCTCCACTAAAAATACAAAAATTAACCAGGTGTGGTGGCACACGCCTGTAATCCCAGCTGCTGGGGAGGCTGAGGCACGAGAATTGCTTGAACCTGGGAGGCGGAGGTTGCAGTGAGCTGAGATCACACCACTACACTCCAGTCTGGGTGACAGAGCTATCTAAAAAAACAATAATAATGAAAAATAAAAAATAAAAAAAGTGGGCCGGGTGCGGTGGCTCACACCTGTATTCCCAGCACTTTGCGAGGCTGAGGTGGGCGTGTCACCTGGGGTTGGGAGTTTTGAGACCAGCCTGACCAACATGGAGAAACCCCATCTCTACTAAAAACACAAAATTAGCTGCGTGTGGTGGCATGTGCCCGTAATCCCAGCTACTCAAGAGGCTGAGGCAGGAAAATCGCTTGAACCCGGGAGGCGGAGGTTGTGGTGAGCCAAGATCACGCCATTGCACTATAGTCTGGCAACATGAATGAAACTCCCATCTCAAAAAAAAAAAAAAAAAAAAAAAAAAAAGAGAAAGAAAAAAGTAACCCTCTAGTGACTTGTTAGAGCAAATCATCAGACAGACAGTTGGGGTAAAATTCTGGAGTGGATTAAGAATTAAGAGAGGGGTGCTGGCTTGCCTGGATGGCTACAGGAACATAGCCCTGGAGCTGAGCAACTATGTAAGTGGACAACTGAAAAGTACAGGGTGTGTTAATCAGAGGCAACAATGATATGGATGTGAAGACACCAAGAGAACAGTACTTTTCGTGGTTAGAATCATTTCTTAGGTATTTTTTTCTATTTTGGGGTTCTTTTGTGATATAATTTGTCCTGTTTTCGTAATGGTTATTTTTTTTTTTTACTGCCATGTAAGATAAATGTATACAATTGTAGGCTTAATTGTAAAGAGTTTTCACATTTAAGTTCCAGTCATTTCGTTTTATTGCTGTGTCTGTGTATGGAATGCTAAAAGAATAAGACATAAAAAAATAAAATACAGTTATAAACAGCTCTTTAAAAGGCAGAGACTGCTTGGGCAAAAAAAAAGCGAGATCCAACTACATGCTATCTACGAGAAACCCACCCTAAATACAACAGGTAAAAGGAAGCGAAATGCAGTGTGGACCCTGGCTTGGACTCTGGCGTGTAAAGACAACATTGGAGGAAAAGGGTGAAATCTCAGCGAAGTCTGGGGTTTAGTTACAGTAATGCATCACTTCAGTATGTTAGTTTTGGCAAACCACGATAAAGTGAGATGACAGCACTAGAAAAAACTGAGCATAAAATATGCTGGACCATGTATGATCTTTGCAACTTTTTTTTTTTTTTTTTTTGAGATGAGTTTCACTCTTGTGTCCCAGGCTGGAGTGAAATGGCACAGCCTCGGCTCACTGGAACCTCAGCCTCCTGGGTTCAAGCGATTCTCATGCCTCACTCTCCAGAGTAGCCGGGATTACAGGAGCACGGGACAGCACACCTAGGTAATTTTTGTATTTTTAGGAGAGACGGCGTTTCACCATGTTGGACAGGCTTGAACTCCTGACCTCAGGTGATCCACCCGCCTCGGCCTCCCAAAAGTGTTGGGATTACAGACTTGAGCCACTGCGCCCGGCCTTTGCAACTTTTTTGATAAATCCAAAATTATTCCAGAACAAAACGTTTAGTACAAACAAAAACAAAAACCCACACACAGTAAAATAACGGTAAAGATTTACTATGCTAGCCCTAACAATGTGATACGTAGTTATGAAAATGGCATGTACTTTTCAAGCGAATAGTTCATAATGGTGGAAAATGGGGAGGAAAACTGCCTCTTAAAACCTGTTCTACCACTTCCTGTAACCCGGTGTCCTGGCCCTGCAGAGCTCTGGATAATTTTATCCGAGTCCTGGATGGAAACAGATGGCACTCAAAAGGTGGCTCGGAGTTCAGAGAAATGCCTATGTACAGATTTGGTCCAGTGCCTCGGCCTGACCTGTGGCCTTTGGGGTTCGGCTCCGCGCCCACCCTTACACACCTGTGACCCCACACACTTCCACCCTGGCGCCAGTGCCAGCTGCTGTACCCATTTCCCTCCAACCGCCCCAGCCTCCAGCAGCCGTCTGAACTCGCCGAGCCCTCTCCAGCGGGCCCTTCCAGGCTCATTTACTAGGGAAACCCGCTCTTCTGGGTGGAGCTGTTCCTCACCCGCTTTCTTTAACTTTATCATTCTCTCCCCAGGGCTTCCACATCACCGTGCTGTGGACAATCCCGGAACTCATGTCACGCCAGTTTACGTTTAGGAACTGTAATGGCCCTCACTGATTCAGTCAAAACAAGGCTGCGGCTGGGGCGGTGGCTCACGCCTGTCATCCCAGCATTTTGGGAGGCTGAAGCGGGCGGATCACCTGAGTTCAAGAGTTCGAGACCAGCCTGGCCAACACGGTGAAATACCGTCTCTACTGAAAATACAAAAATTAGCCGGGCGTGGTGATGCACACCTGTAGTCCCAGCTACTCGGGAGGCTGAGGCAGGAGAATAGCTTGAACCTGGGAGGCGGACGTTGCAGTGAGCAGAGATCGCGCCACTGTACTCCAGCCTGGGCGACAAAGCAAGACTCCGTCTCAAAAAACACCAAAAAAAAAAACCCACCAAAAAAAACCAAGGCTGCGTGGGAGGCAGAGAGGCAGCAAACGCGGTCGCGCTTGTCCCCTCGGGGCCACCGTTCCCATCCCGACTTCCGGCCTGCCTTAAAACGCTCAAGCGTCAGTGCGTGGGCGGGAGGGCGGGCTCAAGCGTCAGTGCGTGGGCGGGAGGGCGGGCTCAAGCGCAGCTCGTAGCGTTCATTGGCTGTGCTGGGCCGAGGAAGGCGGGGCGAGCCCGCCGCGTGACGTCAGGGCGCCGCGGTCAGGACGTCGAAGCCAAAGGAGACGAGAGTCAGCCGAGTAGCCGAGTGCTGTGTGACCGTGTTGTTACTCGCTTTGGTGGCTGTTAGTGTGTCCCTGCAGCGAAAGGTCCTGGTTGGTAAGGGGAGCGGCGGGCGAGCAGGCGGGCAGGGATAGCGTCTCTTTTTCGGTCTTGCGCCCCGTGAGCCCTGAGGCCTTCTCGGTCGTAGCAGCAGCGGACGCCTCTCGCGAGCGTCGACAGGGTGTGGCGGGGCAGGGGTAGCCCTTGCGCCTGCGCACGGGGCCTCGGGGCGCGCGGCCGGGCACAAGCGCGCGTGCGCCTTCGTCTTCGTCTCCCCGCATCCTTCCCTCGGAATTCTCGGGGCCCCGGTGCGCCCCTCTCTCGCCATTTATTCCGCGGTTCCTGAGACCGCCCGGCGACGGGCGGCTCCTGAGCTGCTTTCTGGGGTCGTGGTGCGCAGGCGCGGCCCGGACAGCGGCTCCGTGGACAGTCGTGGGGATCCGGGCGGCCTCCTGCACTCGGCGTCCTCGTCTGCGTTCGCCCAGCCTGCGGGACGGCCAGGTGCTCCCGGGAACCCAGACCTGGCGCCTGGTTCCTGTCCTCGTTCTTGAGACCGGTCCGGGAGTCCCCTGTCCAGCCCCCAACTCCTGACCTTACTTTGAATCTTCTTTATGCTCGGGGGCTCCCCTTCCTGTGTCCCCGCCACGACCCCCCTTCTCCACTCACGCTCTGTGTCCTCCTTAAGACCTTTGTGTTTCTAGGGCTTTTCCCAGCTCCACACTCCTGTCCTATCCCGTCAGCTTGTGAGTCTTTCGGTTCTCCTGCGGGGTTCATTCTCCTACTTATCAGTTACCCCCTCGGAGTTGAGACCCCTCGGTCCTTGCCCCGGAGACACTCCACTTTTCTTCCAGTTTTCTCTACCTCAGTCTTCATTCCTTGAACATGTTTTGGGTCGTCTTTGGCATTCCCAAAGCTTTATGTCTAGACACCCAACCAAGGTGATCCCTCCCAGGCCCCTGCTTCCGGGCAGGGGTAACCTTACTGAGGACTCCCACGTACGTCTCTCTTCTGCTCTTCGGAGACCTTTTTGAAAAATCAGTCAGTGCTAAGAACCCATTTTTTCACGTTGGGGTTCACGTCGGCATTCTCCTCGGGAATGTTCAACGTCCCCTGCTTCCAGGGATAACCTCCTGAAAATCCCATTTTCCTCTCAAAATTTTCTTCTGCATTGTTTTCCCACCTCCTTCCTCTTCTGCCTCGATGCTCCCTGCAAGGCTTCCTTCTTCACAGAGTTGTCAGAAACCTTTCCACCGCCTCAGCCTTAAGGGTTCCCTCAGACTCTTCTCATTAGAGCATCCATCCTTTTGGTTCAGCTTCTTTTCACAACCTGTATTCCCTAGAATTCTTATTTTAGTTTTGTTTTGGAGACGGAGTTTTGCTCTTGTTGCCCAGCCTGGAGTGCAGTGGGGCGATCTCGGCTCACTGCAACCTCCACCTCCCGGGTTCAAGCGATTCTTCTGCCTTAGCCTCCCGAGGAGCTGGTATTACATGCTACCATGCCCGGCTAATTTTGTATTTAATAAAGATGGGGTCAGGCTGGTCTCGAACTCCTGACCTCAGGTGATCTGCCCACCTCAGCCTCCCAGAGTGCTGGAATTACAGGCGTGAGCCACCGCGCCCAGCCCCTAGAATTTTTTTTAAACCCTTTCCCCTTGATGGAGTAACCCCACCCTCTGGACCTTCCGTCACACCCTCTCTGCTCGTGTGGATTTCAGACACTTCTTCCCTTTGGGAAGTCCATTCCCTGTTTCCAAATTGTTCGTTTTCCACCTGGAGCACTACAGAGAGGCCAGGGGCTTCCCCTCATGCTCCAGCCTTTTAGTCCACACCCAGAACTCTTAAGATCCTTGACCCCAGTGGCTTTGTTGTCAGCCTCCCCTTTTCTGCCTGGCTTCTCTTGAGTCCATCTGCTTTTCTTCCCTACTTTGTGATAAATTTTTAGCTTTCTCTTAAGTCTTTCTAACACTTCCTTTTTCTCATAGACAGTGAAAAAGCAGTCTGGCTCCCGAGGTCCACCCCTCATGCCCCAAGGTCCAGATGGCGGCCAACGTGGGTGATCAGCGTAGCACAGATTGGTTAGTGGGGTGAGAGGGGCAGAGGCCACCAGGAGGGAAGGAGGAAGCAAGACCCAGTGCTGTCCTCTGGGGTGGGACCTCAGGGGCTTAGGGGAAGTGATGTCACAGTCCCTGTGGGTGGGGGTGGGGGTGAGGCAAACACAGAGGGAAGCATTTGGTTGTGGTGTGGAGAGGGGTGAGCCTTCACCTCTCTGAGCTTTCATTTTTCATGGTATAGCGCTTGCTTTGCAGAATTGTGATGATTCATTCAAGCAAATGTAATTAGGAGGCAGGTTCCCAACACTCAATGCCCAGTTATTTGTTTGTTTTTCTGCTAATTCCTTATTTTTTCTGAAAACAGTATGATAACCTGCCGACTGGGGCTGTATCAGACTGAATTCATTGATTCATAAAAGACAGCCCTAGTAGGTGCCAGGCCCTGTGTTCAGTTTTGTGGGTTCTGTTAATTGTTTTGTTTGCTGGTTTTAACAACTGGTGTGGTGTGCCAGGCTCTGGGATAAGTATCTTAAGTAGGTGTTCTCATTTCTCTCTCCCAGAAAACGGAAGCAGAAACCTTTTATCAGTATAGGACAGATTAGAAAACATAGACTTAGGTGGGAGTGACAGTGAGATCTGGGATTCAGAGGCTGGAAATTGCCTCTTACTTGCCCACCTGTGTACAGTGGGGAGAACAGACGTGACCTGATGTCCTGTCTCTGCAGGTCTTCTCAGTACAGCATGGTGGCTGGGGCAGGCCGAGAGAATGGCATGGAGACGCCAATGCATGAGAACCCAGAGTGGGAGAAGGCCCGCCAGGCCCTAGCCAGCATCAGCAAATCCGGAGCTGCTGGCAGCTCTGCCAAGGCCAGCAGCAATGGGCCTGTGGCCAGCGCACAAGTGAGAAGGCCACATGGGGCTGGGGGACCTTGAGCCAGTGGTTGTGGGAGGGACACAGCCTGATGTCCTCTTGTATCAGGCAGGCAGGGAACATAAAAAGATGTTCCAGGGAATCTAAGAAAGGGGAAAGTTGTTTCCTTGAGGGATCCAGGGCGTGATGTGGTTCTGAAGAGGGAGACCGTGTGCATGTCCCTGGTCTCTAGAATGCGTGAGTCTGATGGTAGAGATGGTGGCTCGCTGTGTGGATGCATGGACCCAATGTCATTCCTTGGCAGTTAACCAGCAGTAGACACAGGCTAGCCCTCTGTGGTCCGTGTTCCTGTGCATCGGGCTACTGACGCACGTGGGCCTCTCTGTCCACAGTACGTGTCACAGGCAGAAGCCTCAGCGTTGCAGCAGCAGCAGTACTACCAGTGGTACCAGCAGTACAACTATGCCTACCCCTACAGCTACTACTACCCCATGGTGAGTGCCTGGCGGTTGGGTGGGGCGGGGCAAGGTAGAACCTGCCGGTTGCAGCTGGTTGGTGGATGGGCTGGAGATAGCAGTGCTAACTGCTCAGAAACCCTCTACTTGCCCATGGGCTCAATTCCAAGCCCCCCTCCCCCAGCCCCCCGTGAGCTGCAGATCCTACATACCTGGTTCTGGTCCCTTCTCTTTCTCCCCTCATCCCTCATGCCCATTCCGCCATGGCCATCGGAGCAGAGACCTTGGTGCCTGTACCCGCCAGGCCCGCTCTTGCTTTGCCCTGGCTGCAGTGCTCCTGTGTTGCCGCCTCTTGGAGGTCTCTGCTCAGATGCTGCCTTCAGAGAGCCTCTACCTGACACACTAATTTTTTTTTTTTTTTTTTGAGATGGAGTCTAGCTCTGTCACCCAGACTGGAGTGCAGTGGTGTGATTTCAGTTCACTGCAGCCTCTGCCTCCCAGTTTAAGCAGTTTTCCTGCCTAAGTCTCTTGAGTAGCTGGGACTACAGGCGCGTTCCACCGTGCCCAGCTAATTTTTGTTTTTTTAGGAGAGATGAGGGTTTCACCATGTTGGTCATGCTGGTCTTGAACTCCTGACCTAGTGATCTGCCCCCCTCAGTCTCCCAAAGTGCTGGGATTACAGGCATGAGCCACCATGCCTGGCCACACACTAAAGTAGCATTCCTGCCTTGCAGCCTGTTTCTCTCCCTTTCTTTGCCTTTTTGTTGTTTCATGATACTTACTGCTGGATATATTACATGTTGATGTCTACAACTGGGCATGTTATTCAAGCACAAGTTTCATTAGAGCATGGGTTTTGCTTTTTATTGTTTTGTGGTAGTGCTTAGGAGAGTTGCTGCTCAGTGTATGTTGATTATATTCTTCAGAGAACTAGCTAAGTGATACGTGAGATTGATAGAGGTTCTTTTTTTTTTTTAATATATGAAAGGATGTGGTATATTAATACAGTGTAGAGAGAAAGACTGGTGAGGGATTGGTAGAGGGACATGGCTAGTGTAGTCCCTGAGCAGGCTGGGAAGCGAAAAGGGCAGGCCTCCCACTAAACCCTCCTTCCCTGCGCCTTTGCAGAGCATGTACCAGAGCTATGGCTCCCCCTCCCAGTATGGGATGGCCAGCTCCTATGGCTCAGCCACAGCCCAGCAGCCATCCGCACCCCAGCACCAAGGGACTCTGAACCAGGTAACACCCTAGCCCAGCTCCCACGTCCTGTGCAAGCAGAGAAAGTGTTGATTTTTGAGTGGGCTGTCAATGAGGAATGGTCTGTGCTCTTTAAGCTGCTTTTTTTCTTCCCAGCAACTCCTGATCTGAAAATGAGGAGGAGAAGGCATAGTGTTTGAAGCTAGGGTGGGTTTAAGGCTGGGCCAAGGCCAGGGCTGAGATGGTGGGAACTTCTTTTCTTCCCCCAGCATGGTCACCCACATGTGTGCACACATGGGTCGGCGTTTGCATTTAAGATGCAGCTTGGAGGAATGGCCGAGCTAGTGCATAGGAGGCTGGTAGACCTGGGTTTCATTCCCAGCTTGCCCCCACCTCCCCGGTGTAATTACTTACACACCCCCTGGCCTCTGCATCTCCGTCAGCTCTTGAAAGCGGGAAGGATAGTAGCCTCATCTTTGGGCCCATGTGTGTCTTGTGCTCAGATGGTAGTGCTGGAGTGGGTGTGTTGTTGGTGGCTGTTACTCCAGCGATAAAATGCTACCAGCTGCCACTTTACAGCCTAGGGCCCTGGGAAGATGCTCAGTCTCTGAGCTGGAGTTGGCTGAGCTGTAGAAAGAGTTGTTAACAGATGCTAACCTCAGAGAGTAGCTGAGGACTTGGAATGAGCATGCTTGGGAAGGTCAGGTAGAGTTGAGTGCTGAGCGCTGTGATGACCAAGTCCAAGCGCCGGCACCAGAATCTGCCCACCGTGCTCAGTGCCTGCTTCCTTCTGTAGCCGCCAGTCCCCGGCATGGACGAGAGCATGTCGTACCAGGCTCCCCCTCAGCAGCTGCCCTCAGCCCAGCCCCCTCAGCCCTCAAACCCCCCGCATGGGGCTCATGCGCTCAGCAGCGGCCCCCAGCCTGGGACGGCCCCAGCCACACAACACAGCCAGGCGGGGCCCGCCACGGGCCAGGCCTACGGGCCGCACACCTACAGTGAACCTGCCAAGCCCAAGAAGGGCCAACAGTTGTGGAACCGCATGAAGCGTAAGTTTGCAAAGCTGCTTGGAGGCCGAGGGGTTGGGGTCCTTACAGAGCTCTGAGGTGTGAGGCACGTGGTGTGTGTGCTGGGCCTTATTTTTGGGTGTTATAATCTCTTGGTTTGGGGTGGGGCTGCTCTGGGCCTGGCACGTTTGTGCTGGAGCCCTCCTCTAGAAGCTGACCTCTCATCCTGAATTTCCACTTCTGCTGCCCTCGAAGCCCTCAGTCTGTATCCCCTGGGAGCCCCTGGAACTGCTGGGGAGGGGCCTGACTCTAGCTTTTGCTGCCCTCACAGCAGCCCCTGGGACTGGAGGTCTCAAGTTCAACATCCAGAAGCGACCCTTTGCTGTTAATACCCAGAGCTTTGGCTCCAATGCAGAGGGCCAGCACAGCGGCTTTGGCCCCCAGCCCAACCCTGAGAAAGCTCAGAACCACAGGTGATGTCTGTCCCCTTGCCCCATCACAGCCCCGCCCCACATTCAGCGTCTGTGGTCAGTCCCACTGGCCAGCTGCCCACCCTCAGCCACAGTGTGCGCCTCTGAACAGGGGAAAAGGACCCTCCCTTGGGGGTTGCTGTGAGCACTGAAGGGAAACACGTTTATTGTGTCCGGCCGTGTGTCGGCTCAGAGTGGCGGTGGTGATGGTCTTTTGAGTTTGGGATCCTCCCCAACTGAGCCCCTTACCTGTCTTCCTGCAGCGGGTCCTCTGCCCGGGGGAACCTCTCTGGGAAGCCCGACGACTGGCCCCAGGACATGAAAGAATACGTGGAGCGCTGCTTCACCGCCTGTGAGTCCGAGGAGGACAAGGACCGCACTGAGAAGCTGCTCAAGGAGGTGCTGCAGGCCCGGCTACAGGATGGCTCTGCCTATACCATCGACTGGAGCCGGGAGCCGCTGCCAGGGTTAGTCCGGGCGGGGGACCTGGGTGGGAGGGTGAGGCTGTGAGAGGCATGGGCTGGGCATGGAGGTAGGAGAGTTGGGGGGTCCCAGGTACCAGGAGCTCCAAAGAGAAGTGAGCCAGAAAGTTGGAGTCTGGGGGAATGAAGTCCTGGTTGGAGGAGGCCAGTAGGGTAGGGTGGGGACCACAGGTGTGGGGGAGGTGTGCATGGCTCAGTGGTTAAGCATACCCTCTGGACACAGAAAACCTTGGGTTTGTGCTTCATTTCTCCACTATATTAGCTGAGCCACTTGGGTAAGGGCCTTTCCTTTCGGAGGTGGTGTGTCCCCTGGGGTGGGTTGGTAGATTGAGGGAGGTGGTGGTGGCCGTCCTGCCAGTGTCTGACTGGGTTGGTGATGCTCTGCCCTGCTGTATCCTCAGGCTGACCCGCGAGCCTGTGGCTGAGAGCCCCAAGAAGAAGCGGTGGGAAGCCCCTAGCAGCCTTCATCCTCCTAGAGGGGCGGGCTCGGCGACAAGGGGCGGGGGTGCCCCATCCCAGCGAGGGACGCCAGGGGCTGGGGGTGCTGGTCGAGCCCGGGGCAACAGCTTCACTAAGTTTGGCAATCGCAATGTCTTCATGAAGGACAACAGCTCTTCTTCCAGCACCGACTCCCGCTCCCGCTCCTCCTCCAGGTCTCCAACGCGCCACTTCCGCAGAAGGTGCTGAGGCTCTGGGCTGGGGGGTGTGCAGGGGGCGGGGGCGTTTCAGGCCTGACCTTCCTGCTTCTTCCTGCAGTGACTCCCACTCAGACTCCGACAGTTCCTACTCAGGGAATGAGTGTCACCCTGTGGGCCGCAGGAACCCGCCCCCTAAGGGCCGGGGTGGCCGAGGGGCCCACATGGACCGGGGCCGAGGCAGGGCACAGCGTGGGAAGAGGTGAGACTGGGCAGGGCCTGAGATACAGGCCAGGGTAGAGTAGGGTGCTGGGACCCAAGGAGGAGGAGGAAGGGGTGGACAGGTGGACAGCCAGCTGCCAAAGAGGGGAGGCTGGAGGGTGGCTGGAGATGCCTCCTGCTCACCGCGCCTTGCCCCTTCCTAGGCATGATCTGGCTCCCACCAAGCGCAGTCGAAAGAAGATGGCGGCGCTGGAGTGTGAGGACCCCGAGCGTGAGCTGAAGAAGCAGAAGCGGGCAGCCCGCTTCCAGCATGGACACTCCCGCCGCCTGCGGCTCGAGCCGCTGGTGCTGCAGATGGGCAGCCTGGAGAGCAGTGGGGCTGACCCTGACTGGCAGGAGCTACAGATCGTGGGCACCTGCCCCGACATCACCAAGCACTACCTGCGTCTCACCTGTGCTCCTGACCCGTCCACTGTGCGCCCTGTGGCTGTAAGTGCCCAGGCAGGGCAGTCCTGCTCTGCGAGGCGGGGCTGGCTCAGCACCCAGGGAGGGCGGCAGAGGCCACATGGACTGGGGTATGGCAGGGCCCTGAGCCTCGGCCGGTCAGTGATCTGAGAGGAATGTGAAGGTGCACGGCTGTCCTGGAGCCCTGTGTGTGGGGTGTGCGGCGTTGGCTGGGGAATCACTTGACCTTTGGGCCTGGGTCCCTGGCTTAGGTGACAGAGTGTGAAGCCTTCTCCCAGGCCCCGGGGCTGTGGGGCATGGGTGGCTGTGCTTGCAGTGTTGGGTGTAGTCAGTGCTCTGCTGCAGAACCTGTCAACAGCCATGTGCCTACAGAGAAATGCGTGTGGGGGATCCAATCTTAACCTATGTCTTGTTTTTTATTTTTATTTTTATTTTTATTTTAAGACAGAGTCATACTCTGTTGCCTGGGCTGGAGTGCAGTGTCGTAATCTTGGCTCACTGCAACCTCCATCCTGGCTTCAGGTGATTGTCCTGCCTCCGCCTCCCGAGTGGCTGGGATTATAGACGTGAGCCACCATGCCTGGCTCATTTTTGTATTTTTAGTAGAGACTGGGTTTCAGCATGTTGGCCAGACTGGTCTCAAACTCCTGACCTTAGATGATCCGCCCACCTCAGCCTCCCAAAGTGCTGGGGTTACAGGTGTGAGCCACGGCACCTGGCCTTTTGTTTTTTAGTTTATTGTTGTAACTCTCCCACCAAGTAAGTGGGAGCCCTTGCACTCCCTCCCTGAGTTGTACCCTGAGTGTTCATTCAGTTCCCTTTCCAGGTTTTGAAAAAATCGCTGTGCATGGTCAAGTCCCACTGGAAAGAGAAGCAGGATTATGCGTTTGCCTGTGAGCAGATGAAGTCCATCCGGCAGGATCTGACGGTGAGGCTCGCGCTGGGAGGGCCTGGCCTCAGCCGGTGCTGCCCCCGCTCCCTGTGACTCTGGTTTCTGCCCTGCCACCCCAGGTGCAGGGCATCCGCACGGAGTTCACAGTAGAGGTGTATGAGACCCACGCCCGGATCGCCTTGGAGAAGGTGAGCCGGCCTCTGCAGCCTCCCCGGCCCCTTTCCTGCTGCCTTTCCTCAGCGCCCTCACTCTGCTCCCTTCCCTCCATGCCTCTGCCTTCCAGGGTGACCACGAAGAGTTTAACCAGTGCCAGACGCAGCTCAAGTCGCTGTACGCCGAGAATTTGCCTGGCAACGTGGGCGAGTTCACTGCCTACCGAATCCTCTACTACATCTTCACCAAGAACTCAGGAGGTGAGCCCCAGCCCCCAGGACAGAGGTCGCGGAGCCAGGGTCGAGCCCCGCTGATTGACACCCTTGGTCTTGGCCCTAGACATCACCACGGAGCTGGCATACCTCACACGGGAACTGAAGGCAGATCCTTGTGTGGCCCATGCCTTGGCACTAAGGACAGCCTGGGCCCTGGGCAACTACCACCGCTTCTTCCGGCTCTACTGCCACGCACCCTGTATGTCTGGCTACCTCGTGGATAAGTTTGCAGATCGGGAGCGCAAGGTTGCCCTCAAGGCCATGATCAAAACGTATGTGGTGCCGAGCTCCCTTCTGCCCTTGCTCTTCCCATCCTTCCGCCTTGCAGCTCCCTCAGATGAGATCCTGGCCCCAGGCCTCCCCCAGCCCCCACCCTTGTCCTGGTCCTTTCTCCCACCTCTTGGTTTTCTACTCAGCCCTCCTCTCTCCAGGCGTCCTGCTTTCCTTCTTGGCCACCTCTGTGTTCCGGGTCACTCCTCCCCGTCTCCCCACTGTTGCCAGCTCACTGCCTCTGGAGCCTCTTCTCTATCCCGTCTCTGTGTCTGTTTCTCTTCCTCCTGTTCTCACCTGCCTGGACTCTCTAGTTCACTCCTTGCTCTGGGCTTCCTCCCCTGAGGTCTCTGCTTTCTCAGCTTCTCACTGTGCTCCCACTCTGTAGAGACCATCTAGACAGTCTCTGGTCTAACAGGACAAGGCCCATTCCCACTCAGCTCCTTTGAGAGCACCAGAAACGCTTAGGGAGGCCCCTGTGATGAGGCCACACTGGGCACCACATTGAAGGCCCTTGGTCACGCCACACCCCTGCAGTGTTCTTTGTTCACTAGATAGGGTATCTGGCCTGCTGTGGGTAGGGAAGAGTTGCTTGACTAACATTTAGATGCGTGGTTCTTGATCTGGTGATTGAGGTGACCCCAGGTGATGAGCAGTGTTGAGAGAGGTTTTCAGTTGTCTCTGCAACAGGATGCTCCTGGTATCCAGTGAGTGCAGGACAGGGTGCCACCCCACCACAGTCATCGGGCCCCAGAGGTCAGTCTTGTCAGGTGGAGAAATTCTGGTCAAATAGGTCGACCATAGATTGGAGAGGCCTCAAATGCCTGGCCAGCTGGCCCTCTGCCTGAGGTCACAGTCACAGCATGGTTTGGAGCTAGGAAGGGGCCGTCAGCCTGGAGGTTAGGAAACTCATTCTGGGATCTAGTTTGGGTCAAGCCGACTTCAGGGAGAGGCTGAGTCAGGGATGGAGTCAGAGGAGCAGATCAGTATGTGGGGTGCGGTGCACAGACATTTCCAGCTTGGGAAGTGAGAAGGAAGGGGAGGCAGGGAGGCTGCCCAGCCTGCTGCTACCTGATGGGCCCCATGGGTGGTGGCTCTCCAGCTTCAGTGCTGCACTGAAGGGGCGTGTGGTTGGATGAGCGCCCCTGTTAATTGATACACGATTGGCCTTGGTTGGGGACATAGCCGTGAGTGCCCCTCGTGGGTGGGGCCCTAGTCTGTCATTGACCTTACTGTCTCAGCACCTTCCCCACAAGGAGGCTGACCCTGCCAGCTGAGACTGGGAGATGGAGTGGGCTGTGATCCCAGGGCCTCCATGAGGCTCTGGCGTTGGAGCAGAAGCGCGTTCTAGGACTTAGGGCCCTCACGCGGTGCACTCTTCCTTTGGTTCCTGTGTGTATGGAAAGGATAGGGCCGCATCGCCTGTGGAAGAGGATTCAGGGAACTCTGAGGACCTGGCTCGTGCCAGATGCTCAGCCAGTATTGTCTTAGTAGCAGCCGGCAGTGACTGCTTTCAGTGTGTAGTGGTGAGTGCTGGCTGGCACCTGTGCCTGGCTTCCCAAAGGCACTGTGTGATGCAGGGCAGGGGAAGCTGCGAGGGCTGGGTCCCCACCGTGGCCCTGCCAGGCCTGCTATCCCCATCCCCTGCTGTGTGCTGCTCCCTCCATCTGGCCCCTGCCCTCAGCCAGCGGAGGAGCCCACTGGGCCCTTCCCTTCCTGTCCCCTCTCCTCCCTGGCCCCCTGCACAGGTAAGTGAGGGTGAGGGGGGGCACAGCTGGGGACTGGGGCCACTCCCCCCACCCCGGGCCCCCCCGAGCCCCTGAGGTAGGGAGGTTGGGAGGTTGGGAGGTTGGGAGGCGGGTGGGGAAGCCAGCAGGTATTGTGCTGAGGAAACCCTGTGGGTACCCGAATGGGGGGGGCCTCCCTGATTGTGGGGCCCTCCCCTGCCCTCCCGCCCGCCTCATCACCTTCTCCTCTTGTCTCCATAGCTTCCGCCCTGCGCTGCCAGTCTCCTACCTGCAGGCCGAGCTGGCCTTCGAGGGCGAGGCCGCCTGCCGGGCCTTCCTAGAGCCCCTGGGCCTGGCCTACACGGGCCCGGAGAACTCCAGCATCGACTGCCGCCTCAGCCTGGCGCAGCTGTCAGCCTTCTGAGCACCCAGCGAGGAGGGGGTGGGGGCAGGGGCTGCAGCCCCCAGCGCTGCCTTTGCGGATTCTGTTTTTGAGCCGTGGACTTGGGTTGTAAATTTATTTGTGGGGAGTGGGCTCCAGGAAGAGCCACCATCCCTGCCCCCGTTTTCCCAGCGGGGAGTCTGTACAGAGATTTTTCTACGTTTTTATTTTTGCCTCAGAGGGATGGGACTGGGGAGGAGGGGATGGGCAGCGGAGGGTTGGGGGCATGGTCTGCAGGCTCATCTGTGTCCGCCTTTCACTCCACTAATGCTGTCTCAGTGTTTTCTCTCTCTCTCTCTCGAGCTTGCACTCCGGTACCCGACCCAGCGCCCTGGCCCATCCCATGCCGGGGGGCCGGTGGAAAGAAGACAGGCCGTCCAGCCCATGCCCGCCTGCGGCGGGGGCACCCAGCAAGCCCGCCCACCGCCTGCTGCCTCACCTGCCGCGCCACAGACTCTCGTTCCCAGCCCCATGGGGCCTCTGTGTTTGGGGTGAGGGGAGCTGCTTAGAGACTGTGCCCGTCCTCGGCCCCCCACCCTGAAGTGCCAGCACCAGCAGCGCCAGCTCCGCCGCCGCCACACCGCACTGAGGACACACCGGCTGGGCCGCCTCGTCTCAAGTTGTATTAAGTTGTCTTCGTGTCCCCTCCTCCCTCTGCCCCCAATGTCTCTTCTGATTTTTTTTTCCCCTTTCCCTCCCTCCTCCCCACGTTCCTCCCTTGGTTCAGCACAGGTAAAATGGTTCCCTTCCTTCCCTGCCTTCATGGATCACCAGCTCACGTCATGTTTCCTTCTCTTTTATTTGTGTGTGTGTTTAAGTTATTTTTCTTCGTCCTCTCCCTTTTCTTTTTGGCCCTCCCTCCCTCCCTCTTCTGCCATGTAACTGGAGGATGTGCTATGAGTTTGCAAACAGCTGGACTGTCAGGCTGCTTTTTTTCCAGATGTTCCTCCTCTGCCTCCCCTTCCCCTCCTCTCCCCTCCCTTTCCTTCCTTCCTTCCTTTCCTTGGAGCACTGAGCACCATTTGGAAGCTTAAGAGAAACCAAAATTAAAGAGAGAGAGAGAGCTGCGTTCCCGCAGTGTCTTCTTGCATGGGCTGTTGGCATCCCTTCTGTCTCTAGAGGTCTGGGGGTGTCACTCCAGCGGGATCTCAGCCAGGGGTTGGAAGGGCCCCCCTGCCCTCCCCATACGGCACAGCCAGAGTGTCTGCAGGGGCTGGCATCCTACCTCCTGGCTGAGGCTGAACTCCAGCTTGGGTAGGTGGACTTGGGAACCGTGGGGCACCTTGGCCAGGGTGAGGTGTGGGTGCAGCTGCCCTGGAGACTGTAGCACTCTTAGCCCCTCGGCTTCCAGCCTCTGGCTCAGCACTTGTGCCATTCCTTCCAGTGTGGGAGAGGGTGGGGCACAGAGCACATGTGGGCCCAGGAGGACCAGCTCCCTAAAGTTCAGCAGAGGGGGTGCGTTCAGCCCTGGGGCCAAGAGGGCCCGTCTCAGAGCCGCAGCGGCGGCCACCTCCTCTCCAGTGCCTGCCAGTCGCAGCAGGGCCAGCGTTAGGTGCAGTTTCTGGGTGGGCACCAGGAACTCAGCGCAGTGCGGGGCCACGTGGACCAAGTATTCCTGGGCCTTGGTCACTTCTGCTTGTAGCCCAGGCTCAGTCACCATGAGGGCCACAAAATGTGTGGGGCGTGGCTGGCGAGGTGCTGCAGCACTAGCCAGGCCGGACCCTTTGTTCTCAGGCCAGGCTACAGGACCCCATTCGGCTTCTGTCTTCTTAGTGGAACCCCCCGGGGCTGCCAGGGCTCGTGCTTCCTTGCTCTGCAGCTCTGAGGTCCTGGCGGCCACTGTTAGCTTCAGTGCCCCCTCAGTCCCTCCTGCGAGGCATCCTCTTGGGGCCGGTGTTCCCAAAGCAACTGTGCCCTGCGCCCTCTCCTGGGCCGCCTCCCCGCCTGGCTCCTGGTTCTCTGTGCACACCGCCATTGTGCTCCCTCGCCCGGGGGCAGCCTGGGCCTCCTGCCCTGTCCCCGCCAGTGTCCACGCTAAGTTCTCCGCCCCGTGGCCGCCCTCACTGTACAGTGCGTCCAGGATGGTGGGCCCGCGCCCCGCTGCCGAGCCAGAGCCGAAGACGAGGTCGGTGCGCGAGGCGCGGTCCCACACTAGGCGGCCGCGGAAGCGGAAGAAGCGAACGCGGTGCTGGGGCACGGCCAGCACGCCTGGCCCGAGCGCCGCCAGCGGCTCGTCCCAGCAGAAGGCGTTGAAGGGCTCCTCGCGCACGCCCAGGAAGCGGTCGGCGTAGCCCACCGAGAAGTCGGCGGGGTCGAAGCGCGGGTCCCAGCGGATGCGCTGGATGACGTCCGCGGCTGTGCGCAGCGGCGGTTTCTTGGCCCCGGCCTCGGGCTGCGCCTCGCGGCCCGGCGGCGCCGGCGTCCCGGGGTGGGGCTGGCGGCAGCGGGCGCCGAAGCGGCAGCGGCCTTCCAGGAAGAAGTGACAGGCCGGCGGGGGCATGGGCTCCATGGCGGCGGCTTCCTGCGGCAACTCCGTCTCTCTGGCCGCCGCCATGGGTGCAGGGAACTGGCGCGCCCGCCGCTCAGACCAGGTCGCCCAGCCTGGATGCCCCGAGTCTCACCCGACGGTGGCGTCAGCGGCCCTTGCTCCGGCCCCGCCCAGGAGACCACGCCCCGGGCCCTAGCGAGGAGTCTGGCCCAGTTCTCAGGACTTCCCGGCTGCGCCCTCCCCCAGAGCCAGGAAAGCAAGCTCCGTCCGGGATGCGGCAGTCTCGGTCTCCCGGAGCTCTTCGGAACTCTTCGGAGCCCCGCCCCTTTCCCAGTGGTATCTGGGCGCTGCCTTTTTCCGGGCGATTTACATGTAGTGCCCCGCCCCTTTCCGGGTGGTTTAACCGTGTGCCCCGCCCCTTCCTGGGTGATTTACATGTGTGCTCCCGCCCCATTCCGTGTGATTTAGGTGTGCCCCGCCCCTGGGGGGGACGTCTTTAAAGAACCTGGACCCGCCCCCGTCGTAGTGATTTACATTTGCGGCCCCGCCCCTCTAGGAAACAACCTGACCCCTCAGTCATTTGCACGTTCGCACAGAGATGGGACTTTAAAGAGCCAGGACGCCTGCGGACCCTTCCTCCACGGAGACCAGGCCTCTACTGCTCTAAAAGGGTATCCAGACACTTCCCTCTGCAGCCGCTCCCAGAGTAAAGGGCGGCTCCGCCCGGTGGAGTCCACCTGAGGCATGCAGGGCCAGAAAGGCTCCCGGGACTGCAGCACTCGACAACCCCGCCTCGGCCGGCCCCGCGGTGGCTGTCTGGCCTGGCCCCAGGAGCACGCAAGGCCGGCGGAAGCGATCAGTATTTGATGAAAGGGATTGAGGGAGCGGCCGCCTCTGTAAGGGACACCGCCTGGCCACGCCCTCGGGCCCTCTTAAAGGAGCCGCACCCCACGTCATCCCTTACCACGTGCAAAGTGAAAAGTCAGAGCCCAGGTACACACTTGGCCGTTTATGTATACAGAAGTGAGGTGCAGCGCGGGAAGGGTGGGGAAGCGGGGAGCCTAGAGGCCGATGACGTCGTCCAGCTCCAGGTCCGCGTTGGGGCGGCAGCGGGCCTTGGGGGGCTGGGTCCCGGAGCGGGGTTCCGCGTCGGGCTTGGCGGCAGCCGCGTCCGGGCGCTCTGCGTCCATGACGCCTAGCACCGCGTCCAGCATGGAGGGCCCTAGATCCAGGTGGAAGGACAGCAGAGGGTCGGCCGGCGCGGGCGTGCGGAGGGCAGGCGCGGCGGGCTGCGGGACGGCGGGCGGCGGCGGGGAGCGCGGGGCTCCCGCAGGGGGCGCTCGTGGCTCGGGGGGCGGCCCGCCGCCGTGGCGGCTCAGGAAAGAGGTGTCCCCGAAGGCGTCGCCGCCGCGCCCCACGTGCAGCGTGTGCCGGAAGTCTCCGAGCGGCGCGGAGATGGACAGGGAGCCGCGATCCGGCCGCTTCTTGGGCTGCGCGGGGCCCAGCTGCTTCAGCACGGGCATCTGCGAGGGGCACGGGAGGGTCAGCGCGGCCCGGGCTCGGGGCTCGCAGCTGCGCGGCTGCTCAAAGGACGCTCTCGGTGAGAGTAGGACGATGGGGGCTGGTTCCCGTTTTTTTTTTTTTTTTCTTTTTTTTTTGAGACAGGCTGGAGTGCAGTGACGCGATCTCAGTTCACTGCAACCTCCACCTCCCGGGTTCAAGCGATTCTCCTGCCTCAGCCTCCTGAGTAGCTGGAATTACAAGCATGCAGCACCATGCCTGACTAATCTTTTTATTTTTAGTAGAGACGGGGTTTCACTATGTTGGCCAGGATGGTCTCTATCTCTTGACCTCATGATCCGCCTGCCTTGGCCTCCCAAAGTGCTGGGATTACAGGCATGAACCACTGTGCCCGGCCCAATTTTTGTATTTTTGTAGAGGCGGGGTTTCACCAAGTTGGCCAGGCTGGTCTTGAACGCCTGACCTCAGGTGATCCACCCACCTCGGCCTCCCAAAGTGTTGGGATTACAGGTGTGAGCCCCGCGTCCAGCCTCCAATTTTACAGATGGGTAAGATGAGAGACTCCAGGAGGTCCCATGGGCACAGCTGCTGAGCTCACATTCCGATAGAGGTTTGCCTAACCTGACTCCACAATCCCCATGACCACCACGCTATGCCGATCCTCCTAAGAGCCAATGCTTGAGCTTTCCTGGAGGCCAAGTAACAAACTATTTCACAAACCCTTCAGAGTGCTTCCCAGACTTGACTGATAGAAAACTCCAGCATGTTGGCTGGTGGCTCATGCCAGTAATCCCAGCACTTTGGAGGCCGAGGCGAGCGGATCACTTGAGGCCAGGAGTTGGAGACCAGCCTGAGCAACACGGCAAAACCCCATCTCTATAAAAAATGCAAAAATTAGCCGGATGTGGTGGTGCACACCTGTAATCCCAGCTAAAGTAAGAGAATAGCTTGAACCCTGGAGGTGGAGATTGTAGGGAGCCGAGATCGTGCCACTGTACTCCAGCCTGGACTACAGGACTGAAACCCTGTCTCAATAAAAAGAAGAAGAAAAAAAACTCCAGCTTGTCAAAGATGGAAATTCCCAGGCTCCTTTCCTGAAGTCAGGG